>NC_068560.1:17417500-19917500 GCF_022201045.2 Citrus sinensis
GGAAGGGCTAATTCCCAATGAATTTTGTTTGCTTTGGGAGTAGGTGGTTCTTTTTTGAAAGCTTCTATATCAGAAGAGGCTATAGACATTTGGTCTTGTTCTAATACTCCAATCTTGCTAGATTGAGGAGTATCAGGGGCTATCTGAACTTTGCTAGATGAGGAAGAAGCAGCTTCTATCCTATCTAATTGTTCTCTAATGGCTTTAGCAAAATCTGATTTTGACTCTTGAACAAGCTTTTGGCTAGTTTTCGAAACCTAAAAGGGTTTGAAAATAGGTTCCTTAAGCTTTTTGTCAGAATCTGTTTTTGTTGGAATAGGAGAAATTGATGGAACAGTAATGGCTGACTTCTGGATTTGGTTTTCTATCCTAGTCAACTGCTTTCCGATTGTATTTAAGTTAGTATTACAAAAATTATTCTGTTGGATAATACTACTTAAATTTGCCTCAGAATCATTTGGTTTTGGAATTTTGTAAATTGAAGCTCGAATTTGGACAGGAGGTTCACCGTGATCAACGGTTACACTCCGAAGAGGTGGGTGTTCAGACTCTATAGTTCTATCACTATCAAGAAGTTTCCATTCAGGAACTTTCTTCCTAATTGTAATAGGATTTGACTCTTTAAAAGGGTAATTGATGTTGTTATCAGAAGAATATATTTCGAACCAATCAAAAAACAATATATGAACTTTATGAAGATACACAAATTCATAATAAGTTTGTTGGATTTCTTTTCTTTGATTTAAAAAATGTTTGAAGAACCAAATTCTTTTTTCTTTGTTCAAATCAGAATAAAAATCATTATGAAGAAATGTTTTATCCAATTCAAAATCTTTTTCAATGAAATTAATAACATTTTCCGTAACAGCAGAAAATGTAGGAGATGTTGGAGGAGAAGGTTCCTTCTCTTCCTGACTTTGTACATATTGACTACTAGTGTAGATTGGATGAGGAACACTAGTGGTATAATCAACTGAACGAATGGATGTGCTAGGTATATCCGAAGTAGAAAACCTAGGTTGACTCTTTATGTGTTGGAATGAGAGATTTATAACAGAGGGTATTTTTGTAAACTTCCTTTCTAATGAAGGAATGCTTGAGCACGACTCTTTATCAGAAAATCTAGATGAGGTAGATCTTCTGAATGATAGTTTGACTTTACCATCTGAATACTGAGTCACATTTTGTAACTCTGTATTGGGCTCAAGTTGTTTCGGAATCGTCGGTGGGGCGGCTCCTTCAAGGATCCATTCATCTGGAAGATTAACATTTTTCCATTGGATCGGTTTTGGAATGACAGTGTTTGCTTTAGACAAGTCAGTCTGCAAGAGAAGAGTTCCATCTCTTTTTGACTGGAATTTATGTTGCGTACTAAACGCGGAGACCATAGCTTTGTATGAAATTTTAAAAATTAAGGCAACTGGGATAGATCCTTTAATCATCTTGTAATTATGGGTTTTAATTTGTAAAATCATTCTTTTTAAAATATTTTTGTCTTTAAGAGAAATTGTTATGTTTGGATAACAATCAAAAGAAGTCGGACCTTTACAAAGACTAGATTCAATGCTACTTAGCAATGAATCATCAAAAGAGATGAATCGCCCATCTCTTAGGACAGCTAAAATAGAAGTATCTAGACCTTCTTTTGTTAAAGGTTTTATCCCGATTTGGATAAGACCAATGTGAATCTATTTGAAATTCTTTTCTTTTAATTTTTTAAAGATTTTTCTTAAAACAAATAAATTGTTTCAAAAGGTTCTGAAAGAGTTATGTCACGTTCTTCAGTCTTTATAATATAATCATGTTTTAAAAGATCAAGCATTTTTTTTTTTGTAAATCTTTTCTTTGGAAATTTTTGGAAGTTCCCAACAATCAATTGCTTTATCAAAGTTCTCAATAATGAATTCTTCTAAACTCACAACATGCTTTGAATCACTAGTCTTCCCGGAAGAGGAGCTAGAAAAGGATGATGTTCTACAGATCGGAGGATCCATGGACAAGACCTTATGATCTATTTTTGGTTTGGTCAATATGGCTACAGGTATGGATTTAAAGCCCTCAGCGGAATCCTTATCCTAAAACGGGACTTACAACCAGTAAAAATTCACCACAAAACAAAACTTCAAAATAAAACAAAAGATTTTAAACACGAAACTCTAAACAATAAAACACTTTCCTCCCCTTGGCTCTGATGCTACAAAGCTGCAAAACATGTTTTGGAAAAAGATGTTCAAAATATTGCATCGAAACAAATTTTTGCACGATGGCAAGCCATTTTAATTATTTTTTATTTTGATATTGAATATATTAAAGGTGATACAAACTATATTCCTGATTTTCTAACTCGGGAATTTCTTCAAAATAGATAATGCCGCTCAAAAGAAGAGACAAACGAAAAGGCATAGCCAAAGATCCTGAACCTAAAGCCACTCCAAAAGACTCCCAACCTGCCATGCCAATCAGATCT
Organism: Citrus sinensis; assembly: GCF_022201045.2. Taxonomy (NCBI): domain Eukaryota; kingdom Viridiplantae; phylum Streptophyta; class Magnoliopsida; order Sapindales; family Rutaceae; genus Citrus; species Citrus sinensis. The sequence continues at coordinate 17,419,968 of NC_068560.1, forward strand.
TGGATTGACATGATTCAAGATGAGGAAGCAAAATCTAAAGCCCTCTCTACTCATGAGCAAGTAAATCTATGGATGAAATCCATTTCTAAATCACCTGAGCTTATGCTCGCCCTACAAAGCAGCCTTTCTCAAAGCCAAACTCCTCTAAAAGAAATTTCTGAAAAAGAAAGCCCAAAAGAAATTTCAAAATCCTTTTCCCAAAATGTAGTTGTTTCTGGTGAAAGCTCGTCGTCTCAGATCGTTCTTTCACAACCAACACAGAAAACTTCGGTTTGGTTTGATAAAACCCATTCCCAAAATGTTTTAACTATTGAAGAAGGGTTTTACCATTCTGATCCATTTCAAACCCTTACAAAGTTTTTCCCTAAAAGCTGGTTTTTCAAACCATGAGATTTAACAAAACCCCAACCTTACTATCAAAGTATTTTGGAAGCCATTGAATCCATTAAATTCAAACATTTTTTCCTCAGTGATTCCCATTCTGAGCTGGCTTATTCAACGACTACAATTTTAAAAGTTTTGAACCCAAATCAATGGGGTGATCTACTCCATAATAAAAAAAGATTTCCTTCCAATTTTCAAATGCGTTTACCACATTGTTTAACTTTCTCCTACTGGGATTATCAACAAGCCTGGTACAACACATTTTTCTTACAAAACCCCAAAAAATCCCATTCATGGTTATTTTTCTTTAATTCTAAAATAACCGTGCAAAGCCTTCCTAATTGGTTTAAACAATGGTGGAATTATTTTGGCCCAACTCCGGATATCCTTACACCAAATGCCACCCACTGTTTAAATTTGTTCAAAGCCCATTATTCTCCCTCTGAATCAGAAAAAAAGTTTTCACCTTTCTTCTGTTTCTGTACAAATTTCTTTCTTCCTTGGGTTTGGATGTGGAATCTTAAATACCATACTCAAGATGCCCAGATTATCCTACAAAGAACCTTCAAAGTAAAATGGTGGTCGAAGTTTGACGAACAGTCAAAGTTGACTGACATTTTGATTCGAAATTGGCTCTCTGCCAAAGGATTTCTTCAACCGACAATTCAACAATCCAAAGCCCATCAAATCTTCTTGAGCCAAAAAACCAAAGCCCAATCTCTCCTTGCCAGTGCCAAGACTGAAGAAGAATATTTCAATGTCATGCAACAACTTCTCGCCACAAGGTCACAAACATCTGTTGCAAGTTCCTCTTCAAGCACTTCAGGAGATGCAGAACCTTTTATTTCTCTTGGTGATGAAAATGAAGATGACTGCTTCGGCATTTTCTCTCCAATAAAGCATTAAAGCTGTATTATTCGAACTTTACTTATTTGTTTTTATGTACAATTTTGTACTTAAAAAAAAAGTAAATATTTGTTTGGTATTTCCCAATTTTTGTATTTTCGGGTGGTCCTCTGGACACAAGTGAGAGCGCACATGTCTCTTCACCCGTATTTCTACAACGACACTTACGCTCTAAAGACTACTGTTACATACGATCCAAAGCTTACTGTTTGCTTCATTCCTGCTACAGTGAAAAGTTCCAGATGTTACTGTGCACTTAAAACTCCGCTACAGTGAACAGTTTACAAAATTTTGTATAAAAACCAAGAGGAAGACTTAGACTCCTCAGGTTTTTCATTTTCTCTTCTTCTCTCCCTTCTCTCTAAACTTCTTCTCTCCTTCTCTCTCCCTCTCTCTCTCTTGAGACAAAAGAAGTTTTATGTAGTCAAGGAATTTTACTAATCGGCTAAGTTCCTTGTTTTCAGAATTTTTCTGGAATCTCTCTTGTAATCTCTTAAAGCTGTCGGATCAAAAGAAATAAATGTAATTATTCAAAGCAATTTAATTTCCGCACTTTAAATTTCAGCAATTTAAATTTCTGCAATTTAATTTTATATAACTTTTAAATTTCCGCAATTTACATTTAAAGCATTTAAATTTCAGTCTTTTAAAGCTTTCTATGCATACTCTGCAGACTGATCTGTATCAGATCTGCCATATAAATTGTACGTTCCTCTGAGGCAAAGAGACCAGATCTCGATCCTCAGTTGTAAAATCTTCTCTTCTCCCTTCATTCCTTCAGAGCACCATTTCCGGGAACCGGATCTGGTACTGTGTTTGTACACAAGCCTTTAGATGTATGTGTTGCTAGGCTTGCTAAAGAATTTAATAAAGATTTGGTAAATTGTTTAAAATCTGACAACCGCGTTTAAAGAACTTAATTATTATTTGGTAAAGCAAAATTAAGTTGGTATATCGGCTGGAAACCCGAACGTGCGGGCTATTGATCTGTTCTAAGTCAGATCTGGGTCCAAAGGCAGATTCCCTTCTGCATCGATCTGGTTTAACAATGCCACGTACTAATTTAATAAATATATAACCTGACCAACCGCGATCCAAAGCAAATCTACTTAATCTAAAGTTGGTAACCTAATTTAAAATTTGACAAAGCAGTTCCACTCCAAGCATTGGTTTTATTCGAATATTGCATCGAAACAAATTTTTTCGATAAGGATTCTTTTAATTTCTTTAAAGATTTTTCTGAAAACAAATAAATTGTTTCAAAAGGTTCTGAAAGAGTTATGTCACGTTCTTCAGTCTTTATAATATAATCATGTTTTAAAAGATCAAGCATTTTTGTTTTGTAAATCTTTTCTTTGGAAATTTTTGGAAGTTCCCAACAATCAATTGCTTTATCAAAGTTCTAAACACGGTTGTCAGATTTTAAACAATTTACCAAATCTTTATTAAATTCTTTAGCAAGCCTAGCAACACATACATCTAAAGGCTTGGGTACAAACACAGTACCAGATCCAGTTCCCGGAAATGGTGCTCTGAAGGAATGGAGGGAGAAGAGAAGATTTTACAACTGAGGATCGAGATCTGGTCTCTTTGCCTCAGAGGAACATACAATTTATATGGCAGATCTGATACAGATCAGTCTGCAGAGCATGCATAGAAAGCTTTTGAAATTTCTTTTGGGCTTTAACTTTTATCATCTGCCATGCCAATCAGATCTTGGATTGACATGATTCAAGATGAGGTTATATATTTGTAAATGTGTAAATAAATTTTATTTAATAGTATGTCCATTTGTATTCTTACAACAATTTAATAGTATGATTTATCAAATGCATACAACTAATTTTAAAACTCACAATACTTTTAAAAACAAAATTTACTAGATATTTATGAGATTCTCTTCACAGTGGATTATTTTTATAGTATAGCTAGCAGTAATTATTTTAAAAGTTACAGCATTACCAACTGTCCCTATACCACTTTTTCATGACAATAGTGAAAAGTCGAAAAGACCCGCAAATCAATTGAAGAAATTGAAATAGTTAAAGGGAACTTTTTGACTTTTCACTTATTATATAAAACTTTTCTCAACTTTTGAACAAAATAAATTTAAAGTTTTCAATGTTTAGTTAAAGGAATCTCAAAACGATAGGAAATATGACTTATTTTTTTTAAATAAGGATTTCTTAGGATATTTTCTTCTTTAACAACATTCCTATTTAAGGAATAAGTAATTTTCCCTTGGGATTTAACTTATTTAAGGAGGAGCATATCTAGTGTAAGAAAATGAATACTTCTCCTATAAGAAATAATCACTATATATAGGGAGGTTAGGTTGACTTATTTGAATAATATAACAATCAGTTCTTTACAAGTAGATAGTTTCTAATATGAGAGAAACAATAGGTCTTTTGAGAGATTTGATGTTATTGAGGTTTTGGATATGAGAAAAATACCAGAGTATTGTAATAATTTTTCATAGTGGATTTTTCTCTCGTCATCTTTGGCACCCATGGTTTTTATCCAATTTAGGAGTTTTCCACGTAAATTCTTATATTGTGTGATTGGTTTTATTCTCCATCTATTTTCTATTTATTATTTGTTTGATATTTTTGCTTGTGGGATCTTGGGTGGGATCAAAAATTTCCTAACAAGTGGTATTAGAGATAAGGTTGCAACGCATAGCAAATATATCAACAATAATGTTTTCAAAACTTTTGAAGATAAGAATAGAAAAGTTTGATTGAAGAATCAATTTTGGCTGGTGGCAAGTTTAAGTTAAGGATATATTAATTCAATCTGGCTATATAAGAAAAGTAAGGACATTGTAAACCCTGTTCCCATTGGTGGAAACCCCTGAAGGTGTGTCGACAATCAAGGCACTATCAAGAAGAATGTCGGAATAGAGCAAATTTGAAAAATAGCTCTAAAATCAATATATTGAGATATTGATAATGTCAACTAGTGGTGATCTCTTTTCTCCATTTGAGACAGGTTTATCTTTTTTGGCCTGCCATGGAAGAGGATGTCTTACTGTTAGTGGATCCATAAGATTTGCACACGAGGCATGGTTTGGCACTAATGGAAGGTGTGTGGTTGAATTTTATGTTGATGGCTGAGGACTATTAAGGAAGCCAAACATGAAAGTGGCTATTTTTTAGCAAAGAGATCGACATATGCCGAATATGTGTACTCTAAATAAAGTAGAGTGTGATGATTCTTGGTGTAGAGAATTATGACTGCTAGAGAGAGGATAAGATTTTACCCATGGTGGAGTGATTCTCATAAGCCGTACATGAATGTGCTTTTGGGAGAGTAAAGAAGGTGAAGATGACATGGTTGTGTGAATACACGATAGATCATATTTTGTCACCTAATTAAAAAACTCGCTAAGGTAGAGATTGTTAGGAAATATATCTAATTTTTCAGTATGGATTTCTAGGATATTTTCTTCTTTAGAAGGGTTCTTATTTAAGAAATAAGTAATTTCTCATTTGGGACTTAACTTATTTAAGGTGAAATACATCTGAGATAAGAAAATGAATACTTCTCTTCAAAGAAATAATCACTATCTATAGGTAGGTTGGATTCACTTATTTAAATAATACAACAATTAGTTCTATGCAAGTAGACATTTTCTAGTGTGAGAGAAACGACAGATCTTTTGAGAGATTGTGTATTATTAGGGTTTTGGGTGTGAGAAAAAGACTAGAGTGATTATAACAATTTTTCACATTGTGAATTTTTCTCTCGTCATCCTTGGAAGCCTTGGTTTTTCTCCAATATGTGAGATTTTCACGTAAATTTGTGTATTGTGTGATTGATTTTATTTCTCATCTATTTTCTATTTATTATTTGTTTGATATTTTTTCTTGTGGGATCTTGGGGGATTAAAATTTTCCCAACACAAAACATGATTTATGCCGAGAGCTACTCTCATAGAATTTCATGCAGATCACGTGAAATTGGATCAATGATTAGAAAAATGATAACCGAATTATTGTATTAATTAACTACGTATAATGGATCCTAATCATGCCAAAAAAAAAAAAAAAAGCAAGATTATATTGATTTGTTCACTTTGGGTCGTGATTCATGCCGTTGAAAAAGATCTTATCTCGTAGAATTTAGTGCAGATCGATAACGTAAAATTGGAATCAATGATTATAAAAATGATGACCTAATTGTAGTATTAATTAACTAAAAGACATCCTAATCATGCATATGAAAGTTGCATTATATTCTCTAAATTAAAGAACGTACATATGAGTTAATTTCATTAAAAAATCTTGAATTGTTCACTTTGGCTTTTGAAAGCTTCAGTGAAACTAACGCAGAATCAAACTTTTCAAAGTAAAATATAATTTTTTTTCCAAATGTAATTTAAAATTTAAACACGACATGAAAAATAGAAAATAATTAACCGCAATGTGTTAAGTAATAATTTGTTTTATTATTTCATCAATAACGTATTCATTATTGACATCAATTATTAAATGACCTGATACATCATATATCATGTCACTTGATATACAAACTTAGCATCCAATTTTATATGTGTAGCTTTTTGTTTCTCTCTCTCTCTCTCTCTTATGAATAATTTTCAAGAAAATCTAGCCAAATTCAAGATTTTTTTTTTTTGAAATGAATGAACAATCGTATTTTGAAAACAAAAACAAATAAATACAGTTAAAAATTAAGGTTTCCAAAAATAAGACCCATTTTGTGGCTGTTGCTAGTTATAAATTAATAATCTGGCTATGTTGGGTCAATGAAATTAATAATCAAATGGACAAAAGTAACTAGATATTTGATAAATTATTTTATTATTTATGAGTTTTAAAAATAGCGTGCATGAAGTTATAAACTTATCTTAACATGTTTTAAATTAAAATAAATTTTCAATAAACATTATTTATTGAGACTAATATTAATTTTTTTTAGTGAAGTTTATGAATTTTTTTAGGGACTAATATGAAAATATTAACTTTATTAAGATTATAAAGAATTGTGCTAAGGATCTAAGGACCACTATTAACTTTATTTTATTAAGAGTCGTAAGAGGTTTTTAATCACGAGGCTCATAGCTTTGCCTCTGATGTGTATGTGCTTAATAAATTTACTATTAAAGCGTTTTGTTGTATCCCATCAAAAATTTGGGAAAATTTTCAATTTTGTTTACAGAAACATCATTATACTAATTTTACAAAACTGCTGTTGTTATATTTATAAGTTTATCAATCCATATAATTTTAAAAACAAGCTATATAAATTATTAAATTTAATTCAAATCCTAATAGCTCATCATATCTACTAAAGCTCAACGTTTTTGTTTCTCACCTTAGATTCTTGTTCTTTTTAATTTAATAATTTTTAACTAAATAATTTAAATCTTAAAATCCAAAACCCAATCACCATATGATTATAAAAATAAGGATTGTAATTAAAGTCAAACAGTAATTAAAATAAATTGAAAATAAATTAATCAAACACGTTAGAAAATAAAACACAAAATTTACTTATTAATATTTTACATAATTACAAGACAAACACAAAAATAAAAATAAATAAATAAACAAACTGAAAGAAAAAATGGTAATCAATTCCTAGTCTATTTAAATTCCCAGCAACTTCATGTAGTAATATACAGTACCAATTAAAAAAATTTAGCCAACCAAAAAAACAATCCCGGCTTTGCCCGTTTTAGCTTTTGATACATCACTTTAATATTTCAAAAAATCAAATTTACATGAAATGATTAAAAAAAAAAGAAACACTCAATTAAATAAAAATCCAGTGAACACTACAACTGAAAACATAGAATAGAAATATGAATAAAATAAAAAATAATATATATTACAGTTATACTACACTTTTTGGGGGAAACCTTAGGTGCAACTGTGGCACCGTGCCACAGTTGCATCTAGCCGTTCGATGCCAGTGGACCCCACCAATCTAACTGCATCCAACGGCTAGATGCAACTATGGCACGGTACCACAGTTGCACCGTAGCTTGATCCCACTTTTTGTAATGCTTCTTTTTAAAATTCAATAATAGATTATATGAAGATAAAAGTACTACACAAAAATAAATGATACTGGATAAAAAATTTTGGTATTGCTAAAGACATGATTTGCAGTAATCATAGTAATGTAATATATATCAGGGACATGATTTTCAAAGTAGGATTCGTGAAAAAATAAGGAAAAATTTTCTTTTCACTAAAATAATAAATAAGGCTAAAGTAGAAACTCTAAAAGTGTTATGTATTACGTGGTGTATTATTTCGTAAGCTTCTTTATGCAAAACAATTCTCAAGTTAGTTTTGGAACTGCTACAAAAAGGAAATAATTATAAGGAAGTGGATAAAAAATTGTCAATTACTTTTTGTCAAAATTGTAAAATAAGTTATGTTTAGCAATCGATTATATTCTTATAAAGCACATTAGTTATGGTTTTCTTTTTAGATTTAGATTCATTGTTAATCTTATTTTTATACTGACATCTTAAAAATATGTGATTGGTAATTTAATTTATTCGTAAGCACAAGAAAGATAACATTATAATTCTTTGTTTTTATAAACTTGACCCAAAACAAAAAAAAAAATTCAGATTGACATCGACAACTATAAACAAGGAGATGCAAGCATAATTATAAAATAATTGAACATGATTCAGTGGTATCGAAAAAAACCTCTCACTGCTGCCGACAGCCAATATATCATTCTATAAGTAGCTGCCTGCATGACCAAGCATTTGTACAAACAATTCTATATAGAAGTACTTTTATGGTACTGCGTCCATATGGCTTCCAGCTTGATGCTGCTGCAACTACTCCCTTTTCTCTGCTTGCATTGGCTTATTTTTGTTGCCTCTACTTCATCAAATGAAATTCCCAAGGTAGATCAATATTTTATTAATTAATTAACTTCTTTAACTAATTTAAAACTTGCACATAGCAAGCACATTCCTTTTGTTATCTCTATTTTTCTGTTATAGCAGCCTTATATTGTTTACATGGGAAGCTCATCGAGATCGAATCTTATTATTCAAAATGGAGAAGATGTTGAAATTGCAAAGCTGAATCACATGCAACTATTATCTTCGATTATTCCAAGGTTACTTTTGTTATTGTAATCATTTTTTATTCATCATTAACAACGGATATTAATTTGCCACCAGTTGGTCCTACACTTTTAAATTTTTGTCAATGTATTATTGGTAAGTGGTTATACTTCCCAAATAGAGTTAGCAGTTTTATGTAGAATTAAGTAATTGTAAAAGGCTTATAGATGTATGATTACCTAGTGGTTCAGATTTCGATATCTAGGTGTTTTATCATGTATTATTTTGTTATATCCCTGTTTAGATTTCGTTTCTCTTTCATTTATTTAGCTCTCGTCGTTCTGCCGAAGCTTACTTCAGAAAAAAAAAAAAATTTCTTGCAGTGAAGAGAGTGAAAGATTATCTCTAATCCACCATTACAAACATGCTTTCAAGGGCTTCTCCGCCATTCTTACAGACTCTGAAGCTTCCGCACTCTCTGGTACTTCCTTTTCTTTTCCTTTTTTTTTTAGAATTACATAAATTAATGTGAACTGAATCCGAGAGTGAAATTGAAAAATAAGTTGCTTTTGGTTTGTAATAGTTACTTTAGTGTTTTTTGTTGGGTAAATGTTTGTTTTTTCTATAATTTTGGCTAAACATTTATTTAGTCCTTATCTTTTGTAAAATATATGAAGACATCCCTTGTATTAAATATATTATATTTATACCATTACTTTTTTTTTTTGCAATAATAACTTTACAACTATATCCTTGGTACATAAATAAAAAAATATAAATGTTATTAAATTGGACCTAAAAGCAAAATAATTTTATTAAAAAATTAAAAATAATTTTATTAAAAAATTAAAAATAATTTTATTAAAAAATTAAAAATAATTTTATTAAAAAATTAAAAATAATTTTATTAAAAAATTAAAAATAATTTTATTAAAAAATTAAAAATAATTTTATTAAAAAATTAAAAATAATTTTATTAAAAAATTAAAAATAATTTTATTAAAAAATTAAAAATAATTTTATTAAAAAATTAAAAATAATTTTATTATTATTATTATTATTATTATTGTTTACTTTTAGGTTACAATGGTAAATTAATTTTTTTTATAAATATTCACTAGCAAGATTGTTGGAAGATTAAACATTGCTTTAAGGTGGCTGGCATTTATTTATTTACAAATAATTATTAAAAAAATTGTTACAAGATTATAAAAACACCCGATGTTTGAAACTAACAATTTTTGGTATTAACTTTTTTTTACTATTACATTAATTAATATCCCTTAGATTGTTGCAAAGGTATCATTGTAAAAGTCAAGAAAAATAAGGAAAAAGTAAGGGCAAGAGTCTTATATTTAAGTGCAGAGTTATCTTGAAATATTTTTTAAAATATAAGGACTAAATAACTATTTATCGTTTTTTATTTTTACCACTTACCCTCTTATAGTGTATATAGTAATAATCGGATATTCTCTTGCTTTGAAAATTTTAGCCAAAAAAAAAAAGAAAAAAAAAGAAACTCATCTCAGACTCTCGGTACGTTACAAAGAACTATATTGTTTCTTTGTTAACATTTTGAACATTAAGATTCAGCGGAGTAACAGGGTATTATAAAATCTATATACGTGTAGGTGACAAAAGGTACTTTTTTAGGGGGTAAACTGATGATCTTTCAATTTTAATTTTATGAAAGCTTGTTTTTGGTTATGGTAATCTGATGATGTCGAAAAATATTTGATGAATGCAATGTTACTGTTAAGCAGGTTATGATCATGTTGTATCTGTCTTCCCTGATCCCGTTCTTCAACTCCATACAACTCGTTCTTGGGATTTCTTAGCAGCAGCCGCGAAACCAGCCAAGAACACTTGGTTTAACCACAAATATCATAAAGCAGCAAGTGATATCATAATTGGAGTTATAGACACAGGTTAAATACTTATGCTTAAATTTTTTTTTTTTTTTTTTGATAAAGAAAGGGCTCTAAAAGAGAAGAGCTAGAGGGGCACAAAACGGGGGTGTGCCACCCCATACATATCCGCATATAAAATAGATCTCAAACCTAAAGGTGCAGAATGAAGAAAATGCACTCCAACAGGTAAACTTAAAGCATGCGTAGAAAGGAAATCAGCTGCCGAGTTTGCTTCGCGGTAGATGTGAGCCATTTGAATCCTCCAATCCCTCCTCATGAGTTCTCTAATCATCTCGATTATATTCGAAATTTCGTTGACATGAACATTATTATCCTTTATAATTTGCACCACACTACTGTTGTCTATTCCAACTTGGATACGTCTATAGCCAAGGTCCCATGCCATCCTTAACCCATGCAAAACACCCCAAAGTTCAGCCTTTAGCACGGAACAAACTCCAAGATGTGCGCTGAAACCATGAATAAAATTACCATGGCAGTCCCGCAGCAACCCACCTGCACTCGCCTCTCCATTTCCTTTCCTTGCACCATCCGTATTTAAGCACAAGAAAGGCCACGGTGGAGGAGCCCAGCGAATCCATTTCTGAATCCTTTCGTTTCTTCGAAAGCCTGCGCTTGAAAGAGTAGAACAAATACTCTCAGCCCTTGCCTTAATATCCCGGACGATCAAATCATCATTCCAGCTCTTGTTGTTGAACATCACTTGGTTCCTCCAATACCAAATTCTCCAAGCCGCAATACCAAACATAACCGGCCAAAATAAGCTCCCCATATCACTAACTCTTCTCCTAAGATTTGTCATGATCCATTGCCGAAGAGGATAACTAAAAAAGTCATGCTGTCTAGGCGCGGGAATAAGCTTCCGCCAAACACCTCTCGAATAACCACAATCTCGAATTGCATGCAAAGAATTCTCAACGTCTGCATGGCACCTCCCACATAAAGCCTCAACGTCCAGATGCCTTCTAGCAAGCTCACATCCCGTCTTCAATCGATCATGGCATAACAACCATAGAAACATTCTGACGCTTTGAGGCCCCTTCCATTTCCACAACTGTTGCCAGTCTTGACAGTCTTCAGCGGGGCAAAAATTCGTAAGCACTTGGTAAGCTGTTTGGACCGTAAAATTGCCAGAATTTGATGCACCCCAATACATTCTATCCTCGCCTCTCATTGACGACGGAGGAGCCATGGAAGCAATCCTTAAAACGGCATGGTTATTCAAAAAAGAGTTGAATCTGTTCCACAACCAATTCCCATTTTGATCCACACAATCCGCCACCAGCATATTTCGCATGCTAACCGGGATTGAAGCCACCGTATAGTTGATTAAGGGATCACCATTCGTAGCCCAAATATCATCCCAAAACTTCACCCGTTGGCCATTTCCAATACTCCACCGCAAACCCTTCTGGAAGTCTTTCCAAATCCTACCCATAGAGCGCCATAAATATGAACCATTTTTAAATGAAACATCAGTAGTAATCATATCACAAGGCGCAGCATATTTAGAGATTAAAACCTGGGAGCACAGCTTGCTAGGATTTATGAATAAATCCCAAGCCACTTTCATTAGTAAGGCTTTTATTTCAGGCTATATGAATATATATAAGAAATTTACAAATCCTTGTTTGCATTCACACAGACCCAATGGATACAAGAGGAAGGAAGATAGCAGTGGCAGAAAATGTTGAAGCTCAAGGGTTAATTTTTATTAATGATGACGAGAAAATTTGGCCTACTGAAAGAGGCATATTACCATATGCAGAAGTTGGCAAAGTTGCCGGATTTCGGATTATTAAGTACATCAATTCTAACAAGTAAGCCAAAGCCTAAGTATTCTTATAGTTAATGTTGTCTGTACTACAAATTAATCAACCATCAATCGATTGTTATCAAATATTTACACCAGCAGGAATCCAACTGCAACAATCCTGCCAACAGTAACCATTCCAAGACATAGACCAGCACCGGTTGTTGCATATTTCTCATCAAGGGGTCCAGGATTGCCTACAGAAAACATTCTCAAGGTTATTTCTCAGTCAAATTAGACTTTACATTAAATACATTTATAAACCATGTGGAAAAAAATAACTGATGGTCACATCGATTCTTATTAGGACAAATATGCCTTTAAGGCTTTAACTATAGTGAACCATTTGTATTTCATCCCGGCATAATTATTTTAAATGGGGCCTATGTGACCATTTCGCCAAATCACAAGAGTGTCACTGTTCTTTGCCCTAAATCATCAGTTGAAAATCAAGAATGCTCATTGTTTTCAAGATTATTATTCAGAGTCAAATGGATGTCCTTAAAAAGTACTTTTTGTGTGTTAATTTTGTTTGCCATGTGCATTCAGCCCGATGTAGCGGCTCCAGGAGTTGCCGTTTTAGCAGCAATATTTCCAAGGCCAGATAGACCTGGGGGCATCCCAGCAGGAGAGAAGCCGGCCACATATGCTTTAAGGTCTGGAACATCCATGGCTTGCCCGCATGTCACAGGAGCTGCTGCATTCATCAAATCTGTGCGCCGTAAATGGACCTATTCCATGATCAAATCAGCACTTATGACAACAGGTACTCCAATATTCCAAACACCAAGATTCTCTCCTGATCTGAGTTTTTTTGGAACAAAATTCACTCGGATTATTGGTAGTTTTAGCTTAAATTATGCTCAAATTACAATAGAATTTATACTGGTCATTTTCGTTTTATATATGCAGCAACCGTGTACGATAACACAGGGACACCCCTAACAAATAGTTCAGGCAACAATGCAAATCCTCATGAAATGGGAGCTGGAGAAATTAACCCTCTGAAGGCTCTAAATCCAGGACTAGTTTTCAAAACTACAATAAAAGATTACCTTCGATTCCTTTGTTATTATGGATATTCTAAGAAAAATATTCGATCCATGACAAACACAACGTTCAACTGCCCCAAAAAATCATCCGCAAAACTAATCTCAAATATTAACTATCCATCAATCTCTATAAGCAAGCTTGCTCGCCAAGGAGCAATTAGAACTGTCAAAAGAACAGTGACAAATGTCGGATCGCCTAATGCCACATACATTTCCATGGTGAATGCTCCTTCAGGATTAGCAGTCAAGGTGTTTCCTCAAAAACTTACTTTTGTTGAGGGTATTATAAAATTGTCTTTTAAAGCTTCCTTTTTCGGCAAGGAAGCTTCGAGTGGGTATAATTACGGTTCGATAACATGGTCGGATGATCGACATTCTGTCAGAATGATGTTTGCTGTGGATGTTGAATGACTTAGAGATCAATAATTAGTTGAATATATAAGAGGGTGATGAATAATAATTGAATGTGTGGAGGCTAGTTTTGAGTATAACCAATTGAAGTTTATGCACAATTATGTTCATTCGTTGCATCGATATCAGTGATGAGAATGGTGTTCGTGCTTTGTAAATCTTAAGATGATCATTGTTGTTAAATGTAATTTATTTGGGAGGACGATGTTTTTAGTCAGGTGTGTATTCATAATCCAGATTGTATCTTTTCTGCGGCGTAAAGAAATTAATTTGTCTTTTTTAGAAAAAAAAAAGAAAAAGTTCAAATCAATTTTTTAATCTCTACCTCCGAGGATTTAAAATTCTAATTCTGATAATTAGTTAAATAAAACTACTTGTTGTACTTGAGGTAATTATCTTCTCGTTTTTTTCCCTAAAATTATAACAATAAATAAGTGAGTGGGATAGTTGTTATAAGAAATAATGATAGCAATAACAAGTCTCCAGTACTGAACATATATCTCATCATATACTAAGCTTAAAGCAAGCTCATGTGTCACATTCCAAATAAAGGATCAAAGGGTGATTTTTCTATCAAATAATCTCTCTCTTATATATATATATATATATCAAATAATACCTCAAAAGGTCATTAAACATAGAATTGAACAAAATTACTTCTTAAAAGAAAAAGACATATAACACTTAATAAGATAAAAAGTTTGATGTCTTAAATATACATGTCAAAAGTCTTTCTAAGACTAAAGGAACCAAGAAACACGATTAGCTTTGCCCAATTTATTATGCACGCTAGATCCTTCAATCATTTGTGAATCATAACAAGCTCTAATGAGTATAAAATTCAATAAGTGAATTAGTTTTTCATTTAGCACAATTAGTACACAATATATGAATTACGTGTGGCATGTAATGGCATGACTACAAACTTACTTACATTCAGAGGTTTTACATTTGACAAATCACTTACAAAATCTTTCACTCTTATTCTAGGAATGCCCACACCTGGTTACTATTAAGGATACTCCTAAAGTCACGGTGTAATTGTACAATTCCTTTATTATTTGTATATTTGACTTTCATAACTCTAGGATATAATTGTGCACTTACTGTAATTAACTAGCTCTAGTTGTGTATATATTGAAAACATATCAATGAAAACAGCAAGTTGTTCCTGCTATCTCTCCTACCTATATTCTTTATTTTATATTGAATCAAAGCATTTCATATTCCAACGAGTGCTCCAATGGTTGATGATATCTCTTTCTTCCTCATCCTTTTATTCTCCTAATGTTGTTAATCCTATTGGATATATCAACAACCTTATCTCCATTAATGTTACAGCCCAAACACCATTAAAACTCAACCCTTCAAACTATACCCCTTGGAGAGCACAATTCAACTCTCTTCTCATTGGATATGATCTAATGGTTTACCTTGATGGAACTCTACTCTGCCCTTCACCCACTCTCAAAGAAAATGGAAAAGAAGTTGTCAATCCCAATTACTCTCTGTGGATCCGCCAAGACCAACTTCTCCTTAGTGCCATTTTGGCTTCTATTTCCACCAATGTCATCCCCTTTGTTGCTTCTGCAAAAACTTCCGAAGATGCTTGGGACACACTTGCTACTATATATGCCAAACCTTCTATGGTCGTATCATGGGAATTAAAGAACAATTATCTCGGGTCACTAAGGATTCCAAAAGTGTGACTGATTATATGCAAACTATTAAGAGCCTTGCCGGTGAAATTGCCCTTATTGATGCTCCTCTCAAGAGTCAAGATCTTACATTCCATGTACCTAATGGCCTTGGATCTGATTTCGAAGAAGTTGTTGCTGTTGTATGTGCTCGTGAAAACCCAATATCTTTTGATGAACTCCATGACAAGCTTGCCGATCATCAGAGTTTTCTTAAGAGAGAGGCAGAAAAATTTGAAAAACCAACTATTACAGCCAACTATGCAAACAAACTTCGTCAAAATGGTGGAAAATGAAACAATCAAAATAAGCAAGGCAATCAGAATAATCCATACAAAGGCTATTAGAACCAGCCAGGACATCCATCGGCCAATAGCCACAAAAGCAATCAAAATCCTAAACCTTACAAGGGCTTTTGTCAATTGTATGATCAACAAGGTCACACTACTAAAAGATGCCCGAACTTCCACCATGCTCCTTCTCCTGGATGCCTTCCACACTACCTCAGTCATACTATCCCAGATTTGGTTAGTCTCCACGTGCTCATTTCGCAGCACAACTGGGTTCCACCACCAATTGGCTTGTGGACTATGGGGCCCTCACCATGTTACTGCTGATAAAAAAAATCTTTCTTTACATTCTGATTATGATGGTTCAGAAGATATAATGATTGGTGCTGGTATTGAGCTTCCAATAATTTGCACAGGTTCAACTACTTTACCCTTAACTTCTAGATCCTTTGTTCTTAGTGATGTTCTTTGTGTTCTTAGCTTGAAAAAAAAATCTTTTATCAGTTTCTGAACTTTGTAATTCTAATAATGTTTCCATTGAATTCTTACCATCTTCTTTTGTGGTGAAGGATCTTCGTACGGGTGCACAACTCCTCGAAGGGCCGAATAAAGATGGAATATATGAATGGCTAGCCCATGCATCGTCCATGTCAAAACCTATCCTTGCCTTCGCTAGTGTCAAAGCACCATTCCAACAATGGCATAACAAACTTGGCCATCGCTCTAACAAAATACTTAATAATATAATTTCTGCTCATTATTTGCCATTATCATCTTCTGTCACCTTAGATCTTTATTGAAATGTTTATCACTGCAATAAATCTTATGAACTTCCTTTTAACGTGTCATCTCTTCGAAGTAATTCTCCATTCGAACTTATATATTCAGATGTTTGGAGACGATCACCTATTCCATCTCTCGATGGATTTAACTATTATGTGATTTTTGTCGACCACTATACAAAATATATATGGTTATTTCCTATTAAAAGAAAATCTAATATTGCTTCAATCTTTACTTGTTTTAAATTAGTTGTGGAAAATTTTTTCCAATGTCCCATCATTTCCACTTACACAGATGGTGTAGTGAATTTCAAGCTTTAAAATCCTTCATTGAATCTCATGGTATCTCTCATTTCCTTACTCCATCACATACTCTCGAACACAATGGTTCAGCTGAGCGTTGTCACCGTCATCTTGTTGAAACGAGACTCACTCTCTTTAATGAAGCTTCTTTACCCGTTTAATTTCGGACTTATGCCTTTCTCACTGCTGCCTATCTTATTAATCATATGCCCACTCCACTCCTCTAATTAATTGCACCATTCAAAAAATTATTTGGTCATTCACCTAATTACACAAAATTACGAGTGTTTGGGTGCCTCTGTTATCCATGCCTCAAACCTTATACTCCACATAAATTAGAACCTAAATCTAAGCCTTTTGTTTTCTTAGGTTATTCCTCCACACAAAGTGCTTTTAAATCAATTCCACTTAATTCTCTTTAAAACAATTATCATGAATTTACTCAAAAGCGATAATAAAATCATTTGTCAAACTCATTCTCAATAATAATAAATATCAGCACGCAGATAAAAATCAATTTTCTATAAAATCATTAAATCGAAGCATCAAATACTTATTATCAAAACATGTTGTACTGTATGGTAAAATCAGAATATACTATGAAAATATGTTTTGTATATTCCACTCACAGTGACTATGTCCAGACTCGGTATCAACAATGTTCACGGGTTGACTCTCGTTCGCGGTTCCTCCTAATCAAGTAAACGACATAATCATTCTCCGTAAATTTGAAATACAACTAATTTTACATAATAATTCTCGAAACGAATATCTATCCACAATAAACTATTCCCGCATGCACAAAATTACCAAAATACCCCTACATGTCAAAATTACCAAAATGCCCCCAACATCATTATTTTTCCAAATTATCCTCAGAATCTTTAATTACCAAATTGTCCTCAATTAAGATCACAAAAATAACCACAATGTCAAAAATTATGAAATTACCCTCGGAGTGTGAAATTACCCTCGAAATCTAAAATTATCTCACTGGCCCAATCTAAAATTACCAAATTATCCATCGATTCCAGAAATTACAAATTCACCCTAAAGTCTTGTGAAATTATCAAATTGCCCCCATTGGTCAACGATGACCGAACTTCAATCAACGGCGACGGGAAGCTCAAGTATGATAGTTTTGACCTCGGTGAGTCCAATGGTGTCGGCGGTGACTTCCCACGCGCGGCGATGGCGGCGGATCGTGCTCCCAAAGCCGTGAACTTTCCGGTGATCATTCACGGCCAAAACGGAGGTTTCAGGTGGCGAGGTTAGTCAGAAAATGATGAGGGTGAGCTAAGGATCAAGATCCAGGTGGTGGTGCAGCCGCCCGAAAATTTCAAGGTGAGGTTAATCGGAAACTGGCAAAATCGTGGCCAATCGAGGCGGCGATTCCGCAAAACTTCAAGGCTTTGATCAGCGGTCTTCCGGACGCTTTCCGGTGGCAAAGATGACATGGAGATGACCGGCATCACACGAGTTTCCAATCGGTACCAAGCTCGACCGAAACAGTGGCCGAAAATGGGAGAACCGGCCGAGTCACGCTCGCGGGTCAGGTTGACCCGGTTCTGTTTTTCCTCTCTCTCCCCGTAAGCTTTTCTCTTCCTTTTTTTTTTCTTTCTTTCTCTTTATAGAGGGTTGGGAAAAAGTCAAAGAAAATAGGGTGTTGGGTATTACATGATCTATTCCTCAGTGGCAATAAAAATTCCATACTGGACAAATTTGTGAGTAAGCTTACTGATAAGTTCTCCATTAAGGACCTTGGGCCCCTTAGTTATTTTCTTAGTGTGGAAGTCATCTCAATGTCAATAGTTTATTTTTAATCGACCACAAATATATCAGAGATATACTTACTCGCTACAATATGCTTGGTGCTAAAGATGTACAGACTCCTTTATCTACAAGCCATTCTTTATCATTGGATGATGGAACAAATCTATTTGATGTTACTGAACATTGATAGCTTGTTGCAGTCACCAGTACCTCTCTCTCACTCATCTTGACATCACTTTCGCAGTCAACAATCTTTCTCAATTCATGCACATGCCAACAACTTCTCATTGTTACTGAACATTGGACTGCTGCCAAGTTCATTTTAAGATACCTTAAAGGTATTATTCATCATGGTATATTTCTTCGCAAGCATTCTCCACTCCTCTTGAATGCATTCTCTAATGTTGACTGGGCCATAACAAAGATGATTGCACCTCTTCCAGCGCTTATATCATGTTCCTTAGTCAAAATCCCATTTCTTGGAGCTCTAAGAAGAAAAAAATTGTTGCTCGATCATCCACCGAAGTGAATATTGCGCAACTGCATCCACTATTGCTGAACTTTCCTGGATTCAGTCATTATTAGGTGAACTTCGACTCTCTTCCACAGCCTACTATCTATTGTGACAATGTTACCACTACTTATCTTGATGTCAATCTCGTTTATCACTCTCGCATGAAACATATAGCCATTAACTTTCACTTTGTTCATCATAAAGTTCAAAATGGTGATCTCTGAGCGTCTCATGTATCATTTCAAGATGAATTAGTTGACGCCCTCACCAAACCTCTATCTCGCCAAAGGTCAAGCCTTCTTCGTCCCAAGATTAGTGTCACCAATGGGAGCACCATCTTGTGGGCGCATATTATGAAACGACCCGCCCCGCACTCCCCCAGGGCGAGTCTATCTAAACTCGTAAAATCGCATCAATCTGCTTAAGAATTCTATAAAAATTTCGGCAGAGTCTCCCTTATAAATAAAACATATCCAATCCTGCAAATTATAAAGCAACACTCCCAAATAATTTAATAACCAAACATCCTCCATAACCAACTTCTCAAATCAACTTATCAAATATCACCAAAATCATCCGAATATTAAAATACAACGATTATCCTTAATAACATAAAATAATAACACAAATTTCGAATATAATAATAAAATCCACGACTTCTAGCACCATCACGTGACCACAATATCAAACTAACGTTCACTACTGGGTTGACTGATGTACCTGTAAATCTCCTGTGGGGGGAAAAATATAATAAAAGAGGGGTGAGTATAAAACTCCGTGAGCTCAGTGAGTGGATAGTAGGTGCTGACAATTTAATAAATTATTTAAAATCATTTCATCGTTCTCAAATCAATTTCTCAAATCTTTTCTTAAATCAATTTCAATTTCGTAAATCAATTCTCAAATCAATTTATCAAAATATCATAAGATCTTGCATAAACTCATTTAATTCAAATTAGTTAATTGAAATAATAAATCTGCATAAAATCGATGGAATCATCATACTCATCTCAAATACTGAATACTAAAAACTGTCATCAAACAAGTACCCAGGGGATAATCTGATCATATCCGGGGGCTACAATGGCCAGGCAATAACGCACTATCTGGGTAACGTCACGCCCCGGAGCCACAACGGATAGATGGGGACGATCTCATCTCATATCTCATATCTACTATGCATGCATAAGCCCCCAAAAGGCAAAAGCGCCCGAACACACGGCCCAAAGCCTCTATGTGTGTCCCGACGGGCCCCAAAGGCCTCTATCTCATCTTATCTATATCTCTTTTCTGTATCTCTTTTTATCTGTATCTCTGTATCTGGAGGAAAGGGTACTGTCTAATGATTTCAAAACTGATATTAAACATATGATCCCATCTGAAATCTCATTTTCTTTCTATTCAACATATCTCAAGTCTACTCAATTCTAATATCATGCTTTTACTCAAAAACGATAATAAAATCGTAAATCGAACTCATTCTCAATATCAATAAATATCAACACATAACTAAAAATCAATTCGCTGAAAAATCATTAATTCGACGCATTAAATATTTATTTCTCAACCATACTGTACTATATAATAAAATCAGCATATACTATGAAAATAGGTTTTGTATATTCCACTCACAGTGATGATGTCTAGACTCAGTATCAACAACGTCCGCGGGTAGATTCTCGTTCGCGGATGCGGATCCTCCTAATCACGGAAAACACCATAATTATTCTCCGTAAAAACCAATTAATATAATAAATCTCGAAACAAATATCTGTTAACGATAAACTATGCCCGCATGTATAAAATTACCAAAATGCCCCTACATGCCAAAATTACCAAAATACCCCCAACATCAATATTTTACCAACTTATCCTCAAACATCATTATTTTACCAAATTATCCTCAGAATCGTCGATTACCAAATCGTCCTCAATTCAGATTACATAAATAACCACAATGGCATAAATTACGAAATTACCCTCGTAGCGTAAATTTACCAAAATGTCCTTAACAACTTAAATTAACGAATTATCCTCGTAGTCTCAAATTACCTCATTGCCCTAACTTAAAATTACCAATTTATTCACTGATTCCACAAATTACAAATTCACCCTCAAATTTATGAATTTACCGAATTGCCCTTGAATTCAATATTACCAAAATACCCTCATATCAAAATTACCAAATTAACCTCAAAACCATAAATTACCAACTTATCCTCAATTACAGCAAATACCAAAATATCCACAACATCTGAAATTACAAATTTGCCCTTGGATTGAGAAATTACCAAAATACCCTTGCCGGTCAACAGTCACCGGAATTCATCCGACGGTGACGGGAAGCTCAGAAATGAAAGATCAATCCACGCTGAGTCCAATGGTGGCGGTGGTGACCTCCCACGCGCAGCGATGGCTCCGGATCGAGCTCCCGAAGTCGTGAATCCTCCAACAGCCGATCAACGGCAAAACGACATCCCCAGCGTCAACGGTTAGTCAGAAATGGAAGAGGAAAAGGTAAGGAACAAAACCCAAGTGATGGCTTCACTGGAAACCGGCGAAATCACGGCGAAACAAGCCGGCGATTCTGCGGTATTTCAACGCTTCGATCGGTGGCTTTCCGATCGATTTCCGGCGTTAAGGATGACATGGATACGTAGCTCATCTCTCAAGCTTCAAATCGGTACCAAGCTTGCCCGGAACGGTGGCCGGAAATGAGAGAACCGGCCGGGTCAAAGTCGCGGGTCCGGGTCGGTCAAATGGGTCAAACGGGTCAACTCTATCTCTCTCTCTCTCCCGCGTGCTCCTCTCTCTCATTCCTTCTCTCTCTCTCATTTTGAAAATCAGTTTCCTCCTTTTATATGGAACCCGAATTCTTCTTCTTTCTCTTTTATTTTTTTCCACTTAAGCTTGATACAAATTAAACTTCTACCGGTCCCGTGACGTAAATAAAATCCGACTACTCGAGCTTTTAATCGCGCTCAATTTATATAGGTGGAGAGTCAAAAATAATCGGGTGTGGGGTATTACATATTAAAGATACTTTTAAGGTCACAGTGTAATTCTATAATTCCTTTATTATTTGTATATTTCACTTTCATAACTCTAGGCTACAATTGTGCACTTACTGTAATTAACTAGCTCTAGTTGTGTATATATTGAAAACATGCCAATGAAAACAACAAGCTATTCCTACTGTCTCTCCTACCTATATTCTTTATTTTATAGTTACCACTTAGTAGGACTTTATATATCATAAATCACATAATGAGTATGCATTGCCCTCAGAAAGATCACACATATATAAAGGCTTTATATAAATATCGAGTTGTTGATTAAGAAAGTACCAGACTCATCTAATGTAGGACGTTATTTTAAGAATTTTAAGATTCTAAAATTTTATTATTTTAAGACTGTTTATTTTAATTATAGTCAATTATAGTATTTTATTATTTTAGGACTTTCTATTTTCATTAAAGTCAATTAAGGTATGAGATTTAAGTTAACTTAGGGAAATGAGTTTCCTCTATTATAAATGGAGATGTCTTATCATTATTTTAAGAACTTTTTTTAGACTCAATTATTCTATAAACTTTTATTTAGAAACTTATTTTCTCTATCTTCTTTACAATTTTACTTCGTCAGTTGGTATCAGAGCAAGTTCGCTTGTCATCATGGTATGACTACACGAACAAAGAAATAATTGTCCCAACGACGTTGATCAAGGATGCAGGCAATGTCTGCGGAGACTATTAGACAGATAGTCATAGATACTTTCTGTGATTAATATAAAGAGAGCGGCGGCAATGAGTTAATTGCGAGAGGGTGAAAGGGCTGTTGAAAGAGCCAATCATGATGAACAACCTCGAGATTATCACCATGAAGAGGTTCGACTGGGTTTCAATCATGAAGTAGCACCGTAGGACATCAATTGTGAAGTGGTACCTTAAAACCTAGAACCAGTGAAGCAACTACAACCGCTCGTGTGAGAAGAGTTAGGCAGTGATTCAGAAGAAGAAGACGCTGAAGATTAGGATATGAGGATCATGAAGAATTCAAAATACAAGATTAACATGGATATTGTAGACTTTTATGGTTGGATGCATGTCGAATAATTTTTAAACTAGATATTAGATGTAGAAAATTTCTTTCAGTATATGGAGATTCCACAAGATAAACGGGTTAAGCTTGTGGCGTTTAAATTGAAGGGTGCAGAATTTGCATGGTGGCAAAATGTATAGAATCGAAGAAGAGTTACGAGAAAGCCACTGATCAAATCGTAACCTAGGATGTAGAGGATGATGAAAAAATATTTCATGTCGGCGGATTGCTGGATATCAGATGTAGAAAATTTCTTTTAGAATATAGAGATTATGCAGGACAAGTGGGTTAAGCTTGTCGCATTTAAATTGAAGGGCGCAACATCTGCATGGTGGCAAAATGTACAAAATTGAAGAAGAGTTGTGAGAAAGCCACTAATCAAATCATGGCCTAAGATGCAGACGATAATAAACGAATATTTCCTACTGGCAGATTACCAACAACAATTGTACATGAAATATCAAAATTGCAGGCAAGAAAATTGCAGTGTTGATGAATATACGAAGGAATTTTATTGTCTACATATAAGAAATAACATGGATGAGCCAGAGTTTTAGATAGTTATAAAGTATCTTAGCAGATTGAAGCAAGTGTTACAAGATAAGATCGTAGACGCGATCTTGGATATGGGTATAGCAGTTGATAGGGCAAAGAAGTTGGAAGAACGGAAGCAACATGCTGTTTCTAGAGTTCAATAGAGACAACTCACTGATGTGCAGAATAGACCAAACCGTGTAGGAATTGAAAACAAGCAAAAAACTTGGGCTGGTAATAGTCAAGTGTAACATCCAGTTTAATAGCAGTTAAGGAAGTAGTCGCCTAGACAGCAGTAGCCATCTAGACAGTAGAATAATCCTTGCGTAAAACCTATGTTGAATAAGTGCTTCAAGTGTGGAGAACCAAGGCATAGATCGAGTGATTGTTGTTCTAAAAATTTAAATTTGGTAGAGGTTGAAGTCGGCGAGGCAAAGATGAATGACTTTAAGGATGGAAAAGACGAGGAGGCCTTGGAGTTGGAAGCAGATGAGGGAGAGTTACTAAATTGTATTGTGCTGAAATTTTTATTGGCGTCGAAATTTAAAGATCATAACCAGTTAATAAGATTTTCAAAACATGTGGTACCATCAATAATAAGGTATGCAATGTGATAATTGATAGTGATAGTAGTGAGAATATAGCTTCCAAGGCATTAGTTGATGTGATGAGACTTTCAATGGAGAAATATCTAGCACCCTATATAATTGGATGGATAAAGAAAGGGACAGAAACGCGAGTGATAGAAATATATCGTGTTCCTTTCTCTATTGAGAAGATTTATAAAAGTGATGTGGTGTGTGATGTAGTAGATATGAATGCATGCCATCTTTTATTGGGGAGATCTTGGCTGTTTGATGTAGACACAACACATAAAATAAGGGATAATGTATACGAGTTTTGGTAGAATAGCAAGAAAATTCATTTAGTGCCTTTGACAAATAAGAAGAAAGATCCTAAGCCTAGTGGGAAGAATTTTTTGGTTATTATGAAGGGACATTTAGAAGAAAACTGTGATGGTTGTAAAAAACTGCAAAAATAAGATGTGTTCTGGATGACTTCTATTCCTGAAGAGGTATAACCATTGTTAGCTGAGTTCACTGACATTACCTCATCAAAGATACCAGATGGGCTACCGCCTTTGCGATATATCCAACATCATATAGATCTAGTTATAGGTGCAAGTTTACCTAATTTGCTCCATTATCGCATGAGTCCTTATAACCATGGTTCTTAAGCCTTTCTTTAGCAGATTTGTTTTGGTATATTTTGATGATATTTTGGTGTATTTTGTTGATGTGATGACGCATTTGGAGCATCTGAGATTGGTTGTAGAGGTGTTGCAGTGGAATAAGCTTTACATTAGTCTAAAGAAATGTGGCTTCCTACAGAGTAATATGGAGCTTTTGGGTTTTATAATTGGTGCGGATGGGTTAGAGCTATTGAGTCAAAGATACAAGCTATTAGAGAATGGCTTACGCCTAAAACTATGAGTGAAGTTAGGAGTTTTCATGGGCTGGCAACATTTTATAAGAGGTTCATCCACAGTTTTAGCACTATAGTCTCACTTGTTACGGAGTGCTCAAAACAAGGAAAGTTCAAATAGGGAGAAGAAGAATAGCCGAATTTTACTTTACTAATGGAGAAGTTGTCCATTACTTATGTGTTAGACTTTCCAAACTTTAACAAGTTATTGAGGTCGAGTGTGATGCTTCTAGCAAGGGAATGTGGGCTGTTCTTTCCCCAGAAGGGTGGATAATTGAGTTTATGAGTGAGAAGTTGAATGAGGTGTGGCAAAAATGGTCTACCTACGACCAATAGTTTTATGCCATCCTTAAGGCATTGAAGACCTAGGATTGAAGTAAAAAAAAATAAAATTCATCAAGGAAAGAATCATTGAGAGGTGTTATGTTAATACAAAATTCAGATGTAAGTCTTGATAAATGATCAGCAACGATATTTTCGACACCCTTTACTTTGATGGTGAGCTCAAAATTTTGAAGTAACAAAATCTAACGAATTAGTCTTGGTTTAGCATTCTATTTAGTCATTAAATATCTCACAGTAGCGTGGTCAATAAAAACACAGGTTTAAAACCAAGCAAATATGAAAAAAATTTGTCTAATGCAAAGACCACAACAAATAATTATTTTTCAGTTGTAAAATAATTCATTTGAGTACTATCTAAAGTCTTACCCACATAATAAATCACAAAGGGTTTACCATCCCTTCTTTGTCCTAAAACAGCAATAACAGCAAAGTCACTTGTATCACACATTAATTCAAAAGGCAAACACCAATCAAGTGGTTGCATAATAGGTGTAGATGTTAAAAGATAAATTATTTTCTCAAAAGACTTTTGGCAATTACCACTCCATTCAAATGGTGCATATTTTAATAAGAGATTACAAAATTGTTTAAATATGGCACTAAAGTTTTTTATAAACCTCCTATAAAATCCTGAATGTTCTAAAAAAGATTGTACATCTCTAATTGTTTTTTGTTGTAGCAATTTAGATATGACTTCAATTTTTGCTTTGTCAACTTTAATTCTTTTAACAGATTCAATATGACCCAAAACAATTTCAGAAGTAACCATGTAATGTAACGACCCGCCCCAAACTCCACAGGGCGAATCTAACTGCAGCTCAAATATATATACTTAAAATAATAATAATAATAATCTTTTTACAATCCAAAAAAATTCAAGCCTCAAAATACAAATATATTACACAAACTGTAGCGGAAGATTTTAAAATTTATGCCAAACCATCTACCGTCCTCAATTCAGAAAGTCCTCATCAATCATGTGAAACAATCCTAATTTCTGGAAACTCAATCACAATAAACTATAATGAGTACAAAACTCAGTAAGTAAATCAACTTTTCATATACCAAAATACATACATGCATAAATGTAATGCAAATGGATGACCTGCCATGGTATTTGAAAACATTGTAAAACGAATCATCAAAATCTCATTTTGTCTTTTCAAACTTTCGCATTCTCTTTCAAATCACTTACTTGAGCTACCTTCATTCAATTACCTCTTGGTAGGACACTCCCTTAACTTTCATAATTTTCATACACTTTGGGCTTCACATCAGTACGTCCCTCGCCCACTTATCTCTTAACCATAATATAACATCCAAAGTGTCCTCCACTAAGCCAGTAACGAATTCAAGCATCCAAGCCAAAACTGTAAACAAACTTTCTTTCTTCAAATTTCGTTAGGCTGAAATCCACTTTCTCATTTTACAGAAAACATGATACATTTTCGTGCTAATGCGAATGAAATTCCACACACACATATGCCCATGTCCATAAACACACATAACACATAACAACACATCATATTAACACATCACATAAACACATGGGCAGAGCATATAAATCCATATCCATAAATATCAAAATAGGCTTTTCAAACATATCAAGCATATACATATTGTTTATTGTGATTCATTTTGAAATCTACTTTACTTAATTCTTACCATCCTCGAGTAACAAATGCGTATCGATATCATCGGCCTAAAATCAATAAAAATGCTCTCATAAGATAAAACTAAATCATAATCATAAACTCCAATGTTCTCAAATTTCTCAATATAACACCTTCCAAACTTAACATCAAATAATCTCAATTTAAATAATAAATTACCAAAATACTCTCAAAATCCTAAAATCATAAATTGCTAATTATTCTCCAATTCAAAAATTACAAAATTACCCTCACATTATAAAATTACCAAATTGCCCTAGAATTCAATATTACCAAAATACATCTAAAATCATAATTTACCAATTTAACCTCAAAATCATAATTACCAACTTATCCTCAATTTCAAAAGTTACTAAAATACCCACAAAGTCTGAAATTACAAAATTGCCCTCAAAGTTTTAAATTACTGAAACGTCCTTGTTGACCAACGGTGACCGAAATTCAGCCGACGATGACATGAAGCTCGGGTTAGACACTTCTGGCCAAGCTGAGTCCAATAGTGGCGGTGGTGACCTCCAACGCACAGCGATGGGATCAGAATCTAGCTCGGAAATTATGAATGCTCAAGTGGTCGTTCTACGGTAAAACAATGTCCCTAACGGCAGTGGATGGTTGGAAATGGCAGAGGGCAATGTGTGGAACAAAACCCAAGTAGCTGAAAATGACCAGACTTTGTGGGTATCCCGGCGGCAAGGATGGCTTGGAGATTACCAATGGCTCAAGAGTTTTCAATCGGTACCAAGCTTGGCCGGAGTGGTGGCCGAAAATGGGAGATCCGACTAGGTCATGTTCGCGGGTCGGGTTGACCTGGTTCAATTTCTCCTCTCTCTCTTCTCTTCTCTCTTTCTATATATATATATATTTATAAGGGTGTGGGGTATTACATGTAATGACATTTTTCCCAATTCAACGCAAGTTCTTTTACAACACATCTTTTTAAAACTCTCTTCAAATTATCAAGGCAATCATCAAAAGAATTCCAAAACATAATCAAATCATCCATAAAATATCTAAACAATGCTCAATAATATTGTTGAAAATACTTAGCATGCATCTTTCAAATATTGCAGGAGTACTACAAAGTCCAAATGACATTCTTTTAAATGCAAATGCTCCAAAGAGACATGTACATATAGTCTTTTCTTGGTCATCAAGTGCTATAGGATTTTGATGATAATCTGAATATCTATCTGAAAAGTAGTAATAGGGACGTCTAGTCACTCTTTCTAAGATTTGGTCAAGGAATGGTAATGGAAAATGATCTTTTCTAGTGGCTTCATTTAACTTCGGATAATCAATGTACATGTGCCAACTAGATGTAATTCGTGTTGGGATTAACTCACCTTTTTCATTTTAACAATAATGATTTAAGATTTCTTAGGCACTACTTGTGTAGAACTTACCCAATTATTATTAGAGATAGGATAGATGATTCCTGCATTAAGCAATTTAAGGACTTCTATCTTTATTACTTCTTTCGTATGTGGGTTTAATCTTCTTTAAGGTTTCTGACATGTTTTAGCATTTTCTTCCAAATTGATTTTATGTGTGCAAATTAAAGGATTAATACCTTTAATATAATCTAAAGTCCATCTAATTTCATTTTTATACTTTTTAAAAAATATGATAATTTACCTTTTTAGTTGCTTGTTAGAATAGAAGAAATCAAGACAGGATAAGTTTGTTATTCTCCAAGATAAGCATGTGTCTATCCTTTTGGTAAAGGTTTCAATTCCAGTTTAGGTGCTTCTTAGTTGTTCTATCTTTTCAATGATTTTGAGCTTTTCAAATGTTGGTTTTTCATCATTATTTTGTAGTCTGGGCAGAATCAAGAAACAAATTTATATTAGAAGTATCAATCCAAGTTGCTTATTTGATTCAATTGAATTAACCGAACAAATATCTCTAAGTTAAAAAAAATCCCTTTTTGAATATTTTCCTCTATACAAGATTCACACAATTCCTTTTGTTCATTAGTCTCATCTTCATTCTCACTTTCTTCATTAGGTTGCCTACACGTATTAAAAAATTCAAATCCAAAGTCATATTTTTGAATGATTAATTTGCTAAACTATTCCTATAATTAATCAAAGCATTAGCAGTTACTAAAATGGTCGATCCAAAATTACAGAAATTGGTTTATAATTATTTACAATAGGTTCAGTTTATAATTATTTACAATAGGTTCAGTTTCTAAGACAATAAAATCCACAGGGTACATGAATTTAGCAACTAGTACGAAAACATTTTCCACTATTCCTTTTGGTAGTTTGACTTATTTGTCGGCAAACAAAAATGTAGTTGAAGTTGATTTTAACTCACCAAGATTAAGTTGAAGATAAACTTAATATGGAAGCAAATTAACACTAGCACTAAGGTCTAGTAAAGCATGCTCAATTTTGTGATCACCAATAATATAAGAAATAGTAGGACAACCAGGATCATTACATTTCAACTTATTATTGGTAGATAGAATAGTTACCTGTTTAGCCATGAAAGCACTCTTTCTTACTTTCAATTTCCTCTTGACAGTATATAAGTCTTTTAAAAAAATTTCATATGAAGGCACCTACTTGATTGCATCTAACAAAAGAATAGTAACTTTCACTTACTTAAAGATTTCATAAAATTTCAGAAGAGTGATTTGATTTCCTTGGTTTATTCAATGCTTATGGAAAATAGTGGTTCAAATGGAACAATAGTTATTTCTTCACTATATGTAAGTTTATTTAGTTTTTCCTTACCCTTTGAATTTTCACTGTCTTTATCTTCACAAAGTTGGGGAATAAGTATATCAACAACCTTACCTTTACAAAGAGTTACAATGACTTGACTTGGTCCATCGGTGAATTTTGTTGAATCTTAGGATTTGGTTGTAGTTAAGTTGGAAATTTATCTTTTTCTTGAATTGTGAGAGCGGAAGCAATTTTAGCAGAAAACGTTTGTGCATTTTAATTGTTAATAATAATCTTGCTTCTTAATAAATGAATGCATTGTATTTTTCAAAATTTTCCATGGTGGTGGAACATATAGTGCATAAGGCGAGCATTTTGAAAATTTTGGGGAGGTGGTCTTTGTGGACATTGTGCATTATTGTTATTCCTCCAACTAAAATTTGAATGATTTCTCCAATCAAGATTATAAGTCCGTGAATATGGGTTTGGCTTACTAAAAATGTGAATGGCTTTGGCTTGATCATGTAGACATTCTTTAAATGTCGGCAAAATGGGACAATCTTGAGTGAAATGATCATTAGAACTACAAATATTTCATGTAGTTTATTCAACAGATTTTACTTGATCACTCTTTTTATTTTCCAAAGTTTCAACCATCCCAACTAGGGATGCAAATTTTACTTGTAAATCATGATATTCCCTAAGGTTATGATTCCTCCACTGGATGCAGATGGTTGTAGTTTATTTGTTAATTCAAAAGTTCCAACATTATCCTAATGTTTTGCATTTTCAGCTAACTGGCCAAGGTAATCTAGTGCATGTTCTGGATTTTTATCTTTAAATTCACCATTACACATCATTTCTACAACTTGTCTATTTTAGGGTGTCAAGCCCTCGTGGAAATAAGTGATTAATTGCCAAGTTCCAAAACCATGGTGTTGACATATGTTAAGCAATTCTTTAAACCTATCCCAATATTGGTGTAATGTTTCTCCATTTTTTTGAGTCAAAGAAGTGATTTGCCTTTTAAAAAAATTGGCTCTGTAAGGTGGAAATTTTTTTTTTTCAAAAATTGTTCCTGCATGTTATTTCAAGTTCTTATTGATCCAAATATAAGGTTTTTTTTGCCAAGCTTTAACTTTGTCTTTTAATGAAAAAAGAAAAAGCTTTAATCCAATTATGTTCATACTACAATTTTGGTCTATATATGTATTACAAGTTTCCTAAAAATCTCTTAGATTTAAGTATGGATTCTCATATTCTAAACCATGAAATATTGGTAAAAGTCGGATAATACTTGATTTGAAGTTGAATCGAGATGCTTCTGGAGGAAACACCATACACGATGGTGCTCCGGTTCTGGTTAGATTCATGTAGTCTCTCAAAGTTCATGGATTCTGATTATGTGGATTATGTTAAGAATTGTTGGCTCCCTGATCAATATGAGGATTAAGTTTATCCAAAAAGTTTTCTTCTTGGATCTCCTCTATAATTGGTGGCGGTGATTGAAACCTATGAATTAATCTACCACTTGAAGATTGAGACCAACATCTCATGCAATGATGATGATGTGTGTGTGTGAAATTATGTTGTAAA
The DNA here is from genome assembly GCF_022201045.2 of Citrus sinensis. NCBI lineage: Eukaryota > Viridiplantae > Streptophyta > Magnoliopsida > Sapindales > Rutaceae > Citrus > Citrus sinensis. Next base: position 17,451,299 of record NC_068560.1, read on the forward strand.
AATGACACACAAACAAATGAATAACATATGAAAAAGAACTAAATAAAAAGTAGACAATTTAAAAATAAAAAACAAACTGAAATTTAAATAGACAAGATAAATTTACAAAAAATGTGAAATAAAAATAAATAAACTGAAAATTTATTAATTAAAATTAAAATAACCAAATATACAGTTAAACCAGCCATATAAACCAAGTAATTAAACAAAAGAAAAATTTTTAAAAATATTAACAATTTAGGCAGTTTGTGTTGGGGAAAGATCAGGTTTTTAAATTTTTTATAAAATCTTTTAAGGACCGCTCTCATATAATATATAGGAATTTATAATCTAGAAATCGTACCTTGAAAATCCGATTTAGCTTTTTCTGCTGAAATGATTTAGGCTCCCAGATCACGATCTGTCACCACCACTCCTATTAGATCACGATCCGTCACCATCACGCTTGTTAGAACACGAACTGGCAATCCAACGATCTTCTAGGTTATGACTCAGATTTGATCTGCACTTGACGTGTGGGCGCCTTTATCACTACCAAAGCAACTAGCACGAGAAAATTTTTCTCCCAACAATAGTGAGAAAAATCTTTTTCTCTGATCTGTATAAAGTGGCTTTTCTCTCTTTTTCTTTAGAGAAAATAAGCCTTTTATATCTCCCTTTTGTGAAAACCCTAGGCTCCAAATAATTAAAAAACAAAACTCACGTTACTTGTTTTTTTCTATAGGGGACCCACCTTGTAAAATAACATAAGACCCCTTACACACAAGCTAATTAAATGGAGCCTCCCTATAAATGATATATTTAGGCTTTTGACCCAAATAACTAGTTATCTTGCTTATTAATCCAATAGTGGTTCAGTCAATTAAATGAGTTAACCCGGGGATCATTTGGGAACATACAATAGTGGCTACAATAATTAGGCATGTAATTAAACTAGCCCAATTATTTAATTCCAAATCTACTCCACTAAAAGATTGGAACTGACTTCCATAATTGTATGCTTGAATAATAATTCGTCCCAAGCCACATTGATTTCTTTACTGCACAATCCTTTGTACGACATCATTAATTAAATTGATATCTCAACTGTCCAATAAATTTAATAACATCTTATTCCTTGATACTTACTGGTTTTCTCTAATGATCATTTTCAACATACTAAATATGTTGACACACTCTGGCCAGAGAATTCTATGATCAAGTGCCGAAAACCTATCAAGAGATGTGTTGTATAAATTCTATATTGTTAATCTATAACTCCAATGCTCATAAATGCTCCCACCAATATATCGGGTAATCTAGACTACAAGTATGTGTCATGCCCATTAGTAACTCAAATGGAATAACAATTACAATCATGAAATCATAATTAACTCAAGATTAAGATTATAGTAAAATCAATGCCTATGAGATTTAATAAGTCTGACAGTATTACAAAGTTAATTAAATCTCATATGTGATCCTGTTCAATGTAGTCGTACTACATCAATAAATTCATACATGATTAAGACAAATCATTCAATGAATTTATTACAGTCTATATCTAAATAAAGTGCCCAACTTTATTTATCAACTGCGAACTAAATTTATTTAATCATAAGATAACTTGTATTTATATTTTCTGTGAATCCACATGGTGATCACATAAATACATATAATATGATTAAATAGACTTTAATAAAAATATTAATGCAATTAAGCTATTTGAATAAAATACCTCATTAATTTTATTAATCAGAAAAAAATATTTATTACAATTAAATAAACACATATGCTTTTAAAGAGCATATTTTCCCAACAGTTTGAACCGTCCATATAAATTAATAAAGTAAACATTAAAAAGAAAAATAAAATAAAATAAGTGTGAAAATTAAATTGCAAAAATTGAAAGAAGAAAGAAAAAATAATACTTACTTTAAGGTCCATGCTCTTTTTTTTTTAAAAAAAATTAAAAATTACCAGCCAATTAAGTGATTAATTCAAATTATTAGGCCTTTTTGGTAATTTTTAAAGTTAATATTTAGTTTATTGAGCCAAATAAGGTCCAATTAAGTCCAAACATGGTGCAATAGGTCCAAATTTGATTATTATTTGTTCAAAAACTTTCTATAATTTATCGTTAAAATGTAATTATGAGAAGAATGAGCTTGAAGCAAAAATCTTTGGGGTGAAACTGATATTCTAAAAGGTTTTGTGGATGAAACAAAATTTAAGAAAAGGAAAAGGGGGTAAATGAAAATTGACACAAGAAGAAAAATAAATACATTTTACCGACAATTCATCGAAAACTTGACACGACTTAAAAATGTTTAATTTACTCCAAAGTGTAAGAGTGTCTAGTTATAATATAGTTTGGTAAGTCCAAGGTCAATCCATAGAGAAAAGATTTAATTTGTTTATTTTATTTTATTTAAAAAATCAAAATAAAATTTAAATATATGCAACTTAATTTAAGTGAAACTATGAAATTAAATTACTTAGGGTTATGGATCCAATTAATTGTATAAATTACAATTATTTTCTCATTAATTTAATACAATTAATTGTATAAATTGTACTAAATACAATTTAATACATTCTTTTTATTTTTATTTTATTACCCAAAAATTAATAGTATAAATTACAATTATTTTCCCATTAATTTTATTATGATTTAAGTACTTAGTGTGCCAAAATTTAACTTGTCTACAATAAGTCAAAATACCATTTTATCATACTTTACACTAAGATATTAAAAATTCATTGTTCCAAACTCCCATATTTGTCTACAATAAATCAAAATTTCAAAATATGAAATATTGATAAAATTAGATAGAAAACAATTTAATTTATATTATCAAAAATAAAATTTGATTAAATCATATTTTTTAACTAAGAGTTTCACCTTAACCTAACTATTAGTATTTAGCCAAGCATAATTGAAATAAAAGTAATTATTAAAATTAAAATAATACATAATTAAAAATTTGGTATTTGAAAATTGGAAATAAAACTAATTTTATTTATTGAAAATTTTGGTACAAAGAGAGATGAGAAGAAGAATTTGAGGGGAAAGAAGTAAAGAAAAGGGTGTAGATAGGTGTGTCCCCCCCCCCCCCCAATTTATATTAATACATGATTAATCCACACCACACATATAAATAGGGTCAAATATATCATGGCTATATATTTGTCTCACTAACAAAATATAAACCTAACTTAATCCATTGACGCCCACCGAATTCATTCCACTAATAATTATCACACCTAATATAGTAAAAACTTATAATTTCACAATTACTACGCTTAACGTGGTAAAAACTTATAATTTTACAATGAAATTCGTGGATTCTCCTTGGCAATGACCTAATTTCTCGGATTTTCAAAATCCAAATTTGACATATGTTCATTTGTTTGGAGTCTTAAATTGCGTGAAATTATTATTTTTACCTAGTAAACACACAAAATACACAAAATCAAATATTTAGAAAAATAATTAGAAATTCACAATATGTTACATAATTATAAATGTAAATTATAATATAAATAAAAAATAACATTTTTACCCTTTAATGAACATACAAATTTTAATACTAATCACTAAGGATGAATTCCAGCAAGACCAGATTTATAACTAGTTCTATGATCATACCAACAATATTCAATGCCAAATGTTGAGTTTTTCTCAAGTGTGTTACACTCCGAAAATTTTCAAGTATTTTAGTGTTAAGAGCTAAATTGCTTTTCTCAATTAATTTTTTAAAACTTTAATGGGTCACTCTAGGATGCCGCGATTAAAATCATGGCATAAATGCTATATTCAGACATGAATTATGTAAATAAAACATAAATTATCTGAATAGAATGTAAGACTTGTAAATGAAAGATAAAGTAAGTAAAATAATATAAGAGTGGTAAATTAGTGTATCAGCGGCAAATAAAACAAAAACTTACAAATATAATATAAAACTTGTAAATCAACAATAAGTGTCAAATAAAACATAAATTAAGTAAATGAAACATAAAACTTATAAATGAAAGGTAAAATAGGTAAATTAACATAGGAATGGAAAATTAGTATATTATTAATAAATAAAATAAAAACTTACAAATATAACATAAAACTTGAAATTCAACATTAAGTATAAAATAAAACATAAATTATATAAAGAAAACATAATATTTGTAAATAGAGGGTAAAACAAGTAAATTAATGTAGGAGTGATAAATTGATGTAATATTGATAAGAAAAACAAAAACTTAAAATATAACACAAAATTTATAAATCAACATTAATTGTAAAGATAAAACGTAAATTGTATAAATGAAATATAAGACTTGTAAATGAAATGTAAAAGCAGTAAATTAATGTAGAAGTTATCAATTAATGTATTATTGGTGAAGAGAGCAAAACTTACAAATATAACGTAAGTGTAAAATAAAACATCAACGAAGTAATGAAACATAAAACTTATAAATAGACAATAAAACAAGTAAATTAACTTAAAAGTGGTAGATTGGAGTATTATTGGTAAATAAAACAAAAATCTTTCTAATATAAAATAAAACTTATAAATCAACATAAAACGTAAAATAAAACATAAATTATGTAAATGACACATAAGACTTGTAAATGGAAGGTAAAATAAATAAATTACTATAAGGAAAATTTTATAATGTTGTTAACGTGATAAACATAAATATTGTAAATTACACATAGAATTAGTAAATGTAAAGTAAAACCAGTAAATTCAAACAAGACTATTAATTATTTAAAAATTTAACATTGTTTCTATAGAATTTTAGTAAAAAATATTTTATTCATTTACAAAAAAATATTTTCTTTAATTAAACAAAAAAATTACTTATTAGTTAAACAAAAAAGTTATACTAAAAAAAGGGGAATAAGTTTTATTGAATTGGTTACCATAAATTCTATATTTATTCTAGGACATTTGTATACTTTTGAAAGAAATAAAAACTTAGAAATGTAAAATAAGAACTCATTATAATAATGATTATCTTATATATTTGCGGATTTTGTTTCTAAATTGAAAAATGGTAGCTTTGGGCTTATGTAATATATGAGATGATATGTGTGAAATTTTATTAAGGATAAAAATTATTCTCAAAATTAGGTTTTGAAAAACTATAATTTTTACATTTTTCAAAGCTATTTGTGAGATAAGGTGATAATGCATCCTTCATGAACTATGTATGAAATAGAAAATTAGATCTAATTTTATTGATATATCATATAAGTCTTGTAATATAAGAATATCTTTTTATTTTATTTTGACCTGATCCACATCAAAAGAAAATAACTTTGCTTAATTAACTTATGTAGTAAACAATGCTATGATAGAAAATGAAAAAAAAAATATAAATGTCCTAGAACGAATATAGAATTTATGGTTAAACCAATTCAATAAAAGTTATTCCAATTAATTTTTTACTTGATGAGTGACTTTTTTCTTTGTTTAATTAAATTAAATGAATAAACTATTTTTTGTTTAATGAAAGTTTAATATTAATTGCAAATTTCATATTATTGTAGATGTATTTTTTTTACAATTTTAAAACACCAATTTACTACTCTTATATCAATTTACTTGCTTTATTTTCAATTCACTAATTTTATGTTTAATTTAAAAAAATTATGTTTATCATGATATTGATGCTGTAATTTTAATAACGGGATCATAGAATTTTCCAACTTGAAATTATTAGTTTCTTTAAAAATGTGACATTTTGCCTTTTTTTAAAAAAGTAAATTATTAATTTAAAACTCGATAAAGCATGGTCAAAATTAAAAATCGATTAGAAATTTTTTGGCACAAAATATTGTTAGCCTAAAAGGCTACACATAATGTAATTTTAATGATAACAAACATATGTCTTAAATGATTTGAAAAATATTGTATTTTACATTTAACTAGTTCTTGAAAGAAGATATTTACAATGAAGTGAATCACATGAAATCAAGTTCAAGACATTCAATGGACAACGCACAATCAAGAATAGAGTTTAGAAGCTCAACGGACTCATTATTACGACAATTGTTGTAAAGCTAATATGATTTAATATTTGAATGATTTAGCATTTGAGAAGCTTAAGTTTTTGTTTACTAATTTTTTTTTTTATAAATCAAAGATCTTACAAGTATAAGCTTAAGTATTTTATGAAATTAGTTATTTTTCAAGATGTGGACTAAAATGAAAAATTTTGCAATTTTTGATTTTAATAAGTATTGTTTTGAATTTCTGAAGTTGGACTTATTTGCAAACATTTGAAACCTTTTAGACTATATTATAATTTTTAAAAGTTTGAGGGCCTGAAACTCCTGACTGCTAACGGCTAGCCGCGAAGAAAACTTCATATTTTCAAAATTTGGACTAAATTGAAAAGGTTTTGAGAACTTTGAAATTTATAAATATTTTGTTAAATTTTGAAAAGGACTTCTTTAAAAAATATTATAATGCTTTTGGTCATATCATAATTTTAGAAAATTTTGGGATTGACAAACATTATTTCGAATTTCTAGAATTGGACCTTTTTGCAAAGTTCTATAACATTTTAGGCTATAGTATAATTACATAAAGTTTTGGGTAAAATGTAATTTTATGAATAATATTACTGTAGCAAAATTCAAATTTAACGGTAACTTTACTGTTCTGAACTGGGAAGCTGGCTAAATTAAGCGGCTAGCTGCTTGCTTGCTGGAATTTTACTATAACAGTTAGTTTTTGGGCTTTAGCCATAAAACCTCAACTCCAACTTCAATTTTAAGACTTTTGCAAGTATAAACAAGTGCATACAACATATATTGAGCTTCCATTTCGCAAATCATCATATATTGAATCATCATTGTACTATAATTTGTATATTCACTCTTAAAGAGAGTTTCTTTGTTGTAATCTTTATTTTCTCATTAAATTTGTGAGTGTATAAGTGTGAGAAACACTTAAGCGAAGAGATTGAGAGATAATTTTTTGGTTGTAAAGGTTTATTGACATGTTAGAAGTGAATTGTAAAGAACTTGAAGCCTTAGGAGGCTTGGATAGTGAAATCCTCGAGCTTGGTTGGCTTGGAGACGTGGATGTAGGTGGGTATTGCTGAACCACGTAAAAATCATTGTGTTTGCTCTCTCTTCCCTTACTCTTTGATTATTGTGCTTTATTAAATTTATTATTTTTTATTTCATTAAGGCAATAGATTGAATTGTTGTGTGGATTGTTTAGCTTAAGTTTTAAAATCTCAATTCACACCCTCCTCTTAGGTTGCATAACTAGCATTTCAAATATCTATAACGACTCTATATTATATATTCTTGATTGACAAATATTCCATCATAAATCCACCATTAATTTTTTATAAACCATAATTCTAACATTAGTCTGTCATAGTTTTATGATATGAGTCATTTTACCCAAATCTATCACAAAGCACTTGTAACCTATTTCTTGTTTTGATAACTGAAAATAATAAAAACATCGAGCATGCTCGATAGTACTGTTTTCAAGATCATTTTTAATAAAAATAAGTTATAACGAAAAGTTATGAAGATTGAATTAAATCTCCCTAACTAAAAAAAATCGATCAAATTAATTTATATTGTAATAATTAATATTTAACAAAAAGCACCTATCAGAATTAAATAGAAATTTCATAATAGTTATTTTCCTGTTTTCAATTTTTTTTCCTTAATTATTAACCCATGCACCAATGGAGCTCTTTAGGAAGTTAGGCCTCTCCTTATCATTGGCACTAGCTCCTTAACTTCTTTTACTTAAATACAATGCAATTACTTTAAATATTTTTATATTATATACTTTGTTGTTACATTGCAGTATTGTAACTAAATAAATATTAATTTTATCTCTCATTAACTAGATTTATTTGTGCCTCTTTAGGAAGTTAGGCCTCTCCTTATCATTGGCACTAGCTCCTTAACTTCTTTTACTTAAATACTATGCAATTACTTTAAATATTTTTATATAATATACTTTGTTGTTACATTGCAGTATTTAAATATTTTTATATTATATACTTTGTTGTTACCTTGCAGTATTGCAACTAAATAAATATTAACTTTATCTCTCATTAACTAGATTTATTTGTGCAACATTCGTACGTAAACTAGCCTAACCCAATCCTACATCAGTTATCATATTTTCGATATCATCCTACAATCAAATTAATCTTTCATTTTAAGAAAAATTATGGAATACACCACGTGGCTTATGCAAACCATACTCCGGTATTGGTAAAGGAATAGGATTCTCTCATGATCTGAGCTCTACTAAGCTTTTAAAGATCTTCTGCCATGTGTCTTTTAGTGGTAGTGTATGGGTAAGATTTAACTTCTTTTATTTTTTATTTAGTAACTACCAATCAGCAATTGAATTATTTGCTCAGAACATATCAGATCAGGAGAGAATCCTGATCATTGGTAAAACATAAAGAAAGTCAGCATTGGGGTTCAAAATTTTTATTTCTAGTAAAAGTATTGTAATCTCGAAAATATTTCTGAGTCCTCATAATTAAAATCGCCTATAAACTCACTGAACCAACCAAAATCGTACTCGTATAGTTGAAAACGTAGCAGCTAACACAAAAATGGACCGGTCTTCCTGAATTGGTGTGCCACACACAAATAAATTCACTATGATCTTTAGATTTGTCTTAACAACGCCGATTTCTCTGAATTGAAGACCGAGTTTATAGTCAATAGTATGTATCCAATACTATTCATTAATATCAAACTAGGAATTTGTAAATATAGAACAAATTAAATCAAGGTCTGATCTGGTAAGAGAGTGAAAAAGAAGAAAAAAAACAAAAACGGAGGGACAAAAAGAAAGTGTGCTTGATGTGCTCATATTCTATATATTAATATAATGCTTCCCTATTATAATTTATGTCTAGTTTTCATTTTATTAGTCTTATTTTTTTCTTAATTCTTGTGTTTTAAATTGTAGGCATAATTTGGATACTCAAGAAATTAGAGCTAAAGAAGAAAATATATTGGAGCTTTAGGTAGAAAATTGTATAAAAGAATTAAAAGAGCAAAGCATTCAGGGAATTGTAAAGGGCGGTTTGCATTATTATACAAGAGGAGAGCATCAGGGGCAGAGGAGGAAAAAAAAAGAAGACAGCTTCAAATAAAGAGAAGCCGAGAAAAAGAATCGAGAGAAGCAACCACAGAGATAATATTAAAGAGGAACCCGAGAAGAAGAAGATTTAACCGCTGTCCAATGTAGGGATGGCAAATTGGTCTATCGAAATTGGATATCCATGTATCCAATCCAATTGGATTGGATAATATCCATCCAAAAGCTTTTTGGATATGGATATGGAAATTTTTTAAAATATCCAATTAGAAATTGGATGGGCATGGATATTTGATGGATATCCAAAATCCAATTAATATCCTATTTGAAGTTAAAAAAATTAATATTGTAAAACTAAAATGAGAAAAATAAAAACAAATGTCCTAGATTATTGATTTAGCAAACCTTAAGATTATCACCAACTGCTCGTCGCTCGCCGCCACTCATCGCTTGCCGGCCGGTTGACGCTCATCAGCGCTCATCACTTGCTGCTCATCTCTTCCCTGAAGCTGCCGAGCTGCAGTTCTTATTGAAGAAATCCCAGCCCTCTTTGCAGCACTAGAGTTTTTGTTGAATAAACCCCAGGTATTTGTTCATATTGTTATTTCGTCTCTCTTATTTAATAATTTGAAATGAGTGACTTAACTTGATCAAAATAAAGATTATCTTTGTTATCAATCACGCTAAGATAATCTTCATAACTCTGAATTCAGAAAATCCTTGGCTGAAATTGAAACAGGGAAGATTTTATTCTTCCAGTGTCCCACTGGATTTGAATAGAATAATGACAGTTCTAGTTCCTCTTTGTTGCCGCTAGACTTCCATGTACTCTTTGTAGCATTTTCGACTTCATTACTTTCTGCATTTCTAGTTGAAAACAAGAATTTTTGTTACCCAATATACAATAGCTCTTTTTTTTCTGTTAGTTTTTGAAATTTGAAGATGCTAAATATAATTGATACAATTTAGTTCAATTTATTCTATAGTATTCTTAATAACTTGTATCTATTATAAGATTCTATCATACAATTTCTCTCTTGAATATAAGTATTCTGCTACCTAGATTACAACAAATCAGGTTGGTAATTGAGGAGCCATGTGAGAACTCCTGTATGACTAGGAATGTTGTTGGGGGTTTGGAGTCATAAAACAACTGTGTGGCTTGATGATTTTCGAATCTGAGTTGCAAGGGTGGGGTGAAAGCAAAGTATTTTTCTTTTATAATGGATTAGATTAGACTATGGAGAGAAATATATTTGAGAATATTAGTGTTGAGTTATTTTTCTTGGCTTTGAAAGTAAAGAGAAATAAATAATCTTAATAATTGAATTAGCTTGGATAAGCCGATAAGGTACAATTAATGTGGGGTTTGAATGGCAGGACAAGGGCTACTAAAAATGAGGCACCCAATATGCTTTTTTTTAAAAAAAATTTACTTCTTTTTCAAGTTGAAGCATGGATGTTATATATATATGTCTGTATCTAATAAATAATATCAAATAAAATCTTAATGGATGTTTGGTTATGATAATATTGCATTCTTTTTTTTTAGGTTAATTATGTATGATCTTGATCTCAATCCTGTTGTTCAATTAAACCCTCAAACCTCAAGTTATGTTAATGCTGAAAATCCACAAACTCATTCAATTAGTACAAAACGAGACTCCAAAGGACAACCCAGAAGCTCATTGAGACAAACATCTAAAGCTTGGGAGCATTTCACAAGGAGAACAATTAATGGAGAAATGAAGGCAGTGTGTAATCATTGTGGCAAAGGTTTTGTTGGACAACAATCGAGTGGAACTTTGCATTTATTGAACCATATTGATAGGTGTCCCAAACAGATACAAGAATCAGCTCCGGCTCCACCTCCAGCTTCTAGCCCTAGTCAAGCATCTAAGGTATACAAGAAAAAAGATGTTGAAACTTCAACAATTTCAGCATTTGATCCCACTGCATTTGATAAAGCACTTGCTAGGCAAAAAATAGCAAGAATGATAATCATGCATGAGCTTCCTTTGAGGTTTGTTGATTATGAAGGGTTTAGGGATTTGATGAGTTTTGTTCAACCTTTGCTTGGCAAAATTTGTAGGGACACTGTGAAAAGAGAAGTTTTGAAGCTGTTTGATTTTGAAAAGGCTAAGACAATGGCTTTGTTGGAGGATATTACTAGTAAAGTTTCCATTACTATGGATATGTGGACATCTAGCAATAAAAAAAAGGGATATATGGTCGTGACAGCGCATTTTATTGACAATTCGTGGACTCTACAGAATCGAATCTTAAGGTACCAATATAAAAGTTTAATAATTTTTTTTATATTTTATTAAATGTACTTTATTTTATTTATTCTTATTTGTAATTTTATTTTATTTTTTATGAATTGTCTAGATTTATATATGTGCCTTCTCCACATACTGCTAAAGCACTTTCTAATGAGTTGGCTAAGTGTCTACTGGATTGGAATGTAGATTGAAGGTTATCTACAATAACCATTGATAATTGTTCCACTAATGATGCTACGATTTCGCTTTTGTTGGCTAAGTTTCCTCATGGTTCATTCTTATTAAATGGAAAATTGTTGCATGTGAGATGTTGTGCTCACATTTTAAATTTAATTGTTAAGGATGGGTTAGATGCGATAGGGGATGGGATTGAAAAAGTTAGAAACAGTGTTAATTACTGGACATCATCACCTAAAGGATAGAGTTGTTTGAAGATACAGCTAATCGCCAATTGAAGTTGAATTGTTCTAAGAATTTAGTGCTTGATTGTAAAATTAGGTGGAATTCGACATATTTAATGCTTGAAGTTGCTTTGATTTATAAAGATGTTTTTACTCGTTTGAAGTATCGTGATAACCAATATAAGCACTTGCCTACTGAAGTGGACTGGGAGTTGGCAAGAGTAGTATGTGAGCATTTGAAACCCTTTTATACCATGACTAAGATGTTTTCTGGTACTAAATACCCAACAGCTAACTTATTTTTTCCAATAATTTGTGAAATTGGATTGTCATTGAATGCTTGGCTTAATTCTTCATGTGATGTGATAAAAAATATGTTAGAAAAGTTTGGAAAATATTGGGATGAAATCCATGGTGTGATGGATGTTGTTGTATTGGATCCTAGATATAAAATGGTTCTAGTGGATTATTTCTTTCCTCAGATTTATGGTAGTGATGCATCAACTCATATCGATAGAATCCATACTCTCTGTTCTGACTTATATTCAGAATATAAAAAAAAAAGTATGGTTGGATCGAATTTGGTTGAAGGATTTGGTGAGTCTAGTGTTGTTTGTAATTCTAATTCTAGTTCTAGTTCAGTTGTCATGGGCATGTGGGATGTGAAAAAATTTAATGCATTCAAAAGCCAACATATTACTTGGAAGAAGAGGATAAGACTACTCCAGACTTTGATATTTTAATGTGGTAGAAAGTGAATAGAAGTAGATATCCGATATTGTCTGAGATTGCTAGAGATTTGCTGGCTGTTCCAGTCTCTACAATTGCTTTTGAATAAGCTTTTGGTGTGAGAGGTCGATGTTTAAGCCCACATTGTAGTAGACTTCATCCGAGTACAGTAAAGGCTTTACTGTGTACTCAGAATTGGATATGGGCTCAATTAAAAGGTATCAAATTCAGCTTACTTCTGCACTTATTTGATTTTGATAGTATTTGTTTTCTTTATATTTTACAAGTTTTTTTTTTTAAATTAGGTGAGATTCCTAAAGATAAGGTGATGAATGGGGAAGAAATAAATGGAGAAATGACTGATAATGATGATGAAGAGGAAACACAATCATGTTCTTAACCGTGTTTATTTTTCTTTTTTTGGTATGTGCTTGATGCTTATTGTGATGCTCAATTATGAATGATCATGGTCCTAAATAATACAAATTATTTAGTTGTTTAATGCTTTGCTTTAATTTGCAGATTAATGATGATGATCTAGTTGGAGATTAATGGCACGTTAGAAGATTGAATTTTTTGTGTTTAATTTGAAATTAAGTTGTAATTTCATATTATAATTTCTTTTTGTTAATTCATAGTTTTGATATTTGTTATGTTTGTTTTTTTTATTTGATATTGGAATCTAATACTGGCTTTAACTATTCTATATTTTTATTTTTATTTTATTGTTTATTATTTTTATATAATAAAAATCAAATATCTATGGATATCCATATCTATATGGATAAAATCCATATCTATGTCCAGTATTAAATATTGGATATGGATAATTATATATTTGTATTTGGATGGATAATATCCATCCATAATTGGCTATTTACCATCCCTAGTCCAATGGCTGAGTTTTTCTATTCTTTTCTTAATTGTCTAGCTTGAATGTTGCCAAGTATGTTTATGGATTTTCGTAATATTTCTTGTACTAATTTGTTTTTGCTAGGGCTATAATATATCCTAAGTACAAAGATTTAGTTCCATAAATTTGTGTTATTTTTATTTTATTATTTCATGATATTAAGTGTTCATTATTGAGCGTGTTTATTATTTTGCTCAAGTCATTCACATATCTGGCTAATATTTGAATGATTTGAAAATATATAATAATACCAAGAGATGATTTGTGTATTTTGCCTCTGAGTAATATATGTCATTAAAAAACATAAGAGACGGAGATGTTCCAACCTAATTCATGTAGTTTTATTTAAGAATTTACATAGAACTTAATGAACCTTAGCATATTTAAATACTCATAGAGGTGTAGTGGGTTAATGTGAGTGTATTTTTGATATTATTCGAGACAAAATATTGAATGTATTAGGGAATTCACTGTCAACACAAGTATAATAGTCTTTACTAATATAGATGGATGATTGAATTGGATTAGTTATGGTGAAGTTAGATGTTCCATTGTCTTAATGCCTTGATGAATTTTATTAGTGCTTGAATCTTTATTTAACTTTTAGAATCTTTATTTTATTTTATTTTCAATCTAAACTATCTTAATTGATTGTTAAAATGAATTAGGGATAAACAATCTTTCTAGAACGATACTCTACTCTATATTATATTATTTGCATTGACTAGTACACATGCTAATTTACGCAATTGTGCTTGAATTTTATATTTTTAAGTTTTTTTAGTAGTTTATTTAAAACATAGAAAACGAGTAATGGTTGTTTTGTCTTTTATTACTAATTCGAGTAGATTCATACAGTGGCTTATCTGGAAAATCAAATCCACGGAGGTAAATTGACACACATAATATCTAGTAATTTTCCTCAGACGCCTTAAGAAACTAGATTTTTAAGAAAACACAATCAAATTGTGAAGATTAAAGAGTAGATTTAGTTTTAATTGCATTTGGGCATTTAAATTAAGTAGTTGGACTGATAAATTATAAATGGATGAGATTTTTGTGTGATTTGAAAAAAATTGAACTTGAATTTGACACAGTTGATTAATCTAAGAAGGGCAAATTTGTAGGACAAATTTATAATTTCAAGTAACTAAATAAAACATGTGATCTAGATATTTTAGAGCGAAAAAGGACAGTTACCGCTGCTTGTCCCTTAGTGGACTCATGGAATCATCACGGAAACATTTTGATATCTGTGTTACCAAGAAAAAAAAAAAAATTAGACCAAATGTAACTTCCAAATACAACTTTTAATATCCTTAACTCTCCAGGTCAGATGTCTAGCTTAACAAAAATGTTGAAAGGCACTTAGCCGAGCCTTTGGGGCCAAGGTCGGAGCTTCCCATGCTTCAATAAATATACATTTTGAATTGAAGTTGTTATTCCTTATACTGAATTCAGTATTAAATTGCCCCCCAGTTAACGGAATTTTTGACTTCGTCTCTATTTTGGGCTCAATGATTATTGAATAAACTCGGATTTCAGGCTAGAAGTTATAAATATTAAGATGATGGTTACCATTATTACTATTATTATCATCCTTATTTGAAGATAAAATTTCTTATATATTTTGGTGAGGTGCTATGATAGAAGGAAGAGGAAACCTATATAGTTGTATATGAATTGGTAAACCAAACAAATTCGTTTTGAACGGTATAATACAACTATATAAAAATATTTTTTTGGAGATAATTAAAGTGATAAACCAAACATTTGTTGATTCTTATCTGGTTTGTTGTATTTATGCTCCTAGTAGTATTACTTTATTTTCGCTGATTTACGATAGAATTTTATTCTTTCACCACTTTCTTGCTAACTTCTTTCAGATTCAACTTTCTGCGGAAACAGTCACACAGAGGTTATAATTATTCCTTTACACTTAAAATCTTTATTTCTTTTTCACGTAAAATTATTTTTATAATTTCTTTTACTGGAATTAATTTTTAAAAATACGGTTCATATAATTTGTTCAACAGCGACAGCAATCATGAGGGCCAAAAGATGTTATAGAGATTATTCTCCTGTCCTTCTCATCTCTGTGGGATTATTCTCCGTTGGGATTCAATATACTCGCAGCTGTTAGGAAATCGATGGGTGGAGTGAACACACAACTGAAATGAAATTTAAAAATAATAATCACACAAGGACACTAAAAAATGAAATTTAAAAATAATAATCACACAAGGACACTAAAATTTACGTGGTTGGACTATTAGCCAACGTTCACGGGCGAAGACAAAAAGATAAAACTTTACTAGTCAAATAAGGAGTACAAATATTAAAGTATTTTATCTCATTACCCAAAACACAATATATCCAATCTCTCAAATCACTAAACTCTTAGGAGGTTTACAATTTAAGATCTAAAAACTCTCGACTTCTCACTTTCAAAAGAAGAAACTAATTGAAGAAACAAAGAAAATAGGATGCTGAAGAGGGGAAACAAAGCCTCTATTTATAGGCTTTAGTTCCCCCCTTTCTCTAATTTATTATTATTATACAAGAGTTAGTGGCACTGAAAGTAAATTAGTGGGCATCATATCTCCCCCTAATGTCTCCCGCTTTCTCAACAAGTCTCGTACTTGGAGACTTGATTGAGAACCAATCATGTCTCCACTCTATATTCTTTGTCATTGTCATGATGCTTATGTTTTTGCTAGGTTACATGAGGATCTACTTCATAAAATCTTGTCAATACTGATTGGCTTGGTCAAAACATCTGTTAGGTTCTTCTTGGTATAGATTTTCAGCAAATCCACAATATTGTCTTCCACTAATTCTCGAACGAAGTGGTACTATACCCCTATGTTCTTTGTCCTTGAATGAAATGATGGATTTCTTACAATGTGCAAAGCACTTTGACTGACACAAAATTGTAGGCTTGTGTAGCTGCCATGTGCTCTACATCTGTCGTATATAAAGGAATAATAGTTTGTAGTTTTGAAACCTAGCTTATAGCTCCTCCCACAAGTATAAACATATAGTCAATAATGGATTTCCTTTTATCAAGGGCCCTTACAAATTTTGAATTCATGTAACCCCAAAACAGTAAATTCTGATCCTCTATAACATAATGCAACAACCAAGGCTTCTCTGATGTATCTTAGAATTCTCTTTACAATTTTCCAATACTCTACACTAAGATCGCCATATATTTATTGATCGCTCCCAGTGCTTGTGCAATGTCTGGTCTTGTGCATACTATAGTGAACATTAAACTGACATCTCCATCCTATCTACATTAAACTGACATCTTCATCATATCTGCTTCATTGCTAAGATACATATTTAAGGATAATTTGAAATTAACAAAAATTGGGTAGAAATTGGCTTACAATCTTGCATGTTGAAGTGCTGCAAGATTTTCTTTAAGTAATTTTTTTTAAGGAAGCCAAATCTTCCTATTATTTCTGTCTTGGTCTGTTATTTCTTTCTTGGTGAATTTACATCCCTAAAATCTTGTTTACCGATTCCATCCTTCATTTCAAATACCCTATCTAATTGTACCTTTCATTCTTGGATTTTATCTTTCTTGGGGTCTGCTGCCAACTTGTCATCCATATACAACAATAAAATGATGAAATTATTATCTACAAACCTTTTGAGTGCGCACAATAGTCTAAACTAAGTCCATTATATCCAAGGTTCATGATGGGGGAGTCAAATCTTTTATACCAACACCTTAACGCTTGTTTGAGACTATATATAGATTTGTTCAATTTATAAACCAAGTTCTCCTTGCCTGTTTCAGCAAAACATTCTAGTTAGAACATATAAATTTCTTTTTCAAGTTTTTCACAAAGAAACACAGTTTTGACATCTAACTACTTTAGATATAGCTTAAATCTAGAACACATAGTTAGGACTATCTCATTGAAGTCAATGCCTTTTTTCTAATCATAACCTTTTACCACCAATCTTATACGATATTGCTCCATTTTATCATTGCCATCACATTTGATCTTGTAGACTCACTTGTTTTTAATGCTTTTTCTTCGATGTGGTAGTGGTATAAGTTCCCATATCTTATTTTTGTGTAGAGCTTCAATTCTTTCTTGCATTGATGTTATCCACAAAGTAACATTTAGGCTATCCAAAGTTTCATGGAAAGTTGATAGCTCTCCATCCTCTGTTAGAAAACAGTATGCAACATTAATCTTTGAGATATACTGTGAGTGCCATACTGGCGGCCATCTCTGAAATATAAGTGTGCAACCCAAGAGGGGGGGTGAATTGGAATTTTAAAAATTATCCTAGCAAATCCACACAACAACCAATCTAATATCTTAATAAAAATTGAAAGCAATAAGTTCAATCAAAGCACAATAATTAAATAGCAAGGGAAGAGAAAGCAAACTCAAGGATTTTTACGTGGTTCGGCAATCTCTGCCTACGTCCACGCCTCCAAGCACACCGACCTTGAGGATTTCACTATCCAAGACTTTCCAAGACTTCAAACGATTACAATTGACTTCAAGGTGTCAATGAACCTTTACAACAAGAGATTATATCCTCAATCTCTTCACCTCAAGTGTTTCCCACACTTGTACACTCACAATTTGATGAGAAATGATAAATACAACAATGAATCTCTCTTTAAGAGTGGATATACAAATTGAAGAACAAAGATGATTTAATGAATGATGATTCACGAAGTTGAAGCTCAATATATGTTGTGTGCACTTGTTCTTGCTTGCTTGGATTAACCAAAAATGAATTGGTTTTGAGTTTATATAGTTTGAACTCAAAAACTAGCCGTTATGCACATTCTGGGCGTATCTGGTTTACAGTTTATGGAATCCGGTAAGCTGGATTTATGTTACCGTTAAGGCTAAAATTTGAATTTTGCCTATCCGGCTTGCCGATTACGAAATTCGGTAAGCCGTTTTCGTTCTGGATGCTTACTGCCCCGTATCCGGTTTTTTAATTTTTGATATCCGGTAAGCCGCTTGCTACAGTAACCTGCTATAGTGAAATTTTTCCCATATTTTCAATTTGACCCCAAAACTTTATAAAATTGTAGTATGGCCCAAAAAGTCATGAAACTTTGCAAATAGGTCCAATTTCAGAATTTCTAAGTAATGCTTCGTTAATCCCAAAACTTTCTGAAATTATGATTTCACCCAAAAATGCTATGACACTTTTCAAATAAGTCCTTTACCAAAATTTCAAGCAATACTTGTTTATTTCAAAGATTTCAAAATTCTTTTAATTAAACCATAAACTTTGAAAAACAACCAATTTCATAAAATCATTTTTCCATTAAATATGAAAAATTTATAATGTGAAAATAATGATTTATTTAAAAAAAATATTAAATAATTTGAGCTTAAAAGATTAATCATTCTTAATCTTATTTGTTATCATCAAAATCAATATTATGGAAACATATATGTTAACAATCTCCCCCTTTTTGATGATGACAAATATTTCATGTATTTAAAGAATGATTCCACAAATTGCTCCCTCTAAATATAATCTTCTTTTACAATTTGCCAATTAGCTAAATTAACATATTTAAATACATGGATTTTTCTCCCCCTCATCATCAAAAAGAAAAAACTTAATTGGCAAAGAAAGAAAAAAAATTGCAATTTTTTTTTTAAATTCGAAAACATGTATTCTTCTCCCCCTTCATCATAAAAAAGAAAACGTAAAGGAAAAGAATAAGAGTAGGAAATTTGTTACCCATGTTGTCCGAATAGAAATTTCGACAAAATCTCCCCTCAACAACAAGCATCACCTCAAATACAAATTTAATAATATCACTCATAAATTATCATCATATCTCAAAATCATCAAGTACTCACCATAATCACATATCATCAAAATCATCAAAAGAATATTCAAAGTGCATATTATTCTCCTTCTTTTAACAACATTGAAATGATATATTACTTTGTCTCCCCCTTTAGACAATAAAAAAGTTCAAAATGCATATTATCCAAAATCATATTATATGCTCCCCCTAAATATATGGCCAATTTAAAAATTTAACCAAAATGATTTTATCCAAAAACATATCATATTTATCTCCCCCTTCATCGTAAAAAGGAAAGATAGATGCAATTGAAACAATATCTTTAAAATTATTTGATGAAGATATTACCCATTTAGTGCGAGCAAAAAATTTCGGTAAAGTCTCCCCTTAAAAATGAATAAATTCTCAAATACACAACATGGTTAAAAAAGATATAAGCTTCAACAATTATAACCAACCAATAACTCCATCAATTCATCAAGCAATGCACATATAATCATTAATCATCAAAATCAATATGAATTCCCCCAATACTTGTAACAATTAAATCCGAGGATTGCACAATCATATATCAACCATTAAAAGAATGCTCAAAATGCATGTTATTTCCCCCAATTTACATCATTAAAATGATTTATTACTTTGTCTCCCCCTTTGGACAATAAAAATGTTCAAAAAGTATATTATCCAAAATAGAACAAGTAATAAGCTAAGCAAGGGAATGCAAAAGTCATAAGAGCATAATGTCAACAATTCAAGCTTTATAATTTCTAATCACATTTTAAAAATCAAGACAACTAAACTCATCAAAGATCTAATGTGACATTTTAATATAACTTACACTCTCATATGCGCCAAGATCTTAATGATCATGTATTTCTCCCCCTTTTGATATCATTTAAAGCAAGTAATGCATAGTTAACAATGCATCAAGAAAGCACAAAAAAAAAATGTATCCATTCACCAATCATAGATTCCATAAGATCAAATTTCATCAAATACAATGGAATCATCAAAGCACATTCTTTATCATCAAAACTTAAGTAAAGCATAAGTACATAATAGCAATATATAGATAATCAAAATCAACATATGCCATTATAGATCATCAAAATCAACATAGCTGAAAAGCCATCATTATGAGCTAAAGAACAAGTGATCAAATCCATTATTACAAATGCTCACATATATTTTTAAGTGATGATCTAGTAATTACACCTTATGATGGATCTTTCAAAATTAAGTTCTTAAGGTGAGAAGAAACATACCTCCACTCTTTGGGAATGTATGAGAAAGTACCTTCATTTTACTCCGCATTTATTTCTTCATGTTGCTCCTCTTGATTTTCAAGTGGTGCATTCTTTTGGCTATCCTTTGATAATTTTCTTGTAGCTTTTCATCTACATTATCATCAACAACAACTTTCTCCGTAGAGGAAGAATTAGACTCATCAAATATAACATGTATAAATTCTTCCACAATCAAAGTTCTTTTGTTATACACTCTATAAATTTTGCTTGTGATTGAATATCCAAGAAAAATACCAACATCAAATTTTGGATCAAATTTCCCAAGATTATCTTTTGTGTTCAAAATATAACATTTGCATCCAAAAACTTTGCAATAACTAATGTTGGGTTTCCTATATTTCCAAAGGTCATAGAGAGTATTATTGAGATGATGTCTAATCAATGTGGTCTTAACCGTTTTTTTTTTAATAGACCTATTCTTTCTCTCTACAACTCCATTTTGTTGTGGAGTCCTAAGTGATGAAAATTTATACTCAATGAAAAATCATTACAAAAAAATCTTAAATGTATGATTTTCAAATTCTCCACCATGATCACTTCTAATAAAAGAATAACATATAACACATCTATCATGCATATATATCACACAATCATGAAATATGTAAGTATTCAAAGATTGAGAATTAAAGCATATCACTTATTTATCATGCTTAGGCATTACATAATCATTAAAATCAAACAAAGCTATCATGATGAGTTGACAAGCTATCATCTTAAATATATAACCATGCATCATAATAAAGCACTCAATGTTAAACATATTATCCAAATATAAAACATCCAAATATCAAACAATAATCATCATCAATCAACAATGAAAGCAACAATGCATATGAAAATGTAAGTGCATAATATAATAGAAAACTATAGTAAAATCCATAAGGAGAGCACACTATGGAAGTGGTAATTTGAAATACTCAAAATGCACAAATTCGAATTTTCAAGATATTGAGTAAAATGAGTAAGTTTGAATCAATTAAAATGATTTTAGACACAAGAATGGATGTGGAATAATTTATATGAATCAATTTGGATTGAAACGAATGAGAATGATGGATTTTGGAATGAAATCAAGTGAAGAGTAATCGGCTTTTAGTGAGAGAGAGAGAGAGAACCGGAATGCCGAAAGAGAGGGAGAAGATGAATAGTTGAAATAGCACCCGAATCCAGCTTGCCGGATTTCCTAACCGGTTAGCCGGTTATTGGGAAAAATCGTGAAGCCCGTAAACGGCTTGCCGGATGCCTTTAACCGGAAATCCGGTTGTGTTGCAACAAATCCATTCACACGAATTCGGCTTGCCGGTTTTTGAGAACCGGTAGTCTGGTTGTAAGGCAGTGAGCATTCAAAATGCATCCGGTTTTCCGGATTAGAGGAACCGGTTATCCGAATGTTGTCCCAAGAGCAACCAAAGCTAATCCGGTTATCCGGATTAAAAATCCGGTTATCCGGAATTTGTTCCAAGAGAAATCAATAAGAAATAATGGTTTTCCGGATGAGTGGAAATGGAATATTTGCTAGCTCTTATACTTGTACTACACACATTATTTCATTTTTGGCCTTAAAAATTGATTCATTTTAAATCATTTTGAGATTTAAAACTTTTCAATAAGTCAATTAATACAAGAGACATAAATGCATACAAGACCAAGCATATGAAATCGTATCAAACAATGATGTCAATTTTATAAATGAATGATGATATAACACAATTAATGGCATATGAATTCACACATATATAAGAGATGGACAATGATGATAGACAATTAAGAAGATGAAATCATAGACTATACAATCATCAAAATCAAACAAAGGCATCATGATAAATCACTCAATATTATACACAATGATAATTTCATCATGTAAACATACAAGCATACTTTCGCAATTTCATTTATCATGATTCATTCAACAAAATTAATATGGCAAGAATTGTTACCAAAACAATTAAAACATCTTGCCTCATCTTTTTCTCCTAGATCATGCTCAAATGATTATCCTCACAAGCTTCATGAAGGAACTCTCCACCATTCCTTGTTTGTGGTACCTACAAAAAAATATTCAAGTTGTGTGCTTTGGTACCCAAATACTCTTGGGTCCTTGAGTGTTAGATTTAGTTCCTTTTGGAACCCAAATACATTTGACTCCATAATACACATTTCTTTTAATTGGACATCTATTCTTCATATGACCATTTTGATTGCAATAATGACATACAATTTGATCATTTGTGGAGGTAGCCTTAACAAAATAATTCTTATAATATTTTTGTTTCAAGTAAGGCTTATACCCAAGTCCTCCTTTATCAAACACACATTTTTGAGAATTAAGCATGTTATCCAACATCTTTTGCCCATTTGTGAATTTCAAAACAATCTCATTCAACTCATTGCTCCTTTTCTTAAGCGTTTTATTTTCATTTATTAATTCATCAACATGTGATTTCTCATGCTCATACGAAGTACTTTGTTTACATGTGAATGATGCAATTCTATCATGCAACATTTTATTATCTAACTCTAGTCCTTTAATCTTTTCATTTAATGAATCATTGCATTTTTGTAAAGCATCATTTTCATTTTTCAAGTTATCTACATGTGATTCTAGATGCTTTTGTGAAGTGCTAAATTTCTCATTTGATAATGCAACTCTATCATGCAATGTTTTATTCTCTAATTCTAGGCATATAATCTTTGCACTTAGAGTTTCATTTTCATTTGTGAGCTCTACCATTTTCTTTTTAAAACATGCATTCTTTTTACCAATTTTCATCCACTCATCATACAATTCTTTAAACGCATCATGTAATTCATCATAAGTAGGAAGATCATTTACCTCATCAAGTTCATCATCCGATTCATCTCCAATTGCCATAAGTGCCAAATTCGACACTTCATGAAATTCCTCCTCGTTTGTAGTCTCCTCATACACAATTTCAAGTTTTCTCCAAATTTCATAAGCATTAGAACAATTTGAAACTCTATGAAATTCCTTTTTATCTAAGGCACAAAATAAAGCATTCATAGCCTTGGAATTTAAAGACATATTTTTCTTATCCAACTCAATTAAAACATTCTCCCTAAGAATGAATGAACCATCACAAACTATTTCCCATATTTCATAATCTAAGACTTGTAAAAACACTCTCATCCTAGTTTTCCAATAAGGATAGTCATTACCATCAAACAATGGAGGTCTAGTGGTGGATTGGCCTTCCATGAAAGTTGAACTAATTTGGGTTGCTATTGATCTTTAACTCTAGATGGTTAAGTCTACACAAGAGCACCTCGCTCTGATACCAAATGAAATATAAGTGTGCAACCCAAGAGGGGGGGTGAATTGAAATTTTAAAAATTATCCTAGCAAATCCACACAACAACCAATCTAATGTCTTAATAAAAATTGAAAGCAATAAGTTCAATCAAAGCACAATAATTAAATAGCAAGGGAAGAGAAAGCAAACTCAAGGATTTTTACGTGGTTCGGCAATCCCCACCTACGTCCACGCCTCCAAGCACACCGAGCTTGAGGATTTCACTATCCAAGCTTTTCCAAGGCTTCAAACGATTACAATTGACTTCAAGGTGTCAATGAACCTTTACAACAAGAGATTATATCCCCAATCTCTTCACCCCAAGTGTTTCCCACACTTGTACACTCACAATTTGATGAGAAATGATAAATACAACAATGAATCTCTCTTTAAGAGTGGATATACAAATTGAAGAACAAAGATGATTTAATGAATGATGATTCACGAAGTTGAAGCTCAATATATGTTGTGTGCACTTGTTCTTGCTTGCTTGGATTAACCAAAAATGAATTGGTTTTGAGTTTATATAGTTTGAACTCAAAAACTAGCCGTTATGCACATTCTGGGCGTATCTGGTTTACAGTTTATGGAATCCGGTAAGCTGGATTTATGTTACCGTTAAGGCTAAAATTTGAATTTTGCCTATCCGGCTTGCCGATTACGAAATTCGGTAAGCCGTTTTCGTTCTGGATGCTTACTGCCCCGTATCCGGTTTTTTAATTTTTGATATCCGGTAAGCCGCTTGCTACAGTAACATGCTATAGTGAAATTTTTCCCATATTTTCAATTTGACCCCAAAACTTTATAAAACTATAGTATGGCCCAAAAAGTCATGAAACTTTGCAAATAGGTCCAATTTTAGAATTTCTAAGTAATGCTTCGTTAATCCCAAAACTTTTTGAAATTATGATTTCACCCAAAAATGCTATGACACTTTTCAAATAAGTCCTTTACCAAAATTTCAAGCAATACTTGTTTATTTCAAAGATTTTAAAATTCTTTTAATTAAACCATAAACTTTGAAAAACAACCAATTTCATAAAATCATTTTTCCATTAAATATGAAACATTTATAATGTGAAAATAATGATTTATTTAAAAAAAATATTAAATAATTTGAGCTTAAAAGATTAATCATTCTTAATCTTATTTGTTATCATCAAAATCAATATTATGGAAACATATATGTTAACAATCTCTCATGAGTTGACTGATGAATTTTTGGAGCCTTGGACTTGACTGTTTTTTGTTCCTCGTGCTCTGGTGCTGCTTTAAAAGAATTTAAATGTTCTTTTTTTTCAGATTATTTTCTACATATACTGATACAATCTTTTATTTTTTACATATAGTTGATCTTCTACAAAGATAACTCTGCTGATGATAATCTTGTGGGCAATGGAATCTCATAGACAATACTCCTTAAATCCATTAACATATCTTAAGAAGACATATCTCTCGGATTTTGAATCCAAGCTTTGTTCTTTCTTGGGCATTGTACATCACGTACACAGGATATCCAAATGCGTGCAAGTGAGGTAATCAGTTGGCTTCCCAGTCCACACTTTCATGGGAATTTTCAACTTAATTATTGTACATGTCGACCAATTTACCACATAACAGGTAGTTTTGGCTGCTTCTACCTAAAATGATTTTAATAAACTAGCAGTCCTTGATATGGTTGTTATCTTTTTTGTAAATGTTCTATCCATCCGCTAGGCCACTTCACTTTGTTGAGGAAAGTATGCTACTATAAATTTTATTTGAATACCTTATTGCTTACAGTATATAAGAAACTCACCGTTTATATGCTCTTCACCATTATTTGTCCTCAACCACTTGATCCTTTTTCTGGATTCAAGTTATACCCGCACTTTTTATTCTTTGAAAAGTAGAAATGCATCTTACTTCTTCTTGATTAGATGCCTAAAATCTCCTGGAGTAATCATTAATAAAAATCACTAAGTACCTGACACCTCCCAAGGATATATTCGGTGATCCCAAACATCAGAATGAACTAAGTCTAGAATTCATTTACTTTTAGTGTCGAATCAACTGCATTTCAATCTATGCTTCTTACTTGTAACACAATACTTGCTAGGTGGTAAGTTTGGGGATTTATGCCCTGGAAGTAACTTTTGCTCCGAGAGAATCTCCAAACCTTGTTCCGACATGTGGCCAAGATTAAGATGAACATCATCGCAAACTCTTCTCCATTTAACGTGACACATGTATTAATACCAATGCTTTTCTTCTTCTCATCATTGCCTTTTTCGACTGCCAAGTCTTCTTCATAAGAAATAAGAGAACCAACTAAATCATCAATAGGTAAGATATTTAAATCTTTGGCTTCCTCAATGGCAGTCCTTTTTTGTCTCCATTCCTTAGGTAGCGACCTAATAATTTTCTTAACTTTCTCGCTATTTGAAAAAGTCTTTCCTAGGGCTCCTAGAGTGTTCACTATATCCGTAAATCTAGTATACATAGAATACACACTCTCATTTTGTTCCATTTGGAACAATTCATATTGCCGAGTGTACCTACTAATTTTAGACTCTTTCACTTGATTCGTGCCTTCACAAACAACTTTAAGTTTGTGCCAAATTTCATTAGCACTCTCACAACTAGATACTCTATGAAATTCTTTCTTATCTAGTGCACAAAACAAGGCATTCATAGCTTTGGAATTTAGAGTAGCTTTTCTCTTTTCCAATTCATTCCATTCCCATGAAGGTTTTGGAATATCTTCCCCGACTTCATTTGTAGTCAAAGGCATAAAAGGACCATCACAAACAACTTCCTAATTTTCATAATCTAGTGCTTGTAAATAAATTCTCATCCTAGTTTTCCAATACGGGTAGTCATTTCCGTCAAAGAACGGTGGTCTAATTGTGGATTGTCCTTCTCTAAAGGTTGAGTCATTATGGGTTGCCATGGATCTTTAACTCTAGACGGTTAAGTCTACACAAGAGCACCTCGCTCCGATACCAAATGAAATACTAACTAGGCAACCCAAGAGGGGGGGTTAATTGGGATTTTATAAATTAAGCTAAGCAAACACACAATAATCCAATCTAATGCCTTAATAAATTCGAAAACAATAAATTCAATGAAAGCACAATAATAAATGAGCAAAGGAAGAGAAAGCAAACTCAAGGATTTTTACGTGGTTCGACAATCCCCGCCTATGTCCACGCCTCCAAGCACACCGGGCTTGAGGATTTCACTATCCGAGCCTTTCCAAGGCTTCAATTGTTTACAATTGACTTCAAGGTGTCAATGAACCTTTACAACAAGAGATTATCTCTCCAATCTCTTCACCCCAAGTGTTTCTCACACTTGTACACTCACAATTTGATGAGAAATGAAAATTACAACAATGAAACTCTCTTTAAGAGTGGATATACAAATTGAAGAACAAAGATGATTTAATAAATGATGATTTACGAAATTGAAGCTCAATATATGTTGTGTGCACTTGTTTTTGATTGCCAAGATTACTAAAAATGAATTGGTTTTGAGTTTATATAGTTTGAGCGCAAAAACTAGTCGTTATGCACTTTTTGGTCATAACCGGCTTACCGTTTATGGAATCCGGTTAGCCGCTTGTATGTTACCGTTACAGCCAAAATTTGAATTTCTGAACCTCCGGTATGCCGCTTATGAAATTCGGATAGCCGTTTATGCTCCAGAAGCTTACTGCCCAACAACCGGATTACCGTTTGTCAGGATCCGGTTAGCCGCTTTCAATTCGAATAGATTCTGCCCAACATCCGACTTACCGGTTTTTCACATCCAGTTAGCCGCTTGCTACAGTGACTGCTACTAGGGCCCAAAACGTTATAAATTTGACAAATAGGTCCAATTTCAGAATATCTAAATAATACTTGCTATTCCTAAAACTTTTTGAAATTATGATATGGCCCAAAATGATATGAAACTTTTCAAATAAGTCCATTTCCAAAATTTCAAGCAATACTTGTTGATTTCAAAGTTTTCAAAATTCTTTCAATTAAACCATAAACTTGAAAAGCAACCAATTTCATAAAATCAATTTTCCATTAAATATGAAACTTTTATAATGAGAAAATAATGATTTATTTAAAAAGTATAAAAAATAATTTGAGCTTAAAAGATTAATCATTCTTAATCTTGTTTGTTAACATCAAAATCAACTTTATGGAAACATATATGTTAACACCAATATTATGGTGATTGCGACTTTTGAATAAATATAAATGTGACAAATAAATGCAAAGAAATAAGACATAATAATTTACGTGGTTCAGCATAAAGCTTACGTCCATGGATAAAGATTGTAAGATAATTTTACTAACAAATGAGAATTTACAAAAGTGGAAAAAAACTCTCAAAACCCAAAGCCCCAATACACCAAATTGGATCCTCTTAGCACCCAAGGAAATACTCTCTCTAAACTCTTGAAGTGCTCACTTGCTATGCTCTTAAATCTCACAATTTGGGATGATTTGCAAATACTTTCTACTCCTCTATTTATAGGTAAAGTTTACAATATGAATGCATGAAAAAAACTTTGGCCATTTTTAATTTTAATGGCTTCGGTGTGATTTTTGGTGAAGAGATCATGCTAGCACATGCAATTGCATCATGCTAGCTCAACAATTGTGTGTTGGAAATTTGCATGCTAGCTGGCTCATGCAAGCATGCTTGACTTTTCAACAAAGATGAGAAAAAAAAAATCTTATATTCATTCATAGAACATGTTCAGCTATTTCCTAAATTAAGGAAAGGAAATATTCATTTATTCGTATATAAAGTTTCACAACCACTTGTACTAAGTTCTTGTGAATAAATTAAATGACTACGATTTATAATTGGAGGATAATTTTGACATTTTCACAATAACAGGACCACATATGCATGTTGTGTTAATTTGAAGTTTTACACCATCTGATAACGAAATGTTTAATGTTTTGGCTTCTAGAGTCATGTCAATTATTGCCTTATAGATGGGTGAAATGCCTCAGTATTAGACCCTTCTCGAAGCGAAACATATTAAATGAACAACTTCTAAATCTGCAAGCGCCAATTGTCCGACAATGATTTGTATCAACCTTAGGACCTTAGCTGGAGCCTCATTTTACCACACCCAAACATATTAGGTCTTTCAGTATTGATCACATAATCTAACTCGGACTGAATACTTAATTACCTTCTAAAGTGGCAATTCATGTAGCTGAATCGTATTCTTGTTGTATTGCAATTGTGTCATGTCAAATTTAAGTAACTATAGATATTACACGTTTGATAATCATGTCAAAAAAATTCAAACACAGATACGTCCACTTAATAAATGGGTGACATGACATGATGCATATCACACGTTTCTGTTGGACACGATTTTGATACAATTACACAACTAACAACCTGATTATCAATGGAAATACTATCATAAGTCAACATTAAATGAATAAAATAAAAATAAATCAGTTCATTAGAAAAATAAATGACATAAGAACCTCAAACTAATCCAAGATGTGAAAATTTAATTATCTAAACCAATTATAAATTTAAATCATTACGGACAATAATTAATAAATAATAACTCAACCAAAATATAAAATATGATAAACTGAAAAATTATCATTCATGCCATAAGATGTAATTGTGTTGAAGCAGTCCAGCAGTATCCTATATATAGCTAGAAGCAGAGACCAAGCTTACCATCAATTTTCCAAATTCACCAAAAAAAAATGAGCTGGTGGTGAGCAGGAGCTATTGGCACTGCTAAGGTAAGGAGCTACTCTCTAATTTAGTTTACGTCGATATTTAAAATAATGTTTGTTTAATTTTTACTTGTACAGAAACAAATTGGAAGAATATGATCGAAGTCGGGACTACCAGAACTTGGGACTTGTAATAGGTGTGACGGGAATTGTAGGCAACCGTCTGGCTGATATTTTACTCCAATCAGATACCCCCGGCGGACCGTGGCCTAACTGGAACGACGACTACCCCGTTGAATACATCCAATGCGATGTCTCCAACCAGGAGGACACACAAGCCATGCTCTCAAAACTCACCGACATCACCCACATCTTCTACGTGACGTGGGCCAGTCGTCGCACTGAAGCGGAGAATTGCCAAATCAACGGCGCAATGTTTCATAACGTACTCAGTTCTGTAATCCCGAACGCACCGAATCTCCGCCACATTTGTCTCCAAACTGGAGGCAAACATTATGTGGGGCCATTCGAGTTTGTTGGTAAAATACCATCTCACGATCCGCCTTTTACTGAGGATTTGCCAAGGTTAAACGTTGCACTATTTTACTATACTCTAGAAGATATATTATTTGAAGAAATTGACAAAAGAGAGGGCTTGACTTGGTCCGTACATCGACCGCACAGAATATTTGGGTTTTCACCTTATAGTTTGATGAATATTACAGCCACTCTCTGCGTGTACGCAGCTATTTGTAAACATGAAGGTGCTCCCTTACTATTTCATGGCACTAGAGATACTTGGGAAGGCTTCACATGTTGAAAATTGATTAAAAAACAAAAGTGTCAAAATGGTGGGTGGTTGAGCAACCATCTTTGAATTCAAAGATGGTGGGTGGCTAGCCATTGAACAAGGAAAATGGGTAGGTGCCGCCCATGGAAAGAAGAAAAAAAAAGGAAGAAAAGGAAGCCATAATTTGGCTATAAATAGAGGAGTGCTCCTCTTTTTTTTTTTTGTATCCCAAATCCCAGAGAAAGAATCCAAGTTTTGGTGAGAAATTAAGAGAGAGAAATATTCTTAAGTATGTAGTTATATTGAAGGAGCATTTGGCTCCTCAATATGGGTATTACGGGTTTGCTTTGTTAAGGGATATTTCTCAGGATTATGTATTTGAGGCTTGGGTGAGAGAAAATTATTTCTGAGAGTGGTTGTAATAATTTTCCACATAGTGAATATTTTTCTCTAGTTGTCTCTCGACAACGGCTGTGGTTTTTCTCCGGATTTGGAGTTTTCCACGTAAATCTTGTGTTATGTGATTGGTGTATTCTCCATTTAATTTTCTTATTAATTTGTTGCTTGATAAATTGCTTGGAGTGATCTTGGGAGGAAGTTCAATTTCCTAACATCACACAATTTTCGGATGCAGATTTGATTGCGGAGCAGCAAATTTGGGCGGCAGTGGATCCTAATGCAAGAAACGAAGCTTTTAATTGCACTAATGGAGATGTTTTGAAGTGGAAGCATTTACGGAAAGTGTTGGCTGAGCAGTTTGAGATTGAGAATTATGGGCTTGAAGATGGAAAGTGTAGTGAGAGAGTGAGATTGGAGGAAATTATGAAAGGTAAAGAAAGTGTGTGGGAGGAGATTGTGAGAGAGAATCAGCTTCAGCCAACGAAACTGAACGAGGTTGCTGTTTGGTCATATGCAGATACGGTGATGAATATTGGTGCGGGTTATTTAGTTAGCATGAACAAGAGTAAGGAGCACGGGTTCTTGGGTTTCAGAAATTCTATTAGTTCCTTCGTTACTTGGATTGGCAGGCTAAAAAGTCACAAGATTGTGCCTTAAGTAATTTTTTTTTTTCAATTTGGTGCGTTAGTTAAAACTTTCAATTAATAGTTCAAATTGTGATTGTTTGGCTGGAAATGCAGCTTTTGTTTTTTCTTTGCTTTCCAATAAATGAAAAGTTTCGTTTCAGGCAGAAAAAAGATATTAAAAAAAAAGACACTGGTGCCTTTGTTATTGTTAACGAGTTAAATAAATACTGCACTCAATTTCGTGCTGAGAAAACATTCATTTTACATTTCTGAATTATACGCCTTCAAGTTATGAAGACTCGACGTTCAAAGCCTAATCCTAGTCCAATGCTTCTTTAATTTGTTCGTCCAGTTGGAACCAACAGATTCAAAGGACAAGAAAAGGGAAAAGGGAAAGAAAAGTTGATTGTGACCATATAACTGATCAAAATGAAATCATCCAAAAATTTTTAATTGGAGAGCTTTATTTAGAGAGAGCAGATGGAAAGAAAATGGGTAAGAAAATGAAATTAAAATAAAGTTTATGGGCATTTATGTCATCTTGATGGTTGGGGGTATAACTGTAATTTTATTGGGTCAAAGCGGTCAATACTTACATTTAGTAGAAAATCTAAAAGATTGTTCATAGTCTATTATCATAATTCTTGGGGAAGAGTAGTAAATTGTTTCTGTCGATTTTAATGCGTGTGCATAAAAATTTACATTTATATTAGGAGTCATGTGATCAGATGCCCCACTATCAATTATCCAAGAATTATTATATGAGTTAATAGCAGAATTGCAAAAAGGAATGATTTTACCAGCTAAGTTTGCAGTAGATGGCTGCTCACTTGTTGAAAGTAAAGATAATAACTGTTGATATTGTTCAGCCGTGAGACCGGGAATTTGGATAGTAGGCTGAGATGATGAATTCTTGTCTGTTGGAATGGGATGATCATCGAGTTGTTGTGGCTTCGTGGTTGCAGGAGCAGCAACATGCGATCGATTTGAATGTTTCCGGTTTGGTGGGTAGCCAACAATTTTGTAACATTTGGTTTTTATATGCCCATATTTCTCACAATGATCGCAGAAAGGTCTACGTCGTCCTTGCGTCTCTTGTACTCCATGCAAATGGCTAGGATGTGAATGATTTTGACGGCTGGTCATTTGAGTCTTATTATTGGCTGTCAAGGTTGTTGATTCAATAGATGGTTGATTGGAAACATGGAGAAGTCGTTGACGTTCTTCCTGATGAATAATTGAATATGCTTTTCCAACATTTGGAAGTGGTTCCATGGCTAAGATTTGCTTTCATACCAAAGAATATGAATCATTGAAACCCATTAGGAATTGAAACACCTTTTCAGTCTCTACTAATCCCTGCAATTCATTTGAAGTTTCACACTTGCAAGAAGAAATAGTGGTTAATGTGGACAATTCATCCCAATAAAATTTCAAAGTATTACAATAAATCACTAATGATTTTTGCTCTTGCTGGTGATTGCATATGGCTCTCTTAAGTTCATAAATCCGTGGATTATTACTTTGTGAAAAACGTTCTTCCAACCCAAGCCAAAGAGAGCGTGGAGTATCACAATAGATGAGGCTATTGGCAAGATTTTTCTCTATTCCATTGAGCATCCATGAAAGGACCATGTCATTGCATCGCTCCCAAGTTTTTAAATCTTGTGAGGTTGATGAAGGTTTTTGTATGCTTCCATCAATAAAACCCAATTTGTTTTTGGCATTTAATGCCATCTTCATGGATCTTTTCCATGTTGAATAATTATCACCCGTTAGCACATTAGATACAAGAATGGCTCCAAGATGATAAGATGAATGAAGAAAGTATGGTGAAGAAGCAGCAGTAATGAGGGAATTTGATGTTTCTAATATTGGATTCAAACTACTAGACATGATTGTCAAAGAGAAAAGTAGAAATGAGCAAAATTTGCTCTGATACCATGTAAAGAATTGTGGAAATGCTCATATATTATTTGTTGCTGTGTACAAGATCCTTATATACAAAAATACTAGAATCATCTAAGGCAAGTACCAAACGGTCAAATAATAGAAAAGGAAAGAATATAAAGGAGAATGAATATTACAATATGCTAAGTTAGTGGCTAAGATCAAGGACTGATTGATTCTTGTTCTAATAGAATCCTATCCAAACTTCAGCAGTAGATATAAGGTAAACAAAAATAGTGTTGTAGTTGATTCTTTACCACGACATTAGGCGTTAAGAATTATGTCTCCTTTTTCCATTAAGAATTTCTTATTTATGTTATTTTCTTATTTAGGAGAATTTCTAATTAAGGAATAAGTAATTTTTCCCTTGAGATTGACTTATTTGAAGAGGAATACAACTTGTGTAAGGAAAATCAATAATTCTCTTTCAAGAAATAATCAATTAATATAAGGAGGCTAGGTTCACTTGTTCATATAAAAATCGGCTAGTGGACAATTTCTAATGTGAGAGAAACGACAGGTCTATTGGGAGATTTAGTGTTATTGGAGTTTTGAGTGTGAGGAAAATGCTAGTGTAGTTATAATAGTTTTTAACATAATGAAATTTCTCTCATTTTTCTTGGTAGCATGGTTTTTCTCCAGTATTAAAGTTTTTCATGTAAAGTTCTTTTATTGTGTGATTAGTTTTATTCTTCATCTATATTTTCTATGTACTATTTGTTTGATATTTGAAATTTTGTAACAAATGATATCAAAGCTAAGGTTGCAATATAGAGCAAATACATTAGCAATGAGGATTTCAAAACTTGTGAAAGCAAAATAGAAAAGTTTGATGGGAGAATAAATTTTGGCTTGGGGCATATTGAAGTCAAAGATGTATGTTCATCCAATCTATGTTACACAATGAAAGCAAAGATGATGTAAACCATGTTCCCAATAGTGAAAACTCCAAGAGATGTGTAGGCAATCAAGGCACCAAATAAAGATTGTTAGAATGAAGCAACTTTGGCAAGTAGCTTTTAAATTAATAGATGAAAATACTAATAATCTCAACTACTAGTGTGTCTCTCTTCTCTATGAGAGACTGGTTTATCCTTTTTGGCGTTGTTGCGTAAATTAGCAAGTGTACTAGTCGGCACAAGTAATATAATGAAGAGTAAAGTATCGTCCCACAGAGATTGTATATCCTATTAGTTACCGAAATTATTATAACCCTAATTTATTTGAACAATCGAATAAGTGAATTTATATTAAAATAAAATAATTAAAAATTAAATAAAGACGCAGATAGTAATAGAAATCACCAAGACATTAAGACACTAGGACATTCGATTTCACCATAACCAATCCAATTTAATCCTCCATCTATGCTATTAAAATTTACTACCCATGTTGACAATGAATTTCCCTAATTTATTCAATATCCTCTCTCGAGTAATATAAAAAATATCTCCACATATCAACCCACTATATCTCTATGTGAATTTAAATATGCAAAGATTCATTAAGCTCTATGGAAATTCTTAGATAAACTACATGAATCACGTTGGCACATCTCTGTCTTTCGTTCAATTCATGGCATCCATTACACAGAGCAAAAATACATAAATCTCCTCTCGGTCTCATTATCTATCCTCAAATCATTCAAATATTGGCCAGATATTTAAAAGCATTAAGCACAATAATGAACACTCAATCATGGAAGAATTAATTAAAAATAACATAGATTTATGGAATTAAATCTTCATAGTTAGGCTACATCGTAGCCCTAATAAATAAATTAGTTCATGAGAATATAAAGAGAATTCATTAATTTAATTGGAAACATTCAAGATAACAGAGAAGAGGGAAAGAAAAACTTAAGAATTAATGCATCTTTCTCCTGCTCCAAATTATTCCTGCTGCTCTCGGTTTTGCTCAAAACTTGCGGCTGCTGCTCTATTATTTTTTTTTTCTTTGCTTCAATTCTTCTTGTGCCGCTGCCTTTCTTGTCTCCTTTTATATTGTTGCAC
Source organism: Citrus sinensis (assembly GCF_022201045.2). Lineage (NCBI taxonomy): Eukaryota > Viridiplantae > Streptophyta > Magnoliopsida > Sapindales > Rutaceae > Citrus > Citrus sinensis. The sequence goes on from NC_068560.1 coordinate 17,486,640, forward strand.
CTTGAATCCTCACATGGAAAGGAAAAAGAACAAAAGCCCAGCCGCCACTTTTAAGCCCTTGCACGTGACTTGTAAAGTTTAATTGGCCAATTTGCAAATTAATTCTTTAATGCTCCCCCACTTGCTGCCATATTTGTCAACCAAATATTCAATGTTTCCTCCACGTGTTGCATGCATGATGATTAAATTCAATCTTCCTTGATTTGGCTTTTTATTTCTTTCCCTCTTTCTTCCATATTATTTTCATTATACTTTAATTTGTTTCTTCTTTAAGCTTCTTTTCTCATGAATATCCCCAATATTCCTACAATGACAAAATATAAAAATTAAGATAAAAATTAATATAATAAAATATAATTTAACATAAAATTAATTATGAAAGCATTAAAATAATAGATAAATTATGAGCACATCAAATACCCCCAAATTTAACATTTTGCTAGTCCTCGAACAAAAACTAAAATAAAAACTACGAAAAGAAAATCTAACTAAACCACTTTCGCAGGTGATCGCGATTGCATTTAGCGTATGCAACAAGCCTTTAAACCACTAGACGGCCCTAGTTGACGAGTTATAGTCTCGTGAGGGTTTCCAGCGATGATACCCACAAACACCATCAAAAATACCTCAAAGATTGCATAAAGTATATAGTTCAAAGAAAATTAAAAATATTAGCAAAGTTCTAACTTTAATTCAATGGTCAGCCTCATCTCATATTGGATTCCTGTGTTGTGTGTGAATCAATTCAATCAAAACTCATTCTCAAGATCTTCAACATCAACAGTCCTTGTCTCGAATAATAAACAGAGTAGGTCAAACTAACCTCTTCATCTTGATTTTTGTTTTTTCACAAGCATAAATTAGCATTTTCTTTTGATTTTTCTTGAAGCACATGCTTTTTTTTTTCTTTTTTTTCTTTTCATTTCTTTGTCCATAGTCAAGAGCTTTCACTCTACCCCTTAAGGTAGTATTCTTCTCATGGTAGATTATCTTTTACATACTGGTGGTACATAGGCCTAAATTACTTAAGGATAGCTTCACTCTTAAGGGTTATAGGTAGCTATTTCTGACTATAGTGCCTGGGTAAACTTGAGTACTGTAGAGTCGAGGCAAACAATCATTTACTCAATCTAAAATTCTCAACTTAGGCTGTATCAATCTCAAATCTCAAGTAAAAATTCTGAAAGAATCGATATAAGTGCGCAAGATATTTAAAGAATCTCAATCAAGATAAAACTAACACAAGAATCAAGTGTAAACTAAGACAATATTCATCTCTTTCTAAGAACCATATTCATTTTCAATCATAAACTCATCATAGGCATTAAAATCTCTTTTTTTTAATTTTTTTTTTAAAAATGAAAGCAAATATTCCCACCCCCAAACTTAAAATAAACATTGTCCTCAATGTAAAGAAAAAAAAAAGGAAAAAAAAGAAACTCCCCCGGTTTTGTACTTAAAGATGTAAAGTTGTAGCTGAGTCGTTGAAAGGCATGTAGAAAGTTGATGTTCATCGACCCCCAAACTTGTGCAAAATCCTAAAACAAAACAAAATAAGTAAAAGAAAAGAAAAATAAGGAAAGATAAAAATGACAATAATAAAGTTTAGAAAGCTTGGGTTGCCTCCCAAGAAGCGCTTAATTTATCGTCATTAGCTTGACTGTCTTTGAAGAGATGGTTCAAGGAGGCTCGTGGATGGACCTTGCCCAAGTTTCTTGCAATTAGGTCTCTTCCCACGAAAATGAGGTGATGCATCTTCATTAATAGACTACTTATGTATTATATAAATGTCAAGAGGGTCAGATAGATGCTCATCCTTAAATGGTTTAGCCATTTTTATATTCATGGTGTCTTCTTGGAAACATTCTTTGAGTTCAGTTGGATACTTGATAGGTGTGTACACATTGAAAATGGCTTGCTCATTTTGAACTCTTAAAATCAATTTTCCTTCCTGAACATCAATCAAAGCTCTTCATGTAGTTAAGAATGGTCGGCCTAGAATGAGAGGTAACTCTATATCTTTAGCCATATCCAAGACAATAAAATCTGCAGGAAATATAAACTTGTCAACTTTTACAAGCACATCCTTAACTATGCCTCTTGGGTGTTTTATAGATCTATCTGCCAATTGTAGGGTAACAGTTGTTGCTATAGGTTCACCCAAACCTAATTTCTTGAAAATAGAAAAAGGCATCAAATTAATGCTTGCACCTAAATCACACAAAGCTTTATCAAAATAACAATTTCCAATAGTGCACGGAATATTAAAACTCCCTGGATCTTTCAGCTTTGGTGGCAATTTATTTTGTAAGATGACGGTGCAGTCCTCAGTCAGCACTCCTCAAGTTTCCTCTTGTTGGACAACATTTCTTTCATAAATTTGGCATAAAGCGGCATTTGTTCCAAAGCATCTGCAAAAGGAATGTTAATATGCAATTTCTTAAAAACATCAAGAAATTTTAAAAATTGCTTATCTATGTTATTTTTTCGGAGACGCTGAGGAAAAGGGATTGGAGGAACATAGGCCTTGACTGGTGCTGCTGGTTTAGGTTGTGGTATTTTTGAACTTATTGCCTTCGAAACTTTGGTGGTGTCTTCAACTTGTTTTTCATCAACTTTCTTTGCTTCTTTTGGAAGATCTTCAAGTTGTTTACCACTTCGAAGTATAATTGCATTAACTTGCTCCTTTGGATTTGTCTCTGTGTTGCTCGGCAAAGAGCCTTGTCGTTTGCTAGATAACAAGTTTGCAATTTGACCCATTTGCACCTCAAGGTTCCGAATTGATGCAGCTTGATTCTGAAATGTTGTCTTTGTTTTGGTCATGAATTGAGACATATTTGTTGTAAGCTGAGTAAGAGCATCTTTCAAATTTGACTTCTTCTCTTGTGATTGGAACTCTAGAGGTGGCTTCAATGTATTTTGAGTGTTGTTCCATGACAAATTCTGGTGGTTTCTCCAGGCAGGATTGTAGGTATTAGAATATGGGTTATTTTGTTGCCTCTGGAAGTTTGCCACATAATGAGCTTGTTCAGCAGATGACGACGCAAAAGGACTTCCAACTTGGCAGTTGACACTGGTATGGTTCCCTCCGCATAATTCACAAACTTGAGTTTGAATAGCACTGACATTTAGGTGCTCCAGCTTATTAGATAAAGCAGCATCTGTGCAAATAAAGCGGTGACAACATCAATATTATGGGCTCCTACAGTTTTCCTTGGCATTGATAGCTCTGAAGACCACTGGTAATTGTTAGATGCCATCTCCTCCAATAATTCATAAGCTGGTTCTGGTGTTTTTCCCATTAACGTTCCTCTTGCTGCAGCATCAATCATTGTTCTGGTGTTGGATCCCAAACCATTGTAAAATGTCTGTACCTGAAGCTAAACTGGTAGACCATGATGTGGGCATTTTCTTAGTAGGTCTTTGTATCTCTCCCACGCTTCATATAATGATTCCATCTCGAACTGAGCAAAGGTTGTGATGTCATTCCTCAACTTGGCTGTTTTTACTGGAGGAAAGTATTTTACTAAAAATTTCTGCGTTAAACCATCCCAAGTAGTGATTGTTCCAGCAGGGTGTGAGTTCAACCACTCTTTTGCTTTATCCCTCAGCGAGAACGGAAAAAGCCTTAGCCTGATAGCATTGTCTGAAACACCATTTTGCTTAAATGTGTCACAAATTTCTAAGAAATTTGCAATATGGGTATTTGGATCATCATTTGGCATCCCAGCAAATTGAACTGAAGTCTGAATCATCTGGATTATGGCTGGCTTAATTTCAAAATTATTGGCTTGAACGGCAGGGTGTGCAATGCTTGAGCGAGCACCATTAACTGTAGGCACAGAATAATCTCTTAAAGGTCTCGCATCCTCATTTCCGTGTAATGCTTCGTCAGCCATAATTATTTGTTGTTCCGGTAAAACTTCTCTTCTTTCTTTATTAAGCCTTCTACACGTACGTTCAATCTCTGGATCAAAAGGCAATAAATCAAAACTTCTTGAACGTCTCATTAAACAAGAAAACAAAAATTAAAATAAAAACAATAAAAATAAAATTCAAATTAAACTAAGGTTAGTTGGTATCGATACTAATCCAAACAATCCCCGGCAACGGCGCCAAAAGCTTGTTGCGTAAATTAGCAAGTGTACTAGTCGGCACAAGTAATATAATGAAGAGTAGAGTATCGTCCCACAGAGATTGTATATCCTATTAGTTACCAAAATTATTCTAACCCTAATTTATTTGAACAATCGAATAAGCGAATTTATATTAAAATAAAATAATTAAAAATTAAATAAAGACGCAGGTAGTAATAGAAATCACCAAGAGATTAAGACACTAGGATATTCGATTTCACCACAACCAATCCAATTTAATCCTCCATCTATGCTATAAAATTTACTACCCATGTTGACAGTGAATTTCCCTAATTTATTCAATATCCTCTCTCGAGTAATATCAAAAATATCTCCACATATCAACCCACTATATCTCTATGTGAATTTAAATATGCAAAGATTCATTAAGCTCTATGGAAATTCTTAGATAAAACTACATGAATCACGTTGGCACATCTCTGTCTTTCGTTCAATTCATGGCATCCATTATACAGAGCAAAAATACATAAATTTCCTCTCGGTCTCATTATGTATCCTCAAATCATTCAAATATTGGCCAGATATTTAAAAGCATTAAGCACAATAATGAACACTCAATCATGGAATAATTAATTAAAAATAACATATGTTTATGGAATTAAATCTTCATAGTTAGGCTACATCGTAGCCCTAATAAATAAATTAGTTCATGAGAATATAAAGAGAATTCATTAATTTAATTGGAAACATTCAAGATAACAGAGAAGAGGGAAATATTCCTACAATGACAAAATATAAAAATTAAGATAAAAATTAATATAATAAAATATAATTTAACATAAAATTAATTATGAAAGCATTAAAATAATAGATAAATTATGAGCACATCAGGCGTGTCATGGAAGAGGATATATTACTGCTAGTAGGTCCATAATATTTGCACGCAAGATATAGTTTGACATTTATGCAAGGTGTGTGGCGGAATTTTTCTATTACTGGTTGAGGACACTGAAAGAAGCCAAACATGAGAGTGAGATTTTTAGCAAGGTGATCGAGATGTGCTGAATATATGTACCCTAGATAAAGTGGAATATGATGATTCTCAGTGTGGAGAATTATGGTTTCTGAATAGGGGACAAGGTTTTACCCATGATAGAGTGATTGTCACAATCCATATGTGAATGTGATTTTGTGGAGTAAAATAGATGGAGACAACATGCTTTGTAGATACACTGTGGATCATGTTTTATCGCTTAATTTAAAAACTTGCCAAGGTGGAGATTGTTAGGAAATATGTCTTTTTTCTCCAATATAAGGATTTTCTTGGTTATTTTCTTATTTTAGAGGATTCATATTTAAGAAATAAGTAATTTCTCTTTTGAGACTTAACTTATTCAAGGAGGAATACAATTTGTATAATGTAATGGATACTTCTCTTATAAAAACAATCACTATATAAGGATGTTCAGATTACCTGTTCATATAAAAATACGCAAGTAGACAATTTCTAATGTGAGAGAAACAATAAGACTATTGAGAAAATGAGTGTTATTGGGGTTGGGGGTTTGAGGAAAATACTAAAGTAATTGTAATAATTTTGAACATAGTTAATTTTTCCCGCATCATCCTTAGCTACATAATTTTCTCTAGTATAGGAGTTTTCACATAAATGTTTGTGTTATATGATTGGTTTTATTGTTCATCTATATGTTCTATTAATCAGTTGTTTGATATTTTTTCTTTCAAGATCTTGGATGGAATTAAAATCCCTCAACATTAGGTTTAAATATAATCTAGGTCATTCAGAGTTATTTGTAATCCCAAACACGAGTGTGCCCTTTGCATCGATTATGCAATATAGTCCCACCCTAATGTGGAAAGTCAAATATCAATTTGAATTTGGATCATTCATTTGTAATACAACATACTCAAGGAGCCATAACTCACAAAATTATAAGGGTATTAATATTTGCACTCTAAAAACTAAGGATAAGGATATATGAAATTACCAATTTCCCCTCTAAATCCTCATTTTAGTTAAGAATTTTATTTAGTTAGTTATTCCTCTTTTTTCTTTCTCTTCTCGATTTTATCAATTCTCGTCAATCCTTTCATATATATTCTTTTACATGTAGATAATTAGTATCACTAACTAAGAGGAACAAACCCCATCATTTAAAAATGAATACCAACAAAATTTTATTAGCCATGAAAATTAATGAATATCAAGAAATTGATTTTTACCAAATATAAAAGCTAATGTATATTAAGAAATTAAAAAAATGTCCTATATATATACGAAGCATGAAATATAGATCATGATGTATTTAGAAAGGTAAAAAAATAAAATAAAATAAAATAAAAATTTTAAAGATAGTGAAATTGAGTGTTTAGTTTAGAGAGTAAAGGGAGAGTATGTAATCGTAAAGTGAGAAAGAAAGTGATTAATGAGGGATAATTTTGAAATTTTAAAAGTTTAAAACTTTAATGATAAATATATTTTTTAAAATGGGTGTACACAAGAAGTTGATGGGGTTCAATAGCCGCAATAAAAAACGAATCCCAATGACTGATTTTTTTACTAACAATATGTATTCTTAAATTCCCCATAATTGAAGTCAACCTTATAAAATTAAACGAAAATGTTAATATTAATTCAACATACCCATTTATCACATCCTTACCATGAACCTTAATTTCACTTCTCTCAATCTCATTGTTTTATTATTATTTTCTCAATTGATTTCCTAACATTTTATGAAAGGTAAAGAAAGTGTATGGGAGGGGATTGTGAGAGAGAATCAGCTTCAGCCAACGAAATTGAATGAGGTTACTGTTTGGTCATATGCAGATATGGTGATGAATATTGGCGTAGGTTATTTAGTTAGCATGAACAAGAGGAAGGAGCACGAGTTCTTGGGTTTAAGGAATTCTAAGAATTCGTTTATCACATGGATTAATATATAGGATCAAAAGTCACAGGATTGTGCCTTTAGTAATTTTCTTTTGGAAGTTAGTGCCTCACTTAAAACTTTTAATTAATAGTTCAAGCCGTGATTGTTTGGCTGGAATAAATACAGCTCCTGTTTGTTATTTGCTTTCCAATCAATGAAAAGTTTCATTTCAGGTAGAAAGAGAAAAAATTGATGCCTCTCCTTATTGTTATCTTTTACCAAGTTAAATAAATATACTATACTAAATTGTCGACCTAGAAAAAAAGAGAAATTATTAATTTATCCCATACTGTAATCAACATATACCATTTATCTCTTACTATTTTTATAATGGTCAATAAACCCCTTACAGCATAAATTTATAATATTACCCTTAGTTTCAAATATCATTTTATTTATATTTATTATAAATTAAATAAATTACATGAATAGAAATTAAAATAAAAAATTAAGTATTAAAAATAAGAAATATATTTTTTGATGTAAAAAATTAATAATAAAAATACTCTTCTTGTACTTTTTTATTTTATAAATATTTTCTTATAATAAATATGTAAGAAAATTATTATAAAATGATAAAAATTATTATAAGAAAACTTGAATGATAAATAAAAAATTACTATAAAATAAATAATGAAATATTTTTCTTGTACTTTTTACATTTAATTTTAAAATCTTATAAAATATTTATTAGAAGAACATGTTTACAAAATAAAAAAGTACAAGAAAAAAAATCTGATTATTAATTTTTTTTCTCACATGAAAATATATATTTCTTGTTTTTATACTTAAATTTTTTATTTAGTTTATATTCATATGATTTATTTAATTTATAATAAATATAAATAAAAATGTATTTGAAAATAGGGGTAATATTATAAACTTATGTTGTTGGGGGTTTATCGGCTATTGTAAAAACAATAGGAGATAACTAGTATATATTGATTATAGTAGGAGGGAAATTGGCAATCTATCTAGAAAAAAACATCCATAATACATTTTTTATTACATGCCTTCAAGTTATAACTAAACCCAATGTTCAATTAAATTCTAATCCAAGACCAAAGCTTTTCTAAATGGTTCGACGTCGAAACCACTTCCTTTCAAACCAACTGATTCATAGAACTAGAAAAAGAATAAGTAATAGCTGATTGTGAAAATATAATCAATTGAAATGAAATAATCCAAAGTTTTTCAACTGGGTATAATATTTGAATCCTAAGCTTTATCTATTTGTTTTAGCTCTAATCTTCCTTTTTCTATCCTTGAGATCTTATCTAATTCTACAATATTTTGATCTTTTAGGAAATCTAATTCTTCTTGAAAATTTTTAAGACTAGCTCTATTTTCTCCTAAACTATCTAAAAATAATTTAAGATTCTTATTAATCTTGTCAAATTCTAATTTTAAATTTCTATTTGTTAAGGAAGCATATATTTCTGTAACAAAATATAGGAAGGAAATAGTAAACACTGCACTTTCTTATTCTTTATTAATCAAATTACAAGATTATGTATAGGCTTGAAGCTAACATAGACTAGGAATCTTATCTTAGCAAAGCCCTTTATTCCAAGGATAAAATCAAAAAATAAGTAAATAGAACATATCATATAAAAAAACCACTAGATAAGAATAACTCTATTTTTTTCAAATTTTGCCACACTCCCCCTTAAGCTGGACAAAAAACATTGAACATTCCTAGCTTGTCTACCAACTTTTCAAACACCGGTTTGACTAATCCTTTAGTAAGAAGATATGCAGTTTGTTGAGATGTAGGCACATATGTCATAGAAATTACTCCTTCTTCTATCTTCTCCTTGATGAAATGCTGGTCAACCTCAACATGCTTAGTTCTATCATGATGCATTGGATTACGAGAAATATCTATGGTTGCCTTATTGTCACAATAGAGTTTCATAGGTTGAATATCTGCTATTTTTAGCTCCCCTAATAGTAGTTTCAGCCATAACAACTCACAGATACCTTGAGCTACTACTCTGAACTCTGCTTCAGCACTACTTCTTGCCACAACTGACTGTTTTTTACTTCTCCAAGTTACTAAATTCCCCTATACAAATGTGCAATAGCCTGACGTAGATCTTTTATCCTTAATTGGACCAGCCCAATCAGCGTCTGTGAAGGCTTCAACACTTCTTGCCTTATTCTTTTTTAAGAGAAGACCTTTTCCTGGTGTTCCTTTAAGATATCTCAAGATACGATAAACAGCTTCCATATGTTCCTCGCATGGAGCATGCTTGAATTGACTTACAACACTAACCGCAAAAGCAATATCAGGTCTAGTGTGGAAAAGATAGATGAGTTTCCCAACAAGTCGTTGATATCTCCCTCTCTCAACAGGAATATTGTCCTTCAAGTCTCCTAATTTCAAATTTGCATCTATTGGTGTGTCTACAGCCTTACAACCTATCATTCTTGTTTCTTTCAAAAGGTCTATAACATATTTCCTTTGAGAAACAGATATGCTTGTGTTATTTCTTGCCACTTCCATGCCTCGAAAGTATCTTAGGGATCCAAGGTCTTTTATGTCAAATTTTATTGCAATAATTTTCTTCAATCTCTCCATTTCAACAATATCATTCCTAGTCAATAATATATCATCAACATAAACAATAAGAACAATAATCTTACCATCCTTAAGTCTATAAAATAATAACGTGTGGTATGTCTGAGTTTGTTTGTATTCCTGTTGTCGTATAGCCCTAAAGAATCTGTCAAACCAAGCTCTAAGTGACTGTTTCAGTTCATAAAGTGATTTTTTCAATTTACACACTAGTTCTCTTCCCTCCTTATCAAATCTAGGTGGCAACTCCATGTAAACTTCCTTTGCTAAGTCTCTGTTAAGAAAAGCATTCTTAACATCTAATTGTTGAAGTGGCCAATCCAAGTTTGCAGCCAAGGATAATAGAACTCGAATTGTATTTAATTTAGCGACTGGAGCAAATGTTTCCTAGTAATCAATCTCGTATGTTTGAGTGAACCCCTTTGCTACTAGTCGTGCCTTATACCTCTCTATTGACCCATCAGACCTATACTTGACAGTAAAAACTCATTTACAACCCACTAGAACCTTTCATTTTGGTTTTTGTACCAGCTCCCATGTTCCCATTTGTTCTAGAGCACTCATTTCCTCCATAAAAGCCTGTCTCTACTTCGAGTCTTCTAATGCCTTTTGAATATTCTTTGGAATTTGTACACCTGAAAGATTAGTAACAAATGCTCGAAGAGAAGGTGACAGTCAGTCATAGTCACATAATTAGAAATAGGATATTGAGCACAAGATCTAATCCCCTTTCTTAAGGCTATGAAACATCAAGATCACTAATTTCTGGGTTTTAAGTCAGACTATTGACCCCTCTAATCTTTCTTAGAACTTTTTTGTTTTGCATTTTCATACGTACGGTCATTCACAACTATTCATAGTGGTACACTAGCTTGTGTATAATATTTATCAAGAAAAAATTGGCAGTTAATTTTAAAATTGAGAAGATTAATGGGATCAATTATTCATTTTGGAAAATTAAGGCAATCTTGAAAAAAAAATAATAGAACCAATTGGGGAAAGTCCTATGAAAATCATTAATGACAAGTGGAATGAGATGGACGGCAACACAATTGTTGATCTACACTTAGTACTTGAAGAATATGTGTTATCTAGTGTGGTAGAGGAAAAAGATAGCAAGGGGTAGCTGGGATACTCTCAAATAACTATATAAGGCCAAGTCAATACATAACAAAATCTTCTTGAAGAAATGACTCTATACTCTTCTTATGGTAAAAACCACATCAGTGACTGGCCATATCAACACCTTGTAAACTTTATTTTCACAACTTACAATATTGGGTTATAAAATAGATAAAACGGAATGTGCCAAGCTTCTACTTAAAAGTCTACTTGACTCGTATGATCAACTTTGTCTCAACTTGATGAACAATATTTTGATGGAGTACTTAGTCTTCGATGATGTTGCAACATTGGTATTAGAAGAAGAGAGTCGGTAAAGAACAAAGAAAATAGGCAAGGAAGTTCACAACAAGCCGAAGCGCTAACAATATTAAGAAGGATGTCAATGGAACATGGACCAAGTGGGAGCCACAGCCATGATAGACTAAAGTCAAGAAGTAAGAAGAAAATCAAGTGTTACAAATATGGTGAAATGGGGCAGGTGAAGAAAGAGTGTTTGAGTAACTAGAAAAAAAAAAGTAAAGATCCTGAGTCGTCAAATGCTCAGGCATGTGTAGCAAATACCTTATATGATGGTGACATTTTATACAGTGAGGCAATAATGGTCGTAGAAGACAAAAACTGACTATCTAACATTTGGCTTATACTCAAGAGCCATCTAGCACATGACTTCTCAAAGAGAATAATTTTAAAAATATAAACCTATCTCTGGAGGATCTGTATATAAATGTGATGATCATGTCTTAGAGATCGCTAGTATTGGTACTATCAAAATAAAAATATTTGATAGTGCAGTTCACATAATTCAAGAGGTATGAAATCTCAAATACGTAAAGAAAAATTTATTATCTTTTGGACAAATAAATGGTGTTAGCTGCAAAACTCATGTAGAAAATAGGATTATGAAGATTTTTTATTAATGAAAACAGAAAAGATCAATGCCAATCTATTCAAGAGAAAGATTAAGGGCTGCACAAGAGAAAAAATTGTAGAGATCAATTGGGAACTCAATCCTTCTTATCATTCTCTTGTTTTCGTGTTTTTTATTTATTCATGGGATTTGTTTCATGGCCGAAACCTTGTTCTTTACTTTTCTTTTGCAAACAATGAACTAAATTTATTTGTAGTTGAGTGATAAACAATCTTGATGGTTTATTTATTGAAAATATGAGTTGCTGCATGTTTGCTGTAGCATTTTATTTTAATAGCATTTATTTTTATTCATTATTTCAGTTGATCAACCATTTAATGATACAAGTTAGGAGAGAGCCACAAAATGGCCTATCTTAGTGGAACATATCAGACCAATACTTACTCTTAGATTGGGTTTCTTGGATTGAGTTTTACTTGAGTCCAAAAAAGCCATGCTTGATCTAAGATTAGTGATGAACTAGATATAGGGATTCACTTTGTATGGTAAATAGAACCTAAGCGTGTAATGCTACATCTTATGTTGACATAACAACTAATCACTGTTAGGTTGCATATAGATATAAGATATCCAACATGCAACGACTGATGATACATAAGGATTATTCTCAGTGCTGTAGCAGATGCTGTAGCAACCGAGCCAAACATTAGAAAAATAGTCAAAACCATTAAGAGAGTTTATTCACTCAACTACTGTATATTCCCATTGGTTTTATCCTTGAGCTTGACGTGATAATTTACTTTGTTGCATTTTATTTATTACGTTTTTTATTTTAATTAGTATATTAATTTCGTTAATTGTTTTATCTTAATTTAGAACAAAATCTGCACTGTTAAGATTGTTGTAGCAAGTCTGATAATATCAATTCCTGTGGAGACGATCTTGAATACTCATCACTTTATTACTTGTTGTGTACACTTGCACATTGACACTAATAACATTTGAATTTATACCCAACACCATCAACTTTCCATGACGCTTTAAACAACTCAGATGTTACTTTGTGGATGACAGCAATGCAGGAAGAAATTGAAGCTCTACATAAGAATAAGACATGGGAACTTATACCACTACCACATGGAAGAAAAGTCATTGGAAATAAATGGATCTACCAGATCAACTGTGATGGCAATGATCAAGTGGAGCAATATCGTGCAAGATTGGTGGTGAAGGTATATGTTTACAAAGAAAGTATTAACTTCAACAAGATATTTTCTCCGATAGTTCGACTCACGACAGTTAAGGCCTAGCAACGTTTGCTATATTCTACCTACATTTAGAGCAATTGGATATGAAAACTACATTTCTTCATATAGAACTTAAAGAAGAAATTTATATGCTCCAACCAGAAGGTTTTGCTGAAACAGGTAAGGAGAACTTAGATTTCAGGTTAAACAAATCTTTATACGGTCTTAAACAGGTGCCAAGGTGTTGGTATAAAAGATTTAATTCCTTAATAAAAAATGAGAGTGATGAGGAAAGCGAGCTGGATGAGGAGGAGATGGATATGCTGGCTTGGAAGTTCAGAAATTTTTTTAAGAAATCCAGTGAGCGAAGAAAATTTAGAGACCTCAAGAACCGAAAGGAGAAGAAGGAAGTAATCAAATGTTATGAGTGCAAGAAACTTGGCCATATAAGATCAGAATGCCCTCTTCTCAACAAGCTCAAGAAGAAAGCAATGGTAGCCACATGGGATGATAGCGAGGAGGAAACAAGTGATGATGAAGAGCATCAAGAAATGACAAATCTAGCTCTTATGCCAATTGGAGATGAATCGAATGATGAATTTGATGAGGTAAATGATCTTCCTACTTATGATGAATTACATGATGCTTTTAAAGAATTGCATGATGAGTGGATGAAAATTGGTAAAAAGAATGCATGTCTTAAAAAGAAAATGGTAGAGCTCAAAAATGAAAATGAATCTCTATGTGCAAAGATTACATGCCTAGAATTAGAGAATAAAACATTGCATAATAGAGTTGCATTATCAAATGAGAAACCTAGCACTTCACATGAGCATCTAGAATATCACATAGATGACTTGAAAAAGGAAAATGAAATGCTTAAGAAGAAGAGTAATGAGTTAAATGAGATTGTTTTAAAATTTACAAATGGACAAAAGATGTTGGATAACTTGATTAATTCATAAAAATGTGTGTTTGATAAAGGAGGACTTGGTTATAAGCCAAATTTGAAACAAAAGTATCATAAGAACTACTCTGTGAAGAGTACATCTATTAACAATTAAGTTGTATGTCATTATTGTAATCAAAACGATCACATGAAGCTTGGTTGTCCTATTAAAAGAAAAATATATTATGGAGTAAAATGTGTTTGGGTTCCAAAAGAAACCATTGCTAACACTCAATGACCCAAGAGTATTTGGGTACCAAAGGGCACAACGTGAATGTTTTCTTTGTAGGTACCACAATCAAGGAATGGTGGAGAAGTTCTTTGATGAAAGCTTGTGAGGATAATCACTTGAGTATGATCTAGGAGAAAAAGATAAGGCAAGATGATTTAATTTTTTGGTAACAATTCTTGCCATATTAATTTTGTTGAATGAATCATGTTAAATGAATTTGCGAAAGTATGCTTGTATGTTTACATGATGGAATTATCATTGTGTATAACATTGAGTGATTTATCATGATGTCTTTGTTTGATTTTGATGATTATATGGTCTTTGATTTCATCTTCTTAATTGTCTATCATCATTGTCCATCTCTTATATATGTGTGAATTCATATGCCATTAATTGTGTTTATATCATCATTCATTTATAAAATTGACATCATTGTTTGATACGATTTCATATGTTTGGTCTTGTATACATTTATGTCTCATGCATTAAATGGCTTATTGAAAAATTTTGAATCTCAAAATGATTCAAAAATTGATCAATTTTTAAGCTAAAAATAAATTGGTGTGTGTAATACAAGTCTAAGAGTTTACTAAACTTCAAAAATATTCTCTATATTTTTACCGATAAACCTCTTCTAATCAACCGGAAAACCATCCTTCTTATTGATTATTCTCTAAGTCATATTTCGGATAACCGGATTGGAAAACGAATAAACCGTTTGAAGAGAATTTGGTTTCTGGAAAGAACTGGTCAACCGGTTATGAAATTCGGAAAACCGGATTTAGTTTGATGCTTGCTGGATACAACCGGATAGCCGGTTATGAGATCTGGCAAACCTGATTCGCGTTGCTTACTTGCTGCCTCCAATCAGTTAACATGTTAGGAATATCCGGATAACCGGATTCGTGACCATTCATTACTGGGCTTAACTGGATTACCGGTTATGTAAACCGGAAACCCGAATTCACATTGCACACTCACTGGACCACAACCGGCTAACCGGTTAGTGAAATTCGGTAAGCCGGATTCGGGCATTCATATTTTGTTCATCCTCTTCTCCTTCATTCAGTCAATCGGTTACTCTCTCACTAAAAATCGCTTCCTCTCTCACGCAATATCTCTCTAAAATCCGTCAATCTCATCCTTTTTCACTTCAAATCCTTTATACTTGTATTTAAACACACCAACATTTACTATTTTATTTTTCTTTTATTTTGCATTTGGATTATATGGATGTTTGCTATGATTTTGGATTATATGTCTGTTTTGAATTATATGGATTTGATATAGTTATATGTTATGTTCCTTACTTATGTTTTGGATAATTTTGAACTAATGTTTTTGGATAATTTTGAACTAATGTTCTTGATTTGAGGTTTTGATGATTGATAGGGGGAGACAAATATGATATGTTTTTAGATAAAATCATTTTGGTTAAAATTTTAAATTGGTCATATATTTAGGGGGAGCATATAATATGATTTTGGATAATATACATTTTGAACTTTTTTATTGTCCAAAGGGGGAGACAAAGTAATATATCATTTCAATGTTGTTAAAAGGAGGAGCATAATATGCACTTTGAGTATTCTTTTAATGATTGATATTTGATTATGATGATGATTTTGATGATTTTGAGATAATGATGATTTAATTACATAGTTGTTTTATATGATAATTTTATGTTATGAGTTGTTGATTTGGTAATTAATGGAATAATGGTTCATGATATTTAGGTGTGATGATTTGTGTATGGAGTTGGCTTGTATCATGATTTATAATAATTTGGGAGTAATATTACTAAACTTGTATTTAAGGTAATCCATGTATTTAAATCTGTTAATTTAGCTAATTGGCAAATTGTAAGAGAAGATTATATTTAGGGGGAGCAATTTGTGAAATCATTCTTTAAATACATGAAATGTTTGTCATCATCAAAAAGGGGGAGATTGTTAACATATATGTTTCCATAATGTTAATTTTGATGATAACAAACAAGATTAAGAATGATTAATCTTTTAAGCTCAAATTATTTTTTATACTTTTTAAATAAATCATTATTTTCTCATTATAAAGGTTTCATATTTAATGGAAAAATGATTTTATGAAATTGGTTGCTTTTCAAGTTTATGGTTTAATTGAAAGAATTTTGAAAACTTTGAAATCAACAAGTATTGCTTGAAATTTTGGAAAAGGACTTATTTGAAACATTTCATATCATTTTGGGCCATATTATAATTTCAGAAAGTTTTAGGAATAGCAAGTATTATTTAGATATTCTAAAATTGGACCTATTTGACAAATTTATAACATTTTGGGCCCTAATACAGTTATCAAAAGTTTTGGGGCTAAACTATCATTTTAGAAAATAGTTCACTGTAGCAGTAATTGTAGCAAGCGGCTAACCGGATGTGAAAAATCGGTAAGCCGGATGTTGGGCAGAATCTATTCGAATTGAAAGCGGCTAACCAGATCCTGACAAACGGTAATCCGGTTGTTGGGCAGTAAGCTTCTGGAGCATAAACGACTATTCGGATTTCATAAGCGGCATACCGGATGTTCAGAAATTCAAATTTTGGCTGTAACGATAACATACATGCGGCTAACCGGATTCCATAAACGGTAAGCCAGTTATGACCAAAAAGTGCATAACGACTAGTTTTTGAGCTCAAACTATATAAACTCAAAACCAATTCATTTTTGGTAATCTTGGCAAGCAAAAACAACTGCACACAACATATATTGAGCTTCAATTTTGTAAATCATCATTTATTAAATCATCTTTGTTCTTCAATTTGTATATCCACTCTTAAAGAGAGTTTCATTGTTGTAATTTTCATTTCTCATCAAATTGTGAGTGTACAAGTGTGAGAAATACTTGGGATGAAGAGATTGGAGAGATAATCTCTTGTTGTAAAGGGTCATTGACACCTTGAAGTCAATTGTAAACGATTGAAGCCTTGGAAAGACTCGGATAGTGAAATCCTCAAACCCGGTGTGCTTGAAGGCGTGGACGTAGGCGGGGATTGCCGAACTACGTAAAAATCCTTGAGTTTGCTTTCTCTTCCCTTGCTCATTTATTATTGTGCTTTCATTGAATTTATTAAGGCATTAGATTGGAGTGTTGTGTGTTTGCTTAGCTTAATTTATAAAATCCCAATTCACCCCCCTTTTGAGTTGCCTAGTTAGTATTTCAATTGGTAATTGCTCAACCATTTCCGCAACAATTGGTATCAGAGCCGAAGGTTCGCGCTTGGGGCATACAGCATTGTTCATGTATACGGTACTGTTCATGTATACGGTAATGTTCACAGATACGGTACAGTTCACGTATACGGTATTGTTCATTAATACGGTGGAAACAACCATTTATACTTGGGAGACGGTCTATTGTAAGTAGTGTGTATTTTTGCATGTGTAAGAAAGTTCTGTCAACAAGGCGATAAAAGCCTAAAGAGTCTGGGCTTTATGTGGGACCGTTGTAACCCCTCCATTCTCCTGGGAACATTCTTGATGCATTTATTCATGCGAAATAAACATCATAGAGGTTGTTTTTCAAGTGTAAATAATTTTTTAAAACACTGATCATTTGAGTTAAAAAGGATGGCAGAGGCATCGTCATCGCCTTCATGAGCGAGGACTACTGTGACTAATGCAAAATTTGAAGTGGAGAAATTCGATGGCACCAATAATTTTGGTGTGTGGTAATGTGAGGTGTTGGATGTCTTATGTCAGCAAGAGTTGGACGTTGTTATTGAAGAAAAGCCTAACATGATGGATGACAAGGAGTGGATAATGATCAATAGACAGACATGTGGTACTATTCGCCTATGTCTGGCTAAAGATAAAAAATACTCTGTCATGATGGAGACATTAGCAAAGAAATTGTGGGAGACACTGGAAGAAAAGTCTTGAAAATAGGCTTTATATTAAGAAGAAACTCTATCCATTCACATATACATCTAGCATGTCAATGAATGCCCATGTGATCTCATTCAACAAAATATTGGGGGATTTGCTAAATTTGGATGAGAAATTTGAAGATAAAGATAAGGCACTGTTATTGTTGAATTCTCTTCCTGATGAGTATGATCATCTCACCACCACTTTGCTTCATGGGAATGATAGTGTTACATTCGATGATGTACGCAGTACATTGTACAACTCTTAAACTAGAAAGAAATACGCAAAGGATCATAAAGATACAGTTGTAGAAGCATTGACAGTGAAAGGTCATTCACAAAGCCGAAAACCTGGAAAAAGAAGCAAATCTAAAGGGAGGCCTGACAAAGATGAATGTGATTTTTATCGCAAGAAAAGGGCAAGGCTACTTCTGGTGCATGTGTAGCACAACATGATGAGGAGTCTGACTTTAATTTAGTTGGCATGACGTTGACATGTCACTCAAATGAGTGGATTTTGGATTCGGGTTGTACTTATGATATGTGTCCTAACATTGGCTGGTTTTCCAACTTCAAAGAGTTGGACAGTGGAGTTGTTTTTATGGGCAATGACAATGCCTGTAATACCATACGAATAGGTACAATCTAATTAAAAAATCATAATGGTTCAATCCAAGTCTTGATGGATGTTCACTACGTACTAAGTTTGAAGAAAAATCTTATCTCATTAGGAGTCCTAGAATTTAAAGGGCTCACAATCACTTTAAAATATGGATTGTTGAAGGTAGTAGTCAGTGCACTGCAATGATGAAAGGCACAAGAAGAAATAAATTGTATTATTTTCAAGAAAGTACAGTTATTGGATCAGTATCAACAATTTCTGGAAAAGATGCAGATTTAGAAGCAACCAAGTTATGGCATATGCGTTTGAAACATGTTGGTGAAAAAGCATTGCAGACTTTAGTGAAGCAAGGCTTATTGAAAGATGTAAATTCTTGCAAATAAGAATTTTGTGAACATTGTGTTTTGGGCAAGCAGACAAGGGTAAAATTTGTTTCAGCAATTCACAATACAAAAAGAATTCTAGATTATGTTCACAGTAATGTATGGGGACCTACCAAAATTGGTTCTTTAGGAGTTATGCACTATTTTGTTACTTTTGTTAATGATTATTCAAGAAAAGTATGGGTGTATTTGATGAAGAATAAGAATGAAGTTTTGGGCATATTTCTGAAATAAAAGAAAATGGTCGAAACTCAGACTAGTCGAAAGGTCAAAAGAGTTCGCTCAGACAATGGTGCTGAGTACAAGAATGATCTATTTCTACAAATATGCCAAGATAGGGGCATTATCCGACACTTCACTGTTTGCACAATGAAGTGTTACTTTTGTTAATGATTATTTAGGAAAAGTGTGGGTGTATTTGATTAAGAATAAGAATGAAGTTTTGGACATATTTATGAAATGGAACAAGATGGTCAAGACTCAGACTAGTTGAAAGGTCAAAAGAGTTCGTTCAAACAATGGTGGTGAGTATAAGAATAATCCATTCCTAAAAATATGCCAAGATGGGGGCATTGTGCGACACTTCACTATTCGAGATACACCACAGCAGAATAGGGTGGCAGAATGCATGAACCGGACTATATTGAAAAAAGTTCAGTGTATATTGTCCAATGCTGGATTGGGCAAAGAGTTTTGGGCTAAAGCAGTTGTATATGTGTGCCATCTGATCAATCGTTTGCCATCAGCTGTAATTGAGGGCAAAACACTCATGGAGATGTGGACTGGTAAACCTGCTACTGATTATGATTCTCTACAAGTTTTTGGTTCCACCACTTATTATCATGTAAAGGAATCTAAGTTAGACCCAAGAGGAAAGAAAGCATTGTTCATGGGTATAACTAGTGGAGCAAAAGGACACCAGCTTTGGTGTCCAGTTACAAAGAAGATTAATTTTAGCAGAGATGTGACTTTTGATGAATCAGTCATGTTGAAACAAAAAAATTCTCAAAATGATGACAAGACCAGTAGCATATTGCAGCAGGTGAAGTTTGAAAATGTTAAAGATAATCCAGTCAGTGTTGCGGAGACAAATACTGATTCTCTATCAACCAATTATGAAGAAGAAGTTCTGACCTAAGAACCTTGATAGCAACAAGATTTAATTGCATATAGAAGGCCACATAAAGAGATTCGTAAACCTACTCGCTTTGTTGATATGGTAGCCTATGCACTTTCAATTGTAGATGATTATGTTCCTTCCACTTACAGAGAAACAGCAAGTAACCCAAAAAGTATACAATGGAAGAGAGCAATGAATAAAGAAATGCAGTCTCTTCACAAAAATGAAACTTGGGAGCTAGTTACACTGCCTAAGGAAGATAAGGCAATTGGGTGCAAATGGGTATATGCAAAAAAGGAAGGATTTCCTTGTAAAAAAGAAATTTGATACAAGGTTAGATTGGTAGTAAAGAGTTACACTCAGAAGAAAGGAATAGACTACAATGAGGTATTTTCTCCAATTGTGAAACATTCGTCTATTCGAATTTTACTAGTCATGGTTACACAATTTAATCTTGAACTAGTTCAGCTTGATGTAAAAACTGCATTTTTACATGGTGATTTGGAAGAGAAAATCTACATGACTCAACCAGATGGATTCAAGGTTATTGGAAAAGAAAATTGGGTTTGCAAATTGACAAAGTTACTTTATGGATTGAAACAATCTCCGAGGCAGTGGTATAAGCGATTTGATCGATTTATGAAAGGGCAAAGGTACACAAGAAATAAATTTAATCATTGTATGTATTTTCGCAAGTTACAAGAGGGATCATTCTTATATTTGCTCTTGTATGTCGATGATATGCTAATAGCATCTAAGAGCAAAGATGAGATTGAGAAGTTAAAGACTCAACTCAATCAAGACTATGATATGAAAAATCTAGGTAAAGTTAAGAAGAGTCTTGGCACGGAGATATAAAGAGATAGAGCTCGTGGCAAAGTCAACTTTGTCTCAGAAGCAATATTTGAAGAAGGTACTACCACAGTTTGGCATGACTGAGCAGACAAAACCTATGAGTACCCCGTTGGCTTCTCATTTCAAGCTTTCTGCATAACTATCTCATTCAATAAATGCAGAACGAGAATACATGTTACAAGTTCCATACTCAAATGCAGTGGGTAGCTTGATGTATGCAATAGTGTGTACAAGGCTTGACATTTCACATGCAATTGGTATAGTGAGAAGGTATATGCATAATCCTAGTAAAGGACATTGGCAAGCTGTGAAATAGATTATATGGTACATTCAGAAGACCATGAACGTTGGTTTACTGTTTAAGAGAGACGATACAATTGGTCAAGGTGTGATCGGGTAAGTTGATTTTGATTATGCTGGTGATTTGGACAAACTACGGTCAACCATCGGATATGTATTTACTTTTGCTGGAGGGCCAATTAGTTGGAAGTCTGCACTACAGTCTACAGTTGCACTGTCGACCACAGAAGTTGAGTACATGGCAATTGCAGAGGCTGTTAAAGAGGCTATTTGGTTACAAGGCTTTCTTGAAAGTTTAGGATTGGCACATGAGCACATTAATGTGTATTGCGACAGTCAAAATGCTATTCATTTAACAAAAAAGCAAGTTTATAATGCTCGTACGAAGCATAACGACATACAGTTTCACTTTTTATGGGAAATTGTTGATGAGGGAAAGATTCTTCTTCAGAAAATCAAGACTGCAGAGAATCCAGCAGATATGTTGACTAAGGTGGTGACGACGATCAAGTTTGAACATTGTCTAAACTTGATCAATATCTTACAAATTTGAAAATAGTCGGCTCAGATTTACTAAATCTTCGACGAGGTGAAAAATTGTTGAAAAGTCAAGCATGCTTGCATAAGCCAGCCAGCATGTAAATTTCAAGCACACAATTCTTGAGCTAGCATGATGCAATTGCATGTGCTAGCATGATCTCTTCACCAAAAGTCACACCGAAGCCATTAAAATTAAAAATGGCCAAAGTTTTTTCATGCATTCATATTGTAAGCTTTGCCTATAAATAGAGGAGCAGAACACATTTGTAAATCATCCCAAATTGTGAGATCTAAGAGCATAGCTAATGAGCTCTTCAAGAGTTTAGAACGAGTATTTCCTTAGGTGCTAAGAGAATCCAATTGGGTGTATTGGGGTTTTGAGTTTTGAGAGTTTTTCCCACGTTTGTAAACTCCCATTTGCTAATAAAATCATCTTTCAGTCTTTATCCGTGAACATAGGCTTCACGCAGAACCACGTAAATTATTGTGTCCTATTCTTTGCATTTATTTGTCACATTTATATTTCTCCATAAGTCGCAGTCTCCATAAATATTGGTAATTGCTCAACCCGCGTTTCCGCAACAATCTTGTTAATCCTTGTGAATATTTATGAGGGTTATTTAAATGAACATTTTTGTCTCAGTAAATATACCATCATGAAAACATTTTGGCCCATGTGTAAAATATGAAAATCCAAGAAAAAATATTTCAATAACATAATTCTAACATAAATCTCCTTTTCGTCTTATTATGTTTCCTCAAATAATTCAAAATTGGCTAGATATTTAAAAGCACAATAATGAACACTCAATCGTGAAATAATAAACTAAAAATAACATAGATTTATGGAATTATTTCATGGGAATATAAAATGAATTCATAAATATTGTAGGGAAGATTCAAGCATAACAATAAAGAAGAGGCTTCTCTCTAGATGTCTTGCGGCTGCTTCTCCTTGATTCTATTCGCGCTGCTACGTCGGCTTTTGCCTTTTTTTTTATAATGCTTAACCGGTGGCCTTTGAATTCTTAACCCAAAAGGATTAGAAAACAAACTCACAAAAGTAAGCCAAGCCGCCTTTAAATTCTTAGGCCATTATATTGCAAATTCAAAAGCCCAAGTTCACCTACATGTCATATTTGTCAGCTAAATCTTTAGTGCTCCCCCCCCCCCCCCGCCGCGAACGTCATTGCATGCATGATGGTAAATCTTACTTGATTTGTTTCAATTGAATTTCTTTATTTCTTTCTTTTTCTGATTCCCTCAAGTAGATTTCTTTTTGAATGTTTTGATTTAATTTTTCTTTAATCCAGATTATACCTAAAACAACAAAATATAAAAATTAAGATAAAAATTAGTGTAATAGAATATAACTTGACATGAATTAAATTAATATATAAATTATTAGCACATCACTAAGATCATAAAATATTATGATTTTCACATCATCATAATTGAGAAAAGACATATCTTAATCCATCACAATTTTCTTAATCAAGTTTCACTGCAAGAATTAAAAATTTAGCAAAATTGATCTCTCTCTTGACCCCTTTAGAGTGACTCACTTTTCTAATGGATAGTAAAATAACGTGATACATCTATATACGAGGGTGGAGGGAGGATCAATTTCAATAAAACTCTTATTTCCACTTTTATCATGGGTAGTTAGGCTTTTCCAATTGACCAATAAGATTTTAGCCTATTATTTATTTTATTATTTAAATCTCAATTATAACCCATTCAGTAATGTGGCACATAGGCCACTAATACACCAACGTTCTCCCACTTGGCCCATGTAACATAGTCAATTTAACAGTTTAAATGCGCATAGTAAGGGCTAAATCCTTACTTGCATTGGTCAAACCATAAAATCATCATTAAGCAAAAACTAATGGGTCATAACGGTTCCAAATCATTATTTCAGCACAGTTCCTTCTATGTATCACAATATCAGTTTTAAGCTTAACATGACCTATAATGGGAAAGAGAACAATAACGGTCCAACAATAATGTCTTAGTCAGAGACGAAACCTATTAACAATAATATCATCATTCATGTATATACCATTAAATCAAATAGAATAGAAAAGAATAAAAAACATACTTAGATGAGCTCAGAGTATTAAATACATTAACATCCTTTCAACATGTTCACTGAAAACCTTTGGGTTTAATCCTTATGTTAAAATATCTGCAATCATAAAGTTGGTGCTTATGTGCTCGATTAATACTCTTCGTTTTTTAACTTCTTTAACAACAAGGTATTTCAATTTCATATGTTTAACACCCTTCACATACCTATCATTTTTAGAAAAGAAAATTTTGCGACATTATCTCAATAAATCTTCAGCAGCTTGGGAATATTTTCAACAATTCTAAGCCCTGAAATAAAGTTCCACAGCCATACTTTTCTCCACCAAAAGATGGAATGTCATTCTTAGTGATACAACATAGATTATAGGTGATGGTTTTCACCAAAGGTTTAATTATGTTCTAATAAGTGGTATCAGAGCCTCTTCATGTTGAATTATTGAGAATCAAAATTATTTTCAATTAATAATTAAAGTTTTTGGTGTTCTCGAATTTAATAATTCTGAAACCATTGAGTTTGAGAACAAAATTGGTAAAAGAAAAAATATTGAAGAAAACAAATTCGATTGAAATATATGCCAGCTGCATGGAAACATATATTACTAAGTATCATGAATACTTGTGGCCAGCAGCTGCCATGAGGTTTCATGGCCATCAGTAAGGCTAGCAAGGCTGAGGCAGATAAAAAAAGCAGTAGCCATAGCAACCACATCATGAATCAAGAATTAGGAAAAAAAAAGCAAAGGAAACGGGAGAGGTGCAACTATTAGGCTATGCCAGCAAAAAGCCACAATCACGGCACCACAATAGATTTGGTGAAGTAGTAGTAAGAAGAAGCGACGACCATGACCGCCGCATGAAGATAAAGAAAAGTGAAAAAAAAATTAGGGTGTTTTGAACATTCAGGGCCTGGTTCAGGATCCAGTTCAGGTTGACTCAAATCAGTCCAGCTCCAAGCCAGTCAATAGTTGACCATTGACCAATCAATAGTTGACTGTTGATTATGACTTTAACCTTAATTTTTTATTATTATTTTTTGGTAACTTTGGTATAATTTTAATTTCAATTATTGGAATGTTTATATATAGTTTGAGATTAATTAATTTAAGGAATATGTCACCAAAGTGGCATCTCTTGTAGAAATTATTTTGTTTTAGAGTTTAAAATGTTGTGTGTATGTAATTTCTATAAAAGTCAATCGGCCCAAGTGAGAATTGCATGTCCATCTGTGGTATTAAACGCTTGATAATTATTCTATTTTACATGTTCTTATTTTCAATGTTGATTTACTATTTTACATGTTCATACTACACCACGATATCATTTTCAAGTTAATATTTTGTCCAAAGATAAAAGATAAAAAAAAAATTAACGGAATGTATCATGATCATTAAGAAGGTCATTTTAGAAGCATTTAGGGGATCAATATCTAATTGCAAAAATTAAAAATAGGTTTATGAAGAATGAAAAAGGCAAAAATAGGTACGCTGTTGACAAATCTAATTTTAATAAAATATAAGGGCAAGGACAAGGGAAAGAAAATGAAGAAGGATAAGAAAGCTGCAGGTACAACACGTTAAAGGAAACAACAAAAGAAATCAAGTCATTCAAAAGATACTAGTTGTTTCTTTTTTAGAGTTGAAGGGCACTATTTGGTTTGTTCTAAGGTTAATTTATCTTCAGCACCAAGATACATGTGGTGGATAGATTCTGGTGCAACAACTCACATTAGTTTGTATATTCGGGGTGTTTCCATTGCTGAAAGTCAATGATGGTGAAAGATACATTTATGTGAATGATGGCAAGAAGGGTGAAGTTGAAACAATTAAAAATTTTAGATTATTATTAAAGACATGATTTTATTTGGATCTTGATGAATCATTAATTATTCTGTCTTTTGATGGAATTTGATTTCCATTTTTACTTTGGATAAGTCTGGTTTTACTTATTCATTTAAAAATGGAAAATTCAATTTGTTTCATGATTCAAAATTGGTTGGCTCTGGTTCCTTGGCAGGCGATGATAATTTTTATATGGTACACTTGTTCATTTAATGAATCCCTGTAATTTAGTATGTGAAGTTTAAAGAGAAAATTAACCAATGAGAATTCGGCTGCATTATGGCACAATAGATTAAGTTATATCTTCAGACAGAGTATAGAGAGGCTTATATTAGATAAAATTCTCAACCCTTCAGATTTTACAAATTTTGATGTTTGTGTTAACTATATAAAGAGAAAACACGCCAATAAAAAGAGATTTGAGGCCAATAAGGCTGAAGTTGAGAACTAACTTGACAAAAGAATTAATAGCATCAGATCTAATGGTGGTGGTGAATACTATGGCATATATAACAGTTCAAGAGAAAAATGTCCAAGACTATTTGCTAAGTTCCTAGAGAAATGCGATATTGTCTGACAATTTACTAGTTCACCCACTATGAATGGTGCTGTGGAAAGAAGATTCTTATGTTTATATGATTGATGGACCAGATTGGTTATAGATACATTTCGATAATAATAGTAAGACTGAGCTCATACGGTTATTCTTTTGCAAAGTATAATTACTGAGTTACACGTATAACCCAAGTGGGAGATTATTGGATGTTTAATCCAACATTAGGCTTATATTTAAACAATTATGTATTGCGGACTATCATATAAGGTTAAACCTAATTAAAAGTGATTTATTAAAGTCTTCAATAATTCGGGCTTGAATGTATCTGATAGCGTGTGGACCTTAAATGTGTAGAGACTAAAGATAATTTCTATTTTTATGATGGGCTGAAATAAAAATTTCTAAAGACAACAAGAAAAGTTGTCTATATAAGTAGTTATGATCCCGGATCACATGTATTATTCTATTTTTTTTTACATCCGATTATCAAAGAGAGAGCATAGAGAAACTTAAAGAATTCTCTAGGAGAACGTATTGATTTGGAAGACCAACCCTCAATTCTAAAGAGTAAAGAACATTTTTATCTCTATTTGATTTTTAAAATAAAACTAAAATTACTTTTATCTTTTAGATTTTCTGTTATGTGAAAGCGAGTGCTTAAACATATTTTTAAATACATTAATTTAAAAGTAAAGGCAGAGCCCTACGATACCTTTGGAGATTAATTAACAAGTGAATGTGTCATCATATTCAAAGTTGGGTTGGTGAATAGCCCTAGCCAGCCGAACCCGTCCAAAATCTACCCTAGGCTCATAGGCTTAGGCCCAACACTTCATGTGAAGGCCTATGTATGGGCGCGAAGTTTGTAGCCCCGTCATGGGTATGATCTAGGTTGAGCTTAAGCAATGAAACCTAAGCATAGGCCCAGTCTGCTTATTATTATCTTTTTAAATTTTAAAATTAGATTAACCTACTGAAATCTTTAAAAAAAATAAAAACAAATAATAAATTATCTTAGTTTTTGTGTATGGTGTTTTGTGGATTGTTGTTTATTATGAACTTATGATGCTAGTATTTGCTATTATTTGTTGCAATGTGATGTTAATTGTGTTGTTTTAGTAGCTTTTTAGTATTATGTTCAACACTCAAATTGCATGTTCCAGTTGTAAGTTTTTGCAAACTTCATTTTAAAGGGAGAATTATTCATGTTCAGTTTTAAAAAAAATGTTGAAATATCAAAAAGATAATAAAAAGAGTGGGACTATTGGCACCCCTCTAAATACCTCTTAACACCCCCTTAGTTATTTTACAATTTTAACCTTTATTAAAATTACATAATAAGATAATTTTTAATTAAACCCCTACTCAAAATGAAATCTGTCTCCATTCTTTTTGTTTTTATTTCTTTTTTAACTTTTCCGAGTTTACTCCAATTGCAAACTAATTTATGAATTATGATCTAGATACTACAATTTAAGTAACGCTACAAGTGACTATAAATATTAAAATATCAGCAGAAAAATAAGAAATAACTTGATTAAGAGACAAAATAAATAGTACCTGAAATTGAAATTCATCGGTTTAAAAATTAAGAAAAATTATTTTTTCATCTTATTTTCTGGTGAGGAATTATCAGCAGCAGCAACTCATCGTCAACAAACTTCAGAGAAGAAACCGAGACATGAGGGAAACTAAGATTCAAAAGATTGTACTCAACATCTTCGTCAGTAAACCAAATTAACATTTGACCTTAGAATTACATGGTAGCCAAGTGTTTGTGAGGTGTCATTATCAATTACAATCAATTGTCATGCATTGGAGTAAATTGTGTGCCTTGTAGTGTTCAATGATTTGCCACATTAAAGTAGAAGTTTGGTGGAGCAAGTTCCCTTTATTTCTTTCTTTATTTTTTTCTCTCTCTCTTTCTTTTTTAATAGATGATTAATTGTCTCAAAATCCACAATCAAAGGAATCAAAAATTAAATAATGGGGTTTATACTAATAAATTAAAATTAAGGGTATTTTTATCTTTAAAAGAGTGTTAAAAGAATTGTATAATATTTTTAAATATTTTAATAGAATTAATAAAGAAAAGAGATATTGAGAGATATTTAGAGGGGTGCCAATAATCCCATTCTAATAAAAATTTTGAAAGCCCTGTTCTGTAGGATTAGGCCCAACCCAGGCCCGTCCAAAATTGGACAAGCCTACAGAAGCTGATCCTGTTCCATCAAACATGGCTTAGGCCAGGTTGGGCCGTTATTTGCCGCTCCCACTTCAAATTAATGATGTCAAAAAATTCAAAAGAAAAATGAAACTAGTAACTGATGGCGCTGTGCTTCAGTCTTAGGAACTAGCTAGCTCTGCGTGCTAGGATGACTCATGTATACAACTATTTCTAATAGGGGTGGGCACAAGACGGGTTGATACTTTACCAACCCAATTCACGTTACCGTGATTGAGAAAACCCAAACCCAACTCAATACATTTATAAATCTTGGGTTGTGCCGGTTGAGCTTATCTTCAAATTTTATTTTATTTTTTATTTTTAAATATTATTTAAATTAAAACAATTTTAAAAACTAACCAATTGATTAAAACACCTAAATATAAAACAAAAATGATAATTACTCATCAAAACATCATTGTTCATAATCCAAAGCATAACACTAAACATAAAATTTATAGTTTATAAATAAATTATTACTATTATTATTATCATAACTATTATTATCATCGTCGTCGTCAACATCATCATTAAATATTAAACTATATAAAAAATATATATAATAGTACAGGGTCGCGGTTGATTAGGTTAAAAGTCAAATTGTGTGGGTTTTTCTCCAGTTGCAGAGTCGCTAAGTTGCCCCCACATATCTTCAAAAATTTTGAGGATATGTTTTGTCGTGTTCAATTGAAAATATAAATTTGTCCTTGTCAAATTGATTATTTCATTAATTTAAGTTCAGATTTTTTAAAAAACATCTCATCTATTTATGATCTGGCCCAATTGTAAAATTTTATTTAACTACAAATGCGCAATTAAATGGAATCCATTAAACAAATGCCCAACGGAATGGAATAGTATTTATTTATAATATCTCATCGATTTAGGCATTTAGTTGCCTTTGTCTTAGAGGATAAAACCCTTGATTTCTTTTTTGGGAAATTTACAAAAATAGCCAAAAAAATTAGGCATTTTTCAACTTTAACCCCTCAAACTTTTTTCTATCATAACTAGCCAAACACCCTATTTTTGGACTACATTACCCTCATCATTTTCATCAAATTTACAAAGGCATGCCACTTTCCCTTATCAATTCCAGCACTTCCACCACTTTTCCCTTTTCAACTTAACAAATTTCATCACTCAACAAACTCCATTACTCTCAATAAATTAGCAAATTGCATCAAACAAGTATTACATAATTGAAGATATAATTATCAATTGGAGAGCTTCTTAAGGTTAGTTTATACTCTTACCATAACCTAAACTTTTAATCTATTGATTTTATCATTTGAGTTCGAAATTGATGTGAGTTTTTATTGCAAATGTTGTTATTTTTCATTAACAAAACAATGTGACTTGTTAAAGTAGTTAGTTTGAGTTGAGAAATGAAAATCAATCATTGAAACCCCTGAAAAATCGAGTAAAACAGAAGCCCAGAACAAGTGAGACAGGCACCTGTCTCACATAAATCTACTGGTTTTATGTGAGACAGGCACCTGTCTCACTTGCCTGTCTCACCAAAATATGTGCGACAGGCAAGTGGGATAGGCGTGTGAGACAGGCGCCTGTCTCACTTGTTACCACTGGTTTTATGTGAGACAGGCAAGTGGGACAGGCGCCTGTCTCACTTGTTACCACTGGTTTTATGTGAGACAAGCAAGTGGGACAGGTGCCTGTCTCACATAAATTTGCTGGTTTTATGTGAGACAGGCACCTGTCCCACTGCCTGTCTCACTAAATTTAAGTTATTTTTCGAAAGTAATAACTTGGGCTACATGTGTCCGTTTTAGGCGTATAATATATCATTTCGAAGCTTACGATGAGACGAAGTAAATCAAAAATTGTATACTTCATATCATCCACATAAATGTACTGCATATTCATTTTTACTAGATTTTGTAGCGTGAAATCTTATCTCTTTTGTTTTTTTTTTTAGGTTTAATGGATTCCGTTGTACTTCAATTATGTTATGACGGTTGGTGGGAGACATTAGCAGATGGCCGTACGGAGTACGTGAATGCGAAGAATACAGCATTTTTAGTTCGGAAAGATTGTACGTTTGAGCAATTTATGGCAAGGGTGTATGAAGTTTTACAGATAAATCCTATTGAATATAGTTTGTCGATGAAGACAACTTTGAGATCTAGTAACACAATGTATCGTGCATGTTCACTACCTATGGATATATTTAATGATGAAATGGTTAATGTTGTGCTGCACATGGCCTCTAATGTGGTCAATTATGGATGCATCCCTATATTTGTCACCACACATCCTCGAGTTCCGGCCGAAAATCCTGAGCCACTTGTGGAAAGTGAAAGTTCGTTTAGAGCAAACGAGTCTGTCCCTGATATTGAGGAAGAGGTGTTACCACAACAAATGTCGTTCCAACAACATTACTCACCAGTCAACGAAAACAATGACACTATTGATGATAATGGCATTACGATAGCGGATGTTGAAGATAATGTGTTACCATTAGGGACATCGTTAGGGCAACATTACTCTCCATTTCAAAATAATGAGTTCCGCAATTATGATGATCCTGGTTATAACACCAACAACACAGAAGCTGATAATGTGCAAGGCATGAACTCCAATACTGAAGTTGATGATAGGGACACTGGTCATTCCGATATTCCTATCAATAATGAGGATGAGCATCAATATGATATTCCTATTAACAATAGAGAGAATCGACCTATTCCTCCGATGGCCCGTTCGAGAAGGAGGACAACAGTTGATCCCCTGGTGAGTCTTGCTCCAGTTTTGCCTTCAAACTTGGTTGCTCCAGACTTAGTTAGAAGCTGTAATTCTGCCGACATTGGTGTGGGAAAGTTGTTCGTTGAGAAGAATGAGTTAATACTGGAATTGCGCAAAGTGGCCTTGTGGGAAAAGTTTGATTTCAAGATTGCACGGTCCACAACGACACGCTTTGAGGCTCATTGTTCTTCGGAATCATGTAATTGGCGTCTTCGCGCAACAAGAGGTTCGAATGAGCATAATGTTCCTTGGGTAGTGAGAAGAGTTGACAATGTTCATACGTGCTCTAATGAGGTTTTGCCTAGTGGCCTCCGCCAAGTTAGGAGTCGGGTTGTTGGCCATCTTATTGCGGATAAATTTATTCAGGATAAACGGATATACACGCCGAATGACATTAGAACAGACATGCAGCAAGAATACGGGGTCCAGTTAACATATCAGCAAGCATATCGGGCTAAAGAAGTCAGTCTTGAAATAGTACGAGGGAACCCTGCAGAGTCATACAACTTACTTCCCAAATACTCTCACGTTTTGACCAAAGCGAATGAGGGCACAATGACACACCTCCAGCGGGATGGAGATGATAATTTCTTATACTACTTTGTTGCGCTTGGATCTTCCATTAAGGGCTTCACACAGTACATAAGGCCTGTGATCACTGTAGATGGCACTCATTTGAAGGGGCTAAATCGTGGAAGCATGTTTGTAGCAACATGTTTGAATGGTAATAATCAACTGTATCCGTTAGCTATTGGGGTAATGGATTCAGAAAACAATGATGCTTGGGAATGGTTTATGACGAAGTTACACGGAGTGATTGGCGATAGGCCAGAGTTAGTATTTATCTCTGATCGATGCACTGCCATCAAGCGAGCCGTTTTAAAAGCATTTCACACTGCTAGTCATGGAGTTTGTTTTTACCATGTCAAAGGCAACATTAAGTCTAAATTCAGGATGTCCAAAGCTATTTGGGATCAATTCGAGCCAGCTTTTATTAATGCAGCAAAGGCATATGGACACGAAGAATTTAAAAGACAACTTGAAGGGTTGTGGATGCTCCACTCGGCCACGGCTGATTACTTAGAGAATAATGTGGGCACGTGTAATTGGGCAAGGTCCGAATTTGAAGGTAGGAGATACAGCATACTTACCACCAACATTGCAGAAAGCGTGAATTCTTTAATGAGGGAACCGCGAAAATTTCCTATTACTCATCTTGTTGATCACTTTAGAAAAACATTACAGCAATGGTTTTATGATAGGAAAATTGTCGCTGAATCGATGAGCACTCGTCTAACGACGTGGGCAGATGAGATAGTCGGCGAAAGGAGAATTTTGGCCAAAAGAATGACCGTTCGGCCAGTATCTCAGCATCGATTTCATGTTTTGGGTGGTGGTATAAAGGAAAGGATAGTTGACATTCATGAAAGAACTTGCTCCTGTAGAGTATTCCAACTCGATCAGCTTGTTTGTGCGCATGCAATTGCTGCTTGTCTGATCGTCCGTGTGGATTACATAAGTCTTTGCTCTGATTATTACTCTAAAGATTCATTGGTCATGGCATATGCAGAACCAGTAGAACCGGTTGGGGACATGACAGATTGGGACATTCCAGAAGAAATCCAGGAAATCAGAGTTAACCCACCGATCGAAGCACCACCACCTGGTCGTCGTCCAGAGTTAAGAATTCTTTCTATCGGTGAGGATGTTAACCGAAGAACTGTGAGATGTGGTCGATGCAACCAACCAGGTCATAACCGCAAGAGATGTAAAAATCCCATTGTGTTAAATCCAAACTGACTGTGTCGTTGTAACTAATTATGGATTATGAACTCTTATTATAATTTATATTACAATTATATGTAATGAGGTATATTATGTTATGTTCATTTGCATAATGAGTACTAAAGTTGATCAATAATTACTTATAGCTAAATATATGAATATATCAAAAGTTTATATCTATTAGAAAAACAATCTACATCCATACATCAAGTCTTAATACAACACAACGACTTACAAGGCAATATCGCCCGTGAATATATCTACAGCAATTTTCTTCCTGAAGTAATGCCCGTGGCTACTATCAAAATCAAGTTTTAGCCCGAACATCAAATACATTGTAAACATCAACATAAATACACCGCAATCACCACTTTCAGGTGATTGTTGGGGCACATCCTTAACGATTCTTACTTTCCAAGGGTCGGCACTCTGCAGCTCAGATCGAAGGTTGTAGAATCCAACATCTTGAAGCCATTAAGGGAAGACGACCTAAAGAGGTTTGAATTTACGCAAATATGTTTTGTCCTCGCGAAAGATAACCAACGAGTCGTAAATCCGCATCCTCCTCACGCGAAGGTCCGCTCGAGCTAGTACCCAATGATCGCCGCTCAAATTCACAGGGATGAATATCTACATAAATAAATTGGTAAATTAGTATATTTTATACACAATTACCATAAGATTGAGTGACAATTCTTACCATATCGACATCCGTAAACGGTTTGGACATGAGATCTTCCCGCCCATCCATATAGCTGCTCAAGTTGTTGCCATATTGTAATGAATTGACATCACAACTACCATTGTTCCATAATTGCTTTAGGAACACCTATTACACGATGAGTAGAAAATTAATAACATTTCGAGATATTTAAAACATCGAAATTATAATTAATGATTATAAAATTTGAAAACATGCCCAAAAGTATGTATCTGTATGCCTGACGCGTTGTGGTAGTGCATTTGGAAACCGCCGTTGCTTCTCGCTGATCAAGCGGTAATACGTGTGAATATGCTGTGAAGGGATTATACCAAGTAAATTTATATCAATATCCATGCCAGCAGAAATATTATTGTGTATTGTAATGTACTGACCATTAAACACGCTTACCTCGTCACCAAGCCACCCCATCGAAGCATTGCCCATGAGTATTTCAAAGAAATTTCGAGACTGTTGGACGGGCCAATCCACGGAAATGTTGCCGGCAAACCACTGATCAAACTCCTCACATAGTCTTGAGTCTTCTAGTCCCCTAAGCGGATTCATATCCACACTCGATCTTTCATCAATTTCATAGTCCGTAATGTTGAGTGCGGGTAGAGCCCTGACATTCCTAACTCTCTTGAAAGGAGGAATGAAGTAAGGACTGCCAAATATATACGACGGTCGGTACGGACGCCCAAACTTACTAACGCCGGGAGGTGCCTCCGTGAATATCTGTACACTGTCATCACATATGTCCCCATGTAGACTGTACAAGGACATAGGGGTGTGCTCGTCGTCATTACCAGCATCAGTATGCGTACCATAGCCAGCATCAACGTTCGGACCATAGCAATCTGGGGCCTGTTGTTTCGAGGAGATGAACATATTAACATAAGTTCGGGTTTGAAATCATAATAACATAACGAAAACATACGAAACTTGCTCACCGAGGGTGCGGGGCCAAACGGAGAATCACCGTACGCGCCCTTTGAAGCACCCGCGCCAAACGAAGCCATAAACGCCATGACCGTTGCTCTATATTGTTGTGCTTCTCTGCGTTCCGCCATAAGTTCTGACCTCAGTTCGTTAATGGAACTGTGTCCAGTCTGCAATTCCGACCTCAACTCGTGAATGGAAGACTCTATTTTATCTAGTCGTCCAACGAAATAATCATTGCGGAACTTAGTCCTTGCCTACAATTTACGCAAATAAGAAAGTAATGACAAAATGTCGGATAGGTATATGTGCATTGTAAATGTTCAGGACGACAAAAGTTACCTCTGGCTCATTTCTGTCATCTGAATCATGTGCGGATTCATAATGGTCGTCGGCAGCACCGACATCCTCAACAGGACTCTGCTCCAGTCCTATTGGGCTCGTGGGGTCAGGATCCACCTCGTTTGGCCTTGTACTGGATGGCGTATTGATTGAAGGCTGGTGCTGCTCCAAGTAAAACAGAAAACAGTAAATACCTAAAAAACAAACATATAAATGACTTTGCATCCGGTTTTCAATGATATTATAGATGATACCCACATTACGGACCCAACTTGGCAAATATGGCACGTAATCCTCGACACTCTTCCAATAATTTGTGGCTCTCTCCTTTGCATCCGGTTTCAGGGTTTGGAAAATGGTGCCATCCTGTCGTAAAGATTACCAAATTTCCAATTAGTATAACCATATATTATGTAATACTTATATACAGACATACATATAAATGACTTACAAGACGCTCGTTCAGGTATGAATACACTTCGCCGAAGTTAATATTTGAAGAAGCCACAGGCTTCCATCGCACGATCCGAGCACCCTTCCTCTTAATTTTCTCTACCCACTCTAATGGTAGTCCTTCGATCGCTTCAAAAATCCATGCCTTCAACAAGGAAAGATATGAAGTAAAAAAACGTGTCATTAAATATTTATTATAACAAAACTAAGTTATAAAAAAAACTTCTTCACTCACATGCACTGCCGACGTAAAGCCGTAAAAGTTGTATTTCTCAATTCTATGCAATGGATTTTCTGCTCTTGCCTTCTTAAATTTTTTGGCTTTGCCATTCAATACATTATCAATGCTTTTATATATTGTTTCCCATGACAAACGACCCCACGGAATACTTCGAAAATGATTTATGTCATCTACCTCATTAAGTAAATTGAAATTGATTTGACAATGATCCTTTCTTCCGTGTAGCACTCTATCAGCAAAGTAAAACATGGCAATTTTTAGCGCATCGGTGTCATTCATATTCTTGAAGCGTAAGTTCATAAATATTTCCTCGAACTGGCCAAGATTTATATCGCGAATCCTGCCTCCAAAGTACTTATTAAGTAACCTATGATTTGTTTTATGCTTCGTCAGAAATACTTTTTCGCCATAGCAAAGTCCCGTTACTAGGCACCACTCTCCAATCGATAGCCGTATCAAATGGTCGCCAACTTGAAACCATAACTCATCTTTGTCATTTCCATCGCCATGTGACACTTGCCGGAGCAATATATTGTGCACAATCACGCCACTGAACGGATAGCTTCGGCACTGTAGGAAATGCCCAAATATATCGTCTTTGAATAGCTTCAACTGTTGCCTTGTTAATTTTTCCCGGATGGCATTAACAACGACATCTAATTTGCACATACTCGTGATACGCCCAGGGAAGTGATCAACATAAGGTATCTTCATCATTCCCGGTTCTTTAATCGGTCCGGGTGGGTTATGCAATGCTAATTTTGATTTGCCCATTTATCTGGTACAAGTTAAAAGTATCACACATAAAAAAATTGTGAACAAAAGAAAAAAAAATTAAGGCAGCACTGCACACTGCCTCTTGGTGCGACGGGCACCAACTGTCGCACTAAGAGGTGCTGCCTCTTGGTGCGACAGGCTCGCGCGAGGGAAGCCAAGCGCGCGAGTTGCTTGCCTGCACGCAACTCGCGCGCGCTTGGCTTCCCTCGCGCGAGCCTAGCGCAACTCGCTCGCGCGAGGCCGCGCCCTCGCGCACGAGATGGGCGCAACGTGCGCATCTCGCGTGCGACGCAGCTCCTGTCGCACACGAGATGCGCGCGGCGTGCGCACCTCGCGCGCGCGAGATGGGCGTGCCGCGCGCATCTCGCGTGCGACATGCCCATCTCGCGCGCGCGAGGTGCGCGTGTCGCGCCCATCTTGCGTGCGACATGCGCATGTCGCGCGCGGCGTTCGCACCTCGCGCGCGCGACATGCGCCTGTCGCACGCGAGATGCGCGCTGCACGCCCATCTCGCGCGCGCGAGGTGCGCACGCCGCGCGCATCTCGCGTGCGACGCAGCGCGAGTTGGCTTCCCCCCTTTCTCTTCTCTTCCCTTTCCCACATGCATCTCACCCACCACCGCCATTAAAACACCACCAACAACAACAACATCCCAAACAACAACAACAACCCAAACAACAACAACATCCCAAACAACAACAGCAACAACAACAACAAGAAAAACGGCCATAACAACTCACCTAGGGTTTTCAATTTTTTTCTTTGATTTTGGAGATCTCCGAAGATTTTCAACGTGATTTAGCTTCTTTCAAGTGCCAACAACTTCCTCCGCTGCCGATGTACGCTGCCGCCGACAATCTATAGAACTTCCGGTGATGAGATTTTGGTGAGAGGGGAAGGAATTTGCTTGAGGGAAACGTGAGAATGAGGAGGGTAATTTCATCCAAAATGTGGTGATTTGGCTAATGTTGAAAGAAAAAAATTTGAGGGGTTAAAGTTGAAAAATGCCTTCTTTTTTTGGCTTGTTTTGTAAATTTTCCTTCTTTTTTCCTAAAACTCAGATACAGCCTACGTACATCATCATTTCCTAAATTTCTTTGAATTTTATATTGGTTAAAAATTTGTCCAGTGGATTTGATTTTCTGACTGCAGCTACT
The DNA here is from genome assembly GCF_022201045.2 of Citrus sinensis. Lineage (NCBI taxonomy): Eukaryota > Viridiplantae > Streptophyta > Magnoliopsida > Sapindales > Rutaceae > Citrus > Citrus sinensis. Next base: position 17,524,293 of record NC_068560.1, read on the forward strand.
GTTTTTGTCCACCCTAATTTCTAATGCAGAACAAATAATTATTCCACAAATTGAAGCAAAAAAATCCACCATTCTGCTTGTATATGATTCTGATATTATCCCATGAAAACATAATAACAAAATCGAAGCATTAACCATAAACTGCAAGAATCCCTCGAGAGAAGAACTTGGATTGGAGATAGAAATCGAACTAGCACTACTAAAACGCTCGTAAGCATCGTAAAAAGTTTACTAGATTGTAAAAGTGCATCATGTCTCTTTAAAAACAGTGCGCCCACACAACATAAATTAGGAGTGCTCGTGGGTCGAATTTTGTAGATTAGACATTAGTCCATATCCGAGCTACAGTTTTAGAGATTATAAATTTTTTATCCAATCTAATTCACAGTGAAATTCAATCTAAATCTAATATATATCTATGTGGATCAAATGCAACTTTGATCAAATTCATATCCAATTCACTATTTTGTGAATTAGTTTGCAGGTTAAAAATTTTTAATTATGTCAAATCCATAAACTAATTAAAATATATATATAATATAAAAATAATTTTACTATTGATCAAATTCAAAATTGGATAAGATTTAAATAAATTAATTGTTTAAATTAAGCTAGAATAATATTTCAAAGTTTCAAAATATAACACAAAAAAAATCTAATTTGTTTGGATTAATACATAAAAATTAACTAAAGTTATAAAAATTAACTGTTTAGAATGCTATGTTTGCTTATTTAATTATCTTTTATTTTATATTTTTATGGATACGATATAATATGGTGTTAAGGTAACTATATTTTAACTTATTTTGTTATTAGTAAATACTAATGCCACATTTACAAGTTTAATTTTTTACTTAAACGAATATTTTTTTTTTATTTTGTGAATTCGCGGATTTTATGAATTTATAGAAGTAAATCCATGTCTAGTAACTGATTGAGGATTTTAAATTTTCAATCCAATCTAATCCACCAATCCACAAATTAGATTTTCATGGATTAAATTTTTACAGATCAAATGGATTAAGCAGATTGGATTGGATTTTGAATACCCTTAACATAAATCAAACATAGGGCTAGTTTGGGATTGCGGAAGCTGATGAAATAAGCTGCTTGTGTTGTGCAGATAAAATAAACTACTGATTTAAAAAAGTAGCTTGGCGTTTGGTAAACTATGTTGTTGCAGTTGCTGTGAGTTTGAAAAGTAGAGTGTATGTGTTTGATAAATTTTATTACGAAAGTGTTGTTTTATTATATAATGACCAAAATAGACATAAGTTTTAATTACTTTTTATTTTTAGAATATGTTTAATAAAATTGTGTAGACATATCTTTTTTCTTAAATATGTAAAATTACATTAAAAAAACTCAATTAAAAAAATTTAAAAAACTTTATAATATGTTACATAAAATATGATAAAGATAAAGATATGATTTATATATTAGAGTTTATGGATAAATAAGATATAATTATCTTTTTATTAAAATCTAGGGTTATAATAGAACTTTTAAAAATGTATGGTAGCTTATTAAATAAGCTGCTTATGAAAAGCAACTCCCTACCTGCTTTTAAAAGCTGCTGATAAAATGGAGAAATTTATGAAATAAACTGCTTTTATAAAATTTACCAAACACTATTATAGCTTCCTATGAGTCTAGTTGGGATTTGCACTTTTTTTTTATCTTTTTGTTATTATTAAAATAAATTTAACATTAATTATTTGTTAAATATTAAAATTGCCCATTGTTTAATATCACTAGACTCATTTGAGAGTAAACTCATTTGAAGGTATAATTGATACTACTAAAATCCTCATTTCACGGTAAATCTGGAAAATTTTTAATTCAGAAATGTAAAATGAGTTCAGTGCTCAAGTCAACAATTCACAGTTTCTATTTAACTCATTAACAAAGCGAGCCAGAAGCTTCTTATATTTTTTGTTCCCATTTTGAAATGATATATTTCTTTGGTTAACAAAGCAAATAAAAACAAAAGCAGCATAATCTCATCGAGTCAATAATCACAATTTGTACTAATATCACAGAACATCATTATATTACTTTGGCAATACCTCTTATTAATTAATCTTGGATCATAGCTCGGATATCTCCTTGCCTTCATTATTCATTACATTACTTTGCTATTACCTTATTTGGTACACTTGAACTGATATCACAGAACATCACTACTTATCAAGGCACAATCCTGTAATTTTTCAGCCTATTAATCCAACTAATGAAGGAATTCTTAGAATTCCTGAAACCCAAGAAGCCGTGCTCCCTACTCTTGTTCATGCTAGCTAAATGACCCGCACCAACATTCAACACCAAATCTGCATATGACCAAACAGCAACCTCATTCAATTTTGTTGGCTTCAGCTGATTCTCTCTCACAATCTCCTCCCATACACTTTCTTTACCTTTCATAATTTCCTCGAATCTCATCCTCTGACTACCCTTTTCTTCTCCAAACCCATAATTCTCAATCTGAAACTGCTCAGCCAAAACTTTCCATAAATGCTTCCACTTGAAAACATCTCCATTGGTGCAGTTAAAGGCTTCGTTTCTTGCGTTAGGATCCACTGCCGCCCAAATTTGCTGCTGCGCAACCAACTCTGCGTCCGAGTATTCTGAGAAGCATTCCCAAGTATCTCTAGTCCCATAAAATAGCAAAGGAACACCTTCATGTTTACAAATCGCAGCGTACACGCAGAGAGTGCCTACAATATTCATCAAACTATAAGGTGAAAACCCAAATATTACGAAAGGTCGATGTACGGACCAAGTCAAGCCCCCTCTTTTCTCAACTTCTTCAAACAATATGTCTTCTTGATTATAGTAAAAAAGTTGTACATTTAACCTTGGCAAATCCTCAGTAAAAGGCGGGTCGTGAGACGGTATCTTGCCAATACACTCGAATGGTCCCAGGTAATGTTTGCTACCCGTTTGGAGACAGACGTGGCGAAGATTTGGTGCGTTTGGGATTACAGAACGGAGCACGTTACGAAACATTGCGCTGTTGATCTCGCAATTCTCCGCTTGAGCGGGACGACCGGCCCACGTCATGTAGAAAATGTGGGTGATGTTAGTGAGTTTTGAGAGCTTGGCTCGTGTCTCGTCCGGGTCGGAAATGTCGCATTGGATGTACTCAATAGGGTACGCGGCGCTCCAGTCAGGCCTAGGACGTCGGGCCACTCCGTAGACCTTCCACGGGCCACCGGGGGTGTCTGACCGGGGCAAAATCTCAGCTAGGCAATTGCCTACGATTCCTGTCACGCCTACTACTAGTCCCACATTCTGGTAGTCCCAAGGTTGCTCATATTCTTCCAATTTTTTCTGTACAAGTGAAAATTAAACAACCATCAGGGGTTTAAACATAGGCAAATTAGACAATTGCGTAGGGCTTCATATGTTAGGAAAATTCTATTCCAGCAGTCTAAACTTTATATTATTATAATAGAAAGACCTTTTTTCTTTTGGTATTTTCTTGATATACTCAAATTAATAAATATTTTCAATTTTAATAGAAAAACTTATTTTTTAGGCATCTTTTTAATTAACAATTATCCTATAATAAGAATTTTTACACAAATTCTATATTTGATAACATTAATTTTAAAGAACTATAGTTAATAATACTGTCTAATCATTAATTCATTATTAATTTTTCCAAAAAAAAATCATAAAATTTTTTGTGTTTAAAAAAATTAATTATTAAACATTACAAAATTACTTACCTTAGCAGCGCCAATAGCACCTGCCCCGCACCAGCTCATTTTTTGGTTAATTTGGAAAATTGATGGTAAGTTTGGTTTTCGCTTCTAGCTATATATAGAAGACTGCTGGCATATAAACAATTTCACATGCCCTTTTCTAGTTGACGTGGCAAAGTAAGTTATGATACGGATATGCACGATTTTTCTGTAATTGAATTGATAATATTGACACAAATAATAAATGGGTTAAGAAGACATAACATGATAAATAACCATATCGTATTCATGTTACACTACTCCTCAACACGATTACATCCGAATGACATGAATATTAATTTGTCAATTTATCATATTTTACATTTTGATCATGAATGAGCTCTTATTTATTAATTATTATGCTATAATGATTTAAATTTATAATTGTTAGTTTATATAATGAAATTTTTATCATATCTTGGATTAGTTTCAATTTGTATGTCATTTATTATTTTTTCAATCAAATGATTTATTTTTTTATTTTTTAAAATTTGAATTACGATAGTATTTCCATGGAGAATTGGGTTGTCAAATGTGTTGCGTCCTATCATGTCACATGTTTATCAAGTGAATCGTTTCCATATTTAATTTTTTTGACATGATTATTAAACGTGTCTTATCCCTAATTTTTTAAAATTTAATACGACGCAATTACAACACGACAAATGTGACATAGCTAGACGAATTGCCACCTTACTTTCTAGAGGGTAATTGAGTTTGAGTTAGATTATGTGATCAATATTGAAAGATCTAATATTATAAGGTGTGGTGAAATAAGGATCCGACTAAAAGGCCGAGCTTCCTACTATCATTGTTAGACGATTTGCATGATCGCAGATTTATAAGTTGTTACTTATTTAACATGTTTCGACTCTTGAAGATCTGCTGCATTTCACATGTTTATAAGGCAATAATTGATATGACTCTAGAAGCCGCAACATCGTCTATTTCATTACTAGATGGTGTAAAACTTCAAACAAACACAACATGCATATATGGTCCTATTATTGCGAAATTATCCAAATTATCCTCAAATTATGAATCTCAGTCATTTACTCACAAGAACTTAATACATGTTGATAAAGGAACCCACACAAACAGTTGCAAATTAAGTGGAAACAAAATCTTTCCTTCTTTGTGTGATTAAAATAGAATGTGTATCATAAATAAATAAATAATAAATCAACACAATAAAAAACAATAAATTAGTCACAAGAGATATAGATTTTTATGTGAAAAATCCAAAAAGGAAAAAACTAGGGACCGTAGTCTGATGTAATCTTTCACTATATTAATAATTGGATTATAGCATAAATTATTCTCTAAATAATACTAGAGGTTAACAATATCAAGAATCTTAATAATCTTGGCTTATAACAGGCTAATATGTTAGGAAATTGATGGATGAAGCAGACACGCAGCTAAAATAAAATTGTAAGAAATAAAGAACAAGCACAAAAAGTGGACACCAGAAATTACGTGGTTCGGTTTTTAGCCTACGTCCACGAGCGAAGACAGAAGGAAAATATTTTATTAGTGAAAAGGAGTTACAAGTATTGTAGCATTTTAGCTCACTACCAAAAACCCTAATACACCCAAACTCTCAAATCACTAAACAAGAGCTTTTATTATTTAAGCTCTACAAAAACTCTCTGCAGGAATTGCTTCTCACAACTCTCGACTCTCTTTACAAAATTGGATACAAGTTCTAAATTGAGAGCTTGTATTTATAGGCAAAACTTTGCCTCAAAAGTAAAAAAGGTGGCCATAAACTTCAAGCCATACAGCTCAAAAATTTCAATTTTTTCAAACTTTGAATTTTTCTTTTTCTTTTACCAAACATTACGGCATCTAGAACTTCAAAGTCATGTGCCAACCATTTTGCTTCTTCAAACCTTCTAGATGCTGCAGCCAAACATTACGGCATCTAGAACTTCAAAGCCATGTGCCAATCATTTTACTTCTTCAAACCTTCTAGATGCCTTCAAACCTTCTAGATGCTGCAGCCAAATCTTTTGACATTCTCCCACTTGGAGATTTGATTGAGAATCAATCAATCTCTACATCATCATTTCTGCTTCACCATTGTCATGTTGCCTATGTTTCTGTTAGGCCACAAGAGGATCTACTCCAGACAAACTTATCAGTATTTATCAGCTTGATCAAAACATCTGCTAGGTTCTCCTTCGTATGGATTTTCTGTAAATCCACACTTCCGTTTTCCACTACTTCTCGAACGAAGTGATACTGAACCCCTATGTGCTTTGTCCTGGAATGAAAGGCTGGATTCCTTACAATATGCAAGGCACTCTGACTGTCACAAAACCCATGAATTTTCTGTTGTTTGTGCCCGAGCTCCTCCAATAACCTTTGTATCCAAATAGCTTCCTTGCAAGCTTGTGTAGTTGCCATGTACTCTACTTCTGTTGTAGATAAAGCCACAACGGTCTGCAGTTTCGAAACCCAGCTTATAGCTACTCCTGCAAGTGTAAACACATAACCAGTAGTGGATTTTCTTTTATCAAGATCTCTTACAAAATCTGAATCCACATAGCCTCTGACAGTAAACTCTAATCCTCCATAACATAATGCAACATCTGAGATTCCTTTGATGTATCTCAGAATCCTCTTTACATCTATCCAATGCTCTCCACCGGGATTCGCTATGTATCGACTGACTGCTCCCACTGCTTGTGCAATGTCTGGTCTTGTACATATTATAGCGAACATCAAACTTCCCACTGCTGATGCATACGAGACTCGAGAAATCTCCTTCCTCTCTGCTTCATTGCTAAGACACATACTTGAGGATAACTTGAAATTAACAAGAAGTGGGGTAGAAATTGACTTACAATCGTGCATGTTGAAGCGCCGCAAGATTTTCTTCAAATAATTCTTCTGTGAAAGCCAAATCTTCCTGTTATTTCTGTCTCAGTGAATTTGCATCCCTAGAATCTTGTTTGCTGGTCCCAAGTCCTTTATTTCAAACTCCCTAGCCAACTGTGCCTTCAATTCTTGGACTCCATCTTTGTTGGGGCTTGCTACCAACATGTCATCCATGTACAACAGCAAAATGATGAAATCATTATCTTCAAACCTCTTGTAATATGCATAATGGTCTGAACTAAGTCTGTTGTATCCAAGGCTCATGATAAAGGAATCAAATCTCTTATACCAACACCTCGGAATCTGTTTGAGACCGTATAGAGATTTGTTCAACCTGCAAACCAAGTTCTCCTTTCCTGTTTCTGCAAAACCTTCTGGTTGGAGCATATATATTTCTTCTTCAAGTTCTCCATGAAGAAATGCAGTTTTCACATCTAACTGCTCAAGATGTAGGTCAAATGTAGCACACATTGCCAAGACTATTCTGACTGTTGTGAGTCGAACCACCGGCGAAAATATCTCGTTGAAGTCAATACATTCTTTCTGAGCATATCCTTTCACCACCAATCTTGCACGATACCGCTCCATTTGGTCATTGCCATCAGGTTTGATCTTGTAGACCTATTTGTTTCTAATGGCTTTTCTTTCATGTGTTAGTGGTACAAGTTTTCATGTTTTATTCTTGTGTAGAGCTTCAATTTCTTCCTGCATTGCTGTCATCCACAAAGTAATATCTGAGCTTTCTAAAGCTTCATGAAAAGTTGATGGCTCTCCATCCTCTGTTAGAAGACAGTACGCAATATTGATCTCTGTGACATACTCCGAGTGTCACGCTAGCGGTCGTCTCTCACGAGTTGACCGACAAACTTCTGGAGCCTCAGACTCGACTGGTTCTTGTTCTTCGTGCTTTGGTGCTGCTTCAGAAGAATTTGAATCTTCTGAATTATTTTCCACATATACCGGTATAGTCTCTGACTTTTCTTTTACACTGCTATTATCCTCATCTCTTCTTTGCAGTTGATCTTCTACAAAGATAACATCTCTGCTGATGACGATCTTGTGGGCAGTGGGGTCCCACAGACGATACCCCTTTACTCCATCAGTATATCCCAAGAAGATACACCTCCTAGATTTTGGATCCAGTTTTGCTCTTTCTTGGGCATTGTACATCATGTACACAGGACATCCAAATGCATGCAGGTAGGAGTAATCAGCTGGCTTTCCAGTCCACATCTCCATCGCTGTCTTCAGCCCAATAGTTGTAGATGGTGATCGATTTACTATATAATAGACAGTTTTGGCTGCTTCTGCCCAGAATAAATTTGGTAGACCAGCAGTCCTCAACATAACTCTTATCCGTTCTGTAAGAGTTCTATTCATCCGCTTTGCCATTCTCTTTTGTTAAGGAGTGTATGCCACCGTGAACTGCCTCTGAATACATTCTTACTTACGGAAAGTAAGAAACTCGTCGTCTGTATATTCTCCACCATTATCTGTCCTCAAGCACTTGATCTTTTTACCAGATTCAAGTTCCACCCGCGCTTTGTATTCTTTAAACACTGGAAATACATCTGACTGAAATACAAGTGTGCAACCCAAGAGGGGGGGTGAATTGGATTTTTAAAATCTATCCTAATAAATCCACACAACAAGCAATCTAATGTCTTAACAATAATTGAAAACAATAAGTTCAATAATAGCACAATAATTAAAGAGTAAGGGAGAAGAGAAACAAACACACAAATTTTTACGTGGTTCGGCAATCCCCGCCTACGTCCACGCCTCCAAGCTCTCCAAGCTCGAGGATTTCACTATCCAAGCCCTTCCAAGGCTTCAACAATTACAATTGACTTCGAGGTGTCAATAAACCTTTACAACAAAGAGATTATCTCCCAATCTCTTCACTCAAGTGTCTCACACACTCAAATTCTTACAAATGAGATGAACAAATGATGATTACAATGAAACTCACTCAATGAGTAGATATACAATGATGAAGAACAAGAAAAGATTCAATGTTTGTATTTCGCAAGTTTGAACACTCAAGATATCACGTGTGCCTTTTGTTTTTGCTTGTTGGAGAGCTTCAAAATGAGTTGGATTTGAGTTCTTATAGCTTGAGCTCGAAAACTAGCCGTTACTCACATTCTGGGCTATCCGGTTTGCCGTTTAATGGAATCCGGTAAGCCAGATTTATGTTACCGTTAAGGCAAAATTCAAAATTTTGCCTAACCGGCTTGCCGGTTTCGGAATCCGGTAAGCCGTTTTCGTTTTGGTGCTTACTGCCCGAATTCGGCCTACCGTTTATCAGTATCCGGTAAGCCGCTTGCTACAGTAACCTGCTACAGTGAAATTTTTCCCATATTTTCAGTTTGACCCCAAAACTTTATAAAAACTGTAGTATGGCGCAAAACGTTATGAAACTTTACAAATAGGTCCAATTTCAGAATTTTTAAGTAATGCTTCGTTAATCCCAAAACTTTCTGAAATTATGACTTTGCCCAAACTTTGTGAAATTATATAATGACCCCAAAAACATTTAAATAATTTCAAATAAGTCCAAATCCGAAAACTTGAAAAACATTATCAAAGCTTTTAAAATACATGTGGTTTGTTATCATCAAAATCAATATTTATAGCCATATAGGCTAACAATCTCCCCCTTTTTGATGATGACAAAGCACATTCAAAACTTTAATTTTGTTATGAAAAAGCTCCCTTTTAATCAATGCAAGTTAAAAAATTATTTGAAAATAGTTTAATAAAAACTCCCCCTGCATACATGCTCCCCCTAGATACATGCATATTTTCATAACACATATTAAATCATATTAAATCATTCTCCCCCTTCATCATCAAAAAGAATAAAGACTCCCCCTATCAATCATCAAAATCACAACATAAGTACATTAGTAAAAAAATATTCATAAGCATAAGAAAATCCATATAAAATCCATATAATCCATAATGATCAAGCAACACAAAATCCATAACATCAACATAGATAGTCATAACAAATCCATACAATCCAAAACAAATACATAAACCGAAGAGCATAACAACCATCCATAGAGTTGAAAATAAAAGAACACACAATGCAGTAAATAAAATGTAGGTGTGTCCAAGTACAAGCACAAAATACTACTCAGGTGGTTAGGATGGAGGTGATGGAGGTGGAAACGGATATGGAATGCCGAAGTGCTCGAAGATGAGGCGTTGTCCATGAATGAGCTGCTGCTGCTGCTGCTGCTGAAGTTCAGTCTGCCTCACCGAAAGTGTCCGAACCTCATCCATAAGCTGCTGAAGAGTGACATCTCCAGAGGTAAGAGGCCGTGGAGGTGATGAAGCGGATGCAGATGCACTAGGAGCCGAAGCAACCGTAGAAGAAACTCGGCGTCTACACTGCCCTCAAAATGATAGTGAGAATACTGGAAGCTGACCAGCGGGAATCACGACATTAAGTGGCCGATCATCACTTGGGGCTAGAAAGGTAAACTTGTTATCGCTGTATTTGACCCAAGTGTCATCCTTCCACTCAAAGCCTAATCCAATAATAACCTCATCCCCAATACCCTTGGATGGCCTACAAGAAGGTTCTAGAATCGGCACTTCAAAGAATTTAAGAATACAAGTAATAAAGTGACCATAAGGAAGAGAGCGGGTAATCAAGGCTGGAATGCTCAACATGGTGCGAACAATGGAATAGCCCAAGTCAACCGGGCGACCTCTAAGAATACAGTCAATGATGGCGACATCCATGTGAGACACCTCATCCAAATGTCCTGATCTAGGAAGTACAATGGACTGGATGATACGAAGCAAAAAACGAGTTTGAAGACAAAGACACTGAGTACGGAAATGAATGGTACAGTCTTCAACAGAAAGATCATTACGCCGACAAATATTACGAACGGCATCAACATGAACATAATCATCTATTTCAGGAGGTTTCCTAAGAGAAAAAATGTCCAAGCCATCATCGGAAGATCCTAGGATGTTGTTCAAGTCCGAATCATCAAATTCAATCAAAACTCCTCCAACTTTGGTGATTACTCGATTCTCTTTCTCCGCGGAACAATCCATATTCGAGTAAAATACTTTCACCAAGTCGGGATACACATTCTCCTCAATCAATAATGCATCAATCTAACCAACATCTCCCAACAATTGAAATAAAGTTCTATGACTAATCTGGAGAGAATGTAAAACATCCGGTAAAACAAAGAAAGTGTTGAGTACCTCACGAGTCCGAAAGTTTTGATGAAACCTTTTGATCAAGTGTTGCGTGTTCTGAAAGTGAATGGACTCAAAGGTGGATTGATTGGAGGTGCCCCTTGCTTCCCATGGCCGTGTGGATGGTTGAACCGGTTCCTTGCCTTTTCTCCGAACCGGCCGAGAGCTTGACATATTGATTTTGATTGATTTGAAGATAAAAACACCAAAGAGAATGAAGAAGATGAATATTAGAGGTGATTTGGTGAAACAAATTTGATCAAAAACGGCTTGAGAGTGAGAAATCTATGAGAGAGAAAATTCAGCTCAAAACCTAGGTTGGAATTGGGATCTAAGGATTTAGATGTTGAAAACGGGTTTCAAGGATGGTTTTGTGATCTTAATGAGATGGGGAATGATTTTATTGATTCAATTTGATGTGAAAATGAAAGAAAAAGAAGGATTTTGGAGTGAGAAAGAGAGAAAATGGAAATGGGTTTTAGAGAGATGAAGAACCGGTATGCCGAATGCTTGAGGAAGATGAATAGTGCTTAAGAGAGCACGAATTCGGTTTGCCGGATTTGCTAACCGGCAAGCCGGTTCGTGGACAGAGTTGAACAAAGCCGAAAGCGGCTTTTCAAAAATTAAATTCGGAAATCCAGAAACGAACCCGAGAGTAGAAAGAAGCAATTCGGCTTGCCGGTTGTGGATAACCGGTAGACCGGTTGTGAACCCGAGAACAGCCTTCTTCAGCAAATTTAAAAGGCGCGAATCCGGCTTGCCGGATTTCCTAACCATCAAGCCGGTTAGCATGCAGAAAAGGAGAAAGCCGAAATCGGCTTTCCGAAATTGAAATCCGGTAAACCGGATATGGACCGAGAGATGCAAGAGGCAATTCGGCGTGCCGGTTTCCTTAACCGCCTGGCCGGTTTCGAGAGCCTCCAAAAATAATCGGTTTTCCGGATGTCTTGAACCGGAAATCCGGTTTTGCTCCAGCAAAGCATGCATGCGAATTCGGTTTTTCGGTTATTGATAACCGGTTGACCGGTTATGAGGCAGTAAATATCCTTCCAAATTCGGTTTTCCGAATTGAAAATCCGGTCATCCAAATGTTGTCCAGAGACCAACCAAAGCTAATCCAGTTTTCCGGATTGAAAATCCGGTTTTCCAGAATTTGTCCTGAGAGGGATCAATAAGGAGAAATAATTTTCCAGAAGAATGAAAAGGGAATATTTGCTAGCTCTTGTACTTGTATTACACACCATTTTATTTCCGGCTTTAAAAATTGATTAATTTTAAATCATTTCGAGATTTAAAACTTTTCAATAAGCCATCTAATGCATGTAATATAAAATCATAAAATCATAAATTTACAAGCACATCAAGTTATCTAATTCATGTAGCATAAAACCATATGATAACAATCATATCAAGCCATGAATTAAAACATGAATTAAGATTCAACATTCATCATTCCAATCTCATGCCTAATCTTTATAAAATGCTCTTCGCTAAGAGGTTTTGTAAAGATATCCGCAAGTTGATTTTCAGTGGAAACAAATTTAATTACAACATCCCCTTTTTGAACATGATCTCTAAGGAAATGATGTCTAATCTCTATATGCTTAGTCCTAGAATGTTGAATGGGATTCTTGGAAAGATTTATAGCACTAGTATTGTCACATAAGATAGGAATTTGATCAAGTATAATGCCATAGTCTCTAAGGGTTTGTTTCATCCAAAGAATTTGTGCACAACAACTACCTGCGGCAATATATTCTGCCTCGGTGGTTGAAAGCGCAACTGAGTTTTGTTTTTTACTAAACCAAGAGACAAGAGAATGACCTAGGAAGTGACATGTTCCACTAGTACTTTTTCTATCAACCTTATACCCAGCAAAATCAGCATCCGAATAACAAGTTAAATCAATATGAGTTCCTCTAGGATACCAAAGGCCAAGATTAATAATGCCAATTAAATACCGAAAAATACGTTTGACAGCAAGCATGTGAGACTCTTTAGGACAAGATTGAAATCTAGCACACAAGCAAACACTAAACATAATATCAGGCCTACTAGCAGTCAAGTAGAGTAAGGATCCGATCATACCTCGATAAGTCTTGATATCAACTTCCTTACCTTTCTCATCTTTGTCCAGCTTGATGGTAGTGCTCATAGGAGTGCTTTTTGCCGTTCCATTTTCATAGCCAAATCTTTTGAGTAGATCTTTCACGTACTTGGCTTGGTTTATGAAAATTCCTTCCTCGTTTTGTTTGATTTGAAGACCAAGGAAGTACTTCAACTCTCCCATCATACTCATCTCAAACTCTTGGCTCATACATGATGAAAAATCTTTACACAACAACTCATTAGTAGAACCAAAAATAATATCATCAACATATATTTGAACAATAAGTATGTCTTGGTTCTTATGCTTAACAAAAAGAGTTGTGTCCGCTTTTCCCATTGAAAAATCGTTATCCAACAAGAAATTTTTAAGCCTATCATACCAAGCTCTAGGTGCTTGTTTTAAACCATACAAAGCCTTGGATAACTTATACACATGATCTGAAAATTTTTCATTTTCAAAACCAGGAGGTTGTTTCACATAAACTTCCTGCATAATGTATCCACTTAAGAAAGCACTCTTGACATCCATTTGATACAAAATAAAATCCTTATGACATGCATATGCTAACAACATCCTAATGGATTCTAATCTTGCTACAGGTGCAAAAGTTTCATCAAAATCAATTCCTTCTTCTTGGTTGTAACCTTGAGCCACTAATCTAGCTTTATTTCTTACAACCACACCAGATTCATCCATTTTGTTTCTAAATACCCATTTAGTACCTATAATGGATTGATGTTCCGGATTAGGAACTAACTCCCACACATTATTTCTCTTAAATTGATTCAACTCCTCTTGCATTGCCATAATCCAAGATTCATCATTTTCCGCATCCGCAAAGGATTTTGGTTCAATTTGAGAAATAAATACAGCATGCTCACATGTGTTTCTAAGAGATGATCTAGTGGTAACACCTCGTGAGGGATCTCCTAAAATTACATCCTTAGGATGAGAGGACACATACCTCCACTCCTTGGGGAGTGTTTGTGAAGTACCTTCATTTTGCTCTGCATTTGTTTCGTCATGATGTTCCTCTTGAATTCCAGGTGGTGTGTCTTCTTGGTTGCCATTTGATGCTTCTTCTTATTGTTCTTCTTCTGCATTATCATCAACAACAACTTTCTCTATAGAGGAGGGGTTAGACTCATCAAATGTAACATGCATAGATTCTTCCACAACTAAAGTTCTTTTATTATAAACTCTATAAGCTTTGCTTGAATTTGAATAACCAAGAAAGATACCAACATCAGATTTTGGATCAAATTTACCAAGATTATCTTTTGTGTTTAAAACAAAACATTTGCATCCAAAAACTTTAAAATAACCAATGTTGGGTTTTCTATCTTTCCAAAACTCATATGGAGTTTTATTGAGATTAGGTCTAATCAACACCCGATTTAAAACATAACAAGCGGTGTTGACGGCTTCGGCCCAAAAATACTTAGGCAAAGAATTTTCATTCAACATGGTCCTAGCCATTTCTTGAATAGACCTATTCTTTCTCTCTACTACTCCATTTTGTTGTGGAGTCCTAGGTGATGAAAATTGATGTTCAATGCCAAGGTCATTACAGAAATTTTCAAATGCATGATTTTCAAATTCTCCACCATGATCACTTCTAATACAAGTGATGGAGTAACCTTTTTCATTTTGAACCTTTTTACAGAAAATTCGAAATTCATCAATGGCATCATCCTTATTAGCTAAGAACAATACCCATGTGTATCTCGAATAATCATTCACAATTACAAATGCATAAAACTTGCCACTTAAACTAGCATATCTAGAAGGTCCAAATAAATCTATATGAAGCAATTGAAGTGGTTTTGAAGTGGAAACATGATTTTTGCTTTTGAATGAAGTTTTGATTTGTTTTCCAAATTGGCATGCTTCACAAGTTCTATCTTTTTGAAAATTAATTTTTGGAAGACCTTTTACTAAATCATTTTTCACGATTTTTGAAATCAAATCCATGCTTGCATGACCTAATCTTCTATGCCATAACCAACCATCATCATGCAATGCGGAAAGACATTTCTTATTTGTTGATGCACAATCTATATTAATGGTATAGACATTAACACATCTATTTCCTACAAACAAGACTTTCCCATCACATGCATTCTCAATAACACACTTTGATTCATCAAAGATAACTCTATATCCTTTATCACATAATTGACTAATACTACGCAAATTGTGTTTCAAGTTTTCAACCAAACACACATTTTCAATGAGAGTAGAGGATACATTACCGACATTTCCAATCCCAATAATTTTTCCTTTTGAATTATCCCCAAACGAAACATCTCCACCATTTTCAATCTTGGTAAAGCTTGAAAACCAAGAATAATTCCCTGTCATGTGTCTTGAACAGCCACTGTCCAAGTACCACTTATTCTTCTTCTTCTTTGAGCCCTGTAAAGAAAATCTCAAGCTTTAGGTACCCAAACCTTTTTGGGTCCTTGAGAGTTAGCAATGGTTCCTTTCGGAACCCAAATACATTTCATACCATAATAAGCATTTCTCTTCACTGCACATCTATTTTTCATATGGCCATCTTGATTGCAATAATGACATACAATTTTATTGTTAATAGATGTATTCTTCACAAAATAACTCCTGTAAAATTTTTGTTTCAAATTCGGTTTATAACCTATGCCACTTTTGTCAAATACACATTTTTGTGAGTTTAGCAAATTGTCCAACATCTTTTGCCCATTTGTAAATTTTAGCACAATTTCATTTAATTCATTACTCTTCTTTCTAAGCATTTCATTCTCATTTTTCAAGTCATTCATGTGTGACTCTAAGTGCTCATGTGAAGTGCTAGGGTTCTCAAATAATGCAATACTATCATGTAATGTTTTGTTTTCTAATTCTAAGCATGTAATCTTTGCACTAAATGAATCATTTTCATTCTTAAGCTCTATCATCTTCTTTTTAAGACTTATATTCTTTTTACCAATCTTCATTAGCTCATCATGCAAATCATTAAAAGCATCATGCAATTTATCATATGTAGGAGGAACACTTACCTCATCAAGTTCATCACATGATTCTTCCCCAATGGCCATGAGAGCTAAGTTTGTCATTTCTTGTTGCTCATCATCGTCACTTGTTTCCTCATCACTATCATCCCATGTGGCCACCATAGCCTTCTTCTTGAATTTGTTGAGAAGAGGACATTCCGGTCGTATGTGTCCGGGCTTCTTGCATTCATAACAAGTGATTGGCTCCTTCTTCTCCTTCTTATTCTTGTAGCCTCTGAACTTTCTCTGCTCATTATTCTTCTTGTAAAATTTTCTGAATCTTCTAGCTAACATAGCCAGCTCCTCATCATCCATTTCGCTTTCCTCATCACTCTCACGTTTTGAAGCCTTGAGAGCAATGTTCTTCTTCTTTTCCTCATGCCCTTTTTCAGCTGCCAAATCTTCTTCATATGAAATAAGAGAGCTAATTAAATCATCAATAGGTAACACATTTAAATCCTTGGCTTCCTCAATGGTAGTCCTTTTTGGTCTCCATTCCTTAGGTAGAGACCTAATGATTTTCTTGACTTTTTCGCTATTTGAAAAAGTCTTTCCTAGGGCTCCTAGAGTGTTCACTATGTCCGTGAATCTAGTATACATAGAGTACACATTTTCATTTTGTTC
Source organism: Citrus sinensis (assembly GCF_022201045.2). Taxonomy (NCBI): domain Eukaryota; kingdom Viridiplantae; phylum Streptophyta; class Magnoliopsida; order Sapindales; family Rutaceae; genus Citrus; species Citrus sinensis. Next base: position 17,540,927 of record NC_068560.1, read on the forward strand.
CATTTGGAACAATTCATATTGTCGAGTGTACCTACTTATTTTAGATTCTTTCACTTGGTTCGTGCCTTCATAGACAACCTCAAGTTTGTGCCAAATCTCATTAGCACTTTCGCAACTAGACACTCTATGAAACTCTTTCTTATCTAGTGCACAAAATAAGGCATTCATGGCCTTGGAATTTAGAGAAGCTTTTCTCTTTTCGAATTCATTCCAATCCCGTGAAGGTTTTGGAATATCTTCTCCGACTTCATTTTTAGTCAAAGGCATGAAAGGACCATCATTAACGATTTCCCAAATCTCATAATCTAAGGCTTGCAAGTAAATTCTCATCCTAGTTTTCCAATATGGGTAATCGTTTCCATCAAAGTAAGGTGGTCCAGTGGTGGACTGTCCTTCCCTAAATGTGGAATCATTTTGAGTTTCCATTGATCTTTAGCTCTAGATGGTTAAATCTAAATAAGAGCACCTCGCTCTGATACCAATTGAAATACAAGTGTGCAACCCAAGAGGGGGGGTGAATTGGATTTTTAAAATCTATCCTAACAAATCCACACAACAAGCAATCTAATGTCTTAACAATAATTGAAAACAATAAGTTCAATAATAGCACAATAATTAAAGAGTAAGGGAGAAGAGAAACAAACACACGAATTTTTACGTGGTTCGGCAATCCCCGCCTACGTCCACGCCTCCAAGCGATCCAAGCTCAAGGATTTCACTATCCAAGCCCTTCCAAGGCTTCAACAATTACAATTGACTTCGAGGTGTCAATAAACCTTTACAACAAAGAGATTATCTCTCAATCTCTTCACTCAAGTGTCTCACACACTCAAATTCTTACAAATGAGATGAACAAATGATGATTATAATGAAACTCACTCAATGAGTAGATATACAATGATGAAGAACAAGAAAAGATTCAATGTTTGTATTTCGCAAGTTTGAACACTCAAGATATCACGTGTGCCTTTTGTTTTTGCTTGTTGGAGAGCTTCAAAATGAGTTGGATTTGAGTTCTTATAGCTTGAGCTCAAAAACTAGCCGTTACTCACATTCTGGGCTATCTGGTTTGCCGTTTAATGGAATCCGGTAAGCCGGATTTATGTTACCGTTAAGGCAAAATTTAAAATTTTGCCTAACCGGCTTGCCGGATTCGGAATCCAGTAAGCCGTTTTCGTTCTGGTGCTTACTGCTCGAATTCGGCCTGCCGTTTATCAGTATCCGGTAAGCCGCTTGCTACAGTAACCTGCTACAGTGAAATTTTTCCCATATTTTCAGTTTGACCCCAAAACTTTATAAAAACTGTAGTATGGCGCAAAACGTTATGAAACTTTACAAATAGGTCCAATTTCAGAATTTTTAAGTAATGCTTCGTTAATCCCAAAACTTTCTGAAATTATGACTTTGCCCAAACTTTGTGAAATTATATAATGACCCCAAAAACATTTAAATAATTTCAAATAAGTCCAAATCCGAAAACTTGAAAAACATTATCAAAGCTTTTAAAATACATGTGGTTTGTTATCATCAAAATCAATATTTATAGCCATATAGGCTAACACTGACTTTTTCTTAATTGGATACACCTAACATCTTCTAGAATAATCATCAATGAAAGTCACCATGTACTTTGCACCTTCCATGGATATATCCGGTGATTCCCAAACATTATAATGAATCAAATCTAGAATGCATTTACTTTTAACAATAGATCTACTGAATTTTAATCTATGCTGCTTACTTGTAACACAATGCTCGCAAAATGGTAAACTTACCGCTTTGAGCCCCGGAAGCAATTTTCGCTCAAAGAGAATCTTCAAACCTTGTTCTGACATGTAGCCAAGTTTGAGATGCCACATCATCGTTGACTCTTCTCCATTTGATGCGACACACGCATCAACCTCCTGTAGTGTTTCTCCTTTAAGCATGAATAGATTAGCACCGATCTTTTCTACCTTCATCAATACAAGCGCGCCTTTAACGATCTTCATAATTCCATTCTCCACATGAGTTTTGTACCCTCTTTCTCATTCATTTTCCTAACTCACTATTCAACTTAATCGTTTCTCTCCAATTGGTGGCTAAGCAAGAACCAAAAAAACAGAATGCTATGTACTTCTTTCACAATCATTTTAACAATGAAAAATATATTTCATTCAAGTACAAACATTTTCAATTCTACTACTTGTAACCATTGTTAATTTTCAATTGTATTACCACTAATAATTTATCTGGTGATTAAATTAAAGAAAAGAACAAGTCCAATTTAAAAAAAAAAAGGACGCAATATGATGCATAACCTGGTAAGGGAAAGAGAAGAAGTAGTTGAGAGTTAGGGATAAGATTATCGGGCGAGGGACAGAGAAGAAAGAGAAGAGGAAAGAAAAAAAATATAGGTTATTTATTATGCTTTGGAAAAATGCGTCAAATATTATTTCTTAAATTATTTTATAGTTTGTTTTAAAGAATAGAGGAAACGTGTATAACTTATTTTGCTTTTATTACTGTCAGCTGAAGTTTGTTTTGCATGTTTTATAATTTGTTTTCAACATTCAGCCACCGAACGTGTACTGCACTTGAATTCTAGAAACAAAAATAAAAATAGGAGCCACAAAACATTACCTAACAGTTCCTAAGTGCTCCATTGAATTTAGATTGTATAATAATATTGAAAGACCTAACATCATAACGGTTTTGTTACCTTACTTAATAAGGTAACAAAAATAAGTAAATAACAATCATTTAATAAAAATTTAACGGTTGTAAAAATATAAAATAAAAATAATAAAATTTAATAAAAATTTAACGGTTATAGAAATATAAAATAAAAGTAATAAAATTTGTGAAGAGCTGCGAATGCTTGACAAGTGTATTATGTTTGATCTTACATACGTAACATGGACCCATAAGGTAATGTGTGATGAAATGAAGTTCCGGCTAAAGGCCAAGCTTCGTACAATCATTGTCAGTCAATTTGCGTGCCTACAGTTTTCAAGCTCGGTGCCATTTCCAATAAATACGCAGGCTGGTTTCGGTGGCCACCACAATAAAATCGCCGTCCCTATTATTTTGTTAGGATTTTATAAGGGCTTTCTTTGAACGGTTCATTTCAAATAAAGCCCAATGATTACGGAACCTGAGATTTAAACTCCAAATCAAATGTCTCTTAAATTTTTTAAATTGCTGCGAGTTACAGTAGTCCTATAACTTTTCAACTACACTAGTTTTGCGACAAAAAGAGTTTTAATTTGTAATTTTAGCAAGTTATACAAATATTTTAGAGTTGATAAATCTGACCTCCTTACGAGACAAACTTTATGGAAATAATCAAAAGAGAGACATCGCATTCAACTTAAAAGTTATTTCTCATTTTGGCCTTATTTGATGTCGAGATGCTATATAGTGGTAAAAAAAAATGTAACTATTAAATAAAAGTTGATAGTATATAATAAAATAACTACTAAATAATAATTCTGACTAAAATAATAAAGATACTATAAGTTCACATCATACAAGTGTAAGATAAAATCAACTTAGTTTTCAAGTTATAACAACTAGTGTTTACCACACCTTAGCACTATAGTTATTAAGTAACAGTTGTCCAACCACAATACCAAATAAGGCCTTAATTTGCTTTACAGCTTGGGGGTCTAATTATTGAGACATTTGACTAGTTTATAAGGCAATAGTAGACATGACTAGAAGCTAAAACGTCAAAAATTTCATTATCAGATGGTATAAAACATTAAACGAACGCGGAATACATGTGTGATCCTATTATTGTGAATATATCAAGATTATCCTCAAATTATAAATCTCAGCGATTTACTCTAAGAACTTAGTACAAGTGATTGTGAAATCGGTTAAATGAAGAAATGAATATTTTTCTAATTTCAAGAAATCATATGAATGAAGGGAAGATTTTTTTCCCTCTTCATCTCCTTGATTCATGTGAATAGTCACGAGGGTTATTTGAATGAACAAAACATTTTTTTCCTAAATAAATCTGCCATCATGAAAAATGTTTTGGCTCTTGAGCAAAATTTGAAGATCATAGATAAAAATATATCAATAAAATAATTCTACATAATTTATACTCACCAATTAATCAGGAAAATATATTAGGTGTAATTTTCATGGAATCTACAAGGTGAGATAGAAAGAAGAAAAAGTGCCTAAAGCTTCAATTTTATTAGGTTTTTAATGTTGTCATCATTGGTGCAATTTCCTTTGTAAACATACGTTGACATTTTAAAGCAAAATATTCTGATCCATCGGTAATGTATAAGAGCTTTCCCATTTGAATAAACGACATTGCCAATTTATCATGTAATTTAGCAGATAATAGTCACATATGGACCTGTCCTAATATCCAAATAAGATTGAAAAACTAAATTGTAGATCAAACACATAAAAGTTGATCATCTATCCTCTCAATATTTACTTTTGATAAATCAACTTCCAACTTGTAGTCTTGAATAAAACAACTGATAACTTGAATTCCCAAAAGAGATAGTTAGGCAGTTGTACATTATTTATGCCTTGGAGTCTTTTTGTTAAACACAAGGTGTATTAACATGAAATGAACACCTTAATCATTTCAAACAAGCGAAAAAGTTGCATTCAAGCATAAGTACATGATGGCTCAAGCGGAAAAGTCATGCCCCGACCCCAGGCACGTGAGAATTAGGGGATAATTATAATGATAAGTAGGGATATCAAATAAAAACTCATGATTAACATTCAAAATGGCATAAACTGAATTTTTACCGCAAACATAGACAACTTAGTTTTCAAATTTTATTCAGAATTCGATGCTAATCAAAACACTATGAAAATTTCTGGAATAATAATTAACTTGTAAATGTACCACATATAAAAATTCTTAGTCATTTGATAATATCTCACTAGGTTTTCACTTAATTAGACTACATCAATCAAAACTATCAATAAAATGACAACAACAGCAGCAAAATTTGTGCTTTATTAAAAATAAAATGCCCAATAGATTTCGATAAAAGCACCATCAATGATAAGTTCAAGGGAAAAATGGTCTTTTTAGTAGTTTGAGTCCTAGAAGATTGAACCGGTGTCATTTTTGGATTGGAGAGGGTCGAAAAACCTTAGGATAGCTGATAATTGGGCTTAAATCAAAGAAATGATTGAAGATAGATTTAGATTAGAGATTGTAATGCAGTGTAGTATAGTGTAGGTACTATAGTGAAGCTTCATTTACTTTATGATTGATTGTTCCCTAATTTGACACCAAGGACTGTTGGAGAATTCGAAGGATAAAACCGAAGGATAAAACACAAACTTTTATTAAAGAAAGTTTAAGAACATTATAAGAACAATTCACACACTCTCACAAATCACTCTGAGAAGCTTTGTTTTGCTTGTCATGCTTTCTTCTTCTTAAACTTGATGCATACAACAAAATTATAAGGGTATTTATGGTACCCAAAACTTAATTATAACCACACACATAAACTAAACAAATTTCATCATAACCACTCCTTTATTCTCAACCACACACTAATTATCAACCCAACTCATTCCACTTTACCAGCAATAGCAACTACAGCAATCACACCAACCTTACCTACCACCTAAGCTCACCTAACTTAGAAAGTTCTATGAGATAAGCCAGGCTTTATGTTTTTTGGACTTGGATTAAAAATAAGTTTATGATCCAACACCCCTTCTTAAACTTGTTTTATAACACCCAACAAAGTTCTCAACCTGAAAAAATCTTCTTCCTTCAGTGGCTTGGTAAGGATGTTAGCAATTTGATCATGCGATTTGACATACTTTGCTTGTATTTCCTTTCTTTTGATGCACTCTCGTATAAAATGATAAGGAGTATCGATATGTTTGCTTTGATCATGGAAGACTAGATTCTTGGATAGAGCAATTATTGATTTTGTTATCGACATAAATATTGGTTGGCTCTACTTGTGGCATAGCCAACTCTTTCAACAAATTCCTCAGCCAAATTGCATGATAAACACATGAAGTAGCAGGTACATACTCAACTTCACAAGTTGAGTAACAATAGGTTGCTTCTTTGACATCCATGTGAAAACAATGTCTCTCATAAAGAATACAAATCTTATGGTGGTCTTTCAATCACCAATATCTCTACCCCAATCGTTGACCTATATCTCTACCCTAATCGTTGTCACTATATCCAACAAGCTTGTAGTCATTAGAAAATGAGTATAATAAGCCGGAATTAATTGTACTTTTATATAGCAAATGATTCTTTTTATAACTTTAAAGTGGATAGTCTTTAGATTCTCCATATATCGGCTTATAAGTTCAACATCATAAAGGATATCTGGTCTCGTGCAAGTAAAATAACATAAGATTCCGACCAAACTCTTAAAGAATGTTGGATCTACATCTTTGCCTTCATCACGTTTGGATAACTTGACTTCGCATTCCATTAGCGTGCTTATAGGCTTGCAAACATTCATCTTGAACTTCTTGAGAATCGCTTTTGCTTATCTTTCTTGGGAGATAAATATGCCTTCTTCTTTTTACTAGACTTCAATGCCAAGGTAATATGCCATCAATTCAATGTTAGTTATCTTAAACTCTTATTATCACTCTCTTTAACTCTTTCAATAAGCCTGGATTACATCCAGTGAAGATGACATCATCCACGTACTGGTACATAATCAAAATATCTCCATCTTTTTCTTTGACGTGGAGAGCATGTTCATATAGGTATTTGGTGAAGTTGTTCTCTTGAAAACACTTGTCAATTTTACTATTCCATATTGTTGGTGCTTGCTCTAACCCATAAAAAGCTTTATTTAATCCCAAATCTTTGTCTTCATGTCCTTTCACCACATAGCCAAATGGTTGTTCGATGTAAACTTCTTCTTCGAGGAATCCATTCAAGAAAGCAAACTTTATATCCATTTGAAAAATCTTCTATTTTTTTCTGAGTAGCCAAAGAAATAATAAGTCTAATAGTTACAAGTCGTGCTACAGGAGCAAATACCTAATCATAATCAATGCCAGCTTGAAGTCTATAACCTTTTGCAACTAGCCTTGCTTTGTGCCTTTCAATTTCTCCTTTGGCGTTTCCCTTTGTCTTATATACTTATTTGACACCGATCGTTTTATGACCTTTAAGAAGAGTAGTAAGTTCCCAAATGTCATTTTTAATGATGACTTTGATTTCTTCATCCATTACGATTCTCCACTTCTCATCTTATGCAGCTTTTTAGAAGTTGATTAGCTCACAATCAGAAAAGATGCAAAAGAGAATGAGATTGTCAAGTCTCTCAGTTACCTCATAGAGTTCTCAGTTCTTTCATTTAGGAAAGATAATGGTGAATCTCCACGTGTGGTTGATGCTGGTGAGATAGGTGGAGTAGCTGGCTCTTGTTATTCTTTTACTTATTTTATCTGTGTACGATCATCTTCTTTAATAGGAAAGAAGTTGAAGTCATTCGCACTAGAGCCAAAGTCTCATTTTCCTTCTTCATAAAAAAATTACATCTCGGCTAATCACGATCTTCCCATTGTTCGGATTATATAGCTTGTAACCTTTGGAATTATTGTCATAGCCAATGAAGATGAACTTCTCACTTTTGTCATCCAGCTTAACTCTTTTCTCGTCTAGTACATGTACATGGCGATGCTTCTAAAAACTCTCAAGTGGGAGATATCTGGCTTTTTTCCATTCCATGCATGATTGCTATGGTGTCTTTTCCTATACATTTCTTGTTGGAGATCAATTGGATAAGTAGATTGCACATGCAACAGCTTCAACCCAAAACTCTTTAGGTAATCTTTTCTTATTGAGCATGCTTCTTACCATGTCGAGAATGGTTCTGTTCTTTTTTCTCTACAACACCATTTTGTTGGGGAGATCTTGGAACTGTCAAAGGGCAGCGAATTCTATTTGCTTCGTAAGGCTTTAATCTGGTGTCTACTTTTTTTTTCACTGTACCTTTGAACTTCTTAAAATTTTCAGATACTTTTAATTTCTGCTTCAAAAAATACACCTCTGTTTTTCTGAAAAAATCATCAAAGAACAAAAGGAAATAGTTAATTTACTAAGGGAGCTTGGCTTGATTGGACCGCACACATCTATATGAGTGAGCTCAAGTGGCTTCTGAGCTCTTGAGCTTGACTCACTTAGAAAACTCTTTCAAAACTGTTTGCCAAGCAAACATCCTTCACAAACTTGATTAGAACGATTGATTAAAGGTAGGGCTTTCACTATGTTCTTTTTTAATAGTAGCTCTAGTCTACCAAAGTTGAGATGCCATATCGAAAATACCAAATTCAGGATAGATCTTTGTGACAAGTTTTGACACAATTTGCAACATCATTTTGAATATTTAAAGCAAACATTCTATATTTTGATATTTTTAACTTCATGATTACCAAGAGTTATTGAGGATAGGCTTTGAACACTCATCTTTTAGATTTTATATTAGATAAATGATAGAAGTCCCAAAGAATAGTTGATATCGAAGGGCACCGAATTGCATTAAAAGTTTAATTTTCAAGATTTGATCATTTACAACCCTTTACAAGTAGTAATATTAGTAATTTAAATTAAAAAGAAATAAATAACTATCACAGTGTTACCTATGACCCCATGCACTAGTATCAGAGCATGGTTTAATTACTTAATTTGAATTAAGAGATCCAATAGATTATGAAGAGAATAGAATATTTAGATTTAGAAATTGGTACTTATCATAGTAAGAAACTAACTCTAAATATATATAATATAAACTATAACATAAAAGGAAACCTTAGACATAATTTACATGCAGAAAATTCACAGTTAAATAGTTAAGTTGATTTGTTAATAAATTTATTGTTTGAAAGCTTTAAAATGAACAAGTTATTTTGTTTTGCAACTGAGAAAATGAAGAAGAATGTTCTGGATTCTTTCTAGATATTTATTCTTTTTCACTAACCACAAATTGGAGCATATATAGTATTTAATCTGAGCTCATTTCAGTAAGTAAAGTATTGAAAGCATACTTAGCATACAAAAATAGAATACCAAGTATGCTTAAGAACTTCGTTGAGCTAGAATATACACTTAACTAACTTTACTGACTTGACTTAAACTTACATGTGCTGAGTGTATAGCTCTCTTATATGAAATAAGTGCTTCCTTAACTGCCCCCTTAAAACTCAAGAGGCATATATGCACATTGAGTTTTGCTCTAAAATAGTTAAAGCGAACAAAAGAGGTTTTGTCAAAATGTTTGCAACTTGCTCTTCACTTTGCTAATGCTTTGTCTTTAGCGAAATGCATATCCAACTCAATATATTTGGTTCTTGAGAGATAAATTGGATTTTTGCCAGGTTTGTTGCATTAACATTATCACACCAAATTATAGGTAATAAAGTGCATTCGACCTTGAGTTCCCTGAACACTGACTGAAGCCGTGGTATTCCTGCACTTGCAGAGGTAAAGGCTCTGTATTCACTTTCTGAACTTGACCTTGTAACTATTGATGCTTCTTGGATGATCAGGATATTAAGTTGATTCCTAAATAAATGCAGCATGCACTTATTGATCTCTTGTCATCAATGTCACATGCCCAGTCTGCATCAATGTAACCTATGAGTTTCATTTCTCCCCCAACTAAGAATCATAGCCTATAATCGTCAATTCCCTTTAAGTATCTAAGAATATAGGCCATTAAATGTTGCAGTGTTGGAGTTGTCATCTACTGACTTAGTTTATTTATAGCAAAAGCTATTTCTAGTCTGGTTAAAACCAGATATTGTAAACCTCTAATTAAGCTTTTATAACTTGTTGTATCTTTAATTACTGCCCAAATATCGGTTAAACTCCTTCTGAAGCATTGATCCTGCAACCATTGGAGTGTCATAGCTTTCTCATTCTAGCATATCAACTTTATTCAACAAATCCCTGATGTACTTCTTCTGAGACAAATAGATGTTACTCTCAGGATAAGAAACTTTTATCCGAAGGAAGTATGGTAGTACTCTCAAGTCTTTTAAAGCAAATATTCCACTGAAATCTAAAATGAACTTTTCTAATTCTTTACTGTTAGGGCCTATGATCATTAACATAAATCAAGATTGGGCATTGTATCTCATTTTTTTAAATAAAAAAACAAGAGATGTATTAGCATTAGAATTCTGAAATCCCAATTAGTAGTCAAACCATTCTTCAGCTTGTCATACTACGCTATTTTAAGCCATACAATGTGTTGGTTGTTTTAAATCAATTGCTATTGATGTCAATGTGCAAGTGTACACAACAAGTAATATAATGATGAGTATCCAAGATCGTCTCTACAGGGAATGATGCTACTAGAAATGCTACAGCAATCTCGACGGTACAAACTTTCTTCTATCTTAACTTAATAAAATAAATAAAGTTGATTGACTAATAAGATTAACAACTTAACAAAGTAAATGCATTGATGAAATTAAATTGCACGGTTTGCACAAAAAGAATTCAATAGGAATAGGGTAGTTGAATAATCAAACTTTCTTGATGGGATGACTGTTTTGTTCAAGCTAACACCAATTGCTACAGCAACTGCTATAGCATTGGGCAGATTTACTTTACATCCTTAGCTGTCGCATGTTGGACATCTCATATCTTTATGCAACCTAACGATAACCAGTTGTTATGTCACACAAGATATGACATTACAAACATACACTCTCTCTACCCTACAAGGTAAATCCCTATGTCTAGTTCATCACAAATATTAAATCAAGTGTGGCCCTTTTGGGACTCAAGTTAAACTCAATCCAGAAAACTCAACTTAAGATTAAGTATTGCTCTAATAAGTTTCACTAAGACAGGCCCTTTTACAGCTCTCTCTTAACTAGTATCATTAAATGGGAGGTCAACCGAAATAATGAATGTAATAAGATTTATTAAAGCAAAGTGCTACAACAAACATGCAGCAACTCATAAGAACAGTCAAGAACTCATCTAGATTGTTTGTCACTCAACTACAATCAAATTTAGTTCATAACTTGTAAAAGAAAATCAAATGACAAAGTCCCAGCCATCAAGTACATATTTCCAACCAAAGAATAAAGAAGAAGAAGAAGAGTTGAATGAGAAAGTTGAATTCCAAATATTCTGCAATTTTTTTTATTGGTGCAAACTTGCGTCCTTCTCTTCAATCTTCTTCTTTGTTTTCTTTCTTGTTTTTCTTTCGTTCGTGATTAACGGCTGCACTTCCATATGATGCGTGCTCATTTTATATTTGAAAATTTGGGTAAACGAAAGCCTAAGTCTCGCATCTTCCAGATTAAGAAACTACAGATCATAAGATTCTGCAAAATCATCTTTGTTGTTCCAAGATTACTACAACAACGCTTGCTACAACAGTGGCTACAGCATCTGCACTGTTTCAGATTTGTTTCTACTCTTTTGTAGCCAAATTATTTCCCATCTTTTGCAAGCCTATTGCATTAGCATTCCTTCCTTGAAATTTAATCTTCCAAACACCTACAATTATGCATATGATTTAAGCACACAATTTATTCTAAATCAAACAAAATTTATAAAGAATAAACTAAAATGAATGAATATGTAAAATATAAATAAAATGCAATAAAAACATGTTATTTACTCTCAAAGTAATCTTGATTTAAATCTAAAAGTGTCATAATAACTCTCATTTCATAGCGTTATCACAATGTCTTTTTCAATTTGCACACATAGCTAGATTTCTGAACATCAAAAAATCTTTTAGATTGGCACATCTTTAATCAGTTCTCCATTTAGAAAAACATTGTTCACATCAACTTGTCTTATCATTCACCTACATAGTACAACCAAACTTAATACCTCTCTCACTGTAAAAGCATTTATAACAAGGCTGAATATTTCAAAATAATCAACTCTTTCAATTTGTTGAAATTCCCTTGCAATAAGCCTAAGCTTGTACTTAGTTATGCTTCTATTATTGTTTTGTTTAATTCCAAACACACATTTGTTGCCAATAATATCTTGTAATAAGATGAAAGTGGTACTAGAATCCAAGTCTCATTCTTTAACAAGGCTTCATATTCATTTCTCATGGCTTGATGCCAATTCTAATAATTTAGAGTTTCTTAAATTGTATTAGGTTCTTTATTGGTTAAGATGGTTGTATATACCTTTGGTTTGAAGATTTCATATTTTGATCAAGTAACCATTTTGTAAGAAGGTTGTGAAAGAAGGTTTTTGTTTAAATTTTGACTTGTGGATTACTAGATGGTCATTTGTTATTCAGTTTGTGGTTGAGTTGGTTATGGATTTTGTGGAAGTGTAAAAAAGGAAGATGATGGTTCTGATGATATGTGAAGAGGTTGCTCTTGTTAATGCAAAGTATTTGTTTGTATAGAAAAACAAGGAATTTTGTTGATGTCTTGCTAATCCTATTGAGTAATTATTTTTAAAGTTGCTGTCAGAGAGAGATAATGTGGAAAGATACTAGCATTTCAGGTACTGTGATGGTTTTAGACGAGAGAAAGATATCATTTAATGAATATAGGAGTATAGTTTCATTAAAGACAACATGTCTAAAAACATGAACTTGGCTAGAATTTGTAAGAAGGACTATACCCAATAAAGATACATTTACTTGTATGAAACTCAAACTTATGTTTGTTCAAGTCTCTTAAATAGGGATAGCAAAGACAGTTAAAGCACTGAAGAAATTCATCGTCTGGTTTATGCTTAAGCACCATTTCACAAGGAGACAAAAATTTTAGCATAGGTGTTGGTAACCTATTGATATGATACATGTTGTATGAATAGCATCCCACCGAAATTTGAAAGGAAGATCGGCTTGAGCTAAGAGTATTAATCTTAACTCAACTATATGTTTATGATTCCATTCCACTAAACCATTTTGATGATAAGTGCATGGGCATGAATGTCCAAACATGAGTCTATTTTGGCTTAGAAAATCAATGAATGCGCTATATTCTGCTCTTTAATCAGATTGCAACATCTTAATTATTGTGTTAAATTGATTTTCAACTTGAAGTTTCAATAATTTAAAAAATTCAAAGCCTTCTGATATGAGTTTAAGTGGGTAAATCCAAGTGTATATGTTGTAGTCATCAACAAAACTTGTATAACATTTTTATCTATTCCTAGATACAGCAAGTAACGGTCCCCAAAGGTCCATATAAATCAGTTCTAACACCTTGTGGCTTTTGTTTCAGTTGTAGGGAAATGTTGTTTATGAATCTTGCCTAATTGACACGCTTCACACAGAGAAGACATAGATGACAAGATAATATTTTTTGAGAGACTTTAAGTTGTTTACAAGACTTAAGCAAATGCATGAACACTGTAGAATTAAGGTGACCAAACTTTCTATGTAACAATGTTATATCATCTAGTTTATGATTACAATTATTTGGAATAGAATTATAGCAAGCCTTGGTAAAGGCATTTAAATTTATAAAAATCAAGAGAGACATTTGTAAAAGAAAGCATAGAGATTGGTTTATTCAACTAAAAATGAGATAGGTAAATTACAGGTGATGAAGAAAAAAGATTGATCTCAGCAACAGCTTGTAAACACCTTTCTCAGTAAGGCCCTGTGGAAGAACTTGTCCTTTTTTGCGCTTCACAAAGCAAATATTTCTATATAATTTAAAAAAGGAGGATTATCGGAGTTGAGTTTAGAAATGCTCAACAAATTCATTGTAATTAAATGAACAAGTAGCATGTCTTTAAGTTTTAGGGTAGTGTACATGGATGAATTGTTATAAGCTTTAAATGATGGAAAAGCATGTCCAATATGAGCTATAGACAAATCTTGACCATTTCTAATAATAAGCTGCTCAGTATCTTTAAACTCTTCTTTGAGATACATATTCTCTATGTTATTGGTCAAATGATGAGTTGTGCCACTGTCCACATGCCAACCATCATCAGTTGTCCCTTCAAAATTAGCCACATAAGCTACTCCAGGTGCATAAGCTTCAATCCTAGAGTATTAGCTAGCTCCAATGTAGGACTATATGCCGGTGGCATATAATTGAAATGTTCATAGTCATCATAACTTTGATAAGAAGCAGAACCATCAAAGTTAGCAAAATAAATTGCTCTTGGTCTTTTGCCTTTGCCAAAACTCCTTGAAATACAAATATAATCTTTAACAAATCCGCCAACAAATATCTACACTATGACCAGTCTTAAAACAAATCTGACATATGAGCTCTTCTATATTACCAAGAGTTCCTTGTGTTCCATTCAATCTAGGAAATCCATTCTTAGTAAATGGAGATGAATGCCTAGGTACCTGAAATGAATGAAGACCATCAGAGTTTTAACTAAAAAATTATCCTCTACCATATCAATTTTGGAAGTTTCCAACAGGCATTCTTTGAGTATGATTCTTGCTTCTTCTACCAAAGAACATGTTTCTACCATCAATGTGTTGTTTTCTCCTAAAACTGTCCCTAAGTTGAGCATAGAATGCCTTGGGATAATATGCATTGCTATATGTATAATTTGCATTAAACACATTCTTATAATCTTATTCTTGCTTTAATCTTGTTTCATGTGTGAGCAGCAAAGCACATGCATCATCATAATCCATATAAGGACCAGTTATAAGAGTAGAAATATCACGATATCCTAGTCTTAGTCCATTAAGTATTGTTAATATAAGATCTTTCTTTGTTAGAGAACTATTAGCACTAGCAAGCTTATTAGCTATTGATTTCATTTGGATATAGAAATCTTCAACACTCAATGATTCTTTTCTAAGAGTCTTTAATTCATACATAAGTTGAACTACTCGAGCTTCAGATTGCACTCCAAATTTCTTTTCTAGAGTCCTCCACACATCGAATGAACTTTTGCAATTTATAACAAGGCTTAGAGTATCTTCACTAATCAATGACAATAACCATTCAAGTAGAGTCTGATCCTATGATCTCTAGTTTTGATATTCAAGATTACCAACTTTCTGAGTAGATTCGTTAGCTTCAGCCAGAAGAAGATGCTCCTAAGGTGCTGATTTTCTTCCATCAATGAAGCCCTTCAATCAATTGCCTCTAATGGAGGCCAAGACCTGAGAACGCCATAGCAAGTAATTCAAATGATCGAGCTTAATCAGAGTATTGAAAGAGAAATTAATTTGAGTATGATGATTTGTATTTTTTGTCACTGAGTTTCTAGTGGATGTGTGCATATTACTAGAAATAGCTTTGTTTGGCTCTAATATCATGTTTGAAAGCTTTAAAATGAACATATTATTTTGTTTGGCAACTGAGAAAATGAAAAAGAATGTTCTAGATTTTTTTTCTAAATCTTGATTCTTTTTCACTAACTACAAAATCTACAAAATTACAGCATATACGGCATTTATAATGAGCTCGTTACAGTAAGAAAAGTAATGAAAACAAAATTAACAAACAAAAATAGAATAACAACTATGCTTAAAAGTTTTGGTGAGCAGGCATATACACATAACTAGCTCTGCTAACTAGACTTGGACTTGCACGTGCTGAGTGTGTACTCTTTTATATGAAATATGTGCTTCCTTAACAGGTAGAAATTTAAAATTAGAATTTGACAAGATCTTAATAATCTTAAAATTAGATTATAATAATAATCTTAAATTATTTTTAGATAGTTTAAGAGAAAATAGAGCTAGATTTAAAAATTTAGAAGAAGAATTAGATTTATAAAAGATCAAAATATTTTAGAATTAGGTAAGATCTCAAGAATAGAAGAAGGAAGATTAAAGCTAAACAAGTAGATAAACCTAAGGATTTAGATATTATACCCAGTTGAAAAACTTTGGATTATTTCATTTCAATCGATTATATTTTCACAATCAACTTTTACTTTTTCTTTTTCTAGCCATGTGAATCGGTTGGTTTGAAAGGAAGTGGTTTCGACGACGAACCATTTAGAAAAGCTTTGGTCTTGGACTAGGCTTTAATTCAACATTGGGTTTAGTTATAACTTCAAAGCATGTAATCAGAAATGTGTTATGAATTTTTTTTCTAGGTCGACAATTTAGTACAGAATATTTATTTAATACATTAACAAATAACAATAAGAAAAGGCAGCTTTTTTTCTCTTTCTACCTGAAATGAAACTTTTCATTGATTGCAAAGCAAAGAATAAACAAGAGCTGCATTTATTCCAGCCAAACAATCTCGGCTTGAACTATTAATTAAAAGTTTTAAGTGACCAAATTCAAAAAAGAAAATTACATAAGGCACAATCCTCTGACTTTGGAGCCTATTAATCCATGTGATAAACAATTTCTTAGAATTCCGGAAATCCGTGCTCCTTACTCTTGTTCATGCTAACTAAATAACCCGCACCAATAGTCATCACCATATCTGTATATGACCAAACAACAACCTCTTCAATTTCGTTGGCCGAAGCTGATTGTCTCTCACAATCTCCTCCGACACACTTTATTTACTTTCATAAAATTTTAGGAAATTAATTGACAAAATAATAATAAAACGATGTGATTGAGAGAAGTGAAATTAAGGTTCATGGTATGGATATGACAAATGGGTATGTTGAATTAATTTTAACATTTTCGCTTAATTGTATAAGGTTGACTTCAATTATGGGCAATTTAAGAATACACATTGTTATTAAAAAATTAGTCCTCAAATTATTTTTTGATTGCGGCTATTTAAGCCCATCAACTTCTTCTATACACCCATTTTAAAAAATAAATTTATCATTAAAGTTTTAAAATTTCAAATTTCAGAATTAGCCCTCGGTAATCACTTTCTTTCTTACTTTACAATTACATACTCTCCCTTTATTCTAATATTCTACAAATTAAACACTTAATTTCACTACCTTTGAATTTTTATTTTATTTATTTTTATCTTTCTGAGTACATCATGATCTATATATTTCATGCATTCTATATATAAGAAATTTTTCAATTTCTTAATATTCATTAGCCTTTATGCTTGGTAAAAATTAATTTCTTAATATTCATTAATTTTAATTACTAATAAAATTGTGTTGGTATTCATTTTTAAATGATGGGTTTTGTTCCTCTTAGTTATTAATACTAATTATCTACAAGTAAAAGAATATATCTTAATGGATGATAAGAATGAACTTAGATAAGAAGAAGTAGAAGTCGAAAAAGTTAAGGAAAAAGAAAGAAAATGAAGAGTTCTTTTTTGCTGAAAATCTGTTTTTTATTCCTAGATGCTTTTGGCTATTTATAGCCTTACAAACGTGACCAATAATGCAGCAAAACAACTGCAACAGCAAAGCAAAATAATAGAAAACAAATATGCTACCACTTAAGCAGTTAAGCAGCTTATTCATCCAACTACCCAACGAAGTTGACTAAGTCTGCCGACTTGACCATCTCAACAAATGTGACTTTCTCTGCTTCATCATCAACACCGCTTATGCCACCCACGAACATATTGCATGCATGCATAAAATCACCCCCCCCCCCCCCCCCCCAAAGGATCCTTGTCCACAAGGTTGAAATCAGGATAGGATTTGGAGAAACGCCATTCAGTTTCCCAGGTTGCATCTTGTAAGGGTGCACCCACCCATTTGACCAAAATTTCTTATTTAGTCTGGTATTTGCCCTTGGGAATCACACGGAATTCAAGTATATTTTCTGGTTGCAAGGATGGTCAAAGCATCTGAAACCGGAGGTAGATGTGCTGAAGTAGGAACAATTGAGCCTAAATGCTTTTGCGACAGACCAACATGGAATACATTGTGGATTTGGGAGCCAGGGGGCAAAGCCAATCGGTAAGGTACCGTTCCCACACTTTCTACAATTCGGAATGGACTAAAAAGCCGAGGGGCGAGCTTCAACGACTTGTCAAAAGCCACAGAAGTATGGCGGTATAGCTGTAGTTTCAAGTACATATAATCTCCCACAACGAAAGTGACTTCACGTCGGTGATGGTCTGACTGACTCTTCATCTGTTCTTGAGCGAGTTGAAGGTTGTGACACAGTTCGTATGATATATCGATCGCGTAGGTACTCATCTATTGCTTGCACTCGAGAAGTGCCTCGAACATAGTTCAATATGCTTGGAGGTGGAATTCCATAAACTACCTCAAAAGGTGTCATCTTGGTGGAAGAGTGAACAGCCCAAGGAAGCCATTCCAACCGTTTCTAAGGATCATCACCCACAAAACACCACAAATACTGTTCCAGAGAGTGATTAACTACTTCGGTTTGACCGTCGGTCTGGGGATGGTAACTGGAGCTCATGCACAACTTAGTTCCTTGTAACCCGAACAATGATCGCCAAAAAGAACTAATAAACACCTTATCCCGATCACTAACAATTGATGTCGGAATACCATGGAGTCGTACAACATTGGCGATAAATGCCTTGGCGACAACAACTGCAGTAAACGGATGTTTGAAGGCCACAAAGTGAGCATATTTGGTCTATTGATCAACTATTACCATAATAACCGTATATCCATTAGAAGATGGGAATCCTTCAATAAAGTCCATTGAAATGTCAGTCCACATTTGAGCCGGAATGGGCAATGGTTGAAGTAATCCTCCTGGTTTCATACAATCAGTTTTGAACCTCTGACAAACATCACACTATTGTAAAAATTCCTTCACTGAACGTCTCATTTGGTTGGGGCAATATAAAACTTTGCTTGAGGTGTGAAAGAGTTTTATGAAACCCAAAATGCCCATCAATGGGTGAAGAATGACATTCGCTTACTATTTTGGGAATTAACGTCGAGGTGGGACTTAAATAAACTTTATTGCATTTGAACCAAATACCATCACGTTGGAGAAGCTGGTAACGTGAATGGGAAGGACTCCTTTCAAGTAAATCCCTGTAAAATGAATCATATTGAACTTCTTCTTGAAAATTGGCCACCAATCTGCTCGTGGCATAGAAATTGATAACAACTGGAACTTAACTACGCGTGATAATGAATCTGCACCCTGATTCTCTGGCCCTTTCTTATACTTAATTTCGTAATCATATCCTAACATTTTTTGCAACCATCGAGTTTGCGCTGGCGTGGTAATCCTTTGCTCCAATTGGTATTTGAGGCTTTTTTGGTTGGTGTGAACTGTAAACGGTTTCCCAAGCAGGTACGGGCGCCATGTTTTTATGGCTTTAACAATTGCCAACATCTCCTTCTCATAGGTGGATAAAGTTAAAGCTGATCCCTTCAATGCTTCACTAAAAAAAGCTATTGGTCGATCTTGCTAAGAGAGAATTGCTCCAATACCAATGCCGCTAGTGTCACACTCAATCATAAATCATTAGGAAAAATCAGGCAGGCATAAAATTGGTGGTGATGTTAAAGCCTCTTTTAATTTCTTAAAAGGTTTCTCTGTCGCCTCATTCCAATGAAATCCATCCTTAGTTAGAAGCTGAGTTAAAGGAGCAGCGATGCCCCCAAAATTTCGAATGAAGTTCTTGTAGTATCCGGCCAACCCCAAGAACCCACGAACCCCTTTTACTGATATTGGCCTAAGCCATTAAATGACAGGTTGGATTTTGGCTGGGTCCACTGCGACTCCTTGCTCCGAAATTATATGCCCTAAGTATTCAATTTGTGAAACACCAAATCGACACTTGGATTCTTTTGCAAATAAATTGTTAGTGGATAAAATTTGTAAGACAGTTTGCAAGTGACTAACATGGTCTTTCCATGACTTTGAATAGACCAAGATGTCATAAAAAAAACTAAGATAAATTTTCGAAGATAAGGACGGAAGAGGTCGTTCATAAGACTCTGGAAAGTTACAGGTGCATTTGTGAGACCAAATGGCATTACCACAAACTCGTAATGTCCTTCATGTGTTTGAAATGCTGTTTTTTGAATGTCCTCTTCTTTGACTCAAATCTGGTGATATCCCGACCGTAAGTCTAATTTAGAATAAAATTTGGCACCATGGAGCTCATCTAATAATTCATCAATCACAGGAATGGGACACTTATCTTTGATAGTTATATTGTTCAAAGCGCGGTAGTCAACACAAAATTGTCAGCCTCCATCTGCCTTTTTTACTAACAAAATAGGTGATAAGAATGGGCTGTAACTTGGCCTTATCAACCCGGCTTGTAAAAGTTCTTGCACTATCTTCCCATTCTTAGATTTCTGGTAATAAGGATAACGATATGGCCATACACTCACCGGTCCTGTATTAGGCTGCAGTGGAATTGAATGGTCATGGGAACGCCTTGGAAGTAAGCTAGTGGATGATTCAAATACATGGGAAAAGTTAGCTAGGAGTTGAGTAATTTGGGGTGGATATGTTTTTGGTTGGCTGCTGCTGCAAGAGGGCATTATTTGGAAGAAGAAACCAGTGCTGTGTATTCCATTGAGCTCTTTGTCAGTTAACGCACCGATGCTGGTCCGTTTCAATCCTTAGAAAGTGTAAGGTACCCCTTCGACTTTAAAATTCATAGTTAGCTATTTGAAATCCATTTCTATGGGACCAAGAGTTTCAAGCCATTGTACTCCCAAAACTAATTGGCATGCGGTAACAACGAGAACATAATAATCCGCTGTGATCGAATGCCCCTGAATGGTGAGGGTGAGCAATTGACACTACCCAACACAGTCTATCTTCTCACGATTGGCAACCATAACTTGATACTTCTTGTGTTTAGTCACAGGAAAGCTGAACTTGGAGACTATGGATTGATCAATAAAATTATGAGTACTGTCACCATTTATCAACACCATTACATCCTTGTTTTTCAACTTGGCAAGGACGCATATAGTCTGGGGATGTTCTGTTCCAGCAATTGCATGAAAAGATATCTCAGGTATGGTGTCATGGGCTTCTTGTTCTTGCTAAATGTCGTTGACATCCTCACTGTCCAAATGGGGTAAATCTTCCATCATAAACAATTGTGGACATTCACAACGATGGCCTGGAGTAAATTTCTTATCACAGTAGTAGCACAGCCCATTTTCACGTCGTTCTCATGCCTCTTGATTTGTGATTCGGCAGAATGTTGCTGATAGATTTATAGAATTTTGGTTCAGGTGCTGGTTTGGAGGAGGTCCTAACACACTTGCCGTTGGGTTGGGCAGTGGCCTTTGCGTGATCAAGAAAGATTTGGAGTGAATCGGTTGGCTTGGTTTCGGTTGAAGTTGGTTCCATTCTTCAATCAATCGCGCCACTCCTATTGTATTAGCCAAGACACGAGGTTGTTTGATCTTAACATCCAAATGAATATCATCACAGAGTCCTGCCACAAAACAACCAATTAAAAAATTCTCAGGTAAGCCATCAATTCAGTGAAAGAGTCTTTCAAAAGCCTCTTGATATGCTGCCACAGTTATGGATTGCTTAAGACGAGTCAAAGCCTCTGATGGGTCCTCGTAATTCGTTGAGCCAAAACAAAGGTGCACTGCCTTAGTGAATTTGTCCCATGTGAGTGGTCCACGAAACTTTGTTAGCCATATGTGCCACTGTAGTGCAATACCTTCTAGGTGAAAAGAGGCAAGCTGAACTTGTTGGTCTAACGGGATATTTTTGAAGTCAAAATATTGTTCTGCTTTGTAGATCTAGCTGATTGGGTCATCTCCATTAAACTTGGGAAAATCTAACTTGAGGTGGTGGTGGGAACGTTCATGGGTGGTATTTTGATGAGAGGTTTCTTCAAGTGCAAACGGGTTGGTCTCGAGTTGGCTGGTATTTGCTTGGGTGGTGTTTTGGTTTTGGGAGAGACAGAGAGCTTGAAGTTCAGTTAACACGGCCTGTAAAGCAGCATTGACTTGATCGAAGCTTGCCTCGTGTCGCGCCAAGGTTGTGGTGACGTCGTTGCAGAGTTCTGCATTCGTTTTGCCACGAGTGTCCATCGTTGGAACCTGGCTCTAATACCACTGATAAGAATGAACTTAGATAAGAAGAAGTAAAAATCGAAGAAGTTAAGGAAAAAGAAAGAAAATGAAGAGTTCTTTTTCGCTGAAAATCTGTTTTTTATTCCTAGATGCTTTTGGCTATTTATAGCCTTACAAACGTGACCAATAATGTAGCAAAACCATTGCAATAGCAAAGCGAAATAATAGGAAACAAACATGCTACCATTTATGCTTAAGTTAAGCAGCTTATTCATCTAACTACTTAACTAGGTTGACTAAGTCTGCTGACTTGACCATCTCAACAAATGTGACTTTCTCTGCTTCATCATCAACCCGCTTTTGCCACCCACGAGCATATTGCATGCATGCATAATTTGCACATATCAATGGATTGATGGGAATTTGTAAAATTGAAAGAGAAAGAGAAGAGAGGATTAATCACGTAATTTTTTAAAATTATTTAGTTTGTAAAATTTTTAATTAAAATGAGGATTTAGAGAGAAAATTAGTGATTTCATATAGCCTTATCCTTAATTTTTAGAGTGCAAATATTAATACCCTAATAATTTTGTGTGTTATAGCTCCTTGAGTATTTTGTATTACAAGTGAGTGATCCAAATTCAAATTGATATTTGACTTTCCACATTATGGTAGGACTATTGTTGGTTGATTTCTATAATCAATTACTATCAATGTCAATGTGCAAGTATACACAACAAGTAATAAAGTGATGAGTATTCAAGATCGTCTCCACAAGGATTGATGTTACTCCAAAATGCTAAAGCAATCACAATAATGCAAATCAACTAAAGACCGAAACAAACAATTGTCAAATAATTCTATCATAACTAATAATTGTGAGAGATGGAAATAAAACAATACTGTAATGAAATAAACTAAGTTAAATGTGTCTAAGATTTAATTGAGAATATAGTAGTTGAATGATCAAACTCTCCTAATGGGGTGACTGTTGTTTACCAAATTAGCACCAGTTGTTACAATAAGTGCTGCAGTAATGGGTAGAATAAATCTACATCCGCAGCTATCGCATGTTGGAAATCTCATACCTTTAAATCTACTAACAATGACCAGTTGCTCATATATTTATGGTACGGCATTATAACGTTTAATCTCTCCACCCTACAAAGTGAACACCTATGTCTAGAGTGTCACAAATCTTAACTTCAAGTATTGCCCTTATGGGATTTAGGGTAACTTAATCCAAGAAACTCGACTTAAAAACAAGTAATACTCTAATAATATCTGCTAAGATATGTCCTTTTGCTGCTTTATCTTAACTGAAACTATTAAATGGGTGATCAACCCAAATAACAATTGTATTCATAAAAACTACTAGAGTATAATGTTACAGCATTACCATAACAACATAAAAGAACAGTCAAGAACCCATTGGATTATTTGTCATTCAACCACAAGTAAATTTAGTTCATAATCTGGATGAGAAAAATAAACATAAATATATTGATCTTGGAATACATCCAAACAATTCAAGGAAGAAGAGAAAATATAAGTTGAGCACGATGAAAGACAAATAATTCTGCACGGTTCTTTTCTTTGTTTCCGAATATCACTCATCAATCTTGATCTCCTTCTTCTTGCCTTTTTAATTTTTTTTTTATGATAATTCCTTGCTACCTTTCTATGTGGTGCACGCCTCCTTTTATATTGCAAATTAGGGTAAAATACCCAAAGTCCATGCGCATGCATGCGTTTAAATTAGGAAGCATGCAGATCGCGATTTTATAGCTGACCCACGCTTTAAGATTTCTCCCGCATTGCTCTCTGATTTCTGCAGCACTGGTTGCCCTATTATCCACAACAGCACTGCATTATTCCTGATTGTGCTTGTCTTCTTTTGTGGCTATCTTCTTTCCTCTTCTTGCTCATCTAATGTCTCAGCATCCTCTTATGAATTTAAAACCTACAATTATGCACCTGTTTTTAGCATGAATTACTTGATTTAAACAAAACTTATTAAAACCCAACTAAAATGAATGTTTATGCAAAAGGTAATCAAAATGTAATAAAAACACCTTATTTGTTCTCTAAATGACCTTGATTCAAGTCTAAAATTGATGTAATAACTCTCATTTCCTAGAGCTATCATACCCCCAAACTTAAACTATTACTTGTCCTCAAGTAATGACACATACTAATATTTCCCGCAAACAAACATGCACAAAACTTTAGCTCTTTTATCAACTTTGCAAGGATTCTTCCACTTTCAAATCATAATCCCAATCATACAAACTGCCCATAGTAAATCAGTTCTAGATTTAAGCTTCTTTCTATCCATAGTGTGTGTGTGCTTCCTTTGATTGAATTACAGATATGTTGTAACATTACCAAAAGATTGCATAAATTTCCTCAGTGATATACTTCATTCATAAATGGGGTAGCATAAATTTCACATACTGAAACTGTGATTGTTTTAACATTGAATAAACTGGGAAGTACTCAACCTCCTCACTGTAACATTTATCTTTCATGTGAATGTTAATCACTTGTAATGATGACGCCCAATTACTCAAACCATGCCCAGATCAAAGTTGCTGCAGCAATATCTGTGGTATAATCTTATCTAGAGGTATCTTTTACTCAAGGCTGAGCATGGGGCTCATGAACAGACTTGGCTACTCAATGCCTTAGATAGAGGACTTCTTTTTCTCTCTATTTGTTTTTAAGAACTGCTACAGCATTGCTCGTAACTCTCGCTACCTTTGGCACAATTCTGCATATGGGGTACATACTCAGATCTAGTTACTCAGCAACTAGAGCCATTGGAGCAGAGTTTATTTCATAGATATCACAGTCAATCAACTTTCTTCTCCCCCCAAACTTAAGATCTTTTCTATTCTCATACAATTCAACCAAAGTCTAAGTGTTGGGACAGAATTTCATTTCTATTTATAACTGTCTCTACTTGGCATTCTAATAAATATTGACTAACACTCAATTTATCTTCATTAGGCTTTCA
This sequence comes from Citrus sinensis, assembly GCF_022201045.2. Taxonomy (NCBI): domain Eukaryota; kingdom Viridiplantae; phylum Streptophyta; class Magnoliopsida; order Sapindales; family Rutaceae; genus Citrus; species Citrus sinensis. The sequence goes on from NC_068560.1 coordinate 17,565,754, forward strand.
AATCCATACACAAATATTAGATAAAGAGCTTCATTCAGCACAAATATAAACACATACATAAACACATGCATTCGGAAACAACCCCCCCAAACTTGAGAGACGTTGTGTCCTCACAAGCATACAAAACAAAAGCACACAACTTGACAAGGATATGGAAGACCTTAGAAAATACCACATAAATTGACAAACAAATTACCACACTTTTTTTTTTTAGAAGAACAAACTAAAAAGGAAAGAGTACTCCCATGTGGTGGGGACGGCAGCATATGATGGAATGCTATCAGCGCTTCTTGGATGCACTGTGCAGCTTATCCTTTGGTGAAGCTTTTGGACAAGCAGCTGGCAATGGCTTTGTCTTTTTCGCTACGGGGCTAGCGAGAGGAGTTAGGGTTGCTTTAGCAATACCTGTGGATGTACTGCCTTTGCGTTTACTGGATTGTCTTGGATTGGTGCGAATAGGCTGGCTAGGAGTTTGCTAGGGAGGCTTTGTAGTTAATGCATCAGCTGCCTGGCCCTCAACTGTGATGGCCGCAATGACCGCAAGTAGTTGCTTGGCTTGCTCAGGTGTAGGCATAGCTCTGGCTGCTACAACAGCCAGCTCAGCATCGACTTGCTCCATTTCATCTTCAGAGGCTGAAGGTGTTGTCATTTTTATTTTGCCTTTGGCCTTTCTCTTGCTCGCGAGGATTGGAATAGACGGCTCCTCTTCAAGGTCTTCCTCTTCCTCTTCTTAAATAGTGTGCTTTTTCCTGGTTTTGGGCTGGGCTGGGATGGTTAGTTCCTCACGTTCCTTCTCCGAATTGTCCTCTGCTTCTGTGGGTGAGCTATCAGTCTCAGACTTGTCACATTTTTCCTCAGGCTGGTCAGATGGTTCAGCATCTTCTGATTCTTCCTCTGCTTGTGGTTCGACTACAGCATCTTCTGTTGGTTCCTCTGTGGCAGTGGCTTCTGCACTAGCCTCCGCTGGAGCATCTGTAGTGTGGTTGTCAAAATTAAACTGCTGGAGCAGTGCATCAGGGAAGTTTCGGTGAGTGCGTTTCATGTACAGAGCAAATTGGTGTAGTTTGTTGTCCAGGTGCTGTAGATAACTTCAAAACCGACCATTTTCCATCTGCTGAGCTTCCACACATTGAGTTATACTGTTGCTGAGTGCCTGGATAGTCTGTTCCAAGCCAATAGCTCGTCTTGCTCCTGTGACAACAGCTGGTTCAGTGGTTGTTCCAGCACTCTCACCAGTAACTCGCTCAATGGTACGTGCCGTAAAGGCACCATCATTTTTTACATGTTCATCTCTGGTTTCGAGACGAACACCTGAAACTACACAAATGCTGGTAACGAGTGAGGGAAATAGCAAGGCAGCAGTTCAGTGAGTCTTGGTTGCACAATCTCGGATTTCTTTAGCGATGATGCTACCCACATATATGGGAAGCCCTCGAACAATGACATATAACAAGACCAACCTCTCTTGCGAAACGGTAATGGTGTGAGTAGTGGGCATAAGCCTAGATTTCAGAAATTTCACCCACACCTTAGCAATAGGTTTCAAATCTATCCTATTAACTACATGCCCTTCCTCGTTAGCCCATGATGCCCCTTCGATTGTAAGAGTTATAAAAATGGTGTTTTACTTTTTCAGGGTTAATTTATCACGCAACTTAGCATACTCACAAGTAATTTCAGTAGGTAAGTTATAAAAAGCATTGATAACCCGGGAGTCTAATGGGACAAGTGTATTTCTTACCCAAATGTTGTGTTGATTAGGGCTTACCAAATTGGCGTAAAATTATTTGACTATAGGCAGCACAAGGTCTCGAGGGTGGTTGCAAAACTCTAGCCATCCTCGTTTTGCTACAACATTATGAATTGTTTGCACAATTCCCGTGAGTTGGTCTGGAAATTGAAACCCTTTTTCTTTCAGAATCCGACACGGCTCTATGAATTCTTCATATTTTTCTTCAGCGTGGTAACTCTAGAATCGTGACGGATCTTTGAGGCGGCTTGCTGTTTTCTTATATCTCGGCATTGCTGTAGCAGTAATAAATTGAGGCTACTGTTCCTGAAAGTAAAAAGAGAAGAAGAGGTTAAGAATTAAGAGAGTTGGATTTGTGAAGGAGATGAGGAATAGTGGCGTAGAGTACTAAGCACAGTGACTCCTTTTTGTAGTGGACTTTTAATTGGAGATAAATACGGTACTTGAAATAATTGAGGGAATAAAATATTTTGAATTAAATGTGCATATCCCAAAATCATCGGTCAGTGAATTGAAAGCTTTAATTTCGGAGATTTGTTTCCGCAATTTCTATCCATATCCATGCGTCCATCTGTCACGATTTTATCTCCAACGATAAGTGAAAGGCTCCAGCTTTTAATTTACTGTAACGGTAAAATTAGCTGCTGCAGCATCCATTCGCTTATTCTAACAACGGATACATACTCCCCATGAAAGCTTCTGACGTGTGGTTCACCTCTGAATTCTGCCACCATACACTCTCACTTGTCAATATAGAATTCAATTGTCACACTTACTAAAATTAAGTCTAAAAATTATAAAAAGAAATAGATATATCAAATTAAAGTGAAAATAAAGTATGCAATAATGAAAAGGATAAAAATAAATGGTTAATATGGAAAAAAACATGATTAAATAAAATGTAAAAGAAGAAGAGTTGTCTACAAAACCAAAGGATATCAAAATTGGTTTGAAGTGGCTATCTCTTTAATGGGCTGCCTCCCATGAAGCGCTTGATTTAAGGTTCTTCAGCCTGACCTTCTTTCTTTGTTCAATAGCTGGGTTCTTTAAGGAGTAACACCTCTTTTGAACATTCTGCTGCTAGATGTATGTAATGCTTAACCCTGTGTCCATTAACCTTGAATTCGTGGCCTGTTTGTTCATTTAGAAGATCAACAGCTCCATGAGGGTAAGATTTTAATAGCTTAAACGGGCCAGACCATCGTGACTTGAGCTTTCCCGGAAATAATCTTAGTCTTGTATTGTGAAGCAACACTAATTGACCAGGGTTGAATTGCATGTGCTGAATATGCTTGTCGTGCCAATGTTTGGTCCTCTCTTTATAGATTCTTGCATTTTCATATGAAAATAGTCATAATTCATTAAGCTTACAAAGTTGAAGTTTCCTTTGCTCTGCTGCAGCATGCATATCCCAATTTAATTTCTTCAGTGCCCAATGTGCTTTATGCTCGAGCTCTAGTGGCAAATGACAAGCTTTGCCATAAACAAGTCGGTAAGGAGACATGCCAAGTGGAGTTTTGTATGTTGTTCTGTAGGCCCATAGAGAGTCATGCAAGTGTAAAGATCAATCCTTCCTCGTTGGGTTCACCACTTTTTCTAAGATCTTTTTAATTTCTCTGTTAGACACTTTAGCCTGACCATTGGATTGTGGGTGATATGTTGTTGCTATCTTGTGCCTGACTCCATATTTCATCATTGTTGCAGTAAAGATTTTGTTGCAAAAATGTGTGTCCTCATCACTAATAATTGCTCTAGGAGTGCCAAACCTGGAAAAAAAAATTCTTAAGAAAAGCCACCACTGTTTTAGCATCATTGGTAGGTAATGCTGTAGCTTCTACCTACTTGGAGACATAATCCACAACAACAAGGATATATAAGTTCCCAAATGATAGGGGAAAAGGTCCCATGAAATTTATTCCCCAAACATCAAAAACTTCCACTTCCAGTATGTTAGTCAATGGCATCTCATGTCTGCTAGTTATGTTCCCTGTCCTTTGGCACCTGTCACAACATTTAACAAATTCATAAGCATCTTTAAAAATAGTGGGCCAATAATAACCTGATTGCATAACTTTGGCAGTTGTTCTGTGACCACCAAAATGTCCTCCATATGCTGCAGCATGACATGACTCCAGTATATGAGGTATTTCTTCTGCTGCAACACATCTTCTTATTACTTGATCTAAGCATAGCTTATATAAATGTGGGTCATCCCACTGATAACTTCGAACATCATGAAGAAATTTCTTCTTCTCTTGAAACTTCAGCTCAGGTGGTAGCAACCCACTTACTAAGTAGTTAGCAAAGTCTGCATACCATGGAGATTCTGACTGCTGCAGCATCTGTGCTTGCTGTACTACCAACAGCTGTTCATTAGGAAAAGTTTCGGTGATGCCCTTCCTTGTCAATGTACTAGTGTCTACTTCCAGCTGTGACAAGTGGTCTGCCACTTGATTTTCAGTCCCCTTTCTATCTTTAATTTCCAAATCAATTTCTTGAAGCAGTAAGATCCATCTGATTAATCTTGGTTTGGCATCCTTCTTTGAAATTAAATATTTGATGACTGCATGGTCTGTGTAAACAGTTACTTTAGTACCCACCAGGTAAGCTCTGAATTTGTCAAAAGCAAAAACTACTGCTAGCAACTCTTTCTCTACAGTGGTGTAATTGATCTGAGTTGGAGTGAATGTTTTGCCTTCATAGTATATGGAATGAAAAACCTTATTCTTTCTTTGCCCTAATACTGCTCCCACAGAATGATCACTAGCATCACACATCAATTCAAATGGTAAAGTCCAATCTGGAGATATAACTACTGGAGCAGTGATCAGAGCTTTCTTTAATTCTCCAAATGCTTGAAGGCACTCTTTGTCAAAGTGAAATGGTTTGTCATGCTCCAGCAATGAACACAGAGGCTAAGCTACTTTGGAAAAATCCTTAATGAATCTTCTGTAGAATCCAGCATGACCCAAAAAACTCCTAATACCCTTTACTGAAGTTGGAGGTGGCAGTTTATCTATTACCTCTATCTTAGCTTTGTCTACCTCAATACTATCCTTAGATATCTTATGACCCAGCACTATTCCTTCTTGCACCATGAAATGGCACTTTTCCCAACTGAGTACTAAGTTGGTCATCTCATATCTTTTAAGAACTTCTTCCAAGTTGTGTAAACAATCATTGTATGTGTCCCCAAAAACTGAGAAGTCATCCATGAAAACTTCCAAAGCTTGCTCTACCATATCAAAAAATATAGACATCATGCATCTCTGAAAAGTTGCTGGAGCATTGCATAGCCCAAATAGCATTCTTCTGAAGGTAAATGTTCCATAGGGACAAGTAAATGTAGTCTTCTCTTAATCCTCTAGAGCTATAGCAATCTGATTGTAGCCTGAATACCCATCTAAGAAGCAATAGTATTGTTTTCCAGCAAGTCTGTCCAACATCTGATCTATGAATGAAAGTGAGAAATTGTCTTTTCTTGTGGCTTTGTTGAGCTTCCTGTAATCCATACACACTCTCCATCCAGTCACTGTCTTTGTAGGAATAAGTTCATTCTTCTAATTAGCCATTACTATTATCCCTCATTTCTTTGGAACACATTGAACTGGGCTTAACCATGAACTATCTGATATTGGGTATATGACTCTAGCATCTAACCATTTGATGATTTCTTTCTTCACCACTTCTTTCATAATAGGATTCAGCCTTCTCTGGTGCTCCACCGAATTGCTGGAACAATTCTCTAACAAGATTTTATGCATACATATGGATGGGCTTATCCCCTTTATATCTGCCATAGTCCATCCAATTGCTCTTCTATATTTTCCTAGCAAATCTACTATACTATGTTCTTGACCTGCATCCAAAGTAAAAGAAATGATTATAGGAAGTGTGTTGTTTTGACCAAGATAAGCATACTTTAAATGTGAAGGTAACAGTTTTAATTCAAAACTAAGAGGTGATTCAATAGATGGTAAAGTTGTTTTTACTTCCCTGTCTGAAAGATTCAGGTGTTCAATAAACCTGTTGTGCCTATCATATTGCTATTTGTCCATCCAATCTGTTTGGATTGCTGCAACATCTTCCTCTTCAACATCCTCAAAGGTGGTGACTTTGTCAAGTACATCACTGCAGCATCTGTCCATTCTGTCTGTTACAACAAGATCCACTACACTTAGGAAATTGCAATCTTCTACTTCATCAGGGTTCCTCATAGCCTCTAGTACATTAAATGTGACTTGCTTATCATTCACTCTTATGGTGAGCTCTCTTTTCTGCACATCTATCAAAATTTTTCAAGTTGCTAGAAAAGGTCTTCCAAGTATAATGGGTACCTCTTTGTCAGCTTCAAAGTCCAGCACAACGAAATCCACTGGAAAGATGAATTTGTCAACCTTCACCAATACATCCTCTATCTTTCCTTCAGGGTATATATAAGATCTGTCAGCTAATTGCATGGTGACTGTTGTTGGTCTGCACTCCCCTACTCCCAGTTGCTTAAATACAAATAATGGCATCAAATTAATACTAGCTCCCAAGTCACAAAGTGTTCTGCCAGCATACCTAGTCCCTATAGAACAGGATATTGTAAAACTCCCTAGATCTTTCAATTTTGTGAGAATTTTACTCTGGAGCATATGACTGCTTTCCTGTGTTAAAGAAACAGTTTCAAACTCTCCCAACCTTCTTTTTCGTGCCAAGATATCTTTTAGAAATTTCACATAATTTGGCACTTGCTCCAAGGCTTCCACAAAAGGTATATTTATGTGCAGTTGTTTCAACACTTCTAGGAATTTGCTGAACTGCTTGTCTTATTTTTGCTTCTGGAACCTTTGTGGTAAAGGCGGTGGATGTCTAAACTGCTGGGTAGCTTCAGGAGATATCAAACTTTGTTTGTTTGATTTGGTGCAAGTTGTAACTACTGGTGTTGTGACTTCTTTTTCAGTATGTTCTAGTTGAATTTCCTCTGTAGTTGTTGTAGCTTGGCCCATGTAACCAGTGTCTTGAAGAGGAGTTTGCTGTAACAGGCTTTCCTTTTGAGTTGGTTTTTGTGCTGAATTGTATTCCATCCCATTTTTTGTCACCTCAATTGGGATATCAACAATCTTTCCAGATCTCAAACTAATTACTTTGTAGTGTTCTTTGCTCTCTCTCCTAGGGTCTTCTTTGTTGATAGGTAGGCTTCCTTGAGTTCTGCTGCTCATTGCTGTGGCTAGTTGTCCTATTTAGTTATCAAGGTTTCTCAAGGACACTGTTTGACTCTGCACAATTGTTTCATTATTTGCAATATACTCATTGATCAGTGCTTCCAGTGAAGTGATTGGATCTTGACTACTATGCTTTTGCCCTTGACTTTGTTGATGAAAGCCAGGTGGTTGTGTGTTTCTACTCAGTCCATTCAATGCTAGAGCATTTCGATTCTGACTGCTCCATGAGAAATTTGGGTGTTGTTTCCAGCTTGGATTGTAAGTATTTGAATATGAGTTGTTCTGAGGTTGTCGATTGAAGTTACCCACGTAGTTTACTAAAGCTGGATTTCCAGGACAATTATCAAAATCATGTTCTTCACCACAATAGACACAAGAAAGTTCAGTAACTTACTTTACTGTTGCTGGAGCAGCTATCATGGCTTTTACCATGTTAGTCAATGAGGTTACTTGTGCTGATAAGGCTGTAATTGCATCAATGTTATGTACCCCTGCTGATCCTCTTGCTGCTGATTGCCTGGTTGAAGGCCACTGGTAATTATTGTTAGCAATTCTTTCCAGAATTTCATAAGCTTCAGTGTAAGATTTGGATAACAGAGCTCCATTTGCTGAAGCATCCACCATTAACCTTGTACTTGGATTTAACCCATTGTAGAAAGTTTCCAATTGAATGCAACAAGGAATACCATAATGAGGACACCTGTTGAGCAATTCCTTGAATCTTTCCCAAGCCTCGTACAAACTTTCATCTTTTAGTTGATGGAAGGAAGTAATTTCATTCTGCAACTTTGCATTTTTTGTTGGTGGGAAATATTTCATTAGGAATTTATCAGCCAGTTCATTCCATATAGTGATGGAATCAGATGGTAACGAATTTAACCATGCTCTTGCTCGATCTCTTAAGGAATAAGGGAATAGCCTCAGCCTTAAGGCATCTTGTGTTGCTTCAGCAATCTTGAAAGTATCACTTACTTCCAAGAACAATTTAAGATGGAGATGAGGATCTTCATTTGGCAATCCATTGAATTGCCCAACTGTTTGCAACATTTGAAACATTACTAGCTTTAATTCAAAATTTGCAGCGTCTACTTCAGGTCTGATGATGCCAGGATGTACAACTTGGGGAGTTAGCACAGCATAATCTCTTATAGCTCTGTCTCTGTCATCAGCCATGTAAATAATGTTGTTATTGCCTGGCTGTCTCCCGTTAGCATGCTCATTCTGCCCTTCTTGAATGTTGACTGGTTGCAAGGGTCCGTGAGGATTCAAATTCCCTGCATCCTGTAAATTATTCATGCTTGAAGCAATTTCTGAATTCCTTTGTTCTCTTCGCAATCTCCTAATAGTCCTTTCAATCTCAGGATCAAATTGGAATATTACAGATTTGTCTTTGCGCATGCATGTATCGATCTGCCAATAAACAGAATAAATCAAATCAAATTCGGTGCTATCAAGATTTACTTCACACTTAAAAAATAAACAACAATCCCCGGCAACGGCTCCAAAAACTTGTTGGTTAATTTCTATAATCAATTTCTATCAATGCCAATGTGCAAGTATACACAACAAGTAATAAAGTGATGAGTATTCAAGATCATCTCCACAAGGATTGATGTTACTCCAAAATGCTAAAGCAATCACAATAGTGCAAATCAACTAAAGACCGAAACAAACAATTGTCAAATAATTCTATCGTAGTTAATAATTGTGAGAGATGGAAATAAAACAATACTGTAATGAAATAAACTAAGTTAAATGTGTCTAAGAATCAATTGAGAATATAGTAGTTGAGTGATCAAACTCTCCTAATGGGGTGACTGTTGTTTACCAAATTAGCACCAATTGTTACAATAAGTGCTGCAGCAATGGGTAGAATGAATCTACATCTGCAGCTATCGCATGTTGGAAATCTCATACCTTTAAATCTACTAACAATGACCAGTTGCTCATATATTTATGGTACGGCATTATAACCTTTAATCTCTCCACCCTACAAGGTGAACACCTATGTTTAGAGTGTCACAAATCTTAACTTCAAGTATTGCCCTTATGGGATTTAAGGTAACCTAATCCAAGAAACTCGACTTAAAAACAAGTAATACTCTAATAATATCCGCTAAGATATGTCCTTTTGCTGCTCTATCTTAACTGAAACTATTAAATGGGTGGTCAACCGAAATAACAGTTGTATTCATAAAAACTACTAGAGTATAATGCTACAGCATTACCATAACAACATAAAAGAACAATCAAGAACCCATTGGATTATTTGTCATTCAACCACAAGTAAATTTAGTTCATAATCTGGATGAGAAAAATAAACATAAATATATTGATCTTGGAATACATCCAAACAATTCAAGGAAGAAGAGAAAATATAAGTTGAGCACGATGAAAGACAAATAATTCTGCACAGTTCTTTTCTTTGTTTTCGAATATCACTCCTCAATCTTGATCTCCTTCTTCTTGCCTTTTTAATTTTTTTTTATGATAGTTCCTTGCTGCCTTTCTATGTGGTGCACGCCTCCTTTTATATTGCAAATTAGGGTAAAAGACCCAAAGTCCATGCGCGTGCATGCGTTTAAATTAGGAAGCATGCAAATCGCGATTTTATAGCTGACCCACGCTTTAAGCTTTCTCCCACATTGCTCTCTGATTTCTGCAGCACTGGTTGCCCTAGCATCCACAACAGCACTGCATTATTCCCGATTGTGCTTGTCTTCTTTTGTGGTTATCTTCTTTCCTCCTCTTGCTCATCTAATGTCTCAGCATCCCTTTATAAATTTAAAACCTACAATTATGCACCTGTTTTTAGCACAAATTACTTGATTTAAACAAAACTTATTAAAACCTAACTAAAATGAATGTTTATGCAAAAGGTAATCAAAATGTAATAAAAACACTTTATTTGTTCTCTAAATGACCTTGATTCAAGTCTAAAATTGATGTAATAACTCTCATTTCCTAGAGTTATCAATTATACTGCATAATCAATGCAAAGGGCACACTCATGTTTGGGCTTACATGTAAATCCTAATGACCTAGATTATATCTAAACCTAATGTTGGGGGATTTTAACTCCACCGAAGATCTTGAAAGCATAAATACCAAACAAATAATTAATAGAACATATAGATGAACAATAAAACCAATCATATAACACAAAAATTTATGTGAAAACTCCTACACTTGAGAAAATTATGCAACTAAGGATGACGAGAGAAAAATTAACTATGTGCAAAATTATTACAATTACTTCAGTATTTTCCTCAAACCCAAAGCCCCAATAACACTCATTCTCTCAATAGTTTTATTGTTTCTCTCACATTAGAAATTGTATGCTTGCTTATTTTTATATGAACAGGCAAAATGAACATCCTTATATATAGTGATTGTTTCTTATAAGAGAAGTATTCATTACGTTATACAAATTGTATTCCTCCTTAAATAAGTAAAGTCTCAAAAGAGAAAATACTTATTCTTTAAATAAGAATCCTCTAAAATAAGAAAATAACCTAGAAAATCCTTATATTGGAAAAAGAGACATATTTCCTAGCAATCTCAACCTTGGCAAGTTTTTCAATCAAGCGATAAAATATAATCCACCATGTATCCACAAAGCATATTGTCTTCATCTTCTTTACTGTACCAAAATCACATTCACATAGGGCTTATAAAAATCACTCTATCATGGGTAAAACCTTGTTTTCTATTCAGCAGCCGTAATTCTCCACACTGAGAATCATCATACTCCACTTTATCTAGAGTACGCATACTCAGCACATCTCGATCACCTTGCTAAAAATCCCACTCTCATGTTTGGCTTCTTTGAGTGTCCTCAACTAATAACATAAAAATTCTGCCACACTCCTTGTATAAATGTTAAACTATGCCTTGCTTGCAAATCTTATAGACCTACTAGCAATAACATATCCTCTTCCATGGCATGCTAAAAAGGATAAATCAATCTATCCTAGAGAAAAAAGACACATTAGTAGCTGAGATAATTAGTATTTTCATATATTAATTTAAAGCTACTTGCTAAAGTTGCTTCATTCTAACAATCTTTATTAAGGTGCCTTGATTATCTACACATCTCTAAGAGCTTTCACTAGTGGGAACATGGTTTACATCGCATTTGCTTTCATTGTTTAAATCCTCATTGTTGACATATTTGCTCTGTATTGCAACCTTAGCTCTAATAGCACTTGTTACAAAATTTCAATTCCACTCAAGATCTTACAAGTAGAAATATCAAACAAATAATATATAGAAAATATAGATGAAGAATAATACTAATCACGCAATACAAGAACTTTACATGAAAAACTCTAATACCAGAGAAAAATCATTCTGCCAAGAAAAGTGAGAGAAAAATTATTATGTGAAAATTATTACACTAGCATTTTCCTCACACCCAACACTCCAATAGCACTAAATCTCTCAATAGACTTGCCGTTTCTCTCACATTCGAAATTGTCTACTTACCAATTTTTATATAAACAAGCGAACCCAACCTCCTTATATTTAGTGATTATTTCTTGTAGGAGAAGTATTCATTTTTCTTATACAAGTTGTATTCCTCTTCAAATAAGTTAATCTCAAAGGAAAATTTACTTATTTCTTGAATAAGAATTCTCTTAAATAAATAAAAAACATAGCTAAGAAATTATTATTGAAAAAAGGAGACATATTTCTTAACACCTAATGTAGTGGTAAAGAACCAACCGCAACACTATTTTAATTTTGTTTACATTATATCTATTGTTAAAGTTTCGATAAGATTAAATATAAATGTAAATTTTTATGCATACGCATTAAAATCGACATAAACAATTTTCCACTCTTCCCCAAGAATAATGATAATAGGCTATCAACAATCTTTTAGATTTTCTACTAAATATGAGTATTGACCGCTTTGACCCAGTAAAATTACAATTATACCCCCAACCTTAGGGAATAATTATGAAAAGATGACATAAATGCCCAAAAACTTTATTTTAATTTCATTTTCTAACCCATTTTCTTTCTCTCTCCTCTCTCTGAATAAAGCTCTCCAGTTAAAAATTTTTGGATGATTTCATTTTAATCAGTTATATGTTCACAATCAACTTTTCTTTCCCTTTTCCCTCTTCTTGTCCTTTGAATCAGTTGGTTTCGACAGACGAAGAAATTAAAGAAGCATTGGACCATGGGTGGACCCAATTAAGGCCTAGGGGGGGCTGACCATTAAGTTTTCTTTTAAATATATCCCAAGTCCCTTCTGAAAAAGTTAGATAAAAAAGTTTGGACACATTTTTTATATATTAAAAGATTTGTAGTTCAATGGTAAGAGTATTATTTAATGGTTTCAAAACCTTGGTTCAAATCCTATTAGCCACATTATTTTATTTTTTTAAATATTTTGTGGAAACTACTTCAGAAAATGATATTTTCACGCATTTAAAAATAATAATTTATAACTATTATTATTTAGAATTTAAAAAAGTAATAAAATTTGAGTTTATAAGACTTAATATGTATTCAAGTGAACATTAAAAAAATCTAAGTTAAATAAAATTTTTTGAACTAAGCCCCCCCTCATTTTAGTTTCTAGGTCCGCCACTGCATTGGACTAGGATTAGGCTTTGAACGTCGAGTGGTCATTACTTGAAGGCATATGATTCAGAAATGTAAAATGAATGTTTTCTCAGCTCGAAATTGAGTACTGTATTTAGTTAACTCATTAACAATAACAAAGGCAGCAGTGTATTTTTATATCTTTTTTCTGCCTGAAACGAAACTTTTCATTTATTGGAAAGCAAAGAACAAACAAAAACTGCATTTCTTCCAGCCCAACAATCACAATTTGAACTATTAATCGAAAGTTCTAACTAACGCACCAAATTGAAAAAAAAAATTACTTAAGGCACAATCCTGTGACTTTTTAGCCTACCAATCCAAGTAACGAAGGAATTCTTAGAATTTGTGTGACCCAAGAACCCGTGCTCCTTACTCTTGTTCACGCTAACTAACTAACCCGCACCCATATTCATCAGCGTATCTGCATATGACCAAACAGCAACCTCATTCAATTTTGTTGGCTGGAGCTGGTTCTCTCTCACAATCTCCTCCCACACTCTTTCTTTACCTTTCATAATTTCCTCCAATCTCACTCTCTCACAACCCTTTCCATCTTCAAGCCCATAATTCTCAATCTCAAACTGCTCAGCCAACACTTTCCATAAATGCTTCCACTTAAAAACATCTCCATTGGTGCAGTTAAAAGCTTCGTTCCTTGCATTTGGATCCAGTGCCGCCCAAATTTGCTGCTCGGCAATCAACTCTGTGTCCGAAACTTGTTGGAAGCCTTCCCAAGTATCTCTAGTGCCATAAAATAGTAAAGGAACGCCTTCATGTTTACGAATAGCAGCGTACACGCAGAGAGTGGCTATAATATTCGTTAAACTATAATGGCACTTCATGGAATAGGAATGGGGTAGAATGAGAATGAGCTGAGAATGGGAATGGGCTGGAATGATCATTTTCATTTCCAACCCCCCATGGGAATGGGATTCTCATTCTTTATTCCCAAATTGTGTGAGACCCATACATTTTATTCCCATTCGCAAATTATATTTTGTCAAATAAACATGAGTTTCATTCTCATTCCCCATTTTATGAAATAAACACATGAAGGTAAAAACCCAAATATTCCGAAAGGTCGGTGTACGGACCAAGCCGAGCCCTCTCTTTTGTCAACTTCTTCAAATAATATAACTTCTAGAGTATAGTAAAATAGTGAAATGTTTAAACTTGGCAAATCCTCAGTAAAAGGCGGATCGTGAGACGGTATTTTACCAATAAACTCGAGTGGTCCCATGTAAAATTTGCCTCCGGTTTGGAGACAAATGTGGCGGAGATTTGGTGCGTTTGGGATTACAGAACGGAGCACGTTATGCAACATGGCGCCGTTGATCTGGCACTTCTCAGCTTCAGTGCGACGGCCGGCCCACGTCACGTAGAAGATGTGGGTGACGTCAGTGAGTTTTGAGAGCTTGGCTTGTGTGTCCTCTTGGTCGGAAACATCGCATTGGAGGTATTCAATGGGGTAAGCGGCGTTCCAGTTAGGCCTGGGGCGTCGGGCCACTCCGTAGACCTTCCACGGGCCGCCGGGGGTATCTGGTCGGGGTAAAATCTCAGCTAGGCTGTTGCCTAGAATTCCTGTCACACCTACTACAAATCCCACGTTCTGGTAGTCACGAGTTTGCTCATATTCTTCCAATTTTTTTCTGTACAAGTTAAAATTAAACAAACATCATTTTAAATATCAACATGCTATATGTATATAAACTTAGAGTAGCTCTTTGCCTTAGCAGCGCCAATAGCTCCTGCCCACCACCAGCTCTTTTTTTTTGGTGAGTTTGGTTTCTGATTCTAGCTATATAGAGGATACTCCTGTGCAAGAGTAGGCCACGGATATGCACGATTTTTCTGCATTTATGTTGATAAATTTTAACATGATTAAGAAATAAGTTAAAATATCTGTGTTGCATCCGTGTTGAACTATTTCAACACAATTACGTCTTTAATTATGACATGAATGCTAATTTTTCAGTTTATTATATTTTATATTTTGGCTGAGTTATTATATATTAATTATTGCCCTATAATTATTTAAATTTATAATTGGTTTATATAATTAAATTTTCATATCTTGGATTAGTTTGAGTTTTTATGTCATTTATTTTTTTAATCAAATAATTTATTTTTATTTTAAGATAGCTGATAATCGGGCTTAAATCAAAGATATGATTGAAGATAGGTTTAAATTAAAGATTGTAATGCAGTATAGTATAGTGTAGGTCCTATAGTGAAGCTTCGTTTATTTTATGATTGATTGTTCCTTAATTCGACACCAAGGACTGTTGGAGAATTCAAAGGATAAAACAAAAATTTTTATTATAGAAAGTTCATGAACATTATAAGAACAATTTTCACACTCTCACATATCACTCTTAGAAGTTTTTTTTTGCTTCTGATGCTTCTTCCTCTTAGACTTGATGCACACAACACAAATTTCAAGGGTATTTATACTACCCCAAAACTTAATTATAACCACACACATAAACTAAACAAATTTAATCACAACTACTCATTTATTCTCAATCGCCACACTAACTATCAACCTAACTCATTCCACTTCACCAATCACACGAACCACACCAATCATACCAACCTTACATACCACCTAAGCTCACCTAATTTAGAAAATTCTATAAGATGGACCAGGCTTCGCGTTTTTTGGACTTGGATTAAAACTAAGTTTTTAATCCAACAACCCCCCTTAAATTTGGTTTAATAATGCCCAATAAATTTCTAACCTGAAAGAATCTTCTTGCTTTAGCGGCTTGGTAAGAATGTCAGCAGTTTAATAATGTGATTTGACATACTTTGATTGTATTTCCTTTCTTTTGATGCACTCTCGTATGAAACGATAACGAGTATTGATATGTTTGCTTCGATCATCGAAGACTAGATTCTTGGATAGAGTAATTTATGATTTGTTATTGACATAAATCTCGATTAGCTTTACTTACGGCATAGTCAACTCGTTCAACAAATTCTTCAGCCAAATTGCATGACAAACACATAAAGTAGCAGCTATATACTTAGTTTCACAAGTTGACAGTGTAACAATAGGTTGTGTCTTTGACATCCATGTCAAAGCAGTATCTCCCATAAAGAACCCAAATCATATGGTGCTCTTTCGATCATCTATATCTCCACCCTAATCACTATCACTATATCCAATAAGCTTGTAGTCATTAGAAAATGAGTATAACAAGCCGAAATTATTGTACCTTCATGTAGCCAAAATTAATTATAATTATAACATGCCATGCCCCGACCCCAAGCACGTGAGAATTGCAGGGTTATTATAATGATAATTAGGGATATCAAATAAAAACTCATGATTATCAATCAAAATGGCATAAACTGAATTTTTACTGCAAACATAAACAACCTAATTTTCAAATTTTATTTAGAATTCGATACTAATCAAAACACAATGAAATTTTTTGGAATAATAATAAACTTGTAAATATACCACATATAGAAATTTTTAGTCATTTGATAATATCTCACTAGGTTTTCACTTAATTAGACTACATCAATCAAAACTATCAATAACAAGACAGCAAAAATTTGTGCATTTATTAAAAATAAAGTGCCCAAAAGATTTTGATACAACTACCATCAATGATAAGCTCAAGGGAAAAATGATCTTTTAGCATTTTGAGTCCCAGAAGATTGAACAAATGTCATTTTTGGAATCCAGATGGTTGAAAACCTTAAGATGGGTGATAATTGGGCTTAAATCGAAGATACGATTGAAGATAGGTTTAGATTGCATATTGTAATGCAGTGCAGTATAGTGTAGGCATTATAGTGAAGCTTCGTTGACGTTAAGGTTGATTGTTCCCTAATTTGACACCAAGGACGAGCTCTCTAAATGTGCGCAATCGTAATCTTCTAGTAGTAGGGTCCCACAGATCCACCCATCGCTCCATTAGTCAACCCAACCCAAGTCCATAAACTGCATCGACTAGGAGTTGACCAAAGTTGACTTTTGATTTGTTTTAAATCGAGGACCTAGATCGTGCCACATCCCCACAAATTTAAACCCTTGGTCTTTTACAATTTAATGGTAGGTTTTATCTTCTATGGTTACTTAAAAATGGGCAATCCTCTTGCCAAAATGGTAAAGACAGTGACGGATAGCAGTTACAAAAATTGAAATTGTGTGCATTTTGTAGCTCGTATTAATGAAGAAAAATTAGTGAAAGGGCTACATATTTAAAAGATAAAAGTCCAATGGAAGCTTGGACAGTTCATGCTTGGGATTTTAATTGGTACTTTTAATTTTAAGCCCTTAGGTTTTTAAAGATATGAGTTGTTGGATCCTTAATCCGGTATTGTTGGATCTTTAATCCAACATTAAGCTTAAAAGTAAATTATTATATGTTGCATGTTGTCATATAAGATTAAACCTAATTAAAAGTGACGTATTAAGGTTTTCAATAATTTAGGCTTTAATCCATCAGATAAAAAGTGGGAATTTAATGTGTAGAGACTTAGGTAATTTTTTACTTTCATGATGGGCTGAAATATGAATACGTAAAGACGACAGGAAAAGTTATCTATATAAGTAGTTATAATCCCCAGATCATACGTATTGTTCTATTTTTTCTGACATCTCATCATCATAGAAAGAGCACAGAGAAACTTAAAGGACTCTCGAAAAGAACTTGTTGATCTAGAAGGCTAACCACATGACTCTAAAGAGTAATTGCATAATTATGAATTCAAGCACGCTTCCACATATTCATTTATTGATTTTTAGTGATACAACATAATGTTCTTGGACTATAAATGATGTTTTTCACTAAATGCTTAATTATTTACTAACAAGTGGCATCAGTGCCTCTTTATGTTATATCATTGAAATCAAATTTGTTTTCAATTAATGATTAAAGTTTTTGGTGCTCTCAAATTAATAATTATGAAATTATTGAGTTTGAGACCAAAATTGGTGAAAGAAAAAATATTGAAGAAAACACATCAGTGGAAATATATATATTCAGTATCATAAAGACTTGCGGTCAGCGGTTGCCATGATGTTTCATGGCCATCGATAAAGCTAGTAAGGCTGAAGCAAATAGAGAAAGTGGCGACCATGGTTGTCGCATCAAGAATCAAGACAGTAAAAAATTAAAATGGAAACAGGAGAGGTGCAACTATTAGGCTGCACCAGCAAAAAGCTACGGCCACAAGCCATGATAGATTTGGTAAAGCGGCAGTAAGAAGAAGCGACTGTCATGGCCAGTGCATGAAGAAAAAGAAAAGTTTTAAAAAATTAAGGTTTTTCAACATTTGGGGGCTAGTTCAGGGTCCAGTTCACCCGATTTGGGTCTAGCCCAAACCAACCAATAGTTGACCATTGACCGATCAATAATTGATTGTTGATTATGACTTTCACCCTAATTTTTTATTTTTTATTATTTTTTGGTAATTTTAGTACAATTTTAAATTCAAATATTGGAATGTTTATATATTTTTTTAAATGAATCAATTAAAGCAACATATCACCAAAGTAACCTAATTTGTGGAAATTATTTTGTTTTACAATATAAACGGATGTGTTTATGCAATTTCTCTAAATGTCAATCGGCCCTAAGGAGAATTACATGTGGATCTGTGGTATTAAACGCATGATGATTATTCTGTTTTATATGTCAACAATAAATTGGTCCAAAGGAAGATTTATTGTTTTACATTTTCTTATTATCAATAAATTGGTCCAAGATATCACTTACGGGTTAATATTTTGTCCAAAGTTAAAAATTAATGGAGTGTCCGGTATCTTGAGATGGGGTATACATTTGTTTGAATTTATTTTTATTTTAAGACTTATATGAGCTTGTATTGTTTGTTTGTTGTTCTCTGTTCAGTTATGACTCCTGCTAATATCATTGCCAACATCAATTCCACTCTTATGCTAAACGGCTCTAATATCACAATCATAGATCTCGACCTTGGATTAAGGGTTGCTTCTCCCCCATCCCTTACGAAGGAGAGTACCCATTAATGACAAAAGAGAAGTTGAAAGGTAGGAGAAATCAAACCTCATGTATATCATAATCTTGAAGAAGGTCATTCCGAAAGCATTCAGGGGCTTAATGTCTAAAAAGATAATTATAGGTAAGGAGTTCCTTACAAAAATTGAAAAGAGGTTTGCTAAGAACAAAAAGGCAAAAGTAGTACACTCTTGACAATTTTAATTTGTATAATGTATATGGGCAAAGACAAAAGAAAGAAAAGGAAGAAGGATGAGAAAACTACAGGTACAACACCTCAAAAGAAATAACAAAAGAGATTGGGTAATTCGAAAGATACTAGTTGTTTCTTCGGTGGAGCTAAAGGGCGTGGTTTGATTTATTCTGAAGTTGATTTATATTCAGTTTGTTTCATGATTCAAAACTGGTTAGTTTCGGTTTCTTGTCAGACGATGATAATCTTTTATGATGAAATACTAGCTAAGTAACCCAAGAGGGGGTGAATTGAGTTTCTAAAAATTGTGGAGAACTTAAATCAAAACACAATGCAAATATCAAATAAAATTATGCAAAGGCAAATAAATCACAACAATCAAAATGTAAAGAGATAAGGGAAAGAGAATCAAACACGATATTTTTATGCGGTTTGGTAAACCCCGCCTACATCCACGCCTCCAAGCTCACCACCCTTGAGGATTCCACTAATAAAGCCTTTCACCCTAAGACTTCAAAATCTTTACAATTGACTTCCAAGGTGTCAATCAACCTTGACAATAAAAGGTTATCACAAACCTTTTAACCCAAATGTTTCACATACTCTCAAACACTTAATTTGAAGTTTAAAATGAAAATTACACAAATTTTTCTTCACACAATATGTGTTTACAAATGAAAGCCCAAAGTGTGAATTGATGAAAAATCAACAAGATTTAAGCACAAATAGGATTGAATAAACAATAATAAGCTCAATGACGATTGTAGAATTCGTTGTTATTTGAATTTGATTGAGTCTTTTTATATTTGGAGAAGAAAACTAGGCGTCATTGACTTTCTGGGAATAATCAAATCGTCGTTAACTGTTGTTGGATCATTGTTTTGACTTTGTACAAGTTATCATTATGTTGAATTTTAAATATTCAGTTTACCGTTTGAAGTTGTCAGTTTTTCGTTTAATTCCAGAGACCTACAAGATATTTATCGGCTAGCCGTTTGTGCTAAATGGTTCACCAGTTGCAAACTAATTCCTCTTTGGAATTTTTTAGTTAGCGGTTATCAGTAAACGGTTTACCGATTCCAAAGAATTTGCTCTCTGGAATTTTTTGGTTAATTGTTTCTAATAAACGATTCATCATTTTCTTTCAGAATCAAAATTATAAAACTTCCTTTAGAAAACAGTTTGCCAATTTAAAATTAACGATTATCTATTTATTTTCAGAATATTATTTATGTCTAAGAAACTTCATACGGCCTAAGAATTTGATCATTTAAAGACTCCAACTTTTTTAATTTAGTTTGTTATCATCAAAATGGAAATTTAAAGAAATAACCACAATATTTTAGCATTTTTCAAATTTGACCCCAAGTTTTTTAATCAAAATTAGCCTAACACTAAATTTGAGGATGAAATTGCCCTTGTGATTCTCACCCTTCTCTCTCGCTGAAACCTCTCTTACGGAAAGTTCTCTCTCACCAAAATCTCTCACACATTGTCGATAGCTTAAAATGGCATTCGAAGTCCACAAGCATCAACGAAGATCACTGCAATCATATGGAAAACTACCTTGTGTGCTAAGTTTTTATACTTGTTATAGTTTATTGCGATTCCTAAATGACTGATGGAACTAGCCTGTAATGGATTTTGCAAAGCTCACATTCATAAGTTCCTGTAGTCTTAGAAGATTTTTTGGCATGTGTAATTAAATTTTAGTAAATTTTGGGATCTATTAAGTGTAATATGCCTTTAATTTTTGGGAGTTCTTCTGTTGAACTTTTATTTTTGGGAGTTATTCTATTGAACTCTAATTTTAACACTTCACAAATGTTTAAATGGTCTCATTATCAATATGTTTTCCACACTTTTGAGATATTGATTGATAGAAAAATTACCCTTAGACCTTTTAAGGTTTGGAACACGACATGCCAAGTGTGTAACTGAAGTTCTATAATGAGCTAACAAACTCAGTAATTATTTACAACTATCAAATGAAGCAGAACACTCCAATCTTATAATTAACCAATTGTCATTATATGTTAAGAGTATATAAATGTGCAAGCATAAATAAGTAATAAACTTTTGTTTCTTTTCTTTTGTTTTTATCATCTTTGGCATCATTCAATTGTTGGGGCAAGAGAAAACTTTTGATGAAAACCATCACCTATAACCCAGGAACATTCATATTGTATCACTAAGAATCAATAATAAAATTATGCGGAAATGTATCTGAATCCATAATGCTTAAATCCTCTCTAGGGTTGTGTGGTTGGCCTTCCAAATCTACACGTTCTCCTAGAAAGTCCTTTAATTTTCTCTGCGCTTTCTCTCCGATGATGAGATGTCAATAGAGAATAGAAAAATACGCGTGGCCTGAGGACCATAACCATTTATATAGCCAATATTTTCCTGTTGTCACTGGATATTCCTAATTCTGTCCATCATAGAATTAGAATACTATTGGGTCTCTACACATTAAAGGTCCACACCCTATTAAATACATTAATGCCCATAATACTGTAAAACTAAATAGATCACTTTTAATTAAGCTTAACCTTATATAACAGTCTGCAACATATAATTATTCACATATATAAGCCCAACGTTGAATTAAGGATCTAACACTATTGGATTAAAAATCCAACATCAAGTTGTCGCTCAAACAAATGAATGATGTCGCTAAAACAATTAGAAGTTATAGAACTTAAACGAGACATGAGCTTAAAATGGAATCAATAAACTAGAAACATATTATAATAAGTATTCGAATAGAAGAAGAAGAAGCTATTAACATGAATATGAACAAAGGTTACGAAACAATAGCATTGGTAGGACCTAGCTACTAATGGAACTCTTACAATTGAAAAACTACTGGCATAAAATAACTTTTGGTCAGCGGAAGAATATCTATGCTTCAATAAAAAGTAATAAATAAATAAATATTGGATCGACAATTATAAATATCTTGAAAAAAAGAATAGAACATAGAAGAAAAGCTATAGCACCATCTGCATAAAGAAACAAGAATAACTATTGAATCTTTCTACATTAATTAACTAATAACAACCAAGTTTCGATAATAAGAAAGACAATAATTTTTCTGCATCATAAAAAGTAAACCCGAATGAGGCAATTCATCAAGCACTAAACCTGCATTCGAAACACAAACAAAGAACACTTAAGAGAAAGCGGATTTCACCAAAGCACCTACGAAATTGGTAGAAAATATTAGACTTTCCCAGCCTAAAAGAAAAACCAAAGCATTATTACCAAATTCATTCAAATCCAAAAGTAAATACATAAAATCAACATTTAATTCGCCAGTACACCTAAATTACTCTAGAAATTCAAATTTATAGCTAATTAAACATTATAAAATATTAAAAAATGAATCTAAAAGCAAAAATATGTCGACAATCAAATCAAAATCAATTCCTCTAATTCGATTCCAAATGTCTCAGGCACGGGTTGCACGATAGAGTGAACGAGCTTGCTAATCGTGGTACCTCTATTTACAAGCTTGAATATCCTCTCCAGTAACTATTCTTTTGCTCAAGTCAATGTGACCTTTTAGCTTGTCACACCGACCATGACGGCTCGATGCGGCTGACTTTAAGAACTCCAACAAAAGGATAATCCTGACGATGTTGTTGTACTTGAGCAGGCAAGCTTTTAGGGTTTAGACTTTGATGAAATCAAAAGTGTCTTTTGACCTAGAGCTTCAATCTTCAATCTTCGAATCAACTTTTTGCTTCTGGTTCGATCTATCATTAAGAGGCTAGAGAGGTTGAGCTGTTTGATCTGTTTTTGCTTTTGGTTTTGGCCTTTGTTTTATTTTGGTTTTTTGTTGTCAAAAAGAGAGGTAAACGATTTTGTGAAGAGAAAGCAATGAAGAGTTAACAATTTATCCAAATTTGAAGTCCAAAACGACATCGTGAACAATAAATAAAATAATAAATTTAAAAATAAAATAAAATATAAAATCTTAGTATGAGTGAAGATTTATTATCCTATAATATCAATAACTGTTGATACTGGTATGTTAAAAGTATTAAAAACTACTTAAGTCATTAAATACTGATACTCTTTTTTTAATATTAAACCTAATATCAGTGAATGGAGAAATTGTATAGAATATCAGAGGCAATACAACCAATCGATGCATGTATAACATGTGTAATTAAATTTAATGTAACTGCCATTTGCATAATGATCTTTCACAATAAATACACAAATATCACAGTTTCATTTGCTTGTTATATGGTTAATATAATACTTTTATGTTGCGTTTACTTGTCAGTAATTGGAATTGATTGTAATCGAAATGGGCTGAAATCGGAATGAGCTGGAATCAGAATGGGGAATTAGAATCAAAATAAGTTATTTACTTGACCTATAGGAATCGGAATTGAAATGGACTGGAATCCCATTGATATGTTTATTTTATCTTGGAATCGGAATCGGAATCGGGATGAGTTAAATTGTAACAAATTATTAAAAAGTACTTAATGAATTATTATCATAATTATTATTTTATATTTTAATTATAGTGATTATTTATTCAAAAACTATAATTATTAATACATTAATGTTAATAATATATTAATATATTAATTAATGGTAATAATTATTATAATAGTATATTAACTAATTAATTATAATAATAATATTGAATTAATTAAAATAATTATATTAGTAATTATTATAATAGTATATTAATTAATTATAATAAAAGTATATAAATTATTGTGATTATTTATCAAAAATTATAATTATTCATAATTATTGTGAATAATACGTTAATTTATTAATTGATTAATTATTATAATATATGAATTAATTATAATCATAATATATTAATTATTGTGATTATTTATTCAAAAATTGTAATTATTAATAATTATTGTTAATAATATATTAATTTATTATGATATATTAATTAATTAATTTTAATAATATATTAATTAATTATGATATATTAATTAATTAATTTTAATAATATATTAATTAATTATAAATGAAGATGATATGGGCATTATTAATTTCCGGCAGAGGGCAAAATAGTCATTTCTAAGAATGAGAGACTCATTCCCACCTCTCCCTTGAGAATGAGTCTCCTCTTTCCCAAATTGTGGTGGGTCTCATGGTTCTAATTCCGTTTTCTGATTTTATTTTGTAAAGTAAACATTGTCAATTATTCCACTTCCGGATTCTAGTTCCCTAATTCAGGAAATAAACGCAACATGAATGTATTGTAAAATTTCTCCAACAAATGTCATTTTTCTTCTACCAGCAGTGTATACTTGATATTAATATTTTCGTTCAATTCTATAAGATTGCCCTTTATGGTAACTTTAATTACAGTGACTGATTCTAATTCGTAGATGTTTCCATTAGAAATGTTTTTTTACTGCATTGCATAAATCGATGAAGACCCGTGTTGGGCTTACATATAGTTTCCATTGGGCTGGTCTATATCTAAACAGAATGCGGCCTATACAGCATAAATCAAACCCGGCTCCCTCCTGTTTTCAGACAGGTTTGCACTATATTTATTTGATAATAATAATAATAATAATAATTTTAAAACATTTGTTTATATTTTTCAAATATTGTATTGGTCAGCATATCTTTGCTCGCTCCTCAACTAAACTTTTCTTACAATTGATCTTTTGCATGCGGTCGTTAAACTCATTTCACAGCAAATTTGGTACCACTTCAATCTTCCTCTTGCGAGCTGCGTAGTGGTACAAGAATCTTCCGTGACAATTTTTAGTTTACTATAGATTTACCATCAAAGTTTTAAAATCGACATAAAGAGTTTATTCTTCCCCTAGAATGATTGAGAATAGGCTTGGTCTTTCAGATTTTCTATTAAATATAAGTGTTGACCACTTTGACCAAATAAATTATAATTTTATCCTTTAACTATAACGAATAATTAATGCAAAATGACTTAAATGTCCATAAACTTTATTTTAATTTTCTTTTTCTTACCCTTTTCTTTCTCTCTCCCCTTTCTAATAAATGCTGTCCAGTTAAAAAATTTCGAAAGACTTCATTTTTAATCGATTATATGTTTTCACAGTCAATCTTTTCTTTTTCTGGTCTAGTGAATCGGTTGGTTCGAAAGAGAGTGCTTTCAACACACGAACCATTTAAAGAAGCTTTGGACTACTAGGATTAGGCATTACTTGAACATTGGGTCGTTATAACTTGAAGGTACGTGATTCAGAAATGTATAATGGAGGGTTTCTAAGATTGATAATTCAGTAGTGTATTTATTTATTAACTCTTTAGCAACAACAAAGGCATCAAATTTTTTGTTTCTACCTGAAGTAAAATTCTTTGATTAACAAAACAAGGATCTGACAAAAGGGTACAATTTCCAGCCAAAACAGTCACGGGTTGAACTATTAATTTTTCGTGGCTTTTCAATTACTCGAGGCACCAAATCAAAAAGTGAAAAAAAAAATTACTTAAGGCACAATCCTGTGACTTTTCAACCTATCAATCCATGTGATAAACGAATTCTTAGAATTCCTGAAACCCAAGAACCCGTGCTCCTTACTCTTGTTCATGCTAACAAAATAACCCGCACCAATATTCAACACCACATCTGCATATGACCAAACAGCAACCTCATTCAATTTTGTTGGCTGCAGCTGATTCTCTCTCACAATCTCCTCCCACACACTTTCTTTACCTTTCATAACTTCCTCAAATCTCACCTTCTCACAACCCATTTCTTCTCCAAACCCATAATTCTCAATCTCAAACTGCTCAGCCAACACTTTCCATAAATGCTTCCACTTAAAAACATCTCCATTGGTGCAATTGAAAGCTTCGTTTCTTGCATTAGGATCCACTGCCGCCCAAATTTCCTGCTCCGCAACCAACTCTGCGTCCGAAAATTCTTGGAAACCTTCCCAAGTATCTCTGGTCCCATGAAATACTAGAGGAGCACCTTCGTGTTTACAAATAGCTGCGTACACGCAGAGAGTGCCTATAATATTCATCAAACTATAAGGTGAAAACCCAAATATTCCGGAAGGCCGGTGTATGGACCAAGCTAAGCCCTCTCTTTTGTCAACTTCTTCAAACAATATATCTTCCTGATCATAGTAAAAAAGCGGCACGTTTAGTCTTGGCAAATCCTCAGTAAAAGGCGGATCGTGAGACGGTATCTTGCCAATACACTCGAATGGACCCACGTAATGTTTGCCTCCCGTTTGGAGACAGATGTGGCGGAGATTAGGCGCATTCGGGATTACAGAACGGAGCACGTTACGAAACATGGCGCCGTTGATCTTGCAATTCTCGGCTTCAGTGGGACGGCTGGCCCACGTCACATAGAAGATGTGGGTGACGTCAGTGAGTTTTGAGAGCTTGGCTTGCGTATCATCCGGGTCGGAAATGTCGCATTGGATGTAATCAATAGGGTACCTGGCGTTCCAATTAGGCCGGGGGCGTCGGGCCACCCCGTGGACCTTCCACGGGCCACCGAGGGTATCTGGTCGGGGCAAAATCTCAGCTAGGCTGTTGCCTACAATTCCTGTCACGCCTACTACAAGTCCCACGTTCTGGTAGTCTTGAGGTCGCGCATCTTCTTCCAATTTGTTCTGTACAGCGCAAATTAAACAAACATTATTTTAAATATCAGCATGTTACGTGTATGTATAAGCTTTTCAAGAGAGACAATTAGGGGGTCGATCTTTACCTTAGCAGCGCCAATACTACCTGCCCACCGCCAGCTCATTTTTTGATGAATCTGGAAAATTGATGATAAGTTTAGAGACTGCTTATCTATAAACAATTATACGAGCACTTTCTAGAAGGTACTTTTCAGTTGAAGTTAGATAATGTGAATATGTGATCAATAATGAAAGATCCAATATCATAATGCGTGGTGAAATGTGGTTCCGGCTAAAGGCCAAGCTTCGCACTGTCATTGTCAGTCAGTTTGCTTTCCCGCAGTTTTCAAGCTCGTGCCAACTCAAATAAATAAGTAGGCCAGTGTCGGTGACCATTGCAATAAAATCGCCCTATGATTAATAATGAAAGATCCAATATCATAATGTGTGGTGAAATGTGGTTCCGGCTAAAGGCCAAGCTTCGCACTGTCATTGTCAGTCAGTTTGCTTTCCCGCAGTTTTCAAGCTCGGTGCCAACTCAAATAAATAAGTAGGCCAGTGTCGGTGACCATTGCAATAAAATCGCCCTATGATTATTACGGAAGCTTCAGTACGTGGACCCTGAGTTTTAAACCTAAAATCAAATATATGTCTCTTCACTTTTATAATTTGCTTAAGGCACACCAGTCAGTTTTGGGAGAAAAAGAGTCTTTAATTTGTATTTTCATGGAAATAATCAAAACATTTGATATTGTGGTACTGGAACTTTGAAGCTATAAGTACAATTAAAAAAACAATTGTAACTATGAATTAAAAATTAACAATTTCTAGTAAATATGACTATTAAATAATAATTTTGATAAAAATAATATATATATTATAGTTTATTCGTCATACAGGTATGAGATTAAATTAATTTAATTTCTAAATCAAAGCTAGTATATACTAAATGGTTGTAACTTTTAAGCCGTAACTACTTAACTTCAATATCAAAAAAGGCCTTAGAGCCCGTTTGGAATTACTTTTGGTAGTTCCCAAAAGTAATTTTGAAAAAGTAAACACTACTACAAAATTGGTCTTTTATGACAGTTTTAAACGACATAAGATGACGGTTTTAAAACCGTCATCTTAGGCACCGACATTAAAGAGGGTATGTTTTTTATGATGGTTCACTAACCGTCATTAAATGTATATTTTTAATGACGGTTTTTTAAATAACCATCATTAAATGTGTCATTTTAATGACGGTTTATTGTAAGAACCATCATTAAATATCTATCTTTAATGACGGTTTATTTAAATAACCGTCATTAAATGTGTCATTTTAATGACGGTTTATTGTAAGAACCGTCATTAAATATTGAAACAACATTTAATGACGGTTTTAGAAGAAAACCGTCATCTTTGTTGTAGAACACTATATTTGATGACGGTTCTTTTGAAATAACCGTCATCTTTGTTATTTATTATTAAAAAAATAAATTTGGCAAATTTCAGGCTATTTCACGCCCCTATTTTAATTCTAATTTCATATTAAATTCTTTACAATTATTTTTCACAAATGTTTCATATACAAAATGATGCAAATGTTTCATATACAAAGAGATAGCTCTACAAAAATCTCCAACAATCATTAAACTTCTACAAAAATCTCCAACACTAGCAACCAACAAGATTGGCATGTGTGAGTACATCTAATTTCTCATCAAGTCTTCAATTGCAAATGAATCTCACCAGCTTCAGCAATCTACATCATTCTTACAAAGAATAAAGAGGAATTAAGATATATTCATATATTATAAATCATAAATATTAAATCATTTTAGTGACTTAAGTTGTAAAACAAGACTTTAAAGTACCATATCACTATTAATTAATAGACTTACCTCAAGTAAGTTAATCAACCATGTGTTCAGATAATAAATGACAACACATTCGCCAAAATAGAGACAATAAAAAACCATTAACTACATCATCCATAAGAGATCCAGTACCTACCCATTATACACTTGGAAATAAAAAAATTAAGGCCTGAGGTTTAGAATACTACGTCTCAAAATTTCAGCGAAATAGCACCCAAAATTTCTAAGTGCAATTTTAAATACAAAACAACAGTAAAGCAGCCCTTGAATGCTTCCAGGTGCTTTGTTTCTGCATAAAATGCGGTAAAAACAGCACTTGGAAGTTTCCAGGTGCTGTTTTTGCTGCATAATAGTAGCTAAACATAACCTAGGAACAGTTTTAGGTGCTGTGTTTTTGCGTAAACAACAGTAAAAATAGCACCTAGAAATTTCAGGTGTTGTTTTTACTGCATAACAGCAGCGAAACATTACCTGGATGCTTCCTAGTGCTGTGTTTTTACAGAAACAGCAATAAAACAACCTCTTGTGCTGTTGCACAGTAGCAAAATACTGCAATTTAAACTGAAAAAATATAAGTGAGAAAGGGTTAAGCAGCCAAAAGTAAATCCATCTACATATGCGCACAAACAAAATGAACAATTCACTTCCAAAAGCTTCAATAATTTTTTTACCTTAAATGGAGGAAAGTTAAAGTGCATAAAAACAATTTCTTTGCTTTACTGACTTGAACTTGTGAAATCAACCCACTGATAAAATTTTTGCCCTTCTTCCTTAGAACCATAAACATATATAATTGAATTAATTTTATGGGAACTTCATCAAACATCATATGTAAATGAATGCATTATTCCACTTCCAAATATAATCGAACTCTAAATCCTTGAGATAAAGTCCAAAACCAAAATATCTTATCAATCACACAATTATCATGACATAAACTTGGGGTCTAGAAATATGGCCAAAAAAAAGGTTGAATACTAAAGTCTAACATCTTTTCTCTTCATTAGAATTGTGTCCAGTATCCTAAATGGTTTCTATTTTAGATTAAACCTACAAGATACTAGATAGTAGATCTAAAATGGGAAAAAAAATACATTTTACAGGTTTTTGCTTGTCTAGCAAGAGCAAATCCAAAATGCATCACATAGAACAGCCATGATCCAATATAAATTTCGTGATGATTCCAACAAAGAGTTTGACAGTACATACCTTCTCCCAGATGTTTCCCCTGATGTTATTCTAACCTTCTTCCTCATAATGACTGCCATTATAAACCCAAATGTGAATGTCATGCAGGCATTGTACATTTGCCAACTGAATTTGTAAATGAAATAGGTAATCAATCCATAGGCATAATCAGAAAAATTGAGAGCAAGACTTTATGGCATTAATAGGGCTAAACACTTTATCAAGGGGAACTTTTGTATGGTCACTGATTAAGGGGACACAACTCAAAACAAACATTCCAACGCCAAGTTAAAAGATTGTTTTATGTGCAAGCACATTCGACTAATTGTCATACTAATAAAAAAGAAAAAAATTTGAACATTAACAGGACAAAATAAATGATAGTTCAAGTTGTTAGATATGAAAACACCTTCAAGAAGTTTTTGATCCGTAGCAAAAATTACAAATCCGACAGATAAATCAACTCCCAAATTCACTGTTAGAGATGAAAATATGAAATTAAGAGTAAGTAACTAACTAATTAATCACAGAGAACTAACCAATCGAAGCAATGGAATCAAAGCAATTGTCTAAAAGCTTCGGCCAACAAAGAGTGCAGATATATTATCAAACAACAGAGACTCACCTAATAGAGTGCTTTCTTTAGCGAGTCAAACGAAGAGTGATGGTAAAGCTAGGGTTTATTTGGTTCGATGGTGATTGACGGTGGAGGCTTTAATTTCATGCCATTAAGGATTGGGTTTTCTTCGACGGCGAGGGTTTGGATATGGGTTAGAGTTTTCTTGAGTACGTAAGAGGGCTATAGTGTTGACTTTGTCATAGTAGAGAGTGAGCATGAGAAAGAGGGGCTGTTGGTGTTGGCTTGCTGTTGTGTGTGCGTGAGAGAGAGAGTGACTGCTGGTGGCCTGTTGCTACTGTGCTTGGCTATTGCTGCATGGGCTAAGTGCGCCGGCGGCGTGCGTGCTGTTGACAGAAAGGGGCAACGTGTGTGCGCAATTGCTTTTAATGTTTACAAATTATTTGTAATTTTAGGGATTTGGTGTTTAGTATAAGGCCAATTTTTTTTTTTTTATAACTATATCAATATATACGATGACGGTTGTTTTATGCAACTGTCATTAAAAATGTCAATTTTTAATGACGGTTCTTAAAGAACCGTCATTAAAATTAAAAGTATTTTAATTATATATATAATGACCGTTATATATTATAACGGTCATTAAAAATTATGATTTTCAATGACGGTTTTGTTAAGAACCGTCATTAAAAATAATTTATTTTTAATGATGGTTTTTTAAAAACCGTCATTAAAGGTAGTACTATTTTAATTACACATATAATGACCGTTCCATGTAAAAATCATCATTAAAAATTATTATTTTTAATGACGGTTATTAAAAAACCGTCATTAAAAGTAATATTATTTTTAACTACACATATAATGACCGTTGTATATAAGAACCGTCATTAAAATAGTGACTTTTAATGACGGTTTTTATAAATGAACCGTCATTAAAATTAAGTGTAAATTTTATTTGATATTTAATGACGGATTTATTACATAACCGTCATTATAAGTGGTATATATTATGACTGTTCATATGATAACCGTCATTAAATATTTTTAATGACGGTTCTTCTAAACAACCGTCATAACATATGGGTCATTGTTTTACATTTTTGTAGTAGTGAAATGTCAATTTTGGTGTTTGGAAAATTTTTTAAAAAATTACTTTTAGCAAGATCACCCCATCCTATAGCAAGTTTTGAAAAATAGGGATGCAGTATCTTTTTAGTATCTGATTTTGAAAATCAGTTTTATATTTAATACAATTTCATAAATCTTCAAATATATTATAAAAATCTAAAATTATCCTTATGAATTACGAAATAAAATCATTAATTTTAAAGAGATTGTTATCACCAATTATATTAAGATAACCAAATAAAATCAATAATTTAAAATATTTATTTTAGTTATCAATTATTATATATATACAATAAAAAATATTTTTCATACACGTTTATAAATGCGTAAATAAATTAAATAAATTTTATTCAACATTGTGTCCAATTAATTTATTTATATTCTTACAATAATTTAATAGTAATATGATTATAGAAGCCAAAACATCAATTTTTTTTGGTTATCAAATGGTGTAAAAAGTCAAATGAACACAAAATGCATTTGTAGTCTATTGAAATATCAAAATTGTCCTCAAATTGTAAATCTCAGCCATTTACACACAGGAACCTCGTACAAGCGATTGTGAAACTCGATATATGAATAAATGAAGAATTCTTTTTTTTCTCTTAAATTTTAGGAAATAGTTAAAGATGTTCATATGAATGAATGGAAGTTTTTTTTTTTCTCATCTCATTAATTCATGTGAATATCCATGAAGTTTATTTGAATGAACAATTTTTTTTTCTCAATAAATATGCCATCATGAAAAAAGTTTTGGCTCTTGTGTAAAATTTGAAAATCATAAAAAAAATATATCAATAAAATAATTCTACATAATCTATGCTCACCAATTACTAAGAAGGGTAAATGCTCATTTAATCCATATATTTTGACATAACTAACTTTTCAACCATATTATTGTTGGAAAAAAAAAAACAGTCCTTTGATTGGTAATTTTTAGCTAGTTATACAAATTTTGCAAGTTTCTAAATCTCACCTCCACTAGGCAAACTTACGTAAATAATCAAAAGAGAGACGTCGTATTTAATTTAGAAGTTGTTCTCGTTTAGGCCCTATTTGATATTGAAATATTGTAGCATTGTAAGAAAAAAGAAAAAAAAAGTTGTAACTATTAAATAAAAATTGATAATGTATAATAAAATAATTATTAAATAATAATTTGACAAAAATAATAAAGACACTATAGGTTTTTTCATACAAGTGTGAGATCAAATCAACTTAATTTCTAAGCTACAATAGTTAATGTTTACTAAACACTTTGATACTGTAACTTTTAAGATACAGCTGGCCAACCTTGGGTTTAAATCGTTTATAAGGTAATAATAGACATGACTTTAGAAGCTAAAACATCAATTTCTTTTCTTTTTTTAATTATCAGATAGTGTAAAACATCAAACGGAAACAACTAAATATGTGATCCTATTATTGTGAATATATCAAAATTATCCTCAAATTATGAATCTCTGCCATTTACAAAAAAGAATTTAGTACAAGTGAATGTGAAAGTTGATATGCAAATAAATGAATAATTCTTTTTTTGAAACGACCCGTCTCGCACTCAGGGCGAGTCTGTCTAAACTCGTATAATCAAATCGATAATAATTATAATATCTAAGAATTCTATCAAAAATTCGACAGAATCTCCCCTATAAATAAAACATCCCCAAACCTGCAATTTACAAAACAATACTCCCAAAATAATTCAATATCCATCCATCCTTCATAACCAACTTCTCAAGTCAACATATCAAATATCACCCAAATCATTCTAATATTAAAATACAATGGTTATCCTTAATTACAAAATATAATAAATAAATACAATTCGCAATATCTCAAATATCAAAATATTAAATCTACAACTCCTAGCACCATCAAGTGGCCACAATTTCAAATCTAACTATCGTTGCTGGGTCGACTGATATACCTACAAATCTCCTGTTTGGGGGGGGGGAAATATAATAAAAATGGGGTGAATATAAAACTCAGTGAGCTCAGTGAGTGGATAATAGTTTTTGAAAAAATAAATTTATTTAAAATGATTTAATCTTTCTCAAATCAATTTCATCAAAATATCATAAGAACTTATATAAACATATTCAATTCAAATCATTCATTGAAATACTATATTACATAAATCTGCATAAAATCAATGAAATCATAATACTTATAATATCAAATGCTGAATATAAAAAACTATCACCAAACAAGTACCCAAGGAAATGATCTCATCATATCCGGACCTCGACGAAAGGGCAATCAAAGAACCATCATGCCCCGGAGCTACAACGGATAGACGGGGAAATCTCATCTCATATCTCATGTATCTGAACATCTGTATCTCTATAATCATCATACTGCATGCATAAGCCCCCAAAAGGCAAAAGCGCCCAAACACACGGCCCAAATCCTCTATGTGTGCTCAGACGGGCCCCAAAGGCCTCTATCTCATCTCATCTGTATCTCTGTATTCATCTCGTATTATCTGTATCTCTGTATCTAGAGAGGAAGGGTACTGTCCAATGATTTTCCAAATAACATTTTATACACATGTACGTAAACATATAATCACATCTTAAATCTCATTTTCTTTTTATTCAACATATCTCAAATCCACTCAATTCTAATATCATGCATCTACTCAAAAACGATAATAAAATCATTAATCAAACTCATTCTTAATAACAATAAATATCAACACATAGATAAAAATCAAATTTCTAGAAAATCATTAAATCGAAGCATCAAATACTTATTATTTTTTTTTTTTTGATACATTGGAGCCTAGTAAAACTAGGCTAAAACAGAACGGGGAATAGAGGTCCCATATATATCATTACATAACCAATAACAAAGACCCTCGGGGGGGTTTTCAAAGACATGAAGTCCAAGGGGTAAGGAACCAGCAAGTTTCGCCATGGAATCTGCAGCAAAATTGGCTTCTCGATATATATGCTTTATGGTAATGAGCCATTGTCTATTCATCAGTTCCTTTATGGCAGTTATAAGAGAAAAATGTGCATTAGGCATCAAGCTAGTAGAGGAAGCATCAAATACTTATTTATCAAAACATACTGCACTGTATCATAAAATCAGCATATACTATGAAAATAAGTTTTGTATATTCCACTCACAGTGACGAAGTCCAAACTCGGTATCAACAACGTCTGCGGGATGATTCTCGTTCGCGGATCCTCCTAATCAAGGAAATGACATAATCATTCTCCGTAAATTTGAAATACAACTAATTTTACATAATAATTCTCGAAGCGAATATCTATCAACAATAAACTATTCCCGCATGCACAAAATTACTGAAATATCCCTACATGCCAAAATTACCAAAATGCCCCCAACATCATTATTTTACCAAATTATCATCAGAATCTTCAATTACTAAATTGTCCTCAATTCAGATCACGAAATTATCACAATGTCAGAAATTACGAAATTACCCTCAGCACGTAAAATTACCAAAATGTCCTTACCAACTTAAATTACCAAATTACCCTCAAAATCTCAAATTACCTCACTGCCCTAATATAAAATTACCAAATTATCCACTAATTCCATAAATTACAAATTCACCCTAAAGTTTTATGAATTTACCGAATTGCCCCTACCGGTCAACGGTGACCGGACTTCAGTCAACGACAATGGGAAGCTTAGGTCTGATAGTTCAGACCTCGGTGAGTCCAATGGTGGTGCCCGTGAGTCCCCACGCGCGGCGATAGCGGTGGATCGAAGCTCCAAAATCTGTGAGCTTTCCGGTGGTCGTTTGCAGCAAAGACGGCGTCCCTGGTGGTCGTGGTCAGTCGGAAAGTGATGAGTGTGAGTTGAGGAACAAGATCCGAGTGGTGGCGGGATTAAAGGCGGTGAAAACGGGTCTTGGCCGAGAATTTTCGAGCTCAATCGCCGGCTTTCTGGTCTGTTTTCGACGGCGAGGGTGGCAGGGCTATGACAGCCGGCTTCCAAGCTTCATATCGGTACCAAGCTTGGCCGGTGAGGTGGCCGGAATCACGAGATCCGTCCGGGTCAAAGTCGCGGGTCGGGTCGGATTCGTGGGTCAAACCGGATCAATTCTCTCTCTCTCTCTCTCACGTGCCCCCTCTCTCTTTCCTTTTTTGGAAACCAGATTCCCACTTTCCATTTATAGAAACTGGCTTCTTTTTTTTTTTTTTTGCACTTAAGCTTAATACAAATTAAGCTAATACCGGACCGTGACGAAAATAAAGTCCGACTACCCGAGCTTTTAATCGCGCTCAATTTATCTCGATTTAATGTTGTGATAATTTTAAAATTAATATCGAAGAGGAAAAATTAATTCATACACTTAATTAGAAAAAATCAAAGTGCATATGTTACATTTTTATTTTAATTTCAAGAAATAGCTAACTTGTTCATATGAATGAATTGAAGTTTTTTTTTTGGGTTTTCTCATCTCATTAATTCGTGTGAACATTCATGAGGGTTAATTGAATGAACAAAATTTTATTTTCTCAATAAATCTGCTATCATAAAAAATGTTTTGGCTCCTGTCTAAAATTTGAAAATCGTAGCAAAAAGTATAACAATAAAATAATTCTACATAATTTATACTCACCAATTAATCAGGAAAATATATTAGATATAATTTTGATGGAATCAACAAAGTGAGATAGAAAGAAGAAAAAGTGTCTAAAGCTTCAATTTTGTTAGGTTTTTATGAATGTCTCACCATGTTAGGAAATCAATAGTGTGTGTGTGTGTGTATTTAGAGATTTTCTACTAAATGTAAGTATTGACCGCTTTGTTCCAATAAAAATACAATTATACCCCCCTAACAGTTGGGAATAATTATGAGAAGGTGACATAAATGCCCATAAACATTAGGTTAATTTCATTTTCTCACCCATTTTCTTTCTCTGTCCTCTCTCTAAATAATTCTCTCCAGTTAAAAAATATTGGAAGATTTCATTTTAATCGGTTATATTGTTGCAGTCAACTTTTCTTTCCCTCTTTCCTTTTCTTGTCTTTCGAATCAGTTGGTTTCGACGGACGAACTATTTAAAGAAGCATTGGACTAGGATTAGGCTTTGAACATCGAGTGGTGATAACTTTTCATTGATTGGAAAGCAAAGATCAAACAAAAGCTGCATTTCTTCCAGCCAAACAATCACAATTTGAACAATTAATTGAAAGCTTTAACTAACAATTAATTGAAAGCTTTAACTAAGGCACAAATTAAGAAAAAAAAATTACTTAAGGCACAATCCTGTGACTTTTTAGCCTACCAATCCAAGTAACGAAGGAATTCTTAGAATTCCTGAAACCCAAGAACCCGTGCTCCTTACTTTTGTTCATGCTAACTAAATAACCCGCACCAATATTCAACCCCATATCTGCATATGACCAAACAGCAACCTCATTCAATTTCGTTGGCTGAAGCTGATTCTCTCTCACAATCTCCTCCCACACACTTTCTTTACCTTTCATAATTTCCTCCAATCTCACTCTCTCACTACCCTTTCCATCTTCAAGCCCATAATTCTCAATCTCAAACTGCTCAGCCAACACTTTCCATAAATGCTTCCACTTAAAAACATCTCCATTGGTGCAATTAAAAGCTTCGTTCCTTGCATTTGGATCCAGTGCAGCCCAAATTTGCTGCTCCGCAATTAACTCTGCGTCCGAAACTTCGTGGAAGCCTTCCCAAGTATCTCTACTGCCATGAAATAGTAAAGGAATGCCTTCATGTTTACAAATAGCAGCGTACACGCAGAGAGTGGCTGTAATATTCATCAAACTATAAGGTGAAAACCCAAATATTCCGAAAGGTCGATGTATGGACCAATTCAAGCCTTCTCTTTTTTCGACTTCTTCAAACAATATGTCTTCTTGAGTATAGTAAAAAAGTGGTACGTTTAACCTCGGCAAATCCTCTGTAAAAGGAGGATCGTGAGACGGTATCTTGCCAATACACTCGAATGGTCCCAGGTAATGTTTGCCTCCAGTTTGAAGACAGATGTGACGGAGATTCTGTGCGTTTGGGATTACAGAACGGAGCACGTTATGAAACATTGCACCGTTGATCTGGCAGTTCTCGGCTTCAGTGGGACGGCTGGCCCACGTCACGTAGAAGATGTGGGTGACATCAGTGAGTTTTGAGAGCTTGGCTTGTGTATCGTCCGGGTCGGAGACGTCGCATTGGATGTACTCCATCGGATGACTGGCATTCCAGTCGGGCCTGGGGCGTCGTGCCACCCCGTAGACCTTCCAGGGGCCACCAGGAGTATCCGATCGGGGCAATATCTCAGCCAAGCTGTTGCCTACAATTCCTGTCACGCCTAATATAAGTCCCACATTCTGGTAGTTTCCAGGTTTCTTATCTTCTTCAAATTTCTTCTTCACAAATAAAAACAATGAGTATTTAAAAAATAATGATGTTTAAATTAGAAAAAAAAAAACCCTAGTTAATTAACATTATTTCTATCATTGTTCATTTTTCACATTTAAAAGTGGTACATAAACTTATCAAGTACAGACTTAGAGAGAGTTAGTCTTATTCTTACCTTAGGAGCGTCAACAGCACCTGCCCACCTCCGCCGGCTCATTTTACAGAAGATGGATAATGAATTTTGTTTTTGCTTCTACTTGTGTAGGAACCATAGCTAACAAAGCAGCGAATCGAACGACCGTGAGCAGTGAGTGACGTGTGTGGCAGAATCTGGATCACTCGCTGATGATAAATTATCGAAAGATCAAATACACAATGTGTGGTGAAAAGTGAAGGCCAGTGTCCGTGGGCCTGCTGCAACAACTACTCGACCCTTGTCATACAGGGATTTGACTTTTGCTAGGCCACCGCTGCTTCTATGGGCATTGATGTTGATTAGGATGTTAATATTCTTATCATACAGAAGCTATTAAATGGAATCTGCTAAAAACGTTGATTCCGCACTGAGTTGTCTCAGGCTCAATTTCTCATACATTTATATTCACTATCGACTAATTGTACTTTTTTAAAAAGATGTTTGATTTCAGTTTATGAAGATAAATTTAGATTATACTAATAGTTTTATGAGGCATTATTGAATTAGATTGTTGGCAGCTGGGCTCCTAGCCACGGGCGCCAATGGACCATGGGTGCACCAGTTTGAGTCCAACCTTCAGCTAGGATTCAATTCCTCCTCTACATAGTAATAAAATG
This sequence comes from Citrus sinensis, assembly GCF_022201045.2. Lineage (NCBI taxonomy): Eukaryota > Viridiplantae > Streptophyta > Magnoliopsida > Sapindales > Rutaceae > Citrus > Citrus sinensis. The sequence continues at coordinate 17,604,106 of NC_068560.1, forward strand.
GATATAATCCTGCAAAATTAGAGAGCCAATTTCTAATTGTAACATGTAAATGCTTTAAAAAAATTTAAATTAGATCGTTGGTGTTTTATCATCTACTCGGTAACGAAGAGAAAAATTTGTGTGAGATCGGTTGAGCCATTATTGTCCTTCCATTTGATGGAGTAATGGACTTTAATTTGATGGTGAATTAGAAGAATATGGAGGCAAAGAACAAAGAATATTTCTTAGGATTTGAGACGTATTTGCACACTTTCCTTTAAGGTTTTATTTACCCTCACCAATCTTGGTTTGCTATAAAGTTTTAATGGCAAATTACCCCCAAGATATATCAAATCCTAAATACAATCTCTAGCAAATAAGATTGTATTTCTAGAACATATATGAAACCTACAAAAAATCTGATATTAATCTTATTGTATATCTTTCTTATTATGAAGAAGATGTTTAGTAAAGAATACAACCATTCGAAATGGTATTTCTTCAAAGACACTCTTTTTTGTTTGATTTTGCAACGTTTGACACTTGAAATTTTCAAGCTTGCTAACCGTTTTCTAGTTGACGCCTTTCTGGAAATAAACGGTGAACCGTTTTCTTAATAAACGGTGAGCCGTTTTATTCCAGAATGTCAAATACGTTACTCACTGTACATAAACGGTTAACCGTTTTCTCCACAAACGGTGAGTCGTTTTCTCTAGACCATAAAACATGCTCTCTGGAGTAAAGCGGTTAGCCGTTTTCTCCACAAACGGTGAGCCGTTTTCTCTAGACCATAAAACATGCTCTCTGGAGTAAAACGGTTAGCCGTTTTCTCAATAAACGGCAAACCGTTTTCGTCCAGAATATCAAACCAAAAAAAACTTGAAAGATGTTACAATCTATCTTACAATCCCCACTAGATTGTAATATTTTTTCAGATTTATTAATGATAAACTTATACATACAAAAAGGTATCTTTCGATTTTAACCTTTAATTAGTGAGTGTATTTCAAAGCATTTACAAGACAATAGTGTGCTAAGCATTAAACTTTGTCTCTTAAGTAAATACCGGAGATACATCACATATAAGCTATCCCAGATTTCAAAGTTGTGTTCCAATAGTTAGCACTATTCCGGCCTTGTGCTCTATCTTGGATTCATGAACATTTACAAGATTAAACCATGACCTTGTTAGAAACGGCACCATTTCTTATGTTCACTTAGGTGAAGTTTCAAATCATGTCTTTAGCTACTAAAAGACTTGAACTTCATTAAGAGTAAATACTCAACCTCAACCTCGTAGCTATTTGCACCGAATATCTCGAATGGGATTATTTATTACTCGGTGTCAAACCAGTCACATAACAACAACTTGTTATTACCCATTTAACTATGGAGTAGCAGTATAACTACTACATAGTTGGGTTACCGTCGTTGGTGACTTTATTATAAAAAGGTTTCAATCCCATTCCATAAGATGTATCCTTAACTAAGTCTCTTGAAAGACCTTTTGTTAAAGGATCTGCTAGGTTCTTATTAGTCCTAACATAAACAATATTAATAACACCATCTGCTATTAATTGTTTCACATATTCATGTCTTAAGCTAATATGTCTAGACTTTCCATTATACACTTTATTATAAGCTCTAGACAATGTAGCTTCACTGTCGCAGTACAAAAAAATAGATGGCATTGGTTGTGGCCACAACATTATATCAAACAACAAATTTCTCAGCCATTCTGCTTCTTTGCCTGCAGATGCAAGTGCTATAAACTCATTTTCCATTGTTGAATGAGTTATGCACGTTTGTTTCTTTGAAGCCCAAGAAACCGCTCCTCCAGCAATTGTAAAAATCCAACCAGAAGTGGATTTATTGTCTCTTGTATTGGTTACCCAACTAGCATCTGAATATCCTTCCAGTACTTCAGGATAATCATTATAAAACAAACCCAAATTAACGGTCCTTTTAAGATAACCAAGTATCCTACCAATTGCTTTCCAGTGTTCAACACTAGGGTTACTCGTGAATCTTGACATTTTGAAAACTGCAAATGCTATATCAGGCCTCGTACAATGCATAGCATACACCAAGCTACCAATAGCACTAGCATATTCTAGTTGAGCTACTATTCGGCCTGAATTCTCTAGTAATTTAATACTAGAATCATATGGGGTATTAGCTTCTTTAAATTTTAAATAATTGAATTTAAGAAGCACTTTCTCTATATAATGAGATTGACACAACGAGTAACCCCCACTATGTTTATTCACTTTGATACCTAAGATAGTATCTACTTCACCAAGATCTTTCATCTTAAATTGTGAAGTTAAATACTTCTTTGTATCATCTACTCCTTGCATATTTGTTCCAAAGATAAGCAAGTCATCAACATACAAGCATATAATCACACCAAAATCATTCGTATATTTAAAATATACACATTTATCAGCATTATTATGCTTAAAACCATGTGATAAAATTACCGAATCAAACTTCTCATGCCATTGTTTTGGTGCTTGCTTTAAGCCATAAAGAGATTTGATTAACTTGCATACCTTTTTCTCATTTCCAGGCAAAACAAATCCCTCAGGTTGTTCCATATAGATTTCTTCATCAAGATCACCATTAAGAAAAGCTGTTTTAACATCCATTTGATGCACATATAAATTGTTCAATGAAGCAATTGCAAATAGCACTCTTATAGAAGTTAACCTAGCTACCGGAGCATATGTATCGAAATAGTCAATACCATTTCTTTGCTTAAACCCTTTGGCTACTAGTCTAGCCTTAAAAGTTTGCAAAGAACCATCATTATTGTACTTTCTTCTAAATACCCATTTGCTGCTAATTGGTTGAGATCCTGGAGGAAGATCAACCAAGACCCATGTTTGATTCGACATAATCGAATCCATTTCATCATTTACCGCCTCTCTCCAAAAAGAAGCGTCTCTAGAAGACATAGCCTCGCTAAATGTCTTTGGATCTTTTTCAATATTTAACAACAATGGTACTTTGTTAAGTACATTCTTTCTATCCCTTTCAACCAAGAAGAGTAGTGCTTGTGATGAAATAAAATCCGGAGCTAAACTCTTTTCTTTCTTTTCACGTTGACTCCTCCTTAGTTCGAAAGATGTCGTAGACTCTTTCCTTTTATTATTGTTAGTGGAGGTAACAGGAGTATTAACACATGGTTGATCAATAATTGATTCTGATTCAATATTAGAATCATGTTGAAATTTATTCTCAATAAATTCAACATCTCTAGATTCCACAATCACATTAGAATCTAAATCTAACAACCTATAAGCCTTGGAATTTTCAGCATATCCTACGAAAACACTTTTTATACCTCTAGCACTCAACTTTGATGACTTAGGGTCATGTATTTTATAAAAACCTAAACAACCCCAGACCCTTAAATACATCAAGTTTGGTTTTCTTCCTTTCCAAATTTCATAAGGAGATATATGTGTTTTCAAAGATGTAATTCTGTTATGAATATGACATGCAGTGAGTAATGCTTCCCCCCACAAACTATTTGGTAGTTTTGCATTAAGGATCATGGAATTTATCATATCCGTGAAGATCCTATTCTTCCTTTCAGCCAAACCATTTTGTTGAGGAGTAAATGGAGCTGATCTTTGGTGAATAATTCCAACTTCTTCACAATAATTATTAAATTCAATTGAGAAATATTCACCACCTCTATCACTACGAACCATTTTGATTTTCTTATCTTTTTGGTTCTCAACTTCAGCTTTGAAAATTTTAAATTTATCAAAAGCTTCACTTTTTGTTCTAAGTAAATACACATAAGTGTATCTAGAACAATCATCAATAAAAGTGATGAAGTATCTCTTACCTCCTCTTGTTAAAATGCCATTATACTCACAAATATCAGTATGTATCAAATCCAATATTTGAGTATTTCGTTCAGCTTTAGGAAAAGGTTTCTTAGTTATTTTAGCTTGGATGCAGATTTCACACTTATGACCTTTAACATCATTGCAATTAATCAAACCATGCTTAGACATGTATTTCAAAGATCTAAAGTTCAAATGTGCTAATCTAGCATGCCAAACATCACAAGACTCAACAATATAAGCTAAGTTGATATTATTATTATTAATGCTGAGTTTGTACATTCCATCACAAGAATACCCTTTCCCAACAAATAATCCATTCTTTGACACAATACAAGTATTACCCTCAAGCACAATCTTAAGCCCATGCTTACACATACAACTAGCAGAAATAATATTCTTCCTAACGGAAGGTACATGAAAGACATTATACAATGTGACTTTCTTTCCAGAAGTGAAGTTGATCTCAACTACTCCTTTCCCTGCTACTATGGCTGCATTATTGTTCCCCATGAGAACCATTTGTCCTTCCGTTTCTTCTTTGTATGATAAGAAAAATTTCTTATCATTACAAACATGAATTGTTGCACCCGAATCGAGCCACCAATCATAGGACTTAGTTTCAGCCATATTGGTTTCAGTAATCATGCCAATTTGCATTTCAAAAACCACAGCACAAATCTCTTCAGATTTGTTTTCAATAACATTAGCTTTATGGGAATTCACTTCTTCCTTTTTCTTCTTGAATCTGCAATCACTTTGGCGATGGCCTTTCTTACCACAAAAGAAACAATTTCTAAAAAACTTTTGTGTGCTGGACTTCTTGAATTTCTTGTCATTCTTGACTTTAAAATTCTTTGAGAATTTACTAGCTTCAACAACATTAACTTTAGTAGAATCATGCTTATCCTTGGATTCACGAGACCTAGTCTCTTCTTCAATTACCAAGTGTTTTTGCAATTCTTCTAAAGTTATGTTCTCTTTACTATGAAGGAGTTTCTTTCTATAATCATTCCAACTTTGAGGCAATTTAGCAATAATAGCCCCAACTTGAAATGATTCAGAAATTTCAACTTTTAATTCTCGAAGCTTAGCAACAATAATTTGTAACTCATGTATTTGATCAAGAATGGATTTTGTGTCTACCATAATAAATTCAAAATATTTAGATACAAGGAATTTGTCAGTACCTTCTTTCTCCGTTTTGTATTTGTATTCAAGAGCATTCCAAATTTCCACCGGAGAAGTCATAGAATTGTAGAGATCATATAATCTGTCAGAAAGCGTATTGAGTATGTGACCCCGGCATATCAATTCATCATCTTCACGACGTTTCCTTGCAGCCTTAACAACTTCGGTATCATCTTCTCTTGGTTCTGGAAATGGTTCCAATTTCGGATCAAGAACATATGCCACTTTAAGAACAGTAAGGAGAAAGAACAATTTTCCCTTCCAACGAGTGAAATTAGTTCCATCAAAACGATCAAGATGGACACTAGGATTCAGAAATGATGTCAAACTCTTCTCAACCTCCATTTGCACAAATTAAAACCTTAAAGATTGATGGTGAATTAGAAGAATATGGAGGCAAAGAACAAAGAATATTTCTTAGGATTTGAGACGTGTTTGCACACTTTCCTTTAAGGTTTTATTTGCCCTCACCAATCTTGGTTTGCTATAGAGTTTTAATGGCAAATTACCCCCAAGATATATCAAATCCTAAATACAATCTCTAGCAAATAAGATTGTATTTCTAGAACATATATGAAACCTACAAAAAATCTGATATTAATCTTATTGTATATCTTTCTTATTATGAAGAAGATGTTTAGTAAAGAATACAACCATTCGAAATGGTATTTCTTCAAAGACACTCTTTTTTGTTTGATTTTGCAACGTTTGACACTTGAAATTTTCAAGCTTGCTAACCGTTTTCTAGTTGACGCCTTTCTGGAAATAAACGGTGAACCGTTTTCTTAATAAACGGTGAGCCGTTTTATTCCAGAATGTTAAATACGTTGCTCACTGTACATAAACGGTTAACCGTTTTCTCCACAAACGGTGAGCCGTTTTCTCTAGACCATAAAACATGCTCTCTGGAGTAAAGCGGTTAGCCGTTTTCTCCACAAACGGTGAGCCGTTTTCTCTAGACCATAAAACATGCTCTCTGGAGTAAAACGGTTAGCCGTTTTCTCAATAAACGGCAAACCGTTTTCGTCCAGAATATCAAACCAAAAAAAACTTGAAAGATGTTACAATCTATCTTACATAATTGTGGTAAGATGGTAGGTCAATCTCACACAAGTATTTTTTTTTTAATTAATTAACTTAATGGTAATTCAATTCCCCTATGACCCATATAACGGGATTTGAATCCAAAATCTCTTTTTTTAAAGGGATGATATTTTGCTTTCCTTAAAATATAGAATGCATGGCTGTCAGACGTGTGCTAAATATCGATTTAGATTATAATCAACTTTTGTCAGTACAATAATAAGTTAATGAATGTTGTTTCAGGTCAACAATTCACACTTTTTATTTAATTCATTTCTTTTTAATTTAACTCACTAAATAAAGGGAGGTAGCATCTTTATCTTCCCTTTATTCCTTTTTTTTTTTGACCTTTTTTAACCACTCCAATGAAACTTCTGTTGGGGAAAAATCAGGTTTTTAAATTTTTATAAAACCTTTTGAAGATCGCTCTCATATAATATATAAGAATTCGTATTCTAGAAATCGTACCTTGCAAATCCGAGTTGGCTTTTTCCGCTGAAGTGATTTAGGCTCCTAGATCACGATCTGCCACCACCACTCCTGTTAGATCACGATCCGTCACCACCACGCTTGTTAGATCACGAACTGTCACCAATGATCTTCCAGGTTATGACTCAGGTTCGATCTGCACTTGACGTGTGGGCGCCTTTATCACTACCAAAGCAACTAGCACGAGAAAATCTTTCTCTCAATAATGGAGAGAGAAATCTTATTCTCTGATTTGTATAAAGTGGCTTCACCTTTTTTCTTTAGGGAAAAATAAGCCTTATATATCTTCCTTTAGTGAAAACCCTAGGCTCCAAAAAATGCCATAAATAAAACTCACGTTATTTTCTTTTTCAATAGGGGACCCACCTTGTAAAATAACATAAGGCCCCTTATACAAAAGCTAATTAAATGGAGCCTCCCACTAAATGATATATTTAGGCTTTTGACCCAAATAGCTAGTTATCTTACTTATTAGTCCAGTAGTGGTGCAGTCAATTAAATGAGCTAACCCGGGGATCATTTGGGAACATACAATAGTGGCTACAATAATTAGGCCTGTAATTAAACTAGCCCAATTATTTAATTCCAAATCTACTCCACTAAAAGATTGGAACTGACTTCCATAATTGTATGCTCGAATAATAATTCGCCCCAAGCCACATTGATTTCTTTACTGCACAATCCTTTGTACCACATCGTTAATTAAATTGATATCTCAACTGTCCAATCAATTTAATAACATCTTATTCCTTGATCCTTACTGGTTTTCTCTAATGATCATTTTCAACATACTAAATATGTTGACACACTCTGGCCAGAGAATTCTATGATCAAGTGCCGAAAACCCATCAAGAGATGTGTTGTACAAATTCTATATTGTTAATCCATAACTCCAATACTCATAATTGCTCCCACCAAGATACCGGGTAATCTTGACCACAAGGCTGTGTCGTGCCCGTTGGTAACTCAAATGGAATAACAATTACAATCATGAAATCATAATTAACTCAAGATTAAGATTACAGTAAAATCAACGCCTATGAGATTTAATTAGTCTGACAGTTATTACAAAGTTAATTAAATCTCATATGTGATCCTGTTCAATGTAGTCGTACTACATCAATAAATTCATACATGATTAAGACAAATCATTCAATGAATTTATTACAGTCTATACCTAAATAAAGTGCCCAACTTTATTTATCAACTGCGAACTAAATTTATTTAATCATAAGATAACTTGTATTTATGTCTTCTGTGAATCCACATGGTGATCACATAAATACATATAATATGATTAAATGGACTTTAATACAAATATTAATGCAATTAAGATATTTGAATAAAATACCTCATTTATTTTATTAATCATAAAAATTGTTTATTACAATTAAATAAACACATATGCTTTTAAAGAGCATATTTTCCCAACAACTTCATCGGTTAAGGGAGCAAAGATCAAACATAAGCTGGAATTTCTTCCCGCCAACAATCACAGATCGAATTGCTAACTGAAGATTTGGCCAATTTGTGAGCTTCATTGTCACATAATCTTGGAATTGACTCTAAACCTTTGTTTATCTCCTTGCCTTTGGAAGTAATTACAGTATGAATTGGTAATACGTTATTAGGGACACATGAAGATTCACGGATGACATAACATCACCACCAAGGCAAGTAAGGCACGGTAGTCCTGTAACTTTTCAGCTTTCAGTATCAGTTTTGAGGTAAGATAAGAAAGAAAAGTCCTTTAATCATATAATTGGAATTTTAGCAAATACATAATTTTTTTGGAAGTGCTAAATCTCACTCTACCGGGCAAAACTTTATGGAAATAATTGAAAGAGAGACGTGGATTGTTTTGCTTCTTGAAGGGTGATCATAACTTAGTGGGCTAAAGGAGTATTTAATGTACTCCAATTATTGACGCATTTGACTTGTTTTAGAACGCAACAATTGACATGACTCTAGAAGCCAAAACATCGATAGTATTTGTACTGTCGTTACCAGGTGTGAACAAACATACGATTGAACGCGACATGCACAAATATGTTGATAGGGTTAAGCAAATAGTTTAATATGCTAATTCATCCTCCCATCGTTGACGGAAAAATCTTAGTATTATATCTAATTGATTACAGAGTTGTAGTCCTTTCGTACCATCCTCAAGGCTGTTATTAGTATCTATTAATGAGTGACGCGTTAATTTATATAAAAATCATTTTTTTTTTCCATAATACTTTTAGGTGGTGTTTAGTTTTAAGAAAGGGAAGGAGAGGAAAAGAGTGGAATGGATGGGAAAGGAGAAGAGAGGAGTGGAAGAGAGTAGTGAAATTAAATTTCATTGTTTGGTTTGACATAAAATTTGATAGGGAAAGGAATTGTAATTTTTTTCTTTGGATAAATTTATCCTTTACCTTAAATACTAAATTACCTATATTAGTAATAAAATATAATTTACTATTACTACCAAATTTTTTTAATTTCAAAAAATTCTAAAACAATTCATGATTTATATTTAATATAAAATATAAAATAATTTAATATGCTAAACTATTTAATATAATTTAATATGAATAAAAGTCGGTCAACATAAGTCAACGCCGACCAACGAAAGTCAACGGCGGCCAGTGACTTTTCAACGGAAGTCCGGTGAAGTTCCGGTGTGCCGGCGGTGATCTGGCCAAATTCCGGCAGAGGTCCAGCGATTTCCGGCAGTGGTCCGGCGAAAGTCCGGCAGTGGTTAATTTATATTTATATATTTTCATATTAAATAAATAAATAAGTTTATTTATTTTATTAAATTTTTAAATCACTCATTCAATTTGATTAATATAAAATTATTTATAATAGTAAATTGATAAAATAAAATTATAAATATTAATAATTAATAACAATAAACAAGTTAAAATATTGAAGGGTAATTTTGGAACTTTGGGTTTTCAATATAAGAGGAATTTAAATTCCTCACTCTTTGGTGTGGAATTCAAATTCTATATTATAAGGGATATTAAATTCTAATGGAAATTAATTTCTTATATATTTTGTGTAACCAAACAATGGAAATAAAAGTAGAATTTGAATTAATTTCCTCTCCCTCATTCTCTCCTCCCAACCAAACATCACCTTAGAGTAATTTCTTTTGTCGTCATAATCCTCTTGCATATTTGGATCCTCTCCTAATATAATCTTTTCTAATATTTGTAAGAGATTTTGATATGGTATTAAATAATTTTTATCAAGAGGCTTATGATTTTCCTTATTAAAGACAAAAACAGGACGGACTATTTGCACCTTAAAAATTATTTTTAACACTTTATTTTTAATAAAAATTTTACCTATCATGTGAATTACTATTAAAGACAATTTGTTATAAGTTAATATTACCTAATTACTTTGAGCATCATATAGCACACGTATGATTCAATTTATAGTTCTCATGCCTTAAAACTCTAAAAAATTTATTTCCAAAATCTTAATCAATACTTAAATGAGCAATGAGTAAATCAATATTTGAGAAAATTTTCGACTACAAAGTATATATGATACTTTTATTTTTAAAAAAAATAAATAAAAGTACTATGAAACTGCCTTTATTACTTTATCTTTTAACCCTTCTTCTTCTCGGTGTTCTTATGCTTCTTCTCCTTCCTTTTCATTTTTTTTTGTGGTATTTATAGAATACATTTTATTATTATGTTCTCATCGCGAGTTATTTTGGGTGCAAAATTAATCTTATATTAAATAAACAAAAAAATTAATAACTAAAAGTGTGTAAAATATTTTATTCACAAATTTTTTATTTTTTTATTATAAATACATATTAGATCTCTTAAAATTGAGTGTACTAAATAATTTTATTGTCTTTTTAAGTAAATAAAGTTAATTAACTTAAATAAATTTGAATGAGGATTTTTTTTTAATTTTAAGAATGTACAAAGTAGAAGCTGATGTTTTAAAATTATTGCATAAATGTAAAAACTAATAAAGTACAAACAACCCAACCCCACAAAAACTCTACGTTTTGGGCTTACAAAAATTCTAAAACTAACAAACAAACCCACATTATCTCTTTTTTTCCATTTTCTTACATAAATCAACCAGGATAGATGAGGTGATTGCTCCAACCCACGTCCTAACCCCCACCATCATGCTTATAGGATTGAATTTTATTTTTCCCCACCGCCAAAATTTCTTCTTTGTTTGTAGGATACAATCTTCAGTTCATTATATCGTTTTCGGTCTCAATCACCCAAGGATGCACTCTGAAGCACTATCACTTGTACTTTCCTAAGGCACAAATATATATATTTAAAAAAAAAATCAATTGAAGATCAAAATATATATTCAAGTAAAACCAATATACACAATATTACCATAAAACTTTTGTTAGGGAATGCGTCTTATTTTTCAACAAGGATTTCCTAGAATATTTTCGTCTTTAATAGGATTCATATTTAAGGAATAAGTAATTTCCTCTTTGGGACTTGACTTATTCAAGGAGGAATAATACTAGTACAAGAAAATGATTACTTCTCCTACAAGAACTAATCACTATATATAGGGAGATTGGGTTCACTTATTTATATAAGACAACAATCAATTCTCTGCAAGTAGACAATTTTTAGTGTGAGAAAGACAGTGGGACTATTGAGAGATTAGGTGTTATTGAGGTTTTCTGTGTGAGAAAAAATACTAGAGTGATTGTAATAATTTTTCACATAGTAGATTTTTCTCTCGCCGTCCTTGGCTGGCAGCCATAGTTTTTCTCCAGTATAGGAGTTTTCCACGAAAATTCTTGTGTTGTGTGATTGCTTTTATTCTCCATCTATTTTTCTTTTTATTATTTGTTTGATATTTTTTATTACAAGATCTTTGGGCGGAATTTAAATTCCCTAACAAGTGTTATTAGAGCTAAAAATTATTCCGTAAAGCAATTATGTCAGCAAATAAATTTTCAAATCTTGTGAGGATTGAGGTTGAAAAGTTTGGTAGAAGAATAAATTTTGACTTGTGGCAAATTCAAGTCAAGGATGTATTAATTCAATCAAGGCTACACAAGGCTTTAAAGGTCAAACCATCCCCTACTTCTAGCAGTGACTCTGGGAAATTTGTTATGAGCAATGAAGATTGGGAAGAATTAGATGAAAGAGCTGCTGCAAGTGCTATACAATTATGTCTAGCAAAGAATGTTCTTACTAATGTCAGAAAGATTCCTTCGACAAAAGAAATTTGGGAGAGGCTAGAAAATTTTTATTAAAAAAAGAGCATCTCTAATCGCTTGTACCTTAAGGAGCAGTTTCACACGTTGAGAATGATTGAAGGTACAAAACTTTCTGATCATCTTAGTGTTCTCAAAAGCATCGTGACAGAACTGGAAGCAATTGGAGTTAAAATTGAAGACAAAGACAAGGCGCTTAGGCTATTATGGTCTCTTCCAACTTCCTATAAGCATTTGTTGCCTACTTTAATGTATGGGAATGAGACTATGGATCTTGAAGAAGTTACTAGTACTCCACTTTTAGAAGAAAAAAGGCTAAATGGTGGAAGTAATGAAGTTTCAAATGATTCGGCATTGACAGTTGATTATTGGAAGAAAAATAACTCAAACAAGGAGTCTACTGGGTGTGTGGACAATCAGGGCACCTTAAAAGGGATTGTCAGAAAGTAAATGGAGCAAGCTCAACAAGTGGCTCCAAGTTAGTATTTGAAGATATATACTAATAGTATTGCTAGCAGAACGTCTCTCATTATTGTGGGAGATGATGGTCTGTTGTAATAGATGATAAAGATATCCTCATGGCAAGCTGCTAGTGCCATGGAAGAGGATGTTTACTGCTAGAAGGTTCAGAAGATTTGCACACAAGGCATGATTTGGCATTTTATGTAAGGTGTGAGGTGGATTTTTTTTTTTTTTTTTTTTGTGTCGATGGCTAAGGACCTTCAAGGAAGCCAAACATGAGAGTGGGTATTTTTGGCAAGGTGATAGACATGTGCCAAATAAATGTACTCTGGATAAAGTGGAGTATGATGATTCTCGGTGCAGAGAATTATGGCTGTTGGATAAAGGACAAGATTTTATCCATGATGGAATGATTCTTATAAGCCTATATGAATGTAGTTTTGGTGGGGTAAAGAAAGTGGAGATGACATGGTTGTGTGGATATACGATGGATCAGCTTTTATCACCTAATTGAAAAACTCGTCAAGGTGGAGATTGTTAGGGAGTATGTCTCTTTTTTTCAATAAGGATTTCTTAGGATATTTTTCTCTTTAGTAGGATTCCTATTTAAGGAATAAGTGATTTCCCTATTGAGACTTGACTTATTCAAAGAGGAATACCACTAGTATAAAAAAGGGAATACTTCTCCTACAAGAAATAATCACTACATATAGGGAGGTTCAGTTCATCACTTATTTGTATAACACAACAATCAATTCTTTACAAGTAGATAGCTTCTAATGTGAGAGAGATAGTGGGTTTATTGAAAGATTGGGTGTTATTGGGGTTTTGGGTATGAAGAAAAATACTAGATTGATTGTAATAATTTTTCACATAGTGGATTTTTCTCTCGTAATCCTTGGCGGCCGTGGTTTCTCTCCAGTATATGAGTTTTCCACGTAAAATCTTGTCTTATGTGATTAGTTTATTCTTTATTTATTTTTCTATTTATTATTTATTTGATATTTTTACTTACAAGATCTTGGACGGGATTAAAAAAGGATTTGACCGCATTTCAAGAAAAAAGGATTTGACCGCATTTCATTGTAACATAGAACACAATACTGCCATCACTATTTTACATGTCCCCTGTCAATAACAAATATACAAATTACCGAGGCTGAAACTGAAAAAATAAAAATAAAAATCCAACTTGAAATACAACTAAAAACACCATTCACGAATCACGGTCACACTTCTAAAAGTTCACTAACTTTACCCATTTTTCTTTTCCTCATAATGTTAAAGTCTTGTCCTGCAGTTGCTGGCTGTGCTAGGGAGTGGAATTAATGAAGCAAAGGAGGGCTATCAAGATGAGCAAAAAGAAAACAGATATTTTGCGTTAGCTAGTTTTAGAATCTTAGCTAGCCAAAAGTTCAAAACCATAAGTTTTTAGTTTAATAAGAAATATTAAGAGTAGATTTACCATGTAATTGTCATTTGTCAAAATCTCCTGTAAGCATTAGAAAAGATTAGATTAGAAGAGGATTCAAATTCAATGTGATGATGACATTTTTTAAACGTTTTGATTAAATAAGTACGCATAGAACACAATACTGCCATCACTATTTTACATGTCCCCTGTCAATAATGAACATACAAATTACCAAAGATGAAACTACCAAAAAAAAAATCCAAATTGAAGTAGAATTGCAAATATCATTCAAAATCTAACTTCTAAAAGTTCACTATACCCAATTTTTTTTTTTTACAATGTTGAAGTCTTGTCCTGCAATTGCCAGTAGAGCTAGCAAAATCCGAATTCGGATCCGGATGTTCCGCATTTATATTTTTATATCCAGATCCGCATCCGGATCCAAAAAAAAAATATGCGGATCCGGATGTTGGTAATACCCACAACGGATGCGAGCGGATATTCTGAATATGCGAATCTACAAAAATCAAATTTTAATAATTTAATATACAATTTGAAAATTCAATAATTTACCTAATAATATCAAATAAAATTCAATCATAGTCAACAATTAATAATTTAACATGAATAACATACAACAACATCATAAATCCACAAATGGAATTTAATTTTAATATATATTTTTAATTTAATTTTTAATTTAAAATAAAATTCAATAATTTACCTAATAATATTAAATAAAATTCAATCACAATTCAACAATTACTAATTCAACATGAATAACATACAACATCATAAATCCACAAATAAAATTTAATTCTAATTTTTAATTTAATTTTTATATTAATTTTTAATTTAAAATAAAATTGAACTAATTCTGGATATCCGATTTTTCAGATGCACTTGCATCTAGATCTAGATCCAATCCTTACAGATCTCAAGTTTCTACATTTGGATTCGCATTTTTTGAATAGGTGGATCTGGATCTTTTAGATTCTTGCGAACACAGGCCAGATCTAGATTTTATTGTCATCCCTAGTTGCCAGTATCTTTTAGATTTGTCCATGCAGGGGTTAATGAAGCGAAGAAGGGCTATGAAGATTAGTAGAAACAAAACAGTTATTTTGCATTATTTAGTTTTAGGCCCAAAAGTTCAAAATGATAAATTTTTATGTTTGATAAGAAATATTAAGAGTAGATTTAATATTGTCAATAGAACTATTTAATTATCATGTGTCAAAATCTCCTCTAAGCACTACAAAAAATTAGAATAGAAGAGAATCCAAATTCATTTTGATGATGACATTTTTAAATTTTTTTTCTTATAATAAATGTATATTTTATATTTTATTATTAAATTATCAAACAAATGGCTCATTTATCTCTCTTTTCCTTTAAATTTTTTGTATCAGAGGGATTTTGGCTATTATGAAAACTTTAAGAAAATAACTAATTAATTTCAATAGGGGAAATTTGACAATCTCCCCAAAAAATAAGAAAAAAACATCTCAAAGATCCTATTAATGGTGGTGTTTCATAGGAATGAAATATGACACTGACTTATTATTTTTAATGTTTTGAGTTTTAATCGCATAATTAATTCAATACTCATTCATGGAATCTTCTTCACTCATTTAAAACCTCATGCCATTTTAATTCTTATGCCATGAGAGCCAATCACGTAAAAGTAGGAGTGGGCAAAATTGGATTTCGGTTCGGGTTGTTCGGATTTTAGTTTGGGTTTCAACCCGTTAGGTTTGGAAAACTCAACCCAATTGGGTTGAAACTATAAACTCGAACCAAACCAAACCGAATTAAATTTGGTTCGGTTTGGTTCAAGTTATAAATTCGGGTTCGTTTATATTAAAAATCCTAATTTTATCTCCATCCAAAAAAGAATAATTAACTAAATATCAATCAAATTTCTCATAATCTTATTCACAAATTAACTAATTAACATAAATAATTCTATATTTAACAATTAACAAAAGAAAATTAAGAAATCAACTAACAATTAAAAAAATAAATTACTAAACGATTAATTAATGGGAGATCAGAAAAAGAAGAAGAAACATTTGGTGGTGGAGGAAGAAAAGAAGAAGAAGAAGAAGAAGAAGAAGATGTTTGGCAGCAGCGGAAGTGTTAATATTGGAGAATGCATATTTATATAGGATAAAATTGTCATTTTATGCTCCAAGTCTCACTAACATTTTCACTTTTACATGTTTAAATCCTCTAAGCTTTTATTATGTGTGTTTTATTATAATTTAAGTATTTTATGTATATTTTGGTCATTTCATGACTAAAGAGAAGTCAGACAGCAAAACGGAAGGCATTTTTTAACCCAAAACGATCGAAAACCTTAGGAGGAGGATAAAATGGTATTAGGTATTGTTCACATTTACAATACCATTCACATTTATAGTACCATTCATAAATACAGTACTGTTCACATATACAGTACGATGATGTGGCATTGACCAATTATGTGGCATTAACTGATGACGTAGTGTTGACTGATGATGTGACATGATGTTATTAGACCAAAATACTGACGTAACATGGCAGCATCTTATTGAACCAAAATATTGATATGGTGTTGATTGATGATGTGTTCTAACCAATCAAAGTTTGCCACGTGGCACAATTCTGAGCATCCAAATTGTTTTTATCCAATGGCAATTATTTACCCATTGTATTTATAAATAGAGGGCTCTCCCCCCTAATTTGACACTTCTAAATCCATTTTTTAGCTCCATTTTCTGTAATTCTCTCTCCATCTTGTATTTTATACATATTTTAGTAAAATTACCATTTTACCCCTAATTTAATTATAAGTAACTAGTTTAGTTTCAATCTTGGGTTGAATGTAAAGTCTCGACATGATCCATGGGCTTAATGACATAAATTTTTTTCGTTTTCTCTCATATTTATGTGGTTGTTTTGACTCATTATCAACAGACAATATATCATGTCTAGATTTTGCACGGTATACCGGCTCCCTAATAAAGGATCATTACTATCTAGCATAATGAGTACTTAGCACTATATTAATTAGAGAGAAAATTCTCCTCTAGCATTTTGTGGGTCGTCTTGGCTTAGTGTCGACAGAGAGTGTATCTAAATTATTTAGTGGATGGTCTTATCACGTTGTCAACAGAAGGATTATTATCATCTGGCACAGTGTTTTCTTGACACCACATTTAATAGAAGATCATTACATCTGGCACACTGAGCGCTTGAAACTATATTTATTAGAGTGAAAATTATAAGGAGTGGAAATATCCACTCATGGATTAATTGGAACTAAAAAGGAAATATAAAGTTCATGGTAAATGTTGAGTGTGAATCCAGAGACTTGAATGTTTCATTTGCATTTTTTTCATCTTTAATTCATTCCCACCATTTTATTTTAAATCTTTCACTTCCAACCTACTCACATATACACCTAGAAAATTAACCTCACGCATAATTAAATCTACCTCATCGTGGGATCGACACTCATCACCACAAAATCTATTCTACAATAAATTTGTGTGCTTACAAGTATAATAAAATTTGCACAGCAGGAATGAAAGAAGAAGAAGAAAAAGAAGAGAGGAAGACTTGAAGAAGAAGAAGAAGAAGAAGAAGAGAGGAAGACTTGAAGAAGGCATAGTTCAACAGAGACAGAAGGAAGAAGACGAAGAAAAAGAGAAGAAGAAATGAAGAAAAAGAAAAGAAGAAGATGATAGTTGTTAGTGGCGGAAGAAACGGAGGAGAAGGAGAAGAAAGAGAAAAAAGAAAAAGAAGAAGAAGAAAAAGAAAAAGAAGTGGAGGAGTGTGGCAACTGAGAAGTGAATGTTTGGGAATTGGGAGTTGTGATGTGTTAAGATTAGGAATATGTTTTTAAGTTATTTGTTTTTTTCTTTTTTTCTTTTTTTAATTTTCTTGGTTAACCCAATTTCAATCCAAATCGAACCAAACCTAAAATAAATTTCAGGTTCAGTTCAGGTCAACCCGATCCAAATGCCCACCTCTATAATTTTGTTTTTCAAGTGTGTTTTTTATATTTTATATAATTATTTTTATAATAAATTTAGTTTTATTTTCAATTTTAGTTGTTTTATTACTTTTAATTATAAGTAATTAAATTTTAATAATTCTTTTTTATTTCAATTATGCTTAACTAAATAATAATAGTTAGGGTAAGGTGAAACTCTTAGGAAATAAATATGATTTAATCAAATTCTATTTTTATTTATATAAATTAAATTATTTCTATTTAATTTTATAATTATTTTATATTTTAAAATTTTGATTTATTGTAGGCAAACAAGGGAGTTTAGCACAATTTCTAAATTCTTAATATCTTAATATAAGGTATGGTAAAATGATATTTTGACTTATTGTAGACAAATTAAATTTTGCCACAATAAATACTTAATCCATAATAAAATTAATGGAAAAATAATAATAATTTATATAATTAATCTTTTGGGAAATAAATCTAAAAAAAAGATAAAAAGAATGTAGTAAATTTTATTTACTACTAAGAGTGGATCCATAACCACAACTAATTCAATTTCATGTTTCATTTAAATTAAGTTGTTTATATTCAAATTTTTTTTATTTTTAGATAAAATAAAATAAATAAATTTATCGCAAATAGAGAAGAAATCTGGTGGATTAAGTAACTTTAGCTTAACTTAAAATATTTGATTCATATGAGAAAAACTTTAATAGTTTCTTTAATTTTTTTTTATTTTTTTTTATCTGAACGTGATAAAGAAATCAAATTTATTTTGGGAAGGGTGCCGAAATCCGTTGTCCAAGCAAGAAGCTAAAAAGGTGACTTTGGGCTTGATATTTTTTAAAATAAAATTATAAGGTGGAAAATTCTATCAATCAGTTAAATCACTACTTGGGCTAACTTTCAAAAGTCCAGAATACATATAACAAACTAAAAAATGGGCCAACCATGTAACACATTTGAAGAGTGGGAATGTTGACAACTCTCCGAATACCTTATAAAACCCCTTGAACTATTTTTAACTTTATTAAAATTACATAGAAGAAAATTTTCTAATTAAACCCCTGTATCATATGAAATAAATATGTCTGGACAAAAGAAGCTTTCGAAGGCCCAATTTTCTTGTAACCATTTCCTTCATCACCCACTTTATCTTCTTCATCAAGTTGACATTTTTCCCTATATGATATGTATTTATTTTGCCCAAGAAGCAGTTGCATTGGTTCAGGATACAAAATTAAAAATTAATTTTCATAGTTACAACATCAAACTCAAACAAATCCATACCATAATTAATACTTTTGATTAAAGATTCAAGAAAGCAAGAGAATAGTACCTAAAATAAAAATCCAACATAAGTGCAAGAATAAAAAAGTTTATTTTTTCTTTTTAACTAAAAGTGAGAGTTAAAAAAATGTGAATAAAAGGAAACAAAAAACCCCTCTGAAGTGGAGTTTAACAATTAATTTTGAAAAAATAAAATTGAACAATGAGGTTTACGAGAATAAGTTTCAATTGAAGTTATATTTGTCATCAACGAAGGTGTTAAAAGCATTTTATAATATTTTAAAATATCTTATCAAGGTGATGAAGTAAAGGAGTTTGAAGAGTTATTTAGACGGGTGTGAATAGTCCCAGACTCCAGTTCATTTGAAAGCAAAATTTATAAGCCTGAGGGGCTTCAAATATTTTAAAGATGCCATATGTTGTAATGACTAATGCGTTCAAACAGATTTTTGATCTTAGAAGTGGTTGAAGCTCCTCCCAGGCCCACGATGGCTCCGCCCAGAGGTTTACTCAATTTGTAAACAATAAAACCTCACTTCAAATTATACATTATTTTTATCAACATTTAGTTAACTGAGTATTTTTATTTGCATTAATTTTGACGAGGTCTCAAATTGGGTGGAACACAGATATGAGAATTGCTGTCATAGACTAGTGGTCTCATTGAGGTCATTTTTTAGAATAAAATGAAGGGAAAATATCTAGTGACTAACCAATGTTTTATATTTTAGATAAGTATGATTATTTTTGTCAGTGATTTTTTGTTGTTGAAGATTTGTTATTGTTATCAAATGTATGTTATCTAGGATGGATTATAAGAGCAGAGATTCTTGATTTATATTGTAAATGAACTATAAATTAGCTAGCGTGTTTATTTTGATTTATATCTTTAAATTAACAAGTTTTGATGAATTTATATAAGTAATTTTGTTATCATTCCCAATAGCTACAACATAAAATCTAGGGGTGTGCATGGGTTGGTTTGGATTGGATTTTAAGTCAACCCAAACCAAACCATAAAAATTTGGATCCAACCCAAACCAACCCAAATATTTTTAACCCAAACCAAACCAAACCATTTGGGTTTAGTTTGAATTTTATTATCAAAATAATTTTTATTTTAATAAAATTTAATTATATCAAAATTATAATAATTATTAATTGTTATTAATTATTAAATTGATATTAAAATATAAAAAAATATAGTGGATAAAAATTATAAATTTTACAATAACTTAATCCTTAAATTAAAGAATACTAGAAAATCAAAATAAAGTTTAATCACAAAAATTATTATTTCTCAATAAATAAGAACGTACACTTTAATAATAAACTTTCACAAACATGACATTAACAATCTAATAATAAATTTTGCCACTTGTTATTTATTTAATTATGCAATATTTGTTTTTATTTATCGTTTTGGTAGTTTTGCGTTATGTTGTCTACTTATATGTTTAATTTTAGGGAGATTGCCAGTTTCTCCCCTACAGTAATCAACATATATTATTTTTCCCCCTTCTGCTTTTATAATGGCCAAAAACCCCCATAATAGTATAAGTTTACAATATTACCCTTATTTTCAACTACTCTTTTATTTATATTTATTCTAAATTAAATAAATCACATGAATAGAAACTAAATAAAAAATAAAGCATTAAAAATAAGAAATATATGTTTTGATATGAACAAAAAAATTAATAATAATAATTTTTTATACTTATTTATTTTGTGAAAATTTTCTTATAATAAATATATAAGAAAATTATTAGTCAAATGATAAAAAAATTATTATAAGAAACTTGAATAACAAATAAAAATTTATTATAAGATAAATAATAAAATATTTTACCTATACTTTTTACATTTAATTTTAAAATATTACAAAATATTTATTATAAGAAAATGTTCACAAAATAAATAATTACAAGAAAAAATTTTTGTAAATAAGAAAAAAAATTTATGTTATTTACAACAATATTTATTTAATTTAAATTTATTTTTACTGTTATTTTCATTTTCTAACTGTTGACAATTGATCACGCTGTAAAAAATTTAATGGTGGTCTTTCACTTATTTGTGTTCATTTATTTTGTTTTCATTTATTGCATTTGAAAAATTTGAGTGTTGGGGTTTTGTCCATAACCCATGGGTAAACCATACCCAAACCATAATGAAATGGTTTTCTACATAAAACCCACATCTAACTCATTTTCATGATTTACCCAACCCAAACCATTTAATTTGGTTTGACTTTGGATAAACTCATGGGTTGTGGGTTTATGCCCACCCCTAATAAAATATATATTCTTCATTTAGTTAGGATTATGTAATCTTCTTACATTCAGGGCAAAATAAGTAAACTTTAGGTGAAAAGTTAAAAAAAAATGATATATTTTTGACAAAGTACAAAGCATTTGGTAGTCAACAGATATTTGTCCTAAAATATAACTGGCAATTGTACCCGCAAACCCGCCCAAACCCACCCGCCAAAACCCGCCCGTTGCGGGTAATTTTACCCGTTGCGGGCGGGTTTAGTATTATAAATTAAAACCCGCACATGGATGCGGGTGGGTTTGGTATTAACCTTAAATCCGGTGGATACCCGCATGGATATCCACCAAACCCGCAATATTTTTTTCAAATATTTTTAATTTAATTTTAATCTAAAAATGTATAAAGAAAATAATGTCATTAATTAAATTACCAAATAGCCAAAGGCTCAAAGTTGTGTATGTGTGTATGTGGCCTATATCCTATTCTAAAGTTATAATCTAAAGAAAACTAAAGGCATTTTCCTTCGAATTAGTATTTGAAAATATTAATCTTAATTATTATTATAGGCATTGTGTTGGATGGGTGCTTATGGTGGTGAATGAAATGAATATCTTCTCTTGGAGCTTGTTTTAAATGATAATATGAAATGTAATTATTATTTTTAGATACTAGTTTGTGTTTTTTAAATGGATTTGTGTAATTTATACTTAAATTTGAGAATTTGTGTTGAATTTATGTGGAAATTTTAATTTTTCATTTACATTATTTAAATATAAAATTGAGTATGTTATATGGAATTTAAGGTTATTATTATAAATTTATATAATAAACATTTGTGATTTTAAATACGGAAACTCGCAAAAAATCCGCCGGATACCATTGCGGGTTTGGTAATTGTTAAAACCCGTTGTGGGTGGGTTTTTGTAAAAAAATTAAAACCCGCTGCAGGTTGCGGGTGGGTTTGGTAATTTAAATTTTATGCGGGTTTGGATTTGGTAATAGCAAACTCGCTGCGGGCGATGCCCATTGTCATCCCTAACTACAAGTACAAGTAAGGGGATTCTGTGATAATTTATCCTACTCCTAGGGATGGCAAAAAGGTCCAACCTAGCCCAAGCCTCGGCTAGCCACGCCTATTCCCATGGATTTTGACCCAAGTCTTCACATGAAGAACTTAGACAAGAGCTTAAGGGAAAAAAACTGGGGCTAGGGAAAGGAAAAAAGCGCATGCCAGACCGGTTAAGGCCTAGGGCCTTGAAGCCTGGCCCTTATAGATTGTGCCTAAATATGAGTTGAAAAAAAAAATAACACTTATATAGATTGAGCCTAGTTAAGGGCCTAGGAAAAATGCCCAGGCTTTCTAATTCATAAAAAAAAATCAAATAAAAAAATCAAAATATTAAATTAATATATTTTTTATATTAGTATTTATGATTTATTATGTTGTGAATAGTAGACTATTATTCTATTATGTACTAGAAAAATATCTTCAATTACTATTTTTTTACTTTATTAAAAACTTATTTCATAATTAATGGAAAGCTTAGGCCTGGCCCAAGCAGCTTGAACGAACTTTTAAAGAGCCTAGGCTTGTTAATAATAATATGGGCCTAGGCTTGAGCTTGGAAAAGTCTGGTCCAAGCCCACAATTTGCCAACCCTAGTATGTCTCAAGCCCAAGCTCTCTATTTAAAAACATAAATTATAAATTAAGGTGACGTTTATTTTTTAACTTAATGACTTAAAGTGACTTAACTTAATTAATTAAGTTAATTAGAGGTTTTGTTTTTATAACTTAATGAGACTTTTTAAATAATTTTGACTTAATAAAATAAGCTAATTTTTTTAACTTTTTACTTAATGGAGAAATTTAAATTAAGTCAATTACTTACTAATGTCAAAAATATCCATGTTTTTAATTTATTTTTCATGTCTATCCCAAAACTCACCCATAGACATTTATCCCACATAAAAATATCACTGTTTTTTCTTTCTTATATTATATACGATAAAATTTAAAATTTATGGTATTTTATATATTAAAATTCTAAAATAATTATGTATTCACTTGAATATAGTTTTACTTATAAATGTTAAAATATTATGGTATTTAATATATTATTTATTTGACATTCAAATTTAATAAGGATACAAATGTAAAAGTACATATTTTCAGCTTTTTCAGCTAAAAAAAATAAACAACTTAATACTTATTTTTTGATATTTAGACGAAAAAATAAACATATTATTCAGATTCAGACATTCAGATCTATTCAAAATTCAGATTAATTCAGGTCTATTCAGATTTTAGACAAAAAAACAAACGCCACCTAAAATAATAAATTAAAATTTAAAAATAATAGAAAATTAAAAACTTAAATACCTAATTTATGTACCAATAATGAATAAAAAACCTAAAATTATAATATTAAATTCTCTTTTAAGTGTTAGTTAATTAAGAGGGTATTTGAATTAGAGAATTTAATATTAAAAATTTAAATCTCTAAACTTTTCATTTACCTCATTTTTTTTATTTATTATTTATTTTGAAATATTTATTTTCTTTAATTCATTTTTAATTATAACAACTTGTTGACTATTAACTTATTCAACAATTTAAAAAATTAAAAATAAATAACAGCACAAGCCCTACCCAAGCCTGCCACTTACACTTCCCATCTAATGGGCTTGCGCCTAACTTTGGCCAGCCCTGCTTATTCCCCATCCTAAAAATCCCTATCCATTTATTTTAGGGTGGGATATTCCCCCTATTTGTTTTGTAATAGCAACCCACCTGTAATCACACCCCCCACAAAAATATTTGGCATCATATTATTTTATGAATAAGCCCCTCTTGTTACCAATTTAACCTCGCAATAACTAGTTTTCTTCAATCCTTTTGGTCTCCATGACCATGAGCTTGCTTTCAAGTTATAAAAGGAAGTCAATCACACAAGACAAGAATACTAATAATAAAAAAAGTATTTTGCCCCTAAATGTAAAAGATTATTTATTGACCGTTATTTTGAATACTTTAAGAATGTGTTGTTATATTGAATTAATGGAAACAAACTGTAAATTTTAAGTTCCCTATAACTAGTTTTATATTATTATCTTTTATTAATGGTAACAAACTATAATGTTCAAAATTTTTTCATAACTGGTTTTATGGTTATTTTGAATGCATTTTGGATGAGTATGACTATTTTTGTTGTCATTTTTTGTTGTTAAAGTTGTTGTCATTTTTTGTTGTTAAAGATTTGCTATTATTGTCTAAGGTATGTTATTGGGGGTGAATTATACGAGTAGAGATTCTTGATTTATGTTGTAAATGAACTAGAAATTAGATAGAGTGTTTATTTTGTTGATTCTATATCTTTAAATTAGCAGGTCTTGATGAATTTATATAATTAATTTTGCAGTTGTTATTGTTCCCAAAAACTATCAAATAAAATCTTTTTTGTTTCATTTAGTTAGGATTATGTAATCTTTTTACATTCATGCAAATATTTTTTTAAATATTTCATTAAATCCTTTGATACTGTTAGTGAAAAAGTGAACAAATGGAGAAGTGATATACTATATGAACTTCAAGCAAAAAGTTAAAAAAAATGATATATTCTAGTACTCAACAGATATTTGTCCTAAAACCAAATCTAGTAATACTATATGTATTTTTCCAACAATTAGGGGGTTCCGTGATAATTCACCATATTCTCTATCCATTTATTTTAGGGTGGAATATTCCCCCCATTTGTTTTATATTAGCAACCCATTTGTAATTACCCCCACAAAATTACTTATCATATCATGATATTATTTTGTCTTTTGTTAAGTTATATAATGATATAACATACATGATTATATAACAGTAGTTGGATGAAAATTCAACAGTTATAGAAATAACATGATTTTATTATTTTATATTTCCACAACCGTTGACTGTTACATAATCATACAATCTCTATTTATTTTATGAATAATCCCCCTTTATTACCAATTTACCCTTGCAATAATTAGTTTTGTTTTCCACAGCCATAAGCTTGCTTTCAAGTTCTAAAAGGAAGTCAAGCACACAAGAGAACTAAAATGCAAGCAACCGACTTCCATGATTAACTCATCATGAAAAAAAGTATACGGCTGGCACTAAAGTACCGACTCACAAATATGCAACTCTTATTAAAATACTAGCTCACAGATAAATTTAGATTGTTCAGTTTTGCTTGTAACTATAATTTAATAATTTAATTTGCTGCCATACTACTCATTTTTAAGGTTTTATCACTGAATACCAGTAGAAAATGCTTTAGTTTGTTTCACTTTTGTAGCCTATTTTTTATTGTGCGGTTGGAAAAAAAAAATTTTAACATCTTTTTTTCTTTTGTGTTGTTGATTTGAAAAATAAAGGGTCTACAAAAAGGAAAAAGTCTGAAAAAAAAATTAAAATATATAAAGAAAACAAAGCATGTTATCTGAAGGGTGTAATTGTAATTACAAAAAATTAAAAAATGTTAGGGGCGAGTAGGGGTGTTCGCGGATCGGATTTTACGGATTGGACATTAATCCATATTTGATCTATGATTTTACGGATTGTAAATTTTTAATCAAATCCAATCCACGAATTGACAAATTCAATCCAAATCCAATCCATATGTCTGCGGATCAGATGCGGATTTGACCCAATCCATATCCAACCCATTATTTTGCGGATTAAAATTTTTTAATTATGTTCATTGTACGAACTTTTTAAATAAAAAAATCTTATATAAAAGTAATTTTATTACTGATCAAATTCAAAATTAAATAAGATTTAAATAAAGATAGAATAATACATTCAAAGTCTCAAAATATAATATAGTGAAAAGAAAAAATCTCATTTGTTTAAATCAATACATAAGAATTAATTAAAATTATAAAAATTAACTGTTTAGAAAGCTATATTTCTTTATTTAGTTATTTAATTATTTAATAATGTTTATTATATATTATTATCGGATAAGATATATATAGTTTTAATATAACTACATTTTAACTTATTTATTTATTTATTAGTAAGTAGTAACACTACATTTATAAGTTTTATTTTTAATTAAATAAATATGTATTTTTAATTTTTTACAGATTTACAGATTTTTATGGATTTACTTCCAAACTGGTTCCATCATTGGTGGAATACTTTTGGCCCAATACCACAAATTTTAACCCCGAATGCCACCCATTGTTTAAATCTCTTCAAAGCCCAATATACTCCTTCTGAATCCGAGAAAAGGTTACCCCCATTTCTCTGTTTCTGTACAAATTTCTTCCTTCCATGGGTATGGATGTGGAACCTTCGGCTTCATACCCAAGATTCCCAACTCATCCTTCAAAGAACCTTTAAAGTAAAATGGTGGTCCAAATTTGACGAACAGTCAAAATTGACTGAAAATTTGGTCCGAGATTGGCTCTCTGCCAAAGGCCTTCTTCAACCCACCATAACACATTCAAAAGCCCAACAAACATTTTTAACCCAAAAGTCCAAAGCCCAATCACTATTGGCAGGTGCCAAAACAGAAGAAGAATACTTCAAAGCCATGGAACAGCTCCTCGCCTCCCGGTCAAAGGCATCAATGGCTGACACCTCTGAAGACGAAGATGAAGATGAAGATGAAGAACCATTCATTTCTCTTGGAGACGAAAATGAAGATGATTGTTTTGGAATTTTTTCTCCTTTAAAGCATTTGTAATTTTATTTAAAGCAATTTCATTTCCGCACTTTAAATTTCTGCAATTTATTTTTATGTAACATTTAGCCATATTGAAATTGCTTAAAGAATTATTTTTGAGGTCAAGTTCATGAAGCTTTATCAAAGTGAATAGGAATTTAAAGAATTATTGTTAATATTGCTTAAAGAATTAACACCCTCAGTGTTAATTTACTTAAAGAATTATTTTTGAAAGCACATCCATCCATCCTTCGATCTAAATGTTTGAAATGTTGATCGATAGAATTTGAAAATATCAATACATCGTCAATGTAAACAATGCAAAAATCAGAATAAGGATTATAAATATCATTCATAATTCTTTGAAATTCTGAGGGTGCATTCTTTAAACCAAAGGGCATAACAGTCCACTCATACTGTCCAAATGGAACAGTAAAAGCAGTTTTGTAACGGTCATTAGGATGAATTTGAATTTGCCAAAAACCAGATTTCATGTCGAATTTTGAAAAAATAAGAGCAGAACATAGTTTTTGGAGTAAATCCTTTTTATTAGGTATTGGATACGCCGAGACTTCTAAAGTCCCAATTGTTAAAAAGAATTCTTATGATCTTACTCAAATTTTGGATAAAAAGAAAACAAAAAAGACGGTTCCTAATATCCAAGATCTTCAGAAAGAGATAAAAGAAATCAAATGTGAAATCAGAGATTTAAAAGAAAAACAAAAAAGTGATTCTGATACTATCCAACTTCTTTTACAAAAACAATTACAGGATAATTCAGACAATGAATCTAATCCTGATAATGGTGATGATATTAAAGTAGAAAACATTGAGTCAGTGCCCAATGATTTTCTATTTGTCTTAAAGCAAATCACTACAAGAAAGTATTTGATTAAAGTCACTTTAATCTTTTCTGATGATTTTGCAATGGACGCCATTGCCTTTTTTGATACTGGCGCTGATTTAAATTGCATTAGAGAAGACATCGTCCCCAAAAGATTTCATGAAAAAACAAAAGAAAGACTTTCTGCCGCTAATAATTCAAAACTGAATGTCAGTTCCAAAGTTGAAGCCTCAATCCATAATAATAGTTTTGATTTTAAAACTTCTTTTGTCCTCACAAATGATATTCATCATGCCATCATTTTGGGAACTCCTTTTATAAATCTCATAACTCCATATACTGTCAATTATGATAGTATATCATTCAAAGCAAAAAACAAGAAACTTGTTTTCCCTTTTATTGAAAAACCTAAAACAAGGAATTTGAATATTGTTAAAGCCTGTTCTGTTTATCAAAACAGAATAAATAACCTACTTAAATCAAAACAGTGTGATCTAATGTTTTTACAAAAGGATTTAAACTTACAAAGAATTGAAAGCCAACTACAAAGTGATTTCATTAAAAGAAAGATTTCTGATTTCAAAACTCTCATTGAAAAAGAAATTTGTGCTGATCTACCTTCTGCTTTTTGGGACAGAAAACAACACATGGTAGATCTACCTTATGAAATTTCTTTTAATGAAAGACAAATCCCTACTAAAGCACGTCCAATCCAGATGAACATGGAATTGGAACAACATTGCAAAAATGAAATCAAAGATTTAGAGTCAAAAGGACTCATTGTTAAGTCAAGGTCCCCATGGTCTTGTGCCGCTTTTTATGTTAATAAAAATTCTGAAATTGAAAGAGGCACTCCTAGATTAGTTATAAACTACAAACCTCTTAATAACGCTCTAAAATGGATTAGGTATCCAATACCTAATAAAAAGGATTTACTCCAAAAACTATGTTCTGCTCTTATTTTTTCAAAATTCGACATGAAATCTGGTTTTTGGTAAATTCAAATTCATCCTAATGACCGTTACAAAACTGCTTTTACTGTTCCATTTGGACAGTATGAGTGGACTGTTATGCCCTTTGGTTTAAAGAATGCACCCTCAGAATTTTAAAGAATTATGAATGATATTTATAATCCTTATTCTGATTTTTGCATTGTTTACATTGACGATGTATTGATATTTTCAAATTCTATCGATCAACATTTCAAACATTTAAAGACTTTTTATTTTGCCACCAGAAAGGCTGGATTGGCAATTTCCAGTTCTAAAGTTTCTTTATTTCAAACAAAAGTCAGATTCCTTGGTCATCATATTTCTAAAGGAACAATCACTCCAATCGAGAGATCTCTTTTGTTTGCTGATAAATTTCCTGATAAAATTCTTGACAAAACCCAATTACAAAGATTTCTTGGAAGTTTAAATTATGTTCTTGATTTCTGTCCTAATATTAATAGGATGTCTAAACCCTTGCATGATAGATTAAAGAAAAAACATGTTCCTTGGACAGATGAACATACCAAGATTGTAAAGCTTATAAAGAATTCTGTGAAAAGCATCCCATGTTTATATCTTGCTAATCCTACATTACCTAAAATTGTTGAAACTGATGCATCTGATTTAGGTTATGGAGGCATATTAAAGCAAAAAGAAAATGATAAGGAACATATAGTACAATATGTTTCTGCACATTGGAATGATTGCCAGAGAAATTATTCTACTATCAAAAAAGAAATCTTTTCCATTGTTTTATACAGAAGTAAATTCATATTCAATCCACCAACTGTAGATTTTTAAATTTTTAATCTAATATAATCTAATTTACGAATCAAATTTTTACTGATCGGATTGAATTCTGAACATTCGTAGCGAGGGTGTCAAAATTATAGTCGGTGTTTGGTTACAAGAATAGAGCTCTTTCCCTCCTTTCGTAAGCGTAATCCAAACACAAGCGCCAAAAAACGTCCATCCGATACGCGAATGCCACGTGGGGAGTACAGCCAGAAGAAGCATTACTTACCCAGGGTTAAATAAAAACATATGCTGAGGTGGATCTTAATCGTACACGTGTCACGAAATCACCCGGACACAACTGACGCCGTAAAGTAACAGTGACCGTTGGATCCCGCTTCATTGACGTCCACTTTCTCCTTCCTCTGAAATATAAAAGTTGAATCCAGCGATCAAAGTTCTAAATCCGCTGGTACCAACCTTTCTCCCTCTTCTGTCTCGTCACTGAGATTGAGATTGAGATAGAGACAGAGGAGGTCTCTCAGCTGAAGCTATCCGTACGGTACAGGTATCTCAATATTCTTTTTGCGAATTTTTTTATTTTTTATTTTCGAGCTAATTTTAATTTTTGATTGAAGTTACGGTGATTTGATATTACTTACATTTCTTACCTGTGGTTCTCTTTTTTTCAAGAATCTGTCTTTTTTTAATACGCTGTCGTATCGAATTCAGTGTAGTCTTGGTTACTACTGTTCTTAAGTATTTAGGCAAATCAAGCCTTTTTAATACCTGAATTGTGACCAAATTTATGCATTTGGGTACAAGCTTTCGAGTCGAAAACTAATTGTAGGATTTCAGATCTTTAAGATTGCATTTTGTTTCCGTGAACTTTTAGGACGGTTAATATGGGATTAAAAAAAAAAAAAAACTCATATTGTGGACTTAATGTAATATATATAATAGATGCTTTGTTAGCTTTGCTTGTTTAATTTTTATTTCTTTTTCTATAAGAAAACCTGAAGAAAAGAAATAAAAACTGAAGAAAAAATCTGCTGTCTATGATACCTTTGCTTGATGCTAGGTTCCAGCATATGCATACTTGGTCTTTGATAATAATAGAAATTTGAAACCTCAGTCTACTGTTGGACTATTGTTAGACTTTGAAAAGGGATAGAGATTTAAGATTCAATTGTTTGGTACACCAGGGATTTTTTTTTTTTTTTTGGCCGTACATGTTTAGAGTTTCCTCCTTATCATGCTGAACCATCAATAGCAGTTACTTCCCTATGTAAAAACGTATTTAAGAATGCATAAGTAACTCTTTTTTTTTTTTTTTTAATTTGTGTCTTGTGAATATTCAAAAAAATTTCAACTCATGTGCTTTATTCCTGTGATTTGGATCCGAACAGGGACTGTGTTAGGCATTTTATTTTAAACTGTATTTGAAGTATTCTTCGAACATCATAGATCCAATGCCAGCCCTTAAAATGAAAGCTAAAGCAAGTGCGACTTGCATTAGGGAAGTAAGTTGTCTGCATGTTACTCAGAAGTCAAGGAAGATATCAAAGGATTCATGTTCCCTTGTGCGGTTGTGTTGTGAAACAGCAGAATTGGATACATCAGTTCAGAATTGTAATAATGGTAAGCTTAAAGATCTGATATATGTCAATGCATTAGCTAGAATAAGATAAGAATCATATTGCAACGTCATTGAGGTTAGGCCGTAGTAGTTTCAACTGAATTTCTGACTATTTCATTTAATCTGCATATTACAGACTCTAGCAAAGTTGTATTGTCTGCAACAGAAAATGGACATAATGAAGCCAGTCACTGTAAAACATGGTATGATGGAGAATATCCTGCATTTCAAAAATGGTTTTCATCTGCTGAAGATCCTGTACTTGTTAGAAAAATGGTAAGGACTGTATTGTTATACACCTGTATGTTGCACTCGCCCCTACTACAAAATTTTGATAATTATTGCCTTTCATTCTCACTTCCATCCCTCTATTTAATGCTCTTTTTCAATCAAACAATATCTGTAGCTGATTAAATCGTAAACAGGCAAGTATAGGATTTAACCGATGCATGATGAAAGCATAGTAGAGTTATTATTACTGATTTAAACAAACCAGCTCAAACATTTATGTTTCCTTCTAGAAAAAGTTCTAAACTTGCAATGAAATATTGTTTGGGTGAAAAGTAAAGTTGCCTAAACATACAGATTTAATATACCTTGAAGATTCCCAACAATGAGAAATTTCCAGTTTGAATCTGTTTTGTCCTCGAATCCTGTAATAAAGATTTTATGGACTGTCAAAGATGTGACAGTTGCGTAACTTTAAGTGGAGGACACCAGATTGAATTACATCTACATTCTATTCTGATCAAGTAATATTCTCCTTTCTTTTTTTGGTTGTGCTAGTGGAAGGATCATAAAATGTGAATAAATGATCTTTGTTTCTTAGCAAAAAATGTGAATAAGTGATCACATTTTTCCTTGCTTAATTCTTTTCAACTAATGTTGATAATTGGCTCCATTGATTCCATTGCTGCCCTACCAAAGTAAAATTTACATGGATGATCATGCCCAGTAGTGTCAACCTTAAGCCCAATGGATGATGACTCTCTCAATTCTGATGAGCAGTGAGATTTAGGTTTTCAGTGAAATTTTTGGCATCATATTCTTCTACAATAATTCTTCTTTTTTATTTTAATTTTTCTCTTTTTCTTTGAGTTGAAATCCTATCCATAAATTAGTTTGTTCATAGATCCATTTTATTGATCTAGTTAGTTGAAGCATTTGCAACTATAGTCCTTCAGCTATTTAATTCTGTTTAAACGATTTATTCTGTAGGATTCTCCACCTCCTGCATGTCCCACAAATTTTGAAGCAATAACTTCTCATGTCACAGATGGCAATGGCATTCATTTCGAATCAATTGCTCAAGATGATGAAGGTACCATTTAGAATTATATTAAGCAAATGCCATAGTCTTTTCATGGCTTTTATTTAGGATAGTGGCTGTTTCATCTGATTTAGAGAGTTTCTGAACTTCATTTTATCCAGCATTCTTAATCCAAAAAACAATTGTTTACTGTTCAAGTTTGCTATTATTACTCAGGCTAAAAAAAGTTCTATTATAGTTATACTGCAACTGCTGAAATGAGTTAATCTGATGAAATGTTAAGTGGCTCACCATTGAGTAGTTTTAAATTTGAAACCCATTTTGTGGTCTCATCATAAATATCAGGGAACAGGATGCATTTTTCATAGATCTTTTCTTTGGTCTTTCCGTTTTGGTTTTTGACGCATAAAGTAGTTCATGACATTGTGCTTTTTCCCTAATATTGCTTATGGTTTCTTTCATCTCATATTGTGTTAGGATATGAGGGTGGTCCTGCTGTTCCAGATATGAAAGCTGATGACTATGATAATTGGATCAGTGAGTCATCTGGTTGTCACACCTCTGATGTTCTGGATTACTATATCTCGGACATGAATGTTTCTGTACTCAATGGGATTAGAGGACTTGATGATATTCTGAATGATAATCTTTTCGTTAACTCAGGTTATGTTGGGCAAAATCTGATGCTTGATATGACTGAGGAATCTATGAAGTTGCCTGCCCTTAAGGAAAAAGCAGAGATGGTGGATATGAATTCTGCTGGATTATGTCAAGAGCTTACCAAAAATTCTGATTATTCAGAGTCTTTTCTAGTGAGCCACTATGATCAGGAAGTTGATGTTAACTCTGGCAATGTTGATTTAGATGAAGTAGATTTTGATCCGCAGTTGTTCATTAGAAATTTTTTGGACCTATCCGACATGGATCCCGATCTGTTGCCGGCATTAGTGCCCAAGGAAACTGAAAGGAAGCGTGTCACCTTAGTTCTTGATCTGGATGGTAAGAAGAGGATTGCTTGTTTGTTATTTCATCCAAGATTTAAGGGCATATTGATTTTCACTTATGTTATTTTAATAGGATTATTTACTTCACAGTGTTGGAGTTTGTTGACAATCTTTCAGTGCCATGATAATGAATTCTGTTGATACCTTTTTCTATTATGTTAAATCAATCGAACCACTTGAGTGAATCTAATTGTAAGACCTCACAATGAGTAAAATGGCCTTATGGCTTGATGATCTTTTGATCAAGTGTCTTATCATATCATTAAATGCAGTTGATTGCTTATTCTTAAGGTTTTTAGCAACCAAGTAATTTGCAACTTCACTTCAGTTGCCTAACTAAAATGTTGCAATAAGTAATTTAAATTTTCCTTCTATGTTTTGGCAGCTTTCCTAAAACAATCTCTGTTAGTTAAGATGAACATTTGTGTGAAAGAATCCTAAAGCCAATTAGGTTGGAGTGAAGCCTTATTATTTGGATGTCAGTTCAATCTTACTGAATATTGGTTCCAATGTGAGAAGCTTGATATATTTATTTATTTATTATAATTATTTTTTTAAGCATGTAGCAAAAGTGTGTTCATTATAAATCCTTGCGTAGTTGTTCATACCTGGCTGAAATTTTTGCAGAAACACTTGTCCACTCAAGCACGGAACCCTGTGATGATGCGGACTTTACCTTCCAAGTTTTCTTCAACATGAAAGAACATACTGTATATGTAAGGCAAAGACCCTTCCTTCGGACATTTTTGGAGAGAGTGGCAGAGATGTTTGAAATCATTGTTTTTACGGCCAGTGAAAGCGTTTACGCAGAAAAGCTGCTGGATATTCTGGATCCTGATAGAATGCTTATTGCTCGACGTGCATACCGGGAATCATGCATATTTTCTGATGGTAGCTACGCCAAGGATCTGACTATTTTGGGAGTTGACCTGGCAAGAATAGCTATAATTGACAATTCCCCACAGGTATCTGTCTACCTTTTTTTTTTTGGGGGGTTGGTTTTTTTGGTTTTCCATGTTTTATTTCAAAGTTTTGCACTCTGTCGTTTACTTTCAAGAAAGACCTAGGATTGATAATTTGTAGATTATCTCTAAAAAATCAGATCGAACGAATCTTTATTTGAAATGACTGTATTGTCAGCCATTGTTGTCATTTTAGGTCACTCCCAAACTCTAATTTTTCCTGAATGTTTTAGGGAGTTATGTTCAGGATAGGTTCTACCTTTACATTTTGCGTGAATTAATCAACCTCAAGATAAACAAGGACCTTGGAGAAGTTTTCCATAGTTAGCCATTGATGACATATTTTGGTTTTTATTTTGGACTTATTATTTTCATTTTTCACATGGTGGATTTGGCCTTTCACTTCCATAAATTTCTTTTGTGTTGTTGGGGGGGCGGGGGGGCGGGGGAGAGCAGTACTATTTGGGACTCAGTCATCATCGCAACTGTGATATATATACTGAAATATTAATCACCTTTATTTATTTATTTTTAATTTTCAGGTGTTTCGGTTGCAACTGGATAATGGTATTCCTATCGAGAGTTGGTTTGATGATCCATCAGACTGTGCTCTAATCTCGTTACTTCCCTTTTTAGAGACCTTGGCTGCTGCCGATGATGTACGTCCCATCATTGCTGAAAAATTCAGTATCAAGGTATAATTCCTTCCATCATGTCCCACCATTCAAATCAATGGTCAGTTCTCCCTTTCAAGAAAAAGGCACAAGGTTCAACTTTCCATTCATGTTAAAGATCTTGCCTCTCCCAAGAAGTCCCCAACTCATTAATTATACTAAATGTACAGCTAGTGATTGTTGATTCAGATAAAATATTACTTACACATCCTATTTATTTCACATAGTAGTCGTTACGAATAACTAAAGTTTCTTGTGTCCAATAGTATTGTCTTTGAGTGTAATCAATTTTGAAGGGTGTTCTATTTGCAGTCAAATCTTAGATCTTTGTATATGAGCAATTTTATAGTGAAAGGAAGTTGTTAGTTCAGGTTTCATTAGTTGCTATAGCTTGTGAAATTCATTGTTGTATCGCCTGGAAATTATTTCTTGTTCCTTGTATGATTTAGATGGAAAATATAAATTTGTTTAATTGATGAAATGAAAATGATATTTGATATGAATGTAAAATTTATATGAATGTTATTGATCAAGTCATTTACATGCGACATAGTTTTGGCACATTTAGTTGGTCAGAAAGTCAATCAAACCGGAACACCTTAAACTACCCCGGTTGTAGGATATAATACCCTTTAACATGTTGTAATTGGACACTGCATGATAAAGTATTGTTTTTATTGTAACAAAAATTATATGCAGATTAAGCATTATCAAGGAGTTAAAAAATGCAGATTACTATGGAGCAATGATGCAGATTTGAACTTTTTTTTTTTCAACTGCATTCTTATTCTTGTACTTCAATAATGTAAAATGTTCAACCTGTGCTGAATTTTTTTACATGTGAAAACACAACATGAAAATGAAAGGATGATTGAGTTTCTTCACTTTTTAAATGTTCCCCACAAAAAGTTTATTTTAAGTTAATTTAGAAATGTCTCCTTCCCACAGTTTTGATAATCATAAATGAAAAGCAGGTGGTAAGTAAATTAAGATAGCTTTTTTTTTTTTTTGAAATGATGAATTGAGATGGTTGATCATAAAGCTGCAGGGTGTGTGTGTATGTTTTAAATAACTGATAAAACTTTACTAATATTTATAATAAAAAATCGATCAGGACTCTCTTAGATAATTTTGTTATAGCACAGTCAAAAGTTTTACTCTTCAACATAATACTGAAGGATATCTATTCTACCCTAAATTATGGAGAGAGAATTCTATCTTTACCTAATTTTATTGGGAGGGGAAACTCGAACTCATACACTCAAACCTTTGAATGCAAGGAGTATGTTGGAGATAATAAAAATTGTAATAATTGACTGCTCATAGATTAAGACAAATAGATCCAAAACAAACATTAGGAGATGTTAACGAGAAAGTTTTAACATCTTGTTTTTGAAACATACAAATATAAGAGTGAATAATAATGAAATCTCATACCATTATCTTGAGTTAGATTCGAATCCAAAATGTTTGTATCGCAATGGTAAAGTTTATAAGTAGAACCGACTAGCACTCATGAATAATGAAAATATTGTTAGTTCGCTGAAGATTATCCTAATATTATTTACATCACCTATTTATACTAAGTTAATTTATATTATGTTATTCATAGTAATAAATTACAGAAAGTAGTGTACAAAAAGGCTTTTTTTTTTTTTTGAATGTATTGAACTTAAAACTCTTGTTTCATGAATCATCTTGCTGAATCAACTTAGTTCACCTTATGTAGCAATCTTATTGAATTAAATTAAACGACTTTACTCAAGGAGCGCCGCTTGTCTTTAATATTTATTGTTTCCTTAAAATCCATTTAGCACAACAACCTACCTTTTGGTCTCAACAAGATCACTCATCAATTAATTTCTCAGAATAGACTAAGATTTCAACAAAGCAAACAACCTCTTAATCCTGACGAGATCAATCATCAAATGATGTCTAAGAATATATAGACTAAGATGAGACCACTGCCAGGGCTAGGGTTTCCGACTTCTACTGCTTCTATGATTCCTTCTATAAAGAGTCCGAGATTCCATAATTACTTGGTTTTACTCGCTATGAAGTAATCACCTTAAATTAGAACTCTTGATACTTCGTTAATCACGCAGGCTAGCTAAAACAAAAACATCGCAAATACTTTCTTTCATGATGATTAATTCACCATAATACAGCAATAAAATCCTAACAAAATCAAAGAGTTGAAATGATAAATAATTATAATGACAGGACCCTACACTCACAATTGTGAGGGTTGATGTGCTTATTTGCTTACTTAATTATGATATATAATTAAGTGAAGACAATATTCTCCCTTTCGAAATGTGAGTGGAATAGATATCCCTCTAATATTTGAGAGGGTAAAATCTTAGCAGTATTATTTAAGAATTAATGTAAACTAGTTTCACTAATTGTCTGATTGTAAATATCAGTTGTAAATCTCATATAATATGAGTTGTAATCTAAGCATTAATCTCATATAATTAAAAAAATAATAATTATAACATTGATGCTACATTGATAAGCAATAGCACGTAATTGCTCTATATCCCTAACAAAGAGATTCATCAAACTGTTGTATCATTAGTCACCAATGTCAAGGTTATATTTATATGTTTTGAGTTAAAATCTTATAATAACAACAGAAAAAATAAAAAAATAAGTCTTATTTTTCCAGTAACAGAAGGGGTTCAGTTCATAAGACAAAGCTGTGATACAAGACAAAACAAAACGAAACCAATCAAGAGCAAAAACTGTGACCTCTCTGAATTCTGAAACGCTGCAGATGCATAGGCGTAGCTGAAAAGCCGCTGCAGGATTCAACGTACGACTTGTCGCAGGTTTTTGCAATTTTCGGCTATCTCGCTTGGGTCGAGCATCCGACAATGACAACTAACAGAAATTTGGAATTCCTTTTTCTCAGCTCATAGCACCTGTCCTTCCTTGTGTCCATTTTTGGCTTTACTTTCTTAAATATAATTTTTCTTTTTAGCTGCCAACTCAATAGCTCTATTGATGATGATAAATGATAATCCCCAATTTTATAATTAAGCATGGTTAAATTTGGAACCTTTGTTATATTTTATTTTTTAGAAAAAAAAAATTCAAAGTCCAAATTGATTTTTTTTCTTTTTTTAAGTTCTCCACCATGTCCGAGATCCAAATACAAATAATCAATTGAAGAAAACTATTTGAAGATAACTCGATTAAGGCTGTGTTTACTTGCTGGAGTGGGAGTGAGGAGTGAGGAGTGTGGATTCCTCCGACTCCAGCGTTTACTTCCTCAAAATGGGAAGAGATTGGGAATCTCACTCCATGGGCCCCACTCATTTTTGGAGTGAGGAGTGGGAGTGGGACTCCATTCCCACTCCCACCTCTCCTAGTCCCACTCCCACTCCCACCTCTCCCTTTTTTACCCTTTTATTTTTAATTTAATTTAATATTTTATAATTAATAAAATAAAATAAATAATATTATGTTATATTTATTTGAATAATAATATTATATTTAACTAAATAATAATTTGCATTGATTCTAAGTTAAAATTATTTTAAAATAATATTATTATATTAATAGAGAATTAATAAATATAATATTATTATATTTATTTTAAAAATAATAGTACTATATTTATTTAATATTAATAATAATAAATAGTTTATTCTAAGAAAATATTAATTTTGTACTAAATAATATTATATTATTATTTTATATAATAATAAATTTAATATAATTATATTAAATAAAATAAAATAAGGTTTCATTTTATATTAAAATTAATAATTTATTGTTCATAATTAAGAATATTAATAATTATAATAAATTTACAAATATAATAAAATAAATATTACTCATTAAATATATTTTTTATTAGTTTTGTATTAAAAACTATAATTCTTTAAATAAGGATAAAATTGTAATTTGAAACTATTTACTCCCAATCAAAGACAAAGTAAACACATAAATTGGATTCTGATCTCTATTCTATGCTTTCATTTCAGTGTAAGTAAATAACCTACTCCCACTCCCACTCCACACTCCCAATCCTAGGATTCCCAATCCAATCCAAAAAGTAAACGCTACCTATGTGTAAATGTGGAGGAACTTACCTTCATGACAAAAAAAAGGGGGAAAAAGAAAAGAAAAGAAGAGAAAAGAAAGAAAAGCGGTCTTTGTAATTGTCTATTGCTTGCCTTTCACTATATGGGAAAATTGTGTTATTGGCTTATTGCATCCCTTTGATTTTAACCCCTTCCAAACTGAGGCAATCCCACTAATTTTACTCATATTTCAAGAGGAAAATTGGAGATTAAATGGAAAGAAAACGACCGCACCGCCTTTCTGAACTTGGAGTTAACAGTAGTCATTACGGTTTCAAAAAATTGTCCCAAAGTAGCAAATATGCTTTCCATTTTTTCTCCTTTGTTCTTTTCATATTTCTCTTTCATGGACTTGGCCTACATTGAACAAACCCATATTTTGAATGCTCTTTTGAGTTTAAAGGTGGCCAATGGGCCGGACGGCACGAGGCACGGCACTAGCACGGCACATGTCCGTACAGCACGGCATAGCACGAGCACGTCTCGGTAGACCACGCGGCACGGCATGGCATGAGCACGTCTCTAATGTACATTTGCTTGCAATTGCATTACTAATATTAGAAGAAGAGAAGGGTCAGAGTCGTCGTCTCCACTCGTCTCCCTTTAGGTTTTAGCTTTTGCTTTCCTCTTTGTTTCTCTCTCTCTCTCTCTCTTCAAGAAGAAAAGAAAAGAAAGAACAATAAAAATAAAAATAAAAACTTTGGTTTTGATCTGACCTGAAAATCTTAAGGGGTATATTTGTTCGTTCACTTGCATTCTCTTTTTCTATTTTCTTTTGTCTTTTTTTTTTTTGTTCTGTTAGTGAGTAGTGACAATGTGGGTTTTGTTTCTCTATTTTTTGAGAGTTTGGTGCTGCTTTCTCACGTTAGTTTGTACACTTGA
Source organism: Citrus sinensis (assembly GCF_022201045.2). Classification (NCBI taxonomy): domain Eukaryota; kingdom Viridiplantae; phylum Streptophyta; class Magnoliopsida; order Sapindales; family Rutaceae; genus Citrus; species Citrus sinensis. The sequence continues at coordinate 17,644,184 of NC_068560.1, forward strand.
GTGTTGTTGTTTTTTTCTTTTTCTTTCATGAGCTTGATGTTGTTTTCACATGTTTCTGTTTTTTCCAAACTTTCTTTCTGTTTTATCTGTTGCCAGTGTTTTCGCATAGCGTTTTCAGAGTATTCACTGTTACCAGCGTTTTCTTGCCTTTTCTTTCCAGGAGTTTTATTTCTTTTTTGGATTTTGATTGTTGGTTTCTTTTTCTTTCTTTCTTTTCCAAAGTGTTTACCGAAAGCGTAATAAGCACGTTTCATTTTTTAATGAAAGTAAACGTCAAATTTTATGATTTTATAAATAATTTAAAATTGAATCTTTTAATATCTTTTATTGGCTCAATTTTTTAAATTTATTTAATTCTTAGTTTCAAAAAAATTATAATTGATTTATATTTATAATTTATTAAATAAATAATACATATAATGATTTTATAAATATGTATTAATATTATTATAAACTATGATATATGACTCTACGTAATTCCAAGTTAACAATTAATTTAACCCTTAAAAAAATATTATTATTATTATGTTAAGTGCTAAAAAAGAATTCTAATACCATAAAGTCAAACCTAGAAACTAATATTACATTCTCTTATTATTATTAATTTATTATTATTGAATATGAACTTGAGTTTTGAATTTTTTATTCTATTAAATTTAAATAAAGGCATATGGATCCAAAAAAAAATACATAAGCTTGAAAAAAAAAAAGACAACTTGGCATACGCTCTTAAAAAAAGAAGAAGCTTAGTGGGCTATTTTTCCTAAGCACGAGCACGTGCGGGCACGGCACGTGTGCCGGATTGGCACGGCACGAAATGAATAGTGAGCACGGCACGACACGAGCATGAGCACGAGCACGCGTGGGCTTCCTTTGATGGGCCTGGGCCAGCACGGCACGGCCCGTTGGTCATCTGTAATTGAGTTCAATATTATGATGAGATTTTTTTTTTTGGCCCCTCTGGATTAAAGATGGGAAATTTTACATTGCAAACAAGTGAAATTTATAATTCACAATTTTAATGTTATATCTAGTATTAGAAAAATATGTTGGAGGAATCGACAAAGTCAAGCGTCCGTTTCTTACTTTAACTAACTCAATTTGTGAATTGTTCATTGACGCGGAAGGAGAGAATAGAAATCTTCTCCTATCAAGTCGAAATTTTTGTTTGCACCATCTTCATCCTTGTATCAATATGTTGGTATTACAATAAACAAAGTATTAATAAATATTCTTTTCTTTTCTAGTAAACCATGTATCATGATGTCACTCAAAAACTACTTTTGTTTAGTTATTATATTACCAAATACATTAAAAATTGAGTTTGATAAATGCATCAGAAATTTGTTGAGATTTGTGTCAATGTATTATGTTAAGTCCATTATTTATAGAGTTGACATTTTATGGCAAGTCTGCTTAAATTGAAATATTATTTATTACATATCTTGTAATAGGGATTAATTTATTAATTCCTTTTTTTAGTGAGATTTCAATTTATTATAAATATTTATTTCCTAATTTAATTAGATGTCTAATTTAGTAAGTCAATTAATGATGAGATTCTATAATTGGTGCATGAGATCTATTTAGAGCAATAAGTTGGTTCGACAGAAAGTTTATTAAATGCTCTAGATATTTCTTGGGAGATAAGAAAGGTAAGAAAATCATATTTATTCCTATTCAGAATCATCATAATTTTAAGAGGAATGAAACTCTTATTTGAAAAGAATCCAAGTCTTTTAAGACTTGCTATTTTTATCAAACCCTAGTGTCTATATAAATAGAGGTATTTCACAATTGAACGTGCACAACAAAGCGCATAAAACGGAGAAGCAAAATTCGACCTCCTCACTAGAGAGTCTAGATTTGGCGCATAATGTTGTATTGATTTATTTACTTATCTTCTTTTCATCTCTGTTGAGAGTTTATGTGGATTTTGGATTATTAGACATTGAAGAATTGAAGAATTGTTATTGATCACTTGTGGATCAAGAGGGATAGCAATTATTCAAGAGAAGCAGATTTAGTTTAAGGTTGAGTAAACTATATGGTGATAAACTGTAAGTAAAAGTAAAGTTTGGTAAATCCATAGGTTGTAACATCTCAACTTAGTGAATTATTTTTCATCTGAGCGTGGCCTCGTGGATATAGGATTGATTAATTCAAACCACGTAAAAATCTCCGTGTCATTTAATTTCTACAATTTATTGTGTTTTTAGAAATTAATATTTTTTATGCGGATAAACAATAACTGTGAATAGTAATCATAAACAGTAACGATGAATAGTGTTTTTAAAAAATTAATTAAACTATTAATTTAGGGTTTTAATTGCCTACATCCATTTTCAATAGATCTAAATTTCTTTCATATATTTGAAGCCTAGTCTAAAAATCCAACCCAAGATAGCTCCCAAAGTTAGGGAAGCAAAAACTCTCACGCTCCTAACATACAGGGAGACTTGCACTCTCAACCTCAATAAATAAGCCAAGAATATACAAACCACTTAAAGTAAAGCGTTAATTAACTATAGAAAGTGCAAACTCTTAAAGAATATAAAGAATATGACAAAAAAATGACATAGATTTAATCAAAGCAAAAAAGAAAAAACAAAAACTAGAAGCCTTTGATCTAATATTACCAACTCAAGATCTCCAAACTCATAAGAATATCCTATCTATATTTATAGATTTGAATCCTCATTGGAACATTTCAATATATATATGGTTCTTCTTTAGTGAGATGTCAACAATTTTTAAATTTCGAATGTCTGCATTTTAGAAAATGTGGATTTAGGCTTCACAACATTGTCAATTGATTTTTCTTTTAATTTTTAATATATTAAAAGCCTTCAATAATGTTGTAAAACCACAAATCAATATTTTAAAAAGTGCAGGCACTCGCATTTGACTAGAGATGGCTTTAAGTATAGCGAACTAGGTGGTCAACTAAGGTCATGTATGTAATATGTTAGGAAGGCCCTATTGTGATCACCTAGACCCCCCATAAATTAAGAAGACTATGTTTTTAGTTCATTAGCATACTCAAATTAATAGATTTTTTAAATTACTTAAGTTACTTATAAGATGAAAGCCTATCTTTAGGCTCTTTTTGATTGATAATTATCTTATAATTAAGAAGTTTTATAGAAATTCTATACTTAATAATCTTAATGTTAAATAATTGTGATTAATAATATTGTCTAACCATTAATTTATTATTAGTTTTTCTAAAAAAATGATTAAATTATTTATTTATTTAAAAATTTAGTTTTTTAATATTATAAAATTTCTTGCGCTCTTCTCTATAAAGAAAATTATTATTATTATTGGTTCACTTTTGAAGTAAAAAAAAAATAGTTTCTTGAAATAATAGTTCTAAAAGAAGTAAAAAAGATATCTTATTGACTGGTTTTATTTTTTTAAATTTCTCATGTCTTATTAATTGTTGATATATCGTTAAAAATTGATTGAATTTTTAGTTATTTTATGTTTCTTTGAGTGTTGAGGCTAGTGAAAGTAAGAAGGTCTCATAAAAAAATTTTACCTAAAACCCCAATATTTTGGAACCGGCTTTGTGCCTGACAACGATTATATATATATACACAATTTTATAAAACCTAGAAAGAAATCATATCTAAATTAAGTGCAACATGATAACCCACGTTATTGAACACGAAATAATGAAACCAACAACAAGAATCCTACTTGTTAAGTGGGTTAATAATTATGTATTAGTTAGTTAACAAGTAGGTAGTAAAAATTAATTTGTATTAGTAGTAATGAGAGTATTTTATAACAATTATTAAACAAATGAATATGACGCACAAAACAAAAACAAAAGGAGACAAAATCGGGATTAGCGTAAAAAGTGCAAATAATGAGAAATTGAAGGGGCGAAATCATAAATAATAAAACCCCTCTAATTCCGTACGTTTGCGTGCAATTGCATTACTAATATTAGAAGAAGAGAAGGGTCAGAGTCGTCGTCTCCACTCGTCTCCCTTTAGGCTTTAGCTTTCGCTTTCCTCTCTGTTTCTCTCTCTCTCTCTTCAAGAAGAAAAGAAAAGAAAGAACAATTAAAAAAAAAACACTTTGGTTTTGATCTGACCTGAAAATCTTAAGGGGTATATTTGTTCGTTCACTTGCATTCTCTTTTTCTATTTTCTTTTGTCTTTTTTTTTTTTTTTTGTTCTGTTAGTGAGTAGTGACAATGTGGGTTTTGTTTCTCTGTTTTTTGAGAGTTTGGTGCTGCTTTCTCATGTTAGTTTGTACGCTTGAGTGTTTTTTTTTTTTTTTTTCCTTTTCTTTCATGAGCTTGATGTTGTTTTCACATGTTTCTTTTTTTTCCAAACTTTCTTTCTGTTTTATCTGTTGCCAGTGTTTTCGCATAGCGTTTTCAGAGTATTCACTGTTACCAGCGTTTTCCTGCCTTTTCTTTCCAGGGGTTTTATTTCTTTTTTGGATTTTGATTGTTGGTTTTTTTTTTCTTTCTTTCTTTCTTTTCCAAAGTGTTTACCGAAAGCGTTGCATGTGTTTTCCACTGTTTTTGGTTGTTGTTGAGTGTTTTCTACATGTAATTTTTTTTTTGTTCTCGGTTTCGTCTCTGTGTGTGTTTTTGTTTTCTTCGCCTGCTTGCTCGTTGTGTTCTGATAGTCTCTCTCGCTCTCCGTGGTTTCAGAAAACTTGTTTTAAGTAGAAGTTCCATGGTGGCTGTACGCGTTTTCTTTTAAGTGCTTATTAGAATGGTTGCCATTGTTTCCTCTGTTTTCGTTCATATCTTCTTGAGCTTTTCCAAAAAAGTGCTGCCAGTTTGTGAACGAAACGTTGCATGTGTTTTCCTCTGTTTTCGCTTGTTTTTGGAAACTGCTGCTATTGTTTTGTTCATGTGTTGCTGAGTATTTAGATCTTTTTTTTTTAACTTTTCATGTCTCGTGTGATATTTTGATCTGTTTTTCTGGTCCTTGTAATTTTTTAATTTCGTTATTTTTACGTCCAAGTATTGTCTGAAAACAAGTATTTGTATTCAGTGTTTCTGGTTTTCTACTAGAGTTTTCAAAATTCTTGTTTTCCTCGTTTTGTATTCTGTTTTTCTGGCTAAAGTTGTATCCTTTATTCTAAAAGCGTTTTTAGTCAAGTCCATTGAGTGTATCTCAAGTTCTTTGGTTCTTTGTGCTTTTTGTTCCTTGTCAAAGAGATAATAAACTTCCATGACTAATTGTGTTTTTCAATTCTGTCATGTCCGTACAGGTTTTCTGAAAATGGGATCTCCAAGTCATAAGGGATCCGAATACTTGCCGCCGCCGCCGCCCATTATCCCTCCGAATGTTGTGCCTCTTCAGTCCGGAAAGGTGGCAGCTCCGGCCCCGAAACGCCTTCCAATGGCAAGGCGAAATCACGGGACTAAAGGGACGCCTATGACTCTTCTAACGAATCATTTCGAAGTCAGAATGCGCCAGACAGAGGGTTACTTCTGCCATTACAGTGTAATCTCTTTGTGCTCATTATCAAGAGTTAGTCATTGGTTTTTACCATCCGCTTCTGTTGCCAACACATTGATCTTGTACATGGTTTTGTTATTGATTTATTGTTACAGGTTGCTCTATTTTATGAAGATGGTCATCCTGTTGATGGGAAAGGTATCGGGAGAAAAATTCTAGACAAAGTTCAGGAGACCTATAGTCATGAGCTTGAAGGTAAACACTTTGCTTATGATGGGGAGAAGAGCTTGTTCACTCTTGGCTCTTTTCAACGTAAGAAGCTTGAGTTCACGATTGTGGTGGAAGACCTCTCTTCGAATAGGTATATATGTGTGCATTGATATGCTTTAGACTTATTCAATTACCAGTTACTGACTCGGAGGTTTGTTATATGCAGAACTGCACGGAATGACAGCCCGGGAGGTGATGGCAGCCCTGGTGAGGGTGATAGGAAGAGGATGAGGCGTCCATCCAGGTCGAAAGTAATCAGGGTTGAAATTAGTTATGCTGCAAAAATCCCCATGCAGGCAATTGCAAATGCACTGCGGGGTCAGGAAACAGAGCATTTTCAAGAGGCTATGAGAGTTTTGGACATCATACTGAGGCAGAATGCAGCGAACCAGTGAGTGATTAGTTTGGTGTTGTGAATTGCCTAGGCTTAAGAAACAATGTTGCTCAACTCAACACAGGATTATGTTATTGTTTTCTTCTCATGTTCAGGGGTTGTCTTCTAGTCCGGCAGTCTTTTTTCCACAATAATCCGAGAAATTTCGCAGACCTAGGAGGTGGGGTAATGGGATGCAGGGGTTTCCATTCAAGCTTCCGCGCTACACAGAGTGGTCTATCTTTAAACATGGGTTAGTTGCTTTTGCAATCCACTTATGTTATTTACCTGTGGTTCAATTAATCAATTGTCTTTGTGTTGATAATTGTCTTTGTTGTATGCAGATGTATCCACTACAATGATAGTTAAACCTGGCCCAGTGGTGAACTTCCTTCTTGCAAATCAAAATGTTAGAGAGCCTCATCAGATTGATTGGAACAAGGTATAGTTGATAGTTCAGTATCCATGTTTATATATATTTCAAGAAAATTTGTCTTCATTTAGACCCTTGCTTGAATTTGACACCAGGCTAAGAGGGTGCTGAAAAATCTGAGGATAAATACTAATCACTCTAACACTGAATACAAAATCACTGGACTCAGTGACTTACCTTGCAATCAGCAAACGTTAGTTCTCTTTTCTGTTCTGTATCTTGTCTTTCACTCCATGGTTTGTTGCATTACATAAGAAATCACTCTTGTTATTCGCCAACTGAAAATGTGACTTCTAATCTCTCAGGTTTTCTTTGAAACAAAAGAGTGGACATAATGGGGATAGCGATGCTATTGAGATAACTGTCTATGAATACTTTGTTAATAATCGCCATATAAAGTTGGAGTATTCAGCTGATTTCCCATGTATCAATGTTGGGAAACCAAAACGTGCATCTTATATACCGCTTGAGGTGATAATTTAGTTCTTAAAGGTTCTTTTTGTTTATGAGGACGTGACTGTATCATATTTTTATATCCTGTTTCTGCCATGTAGCTTTGCACATTGGTATCACTGCAACGCTATACAAAGGCATTGTCCAACCAGCAGAGGGCTTCACTTGTGGAGAAATCAAGGCAAAAGCCCCAAGAAAGGATGGGGGCTTTGACTGAAGTAGGTTTCATTCCTATATATTGAGGTAATTCATGCATTTCTGCTATTTTCTCTGATTTTAACATGTTTCTTCTTACAGGCCATGAAGAGAAACAATTATGGTGCTGACCAAATGCTTCGTTCTTTCGGTATTTCAATTGGTAGTCAATTTACACAAGTTGAAGGTCGAACTTTACCAGCCCCTAGAGTAAGTACAAAGTCCTTTTTTTCCATGTCTTTTACCTCTGTCATCATTATCAATGTCTGAAATCGATTACTGTAAAGATTTATGTTGTTCCTAATATGCCTGTTTGTTGATGTTATGCTGCAGTTGAAAGTCGGAAATGGAGAAGACTTCTTTCCTCGTGGTGGAAGATGGAATTTCAACAACAAGGTATTGATTTTTCTATGTTCTTTTGACTGTATTTGGTATTGATGACACAAGCCTTTTCTAACGCCAATTTAACATATTTCCACAGAAATTAGTAGAACCGATGCAGATCAAATGGTGGGCTATTGTAAACTTCTCTGCTCGTTGTGATATACGCTCTTTGTGTAATAATCTGATCAGATGCGGAGAAATGAAAGGAATGGTGAGTGTTTTGACAAACTACATTGTGAAATCCTGTCAACACTCACTTGATGCTTATTTCTTATTTCTTTGGCTTGTAGCACATAAATAATCCACATGAAGTTTTTGAGGAGAGTAATCAATTTAGACGGGAGGCAGCACCAATTAGAGTTGAGAGAATGTTCGAAATTATCAAGAAAAAGCTACCAGGGCCACCTCAATTGCTATTGTGTATTCTTCCTGAGAGGAAGAACTCTGACATTTATGGTTGGCTACTTGGGTTCCTTCTTCTTGTTTAAGTTTCTTCTCTGCTATTCTGGTAGTCCTCATATCTTAATTTGTAATAACTTGTTCAAATTTAAGGTCCATGGAAAAGGAAAAATCTTTCAGAGGCTGGCATTGTAACACAATGCATTGCACCCACAAAAGTGAATGACCAATACATAACAAATGTCCTCCTGAAGATAAATGCCAAGGTGAACTCCTCTAAATTTTGTGAACACTTCTAGTTTTCTTCCTCCATATTTGTTTTTTCATGCCTTGAACTTACCATTAGTTGAATTTTTTCCCCGTTTCTATAGCTTGGAGGAATGAATTCCTTGTTGACACTCGAGCATTCTCGTTCAATTCCCTTAGTCTCTAAGCCAGTAACCATGATTCTAGGGATGGATGTCTCACATGGCTCTCCTGGTCGTTCGGACTTGCCATCTATTGCTGCAGTAAATCTATTTCCTTTGAACATTGTTTATTTTGGTTCTGTTTCAAATGATGGGTTTCCTTTCTGAAAGCTTAACTATCTTTGGGTAGAGACTAATCCACAATTCTAGATTTCTATCTGATTTTTTTTTTTTTTTTTTGACATTTGAAATTTTCAAGGTGGTTAGTTCCAGGCAGTGGCCATCAATTTCTCGTTATAGAGCTTCAGTACGGACTCAATCACCAAAAGTTGAAATGATCGCTAATCTCTTTAAGCCAGGATCTGAAACTGAGGACTACGGCATCATCAGGTGAAGAAACAAATTTAACATGCTGATTTCCATCTTTGCACGTGCACCTGCTTTCAAGTTTATTCGATTTCCTGTGTCTTCTCGTAGATCATGAATATAATAACCATCTTCCATTCTGTTTCGCAACTTATCCAGAATACATTTTTGCGTTTTCTGATTGCAGGGAGTTATTTGTTGACTTTTATTCAACTTCAGGGAAAAGGAAGCCTGAAAATATCATCATTTTCCGGTAGCTTTCCAATACTTCTGTTGCTCAGTTATGGTTTCCTTTGACTAATGATTGGATTATTAGGGTGGTAGAATCATTATATTAAATAAGAGAATTTCATTCGTGTAGATTGAACACATTAAGCTGTACCTTTTTACAAATTGAAGTTTTTTCAAGTCTTAGTGATGAAGATAATTATGTGATTTTGTGAATTTGAAGTTCTCGATATGTTGTTTTGATCGCCACATAGCAGCAGCTGATTCCTAATCTCTATTTGCATACCTTTTGCTGTTAAGAAACTTGCTTGAATTAATGACATAAAATTCATTGAATACATTAATTGACTGAAAAAATATAGATATAAAGTACTTGTCATCTTACAACAGCACTCTAACCTTGAACATGTTCATGTACTTCATCGCTTATTTGTTGAGTCTATTTATTTCAGTGATGGAGTAAGTGAGTCGCAGTTTAACCAGGTCTTGAACATAGAATTGGACCAAATCATTGAGGTAATCACAAAAACTCATTGCTTTAATTTCTAAGAGATACTTGCTATATGTGATCATGAGAGTTTTAATGAGTTCAGGCCTCCAAATTCCTTGATGAGAAATGGTCTCCTAAGTTCACTGTGATTGTTGCTCAAAAGAATCATCACACTAAGTTCTTCCAGAGCGGACGTCCTGAAAATGTTCCACCTGGTAAATTTCTTTGCCGACTCTAGAAAAAAACTTGTTTGTTAAATATCCTCTCAATGATTTACTGAACATAAGGCATTTCTCCTTTTTGTTATTTTTGTGCAGGTACTGTTGTTGACAAAGGAGTCTGTCATCCAAGAAACAATGACTTCTACTTGTGTGCTCATGCAGGGATGATTGTGAGTATTGCATTCTCTCAACCTCTGCTATAATTTAAACAATAAATGGTTAGAAAAATGGAAAACTAATATTATAAGGAGGATACATGATTTTCAGAACTATCTGGAAGGCTATAGGCTTACTTCTTACTGCTGTGACCAGATGATGTACTAGTAGGACAAAATAATGTAGATATTTTCGGTTGGATTTTAGTCTTTTACAATTAACGTTCTATTGTTTACAATTAGGGCACATCGCGGCCTACACACTATCATGTTCTACACGATGAGATTGGTTTTTCAGCAGATGATTTGCAGGAGCTTGTTCATTCCTTATCTTATGTGTAAGTGTATATAGTTCTTTTCTTTTGCTTCATCAATGCCATAAAGGGTGCATTTTTTGCCACCTACTGTGTTTTTCTGTTCAATAATCATTTTTGGTGTCTAAATTATGCAGGTACCAAAGAAGCACCACAGCCGTATCTGTAGGTAGTATATTTACTTTCTTTCATTTGTTTTAGTTCTAAGGAAGTGGCAGCAATATTGCTGCAAGCTCATGATCTTGCAGCAGTAGAACGCTGGATAAGAAGCACGATGCTCGCTTATGAAGTTCCCTATAAACACTGCACCTGTATTATGGCTGTATTATGGTGTTTGGCATACAGTAGGCTGGCAATCTCCTTTTGCAAATTGGGTGTTCTGATCTATCTTATTTTTCTATTCTTTTTTATTCTTTCTAATAATGATAGGAAAAAGAAAACGATAGATACTATTTCTTACTAGAGTTCTTTTCCTAAAAGTTATTATTGTAATTCAATTCAGATTTCCTTTCATTTTGTTCTTATTGTTTGCATGTCTTCATTAAATTTATTTCTCTTGATTTTCCTAAAACTCTTGAATGTTTTATTTTGTATGATCTTGTAGTTACACCAATCTGCTACGCCCACCTGGCTGCCGCTCAGATGTCGCAATTCATCAAGTTCGATGAAATGTCAGACACATCTTCCAGTCACAATGCAATGACATCTGCTGGTAGCATCCCTGTTCCTGAACTGCCTGTACTGCATGAAAGAGTGTGCAATTCTATGTTCTTCTGCTAAAGGCATGGCTTTAAAATCTGCAGCGAGAAAGATATAGAGATGGACATCACAGACATACCGTAAAGACATAGATAGAAATATCCTAAACTTGAAAAAATACCTGACCCTGGTCTTTTGGCTTATTGTTCTTTTATGTTCTTATAAGCACTTCAGAGTAATGTCTTAAGTTAAAATTTTGAACAGCAAAGATTTTAGCTGCTGTTGCACTAGACTGATTTGAACATTGTGCTGATGGAATGACTCTTGCGGTCCCTTTTGCTTAATGAATGAACTTTGATGTTTTAATGTGATTATGTCTATTTCCTCGTTTAAAATAAACAAATTATGAGGGACCTACAAATCTGGATGGATTTGGATTTCTCATTAACAGTATATTTGTAACTTCCAAGAATTCTTTCTTGTTTATTCTGCGAGAAATTGTTCAAAATGCAGAAAGTATTAAGACTTGAATCTTAGAAAATTGGACATCAAAGAAGCCTGTATCATTGAACTTGTAATATTGGTGATTACGATAGAAAGAAACTATATACTGAACATTTTGTAAGAACTCAACTACACAGTTTTTTCGGCAAATCTTAGGAGACAATGGTGACAAGTACCATGAAAGTTCTAATGCAACTGATATCACAGAGAAGTAATCACAGGAACAAGAAGCAGTCTATTAGCAGAAGCAATAGACAGCTGCTTCTAAAAGATCCATTCATATAGGACATGTTTAACTTTCACCCTCAAAGTAAACTAAAGGAAACATCGTCATATCTACAAAACTTTCAGATACAGAGACTGTGTCAGAATGGGGATGATGATGTTCTCCGAAGCTGATACTTTGGCTGAGGTGGTGGAGCACTGAACATCTTCTCCAGCTCCTGCAAGGCAGACAAGAATCAAAAGTTAAAAATATAACATTCAATACTGAATAATCGAAAGGGGAAAGGATATACAAAATTTACGTGTATCAAACACTTCAATTTTCTACTCTTGATTGCCAAAATCAAGACATATCTCAAGCCATGATATAGCTTTTGATTTATAGAGTCCATATGATACTAAATAATATCAATCAATTTAGTCATGGCCATGTCATAACATGGTTGACTATGTAAAAGAGTATCAAATCGACGAATGAAATTATTAAGCACACAAAATTTCTTACATTTATAAAGGGAGGAAATTCAAAGGGGCATTAACATTAGAATAAAGAGCAGCTGACAATAAATCCGGCCTTCAGATTACGTTATGTTAATAATGGCTATTTTATTCATATGAACAAGAGCAAAATTCTGTCAAAAGGGAAAAGAGAAGCACAAAAGAATGAACTGACTGTAACAACTACCGAAAGGAGATGGGATTCTAGAAGAGCTACAAAAAATTATAAAAATTGCACCAAATCTCTCAAGTCTGACGGAACTGAAGGCACCCTAAATTTATAAATTTAGTAAATGGTATTACCATGACAAACACTGATTCAAATCCACATGTCAGACCAGGCTAACAACAAACAGCATATTTATGTCCGGTTACAAGCCAAAGCCGTGAAATTAAACACACTATATCATACATTACACAGTCCATACTGAAGATTTATAAGAAAAATGAGTGATGCTACCATGAGTTAGAGATGCAAAGCAAAAGACAATTCTTAAGTCTGAACCAACAGAACAGACTTCATGAAGGAATTTCCCCTTTACAAAACACAATGAGTACGTAAAGCCAGTGGAAATGATTTTTGAATCGATGATGAGTGTGGATCACACTAATAGAGTATAAATGCACTAAAAACAGTCACAGACTGCTCCGATGGGTCACAGATGGTGCAAGAGTCAGTTATTATGGGAAGTACAGATGTACGCGATAACAGGTCTTGCCTAAAGTCCAGGTATATTGGGGGCTTTGCAATAAACCTAGGAGGAAAGTAAGTTTCACTCAATGTACGGCAAACTTGTTGAGAGTAATAAAAAGTTGGTGTAGATACCCACACTAATTATGTACGCCAGCGAGACTATTTTGTAGAAATAGAAAATTTAATCAAATGGATCATTATTCAAAGAATTTGTGCAAGTAATTGTTAAATGAAAGAGAAAAGCTAAAGCTGCCTAGGTAGAAGTGCGAAAAAGGAAAAAAAGAGTATTAAACTCCAATCCTCTGAAGAAACCAGTTTTGGTGTACAGAGTAGGTCGAACCCAACTAACAATGGAGAAGATCGGTAAACCATAGATGGGTTAACGGACTGTAAATTAGTGTTCTATAATCATAAAGAAGCTTACAGAAATGGAAAAATGGATTAAGGAGAAAACAAATTAAAACACAGTTTTGAGGCACTTCTAGAGAATGCATTTTGACGAAGAAATGGGATACGCTTATTTCAACATTAACAAACTTTGGGGTAGATTTATAAGGCATCTAAAAGATAGCAAATCAAGGAAAGCCACGACGGGACACAATGGAAATTCTTTAGAAGAATTTTTCTTTTTTTTTTTTGATAGTCAGCTGAGAAACTTTTATAGAAAATTAAAAAGGAATAAATATTACAAAAGTGAACCGGAGGTCCACAAACTCTTTTTAGAGGGCAATATCTTTTACTTCCATACCCAGACGTTGCATCAATCACCAATGAGCAAGGTATTAAAGACTAAGTTTGTCAAAGTTAAACTCACTGGCTGTGGCTCTCTCTCTCCCTCCATTCTACAAACTTCTTTTTCCACACTTTACCTCATTACAATAAGATATTTGATAATACCAGTTTGTTTTGTTAGCTTCCATCTACAACGATCATTATACTTAATAAGTTGCTGGTGGTAGCATGTTTAATTTTAAGACAGTGTAAATACTACTTAGAGACATACTACACTTAAAAAGAACTACATCGCACATAAATCATAAGACACCATAGGCATTATTTCTGGTGGCTATAAAAACACAAGTTTCCAAAACCAAGGCTTGTGCAGATGTAACAAACACTGTACAAAGAAGCATGAAAAGATAACTAATTTAATGCAATTTTTATTCAATTTGGTCCACTTCTCACATGATGCCACACTCAACCAATTTTTTATTTTGTTATTCAAGCTTTCCACAGCCACCAGCTCCAAATACAGACACAGAATCTTAATTCCACCCCCAACCCCCCAACGTGCCCCATTGCATAGACCTCATAAAGGCCCCTTCCTTAGGGACATAGAATGAGAGTGTAAGAACCAAGAATGTGTGATGCAATGGCCATGTGACACATCTCAATTGCTATTCATCTATTTTTTATTTATTCTGAGCCTAACCCTGAATTTCCTACTGGGTTGACTTTCTTTGCTCAGTCTGGTTTTCATCTTTTTGTACAACAACAAGTATCCAGGAAAATCAGAATCCTGCTTAGATAAAAGGAAGGATCAAGGTACAAAAGGAGAGCAGGTTTGGGACGAAAATACAAGGTTGAGGTCATAATACAGCTGTTACAATAGCGAAAACAATAATCTTTTCAAGCATTGACTCTTAGAAGAAAAGGAGAATAGACTTAGTCCTGCAAAATTAAAGCCGAATGGCTGCTCAATACTTATCTCCAACAATACTGATTTACAAAGATAAACATCAAATGAAAATAAATTAAACAACCACCAAGGCAACATAGCATCAAATGGAAGTGATTATCTTTTTATGCAGGAAGCTGTTAGTCACTTACCCATGTGAGATATGTTGAGTAGGATTAGAAAGGTAAGCCAGCTACTGAGGTTAGCAGAATTGAAGGATGACCCAAATCATTTTTATATGACACTTAAACTTATTGATTTAATCATGAGAAACCAAAGAAATTAAAATAATTTATCATGCTACAAAATACACATACCTAAATTCTGACAGAAAATTCATGCCAAATTCAATTTACAATAGTCATTATCAAACAAATTGCAGATTTCAAGAAACAATGAATGTCCACTTTTTTCATGTACAATAATAACTTTAAGAAATTTCAATTGAGAACCACGAAAATAAATTATGCATAGTAGCAGTTTTGACAGCACACACATACATCAATACAAATTTAATTTTGTATCAAAGTCAGGAGTGTAACAATATGAAAACTATGAAAATGAACATAATAAGCTCTTTCACAAGAATCATCTCACAAGGACACAGTGACTTTCTGTTTATTTTAGAGATGTGGAGAAATTGAAGGGCATAGAAAAGAAACATTAGAAAAATTAAGACTAAGGTAAGAGAAAATAAATACCAATTTTCTCTATCAGTGAAAGTATAATAGAGTAACAGGCCATGGAAGCTATTAACATGAAAGATCAAGAAACAACAGGCAATCATTCCCAGTCTACGCAATCCCTCCTAAACAGAGAGAACATGCCTTTTAAATTTGTGTAAAAAAATTATCTTCAGCTTCATTCATATTATAATTCTCTACCAAACAAACGATATAGACAATCTTCAGAATCATCCTACCCTCACCACATGGGTGTTTGATACTTGATACAATCATACAAATTAAACAGATCAATGAGACATTTATTGCAAAGGCAATAATCACAGCTCTCGCTTTTACTTAAATAATAAAACCACCAGATCTGCAACAGCAATGCAAAACAACATGAAGAGAATGAGAAATCCTACCTTCTGCTTCCTTAGCCTTTCATTTTCCTCTTCCAGACGAGAAACTTTGTTCTCTAGTTCATTTGTGTAAGCCTGATCAAAGTAGCCTTTGAGGTTAGAAGAGAATGAGACAAAATGAATGCACCAACAGCTAAAAGTAAAACAAAATGTAATAGTGTATCTTAACAACTAAAATAACTCAAAGCCAACCTGCTTCCTTGCTCGTGAACGAGCAGCAGATTCCCGGTTCTTTATCATTCTCTTCTGCCTCCTCTCAACAGTCTTCTCAATCATATATTCTGAGGCGCCTCTTTTCCTTCCAAGTGATTGTGGATCTGATAGTGTTCCCATTGAGGGTGAAGTTAAGGCCACCTGATTCTCCGGGAATGAAACATCCATTACTGCACCAGTCACCATGTTCATTGGCTGCGGTATTGGCTGGCCTGGCATATAAACTCCCATCATACTTTGTTGTGAATGCTGATATTGTGGATGTGGGTACGGCATCCACGGACCTTGTTGCGGAAAATGTGGTACAACATTTTGATCGACACCAACAACAGGACCATCAATTTTTTTATCAGAAGATGCCTCAGCTACAACCCCCGCTTTCACCAAGAAATCCTCCAAAGTCATCTCTCCAAGTGTAGCTTGCCGATCCCGGGGCTTCTTTTCCCCACTACTCTTGCTTTGCTGAATATCTCTCCAAACTTCGTCAACTGTCTTCTTGCTCAGGGCACTAGTTAATGACAGGCTAGCTTGACGTTGCAAGGAAGTTTGCTCGGCCAATGTTGTGCCCTCCATTTCCACCTCTGCCGTCCAAACATTCTTTAAAAGCTCATCAAGGTTCATGCTGCTAAGTGGCTTCCCCAAGTCACCCAGCTGATTTTGAACCTCATCGAGTGTGAGACTATACATAGAATTTTGCCGTGCCAATGGCTGAAACTGAGACTGTTTACCATTACTACTACCATCAGCTTGAGACCCCATCATCTGCATCCCCCTCATCAACATTCATCTAAAGCGCTCATTACAAAATCTCAAACTCCAGCCCCTAGAATGACATCTATAGGACCAAATTTGGCCCTAAATTCACTAAACCAAATCTTCAAACTCAGCCCCAAATTCGGAACCTGGAATAACCATCTCAAAGTCAGGCCATCAGAAACATGCAGTTCATAATACCAGATATTAAATTTCATCAAAATCTAAACACAGAACTCAAAACAAAACTAAAAAGAAATTAAACAAAAATTTTAAAACAAGAACTCGAAACAACCTCGTAAAAGTACACAGCTTAAAATACATTCGTTCAATGTGAATTAATATTGTTATTATTATTTTTGGACCTAAAAAAAAGGGGAAAAAATAAAATATTCTAGGCACGACAAGAAACTGGACCTTAACCTGAGGAACCCAGCAAACAAATCAGAGCCAGAAACAAAAATTCAATAAATCTAAAATTTAACCAGAAAAAATGTAACTTGAGCAGAAGCAGACTACATGAATGAAATAATTAGCAAAGAGAACGATGAAAACAAAATGTGAATAAGAGCTAGAAAGTTGTAATCTCCTGCATGCAAAAGCAGACGGTGAAAGTAGAGCCTCCATTGATCAAAAGTCTCAAAACTCAAAACCCAAATGCAAAAAGATCACACAAACACAACATTAAGATCAAATAATGAACTTACTTTCTATTTTGCATGAAACCAAATCAATGCTTAAAATGTAAGCAAAAGAAAATTACCCACCAAATCAAAATCAAAACCCACAACCGATCAAAATTAAAACTTTCCCAAATGTATCTGATGAGTAAAAAAACTATTTAAGAGTAATAATAATGATGATAACAATAAATAAAACGAGTGAGCTATACAAGATGAGGAAAACAAAATAAAAGTTTAAACAATAAATAAGAACCAAAACAAAAAATTTACTTACTTGGTGAGTTGAGAGTCAGGTGAGAAACTAGAATATAAATAAATAAATAAACAAATAAAGTTAAGATTTTTGGGATGAAAGAATGTATTGAGATGAAATTTGTCACCAATTTGTTTTTTTTTTGCTTTTTAATTTATTTTTTTCCCTTTTTGGGTATCTGCAGAAGACAAGTGAGAGAGAAACAGAGAGAACAGAGAGCAAGTACCGAAAAAACAATGTGCCCAATTTTTTAATAATTTATTTATATATAAAGAAAGTGTTTAATTGGCCAATTTTTATTTTCTTTTTTAAATAAACGAAATTGATCGAATGTGGATGTGCTCATTTCATTGTCATAAGACCTCTTTCTTAATTTTCTGGCCCCACGCTTCCGTTTCATTTTAAATAAGGGGCAATATCATCCGTCCCCCTTAGTGTTTTACAAAATCATAATCTCCAATGTAATTTTTTTATGAGCACATTTTTATTATCATCTTTATTATAGTCGAACGGCAATTTAATTTTGTTCCTATCTATTTGAGTGGAATTCGAACCCAAATCTATTGTTTTCACATAATAGATTTTACCAACTTTGTTATATAGCATTCATAATTTTATTTGAGTACATACTGTGACTATTATTCGATTAGAAATAATTAGCAAAATCCATAATCAAACTATTACACACATTTAAATAATATCAAATTTTTCAAAAACTCACTAATCAAATTATTGAATTTGTTAACGGATTCTAATAGTAGGGATCCATATAAAAATAAAATCTATATCATTAGTTGAAGAAATTTTGCTGTTTAAGATTCATAATTTAAGATGTTTAATATACATCTAACATAGTATTTTTTAAAAAATTTATAGTATTTAATATAAAGTGTGTAAATGCTTAATAATATTTTTAGATTTTCAAACGAATTATGATTTTAAAAAAATATTTTAAATCTAAATATGTATTTTTTAGATAAAAGGTTTTCCAAAGTACTAAATACATATTTTATGGATAGAGGGTTTTCAAATATTTTAATAGAAAATGAATTTTGGTTCTGTAAGAAACATTTTAATTCAAGTACTTTGGGAAAAAATTATTCTTTAAAAGAAAATACTAATGTTATTTTCAAGTATGAGTAAATTCGATTAGCCTACGTTCACATAACTAGGAATAAGCAAAAAACCAAGAATTGAATGAGTCCGTTTGGTTCAAGTTTGAAAATCAAGAAAAAGGAACAATCGATTTAGTGAATTAAATAAAAAACCAAATTGAAAATTAAAAAATTGAAGGCTCAAATATTTAAAAAAAATAAAGCAAACCCATTAATAAATTTGATTCGACTCAACTCAATTCAGCAACAAAAAAAAAAAAAAGAATCAAACATAATCATACCCATCCATACTCATAATTTCGAAATGGAGACATCACTAGAAAATAAAATTAAGAAATACGAACTTTAATATACTCTATAAGATCAAAAAGGAAAACAATTATTCATTTTTGTTTCCTTAAAACAACTTAATTTCTCTTTAAATATAGACATCCACAATCAAGATCAATTATAAATATATTATTACAAATATAAATACGCATGAAAGAGTATATTTTAAAATTTTTAGATGAAAAAATCCCAACTTGATAATGTCAATATAACCTCTGAATAAAAATTAAAAGGAAAAGTCTTAAATTCTCTAATAATATTGGCTATTTCATACTAAATGAGTATACTATAATAATAATAATAACAGCAACCAATAACTATATGGCGTACAGCGCATTGATCCCACTTGCGACTTTCTTGACAGACAATGTTTGCTGTGAGAGTAATTTAGAAAAAAAAATAGCAAATCAACAATTGTACATATTTTATAATCGTATTAGTATTATCATATACCTATCTGTAGAAATTATCATATGCACTTAAGTTTTAAACAAGGGATATAAAGACTCATTTTTTACCATAATACTTTTCGAATTTAGTAAGTAAAACAACAATTGACTTAAATTTTTTTGATAAATACAAATATAATATAAATAATTTAATCTATTAGTAAAAAATAATAATAAAATATTTTTAGTATCTAAAATTATTTTGAAACTGTATATTTATTTCAATAATATATTTGTATTTATTATATAGATTTTAAATAAATCTTTGAGTAAAATAGATTTTACAATCAATCAAATATATCTCACGTACTAATAAAATTAAAATCATTTTGTATAATATTCAAAATCATTTTTATTTTCATATTACATTTTTTTTTATTGTAAAATTTACTTCAAATATAATAAAATATGTTAATAAATTGTAAAACATTAAAATAAATTATTATATTTATTTTAATATTATATTTCTATTTATTATAAAACATTATAGTCAATTTTTTTAGTTAAGACACTACAGCAAAAAAAAGGTCTTGGTATTTCTATTTTCTTAGTAAAACTTTGGGTCTTCATAATCATTTCCCTAAATGTTAGGATATGACTGCTATTTTTCTATTTATAGGTTTATGTGATTTTATAAAGTTGACAAACGTATAAAAAAAATTAATTTAAAATAATAAAAAATAAAAGCAATAGAATAAGTTGAGAGCTTGTGTGGGAGGCAGGCCGGGGGAGGACGAGGGCCTTTGTCATGGACCCCAAATGGCCAAAACTCTAGTAATCCTACCTGACAATTCTTTTGTCATTTTCCCATTTCTCTAGACGTTTCTTCAATTTCCATTTGTCTCTGTCTCTCTCATTTGTCCATCTCTTCTGCATATGTTTCTCATTCTGTTGCTACTGCCTCTTCATATGAATCAAATCACATTTTTAACCATTTTTCACCTGGTTGGTTATTCACAACTCTTTATTTTTTAATAGTGAGGCAGTGGTAAACATTTCTAATAGGAATCAATGACCGATTCACAATAATTTATTATAATATACCATCGATAAAATCAATAACTTATAAGTAATAATAGATATCTTAATTTTTTTTAACTTGAATTTCATCTTAAATAATATGATATTTATTGAGTAATTGTTTACAAGATTCAAATGAATTGATTGTATTATCTCACCAAATAATTAATAAATGTCATGATAATTTTTAGAATAAAAAATTTAGGATGTATAATTTTATTCTTAATTTATGACTATTTATTGATGAGCATGAGGATATAAGTATACTAGAGAGAGATACCTTTTTCAGCGGATTACTCTTTTAAAATTTAAAATTGCATTGACTATTTATTGGTGGGCTTTGTGGGGTTGACTACAAATGAGTAAGGAATTTTTTTTTTAAAATTACTGAAATAACCAAAAATTCCATCTCCTTCAAGTGCTGCACAGTCCTTTGGGGAAGTGCAATAACTGCAACGGACACTTGCCCAAATCCAATCAAATAATCCAACGAAATTTTCTTTTCACTTGCTTCAAGTAAAGAAGAAAAACTTGTAGCGGACACATACTTCTCAGCCACACCTTCATATTTCAGTAACATCATTGTAAATAAGGGCAAACAAGTCTTTTACTTAAATAACTGATAATTCTGTCAAAGTTAACGGCAAAATTTACTAATTAGGGTGTGCGGTGATAGTTGTTAAAATATTAGGGTTAGAGCCAAAATTTGTTGAAACATATTGGGTCAGGCGAAAAATAACCCAAAAAAAAACCCCAAACAGAGGTTAAAAAGTAAAAATTAAGAAGGGAAATTAATTTCTATTGCTCCCTCCCCTGATGTAGTTGATCTTCTAACTGTATGTTTTGAAAATCGTGCACTCGATGAGTTGAGCGACCATGTCTCTTCTTATCTGCAATTAGTCAACATCAAGGATTTGTCCCCCGCACGCCCCAAAAAACTGTTTCGGGTAATTTTATATCTACTTTTGACTCACTTAGTCCAAAATTATTTTTTTCAAACACACCTTTTTGACGCGAAAATTTCAAAATACCTTGACGAACAAGTAACACAACTAACTGCACATTACGAAAATTTAAAATGATTTTTTTTTGTATGATTTAACTGTTACATAATGTAACTTAGCAGTTGCTTGAAAATTATAGAGATTAATTTCTTAGCACGTGATGATTATTTTTTTGATAAATACATTCTAAAACATTAGGATCGATGTCAATGGGTTCATAGCATTGTTGGGACTCGATTCTCCTTTTAATAGAGATTTATTTAGCTCCTTATTTTAAGAGTAGAGTAGATTTTTTTCTAATATTAAGTGAGGGTCATTATTCAGATTGTACCTTATTAGAATTATAAAAAAAAATACTGATTGTAAATATTAGTAGAGTTCTTATTGTAATATATTAATATTTAATAAAAAAATCATTGTTCGAGTTGTGTCGTATTAGAATTATAAAAGAGAGTCCTAATTATTATTTAGTTATAAATATCAGTAGAGTTTTAATTGTAATATGTCAATATTTAAAAAAAATCAATTTCTAAAATACTATTACAGTATTTTATTAATCATCATAGCACATGTATTAGGGTCCGATTATGGTACAACTGTGGTACTGTGACACAGTTGTATTCAATCATTGGATGCACTTGAATGAGTGGGGTTCACTATTATTCAATAACTGAATACAACTATGACATGGTACTACAGTTGCACCACATATATTCTCCATATAATATGTTTATTTAGCACTTTTTTTTTTGCTATACTTTGATCTTACTTATTTTCGTCTTGGCCCAAATAAAACATAATTATTATTTTAAATTTTTAGAAAATTTCTTATAAAACCCTACGAACAAGAGCGATAAACGACGTTTGTTTATGAATTTTCTCTCTCTTGAGATTGTTACCATTTTTCTGTCTTGTCTTGTCTTATCTTGGACCCCTACTTATCTCCTAACTCAAAATCTTTGGAGCCCACATTTATTACAATTGCAGTGAATTGCATTTACACAGTCATTGTCAACGGATCACATCACCTTTAACTTGGTCGCACTCCAACTCATCACATATGCCCGCTTTTTTAGGCGGTGCTTGAAGGGAAGAAACAAGGGAATACGAGAGGAAGGAGGAAGAAAGAAATAAAAAAATAAAAGTAGAATCCAATTCTACTGCATGATTAGATATAAAGTTCTAAGGGAGCAGATTTTATTTATTTAGATAATTTTACTCTTTAATTGGTGTTGAATTTTCAATTTTTTCAGTGAATTATAATTAAAAAACAAAAAATAATAATTTAATCTAAAAAAATAATACTTTTATGCTAACCTAATATACGCAAAATATGCACTCCGCTTATTATTAATTATTATTAAATAAATATATACTATTAAAATTAAATAAATATAATAATATTATATTTTGAAAAAAAAAAGATAGTATATAGTAATATTATTAATCCTCTATGAATACAATAATATTATTTTAATAAATATAATTATATTTCATTTAGTAAAGCAATGGTAGAAAAGAAAGAGGTGAGAGTGAATTTCTACTCCCACCTCCCCCCATAAGATTGAGAATCTCACTCCTAACCCATAAAATGAGTAGAACTTATGGAGTGGACTCCCATTCTCCTCTTTAAATGAGTAATTAAATATTGAAGTGGAAAGAATTTATACTTCTCACTTTTACTCCAACAAATAAACACTGAAGTAGAAGAAATCAATACCCTCCACTCTCACTCTAGCGAATAAACTAAGCATGAGGGGCTATGGATTGTATAAATTTATTTGCATCATGGTTAGTGCATATAAGGATCTGCATAAGACTCATCAATTTACTAGATTTAGGTAAATTTTAGAGACCCACCAACTCCTCTTGGGTTTAGGCTGATCTTGCAATATTTTTTTAATTTTTAATTTTTATTCAATTATTTAATTACTTTTGTTATTTATAATATATAAATGCTTAAATTACGGCTGACGACTTATGGTGTGTTTATTTATTAAATTAGGAATCAGAATTCGTAGTCAGAATCAAACCCATATTTCCTTGCTAAAATAAAGAAAGGAACGAGATCCATTTTGGCAAACCCTCCCCACCAAATTGAGAATGGGACTTTGACTCCCAAAGGAATTGGGAATAGACTCCCATTCCTGGAACTCCCTAAAATATGCCACTTAAATTGCTTTATTGCAACTTTATCCTCTTTTTAGATAATCAAAGACACAAAATACAAAAAATAATTGACAATCACAACAATCAAGACCTAGATTTCGTAAGATAGTATGTTGGATCGCGTCCTCAATCATCGCATACGTTGTTAGTGTCTTTCACTTGTGGATTTGAAGATGAAGAATAGACGGGGAATAATTTTCTTGAATAATAATAACAATCATAATAATTATAATAAAAAATAAAAATAATGGTAATGATACACTAAGGTTATTGTAATAAATTAAAACAATTTATTCCGATTCTATAATAAAATGAACACATTAATAGCAATATTCATTGCAATTCTGATTCCTACCATTAAAGTAAATAATTTATTCTAATTTATATTCTCTATTTCAATTTTAATCCAGTTCGATTCCAGTTCATTTCTATCCCGACCCATTCCAATTACCAATTAATACATCATACTTTAGCAAACTATCGTTGGTGGCTAGTGGGCAGCTATTGTAGTTTTTCAGTTGCTTTGTAACTGCAGATATTAATACAGTTCTGTAAAGTCCATGACGAGGATTTCCTTGGTGCTATTGTAGTTGTTTTATTTTTCAAACGATGAGTTGAAATAATATTAAATTTATTGCCCTTTCAATACAATACATTATAATCTAACCCAAGACGATGCCGCACGCCAACGCAACCTAAGAACTCCAAAGTTTATGAAAGCCTCAACAACAAATAGAAAATTTATTAGGCCCAAATCATGAGTGTCATAGTGTTCCATGTGTCGCGTGGAAGGTAATTCACGCGGCTGAAAAGGACAACCCAAAAAAAAATAAAAATTAAACGAGATTCAAAATCACATAAGCGCTCTCAAAACGCAAACGTCGTGTCGGTTGAGAATCACTCTTTTTACTTTTTTTTTTTTGTCAGTTTTCGAGATCTGCAATCTTTTTTTTTAACCCCCATTTTGTTCGTAAACAAATTTAATATTATTCCCTCCAATTCTCATTTCCAATTGAAATTTTTGGGTTTCAAGATTCCTCCAATTAAAGAATGTCCGCTTCCGCGGTCTCGATCACGGCCAACACCGCGGCTCGTCGGCGGCCGGTGGTGATCAACGACAAGAAATCCAACAACAACAACATAGAGTTGGTCTCCGTCGATCCTCAGCTCAATGGCGTCGGCGACGACAAGCCCACCGCCGCTCAAAGCAAAGATCTGAGTCGCCACTCGATTCGCGGCGAAGCGGTCGTTGATAAAGACACCTTGGTGCAAGTCAAGAAGAGCGGGTTGGCTAATTCTACGGTGTCGCCTCGTCGGAGCCGGAAGTCCTCGCCGAAGCCGGAGAAGCCGCGGTGGGCGACTGTGGTGAGTATTTTTACAAAGAATTTCTTGCTTTTGGTGGCTGTGTTGGGGTTAGGGCAGATGATTAGGAGAGTGTATTTGAAATCTGGGGATTCGGCTGGGGCAGAATTGGGGTTTTCGGAGTTTGAGAGGCGAATTACGGAAGTTGAGAATTTTTTGAAGACTACGACGAAAATGATGCAGCTTCAAGTTGAAGTGCTTGACAGAAAAGTTGAGAGTGAAATGGGAGGATTGAGAAGGGAAGTGAGTAAAAGCATTGATGATAAAAGTGTAATTTTGGAGCGTGAGTTGAAGAAATTGGAGGAGAAAAGTGAAGGATTGGAGAGGACGTTGAGTGAATTGAAAGCAGTGGATTGGTTGTCGAAAGAGGAATTTGAAAAGTTTTTTGAAGAGTTTAAGAAACAGAAGAGTGGGGAATTGAGTGAAAATGATGTGAGTTTGGATGATATAAGGGTTTATGCGAGGGAGATTGTCGAGAAGGAAATTGAGAAGCATGCGGCCGATGGACTTGGGAGAGTGGACTATGCATTGGCGACCAGTGGGGCTTTCGTTATCAAGCATTCAGATGCTTATTTGGCTGGGAAGGGGTCTAATTGGTTATCGCTCGGTAGTAGAAATGGGGTACATAGTTATGCTGATAAGATGCTAAAACCAAGTTTTGGGGAGCCTGGCCAGTGTTTTCCTTTGAAAGGAAGTAGTGGCTTTGTTCAGATTAAGCTGAGGACGGCTATTATTCCGGAGGCTATCACTTTGGAGCATGTTGCAAAGGTAATTCATACAACCAAATGATCTATTTATCTGCATTCCAAGGTTATTGATTTCACTGTCTATTTAATTTGTGTTCTCATTTTCTATATGTTTGATAATTTTCTTTTTTGATTATAAAAAATTGTTTATTAGATGCCTGTGTTTATCAATGCAATGATATTAGATACTGAATTTGAAGTTTTCCCATGTGAATAATTTCAACATACAGACTTACTGCAAATGGTCTTAGTAGAGCCGTTATAAGTTTTGCTTCCCGTATATTTAGGTTTGTTCTCAATTAAAGTCAATCTGTTTTCAAATATTAAGTTGGGCCTAGAGGATGTAAGGTTTACACTAAAAGGTACTGTGTATTGGGCATTTGAAGCTATTTTTAGGGTTTTTAAAAAAATAATGTGTTTATGTTATGTAAAGAATCTAGTTTTCCTGGTTAATCTAAGTGATATTTTTCTTTCCAGGTTAGATTTATCAGTAAGTAGCTTATTTTTTGTTCTTCCTTCAAAATTAAGATCCTTTGAGTGTAATATTCTTGCTAGGTTAGCTTGTCACTCTCTAGTTTTGGTGACTTATCACTGGTTTGGACTTCGGATGAAGGATTTAACTCTTCCTTATAAGTTTAATGCAACATTGAAGGAATAGAGTTATGAATTCATTATCTCATCCCAAATTCCATTCTCATGTCCTGAAGCCAGTTATAGCCTAACAACCAAATTTTATGTGCCATTATGACTTTTGTACGAAGAAGAGAAAGAGGCTAGGGTTATAAAGACTTCGAAGAAGAATGTGGAATTTTTTTACCTACCAGCATGTGAAAACTGCTGTTAGTACTCCTTTCTGTTCAAACAATTGGTTTCTAGCTGTGTTTACTTATTGTTATACGTTATATGAAAGCTGTGTTGGAATAGAACTTGGAATATAATGTGTATGTGAGTAGTTTTTTTTTTTTTGGGGGGGGGGGGGGGGGGGGGTTGATTTTGGACCAACTTGGTATCTTTATGTTTGTGTGTATGTTATTTGTCTGTTTGAATATAGTAGTATTTCAACAATAACAGATTTTTATTGAAAGGATTTTCTTTTCTAATGTAGACTTAAATTGATAATCTGACTTTTCTAGCAGCTGTATTTGGTTCTTAAACTCATCTTGTGATGCATTACAGAAGGAATCTTGATAATCTTGGTTAATACAGCATGCATCAATTCAATAGTTGCTTTTTTCTGTTGACAACCTGGGGTGTAAGTTGCTTGTATATGTGGAGAAAGTTTGACAAACATTCGATGCATAGTACATAAGAGCCGGTAATGGCATAATTGTTCTGATTCAACAATTTAGTGTGTTTATATACAGTTGCTTCCGGTGTGGGCGTAAACTTCAAAACTTCTAGCACTATAGAAAATTTAGTATTGATGGAAGTTGATATGTTGAAAAACTCAGTTAATCTCCATTGGAGTAAATAGTCATTTGGTTGGAGTTTAAGCTTGATCTGTACTTGATAGGCAATTCAACCTAGCATAAGCTACTTTTAAGTCCTCTTTTGATTTTTGCTCAAGCCTGAATTTCTAGCTGTTTGTTCTTGTGTTTTAAATTTTTAAGTTGGAATACCATTGTATAGGAGTGGTCAGGTATACTTTTTGTATAGCTTTAAAGGCTTATCTTTTTCGCTTACTTAGTGGACAAATGGTCTACTCTCTATTTTGATTTTTCTCCGTTATTACACTTTTGAGTTTCATACTAAAAAGAAAATTTTTACTGCCGAGCTTGAAAACCAAGGTTTCTGCTACGCTTAACTTTTTTGCTTCTCTATTGTTAATGATCATTGTGGGAGCTTGTAATGGGTTTGCAGGTCACGAGTGTTTCAAGCTTATAGTACTGATGTATGTAAGTTGGATACCCTAGAGTGACACTTATTTATATTTTTGATCCTTTGGATTTGGGCATTTGTTTGCCAATCTTAATCTTACTGTTTGTTCTCTATGTAGTATTTCTGAACCTAGCCGCATGATATTAGATTTAAATATATATTTTGCTACTTTCAACTGTGCTTCAAAGTTCATTCATTGAAGGAGCCCATTCATTGATGTTTCGTAAAATGGTAATGTTATGCAAAATGACAATAAGAAATTGGATATTTTGTTTTAAGGTCTCAGTTTCTCTCTTAGCGAATTCAGAATTTTGTTTTTTTTTTAAGCCAAACATGCGGATTTAGAAGGCCTAATAAATAATAATTTGTTTGTTTGACCTATGGATTTCCAAACTATCTTGTGTTATGCTGCAAACTCGCTTCAGACAGTTTCATAAGTACATCTACAGAAGAGACACATTTCTTGAATTCCAAAATTTGTATGTTGGAATGACGACACATTTTGCTGGCTTTGCTGTTGCAGAACAATGGACTGTTTTGTAAACTGATAATAGATGCTCCCTAAGAAGTTAGTAGTTTTAATGGTCAATTTGTGGGCTAGACAAAGTGATAGTGGAAATGGTATTTTGTCAGTCCTAGTTGTATTACAATTTACAAGCAGGAATCTATATTACGTACTTGTGGCTAGTGAGTCAATGGCTTGTTGTATGTAAAATGGTCCTCTTCATTTCTGATACCAGTTATGAAACTGTGGTTTAGTGCTTTTTAATGTGATGTAAAGCATTAGTTTTACAGATAGTTTATCCTCGGTAAACGTTCAGGTTTCATCTCTTCTGATTTTCTTATTATGAAGTAGTAAAAGCTATATGCCATTATTTAATATAATTAGTTTTTCTTCATTTACCTAAGCTGGGATAGTGTTTTGAGATAGGTGCCTAGGCAGGTCTAGTATTGTATAGGGGTGATTGGTATATTTTTCTATAGCACGGAAAAGTTTTCATTGTCTTGCTTTCTTAGTGGACAGCTGGTCCACTCCTTGTAACAATTTTTCATCATTAATACAATTTACAGTTTCTTTTACACACACACACACATATAAAATTAGTTTTTGCTGAACGAACTAAATTGTTGAGGCTGAATGCTATATAGGAAGTTGAAATAATAATTATATGTTGGTGAAGATTGGGATGGATTGGATATGGACCATGTAGGTCTTGTTAAGAAGCTAACGATTTTGTTTCTTAAGCTTTAGCTCCAGATAATTTCATCTGTATTTTAGTTACTTCTTTGAATGTTGTAATTTTTTTGAAATTTTGTTAAGTAGGGAGCAATCCTCAAGTATCATATCTAAGTTATTATAAACATTAATCCAAAGATAAATGGGGTAATACTGGCAGACCACCGCCAGGAAGTTGACAGGATTTTGACTTCTACCCCCTATTTTAGAATTTTTTTTTTTACCCTCTCCCTCTGCACGGTTGTAATATGTTGATCAAATCATGTCAACAAGTGCCTTGTAGTTGGAGTATACTATGTTGTTCTCCTCATCTTACAATTACAGTTTTGCTTAGAGATAATTGTTCTGATATCAAGGATGTTTTGTTAGTTTTTTGGTTCTTACTTTACTTTTCCTATGTGTTTCTTATGGGGAAACTGGGAAAGAAATTTGGAGTGAATAGCTCAGTAAGCAATTCTATGGGTTAAAAAAAATGAAAAATTATCATCTGATGGCAAAATTTGAAGTTGGTTTAATCGAACCCACTTCAAGTTTGGAGAGTGAGAGATGAATTTGGAGACTGTTAGGTACTGCATTTGTGCACTAGTGTATATTTTTAGATTTTCTTCTCATTTTCCTGCCACAAGTAGTCACTTCTGCTATTGCTGCTGTTGGTATATTTGTTTGTGGTTAACATAGTTGACAAAAAGTGTGTAGGATTGAAATTGTGATTGCGTTGCCAGTATTTTTTCAGTTTGTGCGCATGCTTGTTGGCCTTTCCTGGAACAAGGATTAGGGAATTGGTGAAGACTAAAGGATCCATCGACACCATACTTGCTCTAGTTTCTGGTTCTTCTCCTATTTTTCCCCTAATTCTTTGGCAGTGCCATTGCTTCTACTTACATTTTCTTTTTTAACATTTTGACAAACACAGTTTTGGTGAGAAGATGCTTTTAATTTTGCTGCTTTCTTTGGTTGGCCTGCCATTGTAGAAGCTTTTATCTCCTTTGTATTGTTCATGTTATAAATTTGTGGATTTAAGTTGTGGTAATCATGGATTGGAGCAATTGCCTGCTTTTGCTATTCCATCTGCTGGAAGCCTGGAATGAGCTTTATTATTCATCATCCTTCTAGATTTTTAGTATTGCATGTGAGTTTTGGTACTAATCCAAGACCAATGTACTGTCTTTCTCAGTTTTACATTTGCAATAAAATTATAAAACTAACTAAAACAGTTGCAAAAAAATTATAAAACTAACTGAAGTTACTAAATCTTTTGTTTGTTATGTGACCAGAGCGTTGCTTACGACAGATCTAGTGCTCCCAAGGACTGCCGAGTCTCTGGATGGCTTCAGGGGGATGACAGTGATTTAGCAGTTGGTGCTGAAAAGATGTTTCTGTTGACTGAGTTTGCTTACGACCTCGATAAAAGCAATGCTCAGACCTTCAATGTCTTGGACTTGCCAGGCTCCGGCGTTGTTGACACTGTCAGGCTGGACTTTACATCCAACCATGGAAGTTCTTCCCATACTTGCATATATCGCTTGAGGGTGCATGGTCGTGACCCTGATTCTGTTTCCGTGTTGGCTATGCAGTCCTGATGAGCAAGTTCTTTCCCCATGTTTCTACAAACCACCTGTAATTGCCATCCCTGTATCTCTATTTCTCCGCTTAGATTTTACTTCAAAAATTCTGTATGTTAGATGCAGATTATTCACTTATGTTTAGATTTTTGTGCTGCCTGATGTTAGTATTATCAAAACAAAAATGAACATGAATTCGATCTATGATTTAGGGCCACGGGACTAAAGTTACTGTACTGACTTTGAAAGATCCAAGTGTAAAAGATAATCAGATGAGTCTTGAACAATTGATCTTGTCATTGGTAAAAAACAAGAATCACTATAACCTTATAGTGACTTCGGGAATTCCTCGCAATATTCATGGGCGAATTAAGAGCAACTTTTGAAGCAGGCATTTTTAGAGTTTTGGTAGATGTTGTAAACAAACTTTTGCAAGGCTCAATCTTTTGTACAAAGTGGGTTAGTTTTTAAGATTGAACTGAAAATTTTTTAATATATTTTGCTGTGTGCATACTGCATACTCTTTTGGAAACAAAAGACCACAAGGGATGAAGCAAATCCCCAGAACCCCTTATTTGCATATCAATTGAAAAGCACTTTTGCACAAAAGTATAATTGTGGAGACACTTACACGAACCCTTGACAATTTTTAAATGAGGTCCTACACAAGCTCTTGCAGTCTTGCAGATACTGTGAAATGATTAAAGACGAAAGTTGCCTGCTACCCATAAGGCATCGGTTGCCATTTGTAAAATGCTTAAAAGTTTCTAAGAGGTGGGTTCTTCTCTCTCATAATGTGGTCCTGATTGGAGACAAGAGAATAACACATAAGAGGAATTTGCTTTTACAAAACTCAAAAAAGAGTAGTGGGGCTTTGAAGCACAAAAATAGAAATTCCAAACAGGTTGTCTGTGAGACCAAATGTTTTGTTCTTTTTTGAGTTTTTGAGTTTCATTGGGGCTTTGGCTGTGGAAAAAGCAGCCAGTCTTCCAACTTTTAAGGCAATATCCACTTTCCAAGAATAGTATGGACCAGACTTTTTTGGTCTATTGAGAACCCAAGACTCAAAAGACTTTTGAGTCCTTCAATTTTGCTGCTTTCTGTGAGCAATCAATTGCTTTGATGTTTTGAGTACTTGATTTCTTGCTCATTGCCAGGGGGTCTAACGCTCTTTGAGTCTTTGACTACAAATACTGGAATTTTGTAATATGTAAATGTAATTAATAAATTCATGTCCTGGCCCCAACTTCTTCTTTCATCATGTCATTATTATAAGGGAAAATATCCACCGTCCACCTATTTTTTACAACTTTTTAAAAAATACACAATTCCTTCATTTTTTGGCTGGAATCCACCTAAAGTTATATTTTTTTTCACTTTTCCACTTCCGTTTGGAATCCGTTAAAAAAACTAACGGAAACTTAAAAAAATGACCATTTTACCCCTAAAACGAAAATTACAATTTCACCTTAAGAAATATAAAAAATAATAAGATTTAATGATGAATATCATTATTGGTACTTTAATGAAGTACAAAAAAATCTTAATTACTAGAGATTATAACTCAATTAATAATAAAACTCTACTTATCTTAAATTCAATTGATGATTTGTGAGATTGTGCTATTTTTAATACTACTGTTATAATTTAGCATTCTAATTACAGACATATTTAAAAAAAACCTGCATTTGATGGTTGTGGAATTAATTTATTTATTGACCGATAGGGAAAATAATTAGATTTAATCTAATTATTTTTTGTAATTTTTAAGGTGAAATTGTAATTTTCATTTTGGGGGTAAAATTGTCATTTTTTTAAGTTTCTGTTAGTTTTCTTAACGGATTTCAAACGGAAGTGAAAAAGTGAAAAAAAATGTAACTTTAGGTGGATTCCAACCAAAAAATGAAAGAATTGTGTATTTTTAAAAAATGTGTAAAAAATAGGTGGACGGTGGATATTCTTCCTTGTTATAAAAGTAAAGATTTGATGCTCTTATTTGTATCCCACAATTTATGTACCGTTCTGATCATTTGATGGTCTCCAAACTATCAAACAAAATTATGAAACAAGATGTAAAATGTTATCCAAACATTTAACAATGGATAATGAATTAATGAATGGCTTTTGACAAATGGACTTTGCCACACTGACAGGAAACCACGATTAAACAAGTACTAATTTCCACGATTTTGGCTTCAACTTTTTGCAGGCCAGCCACACGTGGGCATCCACTTTCTTCTCTTCCACACTTTTTCCCATTCAAACTTCTCGTCCCCCAATGAAAATTCTCCAAAATAATATTAAAAAAACCCAAAACTAAATTTCTAAAAATGAAAATTAAAAAAGAAAAAAAAGAAAAAAAAGAAAAAACAACAAAATCAATCTGACGAACCCCAAATCAAAAGTCACCACCATTCCCTATGACAAGGAAACAACAGGGGGAAAGTGTTTGAAGGGACATTTTAGATTTGATGCCCACTTTTGACCCTTTTTTAGTTTCTCAATAAAACAATAATAAAACAAACATAAAATAAAATAAAAAACACACATTTATTTATTTATTTTTTCATTTACCCTTTTGCACGTCAAAATTTATACTGTCTATTGGTTAATTCTTTCATTCTTTCTGGGCATTCCCAAAGAGAGAGCACAAATAAACTCATTGTCAAGTCCAATAATCACTTACAGTTTCTCGGAAAAGCAAAAGTTTGTTGAGTTGTGACCACACACACTCAGTTTCCTCAGTTCTAGAACTTCGAATATTCATTACTCAGGTTTTTTTTTTTTTTTTCTTAATGAATGTTATTGGTAAATAGTTGACTTTCATGAGAAATAAATACCCATATGGGTTGTCAAATTGTATTCATGGCCTGCCACTTCTATTTATGTTATTAGATCTTCTGCTTCATGAATGTAGGATTCTTTGCCTTTTCTTTTTCTTTTTCTTTTTTGGTATGGTTATTATTTTTAATTACCTTTGAGTGTTTGTTACGTTCATTGTCTGTCATTTTGCTTGAATCTTTATTTAATTTGAAGGAAAAAAAAATTGGGATTTTGATGAATGTGACTGTGTTTCTTAAGGTTGGTGATTGATGGTTAACACTATTGATGAAATTGCTCTGGTCTCAGATATGACTATAGGTAGTAGTAATCAAGAGAGAAAGAAAAAGGCTCAATGAATAAAACTTGTGTGTTAATTTTGATCTTTTTAAAGTGATCTTATGTTTACTGTTCTGATCAAATTGCTGTGATTTCAGTCCATATTCAAGAAAGTATTCTCAATGGGGGAAAACAATGGAAGCCAAATGGATAGAAGAGGTACATTTGATGATATTGCTGGTGAGTGCTTTTAGATTCTGCGCTTTGATAAGACTGCTTACGGATATCAACATTCTTTTGGTTTCCTATTCAGTGTGAAAAGAATCCGTTTGTGAGAGGAGATTCATACAATATTATTTTTCCATCTTGTTGTCTAAATACCATTCCATTCAGCTTATTGATTGGAAGAATGCTCTCTCTCTCTCTCTCTTTCCCATTCTTTGGTTAGTTGAATTCAAAGATAATAATTTGTCGAAAAGCATTTCAGGGGATAAAAAGGTGACAGATAATGACAAGGAGAAAATGGATTTGAGCATATTGGCAATTTGTTATAAAAAATTGAGAATATATTCATGTTTTTATCTATGTAAGAAAAGAAGCAAGAATGGTATAACTTCTCTTTCCCTTCTGTTTCTTACGCGAGAATAGATTCTTGATATCAATGGAAACTAGATGGTTGAGTTGAGAAGTGTTAAGAAATTTTCACTGGCATGATGTCCCTGGCATAAATTCCAAGAGTGTTTTGTTAATTTACTAGTTTTTCTTTCGGAAAATTTTCTGCTTGTTTCTACTTGCAGAAGCACAGCCTAATTCAGCAGTTGAGTCTTTGTTCTTCAACAGTGTACCAATGACAAGTGGTTGTAATGTCCAGTCCTTCCGGTAAACATAGCAGTTCTATTTTCTACTCAGTTTGGACCATTCAATTACATTTGTTTAAGTATTTCTATTAGAGTATAGGAACTAATCTTCTTGTTTGTTTCTGTGTTAAGAGTTTTTGTAGCAACATGGAATGTTGGAGGAAAAACTCCTCACAGTGGCCTCAATCTAGATGATTTTCTTCAGGTTGACGGTCAGTCAGATATATATATTTTAGGGTATGCCCTCTCTCTCTCTCTCTCTCTCTCTCGTTACTTCCTCAAAATGATTTTCTTTTCGCTAAATGAAGAAGTTCTAGTGTTCTACAGAAGTTGAATTTCTG
Source organism: Citrus sinensis (assembly GCF_022201045.2). NCBI lineage: Eukaryota > Viridiplantae > Streptophyta > Magnoliopsida > Sapindales > Rutaceae > Citrus > Citrus sinensis. The sequence goes on from NC_068560.1 coordinate 17,678,766, forward strand.
GTTCAAATGGTTTCTATAGCTGAATTCTCATGTTCATATTTGTATTCTCAACCATAGCATGGAATATGAATCGTATGAAGTGATCAACATTATTAATTTGTGATCAAAGTGTTGTAATTATAGTTGCTAATCCATGCCTTGGGTTTTAACTTGTTTCTAAGCACATGTTGGTTATACGCAAAAAAAATTTTGAAATTTTATTTTTGTCCCAATCAGGGAAAATCTGCTTCAAAATCACCATCATATTTTTGCATATTTTCATTTTTATCATGTTAGTTATGAAATTTGAATATGCATACAGATTTCTTCTCTATTTTGATTGTTGTTTGGATTTTTCAGTTTTCAGGAAATTGTCCCATTGAATGCTGGTAATGTGCTAGTTATAGAGGATAATGAACCCGCTGGGAGATGGTTAACATTAATTAACAAATCATTGAACAAATCACATAGTGTGTCTTCTAGAAGAATAAGATCTGCTCCATCTTTCAGTAACTCACTCTTCTTCCAAAAACCTTCTCTTAAAAAGATCAGTAAAAATTTCCGGACTGAGAGTAAAAGGAGGCTGAAGATGTGCAACTGCACCCCTGAACTTGAACTTGAAAGGAAGTACAATAAAGAATTTTGTTTTCCTTGCCAACAATCAAATAATGTAACTGTAAGTGAAGATGATTTTTCTTCTGAAGAGGATGAAGATGGGCCCAGCAATTTAGAAATGACAGGCATTTCCACCCCCTCCAGTACCACCCAGATGAAATTCAGCCTTGTTGCAAGTAAGCAAATGGTGGGAATATTTGTCACAGTTTGGATGAGGAAAGAGTTAGTGCAGCATGTAGGCCACTTGAGGATTACTAGTATCAGTCGTGGAATCATGGGCTACCTTGGAAACAAGGTAGTTTTGATATATCATTGATACAATCATGCATTTTCTTTTACATACATTCATCTTGCCATGCATTCTTGACTTTATGTTCAACAAATGCATCAAATTTTAAGAAACAGAAACAAGAAATTGTCTTCTGAGTACCACATCAATCAAGTCATTTTCCTGTTTGTTGTCTGGTTGCAGGGTTGTATTTCTGTTAGCATGTCTTTCCATCGGACAAGCTTTTGTTTTGTATGCAGTCATTTAGCATCTGGAGAGAAAGAGGGTGATGAGCTTAGGAGAAATTTAGATGTCATTGAGATACTTAAAAACACACAATTCCCAAAGATCTGCAGAACGCCTGGCAGTAGTGTGCCTGAGAAAATTCTTGACCATGAGTGAGCATATTTAAATTTATTAAAAGATGATTGAAAAGTATCTGTGAAATTCTTATTTCAGTAATATATTAATAGCTTTTTTATTGATTTCACTAATACACCACGTGTTTTCCTGTTAAAATGGTCCCAGTCGGGTCATATGGTTGGGGGATTTGAACTACCGGATAGCATTGAGCTACTTGGACACCCGAAAGCTACTAGAGCAGAATGACTGGGATGCTCTGTTTGACAAAGATCAGGTGTGGTTTCTTCAACTTCCTCGTAGAAATGGTTAAATATTTTGTTGGTTATTTGGGTTTGATGTGGCATCCTTGGTTCATTTTATCTGTTTCTCATGGATATGGTGATTTCTATTTATTGAAAACGTCTGAAGTTCATTTTCTTGGAAGAGCATTTTATTGGCTTTTCTAACTCTGATTTTGTTATATATTCGTATCAAGTTATGTGATTTCTTGTATGACAGCTCAAGATTGAAAAGGATGCTGGTCGAGTATTCAAGGGATGGCAAGAGGGAAAAATTTACTTTGCACCTACATACAAATACTCTTACAATTCAGATACTTATGCTGGGGACTGTATAAAAACTAAAAACAAAAGGAGAACTCCGGCTTGGTATGCATAAAGTTCAAACCTTATATATATTTCTCAACTGCACAAGTTATAGAATTAAGTTTTAACTGTTATTAATTACAGGTGTGATAGAATACTGTGGCATGGGACTGGAATTCAACAGCTTTCTTACATACGTGGGGAGTCCCGTTTTTCAGACCACCGGCCTGTGTGTGCAATGTTTTCTGTGGATGTTGAGGTCAACGAGGGTAGCTCAAGGAGGAAATTATCTGGCTCTAACATGAAAGTTGGAATTGAAGAGCTCTGGCCTCTTACTAGTAGATGGTAGCCTTAATAACATGTGAGTTCACCAGGAAAAGATTGATGGTAATTTTAGTCTTAGAACAGTGGACTCAAAAGGATTATGTGCCATGTTTCAGAGCTGTGAGGCTGCTGAGTTTTGGTTGAAAGACAGCTAACCTTGGTCTTTCAACCAATTTGTCTCCATGATTTTTAAATCATGTGCCTTGTTATGGAGCCTAGTCCTTGAGGTCTAATTTTTAGGACATTGCTTGGTTAATTTTTTTTTTTTTTTATCCTTTTATCTTGAATGTTGTCTGATTTTTAATGGATTAGATCCATTGTCAGGTACCAATATACAGGGGATTCTGCAAGTGTACAAGTAGTAAAAAGTATCAAATATTTCGCAGAATGTTACATAATCTACAATCGAGGAACACATGAATGATGAAGAAAGAAAGTTTTGCTCTGAGTAGTTGGCTAAAGGATGATTCAATAAGAAGGTTTCAGATTGATTTTCGTGGATTACTGACTGGATAACTATGAAATGGTAGATGAAAGGGAAAACTATTCTCGAAGTTGTGTAGATAGCGAATGTACTTTGCTTGAAGAAAAAGATTCACCAAAAAAATATAGAAGAATTTTTGTTTTGGCTGATAAGATAAGATAAGAAAAAGGATGCCTTGGAGATTCTTGATAAGGCAACTGTTTTGTCATTGTCTTTGGTCTATGATACGATATGAAACTTGCCCGGTTGCCCTTCAGGGAATAGAATATTCTTTTTCCTTTTTGCTTTTTTCAATATTTTGAACTTTTTTTTTTCCCAATCTTTCAATTTATGGGACCAAGTTTAAAGTCCGTTAGAAAGTTAATTAATGCTTCAGCACAAGAAAATTTAACTTAAAAGGACAATAAAAGAGAGAATCAGCTACATTTATTTTTTGAATAAATCATTAGAAAGTTATACACTAAACACAAATGAATGAGATGAGATTTAGTTACCACCGCTAACAACTAATCCTCCACAAAAAGGAATATCAGTATCAGGCAACCAAGTGTCTCCCATGGTGAAATTGTAAACTGTAAAATTCAGAGCCTGTGAAGAATTCATGAGACTGTAACCGGGCCACTTCACTCTCATTGTAGTATTAGCTCCAGGGCCATAATTCTGAAACTCACCATAATACAAAGTATCCAACCCCACCGTTCCATTCCATTCAAGCCACCCAACAGGACTTATCAAATCTCCAATGTAAGATTGCATGTAAACTGTCCTGGAAAATTCTTTCCAGGGCCTGCCCAGATAGTTTAATGTCGTCGCCGTGGAGTTCAAGTCATTGGCAAAATCTGGGGCAGCAACAATGGAGCAATTTTGTATGGCAATGCCAGTGTTCTGATTCGGATCAGTTCTTCCCTGAGCTGTTACCGCATTCTTCTGATTCGGCATCGGTTTTCGAGCATATATGTTACAGTTCTGGAAGACTGCAGCTGCATTGCCAAATATGAAATCAACTGTGCCATAAATATCACATTCTCTGTAAAATTGCCTTAGTGAATGGACATAAAGAGTGTCTTGGTAGCCTTCAAAACTGCAACGATAGAATGATGAGAGATCGGCATTGTTCCTCAGAGCTACTGCTTGGTGCTTTGCAGGACCAGCTGTGTTCTTAAATGTAACATCTACTGCCACAAATCTCTCACCAGAAACAGCTGCAACCATACGAAATTTTACATTAAGACACTTTAGTCGCTAATATTACATCTGATAGATTTCGGCATTTTTAATAGGGAGAATGACACTTTAAATCTCTAATATTACTTCTCTTACGTTACTGTTGAATTATAAATGTAACTTTTTAATGTAACCAGTTCTTTCCTACTTTTTGATAAATACATTATATTAAATTGATGATACGGTTAGGATAGTAAAAAGATCCGAAAAGTGTATTTTATTTGTTGCAATTTTAACTTGACAAATGTAATAGGTAATTAAGGATAAAAAGAAAAAGCATCTAAGTGGTAAAAAGTGAGAACCATTCGGGGTCCTCCATTGTTCAATAAAACAGTGTCACATCTCAATGTTATTATAAGGGCATTTAGGTCATTTGGCATATAAATGGACAAACTATGTATGATTATTCGGAGACCCACATGTGATATATTATATATAATTTGCTTACCGAAAGTTGAAGAATTGAAAGTAGTCCAGCCATCAATGACACTGTGATTTCCAGTAATGACAGTCCGATTGATGCCATCACCAATGAGCAAGAGATTCTTCTTATGCTTAGGAACAACCACGTATTCTTCGTAAACAGCTTCTCTTGCGTAGATAACAAAATACCCATCTTCGGGCTTGGAGTTATTGGGAGAAAATGCAATGGCATCCCCGATTGTTGTGAAATTATCAGTCCCATGTGGGCTCACTATCACACTTTGGTTTACAAGAATTCCACTGCTCTCCACTTCACCGAGATTTCTTTCTCCTTTGTGGCAATCACGGCAAGGTGCCTTTCTTATATCCTGCAAATGAAAGTTATTTCATTTGAAAAATGCAACAGCTAAAGTATTTGTAAACATTTCTCCATATCTAATATTCTATATGAGGAAAAAAAAAAGTCTTTAACCGCCATCTAAATCTTCATTGACACCAACTTTAGCTCATGTTATTAAGGGTGATGATTTGTCGCAACTTACAAATCACCTGATACAAAATAATGAGTTTGTCGTCGTGGTCAGTATTAACACAATAAAATAATTTTTGACACGATTAGTAAAGGTGTGGAATTTGAATTCACTTAAATTTGAATCAAATTAAAAGATTTTTTTCAGTCCCTCAAATTGCTTTTTTCCATGCATGACAGCTGGCAATGGGGTATCCAATGACAAGTTGATCTGCTCCAAATCCTAAGCACGCGAGGCCATGTGGCAAGGAGCTTGCAGCTTCAAGGGGCAGGCTCTACTTGTACTTGCGCAATCCCATATGAAGAAATAGGAAAATGATAACCGAAGTAAAGGACGATAAAATGAAGACAGAAAAGACAGCATGTGTTGCTGTTTAGTGACTTATAATTTACTTTTCCTTGAACCTATGGAGAGGACAAGAGAGAGAGAGGAGCCATTTCTGTCTTCATTTTATCTTCCCTCGGTTTAAATAGCAGGCCTCTAAGAAATAACTATCATAATGACTACCCATTAATAGCAAAATTATTATTATAAATGTAATATTGTACCTCAATTTCCACAAATAGATCTAATTGTGTAAGCAAATTGGATCAAATTTATGGGCTACGGCATGGCGTAGTTGACTTGAATTTCAACATAACCATGTGGGATGTGGCTGATCTTCTTATTTTACCTTGCGTTGACTCAATAGCTATCTAAACATTAAACAATGTCAAATCTCAATTTACTTAAAATAACTTTTTTTTTAAAAAAATAACTCAATAAGATTTAGCTTAATTAAATATATAAAGACTTTTATTAAGTCAAGAATGTGTAATGTTATATATTTTAAATTTTTTATCCCAAAAATTATCTTAAATAATATATCATTCGTTAATTAATTAGTGAGATAATATAATTACTTTATTTAAATTTTGTAAAGAATAACCAATTATTAATGGCACATCATTTGAGATTAAAATTTTGGGATAAAAAACTTGAGATACCTATCAAACTCATGGAGAAATCTAGTTGTGGGTTTTTGGTTAGATCTACAGTATAATTGTTCTTTAAGGAACTCGAAAAATGCTATAAAATCTACCCATGTTACCTTCTGGAAGCATTTATTAATAAACAGATCTATCATTCTTCAGATAAATCTTAAATTATATTTGTCTCTAAACCAAGTTCTCTTCGAAATAACTCTTGAGGGAGAGATCCACAGACCTAAATTAGTACTTATAAAAAGAATTCATTTAGTTCTATTATAAATTAATTTGACCAAATTGGTCAACTTGATTTGTTAATCACCTAAGAAATTAAGCTGTCCATGTTATGCAATCTGCAAATCTAATTAATTAAATCAATTAACTAATTAAGCAAGCACTAATAACTCTTTGAGAACTGAGATTTTATAGACTTCGACCTACCTACCATGCTAACTCTCTCAGTCCAATGCCATGCACTCATGTGTATATAATAGTATATAATACTCAAGTGTCAATTTTTTTATTACTTCAATTAGACCTTGAGTGCTTAAAAGCAATATCTAAACTCATTGTTGTGTCTAAACACCAACAAATTATAATTGAAAATTTATATCCTAGTACTTAATCCTTATATAAATAGGCAGTAAACGGGATACTAACGTCTAGATCCTTGACTTCCGATGAAATTATAAATAAATATCTTCTTTGTACTTTTTCATGTAAAAGTTTCTCGATAATCATTCATTGGATAATTAATTTGTAAAATAATAAATTACTATTCTATCTTCCTAAAGATCTTATGGATAAATCTCACCTCAATGAAAGGAAAAAATTGAATACTATTCGAAAAGTGGATTTAATTTTCATATCCATAAAAATTTGAAACATATAAGTTTCTCAAAGAATTTATTTCTTGAGTCTCAAAAAGTCAAATCATTGATTGACGACGTATTGGAAACTGAGTCTTTAAATATAATATTTTCAAAACTCATAAAACTTGATGTTATTAATTATCCCAACAAATGTAAGAAGGAGCAGTGTATGATGAGTTTGTTGGGTATGAGTTGTTACCTTGATAAGAGTCTCAAGCGGTTCACGAAACCGGTTCGTGTTCTTCAAAAACCAATTTTTGGACCGTTTGCTTCGCTTCTTATTCCGCCTCAAGTTCCGGTCCAGTGCATGGGTCACAAGCCCAAGCGAAACGCTGTACAAACGAGTCACATTCGACAGTGGCTCATACAGCACGGCAGCAATGCCGCTCTTCGAATCCACAAGCTCGTCAAAGCAAGTCTGTTGATTCGTGACGATCCCACTCAGCAGACTTGTGACTCTGTCTACTAGTTCGTCCGTCATCGACTCAGCCTCCTTCAGCTCCCCAGAAATCGAACGTAAGTAGTCAACGTTCAGCTCCATCAGCTCCCCGCAGTCGGTCAGAGCCCCGGCCTCCGCGTGGCTGAATCGGGATCGTTGCTTCTCGTGGGTGAGGTAATGCCTGATGGTTTTGGAGAGCTTTTGTGCTTGTTTCGTGCATTGTTTGACCGAGAACTTGCCGTAGTTGTAAGGGCTGGACGGTGAGGATTTGAAAGCGGAGAGGATCGAACGGCAAAGCTTTGGATATGGAGTTGATTTGCATGCAATGGAAGGTGATTGTGTTTGTGTGGAGTTTTGAGATAAACAACAAAGAAAGAGGAATGAGAAGGAGAAGAAGAATAAAATGGCTACGGAATGGCACTTCATTCTTTTCTCTTTATGGGGGGGTTTTCTCGGGAAAGTGATGGAAAAGTGTGAGAGATTGTGAAAAGAGTGTGAGTGTATTTATATTGATATGGAGGATAGAAAAGAAGATAGATTGTGTTGAGAACAGAACGTGTATATCATTATTGCCATGGGGTGATAATTTTTTAGGTCCTTGAATTTTGATAAATCACAAGTAGAGACATATTTTGTAAGTTTTTGTTTATGGGTACTTGCACGTCCTTATGTTCTATTAGTAGGGATATTGAAATTACCACGTAATTATTCGTAAACCAATCCTTGGTCTGAGTGACGTGCACCTTCATATCCACTCTACCTTTTAGGTTAAGGGTTGGAAGTCATTCCATGTGTATTTTAAAGACTGATTGTTAGAAGTGAATCTGGTTTATTATTGATTTAGATATTTGAACCACATCATAGTAGATATTACTAGAAAATGTTTTTAATAAACTTCTTATTGTAAATATTATTAAATTGTATTGTAACTTTTTTTGCAAAGATCACCATGATTGTGGGGGGTTAGGCGGGACCCTACCTGCAATATATATTATGATGGTAAATAAATATGAAAGGAGACATAAACCAAAATCTCCAAGTTCAAGAGAAAAATGAAGAAGCATAATAATATACTAAAGAGTGAGAGTCAATAGCAAACTAGCAAAAGAAGTAAAAGAAAAGAAAAATTATCTTCGAACATGAGGGTGCTCCTGCACACCTAGATGAATGATGTCAAATAAACCAACAAACAAAGCATGAGAAGCAAGAAACATTGATGAACCAAGAAACATTGATGAACCTGATGAATATAAGCTTAATTAGCCATGAAATTAGTGGCAGAAGTAATCTCGCCTAAAACATGTCTGACAACAACAAAGGGAGAAGCAGACATAGCTTGGACTCAACCAAGAAGATTAACATAACTCCATCACAAAGAGCCATGAGAATTAATCCAATAAACCACAATAGCTAGATTAGAATCCTCAAGTGCATTTTTTTTTTAATATTCATTGCTCAAAAAAATTGTAACACTAATAATTAAATAAGGCTCTAATTTTGCGAAAAGAAAATGACAAATTCAAAAAATTTGTAACTTTAGATTCCTATGTTGGCCCTTCTTAACCTATTACGCTTGACTATAAACTATAATAAAATACAAATAATTATAGAATACATTTGGAAGTCATCATACAATAATCGAATGATGCTATATAATATTATGTGTGTATCTTTAAAAAACCATCATACAAATAGTAGATATATTAAATTCAACTATATATATCTTCGTTGTATAACCTTTGATGTGTATGAGACTTTACTATAATAGAATAACATAAGTTAAGGGCAAGAATCCGTTTAAAAAAAAAAAAGATAACACAAATTATGTTTTTATTTACAATTATATTAAACTTAATGGACCTGGATATTTATTATCCCTTACTTATTATTAGTATTGAGTATGGCTAGGGGTGTCGGTATGGAATTGGGGGTTTGTCAAGTAAATGCATGTGGCTTATGGGCGATGGAACGTGCAAGGAAAGACAAAATTGATGCAGTGTGTGAAGTGTAAGGAACACAGTTGTTACACTAAACATCGCAATAATTAAATCCTGGTTGATGCCCTTTCTTTATTTTTTTATTTTTAATTACTTACTAGATTCTGAAAAGAAGAAATCTAGTTAGGATGAGAACATTCATTTCATAGGCTGAATTTTATATATAAGAATAAGACACGTTAAAATATTTTATTTTTATTTTTAAATAGAAAAATTTTATGTAAATACGTAATAGTTTTTGGTCATTGGCAGTAAATTATAATAGCAAAAACAAAATTGAAGGAACAAAGACATTATTAATCCTTAGGGTACCACAATAATATCGCAAATGCCTTAATCATTTTAATTATATTCAAGTAAAGCTCAAATTAGAATCAGGGGCAATGCTCGAACTAAATCTCCGGAGGCTGGGTGGTGACCAAGTTCAAACTTCAAGTATTAATAGAGGATTGATTTTATATGATTTTTCATCTATACTCGTGGTGTAATCGCTGGAAATTTAGAAACTTTGCTAGTAACTGTAGCAATTTTAATTTGGAGATTTTGATTGATAATTGAGCCTATTGTTACAAATAAAAAATAAAATGAAAAAATTATTAACAAAATAAAGATCAAACAGTGGGCCACTCTAACTTTAATCCGCAAAATATAAATTATATTTTCATCCTATATATAGATTCTACAAATTAATTATGCAGGATTCAAATCAATATTTTTCTACCCAATTTTTAATATTTCCTATAGAAAATTCAAAAAAAAAAATTTTAAAACCTACAAGTGTCGTGGCCCCCTCTAGTCTTAAGCACCCTCCGCCCCTGATTATGATTAAACAACCTTTTAAATTGGCGACTAGAGTATTAGACCGTAATACATAATCTACAGCTCAAAGGGTATGCATTTCTAAGTGTCATTAAGGACATGACTTATTGCTAGGCTTATCCCTAATTAAAAGTTGAAGGCATAAATTCGAGTTTCCATGAGAACTCAAATATTTTCTCTTCTTCATAGGTGTTTTGGGGGGTGGGGGGGGGGGGGGGCATGGGGGGCATCTCCAAATATTAATTAGTAAATTCTGAGCTTGTCTAGGTAGATTTGTTATTGTAGTATAGGGCATTAATTTTGAGTTTTAGTAGACATCAAATTGTAATGAATATGTAGATGGTAACAAATTTAAAAAAAAAAAGTGGAGCCAAATCACTTTAGTGGGACTTTTATTTGTAGAGAAAGACTCATATGAGACTTTTTCACCACCTTAGAATGTTGAGGTAGTTAGACAGTTTAATAGTATTATGTCATGAGGTAGAATGTTAGGGTAATTGAACAGACTAATGGTACTATGTCATGCAATAGAACTGTGAGTTCTAAAGTGGGACTATCATTGAATCCCACTATGAGACCCACTAAATTTAATGTTAAAAAATATTATTAGATCTCACGATAAAATCAATTATTCTATCGCATGACAAAATATCATTGAGGGGGGTCCCACCATTTCAACATACTAAGCTAGTGGAATAATACCACACAATTTTCTTTTTTCCCTATTTGAGAACTATGATGTGGTAGATATGCTTGAGTTTAAACGAGGTCTATACCCCAATAAAACCCTTATATTAAAAAACCTAACCACTTGAGACCTGAGGAACACATTCCTAACGTATGAATCCGAACAATGACCAATTTAGCTCACAAATAAGAAAAATCTATTTTGACAAGTGGAGGAGCCATATCAAACCAGTGCTAAGTTTTCTTATTATCGATAGCTGGTTTCAATTTTTTTTTTAAAACAAAAGAAGAAGAAAAATCGCATTTCACCAGAACTCACATTGTTGTATTTAAATATACCTCAATCCTTCGAATATACTAACAATATATTCCCCTGTAACTTATTTTAGATGATTTTTCCCAAATGCAGTAAAAACAAAAAAGATAAAAATATCCGTTAAAATTTAAATCGAGATTTTTCGACTTCATTCTTAATATTTATTATAGAGCCAAGTAAAATTTAAGTAGGTTGAGAAAGTCAACTTTGAGTAGCAATTTGAGTCAATTTATACGCTGCAAGTAGGTCGAGATAAGTCAAAAGTAGTTAATCGAGTCAATTTATAAGTTATAAAAAAAAACGTGTAAGTTATTTAATTTTGAATAAGGACATTTTTGTAGTTTTACAAAGCCTTTTCCTTCTTTTTTTTTTTTTTTTGTGGGGATTGCACGAAGCTTTGTTAAATCTATGTAAATTAAACACAACAAGTCGAATGACTCAGTGAATCCCCCATGCCTACATTTGGATTTGGTATTTTGATGTTATCGGCACATCTAGTGCGCAATTACCCCGAGAGGGAAAAAGACCTAATTCCTTACTGAAGCATTCTATCAAACATCTCGTGTTCATTGTGCTGCTCCCATAAGATGTAAATACGAACACACTAACAATAAGACACGTTAAAATATCTCAGTTTTTTTTTTCAATATATTTTTTTTTTGTGTAAATACGTAATAGTTTTTGTCGGTGGCAGTAAATAATAATAGCAAAAACTAAATTGAAGGAACAAAAGCATTATTAATCCTTTCCATAATATCTCAAATGCTTTAATCATTTGAATTGTATTCGAGTAAAGCTTAAATTATGATTAAACTACCTTTTAAATATAGTGACTAGAGCACTAGGCCTAAATACTTTTAAGTATTAATAAGTACTTGACCTGAAGGTTTATCCTAAATTAAAAGTTGAGGGCATAAGTTTGAGTTTCCATAACAACTCAAATATTTTCTCTTTTATATATGCAGGTTGGGATAAATATCTCCAAATATTAAAAGTAGTAAATTCTAAGTCTATTTAGGTAGATCTCTGTATCATAGTATAATGTATTATTTTTGAGTTAAATGTAGATGGTAACAAATTGAAAAAATAAAATATTTTTAAGTGGACCTAAACCAATTTAGTGGGACTTCTATTTATGATCAGTCTAATAGTACTATATTATGTGGCAGGACAATGAATGCCAAAGTGGGACTTAAAAGACTACATTCATCATGCGCAAGTTAGAAAACTTACCTCCTGCCATAGTTATCATATTCAATTGTACACAATTTTTATATTGGAATGCAAACAAAACCAACGAAAACAAGCGAAACTTTGTACTCAGAATTTTTTAGTCTATCCAACACTTAATTCTTGAGAGTAGACAGTTTACAGATGCTCTGTTGTTAGATCAAGGACCCTCAGTATTTTTCTTTAAAAAACTTGACCGTAAGTCATTTCCCATCAAGATGACATGTTTAAATAAAAGAGGAAGTTATGAGCCATTATCCCATTGATTTTAGTAAACCACCCGTAACGTGTATAAGAGATATTATGGAGAGGTGTTTTATCTTTATTCAAATTTTAAACCAAAACCAACGTTTTAAAATTAAACTAAATAAAGATAAATATCAATTTAAATTAGGAAATTAATAATTAAAATAAATTAGATGGTCATATTATACACGTTTTGAAAACGTGTCTAACAGGACTATCATTAGATTCCACAATAATATTAAAACCCTTATATTAAAAAACCTAACTACTTGGGAGACCTGATTTCTCGGGGACACATTCCTAAAGTATGGATCAGAACCCTAATCTGAATTACTTGACTCACCCGAACCATGACCAACCTATGTTATGGACGGTTGAGATTTGTTTTGTGGCAAAGCAGAACCATCTCACTTCTTGCAAACCTTCCAATGATTTTACCGAAGAGTAAGTCATCTCTTAACACTTTTCTTTAGTTGAAATTATTTAAATAACCTTGTACAAATCAATTTAATTCTTGTAACAAACTTTTGCACCCACCCTATTTCATAATTTATGTCTTTATTTTGAATTTTAATTGAAAAATATTTTTAAGGAAAATTATAACAGTTTAAAACTATGAGAATATAAATTATATAATAAGAAAAAATTTAAGATAAATACTAGGATTTGTATGTAATTTAAATTTTTTTTTGGGGTAAAATTTTAGGATGGAGATATTTCCACCCACTATTTTTGTAAATCCACCCCACTTTAGAAAAATAATTACAATGAGTTCATAATATTCTTAAGAAATACAAATTAATAAAGTTTTGTACAGTTAAATCCTTTTATTAATTTTTTCTTAGGTTCTTTGACCATCTTTGATCATAAATTTTAATACAAGTTTTATTTTACTATTTTATTATTATTATATAAAAAGAAAAAATTACCCTCATAAAACATGAGTTATTATATATAATAATTTAGGTATTTAATTTTGCGACTTATAATCTAATATTTTTAAATGATCTAATTATTATTTCACTACTCTTATGTGTAAATGACATAAATTTGACAGTCTAATGATTTACATGAACATTGTGCAATGAAGACACTATGTTAGTTTAATTAAAAAATAATAATAATCATACTAATAAGTAATAAAGTAGTATTTGAAACAATGAGTTTGGTACAAATTAGAAAATATTGAAGTTAAAGTAAATTCTTGATAATTTTACAAAGCAATCTTTGTAATCAAATATATTAAAAAATCTAAGTCATAAAAAAGTGAATTAAGATAAATTTAATTAATTAACTCTCCAAAACTCTTCTTGATTTGAATTTTTTAAAAATAACGTGCAACTTTTATAATGATTTTTTTAAAATGGCGTGGATTCACCAAAAAATGTGCGTTGGAGACAGGGATGGAGCCAGCGTGGGACGAGGTGGGGTACAGGCCCCAGCTGGCTTTTAAATTTTTTTTATAATTATACTAAAAATTTGTATTTTATTTGTTATTTATGAAAAATGCCCCAGCTGAATTGTAAAATTTGAAATTGACTCCAGTAATTTTAAAATATTTTATATTGTCCCTAATTTAAAATTTTAATTATAAATAATTTAATTAGTTATTAACATTTCACGAAATTTGATTAAAGACATGAGAACAAATATTAAAATAAAAAACAATCATAAAAAAATGTTAGTATAATGGTTAATGGACCAGTTTTTAATCTTTTTATTTTTTATTCAAGTAAAATTAATTATTTAGTCTTTCAACACTGAACCATAAGTTGTAAATCTACCTAATTCTAATTTTTAATTTTCTAATTAATCTTTTGTCTAGTTTTAAAATTTATAATTTTATCATGCATTTCATATTTGTTCTGTGTGTTGCAATATATGAATATTTTTGTTATTATTAAAAGATTTTAATAGCAAATTAAGTAATAACCTAGTCTTGTATATTGAAAAATATATTTTTGCTTATATTGATAATTCATTATTTTCAACTCATAAAATCCCATTGAGGAGATTTCACGGAGAACCATTGTAATAAGTAAATTTATTATCAATGAATATTATAGTTGTAATGCTATATATTACTATCTAAATTTTTAAAAATGTATTATACTTTAAATAGGGTTTCAATTATATGCATACAGACGCACTCTATAAGAAGTACAATTGTACATGTAGCAAGCTCCCATTTAGAGTTTATGGGGCCCACAATACAGTTTCTCAAATGACGACTTATCACACGAGCAATTGCGCATTCGAGTCATGTTTGATTTTAAATGTGCCCCGGCTCGATCAAAATCCTGGCTACGTCCCTGGTTGGAGATATTATTGCTCAAAAATTTTAGGGGAAGATGGTTAATTTTCATTTGCGTATTTGTATTCAATTAATTAAACTGAGGATATTTTTAAAAAAAATAAAAGGGGTGTTAATGTATAGCTCCACTTCTTATGAAACTTAGGATGATCAACTTGTCCTGCCGACATCCAAATTCAATTTTTTTTAAAAAAGATTAGTATTGGTTTGATATGGTTTCTCCACTTATCAAAATAGATTTTCTTATTGCGAATAGATGGTTTCAATTTTTTGCAAAAAAGGGGAAAAAAAAGCAGAAAAACCGCATTTCACCGGAGCTCACACTGGTTTTATTTAAATATACCTTAATCCTTTGAACATACTAACAATGTATTCCCCCATTAGCTTATTTTACATTATTATACCCAAATGCAGTATAAAAAAAAGATAAAAAATATCCGTTAAATTGACATTTTTCGACTTCATCCTTACTTTTTATTATTAAAACTAAGTAAATTCACCATTAAAAAAAAACTAAGTAAATTCAAGTAGGTCGAGAAAGTCAAGTTGAATAGTGAATCGGGTCAATTTATACGTCGAAATAGTGAATGTAAGTCAATAAAAAAATGGAGTAGATTATTTAATTTTAAATAAGGGCATTTGTGTAGTTTCATAAAGCTTTTGTTAAATCTATATAAATGTAACAAGCCAAGTCGAGTGAGATCTCCATGCATATACGTTTGGTATTTAGACGGTATATGTATCGGCACATCTAGTGCGCAATTACCTCCAGAACCGTGGGGAAAAAAAAGGCAAAAACCTAATTCCCTAAGCATTTTGTTGTGAATTTGGCTTTGATAAGACTAACCAAATTCTCCCCAAGACACTAATTATGTATCAATGGTTTGAGAATTAACAGCACAGATTATCCAGCAACAATCACACGCAAGAATCAAAGCATTAAAGAAACAAAGATGACACCAAGTATAAGTGGTTCAGCACCAAGGAGTGGTGCCTACATCCACTAGAAACAAAGCAACAGTCTTTCACTAATTGAGATCACAAACTTTACAAGAATAGAAATCAATTTACAGAAAACAAGAACTTGTTAACCCCTTTCTCTCTCTATCTTCTCTCTACTCTCAGTGTTTCCCAAATCATATGGAGACGATGACAAAGCCTGCACCTTTTAACCTCTGTTTCTAGGTTGTTACCCTAACTACCATTCCCGCCAAATCTATCCAAGAAGCTCTACCTCACGTGCTTGACACAAGCTGATTTAAGTGTGTTTAAGAAACGACACTCAGAGACGTTGTTTCTTGATCCAAGCAAGAGTCAGCTTCAACACACGTGCAAACCATGTGTATTACTTAAGATTGAATGACGGCTGAGATTATGTCGGTTCTGGCTTCAAGAACTCTACAAGTGACAAGTCATCCGAGATTGAATCCTCTAAACGACTTGTAGTACTTGAGTTTCGAGTTCACTGTTTATCAATCTCCACCTTGAACTCAGAACTCTAGCTAATCTTGTATACTTTATTCTCTTTCCTTTGCAGCTGATCAGAAACTGCAAATTCCTGCTAAGTTCAAACAGAAGTTGAACTTGGCAGAAGGCACAGCTTTAGTTAACATATCGGCTGGATTTTGATCAGTGTGAACCTTGAGCATCTTTACAGTTCCCTTTGAAACTCCAAGTCTTACAAAATGAAGCTTTACATCGATATGTTTTTTTCTTTCATGATGGGTCTGGTTTTACTCAAATGTATTGCACTCTGGCTATCACAATATACTTCAATTGTTTCTTGTTTTGCTCCTAACTCTTAGACCATTCCTTTTAACCAGATGGCTTCCTTAAAAGCTTCTGCAGCTTCTATATATTCGGCTTCAATTGTGGACAAAGCTACCACATTTTGCAGAGTAGCTTTCCAGTTCACAGTGTAGCCTCCCAAAGTGAATATAAAACCTGTCTGAGACCTCCTTTTATCAAGATCTCCAGCGAAGTCTGAGTCAACATACCCCACCAGCTTGTGCCCTTCCTGTTTTAACCCTCCATATAGCAGACCAAACTCCATAGTGCCTTTCAGGTATCTCATTATCCACTAGACTGCCCTTTAATGCTCATAACCTGGATTTGCCATGAATCTACTCACTATACTCACAGCATGTGAGATATCTGGTCTAGTGAGAACCATGGCATACATGAGGCTCCCAATTGCACTGGAGTAAGGTATCCTTGCCATTTTTCCTTGCTCTGCATCAGTTTGTGGACACTGTGCAGTAGACAGCTTGAAGTGATTTGCCAAAGGTGTTTGAACAAACTTAGAGTCATGCATCCCAAATCTAAGCAACACCTTCTTAACATAGCTCTGTTGGGTTAAAAACATAAGCTTCCTTCTCATGTCTCTGATAATTTCCATACCTAAGATCTTCCTTGCCTCCAAGATCTTTCATATCGAATTCACTGCTCAAGAGATCCTTTAAATGACTGATTTCATCTATGCTGTGACATGCTATAAGCATGTCATCCACATACATCATAAGATAAATCATCTTTCCATCACCAATGTCCCTAAAATACACGCAACAATCATAATTACATCTCTTGTAGGCATGCTTTGTCATAAAACTGTCAAACTTCAAGTACCATTGCCTAGGAGACTGCTTTAATCCATAAAAGGATTTCTTTAGTAAGCACACATGATCTTCCTTACCAGACACCACATACCCCTCAGGCTGTTCCATTACAATTTCTTCTTGTAATTCACCATGCAGGAAGGTTGTTTTAATATCCATATGCTCCAGGTACATGTCTTGAATGGCAACTAAAGCTAAGATGACTCTGATGGAGGCATGTTTCACAACTGGAGAGAAGATTTCATTGAAATCAATCCTCTCTCTTTGTGTGAAGCCTCTTGCTACCAGCATAGCTTTAAACCTACTAGGTTCAGTATCAGATATACATTCCTTAACTTTGAAGATCCATTTGCAGCTAACAGTCTTCCTTTTCTCTGGTCTAACCATCAGCTTCCAAGTTCCATTTTTTATTAATTATTCAATTTCCTCATCCATAGCCTCCTTCCATTTCAGCTTATCCCTACTATTTATAGCTTCTTTATAGGTTCTTAGCTCTTCCTCATTTATCTCTTGTGCAGATGTTAATGCATAAGCTATCAAATCTGCTACTGCATACCTCTTAGGTGGTCTTATAGCTCTCTTCTTTCTATCCCTGACCAACTGATAAGAGTTATCTTCATTCTCAGCTGGCTCTGACTCCTGAACAACATCATATCCATCAGTAACCCTTCCCGAATCTCCTTCAGTTTCTAATTCAGTCATATCTTGTTCATGGAACTCCACCTTAAACTGAACACTCCCAGGTTTTGTTTTTGATCTATGATCTTTGGATTCAATGGTTTTGGATTTGTTCAAGATTTCTGACTCATTGAAAGTTACATCCCTGCTGATAATGCATTTTGGTGGCTTCATATCAATGCACCATAGTCTATAGCCTTTAACTCCATCAGGGTATCCTAGAAATCTACACCTTAAGGCTCTTGGCTCCAATTTGCCTTGTTTGACATGTGCATAAGCAACACAACCAAAAATTCTCAGTTTAGAGTAATCTGCAACCCTTCCAGTTCATAGCTCGATAGGTGTTTTGCATTCTATTGCTGTAGATAGACTTCTATTTACCAAGTAACATGTTGTGTTTAAGGCCTCTGCTTAGAGTGACTTAGGCAGCTTTGAGTATAGCAGCATACACCTCACCTTGTCCATTAAGGTTCTGTTCATTCTCTCAGCAAGACCATTTTGCTGAGGTGTGTGTATGACTGTTTTGTGCCTTATAATCACATGTCTTTCACAGAAGTCTCCAAACTCTTTGTTGCAGAATTCCAATCCATTATCTGTTCTTAGAGCTTTTACTTTCAAACTTGTCTATGTTTCTACCAGAATTTTCCACCTCTTAAACCTTTCCAAAACTTCATCTTTAGTTTTGAGTACATACACCAAAACCATCCTTGAATAGTCATCTATTAAGGATAAAAAATACCTACAGCCACCAAGAGAATCTACCTGTGCAGGTCCCTACAGATCAGAGTGTATATATATATACAAGCCTCTCTTTGGTAGAATGAACTGCATATTCAAACTTGAGCCTGGAAGCCTTCCCTAGAATACAGTCTTCACAGAACCCCAAAGAACTTAGCTTGTCACTTCCAAACACCCCATTCTTTTGAAGCTCCTTCAGTTCTCTCTCACTCATGTGCCCCAACCTCAAGTGCCATAGTCTTGCTTTATCTTCACTCTTTTCAGTGACACTTGCCTCTCCAACAGTTGTATGTCCATTCAGCACATACGAACCATTTTGCTTGGTACCTTTCATTATGACTATTGAGCCTCTGATAACTTTCAATGTCCCATTTTTAGCCTTAATGACATATCCAGTTTGATCAAGCATGCCAATAGATATTAGGTTCCTTTTAAGTTCAGGAACATGCCTAACCTGAGTCAATTCTTTAACCATGCCATCATACATCTTAAGGCTTACAGTCCCAATCCCAACTACTTTACAAACTGAATTATTTCCCATCAGCACCATACCCCCATCACATGATTGATATGTAGTAAAGTAATTTCTATTTGGACTCATATGAAAAGTACATCCAAAGTCTAATACCCACTAACCTTGAGTTTTTTCTTTTGTGGCAATGAGGACTTCAGCTGTCTCAAAACTGGTTTCTTCTGTGGCTATTGCTGCATTTCCACATTTGTCTTTTGATTCCTTTTGCTTTGTTTTTCTCTCAGGGCAATCCCTCTTGAAATGCCCTTCTTTGTGGCAGTGAAAACACTTCAAGTGTTTTTGCTTTGACTTTGATCTTCCTTGCTTCTTTCCTTTGTACTCCCTTTTTTTTAGATCTGCCTCTTGCCATTAGCCCTTCACTTGATTCACTCTCTGGGTTATCTTGTTTGTCTTTTAACTTCTTGGTACCAAGAGCAGATTTAACATCTTCCAAGGAGAGTGATTGCCTTCCATATAACAAGGCATCCACAAAATGTTCATATGATTTTGGTAAAGAACTGATTAACAGCAAAGCCTTGCTCTCATCACTCAGTCCTTCATCAATTGTTTCCAGTTCATCACAAACTTTATTACACTCATCTATGTGTTCATCAAGTGATGCTCCTTCAATCATCCTTAGTGAGAACATATTTTTCTTGATGTATAGCCTGTTTGCGAAGGACTTTTTCATATACAATTGTTCCAGTTTTGCCCAGAGCCCAGCAACAGTTTTTTCCTTGGCAACTTCCCTTATCACTGAGTCACCAAGACTGAGGATGATGGTGTTTCTTGCCTTTTTGTCAATCTCAGCCATCTGTTCTGGAGTTCTTGAAGAAGAAGCTTCTGTATTTTCACTCTTGATGACTGGATCAATGGCATCTCCCAGACCTTGTGTGATTAACAATGCTTCCATCTTGATCCTCCACATATTGAAATCATTCTGACCTGTGAACTTCTCAAGATCCACCTTGTTAGTCATTTCTTGAACATTGATACAGAAAAGAGGGCTCTGATACCAATTTGTTGTGAATTTGGCTTTGATAAGACTAACCAAATTCTCCCCAAGGCACTAATTCTGTATCAATGGTTTGAGAATTAACAGCACAGATTATCCAGCAACAATCACACGCAAGAATCAAAGCATTAAAGAAACAAATATGACACCAAGTATAAGTGGTGCCTACATCCACTGGAAACAAAGCAACAGTCTTCACTAATTGAGATCACAAACTTTACAAGAATAGAAATCAATTTATAGAGAACAAGAACTTGTTAACCCTTTCTCTCTCTATCTTCTCTCTACTCTCAGTGTTTCCCAAATCATGTAGAGACGATGACAAAGCCTGCACCTTTTAACCTATGTTTCTAGGTTGTTACGCTAACTACTATTCCCGCCAAATCTATCCAAGAAGCTCTACCTCACGTGCTTGACACAAGCTGATTTAAGTGTGTTTAAGAAACGGCACTCAGAGACATCGTTTCTTGATCCAAGCAAGAGTCAGCTTCAACACATGTGCAAACCACGTGTATTACTTAAGATTGAATGACGGCTGAAATTATGTCGGTTCTGACTTCAAGAACTCTACAAGTGACAAGTCATCCGAGACTGAATCCTCTAAACGACTTGTAGTACTTGAGTTTCAAGTTCACTGTTTATCACATTTCAACAAACATCTCGTGTTCATACTACTGCCTGTAGGTGCTACTAACAATGGAGCGGCTCCCACGGGATTTAAACATGAACATATTAAGCCGACTATCTGTTAAGTGTCTGCTGCGCTTGAGGTGCGTGTCGAAGCCATTTTGTAGCTTAATCGACAGCCAAAAATTCGTAAAGACTCATCTCAACCGCTCCATCGAAACCGACTTCAATCTCAGCGTCATTCTTTCGTATACGCCGGCTCCGATGATATCGTGTTCTCGTTATGGGCAAGGTAAAATCTTCTCTGCCAGCTTAGATTCACTCAACATTGCTGTCGAACTCGATCACCCTTTTAAGAACTGCACAGGAGAGACCCCAATTATTGATACTTGCAATGGATTAATTGCCCTGAAAAATGGTGAAAATGACATTGCCCTGTGGAACCCATCAACCAAGAAACATGTATTATTACCTAAGTTTTGGAGTGATTTCGACGATTATGCTGATCTTGTCGATGGGTTTGGTTATGATGCTGTTAGTGATGACTATAAAGTTGTTAGACTTATACAATTCGGGAGAGGAAAGGTGGAGTATACTGAAATTGCTGTCTATAGTTTGAAATCTAATTCTTCCAGACGGATTAGAGTTGACTTCCCGTATTATTTTTCTCACCCTCGGGATGGTACATTTGCGCGCGGTCATGTACATTGGTTGGTATTGAGCGAACCCGAAGGATATAATGAAGATCTGATTGTTGCATTTGATCTAAAGAGTGAGGAATTTTTTGAAGTGCCATTGCCTCATCTAGAGAATAGAGATTCTGGGAATCTTATGTATATGGGCAATTTTAGTGGATGTCTATATTTCAGTTGCTTTTGTGATTATCCAGAACCTGTTGATATATGGATAATGAAGGAGTCTTGGACTAAAGTTTTTTCTTTTGCCGGAGGTGTTTTTGGAATTTTTACTTACGCGAAAGCATTAGCTTACTCTAAGAGCGGGGATAAAGTGTTAGTGGATAAGTTTTTATATGATGAAGATGAAGATGAGGGCATAAATAAATGGGAACTTGGTTGGTATGACCTACAAAATCAAAGAGCTGCTGGTCAAGTGACAGTTCATGGTGTGCCGCAAGGTTGTCGTTATACAATGATTTATGTGGATAGTCTTATCCAGAAAGAGATGTCTAGAGGCAGACCAACAGGCAAAGAAGGAAGAACAAGTTAGAAGAGGTAAAGTTACAATATTTTTGCTCAAGCAAATACTTAACTTGATCACATGAATACTAAGTCTCTTTAGTTCTCGTGATTATTGATTTTACTCTGTCTCACAACATAGTGTGGGCTTAGGTTGTTTAGCTCCTATTTTTCTCACTATTGAAGCAGGGTAGATGAATTGCTTTCTCATATGGTACATAGTCCTTCTGAATCATAGAGGGATGAGCATTGTCTTGAGTAGATTTATTATGATTTGTCCCCATGCATTCTTTCCTGCACTAACATATAGCCTGATGGTTAATTTTGCTTTCAAGGGTTTGAAATTGGCTTTAGTCATGTTGAAGAAGAATTGGTATAGGGTCAAGAAACTGAGCCAAGTAAATTTTTGAATTCCTCAATATTGTTCAATATAATCCAAATACATAAAAGGACATCTTGGGGGGTTTAAATTATCTGATTTTTCACTTTTTCAGGTTTAGGGTGGCTATTGGATTGGGAAGCTTAGTCATTAGAAGGTCTGGTTATTATGGTGGACATTGAAAGGTTTGATGAATACTTTTTGCAGTGCACATCCAAATTATGCTTTTTGAAGGCCAGATTTTGTCATATTATCTCTTTAATCATAGATAGTTTAAGAAGCTTTTACTTCTGAATTCGGTTGTGAAAGTACTTTCAATAGATGCTTGACTCTTATAATTGTCTAAAGACATGTTTTGCTTTCAAACCCCCACCACCCTCCCGGATTCCATTCTACTTGGTTCTTTATTTCTTTCTCTTCACAGTGGACTAATTCAATGATATGAAACTAATAAGGTTGCAGTATTAGAACAGCTGTATTGAGTCGAACAAACTAACTGCAATTTCTAATAACTTATTGCAATTAGCCTTAGCTAATAAGTCCATAGAAACATGCTGGGGACTTACATCTGCACTACTATTTGAAACTTTTATTTCAAGATTGATGGAAGTTGGATTTGGGAAAACAAATTTAGTTGGTACTGATCTTCTTTGATTTTGCCAATAATTTCTTCTTACCCAAGGTTTTTATTTTTTATTTTGGATACATACGAATGGTGAAAATGTATTTCTTCTAATGTTAATCAAAATTGAAATTGGAACCCGATTCTAGTCGAATCTTATTTATCCTCGAATACGTTAGTTGCCTTTTTTTGTTTGGTCTTTTGTTTCGATCACCATGCAACTTTAGAAATGATAATGAATATAAAACAATGTCATGATTATAAAACAGTCTAGTTCATGAAAAATAAAACTAAAAATGTGAAACAAGTTTTTCACAAATGTTAATTAAATAAATAGAAGAGATAATGATTATATAAATGGGTAAGTTGGGGGTCAAGTTGGGTAGATTAACCTAAAATCAATTTAGACCTTATTTGATATTGAGGTGTTATAGTTTTTAAGTTAAAATTGCTGTGGAAAAAAAGTTAAATATAGATAAAATTTTAAATAATAATTTTAACAAAATTAGTAAAGATATAATAAATTTTTCATCATACAAGTGTAAAATCACATCAACTTTGTTTTTAAACTACAGCCGTTAATATTTACTAAAGACTTTAGTGTCGTACCTCAACCTCAATTCCAAATAGAATCTAAATCAACTTTTTTTTCCAGCCCCCCGCACCACCCTCTCCCAATTTATATAGCTATTAAAACATTTAATTTTTTAAAGTTTACGAAAGTTACGAAAGCATATGGTTTATTAGTGTAACGGCCAAGAAAGTTATCAATCCATATGATTTAAGAGTGTAATAGCATTATACATTTAATCCATATGGCTTAATAGTTTTTTAAAAATTTAATAAAGTTCAGAATCCTGCACTCGATGAATACTATAACAATCAAATATATCTTTTTAAAAAATTAAAACAAAAATCAGATGAGCACTGAATTTAAATTCAATTATAAATGATCTGCATATATTACATATTACAGGTTGATGAAATGAACAAAACAATTTTCTGTAAAATGAATAACAAAATAAAAATCAGAAATAATTAATTATTTCTGTCAACAAAACCCTCTCATCATCGGTGTAATAGAATAAATGTCATCGTTATTGTTTCATCAAAGTCCAGGTTTGTAGGCAACTCCAGCATCCGATATCCACCGATCCCCTTGAAGAAATGCCCTCACTGTAAATTTACCAGCTTCTTTATAGCTAATCCCTCTTAATCCCTTCCACTTAACTCTCTTTTTCGTCGACGATCCTGCCCCATAGTTCTCAAACTCAGAGTAAAAAATGGTGTTTGGTGCTGAGTTTCCAACCCAAGGTAGCCACCCACTTGGGTGAATGAAGCTCCCCATCATCGATTGCATGATAATGGTCGTCGAGTAATTTTTCCAAGGCCTCCCGAGATAAGTCTCGACGCCACTCAAGTCTCCGAATGGCGAAATGGTGCAGTTCTGTATTACAATGCCTGTGTTTTCATTAGGGTCTTTTTTACCTTGTGCTGTTATGGTGTTTTTCTGGCCAGGCACTGGTCTCCTGGGCAGTATTTTGCAGTTCTGGAGGACGGCGGCCGAGTTTCCGAATATGAAATCCACTGTGCCGTAGATATTACATTCGCTGTAGAATTGGCGATTCGAGTGTGCGTAAAGCGTGTCCTGATACGCATCGAACTGGCAACGGTGGAACACTGAGTGATCCGCGGTTGACATTAGGGCTACTGCTTGGTGCTTGCTTGGTCCCGCTGTGTTGCGGAATCCCATGTCCCGAGCAACAAAGCCTTGGCCGAATACAGCTGTGAGCAAGTAAAAGAATGGTTGGATGGTGACGAGGCCAGAGAAATTATTTTCATTTTAAAATCATATAGATGAATTAAGAGTCCATGACATCGTCTCTGTACGGTTTTTGAGTTTTACCACTTACTCTCCTATCGTTAAAAACCTTTACAAAGATCTTATATATCAATTATATATCCTAAAATCTTAAATATCATGTTTCATTCATTGTGTCAAAACTATAATAGAAAAAAACATACGGTCTGAAAGATAAATATAACATTTTAATGAACAAATAAACAAGGATAAATACAATGAGAACTTACCAAATGTTGCAGTTGAGAATGTGGGAGTCCCGTCGATGAAGTTCCTGTGGCCGGAAACAATTG
Organism: Citrus sinensis; assembly: GCF_022201045.2. Lineage (NCBI taxonomy): Eukaryota > Viridiplantae > Streptophyta > Magnoliopsida > Sapindales > Rutaceae > Citrus > Citrus sinensis. Next base: position 17,703,983 of record NC_068560.1, read on the forward strand.
TTTCATTCATACCATCACCAATCATCACGACATTCCACTTTGGCTTCTCAATCCTAACATTTTCTACATAAACTCCTTTCTTAATGTAGATGATGAACTTCTTTTTGCTTTTATCCGGCACAGCTCTTAGGGCATCATTGATAGTCTTGTACTTAGCAAACCGATCTTTCCCCACAACGGCATTTGCATTCTTCTTCCAATTCTCCGCCGGACTCTGCAGCAGCTTCCGGTCCTCAGGCCGCAGCCACTCATGTGGCGGTTCACCCAGTAACCGCCTCAGCTTCAGAGAGCTCTCCACTTTTGAAATCCCAGTCAAAATGGCAAGCGCATTGCTTGTCATTTCAGTAGAGTTCCTTAAATACTCCAAAACCCTAGCTCGGAACCCTGGTTTTGCTTCTTCCAAGCCATCAATGCATGTCTCTTGATACGTTCCCGCTGAACTCAGCATCGTCTTTAGATCATTCACAGCATCCGACACAGACTTTCCCGACGACAACGAGCTGTCGAGGCTGTCCCATGCGATGGACAAAAGCTCACGACAGTTTCCCAAAGCATCAAGAAACATTATATTATTATTATTATTATCATCAGACGTTCCATTATGGTCCGAGAAAAATTTATCAGATGCTTTGGAAAGCTCGTTGGAGGCCACTTTGATGGCCAGCTTAAACAACTCTTCAGGCTGCATTTGGCTTGAATTACTAGCCCCCTTACTGAGACTATCATAACAAGTGTCCTTGTACATCGAGACATCGCAAACAGCTTTAATGGCAGCAGAAATGACCCGTCCATGGCCATTATTTTCGGCCTCAACTCGATCAGAATCATTGTTGCGAGTGATTCCCACAACGGCGGCTACAATGACGGCAACAAGAACGATGGAAGAGAGGGCAACGATGGCGATCCTTCGTCTAGTTCTCCGGCGAGCTTCGAGCCTCGCATGCAGATCAGCCTCGTCGACCTTGCCGTAGGATCTGAAGGAAGACATGTTTGACATTTAATTAGCTTAATTATTTTGCAATTCTTATTCTTGATTTGTTTTGAGTTGGTTTTATTTATATATAGAAAGCAAGATTATTGTAACGTGGTGTTACGTGCGAGTCACTAAGCTTTTGAAATAGCAAGCAATTAGAGAGTTTTCAAAGCTTAACAAACTCATGAAGTGCTTCTCATGTTTGTACAGTAGAAACTTTTATATTATTGGTGGTTCATTTCATTTGAGAATAATTATTCTATATCTCATTTGACTCACTAAAATATTATTATAATTAAAAAAAGAAGAAGTATAAATTGTATACTATTGTGTCTAATTAATCCAATATTCGGCTTTCTTAATAATTGCGTACCATATAGACGTGTTATAATAAGAATGGGGTTGATTTAATATATGTGTTAACATATTGAGAGTAATTTTTCCTAAACAGTTTTCAAGCAATTTTATTTAGGTGACCATCTAAATTTAACCTTTAGGAAAAATATAATTAAAAAATTAATTTAAACTATGCGCACCCCTCTAGTTTTAATAAAAAATTAATTAATTATATCTTAATATCTCTTTTGCATATACATTTTTTTAAAATGAATTATGAATTATGAGCTCATTTTTATTTGATGAATAGGAATATTTTGGATTTAACAATTATTATTGTATAATTATTTATTCATCTATTTTCTGAAAATACTCAAGGTCTTGCACGGTGGTTTTTAAATAACTTTATTTAATTAGTCATTCGAATTCAAAACTTAGAGAGGCAGGGAGCAAAAAATTCTATGTAAAACTTTACCCATTCCTCTACCTTTTAAAATTAAAAAAAAAAAACTCTATTGTTTGAAAACATGCATCCTTTATGTGCACCTGTTTTTAGTATTTCATTGTATTAGGGTCCTCTCCTTATTTTTTTTCTCTCTTTATCTCTCCTCGCCTTAATAATTGAGTGAAAAAAATTGACTTCGATATAAATAAAGTGAAAAGATAAATGCAAAATTCAATCCTAGCCACTAATTAAATAATGAGAGATAAAACAAAAAAACAAGAAGAGAATCTTTGTCCCATTTACATTAGGGTGGACAATGCTAACACTAATAATTAAGTATTTGAATATACATTAGAGAGTACACAAATTAAGTTAAAATTAAAGAGGTGCTGAAAAATAACAAATAAATAAACACAACCAACTCAACCAAAGAATTCTTTTTTTTTTATAGAGCTAAATTATTTTATAAATTCCTGTTTGTAGTAAATTAAAGTAATTTGTAATTTGGAATACTTTGCAAAATCGAAGCAGATATAAATAAGTCATGCTCTAAAATATTAATAAAAAATAAACAAACGCGTAAAATTCATTCCATCACCAACCTTTTAAAATTATGAATATATATATATATATATATATATATATATATATATATGATGATGCATTGTGCTTGTAAATAAGATCATTGTTTCTTTGTCAAATTTGTTTAACACTTCACCCGATGTCTAGTCCCAACAGAAAATATTTTAATTTAAACGATCGACATGCAATGATCGATGCAAATGTCAACTGTCTAGTCTCTAATTTCTCTATGTCAAAATTAAAATTATTTAGAGCAGTAGCCGGTGTATAAATATATATATATATAATCTCTATTATTGAGTTAACAACCCACGGGCAAAAGAAGAGTGTCCACAAGCAATATTCTCATTTAGATTATTATATTTAACTAATTCGAGATTTATGATCTTAATATTCCACGCACCACGGTTCACATTCGATGTCCATATATAAACTAATTAACATCATACAGGCATGCGAATATTTCCCATTTATTCTGATCCATTTACAGTTATTGCTTGTATGAACACAGTAGTTAAACAATCCCAATGAATTATAAACCTTCATGGCTATCGTTATAGATAGGGCGACATGGAGAGGGCTGCTACTGAAAAAAAGACGAGATCAATTCCATACTCTTGAAGTGATGCCGCACGTAAACTTACATATTTATATTTAGGCCGTTTTTTTTTTTAAATATTGATTACGCATTAGATTACTGTATTGCATTACACTGATATTTATAATTAGATATATATAACTGAAACTTACATTATTATATTAAATTTTATAAAATACATGCCTAGACAAATAACCCTCACAGAGGAGGGATGTCCACGCTCCACTCACATTTTGTGAGGGAGAAGAACTTATGAATATTTAGCTTCCACAATGCTTTTGTAGGGGTTGTAAGGACAGCAGCCCAACCACTTCGGCCAAAGGTCTAGTGGCATATTTAAGCCGTGTTTGAGATTGAAGTATTGTACCTTTTAAATTATACTTATTGTAAAAAAAATTGTAATTATAAAATAAAAGTTAATAGTATGTAGTTATACAAGATAATAATTTTAAAAAATTATTAAAGATATAATAAACTTTTTATTACAAAAGTATAAAATCAAATTAACTTAATTTTTAAACTGCAGCAGTTAGTATTTACAAATTATTTTAGTGCTATAACTCTTAATTTAATTAGTTATAAATGTCCAACTTCAATTTTAAATAGTGGCTTAACATATATGAAATTTAGTATCCAAACATATATCTAACTTTTGATTAGCTTTGATTTTCTTTCTTTTTTTTCTTTGGAAAGGCATTGACTGTGAACACAGCGCATGCATGATCGTCTTCCAATTCTCCTCGCAGTTGCTTCGGTGGATTGGATAGATTTTTGGACAATTAATGGCCAACGGCAATAGTATCCTTTCACCAGCAATTTGACTTTTGGTTTGAGTTATCTCATAAAGACCTTAATAAATATCTTATAATTGATTCAATAGTTAATAAATATTTAATTGTGAGTACGAATGTCGTTTTCAGGTTTAAAAGTTTTCGAAAGGCCAAGAGGCCAAATTTGAAATTCTATCTTGGCAAAGCTTGTTATAATTGGCACAAAAACCGATTAGTTGGAAAATTAGTAATCATAAATTTGAAATTTGTTTATAAAAACAAGTTAAATGTTAAACAAATAATTAAGCAACGATTTGATAACGTAAGCCGTAAGGCAACTCCAAGCATGCACAATTTACGTCGAAATCTTACTTTACAAATATTAATGTATCCATTTTTACTTGAACAAAATAAATTAAAGAATAAAGAGAGGATGAGTTTGAGATGGGATACTTAACTCTTAAGCTCCTGCTTGTCTAACACTAGTCGATATTCAAATAAAGCAAATGCTTTTTTGAAATGAATTAGCTAAACGTCTCTCTCTTTTTCTTTTTTTTTCTTTTTCTTTTAAAGTCCAGCTTTAATTTAACTGTAAACGCTGTGTTGGAAACGTGATAGCATTTTTGTATTTTCAATTTCATGTCCTATAGAGAAAAATAAACAGAAAATCTATCTATTAACATAGATTATTGAAAATAGTAATAATCAAAGTCAACTTTATTTTATGGACGTGATCATTTAATACAGATGTATTAAACTCCGTCAGAATTTCACAATTTCGCGTATTAAAAACTTGATCCATTAATTTTTAAACAGTATTTAGGTGACCATCTAAGTTTAATTTAGACTCTAATGAAATATAAAAGACCTAAACTAACTCCGAAAGACTAGAACATCAATTTAAACTTTAATCATACACGCATGGCTTTTGAAAAAAAAATAATAATAAATAAATAAAAGTCACATTCATCTCCCCAAAAGCATGGCCCTCGTATTAATTGTTGCATGTTGATTGTTGAACCTCAGCAAACGATTTGGATAAGCCATTCAATACATAATTATCTTCTCAGCCTCTATATATATATATATATGTAGTACTTTTTAAAAGGGCCGGAGAGATAAAATTCCTCATAAATAGTATAATTCACTATTTTAATTGACGAATTTTGGTGAATTGATTTTAGGGAGCAAATAGTACAAGATGGACGATTTGGTCTTTCAATAACGCTCGCAATTGGTCAAAGAACCTGTGTGATAAATTTACAAATATTAAGGGATTATTTTATATATATTTGCAAACGTGTGGCTCATATGCATTTTGGTTAAAAAGAAGGGACCTCAACGTAAATTAGTCTTTTGGTGCTTATCCACTTCCGCTCGTGTACCGTGTCCCTTTTGAAAATGACAAAAGTCACGGTATACACCACAATCACGACAACGTGGGGCCCAACCATTTTTGGACGTGTCAATTTGTGAGTGAATGGTAACAGTGACAGCACCTGCGCAAGTGGTAACAATCTTCAAATGCGGCAGCTGTTTTAAATTCCTCGTGAATTTACATAACTGCCCCTCCGACGCTGAACTCTTTTTTTCTTGGTTCTTTATTTTTTTTATTTTTTATTAAAAATATAATTTTTTTTTGTGTTTATTGATTCTCTTTTTCTTTATTTTTAAAAATAAATTTGAAATGAGTAATGATATAATCATAAATTCTTGTATAAATTTATTTTGTATAAACTGACATGACATTAATTCATTGGTTGAATTCAATATCTTTTAACCCACATGATTTATTTTTATTATTTTATATTTTCATTCAACTAATAAATTAATACCACATTAGTTTGTATGACATAAATTTATATAAATATTTACGGTTATATCATTACTCATTTAAAATACTCGACAGACAGTTAATATAATCCCTCATTCTTAATTCATCATTGAAAGTATTCTTAAGTGTTCAAGTAACAAATCTAAGAATCCCTTTCGTATGCATACCATAATGAGACTAGGTAACTAATCACATTTAGAGAAAATAATCTTAATTTAAATATAATTCCCAAAAAAAATCTTAATTTAACGAATATAATAGGACAAATGAGAGAGATATTTAGAATTGCACAAAAAAAAAACTATTTATCTCAAAGGGGTCTACATAAAATTTTGAAAAAAACTTATTTGTCAAAGAACAATAGATTACATTATAAAGAATTGATTAGTAAGTTGAATACCCCGGGAGTCAAAAAATCGTTAATTTGAAACAAAAGCCATGACTTTATTATGTAGCATGATAACTCAAAACAATGAGCGTGTTTTCTTCTGATAAGAACGATATTGACTTAACGTAATGGTTGCTAAGCGGGAATTTCACATGTCATGTTCGGTCCATTTGATTGAATGATTACCAATTTATTCTTTATTTTCTATATTGAAAGAAGTAACGCCTTTATTAGTGGTAATTTATTCACAAAATAAAGATTGTTATTCTCTACAAACGTTGTGAAATTAATAATGTAACTCAAATGATTTATGCTCTTCTTGAATACGAAATTAGAAAATTGAACATGTCGTTTTGTCATTTAAAGAAATTCACCGGTCGTGTAAAAACTCCATTAGAAATTCCTTTCCCACCTGATGGTCAAACAATTGAAGCACAAAATTCTCTTCTCAATTTATCATGCCCCACCACCGCATCCTTTGATTCATTGCTCTCAAGTTGATGTGATTAAAGAACCATGATTAATCAAACATTAGCAACGCAAAGCAAAACCCACAGTCAAAATTGATTCCTAATACGACCGTATAAACCCAAAGAAATAAGTAATCTGAGTTCGATTGAGCTTTTAAAGATATTTTACCATGTGTCTTTTAGTGGTAATTTATGGGTAAAATTTAACTTCTTTTATTTTTTTATTTATTAACAACTAATTAGCAATTGAGTTATTTGCTCATGATATGATCAAATCAGGAGAGAATATTGATAAAAGAAATAAACATAGGTTAATTAACGCTCATATAAGCGACCTTTGTTTCTAAATAACACGTCACCAATAAATGACTACTGTATATTTAGTAATAGTTGATTTTTTATGCTATCATTATTGAAATAATTTCACGATACTATTAAAATAGTTGAAGGACGATGACACGTTATTTGAAATATAAATTTTTTATCCAAACTTTATAAACACATATATCATTACTCTTATATATAAAAAAAAAATCATATGCAGCCAATAGATAAGTCTTGATCAATACAAAATTGGATCATGCATGAATAATAACGATAAAACATTAGAATATATGCTTGTGATTTTCTTTGAAGTTTACTTGGGGTAAATTTAAGACCAAAAGAATCTCATATTTTCACATATGGAAAAGAGTGCATAATGTGATTGCATTAAATTGAAGGTCCATTCCATCTCTTATTGTCTAAATGTCACTAACTTGGTGCGGGCTTACGTTTTGATCAAGCCAAGTACTTTGACCTGCTAAATGTCATACGTTATTCTTTGAACTTTGATTGATTTCGAAGAAATTTGACAAAAAGATAAGATCTCCCCAAAAGTTTGAAAGTCAAAGGATTCGCTGCAACATGAAGGAACAGTAGCCACCGCGCAATAAAGGATAACATCGTGGCAAGAAACAAAAAAAAGATTATTATTTGAGTAGAGCTGATTATATTAGAGTAAGTCACATTGTCACGTAACATTGTTTGATTAATCTATGATTTTAAAACTATTTATGTTCCAAATTTATCTTGCAGTGAAAATCTATTTAGTTTCGTAGGAATATACTTGAATAAAATAATCTTTGGACATAACCTTTAGTACAAATGCCCAAATGGGTTTATTTAACTGTAATTATAAAAGTATCTCTAATTTTTCATCATATATATATATATATTATGAATTGAAAATATACATAAATATCCATCATCCCTTTGAGTACTAAATCATCTTACTATGCTGAGATGTATGCTAACTATTATGACCTTGGAGATTATTGCAGATAAAGATTGGATTTACATATGGCTAGAGTGTGATTCAACGGCTACTATTGCTTGTTATCACCCACTATTTATTAATCACCTTGGGAGCTATATGCAAAACTGTTTAAGTTTCTATGCTTCAAATGCTCTCATTTTTTCAGAGAGAGGAAATTTTATTGGGGACTCTCTGGTAAATATTCCTATTTGTAAGAGTTTGTACGAGAATTTCTGGGACTTGCTTAAATACCGATTTTTCTTAATTGGTGTTACAAATTCCACGCCTTCTAATTTCATTTTTCTTTATAGAGCTCCTACATTTTCATAAAAAAAAATTTTTAGAACTATTATCCAATATTTAATTAATGTAAGTCCAAAAATACTGTAAACAAGTTGAAATTATCAACGGCATACCGATTGTTTGCAAAATGTATCAACTTCTATCTGTAGGGTTTTATAAATTAATCACTATTCTCGTGACATTATCAAAAATTGACGTTGTTAAATAACGGAGTGAAAAATTGATACACTTTTTAGACCTTAGGTGGAGTGCCGATGATTTAAAAATAAATAAATTGAGATATTTTTGAAATATTATTAAACATTGGCGGTAAAATTGATAATTGATGTCTGCCGTTTAAGCGACGGCAACTTAATGAATGTCACAAGCGGACAAACTTTAATGTGACTTTCCGAAAAAGGGTTCCCAGAAAAATAATCCAACCGAGCAGCCCTCTATTATATTATACACATCCGAGTTCAGTAAGTTAACATACATACAGTCCGCAGTCCAGCCATTTTGTGCTAACATGGGAAATAAGAGTGGAGCCAACCATTTTGTGCCGTAACAAGAGTAGTGGGGCCAACACCTTCTCCTGAATGCTGGACTTCAAATTACTCGTGCTGTAATACAGTTACAAATTTTTTGTATAATTTTATCTTATACAAATTAATATGATATTAGTTGAATGAAAATATAAAATAATATAAATAAATTATGTGGGTTAAGTGATATTTAATTTCACTAATTTTATTCTACTCTATCAGTTTGTATAAAATTAATTTATACAATAATTTATGATTATATCATTATTCATAAAATATCTATGGATGAAAGTTGGGGCTATTCACAAACTTGAAAAATGAAAACACATAATGAAGGGTAAAATGCTGTTTTTGAATTCATTCAAAAAATAAATAAATAAGTAAAGTAAAGAGTAGGGTTATTTAAATTTGAAAATTTAGAAATTGTCTATTATTGATCTCTTTTTATACCCATTGACGATTGTATTTGTGTCTCTCCACTTTTATATTTTACAAATCAAAACTCTTAATTTTCTTCTTTTTTTAGATTTTTTTGTCTTTCTTAATAAATTGTAATCTTTGTTCAAACTTTCTATATATATATATATATGAATTATTTTGATATTTACGGGTTTTTATGGTTAGTAAATATTATTTTTTTATATTTATTAACTTTCATGATTAATAATAATTTATTGATATTTATGTTTTAATAATAAATTTTGCTCATCTTAATTTAAGACAGCGTATAACAAAATAAATTATTTACAGATAAAAAAATTATATGAAAGAATTGACGAGAATTGAGAAATTGAGAAAGTGCAAAAAAAGAGCTAATAAAATAATTTTGTGAAAAATTATTTTGATTATAAATTTTTAATTAAAAAAATAGTGCGCAGAAAAAAAATTGACCTCCTTCCACGAAAGGTAAATTGACCTCCTTCCACGAAGCTAGGCTTCGATTCAGGTGCTGCTTGCACTTTCGCACGTTCGTGCGCCGTCCCAAACTCGGCTGACCCTATTAAACTTTTACGGGAAATTTCTACGGTGCTGTGCATGCACTCTACTTAAAGTACACCATACAACTTCTATACTAATTATGGCAAAATTTTAAACACAAACCCCACCCACCCGCTTATTTATCAAATCAGTATGATTTGATACGTTTGATATGATTAATAAACGAGTTAACTTTATATTTATCATAACTGTGATATGATTTTTGGATTAATATGTCAACACAATAATGCAACAATATGCTTATTAAGGATACAAACGACTAAGGAATTATGATATAAAAAATTAGTAGATAAATTATAAAAAGTATTAAAAATAAGTAAATTTATCAAGTAATCTAATACGAAGACAACACGGTTATTAAATAAATTGATACAAATTTTACACAATTAATTTATGTTAATTGGAAGAAAAGAATTGCGTTATAATTCTTATTGCTAGGGGTAAGCATTCGGTTCAAATCAAATAAAATTGAATCGTATCGAATCCAAAATTTATTTCAATTTGGTTTGATAAACCCTAAAAGTTGATTAAATTGAGAATTGAAAATCAATTAAGTTCAGCTTCGATTACCGAACATAAAAAACGATTGAGGTACATTTAAATATAAAAAAAATCTAAATCTAATAAAAAATTTTGATTTTCCTCAAATCTCAACCCTCTTTCCTTCAATTACAATTCAAACTAAATTCTGACATGAAATTATAACCTGAGCCCAAATCCGAACCGAATTTGAGCCAAATCAAACTAACTCTTGAACCGGTCTGAGTTGAATTAAAATCAAACGAGTTATAATCCAAATTGAAACTCGAAAAAAATCGAACCAAAACCCTAAATGCTCACCCCCAGTTACGGCCACCCGCCCGATCCCAGAAAAACTACCCTAACATATTGCCACGTGTCACACGTCATTCTTATGTACGATAATTTACAAACGAGTGACGAACACAGAAGTGAGTCCAGCAGAAAGTAAAGCGAAAACGCCAGGCCCACGGGTTAACCGCGGTTAAAACTGAGCCTAACCATAGTTAAATAGATAAATCCACCCAAAAAGCTTTTTAACTTCGCCTTCCCTCCCTCTGTCTCTGTCTCTGTCTCTCTCTCCTTCTTCCCTCTAAAAGCAGGACCAGATCAAATTCATCAAACCTTTTTCTCTCTCCTCTGTTTTCTCTCTCTAAAAGTGGGTTTCAATTTTAAAAAAAGAAAAAGAAAAAGAAAAAGAAGGCTTCTTGGATTACTCTATCGAACAAACAAATAATTATCCGGTACAATTACTATTCAGTATTATTATCGTCTTCATTTTCACTTCCATTATTTTTGCTGAGTTTTATGTTGTAAGCTCATGTAGTTTTGTTTAGTTTCTGTTTTTTTATCTTCTATAAGCTTGTTTTTATACTAGTGTAAGCAGATCTGAGCTAGTTTATTGAAATTTAAAGCCTTTCCTGATAATTTATTAAAATTTTGAAAGTACATAATGGTCTTCTTTTTTTTTTAATTTGTTGCATTTATTGTTTTATTACTTGCTCAATTTGTTTAGATTACTTTAATGGGCAGTTTCTATGTATGTTGATTAGGAGTTATTATTGGTTGCAGATTCTGTGTACCTGATTGATTATGCGAGAATGATTTATTTATTTAATTTAATTTGCAGGAGTTCACACTTGATCTACTTTTGCTTCAATTTTTTTTTTTAAAATTTTGAATTGCAAGTGTGTGGATTTGAGAATCTGAAAGAGGAAGGAAGAGAATTGAAGTGGGTTTGATTTAAGTTTTGAATCGGAGTTGTTTTCTGTTGGCTTATAGTGAATGGGAATCTTTGAGGAAATGGGATTTTGTGGGAACCTTGAGTTCTTCTCGTCTCCCCATGGGGAAGGAGAGGCGTTTCTGGAACATGAACATGAGACGGCGGCTGAAGAGGATTATAGTGATGAAGAACTGGATGTTGATGAGCTTGAAAGGAGGATGTGGAGAGATCGGATGCTCCTGAAGAAGCTTAAAGAACAGAGCAAGAGTAAGGAATGTGTTGACAGTGCTAAGCAGCGTCAATCCCAGGAGCAGGCGCGGAGGAAGAAGATGTCTCGGGCACAAGATGGAATCCTGAAATATATGCTGAAAATGATGGAAGTTTGTAAGGCTCAGGGTTTTGTGTATGGAATAATTCCTGAGAAGGGAAAGCCTGTGAGTGGAGCATCTGACAATCTTCGAGCTTGGTGGAAGGAAAAAGTCAGATTCGATCGAAATGGCCCTGCCGCTATTGCCAAGTATCAGGCTGATCATGCAATCCCTGGAAAGAATGAAGATTGTGGTTCTGTGGTGTCTACACCTCACTCCTTGCAAGAGCTTCAGGACACTACTCTTGGATCTCTTTTGTCGGCTCTTATGCAGCACTGTGATCCACCGCAGAGGCGTTTTCCGCTGGAAAAAGGTGTTGCTCCACCATGGTGGCCAAATGGGAATGAGGAGTGGTGGCCTCAGTTGGGTCTGCCAAAGGATCTAGGTCCACCCCCGTACAAGAAGCCGCATGATCTGAAGAAGGCTTGGAAAGTGAGTGTTCTTACAGCAGTGATCAAGCACATGTTCCCTGATATTGCTAAGATTCGAAAGCTTGTACGTCAATCTAAATGCCTGCAGGATAAGATGACTGCCAAGGAAAGTGCCACTTGGCTGGCGGTAATTAACCAGGAAGAAGCGTTGTCCAGGAAACTGTATCCTGATAGCTGCCCTCCTGTATCGGCTGGCGGGAGTGGCTCATTCATCATCAGTGATAGCAGTGATTATGATGTTGAGGGTGTAGAGGATGATCGAAATGTTGAAGTTGAGGAGATCAAACCTCGTGATGTTAATCTCTTTAATATGGGGGCTATGGGTAGAGATAGGCTTATGATGACTCCAACTATGGTTCCTCAAATCAAGGGAGAACTTGTTGAAACCAACTCAGATTTCATTCAGAAGAGGAAGCAGCCTGCTGATGAGTCTCATTTGATGATGGATCAAAAGATATATACCTGTGAGTTTCCCCAGTGTCCCTACGGTGACTACCGCCTTGGATTTCTTGAGAGGAGTTCGAGAAACAATCATCAGTTAAATTGCCCTTATCGCCACAATTCTTCTCAAGGGTTCGGGATGCCAAACTTTCAAGTTAACAATGACCAAACTGTGGCTTTCTCTCGACCTTTTGGTCAACCAACTCAACCTAAGCCGGCAACTCCACCGAAGAACCAGACTCAATCGCAATTCAATATTTCAGGACTTGAACTTCCTGATGATGGACAAAAGATGATCACCGATCTGATGTCCTTCTATGATACTAATCATCAGCAGAACAAGAGCTTGAATTCAGGGAATCTTAATGCTATTGGAGATCAGAATCAGCAGCAGGAGCAGCGGAAATTTCAACTTCAAATGGATGATAGCTTTTATAACCAAGGAGCTGTGATGGGACGCAACATGCCAGGGCAATCTAACATGCCAATGAACAACTCTGTTTTCTCCTCGGCTGAAATTCGTTTTGATCAGTGCAAAGCATTTGATTCCCCATATGATGCCAATCCCAGCGACGGTATCACTGACTTTAGATTTAACTCTCCATTCAACATGGCATCAGTTGATTACGCCATGGATTCTATTCCGAAGCAAGATGTATCCCTGTGGTACCTTTGAAGAAGGAAATGGACCTGTCATATAAAGTGCTTACATTTTATGTGGTCTCTAGCAGACTAGAAAAAAACGCTGTACATCATTGGAAGAAGGTTGCTGTTATGAGTTCTGCTCCAAAGGTGCGAGACTTCTTCCTTCTAAATTTGGTATGTTTCAAGTCTAGGGTTATTTAGGTTTTGCTTTCATTGCAGTATTGAAGATGGGCAATAAGTAACTGGTAGGAACCACAACCCAATATTCACTGCTGCTATTGAAGTTTAGGAACAGTTTCTTGTTGCTATGGTTGGTATTGGCCAGTAGTTGTATACATATATATACATATACATTATGTACACATATTTTTAATGTATGCTTGTTTTCCATCCACAACGGCTGTATTTTTTTAAGCATTCACCTAGCCAGATGTGCTACTGGGTATTGTTTTTTGGGCACGATTCTTATTCCTTTTGTTGTTCTTTATATACGATGGATGGATGGATCGATTGAGGTAAAATAGTTTTGTTTGCCATTTTGTATGCGTAACTCGGAAATGTTACACTTTCTTTTTCTGTTTGTAAGCTACTGATTCCAAGTTGAAGGAACTTTGATTTTTTCCCCACTTTAACTCTACTTTTGGCTAATGAAGACTTATTTTGAACAGCTGAAATTCAATGTATTTTTTGTTAGGTAATAACACAATCGCGTTTGGGAAACAACTTTTTTCAGCATGATTTTAAAGGGGTGTTGCTTTCCCTCTTTGACAAACACTACGCAACCCAGTTAGGAAAACTGCTTAATCGGATGACTCACGATAGGCAAATCTGACCGACAAAATCCAATGACCACCAAAACAAGCTTCCTTTTGTGCCAACACTAAAAGGGTAGTATTATTACTTATCAGGCGTGGACAAGTTTTGATGGTAAATTGCTGCTATTGGACTATTTTAATAAAAATAATTTGCCATCTAATTTCTCCTTTTTAGAAGATAAGATATTATTTTTCTAGAGTGCACAGTGTGTGTCGCAATGGATATACACTTTCAAAGTTGGGGTATATAGTTTATAGAGCTGGCTACGTTACAGAAACTGTACGTAACAGCCATGCATTTTTGATTCGTTGGATCTAGAGACAGAAGTTGGATGGTTGGGATTAAAGGCCAGAATAGAAATTAGTCACGGGCAACCGTTTTTAACATTTAGAAGGGTTCATTTCCATGCACACCCAAATATTTTGACAAATATCAATATGCACCCTTTAACTTTTTATGTAAAACCACACACCCGACCCGTTAACTTTTTTACTATTAAATTAAAAAACTATCATGCCTCAATCGAAATAAATTGATCAGGTAAAATATCTCTTATAACTTGTCAATTTTTATAGTAAAATATACGAATATTTAGTAAAATCAAATTTATTTTTTATTCAATAATCAAATTTTTTGATTTAGTGAAATCAATTTTATTTGTATTTATTTGTAAGATTTTTTTAACAAAAAAGTTCTAAAATCAAATTTAACTCGTATACTATTTAAAAAAATGAACTTGTTTACTAACCAACTAGAGTTTATCTTTAGTCAACATATTTTTTTCTCTAAAATATCCTTTGATAGAATTACTTATTTAAACATGATAGTATCAAAATTACTTCATATTTCAGCATCCATCTATTTAAACTAGTGTGAATTTTTTTAGTTTGATATTGAAAATATGATAGTTGATGAGAGAAATGTAATTCAAATTTACATATAAAATAGTTTCTTGTAATTGCATACATGGTCTATCAAAAATATTTTTTGTGGGTTAAAAAAAAAATTGTGTCACAAGATGAAACTATCTCTTGATTTTTCAATTCCTGGAGTTTATGTAAAACAATAAATACTAGTAAATCATTTGGTTTGTGACTTCTTAAACGAATATTTGGAAACGCACAAGTTCCTCTCCCCTTCAAAAAGAATTATCAATGTAAATACCAACCTAGAAAATTGATTTTATAATTCAAAGAAGGTTTGATTGAAAATGTTAATTGAAATTTATCTTTTCATGATGTCAAACGTTTTTCAAATTGACAAAGTCAAGTCTCTTTGTTAATTCAAATCAAGAACAACTAGAAAAATATTAATGTATAAAAATTCTACGAAGGGTTATTTTTGAAATTCTTAAATGAATAGAAATTAAATTAATATTTTAAAATTTTAGTTATGGGTTTATTTAAAAAATGGATTTAGAAAGAAATTTTACGGGTTTAAAGAACCCTGCCCTTTCTTTAATTATTTGGTGAATTTGAAATATATTAATTGGTATAAGAATATGTTCTTCTAATCTTTCATCCTTATAAAAGAATTTGAACAACTTAAAGTACAATGTTAAATCCTTGAGATACAATGAACCTGAAAATCCTACTTTGACACACCACAAATATCAAATCTGACTTAACAATTAACGGAGATAAATCAATGTTACTAGTAAGCTATAAGCCAAAACACAAGGCAACTTCTTCACCAAAATCAATATCATTCAAATAATTCCCCTTATGAACGTCTAAGCTATCATAAAAATAACAAAAAATAAAAAATAAAAACAAGTAGATAAGAGAAAAAATTCTCCAATAACAAGTCGCCCTATAGAACTTTTCCTTGTAGAACCTACACAAAAACCACCGTTATAGGGCTATCGAAACCTCTACTCACCACTATTAAAGTTGAAAAAAAATTTCTGATATGAGTGTATTCTTCTATTTTGAACAACAAAGTGGTTTTTCGAGAGATTCATCGAAAAAAAGCCTTAAGAAGTTGAAGAAGAAATTAAAAAAAGAAGCATAAAAAGAGGAATGAAAATAAAAAGATACTTTATCAAGAATAGATTAACAGCAATCAGTATATTTGAGCATGCAATAAAATTTACCCCTATATTCATATGACAAAAAATATAATTTTATTCATTAATTACACTACTAATTTATCTAAATTTTAGTTTTTTAAAAAAATAAATTTATGTTTATTTTTTTACATTGACCTAATGTCTAATTAAGGGCATTAATGTCTTTGAGTTAGTTAGAAATGGCCAGTAATTGAACTTAACCGCGTAGGACAACAATTTGACTATTTGGGGGTGGGGTTGATGGTTTACATCAAAGTTAGTGTGTGCTAATGATTAATAATAATAATAGGGTAAATATGAAATTAATCCTTACCCAAGCATTAGAAGTTTGTTGGTTTTCTTTTAACCGGATAATTACCGGTCAATTTGTCACGCGTCCCTACACGTGGCTGCATCTAATTTAGTCGTTTGTCATTTCAGTTTCTGTTACGTACAGCATCTGTAACGTAGCTTGCTCCTATAGTTTATATGTGAATTGGTATCTTGCCTCGCACGTCAGTTGGAGTACAACTTTGTAAGTTTATCATTAGGATTTAGTTATGTTAGAATCATTTTAACGTAGAGTATCATTTCATAATATACGGTTAAGTTATAATAAGTTTTTTTATTATTTATTATTTTATATGTATAGTTGTAATTTGTACTCTATCTTCAAACAATTTTAAAATAATCATAATTTTATTATTGTAACTTCAAACTACACATTTTGCAAAGAAATGAATATTATAATTTTCTTTTTAGATTACCCTTATTTAAATTTTAAAAAAAAGAGTTTGGAGAATTAATTTGAACTTTCTTTATTTGAAATAAATAATAAAAATGAAGTGGGAGATCGAGTGAACTCTATTATCTAATCCGTTGGTGTTTTATTTTAAGCTTGGGTTCAAGGAGGTGACGCGTACTCCGATATTACGACGCCGTGGGCCCATCTCGATATACGCGTCGATCATTGAATGGCTCGTTAAAGGAACAGCACGTGGGGTATTGAGGATAATCTTCAAGTGCGGCGGCTGTGGACTTTTGAGACTGATTTTTTGAATAATTTGAATAATATTTTTCTTTTTAATTGCGACAAATGCGCTTTTTGTAATAATACACTGAACTTCTCCTGGATTTACGAAACTGCCCTTCCTATTGTCGAATAGTTTAATGAGAAACAATTATGAAAAGAAGAATAATTTAATTTTCAAATAAATGAGGAAAAACAACTAATTAAAGGAATTATAGAATCCTAAATTGAGATTGTAAACATGTAATGGTAATAAAAGAGTCTTAATGGTTTTCATAAATTAACTTTGTCTTGGTTAAGCAGTGATCAATTACTGTAGATTTGTCCATGAAAGAGAGGATCAAAGAGTTTATGTGCATACATTTTTTAATATATTTTTTAGCCAAAAAAAAAAAAAACAGGTTGGCAATGAGCATGAAAATTTAATAAAGATTTTTTTGGAGATATAAAAAAAAGTAAAATGATTTTAATTTGGATATTAAATTAGACATTATTTTGGGGAAAAAAAATACATGAATAAGTAATTTTGATTGAGAAATGAAAAAAAGTAAGAATGGAGTATTTAAAAAAAATAATTTTTTACATTTAATTTTAGAATAGGGTGAATTTCAATATTTTTAATCAATACAAATATAGCGACATAAAATTTTATAGGACTTTTTAAACATTGTGGATTAATTAGTTAATAGTTGAGCCGTAAATAAATGACTAAAAATATAGTTGTTTTTATATTTTCGGCGCAAACACTCTCAACTTATAATTCACACTTTATAAATCACGGATGCTTCAATTAACCATCATTTTGCATGTAAACACGTAGATTCGCATTGTCAATGAAAATATTTTGAAATATTACTTTAAAAGGGTAGCTGTTATTTTTATTTTATTTTATTTTTCTATTTTATATGCATTTTAAACCTCAGAAGCTTATAATTTGGACCCCAAAATATATTCAAGAAGAGGAATCCAAAAACAGAAGAAAGAAGGGCCCAAAAAAAAAATCTCCATTCTTGTTACTTTTTTCGTTAATTAACCATTTTGAGAAAAAGCTTACACTAGGGGTTAGTGTAATAATGTTGTAATTTTTAAAATAATTACTGTTAATTAAAATAATCAGCTGTGAAGAAAATTAGTTAAATATTTTGTGAGATTTACTTTTAAAGGTGCCGTGAGTTTTAAAAGTAGTTTTATGTATTTAATAAATCTTATAATTAAATTATTATAAGAATATAAATGACTGAATTAGATATAACATTGAATAAAATTTATTTACACATTTATAAACATGTATATACAATATATTTTTTTATTGTGTACATATGATAATTGATAAATAAAATAAACATTTTACACTATTAATTTTGTTTTTTATTTTACTATCTCAATATAGTTGGTTATAATAATAATTTCTTTAAAGTTAATGATTTCTTCTAATTAATAAGAATAGTTTTGATTTTTATTATATATATAAGAATATATATGAAATTACACTAAGTATAAAAATAATTTTTCAAAATCAAATTTTAAAAAACTACCCATTCGTTGATTTTCATAATATATAGTAGGATGAGATAATTTTGTTAAAAATAAATTTAAAAAAAAACATACTAAACACTAAACTTAATTTTTAATTTTTTAAAATTACTAAATCTCAGATGGGCCCTAAAGCTGATAATAGCTTAAGCTTTTTTTTATATCGCGTGAAGTTTCACTAGACAAGTCAAAATTTGCACTAAATTCTTACCCCCACGTGCGTCAAATATTTATAGTCCTAAAGTCGTTCAAACAAGCCAAAATTCTCCCTCCCATTAATTTTACCAGGCCCCACAGAGCTTTCTAGGTTCAATTGATTTATTTTATTTATACTTTGACCAAACTTTTTATAAAAAAAATTATTTATTCAAAATGATTAACAGTTCAGCACCTATTATTCTTGCACTCGAAAAAGAATAAGTCTTCTATCTTGTTCGAGACTTCACCATGTCTTGATAAAGACTCGGTTGATCCTCCATATATGTTAAACATAATTCTAGGACTTGATGAGAGCAATTTACGTTAACTCAATGAAAGTCATTGGTGCGATCATTTTTATTTCATTATTTTCAAAGATGAATCTTTTGAAATGAGTATTTGCATAATTGCATCTTTTCATTTTTTACCCCCCTCCCAATTTATCCTTTTTTACTTTAGTTATCTAATGCTAGCTAGTATTAGATATCATGGTCACATTTTCACCTAGCACCTTATAATTATATGCATGCGTCCACACTATATGCACTATACTTCATAATTATGGATTCCAACTTCATTATTTAGTATTGTAGTGTTATGATTTTATATGCATAAAATCATAGTTTCAAACTCGATAATTGTAAATACTTATCAAACACATTATTCGTATAACTTTAGAAGTTAAGTTTTAAGTTTAGAAGCTAAGTTGGTCAATATCAATATTAATCTATGGTAATGCAGCCGTAGTATCACCTTTTGTAAATAATGAAAAATAATATAATATATATTTTTTAAAAAACATGTTAAAATTGAGATTTGTTAACTTGCATAATAAGGTAACAAACACCAATAAATACACAAGCATTAGATTTGTATCACCTTTTGTAAATAATGAAAAATAATATAATATATATTTTTTAAAAAACATGTTAAAATTGAGATTTGTTAACTTGCATAATAAGGTAACAAACACCAATAAATACACAAGCATTAGATTTCAATCTAACGGCTGTGAAAATGTAAGGTAATAGTATTAAAAACTATAGAGAAATGAGAATACTTACCACATTTATAATGTTTGTTACCTTATCATGTAAGATAATAAGAGCCGTTAAAATTCGGTTCATTACATCAAACATAGAGTATACATATTTACATCACAGTACAGCAATGAGAAAATAGTTCAGTTTACAGATGCCAATATATAACGGCATTTGTTCAAGTAAACCTCCGTGAAATTTAAGGAGAAAAACAAAGGCGCTAATCTCTTGCCACGTTACATAACCTGATTTGTTAATTTTAAGAAAGAAACGAACAAAAGAAACACAGAAGTGAGTCCCACAAAAGTAGTAGTAAAAATTATTAAACTCTGCATAATCAGCAGCGTAATCCAAATTCCCGCGTTTTAACCGCGGTTAAAAAGAAACTGACCGTGGTTAAATAAATGCAAAACAAAAGGTCACCGCTCTCGCCAGTCGCGAAAAAGATTTTACTGAGTCACTTCGCTTTCCTTTTTTTTGCTTCTTCGTCTTCCTTCTGGCTCCATTACAAAAGCCGGAGGGAACAATTTCACATCCCATCAATTTCAACGTCAAAACGGTTTTGATGGCTCGAACCAACAAGTAAAAAAAATCATCTCGTCTCAACTTATCCGGTACATTTAACTCTCATTTTCGACTTTTTTTTTTTTTTTTCCTTCTTTTCCCTCAATTTTTTTTTTGATTCATGTTAAATTAAAGTTATAGTTTTGTTCTCTTGTAAATGATCTTCAGCTCTTTTGAGCATGTGGGTTCTTATTCTTTTGGCTTTTGGATCATCACTGCTGCGGTTTATGTGTTGAGCTCGTGTCGTTTTGGTTTGGCTTCGCTTGGCATACTGGGTTCACTAAAATTTGCAGCAGGCTCTGTCTTTTTCTCTGTCCCTTTTTTTTTTTTGTCTTTTCTAATTTGGGATTATTTAGTTTTAAATTTGTCTTAATTTCATTTAAGTAAAATTAACGAAAGCTTTCATTTTGATTGAAACCCCGAGCTTCCGGATTTGTATGGATAATTTAGTTCCATGTTTGTTTAGCTTGTGTTCAAGATAAGTGATTTTATTTTAAGTATTCGTTATTATTATTATTATTATTAGGATGATGATTATTTTTTTTTTCTTTTGCTTATTCGGAAGGGAATCTGGCTGTAAGCTTCTGTTAAAAGCTATTACACTTTTTTTTTTTATTTGGGGGGGGGGGGGGTTGGGTTTGCCGTTTTTGTATTTTAGTTCCAACTGTAGGCAGATCTGGGCTCTGCTAATGTGGGTCATTTTTTTTTTAAATAAATTTCGTTTTGTTAAAAACTCTTGACACATTAATTTGTTGTAATTTTGTTTTTTGTTACATTTATTATTTTATTACTTGCCTTGTTTATCTAATTAATGGGTTTATGGGAATTTGCACTTGGGGTTATATGTCTTTGAATAGAAGTTGATACAGATTCACTGTATCGGGTTTATCTAAGCTGGAACTGATTTGTTTTATTTATTTAATTTGCAGGACTTGACCGTTAATGTATATTTCTATATTCTAAATTGCAGAGTTCTCTGTTTTCAAGTTATTTGTGGAGTAATTTTGTGCATTTGTTGGTAGAGAGGGAGAGAATCAAAGTGATATTGACCTGGTTCAATTAAGCTTGGAATCGAGGTTGATATTTGAGGCTATAGTGAATGGGAATCTTTGAAGAAATGGGATTCTGCGGAAACCTTGAGTTCTTCTCAGCTCTCCCGGGGGAAGGAGAAGCAGTTATGGGGCATGAGATGGAGACGGCAGTGGAAGAGGATTGTAGTGATGAAGAAGTGGATGTTGATGAGCTCGAGAGGAGGATGTGGCGAGATCGGCTGCTCCTGAAGCGCCTTAAAGAGCAAAACAAGAGTAAGGAAGGAGTTGATAGCGCTAAGCATCGTCAATCTCAAGAGCAAGCCCGAAGGAAGAAGATGTCTCGGGCACAAGATGGCATCCTTAAATACATGCTCAAAATGATGGAAGTTTGTAAGGCTCAGGGTTTTGTTTATGGAATTATCCCTGAGAAGGGGAAGCCAGTGACTGGAGCGTCTGATAATCTTCGAGCTTGGTGGAAGGAAAAAGTCAGATTCGACCGTAATGGCCCTGCGGCAATTGCTAAGTATCAGGCGGATCATGCTATTCCTGGAAAGAATGAAGATTTTGGTACCGTGGTGTCTACGCCTCACACCTTACAAGAGCTACAAGATACTACTCTTGGATCTCTTTTGTCGGCTCTGATGCAGCACTGCAATCCACCGCAGAGGCGTTTTCCGTTGGAAAAAGGTGTTGCTCCACCGTGGTGGCCAACTGGGACTGAGGAGTGGTGGCCTGAGTTAGGTCTGCCCAAGGATCAGGGTCCTCCCCCTTATAAGAAGCCTCATGATCTGAAGAAGGCTTGGAAAGTGGGGGTTCTCACAGCGGTGATCAAGCACATGTCCCCTGATATTGCTAAGATCCGAAAGCTTGTTCGCCAATCTAAATGCTTGCAGGATAAGATGACTGCTAAGGAAAGTGCCACTTGGCTGGCAATAATTAATCAGGAAGAAGCTTTGTCTAGGAAACTGTATCCTGATAGCTGCCTTCCAGCGTCTACTGGAGGAAGTGGTTCTTTCATCATTAGTGATATCAGTGATTATGATGTTGAAGGAGTAGACAATGAAAGGAATGTTGAAGTAGAGGAGATTAAACCACTCGAAGCCAATCTTTTCAACATGGGTGCTATGGGATCAAGAGATCGGTTTATGATGCCTCCATCCTTGGTTCCTCGAATCAAGGGA
The DNA here is from genome assembly GCF_022201045.2 of Citrus sinensis. Classification (NCBI taxonomy): domain Eukaryota; kingdom Viridiplantae; phylum Streptophyta; class Magnoliopsida; order Sapindales; family Rutaceae; genus Citrus; species Citrus sinensis. The sequence goes on from NC_068560.1 coordinate 17,726,571, forward strand.
GAGGTTTTCGAGACCCACTCAGAATCCATTCAGAAGAGGAGGCCGTCGGCTGATGAGCCACATATGACGATGGATCAAAAGATTTATACCTGTGAGTTTCCCCAGTGTCCCTACAATGACTACCACCATGGCTTTCTGGACAGGACTTCGAGAAACAATCACCAGCTGAATTGCCCATACCGCAATAACGGTTCTCAAGGGTGTGTAATGCCAAACTTTCAAATTAACAATGACCAACCTGCAGTGTTCTCTCTACCATTTGCTCAGTCTACTCACCCGAAGCCAATAACTTCAGTGAAGAACCAGACTCAACCTCAGTATAATGTATCGGGACTTGGACTTCCTGATGATGGACAAAAGATGATTTCTGATTTGATGTCCTTCTATGATACTAATCTTCAGCCTAATAAGAGCATGAGTCAGGGGTGTCTGAACATTACGGAAGATCGAAATCAGCAGCCAGAGCAGCAGAAATTTCAACTTCAGCTGGATGATAGCTTCTATAACCAAGGCATAGGTGTTATGAAGGGGGGCAACATGCCCATGAACAACCCTGTTTTCTCCTCAACTGAAGTTCATTTTGATCAATGCAAAGCATTTGATTCCCCATTTGATAACAATCCTGGCGATAATATTGCTGAGTTCAGATTTAACTCTCCATTCAATGTGGCATCAGTTAATTATCCCATGGATCCTATCCCAAAGCAGGATGTTTCCATGTGGTACCTTTGAAGAATTAAAGCTGATCTTCATGCTTCCGTTTGCCGTAGACTCTAATAGAAGTTGAAAAAGGCTGTATATTATGGGAGAAAGGTGTGAGGCTTCTTCCTTTTAAATTTGGTTACTTAATGTGTTCAGTATTTAGATGTTTAAAAGCCCCTGTAAGCTTGGGTTTCTTTGAAGTCTAGGGTTATCTAGTTTGTCTTTGCAGCAGTGTTGAATAAGGGGCAATAAAATATTGCTAAGGAAACCCCCAACCCAATGTCCAAAACTGCTTTTGATGTTTAGGGACTAAGTCTGGTTGCTATGGTTGATATTGGCATGTAGTTGTACACATACATATATAATCTATGTACACATACTTTTATGTATGTTACTATCTTGTGTTTCTTTTTGTTGTTATTTGACCATGGTACTGGATTGGATTAGCATCACAGCCAATAGGCACTGTTAATTTATAATGAATAGATGGGAAGTTGTGAAAAGTTCTGCCTGCTGTTTTGTATGGTTTACTTGGAACTATACAGAAAATTCCCAATTTTAAAGAATGAGCTTAAGAGGCATTTTACCAAGGTACACAATATCGAGAATGAAGCATATCATAATTTTCTATTTCACATGCTTTTGACCTGCTCTTCTTGCAGTTCCAAAGTCAAAATTAGAGAGCGAGTCATTTTGAGCCAGTGATGAGAGGATAACAGGTAGTCTTTTCCAGAATTGGAGCAGTGATGAAAGGATAATGTGTACACACTAGGAAAGCTTGGAGACCTTACTAAATGGGTTATGCCGATATTTTTTTTTTCCTGAAAATGGAAATATGTGGAGTCAAATTACCCTTACTTTTTGTTGGTAAAACTTAGCATCAGATTACTGTGGGATTTTGGCAAATTCTAAGGTCCAGCTGCTTTTGCAGTCAAAGTTAGGCGTAGACACGCTCAAGCAAGTTGCCGTTGGAGTAATCTAATAATAAATCTTTTATTTCATTACTATAAATATATTTTTTTCAAATCAGGTTAAAATTTTGATATCAAATTATTGTCAGAGTCCGTGTCGTTGTTGGCAGAAAAAAAGTATATACAGCCAACTTATTCATAACCGAATTTGATGTGTTGTTGAGCTTAATATTTGGGTAAGATCATTAACATATTGTCGTGAATGATATGTTTGTAGATTGAGATTGTCTTTTGCTTGAGCTTTAGCGTTGGTGATCAAGAAAGACATTGAAGAATCAGAGAGCCTGGACATTGTGAACAAGGAACTTCAGTACAAATCAACATAGAAAGGATGTATCGCCTAGATGTCACAAGTAGCTATTCCTGACTACAAGTCTACAACCAACTGGAATATGGACAATTCGATAGCACTAGCCAAACCTTATTTATAGAAACACACCTTTGCCTGCTCTTTCACATGCTGCAAGCTTTGCAGAAGATGATGGCTCTGAATTCGATCAGCCTGCCCGAAGATGATACATTTTTCAACACACATATACCAATAGCAATATAACTTTGAAGCTATATTTAGAACAAGAGCGATTACAAAAAACAAACACAGGCAGACAGATATTACACAACAATGTAGCCATCTATATTAAAATTCTAGAGAAGAGGAGGAAAGAGAATTTGTGGGGGAAAGAGACTGCAGTCCATGTATTCAGTACCTATCTCAGATTACCATAACTCTCCAATATGTATCCAGAACTGCTGAACATTCAGCAATTCAACAAAAGATAATAAAACGGCACATAATTTGCTCAAATGAACAAGTCCTACAGGCTTGCTTATTGTTTGATACAGATGGTGTTAACTAAAAAAAAGGCCCATTAGAAAGCATACTGTATGTCAACGCCTCCACAAATGGTGTAAAGCCAAAGAAATATAGTAAAATATTAAGACAAATCTTATACCAAAACAGATACCAATTCTATTAAGCCGAATTTTTGGTAAATTCAGATGCCTTAAAAGAATAACTGCAACATCCAAAACGTTCAAATATAAAAAAATTTGGGAACAAATAAATACACAGACGCCTGTCGCACTCGAGTCAATAGAAGGAAGGTTGTTAATGAATTCTATTGATGACACATTACAAAATCCATAGAAGCATGCATCTAATATTTTTTTTCCCAGTTCATTAAAATGTCCAAAAATTGTGATTATGCAATAGAACCAAAACAGAAGCAAATAGTAACTCAGGACTAAGGAATTGGCTTACTCAATATAAAATCATACAGATTGATAGTTAGAGGAAAAAGTAGTAAAGGGATTCTACTTTGGAAAGTTCTATCTTTTCTTTATTTTATAGAACTTCACCATATTTCCAGTAGATTACTTCAACTGACCTAACAAAAATGCCACTCGAGTGTCACAAAACTACAGCAGGGTTTTTCTTGTTTTGGCCTCAACTGTTTTATGTCGAGACACAGGAGTAAGAAACTTTAATTCAGTCACATGTGACCTTAACAGAATTTCACTCCTTGGGACGGAAATACAGAACCACAGGACAAAGTTTCAATAACCAAAAATAAAGATGAGAATCTGTAATTTACAAAATGAGGAGTATCCTTACAGCTTTCAGAGTTTGCTCAAGGATGTAGGCCATAGATCTCAACTTGGAAGCCAGTGAATCTCTTGACTCTTGGTGTTTCACCTCTGTTTCTCCGGAAGTTGTATTTGTTTCTTGGAGCTAGGTGCGCAAAGAATATAAGTCATTCCTAAAACATATAGGGCATTCAATATCACAAGCACCAAACTCAAGAGCAAGTCATGCAACTACTTAGGTGTAGCACTTTTTTGGATTCTTCATTCTGACCTAATTGTTGAGACAGATGAAAACAATACATAGTTGCTTGGGTATCCTTTATCTCTGCCTCTTTGAATTTATACAAAGACACCTACCAATGCTAGAAAAGAAGCTTAATAACTGCACAGAAGTAATAACTGGTTCAGTGTTTTTTTGGCGACCCATAGCAAATGATTATGATGGAAAGTATTGTGATCTAATAGACAATTGGTACTAAAATATTTCAGTTACCAAGCAGCCAATCCCACAGAATTGATGATAAATCCAGTGAGACAAACTGCAGATTCAGAATAGATGATAACTCCAGTTAGACAAATTACAGATTCATAGAGCACCAGATGCTGCTCCAGGCAACATGTAAGATAAAAATAATTTATGCTGTGGTGAGAAATATGGTCTTTAGTTCATATTGTTTGTTGACACTATTGCATCAATGTTTCACTTTCACATTGCTTTTGGTAGTGTAAATAAGAGACCATCTAGCGAAAAGTTTTATTATAGTATTTCATAGGACTATCTGTGTATCATCTACTGGCTATTTTGATCTCTGAAAAATAAATGGCTTAAACAACCAAAAATTTTATCTTTTTAATGCCAGAAAGGGAGTATCCAGAAGTTATATAAGTCGAACCTGGCTTCATTGACTATGGATACGGATGCTATTCTGGTCTCCCTGATGATCCATACGTCCAGATTTACACAAGTCCTGAGAAATTAACCTGAACTGGCAATAGGCAGAACGCAGCTGTTGATAAATCTCTTCCATTCTCCCACCCTGCTCATCTTGTCGATCCATCTCTGTAAGAACCTGTCAAAAACTAATTCATCATACATGGGAAGCACACATGGAAATGCATACAAATAGAGAGGGAGAAATTTCCAAAGCACCTGGGCAGACATCTTAGTAAATGTAGGAAAAAATCGCTGCCTACAATACTCGTTAAATAAAAGAGTGCCAAAAATAAGTGGAATAGTGAAACCGAATGCGACTGTTGACCGTTTAATCCCAAAAACTCCGAGAGCAATAATTTGTGTCAAGACAAGTGAGACAATTGTAGAATTGTGAGCAATGGGCCAGAATTTTCCCCCGCTTTCATAATCCGTTGTATACACATTGATTATCTGAAAAAGGAATTTAATAATCAGCAATTTTTGAAGCACATGCATGCACAGATACTCACAGAGCAATAATGAATACATAACCCATCAACGGTTCTAAGCAGATCACTTTTTACTGCTTGTTCACAGACAGAATAAGTAAATGGGTCTTGCAGCTTGAGATGAGTGTGCAAAAACAAACTTGAATGCAACAAACAGTGGAGACAGTTTCCTTTCCCCACTATTAATTCTCATGAATGTTCAGCATATTACTCTTTTTTGTCTCATTAGTAACAATAAATTCCAAAAAATTCCATCCTCGTCTCCTCATTAATATTTTTCTTAATTTATGGATCAAAACATATCAGATCATCAACTAGTTTAAAAAGACAATAAGAATAATCATTCCTTGAATACCCAACAACAAAGCAAATGGCATGTGTGTAATGAGTCAGATGATAAAATTTATACATGGAGAAATTCCAAAATTAATCTCATATTTTCATTTAGGTCTGGAAAACACATTGCTTTTCTTCTCTTATTTTATACAGTATGTTTTTCTTCACTCTTACGCATTTTTATTAGTTTGATTTGATTTCTCTGTCTAGATAATTTTGGTTTGATTTTCCAATTTAGGCAACAAGGTACTGCTAATAAATAAATTCATATGTAACATGATCACAAAAGCCAACAAATATAGTCCTAACAATTACTGTCACTGTTGTTTGAATTCAGCAAACTTGTGCACAAGATGCTGAACAGATGAAAGAACATTATAGTTCACGTATAGTAGCTACTGAAACCAAAACTACCAATAGATGTACTCGCCGTGACCTAGACTCGGTAAACAGCAAAAAGGAGCATGATTCAAATTAAAATTTCAGTAACCTTGAGGTTAAGTACATAACCACTCCAAATCATGGAAAATAAAAGGGAGTAAATCTCTAATAGAGACAACTAAACTAATAGATTCTCTTTCACAAAATTCGAAGAAAAGCATATAAGAATTGAAGAGGATGGAAGTATTGACTGGAAATAAGAACCTGGTTTTTGTACACGAGGTAAGCAAGTACAAAATATATCAGCAAGAGAGGCAATATCAATGGTGCCATAACTGAACAGATGAAGCCAAGAAAACCAAACATGAGCAGTTTCGAAACTTCTGTATGATATGGGAAGGATAGAAATCCATTAGGCTGATCTTCCTTGATTCTGCACACACACTTTTTCATAGTGTTGTAGACAAGACCTAGAGGTTGCACCATTTCAACAGCCAAACTTGCCCAACCCGATGTTAAAACATACGTCATGAAGAAGCTAGCCTGCAGAAATTCATACATGAAAGTTTCAATTAGAATCATTTTTTATGTTTTTCAGCTATCTGGAAGAGAAATAAAGGCATTGTGAAATTTTTTTTACTATGTCCAGTCACATTGGCTACAGGGCTACAGAATAAATCCTTGAAGACAACATTAAGTCTTGATGCAATCAGTTTTGAGATATCCTTATTATTAATCAGATTATGGCACATATGGAAGGAAATAGACCAATTCAAGAACCATGGAAAAATCACCTGGATTGGCACAGCTGCAGCCAGTTGGTTCAGTATGATCTTAACACTTGATATTGCATTCAATTGCCCCATAATGGACCCTGATAAAACATTAACGAAGAAAACATTCCAAATTGTAAAGGACAAAACTTTGATGCATGCACTCCTTTTCCTCCCACTATGTGAGACAGATCCCTCCACTGTTGAAAACAGCATCATTGTTGGTGGAACAGCATACTGAAATAAAATCAAAATGACACTTGGAAGGTAACCTGTTACCAGCTGTTTGATGTATTTCCTTCATATAAACACAAGATAAGTTCAGAGAAATTTCATATCTATTTCAAAGCCTATCAAGTAAACAACAATGCTTTATCAACCCAAAAATTGGAAACACCTGTAATCTAAAAACATATGTTCCGGTAAAATCTTGTTTTTCTATAAATGTGCAATGTTGTCAAGTGCATTATTTTTAACTTCGACAGTTTTTTATCCATGTGTAATACTGATAGGTGAGCCATGTCTAGAATACATGTATCAGAATGACAAATATAAACACATATGCGTTTGTAATCACAGTTATAATACTTACTGTTTAAACATTCCTTTCAGAAATGGAAATGCATGTGACAGCTGGTGAAGTCGAGTCAAGCCTTGTACAAATGCTACAGGAGCAAGAAAAACGATCATGAAAGCAATAGCAGCCAGAAGTATTGCTATTTTGCGAAACCACAGTTGTCTATATGGTATACAAAGATTTGACCAAAGAACATCATTTGGTTCAGGAGCCAATTCTGTTACCCATAACATGGGATTCTCTGAGTGAAGAACCTCGGCAGCAACAATGGCAGCATAACGAGTCTTAAAATAAACGAAAGCAACTGCATACTCCTGCATAATAGACCATACCACAATAGGTCACAGTATTGCTCTGTTCCTGGATACATATGGGTTAGGTTCTATGGCACCACATTTTTGACACAAATTCATGAACAACTTTTGGATCCTTGCACTTTTAATGGTTTAGATTAAATCCCACGTGTTCATTGATTGCATTGCATTAATTGCATATGTCAGATTTAATCTCAACCGTTGAAAGTGTGGATCCAACAGTCAAGAATTTGTATAAACATCTTTCACTAGACCTTTACATCAAATAGTTCATACCACATATGTCATAGTTACACAATGTTCCCTCACCGGTCACTAACATGGGAGACAACAATAGGCTCACTAAATTTGAACACCACAAATATGGTGAAAGGTATTAAAAATAGCAAATGAAATCCTAAGAACATCATAAAATATGTTTTAAAGACAGATGAGAATATTCTTAGAGGCATAAACAGGTAAAACTACAAAGAGCATAACATTCCCTGTTAGAATTTAAAAGTGTTAAAAAAAAAAAGAAAAGAAAAATGCAAACATTCACTTTACTAGTAATACATTCATGTAGCCCAACTAAAGCCTCCCAATGCTGCTATATCTATATATATTAATGGTTACAAAAAGTTGTTACCCAATAGAATTGCAATTTGCAAAACAGGAAATACAAGAATTAAGTTTTGACAGAGAGATTGAAGATGAAGCAGAATAATACATCCACAAAAGCACTTTGAAAACGCAAATGATCAAGGGTAAATATATTTTCCTATAAGCTTAATTATTTGGGATTAAAGTAATTTAACATGGTAACAGTGCCTTTATGGACAAAGTTTTATGTTGGAATATTTATAAAATCTCTTAATAATTAAATTCCAAAACAGAAGGGTCTGAGTAATCTATGTGATTAATCCTTCGATAAAATATGGTCATGCACTGAAAGGAGTGCACTAAGACGTAAATTGTATTATATGGCCTTTAACTAGATGTTTAATATTTTGGGACAGATGTTCATTCTACTTAAAACAATAATCAACAAGCTCAGATGTTCAAACAAAACCACCTATATATGACAGACAACCATGATGACAGCAAAACACAATCTTTAGCTCAATTTAGGCAAAGATTTTTTACCTTCTCAGAAGCTAAATCCGAAATATCAAATCCGATGTTCTCCCTAACACTATCTGATTCATCAGAAAGGACCTCAAAAGAGTTCGGCTTTCCACAAAGGCATGGCAGTAAACTCAATTTAGACTTCTCCTCTGTGGAAAAATTCTTAACAAGCTGGCACATATTCTCTGCATCATTCTACAACAAAGCAATCTCAGAGACCAAATATAGAACATATTACAGATTTCTTGGCTTCACTTCTTTCAGTTAGGAGCCAAATAAAAGTTTAAAACAATTTGACTTATGCCTTTTAACACCAAATTTCCTCTATAATTCCACAAAGTGTAGTCTAACATCATACTGTTTGCTATTTTCAGGAACGAACTGTCAAACAATTCTTAATTTCATTCAAATTTTTTCATTAATTCTGCATTCAGTATCATTTTAATCTCCATACAGGATGCGAAAGTCAGCATATGGAGGCCAAATGCTGTAAGTGGCATCTGTTGAATATCTAAATTATTTTGAAAACTAAAGCCATAAAATTTGATAAAGCGAAAAAAGGGGCATGAAATTCATTTAATTAGAGATTTCTAGAAAAATAAAATAAAATTCTGATGCAATCAAGCTGCATAAACAATAAATTAATATTTCATCATCAGAAATCACTCAATAATACAGATGCGCACCATCAGTTTCCGAACTGTACTTGCTCGATAGACTATTTGATGTGATAAGTAGCTTGACGAATAGTAATTCATAAAGAATTGTTTCACAGAATCACTGTATGAATGTTCTGAAGACCAAGGAACAGCACGGACAAGAACTGTAAAGTGGCTTGGATCTGGAGGAGATCCGGTAATATGTGCCAGCCTCGTTCTAGTGATGCTTTTATACTCCTATGGAAAAGTGGCAATGGTTATATATATGATTCAGAAAATATTATGAAGAAAAGAATTGATAGAAAATTCATCATGAAACAATGGAACTGTGGGTCTAAATTCTTCATACTTACGAAGTATAGGAGAACACAAGCTGACCAGGATATGACATGTAAAGCAAGGCAATGGACCCAAAACCTAGGGAAAAGGGGGAAAAAAATGAGTGATCACTTCAATTTAATGATTTATTTTACGACAAACTCAAAACATTGTGTTGACATCACATATGCCACCAGTGAGAATAAGAAAGCAAGAATGACAAGGTTAAAAAATAACTTTTCTGAAATTTGTGCTGACAATTTTCTGTCAGTCCCTCCACAGAAAAGAAGAACATAAAAAAGAAACGGATATCCTAGATATTCCGTAATCGAAGCATAGAACAAAGTGAATCCATTGTTTCATCGTAACTAATTGTCTGCCTGAATCAATATGTATGCATCTACAAAATCGTTAATATACAATTAGAAAAATGAAGTCCCTCTGCAAAGTGGGTTCAACAAAATAAAAATTACTGTCGGTACCATTTTGAACCTTCTTCGACATTTGCAATTGTGAATACTTCTAGAGATTCTGAAGAAATTTCCATATGGATAATGTCATTCCCGTAATAATTCACTGGAAGCACTAGGAGAATGCAAATGATAGCAGCAATGCTGAAGATTCGAATGCTGTGGACCAAAAAATTGCTGAGCGGTCAGTAAAACTGCAACAAGCATAGGAACAGAATTAAGGCTGGGAAATTCATCAATAGATCAATGTTTGAAAAATTCATGTAAAGGTAATTTGAGGCAGAGTATACATACTTAGCATTTAGAATTGAAATACAAAAGCCATTAACACAAACATTTTTAAACAAGTTACTAATGAAGAAGAAATTCTACAAGAATGTAAACAAGCCAGCATCAAGAAGTTTTGGGTTAGATCACCTGAAAACAATGATTCTGATAATAATCACTGCATCCATGCCGCCAATAGCCAATATTTCATCTTCAGATGTTTCCCAGGCCTTGACTATCCAGCTAGAGGAGGATGCAAATCTCTCCAAGCTGAAAGAATCATCGAGTCTATTCCCGACTGAAGCAAGCCTTTTCCCAAAGTAGACACTTAAATTGCTTGGTCGCTTTCTCAATATTGAATACACAGACAACAGCAAACTAGTGACTGATATATTGATTCCAGCAGAAGTTAAAAGAGCAGAAACGTCCATCTCCTTCCACTTTATATGCAAGTTCTACAAATTAATCTAACAGAACATCAGTATTATATTTTGTGCTGCAAAATCTAATCATTCTAAATAATCTTGAATTTACAAAATGCTATTCCATTAAAAACATAATAGATTCTGATAAACCAGTGACTGTATGCAAGAACCAAAATCTCATCCAAGATCTTAGAAAACACATTAAATTCAATAAATGTATATCTAGTTTTACGGTGCAGTAAACAGTTATGAACCATTAAAACATGTCCTGGTAATAGAAAGTCTATTGTAAAACCGTAACATAAACCAAAAGCACCATTAACAATGTGAAACAAGCCCACACTCCATTGAATAAAAATACATTAAATGTGAAACAAGACCACACTCCATTGAATAAAAATGCATTAAACAAGTCAAAGTTTTGGCTTTGCTAGGCTTGATTTAATTATGTCTCTAAAGCCCCGTTTGGGGCAGCTGTGCTGTCAAATTGTTTAACAAGTCTTCTATTGTTTCTAATTTGACACGAACTAAGCTCAGATACCAAAAGATAATCTTATTTCTCAAACTTCACCAATTATATGAATTACTTACACTACAAGAATCAAAACATGTAGATCTAAAATTATGACAATAACTGTGAATAAAGGATATTATGAGATATAGAATTCTCGTTTGAGCTAAAGTTGGGTACAAGATGATCCTAATGAGAACAAAAAAGTAAGATTTGCAACTGACTTTTGTTAAAACCCACTCGGCCCTATGGGGTAATGACAAGAACTAAATTAACTACCATAATTATTCCTCCGTTTCTTCCTTGTTCAAGAACTTGCACAAACACAGCAATATTTCTAAAGGCAAGAGGGTAGTAATATGAACATGGAAAGCTGGAATTGTGGAATGAGTATAAGAGAAATTAAAATTGATTAAAAAAAAAACACAGCAGCTAAATCCAATAACCAACAGAGGGCAAGAAGATTTAACAGATAAATCCCTTAAAAGGGAAAAGCATTTTCTTTTAGATCAGCAGGTCATCGTTCTTGCACATGATAACAGTAAACAACACAAAGCTCGTCATATTCTCAATATATATATCTATATCGACAGATGCCAACACTAAATTCACAAATAAGAAGTAAAATAAAATAATTCGGCAAGTCAGAAAGAAATGGCAAGTACATATCTTGGAATGGCATTGACAATGCTGCAACTTCTTTTGTTAAAATATTCACACACCTCTTGATACAATCAATCAGAAAATAGCACCATTTGATTGTTAAGTAATTGCTACTTCAGATCGCAGAATTCTTTAATAATCTAATAAACTGGAACAGTATCATACTATCATTCCCTTTATCACATATCAAGTGCAATTAAAGGTGCATTAATTATCATATAAAGAGTTACTCTTTCTTTAGCCCATTTTGTCAGTTCTATTAAACTAACGATCATGATAATTAACTTAAAATCAAACATAAATACTTACAAGAAAAAAAATAAATCCCAAACACATAAAAAGATTAATGAACAAGATAATAATCAAGTAGTTCCAAGAGATACATTACATTGTATGTTATTGGACATGAAAATTTAATCAATGTTAAACCGATGATATATCAAATGCTCAAAATAAAATTAAAAAAAATAGCTAAAAAAGTATCATAAAACACATTGAATTAAATAAATTTCATATAACAACTCCATTCAAATAAAAGAAAGAAGAAAAAAAAAGGGGAACAGCAAATGGAGACGCCTACGAAATTGTAGATTAATTCACAAGTATAGAAAGAATTTTTTTTAAACGAACGAACAATTACCGCAAGGAGAGTCGAATCGCCACAAAATTGGAACCCAAAAAAAAAAAAAAAAATCGAGGAGAAAATTCAATGTGAAACGACGCGTTTAAAGAGCATTAGCGCCATAACTTAAAAACTCCATTTCCCTCGCTTACGATTGCTTGCTTTTCCACTTCACATAAACAAAATTAATTGCATTGATTTTGATTTTTGAACTTTAAAGTGAGAGAAAAATCGAAAATGAAGTAACATTTTTTCTTTTTTGGGTTTTAATCTTACAGAAATAGGGAATTAATTGCAAGAAAAGTTTGTGTTTTTGGGTTGTTTATATATAATATGAATGCGAGGAAAGCGGGTATCAGTAACTAAAAGGACCGTTGGATTAATAAAACTGAAAAGGGTAATTTACATAAGAGTCCTTATTGTTTTCTTAAAATTCAGATACATTAGTAAATTTTCAAAATCAATCAATTTCATTCTTTCTGTTTTTGTTAAAGGGCGTGTGAATAAGGAAAAAAAACAAACGCAACAATTTCTCACATGATTTAGCAACATTAGCTAGCGTACGGCTATTGATTATTCCACTAAAATTAGTCATTTTTTGTTGATAAAAAGAAGATGTGTTAATGAAATTCTATGAAATGATTTCATAAGATCCAGTCTATTGTCTTTGTTCCTAAGAAATCATTAAAGTTAAGGATACAGTTGTGGTACCTGATAAGACATTGACTAACGATTTCAAGTTGGTTATGATACAAACCTTGCACGATGAGAGAGGAATTACATCGATCAATGATTGCTTACCTATTGTTGCGGTTTACAACTTTAGCACTAACTCTTGGAGACATGTGGAGGAAGGGTTATTTCCAGTTGGATGTTATTTGGGGGGGGTGAGGGCATGAACAATGTCTACCAAAATGGATTTTGGTATTGGGTGGCATCGGATGAAACTCCTTGCGATTATGTAACTATTCTATGATTTAGCATGAGTGAGGAGGTGTTTCAAGAAATGAGAGGACCTCCTGTTCCTCTAAAGCATTTTGGTCCGAATATTGGAGGATTGGAATACGCGATGATTGCCTCTCTCTACTACACACACAAGAGTCGAGACGCTCTTTTGGGTTATGGATGATGAAAGGGGGGTTTTGGACCAAACACTTGAGTTTTGGACCTTTTATAGAAACTTATCATCCAGTTGGATTTTGGAGAAATGGCGAATTCATTCTAGAATCATATCCACGAGGTGTTGACCGTCGATTGGTCTTATATGATTCTAACTACGATCAAATAAGGGAATTTGGAATTACTAGTATACGGATTTCAGTTCGTTTTTCGAAAGAAAGCCTTATTACAGTCCGAGAATAGGAGGATACGTAGCTTGTTGGATGTTCATATTCTCGACGTTACACGGCATGTTTTGGGTGTGTATGTTAGAAATCCTCTAGGACAAGTTAGATTAAGTCTACGAAGTTACAACCAGACGTCTATCCCAACAAATTTTATAGGAGAACTTATTACACACAACCCACATTGGCGGGCAGCTATCTACCTTTACCAATTTTTAAAATTGCGAGAAGAATACGATCCTCGGATATGCCAGAGTTGAACCAATGCCCTTAGGCCATGTTTGGTTTGAAGAAAAGGGAGGAGAAGAAAAAAGTGGAATAAAGAAAAATGGAGAATAAAGGAATGGAGAAGAGTAGTGAAATTAGATTTTATTGTATGGTTTGATATAGAATTTGATAATGAAAGGAATTATAATTTTTTTTGTAGGTAAATTTATCATTTACCTTAAATATTAAACTATTTATATTAGTAATAATAATATATATATTGATATATAATAAAATGGTGGTCCGGTTCCGTTGAAGGTCTGGTGCCTTTCCGGCGGATGTCCAGTGACTTTCTGGTGAAAGTCCACGCAAAGTCGGCGGAGATCCGGTGACTTCCCGACGACGTCCGGCAGAGATCCGACGACTTTTCGACGAAGGCCGGTGACGTCTGGCGAAGGTTCGGCGACTTTCCGACAGCATCAAAAGGCACATTGAATTAAATAAATTTCATATAACAACTCTATTCAAATAAAAAGAAAGAAGGAAAAAAAATGGGGAAAAGCAAATGGAGACGCCTACGAAATTGTAAATTAATTCACAAGTATAGGAATAAATTGTTTTAAACGAACGAACAATTGCCGCGATGAGAATCGAATCGCCACAAAATTGGAACCGCAAAAAAAAAAAAAAAAAACAATAATCGGGGAGAAAATTCAACGTGAAACGACGCGTTTAGAGTGAATTAGCGCCATAACTTAAAAACTCCATTTCCCTCGCTTTCGATTGCTTGGTTTTCCACTTCACACAAACAAAATTAATTGCATTGATTTTGATTTTTGAACTTTCAAGTGAGAGAAAAATCGAAAATGAATAACTTTTTTTTTGGGTTTTAATTTTATAGAAATTGGGAATTAATTTCAAGAAAAGTTTGTGTTTTTGGGTTGTTTATATATAATATGAATGCGAGGAAAGCGGGTATCAGTAACTAAAAGGACCGTTGGATTAATAAAACTGAAAAGGGCAATTTACATAAGAGTCCTTATTGTTTTCTTAAAATTCAGATACATTAGTAAATTTGCAAAATCAATCAATTTAATTCTTTCTGTTTTTGTTAAAGTGCGTGTGAATAAGGAAAAATAAACGCAATAATTTTTCACATGATTTAGCAACACTAGCTAGCTTATGGCCATTGCTTATTCCACTAAAATTAGTCTTTTTTTGTTCATAAAAAGAAGATGTGTTAATGAAATTCTATGAAATGATTTCATAAGATCCAGTCTATTGTCTTTGTTCCTGAGAAAACATTAAAGAATTAGGAATTCATGTTATAACAAGATTTGATGAGATTATTTCCAGTGTGGAATGACTCAATCATTTACTTTGATATTTTATTGAACAAAAATCCCCTTCTGAAAATGGAACCATTTGGACAAAAATTGAATCGAAATATCTACAGATTCTCTTGCAGAGTCCAGATAATCATGAACTAAGAAAAGATCAAGTGGTGGAATTTTAAATCTATCAAATATGAAATTCAAGATCTCAATCTCTCGCGTTAAAAGGCCTTGTCAGAGATTGACTTCTACGTATCAATAAACCTCAAGAAACCATGTATTGATTTATTTCTTCGAAACTTGATAAGGGAGAAGGAGTCCTCACACTGCTATGGGTTCGAACCTTCCCCCTCAAAGTGCATCATTTTCTATTGCTGTTTTGTAATATTTATCCACTGGAGCTTAAATTGTAGCATTAATTTAAGAAAAACAATAAAGCGAATTAATTCCCACAGTTTCTGTCAAATTAAACCAAACGCCACAAATACAAAAAAAAAACGTGCTAATTTAATTTCGATTTTCTTTCACTTCAAAAGTTCATATCAATGTTGCAATTTGCTTATGTGAAGTAACAAATTATCTTGTTCATAGGTTTAATATCACTAAAATTTTCGTGTCCAATAAGTGCGGCGCATCTCTTGGAACTGCTTGGTTATTCTTTTGTTCATTCTATTCGAAACTTTAATTTGATTTAGGCAGCTGGTAATGAGTTAATGGCATTATGGTAAGAGTTGTATAGCTATTTTCTGATTTATTGTTTCAGAGATGTGTGAATATTTAATTAACAAAATAAAGCTATATACACTCTATATATATATATATATATAGAAGAAATGAATCTATTTCTTTTTTATGTTCCGTCTTTTCTGTAGGAAATCGAGAATGTGAGAAAATACGGCGTCGTTTTGCTTGAAGCTTCCCCCATCGAATGGCTTTCTCTTCCTCTTCATTTCACCACACAACCCCAACAATAGAACCGACCTGCAGAACCCTTAAACTGTTTTTTTTTTTTTTTTTTTTTCATTCTATGCGATAGGATTTGGCTTAGATTAAGCAAAACCAAAAGTTTTAACAAGGTAAGGTATTGTATTCTTTAGCTGCGAATATGTACATAAACAAAAAGAATTGAGTTGCAGCATCTAACCTTGAAAATTGAGTTTTAATTCTATGTGGCTTTGCCATAAGGTAAGGTACTATCTTCTTTGGCAGCAGATTATTTTCAAAGCTTGAATTTTGTTGTTTTAATTTGCGAAGCCATATTGTCGTTGCTGTTAAATTGGGTTAATATTATGGGAAATAAGCTTATGCTGCGATGTTTTTGCTTGAATCATGAGCTGTGAGTTGTGGATTGCGAATGGTAATTTCAGGTGCAGACTGTGGATTGCTAATGGAAATCTGAGGCTGTGGCTGGAGCTGGATCAAAGAAGGAAAGGGGAAATATTTGGCTGTGGCTGGAGCTGGTGGTTGGATCTCAATCGACAAAGGAAAGGGGAAATATTTGGTTGTGGCTGGAGCTTGTGGTTGGAGCTTGAAGCTCGATCAACGAAGGAAAGACAAAGGAAAATACTTGGGTGGAGCTCCATCGACGAAGAAAAAGGGAAATATTTGGCAAACGAAAACGGCGTCATTTTTTGTTTTAATGAAATGCTGCGTTTAAATTTTGGAGTTTGGTCGGGGATAAACATCATTTTCGTAATTTAATTAAGGGGTTGTTATGTTACAGAATCTGTAGCATACACACCCAATGCATGCACCACACCTGTCCTGCATATGGAAAAAAAGCATGGAAATGCTTTTGTTTGGTAGCTGGCTAAAGCAGAATCTGTAGGTTCCTTGTCAATAATATGGGCTTGGACTTGGGCTTAGAAAACAAGCCCATATTTAACGGAAAAACCAAACCTGGCTTAATCCTGACTCCATCCAAACTTGAACGAATTTTTAAAGAGCCCAGGTTCCTTGTCAATAATATGGGCTTGGACTTGGGCTTAGAAAAGCCGGCCCAAGCCCATATTTTGCCCAACCTTCAAAACAAAGCAATGCAAGCAGCTACATAATTACCAAATACCAAGTAAAGGAGATCGAGCACAATCTTACGAGGATATGACATGTAAAGCCAGGCAATGGGCCCAAAACCTGAAAGAAAAAAAAATGATTGATCACTTTTGAAACCAAAGAAAATCGAAATTGAAGTAGCACCCCCCTTTTTTTTTTTTGGTTTTTGTTTTTGTTGGGTTTGGTTTAATTTTACAGAAACTGGGAATTAATTTGGTTTATTGTTTTCTTAAAATTCAAATAAATTAGTAACTTATAAAATCAATTAATTACAATATTTCAGATATCGTTTTTGTCAAATAGGTCCTTGACCAGCTTGATCTGGTTATATGCTATATATATGAACAATTCAATATAATAGTGTGAATAACAAAAAATAAACACAATAACTTTTACATGATGTAGCAACAACAGCCCTCCATCCATGCCTCAAAATCAATCGTGCTTAAAGATTCCACTAAAATTATCCTTAATTCTCGCTCATAAACCAGGGATGTCAATGAAACTCTATGGAATAATTTCACAAGAGCTAGCCAATAGTCTTTGTTCGTAAGGTCTCGTTAAGAAACAAGAATCCATGTTATCATAAGATTTGTTACGATTATTTCCAGTCGCCCCTAATTTATGGGCGCAGGAGATAAGAAATTTACTTAATCAAATAAACATTTAATACTCTAACAATTAAGCTGTGTAATATTTTGTTTGAAGAATGAAAATACACAAAAAGAGATAGACAAAAACTCACGACTTCAATAAAATTTTAACCTAACTCCCTTAGAATATAGGCACTATCCAATATATCAAACCTGCAAAATTTTCATATTCAACTACTAAAACATAAGAAAAGGTCAAAAAAAAAAAAAAAAAAATCTCAGGTCAGCTTGACTATTACCATGGATCTATGTACAATATTTGGACCCTCTAGCTCCCTATTGCTAGAAACACTTAACAGTTACGTGTGCATATTGTTAATGTCACATTCGTAAGCTAAATACATGTGTTAAAACCATAACTACAATAGAGTAACTTCAAAGTTCATTAGTTAGGAATGCTTGGGTACGACCAGAACAACAACAAAAATTATTTAGAGAGTAGATAATTTTGAGAGCTTAAATTGTAAAGTTCTTGAAAGTTTAGTGATTTGAGAGATTGAGTATATTGAAGTTCTGGGTAGTAAGTCAAAAAAATATTACAATATTTGTAATCTTCATTTCACTAGTAAAATTTTATCCTTCTGTCTTTACCCATTGATGTGGGCTAAAAGTCGAATTATGTAATTTCTGGTGTCCTCTTTGCAGGGGCAGACCCAGGACTTAATATTACCCCGGGTTAATTTTTAAAATTTATATTTTAAAGCGAATATAAAAATTTATAAGTAGAAAGAAGTACATTAAATAAGAAGGAACACCAAAAATCTTATCCCTCTAAATATGTACTATAGACAAAAATAACTACAAAAAATAGTAGAAAACAAAAGGCAGCTCAAATATGAAAACATTATTTTTCAATTATAAAATCTGGCATTGCAACCTATGATAACATGTAATTATATCAGGATTGAAAAATTAAATAATAATTTCAAATTAAAATAGCTTAATACATGCAATTACAATCAATTAAAAATTACAAATAAAACTTTTTATACTTGAAGTGAAGTACTAAATTACCAAACTTAATAAATTAAACAATTAAAATTTATTCATCATTTCAAATTGTAAAAGTATTATTAGTCAAAAGTTTCAATAATAAATTAAACTCAATTAAGCAAAAATGTATTTTGGTGTAGTTGTTTTTTTGTCAGACACTCTAGCTCTCTTTAAAAAACTAGATGTTGATGATTCTTCTACCAAAATTTCCTTAAAATACTCAAATTTTATTTTCTAACTTGTCCTCTTAATTAATATAACTAATAAATAAAATCTAAAAATTCAGATAAAAAGTTTACGAAAATATTGATAATTGTTACTATATGTTGTTTCTGTAAGTACTTATAATATTAGTGACGATGTTATATTACATTCACATATTTTTTTTCAATTAAAAGTTTTTTTAAAATAAATTAAAGCAATAATAAAATTTTAGCTCCCTACCGTTTTCAATCTATTCAATAAATATATAATTTAATCATTTTATAAAATAAGTCACTAATTTCAATTGAAAATAATATAATTGAATTAGGGACATATTTATAAATAAAATAAAAACTCTATTGTTATATAAAATTGATGAAAATATAAGGGTAATTGGGTTGGGGACATATTTGAATATAAAATATAAACTATACTGTTATACTAAATTGATGAAAATATAAGGGTATTGAGTTAGGGACATATATGAAAAGAAAAAAAAATTCTATTATTTTACTAAATTAATTAAAAAGTATGGGGTATAGATGATTTTTTCTGGACTAGACCGGGCTACAGCCAGGTCTAGCCCACGTGTAGGTCCGCCACTGCCTCTTTGTGTGCTTGTTCTTCATTTTTCTTCAATTTCATTTTAGCAGTAACTTTGTTTCACCCATCAATTTCCTAACATTAACTTGGTCCTTACCACATAAATTAAAAATCTATTATTAGATAATGACTGTGTGGAATCATAACTTTTATGATGAATTGAATTTAATTAATGTTACAAAAATTTAATTCGTGTTAGGGAAGGATGAACATGTCGGTAGGCTCTTGTCAGGAATTTGTGTAGAGATAGGGAGAGAATAACTAAATATTATTATTGATAATATTATCATTTGCTTAATTTTTAATAAATTACTAGATGGGTATCTTGGTGAATTTTTTTTTTGAAAAGTGGGTGCTAAAAATAATTAATAGCTTTGAAAAGTCAACTTATCATTAGCTGCGAAGTTATTGCCCATCCATGAAATACCTGAAATTAAAATCTATCCCTGTTAATTCTTAAAAATAGTTAATCCAATTTATATATAATTATGGCAGGATAAGGCATTTACTTGGGTTAGGGAAAAAAAAATGGAGAGAGATACTACGGTGATGACAGGCTATAATTATGGAGAATTGTGTGATGATTTGCTGGTTGAGACTCTGTCAAGGTTGCCCGTGAAATCACTAATGCGATTAAGGTGTGTTTCAAGATCTTGGTTTAGTTTAGTGAAAGACCCCAAATTCATTTGTAAACATCTCACTAGAGGCGACCATAACCGTCTCATGGTCTACAATGAATATTTTATAGATACCTATCCAGTTGACGATTTCGTTGTAGTACCTGATAACACAATGACAGACTTGCATTTTCAAAATTTTGAAGCAGCTGAGACAAGGAATTATATTCTACTTGGCCCTTATGAGGGTATAATGTGCCTTTCTGAAAAATGGAATCGTAACAAAATTAATGTATGGAACATTTCCATGAATGAGTACAGAATTCTTCCAGAGCCGCCTAGACCTAGAAACGGCGTTAGTGGTAGTCGTCCCTCCAATACAGTAATTTTCTGTTGCAATTTTGCAGTTGGATTAGATCCCATATCTAACGATTTCAAGTTGGTTCTGATACAAACCTTGCACGATGAGAGAGGAATTTCATCGATCAATGATTGCTTACCTAATGTTGCGGTTTACAACTTTAGCACTAACTCTTGGAGACATGTGGAGGAAGGGTTATTCATAATGGGATGTTATTTGGGGGATGAAGCCATGAACAATGTCTACCACAATGGATTTTGCTATTGGGTGGCAACGACAGAAACTCCTTGCTATTATGTAGCTATTCTATCGTTTAGCATGAGTGAGGAGGTGTTTCAAGAAATGAGAGGACCTCGTGTTCCAACAATTACAGAATTAAACGGGTTCGAATATTGGACGATTGGATTACATGATGATTACCTCTCTCTACTACACGTAGAAGAGTCGAGACGCTCTTTTGGCTTATGGATGATGAAAGGGGGCTTTTGGACCAAACACTTGAGTTTTGGACCTTTTATAGAATGGTATCATCCAGATGGATTTTGGAGAAATGGCGAATTCATTCTAGAATCATATGGAGGAGCTGGTGACTGTCGATTGGTCTTATATGATTCTAACCACGATGAAATAAGGGAATTTGGAATTACTGGTGTATGGTTTTCAGTTCGTATTTTGAAAGAAAGCCTTATTACAGTCCGAGAATAGGAGGATACATAGATTGTTGGATGTTCATATTCTTGACATTACACGGCATGGTTCGGGTGTATATTTTAGACAGTCCATTAGGACAACTTAGATTAAGTGTACTAAGACACAGCCAGATATCTATCAACAAATTTTACCGGGGAACTTATTCCAGCCAACCCACATAAGTGGGGAAATATCTACCTTCACCAATTTTTAAAATTGCGAGAAGAGTACAATTGCAGCATATGCCGGAGTTGAACCAATGCCCTTTTAAGTCTTTCGGGGCGTGGGATGGGACACCATAACACACTCTTTTAAGTGTACAGAGATGCAAGATGTCCAAATACCTAATGAATTAAAAGCGTTTAATTATTTCCTTAATGTAATTTTGATTTTATTTTGGTTTTTTTAAGCGAATGAAAACGTTTGCAAGGTATGATGCATTTCGAATCCTTGCATGATAGAGTTATGATTTTTATTTTTGGATTTAAGGAAAATTATATATGACATAACTCTCTTTTGATCTTAAAATAATAAAATTATTTTAGAAACTTCAAAAGTTTGTAACGGCTTATTTCTTCACCTACTATAAAAAAAGAAAAACAATAACTATCTATCTATTTTTACAAGATTGCTATAAAGGTAGAAAGACTTATAAAACAAGTATACTTATTCCTAACCTATTTTATGAATTATCTATTTAAAATAGTTCTTAAGTATGGTTTTTGTGTTTTGAAGGTTAATCCCTAAGCTCGTGATGCTTGGATTAGAAAAACATATGTAAGATTTGGATTCTAGAGGCTCATAAGCTTTTGGAATAATTGCCAGTCCTTCAATCCAACATTAATTTTGAAAGTTTGAAATCATGCCATGTGTCTGAGCTCACATGTACCTCATTGTATTAGATTTAATACTTATCAATTTAGTAGTTCAACCACTTTGACAAAAGAGCCAATAGTAACAATTGATTATTTTGAATTCAATGATCTATAATGCATCACAATGGTTGCAATCATAGACCTTTAGATTGTATTAGTAACACTCGTCTAAAGATTGTGGTTGCGAGCTCACCAAAAATATAATGTCAATGCCCACACTTGATCAACTGAGAATTTGCCTATATAAAGGCAAGAAATTTCATAAGTGGAAGTGTAGAATATGCGTAGAATTTTGAGAGATGAGAAAATTGGTGTAATCTAGAGTGAATTTTAGGAAAATGTGTTGATTGACACTAAAAAGTGTACATTTAATAAGAATAAAATTATTAGTTTTCACTTATTGTGTCGATTAATGCGTTCATTATTTTTAAACTATTTTAATACTCCCCAAATATATTTTATGTTAAATTAATTCGTAATTTGTTAATTTTTATCTTGTAAATATTTTTCAGGAATAAAGATAGAATTGGAATTGAAAGCGGGAATAAAGAAGAACTACTGGAACAAAATTGAAGAGATGTAATAATAAATAATAAATAAAATAAAATAAAAAAATAAAAAAGAACAAAAGAACAAAAACATGTTGGTGATGGTCAGGAGGCCATTACGCCTCCTGACCATCACACATTTCAACACACTTATATATTTTAAAATAACAAATAAGTAATAAAATTAAAAAAAAATTAAAGGCAATTGTTGCCTATAAAAAGGTGACGCGACGGAGAAGCTGGGGGCGGATTTTTTAAAAAGCCGAGAGAGCTAATTTGAGAGCTGAAGCCGAGACTGAAGATTTTCTTTCTTTCTTTGTTTCTTTTCTTTTCTTATTTCCATTTGTATCAATTTTCTTTGTAATATATTTCAAAAAGTTTATCAAATAAAAAGAGTGTTGTGTTTTCTTTCAATATGAGTAGCTAATTTTATTAAGCTGATGTGAATGGTGAAGCTCAATATTTTAAACTATTAATTATTATTTTCTCAAATGAGCTTTTAAGTTTATTTAATTCTTTTCTAATTATTTTTATGTCATGTCAATTTATAAATTTCACTGGATTTTATGGTATTTTGACATAATGTCGACACATTAATATAATGTGACACATTAGGTACTTTATTCTATATTTATCCACACACATAGAATTAAATGATATAATAATTAATTGGTAAAAGTGAGGCAAAATATAAATGAGAGAGTATTAAAATTATAGTTTGAATACAGAGAGTGGATCTTAAACATTAGCTTTTTTTTAAATCAATTTCAAATAATTTCTTAGTTTTACTAGATTTAAAACTCCATGTGGTTTGACCCCGTTCTCACAGAGTTATATTATAACTAAATACTGTTATACTTGAGAGTAATACACTTTTGAGTCGTGTCAAGTTTTTGGCGCCGTTGCCGGGGAGTTTTCTAAATTTGGTATTAGTTTGTCTTTACTTTATTTTTATTTTATTTTAATATTTTTTTGTTTAGTTGTTACCATCTTTCCGTAATTCTATTTTATTCTTTTTTTTAAAACTTCAGTTAGCACCCTCTTCTTTTCAAACCTTAACATTATCCATAAAATTTGTGAGAAACTTCATCTTAGCCCAAAACCCTTGCAAATCAATCCCCGAATCAAATTTATTTCTTTAAATTTCTGCAATTTACTTTCCGCATTTATTTTAAATGGTCGGTTCTACCGCCTAACTATTATTTAAATTTTGTTAATTTATGTATTTTATTTATGTGGTCGGTTTTATCGCCTAGCATTTTAATTTCAGTTTATTTATTTTTGTGCATTAATTTATTTAATTTAATGTTTTATTATATGGCTGGTTTTAAAATACCGTCTAAACTATTTCTTTTAATGGTTGGTTTCACCGCCTAATTTATTTATTTATTTATTTTTTCAGTTTGTTTATTTTTATGTAATTTTCATTTAACGTTTTTGCATCATTAGTTTAGCACACATCATTAGCATTGCATGCGTCGTTGGTCTCGTACAAATAGTGGTAGATTAATTAGAAAATCACCTTCACCACCCTTAAATATGGCTGACATAGGAGTTAAAAATTTTTCGGAGCACGAAAATGACCAAGCCTTGCAAAATCTTCATGAACAACCTATGACCCTTAGAGACTTCATGCATCCTACTAGAACAGGGTCACCATCATGCATAGTTTTCCCTCCTGATGCATCACGTTTTAATTTCAAGCCTGGTATCATTCAACTTTTGCCTACCTTTCATGGTTTTGAATATGAAAATCCATATTTGCATTTAAGGGAATTTGAGGAAGTCTGTAACACTTGTACTGATCAAAATTGTAGCATGAATATAATCAGACTTAAGTTTTTTTCTTTCTCACTAAAGAATAAACCTAAAACCTGGCTACAAAATTTTAGGTCAGAATCCATTAGAACTTGGGATGAAATGCAAGCACAATTTTTGAAAATATTCTTCCCACCCCACAGAACAAATTCTTTCAAAAGACAAATCACCACTTTCAATCAAAAACCAGGAGAAACTCTCTACCAATGTTGGGATAGGTTTAAAGAACTACTTAACATTTGCCCACATCACGGTTTTGAAACATGGAGATTAGTGTCTTATTTCTACGAGGGATTAACATCCCAAGGTAGACAAGTCGTTGAAATGATGTGTAATGGTGAGTTTAGGGATAAAAGTCCTGAAGATGTATTAGATTATCTTAACTATATAGTAGAAAATGCACAACACTGGGATACAATTGGTTCGTATGAGTCGTCAAGTAAACCCCAGTTATCTCCACCTGGTGGAGGCATGCATAACCTTAGGGAAGACCATGATTTTCAAGCCAAATTTGCATCATTAGCTAGAAAAGTTGAAGCATTAGAGTCGAAAAAAATGATCATGTAAAGTCTGTTCAAAGTATTTCATGTTATGTTTGCGATTCTACTGACCATTCTACGCAGGACTGTCCAACTTTACCAGTCCTTGAAATGATGTGTAATGGTGAGTTTAGGGCTAAAAGTCCTGAAGATGCATTAGATTATCTTGACTATATAGTAGAAAATGCACAACACTAGGATACAGTTGGTTCGTATGAGTCGTCAAGTAAACCCCAGTCATCTCCACCTGGTGGAGGCATGCATAACCTTAGGGAAGACCATGATTTTCAAGCCAAATTTGCATCATTAGCTAGAAAAGTTGAAGCATTAGAGTCGAAAAAAAATGATCATGTAAAGTTTGTTCAAAGTATTTCATGTTATGTTTGTGATTCTACTGACCATTCTACGCAGGACTGTCCAACTTTACCAGCTCTGAGAGAAAGTCTACATGAACAAGTAAATGTCGTTGACAATTTCAAAAGGCCAAATCCAAATCCATACTCCTAAACTTACAACTCTGGTTGGAGAAACCACCCAAATTTCAGTTGGAGAAATGATAATCATGCACAAACTTCACAACCAGGTCCTCCACGTCAAAATTTTCAAAACTCCCAGAGTTACCCACCATATGTCCCACCACCAAGAAAAACTATGGAAGACACATTGCATTCGTTTATTGAAAAACAAGAGTCGATCAATAACCAAACGATGCAAACCTTAATCAATTTGACAGAAACTATCTCCAAACTTACATCTGCTCTGACCATACATGAAAAAGGAAAGTTTCCTGCTCAACCTGAACCAAACCCCAAGAGTCAACAACATCCTCAAATGGGAAATTCAGGAAACTAAAATATGAGTTAAGTCAAATCGGTTATAATCCTTCGTGGTGGTAAAGTAGTCGAAAAACACATTGTGGACCCTCATGAAACTAGTAAAGATTCAATTTTAGAAAATAGGGAAGAGTCTGTCGAACCTTTAAACCATGAAGAAATAACCAACTCTCCCCCTATACCCCCATTTCCTCAAGCACTAATCAAGCCAAAGAAATCAAACTACAGTCCAGAAATTTATGAAGTTTTTAAACAAGTAAAAGTCAACATTTCTCTGCTGGATGTCATTAAACAGGTACCTTCTTATGCTAAATTTCTGAAAGATCTGTGCACGGTGAAAAGGAAACATAAGGTGCAAAAGAGAGCTTTTCTAGCAGAACAGGTAAGTTCTATTCTCTCAACCAATAGTGCTTTGAAATACAAGGATCCTGGTTGTCCAACTATTTCTTGCACTATTGGGGATCATAAAATTGGATATGCTCTACTTGATCTTGGTGCCAGTGTTAATTTGCTTCCTTACTCAGTGTACCAACAACTTAATCTTGGTGAGTTTAAACCAATTTCTACCACTCTTTTACTTGCTGATAGATCGATTAAGGTTCCAAAAGGAATAATTGAAGATGTATTAATTCAGGTCGATAAATTCATATATCCTGTGGATTTTATTGTTCTGAAAACGGAACCAATTGCTAATGAATGCAAACAAATTTTTGTTATTTTGGGTCGACCATTTTTAGCTACTGCTAATGCTTTGATAAATTGCAGGAATGGATTAATGAACTTATCTTTCGGCAACATGACACTGGAACTCAATGTGTTCAACATGTATAAACAACCTCACCACTAAGAAGATGATGATAATGAGAATGAGGAAATTGATCTCATCAAGTCAATCATTGAGGAGCACATTCAGGATGAGAATTTTACAAACTCTGCTGAAATTTATTTTGCTGGTTCTTTTGAATCAAGTAAAGAATTAGATTGTGATACTGCTAGCACATGCCCTACACTTGATTCTATGCAGGTACCTATAGGTGACGATAACCAATCGAACTTTGAAAATACGGTGCAACCTGAAGAAACAAACGAAGAGGAAGCACCAGAGCTTGAATTAAAGCCCTTACCAGAAGAATTGAAGTATGTCTATCTTGGAGAGCAGCAGAGATATCCGGTGGTAATTTCTTCTCAGCTCACGCATGATCAAGAAGGTAAGTTGTTATCTGTACTAAAAAGGCATAAAACTGCATTTGGTTGGACCTTAAAAGACATAAAAGACATTAATCCTTTAATTTGCACACACCGAATACACTTAGAGGAAAATGCCAAAACAACCCGTCAACCACAAAGAAGACTAAACTCTCATATAAAAGAAGTGGTAAAGAATGAGGTCCTTAAACTACTAGATGTATGAATTATCTACCCTATCTCTGATAGTAAATGGGTAAGTCCAACTCAAGTAGTACTAAAGAAATCTGGAATAACTGTTGTAAAAAATGAAAAAGGTGAACCAATCCCAACACGAATTCCATATAATTGGCGCATGTGCATTGATTACAGAAAATTAAATGATGCCACTAGAAAAGATCATTTTCTCCTTCCATTTCTAGACCAAATTCTCGAAAGAGTAGCTGGACATCCCTACTACTGCTTTCTTGATGGCTACTCTGGCTATTATCAAATCCCTATAGCCTTAGAAAGCTAGGAAAAGACCACATTCACATGCCCATTTGGAACATTTGCATTTAGGAGAATGCCCTTTGGACTTTATAATGCTCCTGCAACATTTCAAAGGTGTATGCTAAGCATTTTTAGTGACATGGTTGAAAATTGTCTAGAGGTTTTTATGGATGATTTAACTGTATTTGGTAATTCTTTTGATACATGTCTTGATAATCTAGAAAAAGTTTTGGAAATGTGCAAAGAAAAAGGACTAGTTTTAAATTGGGAAAAATGCCATTTCATGACCACTTCTGGAATTGTCTTCGACCATATTGTGTCTTCAAAAGGAATCGAAGTTGATAAAGCCAAAGTTGAAGTCATTTCAAAATTACTCTCACCAAAGATAATTAGAGAAGTCCGTTCTTTTTTAGGACATGCAGGATTTTATAGGAGGTTTATAAAAGATTTTAGTACCTTATCTAGACCAATTTGTAACCTCCTAATAAAAGATACACAATTTGAATGGACTAAAGATTGTCAACAAAATTTTGAAAAGATAATTAGTCTTTTGACATCAGCCCCAATAATGCAACCCCCTGATTGGTCTTTACCTTTTGAGCTAATGTGTGATGCTAGTGATTATGTCGTTGGCGCTGTTTTGGGTCAAAGAAAGGAAGGTAAGCCCTTTGTCATCTATTATGCAAGTAAAACTTTGAATAGTGCTCAAATGAATTACACTACAATTGAGAAAGAACTACTTGCTGTAATATTTGCATTGGATAAATTTCGTTCGTATTTAATTGGTTCATCTACTGTTGTTTATTATGATCATGCTGCTGTGAGATATTTAATGTCAAAACAAGATGCCAAACCAAGGTTGATACGATGGATTTTGCTACTTCAAGAATTTAATTTGACAATCAAGGATAAAAAGGGCACTGAAAATGTTGTTGCAGATCATCTTTCAAGACTTACAAATGAGTCTTCAATTGAAACAACACCCATCAATGATTCTTTCCCTGATGAATTTTTGTTTTCTATAAACAAAATGCCTTGGTATGCTAATATTGTTAATTATCTTGAAACAGGTGAAATGCCATGTGACTGGAGTTCCCAAGACAAGAAGAAATTCTTAACAGAAGTAAAAAGCTTTTACTGGGATGAACCATACCTGTTCAAGTACTGCTCTGATCAATTTTTTTGAAGATGCATACCAGACGACGAGGTAAGTAGGGTCATTTAATTTTGTCATTCTGAAGCATGCGGTGGCCATTTTTCTTCAAAAAGACAACTGTAAAAATATTGCAGTGTGGATTTTATTGACCTACATTATTTAAAGATTCATATGCATTCTGTAAAATGTGTAAGAATTGTCAAATAGTAGGGTCTATTTTAAAGCGAAACATGATGCCTTTAAACCCTATCATTGTCATTGAAATATTTGATTGTTGGGGAATTTATTTTATGGGCCCTTTTCCATCATCATTTGGATTTATATACATTTTGGTTGCTGTTGATTATGTTTCAAAATAGATCGAGGCGATTCCTTATAGGCACAATGATCACAAGATTGTGATCCGCTTTTTAAAAGAAAATATTTTGAGCAAATTTGGAATACCTCGAGCCATTATCAGTGATGAAGGTAAGCATTTTTGTAATAAGCCATTTGAGTCCTTAATGAAGAAATATGGAATTACACATAAGGTTGCTACCCCTTATCACCCTCAAACAAGTGGTCATGTTGAATTAGCAAATAGGGAGATAAAACAAATTTTAGAAAAGACAGTTACTCCAAACCGTAAAGATTGGTCTCTTCAACTAATTGATGCACTTTGGGCATATCGTACTGCTTTTAAAACATCTTTAGGTATGCCACCCTATCAGCTTGTTTCTGGAAAATCTTGCCACTTACCAGTAGAACTTGAATATAAATCATTTTGGGTCATTAAAACTTTTAACTCAAATCTTAATGAAGCCGGCAATGTGCATAAATTGCAAATAAATGAACTTGAGGAATTAAGGAATGATGCATATGAGAATTCCAGAATTATTAAGGCAAGAACCAAATTTTTTCATGACAAAAGAATTTTTCGGAAAACATTTGAAATTGGTCAAAAAGTGTTGCTTTATAATTCTCGTCTTCATTTATTTCCAGGGAAGTTAAAGTCAAAGTGGAATGATCCATTTGTTGTAAAAAATGTGTATCCATATAGAGCTGTAGAAATTGAGAATCCAAAGGATGGTGTACATTTAAAGTTAATAGCCAAAGATTGAAACCATATCTGAAATACCAACCACATGAAGCAGATACTGAAATCCATTTGAGTGTCCCACCAAAATTTTGATTAAGCCTTTTCATTTTAACGTTTTGTGAATTTGATTTACTGTTACTTTATCGTTTGAATTATTTATTTTTTTTCTTTTTCCTTTTCCCTATGTCTTGAATGGAGTGCATTGCATTGTCTTAATTATGTGTTGTTTGACAATTGTGATTTAGCTCACCAAATTTTTATACTTGTCATGAGCACCTCCATGAGAAATTTCCTTTTCGATCATCTTAAAACGCTTTTTCATGTAAAATTTCACCTAAGGAAATTGCTCCGATTTTGTAAATTACATCCCATTTGGGATCTGCAACCACCAGAGTTAGTATCTCACGTGAAAGATCTAGAAAGACAACTCAAGGAAATAGAGGATGGTATTTATAATCTGCAATTGGAACTGGATTCAATAAAAGGACGAAGGTGAGTTATATTCCTTGTGTGTTTTTGTTTTATTGTTCTTTTTCACATTTGATTTGATTTTGTAGATTTGATTATGCAGATTTGATTCGTTTTGTTTTGATTCACTCTTCCATATAAATGGCGGATAACGGTACTCCGTGATTTTTTAAGTCGGTATTCTCAGTTTCCCACAATAACTGAAACCTCAATGTCAAGCATGGAAGCAATACAACAAAATTTGCATCAATATTTACAAGATTTACAAGATTTACAAAACTCGTTGTGAACGACTGCGTTTGTTAATGATCAATGGGATGCCTGCTGACATTCGCTGGTAATTGAAGCAAAGGTCCGATTGGCAGGTGAGTTTTCTGATCCATTCATTTTCTACATGCCTGGTTTTGGTAAAAGTATATTTGCTAAGAAAAGAAGAGCTAAGCGACTTGGCTCTGAATGTTCTCACTGTGTAAGACTTGCTTGCAAAAATCCATGTTGTAAAGCTTTAGGAATGGTTTCTGTAAATCGTGAAGATAAAATCAAATTCGTTAAGGATGGCATGAGTAAAGAATCGTTGGATGATATCTTACGATCTCTTGAGACGCATCCGAGCGGATATGTTCAACGTGAAATTCAAAATTTGTGGAAGCTATTCCAAAAGGAAAGTGCACATTTTAGTCTTGAGAATCTGACTCTAAAAGACTCTGTTTGCCAGTTTATAAGAAAATTGGATGGGAAGTCTATCCTCGACCCATACAGGGCGTTCAAGTCTTTACTGGACGTAAAACCAGAGGAAGATGTGAGCCACAATCACAACTACCAGTAAATATCCTTTTATTTTACTGTTCTTTTATCTTTTGCATTATTATTATTATTGTGTTTTTTTCTTTATTTTATCTAATCACTGTTTGCCTTTGAATTATTAAGCTAAAAGCTTCACGCGTCATTTGACAAACATACCACCCCATTTACAGATGTATATAATTATGTCTATCACCAAGATCCTTAAATAAGAGCTTCTTTTTAAGCACTCGCAAATTGTTTCTTTTTAGAATTGTTCTAATGGCAGCAACTTCAAGCAGTCAACTTAAAAACATTTATGTGCTTTCTGGATTTCGTTATGGAAAGTATAAGGAGTTCGTTTAGGCAGCCATAGATCTTGGTCGTGCTATAGCAGAGAGGAAACTACATCTTGTATATGGAGGAGGTGACCGAGGGTTATCAAAGCTTGTCTCTGAAGCTGCTTTCGTTTGAGGAAGCCAAGTGCTAGGCATCATTCCAAAAGCCTTAAAACCTTTAGGATGACTGGAGAAGAGTTAGTTGTCTCAAGTATGCAAGAAAGAATATCTGAAATGTTGAATCATGCTGACGCTTTTATTTTCTTGCCAGGAGACCTTGCAACTTTAGAGGCGCTAATTACATTTGCTTCTTGGGCCCATTTGAATATCCATAAAAAATCCATCGGTTTGTTAAATGTTAATAACTTTTATGATGGCTTAATAACATTTCTTAATCATGCAATAAAAAATTATTTCATTCCATCCTCAGCGAAAAAACTCTTCATTTGTGCTCCTTCTGCTAATGAGTTACTTGATTTTTTGCAAGCTTACAAACCAGAGCCAGATCCCATGACTTTGGCGTTGGATTGGGCAACTGATGACGATGGCAGTAACTCTCGTAAAAAGTGTAAATTAGATTTAACTCTCCGTCTGTAAATATTTCCAGTAGTGGCTAGGTGATATCTTCTAAACTCTACTCCTTTCTTTAGACATTGAAGACAATGTCTCCTTCAGGTTAGAGGGAGGGAATAGTTGATAATTGTGGAATGTCTTAGTCCTAGTGATGTTTTTACTAATTTTTGTTGTAAAGACTAACTTTGGATAAAAATTTGAGTCGAAGATGGCAGAATATAGAATGTAGTGTCTCTAGAAACGTATCTTCTTAATTTTTGTGTTTTCTTAAAAAAAAAAAAAACGTTTCTAACTTTTTGTTTTCGGTCTTTTTCTCTCTTTCTCTTAATCATCTCCCTTAAGTTTTTGCAATCAGTCCCAATTTCTTTTTGTGTTTTCTTTAAAAAAAAGGAGTTTATTTTTCGGTGTGATCTTTTAACATTGGATAACATGATGATTTTCAAATTTTGGTATTCGTATTATCTTTGGCCTTGAGTTATGTTACACTATGTTTTTCCCTTTGCATATTGGAATGTAAATTGAGAAATTGAATGAGTGAAATTGATTAAGCCATTTGGGGGAATGTACATGTTATGAAAAGACCAAGCAAGTTTTTGAGCCTATTATCCTTGGAGAGTAACCTTATTTGCCTACACAGCTTCACAATTTATTGTACAAGATCTTAATATAAAAAAAAAAGTTTGTGCAGCCGCATCTAAAAGTCCATTGAATTAGTGGATATAAAAAATTATATGGAACCCTAAAAGATGACAGAAGGCCATTTTTGATCCGTTTGAGCCTTTCTAGTGAACCCTATTATAAAGAATCCATAGTTAACCCCTTTGAGCATTTGAAAAAAAAAAAAACTTTTTCTTTAGTAACCTATCATATTTTCCTACTTCAATGAGGAGTATCATCTTATGTTTTATGTTTTCCATCACCCAATTATGTTTAAAAATAGGGATGATTATATATTCCTAATAATGGTGCTATAAAAAAGAAAAAAAGAAAGAAAGATGATATGTATATATCAATTAATAAAAAAATAAAAAAAAGAAGAGAAAAAAAATCCAAGCAAAAAAAAAAGCACCTTATAATCTCCATAAAGTCCCCTATTTTTCAAACATATATTTTTGTTTTCCCTATTACCTTTTTTGTTAGCCATAACCCTAGCCTACGTTACATCCTACTAAAAGTCCTTCTCGATTTTTAGGAACTATAGTCTGAAGTAAAAGTTGGTAATATGGATTAAAAGATATGGTGATGCATAAAAATAAAAATAAATTTTGCTAGTAATTCATTGGACTTGAGATCATTTTATTTCTAAGCTGTGAGCATTATTTTTTCATCTTGGTGAGAGCGTGTGATATTGTTTTATTATTCTCTCAAATTTACCATTTTTTTTAGAGTGACAAATTAATTTGGGGTATATATCCTTTTGAGAGAGTCACTCTTTATCGTGAGATTTTTAGGTTTGATGTATCATTCTTAAAAGTGACTTGATTAATGTAGCTCTGATGATTAATTATTTTACAGGATTTTACTGAACTGTTTTGAGCGGGTGTGATTTTCTTTAGGCTGAAGATAATGCTTATACTTTTATTTGATTGTTGTCATTAATCTGATGGAAGAAGCAAACACAATTTTTAAAAAAATGATTTTCAATTTGAGTTTGAATTTTTACTAAACTTTTATCGCTTAAATTGCTAGGGCCTAGCAATAAGGTGGTTGGGGGGTGTGATTGACACTAAAAAATGTACATTTAATAAGAATGAAATTATTAGTTTTTCACTTATTGTGTCGATTAATGCGTTCATTATTTTTAAACTATTTTAATACTCCCCAAATATATTTTATGTTAAATTAATTCATAATTTGTTAATTTTTATCTTGTAAATATTTTTCAGGAATAAAGATAGAATTGGAATTGAAAGCGGAAATAAAGAAGAACTACTGGAACAAAATTGAAGAGATGTAATAATAAATAATAAATAAAATAAAAAAAAAATAAAAAAGAACAAAAGAACAAAAACATGTTGGTGATGGTCAGGAGGCCATTACGCCTCCTGACCATCACACATTTCAACACACTTATATATTTTAAAATAACAAATAAGTAATAAAATTAAAAAAAAAGTTAAAGGCAATTGTTGCCTATAAAAAGGTGACGCGACGGAGAAGCTGGGGCCGGATTTTTTAAAAAGCCGAGAGAGCTAATTTGAGAGCTGAAGCCGAGACTGAAGATTTTCTTTCTTTCTTTGTTTCTTTTCTTTTCTTATTTCCGTTTGTATCAATTTTCTTTGTAATATATTTCAAAAAGTTTATCAAATAAAAAGAGTGTTGTGTTTTCTTTCAATATGAGTAGCTAATTTTATTAAGCTGAGGTAAATGGTGAAACTCAATGTTTTAAACTATTAATTATTATTTTCTCAAATGAGTTTTTAAGTTTATTTAATTCTTTTCTAATTATTTTTATGTCATGTTAATTTATAAATCTCACTGGATTTTATGGTATTTTAACATAATGTCGACACATTAATATAATGTGGTACATTAGGTACTTTATTCTATATTTATCTACACACATAGAATTAAATGATATAATAATTAATTGGTAAAAGTGAGGCAAAATATAAATGAGAGAGTATTAAAATTATAGTTTGAATACAGAGAGTGGATCCTAAACCTTAGCTTATTTTTAAATCAATTTCAAATAATTTCTTTGCCCCGTAATTAATTTTCTTAGTTTTACTAGATTTAAAACTCCCTGTGGTTCGACCCCGTTCTCACCGGGTTATATTATAACTAGACACTCTTATACTTGAGAGTAATACACTTTTGAGTCGTGTCATGTGTAGTTAATAAGAAGATATTTTTCTTTTTTTTTCTTTTGTTTCCAATTTCCTTATATTATACTTTACAAATTTATTAGATGAAAATGAGTGTCTTGCTTGCCAATATAAGTGGTTAATTTTCTAAACTAAGGTATAGGATGAAGCTCAAGGATTTAAATTATGGATTGAATTACTTTCTCAAGTGAGTTTTAAGTTAATTGTTTTTAATTACATGTTTATAAGTTATATTTTTTATCAGTTATTTTTATTCCATATGAATTTGTAGATCTAGATCTTTTTGAATCAATGTCAGTGTTTATTTCAGGACTCTAATAATTTATTTTAATTTATTTCCTGTTAAGATTAAGTTTTCTTATTGCAATTAAGTTTGCTCAAAAACATAATGAGAACCACCTATTAATAATAGCTCATCACAATCCTAATTCTAATTTAATTAGAACCTTAAATCATAATTACAATAAGAAAACCTAATCCTAACTGGAAACAAATTAAAATAAATTGCTAAAGTCCTAATAATTTAGACCTAATGTTGACACACCCGTACAATAGTGAGAGCACTTCAATACAACTAGGGGTGGGCATGGGTTGGTTTTGGTTGGATTTTAAGTCAACCCAAACCAAACTATAAAAATTTGGATCCAACCCAAACCAACCCAAATATTTTTAACCCAAACCAAACCAAACCAAACCATTTGGGTTTGGTTTGGGTTTGGTTTGAATTTTATTATCAAAATAATTTTTATTTTAATAAAATTTAATTATATCAAAATTATAATAATTATTAATTGTTATTAATTATTAAATTGATATTAAAATATAAAAAAATATAGTGGATAAAAATTATAAATTTTACAATAACTTAATCCTTAAATTAAAGAATACTACAAAATCAAAATAAAGTTTAATCACAAAAATTATTATTTCTCAATAAATAAGAACGTACACTTTAATAATAAACTTTTACAAACATGACATTAACAATCTAATAATAAATTTTGCCACTTGTTATTTATTTAGTTATGTAATATTTGTTTTTATTTATCGTTTTGGTAGTTTTGCGTTATGTTGTCTACTTATATGTTTAATTTTAGGGAGATTGCCAGTTTTCCCCCTACAGTAATCAACATATATTATTTTTCCCCCTTCTGCTTTTATAATGGCCAAAAACCCCCATAATAGTATAAATTTACAATATTACTGTTATTTTCAACTACTCTTTTATTTATATTTATTCTAAATTAAGTAAATCACATGAATAGAAACTAAATAAAAAATAAAGCATTAAAAATAAGAAATATATGTTTTGATATGAACAAAAAAATTAATAATAAAATTTTTTATACTTATTTATTTTGTGAAAATTTTCTTATAATAAATATATAAGAAAATTATTAGTCAAATGATAAAAAAATTATTATAAGAAAACTTGAATGACAAATAAAAATTTACTATAAGATAAATAATAAATTTCTTTTTAGTAGAGTCTCCTGCTCTTTCTATGATGATCCTTCCATGTTGGAGGAATTATTTTTATAAATAAGAAAAAAAATTATGTTATTTACAACAATATTTATTTAATTTAAATTTATTTTTACTGTTATTTTCATTTTATAACTGTTGACAATTGATCACGCTGTAAAAAATTTAATAGTGGTCTTTCACTTATTTGTGTTCATTTATTTTGTTTTCATTTATTTCATTTGAAAATTTTGAGTGTTGGAGTTTTGTCCATAACCCATGGGTAAACCATACCCAAACCATAATAAAATGGTTTTCTACATAAAACCCACATCTAACCCATTTTCATGATTTACCCAACCCAAACCATTTAATTTGGTTTGAGTTTGGATAAACCCATGGGTTGTGGGTTTATGCCCACCCCTAAATACAACAGTAATACATTAAATACTTAACATCCATATTTATTTATAGGGTGGCCAAAGAGGAAATAAGTTACATAATTTTCAAACTAATGTAACTATCGCGGGAAATCTTCATGCCAAGAATCTATTTCGCTGGTCCCAAGTTCTTCATTGTAAAAGACTTGCTAAGCTCTCTCTTCAGATTATTAATCTTACTAGCATCTTGGCCAAGAATCAACATGTCATCCACA
Organism: Citrus sinensis; assembly: GCF_022201045.2. Taxonomy (NCBI): domain Eukaryota; kingdom Viridiplantae; phylum Streptophyta; class Magnoliopsida; order Sapindales; family Rutaceae; genus Citrus; species Citrus sinensis. The sequence continues at coordinate 17,763,363 of NC_068560.1, forward strand.
TAAAGCAAAAGAATAATAAAATCATTATCACCAAACTTCTTTACAAAAACAAAATGGTCGTGCATAGTCTTGCTAAAACCATGATTCTCCATGAAAGAATCAAACGTCTTGTACCATTGTCTTGGTGACTGTTTTAGTCCATACAAACTTTTCTTTAACTTGCATGCAAGTTTTTCTTTGCCTTTGACACTAAATCTTTTAGGTTGCTCCATGTATATTTTCTCTTTTAAGTCACCGTGAAAGAAAGCTATCTTTACATCAAGCTGTTCAATCTCTAAATTTAAGCTAGTTGCTAATCCCAGAACTACTCGGATAGAAGACATCTTTACTACAAGAGAAAATATTTCTTCAAAATTAACACATTTCTTTTGACCGAAATCCTTCACAACCAATCTAGCTTTATACCCCTGCTGTGAGTTGTTTTCAGTCTTTAACCTATAAACCCACTTGTTCTTTAGTACCCTTTTTCCCTTAGGCAGCTTCACTAGGTCATAAATGTGGTTATCTATTAAGGATTTCATCTTCTCTTGCATGGCTTTAACCCCACTCATTTTTATGCTTATGAGACATGAATTCTTCAATACATTCTGGCTCCCTTTTATCTGTAGGCATCACATACTCATGTAGAGGATATCTGGTGGAAGGTCACCGTTCTCTAATAGATCTTCTTAATTCTAGCTCAATTGGTGGTGTAGGTGGTTCTGGAGGTGCTTGCTCAACTGGTTCTACTGGACCATCATTATAATCCTCTCCAGCTCCCCCATGATCATCATGAACTACAGGTGGAGAAACTGAAGTTAGAATAATAGGAATCTATACAGATGACTGACACTCGTCACTCTTCTCTTCATCACTAACTATCTGATCTTCAAGGAACACAACATTTCTATTTTTGATTAATTTCCCTGCCACTGGATCCCATAATCTGTACCCAAATTCTTCATGCCTATAATCTAAGAAAATACATTCTTTGGCTTTATCATCAAGCTTCGATCTCTCATCTTTAGGGATGTGAACATATGCTTTGCAACTAAACACTCTCAAGTATTTATAAGAAACATCTTTCCCAGTCCAAACTCTCTCATGTATATCTCCATCTAATGGAGCTGAAGGAGAAAAGTTAATCAAGTCAACTGCAGTACGCATAGCCTCCACCTAGAAAGATTTAGGAAGCTTAGCATTAGAAAGCATACACTTAACCATATCTTCAATTGTTCTGTTCATCTTTTCTACAACACCATTCTGCTGCGGGGTTTTTGGTACAGTCTTCTCAAGTCTTATTCCATGAGATCTACAATACTGCTCAAATGGTCCTCTGTACTTACCACCATTATCTGCCCTGACGCATTTTAATTTTCTTCCTATCCCCCTCTCAACATAAGCATGGAAGAACTTAAATATATCAAGTACCTCATCTTTAGATTTCAAAGCAAAAGCCCACACTATTTTAGAACAATCATTAGTAAAAGTCACAAATTAAAATGCACCTCTTATTGATCTACTTTGCATTATGCAAACATCAATGTAAATCAAGTATTTGTGATTTTCTAGATGAAGAAAAACTTTTAAAAGCTACTCTGTGTGTCTTTCCAGGTAAGTAATGAATACAAGTCTTGAAGGACATACCTGCAAAGTTGGGTAGAAATTCTTTTTTGGCAAGAGTTTCCAATCATTTTTCACCAATGTGACCAAACCTTTTATGCCATGTCTCAATATCAAAATCTTTTATAGCCATATTCACATCTTGTTTCTTGATCTTGGCTTCTAATATATAAATGGTGTTTACTTTCCTCCCCTTAGCTAACACTAGGGAGCCTTTGGTGAGCTTCCATTTTCCTTCACCAACTTGGTTAGTATAACCATCATCATCAAGCTTGCTGTAGAGATCAAATTAAGATGAATATCTGATATATGTCTAACATTTTTAAGCAATAACTTACAGCCAATGTTGGTTTCCAAGCAAATATCACTTATGCCCACGATCTTGGATGCCTCCTCGTTTCCAATCCGAACATGGCCATAATCACCGTTAACATAGAATGTGAAGTAATCACAATGTGCAATAACATGAAACGAAGCACTCAAATTAATCACTCAATCACTGATATGACAAGTGAGATTTACTGAAATCTCGTCATAAACAATACCCAAATCACCATCAATTATGGCTGCAATGTTCTCTTTGTCATTTTTTTGAGAATCACCATTTTCTTTTGCCTGTTCTCTTTTCTACAATTTACATTCTTTTAATGTGACCCATTTCTAACAATGAAAGCACTTGAGGTTTCTTCTCTGGGATTTAGATCTTCCTCTGGGGTTATCATTGTTCTGCTGGCGGGAATTTCTACTTTGGCTCCTCCTATGCTTTTCTTGCTTTTCTGAAACAAGTGCATTTGACTCAGAGGGAACTGCTTCAACACTCTTGCTTTTAGATTCTTCATTCCGCAGCCCATCTATAACCATATCTAAGGTTAATTTCCCGTTTGGCGCTAAATTATTCACTGACACCATTAATGTCTTTCAATTGTCAGGTAAAGAACTAAGCAACAACAATGTTTGTAACTCATCATCGAGAATAATTTTCATAGTAGTCAACTGATTAACCAAAACTTGAAACTCGCTAGTGTGCTCAATTATACTACGCCTTTCATTGTATTTCAAGTTAACAAGCCTTTTTATCAAATTGGCTTTATTATGTTCTATCGGCTTCTTATAAATTATCTTTAACTTTCTCCAAAGAACATCAGCCCTGGATTCCTTCACTACATGGTGGTACATACTTTGATCAATCCATGATATAATAGTACCCACGACCTTCTGGTTTAATTGAGCCCATTTCTTATCATTTTAATTGGCGGGTCTACCTTCTTCGCCTTCAATGAGTTCATGTAAGTCTTTCATGTATAACAAATCCTCCATTCTAGACTTTCAAATACCATAATTCCATGACATTAATTTCATCATGCATGCCGATGACTCCCCTATCTTAACCACATAAGTAATAAAAACACAAAACCTGAAGCATTGATACCACTCCGTTGGGAAATAGACTACCAAAAGCAACTTCAAATTAAGTGAAAACAAAACTCTTTCCCTTTTTGTGTGATTAAAATAAGATGTGCACCACAAATAAATAGGCAGAATCATAAACCAATAAATCCAAAACAAAAACCAACCACAAGAGACACAAATTTTTACGTGGAAAACCCAAAGCAGGAAAAACCACGTGATCATAGTTTGATATAATCTCCCACTAAATTAATGGGATTACAATACAAATTCTTCTTTAGATAATACTAGCGGCTCCCAACATCAAGAATTTCACTATTCTTGGCTTACATAATAGCCTAATAACTATCTCTTCAACAAGTGGGCATTTCAAATAATAGCCAAAAAGAGGATAAAATAAAAATTAAGACCAATAGGATTATAGAGGGCGATGCCAGGAACTTACCCTCAAAATTTGGAAGAAAACAAAGTTAATTTTGTATTCCGATTGCCTAATTAAAGATTGAAATCACTATTCCCAAATTTAAAAAAAAAAACTTCCACTGTCTTTTCCCCTCTCCCGCTGAACACCTTTTTCTCTCAATACACAGTTAGGGAAGCCCCTTGCTTTATATGTAAATTACATGGCAATTTTCATTTACCCCTTCAAGTTTTCTTTAATTATTTAATCGCTCAAACTTATTAAACTTTGAGCTTTTGGGCCCTAAATGAGTAAGACCCAACGCTATAAAGCCCGAGAAGCGATTATTCGAGCTTACATTTCACCAGACTTATAAAGACATGGTCTTAAAATCTTACTAGTTCAAAGACAGAGTAAAGAAACTTTTAGTTGAGAGGAAACAAACAAATGAAATAAAAGAAGAGAAAAGAGAGGGAGAGAGAGAACACGTGCACAAGGTGAGAAAATATAAGAAGGAGAAAGATTTGAGTGGGGTCCACATAGAGGGAGAAAATATTGAAAATTCTTGAATTTTCATTTTAGTAAATCTCCTCCATTGATTTAACTCAAATATAATAGAGATTAGTGAGTGTAAAATTAAAGATATTTTTAAGAGGATGTTGATCTTTACACACACACACACACACACACACACACACACACATGTATATGTATATGTATGTGTGTGTGTGTATATATACACACACACATATACATGCATACCATTTAGTACGATAATGATATTATACTATTAAATCACTTAGATTAATAGCTTTTTCAGACTTAAAGTCCAAAATCCTAGACAATATCAATACTATATATATTACCTTAAACTTTTGATAAACATTGCTTAAAATATTTAGGCGTCTTTAAAACTTCTAATGAATTAATTGTGCTTTGAATAGTCAACTTATATTATATATTTGTTGCAAAGTTATTATTAGGGGTGGGCAAATTGGGTTTTGATTCGGGTTGTTCGGGTTTTGCTTTTGGTTACTAGGCTAAACCCTAAATTCAGCTGAAACAATGAAAAGAATAAGCAAACCCGATGACGATCAATAATGGATTGAATTTAGAATCCTTGCTAATTAAACCAAAGTTGTAGGTAACTTGAAATCATAAACTAAATTTGAAGTTGTTACCCAATCAACAAACATAAATTTATCAAGGCATGCAAAGCATTAATCAAATTTTGCGCCTTAAAGGGAATATTTCCCAGTGCAAGAAGGATAAACAAGGTGGATTTTTCCCTGTACAAAAAGGATAAACCAAGCAGTTTTATCTTTATGATATAGTAAATTGCACTGTAAGCACAATAGTTTAGAACAACAAAAGAAATTAACGAAGAAATAAGAGATAAAAGTAGAAAGCATTATTTAGAACAATCAAATTGTCCTCTTCTTTTATTATTATAGTCGTAATTGTACCATTAAAGACTTTGTATGTCTCTTTTATATAGAGAAACCATTGACAATCCTTTTCTTAGTTCATGATGTTTTTGGGTTGAACCAAAATCAAACCAAAACAAATTGGCATTGTCTGTAGGGATTGAACAAAAGTTTAGTTTCCTAATTGCATTAACAAAGAGCATTTTCCACTTTGAAAAAACCCAAATTTTCTCCTCAAAGAAATCATTTTTCTCTAAAAGAGAACACACTTTTCTCCATAAATATAATCTTTCTATAAAAGATGTGATTTTTCTTAAAGAAAAATCACTTTTCTTCACAAACACTTTGATTTTTCATCACAAAAATGTGAACCTTTTCCATATAAGTGCCACTTCTATTCTCAAAGACTTTACCTTTCTCCATAAAGAACCATCTTGCTATCCTGAAAAGGAACCTTCTTTCACTCTTAAACACCATAAACGAGGTGAAGCAAGATATCAACAAAAAGAGACAATTGAAAGAACTCTCATAGAGATCGTTACAGAGCGAGAAGACATTTTAAAGGGGTCCTTAGAGTAAGAAGAACTCCCAGAGTGATCATCCCAAAATAAGAAGAACTACCAAAGGAAGTATTAGAGTAAAGAGAACTCATTACCAAGAAGGATTGTGCCAGATCAAGAAGAACTCCCTAAGTTATCATCACAGAATGAGGACTCAGAAAAGAGCCCTAGAGTGAGAAGAGCTCCTACAAAGAGCTCTAAAGTGAGAAGAAATCCCTAGTAGGGTGATCACTCCTGAGCAAGAGGAACTCCTTCAAAGAGGAATCATCCCCGAATAAGAAGTGAACGTCTCAAGCTCTTTAAAATTTCAACATAACAAAAAGGTTGCCATTTCTGAAAATGAGCTCTAGGCTCCCAAAGTGTCCAAGATTGTGTGGAATTCACCTCTAATGATGGTTTGCCCAAACCTCTCAAGTCTCCAAGATGCTAAGAAGGTCCCTTTGTTGATAAGTTGCCTCAAGTTATTTAACTCTCGAACATGCTGAGGAGGTCATCTAAATATTCCCAGTTATCTCTTTCTAACTCCACTTTTTATTTTTAAAATCCATACATTTTACGCATATTGTTCACTCCTAATGTTAAAAAAAAGATCTCAATAATCTCTTATATGACTGGCCCTCTTTTAAATACACCTCACGAAATTATCTTATTTGACATCATTTATATTTATTTGAGGTTTTTACTGATATAAACATTATTTTATCTTACTTGACTGTTTATGTTTATAGCATGATAAGGACCTACAAGGGGGACTTATGTGTTTATCTTATTTTGTAGGGTTGCCCTAATTCTTTCAAACCATTGTTAAATGATCTCATTCGACCCTTGATATGTTAGATACATTTGATTATGTATGCATCGTATGATTCTTAAAGGATTTCATAGACCCCATTGAGTTAGTCGAAATCTTCTAGGTTATAAGAATTCTAATCTATTTACCTTGGATTGATTGAATGTGACTTTGTTTATGATTAGGCATGTTGAGACCTTTTAAGGCAGGGCCTTTAGTCTTTTTAAGGTTTGAGCTAGTATGTAGACGATAAATGCCATTTGTACATGCCTAATAAAGAACTTGAGTTCTATTATGTTTTATGATTGTGTGAATTTTATTTTTACTTACATTTGATTGCTTTCTGTTATGTTTTCAACATATTGGATGGAATATATTTTTATGAACAACTAATAAAGGGAAGATCCCACACAATTATATGAGAGACCAATTATACTTCAAGGCAAGAAAAGATATCACGTAATTATCTCAGAGGGTCCCCAGACCAATTTCGTTCTAGTTCACAAGGGGCCTCACAGAAGCTACAAAAAGAATCTCCAAAACTCTTATAATTCTATTCAATAACCCCATATTATTTAGGGGTGGACTGATAACTACACCCCTAATAAAGGCTTGCTTGAAGACAAAGTCTCAGCCAAATGAAAAACTCAATCAAGCACGTTTGGTAAGGAAGATCATTTATGTAGATGGTCATTCCTGAATTCCTCGTAAGTATAACCTTTAGATACTACATAGATATGCAACGAATATCATCGGGGCTGCTGTCAATGGCTATAAAATCAACCTCAATCACAAGGCTCCCAGTCATCAAGTCTAACACCTAATGCAATCATCTCTTTTAATGATGATGCCAATAGAGTACTCTTATCCCCATGATAATGCACGTACGGTCACAATAAATATATCCTCTATAATGTGATGAAAACAATGGTCAATATGGGGTGGTCACTTAATATCATTTTTACCAATGCCTGCGCCGGTAAGGGACCTTATTGGTGCGATTTACGAGCAAGACAATGATACTTGAATGGATTGTATCATTATTAGTTAATGTAACTAAAGGTTATTGCCGCATCCTAAAGTGCCATCTCTAGGCACTGGAGGTCTTTATTGTAACAAGCATCATCACTATCAAAAGATGCCAAATGATTGAGGTGCTATTCCAATCATAGAAAAATGTTTCATAAAACATCCATGGCTTAGAATAAGGCATACTATAGCTAGCACTAGTATATCCCTAAATTTTTAGAAGATCACCTCAAAAGAGGATCTTACTGAAACGGAGCTAAACAAGGGGATCCCTAGCCTATGGGTTAATCTCAAGAGGCCATCATTCTCTCTTATGATATTATATCTTTATTAAATTAAGACTATGAGACCATTCCTTCATCTGTAAAGATCAATCAAACCTCAATCTATGCCATCTTCATCGCTAATGCTCAATCAAGAATTCACTAGTTATTAAATCTAAACTTTCGGTGTCAACGCCATCTAGCTGTGGTAAGAGATGGATAAAATGCTCGATCTTAGGTTCTCCAAGGATATGATATGACTCAGTGGATCTAACAAAGTCAATGGTATGTACAAGCCTGTACAGATGCATGATCATGATCGTGGTAAAGTATGACTACTTCAGAAATTAAAACTCATTAATCTACTTCAAGAGGTCAAAGATATTTTCACATGGTATCACAAAGTATACATGCTACTGTGCCTCGACTGAAAGAAAGTCAAGCACCCCTGGAACGCTGCCATACTCCGAAAATACTATTAGTAAACCTATGAGATCATCCCAGCAGCCCATCTAGAAACAAAGGTATATCTATTTACTTTTTTAGTTTTTACTTTATCTTTATCTGCTACTTTGTACTGTATTGACAATCTAAAAGGAAGCCTCTTACGACTCTGATTGGATCCCACTAAATTTGAGAACCACTAATGTATGTCATAAGCATTCGGTTGAGGTGTGTACACTCCTCTTTCTTAACAAAGAAGTATTATTATGTAGATATTATGTATCAGGTTGTTTGTTTTATCTCTTGGTAGCACTGTAATTTGTTTTATCTCTTAGCATTGTTAGAACACGAGAAAGGGCATTGTCTATAAGCTCTCAGAATCTCTAAAAACTAAAAGGAAAATCTCATACATAAAACAGAAAATCTTTGATTCATAGAATGTTTGTGGGATATGTTTCGACGAAGACCAGTAGTGATGAGCAGACATCTGGTAGCAAGGTTCCTCGAACAGATATATCTTGTAAGAGTCTGGCAGCCGGGGAGCAGGAGCAGGAATATCCAACTCGTCCAAGAATACGTCATCTACGAGGCCAATCTCCTGCTGGAAGCATAAAGCCATTCCTGCTGCATTCCTGCTGCATTCCTGCTAAAGGTTAAGTCGAGGAGACCCGGTCAACGACAGTTGGCAAGACGTGCTCTCCAGTCCGAGAATCAAGGCACGAAGGCCACGCAACTACCCACGCTTACGGAAATGGAGCATCCACTCTCGAGAGATGGGATGATAACGAGCGCGAATGGAGGGAAGGCCTAAGCTCAGAAGTGGCCTATAAAAAGGTAGCCAACGAAGGTAAAAGGGTTAGAATTTTTGCTATTAGAATTAAGATAAAAGAAAGCTCTAAAGAACGGGTACCAAAGAAAAGCCATAAGATTAGTGGCTAGAGTTCTCGAGAGTGTAAAAGAACCTTCATATCTTACTTGAGCGTCGGAGGGTTTACGCCGGGGAAATAACCGGCGTACTCTGACCTGCTTCTGTGTACGCAGGAACTTTAGGAGAAGAAGCCTTACGAGGAGAGAACCTAGTCGTGGTAGAGTTGATCGAGCAGAGGTCCTGGTCTTGGTAGAGAAGGCAACCAGAATCTCGCATCAATATTTTAGCGCCGTCTGTGGGGAGCTGATCAAAAGCTTCTATTGATAGCAAGAAGAGGAGTAAAGCAAGTGGAAAAAATAATGGAGGCAGGAGGAAGTAGTGCGCAAGGGGGTGATATGAGGCTTAATGATTCCGTGACGCTGAGGGAGATAGCCAGTGAAGCACGGGAAAAAGCCATGTTTGACCGGATGGAACGGATGGAAAAGTAGATGGAGACCCTGACAACCATCCTACATGAGCTGCGGAGTGAACGAAGGGGAACCCAGGAGGAAAGGGTGAGAAATGGTGGAGTGACACCAGGTCACGATAGTACGAGGAGAAGTCAAACCACCAGGAGATTTGGTGGTGAGAGAGGTAACCTATCTCTGCGGGGAGAAATTCACAGAAAAGAAAAGCAATCCCCAGCAAGACAGATTTTTGATGAGGACGATGGGGTGGCAAATGCAGAGGAAACAGAGCTCAGGCAACACTTACATGATGTAGAGCAAGAACGGGATCAAGTTGCAGCACATGACCCTGGTCGTGTAGTGCAGCTGGAGGAGGAAGTGCGCAGATTGGCGTAGGTAATTGATGACATGCAAGGAAGGAGCAGAGCTTCTGGTTGGAGGATAATACTGGACGGAGAATCACCGCTCGCAGCAGAGATCATGAGGGCAGTCATTCCAAGAGATTTCCGCCTCCTAGACCTTAGATATTCGGGACGAACTGACCTGCTGGTGCACATAGAGCGCTTCAACGATATAACCGGGGTACAAAGATTATCTCAAGCCCAAAGGTGCAAGGTGTTCCCACTATCCCTAGAGGGATGTGCACGCGAGTGGTACAGGAAACTTCCTCGCGGGAGCATTAAAACCTTCGAGCAGATGTGCCAGGAATTTGCAGAGCAGTTTCGTGGGGCAATGGCACTAGAAGATGACATGATGGAGTTGAAAAGCATCAAGCAGGGGGAGCAAGAAACTCTTTGGGAATTCATTAAGAGGTTTCATCGTGCTGTCCTCGATTTGGGAGCCTTCAACCATCCTCAGGCATTAAAGGGATTGAAAGAGGGAGTGAAGATAGGAAGGCTGTGGTACAACTTGAGAAGCCCAGTTATTCAGACGTATGCAGCCGCATACGAGCAGGCTAAGAGGGACATAGAGATTGAGGAAGAAAAGACAGCACGGATTAAGACTGACCAGCTAGAAGGGTTGGGAAAGAAAGAGAAGAGAGCATTACCAGGGAATGGGCCGATCAGGAGGAGGGACCACCAGGCCTCAGGAAGTGGTGCAAGAAGTCGGGTAACCGCTTACCAGCCTCATTAGAGACCACCACAGTATCAGCACAGCAGGGCACAACCTCCTTATTCGCCAGCTAGGGAGCCTTGGAGAAGGCATGACTCGGCATATGGTGGTCTTCATCCACACTCCCACGGTAGTAGAGGGAGCCGACCAGAAGCGCTGCCACCGCCTCCAACTTAGAACGACATAAATAGAGAAAGGGCAGTGCACATGATCGACCAGAACCAGGACTATAGGCGGTATACTTCCTTGAAGATGTCCCTGGACGAGGTGTACGAGGCCATAAAGGACCGGGGATTACTGTACCTCCCTGCCCCAATAACAAAGCTACCCAGCAGGAGGGATAGGGGACGCTACTGTATGTTCCATGGCACTCATGGCCATACCACTGCAGAATGCAGAGATCTCAAGACCCAGGTTGAAGATTTGGTGAGAAATCGGTACCTGGACGAGTTCATAGATAGGACTTTCCCGATGGTGGCCTCGACATGTGAAGGGGAGCAGAGTGATAGAAACTTGAGGCGTGAGCAGCCTGCAGTAAGGGTGATAGCTGGTGGCCCAACCTTGGCCGGAGATTCCAACAGATCGAGGAAGAATTATGCTAGATACGCCATGACTAGTAAAGAGGTATTCTTCAACACCCAAGCAGCCAAACGAGCAAGAGTTAGGCAAGTGCCAATCATGTGGACGGATGAGGATGAAGAAGGGATTCTATACCCCCACGAGAATGCTTTAGTCATCAAGGCTACTGTAGCTAGCAAGAAGTTTGACCGGATACTAGTTGATACAAGGAGCTTAGTTGATGTGTTATTTAAGTCAACTCTGGAGGAGATGGGAATAGCAGACCGGAAGTTGGAGTACACCAATACCTCCTGAAGGGGTTCGGAGGAGGAAAGCTGGTCCCTCTGGGCATGGTCGAGCTGCCTATCACGATTGGGAACTCCCCCACAGAAAGGACTATGATACTGGACTTTGTGGTGGTGGATGAAGAAGGTCCTTACCAGATGATCCTAGGTCGGCCATTTCTGAGGATGAGCAAAGCGGTACTTTCCAACCATTATCTAGCTCTCAAGTACCGGGTGAATGGGGTAGTTGGAGTGGTACGATGAGACCAGAGAATCGCACGAAGCTGTTACTCCTCGGCAGCAAGGGAAGCAATGCAGATAACATCCCTTGATACCCGAGTGGAAAACAAAAATGGCAGACAAAAACCTGTAGAGGAGCTGGAGACAGTAAGCTTGGGACCAGAGAATCCGGGAAAAATGATTAAAATCGGGTCGAGACTTAAGGAAGAGCAGAAGCAGGAGTTGGTGCAATGCTTACAGGCTCATGCAGATGTGTTCGCTTGGACACATGAGGACATGCCAGGGATTGATCCTGAGGTAGCATGTCATAAGCTAGCAATAAAGATAGGTGCTCGGGCAGTAAGGCAGAAAAGGAGGTGCTTCAACCAAGAGAGATATGAGGCTATAAATGGCGAGGTGGAGAAGCTCTTGAGAGCAGGGTTCATTCGGGAAGTCAATTATCCTGAGTGGACATCGAATGTGGTGTTGGTAAAGAAAACAAATGGCAAGTGGACGATGTGTGTAGATTTCACAGATCTTAATAAAGCGTGCCCGAAAGACAGCTTACCTTTACCAAAGATCGACCAGCTAGTAGATTCAACAGCTGGACACGGCCTGTTTAGCTTCATGGACGCATTTTCGGGATACAACCAAATCCCCATGTACTAGCAGGATGAGGAAAGCACGGCTTTTATTACTAACCAGGGTTTGTTCTGTTACAGGGTAATGCCATTTGGTCTCAAAAATAATAGGGCCACGTACCAGAGGCTGGTGAATAAAGTCTTTACGCCGTTGATTGGCAGAACCATGGAGGTGTACTTGGATGACATGATAACCAAGTCCAAAATCTCGAAGGAATATGTCGGACACCTCGAGGAGACATTCGGGCTTTTGCGAAAGTATAAGATGAAGCTCAACCCGGAGAAGTGTGCTTTTGGGGTCGAGTCAGGGAAATTCCTTGGATTCATGGTGAGTCATAGGGGGATCGAAGCAAATCCCGAGAAGATCCAGGCGATCGTGCAGATGAAGTCTCCTCGTGGCCTGAAGGAGATGCAGAGCCTTACGGGAAGGTTGGCGGCATTGAGCCGATTCATATCCAAGGCTACTGATAAATGTCAGCCATTCTTTCAAGTGATAAAGAGGGGAAAGAAAACAGAATGGACCCCAGAATGCGAAGAAGCTTTTCAGAACTTGAAGCAGTACTTGCAGGAAGCACCTCTGCTGTCCACACCGAGGGATGGGGACAAGTTATTTTTGTATTTGGCGGTATCAGATAGGGCCACAAGTTCTGTTCTGGTGAAAGAGGTAGAAGGAGTTCAGTATCCGATATACTACACCAGCAAAGCCCTGCTCGACGTTGAGATTAGATACCCACCGTTGGAGAAATGGGCACTTGCCTTCTGGTTGCTGCTCGGAAGCTGAGGCCATACTTTCAAGCATTCCCAGTCTCAGTAATAACAAACCAGCCATTGTGTCAAACTCTGTACAAGCTAGATGCTTCTGGTCAACTCGTCAAGTGGGCTATAGAGCTGAGCGAGTTCGACGTTGATTACAAACCCTGAGCAGCGATAAAGGCACAAGCAATGGCTGATTTCGTAGTAGAATTCACAGAGCCCGAAGTATGTTTGGACCAGCGGGATATGGCTACAGGCAGCGGCGAAGCTCGAGTATGGCAAATGTCTATAGATGGGTCATCAGGCGAGCAGGGATCATGAGCAGGGATTGTCTTGGAAGGCCCAGAGGGGGAGGAGATCTCTTATGCTGTAAAGTTAGTGTTCACAGCCACAAATAATCAGGCCAAATACGAAGCCTTGATAGCAGGTTTGGAATTGGCTAAGGCAGTGAAAGTAGATAGAGTAAAGATCAGAACTGATTCCCAGCTGGTGGCAAATCATGTCAGTGAAAGATTTCAACCAAGAGAGGAGAAGATGGAGCAGTACTTGAAAATAGTTAGGCAGATGATGGGGAAATTTGAAGCGGTTGAAGTGATACAAATCCCCAGGGAGCAAAATAGTCGAGCAGATATTTTGGCCAGGATGGCAGTCGTAGCAGACCCGAAAATGCCCAAGTCGATCCCTTTGGAAGTAAAAACCAACCCTAGCATCGAGCGAAATTTGGAGGTGATGCAGATAGAACAAAAAGGCTCGTGGATGGATCCAATAGTTTCATACCTTAAAGACGGGGCATTACCACCAGATAAGCTACGAGCTCGGAAGATCAGAGCCCAGGCCTCGAGGTACACAATGATTGATGGGGTACTATATCGGCGAGGGTATACGCTGCCGTTCCTTCGATGTTTGGATGAGGACGGCGCGGATTATGTACTGAGAGAGGTGCATGAAGGAATTTGCAGAAATCATTATAGTGGGAGGTCTCTGGCCCACAAGGTTCTAAGGCAGGGATATTTCTGGCCGACAATGCACCAGAATGCACAGGAGAAGACCAGAAGCTGTGTAAGCTGCTAGAGTTTTGCGAGTTTCTCCAACCAACCACCAGAGAAGCTCACCTCTATGGCCTCCCCCTGGCCATTTACTCAGTGGGGAATTGATCTGATCGGCCCGTTGCCAAAGGGACGAGGAACAACAATGCATGCAATAGTTGCGATAGATTACTTCACGAAGTGGATAGAGGTAGAAGCCCTTAGCAGGATCACAGAGAAGAAGACAACAGACTTCGTGTGGAGAAACTTGGTCTGTTGATATGGGATCCCTTATGCCTTGGTAACGGATAATAGTAGGCAGTTCGATAATCACAGCTTCAGGGATTTCTGCCGGAACCTTGGGATAGAGTTGAAGTATTGCTCAAGTAGAAGCAGCCAACAAGACGATTAAGAGGCTTTTGAAAACCAGGCTTGGAGCAAAAAAGGGTGCATGGGTTGATGAGTTGTCAGGTGTTTTATGGGCATACAGAACAACCCAAAAAACTGCAACTGGGGAGACACCGTTCGCCTTGGCTTTCGGACATGAAGCGGTCATACCAGCCGAGATAGGAACGACCACGCACCGGACATATCATTTTAACGAGCAGGATAATGACGAGCAGATGTGTTTGAATTTAGATTTGCTAACGGAAAAGAGGGAGCAAGCAGCCGAGCGATCAACCATTTACCCGCAGAGGGTTGCTCGGTATTATAACCAGAAGGTGAACGTACGGCAATTCAAGGTCGGAGATTGGGTGCTAAGGAGAGTGAATCAGAACAAGAAAGACTTGGCCCAGGGAGTACTCGGACCAAATTGGGAGGGGCCATACAGGGTCAAGCAGCTACTTGGACCCGGAGCTTACAAGCTTGTTCGAACGGATGGCCACGAGGTGAAACGCCCATGGAACGCAGCACACCTCAGGAAATATTTCCAGTAAGAATGGTTCATATTTTCAAGTTCTTCCTGTTCGTGTTTGTTGTTATTTATTTTATTTCAAAGCAATTTCATGTAAGATTGAATCCTGCAATTAATGGAACGTCGAGGAATTTCATGCACTTGAAACTGTGATAAATTTTCTAAGGGATGGAAAGGCTCATCAAGTCTCAAAGCCTGTTTATGGCGAGACCAGAAGCCAAGCATGCCAGGATCTGCTCGACCGCGCGAAGGCGAGCAGAATCCCAAGCATTGAAGAATTTTCTCAGGCATGCAAAGGCTCATCAAGTCTCAAAGCCTATTTATGGCGAGACCAGAAGCCATGCATGCCAGGATCTGCTCGACCGCGTGAAGGCGAGCAGAATCCTAAGCATTGAAGAATTTTCTAAGGCATGCAAAGGGTCATCAAGTCTCAAAGCCTGTTTATGGCGAGACCAGAAGCCATGCATGCCAGGATCTGCTCGACTACGCGAAGGCGAACAGAATCCTAAGCATTGGCGAATTTTCAAAGGCATGTGGCAAAACCATATGCCAAACCAGAGCCTGCTCGACCAGACGAAGACGAACAGACTCTCAAACGGAAAAATAACTCGTAATTACGACACAAGAAAGTAATAAAAAACATTTTTATTAATTTGTTAATAATTAACAAAGCCGATAATTTTCATACACATTGTTCATTACAACACAAGAGACATGTTTAAGAAGACGGCGGGTCAGTAAGCTGAGCAGCCCCAGTTGGTTAGTTCGCCTCAGGTGCTGGGGGAGTATCACCAGTTGCGTCTGGGGGGGTGCTCGCCTCACCCACATCAACATGAATAACACGAGGAGGAGAGCTTTCCTCCTCAACAACGATTGGCTCCACCCCTTCGGCATCTTCCTTTGCCGCCTCCTCGTCCATATGTTGGGCAATACCAGCTGCAAGGTCATCCATCTTTAGATCAGGATGCTGCTTCCCGAGGACGGCCATGATGCAACGATAGGAATGCCGAAGTCCCTGGTCGTATTGGTTGTCAGCTTCCTTATCCAAGTTCTCGACCTGCACTCGGTGGGAATCGCGAAGAGATTCGAGCTGAGCCTCGTACATAGCCCTCTGCCTTTGAAGATCCTCCTTGACCTTGGTCAGCTCTTCTTTGAGGGCAATGGCTTTTGCTTGAGCAAGAGATTCTTGCTCTATCAGCTTCAGATTCTCGACATTCAGCTCCCCTGCTTTCTTCTCGGCAGCGTCAGCTCTGGTCATCGCCGACTGAATGTCCTCCTTCATCTTCCTGTCATAACGACCAACCTTGGCCTTATAGTAGGTGGTTATGAAGCTGAGATGGAAAGCACTATACTGCATGGCTCCCACCAGCTTGCCCAGAGTGCAGCCATCAAAGTCCTCCAGGTCCCTTTTGCTCATGAGTTTAGAAAGCTCGTTTAGATAGGGGACCAAGTGTTCTGCTCGATTGTCAGAGAAATGAGATCTAGGCCCGACAGGGGGAGAAGAGTAAGCAGGATTAGTGGCTGTTCCACTGGTTTCCTCGACTTTGGAAAGAGAAGAAGGTAAAGTCTTCAAGGGAGAGACCTGCTGCACGATGTTGGCCCGCTTTGCAATAGGGGCGTCTTTGTTCTGGTCCCTCTTCGCAGTTTGAGGTCGAGAACGTTTCCGGTTCAGAGCCCCGATCACTGCATCCTCCATCTTATGGCCGGGGAGCACCAACCGAGATTCGATAAGGTTGTAAGTGGTTAGCAGCTCTCGGTGCGAGCAGGAATTGGTCAGTACAGCCTCGACCCGTTTGAGCTGGTCAGGTTTGAGTGGGAAGTGAACATCCCAAGAACCTGCAAACAAGCAGACATTTGGTTAGAGACAAAACAACAAAGTAAGAACAATTATGAAGACAAGACATCTAAAACGAGCAAGCAACCTGGGACCACGAAACGGGGTGGGACGCGACAATCTTTCCCATCAATTTGTGCAACTTGACCCCAAGGACCCCCAGCGAAAAAGAATTTTTTCTTCCAAGTCCCACCACCACCAGTTGGAAGATCAGTTATGGGTTTTCTTGTCTTGGTACTAGATTGGAAGTAGTACTAGCCGGCATCTTTGGGACTGCTCTTTAACTGGTACAGGTGCTTTACCTCATCAACTGTGGGCTCACTTTGGCAACATCTGTCCCACAATATGAACAGACCAGAGAGTACTCTCCACCCGTTGGGGTTCAGCTGACCAGGAGCTAGATTTAGCCCGTTAAGTATCCGGGCAAAATAAGGTTGTGAGGGACACCTCAGCCCATACTTAAAGCTCTCCAGAAAAAGGGTAACGTATCCCTTAGGAGGCCGGCTAGGAGAATCCTTTTTTCCTGGGATCTTAAGAGGTATTTCACCAGGAATACTATACCTAAGTTGGAGGTCGTTGAGCTCATCAAACGTGGTCGTGCACGCAATATAATTAATACCGTAATCCCGAGTTAAGGCTCTACCTCCTACCGTACTCCGCCCTTCTGGTCGTGGTGTTCCCGGCGGGGATTCCTCACCAGAGTCATCCCCTTGATCCTCACTCAGGGTATTTTCCGAGCCAGAAGATCCCTCCTCACCATTATTTCCGCTCGAGGAGGTTGTTTGGGGGGACATCCTCCTAGCGCTAATCCTAACACCAGACATAATGGGTTCTAAGGGGATCCCGGGGTCAAAAGCAGGATCGGTGAGCAGACTGGGTAGAACGTCTAACTCATCGTCATCAACCTCAATGACTTTCTCTTTACCTTTCGACATTCCCTAAACTATAACCAGAGCACCGCCACCAACTACTACCCAAACAAAGCACAAAGAAAAGAAATTATCTACAACTATCCAAGACCGAGAAAATAGAAGAAATACCTGAAATAGTGGCTCGGTCAGAGAGAGACAGGGATGAAAGCTTTAGTGCCGAGGTTCATTCGCCGGAGAGACAAGAAGGGAGAAGATGACGAGTTCTCATTTGAGGATTTTGGGTTTTTTTACTAAGGAGCAAACTCTTGGGCTGCCAGCATTTAATGAAACATATCCCGAGAATCTTGCAACCTTAGGTTTGAAATTCAAATGGAGGGATAGATTTCTGCCACATCACCTCATTCGTAATTAAATGCGACACGACTCTTGGCAGCCTTTTCTAACCCTGCGCGAGCAAAGATTGTCGAGTTTCTACTGTCGGCTCACTGCGTTACCCAACACCAGAAACTAGGGGACCGGTGTTTGTGGTATATGTTTCGACGAAGACCAGTAGTGATGAGCAGACATCTGGTAGCAAGGTTCCTCGAACAGATATATCTTGTAAGAGTCTGGCAGCCGGGGAGGAGGAGCAGGAATATCCAACTCATCCAAGAATACTTCATCTATGAGGCCAATCTCCTGTTGGAAGCATAAAGCTATTCCTGCTGCATTCCTACTAAAGGTTAAGTCGAGGAGACCCGGTCAACGACAGTTGGCAAGACGTGCTCTCCAGTCCGAGAATCAAGGCACGAAGGCCACGCAACCACCCACGCCTACGAAAATGGAACATCTACTCTCGAGAGATGGGATGATAACGAGCGCGAATGGAGGGAAGGCCTAAGCTCAAAAGTGGCATATAAAAAGGTAGCCAACGAAGGTAAAATGGTTAGAATTTTTGCTATTAGAATTAAGATAAAAGAAAGCTCTAAAGAATGGGTACTAGAGAAAAGCCATAAGATTAGTGGCTAGAGTTCCCGAGAGTGCAAAAGAACCTTCATATCTGACTTGAATGTCGGAGGGTTTACGCCGGGGAAACAACCGGCGTACTCTGACCTGCTTCTGTGTATGCAGGAACTTTCGGAGAAGAGGCCTTACGAGGAGAGAACCTAGTCGTGGTAGAGTTGATCGAGCAGAGGTCCTGGTCTTGGTAGAGAAGGCAATTAGAATCTCGCATCAATAGAGAACTAAATTCTTTAGTTTCTATTATTTCTAAAATAAGGACCCATGTATAATGGGAATAACCTCACACAGTGGTAAGGGGATCCTGTTATCTGTATAATAAAGGCTCACACGTGTTAGGAATAGCTCCATATGGCATTGAAGAGACCCTGTTATCTCCACATTTAGGGCTATGCATGATGCAAGCAACATTATATAGTGTTAAAGAGACCCTGTTATCTCTATTAAAAAGGCCCACATAGTGATCAAGGGACCCGGTAATCTCTATAACCAAGATCTGCACATGATAGGCACGATCTCACATGAGAGCAAGAAAGATCTAACGGACTCTATAATAAATATCCACGCATGTTGGAGACAACCCTATATAATATATATATATATATATATATATATATATATATATATATATATATGTCATAAATTCATGATATATTCGTGATTTATAACTTAAACAAATAAATAGATGATAGATATAAATCATGTTTGTCTTATGTGGATTTATATGGTTTTGAAACGGTGCAATTTAAATTAGTTGTAATCTTTTTATTAAATGTTTATATTATGTTTTAGAAAAATGACCATAACAACGATATCATTTATACTAAACAATACCGATTTGATGAAATCTAAAAGATATCAACACAGTAAAATTTACTAAGTGTTGAACAAATCAACAAATCCATCTCCCTCACATGAATCCTTCTCCTTAACACTACATAAAACCCTAACCTTGAGCCACACATCTGCTGCCGACGAAGCCAAGCAAGCTCATAGTATATCAAAATCACCCGTTCACGCACTCAAACACTTACTTTCCCATTTCACTAAAAGCTAAAACCCTCATTGTTACTAGCATTCAAACCTTCCTTTAACTAAAACAATCCTTATTGAACAAATCCTAACCCATCACCTGAGCTCGACTTCGATTACTTCACTAGTAATAGAGGGTACTAATCAAACTCCAAGAGCCGCTGGTCATTCCTCAACCATTACTGTTGCCCAGAAATGGCCAGAGGACACAGTATAAAGTGTGAAAGGTTTAGGTAATTGCTACCTTTGATTAATGCCAATTTTGCTGGATTTGCGGCACCCTAATTCCTAGGTTTTGTTCTTCACAACACCCTTTTCAAAACTCGACGAGAAACCATCACTAAAAGCATCCAAATCACTACCAATCAGCCATTAAAGTCTCATAGCTGTTGAAGCTTGATCCAGGGTCATGGTGGCGCGTCAAAGCACAATGCCATCACTATTGGATTCAATGGGGCATCAAGCTTTTATCTCGACCTTTCCAGTCACTGTTGCATGAATTTCCGTCACCATTGGTCTGCAAGACTTCAAGAGTAATTTCAACCTTCATCATTTTCAACATTTTTTAGTACTTCATTTGATGGATATATTTCAATATATTATCATTATTATTTTTTTTCAACTAGACATAAGTATTCATCCCTATTTAGAATTTGGCAACCTTGTTTCAATAATTTGCCACTTAATTAATCAAGATTGCATTGCCTATAGTTTAGGCTCTGTTTTGCAACTGAGTTACGTTACACCCTTGGGTGGTTAGAGTTTTGCATGCTGCTATTTTAGGTTGCACTAAACCCAAAATTAGTGATATGCTAGTCTTTGTTTTGACCATCATTGTTGTTTTGACGTTTATATTTATGCGTAAATCTAATTCGTAATTTGTTGATTAATTTATTATTTTGGTTTTTAGGTTTTTTGATTTGTGCAGGAGGCATTATGTGCTACCACATCCTACCATTTTATTTTGTTTCTTTGAGGTGGGTGTTAATAATTTGAATTATTTAATTATTTGTACAATAATGGAAAGAACTCTACATGAATGTAGTAGCTATCTACAAACCTTCATTACTTAATAGATGCAAATCTCTATACCTTGAGAATTATTTGGCTGTCAAGTGGGGAAATGATTTATATGCTTGATTAATTTGCTATATGTAAAAAGAATTTAAAATATTTTGGTTTAGTTTAATTTATTTTATATGATGGTTCAATCACATTTCTCTTGAAAAACAGCATATATAACAATGTTGCACATCATATTTAACTAGGGGTGGGCAAATCAGATTTCGTTTTGGGTTATTCGAGTTTCAATTTTCATTACCTAGAACCCACAACAAAATGGAGTTGTTGAGAGAAAGAATAGGTTGATTCGAGAAATGGCTAGGACCATGTTGAATGAAAATTTTTTGCCTAAGTATTTTTGGGCCAAGGCCGTCAACACTGCTTGTTTGTTTTAAATCGTGTGTTGATTAAACCTCATCTCAACAAAACTTTGTATGAGCTTTGGAAAGATAGAAAACCTAACATTAGTTATTTCAAAGTTTTTGGATGCAAATATTTTATTTTGAATACAAAAGATAACCTTGTAAATTTTGATTCAAAATATAATGTTGGCATCTTTTTTGGGTATTCAGACTCAAGCAAAGCTTATAGAGTTTATAACAAAAGAACTTTAGTTGTGGAAGAATTAATGCATGTTACATTTGATGAATCTAACCCCTCCTCTGTGGAGAAAGTTGTTGTTAATATTGATGAGTCATCAAAAGATAACTAAAAGGATACAACACTAGGAAATCAAGAGGAGCAACATGAAGAAACAAATGAAGAGCAAAATGAAGGTACTTCTTAGACACTCCCCAAGGAGTGGAGGTATGTTTCTTCTCATCCTAAAGACTTAATTTTAGGAGATCTCTCACGAGGCGTAACAACTGGAACATCATTTAGGAATACTTGTGAGCATGCTGCATTCATATCTTAAGTTGAACTAAAATCCTTTGCAGATGCGAAAAATGATGAATCTTGGATTATGGCAATGCAAGAAGAGTTAAATCAATTTGAGAGAAATAATGTGTGGGAATTAGTTTTTAAACTAGAACATCAATCCATTATAGGCACTAAATGGGTATTTAGAAACAAAATGGACAAATCCGGTGTGGTTGTAAGAAATAAAGTTAGATTAATAGCTTAAGATTACAACTAAGAAGAAGGAATTGATTTTAATGAAACATTTGTACTTGTAGCTAGATTAGAATCCATTAGAATGCTCATAGCATTTGAATGTCATGAAGATTTCATTTTATATCAAATGGATGTTAAAAGTGCATTTTTAAATGGTTATATCATGGAAGAAGTTTTTGTAAAACAACCCCCTTGGTTTTGAAAATGAAAAGTTTCTAGATCATGTTTATAAGTTAACAAAAGCTTTGTATGGTTTAAAACAAGTACATAGAGCATGGTATAATAGGCTTAAAAATTTCTTGTTGGGTAATTATTTTTCAATGGGAAAAGTGGATACTATTCTTTTCATTAAGCATAAGAATCAAGATATTCTCATTATTCAAATTTATGTTCATGGTAATATATTTGGATCAACTAATGAGTTTTTGTGCAAGGAATTTTCATCTTGTATGAGTAAGGAATTTGAGATGAGCATGATAGGAGAATAGAAGTACTTCATTAGACTTCAAATAAAACAAATCGAAGAAGAAATCTTCATCAATTAAGCCAAATATCTAAGAGATTTACTCAAGAAATTCAGACTTAAAGATGGAAAGATAAAATGTACTCCAATGAGTTCAACCATCAAGCTTGACAAGGATGAAAAAAGTAAGGAAGTTGATGTCAAAACATATCAAGGTATGAGCAAATCCTTACTTTACTTGACTGTCAATAGGCATGATATTATGTTTAGTGTATGCTTGTGAGCAAGATTTCAATCATGCCCTAAAGAATCTCATTTGCTTGTCGTAAAAATGATTTTTGGTTATTTGAGTAAAACTATAGTTCTTGGCCTTTGGTATCCTAGAGGAATGCATATATAGTTAACTGGTTATTCGGATGTCAATTTTGTTGGTTATAAGGTTGATAGGAAAAGCACTAGTGGACCATGTCACCTCTTAGGTCACTCTCTAGTCTCTTGGTTTAGCAAGAAACAAAATTCGCTTGCACTATCAACTACCGAGGCGGAGTATATTGTAGCCGGAAGTTGTTGTGCTCAAGTTTTATGGATGAAACAAACACTTAGAGACTATGACATTTACCTTGATAAAATACCTATCATGTGTGACAATACCAATGCTATAAATCTTTAAGAAAATCCTATACAACACTCAAGAACCAAGCTGATAGAGATTAGACATCATTTCTTGAGAGATCATGTTCAAAAGGGGATATTTTATTAAATTTTGTTTCAACCGAAAAATAACTTGCTAATATTTTCACAAAACCCCTTAATGAAGAACAATTTACCAAAATTAGGCATGAGCTTGTAATGATTAATATTGCACAGCAGCATAGCTTCATATGATATCAAGTCTATTTCATTGTCTTGATGTGATTGCTTATTGGTTGTATAAATTATGTGTATTCATAAATCATGCATTTAATTGGCCCTTAAGATATTCCAGATCAATGAAATGATCTTGGAATAAATTAATTGTTAGCAAAAAATTAAAACAAATGTACGAAATCATGGTTAAAATAAACGGCTAACTGTTTGGTAATAAATGGTTTACTGTTTAAATCTAAAAACTAGGATATAATATCTATAAATTATCGGCAAACCGTTTACTACAAAAAGGTGCACCGTTAATGAAAATCGGATCACCGTTTTCCATTAATAGCTCTTTGGAATTTATCGACTCGCCAATTACAGAAAACGGCTCGCCATTTTCATGCGATATAAATTGTTCCCAAGTTTTCTTCTTCACTTCAACTTAGCCTCTCACTGTTTCTCCATAACAGCGATACCCAAGCTCTCTCTCTCTCTCCCCTCCCAATACTTTATTTTTCTTGCACTTTCCTGCCAAATTACTTCGATAGAAATATTTCTAAACATCTTTAGACTACTTTTACCAATTCAAAACAATAAATCAAGCCCC
This sequence comes from Citrus sinensis, assembly GCF_022201045.2. Classification (NCBI taxonomy): domain Eukaryota; kingdom Viridiplantae; phylum Streptophyta; class Magnoliopsida; order Sapindales; family Rutaceae; genus Citrus; species Citrus sinensis. The sequence goes on from NC_068560.1 coordinate 17,786,945, forward strand.
AAATAAAAAATTCCCAAATCAAAGCCCTAAGGGCAGGCGATCAGTTTTTTTTTCGATATTGACCAAATTTTTGTCATCCTTTGGTCCAATGGAGCCTTCTAATCACATCCTCTATTCTCCATTATCTTTTTAATCGGTTCCATTTCCTTTATTTTTATGTTTTTCAAAACTTCCCAATTTCCTTTAGTGTGTCCATGGCCGAATCATCAAACGTCCCCGAAAGAGAAAAGGTGTTCCTGGTAGGAATCCAATACCACCACGAGAAACCTCTGAATTCGAAATGATTCATTTTCTCACAACTCTGATGGCCAAACGCTTCGAAGACCACTTCATAGGACGAAAGGTAATTGATTCTTATTATGTGGATTTAGAGGATTTTAGGGAGTTTGTTGTATGGGGCAGAAGTGTTAGAAATATGTTATTACCTTAAGGGCCAGCTTTAAATCTTGATGAAAAGGTGTATCCTAATCTAGTTTGTATATTTTATTCGAAAATGAAAATTTCCGCAACTAGATTAGATAGGATAGTTACTCATGTCGGGGATGTTCCCATAGAATTCGATGTTGAGGACTTAAACAATATCTTAGGAATTCTGAATGCTGGTCATAAGATTTATACATCTAGGAAAGCCCTCTCGTTTGCCGACTTTGCTCATAATGGTAATGTTCAAAACATTTATAGGCGTTGGGATCTTACTAATGATATTTGTGCTCTTCCTTTCTGGTCACAGTTATTGCCGCTCCAAGTTCGATTCCTCCACACTATGTTACAACATATTGTCACTCCTAGGAAGGGGCATTCGAATGAAGTAATAAGGTTGGATGTAGGATTATTGGATAGTCTTATTGAGAGGCACCTTATTAATCTTGGGTATGTTATTTTGAGGCACATGCTGAGTACTGCTGTGGTTAACTATCATTTGCTCCCATATGGCAGTATCATTTCTAAGATACTATGCCACTTTTAAGTACCTCTTAGAGATACAATTTATGAGGAGACTAAAAAGATTGGTTCAGAAGTTATGACGAGCATTGGTTTTTCTCGGAAGAATGGAGAATAGATCAAGACCTCTAATTCTAAGAACCGAGACACCCTTGTTGCTTTGGAAGATGATCGTATGCTTAATGATGTTTACCCTCCCGATCAACTACCTGATTTTAGGCTAGGAGCTCATCCTCTACCTCTTCGTCGTGCTTTTGTATCCCAACATCTAGCCGATTCAGATTTTGAGGAGCGTGGGATCGATACTGATCAGCCTTTAGCTCCAGAGCATCCACCAGCTTCAGATGATCTCATGTAGGAGTTGGTTGATAATGTTCACAATATTTCCGAGCAGCAACAGCTCTTCGCCAAAATGGATACCCTCTCTATGCAATAACAGCAACTCCAATCCCAATTTTATGATCTTGTTTCAATTGCATCTATTATCTTTTCTTTTTGATAATGAATGAGGGATAAATATGGTATGTTTTTGGATAAATTTATTTTGATTAAAAATTGTTCTTGGTTAGAAATTGATTGGCCATATATTTAGGGGGAGCATACATTTAGGGGGAGTAAAATGTTGCATAAAAAAGGGGGGAGAATGTTAACATGTATATTGATTTTGATGATAACGAACTTTATATGTTTTTGACTAAAAATGTTGGAGTTTTCATTAATAAGCAATTTCTTAAAAGCCGTATAATATTTCTAGATATGTTCATGAGATATGAATAATCGTTAACTTTAATCGAAAAATCATTCCCTGAAAAATTTTGTTAAAATTGTGATTTTCGAAGTAAACGGCGAACCGTTAATATCAAAACGGTAAAACGATAATTTCCAGAGAGGCATTAATTGTTGATCCTGAACCATTTAGCAAAAACTGATAAGGCTAGTTTATTTTGGAGGATTCTGGAATTAAACGACGAACCGTTTATATCAAACGGCTAACCGATAATTTTTAGAATAGAATTTTTGTGCTAACCTTGAACTGTTTAATAAAAACAGATAAGCTCTTTTGTTTTGCAGGTTACTGTAAATAATCGGCGAACCGTTAACTACAAACGGTTAACCAATAATTTCTAAAATAAAAATTCATACTAACCTTGAACCCTTTAGCAAAGACGGATAGCCAGAATTTATTTTGCAGGTCTCTGGAAATTAATGACGAACTGATAGTTTCAAACTGTTAACCAATTATTTAGAATTTAGCTCAATGGTCACTTGGACCAGTCAAAACGATTAAATGATAACAATTAATGGCGATATGATTTCTGGCAGCACTATAAGAATTATATTCTTTCGCGACCATATTTTCTGTGACGATATAATTTTTGTCACAGAATGTCACTTTTTACGACCATAGGCAATCTCGTCGCTAAATGTCTTGTTTTTCTGTAACCAAAATTAAGTTCATCACAAAAACTCACTTTTTGCGACCAAACACAATTTTTGTCGCAAAAGCATTTGCCAATTATATTTACTTTTAATTTATTTGCGACCAAAAAAATTGTCGTCACAAATTCTATACTTTCAGCAACCACTTCAAGATTTCTTCGCAAAAAAGAAAGTGATAAAAATAATGTACGACTTCCTTTTTGTGACAAAACTAAATTTTCGTCTCAAAATATCTACTTTTTGCGACCCCTTTCAAGTTGTCGCAAAAAGTCGAAAGATTTTGGCGGGTAATCTACCGCCAACCAAATAATAAAAAAGATATTTATAATACGTTTTGCGACAAATAATTATTTGGTCGCTAAAAATGAAATATTTTGGCGGAAATTGAACCGCCTTATACAATTAAACTCAATTTGAACAAGTTTTTGCGACCAAATTTAAACGTGGTCGCAAAAGACAAGCATGTTATATATATTTGTATTATTCTTCTCTCTTTCATTTTTATCTCTAAGTTCTCTCACTCTTATAATTCTCATTCCCTTGTTCTCACTCTATCTTCCTAGCTTATTTTCCTTACAAACGTTTTTTCTTGGTTACATAATTTTATTTAATTATCATGTGTAGAAGTTAACTAACCTTTGTGCTTTTTTTTTGTAGAAATTAAATATTGAAGATCATATACAAAGAGGTGAAGAAAATCAAGATGCAAGGAGGTGAAGAAAATCAAGAAATTTATGAATAAATATAGTTGTTCCAAATATTACAATGTTATTTGAAGATCATTATGTAATTGTTCCAAGTGTTACAATTATGTAATTGTTCTAAATAATGTAATTTCATTTGCAAAAATTTTTGTGTATTTTTTTTATCAATAATAACTTTTAATTTAATTTTTCTACTTTCATGAAGTTGGTTATAATTGTCTTAATTATTAAAGAAAAATTAAATAAATTATAATTTTATAAAATTATAATTAAAACATAATATTATATTTAAATTTTTTGCAACCAGCCTTACCTTGAAAATAATTAATCTACGACCAAAATTGCTCATCGTAGAAAACATGATTTTGCGACAGCTAAATTTTGTCTCAGAAACATGAAAACCGCGACCAATAGTTATTGGTAGTAGAAAACTTATCAGCGACCAATTAAGTAGCCGCAAAATATAACAATTGACAAAAGATGAATTAATCTATGACGATGTATTTTGGTCACAGAAAGCCATTATCAGTGACGAATTTAACGATTGGTCGCGGAAAAGATTCCTCGACAGACATAATGTGGCGAGTTTGCGACAACCATTTTTTGGTCGTAGATCAGTTTTAGCGACCAAAATTATATATTCTGCGACCAGTGTTTTGGTCGCAAATGACGGCATTTCTACTAGTGCAGAAAGTCAATAATGGCTATTTTTCAGCTCCAACTATAAATAAGCTCAATCAAATTCAAACAAGGGTTGATTAAAGAGTTATCATTGAGCTTGTTATTGAGAATACAACATTCATTGAGCCTTAAATTTGTTCTTGTTTATTTATTCACACATTAAGCATTCATTTGTAATCATATATATTGTATAACAGAAAAACACTTTTGTAATCTTTGTTTTGAGTGAATGTAAGTGTTGTGATACACTTGGGTTAAGAGATTGAGGATAATCTCTTGGTATAAAGGTTGATTGACACCTGTGAAGTCAATTGTAAGTGTTCTTGAGGCCTTAGAGGCTTGACTAGTGGAATCCTCAAGCCCGCTGAGCTTAGAGAAGCGGACGTAGGCAAGGTTGGCCGAACCACGTAAAAATCTCTATGTTTGAATCTCTATTCCCTTATCTCTTTACATTTTGGTTGATTTATTTATTATTGTTTTAAATTCGTTTAATATTCGTATTAAATTTTGTTCAAGCATTGCATATTTTTTTGAAACCCAATTCACCCTCTCTCTTGAGTTGCTTAGATAGTATTTCATTTATAGACATTTTCTTAAAAATTGTAGCAAAATCTCTAGATCCTTATACAATTTACTTGCTAAAGATATACTTTTTATCTTCGATGATTTATATCTTGGGGCAATTGAAAAATTAAAGTAGTTGCTGACCTCATTATCCACCATTCAACCTTTGAACTAGAACTCACCTTTTGAGTTCATATATGATGCACCTTATTATCCAATCGGAGCAATAATAAAGAAAGATTTGATCACATTCCTCATATCATTTACTACGCTAATGACATCAAATAATGCACAATTGAATTACTCAACCATTGAAAAAGAGATGCTAGCAGTAGTGTTTGCATTAGAAAAAAGTCGAACTTATTTCATAAGATACAAAATAGTTGTGTTTACAGATCATGCTGGTTTTAAATATCTTCTTAAAATGAAATACACAAAAGCTAGACTAATTTGATGGGTATTAATTTTTTAAGAGTTCAACCTTGAGTTCAAAGATAAGAAAGATACAGAAAATGTAATGGTAGATCATCTCTCATGCCTCAATTTTGGTAGAATTCCAGAACCATTACCATTGAATCATTTCCACGTGGTCAACTTATGAGTATAGGAGTACTACTACGGTATGCTGATATAGTTAACTATCTTACTATAGTTCAACCTCCAGAGCATTAGACTAAATAAGATAAGACTATATTTTTTGTGTAAATAAAGAATTTCTTTTAAGATGATATTTATATGTTCAAGTATTACGTGGATTAAATAATCAGAAGCGTCCTAGAGAGTGAATTTAAAAAAATCCTTTCATTTTGCCATGACCAAGCATGTGGAGGCTATTTTAGTGCTAAAAAGATGACTATTAAAGTCTTACAATATGATTTTTATTGGCCAACTATATTTTGAGACGCTTACATATTTTTTTCTTTATGTGATAAATGGCAGCATATAAGAAGTATTACACAAAAGAAAATGATGTTACTAAACCATATTCTAATAGTCGAGACTTTAACGTGTGGGGTATCGATTTCATAGGACTCTTTCCTTATTTTTTTGGCATCAATACATATTGGTTGTTGTCCACTATGTATGAAAGTAGATAGAAGCAATTTCGTGCAAAAGTAATGATCACAAGGTGGTGGTAGGATTTTTGTGAAGAAATATTGTTTCGCTATTTGGATTCCGTTGGACGATAATCAATGATAGTGGTACATACTTTGTAATAAACCATTCAAAGCTCTCTTGGAAAAGTATTTCATTACATATTAAGTGGTGACCCAATACCATCTTTACGCCAATGGCTAAGTTGAGATCTCTAATAAGGACATACAACACATGTTAGAAAAGGCAGTGAGACCAAACAGAAAAGATTGGTCATTATACTCAATGATGCACTATAGGCATATTGAACGACTTTCAAAACTTCTACTAGGATGTCTCCATGTAGGCTAGCATATGGGAAAGCTTACTACCTATTAGGTAGAACTTGAGCGTCGTGCATAGTGGGCAATCAAGAAATTTAACTTTGACATGCAATAGGCTAGTTTTGAGAGGAGATTACAAATAGTAGAACTTGAGGAAATTCATAATTATTCTCCTGAAAATTCCAAGAACTACAAGTAGTGGATAAAAGTCTCTTATGAGAAGTATGTTATGATAAAATCTTTTATAATAGGATAGAGAGTACTTTTATTCAATTCTCGACTGTACCATTTCCCAGGTAAAATTACGTTCTCAATGGACTGGTCAATTTGTTGTTAACATTATTTTTCCACATGGGGCCATTGAAAATTGATGATCCAAATAATAGTGTCACTTTTAATGTTAATGGCCAAAGATTGAAACAATATCTAGATTAACAACCACATAGAGAACATAGAGAAATAAATTTGAGTGACCTACTAAATCTTAACTGAGACTTTTTCACATCTCTTTTAGGTGACTTAACTTTTTGTCATTTCATTTTGCTATTTCTATGTTGATTCAAGATTAAATGTGTTTGTTTAACAATTATATTTTATCTCATCACTTATCTTGTGCGTCATGAGTACCTGAATGAGATAAACACTATTCAACCGCCTTTGTGAATTTCTACGTATGAAACTTTACCTAAGAGGCTTGCCCCAAATTTGTAAATCACATCTTATTTGGGATCTATGACTACCAGTATTAGTATCCCATATTGAAGATGTAAAAGGACAACTTAGGAAAATACAGTAATATTTATGATATCCAATTAAATCTTGGCGTAAATTCAATAAAAAAACGATGATGAGTTAATTTTTGAAGATATCCCCCCCCATTTTTTTTTCATTGTACGTTTTCATTTTATTGTTTGCTTTCACACGTGCTTTGCTTTTGCTAGACTGGTTCTTTTTATTTTTTGGTGTGTTATCAATTGTTATCTCGTTCAGGTAGCGGATAATGACATTCTGTAACTATTAAATTTGGTTCCTTCAGTTTACAACATTAACTGATATTCTCAAGTCAAGGTATAGATAGGAATGCAATTTTTGCAAAGCTTTAAAAGGGATTTCCCTCTCTCTCTTAGAATGCAATCCTTACAATCTATAAAGTTCGATCCAAGTACTTATGACTGCTTAAGATGAATAACATCCGTGTAGACATCTATTGACAGGGGATTACCTTCTAAATTTGTTGTTTGCATGCCTAGTTGCAGGAAAGAAAATTATTCATGAAAACGAAAATCTTGATGATTGGAAATTTCTTATAATAATTATGCCCGAATGGACCATAAAAGAATATGTGTAAATTTTTGGGAATGGTGTCAGACAACAGCGAATATATGATTCAATTTATTAGAGATGATTTGAATAAAGAGTCATTGGACGATGTCCTTTTGTCTCTTGAAATGCATCCATGTAGATAAGCACAAAGAGCAATTTCTTAGTATGGACATTATTCTAGAAAGAATGTGCACAACAACGTCTCAAGAATTTGACTATTAACAACCCTGTTTGCTAGTTTATAAGAAAACTAGATGGGAAGTATATCCTTGACCCATAGAGGGCGTTCACGCTATTCTTAGATGTAAAACTAAAGGGAGATGTGAGTTACAGTCAGAACTACTAGTACACATCCTTTTGTTTTACTATTATTTTATTGTTTGCATTATTGCTTTTAATTGTGTGATTTTATATCTAATTACTATTTACTTTCTTTACTATTTTCTTTTGACTCTTGAGCCACGAATTTCACGCATCATTTGAATAACTCTAACCCATATACATATTTGAATCATTATGCATATCACCAAGATCTTTAAAAATGAGCTTCTTTTTCAAACCATTCATAAATAGTTTTTGAGAATTGTCCTAATGGCAGTAACTTTGAATAGATAATTTAAGGACGATTTTATGCTCTTTTTGTGTTCATTATAAAAAATAAAAAGAGTTTGTTCAAGCAGCTATAGATCTTGGTTGAGTACTAGCAAAGAAAAAAATACATATATAAAGGAGGTAACTAAGAGTTATGGAGACTTGTCTCCAAAGCTACTTACACTAGAGGAAGCCAAGTGCTCGATATCATCTTAAAAGTCCTAAACTTTTAGGATGCCCATGTGGCTCACTAATTGGAGACGAGCTAGTTGTCTCAAGTATGTAGGAGAGAATATTCGAGGTTCTAAACCATGTAGACAGTTTTATTTTCTTGCCAGGAGATCTAGAAACTCTAGAGACACTAGTTACATTTGCATCTTATGCTTATTTGAATATTCATTAAAAGATCATCAATTTGTTAAATGTTAATAACTTTTATGACTTTTTAACGACCTTTTTCTTAACCATGCAATTAAGAATCATTTTATTTCATTCATAGTGAAAAAACTCTTTATTTTTGCTCCCAGTACTATGACTTAATTGACATATTACGAGCTTATAGACCAGAACCAGATTCTAAGACCTTTGCATTGGATTGGTTGATTGATGATGATGGTGTAAGTAGTAAGAATCACAAATTAGATTCAACTCTTTGTTTGTGGATATTTTTTTAAGTTTATTATATCAACATTTAGTTGATGTTTTCTAAACCTTACTTCTTTCCTTCAAGACATTAAGGACGATGTCTCATTTTGGTTTGGGGAGAGAATAGTTGACAAGTGTGGAATAATTGATAGTTATGTTCTTGTATCCTTACTGACCCTTTTTATTTATTTTTTTAAGTTGAAGATGGATGGATAAAAAGTGTAGTGACTCTAAAAATGCATCTTCTGAGTATTTATGTTGTTTTCGTAAAAGAAATTAAAAGAACATTGATTTATAATGTTTTCTTTTCATTTTCCTTTAAGCGCTTGTAGCCAATTTAGGTGTGATCTCTTTAATTTCTTCTTTTATTATTTATGTTTTCTTTTTTTTTCACCTTTTTGTATGTATATCTTTAGAGTCTAAAATGTTGAGGACAATGTTTGGAATAAGTTAGTGGTGAGGTATTTTATTTAAAAAATTAAGGAATTGGTTTGATCGTTTGACATTGGATGACAAGATAACTTTTAAATTTTGGTATTTGCTACTTTGCATGTTGATGTTGGCAAATGTGAATCGAGAGATTTAATGAGTGGAATTGATTGAGCTATTTAAAGAAATGTACATGTCATAGTAATTTCCAAGTGAGTTTTTTTAGCCTATTATCCTTTGACAGTAACCTTTTTTATATAAACAGCTTAACAATTCTTTTACAAGATCTCTAAATTTCCTTTTAAGTCAATAAATAAAAAAACATATGCTACTACATCTGAAAGTCTATTGAACTAGTAGATGTAAAAGACTATTTAAAGACCTAAAAAATGATAGAAAAGCCATCTTCGATCATTTTGAACCTTTTCTCGCCATCCTTATTATAAAGTATCTATATTTACGCCTTTTTAGCCTTAAAAAAAAGAAAATTTCTTTGTTAAGTTGCCATCCTATCCTACTCCAATTTGGAGTATATTACCCTAGTTTTTTTTTATGTTTTCCATCACTTATTCATATTTGGGAAAAATATAGATGATTTTTCAAAACAGTGATGCATTACTTTAAAAGTTATAATAATTAAAAAATAAAAAATAAACTAAACTAAATAAATAAATGAAAGAAAGTGAAAAGTATCTTGTAATTTCCAAATGATCTTTATTTCTTCTCAAACATTTATTTTATTTTTCCTATTATTCCTTCTTTATCAGCCGTGTCCATACCTAGTTAAAAGTCCTTCTTGATTTTAGGAACTATAGTTTAGAATAGAGTTAGTAACATGGACTAAAAGATGTGGTGATGTATAAAAATAAATATCAACAATATTGTTAGTTTGACTAGTAATTTATTTGGCCTGAGATCATAATATTGCTTTTTGAGCTATGAACATTATTCTTTCCTGTTGTAAGAGCGAATGATATTGTTTTTCTAATATTTTCTCTTAATCTAACATTCCTTCGAATGACTGTGTGTAATAGGTTTATTTTCTTTTGAGATTATCACTCTTACTAGTGAGATTTTGGAGTTCGATGTGTCATTCTTGAAAGTGGCTTGATTAATGTAGCTTTGATAATTGATCATTTTGCATGGGTTTTCTTAATTGATTTTGATGAATGGTTGATGTGAGAGTGACTTTGCAAGGCTGGAGACAATGCTTATTCCTTTATTTGATTGTCATTAATCTAATTAAAACAATAAACACAATTATCCAAGAAAAAGAGATTCCAGTTTGGGTTTAAATTTTGCTATGTATTATACTAACAATAAGTTGGTTGGGGGGTGGGTTGAGTGTTGGAGAATGTATATTTACAAATGATAAAATCATTATTTTGCACTCTAAGTCTCATTAGCATTTCTATTTTTATGCATTTAAGTCCTTTAAACTTTAACTCTGTGTGTGTTGTTATAATAAGAGCATTTTATGTATCTAAAGAGTGTTTTGGTCATTTCATAATTAATGAGAAATTAGACAGTAAAACAGATGATATTTCTAAGCCTGGAATGGGTAAAAACCTTAGGAAGTGCCTAAGGGTAAAATTATAATTTTAATCATGTTTGGTATCCCAGATGGTGGTATCGTGGTCATAAATGAATTCAGAAGCTTGAAAAACATATAGGACGACTGAAACTAAGGTTAAATCGGACTCTGATTGAATGAAACAAGATTTACAAAAAGTCTAAATCTAGTCTGATAGGACTTATGCTAATTTGGTGGAGCCTAGCTGACTTTGCATTGATTGATGACACGATAACATCCTATTCGACCGAAAAATGTGTGTATGTTACATGCATATACACTGAAACAAGGCCCACTGACTTTTTGTTTAATGACGACGTGGCAACATTCTATTGGACCAAAAATGGGTGTACAATACACGCACATGCATGGATGACAACCCTGATGACGTGTTCCATCTAATGTAATTATGCCATGTGGCACAATCTTATGCATCCGAATTGTTTTCATCCGATGACCATAATTTAGTCATTGTATTTGTAAATAGGAGACTCCCCCCTCTAAGCACATAGTTCTGATTCCAAATTTGAGCTATATTTATGTAGTTCTCACTCTTAGTTCTGATTCCAAATTTGAGCTATATTTATGTAGTTCTCACTCTATCTTATATTTCTACATATTGGTATAAAGTTGTCATTTTACCCCCAGTTCAATATAAGTCGATAATTTAATTTTAAGCTTTAGTTAAAGGTGAAGCCTCAACATAATCCATGAGCTTAATTTAGTAAATTTGTTCATTCACTCTAATTTATCTAGTTTTTTTGACTCATCGTTGATAGAAAGTAAATATTGTCTAGATTTTGCATAGTATACCAGCTCCCTAGCACAAGACCATTACTATTTGGCACGATGAACACTTTACACAATATTTAGTAAAGAAAAAAATCCTCTCTAGTATTTGTGGGCCATCTTGGCCCAGTGTTGACAAAGAATGCGTCTAATTTATTTAGGTGACATTCATGTCGTATTATCGATAAAAAGATTATTATTGCCTACCACAATATATACCTGACACTACATTTAGCAGAAGATTATTTCCCTTGGCGCAATATATATTACAAAAGATTAATTAGGCAAAGGTCATTATTGCCTACCACAATATATGTTTGATATCATATTCATTAGAGTAAGGCTTATGAGGAGTGAAAACACACCCCTCATAACTTAATTGGCACTAAAAAAGAAACGTTAAGCCTACGATGAAATATCAAGTGTGAATCCAGAGAGTCAAATATTTCATTTGCATTGTTTAATCTTTAATTTATTCTCGCCATTTTATTTAAATATTAGGTTAAGATTAACCACCTTCCAATCAATTCAAATTCTGAAAAAGAAAATAACCATATGCACCATTAAATTTATCTCCTCGTGAGGTTGACACTAGTCACCATAAATTTATACTATAACAGATTTGTACGCTTGAGAGTACAATAAAATTTTTACAACAATAACGGTCCCCTATTGACATGTGGCAGCTTTAAAAGGTATTGCGGGAGACATTTTATGCACTTTTCAAATTGTTAAGATGGCTCTTGCTCTTTTTTTGAGATTTTTCGATTTTATCCTTATCACCTCAAAATTTTCTTTTCACACTTCGCAAGGGTACGTTGGGCATACATATTATTGTACACATGTCACACTTTGTGATTCAAATTTTACCACCAATAGAAATAATGTATTTAATTTGGTAGCCTTTTTCCATGAACTTTTAACATACACATTTCATTAAGTCAATAAAATTTTCACCTGATCTCCCTTGCAATGTAGACACGAATAATGTAAACCTGCAATTTTCATAATAAACTAAAAAAAATCACACACACACCCCTTCTAAATTCAGTTGATCTATTACTCCCATCCCATTGATTTATACAACATTTGGGACCTCTAGCTCCCTCTTGCTACTAGCACTTGACTGTTATGTGTGCATCTTGTTAATGTCATGTAGTCAAGCTAAATACATGTACTAAAACTGTAATATCTACGACAAAGTAACTTACAAAGTTTACTAGGCTACCAATGCTTAAGCACGACTAGAATAACAACAAAAGTATACAAAGATTGTTCTGCAATATTAGAGAACACAACTATACAAAAATATAGTCTCTAAGATAAGCTCCAAATCAAAATCAATCCTCTAGTGGCCTACCCTCATAACCATCATTGCCAAAACTTGAAAAATAGGAAGTGAACTAATTTGCAGTAAGTGTTTCCATACAATAATGGTTTTATTTTTAATACTAAAATAATTTAAACATCATGAGCGCAAACAAATACACATCTTTAATGCAATGTGTTCTTTCTTGAATTGAAATTTATATTTTTCTGTCTTTTAACTTGGTTCGTATAGTATTAAAATAAGGGATCACTTATTAGATAATGACTCTATATATGCGTGTGTTCATTTGCACTACAAGAAAATAAGTAATAGATGATGGGAAATAACTGTCATAAAAGGGGGTGCATGACAGACAGTTCATCCGTCATCTATGTCACTGTCATTAATTTATGACAAAATATTTTCCGTCATAAATTCATGATGTTATTTCACAGTCAGATATCCGTCACATAATATTTTAATATAAAATAATTAAATTTAAATTTATTTAATTTTTTCGCTCCTTTTTTTTAAATTTTTCATGGGAAATTAAATTGTCATTTGTAAATTTATTATTTAATTTTGGAGAACTGTTTTATGACAAACTTTATGATTGATATTTCCTGTCATAAAGTTATATTTTTTTAAAATATATTATAATTATAATTTATTTGTGAATTCCGGTTTACAAATTAAATTAATTAATAAAAATGGATTTCATCAAAAAAATAAAAAAATAATATTAATTAACATCCATTAAATCCAACAAATTAATTTTAAAATAAATACATCTAGTATCCATGTCATCACCACCAATAGATAATAAAACATCCCAAATTAAAAAGGACCAAACCAAAATATAAAACAATACTTAAATTCCAATTAAACTTCAAGAAAAATTCAAATTCCAATCATTAAGCCAAGTTACCCAACAAAACTTCCAAAGATTAATGGAAATGCTCTAGTAGCAAGACTTCCAGTAGCAATACCCTCTTCCAGCGGCAATACTCTAATAGCCACATACCCAGCAACTCTCCAACCCACTGTAATTCCAGCCACATACCCACCATCTTCCAACACCATTGCAATTCCAGCCATATACCCAACAACATTCTAAACCAATATATTCAAAATCAATCAAAATACCCAATGTTATCGAATGCACAACATGCACACTACAACCATTAACAGCAACTACTATAATTTGACACTACAACTTTAATTTCAACAAATTGCAACATAAAATTTTCAAAAATGAAAGACCTAGTTACAAAATGTACTTCATGAATTCGGTCAACCAACGAAAGTAATAAACTAGGAAAAGAATAAAAATCCATTTAGTAGCATAGTCCCTATAATCCAAAAAAACATAGAAATGTTGGACCTACAACATAGATTTCCAAATAGAAAAGCAGACTATATATAATTCGAACCTTTAGAATAGATGGGCATAAGCAGGAGCTGGAAATAATAAATAACTAAAAAGCTCAATATATACCAGTGTAATGTGTTCCAAAATTCCTTAAAAACACAGGAACATTTCCACAACAGCAGCACAAAAAATTTGGGAAAAAAAGAAGACTATCTGAACTTCATGTGCCTGTGTAACATAGATAGAAATGAGAGTGAGATAAGAGACAAAAACACTCAAGTCCCTCAAGATAAATAGCCTTCACATTCCTATAAAATTTGAATCACGCTGCCATCACTACAACAAAATTTGGCAAAACAAAAAAAAAGTTAAAGACCCCCCCTCATTTAGTAAAGTCCCTGTTATTCAACAAAAGCAGAAACATCTCACTATCACTGCAACACAAATTTGCACAAATGATAACCAAATTACAAGTTGATTTTATGTGTCTACACAGCTAGAAAGAGGAGTAATAAACTAGAAGATTTAAAAACTCAATAGATTAACCAAATTGCAAGTTGATTTTACGTGCCTAAGAAAAGAATAAAAATCTATTTAGTGGCATAGTCCAATAATCCACAAAAACATAGACATGTTGTCCCTGAGGCATATATTTCCAAATAGAAAAGCAAATTATAATTTGAACCTTTAAGAGCAAGAAATAACAGATAAGAACTAAAAAGCTCATCGTGTTCCAAGATTCCCCTAAAAACACAGGAACATTTGCACAACTACAACAAAAAAAATTGGGGTAAGAAAAAAAAAGAGGGGGAAGACTAATATACTATCTGAACTTTATGTGCTTGTCTAACATAGATAGAAACGAACATGCCAATCACTACAACAAAAAATTGCAAAAATGAAAAACCATAACATAACTGCAACTTTATAGATTTCATTTATTCAAAGATATAGGTGCAAACTTAGAAACAATATGAAAAAACTCACCCAGAAGCTGATTACTACAATCCCAATACTCCTCAAGAACTCGGACCACTTCTTTAACATAGTAGCATAAAGCTTTACAATAGGGACATGACCAACATACACTCTGCTTTGGAAGGATTTAGGTGGTTAACTAAGAAAACGTAAAACATAACTCTTTATACACACCTTCCATTACTCATAAAAAATTAACAATTTCTCTTACCCTACAACATAAAAAATATTGCTCTAAAGCATTCATAATAGAAGAGATAAACTAAAGAGAGGTAGGGGAAAAAAGAAACACATTACAGAGACCCCAAATAGCAGAGTCCGGATACTCTACATAAACTACGAACATTCCAACATCATTACAACAAAAATTTGTAAAATAATCGTTATTTTTAATACTAATATTATTTTTAGAAGAGATTAATAAAACATCTTAATATTTTTTTTCACTAATGTGATTAGAATATGCAGTATTTAATTAGAGAAAATACCAAATTACTTTTACGTGGTATCAACTAAAAAAAAAAGAAAAAGGAGTGATAAAAGCTAATTTCGGCTAACAAAAAGAACATAGATAAAAGAATATCCTAAATTATTAAAGTGCCAAAAACTTGCTTAGGTGTAATACCCCATACCCGTTTTTGACCCTCCACCCAGATATATATATATAGAGAGTAAGAGAGAGTAGGAATGAGAGAGAGGAGCGCGCGGGAGAGAGAGGGAGATAGAGTTGACCCGAGTTTGACCCAGATCCGACCGGGAACCCGCGACTTTGACCCGGCGATATCTCCCAATTCCGGCCACCTCGCCGGCCGTGCTTGGTACCGATTTGAAGCTTGAGAGATGAGCAACGTATCCATGCCATCCTCGTCGCTGGAAACCGACCAGAACGCCGGTGATTTGAGCTCGAAAACTCGCGGCCAAACCCGTTTTCGCCGTCGTCGATTTCACCGGAGTTTGGGCACACTTCTAGTTGGGTTCTCCTCCTCACGTCACCAGCATCATTTTCCGACCAACCTCGTCACCTGAAACGGCCGGATTATCGCCGAACGACCACCGGAAAGCTTGCGGATTTTGTAGCTTCGATCCGCCGCCGGCAACGCGCGTGGGAGGTCACGGCCACCACCTTTGGACTCACCGAGGTCTGAGCTATCAGACCTGAGCTTCCCGTCGCCGTCGGATGAATTCCGGTGACCGTTGACCGGCAAGGGTATTTTGGTAATTTCACGGTCTAAGGGCAATTTTGTAATTTCAAATTTTATGGGTATTTTGGTAATTGTTGTAATTGAGGATAAAGTTGGTAATTTATGATTTTGAGGTTAATTTGGTAATTTTGATATGAGGGTAGTTTGGTTATATTGAATTCAAGGGTAATTTGGTAAATTCATAAATTTGAGGGTAAATATGTAATTTGTGGAATCAGTGGATAAATTGGTAATTTTAAGTTGGGGTAATGAGGTAATTTGAGATTTCAAGAGTAATTCGGTAATTTAAGTTGTTAAGGACATGTTGGTAAATTTATGCTCCGAGGGTAATTTCGTAATTTCTGACATTGTGGTAAATTTTGTGATCTGAATTAGGACAATTTAGTAATTGAAGATTCTGAGGATAATTTGATAAAATAATGATGATGGGGGCATTTTGGTAATTTTGGTATGTAGGGGTATTTCGGTAATTTTGTGCATGCTGGGATAGTTTATTATTGATAGATATTCGTTTCGAGAATTATTATGTAAGATTTGTTGTATTTCAATTTACGGAAATGTTTATGTCGTTTCCTTGATTAGGAGGATCCGCAAAACGAGAATCAACCCGCGGACGTTGTCGACACCGAGTCTGGACATTGTCACTGTGAGTGGAATATACGAAACTTATTTTTAGAGTTAATTATGATAGTAAAGCATGTTTGCAGATTAAGTATTCTAAATGTTTTGATTTAATGAATTCTCGAAATGGATTTAATGTGATTTTCTCGAATTGGATTTAATGTGATTTCCTTGAAATGAATTTTATTCACGTGTTGAGATTATATTAAAATGTTTGGTATCGATTTTGAATAAAGTATGGTATTATGTGAAAGATAAGAAAAGTGGATTCAAATGTGATATGATTTAAAATATGGTTAAGAGGTATGTGAATATGAGTATTATGATTGTTTTTTAAATCATTAAACAGTGCCATCCCCTCCAGATATAGTGATATAAATGATATGAGATGAGAGACCTTTGGGGCCCCTCTGAACACACATAGAGGCTTTGGGCCGTGTGTTTGGGCGCTTTTGCCTTTGGGGCATATGTATGCGGTATGATTATTACAGTGATACATATATTGAGATACAGTGATACAGATATGGGCTACAGACAGTTATTGAGATACAGTGATACAGATCAGTTATTGAGATACAAAGATACAGTGATACAGATATGAGATACAGACAGTTGAGATACAGATGAGATACAGGCCTTTGGGGCCCGTCTGAGTACACACAGAGGCTTTGGGCCGTGTGCTTGGGCGCTTTTGTCCTTTGGGGACTAGATTATGCTTGCACAGTTATGATGAGATATGAGATAGTATTTCCCTGTCTATCCGTTGTAGCTCTAGGGCATGACGTTACCCAAATAGTACGTCATTGCCCGTCCGTTGAGGTCCGGATATGACTAGATTATTCCCCTGGGTACTTGTTTGATGATAGTTTTGGTATTCAGTATTTGATATGATAAGTATTATGTTTCCATCGATTTTATGCAGATTTATGTAATATAGTATTTCAGTGTCTAATTTGAATTAAATAAGTTTATGTAAGTTCTTATGATATTCTAATGAAATTGATTTGAGAAATTGATGATTTGAGAAAAATTAAATCATTTGAAAAGAATTGATTTTTCAAAATTACTATCAACTCACTGAGTTCACTGAGTTTTATACTCATCCCGTTTTTATTATATTTTTCCCCCCACAGGAGATTTGCAGGTACTCAGTAACGAATGTTAGTTTTGAATTTGTGGCCACATGATGGTGCTAGGAGTCGTAGATTTAATATTTTGATATTTGGGATATTGCGAATTGTATTTATTTATTATATTTTGTAATTAAGGATAATCAATGTATTTTAATGGGTGATATGTGGTATGTTGACTTGAGAAGTCGGTTGTGGAGGATGGAAGAATATTGAATTATTTTGGGAGTATTGTTTTGTAAATTGCAGGATTGGGGATGTTATATTTATAAGGGAGATTCTACTGAAATTTTTACAGAATTCTTAGATATCGTAATTAATATCGATTCGAGTTTACGAGTTTAGATAGACTCGCCCTGGGGGGTACGGGGCAGGTCGTTTCATTAGGATATACTCAAAACGGATCTAGACCAATAAAACACTCACCAGAATTACAAATCCAAACCATAAATCTCAAGCACTCGTCAAAATAAGATAAAAATTAAAAAAAATTAAGAAAAAAAAAGAATTAAAGAACAAATATTTAAAATTGCGATTGGAAGTTTCCGTTGAGTTCATTTATACAATCAAGTACAAGATAAGATATGAATACAAAAGGGAAGTAAGAGAGAAAAGCATTTCAAAGACATTATACAATCAAGTACAAGATAAGATATGAATACAAAAGGGAAGTAAGAGAGAAAAGCATTTCAAAGACAAGCTCCCCTATTTGGGTAAAGTACTCAAAAGAAGGATAAATTTAATCAAGTCATCTAACCTGGCAGAAGAAGAAGAAAAGTGATGAATCAAGAATCACAAAAGAAGACCTGGTGAGGCAGCCTCCAAGCTTTAGATTCACTGAAGCACATGTCATCAAGAGCTTCACTATGGCACCATTTGCACTTGGGGTTCTGCGAACACTCAAATCTTGACCCCATTTTGTTGCAGCGTGGGATCCAGTTGCCGTTCCTTTGAACTGCCAATAGGCTTCCATACGATGAAGAAGAGTCGGCGGCTGATAATGATGAAAATTGGTAAAGCGTTGATAGCAAGACGACGAAGATTAGCACTATAAATCTATAACTCGTTGTCATGAGACCCAAGGCGAGTTGGTGCACAAAATGAGCACAGTTGGCCATTGAAGGCTCACGCCTCTAGTTTGTGACAATTGCAACCAACATGAAACAGCTTTGTTGCCACTGTACTACTTCTTTTTGTGGTCATCACATGCCGTCAGCCAACGCTGGAGCCTCGCGTGCAACTAGTAGAGCCATGAGCACCGCCACGCTTCCGTTACACCAAGAAACGCAACCCGATTCGAATGCTTCCGCCATGGTGGCTATGGATGTGAGCATCTACCTAGGTTGATTGAGAGTGGTTATACAGAGGCTAGGGTTTCAGGTGGTTTTAGGAGAGAAGCGTTTGGTGTGAGAATGGGTGGGAACCTCAACACTTAGGAAAACAAATCGAGGGTTTCTTTTTAATTTTAACTTTTTATTTTTATTTTAATAGCTTTTTTATTTTATAATAAAAAATTTAAATATTTAATATTTATAAGCAAAACATAATCATTCCAACTTAAGTAAAACGACAACGTTTCTTGATTCATATAATATTTTATTTCAAATAATACAAAAAATTTCAATCAAAGAAGCGCTAAAATCAAGTAAACATTAAAATTCTATCATGAATACTTGATGTAATATATTCTATCACAAAGTCGCCATATATTATTGACATAATTTATTTCTATCACGAGTCCATCATGAATACTTGATAGACACAAAATCTATCACGACTCTATCATACTTTTATGACGTACGCCATTTCCGTCATAAAGTGTCTGTCATCTATTGTCAGTTTTCTTGTAGTGTTGTGTGTGGGTGGATGGGTGTGGGTGTGTATGTGGAATCATAATTTTGATGATAAGTTACATTTAATTTATATTACAAAAGATTAATTAGAGTTAGAGAATGATGAATATATGGACAGCTCTTTTTAGGAATTTTTGTAAAGATATGGAGAAAGCAACTAAATATTATATTTAATAATAAGATGGGGCTATTTGACCCATTAGAATACTTTCTATAGTCACCTTTCAATCTATGTATTTATTACAAAAGTATCCTTAACTTGAATTACTTTCGTAACTAAACAACTATAGCTCTTTAGCATGATTTCTCTTCTAATGTCATATGTGTGTGTGTGTTCACTATTATTTCCTTTTTTCCTCTCTTTGCAATTGTTTTGCAGACTTATGTTCATATTGGTTCTCGTAGTTTGCAAGCTTTTCTTGGAATCAAATCTATTTCAGTGTTCCCCATCCCTCAAATTTTTATTACATGTATGTGCTCTCAATAAAATGGTTACCATCAACTATTAATTTAATTTAGAAAAGATTCATTGATAAAAGTTACAACACTAAAGTGTTTGATAAACACTAGCTGCTGTAACTTAGAAACTAAGTTGATTTGATTTTACACATGTATGATAAAAAATCTATTATATATTTATTGATTTTATCAAAATAATTATTTAAAATTTATATTGACTACATAATATTAACTTCTATTGCAAAGTTAAAGTTTTTTTTACAACAGCTGTAATTTAAAAGTTACAACGCCTCGATCCCAAATAGGACCTTATTAACATAGTGGTAGAAAGAGAAATAAAAAACTTACTCTTAGATCAAAATTATTTCTCTTAAAAAACTTTGTTCTGTATAACTTAATTTTAGGTTAATTACGTCTGAAGTATTTTTTCCTAATCTATCTTAAATTTCTAGCTTTTCATGATGGAATTTAAGAGTTCATTTTTTTCTTTTCTTTTTTTTGAGAAAAACACAATATACTTTGACAAGGGCCAAGTCGATTAGCTTATGATACCTTATTTCAGTTAAAGATTTTGAAAATGCAAGTCTGTTAGAGTCTTTATTAGGTACAGAGGTGGACCCAGGACTTTAAAGTACCCTCGGCTAAATATGAAAAAGAAAATTATATTGTAAAATGGACTTAAAGTTTCATAAGTAGAAAAAAAATACATCTAATAAGAAGGGGACATTAGAAGCCTTACCCCAAATAATATTTACTGTAAACAAAATAATTATATAAAAAAGTTGAAAACAAAAATGTAATTCAAAACAAAAATGCTACTATAGTTGTACTTTTCGTGGCTTCAAACAATCATCAATTATAAAATCTTAATCAATAGTATCTACAATTTCTCTTTTAGCATAGACAACTATACAATCTAAGAGAAATTCATTTTCTAGCATAAACAACTATACAATCTAAAAGAAATTCATTTTCCATCTTATTGTAAAGTGATGTCTTAATAAGGTTCATAGTTGAAAATGCATGCTTTGTGATGGCTGTAAAAACTAAAAGAGTCAACATTAGACGAATTAGTTTATCAATCAAGAAATAGTGTTGCGAATTCTTTGTTTCAATTAATCGTCAGCCTAACTTAGAAGGTGAAGTAACTTTTTGAAAAAGTTGATGAGAAAGCACATCAAATTTATAATGTTCTAATTCTCTTCTCAAAGCAAGAATCTCATTTGCAGTGAAATTATAAGGATAAAATTTCTTAGCAAGACAACAAATATGGTCAGTATCAGATAATTTTAAACAAATATGATCAGTATTAGATAATTTTAAACAAATATGATCAATATCAGATAATTTTAACCTATCGATTGGTCTAAAGCTGAGCTTAGAGTAAGAAGTTCTATAATTTACTATGGGAACGTGCTATTTATCTTTGTCAATTGAAAATCTATTATAGCATTAAATACGTCCAAGTGATAATGATGTTCAATTGTAACATAACTTTTTTGTTGACAAGAACATCGTGTATCCTCCATATAACATTCATATCAGGCACAATAATGTCATGCTTTCCACAAAATGATACCATACTTCTAATAAAATCATCCCAACTATTATCTCAAAATTCTTGCAAAAGCCTTTTACTACTTGTGACATATTTCAAAGCATTCAAGATGTCTAAAGATTTTATCGATAGTGCTCAACAAAGAATGTAAGAGATTCCAAGAACTTTATCCAACAAAAGCCAAATGAACACAAACTCAAAGGATTTCATGTCTCTATGCGCACATTTAGCTCTCTACGCATATGTCAACTAAGTTCATCATCAATCATCTTTCTTAGAACTTCAAGAGTTGCATCAAATATCTCAATAAACCTACCGATAACTCTATAAAATGATAGTTATCATGGTGTTTTTATGCTTAAATCAACATTACTTAGAGAGTAGATGATATGTTGTCATTGCATTTTAGTTAGATTTTGCATGAGTAGTTATTTAAGTTTAATTTCGATAAAATTCATGTGTTTTTAAATTATTGTGTGCTCTGATTACATGCATAATTGCAGGTGACCAAGAAGCTCAAATTTCATGGATGGAACGTTGCAGTAGTAGGCTTGCAAAGTTACAAAAGAACTTGGATGCAATGGAATTAAAGCAAGTCTGGAATAATGACGATGCTGGAGCAACATGTTGTTGCACTGTTGCTGTAGCAACAATTGAAGCAACGATAAACGAGATTTCACATGTTAGATACAAAATTACAATCTAAAGTTTCCAAAAATAAAAGATTCACTGCCATACGTTTCTGGTAACCCTAATTTCGACTTATAAAAGGAGCACATTACAACGAAAAATGGAGTCGTCATTGGAGAGAAGGAATTAAGAAACATCACAAGAGAAAACAAGGATCAAAAGATAGAATTGGGGGCTACAACGAAGGATTAGGAAAAGCATCGAAGGAAATCACAAGGATAAGCGGATTTCAACTCTTACTCTCGTTCTCTTGTTTTTATTTTGTTATGAAGATTTGTTTAATGACTGAAACTATTTTCGTTCTTGTTTTCTCACAAATTATGAACTAAAATTACGTGTGGTTGGCTAATAAACAATCTTGAAGGTTAATTGAGTGATATTCTGTGTTGTTGCATGTTTATTATGACATTTTTTTTATAATACTTATTTCAATTCTCTATTTCGGTTGACCACCCATTTAGTGATATTAACTAAGAAAGAATCTTAAAAAGGCATGACTTAGTAGAACATGTCGAAGCAATACTTGGTTTTAGATTGAGTTTTTTTAGTTGAGTTTAACTTGATTCGAAAAAGGACATGCTTAATCTAAAATTTGTGATGAACTAGGCATAAGGATTCATCTTGTAAGGTAATTAGAACCTAGGCATGTAATATTATATCTTATGTTAGCATAACAATTGGTTATTGTAAAGTTGCATTAAGATATAAGATATCTAACAAGCGACAGTTGAAGGTACATAAGGATTCAGGCCAATGCTGTAGCAATCGAACAAAAAATTAGGAACATAGTCAAAACCATTAAGTGAGTTTAATCGCTCAACTACCTATTGACAAACGGGAAGATGCGTGGATGGCGTACATAAATATGGGATCATTCTAACTCGAGCTACAAAAGTACCTATCAACTAAACATAGTATGCAAAATCGACGATTTCAATTTTCTTGGTTTTCAAAATTTCCTTGTCTTGAGTATTCCATATCAAAAGACAAAGCATTTTGTTTTTCATGCTTTTTTTTTCTATGATACATCAACTAAGAATGATGCATTTATTGTTGATGGTTTTCAAAATTGGAAGTATGTTTCTTGTGACAAAAAAAGTACTTTTGCAGTACATGAAACCAGTCATAGTTCTTTTCACAATGCTGCTGTAGTAAAGTGGAGCAATTTAATGGATCCATCTCGACATATTGACAAAAGAATCAATTCACAGTCTTTAAAACAAGTTTTAGAGAATAGATTGCAGCTAAAAACCTCAATAGTACCTACTAAGAGGTTAGCAAAACAAACTTGTGCCTTTAGAGGTCATGATGAGTCTGTTAGTTCTCTTAATTGTGAAAATTTTATTGAATTAATCAAGCTGTTAGCAACAATGAATGAGGAGATTAATAAAGTTGTGTTAGAAAATGCTCTTAAAAATGCGTAATACATAGCACCTACTATTCAAAAGGAGCTATTGAATATTCTTGCTAATAAAGTGCAACAGAAAATTCAAGAGGAAATTGGGGATGCTAAATTTTGTATTCTTGTTGATGAAGCACTTGATGAATTTCACAAAGAGCAAATGACTATTATTTTTAGATATGTTGATTGTGATGGGTTTATTAGAGAACGTTTCTTTGAAGTTGTGAATATTGATGACATAAAGACTTTTAACTCTAAAAAATGAGATATGTAATGCTCTTGTTCGGTACAATCTTTTAGTTGAAAATTTAAGAGGTAAAGGGTATTATGGTGTTAGTAATATGTCAGGAGAGTGGAATAGATTACAATCTTTATTTCTTAATGATTGTCCATATGCCTATTTGATAACTTTATGAAATGAGAGTTATCATGGTGTGTTTAAACATAAACTAATATTGTTTAGAGAGTAAATGATGAGTTTTTATTGCATTTTTAGTTACATTTTGCATGAACGTCTATTTAAGTTTAATTTTAATAAATTGATTGTGTTTAGATCATTTTGTCCTTTGATTATGTGTGTGATTGTAGGTGACAAAAAAGCTCAAGCTTTTTGGATGGAATGTTGCAGCAGGAGACTTACAGAAATGACAAAGAATTTGCCTGCAGATGAACAAAAACGAGTTTGAATTAAAAAAGATGTTGTAGTAATTGTTGTAGACATTCGGGAGCGAATATAGACAAGACTACCCACTTGTTAACTAACAAAGCAATTATAGGCAGCATAAAAGGATATGCAATCCAAGGATTTAAAAAGAAAGGGGGCAAGAGTCGTCACTCAAGAAAAATAAAAGAAAAAACAGAAAAAGAAAAAAAGAAGAGAAGAAGAGAGAGTTGAGGGCTGCAGCAAGGGATTTTTGTAAAAAGAGAAGGAAGGATCGCAAAAATCTAGCATAACTTAATTCCTCATCTTTATTTTCTTAATTTCTTCTCTCCATGGGAACGTATTTGATGGCATAAATGAGTATTGTTAATGTTATATCGCATATCATGAACTAAACTTTGATGTAGTTGGGTGTTAAATAAGCTTAACGGTTATTGATAAGTTTTGATTGAGATGTGTAATTTGGGGTCATGTTCTAAATAAGGGATGTCAATAGTGGATGTAATATCGAATTCAACTCTTTGAGAAGTAGGAGAACTTGAGGCATCAATATTGTATGGAGAACCAGCCTCATTTGATAATTGACCACCATCTACTTTGGCAAGGAATGAAAGGAGAGTTTCCCTTGGCTTGGATTTGTGGGACATTATATCCTATGATACATGAAATTAGATAAGAGTTGATTAATTAATTAATAATTACAAGCTTAATTAGAATGCTTAAATAAAATAAACAATTAGAACTTGTTCCTCTTTTCAATTTTAAAAAGATAAGATGACAACAATAAGTATTTTCTTAAAATGCTCTCTAGTAATTGTTCCAACAATTTTACACACACACACACACAAAACACACACAATCTAACTCCAATTGTCAAGCCGACACCTTGTACAATTGTACAGTTATTGAATTCAATTTGCTTAAGTTTACCAACCAACTTCTAGGACACAACATTGATTTAGAATATATGGAGAGCAACTAAAATTAAAATTTTACAAAATATTGAATCAAAACAAATTATAGGAAAAAAATAAATAGCCAATAAGAAATTCAAAATAATGAATCAAAATACAATGTAAAGCAAATAAGTAAAATCCATCACAAAAAATAATCAATTTGTATAAGTTCTGAAAGCATACCAATAGAAAAAGCTAAAAGCCAAAGAACTTGGAAGATCAAGAGATGAAGAATCGTGAAGGGGACCACCATTTTTTTTTTAACTAGAAAATACAATCGCGCTTCACGCGGTTTTGAAAAAAGAATTTAGTATTATCATTTTTTCTTACTTTACACTTGATGAAACTGATAAAAAATATGAATTGATTTTTTTTTAAGATGAGACAGCCTTATAAAAAAACAAAAAAAAAACTATTAGCCAGCAATACAAATAAAGACGCAACACAAGATAAAGAATAAAATGAGAAAATATATTATAAAGTGATTTTATTCAATCAAATTGTGTGTGTATAAAACAAAAAGATAAGCTCTCCTTTTATAGTTACATAATCACTCCATGAAATTAATAAAAAAATATGGATCATAATTCCTTGTGAGATAGTGGGAGTTATAGGGAAGCTAAATGTTGCTAATGAGAAATAGTGAGGAGACTAAGAGATATATATTATGAACATCTACATTTATTTTAATAAATTCATAACACTCCCCCTTCGATGTTCATTACAAAGAATATGCCTCATTAAAATCTTTACATAATTATTATTGTGTAATAACAATCAAATTAATTATGAGAAAATGAAAAGCCAAATCTACAAGAAAATTTCTCTATTTATTAGATAATAGAGAATATACAAAGATGGGAAATGGTGATGCCACATCACCTCCTCAACTCCCAGCTTTATATATATATATATATTCTTAGCCTTAAGTATTGTTCTCGGTGAAAGTGAAGAAGAAGTGAATTAGGTAAAGTTATTTTAGTTTGAATGGCGCTCTTGTAATTAATCATAGGTGGCATATTAATAAATTTAACTAACATAACTGATCTTTTTCTTTTCTATGCCGGGCTGCCCGCCAACGGATCCGCCACAGATCAGGTGATAAAATGGAGTTAGTAATTAGGTCTATACATTGATCACCATATATTCATAAGTCGCTTATGTAATTAATGTGGACCATGAGACGCATAATATTGTCATCTCTATTGAGATCATGAGATGCTTACAAACGAAATTATTATCTTTCGCTAAACTAAACCAAGATTTGGAAACACAATCCAAAATTAATTGTATTATGAACTTTCATGCTGATTCACATGGATAGCGTACAGGGATGGAGAAATCATTAATGGTGACTTGGTAACAGAAAGCAGTGCAATATGGAGAAGCTACAGAGGGGCATGGGCTCGCATCAGTTATGTTATTATTGCTTTTCTTTAAAATTTGCATGCATGATGTTTAAGAAGAGAAAATAATGTAACTAAGAGAGAAGACACATGATGAGATTAAAAGATTGTAAGATTTCTGATTTAATTTTTAGAAGAAAAACACTTCTATTGTTTTTAGAAATTATTTTGGTCTCTTATAAATTTTTAACACTTCGTTTCATTTCTGCTCTGTTACAGCGTTGACAGAAAATAGATTTGTTGAAGTGTAAATACAACGGTTAAAACATAAATACAAACTAAATAAGAGAGGCCGGTAAATGCCTCCCTTTTGTCTTTAACATCCTATATTTTTGTTTAATAGCCCATAAAATTCCTATAGCTTGTAAAAGAAAAAGTTATTTAAATTAATTAAACTACTTCTAAACCCATATTTGAAAATAATTTTTAATTATTAAAATAGCCTTAAAGCAAATTATAATTTTGGATACTCCAATAACAAATCTGAATTTTTCAATTATTAATTTTTAGGAGTGGAAAAAAGATAGGCACGCCTCCAAGATTTAGAAAAATGGTCGCATATATTGTAAGTTTTCAATAAGAAATATCAAGTATAACCCTTTTGTTCTATTAATCTAAAAGAATTGACTCCAATGTTTTATAATCAATATAAATATAATATTATCACAATAAATATAATAATATTTACATTTTGTTCCCCCCAAAAATGTCATATTAAAAGTTATTTGTTTGGGCATAAAATACCGAACAAAAAATTAATGTATAATTTATTACAATTGAATATTTGATTACTATTTTTCTAAGGTGTTCATAGTTTGTTTGGCAAAATAATTATATATATGCAGTATTTATGTATACGTATAAAAATAACCGAACTGATATTATCAAAGTGAAATATGAGTTCTAAGAAAAATAATAAAATAAAATAAAATAAAAATTCATGATAAATATATATTACAGATTTCACAAGTAATTTTGATGTGATTAAAAGATTTGCGATTAAAGTGAAAAATCGCACTCAAAGTTGATTTAGGTATTTAAAAAATCAATTGAGAGGAATAAATTGAGAAACCTTAAAAAATGTAAACTACACACATAATCATTAATATTATTAAAATACACGTACAATTTTTTCAACAAAAATGAATTAAATTGGATATTAATATTTTGTACAGCTATACATAGGGCGCATGTGTATCTTTAACGTAATGATTAATTGATTTAATTTCAATAAGTTGAGTCATTAAGTAAGCTTTTTTTTAACTTAATGAAATTTTTTTAGTTATTAAACTAACTTTTTTTTTAATTTTTTGTTTAATATAAAATGTCTTAATGACATCATTAAAAGATATTATTCAAAATATCATTATCTAATTATTTTATTTTCGTCTTTGCCTAAGTAAAACTTATGAATATTTAGCATTATTTTTCATCTCTATAACTTGTGATAACATATTAGTATATTAGTATTATTTTTATCTTTCTATTTTTTTCAAATTAGCATTATTTATCTCTATAATTTCTTATAAATAATTTTCAAACAACACATAATAAACAACATGTTCCAATTTAGAACATTAAAGAGTTGTATTCATCACTTGAACATGATTTTATATTATGAAATACTATTTTATTCATGTTCATTGAAATGTTTATCATTTATTTAATATTTAAAATTTGTAAGGATATAAATGTAAAAGCGTTGGTTTTCAAAATTTTAAGTTGAAAAAAACAGACAACTTAATATTTATTACTAAAGATTCAGATAGAAAAATAAATATGTCATTTAGATTACGATACTTATCTCTAATCAGAATTCAATCTAATTCAAGTTTATTTAGATCTATATATATATATAAAGCTGGGACTTGAGAAGGTGATGTGGCATCACCATTTCTCATCTTTGTATATTCTCTATTATCTAATAAATAGAGAAATTTTCTTTTAGATTTGACTTTTCATCTTCTCATAATTAATTTGATTGTTATTACATAATAACAATTATGTAAAGATTTTAATGAGGCACATTCTTTATGATGAACATCCAAAGGAGAGTGTTATGAATTTATTAAAATAAATGTAGATGTTCATAACATATATCTCTTAGTCTCCCCACTATCTCCCATTAGTAACCTTTAGCTTCCCTATAACTCCCACTATCTCACAAGGAATTATGATCCATAATTTTTCATTAATTTCATGGAGTGATTATGTAACTATAAAATGAGAGCTCATCTTTTTGTTTTGTACACACATAATTGGAATGAATAAAATCACTCTATAATATATTCTCTCATTTTATTCTTTATCTTGCATTGCTTCTTTATTTGTATTGCTGGCTAATAGTTTTTTTTTTGTTTTTTATAAGACTGCCTCATCTTAAAAAAAAATCAATTCATATTTTTTATCAGTTTCATCAAGTGTAAAATAATAAAAAAAAGATAATACCAAATTTTTTTTTCAAAGCCGCGTGAAGCGCGGTTATATTTTCTAGTTTCAAATAAAAAATAAATGCCACCACAAACGTTCTCTAGCGCAAGCGCACACATGAATTTTTGTGCGAAAATAGGACTTCACACTGGTGTTAAATGCTTTTACAATAGTATGAAATGATTTTTCAATAATTTATAATACTGTAAAAGTATTTGACACTGATGTGGAAACCCACAGCCATATTTTTAAAAGTGCGGGGCACCGCGTGGGAGAATAACTACGCCTATATGCAATGATGGAAAATCAGATTATAAATACTGGCACAATACAACACTTAATTTGTTGGATCCACTACATATATGTTCTGATATTGTAAAAACATGAAGATCAAGGCGTCTTGCCTCTTTCTCTTAGCTCTGCTCGCTACAACTTGTGACTCTTCGGGATTCGACCACTTTTGGCTAGTCCAGGTGTGGCCATCTGGCTATTGCTTGCAGGCAAACTGCCCTCAGACTTCGGACAGGTTCATCATACATGGCCTTTGGGCAGTGAACGTCGTTGACAAAACATTACCAGGTACGGCCGGCAAGGGAGACCCCAGCATTCGTCCATCGGTACATACTTCCCCACCCTGCCTGTTGTTTGCATCTCATTTTTTTTATTAATTTCCATCATGATCCGATCCCACCACTTGTATTTATATGTGTGTGTCTATATATATAGAGAGAGAGAGAATTTTTCTCTAATGTGGGTGTTCTTATTTTTTTCATGCGGACATGCGGATACGCTTTTAAGCCATGAGATTTAAAAGAGTTAGTTTTTAATGCATAAAACCACACGGTTTAAAACCGTGTCCGCATTAAAAAAAAATGAAGACGTTTGCACATGAGTATTGTATATATTATCTATTAATTAATTATTACTACTTATGAAGATTAAACCCCTTCGGAAAGATTTGATGTGCTATTGGCTACCTCTCAACGAAAACAATTTAAGTAGAGCGGAAAATTTTTGGATCTATCAGTGGAAAAAACATGGTAGTGCTGCTAAAGAATTCATCCAGCCACGCGATTATTTCCAAATGGCTTTGCAACTAGCAAAGGATACAGACCTACGGAATACTCTTCAAAATCACGGAGCAGTTCCCATATTGCCAGACGGTGGCAGTTACAATAAAAGAGATTACAAGGCGGCTATAAAGAACAAAACCGGTCACGATCCACTACTTAAATGCGTTAAAGGAGATGACGGTATTTCTCATTTAAAGGAGGTGATTATATGTGTTGATGACCAAGCACAAAGTTTCATTCAATGCGCTAAACAAAAAGATCGCTGCTATTCTGATATCATGTTTGACGTTCCTCCCCGAACTAATTAATTCTAAGCAAAATATAGCTTAATTAGTTAGTTACCGTTTCTGGGTATCATGAATTCCATAGCTGCAAGTTCGCATTCTATATATACGTTAATGCAAATTTTAGCTCAACATATATATATTCCATCAAATTATTCCGATTTTCTTAAACAGGTATATGTTAATTATTTCTTTCATTAATTTGTGTGTGTGGAATAATAATCTTTATGGTGAATTAAATTTCATTAATGTTACGAAAAATTATATAGGGTTAGGCAAGGATGAACATGTCGGCAGGCTCTTGTCTGTAGTGACAAGAGATGGATAATAGATATTATATTTAATAATATTATCATGTGCTTAATTTAATTTTTAGTATATTAAGATGTGCATTTTGATGAAAAAAATTATTTTTGAAAAAGTGGGTGCTGAAAGTATTTTAGGTGGCCTTAAATTTTCCAAGTAATTAATATTTTCGAAAAGTCAAATTGTTATTAACTGCGAAGTTATTGCCCACCCATGAAATACCTGCAACTAAAATCTAGCCCTGTTAATTCTTAAAAATAGTCGATCCAATTTATTTATAATTTTGGCAGGATAAGGCATTGATTTGGGTTAAGGAAAAAAAAGTGGAGAGAGATTTAATGGTGATGACAGGCTATAATTATGGAGAATTGACTGAGGATCTGCTGGTTGAGACTCTCTCAAGGTTGCCCGTTAAATCACTAATGCGATTTATGTGTGTTTCAAAATCTTGGTTTAGTTTAGTGAAAGACCCTAATTTCATTTGTAAGCATCTCAATAGAGACGACCATAAGCGTCTCATGATCTACATTGGATATTATGTTGACGATTTAGTTGTAGCGCCTGATTAGACATTGACATAATTGCGTTCCCAATATCTTGAAGCAGAAATGAGGGATCATATTCCATTTGGCCTTTGTGAGGACATATTTTGCCTTTCCAAACAATGGAACCTTAACCCAATTAATTTATGGAATGTTTCCTTGAATGAGTACAGAATTCTTCCAAAGCCGCCTAACCTAGAGATGGCATTAGTGGTAGTCTTTCCTGCAATACAAGAATTTTCGTTAGTAATTTTGCAGATGGATTAGATCCCACGACGAATGATTTCAAGTTGGTCATGACACAAACCTTGCAGGACGAGAGAGGAATGCTATCGATCAATGATGGCTTCCCTATTATTGAGGTTTACAACTTTAGCACTAAGTCTTGGAGAGATGTGGAGGAAAGGTTATTCCCATTGGAATGTTATTTAGGGGGCGAAGATATGAACAATGTCTACCAGAAGGGATTTTGTTATTGGGTGGCATTGGGAAAAAAATCCTTACGATTTTGTGATTATTTTCATGAAATGAAAGGACCTCCAGTTCCTCAAATTACAACAGAAGAAGAGACCAATTGAACGATTGGAATACACGATGATTGCCTCTCTCTCTAGTACACGTAGAAGAGTCGGGACACTCTTTTGGCACATGGATCATGAAAGGGGTTTTTGGACCAAACACATGACTTTTGGACCCTTTTTAGGAAGGGTATAAACCAATTGGATTTTGGAGAAATGATGTATTATATCCATCAATTGGGGATCGTCGATTGGTCCTACATGATTCCAAATACGAACAAGTAAGGAATCTTGGAATTACTGGTTTATGGTTTTCAGTTCATTTTTCAAAAGAAAGTCTTATTCCAGTCTGAGAATAGGAGGATATGTAGCTTGTTGAATGTTCATAGTCTTGACATTACATGGCATGTTTTCGGTGTATTTTCATGTCTTCAATTTATATTAGCACGATCCTTAGACAGATAATTTATTTTGCGCTAGAGTTTGTTGCAATAACAACATCGATATTTCGCTTGAAATTCTATCTCTTAAAACTACCGGAATTAATATTTTCCATTAAAATCCAACCAATATTGAAGGGCCGATGGCCCACCAGCTCTCTTTCGGCGATGACCCATTGCTTACATTAGTAGATGTGTCATCGCCTAGAAAAAATAAAACTCGGTATATTCAGTTTAACTGAATTTCGTGGTAAATATCATTTTTCTTGTAATGACCATTCACATATAATACATTTTAGAAATTTCATAATACACTCCTTTCTTATTCATCTTGTTTTCGTTAGATTTTGGGGGTAGAAGAAGGTAAACCTATCTAAAACAATGAATTTTTATTTTTGGGGAAGACGAGATACCTCACTGGTTTGTTGTGTGCGGTGCGGTGTATCTGAAGTTCGGGGAAGGCGAAAAGGGGAGAGGGAATGGTAACAATGGTAAAAGGTCAGAACCAAGAGAGATGTACTTCAAAATGAGCTTCACGCCTGCAAAACAGTAAAATAAAGTTTAGAGGTGAAGCCAGGGTACCCTGGTGTTCACACTCTGACGCTCAAGTTAACAAACTCAAGCTTTTTGTGGTAAAGAGAGCTGGCCAGCCCTCTGTAAATCAAGGTTTAAGGTTGAAGAAAACCTATTTTTTCGGAGTGTGAGTGTTTGTGGGTGAATGAGATGAAGGACAACATTTGTCCATGAGGTTCCTAAAATCGCAACTTTTGTGCAGTAAAATTAAAACGGACGGCGGAAGCTCTAGAAACCTCGGATCGGCTTCATTCAAAAACGAAAATCAAGAAGAAAGATTGAAGTTTAATTACCTCACTTGCAATTTCGAAAACGACTTCGTAAGGTAGGAGAAAACGACTGAAAACAGCAAGCTACGAACACTGTCCAGAAAATAGAGCTCTGCACGAACAGCTTCTGTTTTGCCACGATCTGAGATCCTTAAAGCACCCCAATTGCGATGCCTCTAATTAGTCCACACTTAGAAATGTTCTAGGAGTTCAGAGGATTTGGAATCTCGAAATTTCGTTTAGAAATGAGAGAGATAATGAAGAAACATGAATGCTAGTTCATGATGATTCATCCCACCAAATAAAGCTACCATTATCGCTAATAATGGCACCAAACAATATCATGTGCTAGACCCACCCACTTAGCTATTATTTATTGAAAGTGATCTTATCACTTAAATAAATTATTTAATCAAATAAATAAATAGCTAAATTAATTAATTTCGTAATTAATTAATTAACCCCATTTTGATCAAATCAAATGGTTAAATGTGGGCTCATTTTGTGACATGTTCTAATGCTTTCTCTTAATCCATATTAGATCCAATAAAAGCCCAAAATTCTAAACCCAAAATTGGTCTAGAAGTCCATAATCATATATGAACCCGAACATGTCCAAAATGGTCATTTTACGAGCTCGATATTACATAATGTTTAATGGAGGATTTACGAAATTTATTTTGTTCCTTAAACTATTTATGGAACATCTAAATTTCTATCTTAAATCATATTTAAGATATATTTATATATATATTCATTCTTAATGAATTATAATATAAATATTGATTTTCCTAAAATTAGGAAATTTAACTTCTCATTTTCTAGTAACTCCTTTTCATTTCTATTTAGTGTGTGACCTTTTATATTCTTAGTTATAAGGTAGTAGAACTATTTTAATGATAACTCTTTATTCATTAAATGATGCTAAACTCTTTAGTCATCAATTAGAACTTTTCTAATGACCTTAAGATGCATTGCTAATACGTTTTACCAATATTGATCTTAAGGTTTCTACAAGTCATGAGTGACACCTAGCAGTATATCACAACTATCCAAATAACAAGAATTGTTGGATCTATAGAACCTATTCCATTGTATCTCTATGTCTTGGTCTCTTCATCATCCATGTCCAGAGAAAAGCACGGCTTATAGTTTATTATGTTAAGCAGTTATGCTTTATCTCAAAATAAATCTAAATGAACTTGACATGAAAATATAATTTGAACTCCTTCAAATATATTTCACCTTGGCCAAGGATTTCTCATGCCAATTCATATTATCTCATAGGGACATCCTTTTTGTATATTACAAAGTGATGAATTCCATATTGGTCATACACTTGTCTTCATACATAGCCAACCATGACAGCTATTGCTAGATCTCTTCCGTGATTAGGAATCAATCATTATGCTTTCACATATCAGAGATGTCTATGTATAAGACATCTGTTATGCCTCAGGTCTAAAGACTATTACTAAACATAGTGTCTATCACAATGTATAATAAGCCATTAACACTCAAAACCATATGGCTTACTATATTTTGGTCAAGTTCAGTAAACTTGTTCTCTCAACAAGTACCTATGTGTTTGACTTGACATCTCATGTCAATGATATGAAACTCACAATCCATTTTAGTATCACATACCATAAGGAGTCATAACACATACTAGTGTTTATAGGAATTTATAATGTCCAATTATAAATCCACCACTAGGAACTATTTTAGAAGTATAGTACAAAGGATATACGTTTCATATTCTCGACAAACTCGAGAATGTGTTCCTTAACTATTTTACTTCTTGGACTATATTCATTAAATTAATTTATGAATATTGATAACTTTGCCATTTTAATAAATATCAAAATGCTATTCAAATACAATAATTCCCTAAACAAACAAACACCATTTGATTGGCCTTTAGGGCATATTACTAACAATCTCCCACTTGCACTAAAGCCAATCGCTATGGTATCTCATACCCATCTTCTCAAGATGACGATCTAACTGCTGTTGAGTAAGTGCTTTAGTCAGAGGATCCGCAGTGTTATCAGCGGAGGCTACTTTCTGCATAGTGATATCACTCCTTCCAATGATTTCTCTGATAATATGATATCTTCTCTCAATGTGTTTGGACTTCTGGTGAGACCTTGGTTCCTTAGCTTGTGCTATAGCTCCATTGTTGTCACAATATAATGAGATTGGCAACGCAATGGTTGGAACCACTCCAAGTTGTTGAATAAACTTCCGTATCCAAACAGCTTCTTTTGCTGCATCTGATGCAGCTATATATTCCGCTTCAGTGGTAGAATCTGCAGTAGTTGCTTGCTTAGAACTTTTCCAGCTTACTGCTCCACCATTGATAGTGAATAAAAATCCTGATGTAGATTTTCTATCATCTACATCTGACTGGAAATCTGAATCTGTGAAGCCTTAAATTTTTAGTTCACTTTCTCCATATGTTAAGAATAAATCTTTAGTTCTTCTTAAGTACTTAAAGATATTCTTAACTGCGGTCCAATGTTCCTCACCCGGATTACTCTGGTATCTGCTAGTGACACTCACTGCATGAGCTATATCCGGTCTAGTACATAGCATAGCATACATAAGACTTCCAATTGCAGAAGCATATGGAATCTTATTCATTTGCTCTCTCTCATCATAAGTTTTAGGACTCATGCTTTTAGAGAGATGAATTCCATGTGTGAAGGGTATAAAGCCCATTTTGGAATCCCACGTATTAAATTTCTTTAATATCTTTTCTATGTACTTAGCTTGACATAGACCTATTAATCTTCTGGATCTATCTCTATAAATCCTGATTCCCAAGATATACATTGCATCTCCTAGGTCTTTCATGGAGAAGTTTTGAGAAAGCCAAATTTGACAGAAGACATTTGTCCAATGTCATTTCCTATAAGCAATATGTCATCTACATATAGCACAAGGAAAGTTATTGCACTCCCACTAACCCTTTTATAAACACATGGTTCATCCTCATTCTTGATGAAACCAAATGATTTGATTGCATCATCGAATCGGATGTTCCAGCTCCTGGAGGCTTGTTTCAGCCCATAAATGGACTTTCTTAGCTTGCATACTTTATGAGGATTTGTCTTAGATTCAAAACCACAAGGTTGTATCATATAGATATCTTCCTCAATGTACCCATTAAGAAATGCAGTTTTGACATCCATTTGCCAAATCTCATAATCATAATATGCTGCTATAGCCAATAAGATTCTGATGGACTTTAGCATGGCTACTGGTGAAAAGGTTTCCTCATAGTCGATACCTTGTATTTGACGATAACCTTTAGCTACCAACCTTGCTTTATAGGTCTCTACCTTTCCATCTAAGCCTATCTTCCTCTTGAAGATCCACTTGCATCCGATAGATATAATACCTTCGGGTGGATCCACTAGAGTCCAGACTTGGTTGGTTCTCATAGAGTCCATCTCTAAATCCATGGCTTCAAGCCATTTCTTAGAGTCAATATCTGATATTGCCTCTTCGTAACTAGTAGGATCATCTCTATGATCTGTATCACCCAATAAAAATATATCGTTCATCTGATGAACAAAACCATATCTTTCTGGTGGGTGAATTATCCTACTAGATCTACGGAAATGCCGTGTTCCTTGTGTTTGTACTTGAACAGGCTCTTCATTGGATTTATCCTCTAGTTTATCTCTGCCCCCATCTGAGCCATAGTTTCTCTTCAAACCTAGTGATTTTTTTGTGACATTGATTCTAGCTATCAACTCAGTTTGTTCAATTCATATACTAGTTTACTAATTTTAATTATTGTTTTAGTATCTGGATATCTTTGCGGCTAGGGAATGTTCCTAAAATTTGTATTAATTTGGATCTATCTCTCAAATTAGTTTCTTTGCTTTGATATTTCCTTTCTTGTTGTTTCTCAGTAAATTGATGTCAATGTTTTGTGATTACAAAAATTTTGATTTCTTTCTAATTTTCTTCCTTGTCCACCTTCTTGAATAAACTTTTTTTCAAGAAATATGGCATTTCTACTGACCAATACCTTTTGATCAGATTGGATGTAAAAGTAATAACCCAAAGTTTCCTTTGGGTATCCAATGAACCTCCCACTATCCGCTTTAGCTTCAAGTTTCTCACTCTTGAGTCTCTTGATAAAAGCAGGACATCCCCAAATCCTAAGATGATTTAGGCTTGGTTGTTTACCATACCATATCTCATATGGTATTTTAGGTACAGACTTAGAAGGTACTCTGTTTAGTACATATGTTGCAGTAAGGAGAGCATATCCCCAAAGAGAAATTGGTAAGTCTGTATAACTCACCATTGATCGCACCATGTCTAACAGTGTGCGATTTCTCCTCTTAGATACTCCATTAAGCTCTGGTGTACCTGGAGGTGTCCATTGTGAAACAATACCATTTTCTTTAAGGTAAGACTGGAATTCTCTACTGAGATATTCACCACCTCGATCTGATCGTAGGGTTTTAATAACTTTTCCAGTCTGTTTCTCTACTTCATTTCGGTATTCTTTGAACTTTTCAAAGGTTTCAGATTTATACTTCATTAAGTATACTGAACTATACCTTGAGTGATCGTCGTTAAAAGTTATGAAGTAGTAATATCCACCCCTTACCATTTCTTTAAATGGCCCACATACATCAGTATGTATAAGTTCAAGTAAATCAGTGGCCCTTGTACTTCGTCCAACGAAGGGTGCCTTGGTCATTTTTCCTTGAAGACATGATTCACAAGTTGGATAAAGTTCTAAACCAAATGGACCTATTAGTCCATCTTTAGCCAATTTTGTGACTCTATCTTCTCCAATATGACCTAGCCTTAAATGCCACTTATAGTTGGGGCTTATTTCTTCTCTTTCACGTTTATGTGTTATGGTATTTACATTCACAACATGCTTATTATTTTCTTTCATGTTTAGTACATAAAGATCATTATCTAAAGTACCATGTGCAACATATTTATTCTCATAATAAATGTTATAAATTTTATTTCTGAAATAAAATTCATAATTGTCTTTGCATAAACATGAAATTGAAACTATGTTCCTTACAGCAGAAGGAACAAATAAACAATCATTCAAACTTATTACATGCCCAGATGTCATTTTTAAGAAAAATGTCCCTATAGCTGAGGCAGCAACCATTGCTCCATTTCCCACTCTAAGAGACACTTCTCCTTGTTTAAGTCTTCTACTTCTTTTCAGATCCTGCATTGACATACAAATATGTGTGGTTGCAGCAGAATTTAAAATCCAAGAAGTAGAATGAATGATTGAAATATTAGTTTCAATAATGAGCATACCTTCAGAAGGATTCTCTTTAGGCTTGACTTTCAAGTTGTTGAGGTAAGATTTGTAATTCCTCTTCCAATGCCCATCCTTACCGCAATGGAAACATTTTCCCTTGTCATTGGGCTTATTAGCTTTCCCCTTCTTAATCCCACCTTTAGCCTTGGGTTGAAACTTTTTCTTTTTACCCTTTTTAGTTGAGGGCCCTTCTATAGCCATAACATCTTTTGGCTTCTTTATGCAAGTTTCAGCAGTATTAAACATCTTTAGCAGTTCAGCAAGACTGCACTCCATTTTATTCATGTTAAAATTCATGATAAATTGGGAGAATGAGTCTGGCAAGGATTGTAGGATAAGGTCGATAGCTAATTCCCCATCCATTGAGAAATTAAGAGCTTCCAGCTGCTCTATGTAGTCAATCATTTTGAGTACATGCTCATTGACCGATCCTTCAGTCATTCTCATTCTGAACAGTTTCTTAGATATCTCATATCTAACTGTTCTGCTTTGTTCACCATACAACTCTTGTAGATGAAGTATCATGGAACTTGCATTAGGCATATTTTCATGTTGCCTTTGTAGTTCATTGGACATCGATGCCAATATATAGCTTTTAGCACTAAGGTCATCATCTTGCCACTTCTGATAAGTGACACGATTTGCCTCACTTGCTCCCTCAGAAATTTCATTTGGCTTAAGTGTATCAAGAACATAGCTAATTCTTTCATAATTAAGAACAATTCTTAAATTTCTGAACCAATCAACGTAATTGGGTCCCGTCAAACGGTAGTTTTCCAGAATTCGTGCTAACGGATTATTCATTATTAAGTATTTCTGCAGAAAGTATAAATTAAATCATTAACATTTTATTTTATTATAATCTATTTGATTTTGGTCTTTAAACCAAATAGTACCTCCCACTATTTTATCATTTCATTACACTCCCATATGCAAGAAACGGAAACTCTCATTGGTAAAAGTTTCTAGTAGGAATCGGATTCTCATTAGCCTAAGTTTACCTCACCTAACAGTTCTTGGCTTACTTATTATAATGAGTAGGTAACTCTTACCAAATGCATCTCATGCATGTACCGATTATCCTTCGGTCTCTAAATCATTAATACCTCACCTAACAGTTCTTAGTATAAATGATTTAGTTAAGTTTACCCTAATACCCTTGCATATTTTCAAAACATCTTACTAACCTCACCTAACAGTTCTTGGTAGCTTAATGTATGAATTACGCATCATCGCATGATATATGGTTTATTTTCAACATTTTAATGAATGAGTAGCCCATGTATCCATGACAACTAGCCCAAGTATAAAATATTTTAAATATTCCATTGGTATTAGTAGGCCATGATGGATATTCTCAATATTCATCATTACAACTTAACAATAATTAAGTTTATTTAATAAAGGAGTATTTGGTCATTATTATGGTCTCACTTTTTAGCATGTTATTCCATTTTCAATATTCAAATATGTCTAAGCACCCTAATATACATCTCATACATATTATAGACAAACCAACTAAGGATGATCATGGAATTTTCTAATAAAACCAATTTGAGCCAAAATTGGTTTTAAGGTCCACCTAGGTATCAAGCAAACAATAATAATTATGAGACATCTCATGCCTCAAATTATCAAGCAAACAATAATGATTATGAGACATCTCATGCCTCAAATTATTACAATTATTAATTTCTATTTGAATTGCCAAAATATCATTGGAAGTGCTACAACGATCCATAAAGTCTTCTTGCTCCAACCTCCAAGGCATCGCAACGTCCCTCCTTTTACAATCATCTTGTAGAAATTACATATTTAGAAGAATTGGGGTACAAATTTAGGGCAATGGGATACAATCAGATCTTAATAGAAAGAGAGACATGCAAGTCCCTATTTAAAAATATTACAACCATTTAAGCCTTTAGAAATCGGTCAAATCAACAAATAAACCAATAGCTCATTCAATCACGCATATATTCAATCATCACATGACATAAATATATCATAAAATATCTAGGTCTTTCCATGATCATCCTTAATGCTATTATAAATGGAAATAACATAAATCATGCTTCAAAAATTCGAATTTGAATGAAGATGGCTCTGATACCACTTGAAGGACAACATTTGTCCATGAGGTTCCTAAAATCGCAACTTTTGCGCAGTAAAATTAAAACGGACGGCGGAAGCTCTAGAAACCTCGGATCGGCTTCATTCAAAACCGAAAATCAAGAAGAAAGATTGAAGTTTAATTACCTCACTTGCAGTTTCGAAAACGACTTCGTGAGGTAGGAGAAAACGACTGAAAACAGCAAGCTACGAACACTGTCCAGAAAATAGAGCTCTGCACGAACAGCTTCTGTTTTGCCACGATCTGAGATCCTTAAAGCACCCCAATTGTGATGCCTCTAATTATTCCACACTTAGAAATGTTCTAGGAGTTCAGAGGATTTGGAATCTCGAAATTTCGTTTAGAAATGAGAGAGATAATGAAGAAACATGAATGCTCGTTCATGATGATTCATCCCACCAAATAAAGCTACCATTATCGCTAATAATGGCACCAAACATTATCATGTGTTAGACCCACCCACTTAGCTATTATTTATTGAAAGTGATCTTATCACTTAAATAAATTATTTAATCAAATAAATAAATAGCTAAATTAATTAATTTCGTAATTAATTAATTAACCCCATTTTGATCAAATCAAATGGTTAAATGTGGGCTCATTTTGTGACATGTTCTAATGCTTTCTCTTAATCCATATTAGATCCAATAAAAGCCCAAAATTCTAAACCCAAAATTGGTCTAGAAGTCCATAATCATATATGAACCCGAACATGTCCAAAATGGACATTTTACGTGCTCGATATTACATAATGTTTAATGGAGGATTTACGAAATTTATTTTGTTCCTTAAACTATTTATGGGACATCTAAATTTCTATCTTAAATCATATTTAAGATATATTTATATATATATTCATTCTTAATGAATTATAATATAAATATTGATTTTCCTAAAATTAGGAAATTTAACTTCTCATTTTCTAGTAACTCCTTTTCATTTCTATTTAGTGTGTGACCTTTTAGGTTCTTAGTTATAAGGTAGTAGAACTATTTTAATGATAACTCTTAATTCATTAAATGATGCTAAACGCTTTAGTCATCAATTAGAACTTTTCTAATGACCTTAAGATGCATTGCTAATACGCTTTACCAATATTGATCTTAAGGTTTCTACAAGTCATGAGTGACACCTAGCAGTATATCACAACTATCCAAATAACAAGAATTGTTGGATCTATAGAACCTATTCCATTGTATCTCTATGTCTTGGTCTCTTCATCATCCATGTCTAGAGAAAAGCACGGCTTATGGTTTATTATGTTAAGCAGTTATGCTTTATCTCAAAATAAATCTAAATGAACTTGACATGAAAATATAATTTGAACTCCTTCAAACATATTTCACCTTGGCCAAGGATTTCTCATGCCAATTCATATTATCTCACAGGGACATCCTTTTTGTATATTACAAAGTGATGAATTTCATATTGGTCATACACTTGTCTCCATACATAGCCAACCATGACAACTATTGCTAGATCTCTTCCTTGATTAGGAATCAATCATTATGCTTTCACATATCAGAGATGTCTATGTATAAGACATTTGTTATGTCTCAGGTCTAAAGACCATTACTAAACATAGTGTCTATCACAATGTATAATAAGCCATTAACACTCAAAACCATATGACTTACTATATTTGGTCAAGTTCAGTAAACTCATTCTCTCAACAAGTACCTATGTATTTGACTTGACATCTCATGTCAATGATATGAAACTCACCATCCATTTTAGTATCACATACCATAAGGAGTCATAACACATACTAGTGTTTATAGGAATTTATAATGTCCAATCATAAATCCACCACTAGGAACTATTTTAGAAGTATAGTACAAAGGATGCACGTTTCATATTCTCGACAAACTCGAGAATGTGTTCCTTAACTATTTTACTTGGACTATATTTATTAAATTAATTTATGAATGTTGATAACTTTGCCATTTTATAAATATCAAAATCCTGTTCAAATATAATAATTCCCTAAACAAACAAACACCATTCGATTGGCCTTTAGGGCATATTACTAACAATAACTACCTCTGAAACTAGCATTTTTAGTCCATCTGTTATTATACTGGCC
Source organism: Citrus sinensis (assembly GCF_022201045.2). Classification (NCBI taxonomy): domain Eukaryota; kingdom Viridiplantae; phylum Streptophyta; class Magnoliopsida; order Sapindales; family Rutaceae; genus Citrus; species Citrus sinensis. Next base: position 17,829,619 of record NC_068560.1, read on the forward strand.
TATAGTCCAATTATTATTAAATTGATCTCCAGTTTACTTATTATTAGGTCCGATTTGAGCAATATTAGCAGCATAATTCAACTTAGCCTCCTTATTAGGGCTCAATTGGTTGGCCTCTCTAACCTTGCTTCATAAGCTAATAGCATGGAATTTGCTTCATTGACAGGAATGTTAGCAACATTTGCTTCAATATAGACCACAACAGGATAATAAGGTTGACCCAAGCTAGAGATCAAAGGAGTAAGGAAGTCTAGAGAGCTATTAGGATTATCAGAAAGGACAAGTTCATCAGTGATAGCTTTTAATTTGCCAAAAAATTTAGTTACAGTCATTGAACCTTTTCTCAGATTATTAAGCGCCATCTTCAAATGCACTTTCTTGGCAAAAGTTTCAGATCCAAATTTTTGTTTTAGACTAGTCGAAACCTCGAGAGAAGTTTTAGAGTTTATCAAAAGGCTAAGGATTTCTACACTGATGGAAGACGTTAACCAACTCAGCAACAATTGATCCTTCCTCTTCCATGTCGTGAATGCTGGATCTATCTGATCTTCGGCAGTTTTCATTAGGAAGAAATTGCTCTGGACAGAGGTTTGATCGATCAAGCATATCTTCAAGTCCTTTAGCACAAACTGAGGAGAGAATCTAAGATTTCCAGATTGTATAGTTTAAATCATCCAGTTTGATCAGTGGGGTAAAAGAAAATGACGAAACAAATGAGTTTGTGTTTAGATTTAAGCTTAAGGGAGCCATGTGAGATGATAGATCAAGCTTTGATACCAAGCTAAAGTCTAAGAAAGTGTTTGATAGCTGAGAAAACCAGAGAAAATGAAGAAGAATACAACGAGAAAATTTAAGCTGAGTTTTGTGAATATAGAACTGAATCACACTGATTTTGCTTATACAAATATATTTATACAATGTGCTTGAATATTCCAGAATCAATATGCATGAGCTGAGCCTTCGTGAGCTTAGCTACTTGCACTAACAAATCACTAACAAACTACAAGCAGTACAGTTGACATGTCAGCCGCTATAACTAACTAACGGCCTGAACTGAGTTAACTAAGCATAACTAATTCTTTTCTAATTAACTAAGCATGACCTGTTCTTTTCTAATTATCTTAACAAAAATGGAACTCATCATCTAAGAGACTAAAATACTTGTATCTGCGATAGCAGTTTGCATTTGCTTTGATTCAGAACAAAAGTCGTCAATTTGATCGAGTTCACCGGTGTCTGAGGGAGAATGATAAAAATCCTTGCTGATCTTAAAAATCCTTCACATGATCATCTTGCTTGTTCCTTATTAAAACAATCAAGATATTCTGAGCCAAAGTGAAGATCATATTACCTTGCATATCTAGCAAGACGATTCTTGCCATATTTATTTTATTGATTTGTATAAATTTAACTTTTAAACCACATTGAATCAATAATAGAGTTTCTCTTTACGTTTTCTAATTTGAGTCGAGAAGAGAGAAATCTTTTTTTCCCCCTTTCTGTACATCTTCTCAATTTTAACATATTAACACATTATTGGATTACTATCAAATGAATAATTGCAATGAATATAGCTTTATTTATGAACATAACAGGAAGTAAAAGAACGAATAAATAAAGAAAATATTTATAGGAGTAACGGAGGGACTGGATTAAAGCTTTTGCTGCGAAGCAATTTCTCACACTTAATTCAATTTACAAAACAAATATGTACCGATAATTTTCGAGCCGTTGGTTTGCCTTTTTTTTATGGGTGAGACTATTTGCATTATAAAATTTATTTTGGACACTCTAGTACTTTATAGTCTCATCTATTAAATTTAAAACATTAAGTTCAGTTCATAAACTCTTTAAAATTCCAAAAGAATTATAAACTCTTTAAAATTTCAAAAGAAATCCTTACCTAAATTATTTAAACTAATTATCATATATATACTTACAACAATGGTGAAGTCAAGTCGTAAATAAATTCTTTAACACAATTTTATTTATAATTAGTTTTTATTTAATTTAACGCAAATGTTCAATGTTGGGAACGTGCACCCAAAAAAGAACTTGCAATCGACCGGCAACTGATGGCCAGAAAAGAAGAATGACGAAGAAAAGGAAGAATAGATTTAAGACACTGTTAACTTTTTTCAATTTATTTTTAACATCAAGAAAAGAATGCCATTTTTTACTTTTTTTTAAAAAAATTTAAAAAGATCACACTGTTTTAGTTATCTTTTTTAATTAGTTTTTAAAAACAGGAAAAGAATGCCATTTGTCACTGTACTTTTATTTTATTTTTTGAAAAATTAAAAGGATCACAAGGTTCTAGTGAAAATCTTTCAAAATATTGATTTTTTTGTTCAATTAAAGTACTGTTTGATTTGTTTAAAGAAGTTGAATTTAACTTTTTTTAGACATTTATTTATATTGGGTTGTTTGTTTTCTTTTTTTTGATCAATTGGGGCTCAATTAAGAGCTAAAAAACAACCGAACGAGGAGTCGCAACCCCGTAGGAATCATACAAAAGAATGGATGAAACCCCAGTGGGGGACTAGGGTACACCATAAGCCCAAGAGGTAAAGAACAAGCAAGGTTCGCCATAAAATCAGCAGCCGAGTTTGCCTCTCTGTACACATGAGAAATAAAAACCTGCCAATCCTTTTTCTGGAGATACTCCTTGATAGCAAAAATGAGGGATGCATATTCATTAGTCGTCACCACTTGGTTATCCAACATTTGAGTTGCACATAAGTTGTCAGTTTCCACATGCAGCCACCGAATGCCAAAATTCCAAGCAAGGATAAGCCCCTGATAAATGCCTCTAAGCTCAGCCATTGTAACAGAACAGGAACCAAGCATCAACCCAAAACCAGTCAACCAACAACCCGAATAATCGCGAATCAAACCACCAGTAGTAGAAACACCAGTGGCCTTATGAGCCCCATCAGTATTCAAAGTGCACCAAGGCCAATCAGAAGGGTGCCACCGAATCCACTTATCAATCTTTAACCTTCCCGTGACCAAACAATGGTTGTGAATCTTGCTCATCTCCTCAGCACGTAGAGAAACATCCACTAATAAGGCCATAGGATCCATAGAAGTCTTGTTAAAAACAAATTGGTTCCGCCAGCACCAAATCCTCTAAACTCCAATACCAAAGAAAACCGATCAATTGGAAATATTCTGACTTCTACTCACGTCCTCCACATTCCCACACAACCAAGTCGAGAGATTGGGGTTAAAGAAAGATTGCCGCTTCTCCAAAGGGACAATTTTGAGCCAAAAAGTCTTGGCGGCCACACAATCACGGAGAACATGGTGAGTATCCTCGACTGAAACTCCACAACGATCACAAGCCTCTGAAATGGGAATATGACGCCGAGCCAATTCAGTTTTGGTCTGCAAACGGTCTTGTAAAGCTAGCCAAAGAAAGATACGCACACTTTGGGGACCTTTCCACTTCCAAACAGACCTCCAACGGTAATCCTCAATAACCGAACTTGATCCAGTGAGCATCAAATAAGCCGATTTAGTAGTGAACAGCCCCGTTCTAGAGTGAGCCCAAAAACAGGTGTCCATACCATGCATGGGAGAAGGAGGAAGCATAGCCGCAATCTGAAGAATGATATTATTGGGAAGTAAATACTCAAACTGATCCCACCACCAAGAGCCATCATTCTTTATAAAAGCTGACACCTTACAATCAAGGAGATGAACAGGAATAGTATCCATGGCATAGGCCGCCAGCGGTAAATCTTTCGTAACCCAAAAGTCCCACCAAAGCCGAACAGAATCACCATTGCCTAAACACCATCTTCGACTAGCCAGAACTTCGCTCCAAACTGTGCCAATAGACTTCCAAAGGTGAGAACCATAGCGAGTGTGCAAAGTTTCAGGAAAGGTGTCATTAGCAACTCCATACTTTGTTCTCAAGACTGTAGCCCAAAGACTCTCGGGAGAGGAAATAAAACCCCAAGCAAGTTTCATATGTAACGCCTTATTCATCATAGATAAAGATTTAAAACCGAGGCCACCAATAAATTTGGGTTTGCAAACATTCCGCCAACTCACCATACTGAGCTTCTGTTGCGAAGAGACACCACTCCAGATAAAACCTTGACAAGCTCTATCAATTCTGTCATGCACTCTATTAGGAAGCTTAACTGTTTGCATCACATAAATGGGGATAGCTTGAAGGACTGACTGAGCCAACGTAATACGGCCTGCTAGAGATAGGTGAGAAGTCATCCATCCCGAAAGCCTCCTCTCAACCTTATCAATAATTTCCTGATACATACCACTTGAAACTCTAGAATGCTGCAGAGGAACTCCTAGATACTTGCCAAGGTCGTTAGAAACCGAGTAACCAAGCATCCCCGAAATAGCACTAGCCTCGTTTTCACCTACATTCTTGGAAAAGTGTATTAATGTTTTGGACTTATTAACCTTCGAACCAGAACTGTAACAGAAGGAGTCCAACATAGACAAAATAACACTAGCCTGCTCAACAGAGGATTCAGTAAACAAAAGAAGATCGTCAGCAAAAAAGAGGTGGGACAAAGGGACACCATTTCGAGACAGAGTGATACGACGCCATTTCCCCGCACCAACAGCAGCAAGGATCCCATGACTGAGTCTTTCAATACAAAGCACAAAGAGATAAGGGGATAAAGGATCTCCCTGACTGATCCCTCTAGAAGGTTTAAAAGACTCCGTATTTTCCCCATTCCAGAGAACCCCCATAAAGGCAGACGTTATACAAGCCATAATCACTTGAATAAGGTTCGGCGGAATATGAGCTTCATAAATAGTTTCATTGATAAACTCCCAACAAAGCCTATCATAGGCCTTTTCCAAGTCAACCTTCATAGCCATAAAACCCCTATTTCCAGACTTTCTACGCATAGAATGCACCACCTCTTGAGCAATCACTATGTTTTCAGTAATATGCCTTCTCGGGACAAAACTAGTTTGATGCGAACCAATCAACTGAGGTAAAATCGTTTGGAGTCTATTAGCAATGACTTTAGTAATGGTTTTGTAAGCCACATTGCACTGGGAAATAGGGCGATACATCTTTAAAGAAGTAGGGTTCTCAACTTTCGGAATAAGGACCAAAAGAGTGGAATTCAAATCACTAGTAATACAGTTATTCTTGAAGACATCCTGAACTGGCTTACAAAACGAGGGACCAACCGTAGCCCATTGAGTGTGATAAAAAATGGCGTGGAAGCCATCGGGGCCGAGGGCTTTCAGAGGATGCATGCCGAAGACAATGTCTTTTATTTCCTCGTCATCAACTGGATTCCGAAGCATTAAAAGTAAGGCATCCTCAATAACAGGGAAGCAGGTCGGATGAGGGTACGGCCGAAAATCCCGATGCTCGCAATTGTAGAGCGAGGAGAAGTACTGAATAGCATATTCCTTAATATTCTCCTTATCATAGATCCAACCTCCTGAGTCATCTTGAACAGCAGCAATGTTGTTGCGACGCCTTCTGGAAGCAGTTTTTTGATGAAAATATGTGGTATTTCGGTCCCCAAGACACAACCAATCTTGGCGAGATTTTTAAAGCCAAATAATTTCTTCCTGACTCAAAACCTCCACCAGCTTAGCTCTAAGCTGTTTTTCACGATCAATCAGCCCGTGGGAATAGTAATCCTCTAAGGCCCGCTGAATACCGCCCAACCTAGCCAACAACCTTTTCTTTCTCCAGAAAATATTCCCAAACACGTGCCTATTCCACTCCAAGGCACTAAGCGTGAAGCTTTTGGCAGCATCATTATAGTTAAGCTCCTTATTCCAGGCTTCATTAACAAACTGACTAAACTTATTATCCGTAAGCCACGCAGCTTGAAGGACAGTGTTAGAAGCACGAGACTCACACTTAACCAGGATCGGACGATGGGCCGAAGATAATTTTGGTAAATGAAGGACAGTGTAGTCTGCAAAACGCTGAACCCAATCATTGTTACAAATAACTCTATCCAAGCGTTTGAAAAGAGTACCTCTTGACCACGTAAACCGCAGCCCATGAAAGTGAAGATCATGCATTCCCCGAGAGTGGAACCAAGCTTGAAACAACCTACAAGCTCCCAACGCGGCCCATGAAAGTGAAGATCATGCATTCCCCGAGAGTGGAACCAAGCTTGAAACAACCTACAAGCTCCCAACGCGGCCCATGAAAGTGAAGATCATGCATTCCCCGAGAGTGGAACCAAGCTTGAAACAACCTACAAGCTCCCAACCCATTCGGAGAACCCCCTTTCTTCTCAGAGTCATACAAAATTGTATTGAAGTCTCCCCCCAAAAGCTAGGGGCCCTGAACCGACGAGGCCAATAACTCTAAAGCGCCCTAAAGGGATTTTCGGATGCTAGTGATAGGGCTGCCATAAATAGCAGTAATCCAGGAAACCAGCTGATTATTATATGAAACTCGTAGGTGAATAAATTGAGTATGATTTCGAACAATCTCTACATCGAAAATATCCCTCCACAAGATCCAAATACCACCTGAAAAACCTTCAGCCGATGAAAATTGTTGAACCCACTTTTTTTTAATAAAAGCATCAACTTTTAGGCCATTGATTCGAGGTTCCAACAAGACAACCATAGAGGGATTATAATTCTTCACCATCATAGAAAAAGTACGGTGAAGTAAATGTGACGTGGAACCATCACTGAGACAACCCCACTGACTCAGCACCTATATCCATAGTCGAATCAGCCACAACCGAATCATCTTCGTCTAATACAGACGCCTCTTTTCCATTTGCACTATGAAAACTTTGAGCCCCATCCAGCTCCCTGCAATGGTTTTCGCCCTCAAAACCAAAGTTTTTAGGGGAATACCTCGAGTAGTTCTCGATGAAGAAGGGGCTTTATCTAGATTAGGAGGTTTAGGAATTTTAGGAAAGGACACAACACTATGATGAAGGGGGTTTAAGGATGTAGGGACGTGCATGGGAATTCTGAAGCTAGGAATATCACGCATGTCTTGCATGGGAGATTGGTTAGCATGCGAATCATGTGGGAAGGTAGTATTGTGGTCATTTAAGTTTTCATGCATGCTATGCATGATAGTAGGGATACCGTAGGGGTTGGCACTCAGGTTCCCAGTTTGAGCAAGCATGCCTTGCATGGCAATGGGGACATTATTAGGGCTGGACGTAGGGATTGAACTTCTGGAACGAATCTGGATATTAGTGTTGATATTTTCCTCATTAGCAATGGGATTTTCTAGAAACAAGGGTGAAGAGTCCAATCGTGTGGGGATTTTCCTATAAGGATGGCTATGGTTTCTCTATTTGGGATGTCTAGTTCGAAAAGCCAAAGACGGGATACTTGTCGAAGCGAGCATGACTTTCTCATGGTTAGGGCTTACTACTTTTGTCATAAAATCAGGGATAGACTCCTCCTCGTTGACAGAATCTAAGATTCCAAATCGAGAATCCTGAAAAATAGGGCGATTGTGCCCTGTTGCCATATTTTTCGGGAAACCTTTTACATTGAGCTTCCTAACCTGAGGTTTTCGAACCACCACCATCCATGACCCAAATTTCATCTCACTCCGGCCAGCCAACTCCGTCACAACAACCGCCTGTGTTTCCGCTACCATGGGAGGGACTGGAAGTACTTTCTCAGGAGGAACAACTTCAGCACCATCTGGACAAGCATCTTTGTAATGACCAATCTTACCACAGCCAAAGCAGATTGTAGGTAAATACTCGTATTCCACCCGTTGAATTCTTCCCTCAAAGTTAAACTGAGATATTAATAGTTTATTAAGATCAATCTCAACCGTGACCCGAGCGAACTTCCCTCGTTGCGCTTTCAGTATCTTGTGATCTATCTTTACAATAGGACCGACAATTTCTCCTACACGTCTGATAATATTCTTATGATATAAGTGTATATTTATCTCAGCAAGACAGATCCAGGCCACTATTTTATCAATTTTATTAAATGCAACATCAAAAGACGATGACCATTGCTGGACGATTAAATATTAACCCATGACTGTCCACGGACCCTCCGTAAGAGCATACTCCACGTCTCTCTCATTAGAAAACCGGACCAAGTAATAATCCTTAGCAAGATCCACCACAGTAAAACCCTTAGTGGCACTCCAAATTAGGGATGGCAGAATAACTCGGACCCGGACGAACCCGGATAATGCAGTCCGGGTTGAACCCATATTGGAGTTGAATAAAATGCGGATCCGAATTTAATTTTATGAACCCGGATGATATCTGGACCGGGTCAGGGTTTGGGTGAACCCGCATATCCGAAACCCGAACCCGGATATCTTTCATTTTAATATTAATTTTTTAATAATTTTTAATATAAATAGAAAAGAAAGGAAGGAAACAATAATGCGCACAGCCGGCCCTAATTTTGCAATTCGCATTCCTCTTCTCAAATCTCACATCCGCCGGCCGCTAACTATATTTCCTTTTCTCTTCATCAAATCAAGTCGTCGTCGTCATCAGTTCAGCCATTTTCTCTTCTCTGTTTTCATTATCATCATCAGTTACTGTGTTCCTCTTCTCTGCACTGCTGCGACCACCATTCCTTCTCAATCATTCAATTGTTGCAAAATCGCCTGGATTAGCTTCCACCTCTAAGCCCGCCTCTGCTTCTCATTTGTCATATTCCATGGTGGGGGCTGTCTTTGATGGCATTGCATGGTGGATTTAAGTGGCCACAGTCTTTGATGCCATTACAATTCAAAATTAATTGTAATTTTTGTGCATCCAATTCCTATATTACGTTATTAATTTATTGAATTTTGTTGGTAGTATTTGCAACGCCTTCATATTAAGGTCTATCTTGTGTACCTGCCTGAATTTCACGGAAAAAAAATGGTTAATCGGTTTTAGTTTGTGATTAAATTGTAGTTTCCAATTTTTTTTCATGTTTTAATCATAATTCAAAAGACAATCCGGGTTTTTCCAATTTTTTTTCATGTTTTAATCATAATTCAAAAGACAATCCGGGTTTTAAAACCCGGAATTCGGAAACCTTAATTTTTCCGGGTTGAACTCGGACCGGACCCGCATGTAAAAAATCTGGGTTTATATCCGGGTTTGATAAAAGAAAATGACATCCGAGTCCAGAACCGGGAAGGCCGAACCCGGAACCAGACCCGGATTTTGCCATCCCTACTCCAAATTGACTTCAAGCGAGTCAACAACACGTGATGTCCCAAGTTCCGCCCTAAAATCTTAACCACCACAAAGTGTACCCACGGATGCGCCAGCCATTCATGGACTCTATTTGAAAAAGCAATAAAAGGCATAGGTTCCTCATCCCGAAAGATAACATCATCCTCCTCCAAATCCCAATCCTCTGTCTTACCAAATAGAACATTCTCAGACCTCGCTTTCATCTTCATCACAATATCTGCAAAAGATGGAGGCGAGGGATTATCCCCGTCCTCATCTTATTCCCTGAATTTGTCTTCTTGGTTGAACAGTCGACCGCCGACGTCATTGGAATATCCATGTTAAATTGGGAGCTTTTAGGGTTCTTCAGGAGTGTGCTTTTTCAAGATTGAGTTGTTTGTTTTCTTAACTTAACACTTATTGTCAAACAATTTTATTTAAATAGAAAAAATAGAAAAAACTTCATTTTGGTTTGAAGTCTAAAATCTAAATGGAAAATTTTAATTTCAAATCTGAAAAATAACCTTAACAATTCACGTATTTTCTATATGATGTATAAATCTAATATTTGAGTATTATCCTTGAAGTTATTTATTTTTAATTGCTTTAAATTTCTATATACGTGGTAACATTAACTAAAGCAAAATAGTGAACAAATTAGATTATATCCAATGTGATGTATCAAAAACTAAAACAATAGTGTTGACATTATAATGAAAGTTGATATTATAATTACATCTTTAATTACAAAGTTAAACTAAGAAACAATGGTGGTATTATATTTTAATGCTATCAAGCTAATCAACTTGTTAAATTTCTAAATTGTGTAAAACAAATAAATGCATCACTTAAAAGGGAATTTATGTCAAACTACTAGCTTTTAAATTTTTCTTTTCAGATGTTGAAAAAAGAAAAATAAACATGTCATTTTTATATATTTCCATTTAGACTTTAGCGAAAGTTAGACTTATTTAGACTTTAGATGAAAAAAAAAAGAAAAAGAAAATTGGCAGAGCGAGCATAGCGGAAAGTACCATAAGATGAATTGCTAGGGCAGGAAACACTAGATATCGTTCTAGTACTGGACAAGGCCAATGTGATTAGGTGACGCTCTAATCAAAGCGTTATTGGATCTTGTTCTAATCCAAACGACTCAATGAGAATTTTTTAATAACGCATTAAGCGATATTAGATGATGCTCTAATCTAAACAACTCTATAAGAGAAATTTTTGATAAATAATCTTAAAGGGAATTATAAAAGGGGTTTTATTGAATAATTGAAATTGAAGTTATAATAGTAAGTTTTTCTATTTATAATAGAGTAAACCTACTTCCCTAAGTTAATTTAAAAAGAAAAACTAAATCACGATTATAATGCAAATAAAAGACTAAGACACATACCATAATTGACTCTAATTAAAATAGAAAATCCGAAAATAATAGAAATTCTAGAATCTTAAAATAACATCCTGCATCATTCTCCCCCTCTCAAATGGAGCATCAATGCATCTTCAAGCTTGAACTTGTAGCCTTACTCATTAATCATGCTTGAAACTTGAATTTCTCCATACTTCATTTTCTTACTAATCTTGCTAGTCACTTTGCAAAAATGTGAAGTCTTGTATGAAAGAATGACTTCCAAGCCTCTAAAGTATTTTGCCAAATTTTGCCAATGTTTTCGACAAAGAACTTTATCTTTACAGCCAAATTTTCTCTAAGAATAACCTTCAATTCTCATCTTCAACATGGATAGTCATAATCATGTCAATTATTGTTGGGGTTCTTTTTAATAGGATTCATTGTTGGGGACTCTTTAACTTTATTTTGCTACAAAAATTTGATCTTATTATTAGATTCAATGTCCAAATTAAGACCTTGTTATACCTCTTCTTTGAAAATATCAGATAGATCAATAATCTCATAACCTTCAACACTTGTCTTTTCTTATGGGATCTCACACAAGTCTTCTTCCCCAACAATAGGTGAACTCATTGGTATATCTTTAGGCACTTTCATAGAGATACTCCATTCCTTGATTAAATCTTTGATTTCATCAATTATTTTAATTACATCATTAAAGTTCTTTGATATTGTGTCTTGATTTGCGACTCGTTTTGTGTGGCTAAATAAATTGCATGCTGTAAAGCTTAGATTGTGTATGTAGGCATCTTATTTTGAATTTGAAAATTTAGCCACTTTAAAAATCTTATAATTGTATCCTCTTCAGGCTCAAAATAATATGTACACCCATAAAATTGTTCAAGCTGATAAGTGCATATTTTCCATATATTTTACTATTAATTTCTTCATTTTTTGTTGTTTTGGTCTTAAATATTCTAGTTATTTTAGTTCATTTTTAAATTATACATATTTTACCCTCAATTATTTAATTACTAGTGATTTTTTATTTGTTATTTTTAATTAATTGAATTATTTTGTTGAATAAGGAATTAATTGAAGATTAAGGATAAAAAGGGCATGGGAAGTTTAAGTTGGAAAGAAATAAAAATTAAATTGAAAGACAAAAATGCAGCCAAGAATTAATGGAAATCAAGAAGACCAAAATTAGAAGTCAATCCCTTCAGAGCATGAACGGTGGGCATGCATTTGGAAAGCAAAGATTTGGCAATTTGGAATGCATGTGCTGGGCATTAAAAGAAGAAATCATTAATTGGCCTTTTGCTTTTGTGGTCAAACGTGTGGCTAGCTTTCAAAGTTTAATAAGGAAATAATTTAAAAAGGGCTTGGTGAGTGGGCTTTGTAAGTCGGTGGATGGCTTTGACTTATGATAAGTTGTGAAGAATTAATGCAATTAGAACCCAATAAGGATTAAGCAAGTCAGTAACATTATATAAAGGCCAAGAGGATTTGAGGAAGGGAGAGCCGCAAGAAAGAAAAAAAACAAAGGAGAAGAATTCGGGCAGCAAGAGAGCAGGGAAGATCCAATTCGGCAGCAAGAGGAAAATCAACAGCCGCAAGAAGAAGAAAAAATCAGCAGCCGAAATTCAATTGAAGAAAAAGGCAGCCGCTTGAATTAATCTCCATGATTGGTTTTGTCAATTCTCTTAGTCCCAATTCAATTATGTTAGACTGGATTTTTATTTGGTTGATGGTGAATTCAAAACCCTAAACATGCTATGCAATTAAATTTAAATTCTATCATTCAATTTATTTAATTGAGATTGTTTATGTTCTTCTATAATTAATGTTCATGATTTATTCTTGTTTTATTTGAGTGGCCAATTAGATAGGACTTGAATAAATTCTATTGCTAGATTAAAATTCTTGATCCGTAATTGTCTTGATATTTTAATCATAAGTAGCAGGTTGGAATCAGTGATTTCAATTGGAGAACATAACCTAGGTTAAATAATCTGAGCTTGTGTGTGTATTACCTAGATCAACCTAATATCTTTCTCTTTTTAATGCTTCCATTATCTTAAATTTAAAGAGCTTGTTTTAAATTATTTAATGGTTAGAGATTAGGTGAAGAGCTTGTTTTGCCTAACGACACACTAAGAAAAGATTGAGACTAACAGAGCTTATTGTTGTTTGCGGTTGATAGTTTCAATATAAATTGATGATAGAATTGATATATTATGTGCATGTTTGGTGGTGGCGAATGATCTTTTAACCAAAGTTTTCATCATTATTATTTCTTTCCCATTTAATTAGAGTTTTTATTAAATTCTTGTTCGTTGTTTTAATTTCTTTATTTCTTACTATTTAGTTAAAAATTCATAAACCCCCCATTTATTTATAATTGGCATTTTCTTTAGTTAGATTAATTTATATTATTATTACTATCATTATTATTACTATTATTTTATTTTAAATCTTGCTTTGGAGTTAATAATAAATATCACTAGCTTAGTCTCTGTGGGATCGATCCTTACTCACTCTGTACTAATTATTTATATTAGTGGTAAGGTTTTAAATTTGGTGCACCTTAACGACACTACCAAATTTTTGGCGCCGTTGCCAGGGACTAGCGTCTAGTTTGTTTATTATCACTCCTTTTATTTTTATTTTTTTTATTTATTTCTTTTCTCATTTTATTTATTTTATTTTATTTTAATTAGTTATTTTGTTTTTGTTCTATATTTAGATTTTCATGAGCATAGAGGACATTCGATTGAAACTCGAACAACTTAGAGCAACCTCATCATATTCAGAACTTGATTTTGCCATCCACATTCCACTCCCGAAGACAGAGCCAAGCAGCCCAGAACTCGAACCAATGGCTCAGAATAACAACCGAACACTTAAAGAGTTGGCAGCTCCTAACTTGGACCAGCAACCCTTATGCATTGAGAATCCAAACCCTCAGGTTAACTTTGAACTCAAATCTGGGATGATTCATCTTCTTCCTACTTTTCATTGTCTTGCAGGAGAAGATCCAAATAAGCACTTGAAGGAGTTCCATGTGGTCTGCTCCACAATGAAACCAGCTGGAGTTTCTGAAGAGCAAGTTAAGCTAATGGCCTTCCCATTCTCTTTGGCGGATTCAGCCAAGGAATGGTTGTACTATCTTCCCTCCGGTACTGTCACTACATGGAATGAGATGCGTCAGCTATTTTTGGAGAAATATTTCCCAGCATAAAAAACTGGCAGCATTCGAAAAGAAATTTGTGGAATCCGACATTATAATGGAGAGCCGCTCTACGACTATTGGGAACGATTCAAAAAGCTATGTGCTAGTTGCCCTCACCATTAGATAAAGTGATCAGCTTCTTATTCAATACTTTTATGAGGGTCTACTACCTATGGATAAGAGTATGATTGATGTCGCTAGTGGAGGAGCACTCGTGGATAAGACACCAGAAGCAGCCCGGAATCTCATTGCTAACATGGCTGCTAATTCCCAACAGTTCAACACTAGGAACGATCTACTGCCGCCACCTAAGTGAGTCAATGAGGTAAGTACTACTTTAGAAAAACAAGTTTTGAATCTTACTTTTTTGGTGCAACAATTAGCTCTAGGGCAACAAATGAGACCGTGTGGCGTATGTTCTATAGTCAGGCATGCGACTGACATGTGCCCTACTATCCAAGAGGGTTCACATGAGCAAGCCAACGCAGTTGAGGGGTTCCTAGGCCAACCAAGACAAAGGTATGATCCCTACTCTAATTTTTACAATGAAGGGTGGAAGGATCACCCTAATTTTAGGTATGGGAACCAAAAACATGGCATTTCTAATGTGGCACTGTCTCGACCACCGGGCTACCCCCAACACCGGGTGCAACAGCCTTACCAAGTTCGGCCACCTCCACCTCCTCAAAATCAAGGTACGTCTTTGGAAGATCTTGTAAAAGCTCTCGCTACTAACTCTATGCAATTCCAACAGACTACCCAGATACAGCTCCAACATTTAGATAATCAAATTGGCCAATTGGCCACATCTATGAGTAGGATAGAGGGTAGAACTTCAGGAAAGCTACCTTCTCAACCAGAAATTAATACAAAGGAGAGTGCTAGTGCTATGTCTCTTAGGAGCGGAAAGCAATTGGAACCATTATTAGCTAAGCCATCAAAAGTATCCACAACATCATCGCCCTCTGTGACCAATTCCTCCCCTGAGGCTCTTCCTTTAACAAAAAAAGATGATTCCCACTCGACATTGCCAGTCGATCCATCTGGCCAGGTAAGTATCCCCTCACCTCGAATTAAGACTCTCTCCATTCCTCCACCATTTCCTAACAGATTTAAACAATTCAAGAAAGAGGAGCAAGAAAAAGAGATCCTTGAAACCTTTCGTAAAGTAGAGGTAAATATTCCTCTACTTGATGCTATTAAATAAGTGCTGCGTTATGCAAAGTTTTTGAAGGAATTATGCAGTAACAAGCGAAAGTTGAGTGGTAACGAAAAGGTAAGTGTTGGAGAGAATGTTTCTGCTGTACTTCAAAGAAAACTTCCGCCTAAGTGCAAGGATCCAGGTACTTTCACTATCCCCTGCACTATTGGTAATACCAGATTCGAAAGATGTATGCTAGATTTAGGGGCCTCAATTAATGTTATGCCATATTCGATTTATAATTCCTTGAATTTAGGTCCAATGGAAGAAACTGGTATAATTATTCAATTGGCTGACAGATCTAATGCTTACTCGAAGGGGGTTATGGAAGATATTCTTGTGCAGGTAAATGAATTGGTCTTTCCAGCTGATTTTTATATCCTTAAAATGGAGGATGAGTTGTCGCCCAATCCCACTCCTATTTTGTTGGGGCGGCCATTTCTTAAGACAGCCTGAACCAAGATTGATGTTCACGATGGAACCCTCACAATGGAATTCGATGGTGAAGTGATCCGCTTCAATATCTTTGAGGCAATGAGGTATCCCAGTGATGTTCATTCTATTTTTGCCATGGATGATATTAATACTTTGGTACAGGATTTCTTTGAATTATCTGGTAATGACAGTTTTGAAATTGCCATAAGAAAAAATCTTATGAAAGATGATTTTAAGGAACATGCAAATTTGATAAAGTTGGATGATGAGGTAGAGGAAGCTATGGCGATCTTAGATGGAGCAGTCACATTACGCACCAATGGGTATAATGTTTCTTACCTTAAATTGCCTTTATTAAACGAGAAACTTTTACCTTCAATTGTGTAGGCACCTACCTTAGAACTTAAATCACTCCCAGAACACCTGCAATATATTTACTTGGGTTAGAATGAAACACTTCCAGTCATAATTGCTAAAACCCTCACCCCAGTTCAACAAGAAAAGTTAATTAGGGTGCTTCGGGATCACAAGACGGCGATTGGCTGGACCATTGCCGACATTAAGGAAATTAGTCCTTCCATGTGCATGCATCGCATTTTGCTAGAGGAAGGGTCTAAACCAACGAGAGATGCACTACGCCGCCTTAATCCACCAATGATGGAAGTCGTAAAAAAAGAGATACTGAAACTCCTTAATATGGGGATTATTTATCCCATTTCTGATAGTAAATGGGTGAGTCCTATGCAGGTAGTTCCAAAAAAATCAGGCATCACAGTGGTCAAGAATGAAGAAAACGAGCTTGTGCCAACTAGAGTTCAAACTGGGTGGAGAGTTTGTATTGACTATCGTAAACTGAATGCAGCCACTCGCAAGGATCATTTTCCTCTGCCATTCATTTATCAAATGCTTGAAAGGTTAAGTGGTCACTCTCATTATTGCTTTCTTGATGGTTACTCAGGTTATAATCAGATCGTTATCGCTCCGGAAGACCAAGAGAAAATGACATTCACATGCCCCTTCGGAACATTTCCTTACCGACGCATGCTGTTTGGTCTCTGTAACGCTCCTGCCACTTTCCAAAGGTGTATGATGAGTATTTTTTCTGATTATGTGGAGAACATCATTGAGGTATTTATGGATGAGTTTACAGTTTATGGTGATTCTTTCGATAAATGTTTAGATAACCTTACACTTGTTCTTAAACGATGCATTGACACTAACCTTGTGCTTAATTGGGAAAAATGTCATTTTATGGTTAATCAAGGTATTGTGCTAGGCCATGTTATTTCTGAAAAGGGGATTGAAGTTGATAAATCTAAGATAGATCTTATACGCTCCTTACCACCTCCCACTAGTGTGAGGGGGGTTCGTTCTTTTCTTGGTCATGCAGGTTTCTATCACAGGTTTATCAAGGACTTCTCCAAGATAGCTTTACCTCTCTGTAACTTACTTCAAAAGGATGCAACGTTTGACTTCAATAAAGAGTGCCAAAAAGCTTTTAAGAAGTTAAAAGAGGTTTTGACATCGGCCCCTGTGATTCAGCCACCAAACTGGGATTTACCATTTGAGATTATGTGCAATGCCAATGACTATGCTGTTGGAGCCGTGTTGGGCCAGCGTGTGGGCAAGCTTCCTCATGTCATTTATTATGCCTCTCGTACATTGAATGATGCACAACTTAACTATTCCACTACCGAGAAAGAACTTTTAGCAGTTATTTTTGCCTTAGAGAAATTTTGTTCTTATTTAATTGGATCTAAGGTGATCGTTTACTCTGACCATGCAGCTATTAGGTACTTGCTCACCAAAAAGGATGCCAAGCCGCGTCTTATTCGATGGATACTTCTATTGCAAGAATTTGACATAGAGATTCTAGATAAGAGAGGTTCTGAGAATTTGGTGGCAGATCATTTAAGTCGACTTACTTATAATGAAGATGCACTTCCATTGCATGAGAACTTTCCAGATGAGCAGTTATTACATGTAGGTATAGTTACTCCTTGGTATGCAGATATTGTCAGTTACTTGGTTACCAGGACAGTACCGAAAGAGATAACCTGTGCACAAAAGGCCAAGATCAAGAGTGATGCTAAGTACTATGTGTGGGATGAGCCATACTTGTGGAAGCATTGTTCTGATCAAGTTATTAGAAGGTGCGTACCCGAAACTGAATTTGCTTCTATTCTCATCTTTTGTCATACTTTGGCTTGTGGAGGACATTTTGGACCAAAGAGAACAACCCTTAAGGTACTTGCGAGTGGGTTTTATTAGCCATCACTATTTAAGGACGCATATTTGTTTTACAAATCTTGTGATCGTTGTCAGAGAACAGGTAATTTGGGACCTAGAAATCAAATGCCACAATCTCCCATTCTTATAGTTGAGATTTTTTATGTTTGGGGTATCGACTTCATGGGACCATTTCCTTCATCATTTGGTAGTATCTATATTGTTCTTATGATTGATTATGTTTCAAAATGGGTGGAAGCAAAAGCCACCCGAACTAACGATTCTAAGGTTGCGGTAGATTTTATAAAGAGTAACATCTTTACAAGGTTTGGAATACTAAAGGCAATTATCAGCGACAGAGGCACTCACTTTTGTAACAGGTCAGTAGAAGCCCTCTTTCGAAAATACAACATCACTCACAAGGTATCTACATCGTACCATCCCCAAACTAGTGGGCAAGCTGAGGTGTCTAATAGAGAAGTGAAATCAATTCTTGAAAAGACTGGAGCTTACGGCTTGATGATGCACTTTGTGTTAACATATATGTTTCCATAATGTTGATTTTGATGATAACAAACAAGATTAAGAATGATTGATCTTTTAAGCTCAAATTATTTAATATTCTTTTTAAATAAAATCATTATTTTTACATTATAAAAGTTTTATATTTAATGGAAAAATGATTTCATGAAATTGATTGTTTTTATTCTTTTTAAATAAATCATTATTTTCACATTATAAATGTTTCATATTTAATGGAAAAATGATTTTATGAAATTGGTTGTGTTTCAAAGTTTATGGTTTAATTGAAAGAATTTTGAAAACTTTGAAATAAACAAGTATTGCTTGAAATTTTGGTAAAGGACTTATTTGAAAAGTGTCATAGCATCTTTGGCAATATCATAATTTCAGAACGTTTTGGGATAAACAAAGCATTATTTAGAAATTCTGAAATTGGACCTATTTATAAAGTTTCATAACGTTTTGGGCCGTAGTACAGTTTTATAAAGTTTTGGGGTCAAACTGTAATTTTAGAAAATAGTGCACTGTGTAGGTTACTGTAGCAAGCGGCTATCCGGATTCTGAAAACCGGAAATCCGGATACGGGTAGCAAGCGTCCAGAACGAAAACGACTTACCGGATTCCGAAACCGGCAAGCCGGATAGGTAGAATTTTGAATTTTGCCTTAATGGTAACATAAATCCGGCTTGCCGGATTCCATAACTGGCAAACCGGATACGCCTAGAATGTGAGTAACGGCTAGTTTTTGAGTTCAAACTATATAAACTCAAAACCAATTCATTTTTGGTAATCCAAGCAAGCATAAACAAGTGCACACAACATATATTGAGCTTCCATTTCGTAAATCATTATTTGTTGAATCATCATTGAGCTATAATTTGTATATCCACTCTTAAAGAGAGATTCATTGTTGTATTTATCATTTCTCATCAAATTGTGAGTGTATAAGTGTGGGAAACACTTGGGGTGAAGAGATTGGGGATATAATCTCTTGTTGTAAAGGTTCATTGACACCTTGAAGTCAATTGTAATCGTTGAAGCCTTGGAAAGGCTTGGATAGTGAAATCCTCAAGCTTGGATCGCTTGGAGGCGTGGACGTAGGCGGGGATTGCCGAACCACGTAAAAATTCGTGTGTTTGTTTCTCTTCTCCCTTACTCTTTAATTATTGTGCTTTTATTGAACTTATTGCTTTCAATTTTTATTAAGACATTATATTGCTTGTTGTGTGGATTTGTTAGGATAGTTTTTAAATTTCCAATTCACCCCCCCTCTTGGGTTGCACACTTATATTTCATTTGGTATCAGAGCAATGTGCTCTTGTGTAGACTTAACCGTCTAGAGTTAAAGATTAATAGCAACCCAAATTAGTTCAACTTTCATGGAAGGCCAATCCACCACTAGACCTCCATTCTTTGATGGTAATGACTATCCTTATTGGAAAACTAGGATGAGAGTGTTTTTACAAGCCTTAGATTATGAACTATGGGAAATAGTTTGTGATGGTTCATTCATTCCTAGGAAGAATACTTTAAGTGAATTGGATAAGAAAAATATGTCTTTAAATTCCAAGGCTATGAATGCTTTATTTTGTGCCTTAGATAAAAAGGAATTTCATAGAGTTTCAAATTGTTCTAATGCTTATGAAATTTGGAGAAAACTTGAAATTGTGTATGAGGAGACTACGAGCGAGGAGGAATTTCATGAAGTGTCGAATTTGGCACTTATGGCAATTGGAGATGAATCGGATGATGAACTTGATGAGGTAAATGATCTTTCTACTTATGATGAATTACATGATGCTTTTAAAGAATTGCATGATGAGTGGATGAAACTTGGTAAAAAGAATGCATGCTTTAAGAAGAAAATGCTAGAACTTACAAATGAAAAGGATACCAAGCAAAAATGCATTGATTCATTGAATGAGAAGATAAAGGAATTAGAATTAGAGAATAAAACATTGCATGATGAAGTTGCATTATCAAATGAGAAATTTATCACTTCACACAAGCATCTAGAATCACATGTAGATAATTTGAAAAATGAAAAGGATGCTTTACAAAAATGTAATGATTCATTAGATGAAAAGATCAAAGAATTGAAATTAGATAATGAAATGTTACATGATAGGATTGCATCATTTAAATGTCAACAAAGTATTTCGTATGAGCATGAAAAATCACATGTTGATAAATTGATGAAAGAAAATGATGTGCTTAAGAAAAAGAGTAATGAGCTCAATGAAATTGTGTTAAAATTCACAAATGGTCAAAAGAACTTAGAAAAATTGCTCAACTCTAAAAAATGTGTATTTGATAAAGGAGGACTTGGATATAAGCCTAACTTGAAACAAAAATATTATAAGAATTATTTTGTTAAGGCTACCTCCACAAGTGATCATAAAATTATTTGTCATTATTGCAATCAAAATGGTCATATGAAGAATAGATGTCCTATTAAAAGAAATGTGTATTATGGAGCAAAATGTATTTGGGTTCCAAAAGGAATCATTGCTAATACTCAAGGACCCAAGAGTATTTGGGTACCAAAGGGCACAACGTGAATGTTTTCTTTGTAGGTACCACAATCAAGGAATGGTGGAGAAGTTCCTTGATGAAAGCTTGTGAGGATAATCATTTGAGCATGATCTAGGAGAAAAAGATGAGGCAAGATGATTTAATTGTTTTGGTAATAATTCTTGCCTTATTAATTTTGTTGAATGGGTTATGATAAATGGATAATAGCTTGAATTTGTGAAAGTTTACTTGTATGTTTACATGATTGGATAATGTGTTTAACATTGAGTGTTTTATCATGATGCATGGTTATATATATAAGATGATAGCTTGTCAACTCATCATGATAGATTTGTTTGATTTTGATGATTATGTAATGCCTAAGCTTGATAAATGAATGGTATGCTTCTTTGAATGCTTATATGTTTCACGATTGTGTAAAATATATACATGGTGAATGAATCTATTATATATGTGTGAATTCATATGCCATTAATTGTGTTATATCATCATTCATTTATAAAATTGACATCATTGTTTGATATGATTTCATATGGTTGGTCTTGTATGCATATATGTTTCATGCATTAATTGGCTTATTGAAAAGTTTTAAATTTCAAAATGATTTAAAATCAATCAATTTCTAAGCCAAAAATAAATTGGTGTGTATAATACAAATCTAAGAGCTTACAAAATTTCAAAAATATTTTCCAAAGCTTAACCGGTATACCACTTCTAATCAACCGGAAAGCCATTTTTCATTTTGTAGCTCTCTGGACCAAATCCGGATAACCGGACAGTTAAAATCGGTAAGCCGAATTCATTTTGGTGCTCATTGGAGCACAACCGGACTATCGGATCACACATCCGGCAAGCTGTTTACAGCTTTTATGTTTCTGGTCAATAACCAGCTAGCCGGTTAGTGACATCCGGCAAGCCGGATTCGAGGGTTTCTTAAATTGTTCATCTTCTTTCCTCATTCGGCAATTCGGATCTCATTCTCTCTCTAAAAATAGTTTCTTCCTTCATTCTTTTTCATTCCAAAATCCATTATTCTTATTCGTTTTCAATCCAAATTGATTCATATAAATTATTCCCATCCATTCTTGTGTCTAAAATCATCTTTAAAATCCATTTTCATTATAAATCTCACAAGTATTCTTTTATACTTGTATTTGGACACACCAACATTTCATTTACTGTTTTATTTTTTCTTTTATTTTGCATTTTGGATTATATGGATGTTTGCTATGATTTTTGAATTATATGTTTCTTCTCATCTTAAGAACTTAATTTTGGAAGATCCATCACAAGGTGTAACTACTAGATCATCACTTAAAAATATATGTGAGCATTTGTAATAATGGATTTGATCACTTGTTCTTTAACTCATAATTATGGCTTTTCTTAATAGTTATGTTGATTTTGATGATCTATATATTGGCATATGTTGATTTTGATGATTTATATATTGCCATTATGTACTTATGTTTTTACTTAAGTTTTGATGATAAAGAATGTGCATTGATGATTACATTATATTTGATGAAGCTTTGATCTTATGCAATCTATGATTAGTGAATGAATGCATTTTTTGTACTTTATCGATGTATTGTTGAATATGTCTTACTTGCTTTAAATGATATCAAAAGGGGGAGAAATACATGATCATTGAGATCTTGGCGCATATGAGATTGTAAGTTATATTAAAATGTCACATTAGATCTTTGATGAGTTTAGTTGTCTTGATTTCTAAAATATGATTAGTAATTATAGAGCTTGAATTGTTGACATTATGCTCTTATGACTTTTGCATTCCCTTGCTTAGCTTATTACTTGTTCTATTTTGGATAATATGCTTTTTGAACATTTTATTGTCCAAAGGGGGAGACAAAGTAATAAATCTTTTTAATGATGTAAATTGGGGGAAATAACATGCATTTTGAGCATTCTTTTAATGGTTGATATATGATTATGGAATCCTCGGATATAATTGTTACAAGTGTTGGGGGAATTCATGATGATTGATGATTATATGTGCATTGCTTGATGAATTGATGGAGTTATTGGTTTGTTATAATTGTTGAAACTTATATATTTTTAACCATGTTGTGTATTTGAGAATTTGTTCATTTTTAAGGGGGAGATTAATATGATATGTTTTTGAATAAAATTATTTCGGTTAAAATTTTAAATTGGCCATACATTTAGGGGAGCATATAATATGTTTTTGGAAAATATGTATTTTGAATTTTTTTTATTGTCCAAAGGGGGAGAAAAAAAATATATATATCATTTCAATATTGTCAAAAGGAGGACAATAATATGCACTTTGAGTATTCTTTTGATGATTTTGATGATATGTGATTATGGTGGTGACTTGATGATTTTGAGATATGATGATAATTTGTGAGTAATATTACTAATCTTGTATTTGAGGTGATGCTTGTTGTCAGGGGGAGATTTTGTTGAAATTTCTATTCGGACAACATTGGTAACAAATTTGCTACTCTTATTCTTTTCCTTTAAGTTTTCTTTTTGATGATGAAGGGGGAGAAGAATACATGTTTTTAAATTTTTTAAAAAAAATTTGCTACTTTTTTCTTTGCCAATTAAGTTTTCTTTTTGATGAAGGGGGAGAAAAATCCATGTATTTAAATATGTTAATTTAGCTAATTGGCAAATTGTAAAAGAAGATTATATTTAGGGGGAGCAATTTATAGAATCATTCTTTAAATACATGAAATGTTTGTCATCATCAAAAAGGGGGAGATTGTTAACATATATGTTTCCATAATATTTATTTTGATGATAACAAACAAGATTAAGAATGATTAATCTTTTAAGCTCAAATTATTTTTTATATATTTTAAATAAATCATTATTTTCATATTATAAATGTTTTATATTTAATGGAAAATTGATTTTATGAAAAATGATTGTTTAAATACATGAAATGTTTGTCATCATCAAAAAGGGGGAGATTGTTAACATATATGTTTCCATAATGTTGATTTTGATGAAAATAAACAAGATTAAGAATGATTGATCTTTTAAGCTCAAATTATTTAATATTCTTTTTAAATAAAATCATTATTTTTACATTATAAAAGTTTTATATTTAATGGAAAAATGATTTCATGAAACTGATTGTTTTTATTCTTTTTAAATAAATCATTATTTTCACATTATAAATGTTTCATATTTAATGGAAAAATGATTTTATGAAATTGGTTGTGTTTCAAAGTTTATGGTTTAATTGAAAGAATTTTGAAAACTTTGAAATAAACAAGTATTGCTTGAAATTTTGGTAAAGTATTTATTTGAAAAGTGTCATAGCATCTTTGGCAATATCATAATTTCAGAACGTTTTGGGATAAACAAAGCATTATTTAGAAATTCTGAAATTGGACCTATTTGTAAAGTTTCATAACGTTTTGGGCCGTAGTATAATTTTATAAAGTTTTGGGGTCAAACTATAATTTTAGAAAATAGTGCACTGTGCATGTTACTGTAGCAAACGGCTATCCGGATTCTGAAAACTGGAAATCCGGATACGGGCAGCAAGCGTCCAGAACGAAAACGGCTTACCGGATTGCGAAACCGGCAAGCCGGATTGGCAGAATTTTGAATTTTGCCTTAACAGTAACATAAATCCGGCTTACCGGATTCCATAACCGGCAAAACGGATACGCCTAGAATGTGAGTAACGGCTAGTTTTTGAGTTCAAACTATATAAACTCAAAATCAATTCATTTTTGGTAATCCAAGCAAGCATAAACAAGTGCACACAACATATATTGAGCTTCCATTTCGTAAATCATTATTTGTTGAATCATCATTGAGCTATAATTTGTATATCCACTCTTAAAGAGAGATTCATTGTTGTATTTATCATTTCTCATCAAATTGTGAGTGTATTAGTGTGGGAAACACTTGGGGTGAAGAGATTGGGGATATAATCTCTTGTTGTAAAGGTTCATTGACACCTTGAAGTCAATTGTAATCGTTGAAGCCTTGGAAAGGCTTGGATAGTGAAATCCTCAATCTTGGATCGCTTGGAGGCGTGGACGTAGGCGGGGATTGCCGAACCACGTAAAAATTCGTGTGTTTGTTTCTCTTCTCCCTTACTCTTTAATTATTGTGCTTTTATTGAACTTATTGCTTTCAATTTTTATTAAGACATTAGATTGCTTGTTGTGTGGATTTGTTAGGATAGTTTTTAAATTTCCAATTCACCCCCCCTCTTGGGTTGCACACTTATATTTCACTTTGGGCATATAGGACCGCATACAAAACTCCTATTGGTATGTCACCCTACAGGTTGGTATATGGTAAGCCTTGTCATCTTCCAGTGGAACTTGAACATAAAGCATGGTGGGCTGTGAAACAATGTAACATTGAACTGGACGCCGCCGGCCAACACAGAAAGCTCCAATTGCAAGAATTAGAGGAAATTCAAAATGATGCCTATGAGAGTTCAAGAATCTATAAAGAAAAAACTAAGGCTTTTCATGACAAGCAGATCTTGAAAAAGACTTTTGAAGTTGGACAGAAAGTTTTGCTATTCCATTCTCGCCTTAAGTTGTTTCCAGGTAAGTTACGTTCTCGATGGGTTGGGCCTTTTGTTGTTATTAATATTTTTCCTCATGGTGCAGTTGAGTTCAGGAGTTTAAAGATAGGTAAAGAGTTCAAAGTTAATGGTCATAGGTTGAAGCCTTATTATGAAAATTTTCAGACACTCAATGTAGATGAGGCTCCACTTTATGAACCTGCGTACGTTGATGAGTGAAACTTGAAAACCAGGTCAGGCTGAGGACAATAAACCAAGCGCTTATTGAGAGGCAACCCAATGGCTGGAGAAAATATTTTGAGAGCACGCCATAACAGATTTGATCTTTTTCCCTCTCATTCTTATTTACTTTACCTACGTTGTATTGAATTTTGTTTGTTTCTGTTTGTGTCTCATCTCATTTCCCCATGTTTAAATATGTCTTTTGTTAGCTTAGGCTTACATTGAGGACAATGTAAGAATTAAGTGTGGGGGGGTGGATTTCGAACTTAGTTTTTGTTTCTTCGTCTTTTTCTTTTTTCCCAAAAAATAAAAATAAAAAAACAAAAAAAACCAAAAAAAAACATTGTTTTGAATATTAGCCAGTGATAAGAATTTGATTGACAATGAATATGGTTCTTAAAAAGGGTTGAATATTACCTTAGTTTATACTTGATTCTTGTGTTGATTTCCTCTTAATTAAGATTCTTTAAACTATGAGCACTAATATCAATTCTTTCATAATTTTGACTTAGAATTTGAGATTAACACAGCCTGAGTTGAGAATTTTTTATGAAGAGTAGGAATCCATATTATACTAGGATTAGTTTCCTTATTAACTAAAGTTTAAAGACTTTTTAATTCCTTTCTAATTTAGAATTTTGTTTCCCTTTCAATTTAGGATTTTGTTTTACTTCATGAATTAGGATAATTACTACTATTATAAATAGCTCCCTCTTATAGCCTTTGAAGGTAGAATTTTGAGTTCAATAATATTTTAATTTTCAAATCTCTTTGTGAGTATTTGAACAGTTAATTCTCGGTATTTTGCGGAATCAACGAGCCTTAACCCCTAAATTCGCGGTATTCTTTTGAATCAACGTGAATTTAGTTGTTCTTTTATTCCGGTATTCTCTAGAATCAACGGAATATTTTGAATATTAAACTTCCGCTGCATCAGTTTGGTATCAGAGCCAAAACCTGGTATCACCAATCTAACTCCATCTACCTCCAAACCTTTCCTTTTTTCCTTCTTTGATTTTTTCCGTTTAGACAAACCACCAACCACCATCATACTTACCAACCCAAAACCTGTCAGATCCACCCATCCTTACTCGATTTCCGATCACCGTCATCGGAAATCTAAAACTTTTACTTAATTACAGTTTCGGCCTAAAATTTTTATTTACTTTCAGTTTAGCCCCATTACCTTTTTAAACCTGAAATTGAAAAAAAAATGCCTCCAAGAAAAGCTCGTGATACTCATACTGCAACTTACAATCAAGAAGATGTTTCTAAAGATGAAGCCCTGGCTAGTATGACAGCCAGAATTGATATGTTAGCTGCACAAATGGCACGAATGGCAGAGTTACTTGACGAACGCCATCGCACTCCAGAACATGAAGACAAATCAAGTGGAAGCTTTGCTAACCCATTCTCTGGGCGTCGACCTAGAACTGAGTCTACTGATGACAGAAGATGGGAATCTGGGTTGAGAATTGACATTCCCGAATTTCAAAGAAGTGGTCGACCTGAAGAATTATTGGATTGGATTAACGCCATTGAGGAAGTTTTCGAATACAAAGAAGTTCCTGAAAATAAACTAGTTTCGCTTGCTGCAACTCGATTTCGTGGAAGAGCAGCAACTTGGTGGCAACAAACTAAGCTCACAAGGATTAGGCAAGGCAAAAAGAAGATTGATTCTTGGTAAAAGTTCAAGAAGCACTTGCGTGGAGCATTCTTGCCTCATAATTACGCCAAACTGTTATACCAACAGCTACAGAATTTAAGGCAAGGTAATCGATCAGTGGATGATTATACTACAGAATTCCATTGGTTGGTGGCACGCAATGACTTGACAGAGACAGAAGAACAACAGGTTTCCTGCTACATTGGAGGCCTACGATCTCAATTTCAAGACCAATTAAATTTACTTGACCCATACTCTGTTTCAGAGGCACGCCAACAAGCCCTGCAGTTGGAGAAGCAATTTAGTCGACGTGCTAATGACTCAAGCTTTCGGGATGCTCGAAGTGTTGTTCGTGATAATTCAAACCCGACTTCCCAATTTCGTAATTTCACTCCTCTAAATCCTCCAAATAAAACTAGTAAGCTTAGTGAAATCGGTCAAAGCAGCAAAACCCAATCCTCGGGTTCAGGATTACGCTGTTTTAATTGCGGAGAAAATGGGCACCGAATGACAGAATGTAAAAAGGGAGGAAAATATGGTAAAGGCTTATTCGTAGGCACAGAGGAAAGCGAAGACTATCAAGAGGAAGAAACTGAAGAGTTCGCTATAGAGCCAACTTTTGATAGTAGTGGTAGCGCTCAATCTGTTGAAGAACATAGTGATAGCGGACCAATGTTGATCGTGAACCGTGCATTCTTCACTCCTAAAGGTCAAGATAATGACAAGTGGCTACGACAAAATATCTTTCAGACTACTTGCACAATTGGGGGTAAAGTATGTCGTATGGTCATAGACTCAGGCAGTTGCGAGAATGTCATTTCAGAAGAAGCCATAACAAAGCTAAATTTAAAGACAGAACCTCATCAAACTCCATACAAGCTCACATGGCTGAAGAAAGGAAATCAAGTGACAATATCGAAACATTGCTTAGTTTCCTTATCCATTGGTTCAATTTATAAAGACAAAATTTGGTGTGATGTTGTGGCTATGGATGCTTGTCATCTATTACTGGGTAGACCTTGGCAATATGATCGAAACGTAGTGCATGATGGGAAGAGAAACACCTATAGCTTTATGTTTAACAACACCAAGATCGTTCTCCTGCCTAACAAGGAGTTTACTCTCCAGCAAGACTTGGGTAATTATTTGTTAGGCAAGAAGCAATTTATAGATGTTGTAGCAGAGACAAAGAGAGTCTACATTTTATTGGGAAAAGAAAGGAACGGTGATTCGAAGATTCCTGAAGCTGTGACACCTATTCTAGCGGAATTTCAAGATTTGTTCCCCAATGAGCTACCACAGGGTTTACCACCTCTTTGGGATAAACAACACCAAATTGATTTGGTACCAGGTTCCACACTACCAAATCGACCTCATTATCGTATGAGTCCTACAAAACATAATGAATTAAGGCGCCAAGTAGAAGAGTTACTAGAAAAAGGATTTATCCGTGAAAGTCTTAGTCCCTGTGCAGTCCCTGCTTTATTGACTCCAAAGAAAGATGGTTCTTGGAGGATGTGCGTGGATAGTCAAGCTATCAATAAAATTACAGTTCGATATCGTTTTCCAATCCCTCGATTAGATGACTTGTTAGATCAACTTAGTGGAGCAACAATTTTTACCAAACTTGATTTGAAAAGTGGCTACCATCAAATTCGAATACGGCCTGGAGATGAATGGAAAACAGCTTTTAAAATTCGCGAAGGGTTATACGAGTGGTTGGTAATGCCGTTTGGCTTATCCAATGCTCCGAGTACTTTTATGCGAGTCATGAATCACGTTCTTCGCCCTTTCATTGGAAAGTTTGTGGTTGTTTACTTCGATGATATACTTATATATAGCACCAGTCACGAGTTACATCTACAACATTTGAGAGAAGTGCTTTCAGCCTTAAGAGCAGCAAGTTTATACACAGCAGTAAAAAAATATATTTTCTTGACAGAGAAAGTATTATTTTTGGGATATGTGGTATCGAAGGATGGTATATCTATTGACCAATCAAAAGTGGATGCTATTCGAGATTGGTCTCAGCCAACTACTTTATTCGCCACCAGAAGTTTCCATAGATTGGCCTCTTTTTACAGGCAATTCATTCCTCATTTCAGTACTATTATGGCACCAATCACGGATTGCATGAAAGGAGGACAATTCTCTTGGACAGAGGCAGCTACTAAGGCATTCAAGATTATCAAAGAAAAGTTTATTACTGCCCCAGTACTTGCCCTACCAGATTTTTCGCTCACTTTTGAGGTTCATTGTGATGCTTCTAAAGTCGGCATTGGAGCTGTTCTTAGCTAACAGGGTAAGCCTATAGCTTATTTCAGTGAGAAGTTGAATGGAGCAAAGACACACTACAGTACTTATGACGTGGAATTTTACGCAGTAATCCAAGCGTTAAAACATTGGCGACATTATCTAATTCATAAAGACTTTGTTTTATACACTGACCATGCCACGTTAAAGTACCTCAATAGTCAAGACAAGCTCTCTCACAGACATGCCACGTGGACATCATTCCTTCAATAATTTACTTTTGTGGTGAAGCATACCTCTGGTGAATCCAACTGGGTAGCAGATGCACTTAGTCGATGAACTTCTTTATTGACACAGATGCATAATCAAGTTCTCGGATTTGACACATTTCGAGAGTTATATGCTTCTGATCCTTACTTTGCTCCTATATTAGAAGACATTGTTGCAGGGTTTCGCTTAGATTATCATTTACATGACGAATTCCTTTTCAAGAGTAATCAGTTGTGTGCTCCTGACTCAAGTTTGAGATTGAAAATCATTGCAGAGTTACATAACGAAGGGCACATAGGTCGTGACAAAACTCTAGCTCTAATCGCCAACACTTATTTTTGGCCTACTATGAGGCGTAAAGTCTATCACTATGTCGAGACTTGTCGCATTTGTCAAGTTTCCAAGGGCGCAGCAACTAATGATGGGTTATATATGCCGCTGCCGATTCCAACACAACCTTGGGCTGACATTAGCATGGATTTTGTTTTGGGATTACCCCGCACTCAGAGGGGTATGGATTCAATATTTGTTGTTGTTGATCGATTCTTGAAAATGGCTCACTTCATTGCTTGCAAAAAGACTATAGACGCTTTGACTGTTGCTCGTATATTCTTCAAAGAAGTCTATAGATTGCATGGTTTACCGAGTTCTATAGTATCTGACCGGGATACACGATTTCTTAGCCATTTTTGGAAGACATTATGGAAGTTGACTAACACTCGCCTGAATTTCAGTAGTGCTTACCACCCACAAACAGATGGTCAAACCGAAGTTGTCAATCGCTCTTTAGGAAACCATATACGTAGCCTAGTTGGCGATAACCTGAAGATGTGGGATCAAAAGTTATATCAAGTCGAGTTTGCTTATAACCGTGCAGTTAAGCGTAGTATTGGTTTAAGCCCTTTTCAGGTGAATTACGGATATAATCCACGAGCTCCCATCGACTTGGCTCCGATTCCAGATTTAGTTCGCAAAAGTAGTAAAGCAGAAGACTTTATTGAGCAGCTTAAGAAAATTCATGAAACTACGCAAGAGTCTTTGAAGCAGACAACCGAAGGTTATAAACTTGTGGCAGACAAAAAACGTCGAGCTTTGGAATTTCAAGTGGGAGATCTTGTTTGGGCTGTCCTAACTAAAGATAGATTCTTAGTTGGTGAGTACAACAAGCTTTCTGCCAGGAAAATCGGCCCTTTGGAGATTATTGAGAAGATAAATCCTAATGCCTACAGATTAAAGCTTCCTAGTCATATCCGCACCGCAGATGTATTTAATGTTAAACATCTTATTCCTTACAGAGGTGATCATGATGAAGATGTTGTTGCTGACACTCCAAATTCGAGGGCGAATTCTCTCCACCCTGGGGGGAATGATGAAGAGTAGGAATCCATATTATACTAGGATTAGTTTCCTTATTAACTAAAGTTTAAAGACTTTTTAATTCCTTTCTAATTTAGAATTTTGTTTCCCTTTCAATTTAGGATTTTGTTTTACTTCATGAATTAGGATAATTACTACTATTATAAATAGCTCCCTCTTGTAGCCTTTGAAAGTAGAATTTTGAGTTCAATAATATTTTAATTTTCAAATCTCTTTGTGAGTATTTGAACAGTTAATTCTCGGTATTTTGCGGAATCAACGAGCCTTAACCCCTAAATTCGTGATATTCTTTTGAATCAACGTGAATTTAGTTGTTCTTTTGTTCCGGTATTCTCTAGAATCAACGGAATATTTTGAACATTAAACTTCCGCTGCCTCAATTTTAGATTGAGTAAATGACTGTTTGTCTTGATTCTTATCTCCACAATACAGTGTAGTATACACATGCACCATAGTCAGAAATAGCTGCCTATAACCCTTAAGAGTGAAGCTATCCTTGAGTAATTTGGGCCTATGTACCACCAGTATGTAATGGATAATCTACCATGAGAAGAAGGCTACCTTCAGGGGTAGAGTGAAAGCTCCTGACTAAAAAAAAAAAAATTCAATCAAATCAAGTGCATGTGCTGAAAAAAAAATAAAAGAAAATGCACATAAAAGCCTGTGAGAAAAAAAATTGGAGATCAAGATGATAAGATTAGTTTGACCCACTCTTTTCTTTGTTTGAGGCGAAGGTTGTTGACATTGAAGATTTTGGGAATGGATTTGATTGAATTGATTCACACACACACTATGAGAATCAAAAGAGAGATGAGATTGACTATTGAATTAAAGTTAGAACTTCGATAATATTTGAAATTTTCTTTGAGTTATATGACTTATACAATCTTTGAGGCTATTTTTATTCTAAATTCTTTTGTTCTTTGTTCTAAAAGAAAAATTGCAATGATGTTTGTGAGTATCATCACTGAAGCCCTCACGAGACTATAACTCGTCCACTAGGGCCGCCTAGGGGTTTAAAGGCTTGTTGCATACGCTAAATGCAATCGTGATTTCCTACGAAAGTGGTCTAGTTTAGGTTTTCTTTTTATTTTTGTTCTAGGTTTGCTCGAGGACGAGCAAAGGGTAAGTGTGGGGGAATTTGATAAGTGCATATTTTCCATATATTTTACTATTAATTTCTTCATCTTTTTGTTGTTTTGGTCTTAAATATTCTAGTTATTTTAGTTCATTTTTAAATTATACATATTTTACCCTTAATTATTTAATTACTAGTGATTTTTTATTTGTTATTTTTAATTAATTGAATTATTTTGTTGAATAAGGAATTAATTGAAGATTAAGGATAAAAAGGGCATGGGAAGTTTAAGTTGGAAAGAAATAAAAATTAAATTGAAAGACAAAAATGCCGCCAAGAATTAATGGAAATCAAGAAGACCAAAATTAGAAGTCAATCCCTTCAGAGCATCAACGGTGGGCATGCATTTGGAAAGCAATGATTTGGCAATTTGGAATGCATGTGCTGGGCATTAAAAGAAGAAATCATTAATTGGCCTTTTGCTTTTGTGGTCAAACATGTGGCTAGCTTTCAAAGTTTAATAAGGAAATAATTTAAAAAGGGCTTGGTGAGTGGGCTTTGTAAGTCGGTGGATGGCTTTGACCTATGATAAGTTGCGAAGAATTAATGCAATTAGAATCCAATAAGGATTAAGCAAGTCAGTAACATTATATAAAGGCCAAGAGGATTTGAGGAAGGGAGAGCCGCAAGAAAGAAAAAAAACAAAGGAGAAGAATTCGGGCAGCAAGAGAGCAGGGCAGATCCAATTCGGCAGCAAGAGGAAAATCAACAGCCGCAAGAAGAAGAAAAAATCGGCAGCCGGAATTCAATTGAAGAAAAAGGCAGCCGCTTGAATTAATCTCCATGATTGGTTTTGTCAATTCTCTTAGTCCCAATTCAATTATGTTAGGCTAGATTTTTATTTGGTTGAGGGTGAATTCAAAACCCTAAACATGCTATGCAATTAAATTTAAATTCTATCATTCAATTTATTTAATTGAGATTGTTTATGTTCTTCTATAATTAATGTTCATGATTTATTCTTGTTTTATTTGAGTGGCCAATTAGATATGACTTGAATAAATTCTATTGCTAGATTAAAATTCTTGATCCGTAATTGTCTTGTTATTTTAATCATAAGTAGCAGGTTGGAATCAGTTATTTCAATTGGAGAACATAACCTAGGTTAAATAATTCGAGCTTGTGTGTTTATTACCTAGATCAACCTAATATCTTTCTCTGTTTAGTGCTTCCATTATCTTAAATTTAAAGAGCTTGTTTTAAATTATTTAATGGTTAGAGATTAGGTGAAGAGCTTGTTTTGCCTAACGACACACTAAGAAAAGATTGAGACTAACAGAGCTTATTGTTGTTTACGGTTGATAGTTTCAATATAAATTGATGATAGAATTGATATATTATGTGCATGTTTGGTGGTGGCGAATGATCCTTTAACCAAAGTTTTCATCATTATTATTTCTTTCTCATTTAATTAGAGTTTTTATTAAATTCTTGTTTGTTGTTTTAATTTCTTATTTCTTACTATTTAGTTAAAAATTCATAAACCCCCATTTATTTATAATTGGCATTTTCTTTAGTTAGATTAATTTATATTATTATTACTATCATTATTATTACTATTATTTTATTTTAAATCTTGCTTTGGAGTTAATAATAAATATCACTAGCTTAGTCTCTGTGGGATCGATCCTTACTCACTTTGTACTAATTATTTATATTAGTGGTAAGGTTTTAAATTTGGTGCACCTTAACGACACTACCACAAGCTCATAAACATAATAAAAAACCAATCTCATAACTTAATGTACAATACAATCTCATAGTAGTTTTATCAAAAAAATCGACTTAAATTGGCGATTATCGCGCTTGGTTCGTAAAGGAGATTATGGTGGCTAATCGGACCCAATGGTGGATGGGATTTTACATGCAACAAGAAGGGAGTGTGTCAGTGGTGTCAGTCATTAGTAAAAGTGGCAAGTTTCATGGTAACAGCTGGTGGAGACCTCGTAGGTTTGGGTTGCCTGTGCGACGGCTACGTGACTGATTAAAGGCAAATAACGATTAGGTTATGGTCGGCGGCTGATGATGACTCTAGTGGTGGCTTGAACAGCGGTGGTAGTGGCCAGAGATGGTGGCAACTAGGGTTTTGTGATTTTGTGTTTTTTTTTAAGCGATGGTTTTGGTGGGGATAGATATGGGTACCTAGCAAAGCTATTCAATTGGCACAGAAACACTCTTATACTAACTGATAGAGCTGGCATAGCAGAAGTGTAATTGATAGGATAGGAAACACTAGATATCGTTCTAGTCCTGGACCAAGCTAATGGATTAGGTTATGCTCTAATCGAAGTGTAATTAGATCTCGTTCTAATCCAAACGATTCAATGAGATTTTTTTAATATTGCATTAAGTGATATTAGATGACACTGTATTCCAAACAACTTTACAAGATAGATTTTTTATAGATAATCTCTGAGGGAATTATCAAAAGGGGGAAGTTACAATAATAAGACCACTTTATTTATAATAGAGTAAACCTACTTTTCTAAGTTAATTTAAAAAAGAATACAAAATCATAATTATAATATAAATAGAAGAATAAGACACATACCAAATTAACACTAATTAAAATAGAAAGTCCAAAAAATAATAAGAATTCTAGAATCCTATAATAACGTCCTACATCATAAATGCAACATAAATATTGTTTAAGATATTAGAAATTGCATTTTTTATGGTTTGAGGCACGAGAATTATATGTTAATAATTTGGATGTGTTACAATAGGTCTTCATAGTAATTATGTTATATTAGCTTATAATAAATGGTCTTTAATAGAATTCACATAATGAATATTTTTTTATAATTAATTATTTTATTAAGGGTAGGGTATTTGAACTCACAAAAAAAGTCTTTACAGCCATAACTTCCCAGTAATTTTTATTATCAAATTATCCATTATGGCAATTACCGTTTAGGACCAAGAAAAGAAAACGTCGTAATTGCTAGGAAGTGAATGAAAATTCTGCATAAACTAACAAAACATTTCTGCGTGTTTTGAAGATACACAATCAAATACCAAAGCAAACAATAGAAATGAAAAACGACAATCTTTAAGGCTTTAAGAAAAATAGAATCGTCGACATGTATAATTAGTAATTAATTAAGCTGATTTGAACTCTGTGGCATGTGGAAAATAGCACCACCTTTTCTAGAAGTTGGTGCCCACCATTTTGAAGAAGAATGCGGTTGTTGCTGCATTCTTTGAATCAAAGAAAACAAGAAGAAAGATTTGGTGCCGACCAAAGAAAAAAAAAGAGAGAGAAGAAAAAAAAGGGATGTCAGGCCGAAGAAGGAAACAAAAAAAATATATAATTAAATATTAAATGAACAGTAGCCAAAACTTTAGTTATAAATAGAGAGGCTCCCTCCTCATTTTATTCATTCCATTTTTTCCTTAAATTTCTCTTCTCTGTTTTGTAAAAGAGAAAGAGTTGTGTGAGAGATTAAGAGTTTTAATAATATTGTGTAATTAGTGAGTGAGAGATTGGGTGTATTGGGGTTTTGGGTAGTGAGCCAAAATATTACAATACTTGTAATCCTTATTTCACTAGTAAAATATTTCCTTTTGTTTTCGCCTGCGGACATAGGCTAAAAGCTGAGCCACGTAATTTTTGGTATTCTCTTTTGTGCTTGTTCTTTATTTCTTCCAATTTTATTTTAGTTGTGGTCCTACTTCAGCCACCAATTTCCTAATAGTGATATCAGAGCTATTGGTTGTATTTTTTGGAGTCAGATATTGTTCACGTAATGGGTACTATTCACGTATACGGCACTGTTCACATATACAATACTATTCACGTATATAATACTATTCACGTATATGGTACTATTCACGTGAAACGGTAGGAGCGATCCAAGAATTTTACGGTGCAAAGCAGGGAATAGTGGTGTGAGTAAAACAACTGTGTGGTTTTTGTACATGTCTAGGAAAGTTCTGTCACAAAGGTGATAAGAGCTTAAGAAGTCTGGGTTTTAAATGGGACAATTGTGACCCCTCCAGTCTTTCCTAAGAACTTTCCTGGTGTGCATTCTCACACATACTCACAACTATTCAAGGTGGTACACTAGCTTGTGTACGGTATTTATCAATAAAATGGCGTCAAAGTATGAAATTAAGAAGTTTAACAGAAATAATTTTTCGTTGTGGGAAATGAAGATAAAAGCTGTATTGAGGAAAAATAATTGCTTGGCAGCAATTGGAGAAAGTCCCATGGAGATAACTGATGACAAGTGGAGCGAAGTAGATGGCAACGCCATTTCTGATCTACACTTGGCACTTGTAGACGGAGTATTATCCAGTATGGTAGAGAAAAATACAGTGAAAGAAATATAGGATACTCTCACAAAATTGTACGAGGCCAAGTCACTACACAACAAAATCTTCTTGAAGAGGAAACTCTATACTCTTCGAATGGCGGAATTTACAATAGTGACCAATCACATCAACACCTTGAAGATTCTATTTTCACAACTCACAACGTGTGGTCATAATGTAGAGAAGAATGAACGTGCAGAGCTTCTATTTCAAAATCTACCAGATTCGTATGATCAACTCATCATCAACCTGACGAACAATAATCCAGCGGACAGTCTAGTTTTCGACGATGTTACAGCCTCCGTATTAAATGAGGAGAGCAGGTGGAAAAATAAGAAAAACAGACAAGTGAGTTCGCAAGAAGTGGAGGCGCTATCGGTGACGAGAGGGAGATCAACGGAACGTGGCCCTAGTGGAAGTCAAAATCATGGTAGATCAAAATCCAGAAGTAAAAAGAATGTTAAATGCTACAACTGTGGCAAGAAATGGCACGTCAAGAAAGAGTGTTTGAGTAATCAGAAGAGAAGAGAGGGCAAAGAACCTGAGTCATCAAATGCTCAGGGGTGTGTAGCAAGTACCTCAGATGATGGCAAAATACTCTACAGCGAGGCAACAACTGTTTCAGAAGGCAGAAAACGATTGTCTGATGTCTGGCTTATAGACTCAAGAGCTACCTGGCACATGACCTCTAGGAGAGAATGGTTCCACACATATTAACCTATCTCAGGAGGATCTGTATATATGGGTAATGATCATGCCTTGGAGATCGCTGGTATTGGTACTATCAAAATAAAAATGTTTGATGGTACAATTCGCACAATTGGAGAGGTACGACATATCAACGGCCTGAAAAAAAATCTATTGTCTTCGGGACAAATGGATAGTCATAGGTATAAAACTCATGTGGAGAATGGAATTATGAAGATTGTTAAAGGAGCGCTTGTATTGGTGAAGGCAGAAAAGATCGGTGCTAATCTATTCATGCTTAAAGGAGAAACACTACAGGAGGCTGATGCGTGTGTCACGTCAAATAGAGAAGAATCAACGATGATGTGGCATCTCAAACTTGGCCACATGTCAGAACAAGGTTTGAAAATTCTCTCTGAGTGAAAATTACTTCTAGGGCTCAAATCGGTAAGTTTACCATTTTACGAGCATTGTATTACAAGTAAGCAGTATAGATTAAAATTCAGTAGATCTATTGCTAGAAGTAAATGCATTCTAGACTTGATTCATTCTGATGTTTAGGAATCACCAAATATATCCATGGGAGGTGCAAAGTAAATAGTGACTTTCATTGATAATTATTCCAGAATATGTTGGGTGTATCCAATTAAGAAAAAGTCAGATGTATTTTCAGTGTTTAAAGAATACAAAGCGCGGGTGGAACTTGAATCTGGTAAAAAGATCAAGTGCTTAAGGACGGATAATGGTGGAGAGTATACAGACGGGGAGTTTCTTGCTTTCTGTAAGCAAGAAGGTATTTAGAGGCAGTTCACGGTGGCATACACTCCTCAACAAAATGGAGTGGCAGAGCGAATGAACAAAACTCTTATAGAAAGAATAAGAGTTATGTTGAGGACTGCTGGTCTACCCAATTTATCTGGGCAGAAGCAGCCAAACTATCTATTATATAGTAAATTGATCGCCATCTACAGCTATTAGGCTGAAGACAGCGATGGAGATGTGGACTAGAAAGCCAGCTGATTATTCATACCTACATGCATTTGGATGTCCTATGTACTTGATATACAATTCCCAAGAAATAACAAAGTTGGATGCAAAATCTAGAAGATGTATCTTTTTAGGGTATACTGATGGAGTAAAAGGGTATCGTTTGTGGGACCCCACTGCCCACAAGATCGTTATCAGTAGAGATGTTATCTTTATAGAAGATCAACTGCAAAGGAGAGATGAGGATAATGGCACTACAAAAGAAAAGTCAGAGACTGTGCCAGTATATGTGGAAAATAATCTAGAAGATTCAGATTCTTCTGAAGCAGCACCAGAGCACGAGGAACAAGAACCAATCGAGACCGAGACTCTAGAATTTCGTCGGTCAACTCGTGAGAGACGACCACCGGCGTGGCACTCGGAGTATGTCACAGAGATCAATGTTGCGTACTGTCTTCTAACAGAGGATGGAGAGACATCAACTTTCCATGAAGCTTTAGAAAGCTCAGATGTTACTTTGTGGATGACAGCAATATAGGAAGAAATTGAAGCTCTACACAAGAATAAGACATGAGAACTTGTACCACTACCACGTGGAAGAAAAGCCATTGGAAACAAATGGGTCTACAAGATCAAACGTGATGGCAATGACCAAGTGGAGCGGTATCGTGCGAGATTGGTGGTGAAAGGATATGCTTAGAAAGAAGATATTGACTTTAACAAGATATTTTCTCTGGTAGTTCGACTCACAACAGTCAGAGTAGTCTTGGCAATGTGTGCTACATTTGACTTACATCTAGAGCAGTTAGATGTGAAAACTACATTTTTCTTGGAGAACTTGAAGAATAAATATATATGCTCCAACCAGAAGGTTTTGCAGAAACAGGAAATGAAAACTTGGTTTGCAAGTTGAACAAATCTCTATACGGTCTCAAACAAGTGCCGAGGTATTGGTATAAGAGATTTTTTTCCTTTATTATGAGCCTTGGATACAACAGACTCAGTTCAGACCATTGTGCATATTACAAGAGGTTTGAAGATAATGATTTCATCATTTTGCTGTTGTATGTGGATGACATGTTGGTAGCAGGCCCAACAAAGATCGAGTCCAAGAATTGAAGGCATAGTTGGCTAGGAAGATTGAAATGAAGGACTTGGGACCAGCAAACAAGATTCTAGGGATGCAAATTCACCGAGACAGAAATAACAGGAAGATTTGGCTTTCTCAGAAGAACTACTTGAAGAAAATCTTGCGACGCTTCAACATGCAAGATTGTAAGTCAATTTCTACCCCACTTTCTGTTAATTTCAAATTATCCTCAAGAATGTGTCCTAACAATGAAGCAGAGAGGAAGGAGATGTCTGGAGTATCGTATACATCAGCAGTGGGAAGTTTGATGTTCGCTATGATATGTACAAGACCGAACATTGCACAAGTAGTGGGAGCAATCAGTCGATACATGACGAATCCTAATGGAGAGTATTGGATAGTTGTGAAGAGGATCCTGAGATACATTAGAGGAACCTCAGATGTTGCATTATGTTATGGAGGATCAGAGTTTACTGTCAGGGGCTATGTGGACTCAGATTTTGCAAGAAATCTTGATAAAAAAAATCCACTACTGGTTATGTGTTTACACTTGCGGGAGCAGCTGTAAGCTGGGTTTCGAAACTGCAGACCGTTGTGGCTTTATCTACAACAGAAGCAGAATACATGGCATGGCAGCTACACAAGCTTGCAAGGAAGCTATTTGGATACAAAGGTTATTGGAGGAGCTTGAGCACAAAAAACAGAAAATTCCTGTGTTTTATGACAGTCAAAGTGCCTTGCACATTGCAAGGAATCCAGCATTTCATTCCAAGACAAAGCACATAGGAGTTCAGTATCACTTCGTTCGAGAAGTAGTGGAAGACGGAAATGTGGATTTACAGAAAATCCATACGAATGAGAACCTAGCAGATGTTTTGACCAAGCCAATCAATATTGACAAGTTTGTTTGGAGTAGATCCTCTTGTGGCCTAGTAGCAACGTAGGCAATATGATTATGGCGAAGCAGAAAGGATGGTGTGGAGATTGATTGATT
Organism: Citrus sinensis; assembly: GCF_022201045.2. NCBI lineage: Eukaryota > Viridiplantae > Streptophyta > Magnoliopsida > Sapindales > Rutaceae > Citrus > Citrus sinensis. The sequence continues at coordinate 17,869,847 of NC_068560.1, forward strand.
CTCAATCAAATCTCTAAGTGGGAGAATGTGGAAAATAGCACCACCTTTTCTAGAAGGTGATGCCCACCATTTTGAAGAAGAATGCGGTTGTTGCTGCATTCTTTGAATCAAAGAAAACAAGAAAAAGGATTTGGTGCCGACCAAAGAAAAAAAAAAGAGAGAGAAGAAAAAAAAGGGATGCCGGGCCGAAGAAGGGAAAGAAAAAAAAATTAAATATTAAATGAACAATAGCCAAAACTTTAGATATAAATAGAGAGGCTCCCTCCTCATTTTATTCATTCTATTTTTTCCTTAAGTTTCTCTTCTCTGTTTCGTAAAAGAGAAAGAGTTGTGTGAGAGATTAAGAGTTTTAATACTCTTGTGTAATTAGTGAGTGAGAGATTGGGTGTATTGGGGTTTTGGGTAGTGAGCCAAAATATTACAATACTTGTAATCCTTATTTCACTAGTAAAATATTTCCTTCTGTTTTCGCCCGTGGATGTAAAGCCGAACCACGTAATTTCTAGTATTCTCTTTTGTGCTTGTTCTTTATTTCTTCCAATTTTATTTAGCTGCGGTCCTGCTTCACCCACCAATTTCCTAACATGGCATTTATAAAGATAAATGAAAAAATCCAGAAGAATTTTTGCGCCTTGCAATTATGATACAAAATTATAAAGACTTTCCTGAAGGCCAGTGGATGAAAAAGAAATTGATAATTTCATTGTAAACCCATCTGTAATATATTCAGCAGTTTGTAATTTAATGTTAGCAAGGTTGATCAGAGTTAGACCCCTTATGTTGTCACCATTTAGTATTATATAAAAGGGTGTGAGAAAAGGAAAAAAAAAGTGAATGAAAAAGAAGAAGAAGAAGAAGAAGAAGAAGAAAATTTATAGGAGAAATTAATATAAGGGTTATTTTTGGATTTTTTAAAGATTTATAGAGTAATTTTTTTAAAAACAATTTACATTGCATGTCTGTTGAGAAATAGGTATGGAGAGTAAAATTTTGGGATCAAATAGATAGCTCTTTTTATTAAAATTTCAAAAAATTGATTTCAAACAATTCAATGGTGGATAAATAACCATCATTTAACAATATCGCCTATTTCAAAAGGCTGAAGCTGTAAATTTATATTGTATATTCAATAAATTAAGACCCATAGATCACTTGCTAACTCCAAGAATGAGCAAATCAATATGCCAAATTTTTTTCAGAAAATTATCCGATAAGAGTGAGCAAAATTCAGTTGCCACACAATAATTTTTTATTTATTTATTTCCTCTTGTTGGGAAACATGGTACACATAAATAGACAAAGAAAATGTCTTGTGTATCTCAAGAGATCATATCAATTGAACGAAAACGAACTAACACTTGCACGATCGATAGGTAAAACAGTACCCATATTTTTATTCAGTTAAACACAGCAGAAAAGAATAACATTTTAATTAACCAGTGCGGTCGGCATTTCTCCCATATTGAAGAACAACAAGAAAATCAAGATCCTTATTTGCAATGCCATCATCTGAAATGCCGAGAAGTGGAAATAGTGCAACGACCCCTTCCGACCAACTGTTATCTCCTGAAAATTTATAATAGAAAACTTAGTCGTAAGTACACATTTCAAAATAAGAACCGTAATTCAACTGAAAATGCCCTAAAAACCTGCGCAAGTAGTTTCCATATTCTTCAAATCACAAAGATCTCTGCTTCGGGAATCAAAACTCAAGAAGTAATCAAGTTGCTTCTGCGAGTTTTCGCTAATTTCGGGTTTGGTGAAATACACATATATGGTCTCTATATATATAGACTGAAGTAGCAGACAATAGTGCCAAGGTCGGTGATTGGGGCGTATTTAATTATTTACAAGACGAACTAACAGCATTACATAATACCATCTTTTCTTTGAAAATACTGTGTTGTTTTCTGAAACATTTTTTAATGGCTCAGAAGCATCTCATGGCAGATAATTGAAGATATGTAATCGTTGCTGGACTCAACAAACATATTCCTTTAATTTGCTGGCAATATGTATAGTCTATCAGCAATAATTCATAATATGTAAATATATAAATTCAAGCAGAGACCAGATCAACGGCTGATGCTTAGATTAGTAGAAAACACGAAGGAGCTAGCTAAGATCATGGACAGCTAACACAAATCGTTCAAGGTCAGCATCAAAATTAAGGTTACAGTTAGAATTAAGGTTCATTCAGAATTGATACCTTTTAATATTAATTAATACGGAAATACAATCTCTTTCGATATCACTTCACGTGATTCTCGTAATCCGAAGTCAAATATCATAATATATTTGATGTTATCAAATTTCTAATTAATGACATTGTCACTGTTGGCGTCTTGAATTTATATATTTATTATATATATTGTGTTGTACATATATTTTACTAAATTGGACTCAATGACATAAACGAATGGGCAGCGGTGAAACCACCTTCACCGCTGCTAGAAAGCAGCCAAAAACGGCCACACGAAGCTGAGGTTTCTAGCGCAAAAGGTCACCACAATTGGCGCGAACTGCTGGATTTCTAACCTGGTACCACCAGGATTTTGCTCCTCACGGTAGTGGCCGGCGAGCCTCAAACTCCTGGTTCTCGATCTTGCAATATGTATTTCAGCCTCATGCCCGTAGGTCTCAATTTTATAATACAGACCACAGCCTCATGCTCATAGGGCTTATTCTTAGTAATACATATCTCGATCTCATGTGCCCATATTTTTATCTTTTTTCAATCAAAACATCAATAAAACTACTTAATACGCCCAAATTTTTGAAGAAACAAAAACAAAATCAGGGCATATATACTTACAATCATGGTCAAGTCAAGATGTAAATAGACTCTTTAACACAATTTTATTTATGATTAGTTTTTATTTAATTTAACACAAATGTTCAATATTGGGAACGTGCACCCAAAAACAACTTGCGATCGACCTGAGAACGTGATGGCAAGAAAAGAAGAATAACGAAGAAGTGGAATAGGTTTAAGACGTGACGTCAACTTTTTTAGTTAATTTTTAAAATCAGGAAAAGAATGCTATTTTTACTGTACTTTTATTTTATTTTTTGAAAAATTAAAAGGGTTACACGGTTCTAGTGAAAATCTTTCAAAATATTGATTTTCTTCTCGTTCAATTAAGGAACTGTTTGATTTTTTGAAAATAAAAATAAAACATGTCATTTAGATATTTTCATTCAGATTTACACAGACTTTAACTAAATTCATATCTATTTAAATTTCAGACAAAAAAAATAAATGCAATCCAAGTATTGTTTAAGTTACTAGAAATTATTTTTTAATGGTTTAAGGCCGAGAATTACATGTTAAATAATGGGTCTGTGATAATAGGTGTTCATAGTAATTATGCTATATTAGCTCATCATAAATTGTCTTTAATAGTAATTCTGAAAATCTTTGTAATAAATTATTTTGTGAAGGGTGGTGCTGTTTGAACTCACAAAAAAGTCTTAACAATGATAATTTCACAATAATTTTAATTATCAAATTATCCACTATGACAATTACCATTAAGGACCAAAAAAAAAAAAAAAAAAAAGAAGCCTTTAGTTGCTAGGTAGTGAATGAAAATTCTGCATAAACTAATAACAATTTTCTGCGTCTTGTGAGGATACACAATCAAATACCAAAATCAAACAATAGAAATGAAAAATGACAATCTTTAATGCTTTAAGAAAAATAGTTTCCTTGCTACGTGTAACTAACAATTATTTAAGCTGATTTGAACTCTATAGCATTTATGGAGATGAATGAAAAAGCAAAGAATTTTTTACGCCTTGCAATTATGATACAAAATTATAAACACTTTCATGAAGGCCGGTCGACGAAAAAGAAATCCATAATTTTATTGTAAACTCATCAGTAATATATTCAGTAATTTTTTGGCTCAAAAATTTTAATTTATTGACAATCATGAAGTCTTTAATGTTTAGCAAGGTTGATCAAAGTTAGACCCCTTATGCTGTTTTCATTTTAAAATAGTGCAAGGACCCCTCCGACCCGCTGTTATCTCCTGAAAATCTATGATAAAAAACTTGATCGTAAATACACATTTTAAAATAGGAATTATAGGTTAAATGATATTCAACTGAAAATGGCCTAAAAACCTGCGCAATTAGTTTCCATATTCTTCAAATCACAAAGGTCTCTGCTTCCGGAATCGAAAATCAAGAAGTAATGAAGTTGCTTCTGCGAGTTTTAGCTAGTTTGGGGCTTGGTGAAATGCACATGTATGGTCTATAAATATACATAGAATGAAGTAGCCGACAGTGGTGGGGGGAGGGGGGGGTGGGGGGGGGGGGGGGGGGGCTTGTGCGTATTTAATTAATTATAGACAAACTAATAGCAATTGGTGCGTATTTAATTAATCATAGACAAACTAATAGCAATAGATAATACATCTTTCCTTTCAAAATATTATGTTGTTTTCTGAAGCATTTTTTAATGGCTCACAAGCATCTCATGGCAGATAATTGAAGATATATAGTCTGTGCTCGACTCCACGTATATATTCCTGTAATTTGCTGGCAATATATATAGTTTATCAGCAATAATTAATAATATGTAAATATATAAATGCAAGGAGATGACAGATCAACGGCTGATGCTTAGATTAATAGAAAACACGAGGGAGCTTGCTAAGATCAGGGACAGCTAACACAAATCGTTCGAGGCCAGCATCGAAATTAAGGTTACAAATAGAATTAAGGAGCTACTTAATTGGTTCATTCAGAATCGATATCTTTTTATATTAATTAATAAGGAAATACAATCACATTCGATATCATTTCACGTGATTCTCGTAATCCAAAGTCAAATATCATAATATATTTTATGTTATCCAATTTCTAATTTACGACATTGTCATTGTTAGCGATTTGAATTTATATATTTATTGATTTATATATTTATTTTATATATTATCTCATACCTATAATTTTATCAAATTGAACCCAATGACATAAACGAATGGGCTCTCGAGCCCAAAGACCCAAATCCAGTATCATTTTTTAATCTAAATAGGATAACATAATACAAGTCTTTGTCAAACTCGAATCCTACAAGATAAGAAATAAGATTTCCTAACTCAATTACACTTATGATTATTTCTCATATGTAAAGATGTTACCACTCAATGGTGCGATAAAAAGGTATATAGTGAGAAATTTGTATATTGGAGGAAGGAGTACAATATTCTCTAAGCCTTTTCTCTTACACTATTTTCTCTTTGTTATTATTCATTTATTATTGTGCTACTCTCGATCATTGACTTAAGCATCAGAGGGTCTATGCCGATAACACCCTTGGTGACTCCTAATGGGCTATTGTTTTACAAGACTCAGATCATCGATCTCTTCACTCTTAACAATGGCAATACCAAGACGTCAGGCTCTCTCATAGCCAGTTCTCTAAGTAACATAACTCTTTTTTAACTCTCATCGTTGCTTCATATTTTGGTATCACCATTTGGCGCCGTCTATGGGGAACAACCAGAAAGCCAACAAAACTCAACAACTATAGTCGGAAGAACAACAAAACCATGAAAACAAAACAACTTATTGATCGAGGCAAAACAACGGAAATGAGTTGGGTATAAATCCACATATCCAATACATCACTCAAGTGGCCACATTGCCACAGGAATTAGAGGTCATCAACCTAAGCCCCACGAGTCGGTAAGCATGACGCTAGCTTAACCGCTGCCAAAAACGGCCACACGAAGCTAGGGTTCCTCACACAAATTGCCATACAATTGACGTGATTTATTATGCATCTCAAAGGAAGATTTTCCAATGCAAGAAGGACAAATAAGGCGTTTGATCTCCAAGATACAATGAAATTGTTCCGAAGTTGCACTCTAAATACAGCAATTTAGAACAACAAAAGAAATTAGTGAAGAAATATGAGAAAGAAATAGAGAGCGTTAATTAAAACAATAGGATTGTTCTCTTCTTTTATCATTGTTGTTATTGTTCTCTTTTTTTACCATTGTTGTTGTCATGACCCAACCCAGACCTGGTAAGATATTGTCCGCTTTGGGCCTTAATAAGGCCTGCACGATTTTGTTTTTAGGAGCCCACACACTACAAAACATGTCTTGCCAATTAAGGTGTGGATTACCCCTTATAAACTCAGCATCTCTCCCGTGCTTTGCCGATGTAGGATTTGCGTAGTGTTACATACACCCCCCTTTATGACTCAGCGTCCTCGCTAAGGTTTGCCCCACTATCACTCAAGATGACACGCGAAATCGCTCTGATACTATAATATCATGACCCAACCCAGACCTGGCAAGATATTGTCTGCTTTGGGCCTTAACAAGACCAACACGATTTTTTTTATGTGATCCACACCTTAATTGGCAAGACGCATTTTGGGATTTATGGGGCGCCCATGCACCCCAAAATGCATCTTGCCAATTAAGGTGTGGATCACCTTTTATAAACCAAGCATCTCTCTTGTGTTTTGCTGATGTGGGATTTGCCTAAGGTGTTACATATACCCCCCTTGGGGACATAGCATCCTCGCTAAGGTTTGCCCCACCATCGCTTAAGAGGACAAACGGAGCCACTCTGATACTATCTGTCATGACCTAACCCAGATCTGGCAAGATATTATCCGCTTTGGGCTTTAACAAAGTCCGCACGGTTTTTTTTTTCTATGGTACCTATACACCACAAAACGCGTCTTACCAATTAAGGTGTGCATCATCCCTTATAAACCCAGCATCTCTCCCATGCTTTGCCGATGTGTGATTTGCCTAGAGTGTTACAATTGTTGTAGTAGTATCATTAAAATAAAGGCTTTGTATGTCTCTCTTATATAGAGAAACTCTTTACAATCATTTTTCTTAATTCAGTTTGAATTAGTCACTTATTTTTCTTATTTAATTTGAATTAATTATTTATGAGTCTCATAAATTAATCTAACTTAAATAATTCAAATCACATATTTGACATATTCAATTCTTATTTGTAAGTAAATCAAACACATGATTAATTTCAAATCAACACAAAAATAATTGCTCTCAGTTCCCACCAATGTAGAGCATTATATTTTAATATATCCATATAATTTCAGCACCCATATTACTGCAATTTGAAACTTTAGCACCAACTCTTGGAGAAATGTGGAAATCTTATTTCCAAAGGGATATTATTTCAAGGGCAGGAGCACCAATAATCTCTACCTAAATGGATTTTGTTATCGGGTGGCATCGTGATGAATTTCTTGTAATGGAATTATTCTATCATTTAGCACGAGAGATGATGTGTTTCAAGAAATAAAAGGACTACATGTTTCTAAAACAAAAAATTTAGAGATGCCATATTGAACAATAAGAATATACAATGATCGCCTCTCTACTACGTGCAGTAGAGTTGGGACATTCTTTTAAATTATGGATAATGAAAGGGGGTTTTGGACCAAATACTTGACTTTGAATTTAAATTCAATGCTGGACTGATCTTTTTGTTAACTTTAGAAATATACAATTGGCAGTTATCAAATAAGAATATAAATTAATTAAATCTTATCCGTAGTAGACAGCTATACACGCACGTCGCATGTCAGAAGATTATGAAGTGTTAAGTATAGGTCAGTTTAGCACTAAATCCAAATCTCTTGACTTTTAGTCCTTTTATAAAAAGCCATAAATCACTTGAATTTTGGAGAAATAGTAAACCCTTTCTTTTTAAGAATCAATTGAATTTCTATTGGTCTTATATGATTTTAAGCATGAGAAAATAAGGGATCTTGGAATTACTAGTTTATGTTTTTCAATTTATATGTCAAAAGAAAGTCAAACTATAGTCAAAGAAAAATATTGAGAATCAAATCCATACCCTTGAAGTTTGTTACGGCATGGGAGCTGACACTATAATATACTCTTCAAGTGAATGGACACTACTACAAAATAGGTCTATAATGACGGTTTTAAACCACATAAGATGACTGTTTTAAAACTATCATCTTAGGTTACGACATTAAAAGGGGTATACTTTTTATGACGGTTCATAAACCGTCATAAAAAGTATGCTTATAATAAAAAGTATGTTTATAATTTTTAACTGTCATTATTTGCCAATCTCCATTGTTTTCAATGACGGTTTTGGTATAAAACCATCATTAGAAAATGACATTTAATGACGGTTATTTAGAAAAATGGTCATTAAATGTACATTTATATTATTTACCTCATGTACATAACTTTTATTGACGGTTGTTATAACAAACCCATCATTAAAAGTTCAAATTTAATGACAGTTATTTAAATAATGGCCATTAAATGTGTCACTTTAATGACAGTTTATTATAAAAACTGTCATTAAATATTGAAACAACATTTAATGATGATTTTGAAAAAAAACCGTCATCTTTGTTGCAGAACACTACATTTAATGACAATTCTTTTTAAAAAAAAGTCATCTTTGTTGTTGATCATTAACAAAAATAAATATGGCAATTTTTAAACCATTTCAAGCCCTCATTTTAATTCTTATTTCCTATTAAATTCTTTACAATTATTTTTTACCAAAAGTTTCGTATACAAAAAGATAGCTCCATGAAAAAGATTTAACAATAATTAAACTTTAACAATATATACCAGTTAGTTACATCAAAATTCTCATAACTCTTTAATATCTACTAATGAATCTACTAGCAAGCAACAAGATTGGCACACAACTAATTTCTCATCAAGTCTACAATTGCAAACGAATCTCACCACCATCAGCAATCCACATCACTCTTACAAAGAATAAAGAGAAATTATGATAAATTCATATACTATAAGTCATAAAAATTAAATCATTTTAGTGACTTAAAGCAGACTAGAATGTGGCCTATGGAGCAAAAGCAGCGAGAGACTGAAACTGAAACTTACAGCTAAGGCCAATAGTCCAAGAAATGAGATAGTACACGATGCCAACTACAACAGAAACAAAGCTGCAGAAAAGCGAAAACTTCTCTTTTAATTTTGATGGGGATAGAATTTTTTTAATTAGGCAAGTTTAGGAAGAAATATGAGTGTAACAAAAGATTGCATCCACAAGATGTAGTAAAAACTTACTATGGATGTGGGAAATAATTATAGACCTACTTGTTATGTATGTTGAAGATGACATTTAAGTATCTATGTACAAAAAATAAAAATGGCCTAGAGATTATTTAAACTGATATAAGAACATTAAAAGAAGATAAAACTATGCTTTATGCATACACAATTTATACGTAAGGTGTCAAGTGATAGCAACTAAAAGTGTAAGCGCATGTTGCATATCTAGTTATCTACGAATTAATTTAGAAAATAATCTCCTAATGGCAAAATTCAATTAAGAAATCCGAAATTCCACCATGATTATTAGAGTTTAATAGCTTACCACTTGAAGAAAAAGAATCCAGTGACTTGTGCATGAGATTATCACTGAAGCTCTTTGATGGCACCTTTGCATATCTGCGTCCTATCAAAATTAGGATGGTCCAGGTGAGGAGGGAAAAAAAATAAAAGGTCAAATCAATTATAACGATAGATCCTTTAGTTACTATGCCAAGTCTAGTATCTATAAATTAATCAATGAATTTGATGGGTTAGGGATATAAGAGAAGTTGAGGAAGAAGCATTTTAAACATAATTAATCAAATCGGCAAACAAATAAAAGAAGAAGGAAAAGAAAGTGGTTGCCAAATTCCAATAGTTGTAAAATTAATTAACAAGCAATAGAGAGACAATATTTAACAGAAATAAATATATTTTGCTTCAAAGTAAAAATATTCATAAGTTGTGAACAAATAAACTCAATTATTATTGGAAAATTAGAGAACAATAAAGTTGTAGCTTATTTCATTATAACTAAGGTAGAGTACATTTAACTATAGATATAAATAAAGAAAGGGTGGTAATGAATTCATTCTCTTATATATATGAATGAGAGAGAGTGTGAGAGCAAATTATAGCATTCAAGTTTTCAATATAACATCTAGTTTCAAGATAGTGTGTATATTTCTCATTATATAAAAAACCTCACAAGCTAGTGATTTTCCAACTAAAAAAACAGAAAATTCACAATAAAATTTAACATCTAATACAACATAGTACATTGTTTCAAAAAAGGCTTGCAATTATGTCTTTTGGCTACCAAGTCTAAGTGTAAGAGTAAAGCATTTGACTCTTGACAATTACACACTTTATGCATAGCACAATTAGTGTTAACCCATTCCAAGTTACTCTACTAAAAAAAATGAGGCATTTACAAGAAAGAGTGATATCCATGGTATTGATGGATCAAACACAGATCAGTTGCAAGGGCTGCTAATCCAGGATATTCACATTTGAAACTTCTACCAAGTATTTCCCAATCACAAGTATTATTGGAAGGTGTAGCGCCTAAACTAAAGTGATTAGTAGCTAGAAGAAATAAATAGTACATAATAAATATAGAGTTCAAGGTAATTAAGAGATGCTACCTCTTAAAGCTCTGCATATTCTCAATATTTTTAAGGCAATCTTTAATTCATATAATTCCACACATCTTTGAATTCACAAACCTTGTCTTTACAAACAAAGGCCTTATATCATTAATCTTAATACCATTTTACCAAAAATATCACTATATTCATAAATAAAAATCACAAGTTAATGCTTTAACCTTGTGTTGGGTTGTGTTGGTTTGCACATGGTAGAAAAATCTAAGATGAAGTGTCACTACTAGAAAAAAAGTCCTTTATGACGTTTATTACCCATCATCCACCCTTTGGCATGACAGTTGAGCGACCGTCATTGATTCCGATGTCAAAAAAAATCCTTGACTGTTTTTATGTGTCATGTTTAGCATGACATTATCTATCACGATTTTATCATTGGTATCTTGATGAGAAATTCACCCATGACTAATATCTATCATTCGTGACTTTTGTCTATCACATAAACATGACATATTTAATTGGAATAATAAAATTATTTTTATTAAATCTAGAAGGAATAACTGAAATTTTAAATAAATATTAAAATATTTAAAGTGATAAATATTTAATTTGGCGCAATTATTTTTAATTTTTCAAAATATTTTGGCGGGAATTATTAAAAATTGTTTTAAAATCATTTTGGCTCATTTCAATAATATATCAGTTAATTCTAAAAAATAAATAAAAAATAAAAAATCCAAAAATAATTCTATAATTGACATCCAAATCAACATCTATAATTTAATCATTACAGCCAAACAATTCAAGTAAACAAACATTTGTACAATTTGGTATACAATCTTTCCCATAAAAAATAAACACCAAACCCAGTTTCAGAAAATATTCCCACTTTTAAATGAATCTTAATGTCTTCAACATCGACCAAGCAAACTCCAACAAACTGCCGATCGTATTGGCATGCTTATGTTTAAGTTCCAGTTGCTGCAAGATGAACTGAAGCAATTTTGATCCCTGCGAAGCAATCTTTGAGTACAAGCACTACACTATTGGAAATTTTGGGAACAAAAATGCATACTAGAGAATACACATGAACTCAAAACAATGTTATTGCAAGGACTAACATTGCAAAGAAAATTCATCATCCAAAATCAGCCAAATTAACCAATTTATTATTTACCAAAGAGAAGTCAATCAATTTGATTTGTCAGTGATAAATTCATCATTCAAAATCAGCCAAATTAACCTCCAACTTCGATTTTAAAGAACCCAAATTTTAGTTAGGTCAAAGCCCAAGGCATTGAGAGATCAATTTCCATTTTTAACTATGCATAATAAATGGAAAAGCCAATAAATCAAGGAATAATAAGGAGCAACGAATTTAATTTTCAAAATCAAACAAGGTATTTTCGTCTTGGGCACCAAGCAGGGAGTAGCTAGCTCCTCAAACTTTCTTCTTAGTTTCTTTCGGCTGGGTTCTGTCTTCCAATGGCTTTCAGAGCTGCTCTGCTTCTGTTGGCCAATTTGCTTTTAGTCTCTACTAAGTGTTTATCTAACAATGAGGAGGAATATCTGCTGGAAAAGGATGCTACTTACCCCAAAACCCCAGTACCTGCACCAGCTCCTCCTAAGGCTCCAGTTAAGCCAATCACTCCACCACCAGTAGTGAAGCCACCCACCACGTATCCACCACCAGTGAAGCCACCCACAACCACTCCCCCAGTAGTGAAGCTGCCAACAGTTGCACCAGCACCACCAGTGAAGCCACCAACAGTTATGCCAACCCCACCACTCAAGCCACCCCCCACTTATCCACCACCAGTGAAGCCACCCACAACCACTCCCCCACCAGTGAGCCCACCCAAAACAGCTCCGGCCCCCCAAGTTCCCTCACCAGCATCTTCACCAATGCCTATTGTGAGGTCAAACAAAGATTGCATCCCACTATGTGCAGCAAGATGCAAGGCACATTCAAGGCCAAACATTTTTGGAAGAGCTTGCACTACATGCTGTGTTAGGTGCAAATGTGTTCCACCGGGAACTTATGGCAACAGAGAGAAGTGTGGCAAGTGCTACACTGGGGGCAATAAACCCAAGTGCCCCTAAGTTATAAGTATTAGCATCTGTTGAAATTTTATGTTAGCTTGAGTTGACCTGCAATAAGTGTTAAAGAGTAAATGTTTTTCTAGTGACTTTCTGTGTCACTGTAAGATTGTGCATGTAGTGTGTTAAGCCATGGCTGATCTACTTCTGTTAGTTTCTTGCTAAAATTTCCCTTGTTAATCCTGGACATTCATATATACAGTAGTGTATTTTCAGTTTCAAAAAAGAAGAAGAAGTTATTTTCGTCTTTACCTTCTTCACCAGAGCAACGATGAGCGGTGGATTTCTTCAAAACTAAAATGATTTTGGGAAATTGAATAGCCAAGTTTCAACATTACCTTCTAGAAAACTTCCAAATAATTCGGGAGTTTCTTGTCATTGTGATTAATTAGAGAACTTTTCCCTTTTTCTATGCAAAAAGCAAGATAGAATCAACAATAAAAGAACACAAATGCAAAATAAAGATTTGTTACCGGGGCCAATAAAGAGTATGCAAGAGGGCACAACCCATTAACACCAATGTAACTTGGAGGTGAAGAAGGAAATGGAGTAAATTGACCACCCACTTCAAGCTCCCCAGTCACCCTTCCCACGGTTGCACCAGACCTCTCTCCACCACCACCTCAGTTTACTCCTCACAACAACCCCTTCAAAATCCGACCGCCACCACTGCCCAGAAGTCGCTGGAGTTGCCGCGACCAGCCATCCAGTTTGTGCGGGTCATGGATCTCAATTCGCGGCATCCCGCCACGCGTTGGCTCTACCACCGCTTCCATGGGTCTTCGCATGGCCTGAGTTTTTTCCAATCGAATAATGACAGCTGATTTAAGTGGGAGGTTGAGTGCTATGAGTTGAGTGAGAGGCTGAGGTGATGGCGGCTGTGAATGTTTCGTTTTCTTTGGCTGAGACTGGGTTAGGGCTGTGTTGTTAGTTAGGGCTGCTTATTCGCTATGTGAAAAGAAAACATACGAAACACTTAATTTTTCTGGAGGGAATTGCTTGGGATATATCCCGTCTCCCTCGTAATACCCAAAATATACCCCCATCTATTAAAATATATAACTTTACACTTACATACTTAAAAAAATTAAGGAAAGTATAAAAATAGCCTCAATAAAATACCAACAAAAAATTAACTCAACTCATTCAATTTATTTACTCGACTAGATACTCAACTTACTCAATTGTATTCACTTCTTATTCGACTAAATGCTCAACTTACCAGACTTCATACCCGACTTCATACTCGACTAGATACTCGACTTATTTAATTGCCTTCACTTCTTACTCGACTGAATGTTCAACTTACCAGACTTCATACCCAACTTCGTACTCGATTAGATACTCGACTTATTCAATTGCCTTCACTTCTTACTCGACTGAATGTTCAACTTACCGGACTTCATATCCGACTTCGTACTCGACTAGATACTCGACTTATTCAATTGTCTTAACTTCTTACTCGACTGAATGCTCAACTTACCAGACTTCATACTCGACTTCGTACTCGACTAGATACTCGACTTATTCAATTGCCTTTACTTCTTACTCGACTGAATGTTTAACTTACCAGACTTCATACCCGACTTCATACTCGACTAGATGCTCGACTTATTCAATTGTCTTCACTTCTTACTCGACTGAATGCTTAACTTATTATACTTCGTACCATACTTCGTACTCAACTTATTCAATTGCCTTCACTTCTTACTCGACTGAATGCTTAACTTACTAGACTTCATACCCGACTTCGTACTCGACTTATTCAATTGTTTTCACTTCTTACTCGACTGAATGCTCAACTTACCAGACTTCATACCCGACTTCGTACTCAACTAGATACTCGACTTATACAATTGTTCTCACTTCTTACTTGATTGAATGCTCAACTTACCAAACTTCACTTATTTAAAAATATTAATACTCGACTCAATGTACTTACTCGACCTCTTTAAAAATTACATAAATTTTACTTGACTTGTTAAAAATTTTTACTTGACTTTTACTTAATATTCGACCACTTAATACTCGACTCATTTAATATGCTTACTTGACTTCCTACCAGACCATATACTCGACTTACTGATCTTTAATTCGTACTTAACTAAATTCTCAACTTACCCAACTTCGTACTAGACTTCTTCCTGCACAGAGAGGAAGAAAAGGTGGATTCTTAGTTTTTGAAGGTTATTTTTTACTTTTCCTATCTCCATGAGGTATATGTATGTAATAGGGTATAAATTTGATATTTAAGGGCAAATTGAGGATAATAAATAAAAAAAAAACCCATTTTTTTGAGTATTGAAAGTTTGGATCTTTTAAACTATAACGCTTAAACGACATCGTTTAACCTTTTTTTAATAATTACAAAGTAAAAAAACTTTGTTAATGGCATTTTGGTAAAATAAATCAATTTCAATACGATGCCGTTTGAACCCGTGATTGATGCCTGTCAAGTTCTATAAATGATTTAAAAAATAAAAACAGAACATGACATGTTTCTATCACTAATAAATGACATAAATAAATGAGTCATGAATATGTCATAACAGTTTGACAAAAAGATATTAGTCACGAAAATATCATTCTTTGATGATACTTTCGTGACAGTTCGATATGTATCATAAATTTTCTATCATAAAAATGCGTTTTTTTAGTAGTGTGTATATTTTCCTGAGAAGAAAAAGGAACAAAAACAGAAAAAGGAAATAAAGACTAAGACGTAATTATTCAATAAGCTGAGAAATAATCATATATCATGCATGTTTTATTGAAATTGATGATCATATTATTCATAAAGTGGTAGAGGAATCTAAGATAATGTGTATATATTTTGTTGAAAAGAAATGTCAACAAGAACAGTAAGCACCAAGCAAATTCAAGCATATCATGCACAATGCAGAAATCACGCCATGTGAGAATCAATATAGATATAAAAGATAACAAAAAAAGTTAAAGGAGAACATACAATGCAAGCCAAGACCATTGCAATGGTAAAAGATGAACTTCCTAACACTTCTTGCTGACCAATAGCTACTGCCAGAACCGACATAGTGGCAAAAGGTGACTAAGGCATTCCATCTTAATCAAGCATCCTTTTAGAATCCCGTCTCTTTTAATTTCTTTATACCTGAGTGATAGAAAAAATATACAGAATAATTAAGATATTATTATTTCAAAGAACGACATCTTAATTACATTAGCCTATACTAATTTTCTATGTGATTAACATTTATTATATCATACATCCATAATTCGTTGAATTGGAGGTTAATTAAAATCAAAGGGAGCATTTTGGAGCTCCAAGCCCTAACAAAAAGGTGAATCTAATTTTTTTAATTTAAAAAATCAATTTTTTATGCAGATAAAATATCAAATCAACAAAATTTGCAATATGTAACCAATCAAATAAAGAGAAATGCTAGAAAAAAAATTAGAATGAAAATAGAGATAATTAAACGGACGGACCAGGTCGTGAAGGTCTTGAGGAACTAAGCAAGAGCAAAGGTGAGAAATGCAGAGATCAAAGGGAGGGTTTTAGGGAAGAATAGCGATGACGGTGATGGAGGAGAATCCAAGAACGACATTGGTTTCCCACTCCTCAACGACGCTGCATCTCCTACTATAATTGCCTCAACTACTATTTTAAATTTTTTAAAATTTTCCACTTTCTCTTCAACAAAATTATTAGATGAGACGATCCCCAATAGTTCGATTTATAGTAATAAAACAAGAATGATGCACATAGAGAGAGAGAGAGAGAGAGAGAGAGAGAGAATGATATGACTCATAAATAAAGTTCCTCAAATTCCTCTCCAATAATGTATGTGGAAAGTAGAGGGCTTTCAATGGAGGAGCTGATAATGTATCAATTTGATTACAAATAAATCAAACCGACAAATGGGGCTGACCTAGGCAGCGACCTGAGAATGCATTGGTGCATCAGCGATAGGACTCACCTTGGTGGCTGCTGAGATGGCACATCAATCCCAGGGTTGTGATAAAGTGGCAACAATCAATCTTGGCCAAGAGTATATTTTGCTTCAATGTCGATTTTGGAGAGAGATGAGAGAGCGATGGAAGGAATTTGGGTATTTGAGAGAGATATTGTAAAGTAAAGAAATAAAATGGCCAAGTCTTGAAATCGGCTTCACTTTTTTTGTATATTCCATGACCGTTTATTTTATAAACGGTCATGAAAGACGGTTCCTAAATAACCGTCATTATGTTAGGGTTATATTTTTAGTGGATATACAATGACGGTTAAGTTTGAAAACCGTCATTGTAAGCCTGTATTTTTATGACTATTTTTATAACATACCATCATTAAACTTAATATTATATTTTAACTATATATTTAATGACCGTTTTAGAATAAAACCATCATTGTAATAATTTATTTTTAATGACGGTTTTTATAACAAATTGTCATTAAAAGTAACATTATATTTTAATTTTATATTTAATGACGGTTTTCTTATATAACCGTCATAACTTATGAGTTATTATTTTGAATTTATGTAGTAGTGGGAGGGAGGGATAGCATAAGATAGTCGGTGAGAAATTAAATTTTGTACAGAGAATGGCAAAATTGGGGAGTACAGGGCATTAACTTTCTAAAGAATTTAGTCACTTTTTTTTTCTCAACAGTTCAATAATGCAAAAGAGATTTTTTAATTATTATTTTGTTAATCTTAGTAAGCCTATGTATTGAAATGATATTGGAATGCATAAGAAGAAGTTCCACACTAGCTTGTGTGTTATTAAGTTTTACAATGAACATGTTCAAAACTAGGAAAAAGAAAAGTAATATTCAAGCAACTAATATAATATAGTCCATGGTTAGCATTAATATAATACATGCTTACCCTTCATTCTAGATCTCCGTTCTTAATTATTTTCCAATACTTTTGTTTGCAAATGACATGTATTTGTTTTGTGCTATACCAGAAATGTAATTATATGTTGGGGAGATTGCCAATTCTCCCTCTATTGTAATTAATATAAATTATTTACCCCCTTAATGCTTTAATAATAGCCAATAACCTCTCGGACAACATTAGTTTATAATTACCTTTATTTTCAAATATACTTTTATTTATTAAATAAATCATATGAATAGAAACTGAATAAAAAAAACATTAAAAACAAGAAATATAAGTAATGATGTGAACAAAAAAAATTAACAATAATTTTTTCTTGTACCTTTTTATTTTGCAAACATTTTCGTCTAATAAATATTTTATAATATTTTAAAATTAAATTTAAGAAATACAAGAAAAATATTTTATTATTTATTTTATAATAATTTTTTATTTATCATTCAAGTTTCCTTATAATAATTTTTTTTTATCATTTTATGATAATTTTCTTATTTTTTTATTATAAGAAAATATTTATAAAATAAAAAAGTAGAAGAAAAATATTTTATTGTTAATATATTCCATCAACACGTATATTTTTTATTTTTAATACTTAATTTTTATTTTAATTTCCATTCATGTGATTTATTTAATTTATAATAAATATGAATAAAAGTGTATTGGAAAATAAGAGTAATATTATAAAGTTATGATATCAGTGAGTTATTTGCCATTATAAAAATAGTAGGGGAGCAAATGATATACGGTAATTACAATAGGGGGAAATTGGCAATCTCCCTTATATGTTGCCATGAACTTTATTTCATTATAATGAATAAATGTGATACTGAATTTTAGAAATGAAGCTAGTGGGAAGTAATCAGCATATGTCATACTGAAGAGGTTGGCGATGATCAAAGCATAGAAGGAAGAAGGAAAAGGCAACGCCGTAATGAGTTCATAAGATATTTCTAAGCTTTGTTAAAGAATTTATAAATAAATTTAATAATTTGTTGAGTTCATTAATAATTATGGAGAAATATAATTAATCCTGTAGTCATAGGATAATATTACAGTGGTGAATACAATTCCAAAAAAGTTTGCACCGAGGTGGTATGTTTCTGTTGTTTTGTAAGGATGGAAAGCAAATGATTCAAGTTCCACAGTACCTGACACGCCTGACCATATTCACCCTAGAAGAGAGGTAAAGTTACCCTTCTCTTAATCATACATATTATCCACACTGTTCATATACTAAACATTGTTATGAAAATCAACCCATCAATTAATAATTTCCTACGTTATAACAGTTTGAGTACAATCCATAGTCTGCCAAAACTCTTGCTGCTACTTTGCTATTGTTTTCAACAGATTTTGGGGGTAGAAAAAGACAAATCTATCTTAAACAATGAATTTGTATTTTTAGGGGAGACGGGATACCTCACTGGTTTGTTGTGTGCGGTATATCTGAAATTCTGGGGAGGTGAGAAGGGAAGGAATGTTGACAATGATGAAAGGTTTGGGCCAAGAGAGGTGTCCTTCAAAATAACCTTAAATCATGCTGGGTACCTCTAATTATGCGGGGTACCTCTATTTGTGTGGGGTACCTTTATTTGTGCGGGGTACCTTGGATTATGCCGAGTACTTTAAATTATACTGGAGTCATTCCATTTGTCGACACGTGGCACTTTACTGCCTTTCCTATTTTTCCTTCAAACAACATCCCCCTAGTTTCTTTTGGCGAGAAGTATTTGAGGCAAAAGAAACTCATTGTGTGAATGACACGTGGCGACACGGCTGGACTGAGGGTACTTTGCTTAGTTTCTTCCCTTGATTAAACTTTGTGTACTGCCGAGCTAAAAAAGTCTTCTTTTTGTCTTTTCCTTTTTCCGCTTTTTTTTTAACTGACGTTGGGAACGAACAGTTGTCTTCATGACTCTCTCCCATTTTTCGTGGGAAGTGGCAGCCGACTGACATGCAGTTTGAATTTTAAAAATTTCTATCTCACACAAACATCCCTGACTTCCTTTTTGTGCAGTATGTTCTGTCAGATTTAATTAAAAACCCCTGACGTAAATGTCAATCTCTTATCATTTATTTTGAAAATCTCAAAACAATCTCCCATAAAACCGATTGTCCCTAGTGGCTTCTTTCTTCAAACTTTCGTTTTCTCTCTTAGCTGCATCAAATTGCTCACAGGTACAAATTTCTTTACTTTTTTTTTACGCCCGATCATCTCCCTGGGCTTATTCCATCTCTTTATTTCTCTTTCTCTTTTTTTTTCTTCCTCCTGTGTTTTCTTTCTTTCCCATTTTCTTTTCTTTCTTTCTTCTTTCTCTTTCTCTCTCGGTCGGTGCTCTTCGGTGCGTTTTCCGGCGTGGGTCTTGGCTGCTGCAGTGGCGGTTTTGGCTCCCGATCTGGTCGGTTCAAGGCGGTTTTTCGGCGGCTCACGGCGAGATCCAACCTGGCGGTAGACGCGGTAACCCCCCTTCATTGTTTCTTCAATTTTCTCCTTGCTTTCTCTCTCTTCTTTCTCCTTCCCTTTCTCTTTTTCTTCTCTCTTTTTTTCTTTTATTTTTCTTTTTCACTTCGGCCAGCGTTCTCCTTGGCGATTTCTGGCGTCGGTTCGGTGGCTGCAGTCGCGGCGGCCGGCGTCAATTCGTTGGCCAATGGGATTCCGGTCATCTTGGCGCGTGATGCTTCCCTCCCCCCTGTTGTCTTCTTTGTTCTTCACTTTCTTCATTTTCTTTCTTTCTTTTTATTCTTTTTCTTTTTCTTTTCTTTTTCTTTTTTGTTTCTGCTGGCGTTCTCCTTGGCGATTTTCGACTCTGGTTCGGTGGCTGCAGCCGGCGTCGGTTCGTTGGCCAGCGGGATTCAGGTCATCCTGGCGCATAATGCTTCCCTCCCCCATGTTGTCTTCTTCGTTCTTCACCCTTTTTTTAATAAATAACTACATGTATTTAAGCTGATTTTTTGTTTTTATACTTGCATATTCTTACCTACTTTTTTTTTGTTGTTTCCAGCTCTGTCTCCCCACGATTATTAGTCCCGATCTGTCAAGTTGGTGAATCAGAGGTATCCTTCCTCGTTTTTCCTCCTTTGGCACATTTATACTGGCATTATTTTGCATATTCTGAGAAAAAATTTGTTGTTGTGTTTTTTTTGTGGTTGGTGTTTGCATTTGATGGTTGATGTGTGGTGGGTGGTGCATGGTATGAATATGTTGTTGTTTTGGGGACTTGTGGCCTGGTGGATATGTTGTTGGGGGCTTGTGGCCTAGTGGATGTGTTGTTGGGGACTTATGGCCCAGTGGATATGTTATTGGGGGAAAGTAAATGGGCAATAAACAAATAGGACCAATAAGGAAGCGTCGTACAGTTGAGGCTAGTAGCGTTGACAGCCCTCATGCGGGTTCGCCTTCCCACGTCTCCATTAGCGAGGATGATAAGTCCCCCCTAGTACCTCTAGGAGTTGTAACTCTCATTCTGAGCTCCCTCTCCCTAGGAGTACTCCTCGTGTCAGCCCATGCTTTTTCAGTAAATGCCCAATCCCCCATCCTCGAAAAAATGGTAGGTCATACAAGTCCAAGGTTCCAGCTCGTTCCTCAGACCGGCCTCCCAAGTATCCCTCTGCCACACCTTTAAAATCTGGTAACCCTTATCCCCTAGGCACTAGGAGGGCTACTTTGGGGGACTTAGAACAAATTAGAGCCAAATGTAATATTCCTCCCTCTGTCTAGCTTAGGGTACCCCATGTGGATGAGCGGCCTAAGTGTCCGAAGTCTGATGGGATTGCTCTCCACATTGACCTCTTTGATCTGGGACTCCGCCTGCCCCTCCAACCTTTTTATATGAGGATGTTTAGTTATTTGGGGGTAGCTCCTGAGTAGATGTCCCTTCCAAGGTGTAGGATACTTACAGGCTTACATGTGTTATGGTTGAAAGTATTAAGGCGCGACATTTCTATTCGGGAATTAAGGGGGCTTTATCGATTAAAAAAGCCTAAGGGTTCCACTATTACTTACTTCCCCGCTTAGGGTGATCATGACCATATTGTTGAGGGGTACCCCACCTTGAAGAAGGGTTACAGAAAGGGATGGTTTGTTGCTGAGGGTAGGTGGGGGATAGAGACTCTAGGTGAAAAGGGCAACCCCGTGTAGGTTCCAAATTCCTTCAATGTAGACTGTGAGTATCTCCCTTGCTCACGGTTCTTTATTGTAATCTTTCGCATGGATGTCTCGCTAACCTTGGGTTCTCCATGCTTTTGCAGGTGTGATGTGGGCTAAAAGATCATGCCCAGTTCAGGAGGTGGGGAAAGGGGTGAAGAAGTTTGTGTAGAGGCTTCGAGGTGAATAGAGGGGTAGTGATGTGTTAGAGGAGAGCAGATAATGGAGAGCGGGACTGATTGACCAAAGTCTTCCACCTGCTTCCGGTGGTGACTCATGTATGATTTGGGTGTCAGGGGTACCCTATTATTATCCACGAGACTGGGGTACCCCGTTATCACCGCATTCTTTATTTGGCTTCCTCGGTTTTTGTTTCTCATTTTTGCTTTTGTAGTACTTAGTACATGTCCAGCTAACATAACTTTTGTGCATTGGGTGCAGTTATAGAGTCGACGGGTGACGCTTTTGATGCCTTTTTTTCCAACCAGTTATAGGTGGTGCTTTTGGATATCAGGATTCGGCGGTACCCTAAAAAATTTTCCGGCCACCTCGAGCTCCCGGACTAAAGGGGAAATCGCAGAGTACCTCCCCAGTGGGTCCAAGGGTACCCCTCGATCGAAAAGGAGAAAATTCGGGCTGCTTTCTGCTTTCCTCGATGAATTGCGTGAAGGTGACCTAGACCCAGCCTTCAACAAGGAGGTTTCACACTTGGCTTGTTGTTTTTACTATTCTGCTGAAAATGTTACCTCTAGGCTACTCAAGAGGTAGGCTTTACTAGGGTACCCCGAGTGTACCCTCTCTCTTTTTTTTACTTATTTACTCCTATTGTTATACACATATATTTAACATGTTTTTTACGACCTGCTGGCATCCTTTCTCTTCAGCCATTGTCTTCCTGATCTTGAATCCCTTGTTGCCGCTCAATCGGAGGTTGACAAGTTAAGGGGTGAGCTCCAAAGTCGTCAGTCTCGCGAGGACAAGCTTGCTCGAGAAGTCAAAACTTTACAGGAATGCATTACTGGCCTATCTGAAGAGAAAGCTCGAGTACAGAAGGACTGCAATGAGTTGAGGGCCATAAACGAGGATTTGTTATCCCGACAAAAGACGATGGTGGAGGATGCATTCTCACTTATTATGACAGAGGTGTGGAGCGTGGATCCGGAACTGGTGGTACCCCGTGTGCAGAAATTTGTCAACAAGCCCATGATTCTAAAAACGATTGCGGAGAGGAAGAAGTCTTCCCATGCACGATCAGGTACCCCTTCCAAATCGCCTAGGGTACCACGCGTGCTTCAACCGTTGCCTGTCTCAGATGCCCCTACTCCAACTGCTCATATTCCGGGTGCCTCATAGTCCTCTGCTGATCGCCCTCTGGAGACAGATGGTGGGGATGGTGTTCCACTCTCGGTGTAGCCGTTTCATAGTGCTCTTGTTTTTTGGATCTATCCACATTTTGCTATTTGAAACTTGTTTCTTTCTTTTCGGTTTCTTGGGATATTTTGTATTATTGGGACTTCTCTTTTGTTATGATACCATGCCACCGAGCCCTCTTGCATTTTGCATCCTTGTTATTCTACAAATGAATGCTGGGCTAAATTGTTATCTTGTAAATTTCTAGGGTATCTCTCATTTTTTCTTTTTTTTTGTTGAAATGGGGTACCCCCGGTACCTTAACAAATATTCGACATCATGCGCCTGCTGGTTTATACAGATCGACGAATTTAGTGCATGCCCTTCTCGGCAACTATGGCGGATTTCCCACAAATAGGTAATCAAAACATCATCACGACATCTCGATCAAAAATTGAAAGTGCGCGATTGGTCCAACCAATCAATTTCTTATTGTTTCGAAGTTCTCTCCGAATTTTGGAATAACTTACCCCCTACTTTGCTCAAGTAAGAGGACGGAGGTGTGGGTGTACTCATACCTATGCTGAACCTCGTGGCGCTAGGGTATACCAGTTTTACTCCACCCTCAGGTCCTCTTTGACCCTCCCTCTCTTTGTTTAGGTAGCTTTATCATGCTTCCGTAGAAAGGCTACCCCTGGGATGTTCACTCCATTGCCCATCTTGGCTTTACATAGATCATCACGATATAGGCATATCAGGTAACCTGGCTGGTCCTGTGATAGGTTAGACATAATTGACAAGTGTATGACGAGAATTGCATATAACAAGATGCGAGGGTATATTAATGGTGATATATGAATATAATTCGCATTCCATTATCGAAGTGGCGAAGAAAAATAAAAATGAAGAACGCACATCATATTTACCGAGAAAGAAAAATACATTTATAGATAATGAAAACATTGATCAATACATGACTTAGCTTTGTTACCCTTAGGAGAACCGGAGACCGCAAGACCTCCTATCTTTTTCATTTGAAAATTAAAGAAATTCTAAAGTTGCCACTGACCAACATAGGGCATTTGGGGTACCCTATTTGGCCTACCACACAAAAACATTAAAGAAAGCAAATAACAGCAAAAGACTAAAGGTTAAAATATTGTCCTTTAGTAATATTTCTGTAGCATTACAGCGTTCTGGGGGTGCCTCACGATTGTCTCATCCATGTGGAGTAGCCTGTATGCACCTGACCCAAAGGGTTTGTCGATGCGGTAAGGTCCTTCCCAATTTACCACAAAAGTGCCTTCGCAGGGTACCTTAGTGTTCTGATTTACCCTTCTCAAGACCAAGTCTCCTTTTTTGAAGGAACGAGAGTGTACCTTTTTACATATAAACACGAAATGCGATGCTAATATATAGTTGTCCTCAATTCTACTCTAGTCCTTTTCTTAGCCACCAAATCAAGGAGGTGTTCTTGACCTCATCAAAGTATTCAACCTTGTGAGAGGGTACCCCGATTTCCGCTGGAATTATTGCGTCAACACCGAATGCGAGGGAAAACGGGGTCTCCGAGGTGGAGGTGTTTTGAGTAGTTCGGTAGGCCCACAGAACCCCAGATAGCATGTCTACCCATGCTCCATTTCTTTCTTCTAGCTTCTTCTTCAGGACACCTTTGATAATCTTATTAACGGCTTCAACTTGCCCACTAGATTGGGGATGGGCAGGTGTAGCAAATCAGTTGACTATCCCAAGCTCCGAACAAAAACTTCAAAAATTTTCATTATCGAATTGCTTGCCATTATCACTAACAATTGCATAGGGGATCCCAAATCTGCAAATGAGGTTCTTCCAAATGAATTCCGTGGTTTTTCTTTCTGTGATGCTTGTTAGTGGCTCCGCTTCGGCTCACTTTATAAAATAATCTACCGCAACGATTGCATGTTTTGCTTGCCCCTTCCCGTAGGTAACAGGCCAGTAAGGTCCACTCCCCATATAGCGAAGGGCCAAGGGGAAGATATAACTATTAGCTTCTCTGGGGGTAGGTGGGGTACCCTGACAAACCTTTGACATTTGTCACAGCTTCGTACCATATTCTTGGCATCGTCCCGCATGGTAGGCCAGTAGTACCCCTGACGAAGAGCTTTTTGCGCCAGTGATTTTGCTCCATAGTGATTGCCACAAATTCCTTCATGTATCTCCCTCATGACATACTCGGCCTTGTCACTTCCCCAGCATTTAAGGTAAGGAATGTTAGCCTAAAGGGCTATGCATAATGTAATTTTGATGATAACAAACATATGTATTAAGTGATTTAATAGATATTGTATTTCACATTTTCACTAGTTTTTGAAGGGTCATATTTATGCAAGTGAATCAAGTGAAATCAAGATTGAAGACACTCAACGGACAACCGCGAAATCAAGGATAAAGTTTAGACCTCAACGAATAAATTAGTGCGATAAATTCTTGTAAAGCCGGTATGATTTAATTGATGCATGATTTAGCATTTGAGAAGCTCAAATGATTAATTTAATTAAATACTTTTTATAAACTAAAAGGTTTTATTTTTATAAAGTAAAGTATTTTGTGGATTTGAGTAATTTGGACTTAAATGCTAAGTTTTGAAATCTTAGATTTTAATAAGTATTATTAGTAAATTTCGGGGTTGGATGTTTTTACGAACATTTGAAATGTTTTGGGCCATACTATAATTTATGAATATTTTGGACTAAAGTGAAAGATTTTAAGAACTTTGAAAAACATGGGTATTATGTTGAAAATGATCTTTTTGCGAAATAATAATATCTTTGGGAACATATCATAATTTTAGCAAGTTTGGGAAAACTATTCTTAGGAAATTCTAAAATTGGACCCATTTATAAAGTTTTATAACGTTTTGGGCTGTAGTATAATTATAGAAAGTTTTGGGCCAAAGTGTAATTTTAATGAACAGTATTACTATAGCAAAATTAAAAAATAACGGTAATATCATTGTTCATGAGCGGCTAACCGGATAAATATAGCGGCTAACCGCTTGGGCGCGGGAATTTACCTATAACGGCTAGTTTTTGAGTTTTAACTATAAAAACTCAACTCAAACTTCATTTTAAGAACTAATGCAAGCAAATATAAGATCATACAACATATATTGAGCTTCCAAAATGCAAATCATCATAGATTGAATCATTGTTGAGCTATGATTTGCATATCCACTCTTAAAGAGAGTTTTTGTTGTAATTTCCATTTCTTATCAAATTGTGAGTGTATAAGTGCGAGAAACACTTGTGGTAAAGAGATTGGGGAGATAATCTCTTGATTGTAAAGGTTCATTGACACCTTGTAAGTTAATTGTAAGAACTTAAAGCCTTGGGAGGCTTGGATAGTGAAATCTCGAGCTTGGTTGGCTTGGAGGCATGGACATAGGCGGGGATTGCCAAACCACGTAAAAATCCGTGTGTTTATTTTTCACTTCCCTTACTCTTTTATTTTTACGCATGTTTGAATTTATTATTTTCTATTTCATTAAGGCATTAGATTGATTTGTTGTGCGAATTGTATTGTATAATTTTTAAAAACTCAATTCACCCCCTCTTGGGTTGCGTTACTTGTATTTCAAAGAAGAGTGAACCCTCTTCTGTATATGGTATCCTAGATCAGGCAATACCACGTGGCTTTATACTTTAGTCTTCTCCCCATAGACGGCGCCAATTGTTTTCAACAGATTTTAGGGGTAGAAAAAGACAAATCTATCTTAAACAATGAATTTGTATTTTTAAGGGAGATGGGGTATCTCACTAGTTTGTTGTGTACGGTGTATCTGAAATTCTGGGGAGGTGAGAAGGCAAGAATGAGTGTTAACAATGATGAAAGGTTTGGGCCAAGAGAGGTGTCTTTCAAAATAAGCTTCACGCCTGCAAAACAGTGAAATAGAGGTTATAGGTGAACGGGGGTACCCCGGCGTTCACACTTCGATGCTCAAGTTAGCAAACTCAAGCTTTTATGGCAAAGAGAGCTGGCTAGCCCTCTGTAAATTAGGGTTTAAGATTGAAGAAAACCTATTTTTTAGAGTGTGAGTGTTAATGGTGAGTAGGGGTGGGCAAAATCGGGTTCGGATCGGGTTTGGATCAACCCGATCGGGTTTCGGGTTGGGTAAATATCGATCTGAACTCCACCCGAACTTAAAACCCGATCCGATCCAATCCGAATTAAATTCGGATCGGATCGGATCGGGTTAAAAAGTCGGGTGGAGTTCGGATCGGATCGGATGCGAGTTAAGTCGGGTTCGGATTAAATTCAGGTTATTCGGATGAAATCGGGTTAATTCGGGTCGGGTGTAATCGGATCGGATTCGGGTTAATTCGGGTTCAGATTAAATTCGGGTTATTCGAATCAATTCGGGTTAAAATTAATTAATTTGGCAATTTGGCAATTGGGTTTAAACGTAACTTTAATTGAGTTACTCCATTAATTATCTTTAATTAGAGGGAAGAGAGTGAAAGGGAGGAAAAAGAAATTGTATGACTTTTAATAAAATAACTTATAAATTTAGAAATTATGTACATATGTTAAAATATTATTTGTTAGTGGTTTCATATTAGATTATGAAGACCTAAAATATCACGCTAGAATTTCTCCTGTCCAAAAGTTTTTCACAATTAAAAAATGAATTATTTTTTACAAATTTTAATCTTATCCTATGGTCATGTTTGTTCAAAATTCAAAGAAAACCTTAACAACTTGCTATGTGGCACAATAATAAGTCTTAAACTCTTAATGTCTTATAGTAAAAGATAAAACCCATTAAATCTAATATTAAAATATAATAAATCACAAAAAAAGAAAAACCCTCTACCAAATGGCAGAACTCAATCAGTGGACTGGAATCCACTTTAATTTTGTCCTGGGGCCACACGTTGATACTTGATAAGGAAACATTTTTTTTTCTATTTTTTTTATTCTTTTTGGCTTTTTGCCATGGGGACCTCTGGAGAAGTGGAGATACAGCCGTAGGGGTGGGCATTTTCCGGTTTGGTTCGGGCTCCGAACTGAACCAAACCGGAACCAATTGGTTCTTAAAAACTCAAACCAAACACGAACCGAATTTTAGAACCGAACCGAACCGAAATATTTCAGTTCGGTTCGGTTCGTACATATACCTGTATTTTACAATTTTAACCAAATGTCTTACTGTATTTTATAATTTTCACCTAATCTCACTGCATTTTACAATTTTCACTTGCATTTTACAGAATATAAGTTCACAACAAGAAAAATAAAAAGTCTTGTATACTAATATTTGTGATTTAGCATTTTATATTTTTTATTTTGAATTTTTATTAAATAATTTGTAAATAATTGGACTGAACCGTTCGGTTCTTCGGTTCGGTTCGGTTTTGAACCGAACCGTTTGCCCAGCCCTATACAGCCGTTTAAAAGAAAATTTACATACACTTTGCAATTTGCATACACTTTATCTAATCCAAAAGACAAACACAGCAAACGTAAGGGATTGATTCATTTTCATTTTGGCAATAACAACATGAACGTGCATGTCCTTTATAAAACAAGGACATTTCTCTTTCACTCTTGTCACCTTGCTAACTAAGATATTGCTTTCCCACCTTCCTTGTCCTCCCTCATTCATTCATCCATTCATTTCAACCAACAAAAAAAGAAAACTACTATAGAATTAAATTCAAATGATTCAAAATTAAAAATTAACACAAAGCATAAAATTAAAATTAACTCAAAGTTTAAATTTAATAGTCTCCATCCAAAGCGCAATGTCCAATTCTAAAATCTAAACATTAATCTTTAGAACACAAAATTAAACATAATTAAATAGTTTCCATTTTCCAAAACACAAATGACAAAGTTCCAAAATCCAAAACACAACAAAGTTTAAATGTAAATCTAGATCAACTTCCTCCACGACTCCACCGTTCCTCGCAAGCACTTTGACAACTTTTAACTTCAATTTCTTCTACTCCAAGTTGAAGAATTGAAGCATATATCCCCTAGGAAAAAATTGAAAAAATAATAGATAATTGTTTAACTACTTTCTTTAAGCCACATTACAAATAAAGGGACATTAGACACAAACACATATGCCCAATTCATGTGTGTACTTGATTAAATATAAGAAAAAAAATTAAGTCAATTGTGGCTTATTTCATGGCATTCATCATCAAGTAAATTTAATAATAATCCTAATTCATAGGTAATACCATTCCAACAATTTCAATGTGTCTAAAATAAATGAAACAATTATAAATTAAAACTATAACAACTATTGTCTATTATTATAGTGTAAATTACAACCTAAACATATAATATGAAATTATAAATAATAATATATATTAAGAATTACCTTTCAAATATCCATAACACCCATATCAGCGCTCACTGTTTCCACCGTTGAAGCTTGTGATCTTACAAACTCTTTAAAATGTCAAAAAAAAATGAAATTAGTAAGTAACTTAAGTACATGTAGATGCTATTTATAAAGTTATAATACATCTTAACTTTATAAAGTATGAGAAAAATATTACCTTCTTGTAGCTCCATATGAAATATCTGCTCTTTAATATCTTCTTGAAGGTTGTAGACATGATTAGCAAAAAGTTTAGCTTGTAACCAATTTTCGGTACATATCAATGCCTCAACCATACAAGGGGTCAAAGAACTCCGATATTCGTCAATGACGCGACGCCCTGTGCTAAAGGCAGATTCAGATGCCACTGTGGAAACAGGAACAGCAAGGACATCCCTTGCAATTTTCTCTAATATTGGATACTTCGATCCATTAACCTTCCTCCAAAGCAAAACATTGAGCTTAAGATTGCTTGGATCTTCAACTGGGTCACTCAAATATCGTTCCACCTCAGATACTACTCTCTTGCCCTCATTCTGAACAAACACTTTCTGAGCATACCCAAAGAAAGGGCAAGAAACTCGGAAAATGTCATCACCATCACCACTAGGACCCTCCGGCAAACCAACCTCAGTTGTAAAATAAGGAGAATAACTTGTACCACTATAGCTGCCGCTAGGAACACTCTCACTACACATCGATGGTGTGGAACTAGAGCACATTGCACTATATGCATCATAAAGCTCATTCAACAAATCTTTTCACTGCTTTGGTCAGTTCTTCAACTTTCCAACCATCATTGGCAAAAATGATCTCAAAAATATGTTTGGCAAAGTCCATTTTAGCTTGTGGATCAAGAATAGAGGCAACAATCAACATTTTATTTATCTTCCCTGAAGACTCCCAATATTTATCAAATTTTTCCCTCATTTGATAAGTCATAGCCACCACCCAAGGATCTCTACTTCCTTCTAATGCAGTCAATGAGCTCTCAATTAAGCCAATGGTATCATAACAAAGATTAGAAGTCACACTCAAAGAAGCAGAAAATAACAATGTGGCATCATAAAATACCTTCAAAAACTTCACAATTCGCCCTGCACTCTCCCAATCCTCAAGTCCAGGCGGGCCCACCCTCTTAACGTTATTTTCTTTCTCGAGAAAATATGTCTCATACAGTTTATCCACCTCTGCCATTCTATCAAATGCTGCTTGAAACTTCAACGCAGTCATCAACATTAAATAGGTGGAATTCCACCTAGTAGGACAATCCAAAACAACCGTTCCATTTGGACATTTCACTTGTTGAACACACTGTTTAAATGCTTGTAGCCTCGTTGTGGAGGATCTCACATACTTCACAGCATTCCAGATGGCAGCAACACTAGCATGCAATTCATTCAACCCTGAAACAACAATCAAGTTCAAAATATGTGCACAACAACACACATGCATATACTGACCCGCCAATACAATTGCATCATCATTCCTCCAACCAAGTAATTGCATAGTCACATAATTAACAGCAACATCATTTGTACTGGCATTATCAACAGTTATTGCAAACAACCTCTCTATCCCCAATCTTATAAATAAGCTACAATCTTTTTACCGATCGTTTTCCCTCTATGATCTTCAATCACACTGAAACTAATAATCCTTCTGTTCAAACACCAGTCACTATCAATAAAATGAGCTGTGATCACCATGTAGCTCATGTTTTGAACAAAAGTCCATAAATCAGTGGTAAGAGACACTCGCTGTTTGTTGTTGCAAATCAAACTCTTCAACATTGTCTTTTCTTCCAAAAATAAATCCATAACATCCCTACCAACAGTTCTTCGAGATGGCATAACAAACTGTGGAATGGCTACACTACAGAAATGCCTGAACCCTTTGTTATCCACAAAACTAAGTGGCAACTCACCCATAATGATCATTTTGGTGACTGCCCTTCTACAAGCGTCTTAACTCCACCCTTTAGCCAAAACCATATTACTCGCATTTCCTTCCCCACCCTCAGTTGTCAAGTTTTGTTGACTTCCCTCTTGTTGTTCCCGGAATGTCTTGTATGCAAGGCAAGCCAGTATATGATTTCTCATATTTGTAATCCCATCACGCCTTGAATGACATTGATATTGTCTACCACAATAGTTGCACTTGCATTTGTTTGGATTATCCTCGAGCAAAGTAAAATGATTCCACGTCGCAGATCTTTTCTTCATCGCTGGTCTTTTCCGCTTTGCCTTTTGAGTTCCTTCCATTTGAACACTTTGATTGTTATCATCACTCATTGAATTCGATCTTGAGTGTCCAGACATCTAAACATACAAATAAATAATTATTAATCATTAATTCATAAATTAAAACACAAAAAGACTATTAAAAAAATCTACTTAATAGTTAGTATTACAAATTGATTCAAATAATTGTTAATTTAATTTTATGAAACTTTTTGAAATCGATATTTCCAATTTTCCACCATAATGTTTATATATGATCAAGAATTCAAGATGCATATTCCATAAAAGAAAACCAAGAAATTAAAGTAATTATTTAATTTATAAATATAATTATCCATTGGCCAAAATAATATAATATTAATTACATATCCGTATCTTAAATTCTTAATTCTTATTATGCCCACATTATATGTACTTAACCACTTAATATTTACTTATTGGTTAATGGTTATCATGCAATTAATTAAATTGATTAATTATTTGTTGAAGTTGAAACTTGAAACTACTGCAATTAAATTGGTTAATTTTTTGTTGAAGTTGAAACTATTCTACAAATACACATATCATATGACATATATAATTATAATTTATATTGTAACATAATATTTAATTTTAATTTTTAATCTAACATTACTATTCATAACAAAAATCAATAATTAATAAGTAACAGAAAATTAATGCCGGATTATTTTCACTTTATTGATAACATTTAACAATATATAATTAACATTTACAATTAACATTTCTCAAATAACATATAAAAAATAACAATTATAATTAATCATTAATGCATATATAACTATATATTATATACGGATATACCATCACTTAAACAAGTTCAAAAGCCGGATTTGCTGATTCGGTTCGGGCTTCAAGAGTTCAAGTTCCAAATCCAAACTTTCAACTTCCAAAACAGAGAGTGAAGAGACCTTTTGAGTTTTGAGACTGGAGCCGTGACCCGTGAGGCGTGACCGTGAGGGTGTGGTGGCCGGATGTCAACACTCAACAGCCGTGACTCGTGAATGCCAATGGTGGAGACTCGAGTGGATCGGAGGTAGCTTGCCGGGTGGATCTTCAATCGGACTGAGTGATGGTGGAGTGGAGGATTCAAGGCTTGGATCCGGCGCTTGGTTGCAGCAGATCTGTAGATCGAGTCACGATCTTCGCGAATCAGCTTCGGCTTCGGTTGGGGTCGTTCTTGGCAGCGGTTGCTGCGTGTGGTGGCCAGTTGAAGGTAGCTCCGTGAACTGTGCGTGTGTGTTTGCTGCATGTGGTAAGCGACGGAGGCCGTGAGGCGTGAATGGGTGTGGGTTGACTGCTTGTGCTTGACGGCTTGAGTGCTGGTTTCAGTAATTTGTGTGTGACAGTGAGGGTTTGTGATACCATGAGGCAGTGACTGGTGAGTGTTTGAGTGAGTGAGGGTTTGTGAGCCAAAATGAGACTTTGCTTTGCTTGTGTTCTTTTCTTGTGAATTATTGAATTGTTTTGTTGCGGTGAGGTGAATACTTTGTGAATTACTTAATACTGAATTGTGAATTACTGTAAAATGCAAATCCGTGAGTCTGTGTAACACTGTGAAGTCTGTGATGTGTGATCTGTAGATTCTGTATTCTGTGAGTAAGTGAGTTACTGATTGTCTGATTCAGTGATTGTGTCGTGTACTCGTGTGAGTGTGTATTTGTATTTTGTATTCTATTACTGATTTGTATTTGCCAAATTTTTTTTCTCAACCCGATCGGGTTTTCGGATCGGATCGGGTGAAACTGATCATGATCCGATCGGGTTGAGACAATTTCACCCGATCGGGTTTTGTTCACCACTCGATCCGATCCGAACCCGAAATTTTTCGGATCGGATTGGGTCGGATCGGGTCGGGTCGGATATTTTGCCCACCCTTAATGGTGAGTCAATGAGAGCCTCCTCCAGAATAAAACCTAGGCACCTTTATATATAGAGTACCGCAGCTGCCACCTGGCGTACCCTTTTTGGCTAACGTCCTTTTACCTTTTTATAATTTTTGGGCCGTTATGTGCATGTCCGCGGCGTATCTCATCCTTTGGAAACGTAGCGTGCGCTGGAGAGTGATCCAAGGTACCTCTGCAGTAGCTGTCGAGTAGGCGGCTGAGGACCACTGTCCTTGGGACAGTGTCCTTCACTTTTGGCAGAGATGACAGGCGGCTGTCCCCCCTTTTAGCTCAACATTTTTTATTCCTAATTCTGACAAAATCAAATAATATCTTTTAAGAGGTGGAGACGGTTCTCATGGCGGATATTTTCGGAGGATTCTCTTGCATCTGATATGCTGAGTACCTCCAGTTACGCGAGGTACCTCAATTTATGTGGGGTACCTCTAATTGTGCGGGATATCTCTATTTGCGCAGGGTATCTTGAATCATGCCGGGTTCCTCAGATTATGTGGGATAACTTGAATCATGCCGGGTACTTCGGATTATGTGGGATACCTTCAATTATGCGGGGTACCTCTAATTGTGTGAGGTACCTCTATTTGTGTAGGGTACCTTTATTTGTGCGGGGTACCTCTAATTGTGCGGGGTATATCTATTTGCGCAGGGTACTTTGAATCATGCCGGGTACCTCAGATTGTGCGAGATACCTTCAATTATGCGGGGTACCTCTATTTGTGCGGGGTACCTTGGATTATACCGAGTACTTTAAATTATGCTGGAATCATTCCATTTGT
The DNA here is from genome assembly GCF_022201045.2 of Citrus sinensis. Lineage (NCBI taxonomy): Eukaryota > Viridiplantae > Streptophyta > Magnoliopsida > Sapindales > Rutaceae > Citrus > Citrus sinensis. Next base: position 17,904,088 of record NC_068560.1, read on the forward strand.
CGACGCGTGGTGCATTACTGCCTTTCCTACTTTTCTTTCAAACAGCTACATATGACCACTTGGGGCTACCATCAAGCAGCAGCGATGACGATTCAGTAAGTTTGTTGCAGTGCTATTCATAATTCATTGTTCATCTATTCTTCTCGTTTACTCAAACTGCAGCCCGGTAAAGGTGACTTTATGGTGACAAGTCTACCTGAAGGCTAGCATGTGTTGTCTCCTCCAAATTGTTTGTGTGTGTGTGATCTTTTCTGCCATAATTAGAGGCCCAAGATATCTCTCTGTTGGATTGCAAACAAGGGCATCAAAGAAACTCCACCAACAGGGAATTTAGACACAACTTGTTCTCCGTAGATTAATTACTTGTAGTGTGCTTTGTTAAGCATTCGTAGCTTTTTGGGACTTTGTAGAATGTTGTGGAAGCATGACAATTATTGTCCGTGGAGCTTATTTTATGTCTCTTGTTATGTAATGACGTTGCAGCTTAGTCTTCTGATACCGATTATTAAGAAGTAAGAACTGCAGTTGCAGCATCTTTTAAATATTACATATATGCTTGTAGTATTTTCACAGATTAAACCTGCCATTTTTTAATTCGTCAATTAGATTTGCTCCACCATTTATTTGATTTATGGTAACTTTTTAATTCAAAGACGATTGAATTGAACTGTGAAATTGATCACTTATACTTGTGCATGTATTGATTTCAATCCAAATTAGGTTATTAGTTAATCAAGGAAGCAAATCTAAAGATGCTTGGTATATGTCCGTTAAGACGATAATCAAGCATCCAAATTCAAAGATATGTATTCAAGCCAAAGCATCAACGGATTTTACCTACCGTAAATTCCAACAATGTAGTTCCTATTCTTTCATGCTTAATTAAATTTTTATTTGATTAAGCTTAAAGTATTAGTAATTCTATTATTTGTAATTTACGGCTACACTGTACTATAATTTTTGCCATGTGCAACAACACAATTGCAAGTACTGTAAAGTTTACTGTTCTTAACATATTAATTGCTTCAACTAAATAGTTTCAGCTAACATATTATCTGTTAATATACACCATATTCCTGGTCCTGTAAACAAAATCCTTACGCTCTGTTCGTTCAGTACCCTTGTCAAAAATCAAGATTGAAGATACTCAAATATTCACAAGAATATTCATTCCTCAATTTTATATAAGTAGTTCTTGTTTAATTGAAATCACTTTATGTAAGGGGTTCCTATTTGATATTCGGGAGAATTGGTGTTTTTACAAAATTTAGGTCATTGATTATTAATGCCTAATGAATTACAATAAATTCTACAATACACTTGGGGTGCATTTGACACACTATATTTTATTATATTATATTGCGTTATTTTAATGTGAGTGTATTGTATTATGTTGTATTACATTAATACTATATTATAACAATATTGTACAATGTTTGATGATATATCATACTATACTAATTTTTTTTGGGATTGATTTAACTTATATATTTAGAAAATAACATTTATTAGTACTTAGAAGAATACTAAATATAGAAGTCTTAAATTTTAGAAATTTAACATTTTTTTAGGATAAATGTTAAAAAATATCATAACAGTATTTTCTAAATATATAACCTGTAAAATAATGATCAAAACAAATAATTTAAACATATAATCTCTAAATAATATAACAACATAAATAAATAGTTAAAACCTATAAGATTAGTTGAAAAGTCATCTTAGAATGATGGAATAAAAGTTTATATATACCACGAAAAAATTACAAAATAATAAAGTGATATAATTGTTGTAATATGTTCATTAACAAAATAGATTGTGTTAAATAATCTAAGTAAGGATTTTGTAGTATATGTAATAATATTTTTCGTCATTATTTATATTCTTATTAATTTTAAATTGATATTATTCAAATTTATTCATATTTAATTATTTATTAGTTATATTAAATTATTTAAAAATAATTAATTTTTAAATATTAATTATTGTAATATTATTGAAGGGCAATTATCCACCAACCATCTTTTTTTTTGGATTTTTTCAAAAATAAATAAATCGTTTTTTCAGCACTCCACCTAAAGTTAACATTCTCTTCACTCTTCCACTTCGTCATAACGCAGTTAGAATTTTACTGACATTATAGAGGTAAAATTGTCATTTCACATGAATAGAAAAATGACGTCGTTTAATGTAATTAAAAATTAGAAAAATGAAAAAATGACGTCACGATTGCGGAAAAAAGGTGAACTGAAAAGAAGAATAAGATCTATTAATCACTCCATACAAAGATAATAAATCCCAAATACCCTTCTCAAAAAAAAAATCCCAAATACAAAAACCCTAATCACATCTCCTAAACGAAATAGAAAAATTAAACTTTAAATACCTTATGAACCTTGTCCGACTACAACAACCAGAAGTAGGGGTGGGCATGGGTTGGTTTGGGTTGGATTTTAAGTCAACCCAAATCAAACCATAAAAATTTGGATCCAACCCAAACCAACCCAAATATTTTTAACCCAAACCAAACCAAACCATTTGGGTTTGGTTTGGGTTTGGTTTGAATTTTATTATCAAAATAATTTTTATTTTAATAAAATTTAATTATATCAAAATTATAATAATTATTAATTGTTATTAATTATTAAATTGATATTAAAATATAAAAAAATATAGTGGATAAAAATTATAAATTTTACAATAACTTAATCCTTAAATTAAAGAATACTAGAAAATCAAAATAAAGTTTAATCACAAAAATTATTATTTCTCAATAAATAAGAACGTACACTTTAATAATAAACTTTCACAAACATGACATTAACAATCTAATAATAAATTTTGCCACTTGTTATTTATTTAATTATGTAATATTTGTTTTTATTTATCGTTTTGGTAGTTTTGCGTTATGTTATCTACTTATATGTTTAATTTTAGGAAGATTGCCAGTTTCCCCCCTACAGTAATCAACATATATTATTTTTCCCTCTTCTGCTTTTATAATGGCCAAAAACTCCTCTAATAGTATAAGTTTACAATATTACCCTTATTTTCAACTACTCTTTTATTTATATTTATTCTAAATTAAATAAATCACATGAATAGAAACTAAATAAAAAATAAAGCATTAAAAATAAGAAATATATGTTTTGATATGAACAAAAAAATTAATAATAAAATTTTTTTATACTTATTTATTTTGTGGAAATTTCTTATAATAAATATATAAGAAAATTATTATAAGAAAACTTGATTGACAAATAAAAATTTATTATAAGATAAATAATAAAATATTTTACCTATACTTTTTACATTTAATTTTAAAATATTACAAAATATTTATTATAAGAAAATGTTCACAAAATAAATAATTACAAGAAAAATTTTATTATTAATTTTTCTGCTCATATCAAAACATATATTTCTTGTTTTAATACTTAATATGGGCATTACATTCAATTATTGACCAAAAATTAGCCGCCATCTAGCATATTGGACCCAGTCTAAGCCGAGTTATTATTGATCATTAGTAGAGTCTCCTGCTCTTTCTATGATAATCCTTCCATGTGGGAGGAATTATTTTTGTAAATAAGAAAAAAAATTTATGTTATTTACAACAATATTTATTTAATTTAAATTTATTTTTACTGTTATTTTCATTTTCTAACTATTGACAATTGATCACGCCGTAAAAAATTTAATGGTGGTCTTTCACTTATTTGTGTTCATTTATTTTTTTTTCATTTATTTCATTTGAAAATTTGAGTGTTGGGGTTTTGTCCATAACCCATGGGTAAACCATACCCAAACCATAATGAAATGGTTTTCTACATAAAACCCACATCTAACCCATTTTAATGATTTACTCAACCCAAACCATTTAATTTGGTTTGAGTTTGGATAAACCCATGGGTTGTGGGTTTATGCCCACCCCTAACCAGAAGTACACCTAGTGATTCGGCTTCATGGTGGGCCAAGAAGAGAAAGAAGAAGACATACACCAAGCCCAAGAAGATCAAGCATAAAAAGAAGGGGTTTTTAATTAAATACCCCAAAATAGTTCAAAATTTATTTAAATACCTCTCCCCTTCTTGATTTCATACATACCCTAAGAAATGTCTATAAAGGCTAATATACCCTTAATGAATGCATCAAATCCACTCCTCCTTACTCTCTTCTTACACCCTAACAAAAACAACAGCATAATCTCTCAAAATCTCACCAAATCTCTTATAACCTCTTACACAAATACAACAATGTATTCACATCTTTAAGACCTATACTTTTTTTAATTGAAAGAAGGTGCATTACTTATTAAACAACCCATAAGGTATGTTAATGTTGTTGGGTTTTAAGTTTTACATTTTCTAGAAAAATTTAGATATTTTCCTCACATTATAATGTTTTATTTTCAACAAATTTCAAAAAAAATTCTTATGTGTGAAAATGTAAGCAATGTAGGTTGTTTTATTTTTTTTATTTTTTTAGCAAGATATCTTGTTGGAGAACGTGTGTTTATGGTGAGAATGTTTTGAGTCGTGTTTTTTTTTTTTAAGTCGTATACGTCATGTAGTCAGTCGTGTAGGTCATGTAGTAATGTAGGTTGTAACGCCCACTTTTATTTATTTATTTTTTTCCTCTTTTGACCTTATTAAATTGAGTAGGATAGTTATTATTGAGTGTTTGTGTGTAAGTAAAATTTATCGGATTGTTTTAAATAAGTTACGTAAGTTATTAGTTTTTTTAAAATATATATATTTTACCAAGTATTTAAGAGAAAGCTTTCTTTTTTAAGAAGCCGTCTTTTTTTTTTTTTACACCGTTACAAACCCTAGAAAGAAAAGAAAGAAATATAAGTTTTTGGAGAAGGAAAAGAAAGTTTTATCACTTCTTTTCTTAGTGTTTGCCTTAAGGTATTAAGTATTTCTTCGACTTATATAATTTATTTTTATGAAATTGTTTGCCTTTAATTACTTGTAGTATGATTTGGGTAATATATGTGTATTTGTAATGTTGTGATGATATGAACAGTCTCTATTCTTTGCTTGAAATCGTTTTCTTTATTTAGAATCACGTGAATATCTTACAGATCATGGAACTAGACATCCTAGGCTTTCCATTGATAGGTTTTGTGTTGAAATCGTCTGAGTATGCAAATTGTTATGGGTTTTCGAAGTTGGGTTACGGGTGCTGGAAAATTCCGACTTTCAGCAGCGGTTCTCAACTCTGGAAATTTTTCTATAAGGTTACACATCCTTAAAAATTATGCCGATTTTTGTACCAACAGATCTATGTCTCCTATAATTACATGTTTAATTTCGTAGTTTTATTCTTTATGGTTGAATTATTAAAAATCGTAACATATGGCTGCTGCAAATCTGGAAACTGTTTTCCAGAATTTCAGAAGCTGAAACGTGTAACAGTTGGGCTAGTTTATGAATATTACATGCCATGTTAGGATTTTATAATGAAATTTCAATCTTTCCTCTGCCTTTAAAAACTGGAATCGCGATTTTTGGGCATGTAAAATAAAATATACAAATTTTTGAAATTCTGTTTTCAAATCTGGAATTTTCTGGACGGGTTAGATGTTCTCGGAAATAAAACGTTTTAAAATAGTTTCAAGAGTCCAAAAATTTTTAATTTTAATTATATGCTTTTTGAATGTGTCTTCTGTAATTAGAAAAAAAGAAGCATATTATTTCGAGTACCAAAGAATATTTTATGAATTTTCTAAGTGGAAAAGGTCTGTTTTGGTCAGTGCTGGATAGTTTTGTTACTCAGGTGAACGATCAATATTGTAATACCCCAAATCTCCTAAGGGTATTTAAGTCTTTTTAATTTTTAGTGATCCTTTTTACCCTAGTATAAATAGAACAATATATCTTTTTCATTATAAGAGAGAGAGGAAAAGCGAGATCGGTTGAAAAAGAGAGATGGAGGGACGAGAGAAAAGAAAAGAAAAAGAGAAGAAGAAAGTCTGCTTCTTCTTCTTAGTTCTGCCATAGGCAACACATGGGATCAAGTTGTTATTGCTGGGAGAAGTTTTGGAGGTAAGTTTTAATCTTGGTTTTCATTAAATTGTTGTGGAGAAGCATGATTGCAATAGAAGTAGAAACTTACGATTTTACAGAAATATGCTGACAGTGAATTATTACGAAAATCATAGTACTTTGTATAAATTGATTTTGATTCTGATTTTTGGGTATGTTAAACTAGACATCGTCTAGAACGTTTTGAAACTTGTTTTAAGTTAATCGGATAAGATTTCAATTAATTATGATTTTTCAAATTCAAGTCTGAAAACCTGGAAATTTATGATTTCAGTTAATAATGTGAATTACGAAATTATTTTTACCATAGTTAGACTTCTTCAAAAATTATGAAATTTGGACCAATAATTTTTATATATGTCTAGTATGATTCTGGAAAGTTTCATGATTTTATGATAAATAAATAAATTTTTTTGTATTTTTAAAGCAAGTGTGTTCAAAACAGAAAATTGTTTGACAGTATTGATGATGTCTGAAACGTGAATTATTTTCAATAGTTTTTGAAGGAACTATGTTATGAAATTTTTATCAATGAACTTTCAATGTGTCAGCATATGGTCTGTAAAATTTGAGATTCTTCCAATAAGAGAATAATTTATTAAAAATCGGAGAAGTATGGACTGTTATGTTTTGAGGGCCGATTATTGAGGACATTTGAGGTTGAGTTTAGGAGTTGTTTAAATTGAGATATTTGAGGACATTAAAGTTTATGATTGAGATTTGATTATACCTTATGAGGCGTTATTGATGATTTTAGGTTGATGGTATCAGTACGCATTTGTTACATGAGGATGCCAAGAGGTAAGTGAACTAGACTTTAAAACGAATCACACTAAACAATATATATGTTTGACTTGCGTGAAAAGCCTATTTTGATATATATATACGGATGTGGATTTAGATATCTCTGCCCATGTGTTTATGTGATGTGTTGGCATGTGTTGAGCGTGATTATGTACATGGGCATATGTATGTGTGATGGTTCATTGGCATGAGCACGAAAATGCATTGAGTTTTCTATGAATGAGAAAATGGATTTTAGCAAACGGAATTTCTGTTTTATGAGATTTTGCATTGGGGGCCACCTCTTGAAGTTGTGTGGGGGCCACCTCTTGAGACTATGTGGGGGCCACCTCTTGAGGGCCAGAGCGCCGCAAAGTGCCACGCATGGTGCAAAGTGCCACGCACAACACAAAGTGCCACAATTGCAAAATATGTATTTCATCGAAAGAAAATGAAAAAGTTTGAAAGCGATAGAAATAGATTTTTATGAATTTATTTTGCAGTATTTCTCAAAGATCATGGCATATCATCCATCTGCATTATGTATAAGTATGTATGTACGTTTGTATAAGAAAAACTAGTTTGCTTACTGAGTTTTATACTCATTATAGTTTATTGTGATTCAGTTTTCAGAAGTCAGGATTGATTCGTGATGAGTGACAAGTTGAAGATGGTAGATGGTTTGGCTAAAATTTTAAGTTATTCCGCTGGCTTTTGTATTTAAGACTCGAATTTTATTGTTTGTAAAGAGTTATTTAAATCATATGTGATTTGTGGACATATTTGCCCTTGGATTTCGGACTGGGGTGTTACAAATATTCTGACTCGATTTTGACTTGTGCTGATTTTTGTGAAATATTGTATGCAATGTTATGCATGTTCACAGTGCCTCTATAAATTTTCATGGTTTTCCAACATGTGTATAGGTTATTAAATATCAGCATGTGCAAGATACTCATAAGTATAGGATATGTTTACAATATGTATAAGTATTAAGCTAGTATTAGTGTCTATGATTTAAGGATGATTGGGATTATGTTTAAGGTTAGAGATGATATTGATAAGAATATTTTTATGATGATTATAGGACGTGGGTGAGCTCGTTGGTTGTTCTTGAGGTATTGAATTGATTGCTACGGATCGAGGTAAGTAGATTCATGCATGATGTGCTTTATAATAAATGCAATTTATGTTACAAAAATTATGTTTAAATGGAAATTTTTACAAAACTGATTTCTAAAATATTTAAATGAATTTTGTAAAATAAAAACACTTTTAAATGAATTTATATAAATGTATTTTAAAATGAATTTTTCTTAAGAAATTAGTTTTCTTAAACAAAATGTTTTCTTAAAGAATTTTCTAAAAGAATTAAATGATCAAAGAAAAGTTCTTAAATGTTTTAGAAGACTTTAAATGTTATTTATGAAAGGATGTATGGTGGATTCAAAAATGTTTTGGCTCATAGTCCGTAGTAATGTATATGATGTTAATGTTATGATGTTATGAAATGTTATGGCCAGCTTGCTGGTATGATGATGATCTTGTGCACAAAGATGTTATGAACAATGTGGGGTATAGTACCCTGAATGAGGAACAATGCGGGGTATAACACCCTAAATGATGAATGATGAATGATGATGACTACGAGGCATGAGCTACCAATGTTTACGCTTTAATGTTTTTATAAATGTTTTAATGTTTTTATATGAATCCACCCCTTATGCTAAATGAAGATGTTATTATAAAATGTTTAAAGGTATATGACAAAGGTTTTCAAATATTGTGCATGGATTTGCTTACCGAGTTGACGACTCACCCCTCGTCTCCAATATTTTGCAAATTGATTAGAGATATGGCTTGGGTTCTTAGACAGAGAATTTTTCTTATTGGATCTTTGGAGTTGCTTTAAAAATTAAACTTGGCTAGACTTCCTATTTTGCATTAGAGACTTTTCTTTGGAGACCTTATTTAATATGTTTTATGTAAGGATTCAGTTGGAGTATCAATAATGATTGTTTATCTTGAGATTTATTAATAAGAATAAATTATGTGAGGTTTCATTCCAATTTTACCCTTGTGTTTTCATGGGTAATTTTTGGGGTGTTACATAGGTCATGTAAGCAATATAGTCGTGCAGGTCATGTAAGAAATATAATCATGTAAGTCGTGTAGATCATGTCAGAAATGTAATTGTGTAAGTCATTAGGTCACGCAAGTCATGTAGTTATTTATAAATCAAATTTGATATTATTATTTTTATTGTGCCAATAGATATGGTTTTGGTATGTGTGCCTATTCTTCTCAATGGTCTATGGATTGAACAAAATGATGAGTATAGGTTCAAAGGTTCTGAGACTAAAGGGAAGAGATTGTGCACCGTAAATGTGGTAGGTGTTGACTGCGAGGGCATAATCGTGCACTGCAATAATTTCACATTCAGAGCAAAAGCTTGCCACTAGAGCCAACAGACCTTAAAATAAATAATGGAATATTTTGTATTTATTCTTATATTATCGTTTTGTATTTTAAAATTAGTATATGTAACTTGGGATGCTGAGACATACTGTGCTTTATCCGCAGATGGAGTCTATTTTAATAATTATAGTTATACAAACTTGGTTATTTTTGGTATTGTCATAGTTTGATGCTTGCTTTCCTTTGTAGTTTTTAGTTTGTTGTCTTTGGTCTCAGGTTTCTATTCTTTACATGCATATTTATATTCGGTTTAGTGTTTCATGCTTGTAATTTACTTGCGCTTATGCTAGTCTATATAACAATAATATTGAATTGCTAGTTTAATTTCTTTGCATAATTTGTTTTGCTTTGTTATTAAAATAGTAGATGATGGGTGAGTTTCGAAATTAAATGATTCACTCACCATGCCAGTCAGATAAAAGAGTAAAATTTCTTTGATTGCCCAATTGTTTTCAACTATTACATTAAAAAATAAAAATAAAAAACTGCTGACAGTGCTGCTCAGTCTATACAATTCGTCCATTTGTATGTTATTGTTGATAAACAAAAGACCACAAGCAAACCGCTTGAAGCTCCACCAAAACTGACAGCAACAGGTGGTTAATTCAAGTCAGAAGATGACAATAATCTGGAGTCCAAGTCATCTCCCCTAGAAAAGTCATAGACAAAACTAACAAAATACAATTGGATTATTGTAAAAAATCAAATTCCAAAATTCATATTAGGATAAAAAAAATAAAGATGACAAAAAGTCATCAAAGCAAGTTTATAGTAGCATGATACACAATGTCTAGTCTAGAAAGGCAGCTTATTTGCATTATCCATGAAATTAAAATAGTGAGTAACATTCAATATCTAATAACATCAAAGTTATTTACAAATCAAATCAATAATATTAAAATTCAAATAACTGAATAAATTTTAATTTTCTTGTCCTACACGAACATCTAAGGGCTAAGGCCAAATCTAGATGGTACGTGACAAACGTCTCTTGTTGGCCATCCATATAATACAATTTGTAACCACAATCAAACATTTTTTTTACAGTTGAACACAAAATACCCCTACAAACCAAGAAAATAATTTATTAATGCAAATATAAATTGACAACAAATGACACCAACTTCATGGCTCAGCATGCAGGCCATGTAAATGATGCAAATACTGACTCGCCAAGTAAATACATAACATCACATATGGCTGTTCATAAATACATAACATTATATGAAGGGATATTCATAAATATATAACATTACATTAAAGTCGTGAAGGTCGTGAAATACACGACAGTCGAGAAGGTCATGTAATACATTAAAGTCGTGTACTACATGACAAGGTTATGTAATTGAGGTTCGTGTATTACACGAACTTGAATCATTTGTTGTTGCACAACTGAATAATAATATGCACAATCCATCAACTTTTCACTATTTTCATGAACCAAAACAGTTGTAATGTTTGTTTTTGAATATGTTATGAGAGATTCACAATTAATTTAATCTATTTTTTCAACATAAAATCCTAAGTTTTTTTTTTTTCCTAAACATCAAAACCCTATCAACTAATTGGAAGAAGGAGCTACCTAAAAATGTTAGATTTCAGCGATTGTGCAGCAACGGATCAGCTCCCGCTGGTGACTGTGCAACAGCGAACCAGTCTTCTCCTTCTCCAAACTCTAGCTCTTCCCCTTCTCCAAACTCAGTTTAGTCATGTAAAACTGAATTTCCCAAACTCGGTTTACTCCTGTCTGAACCATGTAAGCAATTTTACTTGAGGATACTTCAGTAATTTCATGTGACTTTAAGAAGGCATTCATCAAAATTTTGGGAAATTAGCTTTTAGGGTATTCAGATGATTTTCTAAGTATCAAGGTGTATCTGCCGCAATTACCTCGAAAAAAAAGAAGGTGAAGTTGGTTGTGTTGCAATTTTACAAGGTTGATGATTCTGGGAAAGTGTAGAGGTTAAGAAAGGAGTTAATTGAAAAAAAGCCCAAGATTAATTGTTGTGTCTGTCCATCTCATTTTTCTTGATGAGATTATGTTTCTTCTTTTCTTTTCTTTTCTTTTCTTTTGCTTTTGGACATTTGTTAAAATTTTACTTTTGGATATTAGGATTTTTTGTTAGATTTAAATCCTTTTATTAATTAATATCCTGATTTCTTTTAAAAAAAATTATTTTGCTCGTATTGTTCAAGGCTCAAGGATAGGAATGAAAGATTTGCAGGGTTTCTACGATGTCGTATTGAACTTGGAAAATTTTAAATGATATTCTTATATTTTTACATTTATTTGAGACAAAACAATAATTTTGTATTAGGGGTAGAAAGGTCATTTGATTAATATTCTGTTAAATCTATTAACTGCGTTATGACGAAAGTGGACAAGTGAATAGAAGTTATCATTGGGTAGAGATGGCCAACGGGCCGTGCCGTGCTAGCCCAGGCCTATCAAAGGAAGCTCATGCGTGCTCATGCTCGTGCCGTGCCCACACGTGTCATGCCGTGGGGCGTGCTATGCCTAGAAAAAATAGTCCACTAAATTTTTTTTCTTTTTTTCCTTTTTTTTTAAAAACGCATGCCAAGCTGTTGTCTTATTTTTTTTAAGCTTATGTATTTTTTTTGGATCCATGTGCCTTTATTTAAATTCAATAGAATAAAAAATTTAAAACTCAAGTTCATATTCAATAATAATAAATTATTAATAATAAGAGAATATAATATTAGTTGCTAAGTTTGACTCTATGGTATTATAATTCTTTTTTAGTACTTAACAACAACAATAATAATAATTTTTTTTAAGGCTTAACTTAATTGTTAACTTGGAATTACGTAGAGTCATACATCATAGTTTATAATAATATTAATACATATTTATAAAATCATGATATTTATAATTTTATTTATTAAAATCATGATATCAATTATTTATTTAATAAATTATAAACATAAATCAATTATATTTTTTTTGAAACTAAGAATTAAATAAATTTAAAAAACTTGAGCCAATAAAATATATTAAAAGATTCAATTTCAAGTTACTTATAAAATCATAAAATTTTAAGTTTACTTTTATTAAAAAATGAAATGTGCTTATTGCGTGCTTCTTTGCGTTCCGTGCTTTGGTCCATCTCTAATTGTGCTATACTTTTAAGGTCCACATGCCTAAAATCTAAACCCGGCACAACCCACATGTGTGTCGTGCCGTGCCCCGTGCTCTACCGAAAGGTGCTTGTGACGTGACGTGCCGTGCTGTACGGACACGTGCCGTGCCTCGTGCCGTCCGGCCCATTGGCCACCTCTATCATCAGGTGGAGTGCTAAAAAAAATGTGTATTTTTTTAAAAAAGCCCGAAAAAATAGGTGGTTGGTGGATAATTGCCCATAATTAAATAATTTAATTTATATTATATTTTTAAATATTATTTAAGTATCTATTATTAGTTATATCAACTTAGTAAATATTAATCAATTTCATCTATTAATTATATAATGTAATTATAATACATTATTTAGTTACATTTGAATATTATAAAAATTAAAATATAATCTTATATTATTGAATAATAAATTAACTTAGTAATTTATATTAACGATTATAATGTAAAAGTCAAAAATAAAATTTAATATTATATTAAATTAAAAAGTTATATTTATTTTTTATTATAAAAAAAAAAAACTAATGCGGCAACTGCTTGCTAAATTAGCTAATGCAGCCACTTGCAGCAGCAGGACTAAACATTAGCAATGCCATCCCATGTAATGAGAGGGCCAAGCATCCCCTTAACCTTCCATTTTAAAGTTTTTTTTTTCCTTTTTTAATATGAACGAATCTTGACATAGCAAAGATTACTATTGAAAATAAAGAACTACGAAATTAAAGTAAATATGTGGAGGAAGAGTTATGCTTGTTCATGAAATCTATTTTTCTATACATATAAATATAAAAGTTTATGGGTCTAATTAATTATTTTAAAAAACTAATTTATGAGTTAAAGTTGTATCAAATATGTATAATATATAAAAGTTCATGAGTCTGATTAATTATTTTTAAAATCTAACTCATGAGTTAAAGTTATCTCGAATTTTATATAGTTAACTTAATTATTTATTCACAGTCGATATAAGATATTTTTTCTATCACTCTGTTTTGTATGAAGAACTCTATGAAAAGAAAATCCTCTTTATACATATGTTTGTTCACTACCCCGAACAAAATTCATGCATGAAGATATTCTAATATTACAAGAATATTGTTTCTTAAACTTTTATGTAAGTAGCCCATGTTAGATTGGTTATATCCGGTGTATATGGTGTGTTTACCAACTTTGAATCGAAATGAATAATAATCAAAAGGATAAACAATTGATATTATTGTTGTACAAAATTTAATTTATCACTATAAAATCATATAATTTAATAATATATTTACACTAATTTTATTAAATTATATACCTTAGTAACTTGTACGCATGCAAAAAATGAATACACCAAAGATAGTGAAAATATATACACACAAATAATGGAGCAGATGTTCAACAAACTAAGACTTTATTGCAAATATTTTAATGTACAAGTGACAAAATTTAAAAAAAAAACAATGATTAGGGAGAAAAAATAATTAAAAAGAATCTGTTTCTTCTCTTTTGTCACACACTCACCGTTTTCCAAATCCAGTTCATATAACATAAAACACAAATTTCCCACTACAAATCAAATCCATTTTGTTTCTTCTTTCATCAGTTTCCAAAACAATGGCGGTTTCAGCATTCAAGTCCTCATCCAAAAGAGGAACTTTGCTAAATTCTTCAACATCTTCAACAGCAAAAACGATTTCATCTGATAAAGATTTATCAAAAACGTCTACTAGTACTAGTACGAAAGCCCCACCCCGAAGATCAAGAAGTGTAAGCGCTTTCTCGAGGACCCACTTGGTGGATATTTCCTCTAATGACGATTTCTTGATCAAGAGAGACAATCCTCTCTTTTCTAGCAGTAATTCGCCCCCAGCTGAGGTTGTTGACTCTAAATCCGATCAAATTCCAGCGACAAAACTCAAAGCTACAAGCGCAGAGGACACTAGGAGAGGCCGCACGGTTTCCAGAAACGCTGATGCCGGAGAACCAACTTCGGGAATCGGCCGGAGCTTATCCAGAGTGGACGCCGGCCGCCGTCACCGGTCGGTGTCCCGGCATCCTGTTGCAAGAGGGCAATATGGGAATTCCGAGGTATACCCCTTTGTTATATCAGTAAAATTATATATTTATTTATTTATATTAGGTGCGATGCATACTAGTAATGTGGCATATGCCATATAATTTGTATGGCAGGTGACGTGGCATATGATTTGTCTATGTTTCAATCTTGTAAGAGGAAAATTAGCTTGAGAAGTTTCAAACAAACTATTCAATAAATGGAATTACTATGTTGGAGATGCTCTAACTTAGGACATCTTCTATAGCCATGAGATTTGAAGTTGAAATGATTATTGGTTCTTTCAACTTTAAATCCAATTATTGCAACGGATGCTCTAATCTAGAGCATATCTAACATAGCTGAACCCTTCAATAAACATGCCGTGTGTATTAAGCTTTCACATTCACTATCATAGTCATTAATAGCGAGTGAATGTATAATTATTCTGAGTAATGAGAAAAATATACACGTGACGGTTCCAATAGGAAATTGCCACAATGTCTGACACTGGTCTTTATGGGTGAGGCCTTTCTGCCGATGATAGTCCATAACGTACCGTACACTTGCTGTCAAATGTTGGAAAACGACCTCTCGTATCTTTTATCTTTACAAATATTTTATCTTGTATATTGTACATTGAGATGCTGTAGGAGAAGTATTATCCCCAGTATTGTTATTGGGATGATGTCCTGCTATTCTAGATTTTATTATGGAATTGAGTTTCTAATGTGGTTTTCTTTTTCTTTTTTCTTTTTTTGGTTGCTTTGAGTAGAGTGAAGTTGAACAAGAAGATTGCTTATTGGTAAATTACAAGGGTGGGAATAATTTGAATACTACTGCAAATAATGGGAAAAAGAGTGGATTGGTCAGAAGTAGTTCTGATATGTTGGATCAAATGAAATGTTGGAGGACCCCATCAGATCAAAGCTTTGCTTTTCAGTTTCCAGAAGGTTCAACTACCAATTTGGTATTACAATGAAAGACTCTTTTTGTGGTATTGATTGAAAAGGAACAAATTTTAGTTAGTTTAATTATATTTTTTTTTGTGTTTTAGTCTTACTTGCGAACACCGGATAGGGAAGATGGAGTCTCAACAAATTCTTTCTCAGAAGCTGAGGAGAAAACTATTAAAGCGGTTTGTGAACAGATGAAGGTGAGGTGTGAAGAAGTTTAAGGACCTTTTATTTCTATTGTTTCATTCCAAAATACCACTTTTCAAGATGGTGTTAGTCTAGTTGAATGCTAATTTGCAAGGGTACTAATTGTTAGCTCGTCGGATGAACTATCCTTGGAAAATAGCCTTATTTCATTTCCTTTTGCAGTCACGTCAAGGGGATAGATTGGGAGGTGATGCTTCTGCAGGTGGTATATATGAAACTGTACGGTCTGAAGTGAGGCGTGCCATTTCTGATATCCAGAATGACCTAGAAAATGTAAGTTCATATGAATTCCTGGCTGTCTAACTTTGATTGACTTCCTTTTCTGTTACTTGTTTTATTTAAGCTATAGGTTAACTCATAACCCCATGTTTAGTTTTGGATAATTTGTTATTCTGGATCCTTTTGTCTATATAAATTGTCTTTAAGCTTTTTCCCACCCTCTTATGTTTTGGTTGATTATTGAGAAGAGGTGGCTGGTTGTGCTTACAATTTCTTGCTCTTTCCACTGGAATCTCTTGGTTCAGTTTGCCGTTTATAGTGCATAAGTGCTTAGTGTTTGTCCATAACTTCTTGTTCGTTTCATTATGAGTTCAGGCAATGCGAAGGACCAATACCACTGCTATTGCCAGTGCTAGTGTAACTGATATCCCCCCGGACTTGGTGAGTCCAGGTGCAGTTGAATTAGTATCGGACATCAGAAGAGAATATGCTAAAAAGCTTGAGCAGGTAAGCTTGCTGTAAGCTCATCTGTGGATTTCTTTGAAACTAGTTTGTGCTGACATGCTAATGTTTAAGACAATTGTACATTGACAATGTAATTGTGGGCTTTGTGGCTAAAACTTTAACCTGTTGGTAAGCATGTTCTAGCCCACTCACCTGACATTGGCTGACCTCCATGGCTATCGCCAACCTCTAACAATCACTTGAATTTTGTCATTGCCATCCCACCTCAAACAACTGAGTTCATTAAAATGCTTTCATCAACTCTAATTTAGCTATTGATTATTGCAGAACATATGATGTGTTTCCGTTTTGTTTTTTCCTTCACGTTATCTTTCATTTAATTTTTTTTTTTTTAAGGATACTTTTTTTATGTGCAGTCCCAGGAACGGGCTAGAAAACTTCGAGAAGATCTGGAGATTGAGGACCACCGTCAGCTAGAGCTGAGTAGGATCTTGAAGGAAGTACTTCCAGTTCCAAAAACCTCCAATGTGCCCAAGTCGCGTCCAGGAAGAAAAGTATGTTTTTTGGGAATCCTACACAAATTATTCGAAGCATTCTACTCAACCTATGTATAAATATATGATAAGCACGTTTGTCGTTATTCAAACCCAAGTTATAGTTAATAACTTCGTAACATATGGAGGAAACTATTTACGATGTTCATGTTCTGGATCAGTGATCCATGTACTTAAAATCATAGAACGCATTATATTTTTCTTGTTTTATCATCAATTTTCATCCAATTTGGTGATAATCTTCCCTTCACCCCTCTTTCCATCGCTCGTTTTCCCTCCACTCCCCTGCTATTGTTGTATTTTGACTTCAAAGCTCGTGGAAATCAATCTACTCTTTGGATTTGGGACAGTAAAATGATATGAACAAATGAAGTGGGATGTGCAATAAGCTTAACATGGAAATTGGGAAATGTTATGGAGTAGAATCTTTATTTGTGCTTTTGATCTCCTATCTATTTTTTTCTTCTCACAATGAGTTTTACTGAATGTGATGGCAGTCTAGCATTGAAAGAAGAAAGATGTCAAAACGTCTAAATGAAGAAGCCATGGCTTATTTTGATGAGTGTGTGTCCTTATCAACATTTGATAGCTCTGACTTCTCCTCACCAGAGGATCCGTCACTAGATACGGTTGCTTCAACCCCTGCTATTGGTAGTGCAGCTTTACCCCGTGCAAGTTCTGTCATGTCAGCTACCTATAGCCCCAACAGTTGCCTTGATGATGATCAGGTTGATCTTGTTATTGATGGTTTTTGTTTTTTTAATATAAATTATTCTAATTCATTTGTTTCCCCAAAGCACTTTGATTCAACATATTAGCTAAGTGTTTTCAAATATTTACCAGCATATTATATGTAATATAGAGTGTACTTAGGCAACTTTATTTACGAGGGTTGGTGTATCCCTTTTGCAACTCTTATGAGTAGTGTAATGACCTTTTTTCCCTTTACCCCGGCAATTTTTCTAGCTGGACTCCGATCTTCATTTTTCTTTTCCATCAATTTTGTTTAATTTTTTATTTTGTGCCCTGAACCTTGCCCTTCATATGTAAACCAAACCCTGCTGAGTCCTGAATTTGAGCAAGATCTGATTCCAAGACCTCTTAAACCATCTCAGAGATATTTTATCCTGCACGCATATTTGTCTAAAAGCAAACTTTTCTTGTGATTATAACATCGCTTTTTTACAACTCCTATCTTTGTTGGATTAATACTGGAAGAATTGAATTCCAGGTGAGTTGTAAGACAGAGGTCAACGTTTATCCTGTTTCCTAAATTCTGAAGTGCCACCTAGGTCACAACCACTGTACCGTTGGTATAGAAATACACGAAGAAAAAGAAATTGGAAAAGTGAATGCTGGAACTTTAATCTGTTTCATTGTGTGTGCTGGGAAACTGGGTAGCAAGTTCAGTTAAAAAGTTCTCGTTTGTTTAGATTATGAAATTGAATTACGCCAACAAATTTGAGGAACCATAAAGTCTTTTGCATAAAATTAATCTAGATAACTTGAAAAGAAGGATCTTGGTTTTCTTAAATTGAGTGATGTTGTACTTACAGGAAGATTGGTTTACACGTGGCCAAGATGCTGTTGATCTAACGGCAAGTAGCAGTAGTAAGGAGCAGCCTCAAGCTCAGGAAAGTCTAATGAGCAGCGACAAAATTCTGGGTCGGAAATTTTCTTTCAGTTGCAGGCCGAGTGAATCTGTAGAGTTCCAAGAAGATATAATGAAGTATGTGAGAAATTTTGAGAAGGGTATGGAGAAAGTAAATCTCAACGCACAAACCGTAACAAGAAACCATTACGATCTGGATGAGTATAATTTAGGGGCCTCACAACAAAACTTGTTATTTGATCGAGTCTTCTTTAAGAACAGAATAGAGTTTGGTAGTTTGCTACTATGTGGTGGAGGTATTGCCTTTTCATCTTCTCATTTTGCTTCTATAATGTAAATCTCTGTGGTGGTTGCATTTTCACATGTTACATGTGAACTTGGGCCTTAAATGTTTGTTGTTGTATATTAATTACTGTAATTCCATTGTTGTTTGTAGTCCAAGTGTCCTGGGAAAGAATAGTTTGTTGTGGATTATGTAACAAGAGCGGTTGTATTAGTTTATAGAACAAATTTCTTAATTTTTAGGGAAAAACAGACAGTTAAATTAGGCAAGAATAGTACTTTTTCGTTTTTTCTTTTTAAAGAAAAGAAAAAATGTATTTTTGTTTGTTAATCATTTGGATATGCCTCATAGGTTCCATGTTTCTCTGTTGTTTTATTGTTACTGTTTGGATTAGTGTTGTTTTATGTGCATAATGTCTTTATTGTTCTTCCTCTCATATCTGTTATTTTATTAATTTATTTGTATATGTAAGCTGCAAATTTAACTACTAAAATGTGTCTTAAAATTATTATTAGCAAATGAAAAAGCTGATGGTACAATTATTATATTCTTCTCTCTTATTATTTTTCAAAGATGAAGTTATCTGCACTCTAAAATTTGGAACAATATTTTTAAATTTTATAAAATCCAAAACATCTTTTATATGTTTTACTTGTTTTGGAAAACACACCATAAAATAATGTACACAATGTTCTTCATTTACCTTGAACAACTCATCTACCATCACTTATCTCCCTCCATGCCATTTGAGAACCGACCTCCAGTACTCCTTCCCTTCCTATTCTTTTTGTCATCCTCTGCTCTGCCTATTATTCTTCCATGGTATTACTCCTTATTTTTGGGGTTCTTTACACCCGTTGTTTGATACTATTATTAGTTATTGTGAAATCACCAAAGATCTGAGTGGATTTATGGTAATCTTTGCAGATCTGTATAAAGTTAACCGAACTACTGATCGAATGTTAAATTTGTTGAATATATATTTTACAATTGGATAAAGTTATTTTTCTTCGACTATATCCTTTTTTAATCTTTTGTTGCACTTATGGAAGTAAGCAAAGTCTGGGTTTGGCACAGATAGTGTAACTTTAAATAAAACTTTTATACACAAATATTTTTTTTTTTTGAAAAATAATTTTTTAAAATGGTACTGCCGAATATATATATATATATATATTATTTTCAATTATGTTTACCGAACATGCATTACAGTTTTTGTTTTAAAAATTTATGATATAAAAGATAATACCAAATGTATAATCACATTTAAAATACACCAACTCAAACATATAATTTTTATTCTCATTTTAATTTTATGAAATATGAATTAGAAAATAATGTTGATCGCACCTAAATTGTGATTTGCACACTTATTAAAATTCCAAACATACCTTTAATGCTTTCTCTTTGTTTCCTAATACATTCATGGCAACATGACACCCAAGACAATTTTGCACTCTAATTGCAAATTATGTGTATTATAATGTGTTTGATATTGAGAATTAAATTTGGGATTTAAATTATATGGGTGTCAAGAGGCTTTTTTTTAAAAAAAAAATACTAGAATGTCCTTAATGGTAAATGATATTATGGGTTATATTTGAGATATAAAATTTTATGAAAAACTGAGTGTTCTAAATAATTTTAGAATGCAAATAACTTCACTTTTTTTTTTTTTTTAAGTATTGCCTCACGGCAGCCATATTATCTGCTCACACATGTCATCAGATACGGGGGATGTTGAGGATCCAATCCAATCCTTACACAAGTTATAAGATTTTAGGGGTGTTGGATTAACCTTTTAATTTTATAAGATTGGATTGGATTCCAAAATGTAATTTAGGGATCTTTGTGTACGTCCAATATAAATCAATCTAACAAATTGATTTTTATTTTCTCTATTTACTTTTTTAAAAAGCTATATGTCGCTATTATATTTAACCTTGCTTAAAAAAAATAATTTTCCTAAAAAAAATATAACTTAATTTTGGATAACTATAAATATACAATAATAATACACAAGTCACAACCAGCTTTTTCTTTTATACATTCAAACTTCAATTGTTTTTTTTCCTCCATTCTTATGATAATAAAATAAATGAATCATGAAATATTAAAGAAGTTAAATTTTTTTTTTCAATTGTTAGTAATTAGAACTTTGGAGAGTAATTGACGATTTTTATTTATAAATTTTTATTTTAACATGATCGAATTGGATTTAGTATTTTATTAGTATAAATTGGATCTAAAACACATATATGATAAATTGGGCTTGAATTTAACACAGTTCAATGGATTTAAAATCAATGAACGCCCACATACCGAAAGATGAAAAATTACTATTATTATTTTTCCCAACCAATCTAGGCAGAGTAAATTACATCTGATTACTGTTATCAGAATATACTGTACATATCATCAAGTAAAAATAAATAATAAGTAAATAGGAAGATGAAGCCTTGGCAAACAATATACAATGGGACAACTTTGCCTTAAAACACTTTATTAGGAAAATACAACATTTTGCTTCTCCATTTGTCATGATTGAGAATACGAATTTAGGGGAAGAGGCACACCTCATTGTCAAGTTCACCCATTTGTTGATGCATTAATCTTCATCATCATCGTCGTCGTTATCTTGAGGAAGCAACCATTCTAGTCTTATCACAGGCCTTACTTATACGAAGCTTTGACGCCGCAGAGCTCTGCATTCCCCGCTTTAGCGTCAAAATCTTATTGCAGACACTCATAACCTATGGTTATGTTACCAGTGATTAATTTTCGAGGGACAAAAACACTTTGATTTGGTGGCTTAATATGATTTAAAACATTTTTGAAGTCTATTTGCTATGGTCTTTGCAATGATTCTGTACTTCTATGTGTCTAACACTACAAAGACTTGAAAGTCTTGGAACCAGGGCAATAGATTGTCAAAACAGGATTGAAGCTCATCTATGGGACAAGAGTTCAGTTCTTGGAATAAAATTCAGAAGAAGAAAAAAATTATTGCCGTTGTTATAAAAAATCAACAAAATACAGAGAATTTATAGAGAAAGGTTTTCAAAATATAATAGATGTGGAACAGTGGAAGCTTCATTCTATAAACTAATTAAGATTAAGATCGGTGGTTGACTCAGTCCTTGTCTATTCTTCCTCAGCTTTTACTTATCAAATTATATTCCTTTGTTTCCATTCTGAAAATTTCTCTCTTATTTTAATCATATAAGTATAAACAATTGAGAAGCTGTTAGCAGTCCTTGTCATGGCAATCTAGGCTACCTTAACATCGAGTACAAGTGCCAAATTTCTCATTGTTTTTTTCACTTTCAACTTTTCTCCAAGATTCCATTTCTTGAAGTCATATCTCATTTTCCAGGAAATTTTCTTTCAATGGGACAGGAAACAAGGAAACTTACAGATGAATATGAAGTCACAGACATTTTAGGAAGAGGGGGATTCTCAGTTGTGAGAAGAGGTATCAAAAAAACATGCGGCGAAACGAACCAAGTAGCAATCAAAACCCTCAGACGAATTGGCTCAACAACTCCATATGGTTTTCCAGGTAGTCGCGGCAGCAGCAGCAGCAGCCAGATCGGATTCTTTCCAACAAGAAAGCAGGTTTCGGTGTCAGATGCCTTACTGACAAATGAAATCTTGGTCATGAGAAAAATTGTTGAAAATGTTTCTCCGCATCCAAATGTTATTGATCTTTATGATGTCTACGAGGACCAAAACGGAGTTCATCTCATCCTGGAACTTTGTTCCGGGGGAGAATTATTTGATCGGATTGTGGCGCAAGAAAGGTATATGGAGGTAGGAGCAGCGGCTGTGATCAGGCAGATAGCAGAAGGGTTAGCGGCTTTACATCAGGCTAATATTGTTCATAGGGATTTGAAGCCAGAGAATTGCTTATTCTTGAATGACAGGGAGGATTCTCCATTGAAGATAATGGATTTTGGACTGAGCTCTGTAGAAGGCTACACTGATCCTGTAGTTGGTTTGTTTGGTTCAATAGATTATGTCTCACCAGAAGCACTTCTTCAAGACAGAATCACTTCTAAGAGTGATATGTGGTCTTTGGGAGTAATTTTGTATATCTTACTCTCTGGGTATCCACCTTTCATTGCTCAGTCAAATCGGCAAAAGCAGCAAATGATAATGGCTGTATGTTGTTGCTTTCCCTGTATTCTTTGTTCTGTGCTTGACTTGATTGTTGTATCTAGAAAATAAAAGTGCTTTTGTGTGCAGGGAGACTTCAGTTTTTATGAGCAGACTTGGAAAAACATTTCATCATCAGCAAAGCAATTGATTTCAAGTCTTCTAACAGTTGATCCTAACAGAAGACCTAGTGCTCAAGAGGTATGCTATGCTCACAAAACGATTCTAAGTTCCTAACGCTCCTTTCGGTAACACGAAAAGCACTTCTCTTAAGCAGAATCTAAACCTAAGACCTTGTATGTATTTCCTGAGACAGCTCTTGAACCATCCATGGGTGATTGGGGATTCGGCCAAGGAGGAAGAAATGGACGCAGAGATTGTTTCGCGACTGCAGAGTTTCAATGCTCGTCGCAAGCTTCGGGCTGCAGCAATAGCTAGTGTGTTGAGCAGCACAATTTTCTTGAGAAGAACAAAGAAGCTGAAAAATTTATTAGGCTCCCATGATCTTAATGAGGAGGAAATTCAGAATCTCAGAATACATTTCAGGACAATGTAAGTGCACCAAACTAACCTGCCTCTTAAATTTCCCTATGGAATGCTGTACATTAAACATGCAACATCAACCATAACACTCCGAATTTGGAACTTTCAGATTTGTTAACTACCAACTTAAACTTGCAATCTGCATTAACACCCATGCTAGACAATAACAAAAACCTTTACTGTGATAATAATGGAGAAAATCCAACGATCGGAGAAGCCTGAACTTATATTATAAGAAACAAAGCAGTTTCTTCACCTTTCCTAATCAAGCACATGTGAGCTCGTCCGTCACACCAAAACCTCTTTTTTTTCCCCTCCTCTTTCTCAGATTCTGATAGGAAATTTATGTTGGCAAAGCGCAGATGTGCAAATGGTGACAACGCCACTCTATCTGAATTCGAGGAGGTACTGAAAGCAATGAATATGTCATCTCTAGTACCCCTGGCACCTAGGATCTTTGACCTGTTCGACAACAACCGTGATGGAACGGTTGACATGAGAGAGATACTCTGTGGATTTTCCAGCCTCCGTAAGTCCCAAGGAGATGATGCTCTTCGTCTGTGTTTCCAGGTACAATCCTTCTCCATATTATACTCGTGTCAAATTCTTCACAACATGTATTGAGAAGCAACTGTAGAAGCGTTTAACTACTGCTCTAACAAACCCAGTATAAACAACCTAGAAGAAAAGTATCCCTGTTCTGAACCAATTTTGCATTCTTTTCTTTTCTGTTTGACCACAGATGTATGACATAGATCGATCTGGATGCATCACAAAGGAAGAAGTAGCATCCATGCTTAGGGTAAAAATCTACTTCCCTTACCTTTCATAAAGTCATGTCAATTGGTAACTTACCTTTTTGGTTGTTATTAACGTATGCATACATTATGTCGAGCAGGCTTTGCCTGATGATTGTCTCCCAGTTGACATAACAGAACCTGGGAAACTAGATGAGATATTTGATCTGATGGATGCCAATAATGATGGAAAAGTCACCTTCGATGAATTCAGAGCTGCCATGCAGAGAGACAGCTCCCTCCAAGACGTTGTCCTTTCCTCTCTTCGTCAGCAATAATTTTCCAAATTTTCTTTTTCATTCTTCACCATCTTGTCAATGAAACATTAATTTATTTTTGAACTTTGTTTGAAGCTGCAAGCCATAGCAACAAAAATTGGTCCCAGACGAGGTCAAATGACACTTTTATTAAGTTTATTTGAGTATGGATACAATTTTCGACCATCAAGAGTACTGTTCTCGGTTATGATATAACTGTATGCTATAGTGAGCTAAACAACCCTTCTTCTCTCTCTCTCTCTATCTCTATCTCTCTCTCACAGCATCCCCTGAGTCTCTCAGGCACCAGCCTAGATCAAACCAGTCACATCTCTAGCGTTTCCTATGATAAAAGACAGTAAAATATAGCAAAAATAGTAAATCTATGCCGGAATTGTATAATACCTAGCACATCAGAAACTGTAAAAACTCTCATATAAAATATGAAGAGTGGCATGATTATGTAAGCATTTTAAAAGAAATATGTGAATGCATATATTTAGACTAATCAAGTATTTAGCAATATTTCAATATCCTTGATATTTTCTACGTTTTCCTAATTGCATATCAGAATCAATGAAGTTTGAACTGAGAGTGATGGAAGGATTTAAAAAATAAGCGTTGTTGCTTATTAGAATCAATGAAGTTTGAACTGAGAGTGATATGGAAGGATTTAATAAATAAACTACCATGACAAAAGCAGAGTTCAAACTTTTATATTGTTTTCTTTCAGTCTTCTAGTTTTATAAGCTTTGTTGGTAATAAATGAGAATACAATTGCCATGTCTACAAATGAACATTAAATTTAACAATGGAAAAGTATTAGTCAGTGATTATATATACCAAAGCACTTGTCTCCGCATTTACCTGCCAGTTGTCTGATGATAAAATTGAAAGCTTCCAATGCTAAGCTTTTCTATGTCACCATTGAAGAAAGCACTATGCTGCTCACTACATACACTGTGCCTCCTACTATATACTAGAATGAACTATAAACACCAACAGACTAAATATTGAATAATACACGAAGCCCCTTTCTTAGAACACAGTAAAAGCACTACAAACCATCACTTCTACCAGTACCTTTTGTGACATCACTATTTCTGTCGTCTGAACTGTCAACAGAATCATCCATATTTTGCACTTCATGACTAACAAATGTCCGCTCACTGGGTATGGTGACATCCATCCAGCTCAGATCCTCACTCTCCATGGATCCCACGTCCTCCACCCAATCACCGATGTTTGCATCCACAGCTTCCAAGCATATAGGATCAAGTGTTCCTCTTGTACTCCTGGCTTTAACCGCTTCTGTTTTCCTGCTTGCAGAGAGGTAAAAGCAAGTGATGAGCCATAGATTTCTCCAAGCGAAAATATCTAAAGATAGGAATTGGATAAATCAAAGTCAGAGGATCTGATGAATGTAGAAAATTTTCAACTATAAGAGACAGAACCAGACAACAAGTTTAATAAATAAACGTGAAAGATTAAGTGAAACAAAAGACCTCATTTTTTAGAACTGTTAAATGTTTATGCACTTCAGAGAGACATTGAACCAAGTCTACGTTGTTAAAATGTTAATCAATTCGGATATAGAATGAACTGTGTGTATATTCTTAATATGTTAATTAAATACCACTTTTTCACTTCCTTGTGTAATGGGTAAGATGGAGAAATATAACATATCATCAAAATTTTTGTTAAGAAAGCTGCTGACATAAATGAAAAATTCTAGCAAGTAAATGCAAATCCATATTACTGCCAAGTTACTAAACATTACTTGCATCATTTTCTATGTGAAAAAGGTTAAATATGAAGTCGATATTTTAGTTGAATATACTTGTAAGTGCTAGTACACAAAATTACCTCTGCTGAAGGTGCAGGTTATTGTGCAAAAATATGAGATCATTCAATCTCTGGTGCTCCAACCGATTCCTTTTCTTTGAATGGATACGTTCAAACATAGCCCAGTTCCTTCCACACCTAGTGACGCTACAGGTTTGACTTAATATCCTCACAGCTAATCGTTGCAATTCTGGGTAATCAGCTGCATAAAGTGACCACCAAGTAGCTGCAAAGAAAAAATAAATCAATTAATCATCAAAATTTCATTAGGCACAACAACACCTATTAATTGGTAACTGCAATGAAATGGGGATGCTAACCTGGGGCCAATGATTCACGACCACGTAAAGCTACAGGTCGACCAAAATCTCCCACAGCTTCCTCATAAAAGTTTATTTGGCTTGTAATTGTTACTTGGGCAGACACATTAAGCTCTAAAATTTCAATGCAATCAAGTAAACCCTTTTGGATGACTTTGTTAGAGGAGAAACTAGGACTATAAAATACAGATGGGTTGAGGAAATAAGCAGCTGCATGAAGAGGGCTGTGAAAATCCTCCTGCCACTGATCAATAACATTCAAATATGGCATGAAGTCAGGTTCCTTATTGTCAAATGCTGCAATGATGCTTTTCTTTGCTTTTTCCATAGCATCATATATGTATCCAACATATGGTCTCTGTTCACAGTCCATAAGCTGTAAAATGGAAACTAGAGGCTTAGAGACCCTTAAAGTTTGCTCACAAAGTGACCAGAAGAAAGGGTCTACTACGATTTCTGCCACCTGAAGCCCTGCCCTTTGCTTACAGAAACTAGACTGCATCCAAGCTGCACCAGTGAACATCTGATGAAGATGGTCCTTCAAAGATACAATATTTTCCAGTGTAAGGAAGATGGAAGCAAACCTTGTAACTGCAAGCTGGAGAATGTCTCTTCCACCAGTTTTCTTTCTCATTAAATTAAGAACCTTACCATTGTTATAAACAAACTGAGTAATTCTCTTAGCCTTTGCTAGAACCTCACTCACTTCATCTATTCTACTAATATCCTCTAACATCGCATCTATACACTGCACTCCACAGGTGCTGCAGAAAAAGGTTTTGTATTTGTCCATTAAGAGCTTTCCCGCAGCTCTGTAATTAGGTGATGTATCTGTCACAAAGTTTACAATATTCTTGGCCCCAACTTCTTGAACTACACTATCAAACAAATTCGAAAGCGCTTCAGCAGATTTTGTGATGCCTGATGCATCAACAGATTTTAGGAACATGATTCCTTTAGGGCAATAAACAAAAAAGTTTATGACTGTACGTGCAGCTCTTTCTGTCCACCTATCAACTAGGACTGAGCATCCAGTCACCTCCCAAGTTTTTTTCAGTTCATCACAGTATGCCCCTGCATCCTGAACAACTCTGTTTAATAACTTATTCCTCAAGGCGTGATAAGAAGGCATTCTATAACCAGGACCCACTGCAGCAATAGCATCAGCCATCTGTTGAAAAAAATAAGAATTTGCAGCAGTGAATTGCAAGCCAGCATCATACATAAATCTTGCAACAGCCATATCAGCTTCATAGATACTCTCTTGTGAAGCAAAACTCTGGCGCAAAGGCTGAGCAACAACAGTTGCCGCTGGAAAATTTTGCTTCCTACGTCTCTTCATTCGATTGGAAGTTCCTTCAATAATCTCTTTGCCCCTTCTCCTGATAGTGCATTGGACTGAAGTAGGCTTCTGAATTCTTTCTGCATCATCATCATTCTCTCCTTCCATGCCCTCAAAGCAAGGCACAAAGGAGTTCTTCTTACTTCTGAGTCCTTTCTGCTTTTTCAGCTTTTCCAAAACTTTAAAACCTAAATGTTGTTGAATTTGCACTTTAACATCTTCAGGCACTTCCTCACATGGAGCTACATTTCCCCTTTCACCAGCCAAATGTTGCTTTAGTCTAGAAATTCCACCCCCAAGAAAAATTTTATGACAATATTTGCACTTAATCTTCTGCCGACCCCCATTCACCATGGTTCCATGTGCCCAGCCAGGATCTGTTGCCCGAGGAGGTGCTAAACCCTAGTAAAGCACATGGCTAGAGGTCAAAAGACAAAGGAAAGATATACAATGACTTTCATCGGCATGAATAATTCTTTTTCAAACTTCAAGCATGTCTAAAGAAAAGTATCAGGAAACCAAATGAAAACAGGAAAGCAAATGTGATAATATAAATTGCTCACTTGGTTATCCTTTTGTTGCATAGTTGGAAATGTATCAAAATGCTCTCAACTCTATACCATAAGCTATTAGAAATATACGCGATGCCTGAGAGCATAACAAAATAATGAATATGAGAACAGAAGAATGTCAAAATAAATAAATAAATAAATAAAACTTAAGAAAACCCAATAAATTCCTGAAATATAAGGAGAATGAGATTCAAATTGTATAACAATGCCAATCATACCATATTCCTTATGGAAATTTAAAATAAAAAGCTCATCAACTTAGAAAATAGAATGAAGTAATTGAATAACCAAATTCCCTACATATAACGAACCACAATCATAGCATCAGAGCACACCAACATTTAACGACCACAAAGATATAGCTTAATGCAGTCAATAACTTTTTTTAATATATTTCATAAAGATATAAACATTTCTCAAGGTAGTTACTACTTACTAATATGAAAATGAATCCCACTTATTGAACATTGATATATAGGATAACTTTTTTTTTTCTTTTTGGTAAGGAAAACTTTTTAGAATGCCAAATTATTTCTTCGCTTGTCAATATTAAGCTTCTAACCTGCTGAGTAGCATATCATTGATAAATTAGAGAACAACATTATCTAATGAAAACTATACTTGATGCTCTTAGCACACTACTTTTACCCTCTTCACATAGAGCTACAAAAGGGCACACTTGCCTCAATTCTCAGTTGTCGTGGAATGGAATTGGTAGCTGCAAGTACAAATGGATTACAGGTGTTATATGCTGTCTGCCAAGAACAAAAATAATCTTGATTGCATCTATTTGCAGCTGCATTGTATCATACTCTGCTGAGTATTATTCCATCATCTTTAGTGCAGTATCATATAAGAGTGGACTAATTAACTGTACTGATTTGGTCGTAATAGTGAAATTTCAACTTCAAAAGAAGCACAAGTAACGCAAAGCAAAGCAATACAACAGCAAAATGAAGCTTAGATGAACATTAGCTATTTCACACCTACACTTGAAACCAAGCTGACTACATTTGCTTCTGGGAGTGCTTTCAAGTGATTTTGAAGGGTGCACAGACAAAAGCGCTTTTCTGGAAAAAGCACTTTTGGTAGCCAAATTTCTCAATTAAGCAACAAAATATTAACGAAATTGAAACCTAAAACACAAAGATTAAATCCTTCGCATCGCCAAGTTATAAGCTAACGGAAGAGAGGACTTACGAAGAAGAGAATTCCCCGGAGGCGAAATTCAGACGCCGAAATATCGGAATCTGGACTCCGAAATATTGGATCTGAATCAGTAAAGAGTACAGATTTAGGAGGCCGAGGAGATCCGATTTTTGACACAAAAAATTCCGGTTCGTTTTTTGTTTTTGGGAAAGTTGAGCGATATTTGAAGGATCTAAGGGCTTTGAATTATATCGTTTTGGGCTTTAAAACAGCCGGAGATTCGGGGTTAATTAGGATTTGCATAAACAAATAAAACGTATTATTTTCTTAACTCGTATCGTTTCGTTACGTACCGTTCCGGAATCTTTTTTTTTTTTAATTTCATTCTTCCTCTGTCTTTATTTATTTATTTAATTATTTTTTATTGCTACAATCAAGTGAACCAACCATACGTCATTAAACGTTCCTCATTAGTTATTTTTTTATTCATTTTCAAAAGCTATAGCTGTTGGAAAAAAAAATAATTATGAAACAAAAGTTAATAATACATAGTAAATATAATTTTTAAATATTAATTTTGACGAAATTAATAATGGTATAATAAATTTTTTATCTTACAAGTGTATAATCAACTCAACTTAGGTTTTAAGTATGAATGGCAATAGGCACTACCCGCAGTGGGTTTGTCATTATCAAAACTACACCTACACAAAATTTAAATTACTAAACTCACTCGCAACCTGTTGCGAGTTTTAATTTTTTAAAGAAAACTAATCCGCTACAAGTTTTGACAATTACTAAACCCGCAATAATACATGACGGACTTTTTGCGGGTTTTCACATTTGAAATCACAAATGTTCAATATATAAATTTTTAAAATGACTCAAAATTCTATATAACATACTCAATTCTAAATTTAACCAATGTAAATGGAAAATTAAAATTTCAACACAAATTCTCAATTTAAATATAAAATAAACAAATCTATTAAAGAAAGCCACAAACTAGTATCTAAAAATAAAAATTATCTTTTTATATTATCATTCAATACAAGCTCCAATAGAATATCTTCATTTCATTCACCACCGTTAGCGTCCATTCAACACGATTCCTACAATAATAATTAAAATTAATATTTTCTAAAGAATAATACTTTTTGAATACTAATCCGAAGAATAAAATTATGATAATGAAATAATCTATGCATTACGTTAAAGAAAATTCAATCAAAATAATTAAAATTAATATTTTCTAAAGAATAATACTTTTTGAATACTAATCCGAAGAATAAAATTATGATAATGAAATAATCTATGCATTACGTTAAAGAAAATTCAATCAAAATTATAATAATTATATAAGTATATTTAGAGATTTAAATATTTTAAATTAAAATTAAATTAAAAAATAATCAAAAAAAGCTATAGGTTGGCAGATTCCTATGCGGGTATCCGTCGAATATTTGGCTAATACCAAACTCACCTGCAACCTAGTGCAGGTTTCAATTTATAATATCAAACTCGCTCACAACCTACAAAATTACCCGCAGCGAGCGGGTTTAGGCGGGTTTGTGTGTACCATTGCTATCTCTAATTTTAAGTTACAATAATTAATATTTACCAAACATTTTAGTGGTACAATTATTCAACCTCAATCCGAAACATCGCTTATAAATAATTAACTCTTTATTCTCCTCAAACAATAAACTAAACTAGGGGTCAATTTGGGATTTCAGGGTCTGATTAAATAAGCTGCTAATTAAAAAGGTAGATTAGTGTTTGATAAATTGTGCTTTTGTGATTATTATGAGTTTGAAAAGTATAGTACATACATGTTAGTAAAATTTATTATGAAAGTATTGTTTTATTATATAATGACCAAAATATATATAAGTTTAAATTACTTTTTATTTTTTAGAGTACATTTAATAAATTGTTTAAAAATGTCTCTTTTTCTTTATAAAACAGGTAAAACTATATAAAGTGGAAAAAAACTCAATTAAATAAAATGTAGTGAACTTCATAACCTATTACATAAAATATGATAAAAATTCATACTAATACGCAATCTAAATAAAATAAAAAGTAATATATATTATGTTCAATTTAAACTTGTTACAATAATATTCCTCAAATTTTTTCATTTCTTGTGATCCAAAGCCATTAATATTATGAAACTCTTCCTGAGTGTAATTATCTCTTTTTATTCCTTCATCAAAGATTGGACTAGAATCATTTTTAATGTTGTCAAAA
This sequence comes from Citrus sinensis, assembly GCF_022201045.2. Taxonomy (NCBI): domain Eukaryota; kingdom Viridiplantae; phylum Streptophyta; class Magnoliopsida; order Sapindales; family Rutaceae; genus Citrus; species Citrus sinensis. The sequence goes on from NC_068560.1 coordinate 17,936,123, forward strand.
TAAAGATCACGTTGTTCATGCCTCCCTATATAATTGTGCAATGTTGTAATGATAAAATTGTTACTACGTAATTTGAATTGTGACAGTAATATAATATCTAATCGTTTATACATTAAGATTTATGAAAAAAAATGACATAATTGTCTTTTCGTTAAAATATTAATATTATAATACGAACTCAAAAAATGTTTGGTAGTTTGTTTAATAAGTTGTCTATAAAAAGTAATCTCGTACAGGGCAGCAAAACAAATAAATAAATCGAATTCAAAGTGAATCATAAATGAATTGAGTCAAAATTCTGTTGATTTGAATTTGATTCATTTATTAAACGAATTGACATCTTAGGATTTGGATTTGATTCTTTTATTAATTCTACTTCTTCTTTTAATAGAATTAACAAATGAATTGAATTGAATCTAGATTCGTTTACTATTCGTTTATCATATGATGAATCCATAACAAATTGAATTAAATATGAATTCATTTATAAAAATATAGTAAAAAAACAAAAATTAAGTAAAATAAAATATAAAAAGACTACAAATTTATCATCCCTCAAAATACAAACTTATTATCATTTATAATTATTACATTAGCCTTCAAACTTTAAAAACTTTTCATACATATTTAAGAAATATGTAACTCAATTAAACGAATAATAAACAAATGGATCCTATATGATTTGTTTATGACCCATTATTAAACAAATTATGAACGAATCAATGCCCTCAAACTTGGATTTGATTTATTTAATTAGCTAATCGAATCGCATTTACCAATTTATTAAACGAACTAATTCTTTCAAACTCAAACTCATTTAATTTGCACTGAATCGAATTAAATAAATGAATCTTGACCCAAATTGCCACCCCTCAGATGTCTACCTCAGATAAGACACGAAGAACAATAAGAGTAATGATGGTTATCATGCAGTTAGGAATTATGCCATACTCTGTTTATTTCTCATCTTATTACATATATTTGTAAATCTTGTGTGAAGACCTTTTGGGGACCTCGGGGGTACCCCGCAATGTTCAGCTTCACTTGTGAATGTGTGCTTGTAAATATTGTGTGTGACATTATGGGGGCCTCAAGGTTACTCCACAGTTAGCGATTTTATTATCTCCTTAAAAACTAAAAGCATATGGCTTACCTATCTCATTAGATGATTTGCGTCTAGCCATATTTTATAATACATGGTGTATTAGTTTCTCTTCATTTGATAATCACTCGTGAATGTCTCATATGGGTGAATTTTTTTTTTTTAATCACCACAGGTATAGTTCACCTTGCTACGATCCTCACTATAATTCAACTATGATGCAATAACTTGTTTTCTCTAATATGTCTTACATGGATAATTTATGTGGATGATTTATCTTTATTACCATACGGTTTTGATTGAATAATTTACACCTTATTTATTATGATTTGTTGATTATAATTTATCTTTACTTATGTTTTACTTTTAAAATGTAGCTCTAGATACCTTGAGCTATTCTTATTTTAGCTGACTTATATTGATTATTACTAAAGAGCTGTGAACATGAACAAATCGCCAACAAGAGGGTACTTTAGTAAAGTTACTTACATCTGGGAACTCCTCTCTCTTGAAATCTGTGTATATTGCTTGGAGTTATTGCCGTACTTTATAGCCATATTTGTATTGAGAGCTAAGAAAGCTCTTGAATAAATTGCCATGATAAATGAGCTAAGAAAGCTTCTAAGGAAAACACCATGATGAAGAGCTAAGATAGCTCCGGAATAAATTATCATGATAAGAGAGTTAAAAAACCTCTTGAGAAAAATGCCAAGATGAGGAGTTAATTAGATAGCTCCTAAGTGAATCGCCATGATCAAAAGGCTGTAAAGCTTCTGAGAAAATAACCATGATCAAAGGGCTATGAAAGCTCTTAGTAAATCGTCATAATGGGAGAGCTAAGAAAACTCTTAAATAAATCATCATGATCAAAGAGTTAAGAAAGATTCTGAATAGATCGCCATTATTAGAGAACTGTGAAAGCCCGAGGGAATCGCCATGATTATTGATCTAAGGAAACTGCAAAATAAGTCACTATGAATAGTATCTATCGCCAATTTTGTTTCGCTGGGGGGACTAAGCTCCCTCGGTTACCTCATTTGCTCCCAAAGGGTTACAAGACAAGCGAACTAGCAACTGGAAGCAACCACATCTCATCAAGACCAATTTTTTTCTGCGAGTTTCTTGTGATTCAATCCTTTCAATACAAGAAAATGAGGGGGATCTTGTTTGGGGAGAAATTTATAATGATATTTTTTGACCAATAAATGAATGAGACATTGACAATTACAAGGGAAAATTATGGAGCAGTATAAAGATATCATTAGGAAGAATTTACTATATTAGATGGGTTTGGAAATCAATGGTCAAGATTGAACACTTCAAAATATTTATGAGCAAGAATAAACGTAGTATAAAAGTAAAATTCTTGTCATTTTCCCCTAAATACGATATATAATCATAAAAGCGTTCTTTCATTTTAACCTAAGGATGACATCTAACCCTAATTTTTATGCACTCTCCATATCTTTATTCACCATCTTCATCTTTATCAACACTAAACATCTCTATATAACTATCTAGCTTATATTATTCATTTGGATAATATAAAATCTTATATGATCTCTCATTTATTTAGTGGATTAGTGATGACTTGCTCCTATGGATAGGCCAAATGCCGAACCACGTAAACATTATGTGTTATTTATATTTATGTTTGTTTTACTATATTTACAAATTGAGGTTGAAATTTTTTTTCACGCATGAGTTCACCTGAGCTACCCAAATTATGCTAAGTATTCTATGAGACCACCTTAGTTCTTTCTCAAGTGCACCTGAGCTATTATTAAGCACACATATGCCCTCCGTATCGACTTATACAGGGCTTCACAGAGCTCTCCCTATTTTTTCTTATATAACCACCTCACTACGCATATTACTTTATTGGAAAAAGCTATTTGCCTTGATTTTAACCCTAAATTGCACCCCGAATTAAAATGCACCATTTTAATTAAATAGAAAACTCACCGTTTAACCTTTCCTTTTGACGAGAAACGCGAGCAAAATCTCTTTGAGTCTCTCTTTACTCTCAGTCTCTCACACCCGCAAAAATCTACAATCACCAACGAGACAGCCGGCACAAACGACTAACGAGCCCCAGACGATGAACCACCGCCATCACTCGGTCGATGTCTCTGTTGCCATCACGACAGTCACGCGACAGCCGGCACTTACAAAGCTAACACGCGACAGCCGGCACCACTCCCTCCCCACAGCTAGCTCCCCTTGGCCAGGTCTCCGTTGCCATTACCAATATTTCTGCATCTGAGGTAATGGAATAATTCTTTTAGAGTTGATTGGGATTTTGGCTGATTCGAAATTCCTGGTGATTTGATAATGTGTTTGTGTGTTACTGGTTGACGCGGCTGAATATGATGTTTGATTCATGGTATATATCTTGCATAATTTAACAAATTATAATTTAATTTAACAATTTGTGAACTTCCCATTTGGGAAACTCGAATTTGCCAATTTGCCTGAAGAAGATGTGTTATTGAAGTGAATTGAAGCGAGCTGCAGTTTGCAATGAATTAAAGCGAGCTGCACAGAGTGTTGAGTGTTGGGTTGAAACGAAAGCAAATAGAAGGACAAACACGTGCTGCACAGCCGCAATGAATTGAAGAAGCCACGTCGTTCGATTTTGCAGTTTGCAATGAATTGAAGCAAGCTGCACAGAGTGTTGGGTTGAAACGAAAGCAAATAAAAGGACAAACACGTGCTGCACAGTTGTAATGAATTGAATAAGCGACGTCGTTCGGTTTAATCAGCAATGCTCACACGCACGTGCTGCACAGCTGCAGTTTAAAAGGAAAAACGACCTTTTTAAAACACAGCGTTTTGGCAAAATTCGAGGCGCAAATTTGGGGTTAAGTTCGAGGCATATCGCAGCACTGTACTTTATTTCACCACCTAGTATACCTCAACTAAACCACTTGTCTCAAATATCATAAAAACACACCTAAACTCAAACTTAGCATAAGCTCCCCTCAAATATAAATTCATTTGTTTGAAGCATATTTGACTACATATAATGAAAATTACCCAATTGGGTCGAATCGGATCCAAGCAAAAATTTGGTGAAAACATGAATAATTAGCACAGTATAATGATCATATACATCTTGTATTGTATTGTGTATTCTTAATGTATATATACACACTTTTTGATCCGTTAGATTCTTATTAATTAATAACATGAAGGATATGATCGGGAGGTGACCTTGAGATTTCGCTAAGTTCAATCTTGTACAATGACTGCACATAGTTGAAATCCAACTTCGCAAGCTTTAGTACAGCTTTGTTATATATGCAGAGGTTCACGAGTAGAGAGAGATTTTAAAAACCTGGCCTCGTCTAAAATATCTTCTCCGTGCACGCCAAGATGTGTTGCTTCGGCCACTTCGGCCTTGGCCGAAGTGGTGGGCTGCTGCCCTCACAAGCCTTGTGAGGGCAGCAGTTCTAGCCCCCACAAAAGCATTGTGGGGGCTAAATGTTCTTAATATGTAAAAATCATTCTCCCTTGCGAAATGCGAGTGGAGTATGGATATCCCTCCTCTGTGAGGGGTTATTTGTCTGGGCATGTACTTCACAGAATTCAATGTAATAATGTAAGTCCCAATCATGTATATCTGATTGTAATTATCAATGTAATATATCTGCTATAATAGCAGTTGTTGTAAATATCTGTGTAATGCAGTAATCTGATGTTTAATAAAAAAAAAAAAGATGTGTTGCTTCGTACAAGCTCAACATCCCTGACACGTCGGTTTTCAAGGACTCCTTGAAATAGCCTTTGCCATCTTTAAACTTGTTGAACATATCTGATTCATATATAAAATAAATGGAATTAATTATTAGTTTATTATTATGTGAAATGATACCACAACTTCATGTGTTCTACAAATTATACAAATTCATCATATATGCACATGCATGTGCCGTACGTACGATGTTGTAGCATGGATATATATTAAAGATTTATATCCATGCTGTCTTAAAAGTCGAAAACGAATTGCAACGTGGTAAAGATCATCATCTTCGATATTATAAAAGTTATTGGAATATGCATCATAGAGATTCTGTAATGATCTTCGACGTGGTAAAGAATCAACACTACTGCCCAATAGTTCGCTTCTCTCTTCTTCCTTCAGTTCTTCAATTTCTTGCGATTGAGCCCCGTGATATAGCTGCATTTTCTGCATTCACTACATGTAATCGTAAGCTCATAATATATATAATTAGTTGCCCTTTACGAACGTCTACATCATTTTAAAATACAGACAGGCTAAGCATATAAACTTTAATACAGTGTTCATCTTTTAGTACATTAAAGTAAGCATTTTTTTAATTAAAATGCAGACATTAACATAAGATATTTATTATTATTATTATTATTATTATTTGAGAAACAAAAAATCCCAGTTGTGCATTGGACCTCATCATCAAATTTGTAGTTGATGAAATGTTCCTCCCCAAATCTTAGGGTGGTAATTTGCTATCCGGCGAATAATATCCCCTCCCTTAAGACATTTTTGCGAGAAGCTTACATACTACTAATGATTAAAAAAGAAAAGAGTGTGAGTGAGCAATTTTATTTGTTGCTCTTACTTCGCTTGCATGGTGGATGGGATCTACATCGGAAATTTCTTATGGTAAAATATCAGAAATCTACCAATATTCCTGTTGTATTACAAGACATCCCACTTAAAACTTTCAAAATTATGTTGTAAAATCATTAAAGAATTACCATTTTCTCATCGTATTACAAATATGCCTCTCTTTCTCTCTGTTTTAAATCCCAATCCGCCCTTCTACTTATTTTTATTGCCAGCCATTTCAATTGTTAAAAAAAAAAAAACTTTTACACATAAGAGGTAATAGATTTAATAAGTGAAAATGTGATGAGTATATTTTGTTTAATATAATTAACTATCTACTTATTTGGCTATTTTTTAAAACAAAGGCTCTCTTGAGAAAATATTATTAAATTATTGTATGAATAATGTGATATCTCAAATATTTCTCTTATCAATTTCTTTCGAATCTCTTCTTAATAAAACACTTAATTTATAAAAAATAACTGCTTAAAAAGGATCTAATGTTGATACTAATTTTTGGCCAACTGGAAAATTAAATAATAAGAGGATATAATAAATGAAACACAAGGAATTTACGTGGTTCAACGCTTGACTCATGTGCACATGTAAAGAAAGAAAAACTTTCACTATTGAATTAAGATTAATGGAGGTTTTTTTTTAGCTATTTGATCGTGCCCTACTATGCATCAAGAATTCTCTATTTATAACACAATTTAAGTATCGTAAGTTTTTAATAATTCTTTGTGCTAATCATCTTTATCAGTTATTTTAATTAGAGTTTTATCTGATGTTACTATTTATCTCCTTTTTTAATTGAGTTTTATTTTATATCAACATTTATCTCCAGCATTTATATCCTTCTTAAATTAGTTTTATACTTCGAGAGATTCTAGATTCTTGTGTTGGGCTTAGATAACGCTTCCAACTACCACCACACTTTTGTTATTGGATTCAGCAGCCGAGCTTCTTTAATTGAACTTATCTCCCATGATTTTGCTCTCGTGCTATCATGCTCTCTTACACCTGCATTCTCCTGCAGTGAGGGCTGGGCATTTGCTTCGACTTTGGCCTAACTAAACCGAGCCAAACCAATATTACTTAATTCGATTTTACAGGCAAAAACTGATCAACGGTTTGTACATTTTATGAACCGAATGGTTTGTGTTCAGGACAGCTCCAAAACCAAACCGAATGCACAAACCGATTGTTTCATGCAATTTTAATTAAGAAAAAACCAAAAATCCCTAAAATTTCCCTAACTAAAACTACAGCACAGTAGCAACTAAAACTAGAGTGCAGAGGCAGCAAGCATAGCACAGCAGCAACCCCTCTCTCTGTCAAGTAGCCATGTTCAGTCTCACTCTCTCTATCTCCAGTCACCATCTCACCGTCACGGTCTTTCAGCCACCTTGCGGCAGAGGGCAACCTTGATTAGCTCACGACAGACGGCAGATGTCAGATCGTGATCATGATTCAACCATTTCGTCGCCAGGCGCCAGCTGTTACCATTTGCAGCCTTGCTTAGCTGTTGCCATCGGTTCTTTCCTATATTCGGGTTTTGTCCTCTGGTTATGTTATTGGATAAAAGATTTGCAAATTTTTAGTTGATTTTAGAGATTGGAGACTAATAATTGTGTGATGCTCTGTTCGATGGTGATGCTATTTGATAAAGATTCTTCGATCAAATGTGGAAATGTTATTCAATGGTTAATTTATTTTCTGTATTTTTTTATGGGCTTAAGGATTTGTCTGAATGTGATCTTAGTTCTGTCGTTGAAACTGTTTTGTGCTTTGTTTATGGTAGTGCGTGGGTGAGGAAGATGAGGGATTGCGTGAGGGAATAATGAGCCATAAGTGGGATGAACTTTTCGGCAGGAAGTCATGGTGTTAAAACAACAAATTATAAATCCGTATAAATTTAGAATCCAAACAAAAATTTTGAACCGAACCAAATCGAAATAATCAGTTCAGTGTGGTTTGGTTCAATTGTAAAGTTTGATTCAGTTTTGGTTCATATTATTTAAAATCGATCGATTTCAGTTCAGTTTGGTTCTGATGCAGAACCGAACTGTAAATCGTCTATCTATAGTCATACTTAGTTGTGCTATCATGTTGTAGCTATGCTCTCTTATAATCATACTCTCCAGCAATCATACTTATTTGACTTAATAATCTCATGTAACTATACTTATTTAGCTTATTAAACTTCTTACTGAACTCTTATACTCCCGTGCTCTCTTGTAGTTGTGTTTAATTAACTTATTAAGATTCCTACTGAGCTTTCATACTCTCATGCTCTCACTTATTTATGTTTAATTAACTTATTAAGCTACCTATTGAGTTTTTATACTCTCGTGCTCTCTTACTCTCATGCTTTCTCTCTTGCTCACATTATTTGATTTGTGACATTTCTCCAATTCTCCTTGCAATGCCTAAAGTTTTCGTTAATGTTTTTTTTTTTCCTCCAAGATTCGGTGATGGTTCCACGTATACCTTATCACACATGATTTTTTTTTTCTTTTGTATGAGCTTTTATGCTCTAATGCTCTCTTCCTCTCATGCTTTCTCTCTCGCTCCCATGCTCCCATGCATGCTCTCGAGGATCATAGTTTCCTCATTATCTGAAGTCCTTATCGCATTTTCGCGTGTGTTAGCTTTGAAAGTAATTGTACTAATATTACAGAAAAATTAATAATGTCTTATCATCCCACGTAGATAGCATTGAGACCAACCGTGCAATAATAATGTACAATTAACGAACACTTATTTGGACCTATGATGCAAGAGAATTAATAATTGAAAGTATGATGTTCGTATTTTATTGAATATAATTAAATGTCTAATTATTTGACAATTTTTCAATACAAACACACCCTTGACAAAGATGCTATGGAATTGTTGTATAACTAGTGAGTTACATTATTCATGTTTCTCTTTAAATCAATCTCTTTCAAATCTCCTTTGAATCTAACACTTGGTTGAATTCTTCTAAGAGAAAGTTCCTAAAATTATCCTTAATGTTGTTTTCATTTTTCTTTTTTTGTTAATGGTTAATGTTGTTTTCATTTTTCTTTTTTTGTTAATGGTTCCAGAAATACTTATCGTACAACGTAGCAGTGACAGAAGTTAATATAGGTCCCACAAATATCTTATCATACGTGTTGGAAAAAAATTGCATTAGTAGTATTAAGATGACTTGTCGATCCTCCTTTGTCGGCATCTAATTCAATATTTTGGTTTAATTCTTTCATGGACTTTTTAGGAGATCTTTTATAGATTTGGTGATAATACAATCGCTCAATAATTTATTTGATATATATAAAATTTGTATTAATTTGACCCTTTTTTTTTTTGCTTTAAAACAAAAATGACAAAATGTTATTGGATTTTTTGCGTGATTAATGTGGTGCGTATGCTGTTTCTCTTTAAACCAAATTCTCGTGGAATTAACCTTAACAAGTATGAAATATTGAGGTATCTTTACACAAGATGTGAAATGTTGGGCCAACTTTATAATTAAGTTAATGGATGTATAAGTATTTGTTTAGTTCTCATATTTTGATTTAAATGTCTGTTTAGTATTTATATTTTAAAAATACCTCAAAATAATCTTGAAGTTAAATATATTACATTTTTAACTTTACTTTCTTTAATTTTACAATAATACTCTTGTAACAATATTCTTGACATTAATTAATTTATATAAAAAAATAATTAACAAATTAATCAATAATTATTTATTAGGAAATTAACCTATAAATATCAATATGAAAGATCTAGTATTTTTTTGTACCCATGCAACAATCTTACTAATAATCTATTTATAAATAAATTAATATCAGCCAAGTAATATTTAATATCTTTGTAATGATTTTACTAATAATTATTTTATAAAAAATTAATTTACCAAATTAATCCTAAAAGTAAAACAATATCATAAAAATTTGTTGAAATTTTTATGTTACTTTTAAGGCTAATTTGATAATTGAACATTTTTTCTTTCCATTAATATCCTCAAGAAGGCAAGAATATTGTTGCAATGGTTTATTGTAAAAGAAAAGAAAAGACAAAGGTAGGAGTGTAACATATTTAACAACATAGGTGTCTTGAGGTATTTTAAAAATATAAAAACTAAACGAATACTTAAATCAAAATTTAGAAACAAAATGAGCATTTAGGGTCCATTTGGAATTGTTTTTGGGAGACTCAAAAGTGATTTTAAAGAGCCAAAAGCTAATTTTAGTATTTGATAAATTTTAAAAATCACTTTTGACAAAATCATTTCATCCTAAGTAAATTTTGAAAAATAGGGAAGGAGCAGCTTTTCAAAATCTGATTTTAAGAATCACTTTTATACTTAATACAATTTCATATATATCCTCATATCTATTATTCTTACTAATTAGGAAATAAAATTAATAACATGAAATATTTATTTTCGTTATAATTATTATATATACACAATCAAAAATATTTTGTGTATTTATAAATATGTAAATAAAATTTATTTAACATTATGTTCAATTCAGTTATTTATATTCTTACAGTAGTTTAACAGTAAAATTTACCAAATATATACAACTGCTTTTAAAACTCACTGCACTTTTAAAAATAAATTTCACCAAACGTTTAGTTGATTTTCTTCACAATTGATTATTTTCTAAAGTACAAATAATAATTATTATTTTAAAAGTTATAGTATTATCAAACTGGGCCTTACCTTAATTTAATTTAATTTCTCCAGCTAAAGTAAATAAGAAAAGTCATATCCATAATTATTATTATCCACCAATGTAACATGCTCATCATTCTTATACTATCCTTAATTATGAAATAGCGCAGACATTAAATGTCTTGTACGAAATATTTAGTTTAAGAATCTTATTCTCTAGTCCTTAAAAAAAAAAGGAAATTAATTAATTGATCATTTAATTATTTGTGGATCAAATTCTAACATAAAGGTATATATGAAGTGCAATGAGGAAACTTGTTTGTTCGCTTCTTTAATCTCGCATCAAAAGCAATCTACAAATGAAACCGAATCGCAGCCGCTAAGGAAACTTGTTTGTATGAGAAACCTCATGTTGCTCAAGCCTCATATTAACAACAAATGTTTACAAAAGAGAAAAGAGATCAAACCGAAAAATATCTAGGTTCTTCTTTCATATATATTTGCAGGATCTATATCACGAGATGAGAGTTTTGCACAGCAGTTTCTACAAATATATTACTTTTCTGCTCTCCCCCAGTTCCTTGATGTTAAAAAAGTTGTAAATTGTCATTTTTTGTTGCCGTGTCTTCTTCTATTTTATCCTTGATGCGGTAAAATTCATCATTGATCAATAAAACAAAAAAATAAATTAAAAGATATATAACAATTTATTTTCTTTTAACAGCAAGAAAGTGTTGATAGATTTTGAAAATAGGAACAGAGAAATGATATATTTACTGAAATGAAAGAATAAGGAAGTAGATGAGTTTGCATAGACCTATTTTACCTTAACTAAAATTTTCTGTTAGAGACTTGAGATCGCAATTTTTAAATACAAAATGGTTTAATATAAAAAAAAGTTATTAAATATTTTGAATAGAGATCTTGGTCCCCAAGGACCACAACATGATGGACCATCGCGAAGAGGGAATTAATAATCTTTTTTAAGCGTATTCCCAAAACAAAGGAAAAAAAATTCAACGTTATTGCTAGTAGAGAATATTACAGAAAGGTTGAAATTTATAAGCAAGTGCACTTACATATTCATACGTATTCAACTTTTTATTTTAATTATTTTATTTAGGCATAGCAGAAGTACTTGTAATAATAATAATATTCTCCGGTCCTTCCCATGTGAGGTGAATCATATATATTTGATAGCCACAAGATAGAGAGGATGCTTCTTGTGCATAATGATACCGGGGGCGATGTCAAAATCTAAGTCTTGAATCTTCATCCTAGCAGGCATTTCCCAATCAAATTTGTAAAGAAGATTAGCAATTGCAAGCTCCAAATTTGCAATTCCCATATGAATCCCGGGACAAAATCTTCTGCCTCCACCAAATGGTATAAGCTCATAATTATTTTGTCCTGTCAATTCAATATTGGACTTATCGCCGATAATAAATCTGTCAGGATCAAAATCATCTGGCCTCTCCCAAACTTCAGGATCTCTAGATATTGCCCATCCATTTAAATAAACAAGTGTCTTAGCTGGTACCTGATATCCATCTATCACGCAACTCTTGGTTGTTTCTCTTGGTATTATTGGAACCGGTGGATATAACCTGAATGTCTCTTTTAGTATGGCTTTGATATATGGCAGTTTTTCCAAATCATCTTCATCTACAAATCCTTTATCTCCAATCAAATCCCTTACTTCCTTCTGTGCTTTCTCCATTACTCTTGGATTCTTCACTACGTTGGTCATTGCCCATGTCATTAGAGCTGCACTCGTGTCCGTGGCGCCGACAAACACATTCTTGGACACGACCAAAAACTTTCATTAAATAAATAATAATAGTGTGCATGCCGGTTAATGATCTTTTAGTTCCATGTTGTTATTAAATAGACATTTCTGTTAAAATTTACGGAACTATATATATGCTCTACTATTGTCTTGCATATTTGATTTTTTTTTAATTTTAATATATATCACACAAGAATTATATTTAAACCTTAAAAAGTCTCATTTAACAGTTACAAAAATTACGACAATAACATTTGGGATAGATTTTGATCGTCAGATTTAACAATTTTATAAAAGTTTTGGCAGTGACATTTTAGATGAGTTTTGAAAATACATGGACTAAAAGTTAAAAAAAAAATTACCATGAGCACAGCTTTGATGTTATCCCAAGTGAATCCATGAACTTGATCCTCACCACGATCTTTCTGAACTTGAAGTAAAACATCAACTATATCCCCGCGTACTTGGTCTTTTGGTCTATTAGGATCTGCATGTTCCTCGATGAGTTGTTGGTAAAATGCATCAAACTCTTTGAAGTTGTTTTCGAGACGACTAATGATTCCCGAGAGCTTATCAAAAAAACCACCGAAGAAAGGAAAAAAATCTTTGAAATAGAAGGCTCCCAGCACAACTCTAGTCTCATCAAGTAACGAGTGGAACTTGCTTCTTTCGCCAGCTTTATTCTCAAACTTCTTCCCGAATGCAACCCTAAATATGACCGAATTTGTAAGTGACATTAAACGCTCACTCAGATTAATCACCACCGTTGTTGGCGATGGTGATGATGATGATCTTGATGAAATCTCCTCGATCATACGTGCCACCTCATCTTCTCTCACGGGACGAAAATGGCGGACTCTGCTGGCATTAAAAAGATGAGTGACACATAATTTCCTCATCTCTTTCCACTTGTCGTTGTATGGAGCAAAGACAATATCTAAGCCATTGTAGGTTAATCTTTGCTGGCCAACCAAGGTTGGCTTGCCGCTAAATTCAACATCATGGGTTTTCAAAGCCTCTTTTGCTATTTTCACTGAAGAAACTACTACGGTCTGCACAAGGCCAAGGCGTAGTGACATCAGTGGACCATATTTTTTAGAGAGATTCCAGAGTTGGTAATGAAGGTTTGTGCTTTCAAGCTGGTGTAGGTTTCCGATTAAGGGAAGACCTCGAGGTCCTGGTGGTAATAAAGCACTTGTCATTTTGGGTTTGTTTATGAGTTTCCTTTGGAGATGAAGAAAGTAAAAGATTACTGGGAGTGACACAAGGAATACGATGAGCAAAGCCATGTTCAATTTGTGTTATATTGATTGCAATGAGGCAACTAATTGACGACGACCTTTATAGATGATACATGGTAGAATTCGCCATTATTTTAAATTTAAATTTAATTTGTGGGTTCGTCAACACAGTCCATTATTTTTTTAATAAAAAAATATTAATTGAAAATATCTTTTTCTGCCTTCTGAATTCTCTACTGATCTGTGGGTTTCAACATTTTTAGTGTTAAATTAAAATTCAATACAGTAATATACTAATATTCTATCTAACATGAAAATTCAAAAGCATTTGTTTGCAATTTTGAACACCCACTTTAGATAAAACTCACTGCTATGAAAAAAAAATGCAGTTATGAAAAAAAAATTCATAATGTGTGGTAAATATAATTTTCAAATAGTAATTCTAACGAAGAGTAAGAATATTATAGGTTTTGCTTCTTATAAATATGGCTAAAATCAATTTAAACTTCAAACTATAGCTACAAGTATTTACCAAACATTTAAGTAGTGTAACTTTCTAAACTACAACTGCTCAACCATAATACTAAATGTGGCCTCAAGTTTAGGCTTCAGCCTCTGTCATGTCACATTACTACTAAAAAATGCTAAATAATGACAAAACTTTTATGACTTATCTCGTTATTTCACAAATCTATCATGAAATTATAAAAGATTTATGACATATATACACATGTCATGAATTCATAATATATTCGTCAGTTATAACTTAAAGGCAAAGACATAAACAAATGTTAGATATAAGTTATGTCTGTGTTATGTGGATTTATATGGTTTTAAAATGGTGCTATTTAAATTAGTTGTAATATTTTTTTATTAAATGTTTAAATTATTTTTAAAAAAATGGCTAAAACAATGATGTCATTTATACTAAAGAACATCGATTTTATTAAACTTAAAAGACATTAGCACAACTAGAATTCACTAAGTGTTGACAAATCAACAAATCCATCTCTCTCTCACACAAATCCTGCTCTCTCTGACACTATATAGAATCCTAACCCTCAGCCTCACATCCACCACTGACAAAGCTGAGCAAGTTCGCATCATGTTAAAACCATCCCCTCACTCACTCAAACACTCATTTTTTCGTTTCACTGAAAGGTGAAACCCTCAATGTTGCTCTCATTCAAGCCTTCATTTAACAAAACAACCCTTATTACAAGAAGAAGCCATGAGTCCTAAACTCTCACTCAAGTTGTTCTATTGAAGAAGAACAAGGTGAGTTTGAAACCCTAGGTTTGATTTGGTGCGTTTCTATTTGAAGAAGAACAAGGCAAGTTTGAAATCCTAGGTTTGATTTAGTGTATTTCTATTTGAAACCCTAGGTTCAATTAAACCCAATCACAGAAGATTGAAGAAGAAGAAAAAGCGTAAGCAAAAGATGAAGCTAATTTTGTTTGAAGCTCTTTTTTTTTTTTTTTTGCATGTTTTGCTAATCCTTTACTGAGTTTCTATGTTCATTGAGTTGCTGGACATGATTTGCTAGTGTTGATTGAGTTGTAGGACATAATTCTAAGTGTTGATGTTGTTGATTAATTGGTAGCTACTTTTTTTGCATTTTTGGATTGATTGCCAGGTTAAGTAGTTATAATCAATGATCATAATTATATGGAAAATTACCAATCGTATACCCTTAGTTTACTCCGCTATCAAATTTACTATAACACTTTAAGGGTATATCAGTCGTTCACCCTAAGTTAACAAAATGTATCTGCCGTCTACCAAACCATTAGTTGCTGTTTAAATATGATGACGTCAAAAGAGTAATCTGGTCTTTTCGTATGATACAAGTGATAATTTAAGGGTATATAAGTGATAATAAGAGATTTTAAGGGTATATAAGTGATAATTTTCAAGGTAAAATCGTCAATTCGCTACAGTTCTGTTAACTTTCAAACGACAGCTAACGGTTTAGTGGTCGATAAATAACTTTTATCAATTTAGGGTAGACAATTGATACATTCTTAAAGTGTTGTAGTATTTTTTATAAAAACGCAGATTTAGAGCACACGAATGATAATTTCTCTAATTATATTCTTTCAATTGATACATTATATAATGAGATGAATGTATCATGATATTACTTGGATCTTAATGATAATTGTCTATGCTTGTGGTCAACTGTAGTTCTTTTTATCATATATATATATATATATAATCTAATTTCATATAAAATTCATTTCCACCAAAATTAAGAAGAATAATAATAAGAATTGGCGCCAAAAAAATTATTCCAGCTCAATTAATAATAAAAAATTAAAATTAATATCAATTCCCGACAATTTTTTAAAAATAAAATTTAGTTCCCACCAAATCAAATATTTATCGTTTTAAATGATTTAATATTTATTTAAATACTAATTTTAATTAAAAATTTAATTTCATATGATAGATTCTAATCATGCCTAGACAATATTATGATAGAAATTTGTCATGCGCTTGACAAATTCAAGACAGATAATACATCATAAAATTCATGACATATATAAACCATCATCTAAAATTTCTTGGCACAAACTTTAACGATGGTTGGGCAACCATCATCTAATAGAGTGCATGGCGGTCAAAATCTGTCATTATTTAGCTTTTTTAGTAGTGCAGCAGTGCAGTTATCTTTGTATAATTTTTTTGGAATCAACAAAAGACTACAATTGATATAATCATATTTAATAACACCAAGGTAAAAGAGCTTCATCTTAAATTTATCAATCAATTTTTTCAAATCATATGGTATGTCGATTGTGGAGTTTCTTTTGAAATTCCACCAAACATAACTTTAAACTTTAGATTCAAAATAGGATTAGGGAATATCGTGGGCAGTGGCGAAGCTAGCATCATTTTTTGAGGTGGGCTAGATTTTAAAATTAAATAAATTTACTTCTAAAAAAAAACTTATACAAACGAAATTATTAAGTACACTACATAAATAAAAAACTAACCATAAAACTATAAAAATACAATGTAAATAAGAAAAACACTATTGACGAAGTTGTGTCCTGCTATTCTTAAAAAAAAATAAAATTCATCTATTATCGCATTTGAGTCGTTATTGTCTGCAATTTCTCTTTCAATGTAAATAACCATGCAATCTGAAAGAAACTCATTCTCCATCTTATTTCGATGTGCTGTCTTAATCAGTTTCAGGGCAGAAAATGCTCTCTCTGTTGTTGCTATTGAAACAAGAAGGGTTAATACTAAAGGAATTAATCTATCTAACAAGAAGTAAATATATGACTTTCTGGTCTCAACTAATTTTTGATCAAATTCAGAAAGGGAAGTAATATTTTGAAACTCTTGAAGAGAGTGTACATCAATCTCAAAACACTCTAATTGTCTTCTCAAAGCCTATAGCTCAATCTCAGTGAAATCTTGAGGGTAAAATCTTTCAACAAGACGACAAATATCTTCAATTTTAAATGAATTAAATGCATCAACAGGATTTAAAGTTGAACTAAGAGTGGGGAGTTCCAAAGTTTGGTCGGTGAATCTATTATTCAACTCCATTAAGAGACAGAGACTGGGCATTCGGCTTTGAGACTTCAGGTGCGGTGAGAGATTGAGCCTGCAGGTGTGGGCCTTGCAACAGCGACTCGATGTCACTCATGAAGCAGCGACTGGGCGTTAATTCGAGTGCAAGAGACTGGAAATTTGGAAACGGCGAGAGACTCGAACAGTTGAGTTTTGATGAATTTAGATTTCAAATTCAGTTGGATACTTTAGGAGTTTTGTGAATTGTGATTTTGGGGAAAATAAGGGCCTGTTTGGTATCGTTTTTGGGCTAGTGTTTTCATTTTCATTTTCGGAGTACTGATGTAATACATGTTTGGTGGGCTAAATCCAAAAACAAATTACAAAATAAGAAATCCAAATCTACTTTTTATAACTAGCAAAGCAAAAACATGTTTAACATGTTCTCTACTTATTACAAAGCCAAACTCAAAAACAAATCAAAAAACAAAAGCCAACAAAAAATTTCGTTCACGAATTTCCTGATCTACTCACAACGAAGCTGACTCACGGTGCTCTCTCTACCTCCTTTCTTGATCTGCTCACAACGAAACTCTCTCTCTCCCTCTCCTTATCTTCGCCGATCTACACATAACAGCAAGCTTTCTGTCCTTTTCTCTCCAGATCTGCTCTCTCTCTATGTGCCCATCTCGGTTGATGCACTTCATCTCCGATGCCGTTGCTGCTTCATCTCGATCGACGTCGCTGCTGCTTCATCTCCGTCGCCGCTAGTGCGCCATCTCGCCGCAACCACTGCTGCTCCATCCAACTACCTCGACTGCTTTTGCCCTCTCGGCTCCATCTTTGTTATGTGAGTTGCTGATATTTTTCTTTTTTAAGGCTTGCATACAATCGAATTTGCTATCCATTGGGTTTTAATTTGCTTGGGAAAATAGTGAATGTTGAGAATCTTTGTGTTTGCTAGTAATTTTTTGTATCATTCCCCTTCTTTCTTATATTTAATAATTATTTTCTATTTGGTAAATATGATTTTGTTGGCATGAGATTGATTAAGTTGGTGTTAGTATAAGAACATTGTCCAGTTTAATTGGATGTTGGCAAACTGCTACCGTGAATTATATTCGATGGGTAGTTATTTTTTAAAATGTGAATTAATTTTTTTTAAATGTGGTTTGCTGTTTTGTTGCCGATACACATGTTCCGTTTGTTCTGTCACTCCATGAATACCATTTTGACATGAATTTGTGTTATTAAAAAAAGAAAATGATTTAGGTGTGTTAGCTTTTTTTCTTAGCCAAGTTGGAAAGATCAATATGTTGGCCTGGGAATTGCCATCAGAAATCATAAGGGAGAATTTGCAGCTGCTGCTGTAAAGAAATCCAGTTTTAATGGCAATGTAGCAATCTGCAGAAGCTGAGACAGTTAATTGGGGTCTAGAAATTGCAAAAAATGCAGCATGTGTCCCTCTAATTGTAGAGTCTGATTGCAGCTTCTATGTGGCATGACTACACACGTAATGCATAATGTCTACCATGTAATTTTTTATAATTATTTTATTTAAATTATGTGTTGTAATATATATCTTAATTATAATGTAAAAACAATGACAATGTAATTTTTTTTTATTAATGCTAAAACTAAAATTTATCATCATGTAATTTTTTATAATAATTTTGTTTAAATTATTATGGTATATTTGTGTATGTATTAGTTAAACAATTATTTTGTAACAATAAACATGACTTAAATGCTTAGTCGAAATTATTTTTGATTTATCTCCAGCAAGTGTCGCAGAGATGAATGCTACAAGAGATGGAATTGCAGCTTTTATCTGGCATGATTACATACGTAATGTATAATGTGTATCATGTAGTTTTTTTATAAATATTTTGTTTAAATCATGTGTTGTAATATAGATCTTAATTATATAGTGTAAAAACAATGACAATGTCAAACTTCTTTTTAATTAAAGTTAATTCTTAAACTTTATTATCATGTAATTTTTTATATTAAATTTGGTTAAATTATTTTGTTGTATTTGTGTGTATTAGCTAAATAATTATTTTATGACTATAAATATAATGTAAATGATTAGTAAAAACTGTTTTTGAAAAAAGCATTACCAAACGCATATTCTCTGTTTTTATCATTTTCAACTGTGTCTACCAAACGCATATTACTGTTTTCAGTTTTAAAATATAGGATATAAAAAATGATACCAGACGTATATTTAAATTCGAAATATAGTAACTGCAAAACACCATTTTCATTTTCGTTTTTATTCTCAGAAAATACAAATTCAAAAACAATACCAAACAGGCCCTAAAGATTCCTGTAATTATTAGATTTATTTTTGTTCTTTTATAAGTAGTAATGAAGGCAAATTTATAAATTATAATTAACTATCCTTTTTTCAAAAAGCTTAGCCAACTCTTAGTTTCGCCTCTAATCGTGGGGTTAGAATGTTACAATTCATAAGTTGTAGGACAGAAGTTTCGAAAAACACTATTTGATGGATAAAACCACAAAACGGATGAAAATGTTGGGTCGATACCACTTGGGCCTAGACCAAAGCTTGGGTTTTGCAACCAAATTGGGCTTGGGCTCTGGTTAAGGCGAGCTTTTAGGCTGGTTTCTGTTTAGCTTATTAAAATGGAAAGTTTTAGCTCCTAATTTTGCACCCATATTTTAGGTCATTGGAGGTTTAAGGTTTTTCTTACTAAAATCTTAAAATTAAGTTTTAGCTCCCAACAAAATGAATTATTATATATTTATTTGATTAAGGACATGTTTAATAATGCTGTAACTTTTAAGATAATTACAATTAACTAAGAGTGGCAAAACGAATAAACGAATTGAATTTGAATCAAATTATAAAGAATTGGGTGAAAATTCGATGGATTCAAATTCGATTCCTTTGATAAACGAATATTCATTTAATTCATTTAAAGTACAAAATTAAATTAATCGAATTGAATTTGCAATTTGTTTAATTCATTTATGTAGAAATATTTATTTTGTCTTGTTATTATAGCTTATAATAAAGAAATTGCTCTACAAATTTTTAGATTTATGGATAAATTAATGATAAATAAGTAATTTAATTAAACGAATAATAAACAAATAAATTCATACTTGATTCATTCATGAATCATTTACTAAATGAATTCTAAATGAATCAGTGATCTCAAATACATATTTGAGTTTGTTGATTTAGCGAATCAAATCGAATTCATCTATTTATTAAACGAATTAATTTTTTTCAAATCCAAACCTATTTAATTTGACTCGAATCAAATTTAATAAATGATTCTTGACCCAAATTACCACCCCTACCCCTACTTGCTTTTAAAAACTAATGTCAAAATAAAGAAAATTACACAATAAGCAACTTTTACAAAATTTATTGGACGCTATTTTTGTCAAAAATTATAAAATAAGCAGCTTACTGAGTTTCAACCTCAATCCCAAATGTGGCCAAAACAGCTTGCGAATGTTAACGTTGTAGCCAATCTTGTCAACGACGGTTGGAACAAGTACGAAGGTGGTAAAATATATGTTGGAGGAGGAGCATTGACAGAATGACAGCAATTGGAGGATCAGGCTTGGCTTACAGCTTAACTTGTATGGGTTTCTTGATTATGCATGGAAAGATGTAATGAGCAATAAGGAAGAAGTTGGGCACTTAGTGGTTTAGGGACTTCAACTTTCTAGTGATGGTGCTGCTATTGTTCGAACTATCACCGTCAATTCTCAAGGAGCCACCAGAAGGTTGCACCACCCTCTTGGCAATACACTTCCATTGCGGTGGAGTGAGTATGAATTGGAGTTATTGGAGACCTAATGATGATGTAGGACGATCCTAGACTTTAATTATTTTAGTACTTTTTTGTTATTTTTCGTTTAAATTGCAGACAAATTAGATATTTTTATAGATTTTCATTCTCCAATTCAATTGTGATTTATTCTTGCTGTTCGATTTAATTTAAAGAAATAGGTTTCGATCTTGTCATTATTAATTTCCATTAAGTTATTCAATAAAAATCCATTTTGTTTACCCTCTTGGGTTCATTATCATAGTTTGGGGATGAATAGGATATTGAAAATAAAGCGCCACTTGTCGATGAAGGGTGCCATGACTTTAAGTGATCACTGTAGGCTCTTTGGGTACCCGACCTACACCATAAACTCGGTACCCGAGATACTCGACCTACACCATAAGCTTGGTACCCAAGATACCCAACATGCACCTAAAGATGGCCAATGTGCAGGGTGGCACGGGCACGATATGTGTCCATATAGCACGGCACGACATGAACAAATTTCGGTAGGGCACGCAGCACAACACGACATGAGCGTGGACTGGGTCGGGCCTAGAATTTTAGGCATGTGGGCTTTAAAAGCACGGCACGATAGAGATAGGTTAAAGCATGGCACGCGAAAAGACACATAATAAGCACGCTTCATTGGTGGGCTAGCACACGGCCCATGGGCCATCAATAGCACGTGGGGCAAAGTATATCAAAATAAATTTTTTTAATGAAAGTAAATATAAAATGTTATGATTTTACAAATATCTTGAAATTAAATTTTTTAATTTTTTTTAGCATAGGCTTTTAAAAATTAATTTAAGTCTTAGTTTAAATAAATATTATAATTTTTTTATGTTTATAATTTATTAAATGAATAAATAAATATCATAATTTTAATAAATAAAATTATAAATATCATGATTTTATAAATGATAAATAAAATATTTTACGACATTAATATTTCATTTATGAAATCATAACCTAGTTAATGGAGATATGTTTCATTTGTAAATGAAATATTTTTCATATTTATACAAAAAAAAATAATGAAGGAAATATTTGTAAGTTGTGAACTGTGATTTGTTATAATTGATATCTCGTAGTTGTGACCTCTTGTAATCGTTATTCTAAGATTGTAATTTTAATTTTCATTAATCATTGTTATGATCTATGGAATTAAATTTATGTTATTATGTATTGTTGTGTTATGATTGGTTACTGTGAAATTAAATATATAGTTATGAAATTATGATAAACTGATAATAAAATGTTAATTGTTCTCTTAATAAAAATTATTAGGCTAATAGGCTTAAAAAAGCACGCCAGACACGTGGACATGAATAAAGCACATCAGGCACGTGTGCTTTTTTAAGCACGCTGAACATGTGGGCTTGAGGGAGAACAAAAAAATTGATCGGCCTTTTTTGGGCATGGCACAAGTGGGCTCGTGCGTTGGCCGTGCCGGGCCCTTATAAAAAAAATTTAGGCAAAGCACGACCTGTTGGCCATCTTTACCTACACCATAAACTCAGTATCCGAGATACCCAGTATACACTAGGTACACCTGGTGATTAAGAGGGCATGAGGGGTCCCACATGTCAGATGTGAAATGGTAAAAAAAAAAACTCCAAAAAGTCAGTCACGAGAAATACTCCATCACCTAAGGATAATATTTGATTTTGCAAAATCAAATATTAAAATATCTTGTTGAAAAAGTGGGGACTGCTGACTGTCACCTCTACTAAAAGTGAAGGACAACATACCAAGGACGGTGACCTACAACAGTCCTGCCAGACAACCTCTGTTGAGGTATCCTAGACCACTCTTCAGCGTACACCACATGTTCAAAATGATAAATTACGACATAAATGCCTTTCTTGCTCCCCAAGCATGCTCTTAACGGCCCAAAAATCATGAAAAATTTAAAAGAACAAAGGAAAAAAAAACTTAGAAAAAGACAGTCAATAACCATTAAAAATGCGCCACGTGACAAATAAGTACTCCATATATAAAGACATGCAATTTCTATTTTCATCATTCATCACACACACACTCCTCAAAAAAGGTTGAGGTCTTCTTCAACCTTGACCCACTATTTCATAGGGCTGGCAAGCTCTCGTTACCATAAAAAAGCTTGAGTAGCTGACTCAAGTGTCAGAGTGTGGATGTCGGGCCACCCCAGCTCCACTCCTAATCTCTTTTTTATTGTTTTGCAGGTTAAAATCTCATCTTAAAGGATCTTTGTTGTGAAAATTTTTAATATACTCGCAAGCGCACGAATCTAGAAATAGAATAGTGGTAACGAGGTTGTTGGTTATTTTTATAAGCAATTGTTACCAATGCCAATGTGCAAGTATACACAACAAGTAATAAAGTGATGAGTATTCAAGATCTTTTCCACAGGGATTGATATTACTCGAAATGCTATAGCAATCACAATAGTGCAAATCAACTTAAGGCCGAAGCTAACAATTGTAAAGTAATTTCTATCGTAATTAATGATTGTGAGAAAATTAAATAAAACAATACCGTATGAAATAAACTACGTTAAATGTGTTTCAGATTCAATTGAGATTATAGTAGTTGAATGATCAAACTCTCCTTATGGGGAATGACTGTTTTCCATCAAATTAGCACCAGTTGTTATAGCAAGTGCTGCAGCACTGGGCAGAATAAATCTACATCCTCAGCTATCGCATATTGGAAGTCTCATACCCTTAAATCTATTAACAATAACCGGT
Source organism: Citrus sinensis (assembly GCF_022201045.2). Lineage (NCBI taxonomy): Eukaryota > Viridiplantae > Streptophyta > Magnoliopsida > Sapindales > Rutaceae > Citrus > Citrus sinensis. Next base: position 17,959,602 of record NC_068560.1, read on the forward strand.
TGCTAATCTACTTATGGCATGACATTATGACCTTTAGTCTCTCTACCCTACAAGGTGAATACCTATGCCTAGTATGTCACAAATCTTAACTTTAAGTATTGCCCTTATGGGATTCAAGATAACTTAATGCAGGAAACTCAACTTAAGATCAAGTAATACTCTAATAATATCCGCTAAGACATGCCCTTTTGCTGCTCTATCTTAACTGAAACTATTAAATGGGTGGTCAACCTAAATAACAGTTATGTTCATAAAAACTACTAGAGTAAAATGCTACAGCAGTGACATAACAACATATAAGAACAGTCAAGAACTCATTAGATTGTTTGTCACTCAACTACAAGTAAATTTAGTTCATACTCTGAATGAGAAAAATAAACAAAAATATATTGATCAAGGGATACATCAATCAATTAAAGGAAGAAGATAAATATAAGTTGAGCACGGTGAAAGATAAATCCAAATAATTCTGGACGATTCTTCAATATTGCCGAAATAGCACTCTCCAATTCTGATCTTCTTCTTCTTTCCTTTGTAACTATTCTAATGATAATTTCCTTTTTTCCGCCTTCCTATGCCATGCACGCCTCCCTTTTTATATTGCAAATTAGGGTAAACAAAAGCCTATGAGCGTGAATGCGTTAAATTAAGAAACATGCAGATTACGATTCTATGGTTGACCCGCACCTAAGTTTTCTTCCGCATTGTTCCTAGATTGCTAGAGCACTAGTTGCTCTAACATCCGCAACCACACTGCACTATTCCTTATTGTGCTTTACTTCTTTTGTGGCTGTCTTCTTTCCTCCTCTTGCTCGTCTAATGCCTCGACATCCCCTCATGAATCAAGACTTTCTGAAAACTTACAATTATGCACCTGATTACTTTGATTTAAGCAAAACTTATTAAGACTTAACTAAAATGAATGTTTACGCAAAATATAACCAAAATGTAATAAAAACACCTTCTTTGATCTCTAAGTGACCTTGATTTAAGCCTAGAAATGATGTAATAACTCTCATTTCCTAGAGTTATCAGAGGTCGATCCCACCGGGATTATTATAAATTGAAAAGTCTAATTTAAATAAAAAAAATTTTACTAACTAACTAATTAATGTAAACAAAAAATCAACCAGGATCAATAAGAATTTGGTGAAAATCAAAGCAATTATACAAAAAAAATACTAGAAAACATAATTGATTAGGCACTTGAGCATTTTATCTATAAAAGGATGATGGTAATGAAACTCCTCAATATCGCACTGCTTTGATCTCTTCTGTTCCAAGCTTTCATGAGAGTTATCTGAAGTAATATAAAATTTTAATAATTTAAGTACTTTAGATCTTACCACCTTTTTCATATCAGAATGTGACTTATGTTGCACTTTTTTAGGAAGTAGCTCCAACTTGGATGGTTCAATTTTCTCTTCAGGAGGAAGTGGCTCAATCTTTTCTTTCCACTTAATTAGATCTATGATAAGAGTCAAATCAAGTAAAGCATTAACTTCTTCAATACCACTGTCAACATCAACAAAGAAATCAGAGTTAGTTGTGCATGGTGTTAATGGATTGTCACAGTGGTTAGAAATAAGTGAATCATCAATTGATGCTTCTATCATATCTACTTCAACGACTTCATCATCTTCTTGTGTCTGCTTAGGAACATTAAAAATGTTTAATTCCATGGTCATGTTGCCAAAAGACAATTGCATGTTTCCAGTCCTGCAACTAATATGAGCATCAGCTGTAGCTAAGAAAGGACGACCTAGAATAACTGCGGTGTGTTTCTTAGTATCATGTACATGCTGAGTATCAATAACAATAAAATCAATAGGATACTAAAATTTGTCAATCTGTATCAACACATCCTCTATAATACCACGAGGTATTTTCATTGACCTATCAGCAAGTTGCAAAACAATGGAAGTTGGCTTTAATTCCCCTAGTTCAAGTTGCATTTAAACAGAATAAGGCAAGAGATTAACACAAGCGCCTAAATCCAATAATGCTTTATCAAACAATTTGTTCCATATAACACATGAGATAGTAGGAGAACCAGGATCCTTAAATTTTGGTGGCATTTTACATTGAAGTAAATCGCTAGTTTGTTCAGTTAAAAATGCATTTTTGGTGACATGCAAATTTCTCTTTTTAGTGCATAAATCTTTTAAAAACTTAGCATATGAAGGAACTTGCTTAATAGCATCTAGTAAAGGGATGTTTATACTTACCTGCTTGAAGATTTCCATAATCTCACATGTTGAAATCCATTTCTTTACATTTGTTAACCTTTGAGGAAAAGGAGCCTTAGGAATGTAAGTTGGTGGCCCACTTTCTTGTGGATCATTTGGTGATGGATCTTGTGATGAAACTAGATCTGAAGCAATAAGCTCAAATGTCTTTCTTGTTTAAACCTCCACTTTGTTGTCAAACAATTTTTCTCTTTTCAAGGTCATAATAGACTTTGCTTCTTCATGCTGATGGCTTAAACTCAATCCAACTTCGTGCACTCCTTTGAGATTAGGAACTGGTTGACTTGGAAATTTTGCTTTTTCTCTCTCAGCTACAGTAGTTGCTAATTGACCCAATTGATGTTCAAGCTTTAGAATAGCTTGAGTGTTTGACTGAAAAGCTTGTTGGGTTGACTAAATGAAACTTTGAAGTGTATCCTCTAAATAAGGTTTTTTTTGTTAGGGTGCAACAAATTGAGACATAGGTTATTGAGCAGGAGGATAACTTGGTTAAGAGGGACAAATTGTTGATTGGACAAGCTAAATTGTTGTCCTCCTTGGTTTGACAAAGGTTGATTTTGCTTCCAAGAAAAATTAGGGTGATTCCTCCCATTAGGATTATATGTGGATGAATATGGATTATTGGAGGTTTTCTCATATGATTGTAAGGCATGTACCTGCTCAGAATAAGCCTCTTGATAGGCTGGTAATGACGGACAATTCTGTGCTGTATGAGACAAGTTAGAACAAAGAGCACAAACCTCATTAGCTACACTAGGATGGTGATTCATTGATTGGTTCAGAACTAAGGCATCTACTTTCTTAGAAAGTGTAGCTAGAGTGGATTTCACATCAAAATAATCCTTAACTTCATATAACCCCTTTCTAGAAACTTGAGATGATTTTTCCCTTTGATTTGAAAAATCCCACTGTTGAGAATTCTCAGAAAGTGAATTAAAGAAATCTCATGCAGCCCCTTCATGTAAGTTCAAAAATCTCCCACCATTCATAAACTCTACCATATGACGATTTGACATGGTTAAACCATTATAAAAGCATTGTATAAGTCTCCATTTCTCAAAACCATGGTGGGGACACTTGAGGAGTAAATCATTGAATCTTTCCCAACACTTATAAAATTGGTCACCCTCTCTTTGATAAAAATCACTTATCTCTCTCCTAAAGGCATTTGTTTTAAACATAGGGAAAAATTTAGTGAGGAACTTATTACTCAATTCATTCCATGTAGTAATAGACCCAGCAGGAAGTGAATTCAACCAAGCTTTTGCTTTGTCTTTTAATGAGAAAGGGAACATACGAAGCCTAATTGACTCATCATTTAAATTTTGAAAACGAAATGTAGAACATATGTCAAGAAATTCCTTAATGTGCAAATATGGATCCTCACTCTCTAACCCATGGAAATATGGTAAAAGTTGAATGACAGAGGGCTTGAGTTCAAACCGTGTTGCTGTGGTTTGTGGCAACACAATACAAGATGGTTGGTTAGCTGCAAGTGGTGAAAAATATTCTCTAAGGGTTTTCTCTGCTTGCACTGATGGAAGTATTAGCAATAATCTATTGGAGTCATCCATCACTTCTGAAGAACTATCTCGACTACTATCAATTTTTGACTCTTTTTTGACCAAACGATTTATTGAATCACGTTTCCAAGTACTCATAAACTAACTAGACAAAGAAGAAAAATAAAACAACAATTATAAAAATAAAAGAAATCAAACAACTAAACAATAAATTCAAAAAAAAATTAAAAAAAATTGTGTTTTTTTAATAAAAATTGAATAAATAAAATAAAAGACAACCTAAATTATAACTAGTGGAAGAATCAAATTAACCTAGATTAAACTGACTTTCTAGCACAATCCCCGGTAACGACGCCAAAAATTTGTTGTAAAAAATTTTAATATACTCGCAAGCGCACGAATCTAGAAATAAAATAGTGGTAACGAGGTCGATCCCACATGGATTGTTATAAATTGAAAAGTCTAATTTAAATCTAAAATTAATATTAATCATAACTTAGTTGAGCAAATTAAGTTTTTAAGAAAATTAAACTAAGAAAACAATTAAAGAATGAGATTTCAATAAGACAAAAATTATCAAGGTTTCAGAATCCACCACTATTCAACTAGTAATTATCTAATTATTAATTAATCCCCAATTTTAGAGTGACAACTCGAAATCAATCATGTCATCTCATGGATATAACAATTAAGCCCAAATAAAATTAATCTTGTATAGGTTCTTTTTTTGCGTAATAATATGATATCTAAGTATCCCATGTAAACATATTGAATAACAAAGAGTCAAAAATTTTCTAAGTACTCTGTGTAAATAATTTAATGAAAGACATAGAATCAAAGATAATCATGTATAAACTTTATAGATCCAAACATAGATTTAATCGAATATTAATCCTAACAATCAATAATACATGATAGAATTGATGAAAAGATTTTAATAATATTTAATTAATCATGTGAAATAAAAATTATAATTATCAAAGAACGTATATAAGAAATTAATTAAATAAAAAGATAACTATTTCATTGAATAAGACTTTATCTTTAACTTAAATATAAAAAAATTAACTAGATATACTTAAATTGAGAGCAATAAAATAAATAAAAACAGCTATGAAAAGCCGAACTGCTGCAGCCGAATTTCTCCCAAATCGCGTCTGCACTTTTCTTTGTTTTTCCTCTGGCGGCCGCCCCTTTTCGAAAGCCAAAGTTTGGCTTTTATAGTTGGCTCCAATCCTTGTCAAGTTTTGATTGCAAATAAACTGTCTCACACAAGCTAACACTCGGCCCACTTATGCAAAGCCCAAGTCAATCTTGATTTAATTCTCATGTGCTGGCAAAGCTATTAATTTGTTTTGGCTTCACTCACGTGCACTCTAAAAAGAATTTTCATTCCTTTTCCACTCATGAAAGCCAAGTACGGGTCCCTTTAAACTGCTTTCCACCCCTTTATCTTCTTTGTCCGCATGTGCATGGGTAAGTGAATTTGTTGAATTCGGTTTCCTTGACTTGACATCACATACAAATATGCTTAATTGCTCTCAAAATCAATTAATTAATGCTTCCAAACCTTTTTTATCCATAATCTTTAATTGATTTCCTATTCAATAAAACAATTTAATTAATTAAAAATAATAAACAAAAATAACTAGTAATTAAATAACTAAGAGTAAAATATGTATATAAATTATGCTCGTCAATCCTTTTCAGATTTCGATATCTCACTATCATCACCATCCTCCCACTCTCCTTACCTCCTTTGAATTCTAAAAATATCGCTTACAACGATCAAATGTGGTACTCTGATTACTCAAGAAATAAATCTATTGTTTTAAATAGGTTTTTCTCTTTTCTTTTGCACCTAAAATCTGTCTACAACAATCATTAACCCCATTTCTTTAAGTGTTATTGTGAAAATTTAATTTCATTTGCCTTGAGCCGTTTCCTATAATGATGGATAATTCAGCACCAGTGTCACAAGGTGTTCATTGTTGTTCATTTATTCTATAAATTTACTTCCACTACCATTCTATGTTTAGATAGTTGATTGTTATGTTCTTATTTAGTGATCTATGACAATATTTAAAATTTAATTTTAGTTTAATTTGAATGGATTAACTAGCTAGTCTAACGTAGTGATTTTTTTTTCTTATGAACTTGAGTATCAAAGCAATTAATAATGATTACAATAGGATTTGTTTCACTAATTTTCTTGCACTTTTTGCTTTGTATATAACTACACGAGCCTAAAACAATTGACAATCAAAAGCTAAAACGAATCTTTGCGACAAAAAAATGCCATAGCAGGATTGTAATTTATTTAATGTTAACCAATAAAATTAGTCATTGTTTGTTAGTTTTTGCTCGATACTAGTTAAGCAAATTTAAAGTTCCTTTAGGTGTTGGGGAAAATTTATTAAAATCCATTTTTTTGTCAAAGCCATCTCATTGTCTCATTGTGTGCCAAATTTTGAAAAGTGCTTTCAATTATTTTCCATTTTGCAAACAGAAAACTGTTTTCAGAATTAGACATATAAATTCAAAGTTTTAAAGTCATTATCCGCACAATTTAATCCCATAGACTACCACTTCAGACATCAAGTAAAGCAATAACATTGAAGAATTAGAGCAATGACATTGTGCACAAGGAGCTTTTAGCCATCATAAATATTATCACTAGCAAGTGATACAAAGTATGTGTAATGTTTATTTATGATTATTTTAGTCTTACATGTACAAGTCCCAGTGATCGACATGTTACATGGAAATAATGTATCATCTAGATGTTAGAACTATCAGTCACTATGCCTAACTACAAGTCTACAACTAACTGAAATATGGTCGATTCAATAGCAGCAACCAAACCTAACTATAAACTAAACCCAATTCTGTCAATAGACATTAACATGGTACAAATGATTATAGACCAAACGGTACATGCCCTTGCCTGCTCTTTACATGCTGCAAGCTTTGCAAACAAGATCGCTCTGAATTCGACCAGCCTGTCAAGAATTTTCCATCAGAATGAATGCAATTTGTACTAAAAAAACAAAAGAGATTTCGTGACACATAATTGTGTATTGAAGCTATAATTAAAATAAAAACCATGAGAAACACATACATTGCTCAATCATGAAATCATCCAATGAGAATACTAAAAAAGACGAAAGAGAATTAATAAATTACAGACCACGGCAACTCAAGTTAGGGGGGCAAAGACTGTAGTCCACGCATAGCATGAATGCCTCTATGGTACCCATGTCAGATTACCATACTTCTCCAATATGTATACTGAAGTTTCTAAATTTTACAAATTTGAAAATAAATTTTTAACTTAGAATGCATATGAAACTTCTTGGATACTCATGGATAGGTGTTAAGTAAACTGTGGAGAGTTTGCAAACCTTGCATTCTTTGCAAACTTGGTACATAATTGAAACTCATAAGCACAACACCACGCTTTCTACATGAATTGTAAACATAAGAATTCATGAAAATTTTTCAACAATTTACACATCATTCAACAATTCACAAATGATAGACAAAATGGCACAGAACTCACTTAAATGAAAAGGTCCTACCGGCTTGCTCTTTTTTTTTATGCATACTACAAGAAAATATGGTGCGGACTGTGGAGACCAGTATTTGGCTGTGTTTGGTGTTCAGAAGACATTTAACTGGCACAAAAGTTGTACCACAACTAGGACACCTTCACAACAATTTAAAGAAAATGAAGCCAAAAAAAATATATGGAAAATTGCAAAATCACATTTTGTTGTTCACGCACACACTCTCTCTCTTCTGGCAAATATCACCTCCTTGGCAACCTTTCTCAGCGACATGGCAAAATCAATATACCAAGTCATATTTCGAGATTGTCCAACTCTGGGAACAAAGATACAAAGACCTTAGCAATCATGTGATGTAACTAAATGGAGACTAACATGTAATGCAAGTAAAATGATTCATTAGATGGATGCAATGTGAAGTAGAGTTATTTCATAAAGAAAGGAGGAAGGTTGTAAATGAATAAAATTGACACATCACCAAATCCATAAAAGTATGTGTCTCACCCTTTTTTTTCCGATATCTAAAAGTACATAAGGAGTGATTATATAACAGAAGTAAACAGTAACTCAGGATCAGGTATTGGCTTTCACAATATAAATCATATAGATTGATATTTAAGGAAAAGGTACATAAGTGGGGTTTTACGTTGAAAGTTCTAGAATGGGCTCTTTCCTTTTTCAGTATATTTCCCATGTTTCTAGTACATTACCTCAACCACCTAACCACATTGGCATTCAAGTATCACAAAACTGCAGCAGAATTATCTTTTCGGCCTAAACCATTTTCTGTTGTGAACAAAGTTTCAGTAATATCGAATTAGTAAGACACAGAGAATCACACCGCAGAAGGGAGGAGTATCCTTACAGCTTTAAAGTTGTTCACGGATGTAGGCCAAAGATCTCAACATGGATCCCAGAGTATCTCTTGACACTTGAAATTTCACCTCTGCTTCTCCAGAAGTTGTCTTCGTATCTTGGAGCTAAGAGCACGGCAAAGAATCGATTAGTCCTAAAACTTTTGAGTATTAAATATTGCATAGCACCAACCTCAAGAACAACTTGTCCAAACAATCAGGCATTCAAATACCCAAAGACTCGTGTCATGAAGACACAAGACTAGGTCTTTCATAACTTGTCAGTCTTATCTATATGCTACCAGGGTAAAAATATATAATATTTAATTCTGTCAGTGATAGAATCTGAAACTTGAACTTCAATAGCTACTCTTATTATAATGCTCACAGTCTTGCTGATGATACTCATCATGTTAACACTGACAAAATCTAGTAGAGAAAACAGCTTTGAACGTTTCAATGTTTCCTTTGCCAGGCACCAAAATAATTATGGAAAAAAATTTAAGTTCGGAAAAAGGTCTTGTCAAAGGGCCATCTTAGGTCCACTGAATCCACCATAACCCTTTATTGAAATTAGAAACCAATTTCAGTGACCTCTCAACATTTGTTAAGCATTTAAATAAATGGCAAAGTCTTTTCATGTATAGACAAACAAAGAATATGGGAAACCTAAAACAGATCCATAGAATAACCAAATCAATTCAGAGAGACAAATTACGGATTCAGATTCAAACTCAGCTGCAAAGAAGCTGATCTTTAGTTCATTGTGTTTGTTGACGCTAAAGTGTCAAACATTTAACTTCCAAAGAGTATCAAATTTTATCAATAACAGAACATGCACTCGTATATGCCCATATCTTGGTCTAATGCATGCTTTATTGGCAGCGATGTCCTGTAATAAAGAGAGTTTTTGGATTGCATGGTGCAATGTGATAGTAAATGCATATACGACTATATAGCATTAGAAACACTGATTGACATGGTGAAATCTCATCTATGCATTACCAAATGACAAATCTGCTCTCATACAATAGGCTAATCCTTGCCAATTCTTCTTTTTCATTTTTTGAACGGAAACAGATGAAGTCCAAATTTAAAAAAAAAAAAATGAAAGTGGCAAGAGTGAAGCAAAGGTCCAAATGGGGTGGCAAAGAACCCTTCAATTCTTCTGTTATCAATTTTTCTCATGCTTAGGATTTTATTTTCATAAGAAAGAGTTAAAAAGGAGAATGCAACATACTTGCCTTAGATCAGCAGTTAAAAATATTTACATTAGGTAACAAGAAAAGGAGGAAAAGGATTAAAAAATTCTTGCATACCTTCAGATTGATGACAGCCACCTTATTGGCAGGTGCTGAGAGTTGCTGACTGATGTAGGCCATTGATCTCAACATAGGTTCCAAAGTCGTTTTTGTTAGTCTGAACTGCACCTCAGTCTCTCCTGAAGGCTTCTTGCCATAATCTTGCAGCTACAGAAGAGGTAAAAGGAACATCAAAAGAAATACACTCTAACCATGCTTGTCAAAAGTAATGCATGTTTAATTTAGTAGAAGTACAATTAGCACTATTATCAACTAATTATCCCCAAGGCAGACTGAAAGATTGGACACAAGATTTGTTCAGGATAAGACGGATCTGTTCCACATTATAGGACACAAATGACTTGACTATTCGTTAACACAGCATCAACACATTATTTTAAAGAGTATCAGATAATTTGCATACTTAATTCAACAAATAAAGTCTGAAAGTTGATGTTACTAAGACTACTGAGTTCATAAAAGGCATTTATACCTTCAAGTTGATGACAGCTACTTTACTGGCAGAGGTTGAATTCTTATTTTCTATGACCCACGTCATGGACTTAAAACAAGTTAGAACAACCTGTATCAAGGAAATAAAATTATAAAATGCAATTAACAGCAATCCTTAAAAACACCGATCAAAGATAAATCCTCTCATATTTCATACCGTACTGTCAGGGGTGCCACAATCCCGGTGAAAAGACACAGGCACCATGCTGGGCTGATTCAAATCGGAAACAGAAACTCCAGAATCATTTAAATTAAAGCGATGAGGCATTGCCTCCTGCCATGGCCATAATGATGGGATCATTTCAGGAACTGATGGGGGTGTCTTCTTGTTACTGTCTTCCTGAGAATACAATACAACTTGAGAGCTTGGAGGAGAGATTTTAGCAACATTCTTCTTCACTGCAAGAACCTTTTTCCCAGCTTCCTTTAGAGCACTAATCGCCACGTTGTAAGTCTCCACTGCTAGTGCCCCAACCTCAGCATATTTGATTGCTTCTTGACATAGTTTGTTGAAGCGTAAGGTGAGAGTCTCAATACCTTGTGTATCTGTATTCTGTTCATCTAGGCCAATCGAAGATTTGGCATTTCTTGTCCATCTCTTTAATATATAATGGCTTGGAAGGGTAAGAACATTTGTTACAGTGAAAACAGTTAATATATGCCTACAGAGAATTCCAGAGTATTCAAACATTTGACAGCTGCAACTCGCTTTCATCTCAGAAAATGAGACAATATATGCCTTGTCATCCTGTTCATATTTTGCAACACGGAATTTACTGAGTACCCCATCACCCTCAATCTTATTTGCAGTATACACAAAAGTTTCAACCAGTTCCTCCTGAAACTTTGCAAAAACTTTCTTTGTATATAGGTTTGCTGCCTGTTGTTCCATCGGTGATGGTGTCTTGAGCACTGGTGTGGTGCAAATTGTATCATAATCTAATTCTATTTCCTTTTCTCTTGAATTTTCTAAAGCCCTTTCATACTGTTTAAAGAATAGTGGTATGGTGGTTTGTTGATGCACATACCCATCAAAAAAGGAGCTAATCCCTTGGTTTGAAGAAAGTGCAGCAAAAAAAGTGCCACGAAAATAAACTGGAGCCCACTGTCTGCGAGCATTATAAACCGCATGAAGCCATTCATTTTTTTGGAGATCATATTTATCAAGGAGAGAGCACCACGATGATTCAAACTCTTCAATTGTTTCACAAAAGTTTATGCAACTATACAGCTCTCCATAGAAGGACGGATGAGCAAGGTATATATGAGCCAACCTTTCTTGGCCTTCTCTCAAGATGTGCCATTTGCAAATGCAATGGCATGTTTCTGGAAGTACCTGAGCAACAGCTACTTGTATGGCTCTATCTTGGTCTGTGGTTATAGAAACAGGAGGCCGATCATTCATTGCAGAGAGCCATGTCCGGAACAGCCACGTAAAGGAAGCCTCTGACTCATCTAGAAGTAAAGCACAACCAAACAAAACCATTTGACCATGATGGTTTACACCTGTGAAAGGAGCAAAGGGGACCTGATACTGATTTGGTCTGTACATTGTGTCAAAAATAACTGCATCACTGAAGTGGTTGTAAGCCATCCTTGATCTTGCATCAGCCCAAAAGACATTCGTCATTCGATTATCATCATCAAGTTGTATTGCATAGTAGAAGCCAGGATTTTCGGCCTGCATCTTCTTGAAATAGTTTAAAAGATTTTGGGCATCCCTCCCAAGGCTTCTCGTTCGACTAGGCTGTCTGAGATAGTTTACAGGCCCCATATTTCTGGTTGAACGACTAGGATCTACAGGCAACGAATTCCTAATGCTATTAGGTTCATATGACAAATGATTTCCATCTGTGGTAATATAAACATCACCAGAGACATCCAGTGCTTCAGCCACATTTTTTGTGGCCCCAGCAAAATGTCTACGGGGCCGAAGGTATTGAACCTTGTTAGGAGTCACCATAGAATGGTTATGATCCTCCACAAACTTTGTCACAGTCCATTTTTCAGAATCCTTTCTCTCTATCCTAAGTACGGCATTGCAGCTTTCAACATTCTTCCTCTTAAACACTTCCCTGGAACATGCAAAATCCCAAGTTATAATTGGCCCATCAGGCTTAGCACGGGTGAATGGACCAACATGAGTGCTGAAACCCATACGCCTGGCATATGCATCATAGAAAGTCTTGGCAGCATCTTCGGAATCAAATTCCATGCCAACGTATGGTTTAGAACTTTCACCATTGTCATGATTTGTTACTTCTATTTCTGAAGAATTTTCGGTTACATTTTGTTTCTTGGACTTATCGAATTCAGCATTTGTTGCCACAGGATCATCGCCCTTGTCCCCATCGACCTCTACCCCTTCAACCTCCATGTTTGTAGAGTATTAGATATAAAATTGGTACTGTTCTTTTCTGCGCAGACTAGAAGTGCTCAACTCATGTTTAGCTCAACTTGAATAAACACACATACACAAAAAAAAAAAAAAAAAACGCCTTTTGTTTAGAAAAACTCTACCTGTATAAAAAAATTATATCTCATAAGGCAACAAAGCATACGAAGTAATCCATAAATAATTATAGGAACATGAATAAAATTAATAACAGTGGAAAGATGCACAATGCAAAAAATACAAATAGCCAAATTAAGCTGTGATATACAAAAAAAAACTTGCAAGAAAACCACGCTTCATTATATGCTTCCTTAACCAAAGTCCAACACAACAAGGGGAAAATCCTTCTTTACTTGTAGAGAAAGTAATGCCTCCCTTCTATCCTCCTATAGGTAAAAGCTCCACTTCAACATTTCAGAAGAATTATCTTTTTTGGTCATGGCAAACCAAAACAAGATTTTTAAAAAGATTTAGACATCATCTTGGTACATGCATGAGGCCCTTAAATTGCAAACCAAAACTTTCATTTTTTTCCCTATCCATAACTTGATGGATGAATATGCAGGGATGTTAAAACCAACTAAGTTTTTATCAGTTAATAAATGACAAATCCACAGACATAAAGCTAGTAGAAACCTAAATGGATTTATAATAAAATTACAGTATAAACAAACCCCTCCTCCTCAACCCTGATGCGAACGGGAATCAAACGCCATATCCCTTGTAACATCACATTCGGTTTAATCAGTTAAACCAATTAGCTCTCACTTGTAATTAGCATTCCACAATTAAGTAGTAAATTCAGTCCTAACCAACTGAATGAAATTCCAAGGAGTCACCTTGACCCCAATTACAAAAAAAAAAAAAAAAATGTGAGCAAATTTTGCTATCTGAAGCATCAAATTTACTTTAATATCCCAGGTGCTACTACTAACACAAGACCACTAACAACACCAGCAATAATGCCTAACACTGGCAGATGATAAAAATCTCAAGAAAAATGCTGAAACCATGTATATGTTTCCAAATTAAAGCAAATTCCAACTTCAACACAGCTGCCAACATTTACTCCTCATATTACTTCTAATGTACCCAAAAGCAAAAAACAAAAATGTGTTCAAATTAACAGAATTCCAGAAAGAAAATGAAAGATAAGGAAGTAAAAACTAACCAGGGGGATTGCAAGGTGAAAGCCTTGAAAAGTAAATTGAGTCCAGTGGTTGTGTTCTTGTGGGTTGTGTGTGTGGGTAATTAGGGTTTTCTTTTCCTTTTTCCTTTTTTTCCTTTTCAGTTTGGGGCCAACTGGAATTTGCTGCTGGACTGCTTCAGCCTTTGTGAATTGAGTAGGACCCTCGAACTCAGAAAGGATATCGACTTCAACTCGCTTTCTGGTTCCAATTTTTTTTTCCTTTTTTTATTTTTTTATTTTTAATATTTTCACTTCCACAGACCGTTTTCTTTCATTTTGGTGTTATAACATTAGGTCCCTTAAGTTTTCATATTTTATCAAGTAAGGACATAAATTGGGCTATATTGTAATAGGTAGTTCCGTACTCCCTTGGGAAATGACCAACTAACCCTCGTAGCTTTGAATTTCGACTTTTATAATGGTATGTGCATAGGCACTGCAAAGTATTAAACCACTTCATAGTTGGTTGATGAACAATTCCAACTAAGAAAGATTTGCATAATGTAATTGCAGCCTTCTCTATTCTCCTCAATTATCTCCCTCACGCATGTGATTGTGTAATAAACCCTAATTTTCGTATAAGAGATAGACTATATCATTCTTTTTTCTTATAGAGAAATATCTCCACATCTAAAAAAATCAGGGGTAACTTTAGGTATAGGCGAACAAGGCGGTCGCCTAAGGCCCCATATTTTATGAAGGCCTCATTTTTTTATTCTTTTCTAATAAATATATCTTTTTTTTAAATTATATATTTTAGGAAATCAAAAAGCTTTTTAATATCTCTCTAATTTAATAATTATCCTATAGTTAAGAATTATTTTTTATGAAAATTTTATATTTGATAACATTAATGTTAAAGAGATATAACTAATAATATTATTTAACCATTAATTCATTCATTATTAGTCTTTCCAAAAAAAATAAATTATTTATCTTTTCAATTTCCTCAAAAAATTAATTATTTAATGTTAGAATCTTTGACTTTTAGTATTTCTTTTACTTTCTATTAAAAACTTTGTAATCTCAAAAATCAGTAAATGAAAAAATTTCTTCCTCTCTTCTCTACAAAGAAAATTATTATATTCATTGGTTCATTTAAAAAAAAATCAATTTATAGAAATACAAAGTCCATTTCTATTATTTGATCATTAATTCATCATCTCAACTTTTTATATTCTATCACTCTAAATATCCTATTTGAAAATAATATTATTCTTATTTATTTGTTTGTTTGTTTTGTAATAGTTTTAATGGAATAAAAAAGATATCTTCTTAACTTTTTTTTAGGTTTTGTTTTTTAAATTCAAGAATTAAAAATGGAATAAATTTTGAGCCTTTTTTTTTATTTCTTTGAGTATTGAAATTGCAAAACAAATAGAGGCCTTATAAAAAAATTTCGCCTAAGGCCCCAAACACTCTAAAGTTGGCCCTAAAAAGAATCCATATATTCTATTTTCTTCTCCTTTACATAGGCACTTTATTAGAATCGAAGTTTGATTGAGAATGAGTTAGCAAAAGAACTGCAAACTCATAGACTTTCTAACTCTAACTTAAAGATAAGGTCAAGTCACCTGATAACACACCAAAACTACTAAGTTAACGCATGTTATTTCACTAAAAACTTATAGTTTGTTTATTTGAGGGTTTAGGGAATGAGAATGAAGAAATGAGAATGAAAGAATGAGAATAAAACTTATATTTACTTAGCAAAATGTAATTTGGGAATAAGAATAAAATGTGTGGATCTCACACAATTTAGGAATAAGGAATGAGAATCTCATTCTCATAAGTGGTTGGGAATGGAGATTCTCATTTCTTGAACTAACTTTTGTATCCCTATAATTTTTTTATATTTTCTGAATTACCCTCATTCAAATCACAATTAATTTTATTATTTTAAATATCATTATTATTATTAAATTTTATTAACTTTATTATTTTAGTTATTATTAATTATTGTTATTATTATTATTTTATTAATATTATCATTATTAACATTTATTATTATTGTTGTTGTTATTAATTTTATTTTTTAATTAATATCATTTTTATAATAATAGTTATACATGTATCTAGTTAATGAAAATTACATTATTTAATACTATGGGTATTTTGGTAAATTGGTTCTCATTCTCATTCCTCATTCATCATTCCTCATTCATCATTCCCATTTATTTTGCCAAGTAAACACATCAATGGTATTCCAGCACATTCTCATTCTCATTTATTTTTGTTAAGTAAACATTGAAATCTCATTCACATTCTTTATTCTCATTTCAGTTCATTCTCATTCCCAGCTCATTCAATTCCACCACATTCTCATTTCATGAAGTAAACGCACCATTAAAGTCGTACTCAAATAACCCATGTAATTCAATAAAAGCCCAACAAATTAAAAATCTTTTTAATTAATATTAGGCTTGGTCTTAAACTAATAGTAATCTTTTAATTTGATTCTCGTAATTAAAATTAGGCCTATGGCAAATGTGTCATACCTAGGGTTGGCAATGGGACGGGATAATGAGATTTATCAATCGTAGTCCCGTCTCGTATATGCAAGTGGGATGAAAAAACATCCCACTCCCATCACTATATTTTTTTTTGGATAAAAATATGTCTCGATCCCGTCCCAAAAGAGATGAGATCTTACGGGATCCCATCCCAATTGAAAATCTTCCATTCTTAGTCGGCAATGAAATAGGATGGAACGGGATTTACCAATCTCACTCTCGTCCCGTATATGCAAGTGAGATAAAAAAATATCCCACTCCCATCCCTAAATTTTTTTATGGAACAAAAATATATCTCAATCTCGTCCCAAATGGGATGGGATCCTGTGGGAAAAATTTTCGTCCCTAGTCATACCTCTGTCACTACATATTTACCTTTAAGTCACTATTTATTCTAATGATAATTTTTAATATATCTATATTTGTAAATAAATTACAAATAAATATCATCATTGAATAAAATTTGTTTATATTTTTTTGTAACTACAGTTTATTGAGTGTATTGTAGCCACATATTTAAATGACCAAATACCATAAACAATTACGCAATCATCATTTGTATAGATTCTAGATCGTGTAAGTATATATGTATGATCAATGAAATCATATCTCTATGCTATCGGGGTTTTGACTCTCCGTAAAGCTACACTCTTGTACAATAAAATGTTCATTTCATTAATAGTTGTGGATTATTTTTTATTTATAAATAAACTATGATTTATACATTCTAATATTGATATTGTACGCCCACTACATAAATCACATACTTTATAAACAAGGGTTATTACTGTATGCTCAAATAAATAATGAACAAATTAATGAATAAGTTTATAAAATAAGCTTCATAGTTTTTATATCATTGTAATAATGAATTCTGTTGCGTAAATTAGCAAGTGTACTAGTCGGCACAAGTAATATAATGAAGAGTAGAGTATCATCCCACAGAGATTGTATATCCTATTAGTTACTGAAATTATTCTAACCCTTATTTATTTGAACAATCGAATAAGCGAATTTAGATTAAGATTAAATAAAATAAAATAATTAAAAATTAAATAAAGATGCAGGCAGTAATAGAAATCACCAAGAGATTAAGACACTAGGACATTCGATTTCACCATAACCAATCCAATTTAATCCTCCATCTATGCTATTAAAGTTTATTACCCATGTTGACAGTGAATTTCCCTAATTTATTCAATATCCTCTCTCGAGTAATATCAAAAATATCTCCACATATCAACCCACTATATCTCTATGTGAATTTAAATATGCAAAGATTCATTAAGTTCTATGGAAATTCTTAGATAAAACTACACGAATCACGTTGGCACATCTCTGTCTTTCGTTCAATTCATGGCATCCATTACACAGAGCAAAAATACATAAATCTACTCTCGGTCTCATTATGTATCCTCAAATCATTCAAATATTGGCCAAATAATTAAAAGCATTAAGCACAATAATGAACACTCAATCATGGAATAATTAATTAAAAATAACATAGATTTATGGAATTAAATCTTCATAGTTAGGCTACATCGTAGCCCTAGTAAAATAAATTAGTTCATGAGAATATAAAGAGAATCCATTAATTTAATTGGAAACATTCAAGTAAGATAATAGAGAAGAGAGAAAGAAAAAACTCAAGAATTAATGTGTCTTCCTTCTGCTCTAAATTATTCCCGCTGCTCTCGGTTTTCCTCAAAACTTGCGGCTGCTGCTCTATTATTTTTCTCTTTTCTCTTGGCTTCTCTCTCTTGTGCGGCTGCCTTTCTTCTCTTTTATAATGATGTGGTTTCTTCCAAATCCTTCAAGGAAAAGGATTGCAAATCCAGCCCACGAATCCTTAAATGAAAATGATTAAAAACAAAAGCCCAACCGCCTATTTCATTCCTAAGCCAATCATAATTAAAAGCAAAAGCCTCTCCACGTGTTGCATGCCATATTCTCTTTGTAAATGAATTCTTCAATGCTTCCTACACGTGCTGCATGCATGCTTAATGATTAATTAAATTAAATCCTTTGTGATTTGTTCCAATTAATTTTCTTTAATCCCATATTGTACCTAAAATAATAAAATATGAAAATTAAAATAAAATTAACATAATAAAACATAAAATTAAGTTATGGAAGCATTAAAATAATAGATAAATTATGAGCACATCAAATTCCTTTAGGTTCTATTTAGTATTGAAGTTTTGTAATTTAAAAGTTACAACTGCTATAGAAAAAAATTGTAATTATAAAATAAAAGTTGATAATATGTAGTAAATATAATTTTTAAATAATAAGTTTGACAAAAATAATAAAGATATTATAAGATTTTCATCATATAAGTATGAAATCAAATCAACTTAACTTCCAAGATATAGTAGTTAATATTTATCAAACACTTGTTATAACTTTTAAACTATAATTGTGTAACTTCAATGCCACACATGACCTTAGTCTCTTAATTTGGACTTTATATAATTACTAGTTGAACTATTTTCATCTTAGGTGGAGTTTGTTTTTTGTCTGAAATCTGAATAGACTTGAATTAGTCTGAATTCTAAATAGAGTTGAAGTTTAATCTGAATGATATATTTTTTTTTTCTGAAGAGTTAAAAATTAAATATTAAGTTGTTTATTTTTTAACTTAAAAAACCTGAAAGCTAATATTTTTATATTCATGCCTTTACAAATTATAAATGTTAAATAAATAATAAATATCTTAAAGAATATAAATAAAATAATAAATTATCATAACTTAAATTATATTCAATTAAATACAAGTTTTTAATATTCTATATTTTATATGTTGATCAATTTTATTATAGTTTATAATGTTTTTATATGAAAAATATTCATAAAAAATCTAAAGTAAATAAAAAGATTAAAATAATAATAGTCTACCACTATATATTATCACAAGTTATATAGAAATGGGTAATAATGCTAATTATTAAATTATTTAGGTAATAATGAAAATTAAGTAATTAGATAAGGATATTTTGGAGAATATTTTTTTAATGATTTCATTTAGACTTTTTAGATTAAGCAAAACTTAAAAAAAAAAGGTTAATAATTTAATGACTTAATGACTAAAAATTTTCATTAAGTTGAAAAAATAAATAAATTTAATGACTTAATTAATTAAAATTAAGTCATTAAATAAAAAAAAAGGGTCCCTTAGTCTCCTCGGACTTTATATAATTACTGGTTGAACTATTGTCATCTTCTTTATCATGGACTTCAAAATTAACCTCTCCTTTCATGAAGTTAACCATGTACATTCGGCGAACTTAAGTATAAAGCGCTCGGTGGGATAAACACAACTTAAGAGATTTTTAACTTTCTCTCTCTTTATACTAATGGGTTTCCTAATTTCGTCTTTCTATTTCTTTTCAAAAGGATAAGATTCTTGGCCTCCCGTTTCGTTCCTTCAATAAAGTCATCTCGCTAGCCGAGGTTAAAAAAAAAAAAAAAAAGAAGCTAAAAATCAAGAAAAATAATAACATCAACAACAATAACTACTGTTTATAAAAATAAAATTGATGAAATTTTATTATCTGATTCTACATGTGTGTGTATTCAAAATTTTAGTAGTGAAAATAAAAGCCCAATTGTATGACATAACCATTGAGATTATACAAAAATAAATATGGATAATTGGAAATAATCCATCAAAGTATTTGAATTTTATCTAAAATTTTGGATAAAGCTTGATGCAGTTTTCCAGTTATCCTTTTCAATTTTTTTTTTGAAACTTTTCAGGTGGTTAGAATGGGACCATACCACGAATCAACATAAAGTTGGATTTTCTTTGAAAAGAAAAAAACTTTAAAAAAAAAAAAGATTAAAAAAGAAAAACCCATATTTCATCCACCCACCAACAACAAACTCAAAACAAACACCCAACAATTTTGTTTGCTCTCCAACCCTCTTAATGATCACCACTACTTCAAACACTATAATTACAAGAAACCGAGGTTGTTGTTGAAGAAGATGGCGATGATGCATTTGAAGAAGTCGAAGAAGCCGACAGCAGCCTCGAGACAACTAACTTATTACCATTTTCCTCTTCCTCCTCCTCCATGTTCCCCGTGTAATTGTCGTTGCCCTCGGGATTATTTTCATTAATGTACTTCGACACTTCTTCTGCTTCCACATCGAATATGAAGTCTATGTTGTCCTCGAACAACCCCGTGTTATCGAACAAGTCCGGCAGCTCACCGGCGTTTCCCATTGGGATATCGGGAAACGTTAGCGGAGTTAACCCTACCGCCGTGTCCAGGCAGAAACTCCATGTTAGCTCGTGCTCGTCAGTAGCCGCCATAGCACAACTCGCGTCCATCATGCATGAAGGAAGTTGTGTGTTTTGCTGAAGTACTTGCTGATGAGGTGAAACTATTTCTTCTTGTTGCGGTAATAATGCTGGCTGCGTTTGCTGCTGCTGTTGTTGTTCTGGTTGTGGTTGTTCAACTTCGACTTCTGCTTCGGTTTCTTCGGATTCCATCGAGGAATTCGGAAGAGGGAAAATTCCTTTCTTCTTCAATTGATCAATGTAATGACTAATGTCAAAGTTGGTCACTGCATTTGCACCTCTATACTCAATTGCCGCCATGTCATATGCTGCCGCTGCTTCCTCTTGTGTGTCTACAGAGTAAAGTTTCAAAAGCAAAGCCCAAAAATTATTATACTTTACGAAAACATAAAAGCCAACTTTATGATATACAGAAATTAAATATAGGATTAGAGGGGTCACGTGACCTCTGCAGTCCAATATTGGTAAAGATTTTTAGATTTTTGTTGTTTCAATGATTCTGCAAAACTTTATATTAATTGATATTTTAATTGTGGCATGCATGCTGGCAGGATTATTGTGGGGACAATGCATGGATCTTGTCAACTGGAGAAAGTACAAGACAAAGCATCAGCCGTACTTAAAATTGAATCCCAGTTCACTTGGTAATCATATCCTTTTTTTCTCCTCAACTTTGAAAATAAAATAGGACAAGAAAATGAAATTTAAGGAATAAAAAGAGGAATAATTTAAAATTGATATTATTATTATTATAATAGATCCCAAAAAAAAAAAAAAGTGTTCTATTTAGTGGTTGTAGTCGCTATATCTAATTAAGTCAAAACCCTAGATCTTAACTCATACTAAAGATATTTTGAAACTTACCGTGATCCTCACACATGATACCTCGTGGCTGTCACTCAGATCGGAGGATAGATCTTAGCTTAATTAATATTATAATTAAACTAAAAATTAATCACACAATGTAAATCTCCCTTTTGACGGGCCAAGTCACGTGCCTTGCCGCTGTCTTTTGAAGCTATCTACGTGTAGTATCACATATTCTGCTATTAATTAGAGAAGATTCCAGTGCACTTAATCTGGGTTTTGGGATCCGACGATCGAAGCAAAATGTTCACTGACATATCTTGTGGAAAAAGTGACCCAATTTTCTTTTGTTTTCTAACTTAGGTAATAATATCTGGGTCCCTAATTTTCCATATAATTTGTCAAAAAGAAACATAGTTTGTGTATTGTATCAGCTAGCTCCTCATCCAAATATCCTTCAATATTATTAAGATCAGCTGGTCTGGCCACTAAATGATAAAAAGAAAAGACAAAAACTTAGATAACATTAAAAACAAAAAAATAATTTTCAAGGCAATGGAGTTCTTTTCTTTCTTTCTTTTTTTTTAATAAAGGGAAGACATCCTCCCCTAAGAATTATTTTTGTGAAGATAATATGGTGTTTATTATAGTGGGTAACTGGGTAAGGGACCCATTTGACAAAATGGTAAACCTATGCCCTCATATTATGAAATATGAAAACTAAATTACCCCAATGCTATTTTTTTTTTAATTCTACGGTCTAGAATTCTTCAGAAAAAAATGAGTTGTTTTGGAAAGAAAAATCACTTTCAGAATTTTTCAAAAAGCAAAATAGTTTGTGTATTGTATCAGCTAGGTCCCCATCCAAATATCCTTAGATATTATTAAGATCGATTGATCTCTAATATGAACGTTTGGATGCCACTAAATGATAAAAAGAAAAGACAAAACTTAAATAACATTAAAAACAAAAAAATAATTTTCAATGCAATGGAGTTCTTTTTTCTTTTAATTGAATTTTTATTTTTATAAGGGGAAGACATCCTCGCCTATGAATTATTCTTAGGAAGATATTATGGTGTTTGTAATAGTGGGTAAATGGGTAAGGGACCTATTTGAAAAAATGGTAAAACTATGCCCTTATTTTAGGAAATATGAAAACTTAATCACCCCAATGCTATTTTTTTTTAATTCTACGGTCTAGAATTCTTAAAAAAAAATGAGCTGTTTTGGAAAGAAAAATCATTTTCAGAATCAGAAAAAAAATAATTATTATTATTATTATTAATACGGGAAAGCTGAAAAGGCAGCATCTTGACAAAACAATATAATAACATTGCGAACTGTTTACCAAACCTATTGCCACGTTAGCCCTTTGTTGACTGAAGCAGCCTAAACGGTTCGAAATTGGCATCCAGTGCATAGAAAATTTGTCACTATACTAATTTTGCAACCAACATAAATAAAATCACAAGCTCGAAATAGATTCGAGCCCAAAAAATTTTTTAAAAAATAAAAAATTTGCTTAAGCTTCGAAGTAAAAAATTATCCACGTTTAATGGAAATTATTAAGTTACATTAATAATGTAATCTATATGCCGTGTATCATTTAGAGTATCTGTTAAAGTCGATGTATGTTACATGTTAATGTATCCTATTTAACATTTTTATTCAAATCTTATGCAATTTCAGCTAATATTGTCTATAAAATGCATAACATTCGTGTTATGAATCATGAAAATTAAAACGGTAATGATGATAAAGGAGAAGAAATATTACTATAAGTTCCGAGATAGAGATATTTGTTTCCAAACACGCGTCCAATCCGCGCTTCCCACCGTCCGTTATGGTGATGCCTGTTATCATCAAGGACTCAAAAAGTCTATAAACTCGAGCATTTTTAGTTAATCCATACCGTTGCTGATTCCAATCTAATTATTATTTTTTTAATTAATCACAAGTGGACAATTACCTCGCCACCCCTCGATATTTAGAAACTCCTCTGGAGAATCCACTGCTCCTCCTCCTCAGAGAGGCCAAATACTCTTCCTTGGATGCCTTTTGCATTTCTTCTAGATCGTTTTTGTACGTTTCTATCTACAATTAACCCCAAAAAAAGAAAATTGAAATTGTAAAATCATAATTAAAATTTTACAATTAATATGAATTTTTTATTATAAAAATAATTTAATAAATATACCGGAAAATTGAGAGTCGTTTCAGGACCCCAGTACTTGAGGGCAGCGAGATCGTAAGTACGAGCAGCAGCTTCTTCACAGTCATATGCCCCTAGAGTCAACAAATAAACCCCCCAATTCAATTAAATTTGTATTTATTTGGCTAATAAATTAGAAAAATAATAAATGCTAAAAACAAATAAATAAACTGAGACTTACCCAAATAAACTAAGCCGCAACAGAAGTGTATTTGAACGTTACGAATTGACAAAAGATAATCAGGAATAAAAACATATGTCAGTATACAAATTATTAAAAAATTAAACACAATCAACTAATATAAAAAATATTTAATTAAGTATAGTATTAAACTAAGATTACAGATCTCCTTGATTCTGTTGATTTATTTTTCTTTTTATATTAGAAAAGTAATAATTAAAAAAAAACACTAATTAAAAATTTACCTTGCTTCCCTTTCTTGTTCTGAATGTTATTCCAAGAGCCCTTGTCCCATAGATGAGCTTCAAACCTTCCCGTCCATCTATGTCTGTAAATTCATTTTACAAAATAAAATAAATTAAAAAAATGTCAAACATGCAATTCAACAATTCATTTGTCTAAATAACTAAATTAATTAATGTGCTAGTTCTAACCAAAAAAACAAAAAAAGAAAAAGAAAAAAAAGAAGAAAATTAATTAATTAACCTGGTGACGCCTCTGTAAACGGAGCTTCTTCGGCTGTTATTATTATTACTACTAATGCTATTATTGTTGTTGCTAATGGTAACATTTTTCTGGCGGCATTTCTCTTTGTTGTTGGGCTGATCATTTTTTTTCCTGGGCCGTTTGATTTTGGGTTTTTTCTCTACTTGACGATGATGATCATCATCATGATGATGAGGAACAATGACAATCTCTGACCCCACAAAAGAAGAAGAAGATGAAGAAGAACAAGAAGAAGCAGGGGACCTCTTCATTTACAAATTACAATACACACACACACACAAAAATCCTTTCCCTCACTTTCTCTCCTTCCAAACAAAACAAAAGGATATATAAATAAACAGACAATAATGTGTTTTAATGTTTTTGATTGTCTTTGGTTAGGTTTTGTGTGTGAAGACTTTTATGTGTGTGTGTTTTTTGGCAACCAAAGTTGTTTACCAAAAACAAGAAGAGACAGAAGAGCAAAGATGTGAGAGAGGCAGAGAAGAAAGGAAGTGAGAGTGTGTAGAGAGACAGCTTAAGGGGAAGTGAAGTTTTGAGTTAAAATTAAATAAGGGGTAGGAAAAAAAATTAAATAAATAAATAAACAATTAACCATGGGGTTGAGTTAATTAACCATGAGTTAATTTTTCAAATGGGTTAAGGGTTTATAATGCCCCAACACTTGGCTTCCAGTGCAGCCATGCCACCAATGGCATGTGATTTCTACTCGCTCGCTTCTTTCTTCTATGCCGTGGAAGAAAGAAAGATTCTTTTTTATTCGGCTTCCATCATCCCTCCTGTTTTTTTGTTTGATTTCAAGTGTTTTGGTGAATTTTGATCCGTTGATTTTAATTATATTCATTTAATCTTAAATTCAAAAAATAAGAGGGATAATCGCGTAGTATATTTTGAAAGTTTAAACGGTCATAAAAAAAAACATATCTTTGTTGTTTTATAAAATTAGCATGAAAATAAATGAAATTGAGGCCTTTTTTTGTCGCAATTGAGACTAAGTGTTCATTGGCAACAAAAATAAACCCAAACAAACTCCAAAATCGAGTTATTAAAAAAATTAAAAAAAAAAACAAAATCAATGAAATCCATATGAAATGTGGCAATAATATGAGAATGCATATTTTAATTTCAATTTTTTTATTTATGGCAATTACATGAATTTTAAATCATCGGTTTTCATTTAATCTCGTAGTGGAGAGGGTCATTTATGGTATTTTATATATTAAAATTTCAAAATAATTATGTATTCACTTGAATATAGTTTTACTTATAAATGTTAAAATATTGTGATATTTAATATATTATTTATTTGACATTCAAATTTAATAAGGATACAAATGTAAAAGTATATATTTTTAGCTTTTTAAGTTGAAAAAAATAAACAACTTAATATTTATTTTTCGAAATTCAGACGAAAAAACAAACATATTATTCAGATTCAGACATTTAGACCTATTCAGAATTCAAACTAATTCAGGTCTATTCAGATTTCAGACAAAAAAACAAACGCCACCTAAGTGTTCATTGGCAACAAAAATAAACCCAAACAAACTCCAAAATCGAGTTATTAAAAAAATTAAAAAAAAAACAAAATCAATGAAATACATATGAAATGTGGCAATAATATGAGAACGCATATTTTAATTTCAATTTTTTTATTTATGGCAATTACATGAATTTTAAATCATCGGTTTTCATTTAATCTCGTAGTGGAGAGGGTCATTTGAATTGATCTAAATGATATTTGTTGATATAATGATTACAATTTACATAAAACACCACCCAAAAATCTAAAATTTTTTGACATGGTTACAATTTACATGAATCTAAAAATTTTTGTTGATATAATATTTGAATGGACTTTTTTTTATTTATCTTTTTTTTGACATGGTTACAATTTACATATACATAAAATCTAAAATTTACTAAAAATTTAAATACATTCTTCTTCTTTTTTAAACACCACCCAAAAATACATCGAGCATTATATAAAATTTTACTGCCACGAATTTATAAAAGAAAGAAAAAAAAATTATATCCTTATGAAATTGGGGGAAATTATAAGCTCCAATTAGTGCTCCAAGCCTTCATCTCACATGTGTCATACGCGTCGGTTGAATAAAACCCACTCGTGCCATTTTACATCAAGTTGTTAAACATGTGTCAGTTGCTTGGTGACTGGTGAGTTGGTGGGGGGGGATTTTGGTTGTATGTAAAAAGACTTGCAATACAAGGGACGGGTGAGCATGCATCTGACGTGTCGGATCTGTGACAGACGTGGGACGTCCTCCGTCGGCCTCCCCCTTTCTGTATAAAAATATCGTACTTTTTTCCTTCCCCCTTTAGAAATAAAACGATTACACGATTACACGAAAAACAAATAAAACAAATAAAACAAATAAAACAAAATTGAATGAACTTTAGAACCGAGTGCATCAGCAACAACATATGACACGTCGTTCTATATTCGAGGGCAAATATGTAATTATGGCAACGAGGTGACGGAAAGATTGCAGAGGATCACTCTTTAGAAAATCAAACTAGATATTGGGCCAACTAAAGTTACTGGGCAGACAATTACGGGCCTCATTGATGTTTGCCCTTAATTTATGGCATTTGTCAACAATAGTAATATTTGACTACTTTAATCTATCTCTTTAAATATGATAAAGTTACAAATTCTTGTACAAATTAATTTAGTATTAACTTATTGATTGAATAAAAATATAATAAAAACAAATCATATGAACCAAAAAATATTTAATCTGACTAATTAAGTCATATTACATTAGTTTGTACACAAAAATTGTACAAGAATTTTTAGATATATTATTACTCTTCTCTCTTTAACCAACATTGTTCTCGTTTTTAGCTTGAAATATTAAAGTACATGTAAAAATAGGGCAGTGATAATTTCCCCTTATTTTTTTGTAAAAGCGCCCCATTGATTAACACACCCTACTAAAAAAAATTAAATTGAATATATTTTGTAAACATATCCCATAAATATAAAAAATGCCCTTGCCTATCTAATATTTATAATATTTTTTCTTTTATTCTTTTAGATTTTTTGTTTTTCTAAATGATTTTGGTTTGTTTTAAACTTACTAATTGCGTTAGGAATTCTTCCCTTGGCATATCTCCTTCCTCGAACAATGCAATATTAAGTATTTTTTATTTTATTTTCCAGTTTCTTCCCTTTACATTTTTTCTTCATCTATCATTGCAATAGTGAATTCTTTTTTTATTTGAACTGTTAGAAAAAAAAATTAAGAATATGAAAACTCCTAAGTTTATATGGTATAATAAATTCAACTTATAAATTATAATAAATAATTTAAGTAATAATTATTTATTTACTTATTTTAGTTATTTTACCTAAGGATAATATTGTAATTACAAAAATGGAAAAGGTTTGGGGGTCGATAAAAGAGCTGACCAAATTTTTAAATGTTACCATTTCTTTCTCTCCCATCTCCTTTTTTTACCGACGATTAAAAATTCATGAAAGTTCTGCGTCTTTTAATTTTATGACAATTTTTTCGATTCTATAATTATGTAACTGAATTTTTTTATCCTATTGGAGCGTGCTCGGACTTAAACTTGTGCTCATAATCACTTATAGCCAGTAATTGGGACTCTAATTTCATGGCTCAAATAAGATTATCATTATCAAAATATTCGGAAACTTCGAAACCCAATTTTGCTCCGGTTTATAAAAAAAAAAATAAAAATTGATGAATAAATATAATTTTAGAAATAAAATCAAGTAAATTTGGAACCGCGGGTTAATGGGCTTTATTTACAGGAGTCAAGTGTCGCTGCTCTTATTTGAAAACCAAAGTTGAGATAATATTTGGTACTACAGAGACGTCGTCGTTTTGACAGCAAATGGAGCGAACGTGGCAAAATTCTAAAAGCCAAGCCTTCCATTTTCCCTCTCAAAACTTAAAAGAAGCTTGCAGTCAAGAGGCGCTTCAGTTTCTCTCTGCTAGGGTTTGAAAAATAGTTTTCAACTTTTGCTTCCGTTGCAATTATCCAATTATCTCTACGATCCCATCAAATTAGTCCTTAATTTTGGCAGACAAAAAAATCAGGTTAAAAAATGGCAATAAATTTGACGGAAGGAGCAATATCGTTAATTTGCAAAGGCGACGTGACGACGGACAATCACTTGATGCCGGTGCTTCAAGTTATGGATTTAAAGCTCGTCGTTTCAAAGCAGCAGCAGCAACAACAGCAGCAGCAGCAGCGGTTCAGGATGGTGTTGTCGGACGGGTCGCTGAGCCAGCAAGGGATGCTGGCTACTCAGAGAAATGAGTTGGTCACTTCTGGTCTTTTGCAGATTGGTTCCGTTGTTCGATTAACAAAGTTCACCTGTAACGTCATCCAAAATCGCATGTGAGTGGTTCCCATTTTCTTTTTGTATTTATTTGATTTTTCGAATTGGGCATAAAATTTAATGTATCGTGATAGCTTGTATGTGTTAAAGTAATGAACTTGGGTCTTTTTCTTTTCTTCTCTGGTTCATTTGGGGCAGGATTGTTATTGTTATGGATTTGGATGTGATAATTGATAAATGTGACCCGATTGGGAAACCTGTTCCGGCACAAAGACCCTCTTCAAATGAACAACCAGGGTCGGTTACTGGAAATCCTCAATCAAATGCGACTGGGGTGTCTCTGCAACACCATAATAACACTAGAGTGAGTCAATTGCCTGGCGACACTGATGCTGTCCCCGCGGCAAGACATGTTGGTTCAAATCTGCCTCCCAATTACTTTAAACCCGAGGTTGGTGCTGGGTCTGGGTCCTTTAGTAATCAGAGCGCAAGTTTTTCCAACCCTAGACCAGAATTTTCCCGGCCTTATGCAAGCAATTATGCCCGTACACCTCAAGCACCCTATATGCAGTCACCTTCAATGTACGCTAACAGAGGACTGGTGGGTAAGAGTGAAGTTCCTTCCAGGATAATTCCAATTGCTGCTCTGAATCCTTACATGGGAAAGTGGACAATCAAGGCGAGAGTGACAGCCAAAGGTGAGCTTAGACACTATAACAACCAACGTGGCGATGGGAAAGTATTCCATTTTGATCTTCTGGACTCTGATGGGGGAGAAATTCGGGTAACCTGCTTTAACGCGGTGGCTGACCAATTCTACCACCAAGTTGAAGCAGGTAAAATATATTTGGTTTCCAGAGGAAGTTTAAAACCAGCTCAGAAGAACTTTAACCACCTTCATAATGATCTTGAAATTTTTCTAGACATGACGTCAATGGTACAGTTGTGCTATGAGGATGATGCTTCAATTCCTCGGCAGCAATTTCATTTCCGTCCTATTAATGATGTTGAAGGCATGGAGAATAACAGTGTTGTTGATTTAATTGGTGTGGTCTCATATATTAGTCCGACTGCTTCGTTAATGAGGAAAAATGGTACTGAAACTCAGAAGAGAACCCTCCATTTGAGAGACATGTCTGGCCGGAGTGTTGAATTGACGTTGTGGGGAAATTTCTGCAATGATGATGGGCTAAGACTGCAACATATGTGTGATTCTGGAGTCTTTCCAATCCTTGCTGTAAAAGCTGGTAGGGTTAGTGATTTTAACGGGAAGGTTGTGGGGACTATCTCTACAACTCAGCTATTTATAGAACCTGATTTTCCCGAGGCTCACAGGCTAAAGGAATGGTTTGAGAAGGAAGGGAAGAACACCCAGTCAGTCTCTATTTCGAGGGACTCATTGAGTGTGGGAAGGGCAGATATCAGAAAGACTGTATCTCAAATTAAAGACGAGGGCCTGGGGACTAAGGAGAAGCCAGATTGGATAACAGTCAGTGCAACCATTGTTTACATAAAATGTGACAATTTTTGCTATACAGCTTGTCCCATCATGATTGGAGATAGACCATGCAACAAAAAAGTTATGAATAATGGGGATGGGAGGTGGCATTGTGATAGGTGTGATCAATCAGTAGTTGAATGCGACTATAGGTACATACTCCAGTTCCAGATACAAGATCATACTGGCTTAACATGGGTAACTGCATTTCAAGAGTGTGCCGAGGAAATCATGGGCATGTCTGCAAAAGATTTGTATTCATTAAAATATGTTGATCAAAATGATGAGAAATTTGGAGAAGTTGTTCGTAATGCTACCTTTACCAAATATTTGTTCAAGTTGAAAGTAAAGGAGGAAACGTTCAGTGATGAACAACGTGTAAAGTCAACAGTGGTGAAGGCAGAAAGGTATAACTATTCGTCTGAAACTAGGTTCATTTTAGATTTGATGGATAAGCTTAAATCTGGGGATTCAACTTCTTTTGCCCTGAAGGCAGAAAATATAATTCCCAAACCAGAAATGACATACACTGGAACAGGGACTATTGGAAGCCGACAAACTGCACCAGTAGTTGCAAACTATGTGGGGAATAATAGTAATGCTGGTGCGGCATCTGGATTATTGGCGAATCAAATGGGTCAATACGGAAATCAATACAGTGGTTCAAGGCTTCCTGCTGCTGGAACTTCTGCTGCACGGCAGTCCTGTAGCAGTTGCGGGGCTGTTGGTCATAGCACTATGAATTGTCCTAGTATCATGAGTGGGCCAGGGCAGTCTAGTGGAGGAGGTTATGCCAATAGTTTTTCTTCTGGAGCAGGCATTGCCACTTCTAGTGAATGCTATAAATGCCACAAGACTGGACATTGGGCAAGAGATTGCCCTAGTCTGAATGCTGCTCCTCCAGCTTATGGAAGCAGCGGCATTGGCATTTCTGCAGCCGGATATAGGGGTGCTCCAAGACAACAGGTTGGTGGCTTTTGATGATGCTACTAATATAATAATTCTGTACAAATTGACGCCTGTCTGTTAAAAAAGGTCCATGGGATTAGTATTTTCAGTGCTCTGTTTTGATCTGGGTTGCTAGCTGGTGTTTTTTGTACAGCAGTTTTAGGAGCCCATGTGTTGCATTTGCAAGCATCTCGCTTTTTCAATGTATGGATTACAGCTTTCTTGTGTGATGTTTCTTAAACTTAAACTAAACTGTGTAAAGTTTTGTTTCCCAATAATTTATGCTGTACATTTTGTCTGTGGGTTTATGAGTCCTTAAATTTCCTTAATGGAACAGTTTTGTGCTCATTCTTCTCACATGCTTTATTGGAAACATCTTGATCTTGTATGCTTCATGAAGTTATGCTGATCTTTACCTATGGGTTTTGGTTGATTCTTGGTGTTGTTTTCCTCTCTCACTATCTGTTCTCACTCCTCACTTGCTGAGGCTTTCGACATCATCAGATTGTTGTTGATATGCTTTGACAACTTTAACAATGTTTAATGTGAATAGTCAAGTCCAAATGCCTCCACCTTGAAATAACGATCAAATTAGAAAGTTGTGCGCTAGACCACATTTTTAACATTGGATTGCATCGACTAGGGTGGGCATGGGTTGAGTTGGATAGGGTTTATGAAAACCCAACTCAATCCATTATTGAATGGGTTGAAATAAAATCAATTCAACCCAATTAAATAAATATGTTCAATCCAATCAAACTCAATCCTTAAATCATCGGATTGGGTTGGGTAGAGTTGGTTGCGTTAAAGATTTGAAATCAAAGAAAGTTGAAATAAAACTTATTGAAATCAAATATAAATATATTGTATTATGAAAATTCTATTCAGTTTCTAGTATTTGATGAAGGAAACTAAAAGAATATAGAATGAATAAATTTGGAAAAGTACCTTAGTTGACTGAAAATTGTGATTTAAGAGAGTGATTTTAGTTTTGAAGTTAAGAGTTTAGAATAGGAGATACAAGAACAAAATAATCTCTTTTATAAAAGAATAAAAAGAGGATAAAAAATAGATTAGTTGTTTAAATTTTTAGGATTTTGCAATTGAGAATTATCTTCTTCTTATTATTATTACTATTATTATTATTATTTATGTGGGTTGAGTTGAGTTAGATGGGTTCATCATAATTAATCCAACTCAACCCAATTGATTATTGAGTTTGAAAAAATTGACTCAATTAATCCATAATAACTCACTCAACCAATCAAAATTAAATTCGATTAAATTGGGTTAGGTTGGGTCCATTAGGTTGCCCCCTGGGCCATCTACCATGTCAACCATGTTCTTGCAGTTGTTTGAAAAACTAACGAGTAGTTTTGTTTCTTCAATCAATTGGCATGCTATTCAGTAATCAATCTTTTATTGTAGCTGTTTCCTGATAGAGATTTCCAATCATTTTAAGTGACTAGTTTTATGACGAAATGAGATACCACTTAAAGCATACACAGCTGATTATGTTAGGTATTTGCCTGACATTCTGGATAACATATTGTTCTTGCAAAAATGTATTCATAATAAAACATTATAATACCATCACATTCCCTCTTCAAAAATTTTAAATTCACCCTAGTTTTATCTTTATAAAAAGAAACACAAAATGTTACAAAAATTTACCTCCTATGCACCATATAAACATGTTATGGTAGCAGAATCATACTCTAAAGCTAGATTGGTTCTATGAAACAAAACTGTCAGAACTGATCAAATATGTAAACCGAAGCAAACCGGCTTAATTCACTGGTTTTTAGCCTACCCGAAAGTGTAGTCAGGAAGCACGTAAAAACAAATTCAATATTTATTTCATAAAATTCTTTTCAGCCAGTGATTGTCTCACAATATATAAAGCACTAGCACTGTATTTCTTCAGGACTATATCTCAAATTTTTTTCTTCATCATACTGATTACATTATTTACTATTTCAATCAACTAAAGTGCAACTTATGATATCAAAAACACACATTGGCTGATGAGGAGGTGGATCTACCAGGCTCAACAGAAAGTGACTCCCATGATTTTCCTTCTGTGCCGCAATGACTTCCATTAACCTGGCTTGGACTGTATCCTGTAACTGCAGCAGCAATGTCTGTCTGTGTGGCCACCCCTTCCCTCTCAGCCACTGCTTTCAGCCGCTGCCGCTCAGCTCGTGAGCCAATAACCTGTCCTAAGATAGATGCTCCAATGGTCAGTGCCATAGCCTCTTTCGGCATTACGACAGACTTCCTAAGCATGGCTATGAAGGGCACGGCAGCATGCACAGCAGCAAACCATGATAGTGAAAACTTTCGAGTATGCTCCTTCCATACACCCAAGGGCACATTAACTGCCATGCCCATGAGAGCAATTACGAGCATTTTTGCAGGTAATGGCTGAGGGCGTAAGGTTTTAACAAGGGCAGTCCGGGCTAGAGCTGCCCTTGCAGCAACTACAGCAGGTGGACATCTAAGCTTCAATCCAGGTGGTGGCTGAAAGGCCTTGGCTACAATTGGGAGGACCCCACTAACAGCTCTATATGACTTTGCAATCGGGCAGTTTCCTGTTTCTAACCAGTCATTTCCTGATGCTTCATGCTTTGATGAATTCTGGTTCTGAAAGGTTGGTAGACAAAAGGCAGTGTCAGTTAAGTTAGAATAGTATATGCGACTGTATGGTCGTGCTATTTACAGAAAAACCCATTAGAAAAATGTAATATGGTTTTCTGAACCATCTGTCTCTGAAGATGAATCAATGCTATTACAGTGTAAACAGTTAGTTGTGCACATTTTGGAAGCTTTTCATATCATTGAGTTGCATATTTAAGCCAGGATGGCCAAATCATCCCCTCCACAAAAACTATACATGATAAACAACTATAGATTACTGGATGGCACTAATGAAAGAACACACAGCTGCATTTTACAAGATGATATCACCAATACATCATTAAAAATATTCGATGTTCTATTCTATCCAACATCCGCCCTGTTGTCAGGGTAGAAGGACCAGGATCCATTTGGAAATAGTTTCTTCTACCAATTAATTTTCTTTTAGGGTGGTGCTATGAGCACCCTCAGGAGTATTTCGAACACTAGTATATCTGTCAAAATTTAATATTCCT
Source organism: Citrus sinensis (assembly GCF_022201045.2). Taxonomy (NCBI): domain Eukaryota; kingdom Viridiplantae; phylum Streptophyta; class Magnoliopsida; order Sapindales; family Rutaceae; genus Citrus; species Citrus sinensis. Next base: position 17,993,667 of record NC_068560.1, read on the forward strand.
AAAATACACAGTGTAATACACCATTGTTTTAACACATATTCATTGGTTGCCTTTTTTAATCAAATTATCCGTCAACTCTCATATAAGCATACAAAAGTTAACCAATTCTAAGTTGAAATCATAGTGACCAAAAATTCTTTAAAACTCAAACAAATTCCTATAGTTCATGATAAAGAGGCAAAATAATAGCACTCAAACCCAGCGACAAGTATCTGTTCTGTGAAGGCCAGAAAATCAATTATTACTCCTGATCCAAAAAAGTCAAAAACAAAAAGGAAAAAGAAATTGAATAGGTTGTTTGTTGATCAGATACCCAGAGAACTAAAATCTGCAGGTACTGTCAAGAACTCCTGATGCTATCCTTCCAGGTCAATAAGAGAAAATTTACAATTTACTTAGAGAGGAGAAAGATATAGCTATGATAAAGAGAGCTCTTATATTGCAAGAGATACTAGTTCAAAGATGGTCAAATAATTGAAAGCAATAATAACTTTCTTGTTTGGTTTTCTTACTTTATTTTTAAATATTTCTAAGCTCACATAATCAATGACCAGGGTCCAAAAAGGTAAATATGAAGCTGAAATTGACGGTAGTTTTTTTGAAAATGTACGTGGGATTTTAATTACATGGTAGAAGTTTTATAATAAATTAAACAAACGGGTGATTCAAGTAAATGAGTGTTTGGTTTTTTGTAGGGTGCAAATAGATCCACCATTTCTTTTAGTGCTAATTATTTAGCAAAATCATTTCCCAGAATAGACAATAATATGATGGTTGGCAAAAGTATGTATCTACCTGAGAAGATGGTTCTCTGTTGTTGGGAATCTCAGATTTCTTTTGTTGCTTCTTCCATTTATCATTGAAGGGCCCAAAGCTGAATGGCCCTCCTGGACTAAATGCTGACAAGCTGATGGTGGCAACTTTCGTTCCTAAAGGATTAAACTGGGAGACAGGCTCAGGTTCATTGTCATTATGACTGTATGACCTCCCGGAAAGTGGAACAACCCCATCTTTACCATGAAAGAGCTTAAATGCCATGCCAAAGTTTGGACCATCTTCAAATATTGGACCTTTGGCTCCCCGCTCCTGCAGAAAAAAGGTAGCTCAAATTCAGAAGCAAGCGCACACAATAAGTTCTACATCAGCAGAGACAGACACACTAAACTAGAAAGGTCATCAAGGCAAAAAGTCCATTAAAAACGAAACGGCAACAACTTACTGGAAGGGGAAAATTCACTGATGAGAATGAAAAGCTGGTAGGCTTGTTGATGTTCCTTAGAAATGGACATTTCAGAATGTCCCCATCGTTAAAGGAGCATTCAGCCGCGTCCTCATTCATTCTCTTGAGAAACAAATCCATAGCCTTTCTCAAAGAAATTCACCTATAAAGAAGAAAAAATGTTTGACAAAATATAAATCAAGAAATGCCATTCTTTGTGCTCATGTCTAATTATAATATTAACGAATGTTTACAAGAACAAGCTAAAAAATCACAAACGACTAACTTCTTAGGGTTCAGGTCTACGTTTGAGCTTCAATGGGTGTGAGTTAATAATAAAATTAAAAAAAAAAAAAAACTATGAAGTAATATTTGTTGTTGCAAACATTCAGCTTCAGAATAAACACTAGTAAGGCCTTCAAAGGAGACAACTAACGAATAACAAAGACTCCTTCAAAGTGAAATCACAGTAAAAAAAAAAAGAAAAAAAAGAATCCTGTTGTCTTTGCTATTTCATATAACTTTAATTTCTCTCATAAACCCCAAAATTAAGGAAATTTAAACAAAACCCTAATACCCATTTCTTTCTTAAAGATAGAATTTCAAAACTCAGAAGAAAATGAAAAGGGGAAAAAAAAATTACCTGAAATCCGAAGGAGAGAATTTGGACAGGCGTGTGGTAACCACAGAGTAACGAATGTTTCATGTCTTTTATTCGTTTGGCTTTCGGTTTAACTACTTCCGTAATTGCCGTTAGATTTTGGAACGTACGGATAAGATTACGATTATCGAGCCACTGGATTGTTCGAGGGAACTTTCTGGACCTGGCTTCAAGTTGGTTGGTGTTCAAATGGGCCGGTCTGGTATTGGCTATGGACTGCAACTTTTCAATAGCTAAATTTTAATTTAAAAAAAATGTTATGAATTTCTTACGAGCTCGGTCCCAAATATTATAAATTATCCGCACAAATAATGAAAAAAATATTTGTATGGCTATGTGAATTATTGAGCGCAAGAAATCTTTTTGTATGGAAACATTATAAATATTTTCGAGGAAAAATATTACGAATTAAATAAAAAAAATTCATGTGAAAGTAAAAAATTAATGGAGATAAATTTATGTGATTCCCTATATGAAGCAATTACCATCATGCAGCAACAACAATAACCACAATCAATAAGTAAATTAAAAGATAAGGGTAGAGAGAAAATAAACACCTTAATTTTTTACATAGTTCGGCAACATGCCTACGTCAATGCCTCCAAGGTATCTAAGCTTGAGGGTTCTACTAAAACGAACTTTATATCTCGATACTCCAAATATTCCAATTAACTTCAAGTTATCAATATATTTTTACAAATCATCCAAGGTGTATATCTCACGCCTTTTTCACCAAAGTGTTTTCCAACACTCACTCAATTTGAAAGAAATAAGAGAGGTCAAGAATGCTTTCGCTAATCAAATTTTAGCTCAATAAATCGGACTAAAGTTTGACTTTTATAGAAATTTTAGAAAACTAACAATTCGGAACATAAACTTAAAATCTATAAAAAAAATCTATTTATTGTTTCAACAAATAAGTTCACCGCTTTGCTGATGTGGCTAATTATCATTGAAGGATCTCAAACAAACCGATCGACTACTTGGGAAAAACTAGTGAGTTGTTTACTCTCTAGAGTCTAGATATTTTAATTATAACAACTGGTTCACCGGTTGTGCTAAGTCGGTCTACCACTTTGGCTTAGCTCAACTTTAATAGTTTTGAATTTAGGACCATGTTTGCAATCCTTTTGGTATTTATATAGTATGGAAGTGCCCAAAAAAGTTTTAAGTCATTATCAAATAGGTCATTTTCTAGATTTTGAGAAATAGCATTAAGACCATACAAAATTCTTTGTATTTTTCAATACATCAAAACTTTTCAAGACTTTTCCAAATACTAAAAGAAATTCATTTTAATAAAACATTTAGCTTTCATTTTTCTTCAAGTATAAAAAAAAAAACATATTCACGGAACCAAATATAAATTTGAATCTCATGATCATAATAAGTTTGCGCTTTTAAATGCTTGACCACGCATAAATTCAATAAGCTAGTTCTACAAATTATGAAAATGAAACATCACTTAATTTAGTGTTCTTCACGTTTGTATCTTAACTTGATGAGCATGTTCTCGAGTAATTTGAGTTTGATATTATATGAATAACTTTTGACTTTCAAGAACTAATGAGATTCAAAAATTCTTTTTCATTGTACTCTTTTTTTTTTTTTTTTTGAGAACATTGTACTCTTATTATCTTATTTGTTTTCATCAAAGTAAGTTTATAAAACCGCTTGAGTCACTAGCTTTAAATTTGCACCATTGCAATTTTGGAGTCCTTTTCATTGCACTTTACCTTTCAAGGTGGTCCAAAGAGTTTTGGACTAAGCTGGACTTTTACAATTATCAAGCCCGTTGGGTTTAGTTCATACATTAGATATATGTATCATAAGCCATACATATGTTTGTACAGCACTTACGTAGTAATCATTTCATTCTCCTTATTATCATTATGAGTAATAATAGAGCCATAAATTATTGTATAAATTAATGTAGCATAATAAAATTAGTTGAATTAAATATCTTTTGACCCACATGATCTATTTTTATTATTTTATATTTTCATTCAACCAATGAATTAATGACAAATCAGTTTGTATAAAAGTTTGTGGTTGTATCATCACTCTATCATTATTTTTCTTCATCATTTTTATTATGTGTCCCATTCACATTTCACCCAAAGAATAAACATAAACTATACCTATCATCTTCTGAAATTAAATTGAGAGGATCCGAGTGGTTTACCTCTTTTTTTTCACTATACCTCTTAATTTTGTCATAAGGAAAATATTTTTTATTGGCAAAGATTTAACTAGTTAGGATGTTCTCACGTTATCATAGATAACATTCATTTATATGTTAACATAAAAATAAAAATATCTTTGAGGACTTAATCGAATAGTTTCTAAACAATTTTATTTAGCTAGCGAGTTTTACCCATATCTTTACCTTTTAAATAATATTAAACAAATAAAGATTACAAAAATATTATAGAAGACTTTTCTTCTTCTTCAAAAATTTTACATAATTTTTTTCTTTTTAAAAAAAGTTAAAGAGAATAAATCATTTATTTAATAACATGATCAGTTGTCATCATCAACTATCTAATTTTTATTTATTTATTTGTTTTGCTTAATTACGATGAGGATTTGATTAGGTACATTGATCTCAATTAGTACTTAATATCACTTGCCAAACTAGAACAGGCAAGATGTCTTTTTCCCAAAAATAAATGTCAAATGAAAAGAAAAAGAAAAATATTCCAAAGTACTTGAGTAGTGCCCTTGTAAATGTTCAAAAATTATGTCGGCTTGTTTGTCACTTCTCTGGCTTTTTAGTGCACTTTCGTTCATTAACTATTGCATTACTTTAATCCATGCATGGTTTTGGAATTGTCAAAACACTAATTAGTTGCAATTTTTTATGAATGATTCTTATAAAGATATCTCTCTCCTTCACTGTCCATCTCACATGGGGAACACGTGCCATGTGATGTCCCCATGATGGCCCACGTCCCTCTATATCAACAATTATTATTAGGGAGTCCCTATGTTACATGTAATGTAACTTACATAACCCACAAAAACCACACAAATTATGAGATTCATATAATTATGTGGTTCTTGTGAGTTGTGTACGTTACATCACATGTAACATAGCAAAATCCTTATTATTAACATTTTGGAGAGAGATTAATGATGGAATAAAATTACATATTAATTGGTGTGACTACGGTAACTACCTTTAGATGGAGATTTAGTACAAAATTTTATTTCGATTTACTATTTAAATTAGGATTTGAGATTTAAATTTATCTTTATTAATTATTCGGATGAGGTTCGAGACATTTGAAAATCCCGATCGAAATCATGAGTGTTTCGAAATCTTATTTTTCATAAATATATGATAAGCCGGTTTAATGAATCACATAAACATATTGGTCATATATATATGACTAGTTATTTTTATAAATAATATATAAATGATATGTCAATTATAAATGTATGACGTGTTGTTTACAACAGTATCTACAATGTATGATAAAAACTCATGTCATTAGTGATAAAAACTCATGTCGTTAGGGATAATTCGGGATTCCGATTAGAATTTGAGATCCCAATTGAAACCATATAAGGACAATCTTACATAATTATCCCAATTGAAACCATATCGGGACACATTTTTGCATTATTGTCAATCAAAAGAGGATTAAGATCGACAAATCCCGACCCACCCTAGGAATTGTCAGGCAGCCAGAGTTTGTTGATTTTTATTAAAATTGTATTTATTTGACGGTGCTAAAATCATGGGGTACGGTACTCTTAGGATACTGTAGTTGGTCCTTAATATTAATTGCACTTCTTAATTTAGATTAGTAAATTCTGAAAACGCGTGGTCACAGTCTCCAGAGTCCAGCCTCTATCTCCCCTCAGTTTGTGGGAATTGAAAATTGAAACTGCTTTTGTTTTTTAATTAAATGCCCTCCAAGCAAGCCATGTGAAATCATTGAAGTAGCGTTGTTTTCTGCCTTTCTCTGTCATTGCATGCATTTCTGTTGCTAAGTTGTAACGTGGCGGATCTATATATATATCTCAATGGAACATGGGATTTGAATTTATGAGAATGATAATACAAACCATTTGTGGGTCTCGTCACTTCACTTGGATCTTGATTTATTTGAAGCTACGTGCATGCTCCTTTACAACTCATTATTTGTTACCATACTCATAAGTTTTTCATTCTTTGAACGTAATATTTCTGTTTTAGATTCACGAACTTTGATTGAACGATAAAAATTTGAGAAATGTAATGAAAAATTCAGTGATTTATAAGGAAAAAAAATTTGTAATCGCTGTAATATATATCAATTGTAAGATAGACAAACCTTTTCTTTTTTCTTTTTAATAAACTATTGTTACATTTCAAGTTCTTTGAGAAAAAAAAAAGGAAAAAAAAAAGCAGAGAGATAGAGAGTTAGATATCGGAATTTTTTGTGTGAATTTAGATATCTCATGGTCCGAGTTTATTTGTCACTGTTTTTCGGCTGAGTGTTAGAGCAACTATTTGGGTCCCTTGATGGGGATTTAATACTTTTTCTTTCAATCATACAATTGGGTGGAGGTAGATTTCTCGAGTGAATATCCCTCAAATATTAAGAGTGTGGAAATCTGGACTGTAATTCATTGATTTAATTCAAGATAGTTATAGTAGATGTATGAACATAAATATTAGTAAATTTTTTATTATAATAATACATATCATTCATCAAAAAAAAAAAAAAAATCGAGTTCTTTTAATTAAACTTTGAAGAATCTCGAAACAGATTGAAAGGTACATTATCCCTTATTCTTTATGCAACATCAAAAGGTAGATATAGGTTTATTTATCTTACTAACAAATAATTAACTTGAATTTGATTTACATTTATGTAATTTGAAAAAGAAAAGTAAAAAGAAAAAGGGGAAAAAAAAGGGAAGAATTGCAAAGTGTTTGGGTTTAGTGTTTACCGATCTTAATTTTGAGGGTATAAGTAGGTTAGTCTCCTTAAGTTACAATAATTTATAGCCAACAAAAATTTATCTACTGATCCACCTGGCCCTTGTTACTCATTTTTTCACTGAAAATTACAACTTTAGTTGTAAGTTATAATAAATATAACTTAGAAAAATTCCAAGTATAATAATAGTTGAAAAAAAACTGTCGGTTGGTTGACTGTACGAATGAATATACCGATTGGTAGATCCTGAAAGCAAAATAAGTAAATTCGTGTATTAATATTTAAATTAATTATACATTGATAAAGTCAATGTATGTCTTTAATTAAATTTTTATACAACATGCATGCTACGAACATTCACGACGGCTTCCTATTAATTTTGAGTGCATAAAAGAAAGAATAAACAAAAGCATTTTGTATGCATGACAAGCAAAGAATAAAGCCCCATGATGGTTTTGTCGGTGCATTATCATTTATACTTCTTTTTATTTTTATTCTCTTTTTATCTTTAATTTCTTTTTGGAAATTCAGGCCCTACACCGACACCATGGAATTGAGTTAAATTGGAAATTTGGTAAATTTATTGGGGTAAATTATTAGGAGTAAAATTATATATATATAAGAAAATATCTATAAATATCTTGGGGTAAAATAAAATATTAGACTATTATAATTACATGGGCTAAGTGAAAATAAATTAAATTACAAAGATACTGCATATGAAATATATATTAGGGTCAACAGTAGTTACCCACAATTAAAGGCCCTAACTAAATATTTGTAAGATATATATATATTGATATTTATATGCGTAGACCTCCACAAACAACCATGTTATGATGCAATAGGAATATTTGAACTTGAAACAAGTTGTTGAGTCTTGACCTTATATACTTTTAGACATTGAGAAATAATTTATCTTACAATACATAGAGACTCGAACTCCTTATCTGAAAGCGATGTACAACATTTTCACTCTTGATAAATTGATTTTTTTTAAAATTTTTTTTACAATCCACAAATATTACAATGAAATTTGAATTGATATATTTATTGCACAGTTCAAAAGTCGCTCAACATTTAACAATATTTTCCTTCTACAATGTAGGTAGCAGCAATATCTCCCTAGATATGGAAGCATAGGTCTCGGCCACTAATTATCATTGATTTTCGAGTTATGCTCTCGCTAGTCGTTAGAACCATGGACACAAGCTTGTGCATCAACAATTAGTTGTCTTTTTTTTTTATGTAGATAATTCTAAAAAATTCTATTGAAATATGTCAGTTTATGAAAAGGGTAAACTGAAATTTACCCTGAGAGTAAATTTTTTAGGGATCTAACCATATAAAAATCAAATAAAAAGAGTTGAGGGTGTTTGCAATAATAATTAATTTTAATAAACGGTCCACACCAAAAAAAGGAAAAGAGACATTAAGATATGTAATGGCATCCAGCTAAGTTGTTTGAACGTGCGTATATAATAATAATAATATGGAATCATGCATCAAAGCATTGTGAGAACATATCAAAATACAAGTTGCCATGCATGAAAAAAAGAAACAGACTAAAACGTCGGCGGTGTCAAATGTTTGACAATAATCGATCGCCAACCGGCTACGATTTATTTTTATTTTCTTCTAATTTTTTATCATTTAAAAACACCCCGGGACCAAAGTCAATTAATAATCACACTTTGTGCTCCACATGTCGTCTCCTCGACTTTTCTATCTTCATTTCTTTCCATATACAAACAAATAAAAAAAAAAATTGGGAATGGGTAATTAACGATATTTTAAAATTTGGCCAAAATTGAAGAAATTGATTCGTGGATTTTTTTTTTTAACCCATGACATATATATGCCATTGAAGTTCAAAATTAGACAGCGTTGGATTTTTATTTTTCACGCTTAGTATGACTGGTCTACGTGTCTCCCACGCACGTGAACAGATTATGAAATGTAGGTATTTTTTACACCTGATAAATTTTAGTATTTTACCAATGAAATCAACTAATACCTACCGCCACAAAAATTAAACACTCGATGGTATCGAATAAACTAAATTAATAATCAATAAATTATAGCATTACTTGAATTTAATATAATAACCACTCCTATCATACCACGTGTTTTATACTATAATTCTTTTAACTAAGGCGAACTTAAAAAAAATACTCTTATTCATGACAAATTTATAAAAATTAGATTTCAAATTTGATAAAAACGAACAGATTTGATTTTTATACACTTTATGGATCAGCCTAAAAATCTACGGAGTTATAATCAAACAATTACATCTTACTAAGAGATGATATCTCTCCCTTTTTTTTTTTTGGGGAGAAAGAATAGCATGTATTATTGAAGTCGAGAAAGGCCAATAATACATCACCATAAAGGTGTAAATACAAGGTCAAATTTAAGTACGATATATACGACAATACTTAAAGCTCAAAAGCTCAAGCTTAAATTAGGGAATACCTAACCATAAAGGTAACTAAGAGTTATAAATTATAAAATCGAAAGGTGATTAAATGACTCCAACACAATAAAATCTCTTGAAGTAATGGGGGGAATTTTACAACATTAACCTAATCCACCAACCTTAGCTATTACAGGTAAAAGTCACGTCCCAATCCGAACAATAACCAAATTACAACACATAAACACTAATTAAAAAAAGCAAGCACAAACATACCAACTACCCTTAAAAGCCATTTACTGATTACCTCTTCACGGGCCCTAGCGTTAGGCCATCGGAATCTTAACGCACCACCCATTGGAGCCATCCAAGAGGTGGGATCTCTAACCAATAGATAGCGAGATAAATCTACCTTGGCCGAAAGTCCGAGTGGCGAGAAAAAGATGAACTTCGGACAAGGGGATTGTCTTGGGGATCTATTTGTTACTTTTTGTAAATCACGAGGGTGAATACGACAATTGCTACGAACACGTAAAGAATATTACTATTATTATTACTACTGTAGTAAGTTTAAAATATTGTCTGTCATTTTAATAGCGGCACCGTCGAGTAAGATAAGGTTACTGTATAGCCCCCCACCACATCTACCTGTCGTAAACTCTCTCTCTCTCTCTCTCTGGTTAATTATTTCCAAAACTAAATGCGGTCAACACCATGCAACCGCCTCACATAAATTTTAGGAACCTACCGTCATCGAGAGAATTTAGCGAGGGACGGTCCCACGATCTTCATATATTGAAAATTTAGCGATTGAGATATTGACCTAGTTTCCTAAAACTCTATATAGGACCGAGACAAGTGAGTTTGCAATTAGAGATGTTTTATCATATTAAAATTAAAAATAAATTAAAAGATAAAAATACAAATTTTACTAAATTATAGAATAAATTTTACTATATTAGAATATATATTTTTTTTCATTTTTAGCTTATCACCAACCTTAAATTATTAGAAATCTCTAATTAAATCATTTTTAGAATAATAGAGTAGTAAATTTTATTGTGAGACTAAGGTGGTATTCTTTTTTGTTTGAAATTTGAATAATCTGAATTTTAAATAGAGTTAAATATCTGAATCTGAATACATGTGTGTTTTTTTTGGTCTAAATCACTAAATTAAAATAAGTATTACGTATTTTGTTTAACCTAAAAATCTGAAAACCTTATTTTTACATTTGTACTTTCACAAATTATAAATATTTCAAAAAATATAAATAAGATAATATATTATCGTAATATAAATCATGTTAAATTGAGTGTAACAATTTAATACCATGAATTAGCATTTGTTAATCAATTTTATCGTAATTTATGATGTTTTTATGTATAAAAAAATTCATAAAAATTTATAAAGACAAATAATACTAATTTAAAGAAAATAAAAAGATAAAAATAATAATAGTATATCACTATATTAATAATGATAATTAATAAAATTTATCTAATTATGGATGAAAATTAATTAATTAGAGTCCTAGGGATGACAAAACTACCCGCCAACCCACCCAAACCCACCAGCAAAAACCCACCCGCTGTGAGTAATTTTGTGGGTTTCGGGTGGGTTTGATATTTCAAACTTAAATTCACTAGGGGTTGCAAGTGGGTTTGGTATTAAGAAAATATATGTTGGGTATCAGCGCGAGTATCCACCAACTCACATCCTTTATTTTAATTGTTTATATATTTTTTATTTTAATCATGAAAATTACACTAAAAAATTAATCATAAATATATTTAAGTTAGAGTTTCTAATTCCTAAACTTAACTTATCTCACTGCAACCTAAGTGCAATAAGCTTTTAATAAGTAGAAATTTATAATTTTTATTACTAATATTTTATTATACTTTAATTGATTTTGTTTGTTTTGCCTTAACGATAATTGTATATTGATTAAAAGATGAAGTAAGGCATTGATATTAATGATGATGATTTGCCTACAATAGAAATATTTTATTTTAGATTAATATTTTTTTAATGTTGAAATTTTTTCAAAACTTTTTTAATGTTGAAAATTTAATTTCTTATTTGCAATGATAAAATCTACAATTGAATATTGTTTGCGGACTTTTTAGGTTATTATTATATATTTATAGTTTGAATTATATAATTTAAGTTTTCATGTATTATTAAAAGTATTTTTCTATATTCGTGTTTTTTAATGAGAAAATCCGTAAAAAAATCCACTGCGGGTTATGAACGGATTTAGTAATTTATTTTTTTTACAAGTGCAAGTTTAGTAGTGACAAATCCGCATCAGACAGTACCCATTACCATCCCTAATTAGACATAGATATTTTTAAAAATATCTTTTAATTACGCCATTCAAAATTAAAAAAATTGATTTAATAAATTAATGAATAAAAAATTTTATTAAGTGCAAATAATTCATTACTTAACTAAATAAAGCTAACTCAATTAAGTCATTAACGATAACTTCTAGTGTTATTAAAATTTATTTTAGTAGGCTGTCTTTATAGAATGTTGAGGTGAGAGGATACTCTCCCGTAAATTTTTATTCCAAAAAAAATAAAAGTAGTATGATAGTGGAGCGCTCGTAGTAAATTATACAGTGGTCCTTTTTTTCTTTGGTTTTTCCATCCTTTTTCTCTTCTTTTTTTCTCCTTTTCCATTGATGTTACCTCATTGAGAAAAAGAAAAGAATATAATATATTATATAATTTAATAATATTTGGAATATTGAAAATGATCAATTTGGAGAGACACGGAGAGCGTGAATGGGGACAGCGATGCAAAACAGAAGGCGAGGGACTTTTAATTGACAGAATCAGTAGAATTCAGAGTCTCACAGGGAGAGTTATTTAAGGGACTTGATGAATCCCTTTATCATCTCTCAGCTTTAGCAGTTTATAGTTTTCCCTTATCATCATCATCACTAGCCTCTTTCTTTCTGTCCTCTCTCTGTACACAGAAATCTCTGAGACAAGACGAGACAGAGGACGGGGCTTGTACCTCTTCTACTGACAGAAGGTACAACACACAACCAACACAGTCCGCACCTATTTCTTCCTCCTACTTCTCTTCTTTCGCTCGTTTTCAGTAAATTCAGATCTGATTCCGTTGCCTCTATTTTTAGATTATGCAGTCGTTTTTTGTTTTTGTTTTTACTAATTATTGTCCGTTTTGAATCCATTCACTTACCTGACAATTTCAATCTTCAGTTTGATTTTCTTTTCTTTTTTTGTTTTACTGAAAATAAGAAAAACAAAAACAGTAATTATTAATTTTTGTTTTTTCTTCTTCCGTAGCTGCAGCTATCATTTCATTTATAGACCATAATTGCATCTGGAGTAATTTGATAAAACTCTCGTTCCGCTAAAACGGCGTCGTACAGCGAATAACGATAATAATAAAATCTGAATCCGATTTGGTGAAAACATGAACGCTAAGCAACTGAAATCATGGAAAATGATTTCTTGTGTTTCAAGGAAATGATTAGATTACCATTATGTGTTTTTTTTTTTTTCATGTTTTCTCTCTTTTTCTATTTTTCACTTTTGGTTGGTTTCCTGGAAGATGTGATCTGCTCTGCTTCTTTGTGCCTTTTTTTGACTTAGTGGGAAGGTGAATAAAGAAATGGGGGACCATGTTATTAGGATCTAGGACGGCTGTGTTTGTTAGAATTTGGGCCCCCTCTATCATGTGATAAATAATATGACATGTCGGTAGTTGCTTCCTTGCTAATACAATGAGAGATATTTTCAGTTAAGCAAACTGGATTCAATTCTAAGCATTACTAAAACCTTCAGCTTTCTTTCTTATTATAGCCTTTGCTTTAGCTTTTACTTTTGATGGATAATTTGCCTACTTATAGTTCAGATCTGTCTTAAAAACCCATCTTTTGTTTTATTATTGCTCTCATTCGTCTGGCAAATTCTTGTTCTTTAACTCCCATTTGATTGTTTTTTTTTGGTTAGTCAAATTGACATTTACTCATTCATTTAAGTTCACACATTAATGTTCAACCATCTTAGTTGGTTAACTGGATCCTATTAATAGTCTCAGGATAATTATAAGTGACTGGGTTGTGACATTGAATTTTGACTCAAACATTGTACTGTTCTCTTCATTCTGCTTTATGATGCTTAGTTTAATATCTTAGACAATGGAGGAATCTAAACTGGAGCTTGGAATGTATTTATTTCCGTAGTTGGGATCTTGGAGATGTTTCTTTACGTGTTTGTTCATTGAGCTAAAAATTTAATCTCACTTAGCTGTGACTACATTTTTTTTTACTATTATCAATGCAGGTAATTAATTGTTTCTGACAAAATGAAGCATAAAGATGGGAAACCGATTTCTCCAAATGGTGATAAAAGTCCCAGGATTGTTCCTTTGACAGTATTGTTTGTTGCACTATGTGGGTTTTCGTTTTACCTTGGTGGAATCTTTTGTTCTGAGAAAAACAGAGTTGAGATTAGGGATGTCCAGAAAGCAGTCCCGTCTCCCAAGGATCCCGCGGTTGCTCCGCTTCAGATCAAATCTGTTAACTTCCCTGAATGCAGCAGCAACTATCAAGACTACACTCCATGCACAGATCCAAAGGTATACCTTAAATGCTTATTTGATAATAGTAACAGCTTCTAGGCAATGTTACAAAGCTATATGATATCAAGTGGCCATATTGATGATAAACATTCATTGCTACAGAGGTGGAAAAAGTACGGTGCTCATCGGCTGACTTTCATGGAACGCCACTGCCCTCCAGTTTTTGAGAGGAAGGAATGCTTAATACCCCCTCCTGATGGGTATAAGCCACCTATCAAGTGGCCAAAAAGCAGGGATGAATGTTGGTACAGGTATTATGATCTATTAATGAACTGGTTTTATTGTCCACTGATGTTGGCCGTAAGTCAATTTTGTTCTATTATTTGGATCTGGTTTCAGGAATGTGCCTTATGATTGGATTAACAAGCAGAAGTCAAATCAGAATTGGCTGAGAAAACAAGGAGAGAAGTTCCTCTTTCCTGGTGGAGGTACAATGTTTCCCAAAGGAGTTGGTGCATATGTTGATTTGATGCGAGATCTGATTCCAGAAATGCAAGATGGGACAGTTCGAACTGCTATTGACACTGGATGTGGGGTGAGTTTTGTTTTTCATTTGCCCACTTTTTCATCTAATCATATACTGGGCTAATCTATGTTGCATCGATGGTTTATTCTTATGGTGCCTCTTGGTCATCTTAGGGTAAATTTAACTCACTTACATTTTATTTATAGGTTGCTAGCTGGGGAGGTGATTTATTAGATCGTGGAATTTTAACGGTTTCTCTTGCACCAAGAGATAATCATGAAGCTCAAGTTCAATTTGCATTGGAACGTGGAATTCCCGCAATTCTTGGCATCATTTCCACACAGCGCCTACCTTTCCCCTCAAATTCATTTGATATGGCTCATTGCTCAAGATGCCTTATCCCGTGGACAGAATTCGGTAATTAGTCATATACTATGAAGTTTGATCAATATGTAACCAGTGAGATATGGTTATAAATGCTTTATCATATCAGACAAAATAACATAAATAACATACATCACCGATCATGTGATTCAATTACATTTCGCTACTCTGAAAGTCAGCATTGTGAAAGTCTTTTGTTAGGGAGCATTGCATTTATTATAGAAGATATTAATTTTATTGAATAACTGATGTTTATCATTTTAGAGGAAATGTACAATAGCATTGCAAATAAAGGCAGCTACAAATCATGATATCAGAAATTTCTTTTCAATATTTTGTTTAATAAAATTCTTGATCAATTGGAGAGGTACTTGGATGGTGATGGGCAGTTTAGTTTAGTATCTTCCTCTTAAGATGTGATACTGCTTTGTTTTCTGCATATTGGTTATCTCAAGGTTTCTCTCAATGATGAAATATCTTCGTTTCAGGTGGAATTTATCTCCTAGAAGTTCATCGAATACTCCGTCCTGGTGGATTCTGGGTCCTATCTGGCCCACCAGTTAACTATGAGCACCGATGGAGAGGATGGAATACTACAATTGAAGAGCAGAGATCTGATTATAAGAAGTTACAAGATTTGCTTACTTCGATGTGCTTCAAATTATATGCCAAAAAGGATGATATTGCAGTGTGGCAAAAACTCTCTGATAGCAGTTGCTACAATAAGCTTTCTAACCCAGATGTCTACCCACCCAAGTGTGATGACAGCCTTGAACCAGATTCAGCATGGTACACACCTCTTCGTCCTTGTGTTGTTGTTCCGAGACCAAATCTGAAGAAATCAGTTTTGGAATCCATGCCTAAATGGCCAGAGCGGTTACATGTTGCACCCGAACGCATATCAGATATCCATGGTGGGAGTGCTAGTGCTTTCAAGCATGATGACAGTAAGTGGAATGTGAGAGTGAAGCACTACAAGAAGTTACTCCCTGCACTTGGGACCGATAAGATAAGAAATGTAATGGACATGAATACGCTCTATGGAGGATTTGCTGCTGCTGTAATTGATGATCCCTTGTGGGTTATGAATGTCGTATCATCTTATGCTGCTAACACACTTGCCGTGGTTTATGATCGGGGCCTCATAGGAACCTATCATGATTGGTACATTTTATTGCTTTTTCTATATTAAAATGCTATGTGGGCAGTATAAATTGCTATGGGCCTTCCATGTATCCTCTCCTTTATATTTACGTTGGTAAGTGTATGTGCTGATTGATTGTTTTGCTGTCTGTTAGGTGTGAGGCTTTCTCGACATATCCTCGAACATATGATCTCCTTCATCTTGATGGCCTCTTTACTGCAGAAAGCCACAGGTATTACATCACATGGAACTGATATTTTATAAATTGTTAATTGAAATGCGTAAGTGAGAAAGTTTTTGATAATGAGTCGTTACGTGGAGTTAGGTTTGATCTGGACTATGGACTTATTTCTTGCAATAGCAACTGAATGTTAGCAAAATATGATATGATGGAAATGTCTTGATTTATAGAAACTAGAAAGTTCAAGATGGTTACCTGTTTAGTTAACCAACCTCAAAATAATAATATAAAAAATTGCACTAAATATTGAAATCAGAATTTTTGAATCCAAGGGGCAGTTATAGGATTTGGTGGACATGGCCTACACACTAAAATCATTCTTCTGATAGCAAGTCAACTTACTTATGGACATTACCAGATTTTTTGATTCCTTGGGGCTCTTATAGGATTTGTTGAAGTGAGTAGATAGGACCTACATGCAAAAATCTCTCTATTGATAGTAAGCCAACTTATTTCTGATTTGAATTCTGCCACCTTTTGTTAAAATAAACTCTTCTTTCTCAGTCTTCCGTAAGTGGCTGGTTAACCAAATACTATGTGCATGAAGCCTCTGTACTTAGCTTTAGGTTTTGAGGTTTCTCAAATAGCAGAAAACCAACCAGGTATTGAGTAGATATCCTAGGACCCAGAAATGCAATTGATCTGAAAAGTACATTCCACCGGTGATGCATCTGTTCATTCTGCTAGATGTTGAACTAGAATGGTGCTTGCCTAGATTTAGGTATATTAAATCTTGGGATGAATAATGTTTAGAAAAATAGGGTGCTCAGTGTTAGTAAATATATGTGCTTCTTACAATTGATCATACTTTGGGCAGATGTGATATGAAGTTTGTGCTCTTGGAGATGGATAGAATATTGCGTCCCAATGGGTATGTGATAGTACGGGAATCCAGCTATTTTATTGATGCTGTTGCTACCATTGCTAAGGGGATGAAGTGGAGCTGTCATAAGGAGGACACTGAATACGGTGTTGAGAAGGAGAAGTTGTTGCTTTGCCAGAAAAAACTTTGGTACT
Source organism: Citrus sinensis (assembly GCF_022201045.2). NCBI lineage: Eukaryota > Viridiplantae > Streptophyta > Magnoliopsida > Sapindales > Rutaceae > Citrus > Citrus sinensis. Next base: position 18,010,781 of record NC_068560.1, read on the forward strand.
CTTCTAACCAAACCTCTAGTTGATGAATATAGAAATCCTGGTCATGATACGGGACCTGGGGAACCGAAGCCAATTATATATGATAAATTCATTTGGTAGAAGCAGAGAAAATCAAAGATCAATACAACGCACAAAGATTAATTTGTGCCATAGAAGTCAAGAATCTTGAAATTCAAAATTTGTCAATTGTAGCTATTCAATAATATGATTTTGTTAAATTATACAGCATTTTGATATAAATATATTCTTTGTAAGGTAACGACACCGGGCTGTATTTGTATACCTTTTCTTTGGTCACCCACTTTTTATCCCAATTCCCAATCTCTTATTTCCCCTTTGTTTCTTGTTTCTTTTATATGGTGTAAAACTCATGGTCAAATCAGTGGATGTAAGAGTATGTGGTGAACTTTCAAGTCACATCCTTGATAATTGTAATATTTTGTGTTAAATGAAATTTTCTGCTACTTACTGAAATTTAGCTGTATGATGCCGTTGTATTTATTTAGTGATTTTAGCTATTCTTTAATTAGTATTGTATTTAAATATCTGTTATGAACATAAGCTACTGCTTTTGCTTGTAATCATATCATAACTGATACAGAATTAGCATAAAGCTAATTTTTGTTCCTTTCAGCTTGAATCTCTACAATTTGAACACAATGAATGGTGGTTGTTGAGACTTTGAATGTTTACGAATGGGTTTAAGGCTTGGTTTGATATTAAGGTATTGTAACTTTTTAAGTTATTTTTTTTTTGTTAAAAAAGCTGTAATTATAAAATAAGAGTTTAATATTAAGGCATGATAACTTTTTAAGTTACTATTGAAAAAAATTGTAATTATAAAATAAATGTTTATAGTGTGTAATAAATATAACTATTAACTAATATTTAAAAAAAAATTATAAGTTTTTTGTTATATAAGTGTATAATTAAATTAACTTAGCATTTAAATCATATCAGTTAAAGTTTGCTAAAAGCATTAACCTTTCCTCAATACCAAATGAAACCCATAGTTAAAGAAGATGGTTTGCTACAATTATAGATGTAGAAACAACCAAATAATTTATGGGAATGATTATATTGGAACTATTCTAAGGTAGCGTATACCTTCATAACCACACAATTAAAGTTATAACGTATTTTTATTATTTATCACTTTACATGTGTGGCTATGATTTGTGCTCTACCTTAGAGCAGCTCCAAGGTAGTCATTGCCTTTATATAATCAATATAAGTAAGACAAAGTATAACACTAATAATACCAGGAGAATTTGGCCTTCGAATTTCTATTATCTATAAATCCATGATGCAAAATCTTGTTCATTCCAGCGTTTTTTCATTTGAGTGGAGCCTTTTTTAGAGTCCACTTCTTGAATTTTTTTTCACATGTATAAATATCATTTCTCAAAAACCCCACGTTAATTTCAAAATTACCCTCATCTCTTTATTTATTTTTATATGTTGAATTCTCTTTCTATTAACGTATTAAAGTTGGTTTTGTATTTAAGGAAATTAAATTTGTATATTATTGTGAATTTGTAATTTTAGACAACTTAGGATTCTATCCATATTAAGGTTTTAGGATTGTATCTCTATATATATGCAGCCTGTTAATGCAAAACGTGCAAAGAAATTCTATTCATCAACTCGGTTCTTTATTTTACATCGTATCAAAGCATACCAGATCATAATCTTTATTATTTTCTTTGATTTCGTTTAACTCTCATGGCAGACAGTCAATCATCAAAGAAAGTTGCCAATCTTAACAAACAGGAGGATGATGTCTTCCTCATCCATCCATCAGATAGCCCAACTGCCGTATTGATTTCTCCTTTACTCACTGGTGATAACTATGGTACATGGGTAAGGGCAATGACGATTGCTTTACGAGCGAAGAATAAGCTCGATTTTGTTGATGGGACTATATCAAAGCCATATGATGATGAAGGGACGGTGTAAGTGGCAACGTTGTAATGATCTTGTTGGATCTTGGGTGCTAAACTCCATATCGAGTGAACTTGCGAGAAGTGTCTTGTATGCACAATTTGCTAGAGAAGTATGGCAGGATTTGCAAGAGCGTTTTCAACAGACCAATGTGCCAAAAATCCATGAACTCAAACAGGCCATCTCTAATTTACGACAAGGAGATGCATCTGCTGCACTTTATTATACTCTAATGAAGGCACTTTGGGATGAGTTGAATTCTCTACAAGTAGAACCACGCACTTGTGGGAATGTAAAAACAGTCAATCAATTGTAGCAACTAGATCGAGCTATGGAGTTTCTTCAAGGTTTACATGATAGATATGTAGCAATGAGGAGTCAAATTTTCTTCAAGGGAATCAAATTTTATTCCCTTGTAAGGCGAGAAGAAAAACAAGATCTTCATGCTATAGGGGATCTCTACTGTTTAAATCTCTTTTTTATTTGTTTTTTTTTGTGTTTATATATTAATTGTACGTCAGGTAAATTCTCTTATTTTCTTTGTATAATCTTTCGATTTTCATTTTTAAAAGATTTGCCATTTAATGTAATGATTTATATAACTGAAACTTATGATTTTTTTTTTCATTTTGGTATCAGATCGCTAGTAAATTGAGTTGGAGCATAAGGCGTGCTGACAAAACACTAAATTTAGTCAATGTATGGGTGCAAATTTCTTAGTTTTATAAACAATTTGTAAATATTCATTTTAAGAATTTAAAATGTACATGGGTTTGCAGGCAGTAAGTGTATATATGTATGTGTATATATGTGTATATATATATGTGTGTGTGTGTTGTATTCATGTCACTTGAGAAAAGCATGTAGTTAATGTATTTGTAAATGCATGAGTCTATTAAAGTATAAATTAGGAATAATAAGGTCGTACATATAAGAACTGTTAATTTTTGGAAAAATAAAATTTAATCTAAGTTAATTATAGCTCTACCTAGTTGGAAAGAAAATCTTTTGTTTAACAAAATGAGAACTAAATAGGCAAGCAAATTAAGAATTCAAGAGATAAAGGCTACCAACATCTAAGAACAGTTCAACGTAACAATGATTTAATTATTAATTACCTAATTTTAGAACGACAACTCAAAATCAATCTATATCTACTGATAAATATAACAATTAAGTCAAGTAATTTAATTTCATTTAGCCATGAGCCAATTAATAATAAATCAAAATAATATTTTACTTTTCTCCAATTTGATTTCTTTAAGCACAATTTATTCCATAATCTTCAATAAAATAAATTAACCATCTAAAATTATTTAAGAGACTAACTAATATAAACATATAGAGGAAATATGTTAATATATTATGCCCATCACCAATCAAACTTGGCACTAATTGTTACATCGAATTATTGAATTAATTTGCAAGAAAAGGAAACCTAGCCTAATTGATTGGTAGAAATAAGCCACAAATCAATGTTGCTTTTCGAGAGAAAAGAGGCTCAAAATTTTGAAATAATTGGAAACTAAGTCTTTTATAGTTTTATGGGACTTCAGAACTTTCAACAAAGAAGGGAAAAATAAAAAGAATTCTCAAGAAAAGAAGCTAGCCCAAAGTAGCCTGTCACTTTTTTCTCTCATTGATTCCATTACAATATTGCAGTTTTTTTTTTTTTTTGAGCATCGTTTCTTTGTTTGGGTAAACAAACATAATAATGTGGTATGCTATTGCCTATTTCTTCCCTACATATTCAGCTACAGTTTTGGACTTTTGGGTGCTGGGCCTCACCCCGAGCCAGTGCTGGTTCGATTGTCGATTCTATCATTTATTTTATCTTTTATCTTTTGTTTTTTCCCCACAAATATAGAGCAATAACAAGCACACATATCCGTCCTTGCACCATGCTGTAATTAATAACTTGGCAATTGTCAAAAATTATAAAAATTGTAATATCAAATGTTATTTTTTATTTTTTAAAGAAAGAGATTTTGAGGATTGCCACCACTGCACCTTCTAATGGGTTAAATAGTGTTGCAGGTATAACTCCTCCCTTTTATACACATAACCCACCACATCACTACAGGCGAGAGTTTTTCAAAAATAATATAAATTTCACTCTTATTAATTTATGAGCACAAAAAGTTATTTTATACAGGTATTTGAAATATGAAAAAGAAAATGATACAGTTGATATAATTTGAGAATAATAATAGATTAGTAAATAATGAGTCAATCAATTTTTATGTTGATTAACAATCAATTTTTCTTAATTACCAATTAAGATGGAAACAATCAATTATTGACCGATTGTTAATATTGCTTCATTCTTATCAATAACGAATAAAGTTACCATGCAATATGTAAGTATTGAGCTTGGGAGGTTTTATTTGTATTATTGATAAATTAGGATTCATTCATCCTATCACTTACTCTCTTTTTAAGTTCATTGGAGGATAATAATAGAGGATTCAATTGAATTTATTGTGATTTTGTTTACTCATAAGCCTAGGTAGCATGCTAGTAAAGCAATAAATTGTAGCTGTTCGATGACGTTTTGACTTTGTTAATTTGGATGTCCCATGACCTTGAAAGTTTAGTTTTCGGGACTATTTTGTGTTTCTTTCATTAATTTCTCATTTTGAGTATATTGGCACCTTTGCATGTGGCTTCAAATGGATGCTCTGTCAAGGTTTTTTTTTTTTAATTAATTTCTCATTCTGAATAAAGTTTACCATCTAAAACCTAGATAGCTTGGTGATCTTGCGATTTACTTACAAATAGATAGAATATTCAAGTCCGTTGCATACAAATTAAATAATTGCCAGCTCAATATTTTGTCTGTGAGGAAATCTTCTAATTTCATGGTGACCAAAAAGGCAGACAATCCCCTGAAAGACTGTCAGTAGATAAAATAAACAAAAGAAACAAAATTCATCAGCAGATAATAAATTAATTAATTTACCAATTATACATAATTCCTTTAAAATAAATTATTATAGGTAATTGAATTTACCAGAATGAACAGCCATATTGACATTATCCCAATTAGTACCAACATGCAAGTATACCCACACCAAGTAATAATTCATTTTTTTTTAACTGATTATGACAATTATATTATAACTAGATTATTATTAATATTTACAATAAGATCATAGTTCATATTTACATGAAACTATTATTAGGATTAATTCATAATTGTAAGGGTAACAACCCAACCACTCGACCAAAGAGCGAGTGGCTAGATACTTATTCATTTGATTATTCATAGTTGTAGGAAATGTTATTATAATATTTGAAAATATATAAACGATAGCAAAAGTTTTAAAGTTCACTTTAGGATATGGCCGGCACATATCACATGCATGGCAGGAGGACCAGAATTTAATTCTCTATTATGATTTTTGTACTTTTTCTTTTCTCTTGTAGGTTATTCTTTTGCTTTATTCTGCATTTGTGCGGTAATTAATCTTTATTTCGCATCATTCATGTGATAACAAATTTTATCATCTTTTATTATGAATGTAGTGGGCTAAACGTTTAGAAAATACTTTTTATTTATCAATTTTCTCCTGTTTTTTTTTAAGTAATCATGGTTAACAATTATTCTTCAAGATTGTTATTATTTATTAGCAAAAGAGGCTTATTTGATTGGCTTAAGTAGTGTAATTATTTAGTTTTTAGACCCAAAATTTGGTACTTAAAACTCATTTTATTAATTGTGGCTGATCTGCTTTAAATCTAATTCTTTATTTCTCATTCTTCAAATTTTTTTGTTTTGTTTCAAAATGGAAAAAAGACATTCTCTTTTGTTTTTCTCTCTCAAAGCCCTTAAATTGCAAAGTTAAAAAAAGTGGAGAAAACGATGCTCCAATATTTTTGCAAACAGCCGTAATAGCATGCCTCTCAAATAATTACATAAAATTAATATATTTTCCCAAGCAAAAATAAATTGAAGCAGGACCACAGAATCTCTCAGTTAATTATGGGACTAATTAAATATAAAAAACAAAAAAAAAAAAAAAACTCTGATGAGAGACACATGCATGCTGCGCTCTACATTTGACTAATTGACACTATATCATGATGATAATTTTAGAGAGTTATTGACCTGGCATTATTGTAGCCCCATTTTTTGAACCTCATTTTTATGAGAAAAGCTCACTTTGTAATTATCCCTTTCATGTCTTTCCCTACATGATAAATTGGGTTATTACATTTATTTGAATTTATTTCGAAAAAGAATTATTACTTAACCCCAAACCAAGCCCACTTCTTGTTGCTTATTCTTTATTGGCTTCAATTACTGATTACAGATTATCACTCTATTTAAATTTTAACCACAAATTTTAGTATTTTTCTACCCCTTTTAAAATAAAATAAAAAACCACTAACTTTTGTGTTTGTACAAAATTCTTTTTCCCAAAATAGAAAATATACTTTCCTTTTTCCTCCTTTTCGTCTTTTTCATGGGAGCAAATCTCCTTTAAGTATAGTTTAATAATAATATTAAAATTATTGCCCTTCGGTGGTTGTCTTCTCTTTCCAGTAATAACTACCCTTTTATATGCAGTTTTCTTTGCTTTTCTAATAATTTTGTATTTTTCTATTTTGGGAAAAAGAATTTTGTACAAACACAAAAGTTAGCTACAATAATGTCAAGTCAATAACTCTCTAAAATTTTCATCATAATATAGTGTCAATTAGCCAAATGTAGAGCACAACATGCATGTGTCTCTCATCAGAGTTTTTTTTTTCTAGTCCCATAATTAACTGACAGATTCCGTGGTCCTGCTTCAATTTATTTTTGCTTAGGAAAATATATTAATTTTATGTAATTATTTGAGAGGCATGCTATTACGACTGTTTCTAAAAATATTGGAGCATTGTTTTCTCCACTTTTTTAAACTTTGCAATCTAAAGAAAACAAGGGGACCGCGTTTTATTATTATACGAGAAGAATCTCCTTGAGAGAGAGGAACAAGAGAGAATGTCTTTTGTTATTTTGAAATTAAACAAAAGCAAAAAAAAAAAAAAAAAAAAATCGAATAATGAGATATAAAGAATTAGATTTAAAGCAGATCAGCCACAATTAATAAAATGAGTTTTGAGTAGCAAATTTTGAGTCTAAAAACTAAATAATTACACTGCTTAAGGCAATCAAATAAGCCTCTTTTGCTAGTAAATAATAACAATCCTGAAGAGTAATAGTTAATAGTTAACCATAATTACTTAAAAAAAAGAGAGTAAATTGATAAATAAAAAGTATTTTCTAAACATTCAGCCCACTACATTCATAATAAAAGATGACAAAATTTTTTTATGACATGCATGATACGAAATATTAATTACCACACAAATGTAGAATAAAGCAAAGGAATAACCAATAAGCAAAAAGAAAAAGCATAAAAATCATAATAGAAAATTAAAAATTCTTGTCCTCCTGCCAATTCATGTGATACGTTCTGGCAATATCCCAAAGACAAAAAAGTGATCATTTTGATATTTGTTTAGTTCAAGTATATGAATTGACCTTCAAACTCTCTACTCCAGGCAAAGCCACGGCAACCTTCTCTCATCACTCGCGTAATTAATTAATTTATTGGGCATTGATATACTAATAATAATATTTTGAATCTTATCAAAGTGATTTTGTTTGGAAAAAATGCTGAAATTTGTTCAGCAGCCTGAACCCAAATTGCTCACCCCCACTCGCAACATTGTTTCATTGATTGATGATCTCTATAATTTTAATTTTGCTCTTTGTTTCTCACCTGTCACTGCGATACCCTTCAATCTGTCCAGCTAGCCAAAAACATGGCATTTGAGAGAAGAAAAACACTGCTGGCCCTGCTTGTATATAAATCATAATAAGTATGAAAAGCCTGAAAATGCATCCTATCAACAAAATAACAATAATTCAACAATAAGATCTATTATTGAACATCTGCAGCACATCACATTTGAGCAAGAGATGAGTCCGATTAGCCAACCAAACAAAAACCGCTTGAAGACTACTCTGCTGGATCCTTGGGCAGTAATTAGTTGTTATTTGAAAACTAAAAAATGGAGCAAATTAATTAAATTGCCTTTTTGCAAGCTAGCTACCACCAACTAACAGTCAATGGCGTGAAAGTTGAAGCCCCTACTCTTTTGCATCATCAATTGCTGATAGATTAAATTTGAGCCGTGGGCTGGCAATTTCCCAATGTATGTTTGATCATTTTCTCTCAAGAAAAAGAAAAAGGTATGTTTGATCATTTTCCTATAGAATTTTCTCTCAACTTTCAGGAAACTTCGTGGGTGTGAAGGAGAAGAACCCACGCCCCAGGTTTCAATCAATTTAACCCTTCTCTCTCTATCCGCATCAAAAGTCAGGGGTCGATAATAGTTATACGAAAGTGTACCACCAATGGCAGCCTTAAGTTCTGGTCACAACTTAATCGTTGGTCTCGTTATTTCTAAGATGAAATTCGAATGATATGCTAACCTATAAAGAGCAGTGATCACATGGGCATCTGTGATGCTGCTTGCAGGTTTCTCTTGATGCCCTCAATAATGTGGCAAACCATTTGCTCTTTTCAGTTGAGAGTTCTCTTTATTTAATATCTTACCCCTCAAAGAAAAGGAAGCCAATGACCGGAGCATGAGGTTATCACTGAAGCTCTTTGATGGCGCCTTTGCATATCTGCAGTCATATCAGAATTAGGTTGGTCCACGTAAAATTTGAGAAAAAAAAATCAATTATAATGATAAATCTTTGTAGTTACTATGCCAAGTTTGGTATCCATAAATTAATTATGCAGTAATGGTTGTTGCATAAGATAAGTCTCACTCATTTTTGACTGCCAACTGAAAATAAATTTAGAATCGCGATAATTCATAATGGCCAATGTCGTTGACGGTGGTGATTCTATATTAGGGACGCAGAATTAATGGTTAAATTGAGCACGCTGAAAACTGAAGATAAATTTGCTAACTCTTCGAACCGAATCAAAGCAAATTCCAGAAAATCCAAAGGAAAAAGACTCGTTAACTAGGAAGAATATTTCAGGAAAGCAAATAAAATAGCCGAAACAAAGGAAAAATCACAAACAAAAATCAAGGGCAGATCCATTCAATTTTTGCATCCAAACAAATCACAAATAAATAGTTGATTGGCGATTATCACGACAGTATCTCAAAAGAGGCCCCAAATCAAAGCCCACTAGTAAGATCCAATCAGATGACCCCATTCAATTTCTATATTGGCTAATTTGTGCATGTGAAAACAGAGTACAAAATTCTTCATTGAGAATATCCAAGCAACTGAGAAAAGATTCAGAACATTTACCTTGTCGGACTTCGTTGAACGGACGAAGAGATTTTAACGGTGTATCAGTGCAAGGAGACGATGAAAGGAAACACTTGTAACCCTTTTTAGATAAGCTAAAAAACACATGAATGGAAAACAGAGGAAACACTGGCAACACTTATATAAGAGGACACCAGAAACCTTGCTGAAGAAGACTCCTGCTGGCGGGGTATGTGGAGTTGGAAGGGCCATATTAGCACCATATCAGCGCAGATGTAGCCTGTCCTCGCCTTCATGTGATGATTGAGTATACGCTACACGCTCTTCGTGACTGTTCCGTTGTCAAAAGGATTTGGAATGAGCTGCTGCCGAGTGTTGATTATGATACATTTTTTCTCTTTGCCCTTACGTGAACGGGTGTTCCATAGTCTGAAAACTAATAGTCAGAAGGGTAGCAATGGGAAGTGGACTTGCATTTTTGGGGTAGCTCTTTGGAGGATTTGGCACTGGCGTAACAAGTATGTTTTTGAAGCTATAAATCCAAGTTTGTACATCCAAAACTTTTGACGATGAGTGTCGACGAGCATGGAAAGTCTCTTTTAATTAAAAAAAAAAAGAAAGATCAGAAACAAAAAGAAAAATAAACCACCACAAACTTTACACAAAATCTTCTGGGCTCCCCATCTCCAAATCAACACAAACCCAGATCTCCGAATTTTCAAAAACAACAATGTGAATTTTTACTCAAGAGACCATTCTACTACATATATATATGTATATTGTATAGAGAGGGAGAATGCTATATTTAGTTTTCTTTGCTTTCGTAATAATTTTGTAGTTATTACTGCAAAAGACAAGACATTTTAAAATATATCTATTGTACCATGTCAGCCGAAAAACAACAAATAATGTCATAACATGTGTGTATTTATTTTGTAAACTATCATGCAAGTAGTGGTTGTATTAAATTCAATTACACATGTCATGCATGTATTAATTGGTTGTAATATAACAGATGTATTCTAGAATTTCTCTTACAAAGACAAGACAACTACCTCACACGTGGTGTGCCCAACTCATCATCTCAATCAAGTTGAGAATTTATATTTACCTCGTTGGTTTTTTTTTTTTTAAACTCGACATTGATCACATTTTGTTTGGTTAGTACCTGAAATTCTAAACCCAGAAAGTGACTAAATAGTAAATAGGTGCCTTCATTAACTCTATACATTCGTATCATTTGTGGAACCAAACAAATTGTTCATGCTTAACAAATAAAAAAAATTAAGGAGCCAAAAAACAAAGTCATCACACAACTAATCCAAATAAACAACACCATTTCTCAATCCATATAAACCAACACATTTACAAAAGAGCACAATCCAAATGAATATTGAACAAATCAATCCGTTGTTTAATGAAAGTCGCAAATCCACAAATAAAGCTAAAATGAGAAAGCCTATCATTCCAATAGTGTTGAAATATACAAAAACAAAATATACCTTATAACATTGTAATTAGCACTAATGGCAAAGAAAATCAACAATAAAATTCTCTAACCATTTCATGCCATTTTTATGTTTAACCCAAAAAAACATAGTTGAACAAATGGAAACATTGATTGAGTTCATAATTGACAGATTGAAAGCTCATTTAATCTCCAATTCTCTCATAATTATAATTCACAAACAATGTCCTAGTCTATATTTAAGCTTCATTGGATCTACAGAGTCCTAAAAGCTCAACTAATGAAATTGTTTATCTATAATATTTTCATCGTGAAAATAAAAGAAGATTATCAATAAACAGAATAACAGAACATCAATCCCAAAAGAATCAAATGAAAGAATCCATATCTTGATCTTGTTAATGAAGCAAAATTGCCAAAACTGTGAAAGACGTTTGCTACAACGCCGTAACATTTCCGGAAAGAAGGGCTAGAGCCATAAAATCCTTGCATATTTACAAAAACACACATTAAAATTAAATCTAAGCTTTGCAATATCATAAATTAGTAACCAGTCTCATTGAATTCTACAATATTCCTACTTTTAGATCAATTTCTAGTAAGTTGTACATTTATGCTTGGCCTTAATGATTACCATGGTCAGTATCGAATAAGTGAAATAAAATAATTGAACTTAAAAGCACCTTGTTGGAAAGAAATTGATGCTAAATTACTAATGTTGGCCAACTGAGCCACTTACAAGACAGTTAGGCCCCAAGATCCATGGTCATGCTTATTCCATATATTAAAAAAAAATTGATAAAACAAACCTGAACAGCCAAGCCTTCATAAACAAGAATTTATAAAGCTATAGATAATACAGAATTATAGTTAAGTTCAATATATAAAAATCTCCTAAATGAATCTCGCTGAGAGATCTATTAGAAATCTCCCAAATGAATCTGCCACCCCTCTTGGTAGAGTCACTTTAATAATTGAAACTAATAGTATATAGTACTAAAGCTATTGGGAGCTTTCACAACAAAGAATTACTATGATAAAAGCACAATCCTTCCCAATCATGTCTAAAAAAAAGTTACATAATTATTGGTTAAGTGATAGTCTAATTAACTCTAACAAAGCCAATTTTATTTTCATAAATTAAAACTCAAAACTAACTAAAAAATCTTCTTTTAAAGAAGAATTTACAAAGTGCTTCTCAGAACCAAGTATCTTTTATTCCCTAAAGGGGAAAAAAATACAAATATGAACGCAAAGTAACTGGATACCCAAGAAATTGGATTAGTTCACCAAGAAACTCAATTATGCAATATAATCAATGCCTTCAATTAAAAGAAAAATGAACTCAAAAGTACCTGAATCCAGAAGAAGATATAAAATATTGCCCTTAACAGCTTAGCTGACCTGATTCAATTAATGATTAATTAGTAATTAAGAAAAATGACCACACATATAATATAAACATTTATCTTGAACAACTAAAAAAAAAAATTCAACTTATCATATAAGATTGTTTAACATATTACATCTATCTCATACAAGCCTATCTTATTTTCCCAAATTCCATTGCCCCACTAATTCATTTTAACCAGTAACATGTAATGTAAAATCAAATAATATGGCATTTAGATTATCATATCAAATGTGAAATTGACATTTAAGCAAATAGACAATGGGGATATAAACCAAAAAAAAAAATCAAATAACAGGTAAATGTTTCTTTATTTTTGTCGATAATTTAGGGATTCTTATCTATTTTCTTGTTATTTGAATAAAATAGGAAAATACCATAAATCAGGAAAGTAGATACACTCTGATTTTATGGTCCCTAAAATTAGCCCTAGAATTGCTCTATAGTTTTCCTCTTTATTTCCACCGATCACTATGTTTTGAATAATAAGGAAAAGTTCTATAGCTTTGTCTCTCTGTTTTTTCCTTTTTTGCTACATGGTATCAGAACTTTAGGGTTTGCCCATGAATTACAAAGTAGCCATGGTTGGCTCTAATTTGGCTTTCTCCGACGCTAACAGCACTGCGACATCCTCTGAAGGGATTTCCCATCCATCCCCAATGGTGCCTGTTAGTGAAAATACTTTACAAATAACCATTCACAAGTTAAATGGTAAAAATTATTTAGAGCGGTCGTAGTTTGTGTGTTTGGTGATTGATGGCAAAGGCAAACTTGGATATTTAAATGGAGAAATTCAACCTCTAGCTGTTGATGACCCAAAATTCCTACAGTGGCGATCATAAAATTCAATGGTTACTGCATGGCTTATTAATTCCATGGAACCTACTTTAGGAAAGCTGTTCATGTTTTTGCCAACTGCTCGTGATGTCTAGGAGGCTGTTAGAGAGACATACTCTGACCTAGAGAATAATTCTCAATTATATGAAATAAACACTCGGATGTGGCGGACGCAACAAGGTGATAGAGATATAATTGCATATTATAATGACATGATGATTTTATGGCAGGAATTGGATATGTTTGAAGTTGAGGTGTGGGAGAGTCCAAATGACAGCGCTCGATACAAGAAAAAAGTTGAGCAAAGTCGAGTGTTTGTATTTTTGGCAGGACTAAATACAGACCTTGATGAGGTTTGAGGACGAGTTTTGGGGCGAAAACCTCTGCCCTCTATTAGAGAAGTTTTTTTAGAGGTTTGTCGCGAGGAAGCTCGGAGACATGTGATGTTAAAGCGAGTAGAGGAACTAAAGACTGATCTTGATGGTTTAGCCCTTGTAGCTCGTAGTAATGAGCAACGAGGAGGCAAACAAAGGCCATGGTGTGATCATTGTCGGAAACCGTGGCATACACAAGAAAGTTGTTGGAAACTCCATGGAAAACTTGCAAATTGGAAGAAGAAATCAAGTGACGATGCTCGGCTAGTAGGAGATACTCGTGCTTTACAAGTTAGCACCACTAATCTAGAGCAGCAGTCATCCTCAGAATATCATCCTTTTACTAAGGAGCAAATGGAGCACCTATACAAGATGTTTCAATCCCAATCCACAAGAAATTCTAGTTCATCTTGTTCTTTAGCCCAATCAGGTAATTTTTTCACCACAGCCTTTACCTGTATCAATCCAAACACCTCCTGGATATTAGATTCTAGAGCAACTGATCATATGACTGGGTCTTCGTAGTTGTTTTCTTCTTATTCATCTTGTGCAAGAAATCAAAAGGTCAAAATAGCAGATGGTTCCTTTGCAACTATTGCAGGGAAAGGAAAAATTATTATTTCTCTTTTTTTTACTTTGAAAGTTCTTCATGTTCCTCATTTTTCCTATAATCTCTTGTCAGTTAGTAAATTAACTCGTGATCATAACTGTTAAATTAATTTTTGGTCCTCTCATTGTAAATTTCAGGATTTAACCTTGGGGAAGACGACTGGGGATGCTAGGCAAGACGGTAGCCTCTACCTCTTTAATAATGGTTCGAACTTTGGAAGGCAAGACTAGCAGACTTGTTTCAATTCTATTTCTATTTTCAGTTACAATGAGATTATGTTATGGCATTTTCGGTTGGGACATCCAAGTTTTCAAAATTTAAAGCAGCTATTACCCAAATTATTCATGAATAAAAATGCTTTCAATTTTTGATGCGAAGTTTGTGAATTAGCTAAACATTATCGTGCTGTTTTTCTGCCACAACCATACCAAAAATCAAAACCATTTACTATGATTCATAGTGATGTACGAGGCACTTCTAGAGTGGCAACCTTTTCTAGAAAACACTGGTTTATTACATTTATTGATGATTATACTAGAGTTACTTGGGTATTTTTGCTAAAAGATAAATCTAATGCTGAAAGTGTGTTTAAAAAATTTTATACTATGGTACAAACACAATTTCAAACTCAAATTAAGATTTTTTGTAGTGATAATGGCAAAGAGTTTTTTAATCATGTGTTAGGGAATTTTTTTGATGAGAAAGGAATTATACATCAAAGTTCTTGTAGCAATACTCTACAACAAAATAGAATGGCGAAAAAGAAGAATAAGCATCTCCTTGAAGTTGCTAGGGCCTTGAGCTTCACAACTAAAGTTCCAAAGTATTTTTGGGGAGAAGATGTTTTGACAACCACATTTTTTATAAATAGAATGCCTACAAGAACTTTGGGGTTTAAGACACCAATAAATCTTTTCGATGAATGTTTTCCAGCTTCAAGGTTAATAACAAGTATTCCATTAAAATTTTTTGGCAGTATTGCTTTTGTTCATAACCATGACTCTAGAAGAACAAAATTCGATCCAAAGGCACATAAATGCATTTTTGTACGCTATCCTACAAATAAAAAATGTTATAAATGCTTTGATCTAGTTTTGAAAAAAATATTTGTTTCTATAGATGTCACTTTCTTCGAAGGACAATCATAATTTTCATTTTCAAGGGGGGAAAAACAATAGTGAAAATGATATGTGCTTAAATGATTTTAATTTAAACATTGAATTTGATTGTATTAATAATGATGTTTTGCCTAAAGAAAATGAGAAAGGGAATCCAAATGAATTAACTGTTGAAAATTCTAGACAACCTCCGTTAATGCCATCACATAACCAAAATTCTGGAATGTCAGAGATGTGCACGAAACGGTATAAATGTCTTGTGTATTCAAAGGAGTGCCTCGAACAAAAAAAAGAAAAGGAACATTGTCCTACAACATCACCAAGAATCTGACCAGAGGTTGGATGATGAAAATTCTGACAAGAATCCTCCAAGTAATTTTGAGTTAAATTCCTCAAATCAAGAAGATCTTCCCATTGCTCTTAGGAAAGGTGTTAGGTCTTGTACTAAACATTCTTTATCCAACTTTATTTCTTATAACAATGTAACCCCTTCCTTTCGTGCCTTTATTTCACAAGTCTCTAGTGTGGTTATTCCAAATAATGTACATGAAGCTCTAAAGGTTCCTGAATGGAGGGAGGCTATTTTTGAGGAGATGAGACCTCTGAAGAAGAATGCTACTTGGAAAATAGTTGATCTACCACAAGGAAAAGTTGTTGTTGGTTGTCAATGGGTATTCACAGTGAAGTATAACTCTGATGGGTCCTTTGAACGATACAAGGCTCGACTGGTAGCGAAAGATTATACACAAACTTATGAAATAGATTATTCTAAGACTTTCTCTCCAGTGGCTAAATTAAACATTGTTCGTGTTCTTTTGTCAATTGCTACAATTCTTGACTAGTCTCTAAATTAGTTAGATGTAAAAAAATGTTTTCCTCAATGGTGATCTTGAAGAGGAAGTCTGGATGGAGCCTCCACCTGATTTTATCGAGAAGTTTGGATCCAAAGTATATAGACTTAAAAGATAATTATATGGTCTTAAGCAGTCACCTAGAGCCTGGTTTGAAAGGTTTACAAAGTTTGTGAAGAGCTAGGGCTATAGTCATGGACATGCAAATCATACTCTCTTTACAAAAGTCTCCACCAAAGACAAGCTCTTGGTTTTAATCGTTTATGTAGAAGATATAATTTTGACAGGAGATGATACAGAAGAAATGAGCCGATTAAAGTTGTGTTTAGCTAAGGAGTTTGAGATAAAGGATTTGGGGCAATTAAGATATTTATTGGGAATGAAAATTGCGAGATCAAAAAAAGGTATAGTGGTGTCACAAAGAAAGTATACCTTGGATCTCTTGAAAGAAACTGGTATGAATGGGTGTAAGCCAACTGATACTCCAATTGAAATAAATGTGAAGCTTGGAGAAGTGAAAGGAAGAGTTCATGTGGATGCTAGCAGATATCAAAAGTTAGTTAGGAAGTTAATTTATTTGTCTCATACTCGACCTGATATAACTTTTGTTGTAAGTATGGTAAGTTAATTTATGCATTCTCCTTGTGAGGAACATTTTGAATCTGTGTTTCGAATTCTTCGTTATTTGAAAGCAACTCCGGGGAAATGTTTGTTTTTTGGTAAAAACCAACAAAGAGGAATTGAAGTTTATACCGATGCAGATTGGGCAGGTTCAATCACTGATAGAAGATCAACATCCGGATACTGCACTTTTATATGGGGTAATCTAGTTACTTGGAGGAGCAAAAAGCAAAGTGTTGTTGCTAGAAGTAGTGCAGGAGTTGAATTTCATTCAATGGCTCAACGAGTGTGTGAAGTACTTTGGTTAAAACAGGTTCTAGAAGAACTTAAACAACCATTTAGTCTCCCTATAAGGTTGTACTGTGATAATAAATCATCTATTAGTATAGCTCATAATTCGGTGTTACATGACAGGACAAAGTATGTTGAGATTGATAGACATTTTCTATTCTTTCATATTATTCAGAAGCTGCTAAATATGATTGTTGGCGTAAGGCTATGGAAGAAGAACTTCAAGCTCTTGAGGACAATCACACATGGGATATTGTTCATTATCCGACTAATGTTAAACATGTTGGTTGTAAATGGGTCTACTCAATCAAGCTTCGTTCAGATGGTTCTCTAGATCGCTATAAGGAACGACTAGTTGCCCTTGGTAACAAACAAGAGTATGGGGTCAATTATGAAGAGACTTTTGCTCCAGTTGTCGAAATGACTACAGTCCGTATGGTTGTTTCGATTGCTACATCACAAGGCTGGCCACATCATCAAATGGATATTAAAAACACGTTTCTTCGTGGTGATCTCAAAGAAGAGATTTACATGGTTCTACCACACGGCTTGCCTTCCTCCTCTTCTTTAGATGTCTGTAAGTTGAAGCGATCGCTTTATGGGTTGAAGTAAGCTCCCCGGGCTTGGTTTGATAAATTTCGATTCACCTTACTTCAATTCTCGTTTAAGCAAAGCCAATATGACTCATCTTTGTTTCTTTGCAAGACATCTACTAGAATTGTTCTTCTCCTAGTTTATGTTGATGATATTGTTATTACTGGGACATATTCTGTCTTAATTGCTCAGTTGCAACAACATCTTAAAGCCTCATTTCATATGAAGGATCTTGGTCCTCTTACTTATTTCTTGGGTTTGGAAGTTCATTATGATTCTTCAGGGATTTCTTTGAATCAACATAAATACACATAAGATTTGCTTAAATTAACTGGTCTTCATGATGACTCTCCTGTGGATACTCCACTAGAAGTCAGCACAAAGAATCGTAGTGAGGAAGGTAAACTCATTTATGATCCTACTATCTATCGACAATTGGTGGGAAGCTTGAATTATTTGACTATTACGAGGCCAAATATTTCCTTTGTTGTCCAGCAAGTAAGTCAATTCATGCAACATCCCCGTCATTTACATTTAGCTGTTGTTCGTTGTATCCTCTGATACCTTCGCGGGACTCCTAGCCGTGGATTGTTCTTTCCCGCTGGTTCTTCTCCTCATCTTGTTGCCTATTGTGACGCTGATTAGACTGGTTGTCTAGACACTCGATGATCTATCACGGGCTGGTGCACGTTTCTTGGGAATTCCTTGATTTCTTGGAAGAGTAAGAAGCAAGATCGTGTTTCTAAATCTTCAACTGAATCTGAATACCATGCTATGTCTGCTGCTTGTTAAGAGATTATTTGGCTTCGTGGACTTCTAGCCGAGCTTGGTTTCTCTCAATCCAATCCTACTCCACTCCATGTTGATAACACTAGTGCTATTCAGCTTTGCTACAAACTCGGTTTTCCATGAGCGCACTAAGCATATTGAGGTAGATTGTCATTATATTCGCGAAGCTTTGGACACTCGTATTATTTCTCTTCCTCATATTTCCACTACTCTCTAGAGAGCTAATGTATTTACCAAGGCTATGACACGAAAGCATCATCAATTTCTTGTGAGCAAGTTGATGCTTCTTGATTGACCAACATCAATTTGAGGGGGGATGACAACATATATCAAGGCATAAATTATGTATCATAGCTATATATATATATATATTGTAATTAGGAGTATTTGTAATTTCCTTGTTTAGATAGATCTAATTGCTAGAAATTAGACTAGATTTGGTTGATGTAATAGCTGAAAATCAGCTTTGTAAATCTCTATAGTTTCTATATAATGAGAGGCACTCTCACAATGAGAGACATTCAATCCAATTGATAAGAAGAACACTTGCCAAAAATTTCTTGCATTGTACAAATGCCTTCAGCAGCTTCAAACCATAACCAGTAACCATTGTAAAATTTTTTTAAAAAAATCAGATTATTAAACACATGGTCCCAAACAATTAAAATCGCTAAGAAAATAACTTAACAAACCTCATCAAGGCCAAAATCACATCTTTTTCCTGAAGGTCACCGAAATCCCCATCAAACTTTTTATGCAAAGTGACACAAGAGGTTACATTTTTTTCAAAAAAAACACCCACTAGATCGTGGATATTGAAATAGAAATTGAAGAGCGCAGACATGAAAAATCAGTGTAGAGTGGAGATTAGAGATCGATAAGCACTAATTTTTTTTTTAAAGATATACGGTAGCGAGAGTTAAGAGAAGGGAAAGAAAGAGAGGGAATTGAAGATTTTTGGTTCTCATGAAGTAAAATATGAGTATTTATACTTTTAATAAAAAAAATTAAAAATCTTCAATTTTACAGATTAAAAAAATAATTTTTGTTCAATATTTCATTTAGCAGCAGTTTGCCCACCAAAAAAATTTTCATGTCATTTTAATTTACTTATCTTAGTAAATTAATTTAATAGAATAATATTTATTTGTATAATTTGTATTATAAATGCTACTTATTTTTAATTGCTATATTTCAGTGACTCTTGATTTTATTATCTAAAAAGTTGTAATTATGTAATGTTTAAAATTTATAACAGTAAATATAATAAATACAAGATTATTTAGTTGTATTAAAATTGTAATTATGCTTGTGGATGGCACGTGGTTAAGGGTTTGAATCCCATGTGAGGAGGAAATTAAGTTGTTACTATATTAACTAATAAAAATATAATAATATCTATAGTCATGGGGCATAATTGTCCAAAAAGATGTATATGTAGATTATAGACTATATACACATTCTAATCATAAAAACCTAATATTGATAATAAGTATCATAGTTGAGTTCTTTTTAATCAATGGTTACTAACAACATAAATAATAAGTTTAATACTATAAATCATTAATTACAATACTACTAAAAGCAATAGATGAAAAATTAATATTACATTTAATGTATAGTAGTGTCCGTTATAAGTATTTAGGAAAAAAATGTGGTAACTTGATAGTAGTGAATAAATGTAACCATCAAAATAATGCAGTGTAAAAGAATGAATTAATTTTACATAAGTTTGTATGAATTAGTTTGCGTAAGAGATCGAGATACCATATATTTGTCTATACATATCATATAATAATATTAGCCACTAATATTAAATCAATAATAATAATAAATAATATTTTATCGTTAATTATAATGTTTGGTCCAATTAACAAGATAATTGTTTGATAATTATCTAATAGTTGAACCAAAACTATTCTCATATTAGTGCAGAGGCTTGAATACTCTATATGCATTATGGATTGATTTCTTCTAAATATTTGAAAATAAAAATGATTACTATGGGTCTAGATATTCATATTACATTTTTCCAACAAAAGATTAATAAAATAATATGATAACTTTTTATGTAAAATATCATTAAATTTATAATGTACATAATAAAAAATATTTAATAATTTATAATTTATAATTATTTACTTATATTATATAATATTCTCATTAGCAAGAAGTCACATATTTTGAGAAAAAAAATCTAATTTATTTTCATATAAAGTTGAGGGGGTATTTGATATTGTTAATATTTAAATTGATTATTTTGTTATTTTCTTAAAACTAGGGTATCTGAATGATATTTACCTTTAATATTTTTCACTATCACCGAGTGATATAAGGGGCAACCAGTGGCGGTTATAGAACCCATTAAAAAATAATAAAAAGCTGCTGTATCTGTATTATAAGCGGATCTTGGGATTAGATTTGTTTTTCTTTTCCCCAATTTTAGTTTATGTATTTTTCAATTGAAAACTGATTATATTAAGTTAATTAAAAATAAGCCGGATCCGGATATCCAGCTTTCCGGATGTAAGCGCACCCGGATCCGGATCCGGATTCATGCGGACATCAATTTTTAAACTCCAAATCCGGATTTTGGGGATCCTTGCAGATGCAAACCGGATCCGAATTTTTTTGCCATCCCTAGAGAAAACTAATTGGCACTTACATGCCAAAAAAGATGGATAGAATAACAACCAGTTTTTGCCCAAGTTTTGGCTAACGGGGAATAACAGTGTGAGCTCAAAAAATGAATATAACTAGTTGTATTTTTGAACGTAGAAGAACCTTCTCACTTATGTGGATATATAATTTAGGGGTGGGCAATAGTTGGTTCGGTTCGGTTCGGTTCAGGTCCCGAACCGAAACCGATCGGTTCTCAAGATAATGAACCGAGATCGAACCGAATTTAAGAACCAAATTGAACCAAAACGGAAGATTCCTAAATTTGGTTTGGTTTGGTTCAAATTTTTCATTTTTTTGATTTTACAGTTTTACCTTAATATTATCATATTTTATACTTTGCACCTAATTTGAATTGAACTTTACAATTTACACTTCCATTAACTTCCAAGTTTCAACTATACTCTACACACATAATATTAATAAACTATATATGAATAAACAAATATAAAATCCTCAAATCAAAAGCAAAATAATAAAAATCCCAATGTAAAATAGTCACAATTCATAAACACGCTTAAATTTAAAAGTCTACTACAAATTATAAGTCCATGGCAACCCAATATATATATATAACAAGTCCATAATATAAAATGTCCATGCCAAATTGCCAATATCAAATTGCAACCTCACGAAGCTAGTTAAGTCATTAATCATTCTGCCAAATAAGTTAAATAACAAATATTATTTTTAATTTTTTATTTATAAAAGCATGATACATTTGTATATTTTTAATTTTTGTGACCAATATTTTGTGGCAATATGCACCACGTATAGCCACGATTTGATTTCATGGCCGACAAAGCTATTTAGAAACAAAAGTTTTCGTGGCCAAAAGCAATATATATAGCCACAAAGTTATTTCGTGGCCTATGACATTTTTTGGTGACAAATGTTTCGTAGGTAAAACTATAATCTTTAGTCACAACTTTTGTGACTAATATTGTGGCTAATTGAGGCGCGGTATTTCTGAATGAATGCGGAACTTTTGGAAACAATCTTTATATTCGTGCCAAAACACAGATTTTTAGCCACAAATGATTTGTGGCAAATGGATGACTTTAATATTTATAATTTGACTAAAAAAATTTAGCTAAAAAATTGCTTCGTGGCTAAAAAAATCGTGGCAAAAGGATCATTTTCTTGTAGCGAGTAAACAAAATAACAATAAGCTAAAGTAATTCAATTGAATCCTCTATTATTATCTTCCGATGAACTCAAAAAGAGAGTAAGTGATAGGATGAATAAATCCTAATTTATCAACAATATAAATAAAGCCCCCCAAACTCAATACTTACATATTGCATGGTAACTTTATTCGCTATTGATAAGAATGAAACAATATTAATAATCGGTCAAATAGTGATTGTTTCCATCTTAATTAATAATTAACAAAAATTGATTGTTAATCAACATAAAAATTGATTGACTCAGTATTTACTAATCTATCATTATTCCTAAATTATATCAATTGTGTCATTTTCTTTTTCATATTTCAAATACTTAATATAAATTAACTTTTTGTGCTCATAAATTAATAAGAGTGAAATTTATATTGTTTTTGAAAAACTCTCGCCTGTAGTGATACGGTGGGTTCTGTGTATAAAAGGGAGGAGTTATACCTGCAGCACTATTTAGCCCATCAGAAGGTGCAGTGGTAGCAATCCTCAAAATCTCTTTCTTTAAAAAATAAAAAATAACATTTGATATTACAATTTTTATAATTTTTTACAATTGCCAAGTTATTAATTACAGCATGGTGCAAGGACGGATATCTGTGTGCTTGTTATTGCTCTATATTTGTGGGGAAAAAACAAAAGATAAAAGATAAAATAAATGATAGAATCGACAATCGAACCAGCACTGGCTCAGGGTGAGGCCCAGCAGCCAAAACTGTAGCTGAATATGTAGGGAAGAAATAGGCAATGGCATAGCACATTATTATGTTTGTTTACCCTAACAAAGAAACGATGCTCAAAAAAAAAAAAAAAAAAACTGCAATATTGTAATGGAATCAATGGGAGAAAAAAGTGGCAGGCTACTTTGGGCTTGCTTCTTTTCTTGAGAATTCTTTTTATTTTTCCATCTTTGTTGAAAGTTCTGAAGTCCCATAAAACTATAAAAGACTTAGTTTCCAATTATTTCAAAATTTTGAGCCTCTTTTCTCTCGAAAAGCAACATTGATTTGTCGCTTATTTCTACCAATCAATTAGGCTAGGTTTCCTTTTCTTGCAAATTAATTCAATAATTCGATGTAACAATTAGTGCCAAGTTTGATTGGTGATGGGCATAATATATTAACATATTTCCTCTATATTTTTATATTAGTTAGTTTCTTAAATAATTTTAGATGGCTAATTTATTTTATTGAAGATTATGGAATAAATTGTGCTTAAAGAAATCAAATTGGAGAAAAGTCAAATATTATTTTGATTTATTATTAATGGGCTCATGGCTAAATTAAATTAAATTACTTGACTTAATTGTTATATTTATCACTAGATATAGATTTTAAAATTAGGTAATTAATAATTAAATAATTATTACGTTGAACTGTGTTAGATTCTTAGATACGGGTAGCCTTAATCTCTTAAATTCTCAATTTGCTTGCCTATTTAGTTCTAATTTTCTTAAACAAAAGATTTTCTTTCCAATTAGGTAGAATTATAATTAACTTAGATTAAATTTTATTTTTCCAAATATTAACAGTTTTTATACTTTAATAGACTCATGCATTTACAAATACATTAACTACGTGCTTTTCTCAAGTTACTTTAATAGACTCATGCAGTTACAAGTACATTAACTACGTGCTTTTCTCAAGTGACACGAATACAGACGCACACACATATGTACATATACACATACGTATACACACTTACTGCCTACAAACCCATGTACATTTTAAATTCTTAAAATGAACATTTACAAACTGTTTATAAAACTGAGAAATTTGCACCCATACATTGACTAAATTTAGTGTTTTGTCAGCACGCCTTTTGCTCCAACTCAATTTATTAGCGATCTGATACCAAAAAGAAAAAAAATCATAAGTTTCTGTTATATAACTCATTACATTACATGGAAAATCTTTTAAAAATGAAAATCGAAAGATTATACAAAGAAAATAAGAAAATCTCAGCTGCTGATGAACAATGTTCTTACCTGACGTACAATTAATATATAAACACTCAAAAAAAAAAAAAAAGCAAATAAAAAAGAGATTTTTAATTTCAGAAACTCATAGTAAAATATAAAATGGTGGAATCATGTTCCTGAGGTTAGGGGATAAACGAATGACGTTTTTTGAGGATCTGCTGAGATTGTTTTCTTAATAGAATTGGACTTCTGAAAGGGCAAAACTCTAAATTCTTATGGCTTCAGGAGGAGGTATGTTCTTAAAAATAAATTTTTACATGTTATAATATCATTTATTTATTATATAGTTAATGTGAAATCTTAGAGTTACTTTAAAATTCCTTAAAGAGATAGATATAGCACGAAACTTTGCCCTACAAGACGGATTATTTCCCCTCGAATATGATCATTGACCATAGGAGACGAATCCCTTCAATTTAGTCTTCTACATTTGAGTCTATGGGTTTTGGTACTGTTTGGCTAATCTGCCAGGGACGCAGCGAGGTTGTCACAGCCCAGATCAATACTGACCAGGAAGAATATGTTCAATAAATTTGGAGTCACACGTGGGAATGTAAAAACTCCGGCATAACAAAATATATGTTTGTACATGTACATGTATAATGATGTTACTCACGTTATAGCAAATAATACTGTCACATTATATTGTTGGATAAATTCACAGTTTTAACACTATTAGCAACGAACCACATAATTTTGTGATGTATCTAGTTGCTCATACGAATCGTTCGGTAGACAAAGAGTCTAAGACTCTGCTCACCATATACTTAATTGGTGAAGTTACTCACCATAGGAGCCTCAATCATGTAAAAGTAACTAGTGGAGGTCATGCTCTTCGAGGAAGCACACACAGAGGCGTGTTGCGTAACAGTGTATTTTTGCTTCTTTTTTCACTTCCTGTCGTACAATATCTCCACAGCAGAAGTAGTCTTTTCAAACCACCATTAATACAACGTGGGATTTTACGTCCCTTTCCGTTGATTCCACTTGGAGCACTTACAAAAGCGACATCCAAATAACGCACTTGTTTTCTAACGATTTTTTTTTTTTTGGACATTCTCAACTATGAAAATGACCTTGTTAGTGTATAAGTTTCCAAAATTAATTACCATTTCAGAAATTTATATATTTGTTTCGAACATATCGCATATGTTTGTCTAGAAAATAGCTATATTTTCGAAGCAATATTCCAATATTGTAATCTTAAGTATTGATGTGGTACTCATAATCAATTTTATAATGAGCGTGTGAATTTTTTTTTTTAATTTATTTTATGATCAAATAGATTGCTTCACTTCACTCAAGATTATGAATATTGATATATTACTCGGAAAGCGTTCTCAGGGTCTGGCCGAGTAATGTTCAAATAATTTTATTTAATTAACCACCCAAATTTAAATTATTAGAGAAATAGAGGATTAACATATTCATTTAGTCTTTGTCCATCCCTCAACCTTTTAATAAATTAAATAAAGAAATAAATAAAGAAAAAAATACTACTTCAAAAGTGTAATATTACTCTATCTATAAATAGAGGAGTTGATCGTGCTAGAAAATGCACCAAACCAGTTTAGCATAATTAAGCAGAGCTGCAGACACATGGAAATGTCAAGGCCTGATCATGTGGTTCTCTTTATAGATCAACAACGCCCTACAAATCCATCCATGCAAACTGAGCTTAACAAGGAACCTAATAATATTCTTCCATTGGAGAAAAAGTCTCTCAGCTTCTCAGCTCCTGATCTTCAACAAATCCCAGATACAAGGAAAAATGCCCTACGCCGTCTCAGCTTCTCAAAACCCAAATCAAGATTACAAGAGCGCAACTACCCACTCACTGCACACAACAAAACAATCCCTGAATCCTACGAAATCGAACCCTTTCCTGATGACAGCAACAATATTTCTTCAACAGATGACAATGACGATGAGTGGGACAAAGAGCTTGAGGATGATGCTGAAGATGAAGATATGGGAACTGAATCAAAGCAGCAGAGAAAGAAAAAGAGGAAGTTGAAATGGAGACTTTTTGTGGAATTGGTATTATTTTTCATCATCATGATTGGTTTGATATGTTCGCTGACAATAAAATCTATCAAGATTGAGCGGAAATGGGGCCTTGAGATTTGGAAATGGTGCTTAATGGTAATGGTAACCTTTTGTGGCCGCTTAGTTTCAGCTTGGGTGATGGGTTTTGCCGTCTTCTTAATCGAACGCAACTTCATGCTTAGAGAAAAGGTACTCTATTTTGTTTATGGCCTTAGAAACAGCATCAGAAATTGCATGTGGTTGGGTCTTGTGCTTCTTGCATGGACTTGCATCTTCAACGAGAAACTTCACAAGAAAAACAAGATACTTGAGAAGGTGTTTCAAGCATTGGTGGCTGTGTTACTTGGTGCAACAATTTGGCTAATCAAGATTGTGTTAGTCAAAGTGTTGGCCTCATCTTTTCATGTAACCACATACTTTGATAGAATGAAGGAGAGTGTGTTCCATCACTACATTTTGGAAACTCTATCAGGTCCACCAATAATGGAGGGATCAATGGCGAATGATGAAGAAAAACAAAACCCTAACCATAACCTGAGTGGATCTATGTCATTGCCAGCAAATTGGAAGGAGGGAAAGTGGAAGGACGCGAGGAATGTTTACAAATCGAAGAGGTTTGGGTCGAGGAAAATCGACATGGAGAAGCTGAGGAAGCTGAGCATGGAGAGGACAGCATCAGCTTGGAGCATGAAGAGACTGGTGAGCTACATTAAGTCTTCGGGGTTGTCAACGATTTCTAAGACTGTTGATTATTTTGGAAATGCGGAATCAGAGATTACAAGTGAATGGGAAGCTAGAAACTCTGCTCAAAGGATCTTTAAGAACGTAGCCAAACCCGGTGCGAAGTACGTTATTCGTTTCTCTATCCCCCCTTACTTGTGCATATATAACCAGTGTTGTTATGTCGTATCGGTTTATACAAAAATAATTTATATATATGCACGTATATATACTTTCACATGCATATAAACTAGTGACTATTAAAAAAATGATTTCTCAAAATTTAGGGTTCTACTTTCGTTTATCATAACATATTGAATTTGATCTTTGGAAATATTACTCCACAGCGCATGCATATGTGCACGCATACTTGCAGATGCATGTGCATATACCATAAGCTAATGACTTTCAGAAAAATAAAAAAATGCTTTCAAAAAAATAGGGGCTGTGTTTTTATTAACAAATCATAATATAATAAGGCAAACATTTGTTTATTACTTATATTTTAAGTGTTCATTTTGTCTTCATATTTTGAAAAGTATCTTAAAGTACCATTTTAGCTAGACATGTGACATTCTTACCTTTGCTTTTTCTTTACTTGTACAATAATACCCTGGCAATAATATTCTTGCATTGATTATCTAAAAAAATTTAATTAACAAATTAATAAATAATTATTTATTAACAAATTAAACAATAAATATTAGTATAAAAGAGCTAGTATTTTTTTGTATCCATGCAACAATTTTACTAATAATTCATTTATAGATAAAGTAATATCAGCCAACTTAAAGCAATGTTCAATATCCTTACAACAATTTTACTAATAATTATTTTATTAAAAAATTAATTTACCAAATTAATCCTAAAAATAAAATAATAACATAAAAATTTATGACAGATTTTATATTACTTTTAATGCTAATTTGATAAATTAACATTTTTTTTTCTTTTCGTTAATATGCTCAAGAAGGTAAGAATATTGACAGAAAAAGCAATGGTATGAATATAATATATTTAACATCAGTAATATCTTGAGGTATTTTTTAAAATATAAAAACTTAATTTTAAATATAAGATTAAATAAATATTTTTTTAATATGATAATATATTGAATTTGAAACGTGCCTTTTCTATTTTATAGAAAATTGAGCACAACTGAGTGGATGTCTTGATCCACTGATGAGAGCTTAGTGGGAGCAACACTAGTGCTACCTAGCTGGTGGCCGCTCGCGCACTGTCATAGTGCTCGAGTAATTCTTGGAAAGGTCTTGTGTGGTCCAATTGGATAGATGGTGCATACAAACATTTAACCAATCTTCATATAAGGTCCAAACAAAATGCATGACGAGGATATTGGTGGTGGTCCAAGTAATCACTTAGCCTATTTTTGTATGGAATTGTTCTACCAACTTTAAATGGTTCTATGGCATTCACTGGTCATGCATTCGTCAGAAAAGAAAATCCAACTATTATGAGGTATTAAGGATATTTAAATCTTCTCCTCGAAAAAGAAAAAATAATATTTGAATCTTTGTTGACATGAGTTGTTGGAGGTTTTAATGATTTTAATTATGTCAAACGTGTATGAATAATTACGTAAGCTTTTGCTTCCAAGAACTTATTTGAGCGATTTTCTAACAATTTTATCTAGTTGACTATGTGAGTTTGAATTTTAGGACATAAGAATTAAAAATTAATTTAGACTTTTCTCACCCCTCTCTCTTTTAAAAGAAAGATACAAAATAATAATAATAATGATGATGGTGATGTTGATGATGATAATGATGTAAACTTTTGAAGATTTTATATTACATATTTATTTATAACCACATATGGTTAATGAAAATTTGATTACGGTTCACACTCTTATCTAATAACTATTAATTATAGTTTGCTATTTAGCACAAGGTCATTAGATGAATATAAAATCTAAGTCCAAGCGTATGAGAAGCCAAATATATATATAGTATGGTATACTCTTTCACTAACTAGCGTTTAAATAGTGAATACTTTTAGTACTAATTAAACATTAGCTACATATAAATTAATCAATAAATGCAACATTAGTTAAGTACTTCATTTACATCTCAATTTTATAACGTAAAATCTCTCGCTAGTTATATTGTTAGATCCAAACTAATTTTATTTTTATGAGGAGGTTATAAATTAATAAAGATGTAGTTGTGAAAATTAATGTTTTGACTTCATTATTCTTAGTGCAAGTGTTATAGAATTAGGGTATGTACTATATTAATAATTAATTAAAGGAATGTGTCAAATCTAATATATAAAAAATGATAAAAGAGATATATAATTTTAAAAACCTAGTACATGTATTTATGTAGTGTTGCGAATAGAAAAATCATCTTAAAAGTCTAAATTTTTGCATTCTCTTTAATATTTTTTTAAATATAAAACTTTTTAATATTGTACGTTGTATAAATCATTGTCTCAAACAACTTTAGAGAGAATGCTTTGTTCAATCTTAAACCTTTAAGAAATGTAGCATATGTTTTTGAATATCTAGATAATTATTAATTTGTGCATATAAGTTCTTTAAGATAAAAAAAATTATAACTTATTATAATGTAGGGTTTATTCTTATGTATAATTAGCACAAACTGAATTAGAACTTTTTATGACTTTGAAGGTTATTTCTATATAGAAAATCACTATAAAGAGGTTTTATTATATATAGTATAAAGGAATTTATATATTCTTTCACTCTTTCTTTCTTTTTTTCCCGTCAATTATTGAAGGTTTATTGAAGAGGAAGATCTAATGAGATTCTTGAAGAGGGTTGAGGTTCATACAATATTTCCTCTCTTTGAAGGAGCCCTTGAGACTGGAAGGATTACAAAATCTTCATTCAGAAATTGGGTGGTATATATTACATTTTTTGTTTTCTAATTATGATATTTATTAACCACACATTGACCCAGGGAATTATATATAAATATTATATTTATAATTTGTCATTTAATTACTTCAATTTATATTCTTAACACACATGTTAACAAGACCCTATAAAAGAATGAAAAATGCTAAAGAGACAAGTGTACTGACATATTGCAGACAAAAAAATACAAGTTAAAACCGGTGCCATTTTGCCTTGTTTTTGTCAATATTTTGACAAATTCTTTTACCTGAATATCGTTGCTCATGTAATTAATTATTTCTATTTTTTAATGGGCAGGTTCGAGCTTATTTTGAAAGAAAATCATTAGCACATTCGTTGAATGACACAAAAACAGCAGTGCAGCAGCTTCATAAATTAGCAAGTGCAGTGGTGATAGTGGTAATAATAGTGGTGTCTCTCCTAGTGATGGAGCTTGCAACAACAAAAGTTGTATTTTTCGTATTAACACAACTAGTTCTTGTGGGGTTCATGTTCCAAAACACTTGCAAGATGGTTTTTGAATCCATTGTCTTCATCTTCGTCATGCACCCTTTTGACATTGGAGATCGTTGTGTCATTGATGGTGTCCAGGTAATTAATTAAAGAAAATTGATATTTGAACACCGAAAGACACCAATCTGGATGACAGAAATGATAACACTTTGCATGCCCGGTATCATTTTGGTATGCTACAGTGTTACTGTTGAATGAACAAACGAACAATGATTAGTAACACTATTTCTGTCGCCCTGGTATTGTCTTGGTACTCAAATATCAGTGCTCTTAAATAAATAGTTATTTAATTTCTCTTTTATCTTAAATTTTAACTTGATGCATTTATTGTGAATATATATGTAGATGGTTGTTGAAGAAATGAATATATTAACAACAGTGTTTCTTCGGTATGATATGGAGAAAATTTACTATCCGAATGCAGTTTTGCTCACAAAACCAATAAGCAATTTTTACAGAAGTCCAGAGATGAGTGATAATGTTAACTTCACCATTGATATGTCCACATCAATGGAGACCATCATTGCTCTTAAGAAGGCCATACAAGTGTAAGTTGGTTAATTTATATTACTAACCTTCGTTAGCAAACTGACATTTTCCACTTACAGTTTTTTAGTTTTACAAGTTACCCAGCTCCTACACCCTTCATAAATCATAATATGTACTTCGTTACTCTTTTGAAGGTCAAAATTTGAATTAAAAAAAATATATGGTTAATTTGTCTGTAGCTAAATTAAATTTTTCTGTTAAAGTTTTGACGTCAGAGATGCATCGGAGTACTATAAAAGCTAATAGGGGTAAAACTCAAAAACTACATAGAAAGAACTGTCGTGTTCCCTTTGATTATTCAATAACATTTAGATGTTCCTGATGCATGCGTGCGTTATTTATCAATAAATGCAGGTATGTCGAGAGCAAACCCAACTACTGGAACCCTAAGCATTCGGTGATAGTGAAAGAGATAGCTGAGCTAAACAAGTTGAAAATGTGCCTGTCTGTGCAACATACAATCAATCACCAGAACTATGGAGAGAGGAGTATCAGGATATCAGAGCTTATTCTCGAGCTCAAAAAGATTTTCGAGAATCTGGGCATCAAGTATCATCTTCTTCCTCAGGAAATACACATCACCCAGCTCAACCTCGACAACTGGACCATGCCATCACACACTTAAGGCTGTCCCCGGCAAACTTCTCAGCTTGCTTTCAATAATTCAATGTTAAGGATGTTCTATTAAGTGATTCTCCATCTTGGTCGTCTGTCTTTCAGTTTGATACATTTTGTTTGGTTGGAATAATAAGAGAGGTAGTGTGGTAATATTTGAGACTCTTGAAATGTGCACTACTGAAA
Organism: Citrus sinensis; assembly: GCF_022201045.2. Classification (NCBI taxonomy): domain Eukaryota; kingdom Viridiplantae; phylum Streptophyta; class Magnoliopsida; order Sapindales; family Rutaceae; genus Citrus; species Citrus sinensis. The sequence continues at coordinate 18,042,355 of NC_068560.1, forward strand.
TCTTGATTTGTCACTTTCAAGTATGAGCTTCAGAAGCAGATCAAATGGTTAAATCAAATAAAGATATAGCTTATTAAGTACATATGATGTTGAGCAACAATGCAACATTATAAACTCGTTCTGACATTACAATCTAATATGTGATAGGACTTGATACATACAATGCAAATAATTAGCAACAAATCTTCCCCTAATCCACATTTTTGGGATAAGAGCATGAGATGAGCTTTTGTGTGGGACTCAAACTCACACCTTCAGTGAATCGCAAAAATTAATCGAGCACTACCATCTTTTTCTTCCAGTACTAAAATCAATTTTCAACCAGTCTCTTCAACTTTTGAAGTCAATGATTCAGTTGCAGTCAATGATCGAGAATCAATTAGCATGCCTTCTCAAAAGGAATAGTACCCAATTCATTAATCCATGGAGTTACCAAAATAATTTATTTATATGATTATTAATCAATGATTTCGTACATAGCTAGAGCTACCCTCACCATCGAACTGTATATAATTTTAGGGAAGAAACAAATTTGAGACAAGAGAGAACAACTAAAGTCCCTTAAAAATGGAAACTTTATAATAAGCATAAGCTTGTATTATCACTTGCCTACCCTTACCATCGAACTGTAAATATCACTAACCTTGACAAGAGATTAACACTTTGCCCTTTACAGTTTGGACTTTGTTGATTAATTAATATTACTAACCCTGATGGGAGAGTAGCAGTTTTCTCTTGCAATTTAGAGTTTTTACCACTTACCTAGTCCCTTCAGTTTTCATAATATCTCGTTACTCCTTTAATGTCAAAATTTAAAAAGCAAAAAATGGTTGTTTGCAAAAAGCAAAACGTGATAACTAATTAATTAACCTAACAACTCAATCAACCAAGCAAGTAAACAACTCCTCAACATAGTAGCAACCTTTCAGATCAAATTAACCAGCAAGCACACAAATCACATAAAAGGTTAAAAGGTCACAAGCTAAGACTAAAATTTTCAACTGAGAAATAGTTTTCAATAAGTTTCCATTTCCAAAATATTTTATAGGGAATAAAAGTTTGACTCAATGAGAATCTAAGTATAGAATGTATGCTTTCAAGCTATAAGCAACACCAAGAGTTAATAGTCCCAACATTTTCATATTCACCTCATAACAATTATACCAGCCCAAATAAAAAGAGGTTGGCAAGTCAATCGAAATCCCAATTTTGTGAAATATTGAAATCAATTGGGTTAGGTTGACAAATACAGAGACAACATGTCAGCCTGAGACATACAACACAACTTAAGCAGAGAGCCACACAACACAACTTAAGCAGAGAGCCACAGATAAACAAAAACACATTAATAATTGAAAACTCCGCACAACTTGTACCTGAAACCATTAGCAGCAACCTTAGAATCAACACTTTTCTTGGTCCTAGCAATAAACTTAATCAGGCCCTCATACCAACTTCTTGCGATATCCACATACCCCTGCAATTCCTGAAAATGATATGTAATCATACCTGCAGGATAGCGAGATCCCTGACTTACAGCCTGGATTAAAATTTCCATCACTCAGGTTGAACTTCCTGGAGCGTTATTATTTTGCTAGAATATCAATATATCAGTATTTTTTTTTTAATTCTTTTGTTCTATTTCTAATCAAATCAAAGTGGAAAATTTTAATTAATTAAAACAAGCACAAACATTAAAGCTATCAATGTCCTGCTATATATACACAGATTTTTAAGCAAGTACTATCTTTGATAACAAAAGGTGATCAAACAAACGATATGTCTTAATCAAGTCATCAAGCTGCAAGTTTCCTTAACCTTTTTTAAAAATAATAAATAAATAAACTTTTTCAACATTTATTAAAAGCGTACCGATTCTACCGAAGCATTAAGAAGGTAACGAAAGTGTAAGATAAATGACATCATAAAATGTTTGTATGGTGGAGGATGGTCGATGATTCATCAAATTAATCTCTGTATCAAAAGATTAAACTGTTGAGTAATGAAAAGTACCAGCTCAGCTATCTTCTCATCCCTCACCCTGGGGCGAATCTCCCCAGCTGACTGACACGAGCATATTCCTAGTAATACATCTTGTATGAGCATGCCGACTGGAAACGAGTACCGACTAGAGGTGCATACCGACCAGGTACTGATCACTCAGAGAAAGAGGACACGATCTCACTAACTCACGACAGTTTCGCCATGTCCCAAACCGCTGGGGAGAACATGACGCCCCACGTTTACCCATGATTCGGTGGTTGGAGACCCATGAAGGTCCGTCATCACCCGAAAATGAGGGGCATGAAGAATACTCAGAAAAAGTGGGATGAATGCCTATAAAAGGCCAAGAAATCGATCAAAAAGGGGACACAAAAATAGAGGAAGAGGGGAAACTCTGCCAAATTAATATCAGAAATTCTTATATATGAATCCTTGATACATTTCGTATTGAGAATATTGCAACTAATCTGTACAACACAAATCATACAGTTTTCCCGTAAACACCTTGTACTAATTTAAGTATCGGAGGGTTTACGCCGGAAAAACCACCGGCGTCTCTGATTTGTTTCTGTGAACGCGGGCCTGGAAGGAAGAAAAAGGGTGATTTGGGTCCCAAGAGATCGGGAAATTGCTGAAGCTGGTGGATTGCAGCCTCTATTTCTTTGTCAATACAAGTGTTGGTGAACCAATCTAGTCGGTCAAAAGGCGACCAGATTTCAGCATCAACATTTTGACGCTGTCTGTGGGGAGCTGGATAAAAAGCTACCACCAAGTTAGTAATCATCAGAGGAGCAGCAAACGATCGGATATGGATGTGATAATGAAGGATGCCCTAGGGGGCGACAATGAAACGGGCGAGATGATCACTCTCCGAGAGATAGCAAATGAGGCTAGAGAAAGAATGATGCAAGAGCGAATGGAATGGATGGAAAAGAAAATAGAGACTCTCACAACCATATTGCATGAGTTGAGGGATGAGCAGAGAAGGGATTATGAGACCACCGCGATGAGAGATGAAGCCATTGCAGAATCCAGCCATCAGAGGCGTAGACTCGAGGAGATTCCTCCGTTAGGGGAGCAACCTCATGGGGTGCATCCCTATAGAAGTGCAATTCGGATCCCAGAAGAGCACGTGGATGAAGGGAGAGACCAATCTTGCTTTGGGCGGGTTCTAGGAATTGATAGCCGAGGAACAAATGCTAAGGAAAGTGAGCTCAGATAGCGGCTGCATAGCGTTGAGCAAGAGCGTGACCAGGTAGCTGCACATGATCCTGATCGGGCTTTGGAATTGGAGGAAGAGGTGCGACGGTTGGCGCAGGTGATGGATGAGATGTAGAGTAAGAGAAAGCCATTGAGCTGGAGGATAATATTGGATGATGAGTCTCCCCTATCAGCCAAAATCATGGGAACTGTAATCCCGAGGGATTTCGCTTTCCCGACCTCAAGTACTCCGGAAGAAGCGACCTACTGGTGCATATTGAACGTTTCAACGGCATGACAAGTGTACAAGGGTTAACACCAGCTCAGGGGTGTAGAGTGTTTCCATTGACATTGGAGGGGCGAGCCAGAGAGTGGTACCGTAAGTTGGTACGCGAAAGTATAAGGGGGTACGAGCAGAGCGGTAGCCCCGGTAGCCAAGCAGTTTCGCAGAGCGGTAGCCCGGGAGGATGATATGATGGAGTTGATGAGAATGAAATAAGAGGAGCACGAATCTCTTCGGGATTTCGTGAAGAGATATCATCGGACCGTGCTTAATTTGGGGGCTTTCAATCACCCACAAGCACTGAAAGGGTTAAAGGAATGAGTAAGGATAGGCCGATTGTGGTACAATATGAGGAATCTCGTCATTCAGAGTTATTTAGCTGGGTATGAGCAGGCGAAGAGAGATATAGAAATTGAGGAGGAGAAAACAGCGATGATAAAGAGTGAACAATTGGAGGAGCTGAGGCGAAAAGAGAAGAGGATATCGACTGGGAGTGGGTCGGGAAAACGAGCTGGGGAACCATCAATAATGGGGGGAGCATCAGCTTAGCCCCACCCCTACCCGATAACTCAAAGATCACAACAGTTCCAACACAGCTGAGCTCAGCCCCAGCACCCCCCGTTCTAAGAGTGGCAACGAGAATTCCGGCAGATGGCTGCCCATCCCTATCATAATGCTCCTATGGCGTTGAATGCAGTTAACCCCAGGGCAGGCCGACCAAACCAGCCACCCCCAGTACCAACCTGAGATGATTTTCATGATGGCTGAGCAGTCCAACTGATTGACCAAAGCTTGGCATACAAGCAGTACACCTCGTTGAAAGTTTCTATGAAAGAATTGTATGATAGGATTGAAGGACGAGACCTGCTGTATCCCCCAGCTCCTGTAACCAAACCAGCTCATAAACGGGATAAAAGCAGGTTCTGCAAGTTCACGACACTCATGGTCACACTATCGGCCAGTGCCGTGATTTAAAAAATCAGGTAGAGGATCTGGTAAGAAACCGATACCTGGATGAGTATGTAGATGAGGCATTTTCTGTCATAAAATCACAATATACGATGGGGGATGGAGCTGAAAGGAGTCTAGAGCGTGAACAACCAACCATCCGAGTGATAGCAGGGGGGCCGACATTGGCTGGAGATTCAAATAGTGCTTTTTACTTTGCCGGCAGACAAGAGAGCAAAGGTAAGGCAAGTTCCTATCATTTGGATAGATGATGATGAAGAGAGTGTCTTACACCCCCCCCCCCCGAGGATGCACTGGTGATTAAGGCGACTGTGGCGGGTAAAGATTTCCAGCAAATATTGGTAGACACGGGCAACTCAGTCGATATACTTTTTAAGTCAACCTTAGATGAGATGGGAATTACAGACTTAAAGTTAGAGCGGACAAACATATCCTTGAAGGGATTTGGAGGAGGTTGATTGACTCCCATGGGGATTGTCGAGTTACCGATTACTGTGGATTTAAAGCCGTTTGAAAAGACAATGATGTTGGACTTTGTAGGGGTAGAAGAAAAAAGCCCCTACCAGATGATACTTGGGCGACTATTCATGAGGGTAAGCTAATGCGTCATGTCCACGCATTACCTAGCGTTGAAGTATAGAGTGAACGGAGTTGTGGGTGTGATGAAAAGTGACCAGAGGATGACAAGGAGTTGATATGCTACAGCTGCTAAGGAAACATTGTAAATTACCATGCTTGATAGCCGAGGAGATTCCAAAAAGGGACGCCAGGAGCCAATTAAGACCTTGGAATAGGTGGTGGTAAGTTAGGACGATCCGAGCAGAACTGTAAAAATCGGGTTGAGCTTGGGTGAGGCAATAAGAGGTGAGCTGGTGAAGTGTCTACAGTCCCATGTAAATATATTTGCCTGGTCGCATGAAGACATGCTAGGAATTGATCCCGGGATGGCTTGCCATAAGTTGGCAATCAAGAAAGGTGCAAGGCTAGTGAGGCAGAAAATGAGATGTTTTAACCAGGAAAGGTACGAGGCCATAAACGCTGAGGTAGAGAAGCTTTTGCAAGCAGGATTCATAAGGGAGGCTAAATACCCAAAGTGGATTTCCAATGTGGTGTTGGTAAAGAAAGCCAATGGGAAATGGAGAATGTGTGTGGATTTCACAGACCTTAACAACGCATGCCCAAAGGATGGCTTCCCCCTACCTAAAATAGATCAATTGGTTGACTCAACGGCGGGCCACAGTCTGCTCAGCTTTATAGATGCTTTTTCTAGATACAACCAAATACCCATGGACAAGCATGATGAGGAGAGTACCACGTTTATAACTAACATGGGTTTGTTTTGTAACAGGGTGATGCCCTTTGGCTTGAAAAATGCAGGGGCTACCTATCAAAGGTTGGTGAACAAAATTTTCAAGCCATTAATTGGTCAAACCATGGAAGTGTACGTGGATGATATGATTATGAAGTCTAGAGAGCCAGCAGATCATGTACAACATTTAGAAGAAAACTTTGACTTGTTGAGGAAGTACCGTATAAAGCTAAATCCTGAGAAATGTGCATTCGGCGTCAGTTCGGGTAAATTCTTGGGATTCCTGGTGAGCCATCAGGGAATAAAGGCTAACCCAAAAAAGATACGAGCAGTAATCGAACAGTCAAGGAGGTGCAGAGTCTCACGGGGAAGCTGGCAACACTAAATCGATTCATTTCAAGAGCCACGGATAAATGCCACATTTTCTTCCAGATAATAAAGAAAGGGAGAAAAATAGAGTGGACGGTAGAGTGCGAGGAGGCGTTTGGGCAGCTAAAGGAATATCTCGCCTGCGCCCCACTACTATCAACTCCTAGGGAGGGCGACGAATTGTACTTATATTTGGCTATCTCCAAATGGGCTACCAGCTCGATATTGGTTAGAGAATATGAGGGAAAACAACATCCAATGTGCAACATCCAATGTACAACATCAGCAAGGCCTTGGTAGACGCGGAGACTAGATACCCCGCAATAGAGAAATGGGCACTGGCCTTGGTTACAGTAGCACGTAAACTCAGGCCGTACTTCCAAGCGCACTCAATAATCGTCATGACCGACCAACCTCTTCGGTTAACACTCCTGAAACCAGAAGCGTCGGGTCGCTTAATGAAATGGTCGGTGGAGCTGAGCGAGTTTGACATAACTTACCGACCCAGAAGGGCTGTTAAAGCGCAAGCCTTGGCTGATTTCGTAGTGGATTGTACAGAGCCGAAGGAAGGGGTTCAGAGGAAGCAATTGGTTGAGCAAGAAAAGCTAGAGGGGGTGTGGTTGGTAATGGTCTATGGGTCACGCAGTGAACAAGGGTCTAGAGCAGGAGTGGTAATACGAAGCCCAGAAGGGGCCAAAGTGTCATACGTAATGAAGTTTGAATTTCAGCTCATGAATAATCAGGCGGAATATGAAGCCTTCATCACGGGGCTCGGGTTGGCACACGCACTACGAGCGAAAATGGTAGAGATCCGAGCAGATTCCCAGCTGGTCTGCAATCAACTCAATGAGCAATTTCAAGCAAGGGGAAAGAAGATGAAGCTTTATTTAAAGAAGGCAAAGCAGATGATTGGTCTCTTCCGAGAGGTAGAAGTAAAGCAGATAGCCAAGACAGAAAATTACCGAGCAGATATGTTGGCCAGAATGGCCGCGATTGCCAATCCGAAGTTGCCCAAGACAGTCCCATTAAAAGTGAGGACTTCGCCAAGCATAGGGAATGAAATAAAAGTAATGGGGGTGGACACCAAAAAGTCCTAGAGGGATCCAATTCTCTTGTACATCTGTGACAACATTATACCAGAGGATAGAAAATAAGTAAGGAAATTGAAATGTCAAGCAGCAAGGTATATGATGCTTGATGGGGTGCTTTACTACCGAGGGTTCACCTTGCCCCTGTTGAGATACTTAGACGTCGAGGAAGCTGATTATGTGTTAAGAGAAATACATGAGGGAATATGCGGCAATCATTCGGGGGCAAGGACTTTAGCGTTCAAAGCGCTACGACAGGAATATTTTTGGCCAACCATGCACTAGGATGCGAAAGAGATGACCAAAAATTATAAAGCCTGCCAAAATTTCTCAGATATCCCTGCTCAGCCCTCAGAGAAATTAACTGTTATGTCATTCCCTTGGCCTTTTGCCCAGTGGGGGATTAACCTGATTGGTCCATTACCCAAAGGCCGATGAGCTGCAACACATGCAATTGTGGCTATAGATTATTTCACAAAATGGGTGGAAGCGGAAGCCCTTAGACAAATCACGGAGAAGAAGACAATTGATTTTATTTGGAAGAACATCATTTGTAGATACGAAATTCCCTATGCCATCATAACGGACAATGGGAGGCAATTTGACAACCACAATTTCATAGAGTTTTGCCAAAACTTGGGCGTAGATTTGAAGTTTTGTACCCCGGCACATCCCCAGGCAAATGGCAGGTAAAGGCAGCCAATAAAGTTATAAAGAAACTCTTGAAAACCAGGCTGGGAGAGAAGAAGGGAGCTTGGGTCGACAAATTACCAGGAGTGTTATTGGCCTACCGGACAACCCACAAAACCGCCACGGGGGAAACCCCATTTGCTTTAACTTTCAGTCATGAGGTAGTAATCCCAGCGAAAATTGAGTGGGAACGCATCAGACAGAGTATTTCAACGAGGAACAGAATGACGAGCAGATGTGTAGAAGCCTAGATCTGCTACAGGAGAAAAGAGAAGAAGCCTCGCAGAAGGTAGCTCAGTGTCAGTAAAGGGTCATGGGCTACTACAACCAAAATGTATGCGTAAGGTAATTCCGAGCCGGGGATTGGGTGCTTAGAAAGGTGAACCAGAACACGAGAGATCCTAACCAGGGCGTCCTTGGTTCGAACTAGGAAGGCCCGTACAGGGTAGTGCGAACAACTAGCCCAAGAGCCTATAAGCTGGCCTACCCAGATGGACGAGAAGTAAAGAGGTCATGGAACGCTGAACACTTGAAGAAGTATTTCTAGTAAGCAAAATATTTTATAAGGTTTCCTTTCATTAAAATATTTCTACTAGATGTATCATGGAATTGTGGCACATACATGTATTTCAATAGAGATAAATTCAACTCATAACTATCTTGTTAGAATAAATTTTACTAAGGCAAATATATGCCTATTCTTGCTCGGTCGTCTAAAGGACCAGCAGGCAAATTGCGAAATTCGCTAAGGCAAAAGAGTGCCTACTCCTGCTCGGTCGCCTAAAGGACCAGCAGGCGTATTTTACAAAATTTGCTAAGGCAAAAGAGTGCCAACTCCTGCTCGGTCACCTAAAGGACTAGCAGGCAAATCCTATAAAATTCGTTAAGGCAAATATGTGCCTATCCCAACTTTGTTGCTTAGGGACGAGCAGGCAATGTCTACTACGTTTTCTAAAGCACAAAATAGTCTAAGGACAAGCAAACACAGTTTCCAAAATTGCTTTCCAAGGTAATCCATAAAGAAAAGTTTAACAAAAAACAATGAGAAAAATGCTACAAGTTTATAAAAGTTTTGATAGTCATAAACAAAAAAGAAAATTTATGATTTACATGAAGAGAAAAATTCATAGATTATGAGGCTCGACAACTTCAGCGGAAGAAGGATCTGCAATCTCAGACAGAGAGGGGCCAGCAGCTTCCGGAGGAGCAGGTGTTGACTCATGACCTGCACCCAGAGATGGGTTTCCTGCCTCCTTCTCTTGCGCCCCACTTGAAGGAGCCATGCCTTGATCTTGGTCCCCCAGGCCCCTATCCCCCTAGCCCTGCTCGGCCGTATACTTCTGCACACATATCTCCAGCTTGCTCATGTTCAGCTCCGGATATTCCTCTTTAAGCAAGAATATGATGCATTTATAGCAAAAGGCGATCCCAGAATGATACTCTGCATCAAGTCGGTCGTCCACCTCAGTAGATTTACCCTTCAGCTCGGCTATCTGCTTGTTCAAGGACTTGACTTGCTCCTCATAGGTCGTCCTCAAAGTGTCTCGCTCGCTTTATGTAGCCTCGAGATCAGACTTCAAGTCACCAAACTCACTCTCGAACTTAGAAGACTTAGACTCAGCAACAACAACCTTGTCCTTTAGGTCCAGAACCTACCTATGCAGATCGAGCATCTTTTCCTTCGACCGATCAGCGGATTCAGCCTTTTTCTTCAGGTCCTGATTCTTCGCTTGAAGCTTTCTCTCATGGCGCATAGACCTGTTCTTGTAGTAGGAAACCAAAGTGGCAAGCTTAAAAGAGACCCTCTGGACAAAGCCAGCTAGCTCGCCGAGACTCATGCTCTGAATGTCTTTGACCATTTTGGGCCCAACCGATTTGGCGTAATCCTTCTGATACGGGGTCAAATAGTCGCCTTGGTCCCGAGGCGGAAGCGGCGAGGCTCGATCTCCGAATTGAGTGCTGACCCCAGGTCTCTTGTCACGAAGCTTCTCTTCGCCATTCTTTCGAGGCGGATGAGGGGGCAAAGCATGAATAGGAGCTTTGAAAGTGTTGATATTACTTTTCTTCTGAGGAGCAGGAGCGCTGCTGGAATCACCTGACCCCCAAGCACATTTCCTTGACATGACACTAAAGATCTTATTATCCATCCCAACAACAACGTCCACAAGACCAGATCCGAGGAGATTTGTCGGTGACAGGAGATCCTGACAGTGGGAGGCATTCACTAGAGCAGTTTCAACCTTGAGTAGCGGGTCTTCGTTAAGTTTACTGATAAGGCCCCACGAATCTGAAAACATAGACAAGGTTAAAGAAATAAATAAGTAACGACCAGGGACGAGAAGCATAAAGAAAAATAAATGACCTGGTGTGACAAAACGCATTGGAAGGTGAATATCACCACCAAGCGAATAAATCACTAGGCACCAATTCCCCCCAGCAAAGAAGAATTTGTTCTTCCAATTTTTACGCGAGGAAGGACAGCCGACGACTGGTTTCCTCTTTGCAGAGCTCGACATAAAGTAATATCAATCTGCCTCTTTAGGACTGCTCCTCAGCTGATGCAAATGTTTTACTTCCATGAGGGAAGGCTCTCCGAGCTCACACCTTTCCCACAACACAAACAGGGCCAAAAGAACCCTCCACCCGTTTGGGTGTAGCTAACTAGGAGTCAAATGCATGCCACCCAGTATCTTAACAAAATAAGGTTGAAGGGGCAACCGAACCCCTAGCTTGAAGCTTTCCAAATGCAGAGTCACATACCCCTTAGGAGGCCGACTGGGAACATCACTTTTTCCGGGGATAGCGAGGAGGACATTCTCAAGGATATTATAGAGGTTTCTTAGCTTGAGCAAGTCAGTATGGGTAGTAGCACATGTAAGGTAGTCGATGGGGTAAGCATCTACCTCAATCTTATGACCGAGGTTTCTTTTCTTAGAGGGTCTGCTCGGCTCGGAACTACTCTCCTCCTCATCACTTTCTTCCTCAGGAACCTTAACCCCCTCAGAGCCGTGGTTCTCACCAAAACTCGATGCTTGTCCACCACGGTTCCTCATAGGTTCATAGTCAGAAGAAGGCAAAATGGTCTCTGAACGGGGGTACTCAAGGGTATCCTTATTATAGGAGGGACCTATGCTGCTAGAAGGGTGTTGGGGGTCAGTGGGTCTTAACAAGTTGGGGTATGAATCTATCTCTTCATCACTATCATCTATAATTAATTTTCCCCTTCGTCTTGACATAGTGAAATCTTAAAATGAAAAATACAACAAATCTAAGTATATTGGTGCAAAAGAACAATACAGAATCCAAGCAACAACAACCAGAAAAGGAATTAAAAGCGATACCTAGAATAGATCAGCACTAGTGGCGTTGCTGTGACGGAGAAAGGGCCAGACAAAAGGAAGTCTCCGGCATAGAAAGCACGTTTTGAGTCAAGAGAAGGAGTTGGCTTATGGAAAAATGACAGAAAACGAAACGCAATAAAACTCTCAAATTAGGGATTTAAGACGAAAGAGGGAACAGAGGCGTTTAAGTTATGCGGGTGTCAGTTCAATCGTCGCGTATCAACGATAGATAAGCCGCCGTTTCAAAATTCAAATATAGAAGGCAGAAAGTGCCACGTCATTGGCCATTAAGACGACATGATGGGATGTCAACCCAGCTACGTAATGGATATGCTCACGAATGCCCATACCTAGGTCAAAAACTCTCTAAGCAAAAAACATCACCTCGGGTACATCACAATAAAACAAAGACCAGGAGGATGCTACCCGAGGGTGGCCAGATTCAATTCTTAGTTTCTAGTCTCAACTCGTTTCACTTGCAAGACTAGAAACAGGGGGACTAATGTTGAGTAATGAAAAGTACTAGCTTAGTTATCTCCTCATCCCTCACCCTGGGGCGAATCTCCTCAGCTGACTGACACGAGCAGATTCTTAGTAATATATCTTGTATGAGCATGCCGACTGGAAACGAGTACCGACCAGGTACTCATCACTCAGAGAAAAAGGACACGATCTCACGAACTCACGACAGTTTCGCCTAATGCCCCACGTTTACCCATGATTAGGTGGTTGGAGACCCATGAAGGTCCGTCATCACCCGAAAATGAGGGGCATGAAGAATACTCAGAAAAAGTGGGATGAATGCCTATAAAAGGCCAAGAAATCGATCAAAAAGGGGACACAAAAATAGAGGAAGAGGGGAAACTCTGCCAAATTAATATCAGAAATTCTTATATCCGAATTCTTGATACATTTCGTATTGAGAATATTGCAACTAATTTGTACAACACAAATCATACAGTTTCTCCATAAACACCTTGTACTAACTTAAACATCGAAGGATTTACATCGGAAAAACCACTGGCGTCTCTGATTTGTTTCTGTGAACGCAAGCCTGGAAAGAATAAGAAGGGTGATTTGGGTCCCAGGAGCTCGGGAAATTGCTGAAGCTGATGGATTGCAGCCTCTGTTCCTTTGTCAATACAAGCATTGGTAAATCAATCTGGTCGGTCAAAAGGCGACCACATTTCAGTATCAACATAAACTTTACCAATAAATGTACAATATAATCGTAGATCTATTCATAATCAATCATCATTAATGCATTTACTTTTTGTTATAGTCATAATAAGTTCCACAGCTCTAGAGAATTCTTTTGGTCTACATTCGCCAAATAATTTTCACTCATGAAGTAATGAAAAACCAGAAGGAGTGATTGAACCAACTTTCCAGTCCAGTCCAAATATATCTAGTTCGTGTAAATTAAAATTTCTGGATGAAATTTGTTTTTGAATTTCTCTTGTGGCTTTTTTGTATGGGGAGCCATGTTAACTAGAGTGATGCAGCACAGCACAGGACATTCATATAAGGGCATTGGCAGCCGTAGTAAGGAGCTATTGATACCTCTGATTGGCTATCAAGTTTCAGCTTGTTAACGAAGTACTTTACATAATCGAACTGTCATATTCCCGTCTCAGAAAATATATACGAGAGATCAATTAATTCAGAAATTACTGAAATAAGTAATTTAAAAGATGAAAGAAGAAAGAAAGATCACGTGGGAGATGAAATAAAATTAATTAAATTTGGTTCCATTGTAGCTATTTGGTACTTGAAGCAAGACTGGTTGTTTGCATTGAAAGAGAAAAGAGAAAGAAAGATTAATTTCATCAATACAATTTAATTAATTAATTCTGAAAAATGCTAGCTTTAATTTTAAAACAATAAGCATATAGTAATGATGAAATTAATAAAAAGAAGAAGATGATAATTTCACGTACTAGTAGGCGCCGGAATGGGGAGTCTTTGTAGGATCAATGATTCTAAAATCAGAACTTGGGCCAGGTAGGGGTTATGGTAAGAAAAGCCGAACCTTTGGATCCAAAATAAAAAAGGGAGATTCATGAAAATAAAATTTTCAACAAATTTTCTTTTCATAGAAAGGATGAAAATTTAATGCGCCGATTATTTATGTTGATTCATTTGGTTGTATAATGCACGACTGAAGGTTGTACACAGTTTTCTTGTGATACACTATCTTTAAAATTACATGACTTTTATACCATTATTCCTCTAGCTTTAACACTTTAAATTTATACTCGTCATTTGTTCTATCCATTCTTCATTAGATACATGTACATAAATCATGTCAATTAGTATAATAAAACTACTAATACCAAATTTTATATATAAATAATTATACAACCTACATGATTTACATGATCTACATACACAAAATCACGTAGTTGCGTAGGTCACCTAGCATCATCGTGCCACCACATTTAATGTATTACAAGACTTCGGAATCAATACACAACATTACGTGTAACTCATAACATTTTCGCCTTCAAGACATGTTCATCATGTACATCATGCTAAAGAAAAAGTAATTGATCAACATAGAATGTATGCAATTTGACAAGATGTAGGAAAATTAGTAAAAAAATAGAACATTATAAAATGTAGAAAAAATAGCCATATACGCATTTTTATTAAAAAATATATAAATAAAACTTAAAGACCCAATAATATTAACATACCTTCTTAGTTTGTTTAATCAGTAATGCCCTTTCTTTCAACAAAAAAGGTATGGGGGTGTTAAAAATGTGAAAAAGTAGTTTTATTTGTTTGAGAGGCTTTGAAGGATGATCTAGTGTATAAAGAGAGAGTGTGTAATTCATTTGATATCTTCATGAAGTGCATTATATACTTACTCGCATTTTTTAGGGTATCAATATAATCTGAAAAATGGAGGTGTTTACATAATTTTTAACTATTAAAGGGTATTTAATTAAAAACCTCCCAAAAACTAGTGTTATTTTATTTCAACAAAATCCTTTTTTAGTAATTTTTAAAATAAAATAACTTAGTTATTTAATAAAAAATACTACTGCTAATTAAAATAGCATTGTTTTGAAATCTTATAAATCCACATAACTTAAGCATGACTTAATTATATCTATTATCTTTTTATATTGTTAAGTTATAAGTTATGGATTCATGACATATGAATTTATGTCACAAATCTCTAATGAAGTCAAAATAGGTTTGTGACACAATGATACAAGTCATAAAATTTCTGTCATTATTTATTTATTTATTTTTATTTTTATTAAGTAGTGATCACGCAAGAAAACGCGCAAACCAACAGTTGAAGAAATAGAAAATAGATGTTTGGCTAACAAGAAAATAAAACTGAGATTTGGAAAACTTTAATCCTTTATTTCCACAAGCTTAAGTAACTACTAATCGATTACAAGCATATATATACAAGTGTAGCTGCTTAACAGAAGTTTACCAAAACTAACTAACTAATTACAAATTGGATTAACAAACTTATCACGTGTATGAGTACAAGCAGCTACATAACCACCTGGTGCCAGCTGGCAGTACATGTCATCAACTTGTAACTGATTATAGAAGCTTCTGTGATCCTCTTCTCTGTGATCCTCTGCTTGACTACAAATATGAGCTTCCTTAACACCAGCTAGTAAGTGAACAGAGTTGCAGAGAGATGGAAATGGCAGGACCTGATCATGTAGTTCTCTCTGTAGACCAGCAAAACGCTAACAACCCGTCGATGCAAACTGAGCTCAATAGGGAACCTAACAAAATTCTTCCATTGGAGAAAAATTCTCTCAGCTTCTCAGCTCCTGATCTTCATCAAATCCCAGCTACAAGGAAACAAACCCTACACCGTCTCAGCTTCTCAAAACCCAAATCAAGATTACTAGAGCTCAATTATCCACTCACTGCACACAATAAAACAATCCCTGAATCCAACGAAATCGAACCCTTTCTTGATGACAACAACAACAGCAATATTTATTCAACACATGTTGACGACAATGAGTGGGATAAAGAGCTTGAGGATGATTCTGAAGATGAGGATGTGGGAACTGAATCGAAGCAGAGAAAGGAAATAGGAAGTCCAATCGGAGACTTTTTGCGGAATTGGTATTATTTTTCATCGTTATGACTTGTTTGGTATGTTCACTGACAATAAAATCTATCAAGATTGAACGGAAATGGGGGCTTGAGATTTGGAAATGGTGCTTAATGGTAATGGTAACCTTTTGTAGCCGCTTAGTTCAGGTTGGGTGACGAGTTTTGCCGTCTTCTTAATCGAACGCAATTTCATGCTTCAAGAAAAGGTACTCTAGTTTGTTTAATCGAACAGCATCAGAAATTGTATGTGGTTGGGTCTTGTGCTTCGTGCATGGACTTGCATCTTCAATGAGAAACTTCACAAGAAAAACAAGATGCTTGAGAAGGTGTTTCGAGCATTGGTGGCCGTGTCACTTGGTGCAACAATTTGGCTAATCAAGATTGTGTTAGTCAAAGTGTTGGCCTCATCTTTTTATGTTACCACATACTTTAATAGAATGAAGGAGAGTGTGTTCCATCACTACATTTTGGAAACACTATCAGGACCACCAAAAATGGAGGGATTAATGGCGAATGATGAAGAAAAAAAACATTAAAAAAAAAAAGAAGAGAAAACCTAACTCTAACTTGAGTGGATCTAAGTCATTGCCGGCCAATTGGGAGGAGGGAAGTGGAAGGAAGTGAGGAATGTCTACAAGTCGAAGAGGTTTAGTAGAGAGAAATTGACATGGAGAAGCTGAGGAAGCTGAGCATGGAGACGACAGCATCAACTTGGAGTATGAAGAGGCTGGTGAGCTACATCAAGTCTTCAGGTTCGTCAACAATTTCAAAGACTGACAATTATTTTGGAAAAGGCAGAATCGGAGATTACAAGTGAATGGGAAGCTAGAAATTCTACCCAAATTATCTTCAAGAACACAGCAAAACCCAGTGCCAGGTAATTTATTTCTCCATCTCTGTTTCCGCCTTTTTATGTGTGTGGTGTGTGTGTGTGTATAGAGCTTTCTTAGAATTTATTAAAATTCAGAATATATATATATATATATGAATGATGGTTCCCATATCTTAAAATTATTATACCATAGGGTGTATACAGTGCATATTCTATCACATTATTGCATCATATGGTGTAATGACATTCTCCTACTTTATTGTGCAACGGCACCACGTGACAAACTATCATTGGTGGTGTTGCTTTGAAAGTCTTGTGTGGTCCAATTAGTTAAGTGGTGCATACTATACAAACATGTAATCATAGGATATGGTCCAAATATCATTGCTCTGATACTAATAATATATGGTCCAAACCAAAAGCATGAGAAAGACATTTGTGGGGGTCCGACTCCTCATTTAGTTTATTTATTGTACGGAGTTATCCTTCCAACTTTAAATGGTTCTATTGCGTTCATTGGTCATGCATTCGTCACAAAAGAAAATTCCACTCGCTTATTTGAGTTTTAAGGATATTTTATGTACCATGTCTATTTATAACACAAACATATATATATGTTGAACTGAGTGTGTGTAGTAAATAACATTTGGGGTGACAATGACTACAAAATAAACAAAAGAATCACTTGAAAAATAAAATAAAAAGTGAGGATCTATGTTGTGCCTCTGGCTATATTGTCCTTAAAGACCTTAATTGTTGAGACTTTTCTACGTATTATGTTGTCAACATAAAAAATGAACATATTAATCACTTAAAAAAGTTGTCTTTTAACCCGAAACTGATAAAATAAAATCACTAATTTTCAAGCAAAAATAGTTAATATTACACTAAGCTAATCATTCTAAGGATTGAAAGTCCTTATTTTTTAAAATATAGATTTGGAATTTACAACGTTGTAAAATCCTTTAACAATATTGTAAACTGCTAAAAAATTATTTTTTAACATTGTTAAGGTCTTTTACAAATGTTGTAAAATTTTGAATCCATACTTTAAACAACGGGAACATCCGCACTAGAAAATGGCTCAAATATTAGCTATCAATTAATTAATAGATTCCACATTAATTAGGTTTTCTAATATATTTCCGAACTTAATTGTATGTATATATTAATATTACCGAATTTATAGATACTCTTTTACATCATCATCATCATCATCATCATCATCATTATTATTATTATTATTATTATTATTATTATTATTGCAAGTATATTGAAGAGGAATATTTAGGGTCCGTTTGGTACAGCTTCTTGAGTAAAACTTCTACAAGTAGAGATTTTGATAAAAAAAAAAAAAAAAATTGTTGGGTGTTTGGTTGTCAATTAAAAAAGCTCTTTGGAGCCACTAGACTGTTTGGCTCCACAATATTAAAAGTGTTTTTGTGGAGTCAAATTATCAAAAAGTATAACTAAGAGAACTTACTTTTAAATGATAAATTCAGACAAATCATGATATGTCTTATCTAATATCCTCATTTTACACAAAAATTTAAAATAAACTTCAATTAAAATTTAAATAATCCTTCATAATTCAAAATTGCAATAATAAACTTTATCAATAAGCACCAAAACTTTCAATTAAAAAGTTTAAACCAAACTTCAAAAATCAAAACAAATCCTTGCAAACAATGAAAATGTTAGCGATGCATAAGAAGAGTGACAATTTGATCACACTCTCGGTCCATAATATATATATTGTTTTGTGTGGATCGCGTGTCCATGTGAAACATTAAACAATAGTAAAATAAATTAATAGGGTGAAAAAGTAACTAAAAAGTGACTGTAAAGTGAAGAGAATAAACAATTCATTTTATGAAAAAAAAAAAAAGCATGAGAGACAAAAACAACAATAAAGAAAGCATGAGAAAAATTGAAAAATGTGTCTACTGAAGCTTGGCAAAAAATGATGGCAAGTGAAAGAAATCTTTGTTGTGTAGGGTTTTATATATACATTAGGGTTTTTTGGAGCTAGTGAATTATTTTTAGGGTATTTTTATAATTTTACATGTTTTAAACAAGCTCCAAAACTCTACTTGAAGAAGCCCAAATTTTGAGCTTCTCCAAGTGGAAGTAAAATGACTTTTTTACATTCCAAAACCTCTACTACAAATGCAACTAAATAACTCAATATTTTTTCAAAAGAGTTTTTGGGTTTAAAAAAACTCTTTGGGCTAGTAGAGAAGCCCAACCAAACGTAGCCTTAATGAGATTCTTCAAGAAGGTTGAGGTTCATAGCATATTTCCACTCTTCGAAGGAGCCCTTGAGATCGGAAGGATTACAAAACATTTATTCAGAAATTGGGCGGTACGTATTACCTTTTTTGTTTACCAATTAATTTTGTTATCAATTATATAATATAAATATTACATCTATAAATTTTTCCTTTATTTACTTCAATTTATGTTCTTAAAACACAAGTTAACAAGATCTTGTAAAAAAAATAAAAAGAAAGAAAAATGCTAGAGAATACTGATATATTGCTGACACAAACACTAAGTTAATTAAAACTTGTGCCGTTTTATCTTATTTCTGTCAACGTTTTGTCAAATTTTATAAGTGAACACCGTTGTTCATAAAAAAATAAAATTTTCCCCCTAAATGGGCAGGTTCTAGCTAATTATTTCGAAAGAAAATCACTAGCACACTCGTGATGGTGATAATAATAGTGGCATCTCTCTTAGTGATGAAGCTTGCAACAACACAAGTTGTATTTTCCGTATTAACACAACTAGTTCTTGTGGGGTTCATGTTCTAAAACACTTGGAAGATGGTCTTTGAATCCATTGTCTTCATCTTCCCTCTTGATATTGGAGATCGTTGCGTCATCGATGGTGTCCAGGTAATTAATTAGAGAAAAATGATATTTGAACACTTCAAAGAAACTAGGATGACAGAAACAGCAACACTGTACATGAAAAGTATCATTTTGGTATGTTACAGTGGTAGTGTTCAGTGAACAACGAACAATGTTCAGTAACACCATTTCTGCCATTGTCTTAGTTCTCAAATATCAGTGCTCCTAAATAAGTAGTTATTTAATTTCTCTTTATCTTAAATTCTAACTTGATGCATTCATTGAGAGTATATATGTAGATGGTTGATGGTGTCCAGGTAGTTTATTACTTTTAATAAATTTATTTATTTCCCTTTAAATCAAGATTCTAACTTAGTTGATTATTTGATCAAAATATAGATGGTTGTTTCCGAATGCATTCTTGCTCACAAAAACAAAAAGCAATTTTTGCAGACCAGAAATGAGTGATAGTATTAACCTCACCGTTGATATTTCCACTTCAATGCAGACTATCATTGCTCTTAAGAAGGCCGTACAAGTGGAAGTTGATTAATTTATAAAATTAACCCAGATTAACACGACGACACGTTTCCCTTCAATTTTTGAGTTTTCCTCTTACTCTACTCCTACAGCTTTTATAATACATTGTTACTTATTTGACGTCAAGATTTAAAAAGAAAAGGTGTTTGATGCGTGGGATGAATTTTTCCTCAGAAAGTTGACATGGGGGTAACTGGTAAAACCCAAAAAGTGCATGAGGAAAAGTGTCATTTTCCCTTGGTTACTCATTAATGTTTAGATGACACTGATGCGTCCATGCACTCTTCATGAATAAATGCAGGCATATTGAGAGCAAACCATTGCAACCCTAAGCATTCAGTGACAGTGAAAGAGAGAGCTGAGCTGAACAAGATTAGGATGCGCCTGGGCGTGCAACATACAATCAATCACCAGACCTGTGCAGAGAGGAGTATTAGGACATCAGAGCTCATCCTCGAGCTCAAAAAGATTTTCGAGAACCTAGGCATCAAGTGTCATCTTCCTCCTCAGGAAATACACATCACCCAGCTCAACCTCAACAATTGGATTATGCCATCACACTCTTTAAGGCAGGGCAAATCCTTAGCAGCTCTTTTAGCTGTTTGTGTGTTATTTTCAATAGTTCAATGTTGAGGATATCCAATTAAGTGATTCCTCCAGCTTTCATTTGCTTGGTTGTTGTAATAAGGTTTGTTGTACGGTAACAATCAGGTGCACTGCCGAATCTTAATTTGCTATATTCAAGAACGAGCATCAAAAGTAGATTAAATAGTTGATTTGGTGGGTTATAAAATGATGTTGAGCAACTATGCACCACTATAACTCAACCAAATAGACTAAAAATGCATGAAGTTGTAACATAATTCCAAAGGTTGGCCGAGCCTCAGCTCATGAACTACACCCACAAATAATTAGGATTTAGGAAGAAATATTGCCCATCGCAATGAATTTGTGGGACTCGATCTCTTGCTTAGAGGCACTGAATTACGCCTGAGTGTATCGCAAAAATTATTCGGGCACTACCATCTTTTTTTTGGCAGTACTAAATCAATATTCAACCAGTCCCAAATTTTGAAGTCAATGATTGAGAATCAATCAGCATGCCTTCACACTACTTCATTGAAATCATTACCATGGGACTCGGTCTTTGAGACCACCACCAAAGCCTCCTAAAATTGGAAACTACCTAATAACTATCAAGAAGAAGCATCTATGATCTATGGGCGCTGATGGTTGATTAAATCTCCTATAGTTATAGACGGGATCGGGGCTCCATCTCCACTCTTGTAAGTGAAGAATCAATTTGGTTACCATTATGATGCTACCATAGAAAGAAGCAGGAGTCATCAAAATATGTTAATAAGTCATGAGCGAAAAAAGCAACACAACCATTTATTTAAGGAACAAACACAACCATTTATTTAAGAAACAAACACAACAAATCAAACTGGAAAACCCATCACAGTAAACAAGGCAACCGGCAGGTAAAGCTAGTAAACTCAAAGCATGTAGTAAATCCACAAACACTGGTTAATCTTATTATGGTACTAACACATTCCACACGATCCCATTATTGTTAGACCCTCAGAAAAGTGACCTTATTTATCCCACAACTTTCCTGGAATAAGTTCTGCCAGGCTGCATCTGTTGAGTTGGTCTGAGAAACAAGTCTCCTGAATCACCACTCCAATGTACTCCAGTTTTCATAGCAGGCGGCTTCAGATGCTCCACAGACTGCCTACGAGAAGCCATTGACATGTTTGCCAACTTCTCAGCTGTATCTGAAACTCCACGTGCAGTTCTACCTTTGTTGAAGATGGCTGCCAAAGAATACAAAACATTGGCTCCTCTCACTTAGTCAATCATTTATAAACAAAGCTATGAAAATGTAACTCTCAATTGGAAACAAATTACACACAATCGGGACGAAACAAAAACAAGAAAACCAAAGTCCATTAATTAGCCTGAAACAAGAAACTTACTTGGACTCTTCCTCCCTGCTGGGCGATACCTTGGTTGTTTGGCAGAATTGTTCAATGACTTATCATTCTTATTAGCATCCTTTGGGAACCAACAGGAAAAAGAAATTACAATAAGAAACTATTTATTCAGCAATTATTCAGTAATGAGTTGCTCATATTAAACTGCACCAACCGAAAAAAAAAAAAAAAAGAAACAAAAGAGAATCAGTTTACTTTGCTCATGCATGGATGGTTTTTCCTAATACATTGAATCCTAGAAAAAACCATAGTTGTGACTTGTGAGCATATACAATCTAATACAGCATAGCCAAAACCAAGATTTATCCATCGAGTGAAACCCTTTGATCAATTTTAAAAGATAATGCATCACTTATAATTTACAATATCCAAACCCGTCATCTTCCACATGCATATTATGAAAGAACATGATAATGCAATAATAAGTTCATTCAGCACCCTAGCTCCAATTTATGGTTGCAAAAAAATTTATCTAATTCCGGACTTTAGCCTTACTGTTCAAAATCAAAATCAAATATCATTTAGAGATGTGGAAGACCCATATTTAAAGGAAATTCAGCACCCTAGCACCAATTTTATTGTTGCAAAAGTATTTATATTATTCAAGACAAACTTTTATTAAAAATCAGATATCATTCAGAGATGTTAAAAGTCCCATATTGTAGTGTTCAAAACTTTCTGACTTCAATTCTTAAACTGAAAGCCTTCACCACAATTGCATATGGGTAAAATGATTGACCAATTGTATCACTTAACATTTAAGTAATGCAAGTTATCTTTCTATCCAAATGCCAGTAAGTGTGCTAAAAATATAATCAGTTGCTAGGTTAGACGTAGTAAACTTTGCTGTTGAAACTGCCATACCTTTTGAAATGAAGTAAATGCATTTGATTTATTTCACTGTTACAATATCTACCTTACAATTACCGTGATGGACATATGATGAAATTGCATAAAATATTCTAACATGAATTTTTATTTCATGTAAAACACCTTTTTGCTTTCTAGCATTCAATATTATTCCAACTAAATAATGAATGCCAGATGGTCAAAATCCAAATACACACACGCACATATATAATTGAATAAGAAAGTAGGTTGCTAGAAATTTGTTGGAAAAAAACTAAAGCCAGGCTATTATACTTTTATAGGTAACATTGACACACTCAAATCTAAAAATCCCATATCTATCCTAATATACTTTGCCCCTTTTCAAAAGCAACCTTGACTTATTTTAGAAGCTCCTGCCATATTATCAAATAAGAACTTCTGGAATCTTCTCCAAAAACACATATTTTGTTTTCTAGCGTTCAGTATTATTCCAAGTAAATAATGTATTCCAGATTGTCAAAACCCAGATATTAAAATATATACAAGTACATTGATAACAAGTGTTATAATTGATGCAAAAGTAAGTTGATAGAAGCTTGTTGAAGAAAACTTAAGCCAGGATATAATATTACGATAATGACATAATAGGAAAATTAAAAATTTCATTACCTATCCTAATATGTTAATCCAGTGTCCCTTCTCAAAAACAACCCTGAACTTATTTTTAGAAACTCCAGCCATATACATAAGCACTATTAGGAGTTTCTCCAAACACCATTATGGTCCAAAATCACGAAAGAGGTTGAGCTTTAGAAATTCAAAAACAATAACAAATAGGGTCTAAGCCTAACATTCTTCTATTACATTTTTTTACAGGATTATAAGGCACTATAAACAAAGACACTCACCCAAAAAGAAAAAAAAAACCACCAATAAAATGATTAAAAGTATTCTTCAGCAAGAATACCTCCACTAACAACATAGCACATGCATGTGTGGGGGCCAGCACACACACACACATATACACAACAAATCAGAATTTAAGGGGGGAAAAAAAGGCAGCAGCAACTATTGGAAAAAAGGAAACCTAAAACAACAAAGATTGATCCCAGACTCACCTGATTCTGATTAGCCATTTCCAGCTTCCGTTGCACACCTGAAAGTACATTTAATATGAAATGAGTCCCAAATACAAGGAACAGATAATGCAGGCCAATATATTTCCCTTTTATATTACAGAAATGAGAAGTCATCTTAATTAGACTCAGCCCTGTGATCAATTTCCAGGCTAGCAATTTCTTTTTCTCTCTGATTCCTCCAAGTAATTGTAGGCATCTTCTAGTAAAACATAGCTTATGTTTTAAAACTTCTATAACTTTGTGCATATATATGAGAAATAAATATCATGAATAGAACAATAAATTCTGTCTGAGCCACAATAAATGTATAACCCTCAATGTGACAAAGAAATACATCACCTGTATTTATATGAGCATTTAACTTTGGTGAAGGAAAACTGCTAACAGGCTTTGAATTAGAAAAAGCCCCAGAAAACCTCTTAGCACCTTGCTGCTCCAATGCTCCCTTTGTCCCAGCTGCAACAGTGCACATAACTTCGGTTACCATACCATCCATATTAGTGGTGGAAAAACAATTCCAAAACTTCTATTCATAATCGATTTGTCAGGAAAGAATAATTAGCATAAAAAGACAAACCAGATGGAGGTGTTCTTGTAACAGCTGCTCTGGGACGGAGAGATGGTGGAACATAAAAGCAACTCTGCAAAACCAAGAGGAAATTGATAAACTAACATTCGACACATCTCCAACTCAAAGAAACCTAATCATGCAAAAGGTTCAATGCACCTAAAAAGTAATACTGAAGTATAAACCTGGAAAAAGGGATGTTGCAATGCCTCTGCAGCTGTTGGCCTCTTGGAGGGATCCCATGAGCAAAGTGACTAAAAAATTGAATGGGAACAAAAAGAAGAGAGGAAAAAGATGAGTCACAGATCAAGTATGTTGCCAGATAACAAAACCCTCTTCAAATTCGGTCAAAGAAAAGAACATTAGAAAAATTCAGTCTAACTAAAGCACAATAGAAAGTTAAAATCCTATTCTGGAATAATTAAATGCATTAGTACAACGATGGTGCTGGAATGTGATCAATACTTTGAATGCATGTAGTACAATAATGGTCTTTGAATGTGCTCAATACAGACTGATACTTACAGCAATCAGGCTAACTGCATCCTTATTAGCCGATGGCATTAAAACAGAAAGAGGGACACCAACCAACTGCAACGTCAATTCACACAAAATGTCACTAACAATTTTGTCATTACCATCAATAGTTTATAATAATTTGAACAGAAACAAAATAAAGAAAACTAAATATCAATACTAAATAAGATGCTTCCATATTTCACTTAAACACATCACGCATTCACTCATTTCCAAGGATAGCACTTTGAACACTGAACAATCTTTTTTGACTGACCTGTGGGAACTTGTAGTTAATAGCTCTGGCAAGAAGAAGTCCATCAGCCCAAGAATCCTGAGTTGGAGTGCCTATTACACTGCATATTTTGTATATTTCATCTGCTTCGCTGCAAACACAATAATGAGAGTAAAAGAAAATTATTAATACCAGCAATTGCTTGCTAGCCAATTAATAAAAATATAGAAAGTAATAATCAAACTCTAAACAAAAACTGTAATCGTACAAACATAAATCCCAGAATACATGCTTATTAACAGACCATATTGCAATACAAAAGAGTATGAAAATTCTCTATACCAAATAACTTTACAGAAATAATTTTCAGTCCCTATCCAGTTCCAGATTCTCATTTATTGTGACCAAATAAATTGCCAAAAATGATATACAGTCACCATTGAATGCAATATATTTGTTAATTGAAGGAAGGAGAAGAGGAATATTCTTCCACCAAAACACTTAACAAACCAAATCTCAGCAACATACTTTGGCAATCATCATACAACTAACAATAATGTTTACCACCAAGTAGATCTCTTGTTTATTGATGTAACAAGAGAAATGAAACAAAAGACTTGAGTATGGAACTATTACATACCTGGTACCCGGAAAGAGAGGGCGGAGAGTGATCAACTCAGCCATGATAGCACCCATTGCCCACATATCTAAAAACGCAGTAAGTTTGTATGAGCAATCAAACAGAAAGATTTGGTAACATATAATTACAATAAGCCATTCTCAAAGAGCACTGACCAACTTTAGAGCTATACAGGTATGACTGGAGCAGCACTTCAGGAGCTCGATACCTGATGCAATAAAATTTTAAGAAGTCGACAAAACACATACAACATAGAAAACAAAAAAGCGAGGGAAGGGGGAAGCAAGAAGAGCCTAAAGAAACATACCATCGTGTTGAGACATACTCCGTGAACGGCGGACGTGAATTAATTTCACGCGCAAGACCAAAATCAGCAATTTTAATTGTGTCTTTTGAAACAAGCAAGTTCTCTGCAAAGAAAAGAGAAGAAAATTAGCTTCAAGTCTAAAAAAATGAATGTAAGCTCTGGGAACATTAGAAAAGACAATTTGTATTTTGTACAAAGCAACATCATCTTACGGTAATAAAAAGATATAAACACTATTAGATTACACCTCACAAAGATATCAATGATATGAGATAAAGATTTCATTGAGCCTAAGCACACCAATATTCATTCAACTAGGTCTTCATTTACCACTAGAAATAGCCATAACTGAATTAAGGAAGAGAAAGACCAAGAAAAGGATACCGGTCATTCGAAAAACATGATGAGCACAAGGTACATTTACTAGACTGCCAAATTTCTTCAGTGTACAAAACACAAACATCGGCATCTCTTCATGATTCATAACAGACTATCTTAAACAGTCAATTGGTCATGAATGCTAAAACATAAGAATTACCAGGCTTAAGGTCACGATGAAAATATCCCCGCTGATGCATGTAAGCCAGACCTTGGAAAACTTGGAAACACCAATTTCTGACTTCAGCTTCAGAGAAACACTTCTCTCTGTCTTTCATAAGTTGGTAAAGGTTACATTCCTGGGCAATGAAAGGGTTAATCGACAAATTGTAATGGGTCCCCGTGCATAACACAACAAATCAATAAAATAAGAATTAAAAACATAATAACCCATTTACCATGTATTCAAAAACAAAGTACAAGATATCATTTTCCCGGATGACTTCCTTAAGCTTCACAATGTTTGGATGACTCATTTTCCGTAGCGACTGCCATAAGAAGCAAACGTTATACAAATGACACAATTAAGTTATTGGGCATTTTAATCTTAACGGGCAAATCATTATACCTTAACTTCTCTCAAATTGACACACTCCTCCCAGGAATAATATTTTTTCTTCATTTTTTTAATTGCAACCTGTCAAAATACAAAGTTGATTTAAAAATGAACTAATGAAGGCTGGCCATTTAAGAGCAACATATTTCTTCAACTAAGAGGTGATGGAAGCTCCAAGTATACTTACAACTTCACCAGACTGCTTACTAATAGCTCGCCAGACACTCCCAAATGTTCCATCACCAACTTCCTTAATTAACTTGTACCTATATTAGGCAACAGAGGAAAATAATCATACAGAGAACTAACAAAGCCAGCATAGAAACATAGAACATTCAAGTGCCAAAGAAACCCACTCACCTTTCCATTTTTCTTGTGGAACAGAAACAGCTCTTTCTTTATTCAAGAAAAGTGTAAGAACCTTTGAAGTTATACGACATTTATTGTACCAAGATAATTGCTAGAAAAAACTGTTAAATTTAAACAAAATGTTCCACTGGTCCAGCTGAGTCCAACATTAATTTTGCGTAGCTATATGCGAGAGAACAAACCAAGAAGTATTCTGATGGACGAGCTTTGCAGCTTTATTGTTTCCTAAATCAAGATCTTCACAATCGTACCAACTGACAGAATGAAGGAAAAGTAGCATTCCATAAAGCATATTGACACAAACCAACAGACCAAACTAATACGATTGCTCCAGCCAACAGAAGGATCCAAAGTGCATGAAGCCGACAGCCGAAGGTTCAAAAACTAAAGAACAGGTAACTCATCTAAACTAGAAAGAAAGTAGCAAAATCTACAGTAAATAGATATCCTGTCTTTCTAATGGGTACCCATCAGGATCAACAACGGAACGATATCTAAGACCTACAGTCTGCAAAGTTTTGATGGAATTACTTCACTAATGCTACCAAAGCAAACTTCTCATACACTTGCAGACCTCAACCCTGCAGCAATAAAAAAAAAAAGCACAAAAGTTAGAGAACCATAAACAAATTTGAATAATAGATAAACGTGCAAAAATAACAAAAATGTGCACTACAAGCTGTTACCCAGAAGACGTCTTGTTCAAAATATAAGCTGGATGTTGTATCACCAATGCACTACCAAGCAAAATTCTATTAGAGCATGCACAGCATAATGAAGGCTAAAGAGAAAATGACATGATGCTTACTTGTAGAAGTGCACAAAAGATCCAACACCTATCTCAGAAAGTTTTTGCATTACACCTCCTATTCTGATCATACAGGATCCGAGCACTAGGTGCTATTGACAAAGGACACCAAAAGAAAACCTCCAAGGACAACAAACCGCCAGTCCAGCACTTCCTGGAATGAAAAAGCTCGATACCGGAAGTAATTTGACCAGATGTACACTTGCTCCATATCTCAGAAAACAAAAGAAATTGTTCAGCTTAGATCCAAGTCCAGCAAAACCTGGCGTCAAAATCACAAAAAGAATAATGAGAGACTTAAAAAACCCATCCATGTAAAACAGAATGCCTACGTTACAGCAAGACATAAAAAGGTAAAGGACACATTCAAAGTTTTAATGCAAATGACATCAAATCATGGATATCCTACAAGAAATGTTTCAACAGTAGAACAATTTACCTAAAATCCAGTAGTTGTAGTCTTTGATATTCAAAGCATTGTCATCTAACAACTAAAACAACACTAACACAAAATGCTACACCTTAAAAATTACTAAATATGATGAAACCAAGATCCAATACACAAATTATTACAAAAGAGCAAGAAAACGGCAATTCCTGTGAAATTAAGACACCAGCCATCAAAACAGTGAAACAGAAGATTGATAAGCACAAGCAGAATAGCACGACAGATCAATTTGCTCACCAATTCAGATGATAAAATAAATTACAATATTTTCAAAATCAATTTCCAAATCCATCCTTACAATTAAACAGTCTTGGATAACCGTTCAAGTCAGATTCATACTCATAAATCACAACTCCACATATCTGCTGGCGACACAAATTGAAATGCTAAATAATAACAATAATAGTAATAATAATAACAATAATAATTCGACTGCATCCAATTAATCGAATGCTTCGAATCGCAAACGCGACATCAAACCCTAAAGAAAACGAAAATAACCTCAGAAAATGAAAAAGAAACGAAGAAATTCTAAATAATCAGTTCAAAACAGATGAGAATTGAAAGAACGGCGAGAGATCCAATCGAATCAAGATCAGATCCGATTTGAGAAGAAACGAAAACGAAATCAAATCTGAAGAAAACATACATGTAATTCAAATAAAAGGAAAAAGATAATTATTAAAAAAATTCAAAAAAAAAAACCTGAAATGCAAAGCGGCAAAAGGACCGTCGCGGAGGACGGAAGGAGGTGGAATCCAGAGCTTCTCTCTCTATTTGTGTTTCAACCAAACACCACTCGCTTCTCTTTTTCCTTTTTTTCTTTTTTATTCCCCTTTTTTTCTGTTTCTCTCTTAACCTAATTAGTAAAAATATCTCCTCTCTCTCTAAATATATCTCCCTATTTTGGTATTTATATGTGCCTGCCAACGTTTTATTTATTTTATCTTTTTTTTCACCATTTTTGATTAATTAATTAATTAATTAAATCGACCCGACTCAAACCGAACCGAACCGACCCGACCTAACAGACATTGACAACTTTCTTTGTTTTTTTCCAACTCTCCCTCCTTAGCCCTTGTACCTCACGCCACGGTAAAAAACCAAAATTCTTCGTCGTCACGTGATTCAGTTATCCGCTCGGCTTTTGATTTTATTTTTTAATTTCAATGAACTAAGGAGAAAAAAAAACCGAAAACATTTTTTTTAACACTAAACAATGCATATGATTCAATTTTAATTTTAAGTTGTGGTTTTTTTTTAGAAAGAGAAATATTATTAAAGGACAATCAAATCTCAAAGATTACAAAGTAAATGGGATGGAAATCTTTCATCTATACAATAGAATCAGGATAGCATAAAGTAAATTTTATTAAAATTGTAAAATAAAAAGAGACTCTATTATTAATTGCATCAATTTTTTGATAATTATTGGATCCAATAGTAGTATTTTGATTATTGTTGGTATTAGTATTCATATCAATCCAAGCTTTCATACTGGCCTTATTTCTAAGATAAAAATTAAGAATTCTCTAATCATTCCAAAAATAAAAAGTTCGAAATAATTGAGATTTTCTTAAAAATTGGATGCAGTTACTAATTTATCATTTGGCATGTACAGACTGAAAATTTTGATTCTACGAGTTTTACATTAAAACATAAGCTACCTAAATACAAATCCTTAAAACACTACGGATGCGAAAATCTTGTTCTAACATAAACAATACAAGTGTTGAATTTTAGTAACAAGATAAACTAACTCAATACGAATAATGGTCTAACGCAAAATCTACTGAATAATACGTGAAGAATTCAACTCAACCATCAAAATGACGCCACTAAAATTTAATTAGACAATTGTAGAGAATCTTTACTTTTCTAACAGTCACAGAAACTACTTTTAGTATATATAAACCAGTCGTTAATTTATGTGTCCAAATATGATTTGTCACATCATTTAAAAAAAATAAAAATAGAAGAGGTTTTCAAATAAGCTATTAGCGATTAAACCAATTCACCCGTGTAATTTTTCATATCCATTCACATTTCAAATGGGAACAATCAAACACAACCGGTTGTTACGGCCTTACAGGCGTGGGATTATTATATTATTGAAAACATAGTTAAGAATTTAGTTTGGTGGGTGGCAAGTGGCAAATAAAGATTCCATATCTTATCTTGATATCTTCAACCTCTTAATTGTTGTTTGCTTGAGAAATAAAAAAAAAAAGAATATTCGGTGAGTGGTGACGGGTGAGGTGTTGAGATTTGGTCCTTTAAGGCGGCGCCAAGAGTCCATCAATGCTCCTTGTTTGTTTTATCGGAGTGACACAAAAGACGGTTTATTTTAAAGCCCATCTCCAAAAAGTTTTTTAAATAAAATTTTATATTTTATTTAAAAAATCATATTAATATTAAACACTTCAAAAAATATATTAATTTAAATTTTTTAAATAAAATTTATTTTTTATTCTTTAATATTATCGAGTGAGTTTCTTCCTCTTTTATTAATATTTTATTATTATTTATTGAAAAGATAAGATTGTAATAATTATCATTTATGTTTTTTTAAAAAATATAACAGTAATTCAATTTAATAGTAGAAAAATTTAATTAAAATAATGTTAACTTATTCTTATTTAATAAGTCTTTTGGAGGAGATTGTATTTTTCTATTCACTTATTTGCCACATCATTAAGCAAATTGATATTTAAAAAGTAAAATCTAAAAAATATTTTGGAGATATTCTAAATATCGTAAATAACAAAAAAGGATAATTACATTTTTATTTTCGAAAGTATATTCACCTTAATCATCGTTTTTGTAAAATTAAAAAAAAGGAAGTGAACAAAAGATATTGAATATAAAAAAGAAAAAAAAATAAATCAGAGGGTTTTCGCTAATGATCAATGATTATGTCATTATTTGTATTTAACAGTCTAATGTTTATTTGTTAAGAATTAATATTGAAAAAAAATTTCAAACAAATAAAATACTGAGGATTGTTGCTCAAGCAACGCTGAGTTGATGCACGAACCAGAGACTGGTTGGTCGGAGCAATGAAAATTGCTGCTCACGCAAGACTAGTAGATGCAAAAAGTTTATGTAGCAACTTCCTTCAAGTTTATGATTCTTGGCTTTTGTATCAAGTATCATTAACTTAGCTTTAGAATCTGTATGAAGCAAGCAAGTTGCTTTCTTCATATTCTTGTGCTGTTGCAATATGCTTTAATAAATAACCAATTAACCGGTTAAGAGAACATGATAATTATGAAAAGATTATTTACCTATACAACCAACCGGTAAAGAGAAATGATGGGCTTGTCACTGCGGGTGGTGCTCTTATGTCGACGCATTGACAAATAGCAGGTGTCTCTTTGACAAGGCTTAGGGCATTTCGAGAAGAGAGAGAATTTGTAATTTTGGGTGCTTTTCAGATAGCGAATGGTAGCAACATTGTATGCTAAAATGTGTCATCAACGCCTTGTAAATATCTGACACTGAAGAGTCTAGGGTTCATTGATCATTCAAAATGCTCGCTGATAAAGTCTATACAGGAGAAGATCTTGGCCCCTTAAATATTTCCTATTAATTCTACCAATATTTCTTAATAATTAAAAAATTTGTACTTTCTTGCTAGTTCGGTTTGAAAATTTGTATAAAAAGCTATGTGCTGTGGTAGATATCTATCTATTTCAGCTTAGCTAATTAACACAGCATCTTGGAAGACTTTAACTAATCAGGCCAGTTACCTTTATCACCTATAAAGACACAGCTAATCAGACCAGTTAATTAAGTTACTTATAAATCCATAGCTAATTAGCTAAAACATGCTTGTATATACGTGGCTAATTTTTATTGGTTGGGATAACTTATAAATAGGCTATTGGAGATTTGGAGCTTTGTATTCAATACAAGTTTTAGAATCAATTGAAATTCTCTTTTTAGTCTTATACATCCAGCTCCCTTATATTCTACGATATATATACCATTTACTTGAATTGTCAATTACTTCCTGCAACAATTGTAACACCATGTTCACATAATTTTATTTTTTCACAAACACGTGCATCATTATCTTTTGACAAGACGAATAGAATCGTCAATTGATTGATCTTACTGCGGGCACCAAAAGCAAAGAATGTTTGTCTGTTGTGGGGTGACGGTGGGTGGCTAAGAATTTTTCGTTTGATTTGGTAGAATTTGTTTGATTATAGAGTTTTGATCTAAAAAATAAATAAATATGTTGAAAAAAATCATGGGTTGAGTGGACTAAACGGGTCAGACCCAACCTAAACCAAATTCAAATGGACTAATAAATACAAACCAAACACAACCCAAAGAAACCCACAAAAATTATCTATAATTTGGCTTGGGTTTGGGTTAGAGTTAGATTATGAGTCTATTTTTTTTTTTGGGTGTCCACACTCTTATCTATACACGAGGAAAATGAATCTCTTCTATTTCGCAAACAACAAGCTTACACAAGAAAAAAGGGAATCTACTACATAAATAGAGAGCCAAATACTCTCATAAGGTATAAGACCAAAAATTCTTTCAAGTTGGGAAAAGAGGAAAAAATGAACAAATGCAAGAGAGGGGTACATTTGGATATCCTGGAGAAATTTTCATCATTCCAGAAAATGGAGCAGTCACCCCCAAAGTAATAAAGAAGATGATTTGCACTTAACTGGAGTTCAAACGTTGATACTGATTTTACTCATTAAACTGCTAAGAATCAAAACTGAATTTGAGTTTATATTCCGAGGACGTCCAGCTGCACCCTTTGATCAAAACTAAATTAAATCAACAAATTGATTTAGAGGTATTGAGCTTGTATTCTTTCTCTGTTCTCTTCCCACCATGTCTTCGCGTTCACTTCTCCAAATCTTTCTCGACTGTGCAAAACCACAAGGAATTACATCGAAATCAAGTTAACTGTTTCACATTGTTACTAACAACATTTCAAGATTTGCGAGTATAATGCATACCTGAATCTGACACGCCGAAGCTCCCTACTTCCATCGGCTAGCTGTCTGATTGTAATATACACCCCAGGCTCGTCCTGCTCAACCCATTCTGCCTCTACTTCACTGGCATTGCTGACCGAAACAGAGGGCTCATCTCTAGACGAAGTTGTTGTTCGTGATGGATCCATAGAAGTTGCCTCGTATCTTGGACCACCTCCACCGTAAGTGCTTGATCCTGCATTGTAATGTGGATCAAAACCAGACGGCTTATAGTGGTTTCTAGGTGTCCATTCTCTGTTCATTGATGAAGACATTGGGCTTTCCCTTGCAGATCCCAACCTTGTGTACGTAGAATCCCTTGGCTGTTGAAGCGTATATTTATTTGTTAGTAAACGGGTCTCCATGTAATAGTATAAATAGTATATTAAAGTTTGAACAATGGAAATTTCTTGGTCTCTCTCTATTTTGTTTCTTCACTGGAAGAACTTAACTGAAAATTATTAGTAGAATCATTTTTGTTAAATATTAATGGCCAACAGTGATTAATATACAATGGTACTAACAAAAGTTCTTTTCTTTTCTTCCTCATTATTCACCTAATTCGCTTCCCAGCAGAGTAATTTTCTAGGCATTTAGACTATATAGTCCATTTCCTTGAGAGTTAAGAAAGAAGGAGCCCGTTCACTTGTGGCCATATTATGAAAAGGTCAAAGAAAGAAAATTCTTGATTGTCTTCACATGGCAAGCCATATGACCATTAATCATATCATATGTCTTCTTCCATTAAGGAAAACAGAATTGAAAATCATATAGAAGTAAGAATACATGGCTCAAATCTTTGATTATGCAAGTTCTGGAGCATCTAAAAGTGTGATTAACTCATGGGAAAACAAGTTGAAAATTTAGCAAATATATCCTGAAAGTGACATAAAAAACAGTTTACCTCATCTTCAGACCTTGGAGGAGTGTTAAGAGCTTGCCGATTAAATCTCTGTACATTGTAGAGCTCCATAATTCTATCATAATTCTCACCCCACCATCTCTGGGCTTGCCATTTATTGAACATCTCTCGACTTCAAAATTAAAAATGCACAAGGTAAATCAGTTTGCGCTTGTGCATGGTAGTAGATTTTCATCAATAAGAATCTCAAGATAATTGAAGTAATATAAGGTTCTGAAGGTCCTATTACTTTCGATCTGTATTTTAAATATATTTTATGGGCAAACTTTATTCTTACATTTTAGTGCTACAAAATGGGACCAATCAATGCAATATCATTCTGACATAATAGTATGTCAATGCGATCAAGATAACCAATGCATGTTAACTAAAAATTGAGTAAAAACAATTCAAAGTAGACCAAGCTTTAGTCAACAAAGTTGCAGGCTTGCAGTCAAGTCCTTATTTTTTGAGAATCGTACTTTTTTTTGGGCGTCTTATAAGTAATTTTCCAATAACTTTTGATGTTACCCAGAAGAAATTCCAATATTTTATGAATGTTCTTATAACCAGAAGTCATTGCTTTGGTTAAATTGATAAAATAAAAATGCAGCTGAAAGAGGAATTTAGAGTCTAGGCTTAAGAGTCTAGAAAACAGATGATTGATTAAATACCTGAAGCGAATCCGTTTTAGATCATTTCCTCCATTGGGAAGGGATAAAAAGGTAATGTGAACACCAGGCTCGACTTGTGCCATCCACTCCTTGGGTTCATCCTCATCCTCTAGAACCACATCACATGACTGAATCGAAGCAGTATCCAAACCTCTAGGTGTCCGGTCATCACTGTATACCCCCATAAACCTTGTGTCAGATCTTCCAGTAGGATGGCGTCCAGCGCTAGTAAAGTCCCATGCAGGAGTTGAACTCGAGCTCCCCCCTCCTAGATAGGGATAAGGAACCCCTTCTGAAGCCATATCATAGTCTGGATAAGGACGCTGTCCTTTCTTAAAACTGCTGGAGCCCGTACAGGGTTTGCATTGCCGATAACCAGAGATTTTAATTGCCATGTCCTTGATCTGCATGGCGTAAAGTTCAAGTTTGATAAATACACTAGAAAAGCTACAAAATGTGCATTGGAATGCTTGTGCACAATGCAAGAAATTAATGGCTTTTAGAATGTATTGATAAAGGCTAACAATATAGAAAATCTTATTGAAACAGAACATATATAAAGAGATAGAGTGGAGCGCTAGAGTGAGGGTAAATATTCATTCAAAAATGACATTCTTACTTAAGAGTAAAATCTCTGTTTGAACATGAAAATTTTCAAACGAGCAGAAAGGGAAATCCATTTAGGCATAAATAAGAACACAATTCTGCAAAATATTCTGAGTCCAGCAAGTATTAGTACATGCATGCTATATCTATAAACTAAGTGTTTTAAATAGTAACTCTCTTTCACGTTGGGAATCAGCCAAGTTTCTGTGGGATCGGTCCATGATCTATTAGCATTTGGCTACATGCATACATTCCATATGCGCACTTTTGTGTTTGTGTGTGTGTTTCAATCATAATAAAGAATGGCCGGTTTTCTAATTCTCCAATGTGAGGATCCTTGGACTAGAGGTCAAGTTGCATTACTGCTAGACAAGCATTAAGGTGGTTACTTGCAAAGAAGGCTACTATTGATAAGGTACCTCCTTTATAACCTCCCACAAAAGAGACCCTGTTTCAGTCTTAGGCTGCATAATTAGAATATTTGGAGCTTTGAACCTAACCCCAACAAAGATTAAATGAGAAATGATTAGAGATATTCCCATAATCTGGATTAGTGTCAAAAACACCCCCCATAAATTCTTTGAAAATCAACAAAAGCTCCCCTCTGTGAGATTCACTGCTCTTTATGGATACTTTGACTATTTAAATATGACATTTTCTACAGATTTATGAAAGGAGGCAAGGGTTAAATAACATTTCAAAAAATCATTTTCACTGTAGGGTGTATCTGATTAATTACGAAACCTACATGATATTTTTGACATTAGCTCAAACTATAGGACCCCAAAAAAACAAAAACACACAGGTTGTAAATTTCTTTTTTTTTTTTTTTTTGGGAAAAAGGAGAGACAACATTAGGAAAAAGAGAGTCGGTCAATCTGTCAAACCCAGTATGAAATGAATAACATAATGTACTTTTCTGCTACAATGCTGCTGCTGAGAGA
Organism: Citrus sinensis; assembly: GCF_022201045.2. Classification (NCBI taxonomy): domain Eukaryota; kingdom Viridiplantae; phylum Streptophyta; class Magnoliopsida; order Sapindales; family Rutaceae; genus Citrus; species Citrus sinensis. Next base: position 18,078,871 of record NC_068560.1, read on the forward strand.
CCTGCTTTGGCTGTCAATTAAACCTGCTTCAGCTGTCAATTAAGCTTGCCCATTAATAGATCTTCTTTGCTTTATTTCTCTTTTCCATGCACTGCTATCGACAAGAATTCAATGGTGGGTCAGGCCAAGGACGATATGTTCATCTTTTCCTTACTAAAACCCACCACCATCTCTCTGCTAAACGTCTTCCCAATTGCTTAGCTTGAGTCAGTAAAATATGCTTTGCCAAATGCCATCCAGGCATCCACCATTACATTTTCTGTTAAGTGGAAAATGTTTCTGTCGTTTTTGAAAAAAATCCAGAAAATGATTTTTGGCGTGCAGTTCTTGCCAAGATTCTTGAATCTCGATAGAGCTACTGCTGCGACTCTAGTGCCCCTACTCGGGGCACGGGCATCTACATGATGTCACACGCTATCTGGTATCTACACTGCTAAATCAATCAATGATCTTGTGGGCTCGATGAACTGAAACAACGCTAAAAAGCAAAGATGCCCTGAGGCTTGATCCATCATCATGATCATGGATTCATGATGTAAGCTAAGCTTAGGGCTCACCTAGGCTCAAATCCCACAGTATATCATGTGTATCACGTGACTCAGTGGTGATGAACTGATGACCATGGTCAACAGGTCAAGCATCTTGAGTAGTTAGTACCACTACCAAATAATTTTTCAACCACGTGACAGAAATATAATCAGCAAACATGCACCGGGCCACACGCAAAAACTATCCCCCCATTCGAAGGGTAATGCATGGAAATAATGGAATTATATTGTTTTTTTTTACTGAAAAAGGAGGGCGTTAATAAAATATTAAAAAAATAAATAAGAAGTACCTGCGCCGTCAGGCTTTTGACGGCTTCTTTAGTACTAGGCGTTCCACTCCCACGCGCTCCTCCTTCTACTTCCTCCCCACCTTCCGCCATTTGCTTCGTACATGCTATACACGTAAACATATCTCCCTTTTTTTCTGCACAATTAATTTAAATTTAATCTTTTAAGGCAAAATTAAATGGCATCAATGCGGATGCAACCGACATGTGATGAACACAATTAATACCGAGTAAATGCAAAATATGGGAAGCTTTGGTTCCGAAGATGCTGCTGTATTTCGTTCAGAAAACATTCTCGGATTCAAAATGGGGCCCCTCCGGATAAAATTTGCTCAATAAAAAAAAAAATCATTTAAAAAAATGGATATTGGTGTTGGAGAAAGACAAAAGGGAGAAGGTGTCAAAAAAAAGAAAAGCAAAAAGAGCTCGGGATCAGAGAAGACCAAAGAAATGTTTTAGAAAAACGATATGGGGACACAAATTCCCACTTTGAAAGTGGTCTCAAAGAATCAAGATTCGCATTTCGTAAGCCGAAGTTTCTGACAAAAATATTTATTTATTTATTTATCTCAAAAAAAAAATAATGAACGGGATGATTATGATTGATGATGGAGCAATGAAATGGGTGTCGAGAAATGAAAACAATTGATGAAAAGACAAAGAGACAAGAGAGTAATACCAACAAGGACCTCGTTAGCTTACTTACACTGTATTATCTCCAATACACTTTATTTAAATTTACAATGATTCAAGAGCTGCATCTAATAATTTAAAAATATTTGTTAATCAAACCCCATTCAATTTAATTGGTGCAGCTCTTAGAATATTGTAATTTACTACAATATTAAAGAAGAGAAGTTGAATGAAAAAGCAGCAGCGGCAGTGATAGCAATACCATCATTATTATTCGAAAATGACATACCAGGAACAAACTTGAAACACTTTTTTTCTTTTGCCGGCCTTACTTAATTCTTTTAAGGCCTCCCTCTAGCTCTTAGCTGTATCTCCTTAAAAATCTGGAGAAAAAGAGAAGAAAAAGAAACCCGAGGTTATTTGTAATAAATTGATCTTCTGTTTGGTTGCCGAGAAAGTGAAAGAATTAAAAAAAAATTAACAACAAAAGTGGAAAACGAAAGACACTTATTAGTTTTACTTACTTACCTTGGCCAAATGGAGATTGGATATACAGCATTTAATTTTTGCTTCCCTCTGATTGCAGCTCCAGCTTAGCAATCATAATCCCTTTAATTTCGCTCACTAGTTATACAGCTTTAATACCTTCTTAAGATAGATGCTTTAGTTTTAGCTAGCTGCCGAGTTAAGACGGTGAATACCCAAAAAAAAAAAAACGCGAGAAGAAACGGGGAACGAAAGATATATCGGCGGCGATATATCGGCAGGTTAAGTGGGGAAATAAAAAGGAAAGATTCGGACACGCAGACCCGGGTTTTACGTTACAAGCAGAAGAAGAGAGCATGTAGGGATTCTTGTATTTATATACAAAAGGGGAATGGATTTGACGGCGTTATTTGTTTATTCAAGTCTTAATGCTGCCTTCGCCGTTAAATTAACGGAAAACGTGTGCTTGGGATTTGTCTGTACGTGGATAGAATGGAATGGAATCCGTCTGATTGTTTATATATATATATATTTTTTATTTTTTTAGTTTGTTTTGAAGAGAATAAAAGGATTGGTCTCGATTTGTGAGAACATGTGGGACCCGCCTGTCCGGGTGATTGGAGGGAAGGGATCTCTTACGTGTATGGGAAGTAGATTACGTGGCGTCACCGAATTGGATTTCAACGTTATGCGGGAGAAAAACGATGACTTGGATTTGCTTGTGATCGTCAGAGTTTTGGCCGTGACGGGTTAGGAACAATCACATCAAAAGTTTTATGTTCGGGTTGGTGAAATATTTTAATACAATTTATTCGTTTATTTTTGTCACCAATCACAAATATTTTGTTTATTTTGCCCTCCAGCGGAATTTTGTTTATTTATAGAAATATATAATTGTAAGAAGAAGATTTATATTAAGTTTTCTTATATATATAAGATTTATATTAAGTTTTCTTATGAGAAGAAACGAATTGTCACCCTCAAGAGACCCTGCCACCAGGCAACAAAGCCTTGAAGGTGCTCAAACTCAAAGCTTAGATAACCGATGTTATTGCTAATCATGATTAAAACTTCAAAAGACAACAATATTGAGCGGAGTATGGAAAGTTTAGCATTATCTACAATTTTTTTTTTTTTAAAAACCAATGTGACTCTAAAATAGTCATTGAAGTTCCGTTATTCTCAGAAATAATTGCATGTAATTTTTTTGGAGACACGTAGGCCGTCTTTTATGCTAAAAAAAAATTACATATACTCTTAAAATTTATTTAAAAGAGAGGGAATACGTGTCTCGAAACAAATTCAAGTGACAATTTACAAAAATAAAGAAGTTTCCATGATTTTTTCGTTAAGTCCTATTATTAGCGTAAGTAATTTTGTTCGGGTTTTGTGCGATAAGCCAAGTGGTGAAATTGGAGACCAATTACAGAACCAAGTAGGCTTGTGATTTTGGATACAATAAATAGATCGTTTTCAGCTGTAAAAACTTTGCATGGGCGCAAAATTGTACTTGTTTGAATTCATTCATTATTCATCTATAGGAATGTCATTTCAAGACAATACGGACCTTTTTCAAAAAAGCACCCAAAAACCCAAAAATTAAAAAATAAAAAAAAAGTTTCACCGTGATCATCAGCCTCAGAATCAATAGATCGTAAACATGCAAGCGTATAGGCTTTTAAATAACTACCACTAGGTTTGTTGCATTGCACATCCAAAACCTTTTACAATTCGTTTCTTCTCATAAGAAAATATTAGTATATATTACCGTTATGTTGGATCAAATAAAAAAAAAAAAAAAAAACTGGCTCCCGCCTGGATTGAAAGTAAAAGGCAAAGCAAATAAGAAACAAGGCAAGGTAAGCTTTAGAATCTTTCATCTGTAAAAAACAAAGTGTGTTCGTAGTACCAGAGGGGACATATGTAATACGAATTTAATTTTGATTCTAATTTACTTTTTTTAAAAATTAATTAAAAAAAAATATCATAAGTAAACTGCACGGCTCGGAGCTTTTGCATTCTTGTAAAGCATGCATGGTGACTGTTACATATCAAGATTGGAATTAACAAGATCTTCAATCATGTCATAAAAGCTTGTTTGTTCTTGTTGTGTGCTGGGTCCGACCGAGTCCGACTATTTTGCAGCAGTTATACGTTACAATTTTTCCAATTTTTTCTTACACACTTCTCAAATTTTGCATCTGTTTTTTTTTCCTGAAGTAGGATAAATTTTAGATTACTCTCACGTGAATTGAGTATTTTTAAAGTGTCCTTTTTATTTTTTAAAATTTCAAATTATCTTTGTGTTTATCATAAGATAAACACAAATGGAGTGAATTGATGGAACTTTTTTTTTTCTTTTTAACTTCTTAACAAAAATGAAGTAAATTGAGATTTTTAAAGTAAAAGAGGTAATTTGAGGATAATCAATCTATAAGGGGAAGGAGTAATCCGAAATTCACTTTTAGAAATATTAAAAAAAATCGTGGCTGCTATGTATACGGTAGTATTCAATGGATTATAATTATTTGTGACAATTTAATGTTGGGCTTCGGTCTATTATTCAATCAATTTCTATGTTTTAAAAAATTATTTAAAATGTTTGTCATGTTATTTTTTTAAGTAAAATGAAAATTTAATTTTCTCTTTATTCATGTGAGCGAGTTTGAACCCTAAATTTTTATTTAAGAGATTTTACCAAGCGCGGGTACCCACATAACATTTACTCTAAAATGTTTAGGCAGGAATGGAATAGTACGGGAAGAGACATTTGGGAGCAGACTGAACCGGCAGCGAGCGGTGACTAAACGAGATAGCGATGGACGTGAGCATGGTTACACTGGTTGTTGTCGGTTGTCAGCAGCAAGCTTGAGGTTACATTTTTTGGAAGCTGCTGTGGCTGTGGCCTTTGGCCCTCTGGTGTATTCTTTGGCTGGCTGGCTGGCAAATGCTTTTTTAAACTTTAACCCCACTGTTTTTGTCCATTAGCTTTATTCCTCTTTGCTTGCTGGGGCTAACCCATCTTTAAGCAAAGAATGCTTCATGCTTGGGATGGAGGGACAACTAAATAAAACTCAATTCTCACTCAATATCCCTCTCTCTCTCTTTGTAGACTGCCAGCAAACAGTCTTTCCTTTTAGGTTAAAAATTGTAACTGCGTATGATATTGCCACGTGGTGATACTTGGAAGCTTTAGCTAAAGTGGGGTTCTTACAAGATCTTCTTAAGCAAGAAAAGCATAGTCAAGGTCCAAATCCAAAACCCCCTCTTCCTCCATTTTCCCCATTCGTTTGGTTTGCTATAGCCATTTCAAACGTGTTTCCTACACTTTATTATTTAATTCACATTTCTTTACTATGCGATCTTTGTTTTATTAAAAGGTAGAGCAATAGTGTATGATCTAAATGTTAGAAAGTAACAGTTAATGTAGTAGATGTTATGACGTACGACACTAACACATATAACAATTAATTAGTCATTTTATAACCTAAATATCATTCACAAAATATTACATACGTACTATTTTTATTGTTGAATCCTCGAACTTGAATTTTTTTTTTTTAAATGAGCTATCAATTGGGATTGACTAATAAAATAATATAACATTATTGTCCATAATATGAAATTATGAGTATCATAATTCATGTATAAGTAATGTAAGAAGGGTGTCTCTTTTTGTTACCATTTGAAGGAATAAATAAATAAAAAGATAACATTTTCGAACCACCTGAACATTAGTCTTTACAAGCTTGACCGAATGAAAAACATAAAAGTTATGAATGTGATGGTGATGATATTATCGTATGAGATTTGATATTCAAAAATAGGCAGAAAGATTTTGTAAACGTTAGAAGATTTGTTGGGTTTTTGAAGAAAGGATATAATAATATTCAGTTTGAAAAGTGATTATAAAGCAAATTCAGCGATCTATTCTAAAGTTAGATCTAAATCTAAATTCCAAGTCTTTCCCTATTTCCAATGTTTGATTACTTTGATTTATGATGATATGTGTTCTTTTGATTTCTTGTTTCAGATAAAACATTACTTACCCCATGTTAAAAGAAGAGAAACCCATAACAAGTGGACTATTGTTTTTTTTTTTAAACTTTATAAAACTTTTAATTTAAATCCATCCGTACAAATTTTGATTATGTAATAGTTATGCATCATCATATATGCAAGCTCAATCTATTACAAATTGAGATTCAAAACACAACAGAGGATTTGATACTATTTAATTTTAAGAATTTGATTGATTGATAATAATTGAGTCTATCAATATTTATAGCGATTGACAATTGATTTTTGATTTGATCAACAACTAATAAATTCATCTTGCATTCATTCTTCAAATTATCCATGAGCAAAAAGTCGGCCTCATCACTTGCATATGTTAGTATCAGGGATTTTCTTTCTGTACCCTTCAATTTTTTTCCTTTTTACCTTTCGTTTTCAGTTTTTCCAAGCATTGCAAACCTGCAATGGCCCATGACAGGTGATAGTCCATTTTAAATTTTTAGTTATGTTTAGAAAAGGCCCAACAGAGTAGGTTATGTTTACTCACTTTCAATAGCCAGTTGGAAATTGAAATACTCACCGATGTGGTATCTTATATCATCTATTGAATAATAATAGGTTAATAATTAATAATAAATTAATTAATGTTATATACATGACATTAAATAATTGGTTGCACGTCAATAAGTATTCCAACTAAGTATTTAAACTAAGGGATTACGATTCTCTCTTGATCTCATCATTTACTAAGTAAAAAACTCAAGTGCTGATTAATATTAATAAATAAATAAAAGAAAGACGATAAATCTTACTCGTATACTATCACTTAAAAAAAAAGGACCCAAGATTGGAGATTTTTTAAAACTCTGAGATTAGGAAAAAATTCTACTCTCTAAAACTAACTAAGCATAACATTTGTGTTAGAATGTGGCTTTTTTTCTTTTCTTTTTTTTTTTTTAATTCAAAGGAGTTTGAATCTAAGGAAAAGATGTTCCACTAACAATATTTTCGTTATTGCTTCGACTCAGCAATACATATTAATTGTATAAGAGTAGCTCTGAGAGTTCAGATTTAAATACTCCATTAACCATTCAAATTAAATCAAAGTTTTTAACATAATTTTGTTGAGCTACGCTGTACATAATTTTTTCTAGTGTTAAATGCATAAAACAAACACATTAAAACACACAAATGACTGAAAATAAGTCATATTATGTGCTAAAAACAATCAACTGTAGGTGAACAAAGGAACTCTCAAACAAGAACTTGCCTAATCAACTATGCATTTGGTGGATACATACAGAGATTCTATTCATTATTCGAGTACCACAAACATTACCACTCTCAAAGAGAATGTGAAAAATAAGTGAAGTTACATACAAAAATTTAGTCCAATATTTTTATTTCTTGCGAGACCCGCCACCACTCCAAAGAGATTGCCAAAAGACAGGCCAATTCCTCTGAGCCTCATTCCAACCCAAGAGTGAGCCTTCTCTCAAAGGATCCCAACTTGATGAAACAATCCCATAACTCACACCCAAAAGAGCTGCCCCAAAGAAGATGAATGACACAATGACTGGTAACCATGATGGCACATCAATCTTTAAAACAACCTTGAGGTAATAAAAAAATGGGAAGAACAAAAGCCCTACGAGCAATGGAATTCCCACTGTGAAGCCAATTCTACTTATCATTCTGTTGGTCACTATCTCTGGTATCACCCCTGCCTCTGCTTCGTCTCCTTCTTCATCTTCGTCGCCGTCGTCATCACTGTCATTGTCAGTCTTTGGCTTCTTGGCCTTTTTGGTTTTCTTTGGGGGAGGTCCAAAGCCTCTTGGACTATTCAATGTGGCATACAGTGTTGAGTTTGCTGTTGTGTTTGATAAGTGATTTCTTTTGGAAACTGGGAATCTGATGTTTTGTTCTGTGGATGAAGATGAAAATGATAAATAATGTGGGGTTATGGTGAGCTTCTTAACTGATTTTGAATGTCCATGACTACAATCAACCTGCAACACCACATAACAATGTCACCCCAACTATTTTGAAGTAACATATGATAAATTCGCACAATAAATGATGAAATGATAAATGGGTATGTGTGATAAGCTTTTTAACAAAGTTTGATTGCTCATGACTACAATCAATCTGTAACACTTGGCAATTTCTAAAGACATAAACAAATTTCAAAAAGTGGATAAACTCAATCTTCAGGGAGGAGATACATAACTCACATCACATAATAAAAACCGTAGGCAATTTGGATATGCAAAATAATAGAGAGAGAGAGGGGGTTACCTTTGGAGAGAGCTTATATGGCCATGCTATAGCAGCCATTCACTTGGTGCCTTATGAGAGATAGCTCACAAAATCTTCGACTGAACCCAAAAGACTTAAGTTTCTCAATTGGGCAGAAACGCCATTAACAAACAGAGCGCGAGAGAGAGAGGACGAGAGACTGGGAAGTGGGAAGCATAACGAGATAAGATTACCAGTAATCATGTTATTGGTGGGGTAATATTTTGACGGGCTTTTCTCAATGGGCTTCAAAATTTAGACACCCAAACTTTATTTTATTTTATTGTATTTTAAACTTTAGGCAAATTTATATTCATGGCTAGTTGGGGCCATCCTTATGAGTTGAAGTGAGCATCTATAGCTGGGTTTAAAGAACCTCATTTGCTTCGAAATCTATTGGAGACCACTTGAACAACTTATATTAAAGCATTAAGGAATACGGATATTATATATATATATATAATTGCAGCATTATTTGTTAGGAAATTTATTGAGTACTGCAAAATCTTGACAGCTACTCTTAATCCGTACCTATATGTTTCTATTGAAAGACTTGATCATTCTTTTATTAATGTCATCTCTAATTAGATAGCCTTATATATGTATATTACAATTTTAGCATTATTTGTTAGAATTTTTTGAAAACTATGAGATCTTGACGGCTACTCTTAGCTCACATCTACTTATTTTTATTGAAAAACTTGATCATTCTTCCATTAATGTCATCTCTAATTGGAAGACTCTATATATGTATATTACAGTTTTAGCATTATTTGATAGAAAATTTGCTGAAGACCATGAGATCTTGGCAGCTACTCTTAGCCCACTCCTACTTGTTCTTATTGAAAAACTTGATCATTCTTCCATTAATGTCATCTCTAATTGGATGGCCCTATATATATATATATATATATATATATATATATATTACAGTTTTAGTATTATTTGTTAGAAAATTTACTGAAGACTATGAGGTCTTCACAACTACTCTTCACCTAAACCTACTTATTTTTATTGAAAAACTTGATCATTCTTTCATTAATGTTATCTTTAATTGGATGACCTTCCGTATTTAACTATTTACAATGATACAAGTCAGGATTACCTTTCGTATTTAACTATTTACAGTGATAATTAGCTCTGTTTTTATTACCTTGGAGATTGAATGATTGATGCAACGTAAAGAAGCTTGAAAGCAACCTGTCTTTTATAGTAAGGGTAGATTTGTAATTTACTGAATACTAAATTTTAAAATTTGTAATTAACATATAATATCAGGGGTAATAATGTCAAAGCAATTGATTCTCATAATCTAATATTTTTCGGAGCAGACTTCTATCACCCGATCACATGCCCCAAATAAGTAATGAACCAATAAAAATGTTACTCTTGTCTAATAAATAATTACGAAAAGGCATAGAAAACCTTTGTAATATGAGTGTCATAAGAGTAATTTTGTTTCACTTTTTCGGATTACCTCACTTTGCATTAGTACTATAAATTTTGTATGGAGCATACGATTTGATGTAAATATTAAACAGCCCCATCTCTGTGTAAGTCAAGAGGGAAAATCCCATTTGACATTCTGTCATAACATGCAATCAAATCCTCGTAATAGAGGGAAAAACTGGCCAAATTAAGTAGAACTATGAGACACTGCAGTCGAAAACAAAATGCAAAGAAAATATTGTACAACACTTTACAATATCTAGATAGCCATTGTTAACCAGCAGTGTTTTTTATCAGTATCTTCAAAACTACAATTCCACTGAAACATTAGGCTATGAAGATCATTAAGAACAACCAGAAACCAATTCAGAAGAATTGAAGAAGAAAGGTTCAGTCGCAGAAACATAATGTCAAAATGACAGAAAATAAGGGGAACAACATGGTGCAAATGAAATATCACTTGTCCTGTAATTGTATTCAAAGTTATAACTAGGAAGTTTTGACAACTGGGGTTATAGACTTGCTGCGCTTCATATCTTTGAATCATTATTGGAAAGGCTTTTATGATCATGTTGGCTTCATTTTCACCGCATTGATGCAAGCCACCACTACAAACCCATACAGAAACAAATATTGTAAGGCAATACAACACCCGTCGCTGAGCCTGCAGTTGTTTCCCCGCAAAGAACAACGAGGTCAGAAATTAATAGAAATGAGGCCATAAAATTATATGCTAATTCCAGCCATCAAACCAATATCCAATAATCCATGGATGCAAGCCACTCCAAATCCATACAGAACCAAGCACTGTAATGCAAACAACATTCATACCTTAGCCTACAGATGTTTCCCTACAAACATCAAAGAGAGGTGGGAAATTAATACCTTAGTCTTCCAGGTCTGATCACTTCCCAACAACTCCGCAGAAAGCTGGATTGGCAAGCATCAGAAACATGGGGTAGAGAGGCCAGAGGGTGACAAAGAAGAAACATATTGGTTTATTTTTAAGGTTTTATTGTTCCCTGGTCATGTTATGGTTGTTTGGCCTTGCATGATATCATCATAGTTTCAACAGTGGACTGGAGAAGGACGAGTTTTCAAGAGATATTTTAATAATAATGTCCAAAAAGATTGTAGACATAACTTCCAATTTAAATTTCTAAGTTGAATAGATACGTGACAAATTACAAGTAGGTAAAGTATCAAAGTCAATTACATACAATTCTGGTTCTTGAGAAGTAGTTAGCCAAAACGTTTTTAGTAAAGGATGAACTAACTATCCGCTAACATGCACCTGCTCATTACCCTCGTTACTGGTTGATCTTCTAATTTCATGCCTGCACACAGGACAGAACGTTCCCCACCTAATCAGCCATGAGTCAACACAGCTTGAATGGAACTCTGCAAAGTAGCATTTGATTAAAAAAAAAAAAATGAATCAGCAGATAATTAATTTCCAATCAGTTTAAATTGCTAATTACTTAAGAGCATGACAAGCTAAAACTTACCATGTCTGCAGGGAAGAACCCTGAGATTTTCCCCCTCTCGATAGTCCTCGAGGCAAATGGAACACAATGTTTCTCTGCCATGACAGCGAACTGAAGTCACAGAGCTGAACACAAAGGAAGGTAGTGCATTCACTGTACTTCTAGGTAGCTGCCGAGTCTGTTCTGGCCTATGCCTCCGGGGACTGTCAATGGGATAAAGCTTACGCGCAAACCAGAATAATAATGGGATCGAAATAACAAAAAGTAACAACATGCCCCAAACAATTATTTTCTCAACATGCTTGTTCCAAGCATAAGACAGTGGAAAAATGCAGCATTCCCCAGCTTCGCCCCTATCATGCTCCTTTGAATAAGCACCAGTTTCCAATGTAACATAAAATGCAGGCACGTTTGCACCCTCAGGATATGTCACTAACCAAACACCCAAAAAAAAAAAAAATTATAATAATTATCTAAAATTGATTTCATACTAAAAAGGATTCTTTTTTTTTTTTTTTCAACTTACTGTAAATTAATGGAGATTTTTTTCTGTGGGCATAAACTATTGCTGCATCATATCCTGCGGCTTGAGCGTTTTGAATTTTATAGCTGAAATTACACTGCCCTCTAATCATTAAAACGAAGTTAGTTTTATTAGTTTCATTAGAGGCAACAACAGCGTTGCTTAATGGGGAACAACCATTCAGTGGATCTGCTTCATGGAGAGCTCCGCATATGCTCGACCCATTAACATCAGCAACTAAAAGAAAAGAAAAGAAAAGTAAATCATGCTACATTTTCTCTAGAAACAAACAAAGAGGTGAACTAAAAAAATTTACCGGAAAAGGCGGAAATGGCAGGAAGGTCAGGGAAGTGGACAGAGAGGGGTTTCCAAACAATAGAGGCGAATGCTAATGAAACAAAAAAGCAGAGGTGTATAAAAAGTTTTATGACAAATTTGAGGGGGTTTCTCATCTGTCTCCCTTGCTCCTCCTGTAGTAACATATTTCAAAGCCACTAAAGCATCAGTTCCAATTGATATTTGAAAACAAACACATACAATTTATCCAAATAATTAGTTGAGAGAGAGATTCCAATTGATTTTCATAAATAATTAGTTTAGAGAGAGATCGAGAGCAAGCAAGAAATAGAGAGATAGAACTTTAAGCATAATGAAGATGGAAGTCATCTTTTTCTAAGTTAATGATGTACTAAATCGCATTACATCATATTATGTGTAGTAAAACTTGAAAGGAAAACAAGGTAAAAACCCAATTCCGTCCTTATACAGGTAAAGTGACATATGATTGAAGGCTACCTTTGGTCATGCCTGCATATCACTGCTAGCTGTCAAAATTTATTTTATACTGTTATCACCCCAAAATGAATGTGCTCCTCTTATGCAGGATTAAAAGCTGCGGTGTATCAACTTACTTGAAGGCCAGATAAATATACGCAAAGTTCTACATTTATAGCACATACCACAATTCATTTCATCCAAAGTGTTCTACATCGCAAATATTGAGCAAGGAAAATACGGCAGCTACAATAGCAATTTCTCATTAAATTACTCAAAACATATACATATCGATTACATCCAAAATCTCATAAATCTTTGCAAAACCAACTTGCAAGTCTCATTTAAGTGTAAATGTAGCACCTTTCTTAAACATTTACTATAAAAGCTTAACCCACCTAACAGAATTTTTTAACAAATAGCAAATTCTTATCACAGGTTGTCAAGATGCAACAAAACCCCTGTTTGTTTACCAGGAAAATGAAGGGGAAAAAGAAAAAGCTTTGACCTACCCTTTTCAGCAAAATCCTCTAGTGTTAAAACCCTAAAAGTTGATAGCCTGGTGATTGGTGACGAAGCCAAGAATAGGCGGTAGTGACAGCAGCCGAGCTGGTGAGACAGCTCTGGCAGTGGTTTCGTTTGCTAGACTTATTCAGTGTTTCAAAGTTTTGTGAATTTTAATATTTTAGTATTTATTTACCCCACGGTTTTTGAAAGTACGTTAAAACTACCACATGCACATGAATTGGCCATCACTGCAGTGACCAAACACAACAAAAACTACATATAAAGTAATAATTAAAAATAAAAAATTTAAGTACCAATATATAGCAACACCAAGTAGTTCAGCTCAGCCTTCAAAATCAGTTTTGACATACTGCCCGTACTTGCTCTTCATCTTCTCATCGAATTCTTTGGTTTTAAACTCATCAATCTTGGCTGCATTTGCCATGGATTCCTCTTGCACTTGAGCAGCAGCAGTCGATCCACCACCAGCCGAAGCAGAGCAGAGACGCAGCAGGACCACCACCACCACCCGTTGAGACGGAGCCGAGACACAATAGCAGCAGCAGCAGCAGCCAGTTTTGCTTGAAGAACTGTCAGAGAGAGAGAGAGCTGCGACGGTAAATTGTGATTGAAGAAGAAGAGTATCCACACAGAGAGAAAGGGGGGGGGTGGGGGGGGGGGGGGGGCTGCTGTGAATTCAGATCTGGGATAAAGAGAGAGTTGTGAATTGTGGTTGAATCAAGTTTGTTCTGTAATTTGGTTTCGGATTTACAGAAAAACACATTCTCATTGTTATAATTTATGAAGTAAAATATGAATTATTTGTACTAAATTCTTATAATTGAGTTTTTGAATTTAGTCCGCCAATTTGTATTAAAAAAATGGATCCCTTTGAGTTACGTGTATGTACTTTATAATTCTCTCACATAAATAATGAATAGATCCATATCATTCACCATTCGTATGTAAGAAGATTATAAGCTATATGTATGTAACTTAGAATTAGCCCAAAAATATATATATTTGCATGAAAATAAGCCCCTAAAAACAGTACCAAATAGGTAAAGAGTTGATAAATTCAACGTATACAACTCTCATCAGAGAGTGAAGTTAGAAAATTACTAATTAGGGATCTGTTGCCCTCGTGGGTGGTCGTTTGGAATATTAGGCGTTTCTCTTTTTTGGGGGTTAATCGGGCATTTTCTTTCCTTTTTGAAGTGTTGATGATATATCTAAATAATTTTATTGAATTTTGGCTAGGGATGACCATGGGCCGGATCAGGTTTGGCCAAGCGCAAGCCCAACCTGATAACGTAAATAAGGACCCAAACTCAATAAATAATTAAATAGCCTGATTGTTTCACTTTCGTGTTGCGTTCGAACCGAGTCAGAGTCGCCCGAGCTTGACCAAATATTTTTTTTTAAAATATTTAATATTTAAATATTCTAAATTTACCTTCCTTAATTTATTAAAACTTAAAATCTTTAAAACTTGTTTAAAGTAGAACAAATATAAAAATTACTCAACATCTCAATATGAAATTATATAAATAACTAAATATAAATAAAAATCATGTCTAATTCAAATAAAACTCACAATAGTTGGGTACAAGAAAACACCGATAGATACAAAATACATTAACCCTTAATCAGATCAAATGCCTAATCAACTTTATCTAAACTTAAGTTGTTCATAAAAAATTCCTCTTTTTTGTCCAAGGAAAATCTACTCATTCAGAAGGCCTCAAGTTGAATAAGAAAAAGAGAGATTGGAAGCATCAAACCAAATGCAATGAGAAAAAAAAATGTCAATCGATGTTAAGGGCAACAATTGACACAAATTGCTCTAGTTAAATACAAAAAAAGCACATAGTGTGCTGCATAAACACTACAAAGCTAAAGTTTTACTTCTAATTCGTTCATACAACTAAATAAGACATGCTATTACAGATAATTGAACCCAATACAAGTATCAACATAAGTCATCTCTGATCACATAACCTTCGTTAGCAAACCTATATATCAATAATGCGATGCGACTAAAATTTAATTCAAAGTTAGTACCTTTTGCAGGTACAAATGAAGTGCAAACATTACACATTTATAACTAAATGAAGTAGTGCCAGTGATGGCAACCTCTGTCGTGCGTGGTTGCTGAGGCGGTGACATGAATTTAATATAAGATGAAATATAAAAATTTTAATTTAATAATTTAAACATAAAAACTATTTACATTATCTACAATAATTTTGAATATAAATGTTAAATTCAACAATTAGATATTTCAGTTTCATTAAATTAAATTGAACAATCTTGTCCAGCATTATAATGATCAAAAGTTAGTACTCTCTGTGTGCGTATATAGAGTTAGTCTAATCTAATCTAATATAATATAATCTAATATAATCTAATATAATCTAATTTGATCCCGTCATGCCTTCCAAATGCAACCTAACTGTAAAGTCGCAACACATATTTTAAGTTCATTGCAATAAAAAAAGAATAAGACAATTTATCAAATAAATCTTAAAAGTAATATAAAAATTTGCACAACTTTTATATTATTATTTTTCTTTTAAGATTAATTTGATAAAATAGTTATTAGTAAAATTATTGTAAAAATATCAAACATTACTTTAAGTTGGCTAATATTAATTTATTTATAACTAATTATTAGTAAGATTGTTGGACAAGTACAAAAAATGCTAGTTCTTTCACACGAATATTTATTAATTATTTTACTAATAAATAATTATTCTTTAATGTGCTAATTAATATTTTTATAGATAAATTACTTATTGTAAAAAGAAAAAGAAAAATAAGGGTAACAATGTAACATATTTAACAATGTAACACTATTGTGAGCATCATCATCATCATCATCATCATCACAAGTTTGTAACCACCTAAAAAAAAACTGATGTTGAACCCTAAGGAATCAACTTGGTTGAAGCATTCTGAAAACTTAAATGGCTTGAAAATCAAAAGGATTGTAGAGTCTGATCAGTTCTGAAAATAAGAACAAACTCTGCCCAAGAATCTTTACAAGATCAATTCAAGTTGCACACACAATTAAGCAAATCAAATCAACCCAATAACACGAATATATTATAACAAAGACTCGTAAATGAATCAAGAATGAACCACGAGCAGAAAGCAAGTCAAAACACAGAACACACAGAGATACATGGTTTAGTCTTTTGCAAGACCTACATCTACCGGTGAATCCATCAGGCAAGCTTTCATTGACGAATTAAGGATTAAATTATAGAATTATATTATTGAGACTACAGAGAACAAGATTATTCTTTCTCTCTCGATTTTCCATCTATAACTCTCTAGAATGATCTAGAAAACTCCTATGAAAAAGTAGCTTGTAAACTAGCTTTATAACACCTTCAATAACCCAGAATGCACAGATGCTTGACATGTATCCAAGAGGCCGTTATAACGATATTTGGCTTCACTTAAGTAATCACATGCTTGATCACATGACAACTTCAAATTAGTTCAAAACGCTTCTAGTTGATGGTATTAGATGTTAAGTGGTCATGTACCCTTCGTGTCTCTATTAATCCATTATGAATGTTGTGACACTGCCATTTTGATTATAAGGTGTTTGTATTCACCTTATAAGCAACATGGACCTTTCTCTAGCCGCGACGCTGAGCTAAAAATGACTTGAATAAATGTCATCAATATTCCAATTGCGCCTCGACTACATTTAAAATGAAGAAAACTATCTGGGAACCTGCACTCAAAATTTAAGCAACTAACACCTTCGATTTTCATAACACGTCCTAATGCAACATTGTAACAACTTGGCATGCGAACCTAAATCTCTGTCCTAAATCTACATGCCATTTTGGAAAGCACACAATCAGTACTCTGTTTCAGGATATATTTAAGTTCATTTTTGTAGTTTAGCCAACATGAAACTATAATTTTACAGAGCTCACTTCAGGACATATTGATAGAGTCTTTGATCATTTCATGCAAAGAATGCACTTTACTTTACATTGTCCGAATATAGTTCAATACTAAATTAAATACAAGCCAATTACATTACAAATCATCTACACTGCTATACAAGTCCCTTAAATAGTAAAAAAAATTATGATATTCCTTACTATTTTAACACTTAGAAGCACGTTATGAAAACCCATAGGTGTTTCTGCTTTTATACACTGAACGGGAGGCTAACCCCCACCCATTTTAGCCCCAGTGTGGTCATGCCATGACTTACGCTTATGGTTCAGAGCCCCGTCAACCTGCACAGAAGATGTTACCCAAAACTTCAGATCACAAATAGTCAGGAAATTATCTAAGATTTACTCTAGTCCAAAATTCCACCAGACACAAGCCTACAGAATCCATGAACATATAAATATTACTCAGCGTACCTATACTATAGTCATGTGCCTCCAATATAATGTATGTCAAGCACATTTAGATTTAGCTAAATTCTAAACACCACCTATCAAGTTGTAGTAGACCTAGGCAATGTCCTTATTGTCTCATCATAAGTACATTTAACTCTCATTGTGTTTCCTTTCGCAACTCTATATTTCACTAGAGCATATATAACCAAAAAAAGAAAAAAAACTTATCACGCACAATCAGCTCAGTTTACACTAGAAAGGAACAAAATTTTCAAAAGCAAGACTTAATAGAACAACTAATGATATTCCATACATACACAAGCATATGAACAAAATTACTAACTTTGCAACCGTTCCTTGTTTAGTACGTTGTTATTTCTAAATAGCTTTCACCATATCAAATAATATGAAAATAGAAAAATAACAAATGAACAAATTTGGATGACATGTGTAAGTCTCTGGTAGTAATTATTTGGAGGAAAAAAATGAAAAACTCTCATTGGTAATTACGTTACAATAGAAAATTCAAAAACCTTGCAGTTGTACACGCATTCAATTTCTTGTCATTTTTTTAACAATAACAAAAATAATCTCTCCAATAGCTTCTCCTGCTAATTCAAATGTATCTCCACCTAGTTCTATATCTTCAACTACTTGCTCTTGTTCTTGTTTTGTCTTCTTTTTGCCCTTTTTATTTGCCCATAGAAAGACAAGCATCACGCCCAGAATAGCAGTCCATCAAGTAAGCTGAAATTAAAAATTTGCAATTGTGGAAAATGATGATAAACTTAAATATTATATGTTCCTTATAGAAGAAAAAGAAAAAAAACTGTTAATTACCTATTTAGATACATTGATTTGTGTATAAATAAGCAGCTATCGATAATTAAAAATACTTGCTAAAGAGTACTAAATATTGCTACATATACAGGTCCTTGAGTTCTTATGCACCAAGATGTACAAATGGCGTTCAAGCTAAAAGCCAAGATACCCTGCAGCATATATATCAAATTACCGTTAAAACATTTTTTGGCATTAATTTAGTATGTGATTATATAAATATAAAAAAAAAATTATCGACATAATAGTTGCTAACAATCTAATGTTGAAGCCCAATTTCCATTCAATCCAATCTTTTTTTGTGCAAAGTGCAATCAACACTGATTGCATTGCCGCAAAGAAACTTGTGAGGGCTATATTAGTAAAAAAAAAAAATGGAAATCAATGGTTTAAATGAGTCTGCAAACATAATAACAAAATAAGTCACGTTACTCAAAGAAAATTATGAATACACCGCATGATAAAATAACATACATAATCATATTTACCTGATGGACAAGTCTAACTGAATATGATAAACAAGAGCCCCCAGCCAGTAATGAATCAATGGTATGTTTGTGACGTTTCAATTGCCATTAGTCTCCTGTGCTTCTTGTACACATAATGCTCAGGTGTGTTGTACTATCATGGCTCCTCTGTAGAAGAGGAGTAATATGGCCGTTGCTAGTAATATAAGACCTTATTTTAGTATCATTAACATGTTTAGTCATATTTTTCAATAATTATAAAAAAAAGAACGGGACTATTGACACCCCTCTAAATGCCTCTTAAAACCCCTTTAATTATTTTACAGTTTTAACTTTTATTAAAATTACATAATAGGACAATTTCTAATTAAACTCCACTCAAAAGTGCCCATCATACAATTAGAATATTACTAGGTCTTTGCACATTAAAGGTCCACATCCTATTAGATACATTAAAGCTCATAATACCAAAAATCTTAATAAATCACTTTTAATTAGACTTAACATTATATGACAGTCTGCAACACATAATTATTAACACATAAGCCTAATGTTGGATTAAGGATTCAACAATATTGGATTAAAAAAGTCCAACAAGATATCGTCTTTTTTTTTTAATTCTATTATGCACATATTATTATACAACTAATATTACATCAGACTATACAATTGGGACCACCGTCATACATTAATCCACAAGCACTTGCCCAGATGCTTTTAAGGCCACTATCTTTAGTCAATTAGTTGATAATTGAGAGAGAATTAAAACTAACCTCCATAAACACTACAAGAATATTGGTCTTTAGCGACGAAACTATTTTCGTCGTTGTAAGTACATTTTAGCGACAAAAAAGGACTTTTATCACTAAAGTCATAATAGAAAAATTATATTTAATTATCACTTTTAGCGATGAAAAATTCGTCGCTAAAGATGACGTATAACGACCAAAAATTAGTTTCGTCACCAAAAAATTAGGCGGCAAAAAACAAATGTTGGCGCCCAAACCTTTAGCTATTAAAATTTGATATATTTTTCGTCGCTAAAAATAGTTTTAGTTACGAATAAATTTTGTTGCTAAAACTCTTTGATATGCCAAAAAAACATGTTTTGGCGACGAAAATAAATTTTGTCGCCAAAAATTATTTTAGGATGAAACATATTCATTGCTAAAACTCTTTGTATGCCAAAAGAACTTGTTTTGGGGATGAAAATATACTTCGTCGCTATAAATAATTTTAGCGATGAATACATTTCGTCACTAAAACTCTTTGATATGTCAAAAGATCATGTTTTAGCGACGAAAATATATTTCGTCACAACAAATTGTTTTAGTGACGAATATAATTTGTCGCTAAAAGTCTTTGATATCTTAAATGGCCATGTTTTAGTAAGAAAAAAAATTTCGTCGCTAAAACTGATTTGTGCGACGAAATGTATTTTTGTCGCTAAAAATTGTGAAAATTTTAAAAAAAATTTGTGGATGATTTTCTGCTAAAATTTAAGACCTTTAGCGATGAAATTGAATTTCGTCGCTGAATGTGTGCTTTTAGTGGTGAAAATCTCTTTTGGCGAAAAAATATTTCGTCGCTAAAAAATGCCAAAATTTATAAAATTTTGCCGGGTTATTTACCGCCAAAATTAAGTTTTAGTGACAAATTTGAAATTTTGACGCTAAAAACTCCTGTAACCTATTTATATACCATTTACTTCATTTTTTTCATTCTTTCTTTCATTCTCTCATTCTCTCATTCCCTTACTTTTATTCATTAATTCTCTCATCTCTAAATGTATAATTCTCATTTTCTAATTTAATCTTTACTTCTTTTCTGTTTTATTTTGAACATGGTGTAATTTTTCTTTTTTTACTAAACTTATTTATTCCAACTTATATTATTATTGAATTTGTGTCTATTATGTTAACGGATTATTGTGTGTTTATTTGTAGGGAATATTGAAGACCAATTACATCAAGAGGAAGAAAACTAAGAAATTTCTATTCATTTGTAACAATTTTCTTTCAAAAAAAATTATTTTTGCATTGTTCATCAATAAGAATAATTGTTTTTATCATTATGGTGTTAATTGTCATTGTAATTTTGTATTAAAAATAATAATATTTTATAATAAATAAATGAAAGAAGAATGATACCTTTTAGCGATGAAATAGTGTTCGTCGCTAAATGTATACTTTTAGCGACGCAAAAGTATTCGTTGCTAAAAGTTCTTTGGCGACGAAACATGATTCATTGCTAAAAGTATTTATTGCAACGAAAAATTTTTTGTCGCTAAAAGTACATTTGAAAATTCGATGCCAAAAACCTAACTCGACGCTCCTATAGCGACAATTTTTTTTTTTTTTTGTCGCTATAACCTTTAGCGACAAAAATGGCATGTTTTAGCGATGAAACTGTTCATTGCTAAAGCCTTTTTTGTTGTAGTGAAAACTCTTATGGAGAGTCGAACACTTGCTCTTACCATTGTAAGTGAAAGGATTCTCCCATTGGACCAAAAGCTCATTGGTACAAGATATAGCCTTTGAAACACTGTAATGGAGATGACAGTCCGATGGTTGCCTCATTAGAACTAATGGGATAGTGAATCGCCAGGTTGTTTAATTGCCTTTGTCAACAAATGGAGTATGCTATAATAAGAATGACATTAAAATTTTATGATTGAAGATTGTTTCTTTGCAGTAAAAAAGTATTGTTGCTTTACCCATTAATTTTTTGTGGTTTCACTATTGGCATAGTCTCTAGGAAATGTAAAATTTTGTATTATATATCGATCCCATATTTAGTATGGAACAATAATGGATTCTATAAGCTCCTGGAGTCTTGAAGTGGAGCAAGCTCCTAGAGTTAAAAGTTTCTATATCAAATATTAGAAATAACCAAGTTTTGAAGAAATTTCGCTTCATAATTCAGTAATAGAAGAATCATTATTGATAGAAAGAGTAAGGTAAAGTTTTGTTTTATGTTTTAGCAACAATATAAAAAGGGCACATGATTTGGGATATGATAAGAATTGAATGATTTGAAAGCTTACACAAGTATGAAATGATTAAAGCATGTTTTTAGATGAGCTTCCTCCTTAAGGCTCACGATTTTTTGGAAGTGAGAGTAATAAATAAGGGAATAAACACAAAACAATCTTTTGAATATGGTTTGCATGACCTACTTAAAGTTGGAAGGAAATGGAGCTTCTACAAAATCAGAAGTAGTTGTACAATTAGCAGAGATACACTTACGAATAGCTTCTAGGTTTAGACAAAAGTTATGGAAGTAATAATACATATTCTTAGCATGTACTTATTTATAGTCCACTCTTTATCTCCCTACACAACATTATCTTCAAACTTATTATGCGAAACTTTAGAATACGCACAACTGCCAGGACAAAACAGAATAGCGGTGGTGGCAGCAATAATAAATATTCTCAATATACATATAGCCCATTTTTTTTTATTTTTTCTCCCAAAACGATGCAGCTAGAGGTTGCCAATGGGTTGAATGGCATGAGGCCTGGCACGGGCACGACACGAGGCATGGCACGAGGCATGACACGAGGCATGGCACGGCACGGCACGACACGTGTTCGTATAGCACGACACGGCACGAACACGTTTCAGTAGAGCACGTGGAACGACATGGTACGCATGTGGGATGGGCCCATTTGTTTTCTTTTTTCTTGCAAAACGATGCAACTAGAGGTGGGCACAGCTCTAGGCATGTTACAGACACAGCATGGGCACAACTCGAGGCACAACACAAGGCACGACACGGGCATAGTACGGGCACGATACAAGGCACGACATAGGCACGACACGTGTTCATATAGCATGAACACGTTTCAGTAGAGCACGCGGCACGACACGGCACGCACGTGGGTTGGTCTGAGCTTAGAATTTTAGGCATGTGGACATTAAAAGCATGGCACGATTAGAGCTGGGCTAAAGCACGGCACGTGAAAAACACGCAATAAGCACATTTTATTTTTGGGAGCACCTAAGTTACGATCAATGTATCTTACGTTTTTTGTTTTATTCTTCTTGGCAAATTTCATTTGAGTCCCTTAATGTTTCTTTATTTTCTATAATTGAGGAAGTATTTGTCTCCTCTCATCTCTTCTACACCTATTTTTTATCCTTTCTAGAGTTGTATTTATTTCTTTTAATAACAACAGATGATTATCAAACTCATATAGATCTATGAATTCAGAATATATTTCTGGTCCTAAATTTATTAAACCTATTCTTTCTTGCTCTAATAAATCTATTTTTTGATTTATTAAATTTATATATGTACTTACTATGTTTTCCCATCCTAAATGCATACGTTCTGTACTATTTATTAATTCATGTATTGTATTAACAGCTTGGTTCATAATGTTTCAGTTTTATACCAATATATTAAAAATTGTATAAATTTATCAATAAATTTCATTTTCTTTTCTATCAATATTTCTCCTCCTGTTGTATCTATATTTCTTTCTCTAAGTTCCTCAGTTAATTCAAGTTCTATATTTCTTATATTATTTTTATCAGTTTTTAAAGCTTTTATCAAATTCTTTATTTCTTCTTTATTATATACCTTTTAATGTATATAAACTATTAACTATTGACTGTATAGGGTCCATAATTATGGTTCTTATGGCTCTGATACCATTTTGTTCATATGAACTAAAGAGTAAACAGAAAAACAAACTAAAAAGTAAACAGAAAAACAAACTAAAAAGTAAACAGAAAAACAAATGAAAAACAGAATAAACTAAAACGAAAGAAAATATAATAGTATAAAGAATTACAGAAAACTAAAATGAAAATACTTTAAATACTTTAGGATAAAAATATAAAGCAATAAACAATATTGCCGAATTTTTTAACTGTTTTTATAAGGTATACATATCGTATCTTCTATTACTATCATTCCTTACATATAAGGTAATAACTTGTTCTCCTTCTATTACCCTAGGTATATTATTAAGAAGACTAGGAAAATAAAAATCATAGTAATTATTATTAGTTTCTAAAATATATGCAGGATTATTAGTCATATCATAAAATAATTCAATCTGTATAAAGTATATATTATTATTTATTATACTAAAATAATATCTGATTTCCCTCTGAGTATCTATGTTTACAAAATATTCTGATTACAGGTACGTGGCTTGTTATCCCAAAGTGCAGAGGATACTAACGCCCAATAGGGATCGTCTATCCAATTTACGTCATGGGTTGCTTGCCGATATACCTTACAATCAGTATATTTGTGTTATTTTAAATTCTTATATTTCAAATTCTTCGTTATCTGAATTTTCTACGTAATTTATGTATGATGGTCCGACTTCTCGATTTTCATGTTCTATATATGCTAAGGCTATGTCAATTCCTTGCTCTATTGTTAACATAATTATATTATGCTTTAAATTATCTATTTCGATATGGTTTATAATTTTTCTTTTTATTTCTTTTGGTAAATTAAGAGTATATACTGCTTGTAGATCTTCTGTTCTAACTAGCTCTTCTTTACTTAAAAGATATGAACTTTGTTTAAAAGATCCTAAGTCAAAGTCTATTATCATCATATAATCATTATATGTTATTCTAGTGGTAGAGTTCATCATATATTCTTTAGAATTCCCAAGCAAAATATCGTTATTCATGTTTAAATTAGCTCTTCCTCCATAAATCTCCTCATCATCAATCATCAACAAACTTCCACCAACAGATAAGGTTTTAGAATTATTACCTAAGTTGTTCTTATTTCTTTGCCTTCCGATCCTTTTCCAGTGACCTGCAGCCTGGTTGTCCTTATTCCCTCAACGGCCTCCTTGCCTCAACGGGATCAGCGGACTCGAGCGGCCTTTCTGTATGGATTTTGATCGTTATGCTTGGAAACTTTGAACAAATTTAGGTTTCTCTTTCCTTTCTTTGGTGTTGTTTTGTTTATGATTTCTGATGGCTTGATTCTGGATTCTGAGCTGAAGAGTTGTTTAGTTATTCATTTCTGAGAGAGTTTTTTTGGAAAAGATTTCGTAATGGAAGCTCTGAGAGCCTTTCTTCTTTTTTCCTTTATTTATAAAAAAAAGATTACATTCTTGCCCTCTTATGATTGGGCCTTTTACATTATTGCCTACGTTCTATTACATTATTGCCCTTTTATGATTGGGCTTCTTACGTCATTGCTGACATTACATATCACTTACTTTAGCATCTTTCAACTTTAGCATCTTTCTTTTTGTTGCCTGCCATTTTCCTTATCTTGTCGGGCATCTTTGTTTATGCTGTCTGCTTTATCTTGTCGGGCATCTTCTTTATGTTGTCTGCCACTTCCATGAGTTGATAAGCTTGATCCATAGTTTTACTGCTACTGGGGAAACGCATAGTGCTTATTTCATTGATGAAGTCTAATAACAGATTTGATGGTGTATGACTGTCTTCAGAGGTTATGAGAATATAGTTCTGGAATTTGATGATGGTTCTGAAATTTCTTTTGTATAGATCCTTGGCTATGCTCCATATGGCCTTTATTCCTCTGGCTCTTCGTGTTCTGATCCAAGGTTCATTTATGTGTAGAACATTTGTGTAATCTGTCCCAACTTCGACCTTGAAATTCTTAGTGAGATGACCTATAGAGATCATATAAAAGGCTTGATATTCTACGTTCTGATAGTATTCTGGGCTTATGGTGTAGAATTTTAGGTATATGGGTCTTTTTTGGGCGAACCTTGATACTTCTTTTATTAATAAGTCATCAAGGCTGGCTATTTCTTGAAGATTTATATCTGGATATACCAAGTCTAAATACCCATATTTTGCTATCTTTCCAACAAGGAGTGGATCTGCTCCTTTTGTAGCAATCATTCTAGGATACATATTTTTTCATGGTGCCTTGAAAATTGTATTATTGTGGGAACAAGTGGAGTACACCCATGTAGAGAATTGTTTATATTCTTCTTCTTTTGGATTCAGGGGTTTCTCCTCTTCTTCTGTATAAGGGTTGTTTATTTCTATGAACTTTTTTGGAGGATCTGATTTCGGAGACTGGACTTCTATAGATATGATTTTATTTGGAACTGGGTCAAAGATTGGTTTATCTTCTCTGAAGGGTCCACTACTGCTTCCTATATTTATTGGGTTAATGTTTATTGGGCTCGTGTTTATAGAGAGCGCTTTTGTTAGGTCGTCTATGTATGACTCTAACAAATTTACTCCTTTTTCATGAGCTTCAGATGCTTCTTTTAAATAGTTTATTGCATCAATTATATCAGATGCTTCTGTTTTGAGCCTTTGTACCTCAGCTTCTATTTTCCCGATGATTCTATTTACTTCGGGATTCATTCTCCAAATTCTATGTTCCTGCTTAGGAAATCTGCAAGGAAATTGTTAATTCCTTTTATATGGACAATTTTAAAATTATAATATGACAGATAAACTTGCCATCTATGCAATCTTCTGTACTGAGGTTCATTTGGTAAAATCCTATTAACAAGAGCGTTTACCTGGGAATTATCAGTTTCTACAATAAATTGTTTTTGGAGTAAAAATAATGAGAATTTTTTAATTCCTTTGTATATTGCAAGGAGTTCTTTTTCATGTACAGGATAATTAACCTGAGCTTGGTTAAACGTTCCACTAGTGTATCGACAAATTTCATTTATATCAGTTTTAAGTATTGCTCCCCAATATAAGTCAGACGCATCTGTTTGTATTACTAATCTATCTTTTTCATCTGGTAATCTTAAAGTTGGAA
Organism: Citrus sinensis; assembly: GCF_022201045.2. Classification (NCBI taxonomy): domain Eukaryota; kingdom Viridiplantae; phylum Streptophyta; class Magnoliopsida; order Sapindales; family Rutaceae; genus Citrus; species Citrus sinensis. Next base: position 18,105,324 of record NC_068560.1, read on the forward strand.
GGTTTTTACATTCTTCTTTTAAATTTTTTACAGTTTCTGTATGTTCTTCATTCCATCCTCTAGTATTATTTTTTCTTAATAATTTTTGGAGTATATTTCTCTTTTTTGATAGGTCTTTTATAAATCCTTCTGCATAATTTAAACATCCCAAGAATTTTTGTATTTGTTGTTTATTTTCTAATTTATCTGGAAACTCAATTATTTTTCTTCCTATATGGCTCTGGAGTTTGATTCCTTGCTTGTCAAGTATCATTCCTAAAAATTCTATTTTCTTATGCTCTATTACTGCTTTTTTACTAGATAGTACTATGCCTTCTCTAATACATGTATTAGCAAATTCTTACAGATGGTGTCTATGTTCCTCTATTGTTTCTGAAGCTATCAATATATCATCAACATAGACTATAATGTAATTGTAGTCTCTAAATATTTTATCCATCCTACTTTGGAAAATTTGTGGAGCATTTTTTAATCCAAAGGGCATTACTAACCATTCATAATGACCTTGTGGGGTACTAAAGGCTGTGTAAGGGATACTATTATTTTCCATTTTTATTTGCCAAAATCCTGACTTACAATCAAATTTTGAGTAATATGTTTTATTTTTTATAAGATTTATTAGTACTTCCTTATTTGGGAGAAAATATCCATCAAATTTTGTATATTTATTTAGTTCTTTGTAGTTTATTACCATTCTTGCTTTTCCTCTAACCTGTTCTGCTCTTTTCCTAACCATAAAAGCTGGACTATTATGCGGACTATTACTACTTCTAATAAGTTTTAAATTTAATAATTCTTTTATTTGAATTTTAAATTCTTCTCTATCTTCTTCTGTATACATCATAGGTTTTAGTCTTATAATCCTATTTTCAATTAATTCTATTTTTGCTCTAGGATGATCCGGTTTCCATAATGCTAAAGGATTTTCTTTATAAACTTGCTCAAGCTGTGATTTTATTGTTTCTAATTGTATGTTATAACTTTGTCCTTTTTGTATTAAATAATGTTTTTCCTAAATATACTTATCACCACGCTGGGCTGGCTGAACTCTGTAAGGTTTAAATTCGCGAGGGATGCGGAGAATATGATTACAAGGGGTTTTTAAAGTAATCATATAAGGTGTTTGTTGGTAATATTGGAACTGTTGTATGAAATCATTTCCTAAAAGGATATCACAATCCATACCATTATATTGGAATATTTGATTAATACGTACTATTTTACTTCCTAGTAAGATTTCAAAGTTTAGAATAGATTGATTTACATGTTGTTTATCTCCTGTAATACCAATAATTTTTAATTTTCCATTTGATTCCCATTTATTAGATAAAAAGGATTTCATAATAGTTATTTCACTACCAGTATCTATTAAAGCACAAGTATCTATATCTTTTTCTGTTATATTTATTTGTATATATACAGACATAGGGTACTTTCTATAAGCCTGTTTTAACATGTGTAACAAATTATTGTTTGGCCTTGGATTAAGAAAGTTATCTTATTAGGTTCAATTTTGTAATATTCTAAATCATTTAAAAAACTATTACCTAGTACTATATGTTTTTCTGGGTCTGTAGTCATGAATGAGTCTATATAACAAGCTACTATTATTCTAAGTCCTTCTATTATTATGAGGACTTTAACTTCTTGTTTACAAATATGTTTATTTCCATTGAAGTCAGTATACTCATATGGAACTTCCTTTTCTTTTACTAAGAGTCCTTTATTTTTTGTGTGATTCATATAATTATGGCTTGTGCCAGTATCTAATAGTATAGGTACTTTTGCTGTATAATCTATTCCATTAAAGTATTGTCCAAGTATTTTTACCACATTATTTGTTGGTACTGATTTAATTATTTGTTTATCAGTGTTTAATCTTCTAGAAGAACTTCCTCTTATTAAGGTTCTTCCAGCAAAACTTATAGGGATAATGGAGTTTTCATTACTATTATCAAAAAATTATTTTTTATCATCGATAATTAATTCATAATTTATAGGGATTTTGTAATCTTGGATTATTGGTTCTATAAATGTTGCAATATCTTCACAATCTTTATTTATCTCGATGTAAGGTTTATTACCATATATTTCTCCGTAATTTGAATTACAGAAACTATATAAGGCTGAGTAATGTATTGTCATTATTCTATTACCTTCTTTCATTAAATTTTTCTTTAATAACTTAAAATGTAAGCTTAATGTCTCGTCTATGTTTTTATCTTTAATGTGTACACAATATCTAGGGTGACAAGTAAATAATAATTTAGTACAACATAAATTTCCTTCTATTGTTCCAAGATGTCCTATATTAGGATCTGTAAATCTTTGATCATGTAATGATAAGACTATAGGGCTATCTATTCCTTCTTTAAAAAGAGATTTTATTAAGATTTGTATCTCAGCGAGGTATACATATTGAATTTTTCCTTTGGTTGACTCATTTTTTATTTTTCTCAGTGCTAATTCTATGGATCTCTTATTTATTAAACTAAATCTAATATTTCCTTCAGCTTGTGTAATTGTCACAGCTTTTTCTTGTTCATAATATTCATGTAATATTATTCGTTTTCTTTTAAACATATCTCTAAATCTATGGATTATTCCATATTCTGGTTTTTCCATATTTAATTTTAAAAGTTTATTATATTTTTCTTTGTTAAAAGTAGCAACAAGGCTGTATCCACTTTTATTTTCTTCTTTTTCTATTTCTTCTATTTTTTCATTATCTAATAACTCTTCTTTATTCTGATTCATTTTCAGATTCTTCAACCATATAAACCTCTTCTCCTATGTAGTCAGATAAATTACTTATTTCTTCTAAGTCACTTTCTATATTTTCAAAATCTTCTTTTAAGAGTTTAACCTTTTTCTTTTTTATACAATCTGTACTTATATGTCCTATTTCTCCACAATTCCAACATTTACATTTGGACTTATCTAATATTTTTCTTTGGTTTTTATATTTTCTTTTATAATATTTTCTTCCTGATTTTTTATATTTTTTCTTAAAATTATTATATTTTTTATATCTCTTCTCTTTATTATATCTCTTCTCTTTATGATAAGATTTTCTGCGTTTTTTATGAGGTACATAACATCCCCATTGGGTAGGCATTTCTGTCTTTTCACAACATATTTTTGTTATGTTTTTACTCTTTTTTATTAAACTTCTTTGGATACAAATTTCACTTAATCTCGTATTTAAAAATCTGATCCTAGATCCTAATGTATCTGGGATTCTATTATCACTATTACTAGTATATTTTTCATATTCATTTATGAAATATCCATTCCATGGATAAGGTAATTTAGAGTAATACAAATTTTTATAAATGTTCTGGTCTTCATGACTCATGAATTGTGTATAATAATATTTACTAAATTCACATGTATATTCTTTTACAAAGCACATATTACAGATTGTCAGGTTTATTAATTTCATTCTAGCATTTAATTTATCATATTTTGCTTCATTTTCTGTATTTTGTAACCAATCTTCTCCTAAGAATTCACTAGCAATGTATTCGATTATTCTTTCAATACCTAATCCTTTATCTTTTCCTAATGCTATTTTGGTTGAGTCTTTTATTAATTTTTGTGTATCGTCACTTAATCCTTTCCACCAATTAAATACATTTCCTGTAAAACTTGCTATTAGAATATCTGTTAATATATTTATTTTTTCTTCTTCGGTTTCTACATTCCAATCATCCTTGGATCCATTGAATATGAAAAATAATTTCATTTGCATTCCCCATTCTACTAAAGCTTTTCGGGGTCTATTTTACAATCTAAGTCTAAAAATGTACCTGCATTACTTATTGGCATCAAGTGGTCATTATTAGGTTGGTAATCTTTTTTCCAAGGGGTATTTTTAACGGGCGGATAGTATTCATAAAATGGTCTATTTTTCTTTTTATTTGTTTCATATCTATGGCTAGGTTCTCCAATATCAGGTTTTAATTCTGGACCTCCAGCGACATTCATTTTTATTTGGTATTCTTTTTCAAATTCTTCTAAATCACTAAGGTTAATATCACTAAATTTTTCTGTTAATTCTTCTAATGTATTTTCCATTATTCTGTATCACTAGGTGTGTTTTCTTTTATCTCTAATTTTTCTTTTCCCTTTTCTTCTCTTTTTAATTCTGCTTTTAGCTTTTCTGATTCCTCTAATATTTTTGGGTACTGGGTTTTTATAAACCAATCATCATAACTTCCTGGTTGAGGTTTTGTCATATGTTTTTCAATATTCGTCCCTATTATTCTTGATTTTATCATTTCAAGTTTCTCAACTTTTTTATTTTTCTTTTGGCTTATCTGTATTGTTGATAATTCTATCTTTATCTTTCCTATTTCTTGTTTAATTTCTCTCATTTCTTCTTTAAGATTTAAAAGTATCTCTTTTAATTCGATTAATGTAGTTTCCATAAAATGTAGGGGTGCTGATAGATACTTTTCCTTTTGAGTGTATGTTACATTCAACGTAACATAGTGTTAGCCTTTATTTTTTTATGAAGGTAAATTTAATATTTTATGATTTTATAAATAACTTGAAATTGAATATTTTAATATATTTTATTAGCTCAAGCTCTTTAATTTTATTTAATTCTTAGTTTCAAAAAAATTATAATTGATTTATGCTGATAATTTATTAAATAAATAATTGATATCATGATTTTAATAAATAAAATTATAAATATCATAATTTTATAAATATGTATTAATATTATTATAAATTATGATCTATGACTCTACGTAATTCCAAATTAACGATTAAGTTAACCCTTAATAAAATTATTATTATTGTTGTTGTTAAGTGTTAAAAAAGAATTCTAATACCATAGAGTCAAACTTTTTTTTTTTTTGAAAGAAACCATAGAGTCAAACTTAGTAATTAATATTACATTCTCTTGTTATTATTAATTTATTACTATTGAATATAGACTTGAGTTTTCAATTTTTGATTCTATTAAATTTAAATAAAGGCACATTGATCCAAAAGAGTATATAGACTTGAAAAAAAGATGGCAACAATTTGACATGTGCTCTTAAAAAAATTTAAAAAAATTTAGTAAGCTTTTTTTTAGGCACGGCACGGCATGTGCAAGTACGGCAAGAGTGAGCGAGGCATGTGGGTTGGGCTGGGCCTAAGAAAAAAAATTAGTTACGGCACAAGCACGCGTGAGCTTTCCAATATATTGACAGGGTAAGGGGAAAAATAAAAAGGAAAGGGTAAGGGGAAAAATAAAAAGGAAAGATTCGGATACGCAGACCCGGGTTTTACGTTACAAGAAGAAGAGAGAGCATGTAGGGATTCTTGTATTTATATACAAAAGGGGAATGAGTTTGACGGTGTTATTTATTTATTCAAATTTTAATGCTGCATTCGCCGTTAAATTAACGGAAAACCGTTGTGCTTGGGATTTGTCTGTCAGTCTGTACGTGGATAGAATGGAATAGAATCCGTTTGATTGTTTATATATACATATTTGTTTATTTTTTTTATTTTGTTTTGAAGAGAATAGAAGGATTGGTCTCGATTAGTGAGAACATGTGGGACCCGCGTGTCTGGGTGATTCGAGGGAAGGGATCTCTTACCTCGTTACCCGTATGGAAAGTAGATTACGTGGCGTCACCGAATTGGATTTCAACGTCATGTGGGAGAAAAACGATGACTTGGATTTGCTTGTGATCGTCACTGTTTTGGCCGTGATGGGTTAGGAACAACAATCACATCAAAAGTTTTATGTTTGGGTTGGTGAAATATTTTAATACAATTTATTCGTTTATTTTTGTCACCAATCACAAATATTTTGTTTATTTTGCCCTCCAGCGGAATTTTGTTTATTTATAGAAATATATAATTGTAAGAACAAGATTTATATTAAGTTTTCTTATATATATAAGATTTATATTAAGTTACTTATGAGAAGAAACGAATTGTCACCCTCAAGAGACCCTGCCACCAGGCAACAAAGCCTTGAAGATGCTCAAATTCAAAGCTTAGATAACCGATGTTATTGCTAATCATGATTAAAACTTCAAAAGACAACAATATTGAATTGAATAGGGAAAGTTTAGCATTATCTACAAAATTTTTTAAAAAATGTGACTCTAAAATAGTCATTGAAGTTTCGTTATTTTCAGAAATAATTGCATGTACTTATTTTTGGAGACATGTAGGCTGTCTTTTATGTTAAAAAAAATTACATATACTCTTAAAATTTAGGGAAATTATCTGCCATATTCCTTTAAATGACACCAGTATCAAACGTACTACAACATTTTTCGCTTATATCACTTGTATATCCTAAGTTGACAAAAGAGTTCTAGCGTCCACCTTTTCAGTTACTACCGTTAAGAACTTAACATAATTTGAGCAAAATGACTATTTTACCCTTTAAACTCAAAATGAGGTAAAAAGACAAATTTGCCTTGAAAATTAATGTAAATTTTCAATACACAATTTTTTTATTTTGTTATTAACAATACATTTTTTTATTAAAAAAATGAATTATTAATGGTACATATTATTAACAATTATCCATAAAAAAATCCATCTTATACCATAAAAAATTATTAATAACATATTATTTACAATTATACATATTATACCATGAAAAATTCAAGTTGGAGCTTGGGGGAGTAGATCTTCAATAATTTAGGTTAAATTTTGGAGGAGTAGATTCGATTGTAAAGTAGCTTTTTTTTAGCAATTATTAACAATTATCCGATAAATGGGATGACATGTCATTTTTATCAAAATATATCATATGACATGTCGTTTTTTACTAGGTAAACGGGATGACATGTCGTTGTTTTAAAAAGACTAGATTACCCTTATGATGTCAGCGCTCGTAAACGGCAGTTAACGGATTGGTGGATAGCAGAAGTGTTTTGTCAACTTAGGGTATACGAGTGATACACTTGAAAAGTGTTGTAGCACGTTTGATACTGGTGTTATTTAAGAGTATATGAGTAATAATTTCCCTAAAATTTATTTAAAAAAGAGGGATTATGTGTCTCAAAATAGATTCAAGTGACAATTTACAAAAATAAAAAGTTTCCATGATTATTTCGTTAAGTCCTATTAGCGTAAATAATTTGTTCGGGTTTTGTGCCATAAGTTAGGGTGCGTTTGGGATTGAGGTGCTGTAACTTTTAAGTTGCAGCTGCTGTGGAAAAAAAATGTAACTATGAAACAAAAGTTAGTAATAAATAGTAAATGTAAATTTTAAATAATAATTTTGATAAAATTATTAAAGATATAATAGATTTTTCATTATATAAGTGAAAAATCATATCAATATAGCTTTCAAGGTACAACAGCTAGTGTTTACTAAATATTTTAGCGTTGTAGCTTTTAAGGTACAATTGTCTAACCTCAATTCCAAATACACTCTTAAGTGGTGACATTGGAGACAAATTAGATCGTTTTCAGCTGTAAAAAATTTGCATGGGCGCAAAATTGTACTTGTTTGAATTCATTTATTATTCATCTATAGGAATGTCATTTCAAGACAATACGGAACTTTTTCCAAAAAGCACCCAAAAATCCAAAAAATTAAAAATTAAAAAAAGTTCACAGATCATCAGCCTCAGAATCAATAGATGGTAAACATGCAACATGCAAGAGTATAGGCTTTTAAATAACTACCACTAGGTTTCGGAATGCAATATTATCATTAGGTTCCAAATTTCCAATTCACTTGTGAAAATATTAGTATATATTACCGCTATGTTGAATCAAACAAAAAAAAATGGGCTCCCCCCTGGATTGAAAGTAAAGGCAAAGCAAATAATAAACAAGGCAAGATCAGCTTTTGAATCATTCATCAGTAAAACAAAGTGTGTTCGTAGTACCACAGGGGACATAATACAAATTTAATTTCGATTCTAATCTATTTTAAAAAAATAAAAAAAATTATAAGTACACTGCACGGCTCGGAGCTTTTGCATTCTTGTAAAGCATGGTGACTGTTACATATCAAGACTGGAATTAACAAGATCTTCAATCATGTCATAAAAGCTTGTTTGTTCTTGTTGTGTGCTGGGTCCGACCGAGTCCGACTATTTTGCAGCGGTTATACGTTACAATTTTTCCAATTTTTTCTTACACACTACTAAAATTTTGCATCTGTTATCACAATTTCGTAAATGTAATGAAACCTTTTTTTTTTCTCAAGTAGGGTAAATTTTAGATTACTCTCACGTGAATTTACTATCTTTAAACTGTCTCCTTTATTTTTAAAAATCTTAAATTATCTTTGTATTTATCATAAGATAAACACAAATGGGGTGAATTGATGGAGCTTTTTTTTTCTTTTTAACTTCTTAACAAAAATGAGGTAAATTGAGCTTTTTAAAGTAAAAGAGGTAATTTGAGGATAATCAATCTATAAGGGGAGTAATCCGAAATTAACCTTTAGAAATATTAAAAAAAAAATCGTGGCTGCTATGTATACGGTAGTATTCAATGGATTATAATTAATTGTGACGATTTAATGAAAACTTAATTTCTATGTTTTAAAAAATTAATCCGAAATTAACCTTCAGTCAATTATTCAATCAATTTCTATGTTTTAAAAAATTATTTATATTATTATTTTTAAGTAAAATGAAAACTTAATTTTCTCTTTATTCATGTGAGCGAAGTTTGAACTCTAAATCTCTATTTAAGAGATTTTTTAAGTACCCACATAACATTTACCCTATAATGTTTAGGCAGGAATGGAATAGTACGGGACACTACAAGAAAAATGAGATTTTATTACAAAGCATATTAGTCATTAAAAATAATAAATTAGTCACTATATATTTTTTATGACAAAAAATAAATTGTCACACGTTAGTCGTAGAAGGACCGTCTTAAAAGGTTCTAGCGACCAAAATTATTTTCGTCACTTTAAGAACATGATTCTATGACAAACATGATTGTCTTAAAATTAAGTTAAATTTGTCACGAATAGTGTCTAAAATGGTCAAATTAGAGATTCAAAAATGCAATTAATGACACTTCATATCGGTCATAATATGTGGTTTATAGTGACTATAATATTCGTCTTAAGAGTTTGTAAACATAGTCGCAACAATTACTAAAATCGTCATTTTAGAGGTTTGACGATACAATTAGCAACGCTATTTTTTTGTTGTTGAAGTTTACATATCGCGACATTTCATAATCGTCTCAAGTAATTTTCATTTGTGACAATTTTTGCTAATACAATTACTAATTAATTTAGTGTCAACTTTATTTTAATGACAATTTATTTTACTATTACATGACTAGTTAAATTGTATCAAAACATTTTAAGTGACTATTATCTATTGTCATAAAATGTAAGTATTCGCAACTATAATATTTAGTCAAAAAAATTAACGTGTTGTGACATATTCTTTCGTTGCAAAATATATGTAATATAGTCTAATATTATTTTTAATTACAATGCACTTTATTATTTTATGACTATTTCTATGGTATCAAAAAAGTTTAAATGACTACTTTCAATCGTCATTAAAAGAAAGCATTCACGACGACATGTTTTAGTCATATATATTGATATATAGTGACCAAAAAATTTTGATTCAGAAAATATTATTCCGTGACATCTAATTTCGTTTCAAATGACGAGCAATATAGTCTCACATTATTTTTAACCACAATATATTTTACTATTTAACGACTATTTATATTGTATCCTAAAAGTTAAAGTGACTATTTTAAATTGTCATTTAAAAGAAAACATTCATGACGACACATTTTAGTCACATAAATTGATATTTATTGACTAAAAAATTTTGATTCAAAAAATATTATTTCATGACGATTAATTTCGTTTCAAATGATAAATAATATAGTCTCACATTATTTTTAATCACAATATATTTTACTATTTGACGACTATTTATATCGTATCCGAAGAGTTAAAGTGACTACTCTAAATTGTCATTAAAAGAAAGCATTCACGATGACATATTGTAGTCACATAAATTGATATTTAATGACAAAAAAATTTGGATACAAAAGAGATTATTCCATGGCAATTATCTTCGTTTCAAATAACAAGCAATATTGTCTCACATTATTTTTAAGGACGATGTAATTTACTAGACAAGCTAGTGTGATTATTAAAAATATGTGTAGTCATTAACAATCAAACCAACAACAATGAGAATAACATAAGAAAGACTTCGAAATATTTATTCATAATCTGAAGGATTCAAACACAAAGCATGACATTGAAATCCAAACAAATTTGGTTCTTAACAAATAAATGTAAATATAAAAGTCACAAATCACTATCAATGACCTAAAAGTAAAATTTCATAGTAGATGTATTTGCAAAGGTCTTATTGGGATTGAGAATCAAATAATGCAGGATCAACTGAAGGTGTAAGTGAAAATGATGGTTGCTCTTTCATGAATTTTATGAAATCTTCAACTACCTGTAGTCTGTTATCTTGCTCCTCAATCGTTTTTGCTTGCTCCTCAATCGTCTTTGCCATCTCCTGATTTTGTTGGGACAATGCTACATTGGATGTTAACTTTGAAGGACCTATCATTTTCTTCACAAAATTAGATTTCTTCCCCAAAACAATTTCACAAATTTGATTATCAGTTAATGGCTCAACATTTTCCTCAGTATTGGAGTTTTCCTTCATGTCTATCATTTGGTCCTGCATAATTAGATATTGAATAATTACTAAATCTTTAAAAATAATACTAAACACATCTACAAAAGATAGCGAATCATATTTATTAGTCATATTAAAAATAAAGCTCTTGAATCTCGCTATAAAAAGATATTAACAGCAAGGAGGAAACTCTTGAATGCCTGAGGAGATAGAAACAAGAAAAAGAAAGATGAGTATAAATGTATAATATATATAACTCGGTGAGTGGATTCTTTAATTATTACTACTATAATAACATACTTTCTGGAATCCATTAGTACTAGAAAAGAATAATAAAAACATAAATAAATATAAAATTACAAGAAGGGTTATAAGCAAATAATATAATGAGTTATGAGTGTGATTTCAATTAATATTCTGTTTACATCCAAATCTATGTTGGAGAATGATGTAAAATAATAATTCTAAGCATATTGAAAATCTGGTCGCACTCAATGCACAAGTAGAGCACAGTAAGCCCGTCATACATGAGTGGAAAGTAAGCTCGGAATTAAAAGCAGAACAATCACAACAAGTCATACATTGCAAATATAATCAATGTGCATGTTGAGCAATATATGATAGTCATATCTAAGTGGAGTGTTGTCATACACCTGTGCAGAACTGTTATAGCTACCATAGACAACTTAATACTCAACAAACATGTGTATCGATAAAAGCTGGTTATATGCAGACTACAGTAAACAAGACACTCACCCAAAGTGAACTCACAAATGGCAGAAATAATCAGCAAGCTTGTAGAGAAACATAAACTAATAGTGATATTGCAACGGTTCAGCAACATATTTCAATTCAATATTAAAATACCAAATCTGGAGAGAAATTCATATAAACTTATCAATATTATATTTCTGCACATGAATAAATTCTGATTAACGGACTGTATGTTATTTCCTCAATCACAGTTACACTTTACAATCACGTAATGGAACAATTCTTATTTTTCTTGTAGACTAATAAAATATGATTTTATTCTTTGTAATAAAATATGAGTAAAGTGATAATACAATGGAACAATGAAACATTAGTTAAATTTTTTAAGCAAATATGTCCTCAATCCCACATATACTTCTAACTGCAAGTAAACGTAAATAATTTGGAAAAACTTACATATTTCGCTTTTGCTTCCATACTACTCAATCCTTTGGCTTCACTCCAAAACATCTTTAGGAACAAAGCAATCAAACCAGGAGACTCTCCAAGCGTTTCCGTCTTTCCAATATAAAAGAAGAAAAGCATTTTAATATTTATAAACATGATACAAGTACATAATAGAAAAAGGTCAAACAAAATCTCCATCATTTCAAGTACCATTTCATTCAGATGTTGTGCATGAGACTTCGATCCACCACGATGCACAGAAGACACTTTACTACGATTCTGCTTATTTTTTTCTGATCGTATCTGTAATTAATTTTGTTAGAACATGTTATTAGGCATTAAATTAATTAATAGAATTGACAATTATTACATGAAGACTATGTCATCGTGTGAAATGGGTAAGCTGACCTAGGTTCTAATAATAATTTACAGCACCTAAGTTTGCCATAAATTTCAATTTTCTAAAGCGTTTTAACAAAATAGTTGCATTTTATGATTTATACAGAATATGGTTCATGGAAAAATCCTCAATGATATATTTTATAATAAACATTAATAATAAAAGGTACCAATCTAATTATAGTGATTGAAATCACAAAGAAAAACAATAAAAATGGTGTAGAAAAACAGTGCCAACAAAAAAGAAATCACAAAGAAGAATTCTACCAGCAAATAGCACTTGGTCTATTAAAATTGTACCTTAAATGCCTCACTTGAAAAATAATCACAAGTCTATACTTATTATATTATTTATTAAAACAAATAGCACATATATGTAATTACTTCACTGTCAATTTTTCTTGTTAAGATAAAAGTGCCAATGACTCAGAATTTTAGATATAGATAGTACGCTTCAACTAAATCTATTGACAGTCCATATATGACAGTGATTTGGCATCCATGTTTTATAATTTGCCTTTAGCAGCTAAACTAAATCCTACAAACTACATATATCATAATGTACCAGATATCCAGACTGCTGCTGCCAATCCACAACGACATTTGAACATTGTACACCAAGTTTTCAACCTTAGATTGAAGAAAATGCAGTGACAAGCTTCTGTTTGTCCTTCCGATTGTAATAGTTTCAAGTTCGAATATTTCCATTGCCTACATCAAATAAGAAAATAAGACAAAATAATAGGCATTTAACATTCCAATTGACAACAAATGAAAAGAGTGAAAAATAATATTACATGAAGCAACAAGCAGGAGGCTAGCATCAAGTTCATTCACAAGGCAGAGTTTGGATATTCCTTTGTTAGGAAAGTCGTGATTAACAAAACTGTTGAGAAGGGTAGCTTCGTCATAATTCCATATATTGCGATTAAACAAATACCAAACAGCTAATGCATTTGAGAGAGATGAAATTATAAGAGACCAGAGGACCCATCTCACTACATCTAATAAACAACAAAATAAAAATTTATTGAACCATCTCATAGCAAAAAAACCCCATGAGTGGCCAAATTTGTACCCAATTCTACACTCTACTATGAAGCTTATGAAGCCGACTTCAACATATATCAGCTCATATGTTGGCAATCATAGTCAAAGATGGTTATCAAGCATCCTCACAAATCAAGAAGCTAATAAAAACCAGGTTGCACTACATTAACATATATAAGTTCTTTGACATAAAGATATTGATGTTATACACTTCTAATCCCAAGTCATGAAACATAAAACAAAAGTTCACTTCACACGCTCATAAAGATAGACTACTAGAAAAATGGAGAATAAGCATCGGATATGAGTCAATAAACTATTAAGCTAATTAATGCACAGGAAGGACACTGGCATAATAATAATAAAAAAAACCCATTCACATTCTAAAAAATAAACCCATTCAAATTCTAATTCAATATATCAACAAACCCATTCGCATTCTAATTAATAAAAAAAACACCAGCCGCGGAGCAACTTCTCCAACACATTCAACAAACCTATTTTCATTTTAATCCACAAACAACACCAGCAACAAAGCAGATCCTTTGACAAACTAATAAACCCATTTTCATTTTTCAATAACAAAATAGTGCCCAATCACTGATTTTTAACATGCAAAGAGTTTTTTCAAAGACTAACCTTGTTCACAATTGAGTGACAGTCGCCTTTAATGCCGACAGCAAGCAACACTCACTCGACGCCATCACCCTTGATTCATCACATGTTCTTTTATTATCGGATTCTCCGAGCTAAAGTTGCAGGATTGCTGTTGATTTCTTTATCTTCAAAGCATTTAGAGATGGAGTATGTGCGTGTTTTGGTTAGATGAAGAACACTTGTTTTTTATGATGGGTAACTTCGATAAAGTAAAAGAAACACTATTAAATCTACTGGATTTATTATGTAGCAATAAATGCTTTGGATAATAACTTGTAGCTTCAGTTTTTTTTTTAATTTAAAGTTTTTGGAATCTAAATGGATTATTGCCAATTTACCCTCATCCATTAACAATACATGAAATAATAGGGGAGGAAAGTGGAGATATTGTGATACTTCATTAACTTGGAGATAAGACAAATGTTAGGGGGAAAACTGAAAATTATCTTAAGTAACAGTAGTATGTGCGTGTTTTGTCTTGCTATGACAGTACTAAGGACGACAAGTTACTATTTCTTACCTTTGTTTAATACCGATTATTATTATTTGGTGAGACCAATTAATTGTTTATACATACTTAAAAATTAATTTTGTCTAACCTTTTAATTACATTTTATTATAAGTACTTATGTGTAAACTACATTAGGAAATAAATTAATTACTCGGTCATAAAAATACAACGTTATTTAAGACAACTTCTAGTTACTATTTTTAGTTTTGTGACTATAATGACTACATTTACGACTAAAAAAACAAAGTCTTAAAATTATAAGAAATCATAATAGCTTTAGAGACTAATATTATGTGTCATTGATGGTTTGCCTAAATTTACACCTATTTTTTAGTTACAAAATATTTTTGTCACCCACAATTATATTTCGTGACCATTTATTTTGTCATGAAGGATAAAATATTGTCTTAAAATGTTCAATTTTTTAATGAGATTTTTGTGTAAAAAAAATAAATTTATTTTTTCCGACTACAATAATATTCGTCACAAGAACGTTGAATCAGATACCAAATAGTGCGTCCAAGAAAAGAAAGAACTTGGTCACAAAAATACAATGTTATTCAAGACAAAACCTTTAGCTCCTACTTTTATTTTTGTCACTGTAATTACTCATCCAAGACCAAAAAATGGCTTCTTAAAATTATAAGAAATAAAAATAGCTTTAGAGATTAATATATATGTCACGGATAGTTTGGTTAAATTTGTACTTAACTTTTAGTTACGAAATAGTGTCATTGCCTATACTAATATTTTGCAACCATTTTTTTTTTGTCATAAGTAATGCAATATTGTCCCAAAATGTTTCGAATTTGGAGGGAAATTTTTGTGGTAAAATAATATATTTTTCAGTGACTAAAAAAATATTTGTCACAAAAAGGTTGAATCGAATACTAAATATTGTGTTCCAAAATAAAATTATTGGTCACAAAATATAACACAAGTCAGGACAAAATTATTAGATACGATTTCAAAAAATTGTCACAGTAAATATCATTTCGTGACCAAATTGCAAAGCGTTGAAAAAAATATCGTCTTAAAAAATCAAATTTCTTGTAGTGGGAAGAGACATTTGGGAACAGACTGAACCGGCGGCGAGCGGTGACTAAACGAGATAGCGATGGACGTGAGCAGGTTACACTGGTTATTGTCGGTTGTCAGCAGCAAGCTTGAGCTTACATTTTTTGGAAGCTGCTGTGGCTGTGGCCTTTGGCCCTCTGGTACATGCTTTGGCTGGCTGGCTAGCTGGCAAATGCTTTTTTAAACTTTAGCCCCATTGTTTTTGTCCATTAGCTTTATTCCTCTTTGCTTGCCGGGGCTAACCCATCTTCATGCTTGGGATAGAGGGACAACTATACAAAACTCAATTCTCACTCAATATCCCCCCCTCTCTCTCTTTGTAGACTGCCAGCAAACAGTCTATCTTTTTAGGTTAAAAATTGTAGCTGCGTCTGATATTGCCACGTGGTGATATTTGGAAGCTTTAGCTAAAGTGGGGTTCTTACAAGATCTTCTTAAGCAAGCAAAGCATAGTCAAGGTCCAAATCCAAAACCCTCTCTTCCTCCATTTTCCCCATTTGTTTGGTTTGCTATAGCCATTTCAAAAGTGTTTCCCACACTTTATTATTTAATTCACATTTCTTTTACTATGTGATCTTTGTTTTATTAAAAGGTAGAGCAATAGTATATAGTCTCAATGTTAGAAAGTAACAGCTGATTGGCTCACACGGAGGAGGTGCATTTGCTTCAAGGGTCTTCTTTGATCTCGACAAACAGAAAAGTTAACAAATGGATTGGCTGGTCGCTTCCGAATTGGCCATGGTGCAAGTTGAACTCAGATGGTGCCTGTAAGCCGACTGGTGTAGCTGCTGCAGGGGGCTTAATTCGCGACCACAATGGTCATTGGATTGCTGGCTTTGGGATGAATCTAGGGAATTGTTCAGTGACTATGGCAGAATTATGGGGTCTCTATCAAGGATTGATTCTTGCGTGGAACAAAGGGATCCGATGGCTTTGTGTTGAGGTTGATAGTCGCTGCGTTACTCAACTTGTGAAGAACAACATGGTGAACTCCAATGAGTTTTCTACTCTCCTTCATGCTATCCAAGAACTCATCAGACGCAACTGGCGGGTGGAGATTACTCATGTTTACTGGGAGGCTAATTTTGCCGCGGATTATTTGGCTACGTTAGCTTTTTCTTTTCCGTTAGGACTTCGTGTTTTTAATTCTCCACCTAAAGGGGTGCTCCAGTTTATGTCCCAAGACACTTATGGGGTAGTCTATCCCCACCTTGTTTTTTCTTAGCTCTGAAAAGAGCCCCTCTTAATAAAAAAAAAAAAGAAGAAAGTAACAGCTGATGCAGTAGATGTTATGATGTGCGACATTAACAATGTAGCAGTTAATTAGTTATTTTATAACCTAAGTATCATTCACAAGATATTACAAACTTATCATTTCTATTGTTGAATCCTTGAATTTAAATAATTATTTTTTTTCAAATGAGCTATCATTTAGGATTGACTAATAAAATAATAAAACATTATTGTCCATACTATGAAATTTTGAGTATCATAATTTATATATAAGTAATGAGGTCCAGCTATGTTACCCATGGGGTTTGGTACTCCATTTTTTGTCTTTTTCAAATCCACCATTGGATTTAACGTAAGAGTTGTACAATGGCTTAAATGAGATTATTGCGTTATTAACATTAAAGCCCCTATTGTTCATGGAAAATAAGAAAAATCAAAAGTTTAAAATTATGACATATAAGTTCATAATATTCTAATTTTTTTCACACTATTGAACTAGATTTCCAATTAAATGACTTATTTTTACATTTATTAATATCTATTTAAATTAATAAATTTACATATTAATTAATAAATTAAATAATTTATTATGTGGTTAAACTATGTATATTATTTACTAACTATAATTAATGATAAGTATAAATATGATTTTTTTTTAGTTTAACATAACGGTAATGAATTTTCTCTCACCCATGTGAACATGGTTCAAACCCCATAACATTTTTTTTTCAACACAAGATATTTTACTATCTCAAGTAGATGGAATGTACAAAATAGGAAAATAAATTTAATTTCATATTCTATTAGTTAATGTTTTATTTTTTTGTAACATAACATTTATTTAACATACATTCAATTATTTAATTATGTGGTAAAAAAATGTTAATTTACTAATAATAATAAAGTGTTTGTTTATAAATTTGTAAAATCATTTTTGTTTGTTGGAACGATGAGTTTTGTATTTTTGGTTGAGTTTTTATCCTTAAATAAAAAAATAAATTTAATTGCACACTTAAATAAATTGATATTTGTGACTCCACCCCAACAATTTAAATAGTTATTAGCACACATCCACGCGATTAAGATCTTTTATTAACTTATCTAAGAGAAGGAAAAAAATCTAAACAATTACTCTATTTCAAAATAATTTAAATATTTCTTTAGTAAAAATAAACTAAAAATAAGAATTTTTTATTCTTTCTTCTCTCTCTTAACATTCCACATGGACAACAATACACACATATCTATCAATTAAAATATAAGCCAATTAGTATAATTAGTTGAATAATTTATTGTATCATAAATGGGTAATCATAGTAGGAGTTTTAAAATTGAACCCAATACAATTATTAATCGAGTTGACAGTTAGGAAGAGCAAACAAATCCATTCAAGTTGGATATCTAAGTATTTGATCCAAATAGATTGGATACTATCCATCCGAAATACTCCGGATTTGATTTATCTTATATCCATCCATGAACTTGAATATTAGTAATATTTAAACCTACGAGACTAAATTTGAATCTTATAATTAATATTAAAGTTTTGTAAATTAGATGAAAAATCAAAATAACATTGCTAAAAATTATTGCACCATCAATGACAACAATGATAGCACCATCACTAAGAAATAGAAGTGAGTGAATAGAAACACAAATACTATCAACATATTCAAAATTCTCCGATCTATGTAATGGAGGCAATGCTGCCGGATAAATGGATGTGCCGGCGATAGATGCGCCTTTCAATGCAAACAACTATAGCAAGACCCTATGATTAGACGGCATTTCAAGGTTTATTGCTTTTAACAACCAAATTGAGTGTCTCTAAATTGAAAAAGGTGGTAGCATAATGTAACTTGTTGTGCTTTTGTGGTGTAGTTATGGTTGCAATTATTTTGGAATGGGTGTGCAACTCTACATATCACCATTTTCTAGCATTGAGACTATCATTATGTAGATCATCCAATTTCAAGTCTAATGGTACCCTTCATGGCGCCTTTCGATCAATAATGTCATTGCAAGCGAAGGCGCATTGGTCACCAATGATTGTCTATATTTTTTAATGTAAAATATATTTTTTTGTAATTAATTAAAAAATAAGAGTAATAATTTTTTTTATTATTCTGTTTCTATATTAAAATTAATTTTAATTACCTTTTAATTAAAATGGGTGAGAAAAATGATGTCATTGACGGTGCAAAATGGGTGAGAAAAATGATGCTTCGTGTAGGTGCAAGACTAATGAGTAAAAATTTAAAAATTTTTAGCTGTTTTGTTTTCATAACAAATAACAGGACTCCATTGTAGTTGACCTTGAAAAAAACAAAAAGAAGGGGTACGAAACCCATGTTGCAACATAGTTTTACCCTATTAATATAGTAAATAGTAGTAGTGATTTTTTTTAAAAATAATATAAAATTTTATTTAAATATTAAGAAATAATTTACGTTGATTCATCAATATGATCGGTCTCTTGACTGCGGTATTTTTACTTTCCATCTCTCTCTTATTTTTTTCAAAAAAAAAAAATCTTGCCACGTACGATTTCACAAGGACCTTTGTGATATGAGTGTCAAAATGCTAAAAATAATTTTATTTTACTATATATTTTGGATTATCGTACTTGTATATATTAGGAACTATAAATTTTTTATGAAGCATATCAGCATATCTTCATATGATATAAATATTAAATTTTATTAATGATAACTATTGACACTATACCCACATAAATTTTCAAATATAAACCAGAGTCTGGAAAATGTGTCTTTTCTTCAACTTAACAAATATATACAATTAATCTTTTCACAAAAGCATTCCTTAAATATTAAAATCAACCATCCCTCCATAAAAACTTCACCGTAAAAAAAAAGAAGTTATTTTCTCCCCTCCTAAAATCTTAAATTAGTTTGAGAATAATCCATGAACTATATATAAATGCTTAGAGATTTCTCCTGTAAATTAGTAAAAAACAAAAATGCATTTGAAATGAGGATTTGTTAGGTGAATAAAGATTATATGGCATGTAACAAGTTTTTTAAAGAATTAAATTCACATGACGGTTTACTTCATTACTTGTGAAAATGGGTATTTATGTAATTTTCAATAAAATGGGATTTATGAAGACTTTGAGCGGTGTCAAATACTACTGTTATTCCTATTAAGGGTAATTTTTAAAAACCTCCCCTGAGGTTTGGGCTTGTTGCAAGTAGATGGCGAAAATCCATTTATTTGTAAAAAACCCCCTACCGTCAGTTAATTTTTACATTGACCGTTAGTTGACTATGCAAAGACAATATTGCCCTTAACAACAGTTTGTAGACTGACTTAAAATTGAAATTGTTGGCGCGAAAAGCACAAACCCTATTTTTTGACAATTTTATCCATGTCAATTCCAAAGATTTACAATATCATAAGTAAGGATTATGACTATTTTACCCTCTTTAAATTATTGATATTTCGTTAAAGTTCCTACAAGAAAGATAAAATTAAAAACTTGAAAAAAAAATAAAAAAGGTGTTGCATTATGACTGTTACAAACCAACAATCATATTGCAAGTCTCCTGCTATTTATAAGATTGTAAAGCAATTTAAAGCTTTATGCACAACACACAGAAACAATTTATGCTTCTCAACATGT
This sequence comes from Citrus sinensis, assembly GCF_022201045.2. Classification (NCBI taxonomy): domain Eukaryota; kingdom Viridiplantae; phylum Streptophyta; class Magnoliopsida; order Sapindales; family Rutaceae; genus Citrus; species Citrus sinensis. The sequence continues at coordinate 18,125,695 of NC_068560.1, forward strand.
CATTCTTCTTCCCTTATACTCTAAATGTTGTCATTCTTCACAACATTTCTTATCATCATCACAGATAACACACAGTATTTCTCATCATCAGCACATATAACACACATGCAAAAGCTAGATTTAATAAATTTTTTTTTTCAAATGAAACCATCCAGCACTAGTACAATAGAAGCAGTATCAGCTATGGCCACTCTATACAACCTTCACACAACAGGCAAGAAATACATTCATTTTTTCCATTTTTACAATTGATAACCCAGCAAGCACCACCAAGCTACTTGTATTTGGCATGATTACATAAAGACAATGGATTAATAATCTAGAAAAAATAAAAAACAAAAGTCTCAAACCTATAGTTAGCTTGAGCAAAAGATGATACACCATCTCAAAAGCCTTGCCTTTCCAAAAGGTGTTGTATCATCTAATCCCTTAAAAGAATTAGTTAGCGGGATTAGGTAAGTCTGCCTTCCTTTATCATTACACCATTAATTAATCTGCTATATGCTGGATGCTCTAACTGTTTCAGTTTCATTCTTGAGTGAGTTGTCCTAAATGATTAAAAGAACAAACATAAAGAGTTAATATTAGTTATAAAAGTAGTTAAGTAATCAAAGTAAAAGATGAAACCAAAATTTAAGGGAAACCAAGTTCACCATTGTCAAAGATAATGGACTGTGATGTAGCCACTTCAGTCGCAGTTTGTTGGGGCCTTAGGCTTCCTTCTCCATTCTTCCTCTGAATCAGACAATGACAGAAAATTAGACATTTATACTGCAATTATATAAGAAATCATTAGGAAAATAACTTAAATTTGACTAACCTTTTTGCTTGATTGCTTTACACTTCGGCAGGTCCTTTTATTGTGTCCCCAGTGGTTGCATTTGGAGCACCTTAGACTGCAATTTCTCTTGAATGCAGTAGGTTCATCAGCCTCCCTCTTTCTCTTGTTCTGTGGCCTCCCAGTAGATTTGGTTACAAGTGGTGGCTGTAGATTGTCAGTCAGCACCAATGGCCATTTAGTCTCATCTGGCACATGCTTGAATTGGTACTGGTAAGTGCCTAAAAAAGCAATTTTCTTCAAGTAATTGTGCACATAATCCTCAACTTTCAACCTTTTCGCATCAATAGAACATATCGCGTGTTTACAAGGTAGCCCCGAGATTTGCCACTCCCCACAATCGCACTTCTTATTACCAATGTCAATAACAAATGCTTTAGATGCATTTTCCAATACTTCAAATGTGTTTTTATGCCCAAAAATAACAGACAACCCTCTTGCCTCCATCCTTGCCTCAACAATTTTTCTCCTCACCAATGGTGGCAGCTCCTCATTCCATCTTTTAACAGCTTCATGCCTTGTATGAATCAACCTCATAATCCTCCTCTTTATTTCTTCTAACATCCTCACAACAGGCATCACTCTGTAGCCATTAATCCAATTATTGAAAGATTCGGTCATGTTATTAGTCACATGTGCGCATTTTGTGAAGGGTGGGAATGCATGCTTGACCCAATGCTGGATAGGTATCTCCATTAGCCATTTATGGCCGGAACTACTAATTGCTTTCAACTTCTCCATTTGCTCATTGAACTCAGTACAATTTGGGCTGCTACAAGCCCTCCAGAATGTCTTCTTCAATAATAAACCAGGAAACTTCATTTTGAAGTTGGCATAGATATGCCTGCAGCAGTACCTCTTTAATGCAAGTGGGAAAACTTGTTCAAGTGCATCAAGAATCCCTTTCTGCCTGTCACTCATAAAACACAACCCTTCTCCTTGATTACACCCGATTTGCTCATATAATTTTTCCATAAAATACACCCAAGAGTTAGTATTTTCATTTTCGATAATGCATATTGCAAGGGGGTATATCCCAAAATTAGCATCAATGTTGACATCAGTTAATAATACTCCTTTGTAAGGACCTTTGAGGTGACAGCCATCGACTCCCACAAACTGTCTACATCTCTCGAAAAAACCTCGTCTACTACCATCAATGAACATGAAGAACCTCTTAAAAATTGGATTTGCAGCACCACTAAGCCAATTTCGAGCCATACATCAGTGGAAAGATATTTCGGTTAGCTTTCCAATGAATTTTACTAATCTAAATTTGGAGCTATCTACAGTAAGTTATGATCAGTTAAGTGTAGACTGTTCAGTTTTGAGTAGAATTTCTTACATTAATCAAGTGAGCATAATTTATGTGCAGAAGGGGCACCTTTGGGAATTAAACGGTATTTCATGAGATCGAATTAATATTCGAGCCATACATCATTGGAAAGATATTTCTGTTAGATTTCCAATGAATTTTACTAATCTAAATTTGGAGCTATCTACAATAAGTTATGATCAGTTAAGTACAGACTATTCAGTTTTGAGTAGAATTTCTTACATTAATCAAGTGTCCGGTGTCAAATAGGTTGGCTCTTATTATTCCTTCCACTAATATTAAACCAAAAACCAATTCTCCTATAAGCTGTAAACTCTAAGGCTTAGCCATTGTAAGTCCACGACCATATGCAGCAAATGTTATATATAGATCAAACAAATTTTGCCTTGTTTTACTGCCATTAAAGAGCCAAAATTTTCTAATTTCAATTCTGATTTTACCTAAGCCATGTATATAAATCACAATATCTTTGTGAGTTATCTACAAATAAAAAGTAGATAAGAGTGTTAGCCTATATGGCTATAAATATTGATTTTGATGATAACAAACCACATGTATTTATTAAGCAAAGATTTATGCATTGTGCTTTTTTAAGAAAATGATGTTATGGAATTAAAGTATTTTGGACTAAAATGAAAGTATTTTTAAAATCTTTGATAGTGTTTTTAAAGTTCGGATTTGGACCTATTTGAAACTATTTAAATATTTTTGGGCCATTCTATAATTTCACAAAGTTTGGGTGAAATCATAATTTCAAAAAGTTATGGGATTGACAAAGCATTATTCTAAAATTCTGAAATTGGACCTATTTGCAAACTTTTATAACGTTTTGGGCCGTACTACAGTTTTATAAAGTTTTGGGGTCAAACTATAAATTTTGAGAAATATTTCACTGTAGCAGTTACTGTAGCAATCGGCTTACCGGATACTGATAAACGGCAAGCCGGATACAGGGCAGAATGTATCCAAATCGAAAGCAGCTTACCGGATAGCGTAAACGGCAGACTGGATACGCCTAAAATGTGAGTAACGGCTAGTTTTCGAGCTCAAACTATAAGAACTCAAATCCAACTCATTTTGAAGGTCTCCAACAAGCAAAAACAAAAAGCACACGTGATATCTTGAGCCTTCAACTTGCAAAATACAAATCATTGAATCATTCATTGTTCTTCATCTTTGAATATCTACTCATTGAGTGAGTTTCATTGTAACTTTCATTTCTTCAATTCTTTTGTAAGAATTTGAGTGTGTGAGACACTTGAGTGAAGAGATTGGGAGATAATCTCTTTGTTATAAAGGTTTGTTGACACCTCGAAGTCAATTGTAATCGTTGAAGCCTTGGAAAGGCTTGGATAGTGAAATCCTCGAGCTTGGATCGCTTGGAGGCGTGGACATAGGCGGGGATTACCGAACCACGTAAAAATCGGTGTGTTTGTTTCTCTTCTCCCTTACTCTTTAATTATTGTGCCTTTATTAAACTTATTGCTTTCAATTTTTATTAAGGCATTAGATTGGTTGTTGTGTGGATTTGCTAGGATAATTTTTAAAATTTCCAATTCACCCCCCTCTTGGGTTGCTCACTTATATTTCATTTGGTATCAGAGCAATGTGCTCTTATTTAGATTTAACCATCTAGAGTTAAAGATCAATGGCAACTCAAAATGATTCCACATTTAGGGAAGGGCAGTCCACCACTAGACCACCTTACTTTGATGGTAACGATTACCCATATTGGAAAACTAGGATGAGAATTTACTTGCAAGCCTTAGATTATGAGATTTGGGAAATCGTTAATGATGGTCCATTCATGCCTTTGACTAAAAATAAAGTAGGAGAAGATATTCCAAAACCTTCACGGGATTGGAATGAATTCGAAAAGAGAAAAGCTTCTCTAAATTCCAAGGCCATGAATGCCTTGTTTTGTGCTTTAGATAAGAAAGAGTTTCATAGAGTGTCTAGTTGCGAAAGTGCTAATGAGATTTGGCACAAACTTGAGGTTGTCTATGAAGGCACGAACCAAGTGAAAGAATCTAAAATAAGTAGGTACACTCGACAATACGAATTATTCCAAATGGAGCAAAATGAAAATGTGTACTCTATGTATACTAGATTCACGGACATAGTGAACACTCTTGGAGCCCTAGGAAAGACTTTTTCAAATAGCGAAAAAGTCAAGAAAATCATTAGGTCACTACCTAAGGAATGGAGACAAAAAAGGACTGCCATTGAGGAAGCCAAGGATTTAAATGTATTACCTATTGATGATTTAATTGGCTCTCTTATTTCATATGAAGAAGATTTGGCAGCTGAAAAAGGGCATGAGGAAAAGAAGAAAAACATTGCTCTCAAGGTTTCAAAACGTGAGAGTGATGAGGAGAGCAAAATGGATGATGAGGAGCTGGCTATGTTGGCTAGAAGATTTAGAAAATTTTACAAAAAGAACAATGAGCAGAGAAAGTTCAGAGGCTACAAGAATAAGAAGGAAAAGAAGGAGCCAATAACTTGTTATGAATGCAAGAAGCCCGGACACATACGACCGGAATGTCCTCTTCTCAACAAATTCAAGAAGAAGGCTATGGTGGCCACATGGGATGATAGTGATGAGGAAACAAGGGACGATGATGAGCAACAAGAAATGACAAACTTAGCTCTCATGGCTGTTGGGGAAGAATCATGTGATGAACTTGATGAGGTAAATGATCTTCCTACTTATGATGAATTGCATGATGCTTTTAATGATTTGCATGATGAGTTAATGAAGATTGGTAAAAAGAATATATGTCTTAAAAAGAAGATGATGGAGCTTAAGAATGAAAATGAATCATTTAGTGCAAAGATCACATGCCTAGAATTAGAAAACAAAACATTATATGATAGTATTGCATTATTTGAGAACTCTAGCACTTCACATGAGCACTTAGAGTCACACATGAATGACTTGAAAAATGAGAATGAAATGCTTAGAACGAAGAGTAATGAACTAAATGAAATTGTGCTAAAATTCACAAATGGGCAAAAGATGTTGGACAATTTGCTAAACTCACAAAAATGTGTATTTGACAAAAGTGGCATAGGTTATAAACCGAATTTGAAACAAAAATTTTACAAGAATTATTTTGTGAAGAATACATCTATTAACAATAAAATTGTATGTCATTATTGCAATCAAGATGGCCATATGAAAAATAGATGTGCAATGAAGAGAAATGCATATTATGGTATGAAATGTGTTTGGGTTCTGAAAGGAACTATTGCTAACTCTCAAGGACCCAAAAAGGTTTGGGTACCTAAAACTTGAGATTTTTTTTACAGGGCTCAAAGAAGAAGAAGAATAAGTGGTACTTGGACAGTGGTTGTTCAAGACACATGACAGGGAATTATTCTTGGTTTTCAAGTTTACCAAGATCGAAAATGGTGGAGATGTTTCGTTTGGGGATAATTCAAAAGGAAAAATCATTGGGATTGGAAATGTCGGTAATGTATCCTCTACTCTCATTGAAAATGTGTGTTTGGTTGAAAACTTGAAACACAATCTGCTTAGTATTAGTCAATTATGTGATAAAGGATATAGAGTTATCTTTGATGAATCAAATTGTGTTATTGAGAATGCATGTGATGGGAAAGTCTTGTTTGTAGGAAATAGATATGTCAATGTCTATACCATTAATATAGATTGTGCATCAACAAATGAAAAATGTCTCTCCGCATTGCATGATGATGGTTGGTTGTGGCATAGAAGATTAGGTCATGCAAGCATGGATTTGATTTCAAAAATCGTGAAAAATGATTTAGTAAAAGGTCTTCCAAAAATCAATTTTCAAAAAGATAAAACTTGTGAAGCATGCCAATTTGGAAAACAAATCAAAACTTCCTTCAAAAGCAAGAATCATGTTTCCACTTCAAAACCACTTTAATTGCTTCATATAAATTTATTTGGACCTTCTAGATATACTAGTTTAAGTGGCAAGTTTTATGCATTTGTAATTGTGGATGATTATTCGAGATACACATGGGTATTGTTCTTAGCTAATAAGGATGATGCCATTGATGCATTTCAAATTTTCTGTAAAAAGGTTCAAAATGAAAAAGGTTACTCTATCACTTGTATTAGAAGTGATCATGGTGGAGAATTTGAAAATCATGCATTTGAAAATTTCTGTAATGACCTTGGCATTGAACATCAATTTTCATCACCTAGGACTCCACAACAAAATAGAGTAGTAGAGAGAAAGAATAGGTCTATTCAAGAAATGGCTAGAACCATGTTGAATGAAAGTTCTTTGCCTAAGTATTTTTGGGCCGAAACCGTCAACACCGCTTGTTATGTTTTAAATCGGGTGTTGATTAGACCTAATCTCAATAAAACTCCATATGAGCTTTAGAAAGATAGAAAACCCAACATTGGCTATTTCAAAGTTTTTGGATGCAAATGTTTTGTTTTGAATACAAAAGATAATCTTGGTAAATTTGATCCAAAATCTGATGTTGGTATTTTTCTTGGTTATTCAAATTCAAGCAAAGCTTATAGAGTTTATAATAAAAGAACTTTAGTTGTGGAAGAATCTATGCATGTTACATTTGATGAGTCTAACCCCTCCTCTACGGAAAAAGTTGTTGTTGATGATAATGCAGAAGAAGAACAACAAGAAGAAGCATTGAATGACAACCACGAAGACGCGCCACATGGAATTCAAGAGGAACATCATGAAGAAACAAATGCAGCGCAAAATGAAGGTACTTCACAAACACTCCCCTAGGAGTGGAGGTATGTGTCCTCTCATCCTAAGGATGTAATTTTAGGAGATCCCTCACGAGGTGTTACCACTAGATCATCTCTTAGAAACACATGTGAGCATGCTGCATTTATTTCTCAAATTGAACCAAAATCCTTTGCGGATGTAGAAAATGATGAATCTTGGATTATGACAATGCAAGAGGAGTTGAATCAATTTGAGAGAAATAATGTGTGGGAATTAGTTCCTAATCCGGAACATCAATCCATTATAGGTACTAAATGGGTATTTAGAAACAAAATGGATGAATCTGGTGTGGTTGTAAAAAATAAAGCTAGATTAGTGGCTCAAGGTTACAACCAAGAAGAAGGAATTGATTTTGATGAAACCTTTGCACCTGTAGCAAGATTAGAATCTATTAGGATGTTGTTAGCATATGCATGTCATAAGGATTTTATTTTATATCAAATGGATGTCAAGAGTGCTTTCTTAAATGGATATATTATGGAGGAAGTTTATGTGAAACAACCTCCTGGTTTTGAAAATGAAAAAATTTCCAAATCATGTGTATAAGTTATCCAAGGCTTTGTATGGTTTAAAGCAAGCACCTAGAGTTTGGTATGATAGGCTTAAAAATTTCTTGTTGGATAACGATTTTTTGATGGGAAAAGCGGACACAACTCTTTTTGTTAAGCATAAGAACCAAGACATACTTATTGTTCAAATTTATGTTGATGATATTATTTTTGGTTCTACTAATGAGTTGTTGTGTAAAGACTTTTCATCATGTATGAGCCAAGAGTTTGAGATGAGTATGATGAGAGAGTTGAAGTATTTCCTTGGACTTCAAGTCAAACAAAACGAGGAAGGAATTTTCATAAACCAAGCCAAGTACGTGAAAGATCTACTCAAAAGATTTGGCTATGAAAATGGAACGGCGAAAAGCACTCCTATGAGTACCACCATCAAGCTGGACAAAGATGAGAAATGTAAGGAAGTTGATATCAAGACATATAGAGGTATGATCGGATCCTTACTCTACTTGACTGCTAGTAGGCCTGATATTATGTTTAGTGTTTGCTTGTGTGCTAGATTTCAATCTTGTCCTAAAGAGTCTCACATGCTTGCTGTCAAACGTATTTTTCGATATTTAATTGGCACTATTAATCTTGCCCTTTGGTATTCTAGAGGAACTCATATTGATTTAACTTGTTATTCGGATGCTGATTTTGTTGGGTATAAGGTTGATAAAAAAAGTACTAGTGGAACATGTCACTTCCTAGGCCATTCTCTTGTCTCTTGGTTTAGTAAGAAACAAAACTCGGTTGCGCTTTCAACCACCGAGGCAGAATATATTGCCGCAGGTAGTTGTTGTGCACAAATTCTTTGGATGAAACAAACCCTTAGAGACTATGGTATTAAGCTTGATCAAATACCTATTTTATGTGACAATACTAGTGCTATTAATCTTTCCAAGAATCCCATTCAACATTCTAGGACTAAACATATAGAAATTAGACATCATTTCCTTAGAGATCATGTTCAAAAAGGAGATGTTGTGATTAAATTTGTTTCCACTGAAAATCAACTTGCGGATATCTTTACAAAACCTCTTAGCGAAGAGCATTTTATAAAGATAAGACATGAGCTTGGAATGATGAATGTTGAATCTTAATTCATGTTTTACTACATGACTTGATATGGTTGTTATCATATGGTTTTATGCTTCATAAATTAGATAGCATGATATGCTTGTGAATTTATGATTTTACGATTTTGTGTTTCATGCATTAAATGGCTTATTGAAAAGTTTTAAATCTCAAAATGATTTAAAATTAATCAATTTTTAAGGCAGGAAATAAAATGGTGTGTGTAGTACCAGTACAAGAACTAGCAAATATTCCCTTTCCATTCATCCGGAAAAACATTCTTTCCTATTGATCTCTCTCGGGACAAATTCCGGACAACCGGATTTTCAATCCAGAAAACCGGATTTGCTAAGCCCCTCTCTGCCTCACAACCGGCCTACCGGTTCTCACAAACCGGCAAGCCGAATTCGCGTGAATGGATGCTGCAACACAACCGGATTTCCGGTTAAAGGCATCCGGCAAACCGTTTTCATGTTGATTGTTCTCGGGTTCATTTCCGGCAAACCGGATAACAAATCCGGCAAGCCGTTTTTGGCTTTCAAGTTTCTGCCCAAGAACCGGACTTTCGGATTTTTCTGTTTCCCGAGCTAACCGGTAAGCCGTTTATGAAATTGTGAGTTGCTGCCCATTAACCGGCAAGCCGGATTCGTGGTTTATTTTTGCTGTTCATCATCTTCTCCTCATTCGGCAAACCGCTTCTTGTTCTCTCACTAGAAGCCGTTTTCTCCTCTCTTGATTTCACTCCAAAATCCATCTTTTTCTTCCATTTTCACATCAAATTGAGTCAAGAAAATCATTCCTTATCACTTCATTCACTCAAAACAATCTTTAAACTTCTTTTTCAACTCTTTGGTGTTTTTATCTTAAAATCCATCAATTTCATCCTTTTTCACTTCAAATCCTTTATGTTTGTATTTGAACACACCAACATTTACTATTCTTTTTGGATTATTTGGATGTTTGCTATGATTTTAGATTATATGTCTATTTTGAATTATATGGATTTGATATAGTTATATGTTATGTTCTTTACTTATGTTTTTGGATAATTTTGAATTAGTGTGCTTGATTTGAGTTTTTGATGATTGGTAGGGGGAGACAAATATGATATGTTTTTAGATAAAATCATTTCGGTTAAATTTTTAAATTGGTCATATATTTAGGGGGAGCATATAATATGATTTTGGAAAATATGCATTTTGAATTTTTTTTTATTGTCCAAAGGGGGAGACAAAATAATATATCATTTCGATGTTATCAAAAGGAGGAGAATAATATGATTTTTGAGTAATTGTTTTGATAATTGGTATTTAATTATGATGATGATTTTGAGATAATGATGATTTGATTACATGGGTGTTTTATATGATAATTTCATGTTATGAGTTGTTGACTCGGTAATTGATGGAATAATTGTTCATGATATTTTAGTGTGATGATTTGTGTATGGAGTTGCTTTTTATCATGATCTATAATAATTTGGATGTGATGTTACTAATCTTGTATTTGAGGTGATGCTTGTTGTCAGGGGGAAAATGTGTTAAAATTCCCACTTAGATAACATGGGTAACAAATTTGCTATTTTTATTCTTTTCCTTTAAGTTTTCTTTTTTATGATGAAGGGGGAGAAGAATACATGTTTTTAAATTTATAAAAATTTACTACTCTTTTTCTTTGCCAATTAAGTTTTCTTTTTTATGATGAAGGGGAAGAATGATTTAATATGTGTTATGAAAACATGCATGTATCTAGGGGGAGTATGCATGTATGCAAGGGGAGTTTTTTGTTAAATAATTTTCAAATCATTTTTTTTTAACTTGCATTGATTAAGGGGGAGCTTTTCATAACTAGATTAAATTTTTAATATGCTTTGTCATCATCAAAAAGGGGGAGATTATTAGCCTATATGGCTATAAATATTAATTTTGATGATAACAAACCACATGTATTTATTAAGCAAAGATTTATGCATTGTGCTTTTTTAAGAAAATGATGTTATGGAATTAAAGTATTTTGGACTAAAATGAAAGTATTTTTAAAATCTTTGATAGTGTTTTTAAAGTTCGGATTTGGACTTATTTGAAACTATTTAAATATTTTTGGGCCATTCTATAATTTCACAAAATTTGGGTGAAATCATAATTTCAGAAAGTTATGGGATTGACAAAGCATTATTCTAAAATTCTAAAATTGGACCTATTTGTAAATTTTTATAACGTTTTGGGCCGTACTACAGTTTTATAAACTTTTAGGGTCAAACTATAAATTTTGAGAAATATTTCACTGTAGCAGTTACTGTAGCAAGCGGCTTATCGGATACTGATAAACGGCAAGCCGGATACGGGGCAGAATGTATCCAAATTGAAAGCGGCTTACCGGATAGCGTAAACGGCAGACCGGATACGCCCAAAATGTGAGTAACGGCTAGTTTTCGAGCTCAAAGTATAAGAACTCAAATCCAACTCATTTTGTAGGTCTCCAACAAGCAAAAACAAAAAGCACACGTGATATCTTGAGCCTTCAACTTGCAAAATACAAATCATTGAATCATTCATTGTTCTTCATCTTTGAATATCTACTCATTGAGTGAGTTTTATTGTAACTTTCATTTCTTCAATTCTTTTGTAAGAATTTGAGTGTGTGAGACACTTGAGTGAAGAGATTGGGAGATAATCTCTTTGTTGTAAAGGTTTGTTGACACCTCGAAGTCAATTGTAATCGTTGAAGCCTTGGAAAGGCTTGGATAGTGAAATCCTCGAGCTTGGATCGCTTGGAGGCGTGGACGTAGGCGGGGATTACCGAACCACGTAAAAATCCATGTGTTTGTTTCTCTTCTCCCTTACTCTTTAATTATTGTGCCTTTATTAAACTTATTGCTTTCAATTTTTATTAAAGCATTAGATTGGTTGTTGTGTGGATTTGCTAGGATAATTTTTAAAATTTCCAATTCACCCCCCTCTTAGGTTGCTCACTTATATTTCAAAGAGTGTTTTTTCAAACAACTCACCTTTGATTTGCTTTGACATAGATGTTCGTGCTTGTGGGTCGTCGGCGAAACTCACTGCGATACATTGTGGACTAGTGGTTCATGGTTGTGGTTTATGCTGCTGCTCGTTGCCACTAGAAGCTGTTGCTCAGCAATTTAATAATCCTCTGTGATGATCAGAAATCATCTTTGTATCCAGGGTTTTATATAATGATGGTGGTGGTCATATTTATTTTTGTTTTCGTTTTTTGTTTTTTGTTTTTAAGATTATTAAAAAAAATGATAGCAAAGAGATGCATTGTTTGAAACGAAACCAAACTTCTTTTTGCAAGTTTGGTTTTTATTTGTGTCAGAACATCAGTAATTGAAATGACTAGCTATTGTTCTCAAGGCAACGAAAGTTGCAAAAGATTTGTTTTATTGCGAAATGTCAACAATGCCCACAACTACCCAAACGTCAACCAAACGGATTAAAAACGTAGGGGGTTTTTTTTATAAATAAACAGATTCTCACCATCTACTTGCAACAAGCCCAAACCTCAAGGGAGGTTTTTAAAAATTACCCTTCCTATTAATTGGGCTAACCAGCACCCAAGGTATGTCTTTTGGAGTCACTTAATTTTCAAGAGTTGGACTATTGGCACCCCTATGATCTCCTCATAAAACCCCCTTTTTAGTTATATTCATTTTATTTCTGAAAATACCCTTTTTTTTAGATACACTTTTCTAAATTCTGAATTCTCATTTGATTTGTTTTTTTGTTCAAACTCAAAAGTATTATTGTGCTATTTTTTTAATTATTTTCAATTTTATATTACTCAACACACAAATTAAAAATTTATATGGGTGATAAATTTTTTAGTGTTAATCATTGGCTGAAATAACACATATTTCAAATTATAATTTCAGAACAATTTTAAGTATAAAAATATTTAATCAATAGGAAATCAAAAGAAAACAATAGATTATTCTACATTTGTACAATTTATTTTAGTTAAATAGGAAGTAACATATAGTTTTTTTTAAAAGGATTGATAATGAATTAAGTAATTTGCTGGAAAAAAATCCATGTGTTTAATTTTTAATTGTTCTTAATTGTAATTTTATTTAAAGTGGGGTTTTGTAAGAATAATGTAGGGGTGCCAATAGCTCCACTAATTTTCAATTACTCCTTGCCACTTGCCTAACTTTCATCCACTTCCAACCCATTTCAAAATTCGTCAAACCACCATCCATTTTCAGCCCTGTTACTCATTTCAGACTGAACTAAGAAACCAGAAAATCATCTTCCTAGCCGGTCCTCAGATAAACCACGTGGCCAATTCACTTGCCATTGATGTATTTATTTTATTTTAAAGTCGGAATGGACTGTTTGAGGTTACTAAACTGACCTTAATTTATTACGGTCATAATAATAATAATAATAATAACAGCAGCAACAGTAGCAGCAACAACAACAACAACAACAACAACAACAATAATAATTATCAACAATAAATTTGTTATGATGATGATGATGATGATGATAATATAAGGAATGATAAATGAGAATTTCTAAATTTAATTGGAAGTAATATGGTCGATTTAGGAAATGAGAATCCCTCCATGGGAATGAAACTCTAGTGTAATATTGTCAATTTTTATTTCATAATTACAAGTTTTTTTTCATAGTTGTGACTTAAAATCTATGGTACCTTGATATCAAACATGCCTTAATTCAAATTGATGATTGATTCTAGGTTTCAATACTCAATAATTGTATGTAAAAATTACTAATCGCGATAAGTACTTGTTATCATATACATTTCAAATTTTTTATTCAGTAAAATACTCATATTGAATCAATTATTTGACAATTGAGGTTATATATTAAACTTAGCCTCTGAGGGCATTGTAGAGTGGGTTTCAAGCCGTTTCATTTGGTTGAATTATGGAGGAGGTATGGAGATTAAAAAATAAATTAGGACTTTATCCATCCCTTACCATTCCCCCCCCTCAAAAAGGAGTATATCTTGAAATTAATTGCTGACTTCCAATTAAATAAAACAACAAAATAAATGACATCTCCAGATCTCCAATTATGTATAGCCGCTCTCGAAATGTTTGAATGCATAAACTTGGTAGAATGATATATTAACACATACCATATATTTGATCAATGCATATCTTTTAAATGAAAAAGCAAATCTGTAGGATATGAATAACAAATTAAAGATTAATAACATACCATATATTTCTAGATAGTTATAACTATTATTAAAACTATAAGTACCAACCACCTGATGCCATATATATATAGTTGTATCTCTTTCTTAATCCACCAACCTAAAAAAAAATGGAGAAAACTTATCAGCTTAAATTGGCTTGCTTGGTTGTTCTTCTCTTAGTTGCTTCTTCTGGTATATATTTTAATCTCCTTTTCTTTATCTTAGTTATTTTATTTTATTTTACCCCAAATGCTTCTTGCTAACAATTACAAAAACAATATTAATTTAATTTACTATACATTATTGTGTTCTTTTGAACAAATTGAAAAGCTCATCTTTAATTTAGTCCTCAGAACTCATGAAATCAAAACAAATTTAATTTATTTAGGTTTATCCAAAGCTTGCGAACACGACGAGGAGTGCAAAGATATATGTGAAGGTTTTAAAGGCTATTGCAACACAAAGGAAGAAACATGTGTTTGCGAGGGAGGAAAGTTTGCAGAAAAATTCTCTCTTGGTCATCACTCCAAAAGTGACAACAATTAATATGAATTTGATGAAAATATGTTGAACATCAACATGCCTTAATAAAGAATTATTAATTCCAAAATTTTCATTAAACTTTTTTTTTATATATATTTGGTTGATTTTTGCATTTCACTTTTTGATTGAGTAAAAAGATATTGGGAGAGAGTTATCCAATTGTAGTTTTACCCTATTAATATAGTAAATAGTAGTAGTGATTTTTTTAAAAAATAATATAAAATTTCATTTAAATATTAAGAAATAATTTACGTTGATTCATCAATATAATTGATCTCTTGACTGCGGTATTTTTACTTTCCATCTCTCTCTTCTTTTTTTTAAAAAAAAAAATCTTGCCACGTACTATTTCACAAGGACCTTTGTGATGTGAGGGTGAAAATGCTAAAAATAATTTTATTTTACTATATATTTTTATGAAGCATATCAGCATATCTTCATATGATATAAATATTAAATTTTATTAATGATAACTGTTGATGCAAAATTTTTGCTCAATGTACAACGATTGATTTGTATTTCGGGCTTTCTTCTAAATCGAGTTATGTGGCTTAGTTTTTCCTTGAGGCGAGTGTCTCAAATTACATGTCTCCTTGTCATTAATTGTTCTGCAAAAAGAAACAATTATCAAAGGGTGCCAGGGTTGCCGGCAATAACCCTCCGATGCTCAAGTCAACCTTTTAAATTTGATTGTAAAGAGAGAATTTAGAGAGAGAAGGATAACATTTCCTTACCCTTTTCCTCTTACCTTCAAATGGGGAGTCTTGGTCTTTATATAGGCAATTTGATCCATGAGGTGGAGGTGCCATCATGACACGTGGCATTGTCTTAATGACAAGTGTCTGCAAAACTCATGCATAAAGACACATGTCATTATGTGTCAAGCTTGTTCATGACAAGTAATCTTTGGACATTTGTCATGTTTTTGGGCTGTTAATCTTTAATGAACTTTAACTTAAATTCGGCACTTATATTGGTTTCTTACAAAGAGGATTGATTTTGCAACATTTTGCCCGTGAGTGCATTCTGCCCGTAGGCGCATTTCGTAGAATATATATTTGCCCGTAGGCGCATTTCGTAAAATGTGTATTTGCCTGTAGGCCCATTCTGTAGAATGTGTATTTGACCGTAGGCGCATTCCGTAGAATGTGTATTTGCCCGGAGGTGCATTCCGTAGAATGTGTATTTACTTGTAAGCCCATTCCGTAGAATGTGTATTTGCCCGTAGGCCCATTTCAAGTAGCTCGGGTGCTCTTATTTAGAAATATTTTCGAAGTATCTGTTGTGCAAATTTTATTGAACTCGCAAGTGCACAAATCTATTGTAGTATAGATCAATGGTGACGAGTGTCGATCCCACGAGGAGGTGAATTTTAATAGTGTGTAGAATTAATTTTCTAAATGGGTGGTTGGATTTATGGTGAAAATGATTTGGATTATCCTAAAATTGGAATTGAAATTGCGAGAATAATTTGAAGAGAATTCTATTGAAATGACGTACTTGGGTATCTGGATCCGTATCAACATGCACCATGGGCTAAATATTCCTTATTAATGCCAATTACATCATGAGGGGGGAATCCACACCTCATGAACCACACTCTAATCAATATAGTGCTAAGGGCTTATCGTGCCAAATAATAATAATCTTGTACTAGGGAGCCTGTGTAACCAGGGCGGTATCTAGATAAAATTATTATTATTTATCGACGAAAAGTCAAATCATCCACAAAAATTAGAGGGAAAAAGAAAATAAATTTACCAAATAAAACCCATGACACATGTTGAGACTTCACCTTCAACCTAAGTTTGAAAGAAAATTAGCTACTCATAATTGAACTAGGGGCAAAATTAAAATTTATTAAAATACGTAGAAAATACAAGATGGAGAAGGAATTATAGAAAATGGAGTCCAAAAATGGATTTAGAGCTATCAAATTGGGGGGGGGGGGGGAGGCCCCTTTTTTATAGATACATTGAGTAAATCGTGACTATCAGATTAAAAACAGTTTGGACGCTCAGGATTGCGCCACGTCATCAGTCAACAGTACGCGGTTTGACCACGTGGGTGAACAGTAACACGGTTTGACCCGGGTTGAACAGTGACGCGGTTTGGTTGAAAATAATCCTATGTAACACATGTACCGTACGCGAGATTTTTGGTCCATTGATATGCTGCCACGTCATCGATCAACAGTGCATAAGAATTTTAGTCCAACAGGATCGTGACACCTCATCAGTCAATGCCACATCATCGGTCAATGCCATGTCATCGATCCGTCTATGTGAACAATGTTGTGAACAGTAATGAACAGTATCGTACATGTGAACAGTGCCATTTTTTCTTTTATGCTCCTCCTATGGTTTTCGACCGTCCTGAGTTCAAAAGTGATGTCCGTTTTGCCGTATAATCTCTCGTTCATTGTGAAATGACTATGATGCCCCTAAAATACATAAAATACTTAATTATAATACAATACACATAATTAAATGACAAGAAGTTTAAATACATAAAAGTAAGGGTGTTAGTAAAACTTGAAGTGTAAAATGACGATTTTCTCATTTATAAATATACATTTTCTAACACTCAACACACCCCCCAACCAGCTTATTGCTAGTCCCTAACAATAAAGTGAAAACAAAATTCAAATCCAAAATGATTTGTTTTTAAAAAAAATCATGTTTATTCAATCAGAGTAATGATAGTAATCAAATAAAAGTATAAGCATTATCTTCAGTCTAAAGAAACATTGCACCCACATCAACCATCCACATGAATCAGCCCAGTAGACTTTGTCATAGCTACTTTCAAGAATGACATGTCAAATCCCAAAATCTCACTGGAAGTAGTGACACTCTCACAAAGAAATTAAACCCAATAAAAATAGTCACTCCAATGAATGGTAATTGAGATAAAATAATGAAGAAGTGATATCACATGCTCTCACCAAGATGAAAGAAATATGCCCTCAGCTTAGAAATAATACGATCTCAAGTCAAATAAAAATACTAGTCAACTCACTTTATTTATCTTTTTTTTTTTTATCTTTTTCTTATTGTATCACTACATCTTTTTAGCCCATATAACTAGCTTCTACTTCAGACTATAGTTCCCTAAAATCAAGAAGAACTTTTATTAGGACGTAACGTAGGTTAGGGACATGGCTAACAAAGAAAGGAAATAAGGAAAACAAAGTGTATGTTTGAGAAAAATGCAGAGATTTTTTTTTTTGAAGTTGCAAGGTGGATTTCACCTATTATTGTTATTTTTTCTTCTCTTTTTTTTTTGAAACAACAATTTTGTTTTTTTGCTTTTATTGGGCATAACTTCGCTATACAAAATATTTATTTACATTTTTCTCAAACATAAATAGGTGATGGAACTTGTAAGATATTTGGTAATACTCCAAATTGAAGTGGGTCAAGATGATAAGTTTGACAAATAAAAGTTTTTTTTTTAAAGGCTCAAAAGGGTTAACTATGGATATTTGATAAAAGTGATGACTAGAAAGGCTCAAACGGATCAAAGATGGCCTTTCCATCATCTTTTAGGGTTCTAAATAATCTTCCATATCTACTAGTTAGATGGGCCTCCATATGTAGCAACACACATTTTTTTCTTCTTTTTCTTAATTTTACAATTTTTTTTAAGGGTTAACTCAAAAGAAATCTAGTGATCGTGTATACAATAATAAACTGCTAAGCTGTATAAAGAATGGGCAAAAGAGTTACTCTCCAAGAAAAATGATAGGCTTAAAAACTCACTTGGTACTTATTATGACATGTTCATTCCTTCAAGCAACTCATATTTGTCTCTGATATCAACATGTAGAGTAGCAAACATAGTGTAACATTACTTAAGACCAAAGATAATACAAATACTAAAATTTGAAATTAATCATGTCATCCAATGTTAAAACAAATCACATAATTTTTTTTTAAACAACATCCTACCCCCCAACCTATTCTAAACATGAAAGGAAAATATGCATGCAGAAATGTGAACATAATGCAGAAAAATTAATTAGAAAAGTTACACTTAAAATGATAGAAAACGAAAATAGTTTTTTTTTTATAACTTAAGAAGATGTGTTTCTAGAGTCACTACACTCCATATTCAGCCATCTTCGACTCAAAAAAATTGAAAATGTATATTTATAAAGGAGAAATTAAAAAACAGAAGAAAAATGAACATCAAAACATAATAAAGAAAAAGAAAATGTCTGAAATTTTTTTTTTCAAACGATGAAGATGCATTTCTAGAGTCACTACACTCCATATTCAGCCATCTTCAACACAAAAAGTTAGCAACAGTTAGTTTCTACAATAAAAAATCAGTAAAAACTTAACCAAGATTCCATAATTGTCGACTATTCCCTCTTCCCAACCAGAACAAAACATTGTCAGCAATGTTTGAAAGGAAAGAACTAGAATTTAGAAGACATCACCTGGGTGGTGCAATATAGAAGAAAATATTTACAAGTGGAGAGTTAAGTCTAATTTGTACTTCTTACTGCGGCTACTGTTACCATCATTATTTGGATGCTCCAACACAAAGGTCCAGGGGTCTGGCTCCGGTCTATAAGCTTGTAACAAATCAAGTAGCTCATTAACAGTGTGAGCACAAATAAAAAGCTTTTTCGCATTGGAAGGAATGAAAGAGTTTTTTATTGCATGGTTAAGAAATGCGATGAAGCCATCATAAAAGTTATTGACATTTAACAAATCGATGGGTTTCTGGTGAATGTACAAATGGGCCCAAGATGCTAGTGTGATAAGTGCCTCTAGTGTTGCAAGATCTCCTGGAAGGAAAATAAAAGCATCAGCATGATTAAGCATTTCAGTTATTCTTTCTTGCATACCTGAGACGACTAACTCTTCTCCAGTCGATGAGTCAGACAAACTGCCCAAAGGTTTTAGGGCTCTTGGGATGATGCCTAACACTTGGCTTCCTTTGACAAAAGCAGCTTCTGAGACCAATTTTGATAACCCTCAGTTACCTCCTCCATACGCCAAGTGTAATTTTCTCTCTGTTATGCTTCAAACAAGATCTACGGCTGCCTCAACAAACTCTTTATGTTTGCCATAGTTAAATTCAGAAAGCACACAAATGTTCTTGAATTGTCTATTGGGAGTAGCTGCCATTGAAATATTTCTCAAAAATAATTTGTGAGTGCTTAACAAAAAGTCATATTTAAGAATCTTGGTGATAGTGGGTCACAACTGTGTATGAGGTGGCATGTCAGTGTCAAATAACGCGTAAAGCACATGGCTCGAGAGTCAAAAAGTAAACAGTAAAAAAATGATAAAAATAAAATTATTAAAGAAAATAATGCAAATGATAAAACAACAGTGAAATAAAATAACAGTGAAGTAAAATGATATTTACAGGTAGTTGCGACTGTGGCTCACATCTTCCTCTGATTTTACGTCAAAAAATGGTTTGAACGCCCTCTATGGGTCGAGGATATGCTTCCCATCCAGTTTTCTTATAAACTGGCAAACAGGGTCGTTTATAGTCAGATTCCCGAGACTATATCGTGCATGCTCTTTCTGGAATAATGGTCATAACTGGAGAATCGCTCCTTGCACATATTTACTGGGATGCGTTTCAAGAGACAGAAGGATATCATCCAATGACTCCTTATTCAAGCAATCCCTAATGAATTGAATCTTATCTTCCCTGTTATCAGATACCATTCCTAAAGAACATGGTTTTTTTATCGCAACTCATTCTGGCACACTTATGACAAGCAACAGAAATTCTTTGAGCTCTTCGTTTTCTTGCATAATTTCCTTTACCACAACCAGACATGTATGCAATAAATTATGGAGGTAACTCACCTGCCAATTGTACTTTAGCCTCGATTAACCAACAGATGTCAGCAGGTATGTTATTCCTCATGAGCAATCGCATGCGTTTGGACCGAGCTTTATAGATTGTAAGGAGGGCATTCTGAGGAAGTGAAGGGAATTGTTTGTGAAGCTTCGCTAGAATCTTGTTTCTGTCCATACCTTCACCTCAGAATATCAGTTATTATGAGAAAACTGAAGTAACCGACTTGATTGTCTCGGAGTACCGTTATCCGCCACTTCACCAGGGTAACAAACGAAAGCACACCAACAGAAAAACAAATTAAAACACACAAAGAAAATCAAAATTGTCCTCTTATTGAATTTACCTCAAGCTCCAACTGGATGTCGTAAACATTTCTCTCAATGTCTCTGAACTGGCTTTCTAAACCCTCAACATAGGATACTAACTCTGATGGTTGCAGAGCCCAAATACGATGTGTTTTACCAAATTGAATCTGCCTTTTGAGATGAGATTTTACACGTTGAAGTGGTTTAAGAATGTTCAGGAGGAACGGTTTAAGTATGGTACTCATGATTAACAATGATAAGAAAAAAAACTTAATGGTTAAACAAACACACTTATGCAAAAATAATTTCAATTAGCAAAAAAATAAAAAGAAAGAAAGAGAAAAAAAATCAAATCAACGAAAAGAAAGAAAGAAAAACTTAATTCAAATCTGGTGGGTCACTCAAATTTATTTCGATGTCCTCTCCATGTGGTTGGTACTCTAGATATGGCTTTAATCTTTGACCATTAACTTTAAACGTGACACCGTTCTTTGGGTCCTTAATTTCAATTGCCCCATGTGGAAAAACAGTATGAACAATAAAGGGGCCAGACCATCGAGAGCATAACTTACCTAGGAATAGGTGCAAGCGAAAATTGAATAAAAGCACTTTCTGACCTGGAGTGAACGATTTTCTCATAATTTGCTTGTCATGGAAGACTTTCATTCGTTACTTGTAAATCTTGGCATTTTCATATGCATCATTGCGAATTTCTTCAAGTTCTGCCAGCTGTAATCTTCTTTCTGAGCTAGCTTGTTGCATGTCAAAGTTAAATTTCTTGATGGCCCAATATGCACGATGCTCGAGTTCCACAGGTAGGTGGCAAGCTTTTCTATACACTAGCCTGTAGGGTGACATCCTAATCAGGGTCTTGAAAGCCGTTCTATATGCCCATAATGCATCATCAAGTCTTAATGACCAATCTTTTTTGTCCTGCCTCACCGTCTTTTCTAATATGTGCTTTATTTCTCGATTGGACATCTCAACTTGGCCACTGATTTGCGAATGATATGGGGTTTCCACTTTGTGAGTGATTGAATACTTCGTCAAAAGAGCCTTGAATGCTTTATTACAAAAGTGGGCACCACCATCACTGATTATTGCTCGAGGGAATCCAAAGCGTGAAACAATATTGCTTTTCAAAAATCCTATCACCACCTTGTGATCATTGGTTCTACATGGAATTGCTTCTACCCATTTCGATACGTAGTCAACAGCAACCAATATGTATTGATGGCCAAAAGAAGGGGAAAAGGGTCCCATGAAGTCAATACCCCATACGTAAAAAATCTCAACCACTAAAATTGGATTTAGTGGCATCATGTTCCTTCGTGTAATGCTCCCCATTCGTTGACACCTATCACATAAAGAACAGAAAGTGTAAGCGTCTCGAAATATAGTTGGCTAATAGAAACCATATTGTAAAATTTTAGTCGCTGTTTTCTTAGCGCTGAAATGGCCTCCACAAGCTTGTTCATGGCAGAATGAAAGAATATTTTGAATTTCATTTTCTGGGACACATCATCTAACAATTTGATCTGCACAATACTTGAACAAATACGGGTCATCCCAAAAGAAATTCTTTATTTCTGCAAAGAATTTAGCCTTGTCTTGCTTGGTCCAATTCTCTAGACGTTGACCTGTAACAAGATAATTCACGATGTCAACATACTATGGTAATACGTCCATACTCATCAATTGTTCATCTGGAAATGACTCATTCAATGTTAATGGCTCTGTAATTATGTCAAAATGGAAACGAGAGAGATGGTCAGCCACAACATTCTCTGTGCCTTTCTTATCTTTAAATTCTAAGTCGAATTCCTGCAAAAGTAACACCCAACGAATTAGTCTAGCTTTTGCATCTTTCTTTGTAAGAAGATATTTAAGAGCAGCAAGATTTGTGAACACGATTATTTTACAACCAATGAGATAAGATCAAAATTTCTCTAATGAAAACACTACTGCTAGCATTTCTTTTTCAGTAGTTGAATAGTTCAACTGTGCATCATTCAATGTCATACTAGCATAGTAAATAACATGGGGAATTCAATCAAAACTTTGTCCTAATACTGCTCCTACTGCATAATTAGATGCATCACATATAAGTTCAAATGGTAAGCTCCAGTTTGGGGGCTGAATGATGGGTGATGATGTCAACAACTGCTTTAATTTTTCAAACGCTACAAGACATGAATCATTAAAGATAAAAGGTACATCCTTAGCAAGTAAATTGCATAAGGGTCTAGAAACTTTACTAAAATCTTTAATAAAACGTCTATAGAAACTAGCATGCCCAAGGAAAGATCTTACTTCTCTGACTGTTTTGGGTAGAGGAAGATTAGAAATGAGATCCACCTTGGCTTTGTCAACCTCAATACTTTTGCTCGAAATGATGTGACCGAGAACAATACCTTGTTTTACCATAAAATGACACTTCTCCCAATTTAAGATTAGGTTCTTCTCGATACATCTGTTAGAGTGCAATTTATGCACTAGTTTTGCATTGTTTATTTCCCTTAATATCGATGTTTTGCATTTAATAATAGTGATTTACCTGTGATTTACTTTTGTAGGTGCAATTCTATTGATTGGTGATAAAATTGAGCTACAAGATGATGTTTAAGGATGATTGTTCTCTTGGAGAAATTATGAGCGGCAGAAGAACTTTGTTGATAAGGCGTGGGCACGTGCTGTCAATTGCGGACCTGCAGTTTTTAGTTTAACGTGTTTTATATTTTTGGCTATTTTTGTAATTACGAATTTAATATTTTAGATATTAGTATTTTATTTTAAATAGAACTCTAAAAGAGAAGAGAGAGAGAGTATTTAAGAGAGGAATCTATTGTGAAAAAGGGGGGATTTTGGATTGGAGAAAAAGAAACCCTAGATCTAATTTTTCTCTTCTCTCTATGAGGAACTAAACCCATTTTTCTGGTTGAAGGTTAATGAAGCTTTGATTCATCACTACTGTGAGATCTTTCTTGTGCTTTAATTGTTTTATTACTTTTTGGGTATTTGTTTATTCTCTGAATTATTTTCATGATTATGTTTGTTAATTAGGTAATTGGCCACTATTTTATTATCAACTTAATCTATTGTCAATTAAAGGATTCATCGTATGAAGAATTTAATGTTTGTGACAAATAACATAGCAGAGAGTTGTGTTGTGAGAATAAACAATCTAATTTAAATGAATCATCATATGTGTTGATTAGGATTTGGGTCTCTCTGGTTTTTCAGGCTGTCAATTGATTAAATTCTATGATCGTATCTAGGGTTGTCTATTGATTAGGGAAATAACCAACGGTCGTACCTTGGTTATCGACTAGTTAAGGAGAGATTGGCTATTAGAGGGTCTCAGTAGCTATAACCGGTCTATTCATGAGTAATAATAATCTATATTTGAATCAATGATCAGTAGTCGAATCAAGCTGAGTTAATTCCTTCAACTAGAGCTTTCTCCAATTTGAATTACAACTTTAATTTGCATTCTTGTTATTTTAATTTGATTTTTATTATTGTCAACAATTCCCCTATTTTACGTTTTACGTTTCAAAAGGATTTAATTAATTACCGATCTCTGTGGACACGACCCTGCTCAATCACTATACACAATTTATTTAGAGTAGGAATTTATTTTTGTTGGCTTCGACACCCATCAAATTTTGGCGCCGTTGCCGGGGATTGGTGTCATTTATTTAATCCTTTTTACGTTTTACTTGGTGTATGGTTCGTTCTTCTCGTACAGGTACACTTTCGTTTGATCCTGAAATTGAGAAGACAGCTCGCCAGCTGAGACAGCAGACAAAGCGAGCTAAGCAACGATCCTCGTCGCCTTTGCTTTCTGAAACAGATACGGTGCCTGATTTAGTTGAATCATCTAGCGATTCAGAAGAACAAGTGATGGATAGACCTGCACCTGTAGAAAGAACTCTTAGAGAGTTAGCTGAACCAGACTTGAATCAACAACCACTCTGCATTCAATATGTAGACTTGGAGGTAAATTTTGAATTAAAGTCTGGTCTTATTCACTTATTACCCAAGTTTCATGGTTTTGCAGGTGAAGATCCTCATAAACATCTCAAGGAGTTTCATGTTGTGTGCTCAAGTATGAGGCCACAAGGCGTGACTGAAGAGCAGATTAAGCTGCGTGCTTTTCCGTTCTCTGTAGATGGGCTAGCTAAAGATTGGTTGTACTACTTGCCTCCTGGATCGATTACAACGTGGAATGGTTTGAAGAAGCAGTTCCTCGAGAAGTACTTTCCTGCTTCAAGAGCTGCCAACATAAGAAAAGATATTTGTGGGATCAGACAACTTCCTGGGGAGACTTTGTATGAGTATTGGGAGCGATTCAAACAATTGTGTGCCAGTTGTCCTCAGCATCAGATTTCTGATCAACTTCTTATTCAATATTTTTACGAAGGACTATCATTGATGGATAGGAGTATGATAGATGCTGCTAGTGGAGGCGTGTTGGTGAACAAGACTCCTACTCAAGCAAGGGAGTTGATATCAAATATGGCTGCCAATGCACAACAATTTGGCAGCAGACAAGATGCCACCTTAAGGAATGTGAATGAGGTAAATATTTCTTCTGTTGAACAACGTTTAGATAAACTCACTTCTCTTGTGGAAAAGTTTGTTGTAGGTAATGTGCAACAGGTGAAGACTTGTGGTATTTGTTACAATATGGGTCATTCAACTGATATGTGTCCTACACTTCAAGAAGAACCCGTTGAACAAGCCAATGCAGTTGGAGGATTTCCAGGCATGCCTCAGAGGAGGTATGATCCTTATGCACAAACATACAATCCGGGATGGAAGGATCATCCGAACTTCAGCTATGGCGTTAGGCCGTCAGGATTCCCACAACAGTATCCACCAAGACAACCAACACCTCCACAGTCAAACTCCAAGTCAGGTATATCTCTTGAAGAAATTGTTAAATCACTTGCGACTAACACTCAACAATTTCAGCAGGCAACTACAACAAGCATTCAGAACTTGGAGAACCAAATGAGTCAATTGGCGACTACAGTAAGCCGTCTGGAGTCTCAAGTATTAGGAAGATTGCCTTCACAATCTGAGGTGAATCCAAAGCAAAACGTTAGTGCTGTCATCCTTAGAAGTGGGACGGAGTTGCAAGAGCCTAGTAAGAAAGTGACAAAGCATGTAGAGGATGAGCTTGAGAAGAATGAATTGATGCCTCAATCTCAAGATGCACAACCCACCAAAGCAAAACCCCTACCTATTGTGATACCTCCTCCTTTTCCAAGCCGATTTGCAAAATCCAAGAAGGAGGAACAAGAGAAAGACATCCTTGAGACATTTCGCAAGGTTGAGGTAAATATTCCTTTATTAGATGCTATAAAACAAATACCTCGATATGCTAAAGTCCTTAAGGAACTGTGCACCTCTAAGAGAAAATTAAGAGGAGATGAAAAAGTTCACATGGGGGAGAATGTTTCAGCAGTTCTTCAAAAGAAACTACCTCCTAAGTGCAAGGATCCAGGTATGTTTACTATCCCTTGTAAAATTGGTAGTGTTAAAATTGAAAAGGCTTTGTTAGATCTAGGAGCTTCTATTAATGTCATGCCTCGTTCCATTTATTCATCCTTGAATGTTGGTCCATTAAAAGAAACTGGTGTAATAATTCAACTAGCTGATAGGTCTAATGCATATCCTGATGGGGTATTAGAAGATGTCTTAGTACAAGTTAATGAGTTGGTTTTTCCTGCTGATTTTTATGTACTTGATATGGAAGATGATAACTCCTCTAATTCTGTCCCAATTTTGCTAGGAAGACCTTTTCTTAAGACTGCTAGGACTAAAATGGATGTACATAAAGGGACTCTCACTATGGAGTTTGATGGAGAGGTTATAGAATTCAATATGAATGATGCCATGAAATATCCTAGTGAGGAACATTCAGTATTTTCTGTGGATGTTATTAACCCTATAGCGCAGGAAATTTTTTACAAGGAAAAGACGAAGACATTTCATGATAGAATGATTTTGAGAAAGGAGTTCTCTGTTGGTCAAAAAGTTCTTCTTTTTCATTCTAAGCTTAAACTTTTTCCGGGTAAATTACGTTCTTGTTGGGTTGGACCTTTTATTGTTACTAATGTTTTTCCTCATGGTGCAGTTGAGATTCGGAGCCCGACCTCTGACAGAGTTCTTAAGGTTAATGGTCATCGCTTAAAACCTTTTTATGAAGGTTTTTCGGTGAATATTGTGGAGGATGTGGCTCTCGAAAGTCCAAATTATGGAGATTGATACATAAATGTGTCTAGCCAAAGACATAAAACAAAGGCGCTTTTTGGGAGGCAACCCAAATGATTTATTTATTTTGGTTTTTGTTATATCTTCTTTTAATTTTGATTCAGATTTTTTTTTTTAAATAATGTGTTTGCTTATTTTGGCCAGAAGAAAATTTTTGATAAGGCGTGCCCACGTCTTAACTAAAAAGTACTTCTGTATTTTTTAAAAGTAACATAGTTTTAAGGCGTGCCCACGTACTTATTAGAAAAGTACTTCTGAAATTTAATGTGTTTGCTTATTTTGGTCAGAAGAATTTTTTTGATAAGGCGGCCCACGTACTTATTAGAAACGTACTTCTGAATTTTTTTTTTTGTGTCTCAAAGTGGTTCATCAAAAAAAAAAAATTTATTTATTTATTTATTTGAAAATTTTAAAAAAAAAAATTTTATTTATTTATTTATTTGAAAATTTAAAAAAAAAAACGAAATTTTTTTTTCTTTTTTTTCTTTCTTTCTTTTATATATATATATTTTTTTTTTATTTGAAAAAAAAAACGAGAGAAAAAAAAAATTTACTGTTCACAAAATCCCTAATTCACAGAATTGGTTTTCTTCTCCAGCCTTCACCGAGCAGCCACGCAGCACCAGCGATCCACCATCGCGAACCAGCCCACGCAGCAGCAGCAGCAACCGTGCGCGCAGCCAGCTCCATCCCACGCGTGCGCATATTCAGCCTTCACCGAGCAGCCACGCAGCACCAGCGATCCACCATCGCGAACCAGCCCACGCAGCAGCAGCAGCAACCGTGCGCGCAGCCAGCTCCATCCCACGCGTGCGCATATTCAGCCTTCACCGAGCAGCCACGCAGCAACCCGCGAGCGCAGAACCAACGTCAGCCCAGCTCTCACGTGCAATCAACCCCAGCACGCAGATCCAGCGTCACCAATTCACAGCATCAGTCCCATCCGCGCGCAACTGAACCAGCAGCCGTGTACCCGCAAGCTCCAGTCGAGCAGCAATAGTCCGCAACCCGCCTACGACCTGCATTCCAGCCGCGTGAATCGAAATCCGTGACAAGATGGAGCAGAATTTGGCCGCATACTTCAAGAGTGTGGGATTTATCCCACCATTCCCGCCAAGCCCATAGACGTTATGAGGATCAAAGCTCACAATTTAGGGAAGTTTTTGCCTTTAATCTTTTATCCTTACGCTTTAATTTTTATGTGAGTTTTGATTATCTTACATTGGGGACAATGTAAGTTCTTGGTGTGGGGGAGGGATTTTTGCATATTGATGCCTGGAATTATTATTTTCACTCTACTCATCCTTAAATGATTTTTGAGTTAGTATGCTTCATATATTATTAATTTTCTTTTCCTTTCTCTCTCACTACTCTTTTCCCATCTATCTCAAATTATTTACATCTATTTTTTTCTATCATATTCTTTCATCACTCACATTTTATCTTTCATTTTTTTTTTACTACATACATCTTTCTCGCTTATTATCCTTTTTACTTTTCCTTTTATTTCTCACTCATACCTTCTTCTCATTCTACACCACTATTGATGGTTGATTCATTTGAAGAGTGTACATGATTTGATGGCAAATTTACCAACTTTGTGAGGATTTGAGCCTATGAGCAACCACTTTGCTCTAATATTTTTGTTATGTGAATATCAATCCTAGTTTGTTTATTCTAGAACTTGCTTTGTTATGCATGTTGAAGCCACATTACGGGATTTTATGCATTAAAATGATAAGGGCAAACCATTTACCATTTTCCTATTCTCGCATTTTCCTTTTTCTCTACCTGAAGACCTTTAATTGCTACCTTTGTTTGAGCCTTAACCATTACCCATCTAATTCTCTCCATCTACTTAACCATTTTTCTTCTTTTTGAGCCTCAATTTAAGGAGATTTTTGGACTCATTGTGTGGATATATTTTGTTGCTTTTTCTACCTTGTATTAAAGTTTCTCAATTAGATCAACAAGCATTATGCTTGAATTAAATTGTGCAAGGTTCGTTTCTTTGTTTTGATTCAAAAAAAAAAAACAAAAAAAAAGAAAAAAAAGAAAAAAAGAAAAGAAAAAAAAAAGAAAAAGAAAAATCGAAAAAAAAAATGTTTACATTCTTGGTGACTTGAGTAGAAATAAGCATTTTGATATCATAAGTTCATTCAATGAGTTCATTCTTCTCATTTTGATCTTTTTTTTTTTCTCTTTCATGGACCTTTCTTTTTCATTTAACCTATTTAACCCCATTACAACCATTTTAAGACCCTTAGATTTTTGCATTTTATTCATGTTTTGTGGATTGAGATGTGATATATGAGCAAGCTTATGGTAATAGCATTCTTTGATTTGATTTGAGTGAATAAATGACACCCTAAACACTTTGAGTGCATAGAGTGAAGTTATTGAGAGGGCTATTAAATCTTGTTGCACTTGAATTTTGAATGGATCTTCTTGGTGGTTGAATGTTCTTATTCTATCTTATGAAATTCTATGCTTTAAAATCCTTGTCTCTCGAATGTTGATCGACTTAATTTCTTGAGATATGCTTGCTTAAAATTGTTTTTGGATGAGTTGAGATGAGAATTGAGTGGAGATTTGAGATTAATCTTGAGTTATATGCTTGAGGACAAGCATCATCTTGGTGTGGGGGAATTTGTTAGAGTGCAATTTATGCACTAGTTTTGCATTGTTTATTTCCCTTAATATCGATGTTTTGCATTTAATAATAGTGATTTACCTGTGATTTACTTTTGTAGGTGCAATTCTATTGATTGGTGATAAAATTGAGCTACAAGATGATGTTTAAGGATGATTGTTCTCTTGGAGAAATTATGAGCGGCAGAAGAACTTTGTTGATAAGGCGTGGGCGCGTGCTGTCAATTGCGGACCTGCAGTTTTTAGTTTAACGTGTTTTATATTTTTGGCTATTTTTGTAATTACGAATTTAATATTTTAGATATTAGTATTTTATTTTAAATAGAACTCTAAAAGAGAAGAGAGAGAGAGTATTTAAGAGAGGAATCTATTGTGAAAAAGGGGGGATTTTGGATTGGAGAAAAAGAAACCCTAGATCTAATTTTTCTCTTCTCTCTATGAGGAACTAAACCCATTTTTCTGGTTGAAGGTTAATGAAGCTTTGATTCATCACTACTGTGAGATCTTTCTTGTGCTTTAATTGTTTTATTACTTTTTGGGTATTTGTTTATTCTCTGAATTATTTTCATGATTATGTTTGTTAATTAGGTAATTGGCCACTATTTTATTATCAACTTAATCTATTGTCAATTAAAGGATTCATCGTATGAAGAATTTAATGTTTGTGACAAATAACATAGCAGAGAGTTGTGTTGTGAGAATAAACAATCTAATTTAAATGAATCATCATATGTGTTGATTAGGATTTGGGTCTCTCTGGTTTTTCAGGCTGTCAATTGATTAAATTCTATGATCGTATCTAGGGTTGTCTATTGATTAGGGAAATAACCAACGGTCGTACCTTGGTTATCGACTAGTTAAGGAGAGATTGGCTATTAGAGGGTCTCAGTAGCTATAACCGGTCTATTCATGAGTAATAATAATCTATATTTGAATCAATGATCAGTAGTCGAATCAAGCTGAGTTAATTCCTTCAACTAGAGCTTTCTCCAATTTGAATTACAACTTTAATTTGCATTCTTGTTATTTTAATTTGATTTTTATTATTGTCAACAATTCCCCTATTTTACGTTTTACGTTTCAAAAGGATTTAATTAATTACCGATCTCTGTGGACACGACCCTGCTCAATCACTATACACAATTTATTTAGAGTAGGAATTTATTTTTGTTGGCTTCGACACCCATCAAATTTTGGCGCCGTTGCCGGGGATTGGTGTCATTTATTTAATCCTTTTTACGTTTTACTTGGTGTATGGTTCGTTCTTCTCGTACAGGTACACTTTCGTTTGATCCTGAAATTGAGAAGACAGCTCGCCAGCTGAGACAGCAGACAAAGCGAGCTAAGCAACGATCCTCGTCGCCTTTGCTTTCTGAAACAGATACGGTGCCTGATTTAGTTGAATCATCTAGCGATTCAGAAGAACAAGTGATGGATAGACCTGCACCTGTAGAAAGAACTCTTAGAGAGTTAGCTGAACCAGACTTGAATCAACAACCACTCTGCATTCAATATGTAGACTTGGAGGTAAATTTTGAATTAAAGTCTGGTCTTATTCACTTATTACCCAAGTTTCATGGTTTTGCAGGTGAAGATCCTCATAAACATCTCAAGGAGTTTCATGTTGTGTGCTCAAGTATGAGGCCACAAGGCGTGACTGAAGAGCAGATTAAGCTGCGTGCTTTTCCGTTCTCTGTAGATGGGCTAGCTAAAGATTGGTTGTACTACTTGCCTCCTGGATCGATTACAACGTGGAATGGTTTGAAGAAGCAGTTCCTCGAGAAGTACTTTCCTGCTTCAAGAGCTGCCAACATCAGAAAAGATATTTGTGGGATCAGACAACTTCCTGGGGAGACTTTGTATGAGTATTGGGAGCGATTCAAACAATTGTGTGCCAGTTGTCCTCAGCATCAGATTTCTGATCAACTTCTTATTCAATATTTTTACGAAGGACTATCATTGATGGATAGGAGTATGATAGATGCTGCTAGTGGAGGCGTGTTGGTGAACAAGACTCCTACTCAAGCAAGGGAGTTGATATCAAATATGGCTGCCAATGCACAACAATTTGGCAGCAGACAAGATGCCACCTTAAGGAATGTGAATGAGGTAAATATTTCTTCTGTTGAACAACGTTTAGATAAACTCACTTCTCTTGTGGAAAAGTTTGTTGTAGGTAATGTGCAACAGGTGAAGACTTGTGGTATTTGTTACAATATGGGTCATTCAACTGATATGTGTCCTACACTTCAAGAAGAACCCGTTGAACAAGCCAATGCAGTTGGAGGATTTCCAGGCATGCCTCAGAGGAGGTATGATCCTTATGCACAAACATACAATCCGGGATGGAAGGATCATCCGAACTTCAGCTATGGCGTTAGGCCGTCAGGATTCCCACAACAGTATCCACCAAGACAACCAACACCTCCACAGTCAAACTCCAAGTCAGGTATATCTCTTGAAGAAATTGTTAAATCACTTGCGACTAACACTCAACAATTTCAGCAGGCAACTACAACAAGCATTCAGAACTTGGAGAACCAAATGAGTCAATTGGCGACTACAGTAAGCCGTCTGGAGTCTCAAGTATTAGGAAGATTGCCTTCACAATCTGAGGTGAATCCAAAGCAAAACGTTAGTGCTGTCATCCTTAGAAGTGGGACGGAGTTGCAAGAGCCTAGTAAGAAAGTGACAAAGCATGTAGAGGATGAGCTTGAGAAGAATGAATTGATGCCTCAATCTCAAGATGCACAACCCACCAAAGCAAAACCCCTACCTATTGTGATACCTCCTCCTTTTCCAAGCCGATTTGCAAAATCCAAGAAGGAGGAACAAGAGAAAGACATCCTTGAGACATTTCGCAAGGTTGAGGTAAATATTCCTTTATTAGATGCTATAAAACAAATACCTCGATATGCTAAAGTCCTTAAGGAACTGTGCACCTCTAAGAGAAAATTAAGAGGAGATGAAAAAGTTCACATGGGGGAGAATGTTTCAGCAGTTCTTCAAAAGAAACTACCTCCTAAGTGCAAGGATCCAGGTATGTTTACTATCCCTTGTAAAATTGGTAGTGTTAAAATTGAAAAGGCTTTGTTAGATCTAGGAGCTTCTATTAATGTCATGCCTCGTTCCATTTATTCATCCTTGAATGTTGGTCCATTAAAAGAAACTGGTGTAATAATTCAACTAGCTGATAGGTCTAATGCATATCCTGATGGGGTATTAGAAGATGTCTTAGTACAAGTTAATGAGTTGGTTTTTCCTGCTGATTTTTATGTACTTGATATGGAAGATGATAACTCCTCTAATTCTGTCCCAATTTTGCTAGGAAGACCTTTTCTTAAGACTGCTAGGACTAAAATGGATGTACATAAAGGGACTCTCACTATGGAGTTTGATGGAGAGGTTATAGAATTCAATATGAATGATGCCATGAAATATCCTAGTGAGGAACATTCAGTATTTTCTGTGGATGTTATTAACCCTATAGCGCAGGAAATTTTTTACAAGGAAAAGACGAAGACATTTCATGATAGAATGATTTTGAGAAAGGAGTTCTCTGTTGGTCAAAAAGTTCTTCTTTTTCATTCTAAGCTTAAACTTTTTCCGGGTAAATTACGTTCTTGTTGGGTTGGACCTTTTATTGTTACTAATGTTTTTCCTCATGGTGCAGTTGAGATTCGGAGCCCGACCTCTGACAGAGTTCTTAAGGTTAATGGTCATCGCTTAAAACCTTTTTATGAAGGTTTTTCGGTGAATATTGTGGAGGATGTGGCTCTCGAAAGTCCAAATTATGGAGATTGATGCATAAATGTGTCTAGCCAAAGACATAAAACAAAGGCGCTTTTTGGGAGGCAACCCAAATGATTTATTTATTTTGGTTTTTGTTATATCTTCTTTTAATTTTGATTCAGATTTTTTTTTTTAAATAATGTGTTTGCTTATTTTGGCCAGAAGAAAATTTTTGATAAGGCGTGCCCACGTCTTAACTAAAAAGTACTTCTGTATTTTTTAAAAGTAACATAGTTTTAAGGCGTGCCCACGTACTTATTAGAAAAGTACTTCTGAAATTTAATGTGTTTGCTTATTTTGGTCAGAAGAATTTTTTTAATAAGGCAGCCCACGTACTTATTAGAAACGTACTTCTGAATTTTTTTTTTTGTGTCTCAAAGTGGTTCATCAAAAAAAAAAAAATTTTATTTATTTATTTATTTGAAAATTTTTTAAAAAAAAAATTTTTATTTATTTATTTATTTGAAAATTTAAAAAAAAAAACGAAATTTTTTTTTCTTTTTTTTCTTTCTTTCTTTTATATATATATATATTTTTTTTATTTGAAAAAAAAAACGAGAGAAAAAAAAAAATTTACTGTTCACAAAATCCCTAATTCACAGAATTGGTTTTCTTCTCCAGCCTTCACCGAGCAGCCACGCAGCACCAGCGATCCACCATCGCGAACCAGCCCACGCAGCAGCAGCAGCAACCGTGCGCGCAGCCAGCTCCATCCCACGCGTGCGCATATTCAGCCTTCACCGAGCAGCCACGCAGCACCAGCGATCCACCATCGCGAACCAGCCCACGCAGCAGCAGCAGCAACCGTGCGCGCAGCCAGCTCCATCCCACGCGTGCGCATATTCAGCCTTCACCGAGCAGCCACGCAGCAACCCGCGAGCGCAGAACCAACGTCAGCCCAGCTCTCACGTGCAATCAACCCCAGCACGCAGATCCAGCGTCACCAATTCACAGCATCAGTCCCATCCGCGCGCAACTGAACCAGCAGCCGTGTACCCGCAAGCTCCAGTCGAGCAGCAATAGTCCGCAACCCGCCTACGACCTGCATTCCAGCCGCGTGAATCGAAATCCGTGACAAGATGGAGCAGAATTTGGCCGCATACTTCAAGAGTGTGGGATTTATCCCACCATTCCCGCCAAGCCCATAGACGTTATGAGGATCAAAGCTCACAATTTAGGGAAGTTTTTGCCTTTAATCTTTTATCCTTACGCTTTAATTTTTATGTGAGTTTTGATTATCTTACATTGGGGACAATGTAAGTTCTTGGTGTGGGGGAGGGATTTTTGCATATTGATGCCTGGAATTATTATTTTCACTCTACTCATCCTTAAATGATTTTTGAGTTAGTATGCTTCATATATTATTAATTTTCTTTTCCTTTCTCTCTCACTACTCTTTTCCCATCTATCTCAAATTATTTACATCTATTTTTTTCTATCATATTCTTTCATCACTCACATTTTATCTTTCATTTTTTTTTTACTACATACATCTTTCTCGCTTATTATCCTTTTTACTTTTCCTTTTATTTCTCACTCATACCTTCTTCTCATTCTACACCACTATTGATGGTTGATTCATTTGAAGAGTGTACATGATTTGATGGCAAATTTACCAACTTTGTGAGGATTTGAGCCTATGAGCAACCACTTTGCTCTAATATTTTTGTTATGTGAATATCAATCCTAGTTTGTTTATTCTAGAACTTGCTTTGTTATGCATGTTGAAGCCACATTACGGGATTTTATGCATTAAAATGATAAGGGCAAACCATTTACCATTTTCCTATTCTCGCATTTTCCTTTTTCTCTACCTGAAGACCTTTAATTGCTACCTTTGTTTGAGCCTTAACCATTACCCATCTAATTCTCTCCATCTACTTAACCATTTTTCTTCTTTTTGAGCCTCAATTTAAGGAGATTTTTGGACTCATTGTGTGGATATATTTTGTTGCTTTTTCTACCTTGTATTAAAGTTTCTCAATTAGATCAACAAGCATTATGCTTGAATTAAATTGTGCAAGGTTCGTTTCTTTGTTTTGATTCAAAAAAAAAACCAAAAAAAAAAGAAAAAAAAAGAAAAAAAGAAAAAAAAAAAAAGAAAAAGAAAAATCGAAAAAAAAAATGTTTACATTCTTGGTGACTTGAGTAGAAATAAGCATTTTGATATCATAAGTTCATTCAATGAGTTCATTCTTCTCATTTTGATCTTTTTTTTTTCTCTTTCATGGACCTTTCTTTTTCATTTAACCTATTTAACCCCATTACAACCATTTTAAGACCCTTAGATTTTTGCATTTTATTCATGTTTTGTGGATTGAGATGTGATATATGAGCAAGCTTATGGTAATAGCATTCTTTGATTTGATTTGAGTGAATAAATGACACCCTAAACACTTTGAGTGCATAGAGTGAAGTTATTGAGAGGGCTATTAAATCTTGTTGCACTTGAATTTTGAATGGATCTTCTTGGTGGTTGAATGTTCTTATTCTATCTTATGAAATTCTATGCTTTAAAATCCTTGTCTCTCGAATGTTGATCGACTTAATTTCTTGAGATATGCTTGCTTAAAATTGTTTTTGGATGAGTTGAGATGAGAATTGAGTGGAGATTTGAGATTAATCTTGAGTTATATGCTTGAGGACAAGCATCATCTTGGTGTGGGGGAATTTGTTAGAGTGCAATTTATGCACTAGTTTTGCATTGTTTATTTCCCTTAATATCGATGTTTTGCATTTAATAATAGTGATTTACCTGTGATTTACTTTTGTAGGTGCAATTCTATTGATTGGTGATAAAATTGAGCTACAAGATGATGTTTAAGGATGATTGTTCTCTTGGAGAAATTATGAGCGGCAGAAGAACTTTGTTGATAAGGCGTGGGCGCGTGCTGTCAATTGCGGACCTGCAGTTTTTAGTTTAACGTGTTTTATATTTTTGGCTATTTTTGTAATTACGAATTTAATATTTTAGATATTAGTATTTTATTTTAAATAGAACTCTAAAAGAGAAGAGAGAGAGAGTATTTAAGAGAGGAATCTATTGTGAAAAAGGGGGGATTTTGGATTGGAGAAAAAGAAACCCTAGATCTAATTTTTCTCTTCTCTCTATGAGGAACTAAACCCATTTTTCTGGTTGAAGGTTAATGAAGCTTTGATTCATCACTACTGTGAGATCTTTCTTGTGCTTTAATTGTTTTATTACTTTTTGGGTATTTGTTTATTCTCTGAATTATTTTCATGATTATGTTTGTTAATTAGGTAATTGGCCACTATTTTATTATCAACTTAATCTATTGTCAATTAAAGGATTCATCGTATGAAGAATTTAATGTTTGTGACAAATAACATAGCAGAGAGTTGTGTTGTGAGAATAAACAATCTAATTTAAATGAATCATCATATGTGTTGATTAGGATTTGGGTCTCTCTGGTTTTTCAGGCTGTCAATTGATTAAATTCTATGATCGTATCTAGGGTTGTCTATTGATTAGGGAAATAACCAACGGTCGTACCTTGGTTATCGACTAGTTAAGGAGAGATTGGCTATTAGAGGGTCTCAGTAGCTATAACCGGTCTATTCATGAGTAATAATAATCTATATTTGAATCAATGATCAGTAGTCGAATCAAGCTGAGTTAATTCCTTCAACTAGAGCTTTCTCCAATTTGAATTACAACTTTAATTTGCATTCTTGTTATTTTAATTTGATTTTTATTATTGTCAACAATTCCCCTATTTTACGTTTTACGTTTCAAAAGGATTTAATTAATTACCGATCTCTGTGGACACGACCCTGCTCAATCACTATACACAATTTATTTAGAGTAGGAATTTATTTTTGTTGGCTTCGACACCCATCAACATCTCTGCAGAACTAGTGTTAGATGATGTAAACATTAATCAAACGAGTCACCAAAGACAGAAAAAATCATCCATAAAGATTTCAAGGAATCGTTGAACTATATCAGAAAAAATGCTCAACATGCATCGTTGAAATGTAGCAGGTGCATTACATAATCCAAATGGCATTCTCCTATATGCAAATGTGCCAAAAGGGCAAGTGAAAGTAGTTTTCTCTTGATCTTTTGGTGCTATGAGAATCTGATTATATCCTGAGTAGCCATATAGAAAGCAATAAAATTCATGGCCTGCTAATCTATTAAGCATTTGATCAATAAATGGTAAAGGAAAATGGTCTTTACGTGTGACAGAATTCAACTTTCTATAATCAATGCATACACGCCATCCTGTAGTCACTCTAGTGGGTATCAATTCATTATCAGCATTCGTAACTACTGTGACTCCTGACTTTTTGGGGACAACTTGTACATGACTGACCCATGAACTATCAGAAATGGGGTAAATGATACCTGCATCTAATAGCTTAAGAACTTCAGTTTTAACAACTTCTTTCATGTTAGGATTTAACCGACGTTGCATTTCCCTAGTAAATTTAGCATTTTCATCAAGGTGAATGTAATGCATGCAGTCTATTGGGTTTATACCTTTAATGTCTGCTATGGTCCATCCTAATGCTCCTTTGTGCTATTTTAAAACATCCAACAACTTACCTTTTTGTTCGTCATTTAGGAATGATGAGATGATTACCGGTAGAGTACTTTCTTCTCTAAAAAATGCATATTCCAGAGTATTGGGTAATGGTTTGATAATGGTTTGAGCTCGAGTTTCGGTGGTGATTCTAATGATGGGATGAGTTTCTTCTCTGATGGTGCTAGTTGTTCAACTCTTGACTTCTATTTATTAGTGTCCATGGATGATGCTGAGTCAAGCAGGGCGTTGACCTCATCGACTGATATGTCAATATCAAAATCCAAACCAAAGTGAGTTAAACATGTTTGTAAAGGGTCATCACTAAGGTTTGAAAGAAAAGTGTCATCAACTAATACTTCAATTAAATCCACATAAACAATTCCATCATCTGTATTGTGAGGTTGTTTGACAATATTGAAAATGTTTAGCTCCATAGTCATGTTGCCGAAGGACAACTGCATATTTTCAGTTCTGCATTGATTGTGAGCATCCGCAGTTGCCAAGACAGGTCAGCCTAGAATAATGGAGATGTGCTTCCTTGAATCATGTATTGGTTGAGTGTCAATTACAATGAAATCAACAGGAAAATAAAATTTGTCTACCTGGATAAGCACGTCCTCCACAATACCACGAGGTATTTTCGTGGATCGATTTGCAAGCTGTAACACCACTGGAGTTGGGTGTAATTCTCCCAGTCTAAGTTTTAAAAATACTGAGTAAGGCAACAGATTTACACTAACTCTTAAATCCAACAAAGTATTCTCAATTGTGTGGTTCCCTATACTACATGAGATAGTGGGGGAGTTTGGATCTTTGCATTTTAGAAGAATTTTGTATTGGAGTATAGAACTAACGTTTTCTGTTAAAAAAACCTTCTTTTGAACGTGAATGTTTCTCTTTTTAGTACAAAGGTCTTTAAGAAACTTGGCATAAGATGGAACTTGTTTTATAGCATCAAGTAAAGGGATGTTAACACTTACCTATTTGAAGATTTCGAGAATCTCACCTATGGATTTTCCATTCTTTCCTTTCACTAACCTCTGAGGAAATGGAGCTTTCGGAACGTATTCTCATGGTTTGGTTTTTTCTCTCTCATCCGGTGATGAGTCCTCAACACTCACAGGTACAATTTGATTTTCTTTTGTCACCGGCATCTCCACTTTGTTGTCGACTTCTTTTTCTTTTCGCAAGGTCATGACTACTTTGACCTCTTCATGCTGCTGTGGTGAACTGGTACTTTCTTCATGTACTCATTTAGGATTAGGCACTGGTTGACTTGGAAACTTGCCTTTCTCAACAGTCATTGCCAAGGTCTGAACTGAAGAAGCGAGTTGTCCCACCATCTTCTCGAGGCTTGAAACTGATTGGGCTTGTGAGTTGAAGCCTGCTCGCAACTCATTACGTAGTCCATCAATGGTGCGGTTCTGTTGCTCAATCGTGGAGTGAGTAAGATTCTTGAGATTCTAGAATGAATCCTCCAATGGTCTAGGTTAAGAGTAGTTTTGGTTATGATTGTATGATCTAAATGGGGGCTGAGAGGCTTGAGGAATTTGAGGAATTGGTGGAGCTGGAGCTGCTGGTCCATTCTGTTGGAACCCTTGAGACCATGAAAAATTTGGGTGGTCCCTCCATCCAGAGTTATATGTGTTGGAGTATGGGTTGTAATTAGATGGTTTTCTCATTACACCTATGGCATTGGCTTGATCTGAGTATGAGTCATGGTCATGTGGCTTTGTTGATTTAGCAGTTGTTAACGATGCTATTTGTCGAGAGAGACCTTCAATTATCTCCTTGACTTCTTTAATTTCTGAACTTGACTCGCCAATGTGAACCTCATTTACTCCCTTAATTCTTCTAGTATTCCTGAGTGATCGACTACGTTGTTGGGAATTATCCACTTGTCGCTGGAAGAATTCCCAAATTTCTGATGCACTTTTTGACATTAGCTCTCCTCCACTTGTTGCCATTAGCCATTCTTGCACATTCAGCAATAATCCCTCCAAAAAGTATTGGCATTGGTGTCATTTCTCGTACCCATGATGTGGACACTTCAAGAGTAGCCCATTGAATCGCTCATATGTTTCAAAAAACTGCTCGTCTTCTCTCTGAGTAAACTCTGAAATTTCCCTACGAATAGCATTGGTTTTATGCACTGGGAAATATTTATTCAAAAATTTCGTTACCATTTGTTCCCATGATGTAATGCTATTAGCAGACAATGTATTAAGCCATGAACGAGCTCTATCCTTTAAAGAAAATGGGAATAGTCTAAGTTTTACATCATCATCTGAAAAATTCTCATATTTGAATGTTTGACAAATAGCATGAAAATCATTCAAATGATTATATGGGTCCTCATTTTCTAGGCCATAGAATGTTGGGAGACAATTTAGCACACTATGTTTTAGTTCAAAACCCCTAGCAGCTATATTTGGGTATCTTATGCATGATGTGCTCAAATTAGCTAAAGGACTGAAGTAGTCCTTAAATGGCCTCTCCTGTGGTTGCAAATCCATTCCAAATTTATTTTTAACGTGCTTGTGTGTGCGAAGTGTTTTTTCTAGTTCAAGGTCTATAGGTTCAAGATTAGGTAATAATGACCTACGGCCATGCATGCAAGAAACACAAAAATAAATGGGAACAAAACAAATAAAAATAAAGAAGAAGAAGAAATTACATTACTAACCTTATCACGCTGTTAAAACCTTTCTATAAAAATACACAAAAACAAATACGTGAAATAAATTACCTAAAAATAAATTAATAAGATAAACAAAAAAAATTT
Source organism: Citrus sinensis (assembly GCF_022201045.2). Classification (NCBI taxonomy): domain Eukaryota; kingdom Viridiplantae; phylum Streptophyta; class Magnoliopsida; order Sapindales; family Rutaceae; genus Citrus; species Citrus sinensis. The sequence goes on from NC_068560.1 coordinate 18,166,197, forward strand.
ACAAAGAAAAATAAATTGAAAATTAAATTATAGAATTTTAAAGAAGAGAAAAAGAAAAGAAATACTAACCTTTAAATGTAGATTCACTTTTTTTTTTCCTTTTTTTCTTGTTTTTAAAGAAAAAAATACAAGAAAACCATTAAATGGAATTATTCACAAAAATTAATTCTATGAATTAAAATTACTTACCTCCCTGGCAACGGCGCCAAAAACTTATTGTGCAAATTTTATTGAACTCGCAAGTGCACGAATCTATTGTAGTATAGATCAATGGTGACGAGTGTCGATTCCACGAGGAGGTGGATTTTAATTGTGTGTAGAATTAATTTTCTAAATGGGTGATTGGATTTATAGTGAAAATGATTTGGATTATCCTAAAATTGGAATGAAATGGCGAGAATAATTTGAAGAGAATTCTATTGAAATTACGTACTTAGGTATCTGGATCCGTATCAACATGCACCATGGGCTAAATATTCCTTATTAATGCCAATTAAATCATGAGGGGGGAATCCACACCTCATGAACCACAATCTAATCAATATGGTGCTAAGGGCTTATCGTGCCAAATAATAATAACCTTGTACTAGGGAGCCGGTGTAACCAGGGCAGTATCTAGATAAGATTATTATTATTTGTCGATGAAAAGTCAAATCATCCACAAAAAATAGAGGGGAAAAGAAAATAAATTTACCAAATAAAGCCCATGACACATGTTGAGACTTCACCTTCAACTCAAGCTTGAAAGAAAATTAGCTACTCATGATTTAACTAGGTGCAAAATGGGAATTTATTAAAATACGTAGAAAATACAAGATGGAGAGGAATTACAGAAAGTGGAGTCCAGAAATGGATTCAGAGCTATCAAATTAGGAGGGGGGAGGCCCCTTTTTTATAGATACATTGAGTAAATCGTGGCCATCGGATTAAAAACAGTTTGGACGCTCAGGATTGCGCCACGTCATCAATCAACAGTACGCGGTTTGGTTGAAAATAATCATGTGTAATGCATGTACCGTACGCGAGATTTTTGATCCACTGATATGCTGCCACATCATCGATCAACAGTGCATAAGAATTTTAGTCCAACAGGATCGTGACACCTCATCAGTCAATGCCACATCATCGGTCAATGCCACGTCATCGATCCGTCTATATGAACAATGTCGTGAACAGTAACGTAGATAGTACCGTACAGGTGAATAGTACCGTACATGTGAACAGTGCCATTTTTTCTTTTATGCTCCTCCTAAGGTTTTCGACCGTCCTGAGTTCAAAAGTGATGTCCGTTTTGCCGTCTGATCTCTCGTTCATTGTGAAATGACTATGATACCCCTAAAATACATAAAATACTTAATTATAATACAATACACATAATTAAATGATAAGAAGTTTAAATACATAAAAGTAAGGGTGTTAGTAAAACTTGAAGTGTAAAATGACAATTTTCTCCTTTATAAATATACATTTTCTCTCATTTATAAATATACATTTTCTAACACTCAACAATATCTAGGTCATTTTTTGTGATGAATGTCCTAGGTCGTTCTTTAGGAGGAATGGACCTAGGTCATTCTTTGTTAAATCATGCCTTCGACATTTTGTCAAAGTCTTGCCCTTTAGGCGTATTAAGAAATATTTTCTAAGTGCCTAGGTCGTTTTTTGCGAGAAATGAACCTAGGTCGTTCTTTGCGAGGAATGGACCTAGGTCGTTCTTTGTAAAGAATAGACCTAGGTCATTCTTTGTTAAATCATGTCTTTGGCACTTTGTCGAAGACTCGCCCTTTGGGCGTTTTACTTAGAAATATTTTCTAAGTGCCTATGTCGTTTTTTGTGAGGAATGGACTTAGGTCGTTCTTTCCGAGGAATGGACCTAGGTCGTTCTTTCCGAGAAATGGACCTAGGCCGTTCTTGGTGAGAAATGGACCTAGGTCGTTCTTTGCGAGGAATGGACCTATGTCGTTCTTTGTAAAGAATGGACCTATGTCGTTCTTTGTAAAGAATGGACCTAGGTCGTTCTTTGTAAAGAATGGACCTAGGTCGTTCTTTGTAAAGAATGGACCTAGGTCGTTCTTTGTAAAGAATGGACCTAGGTCATTCTTTGTTGAATCACGCTTTTGGTTTTTTTGTCGTGTCTTGTATGTAGACACTTTAATTAGAATTGTTAGTATCTTGTCCGTTCTTATGGAGAACATGCCTGAGTTATTTTATATAAAATAATTTCATTGGGCCTATATTTTTCGTGAGTTTGGGCATTTCATATTTTGGTCTAACAATAACTATTGACACTATACCCACATAAATTTTCAAATGTAAACAAGAGTCTGGAAAATGTGTCTTTTCTTCAACTTAACAAATATATACAATTAATTTGTTCACAAAAGCATTCCTTAAATATTAAAATCAACCATCTCTCCATAAAAACTTCACTGTAAAAAAAAAAAAAAATTTCTCCCCTACTATACATTATTGTGTTCTTTTTGAACAAATTGAAAAGCTCATCTTTAATTTAGTCCTAGAACTCATGAAATCAAAACAAATTTAATTTATTTAGGTTTATCCAAAGCTTGCGAACACGACGAGGAGTGCAAAGATATATGTGAAGGTTTTAAAGGCTATTGCAACACAAAGGAAGAAACATGTGCTTGCGAGGGAGGAAAGTTTGCAGAAAAATTCTCTCCTGGTCATCACTCCAAAAGTGACAACAATTAATATGAATTTGATGAAAATATGTTGAACATCAACATGCCTTAATAAAGAATTATTAATTCCAAAATTTGCATTAAACTTTTTTTTTTATATATATTTGGTTGATTTTTGCATTTCACTTTTTGATTGAGTAAAAAGATATTGGGAGAGAGTTATCCAATTGTAGTTTTACCCTATTAATATAGTAAATAGTAGTAGTGATTTTTTTTTAAAAAAATAATATAAAATTTCATTTAAATATTAAGAAATAATTTACGTTGATTCATCAATATGATTGGTCTCTTGACTGCGGTATTTTTACTTTCCATCTCTCTCTTCTTCTTTTGTTTTAAAAAAAAATCTTGCCACGTACTATTTCACAAGGAACTTTGTGATATGAGGGTCAAAATGCTAAAAATAATTTTATTTTACTATATATTTTGGATTATCGTACTTGTATATATTAGGCACTATAATTTTTTTATGAAGCATATCAGCATATCTTCATATGATATAAATATTAAATTTTATTAATGATAACTATTGACACTATACCCACATAAATTTTCAAATGTAAACCAGAGTTTGGAAAATTTGTCTTTTCCTCAACTTAACAAATATATACAATTAATCTGTTCACAAAAGCATTCCTTAAATATTAAAATCAACCATCCCTCCATAAAAACTTCACCGTAAAAAAAAAAGTTATTTTCTCCCCTTCTAAAATCTTAAATTAGTTTGAGAATAATCCATGAACTATATATAAATGCTTAGAGATTTCTCCTGCAAATTAGTAAAAAAAAATGCATTTGAAATGAGGATTTGTTAGGTGAATAGAGATTATATGGCGTGTAACAAGTTTTTTAAAGAATTAAATTCACATGAAGGTTTACTTCATTACTTGTGAAAATGGGTATTTATGTAATTTTCAATAAAATGGGATTTATGAAGACTTTGAGCGGTGTCAAATACTATTGCTATTCCTATTAATTGGGCTAACCAGCACCCAAGGTCTGTCTTTTGGAGTCACTTAATTTTCAATTACTCCTTACCACTTGTAGGGGTGTCAAAAAAGCCCGCCCGGACCGGACCCGGCCCGGACCCGGCCAATCCGGTCCGGGCAAAACCCGGACCGCATGCATATAAAAACCGGATCCGGGTTTGAAATTCTCAAACCCGGACATTTCCGGGCCCGGGTCCGGGTTCAACACAAAAAACCCGGAACCCAGACCGGACCCGGTTTTTTAATAAATTTAACAAATAAATATATTATATATAAATATATAATTATGAATTTATGATATGTTGGATGTTATTTAAATTTATTGTGTGATTATTGTGTTGTTGAATTTAATTAATTTATTTTATATATATATTGAATGAGTTTAAGTTAGAAATTAGATGAATTTAGGTATTAGAAAGTAGATTGAAATAATTTTTATTTATCATTTGTGCAAATTTTGCATTGTTAATGTGTTATATATTTGTATTTGACTATTTTCTTTTTTAAAGTTTGAGATTGAATGAGTTTATTTGATTATTTTCTTTTTTAAAATTTGCATTGTTAGAGAAATGAAAAAAAAAAATTGAAGAAAAAAATTGAAAAAAAAATTGAAGTTATCACATGCGGGTTTAAAAAGCCCGGATCAAAACCCGGACCCGGAAGGTGCCGGGCTCAAGCCCGGACCGCACCCGGAAAAACCGGGTTTTAACCCGGGTCCGGGCTTGCATTTCTCTCATCCGGTCCGGTCCCGGGCAACACCAAAACCCGGACCGGACCCGGATTTTGCCAAGCCTAACCACTTGCCTAACTTTCATCAACTTTCAACCCATTTCAAAATTCGTCAAACCACCTTCCATTTTCAGCCCTGTTAGTCTGAAACTCATTTCAGACTGAACTAAGAAACCGGAAAATCACCTTCCCAGCCGGTCCTCAGAAAAACGACGTGGCCAATTCACTTGCCATTGATTTATTTATTTTATTTTAAAGTCGGAATGGACTGTTTCAAGTTACTAAACTGACCTTAATTTATTACTGTCATAATAATAATAATAACAGCAGCAGCAGTAGCAGCAATAGCAACAACAACAACAATAATAATAATTATCAGCAATAAATTTGTTATGATGATAATGATGACGATGATGGTAATATAAGGAATGATAAAATGAGAATTTCTAAATTTGAATGGAAATAATATGGTCGATTTAGGAATTGAGAAAACGTCCATGGGAATTGAAACTCTAGTGTAATATTGTCAGTTTTTATTTCATAATTACAAGTTTTTTTTTCATAGTTGCGGCTTAGAATCTATAATACCTTGATATCAAACAGGCCTTAATTCAAATTGATGATTGATTCTAGGTTTCAATACTCAATAATTGTATGTAAAAATTACTAACCTCGATCAGTGCTTGTTATCATATACATTTCAAATTTTTTATTCAGTAAAATACTTATATTGAATCAATTATTTGACAATTGAGGTTATATATTAAACTTAACCTCTAAGGGCATTGTAGAGTGGGTTTCAAGCTGTTTCATTTGGTTGAATTATGAAGGAGGTATGGAGATTAAAAAATAAATTAGGACTTTATCCATCGCTTACCATTTTCCCCCCCTCAAAAAGGAGTATATCATGAAATTAATTGCTGACTTCCAATTAAATAAATCAACAAAATCAATGACATCTCCAGATCTCCAATCATGTATAGCCGCTCTCGAAATGTTTGAATGCATATACTTGGTAGAAGGATATGTTAACACATACCATATATTTCATCAATGCATATCTTTTAAATGAAAAAGCAAATCTTTAGGATATGAATAACGAATTAAAGATTAATAACATACCATATATTTCTAGATAGTTATAACCATGATTAAAACTATAAGTACCAACCACCTCATGCCATATATATATAGTTGTATCTCTTTCTTAATCCACCAACCTAAAAAAAAAAATGGAGAAAACTTATCAGCTTAAATTGGCTTGCTTGGTTGTTCTTCTCTTAGTTGCTTCTTCTGGTATATATTTTAATCTCCTTTTCTTTATCTTAATTATTTTATTTTATTTTATCTTATCCCAAATGCTTCTTGCTAACAATTACAATAACAATATTAATTTAATTTACTATACATTATTGTGTTCTTTTGAACAAATTGAAAAGCTCATCTTTAATTTAGTCCTCAGAACTCATGAAATCAAAACAAATTTAATTTATTTAGGTTTATCCAAAGCTTGCGAACACGACGAGGACTGCAAAGATATATGTGAAGGTTTTAAAGGCTATTGCAACAAAAAGGAAGGAAAATGTGTTTGCGAGGGAGGAAAGTTTGCAGAAGAATTCTCTCTTGGTCATCACTCCAAAAGTGACAACAATTAATATGAATTTGATGAAAATATGTTGAACATCAACATGCCTTAATAAAGAATTATTAATTCCAAAATTTGCATTAAACTTTTTTATATATATATATTTGGTTGATTTTTGCATTTCACTTTTTGATTGAGTAAAAAAATATTGGGAGAGAGTTATCCAATTGTAGTTTTACCCTATTAATATAGTAAATAGTAGTAGTGATTTTTTTAAAAAAATATTTTTAAATATTAAAAAATAATTTACGTTGATTCATCAATATGATTGGTCTCTTGACTGCTGTATTTTTGCTTTCCACCTCTCTCTTCTTCTTTTTTTTTTTTAAAAAAAAAAATCTTGCCACCTACTATTTCACAAGGACCTTTGTGATATGGGAGTCAAAACGCTAAAAATAATTTTATTTTACTATATATTTTGAATTATCGTACTTGTATATATTAGGCACTATAACTTTTTTATGAAGCACATAAGCATATCTTCATATGATATAAATATTAAATTTTATTAATGATAACTCTTGACACTATACACACAAATTTTCAAATATAAACCAGAGTCTGGAAAATGTGTCTTTTCTTCAACTTAACAAATATATACAATTAATCTTTTCACAAAAGCATTCCTTAAATGTTAAAATCAACCATCCCTCCATAAAAACTTCACCATAAAAAAAAAAAGTTATTTTCTCCCCTCCTAAAATCTTAAATTAGTTTGAGAATAATCCATGAACTATATATAAATGCTTAGAGATTTCTCCTATAAATTGGTAAAAAAAAAATTTAAATGCATTTGAAATTAGGATTTGCTAGGTGAATGGAGATTATATGGTGTGTAACAAGTTTTTTAAAGAATTAAATTCGCATGAAGGTTTACTTGTGTTTGTAAATGGGTATTTATGTAATTTTCAATAGAATGGGATTTATGAAGACTTTGAGCGGTGCAAAATACTACCATTCCTATTATTTGGGCTAACAAGCACACAAGGTTTGCCTTTTGGAGTCGCTTAATTTTCAATTACTCTTTCCCACTTGCCTAGCTGTCCTCCACTTCCAGCCCTTTTCAAATTCGTCCAACCACTTTCCATTTTCAGCTCTGTTACTCATTTCAGACTGAACTAAGAAACCGGATAATCGCCCTCCCAGCCGGTCCTCAAATAAGCCACGAGGGCAATTCACTTGCCTAACTTTCATCCACTTTTAGCCCATTTCCAATTCGTCAGTCGCGGTTCACACTTCACCATCTGAAGTTAGGGATGACAATGGATTGGATCTGACCCAAGATTCACATGATTTAAATTCAATCGGATCGAATTTGGGTCGGTTTAAAAAAAATTTAGATCAAATTTGGATATCGATGTGCGGATCTAATATGGATCTGGAGGAGGTCTGGATCTATCTTAATATCTAAATCTATATCTATATCCACCCATCTTTTTATTTTATTTTATTTTAAAAGTTTCTTAACAATTGTGAAATTTTAATGATAATACATTTTAGTCATAGCATATTAGTGGTATTTACCATGCATTTAAACTCTTAAAACTTAAATGTTAGTTTTGTAAATTTAAAGGTCAGCTAGCTCCAAAACATGTACATGCAATATACAAATTGTAAGCTAAGTAATACAACCTAGCAATTTATTTTATTACATTGGCCAAATAATTCTTAAGGAATATAGTTATTCATATATTTAATCAAATATGGTCATAATAAAAATAATAAAGCACTGAATATAAATCTTATTTAATTTATATGTTATTATCTAATATTGTAAGAATGAGGGTGAGTGTGTCGTAGATATTAGAATGATGAAGGAGACAATAGGATATTAAATTGGTCTTACTCCTGTAATTACTTTGGAAGGATATTTTATTATATTTTTTATTTGTTGTTTTGGTGTAAAAGTATAAGATACAATATTTATTATTTTTTTGAGAAAATTATATAGTTTGTTTGTTATCAATACACTTTAGCCTTCAATTTTCATTCTAAAAATTTATTACTTTTTTATTGCTGAGTTTTAGAATTCATGACGGATTTAGAGCATATTTGGATTTTAATTTTTTTCGGATTTGGAGCAGATATAGATATTCATTTCTTTTTTAGATCTGGACATGGAGCAAAAAATATGGATTCATAACGGATCTAAAGCAGATACGGATCTTGATTTTTATTATGGATCTAGATCTGGAGCATAGTAGATCCAACCCATATCTACCACATTGCCATCCCTATCTAAAGTTGCTGCCTTAAGATGAAGCAGGCCCTCCGCTTTGTCTTAATATATATATATATATATATATATATATATATATATATATATTTTAATCTCCCGTTTTATCAATTCAGTACAAGCATCTGTTGTTTCGAAACCCTTCTCTGTCCACTCCTCCGACATTCCACCGTTCCGAGTAAAATTCCTCTTTCGCTCCTCTCCCCTATTTGGAAGTTGAGAAAATGTAGCGTGATTTTTTCTTTTTTAAATTTTCTTTTCTTTTCTTCTATCTGTTGATGTTGCTAGATCGGGGATATGTGGAGCTCTCCACGTAGCAGATCCTCTGAACGCTTCAGTTTCCACATTAAAAAAAGTTACAGTGTGCCTTTATATCTTTTTTTATACCCTTTTGATGTAAAAACGTAAGACATACATATTAGAACTTTCAATATATCAGTGAAACTCAATCTATATAGCAATATTTTAGAACAGCAAGGACGACAATGCGATTAAATAGCTTAATCAGATCTCCCGCCACTAGATGAATATATCCCCATTATTCACAAACAAAACAAGCTGAAAAAGAAGCAAATATACAAGAAAGAGAGGAATAGAGAGATGTAATCAAGGAAACTTCTCTACATTGGTGAGTTCTTCAAGAAAATCAGTAAGTGGTTTCACATATTGTAACAGGCTGGTAAGGCCATTCTTATCAAATGAATGAATCCCTGCACCAGTCAAGTCAATGGCAGTAATTTTGAAGCCACCTTCTTCTACAAGTGCTATAGTTTTATACCAACTCCAAGCACCAAAGCCTCCTCCGCACGTGGACAAGGACAAAATGGTTGGTTTCTAGATCATGGAGCTTCTCATCCTGTCAAGGACAAAAACAGTTACAGAATTCAGCTATATACAAAAGCATCTCTAAATGATGAATTAGACAATTTATGATTCTTAAGCCTATGTGTATGGTCTCCACAAACCATCAATTCGCAAAGTTTTATTCAATTTCCATCACGGATCAGGAGGTTACTCCAAAAAATGGTTTTATTCCCCCCTCTTGTTACCAAAATTGTTCCTCTGGCATCAGTAGCCACCAGAGAAATTGAAGGACAACATTTGTCCATGAGGTTCCTAAAAACGCAACTTTTGCACAGTAAAATTAAAACGGACGGCGGAAGCTCTAGAAACCTCGGATCGGCTTCATTCAAAAACGAAAATCAAGAGGAAAGATTGAAGTTTCATTACCTCACTTACAGTTTTGAAAACGACTTCGTGAGGTAGGAGAAAATGACTGAAAAAAGCAAGCTACGAACACTGTCCAGAAAATACAGCTCTGCACGAACAGCTTCTGTTTTGCCACGATCTGAGATCCTTAAAGCACCCCAATTGTGATGCCTCTAATTAGTCCACACTTAGAAATGTTCTAGGAGTTCAGAGGATTTGGAATCTCGAAATTTCGTTTAGAAATGAGAGAGATAATTAAGAAACATGAATGCTAGTTCATGATGATTCATTCCACCAAATAAAGCACCATTATGTCTAATAATGGCACCAAACATTATCATGTGTTAGACCCACCCACTTAGCTATTATTTATTGAAAGTGATCTTATCACTTAAATAAATCATTTAAAACAATAAATAAATAGCTAAATTAATTAATTTCGTAATTAATTAATTAACCCCATTTTGATCAAATCAAATGGTTAAATGTGGGCTCATTTTGTGACATGTTCTAATGCTTTCTCTTAATCCATATTAGATCCAATAAAAGCCCAAAATTCTAAACCCAAAATTGGTCTAGAAGTCCATAATCATATATGAACCGGGACATGTCCAAAATGGTCATTTTACGTGCTCGATATTGCATAATGTTTAATGGAGGATTTATGAAATTTATTTTGTTCCTTAAACTATTTATGGAACATCTAAATTTCTATCTTAAATCATATTTAAGATATATTTATATATATATTCATTCTCAATGAATTATAATATAAATATTGATTTTCCTAAAATTAGGAAATTTAACTTCTCATTTTCTAGTAACTCCTTTTTCATTTCTATTTAGTGTGTGACCTTTTAGGTTCTTAGTTATAAGGTAGTAGAACTATTTTAATGATAACTTTTTATTCATTAAATGATGCTAAAATCTTTAGTCATCAATTAGAACTTTTCTAATGACCTTAAGATGCATTGCTAATACGCTTTACCAATATTGATCTTAAGGTTTCTACAAGTCATGAGTGACACCTAGCAGTATATCACAACCATCCAAATAACAAGAATTGTTGGATCTATAGAACCTATTCCATTGTATCTCTATGTCTTGGTCTCTTCATCATCCATGTCCAGAGAAAAGAACGGCTTATGGTTTATTATGTTAAGCAGTTATGCTTTATCTCAAAATAAATCTAAATGAACTTGACATGAAAATATAATTTGAACTCCTTCAAATATATTTCACCTTGGCCAAGGATTTCTCATGCCAATTCATATTATCTCATAGGGACATCCTTTTTGTATATTACAAAGTGATGAATTCCATATTGGCCATACACTTGTCTTCATACATAGCCAACCATGACAGCTATTGCTAGATCTCTTCCGTGATTAGGAATCAATCATTATGCTTTCACATATCAGAGATGTCTATGTATAAGACATCTGTTATGCCTCAGGTCTAAAGACCATTACTAAACATAGTGTCTAATACAATGTATAATAAGCCATTAACACTCAAAAACCATATGGCTTACTATATTTGGTCAAGTTCAGTAAACTTGTTCTCTCAACAAGTACCTATGTGTTTGACTTGACATCTCATGTCAATGATATGAAACTCACCATCCATTTTAGTATCACATACCATAAGGAGTCATAACACATACTAGTGTTTATAGGAATTTATAATGTCCAATTATAAATCCACCACTAGGAACTATTTTAGAAGTATAGTACAAAGGATGCACGTTTCATATTCTCGACAAACTCGAGAATGTGTTCCTTAACTATTTTACTTCTTGGACTATATTCATTAAATTAATTTATGAATATTGATAACTTTGCCATTTTATAAATATCAAAATGCTATTCAAATACAATAATACCCTAAACAAACAAACACCATTTGATTGGCCTTTAGGGCATATTACGAACAGAAATAATCTCATCAACTGCAACATATAAAAAGCGGTATGGGACCAAAATTTCAATCACTAAATTTGGTCAATTTACTTAATATTAATTACATAAAATAAAGAATTCAGCAACGGAAACGAAAGATCCCAAGGCTAATTTTCTCTGTTAGCAGCAAACACTTTAACCACATAGAAGTTAATAAAGAAACAAAACATCAATAATTACTAACTACCTTTACTCTTTTAGCACTCTATAAGCAATCAAATATAAGGCAAGTAGTAAAGGTCAAAAAACTAATTAACGAATACTCTTGAAATCCTAAACCTAAAACTTAACTTCCTCATGCCGTAGTCAGCCTAATCATATACATATGCAACAGAACACAACGCCAAAAATCAATCAAACATTTATGATTCATTATTTACCAAACTATTTATTTGAAGAAACCAAGTGCGGAAGAAACAATTATTTACCACCATAAGCAATGGGTTACAACTACCTCCAAAATAGAAGTTTTCTTGAGTGGAGCCTTCCAAGTACAACTCTTCAGTGGCATAGCGCTTGGGCAAAGAGAAGAAATCCATGGCTGGGTAAAAGTAAGAGGCAATACTTTAATTAGGAAAAAATTGGAGATGGAAACTTTACTTCCAGTAGTGCGCGGCTCATTAAATAAAGCACTCAAAAATAAAAGTCTCCCGATAAGTCGTGTTGGCTCTTATATTGTCATTATATATATATATATATATATTGTTAATATTAACCGACATGCTACTTTAGTAATTTTTTAATTTATAGAAATCTCCCCATCATGTTTATATAGCCAATTAAGTGTTGTGTTCGATCAATATTGAATAATACACTTTCAACTTAATAATTCATTTTTTTTAAGTATTAGTTTAAATACTTTTCAGTAACAATTTGGTGAAGATCTTTTGGATCCATTAATAAATTATACTTACTACTAAAATTGAATTAATCCAATTTACCAAGTTGCTGATAATAGCTTAGTCAATATTTATATCATGCCACTTACCCAGTAAGTAATTAATGTTATTTAGTAGTCTAATAAAACTGATGTAATTAGTAATGGAGCAATTTTCATTATCCATTCATTTAATTTTCTCTTGGTAGTAGTTAATGATACTATAATGAAAGAGTAGGACTTTTGGCACCCCTATAAACACCTCTTAAAACCCCTTTAATTATTTTACAATTTTAACTTTTATTAAAATTATATAATAAGACAATTTCTAATTAAACCTCCACTCAAAAGTTAAATAATTTTTTCATTTCAGAAATTAAAAAGGTTGCTTTTTCTTTTAGTTTTCGGGTGAAAAATTTACCACTGATGGCTACAATGGATAGAATGAAAACCAATTATATTTTTTCCTTTAAATGGAAGATACCTTGTTGCTGAAATGAGATTAACACAATAAGTTTTACTTAAGGGTATTTTTGTCATTGATGGTGGTGTAAAAATAATTTTTTAATTTTTTAAAATATTTTAATGGGATTAATTAAGAAAAGGAGCGTTAAGAGATATTTAAAGGGGTGTCAATAGTCCCATTCATAATGAAAAGAATTTGTTGTTACGATGTGAATGAAGGGGCTAATTGTTATATTCATTCAACTTCATGCCTATTGAATCCAATAGAGATTATAATAATCATTCATTTTAAGAGGAAAAATTTGAATAATGTTAGGGGGCACAATATTTGTATCTCACTTAATATAGCATCCGTATATAGTCTAAATATAATTGGGATCGAAATTAATATTAAGATCTCTAGCATTATTTAATTTATATGTATGTTTATATTGAAATTATTATCACCATTATTGCTATGACCGTTATTCATACTTCAATTCATTATTATGATCAATATTAATATTAATTTTAATTTTTATATGTTATTATCATCGATTTCTTTTTTTTAAAAGATAAATCATCATTTTTCTTGGATTTAACTGTCATCATTTTAAATCTTATATAAAATGTTATTATAAACCTTACCTAAAAAATAAAAATTTGTAATCATAATTAAAATAATATAAAAATTTATCAAGATTTGTAAAAAAAAAAAAAAGGAAGAAGAAGATGGTTGCCTGATAACAAATATTATACTAATTATGGTGAAACATGAGGCTATAATTTTGCTATGTAACAGTTATTAAACATCATATAGAACTTAGCGCAACAATTTGCTATTATCAATATTAAAAAAATTTAATATTCTTGTTAACCTTTGCGCAACAAAATTAATCTCGCTGTGAAAAACTCTATAAGAGCGCTAAAAAAAAATTCTCACTAATCACCACTTTCTTCAATATTTTCATCTGTTGCAACTAATGCAAGTGTTTATTGCGGAAAATATATAACTTGTCAGCAACAAGAACACTTTTCTTGCAAAATTAGTGTACAACAACAAATATTTTGTTGCCATATAGTCTAATATTCTCGCCTATTTTGAAATATAAGTGTGCAACCCAAGAGGGGGGGTGAATTGGAAATTTAAAAAATAAACCTAGCAAATCCACACAACAAGCAATCTAATGCCTTAATAAAAATTGAAAGCAATAAGTTTAATAAAGGCACAATAATTAAAGAGTGAGGGAGAAGAGAAACAAACACACGGATTTTTACGTGGTTTGGCAATCCCCGCCTACGTCCACGCCTCCAAGCAATCCAAGCTTGAGGATTTCACTATCCAAGCCTTTCCGAGGCTTCAACCGATTACAATTGACTTCTAGGTGTCAATAAACCTTTACAACAAAGAGATTATCTCCCAATCTCTTCACTCAAGTGTCTCACACACTCAAACTCTTACAAATGAAATGAATAAATGAAAGTTACAATCAAACTCACTCAATGAGTAGATATTCAAAGATGAAGAACAATGAATGATTCAATGATTTGTGTTTTGCAAGTTGTAAGCTCAAGATATCACGTGTGCTTTTTGTTTTTGCTTGTTGGAGAGGTTGAAAATGAATTGGATTTGAGTTCTTATAGTTTAAGTTCAAAAACTAGCCGTTATGCACATTTTGGTCGTAACCGGATTACCGGTTATGGACATCCGGAATTCCGCTTAATGTTACCGTTACAGCCACAAATTTGAATTTCTGAACATCCGAATTTTCGCTTTGTCACATCCGGATTTCCGCTTACGCTCAGTAGCTTACTGCCCAACAACTGGATTTCCGTTTGTCAGGATCCGGAATTCCGCTTTTAATTCGGATAGATTCTGCCTAAAATCCAAATTTCCGTTTGTCAGAATCTGGATTTCCGCTTGCTACAGTAACTGCTACAGTGAATATTTTTCTAAATTTTCCGTTTGACCCCAAAACTTTATAAAACTGTAGTGTGGCCCAAAATGTTATGAAAGTTTGCAAAAAGGTCCAATTTCAGAACTTTAGAATAATGCTTTGTCAATCCCACAACTTTCTAAAATTATGACTTTGCCCAAACTTTGTGAAATTATAGAATGATCCGAAAACATTTAAATAGTTTCAAATAAGTCCAAATCCGAAATTTAAAATACTATTAAAGATTTTAAAATTACTTTCATTTTAGTCCAAAATGCTTTAATTCCATAACATCATTTTCTTATTATAAAAGCACAATTCATAAATCTTTACTCAATAAATACATGTGGTTTGTTATCATAAAAATCAATATTTATAGCCATATAGGCTAACATATTTCACATCATTAAAAAGAGCAAAATCTATTTAACTATAACAATAAAGACAAATTTTTACTCCAAAACATCAATTTTAGCAATGAAGTAATTTTTATTGCAATACAAATCGTAGCCAATAGTGTATTATTTTCTTGTAGTGGTTTTTTCTTGGAAATGGAATTGGCTTGAAAATCAAGCATGTTGTATTTGTTTTGCTTCACATGAACCATTATTGTTAAATCATGTCTTATATGTTCCTCACATTGCCAAAAACATGTTAAGAAGATCTCAACTCTTAACTGACAATAATGTCATTGTTGAATTTGTTGATAATGACTGTTTCATCAAGGCTAGTAACATAGGAGTTCTTTTACTTAAAGGAATTGCTAAAGAAAGCTTGTATCAGATTCAAGATGTCTCCGCTTCATCTTTCCAAGCCCTAAGGATGTTTCTTTAGTTCTTTTTTGTCAACCTCAAATCAATAAAGTTGTGTCTATGTTTGCTACTATTTCTCATTTTGGTTTGTCAAGTTCTAGCTCTTTTTCTTTAAAGTCCTAATCATGTCTTAACAGTACAACTTGTAATCTAGTTGCTATGTCAGCCTCTGTCCAGTTAGTAGATGTTAATTTGCTTCATCAAATGCTTGGTTATCTAGTCATAAATACACTCAAAACTGTAATGAAGCATTGTGCCACATTGGCTGATATTAATAAAAATTTGGATATTGTTTTCTATAATGCTTATCGGTTTGGTAAAAATCATTTTTAACATTTTGATTTTGTAGAAACCATAACAGCAACACTATTACAATTTTTATATATTGATCTTAGCCTTGTCATGTTACATCAACACAAGGTTATAGTTGTTACTTGTCAATCCTAGATGATTTTAGCAGATTCGTATGAATTTTCCATTTATCTACCAAATTGGATTCCTTCCAAGTGTTTACTACCTTCAAAACATTCATTGACCAACATCTTAATAGGAAAATTAAAATTATTCAAACTGAATGGGGTGAATTTAGGTCCTTTCTTCTATATTAGCTTCCTCTGGAATTCAATTCAGGCATACTTGTACGCATACTCATCATCAAAATGAAAAAATAGAGAAAACATGGACATATTTTAGATATTGGCCTAGCTTTATGAGCTCAATCCATGTCATCAACGAGTTTATGAATGCTTGTTGAAAGGAATTTAGATGTATTACAAATAGATGTGGGTAATTAAAAATCTAAAATTAACAACTGAATTAATTTTCAGAAATTCTTTTCACTGTTACTGTTCACTATTCCTATTTACGGTTAATGTTCACAGTTACTGTTCACTGACACTGTTTACGGTTAATGTTTATCCGTATAAAAAATATTAATTTTCCAAAAAACACAATAAATTGTAGAAATTGCTACCCCTAATGTGAAATACTCTCTTTAAAACACCATTTGATTGGCCTTTAGGGTATATTATTAACAATCTCCCACTTGCACTAAAGCCAATCGCTATGGTATCTCATACCCATCTTCTCAAGATGACGATCTAACTGCTGTTGAGTAAGTGTTTTAGTCAGAGGATCCGCAGTGTTGTCAGCGGAGGCTACTTTCTGCATAGTGATATCACTCATTCTAATGATTTCTCTGATAATGTGATATCTTCTCTCAATGTGTTTGGACTTCTGGTGAGACCTTGATTCCTTAGCTTGTGCTATAGCTCCATTGTTGTCACAATATAATGAGATTGGCAACGCAATGGTTGGAACCACTCCAAGTTGTTGAATAAACTTCCGTATCCAAACAGCTTCTTTTGCTGCATCTGATGCAGCTATATATTCCGCTTTAGTGGTAGAATCTGCAGTAGTTGCTTGCTTAGAACTTTTCCAGCTTACTGCTCCACCATTGATGGTGAATAAAAATCCTGATGTAGATTTTCTGTCATCTACATCTGACTGGAAATCTGAATCTGTGAAGCCTTCAATTTTTAGCTCACCCTCTCCATATGTTAAGAACAAATCTTTAGTTCTTCTTAAGTACTTAAAGATATTCTTAACTGCGGTCCAATGTTTCTTACCCAGATTACTCTGGTATCTGCTAGTGACACTCACTGTATGAGCTATATCCGGTCTAGTACATAGCATACATAAGACTTCTAATTGCAGAAGCATATGGAATCTTATTCATTCGCTCTCTCTCATCATAAGTTTTAGGACTCATGCTTTTAGAGAGATGAATTCCATGTCTAAAGGGTATAAAACCCCTTTTGGAATCCCACATATTAAATTTCTTTAATATATTTTCTATGTACTTAGCTTGACATAGACCTATTAATCTTCTGGATCTATCTCTATAAATCCTGATTCCCAAGATATACATTGCATCTCCTAGGTCTTTCATGGAGAAGTTTTGAGAAAGCCAAATTTTGACAGAAGACATTTGTCCAATGTCATTTCCTATAAGCAATATGTCATCTACATATAGCACAAGGAAAGTTATTGCACTCCCACTGACCATTTTGTAAACACATGGTTCATCCTCATTCTTGATGAAACCAAATGATTTGATTGCATCATCAAATCGGATGTTCCAGCTCCTGGAGGCTCGTTTTAGCCCATAAATGGACTTTCTTAGCTTGCATACTTTATGAGGATTTGTCTTAGATTCAAAACCACAAGGTTGTATCATATAGATATCTTCCTCAATGTACCCATTAAGAAATGCAGTTTTGACATTCATTTGCCAAATTTCATAGTCATAATATGTTGCTATAGCCAATAAGATTCTGATGGACTTTAGCATGGCTACTGGTGAAAAGGTTTCCTCATAGTCGATACCTTGTATTTGACGATAACCTTTAGCTACCAACCTTGCTTTATAGGTCTCTACCTTTCCATCTAAGTCTATCTTCCTCTTGAAGATCCACTTGCATCCGATAGGTATAATACCTTCGGGTGGATCCACTAGAGTCCAGACTTGGTTGGTTCTCATAGAGTCCATCTCTAAATCCATGGCTTCAAGCCATTTCTTAGAGTCAATATCTGATATTGCCTCTTCGTAACTAGTAGGATCATCTCTATGATTCGTATCACCCAATAAAAATATATCGTTCATCTGATGAAGAAAACCATATCTTTCTGGTGGGTGAATTATCCTACTAGATCTACGGAGCTGTTGTGTTCCTTGTGTTTGTACTTGAACATGCTCTTCATTGGATTTATCCTCATTAGAATTCTCAATAAATTCTAATTTTCTTTCTTGTCCACCTTCTTGAATAAACTCTTTTTCAAGAAATATGGCATTTCTACTAACCAATACCCTTTGATCAGATTAGATGTAAAAGTAATAACCCAAAGTTTCCTTTGGGTATCCAATGAACCTCCTACTATCTGCTTTAGCTTCAAGTTTCTCACTCTTGAGTCTCTTGATAAAAGCAGGACATCCCCAAATCCTAAGATGATTTAGGCTTGGTTGTTTACCATACCACATCTCATATGGTATTTTAGGTACAGACTTGGAAGGTACTCTGTTTAGTACATATGTTGCAGTAAGGAGAGCATATCCCCAAAGAGAAATTGGTAAGTCTATATAACTCACCATTGATCGCACCATGTCTAATAGTGTGCGATTTCTCCTCTCAGATACTCCATTAAGCTCTGGTGTACCTAGAGGTGTCCATTGTGAAACAATACCATTTTCTTTAAGGTAAGACTGGAATTCTCCACTGAGATATTCACCACCTCGATCTGATCGTAGGGTTTTAATAGCTTTTCCAGTCTATTTCTCTACTTCATTTCGGTATTCTTTGAACTTTTCAAAGGCTTCAGATTTATACTTCATTAAGTATACTGAACTATACCTCGAGTGATCGTCGATAAAAGTTATGAAGTAGTAATATCCACCCCTTGCCATTTCATTAAATGGTCCACATACATCAGTATGTATAAGTTCAAGTAAATCAGTGGCCCTTGTACTTCGTCCAACGAAGGGTGCCCTGGTCATTTTTCCTTGAAGACATGATTCACAAGTTGGATAAGGTTCTAAACCAAATGGACCTATTAGTCCATCTTTACCCAATTTTGTGACTCTATCTTCTTCAATATGACCTAGCCTTAAATGCCACTTATATTTGGGGCTTATTTCTTCTCTTTCACGTTTATGTGTTATGGTATTTACATTCACAACATGCTCATTATTTTCTTTCATGTTTAGTACATGAAGATCATTATCTAAAGTACCATGTGCAACATATTTATTCTCATGATAAATATTACAAATTTTATTTCTGAAATAAAATTCATAATTGTCTTTACATAAACATGAAATTGAAACTATGTTCCTTACAGCAGAAGGAACAAATAAACAATCATTCAAACTTATTACATGCCCAGATGTCATTTTTAAGAAAAATGTCCCTATAACTGAGGCAGCAACCATTGCTCCATTTCCCACTCTAAGAGACACTTCTCCTTGTTTAAGTCTTCTACTTCTTTTTAGATCATGCGTTGACATACAAATATGTGTGGTTGCAGCAGAATCTAAAATCCAAGAAGTAGAATGAATAATTGAAATATTAGTTTCAATAATGAGCATACCTTCAGAAGGATTCTCTTTAGGCTTGACTTTCAAGCTGTTGAGGTAAGTTTTACAATTCCTCTTCCAATGCCCATCCTTACCGCAATGGAAACATTTTCCTTTGTCATTGGGCTTATTAGCTTTCCCCTTCTTAATCCCACCTTTAGCCTTGGGTTGAAACCTTTTCTTTTTACCCTTTTTAGTTGAGGGCCCTTCTATAGCCATAACATCTTTTGGCTTCTTTATGCAAGTTTCAGCAGTATTAAGCATCTTTAGCAGTTTAGCAAGACTGCACTCCATTTTATTCATGTTAAAATTCATGATAAATTGAGAGAATGAGTCTGGCAAGGATTGTAGGATAAGGTCGATAGCTAATTCCCCATCCATTGAGAAATTAAGAGCTTCCAGCTGCTCTATGTAGTCAATCATTTTGAGTACATGCTCATTGATCGATCCTTCAGTCATTCTCATTCTGAACAGTTTCTTAGATATCTCATATCTAACTATTATGCTTTGTTCACCATACAACTCTTGTAGATGAAGTATCATGGAACTTGCATTAGGCATATTTTCATGTTGCCTTTGTAGTTCATTGGAAATCGATGCCAATATATAACTTTTAGCACTTAGGTCATCATCTTGCCACTTCTGATAAGTGACACGATCTGCCTCACTTGCTCCCTCAGAAATTTCATTTGGCTTAGGTGTATCAAGAACATAGCTAATTTTCTCATAATTAAGAACAATTCTTAAATTTCTGAACCAATCAACGTAATTGGGTCCCATCAAACGATAGTTTTCCAGAATTCGTGCCAACGGATTATTCATTATTAAATATTTCTGCAGAAAGTATAAATTAAATTATTAGCATTTTATTTTATTATAATCTATTTGATTTTGGTCTTTAAACCAAATAGTACCTCCCACTATTTTATCATTTCATTACACTCCCATATGCAAGAAACGGAAACTCTCATTGGTAAAAGTTTCTAGTAGGAATCGGATTCTCATTAGCATAAGTTTGCCTCACCTAACAGTTCTTGGCTTACTTATTATAATGAGTAGGTAACTCTTACCAAATGCATCTCATGCATGTACCGATTATCCTTCGGCCTCTAAATCATTAATACCTCACCTAACAGTTCTTGGTATAAATGATTTAGTTAAGTTTACCCTAATACCCTTGCATATTTTCAACACATCTTACTAACCTCACCTAACAGTTCTTGGTAGCTTAATGTATGAATTACGCATCATCGCATGATATATGGTTTATTTTCAACATTTTAATGAATGAGTAGCCCATGTATCCATGACAACTAGCCCAAGCATAAAATATTTTAAATATTCCATTGGTATTAGTAGGCCATGATGGATATTCTCAATATTCATCATTACAACTTAACAATAATTATGTTTATTTAATTAGGGAGTATTTGGTCATTATTGTGGTCTCACTTTTTAGCATGTTATTCCATTTTCAATATTCAAATATGTCTAAGCACCCTAATATACATCTCATGCATATTATAGACAAACCAACTAAGGATGATCATGGAATTTTCTAATAAAACCAATTTGAGCCAAAATTGGTTTTAAGGTCCACCTAGGTATCAAGCAAACAATAATAATTATGAGACATCTCATGCCTCAAATTATCAAGCAAACAATAATGATTATGAGACATCTTATGCCTCAAATTATTACAATTATTAATTTCTATTTGAATGGCCAAAATATCATTGGAAGTGCTGCAACGATCCATAAAGTCTTCTTGCTCCAACCTCCAAGGCATCGCAACGTCCCTCTATTTACAATCATCTTGTAGAAATTACATATTTAGAAGAATTGGGGTACAAATTTAGGGGTAATGGGATACAATCAGATCTTAATAGAAGGAGAGACATGCAAGTCCCTATTTAAAAATATTACAACCATTTAAGCCTTTAGAAATCGGCCAAATCAACAACTAAATCAATAGATCATTCAATCACGCATATATTCAATCATCACATGACATAAATATATCATAAAATATCTAAGTCTTTCCATGATCATCCTTCATGCTATTATAAATGGAAATAACATAAATCATGCTTCAAAAATTCGAAATTGAATGAAGATGGCTCTGATACCACTTGAAGGACAACATTTGTCCATGAGGTTCCTAAAAACGCAACTTTTGCACAGTAAAATTAAAACGGACGGCGGAAGCTCTAGAAACCTCGGATCGGCTTCATTCAAAAACGAAAACCAAGAGGAAAGATTGAAGTTTAATTACCTCACTTGAAGTTTGGAAAAAGACTTCGTGAGGTAGGAGAAAATGACTGAAAACAGCAAGCTACGAACACTGTCCAGAAAATACAGCTCTGCACGAACAGCTTCTGTTTTGCCACGATCTGAGATCCTTAAAGCACCCCAATTGTGATGCCTATAATTAGTCCACACTTAGAAATGTTCTAGGAGTTCAGAGGATTTGGAATCTCGAAATTTCGTTCAGAAATGAGAGAGATAATTAAGAAACATGAATGCTAGTTCATGATGATTCATTCCACCAAATAAAGCACCATTATGTCTAATAATGGCACCAAACATTATCATGTGCTAGACCCACCCACTTAGCTATTATTTATTGAAAGTGATCTTATCACTTAAATAAATCATTTAAAACAATAAATAAATAGCTAAATTAATTAATTTCGTAATTAATTAATTAACCCCATTTTGATCAAATCAAATGGTTAAATGTGGGCTCATTTTGTGACATGTTCTAATGCTTTCTCTTAATCCATATTAGATCCAATAAAAGCCCAAAATTCTAAACCCAAAATTGGTCTAGAAGTCCATAATCATATATGAACCGGGACATGTCCAAAATGGTCATTTTACGTGCTCGATATTGCATAATGTTTAATGGAGGATTTATGAAATTTATTTTGTTCCTTAAACTATTTATGGAACATCTAAATTTCTATCTTAAATCATATTTAAGATATATTTATATATATATTCATTCTCAATGAATTATAATATAAATATTGATTTTCCTAAAATTAGGAAATTTAACTTCTCATTTTCTAGTAACTCCTTTTTCATTTCTATTTAGTGTGTGACCTTTTAGGTTCTTAGTTATAAGGTAGTAGAACTATTTTAATGATAACTTTTTATTCATTAAATGATGCTAAAATCTTTAGTCATCAATTAGAACTTTTCTAATGACCTTAAGATGCATTGCTAATACGCTTTACCAATATTGATCTTAAGGTTTCTACAAGTCATGAGTGACACCTAGCAGTATATCACAACCATCCAAATAACAAGAATTGTTGGATCTATAGAACCTATTCCATTGTATCTCTATGTCTTGGTCTCTTCATCATCCATGTCCAGAGAAAAGAACGGCTTATGGTTTATTATGTTAAGCAGTTATGCTTTATCTCAAAATAAATCTAAATGAACTTGACATGAAAATATAATTTGAACTCCTTCAAATATATTTCACCTTGGCCAAGGATTTCTCATGCCAATTCATATTATCTCATAGGGACATCCTTTTTGTATATTACAAAGTGATGAATTCCATATTGGCCATACACTTGTCTTCATACATAGCCAACCATGACAGCTATTGCTAGATCTCTTCCGTGATTAGGAATCAATCATTATGCTTTCACATATCAGAGATGTCTATGTATAAGACATCTGTTATGCCTCAGGTCTAAAGACCATTACTAAACATAGTGTCTAATACAATGTATAATAAGCCATTAACACTCAAAAACCATATGGCTTACTATATTTGGTCAAGTTCAGTAAACTTGTTCTCTCAACAAGTACCTATGTGTTTGACTTGACATCTCATGTCAATGATATGAAACTCACCATCCATTTTAGTATCACATACCATAAGGAGTCATAACACATACTAGTGTTTATAGGAATTTATAATGTCCAATTATAAA
Organism: Citrus sinensis; assembly: GCF_022201045.2. NCBI lineage: Eukaryota > Viridiplantae > Streptophyta > Magnoliopsida > Sapindales > Rutaceae > Citrus > Citrus sinensis. The sequence goes on from NC_068560.1 coordinate 18,189,826, forward strand.
TCCACCACTAGGAACTATTTTAGAAGTATAGTACAAAGGATGCACGTTTCATATTCTCGACAAACTCGAGAATGTGTTCCTTAACTATTTTACTTCTTGGACTATATTCATTAAATTAATTTATGAATATTGATAACTTTGCCATTTTATAAATATCAAAATGCTATTCAAATACAATAATACCCTAAACAAACAAACACCATTTGATTGGCCTTTAGGGCATATTACGAACAGAAATAATCTCATCAACTGCAACATATAAAAAGCGGTATGGGACCAAAATTTCAATCACTAAATTTGGTCAATTTACTTAATATTAATTACATAAAATAAAGAATTCAGCAACGGAAACGAAAGATCCCAAGGCTAATTTTCTCTGTTAGCAGCAAACACTTTAACCACATAGAAGTTAATAAAGAAACAAAACATCAATAATTACTAACTACCTTTACTCTTTTAGCACTCTATAAGCAATCAAATATAAGGCAAGTAGTAAAGGTCAAAAAACTAATTAACGAATACTCTTGAAATCCTAAACCTAAAACTTAACTTCCTCATGCCGTAGTCAGCCTAATCATATACATATGCAACAGAACACAACGCCAAAAATCAATCAAACATTTATGATTCATTATTTACCAAACTATTTATTTGAAGAAACCAAGTGCGGAAGAAACAATTATTTACCACCATAAGCAATGGGTTACAACTACCTCCAAAATAGAAGTTTTCTTGAGTGGAGCCTTCCAAGTACAACTCTTCAGTGGCATAGCGCTTGGGCAAAGAGAAGAAATCCATGGCTGGGTAAAAGTAAGAGGCAATACTTTAATTAGGAAAAAATTGGAGATGGAAACTTTACTTCCAGTAGTGCGCGGCTCATTAAATAAAGCACTCAAAAATAAAAGTCTCCCGATAAGTCGTGTTGGCTCTTATATTGTCATTATATATATATATATATATATTGTTAATATTAACCGACATGCTACTTTAGTAATTTTTTAATTTATAGAAATCTCCCCATCATGTTTATATAGCCAATTAAGTGTTGTGTTCGATCAATATTGAATAATACACTTTCAACTTAATAATTCATTTTTTTTAAGTATTAGTTTAAATACTTTTCAGTAACAATTTGGTGAAGATCTTTTGGATCCATTAATAAATTATACTTACTACTAAAATTGAATTAATCCAATTTACCAAGTTGCTGATAATAGCTTAGTCAATATTTATATCATGCCACTTACCCAGTAAGTAATTAATGTTATTTAGTAGTCTAATAAAACTGATGTAATTAGTAATGGAGCAATTTTCATTATCCATTCATTTAATTTTCTCTTGGTAGTAGTTAATGATACTATAATGAAAGAGTAGGACTTTTGGCACCCCTATAAACACCTCTTAAAACCCCTTTAATTATTTTACAATTTTAACTTTTATTAAAATTATATAATAAGACAATTTCTAATTAAACCTCCACTCAAAAGTTAAATAATTTTTTCATTTCAGAAATTAAAAAGGTTGCTTTTTCTTTTAGTTTTCGGGTGAAAAATTTACCACTGATGGCTACAATGGATAGAATGAAAACCAATTATATTTTTTCCTTTAAATGGAAGATACCTTGTTGCTGAAATGAGATTAACACAATAAGTTTTACTTAAGGGTATTTTTGTCATTGATGGTGGTGTAAAAATAATTTTTTAATTTTTTAAAATATTTTAATGGGATTAATTAAGAAAAGGAGCGTTAAGAGATATTTAAAGGGGTGTCAATAGTCCCATTCATAATGAAAAGAATTTGTTGTTACGATGTGAATGAAGGGGCTAATTGTTATATTCATTCAACTTCATGCCTATTGAATCCAATAGAGATTATAATAATCATTCATTTTAAGAGGAAAAATTTGAATAATGTTAGGGGGCACAATATTTGTATCTCACTTAATATAGCATCCGTATATAGTCTAAATATAATTGGGATCGAAATTAATATTAAGATCTCTAGCATTATTTAATTTATATGTATGTTTATATTGAAATTATTATCACCATTATTGCTATGACCGTTATTCATACTTCAATTCATTATTATGATCAATATTAATATTAATTTTAATTTTTATATGTTATTATCATCGATTTCTTTTTTTTAAAAGATAAATCATCATTTTTCTTGGATTTAACTGTCATCATTTTAAATCTTATATAAAATGTTATTATAAACCTTACCTAAAAAATAAAAATTTGTAATCATAATTAAAATAATATAAAAATTTATCAAGATTTGTAAAAAAAAAAAAAAGGAAGAAGAAGATGGTTGCCTGATAACAAATATTATACTAATTATGGTGAAACATGAGGCTATAATTTTGCTATGTAACAGTTATTAAACATCATATAGAACTTAGCGCAACAATTTGCTATTATCAATATTAAAAAAATTTAATATTCTTGTTAACCTTTGCGCAACAAAATTAATCTCGCTGTGAAAAACTCTATAAGAGCGCTAAAAAAAAATTCTCACTAATCACCACTTTCTTCAATATTTTCATCTGTTGCAACTAATGCAAGTGTTTATTGCGGAAAATATATAACTTGTCAGCAACAAGAACACTTTTCTTGCAAAATTAGTGTACAACAACAAATATTTTGTTGCCATATAGTCTAATATTCTCGCCTATTTTGAAATATAAGTGTGCAACCCAAGAGGGGGGGTGAATTGGAAATTTAAAAAATAAACCTAGCAAATCCACACAACAAGCAATCTAATGCCTTAATAAAAATTGAAAGCAATAAGTTTAATAAAGGCACAATAATTAAAGAGTGAGGGAGAAGAGAAACAAACACACGGATTTTTACGTGGTTTGGCAATCCCCGCCTACGTCCACGCCTCCAAGCAATCCAAGCTTGAGGATTTCACTATCCAAGCCTTTCCGAGGCTTCAACCGATTACAATTGACTTCTAGGTGTCAATAAACCTTTACAACAAAGAGATTATCTCCCAATCTCTTCACTCAAGTGTCTCACACACTCAAACTCTTACAAATGAAATGAATAAATGAAAGTTACAATCAAACTCACTCAATGAGTAGATATTCAAAGATGAAGAACAATGAATGATTCAATGATTTGTGTTTTGCAAGTTGTAAGCTCAAGATATCACGTGTGCTTTTTGTTTTTGCTTGTTGGAGAGGTTGAAAATGAATTGGATTTGAGTTCTTATAGTTTAAGTTCAAAAACTAGCCGTTATGCACATTTTGGTCGTAACCGGATTACCGGTTATGGACATCCGGAATTCCGCTTAATGTTACCGTTACAGCCACAAATTTGAATTTCTGAACATCCGAATTTTCGCTTTGTCACATCCGGATTTCCGCTTACGCTCAGTAGCTTACTGCCCAACAACTGGATTTCCGTTTGTCAGGATCCGGAATTCCGCTTTTAATTCGGATAGATTCTGCCTAAAATCCAAATTTCCGTTTGTCAGAATCTGGATTTCCGCTTGCTACAGTAACTGCTACAGTGAATATTTTTCTAAATTTTCCGTTTGACCCCAAAACTTTATAAAACTGTAGTGTGGCCCAAAATGTTATGAAAGTTTGCAAAAAGGTCCAATTTCAGAACTTTAGAATAATGCTTTGTCAATCCCACAACTTTCTAAAATTATGACTTTGCCCAAACTTTGTGAAATTATAGAATGATCCGAAAACATTTAAATAGTTTCAAATAAGTCCAAATCCGAAATTTAAAATACTATTAAAGATTTTAAAATTACTTTCATTTTAGTCCAAAATGCTTTAATTCCATAACATCATTTTCTTATTATAAAAGCACAATTCATAAATCTTTACTCAATAAATACATGTGGTTTGTTATCATAAAAATCAATATTTATAGCCATATAGGCTAACATATTTCACATCATTAAAAAGAGCAAAATCTATTTAACTATAACAATAAAGACAAATTTTTACTCCAAAACATCAATTTTAGCAATGAAGTAATTTTTATTGCAATACAAATCGTAGCCAATAGTGTATTATTTTCTTGTAGTGGTTTTTTCTTGGAAATGGAATTGGCTTGAAAATCAAGCATGTTGTATTTGTTTTGCTTCACATGAACCATTATTGTTAAATCATGTCTTATATGTTCCTCACATTGCCAAAAACATGTTAAGAAGATCTCAACTCTTAACTGACAATAATGTCATTGTTGAATTTGTTGATAATGACTGTTTCATCAAGGCTAGTAACATAGGAGTTCTTTTACTTAAAGGAATTGCTAAAGAAAGCTTGTATCAGATTCAAGATGTCTCCGCTTCATCTTTCCAAGCCCTAAGGATGTTTCTTTAGTTCTTTTTTGTCAACCTCAAATCAATAAAGTTGTGTCTATGTTTGCTACTATTTCTCATTTTGGTTTGTCAAGTTCTAGCTCTTTTTCTTTAAAGTCCTAATCATGTCTTAACAGTACAACTTGTAATCTAGTTGCTATGTCAGCCTCTGTCCAGTTAGTAGATGTTAATTTGCTTCATCAAATGCTTGGTTATCTAGTCATAAATACACTCAAAACTGTAATGAAGCATTGTGCCACATTGGCTGATATTAATAAAAATTTGGATATTGTTTTCTATAATGCTTATCGGTTTGGTAAAAATCATTTTTAACATTTTGATTTTGTAGAAACCATAACAGCAACACTATTACAATTTTTATATATTGATCTTAGCCTTGTCATGTTACATCAACACAAGGTTATAGTTGTTACTTGTCAATCCTAGATGATTTTAGCAGATTCGTATGAATTTTCCATTTATCTACCAAATTGGATTCCTTCCAAGTGTTTACTACCTTCAAAACATTCATTGACCAACATCTTAATAGGAAAATTAAAATTATTCAAACTGAATGGGGTGAATTTAGGTCCTTTCTTCTATATTAGCTTCCTCTGGAATTCAATTCAGGCATACTTGTACGCATACTCATCATCAAAATGAAAAAATAGAGAAAACATGGACATATTTTAGATATTGGCCTAGCTTTATGAGCTCAATCCATGTCATCAACGAGTTTATGAATGCTTGTTGAAAGGAATTTAGATGTATTACAAATAGATGTGGGTAATTAAAAATCTAAAATTAACAACTGAATTAATTTTCAGAAATTCTTTTCACTGTTACTGTTCACTATTCCTATTTACGGTTAATGTTCACAGTTACTGTTCACTGACACTGTTTACGGTTAATGTTTATCCGTATAAAAAATATTAATTTTCCAAAAAACACAATAAATTGTAGAAATTGCTACCCCTAATGTGAAATACTCTCTTTAAAACACCATTTGATTGGCCTTTAGGGTATATTATTAACAATCTCCCACTTGCACTAAAGCCAATCGCTATGGTATCTCATACCCATCTTCTCAAGATGACGATCTAACTGCTGTTGAGTAAGTGTTTTAGTCAGAGGATCCGCAGTGTTGTCAGCGGAGGCTACTTTCTGCATAGTGATATCACTCATTCTAATGATTTCTCTGATAATGTGATATCTTCTCTCAATGTGTTTGGACTTCTGGTGAGACCTTGATTCCTTAGCTTGTGCTATAGCTCCATTGTTGTCACAATATAATGAGATTGGCAACGCAATGGTTGGAACCACTCCAAGTTGTTGAATAAACTTCCGTATCCAAACAGCTTCTTTTGCTGCATCTGATGCAGCTATATATTCCGCTTTAGTGGTAGAATCTGCAGTAGTTGCTTGCTTAGAACTTTTCCAGCTTACTGCTCCACCATTGATGGTGAATAAAAATCCTGATGTAGATTTTCTGTCATCTACATCTGACTGGAAATCTGAATCTGTGAAGCCTTCAATTTTTAGCTCACCCTCTCCATATGTTAAGAACAAATCTTTAGTTCTTCTTAAGTACTTAAAGATATTCTTAACTGCGGTCCAATGTTTCTTACCCAGATTACTCTGGTATCTGCTAGTGACACTCACTGTATGAGCTATATCCGGTCTAGTACATAGCATACATAAGACTTCTAATTGCAGAAGCATATGGAATCTTATTCATTCGCTCTCTCTCATCATAAGTTTTAGGACTCATGCTTTTAGAGAGATGAATTCCATGTCTAAAGGGTATAAAACCCCTTTTGGAATCCCACATATTAAATTTCTTTAATATATTTTCTATGTACTTAGCTTGACATAGACCTATTAATCTTCTGGATCTATCTCTATAAATCCTGATTCCCAAGATATACATTGCATCTCCTAGGTCTTTCATGGAGAAGTTTTGAGAAAGCCAAATTTTGACAGAAGACATTTGTCCAATGTCATTTCCTATAAGCAATATGTCATCTACATATAGCACAAGGAAAGTTATTGCACTCCCACTGACCATTTTGTAAACACATGGTTCATCCTCATTCTTGATGAAACCAAATGATTTGATTGCATCATCAAATCGGATGTTCCAGCTCCTGGAGGCTCGTTTTAGCCCATAAATGGACTTTCTTAGCTTGCATACTTTATGAGGATTTGTCTTAGATTCAAAACCACAAGGTTGTATCATATAGATATCTTCCTCAATGTACCCATTAAGAAATGCAGTTTTGACATTCATTTGCCAAATTTCATAGTCATAATATGTTGCTATAGCCAATAAGATTCTGATGGACTTTAGCATGGCTACTGGTGAAAAGGTTTCCTCATAGTCGATACCTTGTATTTGACGATAACCTTTAGCTACCAACCTTGCTTTATAGGTCTCTACCTTTCCATCTAAGTCTATCTTCCTCTTGAAGATCCACTTGCATCCGATAGGTATAATACCTTCGGGTGGATCCACTAGAGTCCAGACTTGGTTGGTTCTCATAGAGTCCATCTCTAAATCCATGGCTTCAAGCCATTTCTTAGAGTCAATATCTGATATTGCCTCTTCGTAACTAGTAGGATCATCTCTATGATTCGTATCACCCAATAAAAATATATCGTTCATCTGATGAAGAAAACCATATCTTTCTGGTGGGTGAATTATCCTACTAGATCTACGGAGCTGTTGTGTTCCTTGTGTTTGTACTTGAACATGCTCTTCATTGGATTTATCCTCATTAGAATTCTCAATAAATTCTAATTTTCTTTCTTGTCCACCTTCTTGAATAAACTCTTTTTCAAGAAATATGGCATTTCTACTAACCAATACCCTTTGATCAGATTAGATGTAAAAGTAATAACCCAAAGTTTCCTTTGGGTATCCAATGAACCTCCTACTATCTGCTTTAGCTTCAAGTTTCTCACTCTTGAGTCTCTTGATAAAAGCAGGACATCCCCAAATCCTAAGATGATTTAGGCTTGGTTGTTTACCATACCACATCTCATATGGTATTTTAGGTACAGACTTGGAAGGTACTCTGTTTAGTACATATGTTGCAGTAAGGAGAGCATATCCCCAAAGAGAAATTGGTAAGTCTATATAACTCACCATTGATCGCACCATGTCTAATAGTGTGCGATTTCTCCTCTCAGATACTCCATTAAGCTCTGGTGTACCTAGAGGTGTCCATTGTGAAACAATACCATTTTCTTTAAGGTAAGACTGGAATTCTCCACTGAGATATTCACCACCTCGATCTGATCGTAGGGTTTTAATAGCTTTTCCAGTCTATTTCTCTACTTCATTTCGGTATTCTTTGAACTTTTCAAAGGCTTCAGATTTATACTTCATTAAGTATACTGAACTATACCTCGAGTGATCGTCGATAAAAGTTATGAAGTAGTAATATCCACCCCTTGCCATTTCATTAAATGGTCCACATACATCAGTATGTATAAGTTCAAGTAAATCAGTGGCCCTTGTACTTCGTCCAACGAAGGGTGCCCTGGTCATTTTTCCTTGAAGACATGATTCACAAGTTGGATAAGGTTCTAAACCAAATGGACCTATTAGTCCATCTTTACCCAATTTTGTGACTCTATCTTCTTCAATATGACCTAGCCTTAAATGCCACTTATATTTGGGGCTTATTTCTTCTCTTTCACGTTTATGTGTTATGGTATTTACATTCACAACATGCTCATTATTTTCTTTCATGTTTAGTACATGAAGATCATTATCTAAAGTACCATGTGCAACATATTTATTCTCATGATAAATATTACAAATTTTATTTCTGAAATAAAATTCATAATTGTCTTTACATAAACATGAAATTGAAACTATGTTCCTTACAGCAGAAGGAACAAATAAACAATCATTCAAACTTATTACATGCCCAGATGTCATTTTTAAGAAAAATGTCCCTATAACTGAGGCAGCAACCATTGCTCCATTTCCCACTCTAAGAGACACTTCTCCTTGTTTAAGTCTTCTACTTCTTTTTAGATCATGCGTTGACATACAAATATGTGTGGTTGCAGCAGAATCTAAAATCCAAGAAGTAGAATGAATAATTGAAATATTAGTTTCAATAATGAGCATACCTTCAGAAGGATTCTCTTTAGGCTTGACTTTCAAGCTGTTGAGGTAAGTTTTACAATTCCTCTTCCAATGCCCATCCTTACCGCAATGGAAACATTTTCCTTTGTCATTGGGCTTATTAGCTTTCCCCTTCTTAATCCCACCTTTAGCCTTGGGTTGAAACTTTTTCTTTTTACCCTTTTTAGTTGAGGGCCCTTCTATAGCCATAACATCTTTTGGCTTCTTTATGCAAGTTTCAGCAGTATTAAGCATCTTTAGCAGTTTAGCAAGACTGCACTCCATTTTATTCATGTTAAAATTCATGATAAATTGAGAGAATGAGTCTGGCAAGGATTGTAGGATAAGGTCGATAGCTAATTCCCCATCCATTGAGAAATTAAGAGCTTCCAGCTGCTCTATGTAGTCAATCATTTTGAGTACATGCTCATTGATCGATCCTTCAGTCATTCTCATTCTGAACAGTTTCTTAGATATCTCATATCTAACTATTATGCTTTGTTCACCATACAACTCTTGTAGATGAAGTATCATGGAACTTGCATTAGGCATATTTTCATGTTGCCTTTGTAGTTCATTGGAAATCGATGCCAATATATAACTTTTAGCACTTAGGTCATCATCTTGCCACTTCTGATAAGTGACACGATCTGCCTCACTTGCTCCCTCAGAAATTTCATTTGGCTTAGGTGTATCAAGAACATAGCTAATTTTCTCATAATTAAGAACAATTCTTAAATTTCTGAACCAATCAACGTAATTGGGTCCCATCAAACGATAGTTTTCCAGAATTCGTGCCAACGGATTATTCATTATTAAATATTTCTGCAGAAAGTATAAATTAAATTATTAGCATTTTATTTTATTATAATCTATTTGATTTTGGTCTTTAAACCAAATAGTACCTCCCACTATTTTATCATTTCATTACACTCCCATATGCAAGAAACGGAAACTCTCATTGGTAAAAGTTTCTAGTAGGAATCGGATTCTCATTAGCATAAGTTTGCCTCACCTAACAGTTCTTGGCTTACTTATTATAATGAGTAGGTAACTCTTACCAAATGCATCTCATGCATGTACCGATTATCCTTCGGCCTCTAAATCATTAATACCTCACCTAACAGTTCTTGGTATAAATGATTTAGTTAAGTTTACCCTAATACCCTTGCATATTTTCAACACATCTTACTAACCTCACCTAACAGTTCTTGGTAGCTTAATGTATGAATTACGCATCATCGCATGATATATGGTTTATTTTCAACATTTTAATGAATGAGTAGCCCATGTATCCATGACAACTAGCCCAAGCATAAAATATTTTAAATATTCCATTGGTATTAGTAGGCCATGATGGATATTCTCAATATTCATCATTACAACTTAACAATAATTATGTTTATTTAATTAGGGAGTATTTGGTCATTATTGTGGTCTCACTTTTTAGCATGTTATTCCATTTTCAATATTCAAATATGTCTAAGCACCCTAATATACATCTCATGCATATTATAGACAAACCAACTAAGGATGATCATGGAATTTTCTAATAAAACCAATTTGAGCCAAAATTGGTTTTAAGGTCCACCTAGGTATCAAGCAAACAATAATAATTATGAGACATCTCATGCCTCAAATTATCAAGCAAACAATAATGATTATGAGACATCTTATGCCTCAAATTATTACAATTATTAATTTCTATTTGAATGGCCAAAATATCATTGGAAGTGCTGCAACGATCCATAAAGTCTTCTTGCTCCAACCTCCAAGGCATCGCAACGTCCCTCTATTTACAATCATCTTGTAGAAATTACATATTTAGAAGAATTGGGGTACAAATTTAGGGGTAATGGGATACAATCAGATCTTAATAGAAGGAGAGACATGCAAGTCCCTATTTAAAAATATTACAACCATTTAAGCCTTTAGAAATCGGCCAAATCAACAACTAAATCAATAGATCATTCAATCACGCATATATTCAATCATCACATGACATAAATATATCATAAAATATCTAAGTCTTTCCATGATCATCCTTCATGCTATTATAAATGGAAATAACATAAATCATGCTTCAAAAATTCGAAATTGAATGAAGATGGCTCTGATACCACTTGAAGGACAACATTTGTCCATGAGGTTCCTAAAAACGCAACTTTTGCACAGTAAAATTAAAACGGACGGCGGAAGCTCTAGAAACCTCGGATCGGCTTCATTCAAAAACGAAAACCAAGAGGAAAGATTGAAGTTTAATTACCTCACTTGAAGTTTGGAAAAAGACTTCGTGAGGTAGGAGAAAATGACTGAAAACAGCAAGCTACGAACACTGTCCAGAAAATACAGCTCTGCACGAACAGCTTCTGTTTTGCCACGATCTGAGATCCTTAAAGCACCCCAATTGTGATGCCTATAATTAGTCCACACTTAGAAATGTTCTAGGAGTTCAGAGGATTTGGAATCTCGAAATTTCGTTCAGAAATGAGAGAGATAATTAAGAAACATGAATGCTAGTTCATGATGATTCATTCCACCAAATAAAGCACCATTATGTCTAATAATGGCACCAAACATTATCATGTGCTAGACCCACCCACTTAGCTATTATTTATTGAAAGTGATCTTATCACTTAAATAAATCATTTAAAACAATAAATAAATAGCTAAATTAATTAATTTCGTAATTAATTAATTAACCCCATTTTGATCAAATCAAATGGTTAAATGTGGGCTCATTTTGTGACATGTTCTAATGCTTTCTCTTAATCCATATTAGATCCAATAAAAGCCCAAAATTCTAAACCCAAAATTGGTCTAGAAGTCCATAATCATATATGAACCGGGACATGTCCAAAATGGTCATTTTACGTGCTCGATATTGCATAATGTTTAATGGAGGATTTATGAAATTTATTTTGTTCCTTAAACTATTTATGGAACATCTAAATTTCTATCTTAAATCATATTTAAGATATATTTATATATATATTCATTCTCAATGAATTATAATATAAATATTGATTTTCCTAAAATTAGGAAATTTAACTTCTCATTTTCTAGTAACTCCTTTTTCATTTCTATTTAGTGTGTGACCTTTTAGGTTCTTAGTTATAAGGTAGTAGAACTATTTTAATGATAACTTTTTATTCATTAAATGATGCTAAAATCTTTAGTCATCAATTAGAACTTTTCTAATGACCTTAAGATGCATTGCTAATACGCTTTACCAATATTGATCTTAAGGTTTCTACAAGTCATGAGTGACACCTAGCAGTATATCACAACCATCCAAATAACAAGAATTGTTGGATCTATAGAACCTATTCCATTGTATCTCTATGTCTTGGTCTCTTCATCATCCATGTCCAGAGAAAAGAACGGCTTATGGTTTATTATGTTAAGCAGTTATGCTTTATCTCAAAATAAATCTAAATGAACTTGACATGAAAATATAATTTGAACTCCTTCAAATATATTTCACCTTGGCCAAGGATTTCTCATGCCAATTCATATTATCTCATAGGGACATCCTTTTTGTATATTACAAAGTGATGAATTCCATATTGGCCATACACTTGTCTTCATACATAGCCAACCATGACAGCTATTGCTAGATCTCTTCCGTGATTAGGAATCAATCATTATGCTTTCACATATCAGAGATGTCTATGTATAAGACATCTGTTATGCCTCAGGTCTAAAGACCATTACTAAACATAGTGTCTAATACAATGTATAATAAGCCATTAACACTCAAAAACCATATGGCTTACTATATTTGGTCAAGTTCAGTAAACTTGTTCTCTCAACAAGTACCTATGTGTTTGACTTGACATCTCATGTCAATGATATGAAACTCACCATCCATTTTAGTATCACATACCATAAGGAGTCATAACACATACTAGTGTTTATAGGAATTTATAATGTCCAATTATAAATCCACCACTAGGAACTATTTTAGAAGTATAGTACAAAGGATGCACGTTTCATATTCTCGACAAACTCGAGAATGTGTTCCTTAACTATTTTACTTCTTGGACTATATTCATTAAATTAATTTATGAATATTGATAACTTTGCCATTTTATAAATATCAAAATGCTATTCAAATACAATAATACCCTAAACAAACAAACACCATTTGATTGGCCTTTAGGGCATATTACGAACAGAAATAATCTCATCAACTGCAACATATAAAAAGCGGTATGGGACCAAAATTTCAATCACTAAATTTGGTCAATTTACTTAATATTAATTACATAAAATAAAGAATTCAGCAACGGAAACGAAAGATCCCAAGGCTAATTTTCTCTGTTAGCAGCAAACACTTTAACCACATAGAAGTTAATAAAGAAACAAAACATCAATAATTACTAACTACCTTTACTCTTTTAGCACTCTATAAGCAATCAAATATAAGGCAAGTAGTAAAGGTCAAAAAACTAATTAACGAATACTCTTGAAATCCTAAACCTAAAACTTAACTTCCTCATGCCGTAGTCAGCCTAATCATATACATATGCAACAGAACACAACGCCAAAAATCAATCAAACATTTATGATTCATTATTTACCAAACTATTTATTTGAAGAAACCAAGTGCGGAAGAAACAATTATTTACCACCATAAGCAATGGGTTACAACTACCTCCAAAATAGAAGTTTTCTTGAGTGGAGCCTTCCAAGTACAACTCTTCAGTGGCATAGCGCTTGGGCAAAGAGAAGAAATCCATGGCTGGGTAAAAGTAAGAGGCAATACTTTAATTAGGAAAAAATTGGAGATGGAAACTTTACTTCCAGTAGTGCGCGGCTCATTAAATAAAGCACTCAAAAATAAAAGTCTCCCGATAAGTCGTGTTGGCTCTTATATTGTCATTATATATATATATATATATATATTGTTAATATTAACCGACATGCTACTTTAGTAATTTTTTAATTTATAGAAATCTCCCCATCATGTTTATATAGCCAATTAAGTGTTGTGTTCGATCAATATTGAATAATACACTTTCAACTTAATAATTCATTTTTTTTAAGTATTAGTTTAAATACTTTTCAGTAACAATTTGGTGAAGATCTTTTGGATCCATTAATAAATTATACTTACTACTAAAATTGAATTAATCCAATTTACCAAGTTGCTGATAATAGCTTAGTCAATATTTATATCATGCCACTTACCCAGTAAGTAATTAATGTTATTTAGTAGTCTAATAAAACTGATGTAATTAGTAATGGAGCAATTTTCATTATCCATTCATTTAATTTTCTCTTGGTAGTAGTTAATGATACTATAATGAAAGAGTAGGACTTTTGGCACCCCTATAAACACCTCTTAAAACCCCTTTAATTATTTTACAATTTTAACTTTTATTAAAATTATATAATAAGACAATTTCTAATTAAACCTCCACTCAAAAGTTAAATAATTTTTTCATTTCAGAAATTAAAAAGGTTGCTTTTTCTTTTAGTTTTCGGGTGAAAAATTTACCACTGATGGCTACAATGGATAGAATGAAAACCAATTATATTTTTTCCTTTAAATGGAAGATACCTTGTTGCTGAAATGAGATTAACACAATAAGTTTTACTTAAGGGTATTTTTGTCATTGATGGTGGTGTAAAAATAATTTTTTAATTTTTTAAAATATTTTAATGGGATTAATTAAGAAAAGGAGCGTTAAGAGATATTTAAAGGGGTGTCAATAGTCCCATTCATAATGAAAAGAATTTGTTGTTACGATGTGAATGAAGGGGCTAATTGTTATATTCATTCAACTTCATGCCTATTGAATCCAATAGAGATTATAATAATCATTCATTTTAAGAGGAAAAATTTGAATAATGTTAGGGGGCACAATATTTGTATCTCACTTAATATAGCATCCGTATATAGTCTAAATATAATTGGGATCGAAATTAATATTAAGATCTCTAGCATTATTTAATTTATATGTATGTTTATATTGAAATTATTATCACCATTATTGCTATGACCGTTATTCATACTTCAATTCATTATTATGATCAATATTAATATTAATTTTAATTTTTATATGTTATTATCATCGATTTCTTTTTTTTAAAAGATAAATCATCATTTTTCTTGGATTTAACTGTCATCATTTTAAATCTTATATAAAATGTTATTATAAACCTTACCTAAAAAATAAAAATTTGTAATCATAATTAAAATAATATAAAAATTTATCAAGATTTGTAAAAAAAAAAAAAAGGAAGAAGAAGATGGTTGCCTGATAACAAATATTATACTAATTATGGTGAAACATGAGGCTATAATTTTGCTATGTAACAGTTATTAAACATCATATAGAACTTAGCGCAACAATTTGCTATTATCAATATTAAAAAAATTTAATATTCTTGTTAACCTTTGCGCAACAAAATTAATCTCGCTGTGAAAAACTCTATAAGAGCGCTAAAAAAAAATTCTCACTAATCACCACTTTCTTCAATATTTTCATCTGTTGCAACTAATGCAAGTGTTTATTGCGGAAAATATATAACTTGTCAGCAACAAGAACACTTTTCTTGCAAAATTAGTGTACAACAACAAATATTTTGTTGCCATATAGTCTAATATTCTCGCCTATTTTGAAATATAAGTGTGCAACCCAAGAGGGGGGGTGAATTGGAAATTTAAAAAATAAACCTAGCAAATCCATACAACAAGCAATCTAATGCCTTAATAAAAATTGAAAGCAATAAGTTTAATAAAGGCACAATAATTAAAGAGTGAGGGAGAAGAGAAACAAACACACGGATTTTTACGTGGTTTGGCAATCCCCGCCTACGTCCACGCCTCCAAGCAATCCAAGCTTGAGGATTTCACTATCCAAGCCTTTCCGAGGCTTCAACCGATTACAATTGACTTCTAGGTGTCAATAAACCTTTACAACAAAGAGATTATCTCCCAATCTCTTCACTCAAGTGTCTCACACACTCAAACTCTTACAAATGAAATGAATAAATGAAAGTTACAATCAAACTCACTCAATGAGTAGATATTCAAAGATGAAGAACAATGAATGATTCAATGATTTGTGTTTTGCAAGTTGTAAGCTCAAGATATCACGTGTGCTTTTTGTTTTTGCTTGTTGGAGAGGTTGAAAATGAATTGGATTTGAGTTCTTATAGTTTAAGTTCAAAAACTAGCCGTTATGCACATTTTGGTCGTAACCGGATTACCGGTTATGGACATCCGGAATTCCGCTTAATGTTACCGTTACAGCCACAAATTTGAATTTCTGAACATCCGAATTTCCGCTTTGTCACATCCGGATTTCCGCTTACGCTCAGTAGCTTACTGCCCAACAACTGGATTTCCGTTTGTCAGGATCCGGAATTCCGCTTTTAATTCGGATAGATTCTGCCTAAAATCCAAATTTCCGTTTGTCAGAATCTGGATTTCCGCTTGCTACAGTAACTGCTACAGTGAATATTTTTCTAAATTTTCCGTTTGACCCCAAAACTTTATAAAACTGTAGTGTGGCCCAAAATGTTATGAAAGTTTGCAAAAAGGTCCAATTTCAGAACTTTAGAATAATGCTTTGTCAATCCCACAACTTTCTAAAATTATGACTTTGCCCAAACTTTGTGAAATTATAGAATGATCCGAAAACATTTAAATAGTTTCAAATAAGTCCAAATCCGAAATTTAAAATACTATTAAAGATTTTAAAATTACTTTCATTTTAGTCCAAAATGCTTTAATTCCATAACATCATTTTCTTATTATAAAAGCACAATTCATAAATCTTTACTCAATAAATACATGTGGTTTGTTATCATAAAAATCAATATTTATAGCCATATAGGCTAACATATTTCACATCATTAAAAAGAGCAAAATCTATTTAACTATAACAATAAAGACAAATTTTTACTCCAAAACATCAATTTTAGCAATGAAGTAATTTTTATTGCAATACAAATCGTAGCCAATAGTGTATTATTTTCTTGTAGTGGTTTTTTCTTGGAAATGGAATTGGCTTGAAAATCAAGCATGTTGTATTTGTTTTGCTTCACATGAACCATTATTGTTAAATCATGTCTTATATGTTCCTCACATTGCCAAAAACATGTTAAGAAGATCTCAACTCTTAACTGACAATAATGTCATTGTTGAATTTGTTGATAATGACTGTTTCATCAAGGCTAGTAACATAGGAGTTCTTTTACTTAAAGGAATTGCTAAAGAAAGCTTGTATCAGATTCAAGATGTCTCCGCTTCATCTTTCCAAGCCCTAAGGATGTTTCTTTAGTTCTTTTTTGTCAACCTCAAATCAATAAAGTTGTGTCTATGTTTGCTACTATTTCTCATTTTGGTTTGTCAAGTTCTAGCTCTTTTTCTTTAAAGTCCTAATCATGTCTTAACAGTACAACTTGTAATCTAGTTGCTATGTCAGCCTCTGTCCAGTTAGTAGATGTTAATTTGCTTCATCAAATGCTTGGTTATCTAGTCATAAATACACTCAAAACTGTAATGAAGCATTGTGCCACATTGGCTGATATTAATAAAAATTTGGATATTGTTTTCTATAATGCTTATCGGTTTGGTAAAAATCATTTTTAACATTTTGATTTTGTAGAAACCATAACAGCAACACTATTACAATTTTTATATATTGATCTTAGCCTTGTCATGTTACATCAACACAAGGTTATAGTTGTTACTTGTCAATCCTAGATGATTTTAGCAGATTCGTATGAATTTTCCATTTATCTACCAAATTGGATTCCTTCCAAGTGTTTACTACCTTCAAAACATTCATTGACCAACATCTTAATAGGAAAATTAAAATTATTCAAACTGAATGGGGTGAATTTAGGTCCTTTCTTCTATATTAGCTTCCTCTGGAATTCAATTCAGGCATACTTGTACGCATACTCATCATCAAAATGAAAAAATAGAGAAAACATGGACATATTTTAGATATTGGCCTAGCTTTATGAGCTCAATCCATGTCATCAACGAGTTTATGAATGCTTGTTGAAAGGAATTTAGATGTATTACAAATAGATGTGGGTAATTAAAAATCTAAAATTAACAACTGAATTAATTTTCAGAAATTCTTTTCACTGTTACTGTTCACTATTCCTATTTACGGTTAATGTTCACAGTTACTGTTCACTGACACTGTTTACGGTTAATGTTTATCCGTATAAAAAATATTAATTTTCCAAAAAACACAATAAATTGTAGAAATTGCTACCCCTAATGTGAAATACTCTCTTTAAAACACCATTTGATTGGCCTTTAGGGTATATTATTAACAATCTCCCACTTGCACTAAAGCCAATCGCTATGGTATCTCATACCCATCTTCTCAAGATGACGATCTAACTGCTGTTGAGTAAGTGTTTTAGTCAGAGGATCCGCAGTGTTGTCAGCGGAGGCTACTTTCTGCATAGTGATATCACTCATTCTAATGATTTCTCTGATAATGTGATATCTTCTCTCAATGTGTTTGGACTTCTGGTGAGACCTTGATTCCTTAGCTTGTGCTATAGCTCCATTGTTGTCACAATATAATGAGATTGGCAACGCAATGGTTGGAACCACTCCAAGTTGTTGAATAAACTTCCGTATCCAAACAGCTTCTTTTGCTGCATCTGATGCAGCTATATATTCCGCTTTAGTGGTAGAATCTGCAGTAGTTGCTTGCTTAGAACTTTTCCAGCTTACTGCTCCACCATTGATGGTGAATAAAAATCCTGATGTAGATTTTCTGTCATCTACATCTGACTGGAAATCTGAATCTGTGAAGCCTTCAATTTTTAGCTCACCCTCTCCATATGTTAAGAACAAATCTTTAGTTCTTCTTAAGTACTTAAAGATATTCTTAACTGCGGTCCAATGTTTCTTACCCAGATTACTCTGGTATCTGCTAGTGACACTCACTGTATGAGCTATATCCGGTCTAGTACATAGCATACATAAGACTTCTAATTGCAGAAGCATATGGAATCTTATTCATTCGCTCTCTCTCATCATAAGTTTTAGGACTCATGCTTTTAGAGAGATGAATTCCATGTCTAAAGGGTATAAAACCCCTTTTGGAATCCCACATATTAAATTTCTTTAATATATTTTCTATGTACTTAGCTTGACATAGACCTATTAATCTTCTGGATCTATCTCTATAAATCCTGATTCCCAAGATATACATTGCATCTCCTAGGTCTTTCATGGAGAAGTTTTGAGAAAGCCAAATTTTGACAGAAGACATTTGTCCAATGTCATTTCCTATAAGCAATATGTCATCTACATATAGCACAAGGAAAGTTATTGCACTCCCACTGACCATTTTGTAAACACATGGTTCATCCTCATTCTTGATGAAACCAAATGATTTGATTGCATCATCAAATCGGATGTTCCAGCTCCTGGAGGCTCGTTTTAGCCCATAAATGGACTTTCTTAGCTTGCATACTTTATGAGGATTTGTCTTAGATTCAAAACCACAAGGTTGTATCATATAGATATCTTCCTCAATGTACCCATTAAGAAATGCAGTTTTGACATTCATTTGCCAAATTTCATAGTCATAATATGTTGCTATAGCCAATAAGATTCTGATGGACTTTAGCATGGCTACTGGTGAAAAGGTTTCCTCATAGTCGATACCTTGTATTTGACGATAACCTTTAGCTACCAACCTTGCTTTATAGGTCTCTACCTTTCCATCTAAGTCTATCTTCCTCTTGAAGATCCACTTGCATCCGATAGGTATAATACCTTCGGGTGGATCCACTAGAGTCCAGACTTGGTTGGTTCTCATAGAGTCCATCTCTAAATCCATGGCTTCAAGCCATTTCTTAGAGTCAATATCTGATATTGCCTCTTCGTAACTAGTAGGATCATCTCTATGATTCGTATCACCCAATAAAAATATATCGTTCATCTGATGAAGAAAACCATATCTTTCTGGTGGGTGAATTATCCTACTAGATCTACGGAGCTGTTGTGTTCCTTGTGTTTGTACTTGAACATGCTCTTCATTGGATTTATCCTCATTAGAATTCTCAATAAATTCTAATTTTCTTTCTTGTCCACCTTCTTGAATAAACTCTTTTTCAAGAAATATGGCATTTCTACTAACCAATACCCTTTGATCAGATTAGATGTAAAAGTAATAACCCAAAGTTTCCTTTGGGTATCCAATGAACCTCCTACTATCTGCTTTAGCTTCAAGTTTCTCACTCTTGAGTCTCTTGATAAAAGCAGGACATCCCCAAATCCTAAGATGATTTAGGCTTGGTTGTTTACCATACCACATCTCATATGGTATTTTAGGTACAGACTTGGAAGGTACTCTGTTTAGTACATATGTTGCAGTAAGGAGAGCATATCCCCAAAGAGAAATTGGTAAGTCTATATAACTCACCATTGATCGCACCATGTCTAATAGTGTGCGATTTCTCCTCTCAGATACTCCATTAAGCTCTGGTGTACCTAGAGGTGTCCATTGTGAAACAATACCATTTTCTTTAAGGTAAGACTGGAATTCTCCACTGAGATATTCACCACCTCGATCTGATCGTAGGGTTTTAATAGCTTTTCCAGTCTATTTCTCTACTTCATTTCGGTATTCTTTGAACTTTTCAAAGGCTTCAGATTTATACTTCATTAAGTATACTGAACTATACCTCGAGTGATCGTCGATAAAAGTTATGAAGTAGTAATATCCACCCCTTGCCATTTCATTAAATGGTCCACATACATCAGTATGTATAAGTTCAAGTAAATCAGTGGCCCTTGTACTTCGTCCAACGAAGGGTGCCCTGGTCATTTTTCCTTGAAGACATGATTCACAAGTTGGATAAGGTTCTAAACCAAATGGACCTATTAGTCCATCTTTACCCAATTTTGTGACTCTATCTTCTTCAATATGACCTAGCCTTAAATGCCACTTATATTTGGGGCTTATTTCTTCTCTTTCACGTTTATGTGTTATGGTATTTACATTCACAACATGCTCATTATTTTCTTTCATGTTTAGTACATGAAGATCATTATCTAAAGTACCATGTGCAACATATTTATTCTCATGATAAATATTACAAATTTTATTTCTGAAATAAAATTCATAATTGTCTTTACATAAACATGAAATTGAAACTATGTTCCTTACAGCAGAAGGAACAAATAAACAATCATTCAAACTTATTACATGCCCAGATGTCATTTTTAAGAAAAATGTCCCTATAACTGAGGCAGCAACCATTGCTCCATTTCCCACTCTAAGAGACACTTCTCCTTGTTTAAGTCTTCTACTTCTTTTTAGATCATGCGTTGACATACAAATATGTGTGGTTGCAGCAGAATCTAAAATCCAAGAAGTAGAATGAATAATTGAAATATTAGTTTCAATAATGAGCATACCTTCAGAAGGATTCTCTTTAGGCTTGACTTTCAAGCTGTTGAGGTAAGTTTTACAATTCCTCTTCCAATGCCCATCCTTACCGCAATGGAAACATTTTCCTTTGTCATTGGGCTTATTAGCTTTCCCCTTCTTAATCCCACCTTTAGCCTTGGGTTGAAACTTTTTCTTTTTACCCTTTTTAGTTGAGGGCCCTTCTATAGCCATAACATCTTTTGGCTTCTTTATGCAAGTTTCAGCAGTATTAAGCATCTTTAGCAGTTTAGCAAGACTGCACTCCATTTTATTCATGTTAAAATTCATGATAAATTGAGAGAATGAGTCTGGCAAGGATTGTAGGATAAGGTCGATAGCTAATTCCCCATCCATTGAGAAATTAAGAGCTTCCAGCTGCTCTATGTAGTCAATCATTTTGAGTACATGCTCATTGATCGATCCTTCAGTCATTCTCATTCTGAACAGTTTCTTAGATATCTCATATCTAACTATTATGCTTTGTTCACCATACAACTCTTGTAGATGAAGTATCATGGAACTTGCATTAGGCATATTTTCATGTTGCCTTTGTAGTTCATTGGAAATCGATGCCAATATATAACTTTTAGCACTTAGGTCATCATCTTGCCACTTCTGATAAGTGACACGATCTGCCTCACTTGCTCCCTCAGAAATTTCATTTGGCTTAGGTGTATCAAGAACATAGCTAATTTTCTCATAATTAAGAACAATTCTTAAATTTCTGAACCAATCAACGTAATTGGGTCCCATCAAACGATAGTTTTCCAGAATTCGTGCCAACGGATTATTCATTATTAAATATTTCTGCAGAAAGTATAAATTAAATTATTAGCATTTTATTTTATTATAATCTATTTGATTTTGGTCTTTAAACCAAATAGTACCTCCCACTATTTTATCATTTCATTACACTCCCATATGCAAGAAACGGAAACTCTCATTGGTAAAAGTTTCTAGTAGGAATCGGATTCTCATTAGCATAAGTTTGCCTCACCTAACAGTTCTTGGCTTACTTATTATAATGAGTAGGTAACTCTTACCAAATGCATCTCATGCATGTACCGATTATCCTTCGGCCTCTAAATCATTAATACCTCACCTAACAGTTCTTGGTATAAATGATTTAGTTAAGTTTACCCTAATACCCTTGCATATTTTCAACACATCTTACTAACCTCACCTAACAGTTCTTGGTAGCTTAATGTATGAATTACGCATCATCGCATGATATATGGTTTATTTTCAACATTTTAATGAATGAGTAGCCCATGTATCCATGACAACTAGCCCAAGCATAAAATATTTTAAATATTCCATTGGTATTAGTAGGCCATGATGGATATTCTCAATATTCATCATTACAACTTAACAATAATTATGTTTATTTAATTAGGGAGTATTTGGTCATTATTGTGGTCTCACTTTTTAGCATGTTATTCCATTTTCAATATTCAAATATGTCTAAGCACCCTAATATACATCTCATGCATATTATAGACAAACCAACTAAGGATGATCATGGAATTTTCTAATAAAACCAATTTGAGCCAAAATTGGTTTTAAGGTCCACCTAGGTATCAAGCAAACAATAATAATTATGAGACATCTCATGCCTCAAATTATCAAGCAAACAATAATGATTATGAGACATCTTATGCCTCAAATTATTACAATTATTAATTTCTATTTGAATGGCCAAAATATCATTGGAAGTGCTGCAACGATCCATAAAGTCTTCTTGCTCCAACCTCCAAGGCATCGCAACGTCCCTCTATTTACAATCATCTTGTAGAAATTACATATTTAGAAGAATTGGGGTACAAATTTAGGGGTAATGGGATACAATCAGATCTTAATAGAAGGAGAGACATGCAAGTCCCTATTTAAAAATATTACAACCATTTAAGCCTTTAGAAATCGGCCAAATCAACAACTAAATCAATAGATCATTCAATCACGCATATATTCAATCATCACATGACATAAATATATCATAAAATATCTAAGTCTTTCCATGATCATCCTTCATGCTATTATAAATGGAAATAACATAAATCATGCTTCAAAAATTCGAAATTGAATGAAGATGGCTCTGATACCACTTGAAGGACAACATTTGTCCATGAGGTTCCTAAAAACGCAACTTTTGCACAGTAAAATTAAAACGGACGGCGGAAGCTCTAGAAACCTCGGATCGGCTTCATTCAAAAACGAAAACCAAGAGGAAAGATTGAAGTTTAATTACCTCACTTGAAGTTTGGAAAAAGACTTCGTGAGGTAGGAGAAAATGACTGAAAACAGCAAGCTACGAACACTGTCCAGAAAATACAGCTCTGCACGAACAGCTTCTGTTTTGCCACGATCTGAGATCCTTAAAGCACCCCAATTGTGATGCCTATAATTAGTCCACACTTAGAAATGTTCTAGGAGTTCAGAGGATTTGGAATCTCGAAATTTCGTTCAGAAATGAGAGAGATAATTAAGAAACATGAATGCTAGTTCATGATGATTCATTCCACCAAATAAAGCACCATTATGTCTAATAATGGCACCAAACATTATCATGTGCTAGACCCACCCACTTAGCTATTATTTATTGAAAGTGATCTTATCACTTAAATAAATCATTTAAAACAATAAATAAATAGCTAAATTAATTAATTTCGTAATTAATTAATTAACCCCATTTTGATCAAATCAAATGGTTAAATGTGGGCTCATTTTGTGACATGTTCTAATGCTTTCTCTTAATCCATATTAGATCCAATAAAAGCCCAAAATTCTAAACCCAAAATTGGTCTAGAAGTCCATAATCATATATGAACCGGGACATGTCCAAAATGGTCATTTTACGTGCTCGATATTGCATAATGTTTAATGGAGGATTTATGAAATTTATTTTGTTCCTTAAACTATTTATGGAACATCTAAATTTCTATCTTAAATCATATTTAAGATATATTTATATATATATTCATTCTCAATGAATTATAATATAAATATTGATTTTCCTAAAATTAGGAAATTTAACTTCTCATTTTCTAGTAACTCCTTTTTCATTTCTATTTAGTGTGTGACCTTTTAGGTTCTTAGTTATAAGGTAGTAGAACTATTTTAATGATAACTTTTTATTCATTAAATGATGCTAAAATCTTTAGTCATCAATTAGAACTTTTCTAATGACCTTAAGATGCATTGCTAATACGCTTTACCAATATTGATCTTAAGGTTTCTACAAGTCATGAGTGACACCTAGCAGTATATCACAACCATCCAAATAACAAGAATTGTTGGATCTATAGAACCTATTCCATTGTATCTCTATGTCTTGGTCTCTTCATCATCCATGTCCAGAGAAAAGAACGGCTTATGGTTTATTATGTTAAGCAGTTATGCTTTATCTCAAAATAAATCTAAATGAACTTGACATGAAAATATAATTTGAACTCCTTCAAATATATTTCACCTTGGCCAAGGATTTCTCATGCCAATTCATATTATCTCATAGGGACATCCTTTTTGTATATTACAAAGTGATGAATTCCATATTGGCCATACACTTGTCTTCATACATAGCCAACCATGACAGCTATTGCTAGATCTCTTCCGTGATTAGGAATCAATCATTATGCTTTCACATATCAGAGATGTCTATGTATAAGACATCTGTTATGCCTCAGGTCTAAAGACCATTACTAAACATAGTGTCTAATACAATGTATAATAAGCCATTAACACTCAAAAACCATATGGCTTACTATATTTGGTCAAGTTCAGTAAACTTGTTCTCTCAACAAGTACCTATGTGTTTGACTTGACATCTCATGTCAATGATATGAAACTCACCATCCATTTTAGTATCACATACCATAAGGAGTCATAACACATACTAGTGTTTATAGGAATTTATAATGTCCAATTATAAATCCACCACTAGGAACTATTTTAGAAGTATAGTACAAAGGATGCACGTTTCATATTCTCGACAAACTCGAGAATGTGTTCCTTAACTAT
Organism: Citrus sinensis; assembly: GCF_022201045.2. Taxonomy (NCBI): domain Eukaryota; kingdom Viridiplantae; phylum Streptophyta; class Magnoliopsida; order Sapindales; family Rutaceae; genus Citrus; species Citrus sinensis. The sequence continues at coordinate 18,214,750 of NC_068560.1, forward strand.
TTTACTTCTTGGACTATATTCATTAAATTAATTTATGAATATTGATAACTTTGCCATTTTATAAATATCAAAATGCTATTCAAATACAATAATACCCTAAACAAACAAACACCATTTGATTGGCCTTTAGGGCATATTACGAACAGAAATAATCTCATCAACTGCAACATATAAAAAGCGGTATGGGACCAAAATTTCAATCACTAAATTTGGTCAATTTACTTAATATTAATTACATAAAATAAAGAATTCAGCAACGGAAACGAAAGATCCCAAGGCTAATTTTCTCTGTTAGCAGCAAACACTTTAACCACATAGAAGTTAATAAAGAAACAAAACATCAATAATTACTAACTACCTTTACTCTTTTAGCACTCTATAAGCAATCAAATATAAGGCAAGTAGTAAAGGTCAAAAAACTAATTAACGAATACTCTTGAAATCCTAAACCTAAAACTTAACTTCCTCATGCCGTAGTCAGCCTAATCATATACATATGCAACAGAACACAACGCCAAAAATCAATCAAACATTTATGATTCATTATTTACCAAACTATTTATTTGAAGAAACCAAGTGCGGAAGAAACAATTATTTACCACCATAAGCAATGGGTTACAACTACCTCCAAAATAGAAGTTTTCTTGAGTGGAGCCTTCCAAGTACAACTCTTCAGTGGCATAGCGCTTGGGCAAAGAGAAGAAATCCATGGCTGGGTAAAAGTAAGAGGCAATACTTTAATTAGGAAAAAATTGGAGATGGAAACTTTACTTCCAGTAGTGCGCGGCTCATTAAATAAAGCACTCAAAAATAAAAGTCTCCCGATAAGTCGTGTTGGCTCTTATATTGTCATTATATATATATATATATATATATTGTTAATATTAACCGACATGCTACTTTAGTAATTTTTTAATTTATAGAAATCTCCCCATCATGTTTATATAGCCAATTAAGTGTTGTGTTCGATCAATATTGAATAATACACTTTCAACTTAATAATTCATTTTTTTTAAGTATTAGTTTAAATACTTTTCAGTAACAATTTGGTGAAGATCTTTTGGATCCATTAATAAATTATACTTACTACTAAAATTGAATTAATCCAATTTACCAAGTTGCTGATAATAGCTTAGTCAATATTTATATCATGCCACTTACCCAGTAAGTAATTAATGTTATTTAGTAGTCTAATAAAACTGATGTAATTAGTAATGGAGCAATTTTCATTATCCATTCATTTAATTTTCTCTTGGTAGTAGTTAATGATACTATAATGAAAGAGTAGGACTTTTGGCACCCCTATAAACACCTCTTAAAACCCCTTTAATTATTTTACAATTTTAACTTTTATTAAAATTATATAATAAGACAATTTCTAATTAAACCTCCACTCAAAAGTTAAATAATTTTTTCATTTCAGAAATTAAAAAGGTTGCTTTTTCTTTTAGTTTTCGGGTGAAAAATTTACCACTGATGGCTACAATGGATAGAATGAAAACCAATTATATTTTTTCCTTTAAATGGAAGATACCTTGTTGCTGAAATGAGATTAACACAATAAGTTTTACTTAAGGGTATTTTTGTCATTGATGGTGGTGTAAAAATAATTTTTTAATTTTTTAAAATATTTTAATGGGATTAATTAAGAAAAGGAGCGTTAAGAGATATTTAAAGGGGTGTCAATAGTCCCATTCATAATGAAAAGAATTTGTTGTTACGATGTGAATGAAGGGGCTAATTGTTATATTCATTCAACTTCATGCCTATTGAATCCAATAGAGATTATAATAATCATTCATTTTAAGAGGAAAAATTTGAATAATGTTAGGGGGCACAATATTTGTATCTCACTTAATATAGCATCCGTATATAGTCTAAATATAATTGGGATCGAAATTAATATTAAGATCTCTAGCATTATTTAATTTATATGTATGTTTATATTGAAATTATTATCACCATTATTGCTATGACCGTTATTCATACTTCAATTCATTATTATGATCAATATTAATATTAATTTTAATTTTTATATGTTATTATCATCGATTTCTTTTTTTTAAAAGATAAATCATCATTTTTCTTGGATTTAACTGTCATCATTTTAAATCTTATATAAAATGTTATTATAAACCTTACCTAAAAAATAAAAATTTGTAATCATAATTAAAATAATATAAAAATTTATCAAGATTTGTAAAAAAAAAAAAAAGGAAGAAGAAGATGGTTGCCTGATAACAAATATTATACTAATTATGGTGAAACATGAGGCTATAATTTTGCTATGTAACAGTTATTAAACATCATATAGAACTTAGCGCAACAATTTGCTATTATCAATATTAAAAAAATTTAATATTCTTGTTAACCTTTGCGCAACAAAATTAATCTCGCTGTGAAAAACTCTATAAGAGCGCTAAAAAAAAATTCTCACTAATCACCACTTTCTTCAATATTTTCATCTGTTGCAACTAATGCAAGTGTTTATTGCGGAAAATATATAACTTGTCAGCAACAAGAACACTTTTCTTGCAAAATTAGTGTACAACAACAAATATTTTGTTGCCATATAGTCTAATATTCTCGCCTATTTTGAAATATAAGTGTGCAACCCAAGAGGGGGGGTGAATTGGAAATTTAAAAAATAAACCTAGCAAATCCATACAACAAGCAATCTAATGCCTTAATAAAAATTGAAAGCAATAAGTTTAATAAAGGCACAATAATTAAAGAGTGAGGGAGAAGAGAAACAAACACACGGATTTTTACGTGGTTTGGCAATCCCCGCCTACGTCCACGCCTCCAAGCAATCCAAGCTTGAGGATTTCACTATCCAAGCCTTTCCGAGGCTTCAACCGATTACAATTGACTTCTAGGTGTCAATAAACCTTTACAACAAAGAGATTATCTCCCAATCTCTTCACTCAAGTGTCTCACACACTCAAACTCTTACAAATGAAATGAATAAATGAAAGTTACAATCAAACTCACTCAATGAGTAGATATTCAAAGATGAAGAACAATGAATGATTCAATGATTTGTGTTTTGCAAGTTGTAAGCTCAAGATATCACGTGTGCTTTTTGTTTTTGCTTGTTGGAGAGGTTGAAAATGAATTGGATTTGAGTTCTTATAGTTTAAGTTCAAAAACTAGCCGTTATGCACATTTTGGTCGTAACCGGATTACCGGTTATGGACATCCGGAATTCCGCTTAATGTTACCGTTACAGCCACAAATTTGAATTTCTGAACATCCGAATTTCCGCTTTGTCACATCCGGATTTCCGCTTACGCTTAGTAGCTTACTGCCCAACAACTGGATTTCCGTTTGTCAGGATCCGGAATTCCGCTTTTAATTCGGATAGATTCTGCCTAAAATCCAAATTTCCGTTTGTCAGAATCTGGATTTCCGCTTGCTACAGTAACTGCTACAGTGAATATTTTTCTAAATTTTCCGTTTGACCCCAAAACTTTATAAAACTGTAGTGTGGCCCAAAATGTTATGAAAGTTTGCAAAAAGGTCCAATTTCAGAACTTTAGAATAATGCTTTGTCAATCCCACAACTTTCTAAAATTATGACTTTGCCCAAACTTTGTGAAATTATAGAATGATCCGAAAACATTTAAATAGTTTCAAATAAGTCCAAATCCGAAATTTAAAATACTATTAAAGATTTTAAAATTACTTTCATTTTAGTCCAAAATGCTTTAATTCCATAACATCATTTTCTTATTATAAAAGCACAATTCATAAATCTTTACTCAATAAATACATGTGGTTTGTTATCATAAAAATCAATATTTATAGCCATATAGGCTAACATATTTCACATCATTAAAAAGAGCAAAATCTATTTAACTATAACAATAAAGACAAATTTTTACTCCAAAACATCAATTTTAGCAATGAAGTAATTTTTATTGCAATACAAATCGTAGCCAATAGTGTATTATTTTCTTGTAGTGGTTTTTTCTTGGAAATGGAATTGGCTTGAAAATCAAGCATGTTGTATTTGTTTTGCTTCACATGAACCATTATTGTTAAATCATGTCTTATATGTTCCTCACATTGCCAAAAACATGTTAAGAAGATCTCAACTCTTAACTGACAATAATGTCATTGTTGAATTTGTTGATAATGACTGTTTCATCAAGGCTAGTAACATAGGAGTTCTTTTACTTAAAGGAATTGCTAAAGAAAGCTTGTATCAGATTCAAGATGTCTCCGCTTCATCTTTCCAAGCCCTAAGGATGTTTCTTTAGTTCTTTTTTGTCAACCTCAAATCAATAAAGTTGTGTCTATGTTTGCTACTATTTCTCATTTTGGTTTGTCAAGTTCTAGCTCTTTTTCTTTAAAGTCCTAATCATGTCTTAACAGTACAACTTGTAATCTAGTTGCTATGTCAGCCTCTGTCCAGTTAGTAGATGTTAATTTGCTTCATCAAATGCTTGGTTATCTAGTCATAAATACACTCAAAACTGTAATGAAGCATTGTGCCACATTGGCTGATATTAATAAAAATTTGGATATTGTTTTCTATAATGCTTATCGGTTTGGTAAAAATCATTTTTAACATTTTGATTTTGTAGAAACCATAACAGCAACACTATTACAATTTTTATATATTGATCTTAGCCTTGTCATGTTACATCAACACAAGGTTATAGTTGTTACTTGTCAATCCTAGATGATTTTAGCAGATTCGTATGAATTTTCCATTTATCTACCAAATTGGATTCCTTCCAAGTGTTTACTACCTTCAAAACATTCATTGACCAACATCTTAATAGGAAAATTAAAATTATTCAAACTGAATGGGGTGAATTTAGGTCCTTTCTTCTATATTAGCTTCCTCTGGAATTCAATTCAGGCATACTTGTACGCATACTCATCATCAAAATGAAAAAATAGAGAAAACATGGACATATTTTAGATATTGGCCTAGCTTTATGAGCTCAATCCATGTCATCAACGAGTTTATGAATGCTTGTTGAAAGGAATTTAGATGTATTACAAATAGATGTGGGTAATTAAAAATCTAAAATTAACAACTGAATTAATTTTCAGAAATTCTTTTCACTGTTACTGTTCACTATTCCTATTTACGGTTAATGTTCACAGTTACTGTTCACTGACACTGTTTACGGTTAATGTTTATCCGTATAAAAAATATTAATTTTCCAAAAAACACAATAAATTGTAGAAATTGCTACCCCTCATGTGAAATACTCTCTTTATATAGGCACTAGGGTTTCACAAAAATAGCAAGTCTTAAAAGACTTGGATTCTTTTCAATAAGAGTTTCTTTCCTCTTATAATTCCTATGAATCTGAATAGGAACAAATCTGATCTTCTTCCTTACTTGTCTCCCAAAAAAATCTATAGCATTTAATAAACTTTCTATTTGAACTAACTTCTTCCTCTAAATAGGTCTCATGCGCCAATTATAGAATCTCATCGTTAATTGACTTGCTAAATTAGACATCTAATTAAATTAGGAAACAAATATTCCTAATAAATTAGAATCTCACTAAATTAAGGAATTAATAAATTAATCCCTATTATAAGATATGCAATAAATAAAATTTTAATTTAACTAGACTTGCTAGAAGATGCCAACTCTATAAATAATGGACTTAAGACTTTTCATACTATTGTATCTTTTATAAACGTAGTTCCTATGCCAGTATTAAACAAATTTTCACTATTCTTTAAACTCTTTCAATATCATCCAAATTACTCTATTATAAAAAATTTTGGCCTTGCATTTTTCCGTACCTCAGACCCTGTAACAGATATAAACTAGAATATAGAATAAATAGATGCATTTTTATAAGATATAGTTTTCATTACAAAGAATATCAATGCCTTCACTTTATTGGAAAAGTTTATATCTCAAATCATGTCAACTTTGATGATTTTTTTTTTTCATTTTGGTTAGGAATCAATTTCTTTAGTGTCTTAAATTCTTGTGTCCTAAATTTTGATACTGCAATCTTATCTCCTTCAATACAAGCCTTCTAAGCACCTCCTTCAAAAACTGATCTCCAATAACCTTCATCAGAAATTTCTTCATATGTGCCTTCTTCTTTATCTCTTCATGTTTCACCTATATCTCCTTCTAACCATCATTTCCATGAATCACGAAAATCTAGCTTATCACTATCATTTTTACTTGTACATTAGTTATCACCTTCTTAGCTTATAGGTCATCCTATGATTACTAGGTCTCAGGTTGGCATTTTTGAACCTATGACTTATCTTATTGCTTTCTATATCACTCCCTCTAAATAGACCTCTATAGCACAAGCTTTAACAGATCCAAAATGGTTTCAAGCTATGTAAAAAAATTTCAATGCCTTTCAAGCTAATTATACTCAGACTCTAGTTGAACCTACAGCTCTTGTCAAGGTTGTTAGCCTATATGGCTATAAATATTGATTTTGATGATAACAAACCACATGTATTGATTAAGCAAAGATTTATGAATTGCGCTTTTATAATAAGAAAATGATGTTATGGAATTAAAGTATTTTGGACTAAAATGAAAGTATTTTAAAATCTTTGATAGTATTTTAAATTTCGGATTTGGATCTATTTGAAACTATTTAAATATTTTTGGGTCATTCTATAATTTCACATAGTTTGGGCGAAATCATAATTTCAAAAAGTTTTGGGATTGACAAAGCATTATTTAAAATTCTGAAATTGGACCTATTTGCAAACTTTCATAACGTTTTGGGCCATAATACAGTTTTATAAAGTTTTAGGGTCAAATTATAATTTTAGAAAACAGTTCACTGTAGCAGTCACTGTAGCAAGCGGCTAACCAGATGTGAAAAACCAGGAAGCCGGATTTTGGGCAGAATCTATCCGAATTGAAAGCGACTAACCGGATCCTAACAAATGGTAATCCGGTTGTTGGGCAGTAAGCTTCTAGAGCATAAACGGCTATCCGGATTTCACAAAGCGGCATACCGGATGTTCAAAAATTTAAAATTATGGCTGTAACGGTAACATTAAGCGGCTAACCGGATGTCCATAAACGGTAAGCCGGTTATGACCAAAATGTGCATAACGGCTAGTTTTTGAGCTCAAATTATATAAACTCAAATCCAACTCATTTTCAAGCTCTCCAACAAGCATAAACAAAAAGCACACGAGATATCTTGAGCCTTCAACTTGCAAAACACAAAACATTGAATCATTTCTTGTTCTTCATTTTTGAATATCTACTCATTGAGTGAGTTTCATTGTAACTTTAATTTCTTCATCTTAATTGTAAGAGTTTGAGTGTGTGAGACACTTGAGTGAGAGATTGGGAGATAATCTCTTTGTTGTAAAGGTTCATTGACACCTTGAAGTCAATTGTAAACGGTTGAAGCCTTGGAAAGGCTTGGATAGTGAAATCCTCAAGCTTGGATAGCTTGCAGGCGTGGACGTAGGCGGGGTTTGCCGAACCACGTAAAAATTCGTGTGTTTGTTTCTCTTCTCCCTTACTCATTAGTTATTGTGCTTTTATTGAACTTATTGCTTTCAATTTTTATTAAGACATTAGATTGCTTGTTGTGTGGATTTGCTAAGATAATTTTTAAAATTCCAATTTACCCCCCCTCTTGGGTTGCACACTTATATTTCAAAGGTAGTTGGAAATAAATAGGTGTTTAAAATCAAATATAATGCAGATTGTTAGTATCAAGGTACAAAGCCAGACTTGTTGTGAAAGGGTTTCATCAAACCTATGGTGTTGCTTACAATGAAGCCTTTAGTCTAGTAGTTCGTGCCTCTATAGTAAGGGTTATACTCAGTTTGGTTGTCATAAGCAGATAGCTAATTAGACAAGTTGATGCTAACAAGGTCTTACTCAATAGAATTCTTTAAAAGATGTGTACATGGCATAACCAGAAGGCTTTATTAACTCATCTAAACCTCATCATGTTTGTAAGATGAACAAGGCACTTTATGGCTCAAGAAGGTTCCTAGAGCTTGGTTTAATAGATTAAAAGCTATCATAATAGCACAATGACACTTTTTTAATTTTAAATTAGATTTATCCTTATTTTACAAATGGGAAAATACTCATATTTTGCTGGTTTTATTATATGTTAATGAAATTATTATCATTAATTCTAGTTTTTCAAGTATCTTATGGGTGATATATAATATAAAACTACTTTTGCTCTCAAAGATCTTGGAGAATGCAACTATTTTCTTAGTATTAAAGTTACAAAAACCAAAGAGGGTATCCATATATCACAAAGCAAATATATAGCTAACTTATTAGCTCAACAAGGCATGGATACTTGTAGTCCGTTTCCTACTCCTATGGCCACTTCTCAATATGTTACCAAGAATTCAAGAACTATCATTAATTATTCTTCTCAATATAAAAGCATTATTGGAGCCTTACAGTATGTGAATTTTACAAGGCCTCAAATAGCCTTTTCTGGTAACAAATTAAGTCAGTTTCTTTTAGCTCCATTGTCTAAACATTGGCAGGCTTGTGAGAGGTTGTGGAGGCATCTTAAAAGAACCATTCACTATGGTCTTCAATTTTCTAACAGTGGCAATTTTTAGATCAATTGCTTTAGTCACTCATATTGGCTATGTGATGGAGATGACAGAAGTCTTTTGCTGGTTATGCAGTGTATATTAGTTCAAGTTTAGTATCATGGTCTTTAAAAAAGAAACGTGTTGTCTCAAGGTCTAGTACTGAGTCAGAATAAAGAGCCTTGGCGATGGCTAAAGTAGAAGTCTAATGAATTTAAGCTCTGCTTACAGAGCTAAAGTTTAAAATAGGTATTGTATTAATTATGTGATGTGACAATTAAGGAGCCATAACTTTAGTACTAATCTAGTGTATCATGCAAAAACTAAACAAATTGAGCTCAATATACTCTTTATTGAGAAAAGGCTCAAGCTAAACAAATGACAATTAGTTTTATTCCTAGTGAAGATCAAACTGCTGACATATTTACTGAAGCTTTGACTTGTGACTAGTTTCATTATCATAGATCAAAGCTAAGTGTTTTTCCTAGACTATTTAGTTTGAGGGGGATGTTAGCATATAAGGAAACAGAGCTATGATAGAGTGAATACAACAAGCTTGTTAGAAACTCACGTAGTGTATACAAACTTCAACCTGTTGACTTGGTAGAATTTGTTATTCATCATTTGTTCCTGTAACATAATTAGTTAGTTGTCAACGATATATAAAACAATCTAGCAGCTTCTGTGATTAGCTTAGTTAGATCCAAATTGGTTATTATATAAACAGCTTGTAAATATTGATTCATTGATCATAAGAAAACATTCAAGTATTACTCAAGCTTCCAGATTGTCCTCTCAAACTTTCTTCCTCATTTTCTTTCACTTTTTCATTTAGCAAACACTTACTTTACAGTTTCTAATAGTCTTCCTTACTCCTTCCACAATAATAGGTTTCAAAACCACTAACGCATAAGCTCCAATTGATATTTGAGAATATATATATTCAATTTATGCAAATAATTAGTCTAGAGAGAGACTACAATTGATTTTTTTAAAAGAAATACATTTAATTTATGTAAATAATTAGTTTAGAGAGAGATAAGACAAGGAAGAAATAGAGAGATAAAACTTAAGCACTAATGAAGATGGACGTCATTTTTTCTAAGTTAATAAGGTAATACATTGAATTATGTCATATGATGTGTAGCAAAACTTGAGAGCAAAACAAGGCAATAACCCAGTTCCATCCTTATAGAGGTAAAGTGACATAACACTAAAACACATACGATTGAAGGCCACCTATTAGTTGCGCGTGCATATCTACTAGCTATCAATTTTTTTTTTCTATTGTTACCACGCCAATGATTGTGCTTCTCTTATACAGTATTCGAAGCTGTAGTGTATCAACTTACTTGAAGGCCAGAGAAGTATAAAGCAAAGCTTTTCATTTCTAGCATATACCGCAATTCATTCCATCCAATGTGTTATATATCTCATGAAAGCAAATACTGAGGAGGGAAAATATGACAACTACAATAGCAGTTTTCATTAAATTATTCAACACATGTACAATTACCCGCTTGCAAGTCTCATTTAAGTATAAATGTAGCACCTTTTGTAAACAGCCAATTATAAAAACTTTAACGCATCTAACAGAGTTTTCTTAACAAATAGCAAATTCTTATCACAGGTTGTCAAGATGCAATAAAACCCTTGTTTTTTTCCCAGGAAAATGAAGGAAAAAATAGTCTTTAACCTACTATTTTCAACCTAAAAATTGTCTTTGTATTTTGATAAGGGATAGAAGAATATGATTAATTGATTACTTCGTGATCGATGGCCAAGCCAAGACTAGGTGGTAGTGACAGCCCAGCTGATGAGTTGCTCTAGGGAGTGTGGTTTGGTTTGCCAGACTTATTTAGTGTTTCAAAGTTTTGTGAATTTAATATTTTAGTATTTATTTCCCTACAATCTTTTTAAGTACGTATGTGAAAGAGTAGATAAATTCAAAGCATACAATTCCATCATAGGGTAAAGTGTTGTGCAAATTTTATTGAACTCACAAGTGCGCGAATCTATTATAAAATAGATCAATGATGTCGGGTGTCGATCCCACGAGGAAGTGGATTTTAATTGTGTATAGAGTTAATTTTCTAAGTGGGTGGTTAGATTAATGATGAAAGTGATTTAGACTATCCTAGAATTTAAAATAGGATGGCAGAATTAAATTAAAGTAGAACCTATTATAATTGAAGCGCTTGGGTATCTGAATCTGCATCAACATGCTCCATGGGCTAATTATTCCTTATTAATGCCAATTATATCATGAGAGGGGTTTCTATTCCTTATGAACTACACTCCAATAAATATGGTGCTAAGGGTTCATCGTGCCAATTAGTAATAACCTTGTATTAGGTCTAAACAAGATTATTACTATCTGTTGACGAAAAGTCAAAATATCCACAAATATTAGAGGGGAAGAGAAAGTAAATTTACCAAATTAAGCCCATGGAACATGTTGAGACTTCACCTTTAACCCAAACTTGAAAGAAAAATAGTTACTCATAATGTAAAAATAGTTAAAATACGTAGAAAATACAAGATGGAGAAGGAATTACAGAAAATGGAGCTAAAAAATGAATATAGGGGTCTCGAATTAGGAAAGAGCCCCGTTTTTATAGATACAATGAGTAAATCATAGCCATCATATTAAAACAATTTGGACGCTCAAGATTGTACCACGTGGCAAGTTCTGATTGGATAGAACACGTCATCAGGGCTGTCATTCCGTGTAATGCATGTATCTTACGCACGTTTTTTGGTCCACTGACATACTGCCATGTCACCAGTCAACTCTCATAATCAATTTAGTTCAATAGGATCACGACACATCATCGGTCAACGCCACGTAAGCAGTCAATGCCACATCATTCGCCCAATCGAATGCTGCCACATTATCGGTCGGTGCCACGTCATCGCTCAAGGCCATGTCATCAGACTGAATATATGAACAGTGTCGTGAATAGTACAGTACATGTGAACAGTGCCATTTACCCTTTTATACTCCTCCTAAGGTTTTCGACTATCGTGAGTCCAAGATTGTTGTCTGTTTTGCTCTCTGATCTTTCCTTCATTCTGAAATGACCATGATGCCCCTAAAATACATAAAATACTTAATTAAAATAAAACACACATAATTAAATTACAAGAGACTTAAATACATAAAAGTAAATATGTTAGTGAAACTTTGGAGTATAAAATGAAGATTTTCCATGTTAGTGAAACTTTGGAGTATAAAATGAAGATTTTCTCCTTTATAAATATACACTTTCTGGTACTCAACATAAAGTTATTACTATTTAGGGATCTAATGTTGCATTTGGGTTGTTGTTTGGAATATTAGAATGTTTCTCATTTTGGGTTAATTAGAGATGGCCAATGGGCTGGGTAGCATGTGGCACGACATGGGCATGACACATGCATAGCACGGGCACATTTTGGTAGGGTACATGGTATGGCACGCATGTGGGCTAGACTGGGTTGGAAATTTTAGACACGTGGGCCATGAAAATGCGACACGTGAAAATTTTCGGAATAAGTAAGTTTCACTTTTTAATGAAAGCAAACTTAAAATTTTATGATTTTAAAAATAACTTGAAATTGAATCTTTTAATATATTTTATTATTAGCGTAAGTTTGTTAAGTTCATTTAATTCTTAGCTTCAAAATAATATTCTAGTTGTTTTATGTTTGTAATTTATTAAATGAATAGATGATATCATGATTTTAATGAGAAAAAATTTAAATATCATGATTTTATAAAACGTATGTATTAATGTTATTATAAACTATGATTTATGTGACTCTATATAAGTCTATATTAATAATTAAGTTAACTTTTAAGAAAAATTTATGATTATTGTTGTTGTTGTTGCTGTTGCTGTTAAGTATTAAAAAAGAGCTTTAATACCGTAGTGTCTAACTTAGTAGTTAATATCACATTATCTTATCATTATTAGTTTATTATTATTGAATATGAACTTGAGTTTTGAACTTTTGATTCTATTGAATTTGGCTAAAGATATGTGGACCTTAAAAAAGTACATTTGCTAAAAAAAAAGTGCGCCAATATTTTTGCATGCCCTCTTAAAAGAATATGAAAAATAGAAAAAAAAAAAAGCCGTCGTGCTTTTTTCTTAGGCATGGTCCACGGTATTAAATGTTGAGTAATTAATTATTTTGTAACCATTTAAAATAAAAAATTTGTGTGTTCTGTCGTACTGACTTATATGATCTGTCAAATGTTAAAGTTTATGTACATAGTAGTGTAGTGTGCTGCTTTTCCTGTGTGGATGCAATAAGCTATTTACTAAAAAGCAACTTGGTGTTTGGTAGACTTTGTTATTGTGATTGTTGTGAATTTGAAAAGCAGTATACATGCGTTCGGTAAATTTATTACAAACATGCTATTTTATTATATAATGACCAAAATATTGCCTTTTATTTTTTTGGAGTATGTTTAATAATGTTTAGACATGCCTTTTTCTTTTTAAAACACATGAAATTACATAAATCAAACAAAACTCAATTAAATAAAATCTAATAAACTTTAGCATTTGTTAAATAAAATATGATGAAAATTCATATTAATATATAATCCAAATAAAATAAAAAAGTAATATGCATTCCAGTCACATTAAGCTTGTTGCTATAAATACCATGAATGTAGAAAAATATAAATAGACTGAACGTTAAAAGCCATGGTTATGAAGTTGATTTTAAAAGTCATAACTAACTTTCAAGTGGAATTGTTCATAGTTCAAAAAAGTTTATGTAATTATATGCAAGTCTTGTTGAATCTTATAACAGAAAATAAAAGTAAAATATAAAAAATATGAACCTAATATATCAAAACTTTGATACTAGAGATGATATACAATAGTTGTGGCAATAATTTGATTGTAGTGGTAATATGATATATAATGACTTATTTATTAGGGTGCATAAAAAAATAAGACATGATTATTTTTTAATATTAAGATTATAATAAGAAATTTAAAAGATGTCGTATTTTGTTTAATAAGCTACTTATAAAAAGCAACCCTTACTTGTTTTTAAAAGCTGCTGTCAAAATAGAAAAAATTATGAAATAAGCAGTTTTTATAAAATTTACCAAATACTATTTTTGTCACAAAATATCAAATAAGCAACTTATTGAGTTCAACTTCTATCTCAAATGAGGCCTTAGTCTCGTTATACCTTTCAAATGTAGTCTAACTGTAAAGTGGCAACACATGTCCCAATTTAATTGGCAAACACTACTACATCAGCCAGTGACTTGGTGGTGCTGACACTAGGGAACACTTTCGCACACAGTGATAGCATCAGCATGAGTGTTGAGTGCATGACCCTTAAACCCTACCTTCAAATCCAAGCAAGTATACATAAGATTGCATATTTTATCCAAAATGACTGTGCTGCTCTTATACATGATTCAAAGGTGTAATATATCAACTTACTTAAAGGCTAGAGAAGTATAAGCAAAGCTCTACATCTCTAACATATACGATAATTCATTTCAACCAATGTGTTCTATATCTCATGAAGACAAATGCTGAGTAGGGAAAATATGATAGCTACTATTGAGTGTTAGAAAATGTATATTTATAAAGGAGAAAATCGTCATTTTACACTTCAAGTTTTACTAACACCCTTACTTTTATATATTTAAACTTGTTGTCATTTAATTATGTGTGTTGTATTATAATTAAGTATTTTATGTATTTTAGGGGTATTATAGTCATTTCACAATGAACGAGAGATCAGATGGCAAAACAGACATCACTTTTGGACTCAGGACAGTCGAAAACCTTAAGAGGAGCATAAAATGAAAAATGGCATTGTTCACATATACGGTACTATTCACATGTACGGTACTGTTTACGTTACTGTTCACGACACTGTTTTGACGTGGTATTGACCGATGATGTGGCATTGACTGATGAGGTGTCACAATCCTGTTGGACTAAAATTCTTATGCATTGTTGATCGATGACGTGGCAGCATATTAGTGGACCAAAAATCTCGCGTACGGTACATGCATTGCACAGGATTATTTTCAACCAAACCGCGTCACTGTTCAAGCCGGGTCAAATCGTGTTACTGTTCAAACTACGTACTGTTGACTGATGACGTAGCACAATCCTGAGCGTCCGAAATATTTTTGATCCGATGGCCATGATTTACTCAATGTATCTATAAAAAAAAGGGCTCTCCCCCCCTAATTTGATATCTCTGAATCCATTTTTGGACTCCATTTTCTGTAATTCCTTTTCCATCTTGTATTTTCTATGTATTTTAATAAATTTTCTTTTTGTCCCTAGTTCAATTATGAGTAGCTAATTTTCTTTTAAGCTTGGGTTGAAGGTGAAGTCTCAACATGTGTCATGAGCTTTATTTGAGAAATTTATTTTCTCTTCCCCTCTAGTGTTTATGGATGTTTTGACTTCTCGTCGACAAATAATAATAATCTTGTCTAGATACCGCCTTGGTTTTACCGGCTCTCTAGTACAAGGTTATTATTATTTGGCACGATAAGCCCTTAGCACCATATTAATTAGAGTGTGGTTCATGAGGTGTGGATTCCCCCCTCATGATTTAATTGGCATTAATAAGGAATATTTAGCCCATGATGCATGTTGATACAGATCCAGATACCCAAGTACGTCATTTCAGTAGATTTCTCTTCGATTTATTCTCACCATTTTAATTCCAATTTTAGGATAATCTAAGTCACTTTCACCACAAATCCAACCACCCTCATACAAAATTAATTCTACATATAATTAAAATCCACCTCCTCGTGGGATCGACACTCGTCACCATTGATCTATACTACAATAGATTCGTGTACTTGCGAGTTCAATAAAATTTGCATAACAAGTTTTTGACGCCGTTACCGGGGAGGTGAGTTATTTTAATTTGTAAAATTAATTTTTGTGAATAATTTCTTTTATTTGTTTTCTTGTATTTTTTATTATTAAAAAAAGAAAAAAGAAAGTGAATCTGCATTTAGAGGTAATAATTTCTTTTTTTCTCTATTCTTTACAATTCTGCAATTTAATTTTTAAGTTATTTTTCTTTGTAATTTTTGTTTATCTTATTAATTTAATTTTTAGTCAATTTATTTCATGAATTTTTTTAGTGTGTTTTTATAGAAAGGTTTTAACAGCGTAATAAGGTTAGTACCGTAATTTCTCCTTCTTCTTTATTTTTATTTGTTTTGTTCCCATTTATCTTTTGTTCTTTGCATGCATGGTCATAGGTCATTATTACCTAATCTTGAACCTATAGACCTTGAACTTGAGAAAACATTTCACACACACAAACAAGCTAAAAATAAAATGGATTTGCAACCATAGGAGAGGCCATTTAAGGACTACTTCAGTCTTTTAGCTAATTTGAGCACATCATGCATAAGATACCCAAATGTAGCTGCTAGGAGTTTTGAACTAAAACCTAGTGTGCTAAATTGTCTCCCAACATTCTATGGCCTAGAAAATGAGGACCCATATAATCATTTGAATGATTTTCATGTTGTTTGTCAAACATTTAGATATGAGAATTTTTCAGATGATGATATTAAACTTAGATTATTCCCATTTTCTTTAAAGGATAGAGCTCGTTCATGGCTCAATACATTGCCTGCTAATAGCATTACATCATGGGAACAAATGGTTACAAAATTTTTGAATAAATATTTCCCAGTGCATAAAACTAATGCTATTCGCAGGGAAATTTCAGAGTTTACCCAGAGAGAAGACGAGCAGTTTTTCGAAACATGTGAGCGATTTAATAGGCTACTCTTGAAGTGTCCACATCATGGGTATGAGAAATGGCACCAATGCCAATACTTTTTGGAGGGATTATTGTCGAATGTGCAAGAATGACTAATGGCAACAAGTGGAGGAGAGCTAATGTCAAAAAGTGCATCAGAGATTTGGGAATTCTTCCAGCGACAAGTGGATAATTCCCAACAACAGAGTCGGTCACTTAGGAATACTAAAAGAATTAAAGGAGTGAATAAGGTTCACATTGGCGAGTCAACTTCGGGAATCAAAGAAGTCAAGGAGATGGTTTAAGGTCTTGCTCGACAAATAACATCATTATCGACTGCTAAATCAACAGAGCCACATGACCATGACTCATACTCAGATCAAGCCAATGCCATAGGTGTAATGAGAAACCCATCGAATTACAACCCATACTCCAACACATATAACCCTAGATGGAGAGACCACCCCAATTTTTCATGGTCTCAAGGATTCCAACATAATGGACCAGCAGCTCCAGCTCAACTAATGCAACCAATTACTCAAATTCCTCAAGCCTCTCAGCCACCATTTAGACCATACAATCAGAACCAGAACTACTCTTAACCCAGACCATGGGAAGATGCATTCCAGAATTTCAAGAATGTTACTCACTCTACGATTAAGCAACAGAATTGCACCATTGATGGACTACGAAATGAGTTGAGAGCAGGCTTCAACTCACAAGCCCAATCAGTTTTAAGCCTCGAGAAGATGGTGGGATAACTTGCTTCTTCAGTTCAGACCTTGGCAATGACTGTTGAGAAAGGTAAATTTCCAAGTCAACTAGCGCCTAATCCTAAAGGAGTACATGAAGCAAGTACCAGTTCACCACAGCAGCATGGAGAAGTCAAAGTAGTCATGACCTTGTGAAAAGGAAAAGAAGTCGACAACAAAGTAGAGATGCCGGAGACAAAAGAAAATTAAATTGTACCTGTAAATGTTGAGGACTCATCATCGGAAGAGAAAGAAGAAACCAACCCATGAGAATATGTTCCAAAAGCTCTATTTCCTCAGAGGTTAACTAAAGGAAAGAATGGAAAATCCATAGGCGAGATTCTCGAAATCTTCGAACAGATAAATGTTAACATCCCTTTACTTGATGCTCTACAACAAGTTCCATCTTATGTCAAGTTTCTTAAAGACCTTTGTACTAAAAAGAGAAACATTCATGTTCAAAAAAAGGCATTTTTAACAGAAAATGTTAGTTCTATCCTCCAACATAAAATTCCTCTAAAATGCAAATACTCAGGCTCCCCTACTATCTCATGTAGTATAGGGAACCACACAATTGAGAATGCTTTGTTGGATTTAGGAGCTAGTGTAAATCTGTTCCTTATTCAGTATTTGTAAAACTTGGACTTGGAGAATTACACCCAACTCCAGTGGTGTAACAACTTGCAGATCGGTTCACGAAAATACCTCGTGGTATTGTGGAGGACGTGCTTATCCAGGTAGACAAATTTTATTTTCCTGTTGATTTCATTGTAATTGACACTCAACTAATACAGGATTCAAGGAAGCACATCCCCATTATTCTAGGCCGACCTTTCTTGGCAACTGCGGATGCTCACATTCAATGCAGGACTAGAAATATGTAGTTGTCCTTCGGCAACATGATTATGGAGCTGAACATCTTCAACATTACCAAACAACCTCATAATGCAGATGATGGAATTGTTGATGTGGATTTAATTGAAGCATTAGTTGATGACACTTTTGTTTCAAACCTTAGTGATGATCCTTTAAAAACATGTTTAACGTACTTTAGTTTGGATTTTAATATTGACAGATCAGTCGATGAGGTCAACGCCCTACTTGACTCAGCACTATCCATGGACACTAATAAATAGAAGTCAAGAGTTGAACAACTCGTACCATCAGAGAAGAAACTCATCCCATCATTAGAATCACCACCGAAACTCGAGCTCAAACCATTGCCCAACACTCTGGAATATGCATTTTTGGGAGAAGAAAATACTCTGCCGGTAATCATCTCATCATCCCTAAATGACGAACAAAAAGGTAAGTTGTTGGATGTTTTAAAAGAGCACAAAGGAGCATTAGAATGGACCATAGCAGACATAAGACGTATAAACCTAGTAGACTGCATGCATTACATTCACCTTGATGAAAATGCTAAACCAACTAGGGAAATACAACATCGGTTAAATCCTAACATGAAAGAAGTTGTTAGAACTGAAGTTCTTAAGCTATTAGATGCAGGTATCATTTACCCAATTTCTGATAGTTCATGGGTCAGTCCTGTACAAGTTATCCCTAAAAGGTCAGAAGTCACAGTAGTTACCAATGCTGATAATGAATTGATACCCACTAGAGTGACTACAGGATGACGTGTATGCATTGATTATAGAAAGTTGAATTCTATCACATGTAAAGACCATTTTCCTTTACCATTTATCGATCAAATACTTGATAGATTAACAGGTCATGAATTTTATTGCTTTCTAGATGATTACTCAGGATATAATCAGATTCCCATAGCACCAAAAGATCAAGAAAAAACCACTTTCACTTGCCCTTTTGGCACTTTTGCATATAAGAGGATGCCATTTGGATTATGTAATGCACCTGCTACATTTCAACGATGCATGTTAAGCATTTTTTCTGATATGGTTGAACGATTCCTTGAAGTCTTTATAGATGACTTTTCTTTCTTTGGTGATTCATTTGATCAATGTTTACATCATCTAACATTAGTTCTGCAGAGATGTATCGAGAAGAACTTAGTCTTAAATTGGGAGAAGTGTCATTTTATGGTAAAATAAGGTATTGTTCTCAGTCACATCATTTCAAGCAAAGGTATTGAGGTTAACAAAGCCAAGGTGGATCTCATTTCCAATATTTCTCCACCTAAAACAGTCAGAGAAGTAAGATCTTTCATTGGGCATGCTGGTTTTTATACGTTTCATTAAAGATTTTAGCAAAGTTTCTAGACCCTTATGCAATCTACTTGCTAAGGATGTAAATTTTTTCTTTGATGATTCATGTCGTGTGGCATTTGAAAAACTAAAGCAATTATTGACATCATTACCCATCATTCAGCCCCCAAACTGGAGCTTACCATTTGAACTCATGTGTGATGCATCTGATTATGCAGTAGGAGCAGTATTAGGACAAAGAGTTGATCGAATTCCCCATGTTATTTACTATGCTAGTATGACATTCAATGATGCACAGTTGAATTATTCAACTACTGAAAAACAAATGCTAGTAGTAGTGTTTGCATTGGAAAAATTTCAATCTTATCTCATTGGTTGTAAAATAATTGTATTCACGGATCATTCTGCTCTTAAATATCTTCTCACAAAGAAAGACGCAAAAGCTAGACTAATTCGTTGGGTGATACTTTTGTAGGAATTTGACTTGGAATTCAAAGATAAGAAAGGCACAGAAAATGTTGTGGTAGACCATCTCTCTCGTCTCCATTTTGACACAATTACAGAGCCATTAACATTGAATGAGTCATTTCCAGATAAACAATTAATGAGTGTGGAAGTATTACCTTGGTATGCTGATATAGTTAATTATCTTGTTACAGGTTAACTTCCAGAGCATTGGACCAAGCAAGACAAAGCCAAATTTTTTGCAGAAATAAAGAATTTCTTTTGGGATGACCCGTATTTGTTTAAGTATTGTGCATATCAAATTGTTAGACGATGTGTCCCAGAAAATGAAATTCAAAATATCATTTCATTCTGCCATGAACAAGCTTGTGGAGGCCATTTCAGCGCTAAGAAAACAGCGACTAAAGTTTTACAATGTGGTTTCTATTGGCCAACTATATTTCGAGACGCTTACACTTTCGGTTCTTCATGTGATAAGTGTCAACGAATGGGGAGCATTACACGAAGGAACATAATGCCACTAAATCCAATTTTAGTAGTTAAGATTTTTGACGTATGGGGTATCGACTTCATGGGACCCTTTTCCCCTTCTTTTGGCCATCAATACATTTGGTTGCTGTTGACTACGTATCGAAATGGGTAGAAACAATTCAATGTAGAACTAATGATCATAAGGTGGTGATAACATTTTTGAAAAGCAACATTGTTTCACGCTTTTGATTCCCTCGAGCGATAATCAGTGATGGTGGTGCCCACTTTTGTAACAAAGCATTCAAAGCTATTTTGACAAAGTATTCAATCACTCACAAAGTGGCGACCCCATATCATCCGCAAACCAGTAGCCAAGTTGAGATCTCCAATCGAGAAATAAAGCACATATTAGAAAAGACGGTAAGGCCAAACAGAAAAGATTGGTTATTAAGACTTGATGATGCATTATGGGCATATAGAACGGCTTTCAAGACCCCAATTGGGATGTCACCCTACAGGCTAGTGTATGGAAAAACTTGCCACCTTCCTGTAGAACTCGAGCATCATGCATATTAGGCCATCAAGAAATTCAACTTTGACATGCAGCAAGCCAGCTCAGAAAGAAGATTACAGCTGGCAGAACTTAAAGAAATTCGCAATGATGCATACGAAAATGCCAAGATTTACAAGCAACGAATGAAAGTCTTCCATGACAAGCAAATTATGAGAAAATCGTTCACTCCAGGTCAGAAAGTGCTTTTATTCAATTCTCGCTTGCACCTATTCCCAGGTAAGTTACGCTCTCGTTGGTCTGGCCCTTTTATTGTTCACACTGTTTTTCCACATGGGGCAATTGAAATTAAGGACCCAAAGAACGGTGTCACGTTTAAAGTTAATGGTCAAAGATTAAAATCATATCTAGAGTACCAACCACATGGAGAGGACATCGAAATAAATTTGAGTGACCCACCAGATTTGAATTGAGTTTTTTTTTCTTTTCGGTGATTTGATTTTTTTCTTTCTTTTTATTATTCTTTTGCTAATTGAAATTATTTTTGCATAAGTGTGTTTGTTTAACCATTAAGTTTTCTCTTATTATTGTTAATCATGATTACCATAACTAACAGTTCCTCCTGAACATTCTTAAACCACTTCAACGTGTAAAATCTCATCTCAAAAGGTAGATTCGATATTGTAAAACACATCGTATTTGGGCTCGGCAACCACCAGAGTTAGTATCTTTTGTTGAGGATTTAGAAAGCCAACTCAAAGACATTGAGAGAAGTGTCTACAACATCCAGTTGGAGCTTGAGGTAAATTCAATAAGAGGACGATTTTAATTTTCTTTGTGTGTTTTAATTTGTTTTTCGTTTGTGTGCTTTAGTTTGTTACCCCGGTGAAGTGGCGGATAACGGTACTCCGTGACAATCAAGTCGGTTACTTCAGTTTCCCATAATAACTGATATTCTGAGGCGAAGGTATGGACAGAAACGAGATTCTAGCAAAGCTTCACAATCGATTCCTTTCACTTCCTCAGAATGCCCTCCTTACAATCTATAAAGCTCGATCCGAACGCATGCGATTGCTCATGAGAAATAACATACCTACTGATATCCGTTGGTTAATCGAGGCTAAAGTACGATTGGTAGGTGAGTTACCTCCAAAATTTATTGCATACATGCCTGGTTATGGTAAAGGAAATTATGTAAGAAAAACGAAGAGCTCGAAGAATTTCTGTTGCTTGTCATAAATGTGCCAGAATGAAATGTAATAAAAATCCATGTTCTTTAGGAATGGTGTCTGATAACAGAGAAGATAAGATTTAATTCATTAGGGATGGCTTGAATAAGGAGTCATTGGATGATATCCTTTTGTCTCTTGAAACGCATCCCAGTGGATATGTGCAAGGAGCGATTCTCCAGTTATGGCCATTATTCCAGAAAGAGCATACACGATATAGTCTCGGGAATCTGACTATAAACGACCCTGTTTGCCAGTTTATAAGAAAACTGGATAGGAAGCCTATCCTCGACCCATAGAGTGTGTTCAAGCCGTTTCTGAACGTAAAACCAGATGAAGATGTGAGCCACAGTGGCAACTACCTGTAAATATACTTTTACTTCACTGTTATTTTATTTCACTATTATTTTATCTTTTCCATTATTGTCTTTAATAATTTTATTTTATCATTGTTTCTTTTTCTTTTTACTGTTTCCTTTTTAACTCGCGAGCCATGTGCTTTACGCGTTATTTGACACCGACATGCCACCTCATACACAGTTGTGATCCACTGTCACCAAGATTCTTAAATAAGACTTTTTGTTAAGCACTCACAAATTGTTTTTGAGAAATATTCCAATGGCAGCTACTCCTAACAGACAATTCAAGAACATTTGTGTGCTTTCTAGATTTAACTATGGCAAATATAAAGAGTTCGTTGAGGCAGCCGTAAATCTTGGTCGAAGCATAGCAGAGAGAAAATTACACTTGGTGTATGGCGAAGGTAACCGAGGGTTATCAAAATTGGTTTCAAAAGCTGTTTTTGTCAGAGGAAGCCAAGTGTTAGGCATCATCCCAAAAGTCCTAAAACCTTTGGGCAGTTTGTCTGACTCACCGACTGGAGAAGAGTTAGTCGTCTCAGGTATGCAAGAAAGAATAACTGAAATGCTTAATTATGCTGATGCTTTTATTTTCCTTCCAGGAGATCTTGCAACACTAGAGGCACTTATCACACTAGCATCTTGGGCCCATCTGCACATTCACTAGAAACCCATCGGTTTGTTAAATGTTAATAATTTTTATAATGGCTTTATCGCATTTCTTAACCATGCAATAAAAAACTATTTCATTCCTTCCACAGCGAAAAAGCTTTTTATTTGTGCTCACACTGCTAATGAGCTACTTGATATGTTACAAGCTTATAGACCGGAGCCAAACCCATGGACGTTTGTGTTGGAGCATCCAAATAATGACGGTAACAGTAGCCGCAGTAAGAAGTACAAATTAGATTTAACTCTCCGCCTGTAAATATTTTCTTCTGTGTTGCACCACGTAGGTGATGTCTTCTAAACTCTACTTCTTTCCTTTACAACATTGAAGACAATGTTTCGTTCTGGTTGGAGGGAGGGAATAGTCGACAATTGTGGAATCTTGGTTAAGTTTTTACTAATTTTTTTGTTGTAGAAACTAACTGTTGCTAACTTTTTGTGTTTAAGATGGCTGAATATGGAGTGTAGTGACTCTAGAAACACATCTTCATCGTTTGAAAAAAAAAACAACAAAAAAAAATTTAAAAAACAAACAAAAAAAATTCAGACATTTTCTTTTTCTTTATTTAGCTTTGATATTCATTTTCCTTCCTCTTTTTAATTTCTCCTTTATAAATATACATTTTTAAATTTTTAAGTCGGAGATGGCTGAATATGGATGTAGTGCCTCTAGAAACGCATCTTCTTAGTTAAAAAAAAAACAAAAACCGTTTTCTTTTTCTATCATTTTAATTGTAACTTTTCTAATTAGTTTTTTTGCATCGTTTTCACATTTCTGCATGCATATTTTCCTTTCATGTTTAGAATAGGTTGGGGGGTAGGATGTTGTTAAAAAAAATTGTGTGAATTGTTTTAACATTGGATGACATGATTAATTTCAAATTTTAATATTTGTATTATCTTTGGTCTTAAGTGATGTTACGCTATGTTTGCTACTCTACATGTTGATGTCAGAGATAAATATGAGTTGTTTGAAGGAATAAACATGTCATAATAAGTACCAAGTGAGTTTTTGAGCCTATAATTTTTTCTTGGAGAGTAACCCTTTTGGCCATTTTTTATACAGCTTAACAGTTTGTTACTTTATACACGATCTCTAGATTTCTTTTAAGTTGACCCTTTAAAAAAATTGTAAAATAAAAAAAAAAGAAAAAAAAAGAAAAATGTATTGCTACATTTGGAGGCTCATCTAACCAGTAGATATGGAAGATTATTTAGGGCCCTAAAAAATGATGGAAAGGTCATCTTTGATTCGTTTGAGCCTTTCTAGTCATCCTTTTTGTGAAATATCTATAGTTAACCCTTTTGAGCCTTAAAAAAAAAAAAAAAAACCTTTTCTTTGTCAACTTATCATCTTGACCCACTCCGATTTAGAGTATTACCCGATGTCTTATAAGTTCCATCACCTATTTATGTTTGAGAAAAATGTAAATAATTATTTTGTTCAGTGACGTTGTGCCAAATAAAAGCAAAAAAAAAATGTTGTTTAAAAAAAAAAGAAAAAAATAACAATAATAGGTGAAATCCACCTTGCAACTTCCAAAAAAAAAAACAAAACAAAAATCTCTGCATTTTTTCTCAAACATACACTTTGTTTTCCTTATTTCCCCTCATTTGTTAGCCATATCCCTACCCTACGTTACGTCCTAATAAAAGTCCTTCTTGATTTTAGGGAACTATAGTCTGAAGTAGAAACTAGTTATATGGACTAAAAAGATGTAGTGGTGCATAAAAAAAAATAATAATAAATTAGGTTTACTAGCATTTTTATTTGACTTGAGATCGTATTATTTCTAAGCTGAGGGTATATTTCTTTCATCTTGGTGAGAGCATGTGATATCACTTCTTTATTATTTTCTCTCAATTACCATTCATTGGAGTCACTATTTTTATTGGATTTAATTTCTTTGTGAGAGTGTCACTACTTCTAGTGAGATTTTGGGGTTTGACATGTCATTCTTGAAAGTAGCTATGACAAAGTCTACTGGGCTGATTCATGTGGATGGCTGATGTGGGTGTGATGTTTCTTTAAATTTGAGATAATGCTTATACTTTTATTTGATTGTTATCATTAGTCTGATTGAATAAACACGAGTGTTTAAAAAAAATCATTTTGGATTTGAATTTTGTTTTCGCTTTATTTGCTAGGGACTAGCAATAAGCTGGTTGGGGGGTGTGTTGAGTGTTAGAAAATGTATATTTATAAAGGAGAAAATCGTCATTTTACACTTCAAGTTTTACTAACACCCTTACTTTTATATATTTAAACTTCTTGTCATTTAATTATGTGTGTTGTATTATAATTACGTATTTTATGTATTTTAGGGGCATTATAGTCATTTTACAATGAACGAGAGATTAGACGGCAAAACAGACATTACTTTTGTACTCAAGACGGTTGAAAACCTTAGGAGGAGCATAAAATGAAAAATGGCACTGTTCACATATACGTACTATTCACATGTACGGTACTGTTCACGACACTGTTCACATAGACGGATCGATGATGTGGCATTGACCGATGATGTGGCATTGACTGATGAGGTGTCACGATCCTGTTGGACTAAAATTCTTATGCACTGTTGATCGATGACGTGGCAGCATATCAGTGGACCAAAAATCTCGCGTACGGTACATGCATTACACAGGATTATTTTCAACCAAACCGCGTATTGTTGACTGATGACGTGGCACAATCCTGAGCGTCCGAAATATTTTTGATCCGATGGCCATGATTTACTCAATGTATTTATAAAAAGGGGGCTCTCCTCCCCTAATTTGATATCTCTGAATCCATTTTTGGACTCCATTTTCTGTAATTCCTTCTCCATCTTATATTTTCTACGTATTTTAATAAATTCCCTTTTTACCCCTAGTTCAATTATGAGTAGCTAATTTTCTTTCAAGCTTGGGTTGAAGGTGAAGTCTTAACATGTGTCATGGGCTTTATTTGGTAAATTTATTTTCTCTTCCCCTCTAGTTTTTGTGGATGTTTTGACTTTTCGTCGACAAATAATAATAATCTTGTCTAGATACCGCCTTGGTTTCACCGGCTCTCTAGTACAAGATTATTATTATTTGGCACGATAAGCCTTTAGCACCATATTGATTAGAGTGTGGTTTATGAGGTGTGGATTCCCCCCTCATGATTTAATTGGCATTAATAAGGAATATTTAGCCCATGGTGCATGTTGATACGGATCCAGATACCCAAGTACGTCATTTCAATAGATTTCTCTTCAATTTATTCTCGCCATGTTAATTCCAATTTTAGGATAATCTAAGTCACTTTCACCACAAATCCAACCACCCTCATACAAAATTAATTCTACATATAATTAAAATCCACCTCCTCGTGGGATCGACACTCGTCACCATTTATCTATACTACAATAGATTCGTGCACTTGCGAGTTCAATAAAATTTGCACAACAGCTACAATAGCAATTTTCATTAAATAACTTTACACATGTACAATTACTCGCTTGCAAGACTCATTCAAGGGCAAATGTAGCACTTTTTTAAACATAATTATCAAAATGTAACCCATCTAATACAATTTTTTAACAAATAGCGAATTCGTATCATTTGTTGTGAAAGATGTAACAAGACCTTGTTTGTTTGCCAAGAAAATGAGGGGAAAAAAGTCTTTAACTTATCCTTTGCAACCTAAAATTTCTCTTTGCATTTTGGTAAGAGAATAAAAGAGTATGATTAATTGATAACCTGGTGACTGGTGGCTAAGCCAAGACTAGGCAGTAGTGACAGCCGAGCTGGTGAGATAGCTCTAGGTAGTGTGGTTTGGTTTGCCATAATTATTTAGTGTTTCAAAGTTTTGTAAATTTAATATTTTAGTATTTATTTCCCCATAGTTTTTTTTAAAGTATGTGAAAGAATCCATAAATTCAAAGCATACAATTCCATCAGAGAGCGAAGTTAAAAATTTACTAATTAAGGATCTGTTGTTGCATTTGGGTTGTTTAGAATATTGGAATGTTTCTCATTTTGGGTTAATTAAAGATAGCAAATGGCTAGATGGCACATGGCACAACATGGGCACAAGCATGAGCATGGCACGAGTACGTTTTGGTAGGGTACGCAGCACGGTATGTCATGCACATGGGCTGAGGTGGGATGGACTGAAAATTTTAGACATGTCAGCCTTAAAAGCACGACACGTGAAAATGCCTGAAATAAGCATGTTTCACTTTTTAATCAAAGTTTATTAAATTCATTTACAAATAACTTGAAGTTGAATTTTTTAATATATTTTATTAGCATAAATTTATTAAATTCATTTAGTTCTTAACTTCAAAAAATTTCTAATTGTTTTATGTTTATAATTCATTAAACGAACAAATGATACCATAATTTTAATAAAAAAAATTAAAATATCATGACTTTATAAAATGTATGTATTAATATTTTATAAAATGTATGTATTAATGTTATTAGGGAAAATATCACTCGTATACCCTTAAATGATAGTTGTATCAAATGTATTACAACACTTTTAACATGTATCACTCGTACACCCTAAGTTGTCAAAATGTGTCTGTCGTCCACCAAACTATTAGTTGCCGTTTGTAAGCACTAACATCATAAGGGTAATTTAGTCTTTTAAGATGGAAGAAACTTTGATTAAAAAACGACATGTGATCCCATTTACATAGTAAACAATGACATGTCATATGATATATACTGACAAAAAATGATTGTCATCCCATTTATTGGAAGATGATGTCATATATCACTAAAAAAAAAAACTACTCAACAACAGAATCTACTCCTCCAAAATTCTTGAATTTTTAAAGATATACTCCTCCAAGCTTCAACTGAAATTTTTTATGGTATATATAATATGTATAATTGTAAATAATATGTTGTTAATAATTTTTTATGGTATAATATGAATGATTTTTTATGGATAATTGTTAATAATATGTACCATTAATAATTCATATTTTTTAAATAAAAAATGTATTGTTAATAAAAAAATTAAAAAATTGTGTATTGAAAATTTACGTTAATTTTTTTGGACAAATCTGTCTTTTTACCTTATTTTGAGTTTCAAGGGCAAAATAGTCAATTTATCACAATTCTGTTAACTTTCTAACGGCAGCTAACAGTTTGGTGGACGGCAGACACATTTTGTCAACTTAAGGTATACGAGTGATACATGTTGAAAGTGTTGTAGTACGTTTCATACAAGTGTCATTTAAAGGTATACGAGTGATATTTTCCCATGTTATTATTAACTAAGATCTATGACTCTAGTAAGTCTAAATTAATAATTAAGTTAATCTTTTAAAAAAATTTATTATTATTGTTGTTGTTGCTTCTCCTGCTATTGTTAAATATTAAAAAAGAACTTTAATATTGTAAGGTCTAACTTAGGAGTTAGTAGTACATTATCTTACTATTATTAGTTTATTATTATTGAATATGGACTTAGGTTTTGAAATTTTGATTATATTGGATTTGACTAAAGGCACATGAACCCAAAAAAACTATATGTTCTTGAAAAAAATACGCCAACAGCTTGGCATGCCTTTTTTAAAAAAATAAAAAAAGTAAAAAAATATTGTCGTGCTTTTTTCTTAGGCACGGTCCACAACACGACATGTATGCTAGGCCGGGCCTAAGCAAAAAATAATAATAATTAGGCACGCACGACATGGCACAGAGTACATGGTAGGCATGGCATGCATGAGCACGAACCTACATAGGCCATCATTGCCAGCCCGGCCCAACCCGACTCGTTGGCCCTCTTTAGGGTTAATTGGGAATTTTTTCTTTTTTTCTCTTTTTGAAGTGTTGATATCTAAATAATTTTGGTAGATCACATGGGTGTGGAACCCATAAAATAAATGTTGAGTAGTGTGATGTGCTTGTCCTACACAAAGTTTTCTCCTGTTTAGGTTAGATTAAGTATTTTATTTTAATTCAAATTTGCTATCGATTTCAATACTATTTTTACTTGAAATTTAGTATTAGATTAAATATCAAAATTTTAATTCAATGATTTAAACATAAAAAATTAAATCATTTACAATAATATTGAATATAAATATTAAATCCAACAATTAGAAGCATAATTTAAATAATTATTTTAGTTTTATTAAATCAAATTTAAAAGTCAATTATAACTAACAAAAGGTAATATTATATGTATAATCTGATTAGTCCAATCAAATCTAGGGACAATTTGGAATTGCGGTTCCTGACTAAGTAAGCAGCTTTTTTTGTGCGGATGCAATAAGCTATTGATTAAAAAAGTAACTTAAAGTTGTTAGTCTAAAGGGCTACACATAATGTAATTTTGATGATAACAAACATGTGTCTTAAGTGACTTAATAAATATTGTATTTCACATTTTTACTAGTTTTTTAAGGGTAATATTTATGTAAGTGAATTAAGTGAAATTAAGCTCAAGACATTAAATGGACAACGGCGAAATAAAGAATAAAGTTTAGAGCTCGACAAATTATTGTAAAGCCAATATGATTTAATTGATGCATGATTTAACATTTGAGAAACTTAAGAGTTTATTTAAATAATTACTTTTCATAAACTAAAAGGTTTTATATTTATAAGATAAAGTATTTTGTGGATTTGAATAATTTGAACTAAAATGAAAAGTTTTGCAATCTTTGAATTTAATAAGAATTATTTGGAAATTCTGAATTTGGACCTATTTGCAAACAATTGAATTATTTTGGGCCATACTATAATTTATGATAGTTTGAGGACCCGAATGTAATCCAAACATTTGAAATTCAAAATTGGACAGAAAGTGAACGGATAACCGCCTAAGGCTATGGCTAGCCGCCTGAGGAAATTCTCATATTTTCAAATTTTAGACTAAAGTGAAAGATTTTGAGAATTTTGAAAAATATGGGTATTATGCTAAATTTTGAAAAGGACCATTTTTAAAAATACTATTATATTTGGTGTCATATCATAATTTTAGAAAGTCTTGACAATCACAAGCATTATTTGAAAATTCTAAAATTGGACCTGTTTGTAAAGTTTTATGACATTTTTGGTCATAATTTAATTACAGAAAGTTTTGGGTAAAAAATAATTTTCTGAACAGTATTACTGTAGCAAAATTCAAATTTAACGGTAACATCAGTGTTCTGGGCAGCTAGGCGGCTAATTGCTTGGTAGTGGGAATTTACCAATAACGGCTAATTTTCGGACTTTAACTATAAATACCCAACTCCAACTTCATTTTAGAGACTTTTGCATGCATAAATAAGTGCATAAATCATATATTGAGCTTTCATTTCGTAAACCATCTTATATTGAATCATCTTTGTGCTATTATTTGTAGATTCACTCTAAAAGCGAGTTGTTTATTGTATTCTTCATTTTTCATATCAAATTTGAGAGTACAAAAGTGTGAGAAACACTTGTGTGAAGAGATTAGGAGATAATCTCTTGGTTGTGAAGGTTTATTGACACCTTAGAAGTCAATTGTAACGAATTTGAAGCCTTAGGTGGCTTGGATAGTGAAATCCTCGAGCTTGGTTGGCTTGGAGGCGTGGACGTAGGCAGGGATTGCCAAACCACGTAAAAATCATTGTGTTTGTTTTCTCTTCCCTTACTATTTTATTATTGTGCTATATTGAATTTATTGTTTTCAATTTCATCAAAGTGTTAAATTGAATTGTTGTGCGAATTGTTTAGCATATTATTTAAAATCCCAATTCACCCCCCTCTTGGGTTGCATAACTTGCATTTCAAAAGTTTAGTAGACTGTGTTATTATGGTTGCTTTAAGCTTGAGAAGCAGTATACGTGCGTTTAGTAAATTTTATTACAATTGTACTATTTTATTAGATAATGACTAAAATATTACCTTTTATTTTTTTGGAGTACGTTTAATAATGTTTAGATATACCTTTTTCTTTTTAAAACACATAAAATGAAAAAAAACTCAATTAAATAAAATTTAATGAACTTCATCATTTGTTCCATAAAATATGATAAAATTTCATATTAATACGTAATCCAAATAAAATAAAAAAGTAATACGCATTACATTCACAATAAGCTTATTGCTATAAACACTTTGACTATAGAAAAATATAAATAGATTGAACATTAAAAGCCATGGTTATGAAGTTGATTTTAAAAAGTTATGACTAACTTTCAAGTGAAATTGTCATAATTCAAAAAACAAATTATGTAATCATATGCAAGTATTATTGAATCTTATAATAGAAAATGAAAGTAAAATATAAAAAAATAGGAACTTAATATACCAAATCTTTGATACTGGAGAGGATATACAATAGTTTTGGTGGTAATTTGATTGTAATATGATGTCTAATGGCTTATATACTAAGATATATGGAAAAATAAGACATAATTAGTTTTTAAAATATTAAGGTTATAATAAGATCTTCAAAAAAGTGTGGTAGCATATTTTATAAGCTACTTATAAAAAGCAACCCCTTACTTGCTTTTAAAAGTTACTATCAAAATGAAGAAAATTATGAAATAAGCAGCTTTTACAAAATTTATCAAATTCTATTTTTGTCATA
Source organism: Citrus sinensis (assembly GCF_022201045.2). NCBI lineage: Eukaryota > Viridiplantae > Streptophyta > Magnoliopsida > Sapindales > Rutaceae > Citrus > Citrus sinensis. The sequence goes on from NC_068560.1 coordinate 18,246,275, forward strand.
TATTATGCAATGAGCCCTAGTCTCGTTGTACCTTCCGGATGTAGCCTAACTGTAAAGTGGCAACACATGTCCCAATTCAATTAGTCAACACTACCACATCAGCCCGTGGCTTTGTGGTGCTAACACTAGGGAACACTTTCGCACACGGTGATAGCATCAACATTAGTGTTGAGTGCATGACCCTTAAACCCTACCTTCAAATCCAAGCAAGTATGAATAAGATTGCAGATTCCATCCATCCCACAAATTGGGTCTTAATTTCCTCTAAATTGCCATCCCTCCATTTCACCGCTCACTGCAACCTTTTGAATAGGTCCTACTATTCAAATAAATATTGGAGTCCAACAAAAAAAGCATATTTTATAGAAATATTTTTAATGAACGAGGGGTATAATGTAAATGTTAAATAATTGGGCTCAGGACCTATGCATCTAAATGGAGGCCCGAGTCCACAAATCTGCAAATATAGGAGAACTTTTCTCTCTAGACTCTTCCCGCTACTTTCTTCGAATCCAAGCAGCAGCAGGTGATCCGTCGGACCAGCTCAAACGTGTGAAGTAATGTTGTGATTATCATGTTAAGTTTACTAAAAAGGATACTCCAGAAATTCTATGGAAAAGATAAAAATATTTTCACGCATGCCTTTTTTAGTATTGAAGTTTTTTTTAAAATTGATGTTGAATAGTTGTAACTTGTAAAGCACAGCATTAAAGTGTTTGGTAAATATTTATTATTATAACTTAGAAGCTAAAATCATTTGACTCTACTATTTTATAATGAAAAACCTATAATATTCATATTATTTTTTCAAAATTATTATTTAAAAGTCATATTTATTATACGCTATCAACTTTTATTTTATAGTTAAAGTATCTTAATACCAAACAATACTTAAATTCAGAATGGTAATTGATTTCTAGGTTATTATATACTTCAATACTCAATAAGTGTATCTAAGAAATATTAAACTCAATCAGTACTTGTTATCATGTGCACTTCAAATTTTTTTTTAACCTAGTTCATTAAGTAAAATACTAATGTTGAATCAGTTGTTTGACAATTCAATGTATATATAAAACTTAGCTCTAAAGGCATCGCCTATTGATTTTTAAGTAGTTTTATTTGCTTGGCCATCCTCATTTCAATCTTGGAGGAAATAAAGGGACTAAAAATAAATTAGGACTTTGTCCATCCCCTTTCCTTTAAAAAAAAAAAGAAGAGAAAAAAGAAAAGAGTAATATATCTTAAAATTAATTGCTTGCTTCCAATCACATAAATCAACAAAATCTCCAAATCTCCAATTATAGCCGCTCTTGACATTTTTGAATGGATATATTTGGTAGAAGAATTTGAATGACACATACGATATATTTGATCAATGCATATCTTTAAAATGAAAAAGCAAATCCTTAGGATATGAAAAACGAATTAAAGATTAACAACATGCCATATATTTCTAGATATTTATAACCATTTTTAAAACTATGAATATCGATCACCTCATGGCATATATACTTGTATCTCTTTCTTATTCCACCAACCTAAAAAAAAAATGGAGAAAATTTATCAACTTAGATTAGCTTGCTTGGTTGTTCTTCTCTTTGTTGCTTCTTCTGGTATATATTTTAATCTCCTTTTCTTTGTCTTATTTATTTTATTTTTCTATATATTACTGTGTGCATTTGAACAAATTGAAAATCCCATCTTTAATTTAGTCCTCAGAACTCATGAAATCAAATCAAATTTAATTTATTTAGGTTTATCCAAAGCTTGCGTAGACGATGCTGATTGCGCAGATCAATGTGAATTTGGTAAAGGCCATTGCGACAGAGAAGGACATTGTGAGTGCCCGGGAGGAAAGTTTGCAGAAAAATTCGCTCCTGGTCATCACTCCAAGAAGCAAGAATAATTAAAATGTATTTGATGAAAATATGTTGAATATCAACATGTCTTAATAAAGAATTACTAATTTCAACGTTTGCATTAAACTTTTTAAAAATATTTTTGTTGATTTTTGCATTTCATTTTTTGATTGAGTGAAAGAAGAGACTGGGAGAGAGTTATCCAATTGCAACTAAATTAATAAAGTAAATAGTAGTAGTGATTCTTTTCTTTTAAAAATATTATAAAAGTCCGTTTAAATATTAAGAAATAATTTAGGTTGATTCATCAATATGATTGGTCTTTTGGCTGTTTATTTTCACTTTCCACCTCTCTTTTCTTTTCAATATCTTAACACGTGCTATTTCACAAGAACCTTTGTGATATGAGTGTCAAGACAATACAAAAGATTTTATTTTACTATTTTGGATTATCAAACTTGTATATATTACGCACTATGATGAATTTTTTATGGAGCATATCAGCATATCTGTATATCACATAAATGTTAAATTTTACTAATGATAAGTATTGACACTCTACCCAGCAAAATTATCAAATAAAAACTAATACATCCATAGAAATTCACCGTAAAAAATAAAAAGAAAAGTTGTTTTCTCCATTCCTAAAATATTAAATTAGTTTGAAAATAATTCACCATGAAACTATATATAAAAGCTTTGATATTTCACTTATAAATTAGTAAAAAAAAAAAATAAATAGAATGCATTTGAAATTAGGATTTGTAAGGTGAATAGAGATTATATGGTGTCTAACAACTTTATTTAATTAAAATCTGCCATTCTGCCATAAAAAATTCACCCTAGACCAAAAAAAAAAAAAAGGAAAAACTTATTTTCTTCAATCCTAAAATCTTAAATTAATTTGAAAATAATCCATGAAATACAGATAAAAAGCCTAGAGATTTCTCTTACAAATTAATAAAACAATTAACATGCATTTGAAATTAGGATTTGTAAGGGGAATAGAGATTATATGTTGTGTAACAAGTTTTTTAAAGAATTAAATTTACATGAAGGTTTACTTGCTTATGATTATCATGTTGATTTCATAGCGAGCATTCACATTGGGGACAAGTATCATAGATGAGTAGATGTTTATAGAACATTTACCAGTCTCTAAAATAATAATAATAAACAAGGCAGAACCATAAGAAAATAAACACAAGCACTTACATATGTCTATGTCAACAAATACAACTGTCTACTACAAATAAATACTATGTTTAGGAGCAGATATGACATAGGTTCATCATATGGTGGCAAATTTCTTTATAACGTAAGTGGCTAAAGATAAAAGTTATCTGGACACAAGTTAAATATGGACTTGAGGAATTTCTACTTCAATTAAAAAAAAAAAAAGACAGTCAAATTTTTTTTCACATTATCTTGCAATGAACGAATTATACATTTAATAAATATTGCATAATTGGCAATTTAAACAATATATAAAATATACCCGTACCAAAAATTATACTTTTTTTTTAAAAAAAAAGTGACAAATTAGTGTTTTAATATTTGTTAGTAATTGGAACAATAACACTCCTTAAAAATTGTAAAACAAGTAAAGGAGATAAGTTTAAAATATGTGCCGGTCAAAGTAATTAAGAGAAGAACAACAAAGCAAGCCAATTTAAGTTGAGAAGTTTTCTTCGTTCTTTCAAGTTAAAATAAGGTATCCATGATAAGCACACAAGCTATACGAGGTATTGCTGCATATGAATTCAATATTGGCAGGAGGCTTGAATTGAAGAGTCTAGGAGCATCGCTAGATCAAACGGCTGAGATTCAAGAAACAAGATGGAGGTTAAGACTGTGCAGTAAATAAAGATAACAGTACAATAACTATTCTTATCCATATTGTATGTATTCACCATTTAATCTAGGCCATTGATCTTGTGATGTTACAGCTATAAACATAGTACAATAACTTTGTGTAAATATGGAATGATCACAGGAATAAAATCAAGTTGGTTACATCACTTTCAGTGCATTGCTTTCTTTCATTTTCTCAGCATAATAGCCGTATAATTAAGTAGACTTTTACTTAGTATCAGAGCACTGAATCCAGAAATGGAGGTGACTCATGATCCTGGTTCAATTGAGCAGGTTGTGCCTATTGAACAAGCACTTGAAGCACCAGCAAGTACACAAGAAGAATCGTCTTCAACCACTGCGCACAGCCCATTGAACTTTTCACTTTCAGTACCCACAAAACTTGATAGAACTATGTCATCTGGATGATCTAGGTCATGCCTGCTATATATAGCGATGGTCTGTAACACCTCGTTGATGACTCACTAGACATACCACCTAAATACACCAGCGGTGTTGAAGATGATGGCTGCTAGTCCTCGAGCAAAACTAAAACTAAAACTAAAAAAAATAAAAATAATGAAACAAAAAGTAAATCCTAACTAAACTACTTTCGCAGGTAATCGCGATTGCATTTAGCGTATGCAACAAGCCTTTAAACCCCTAGGTGGCCCTAGTGGACGAGTTGTAGTCTCGTGAGGGCTTCAGTGATGATACCCACAAACATCATTTAAAAAATAATAATAAAAAAAAATTAAATTAAATCAAAAGAATGAAAAACTTTAAATAAACCATGAAAAATAGCCTCAAAGATTGTAAAAATTATATAGCTCAAAGAAAATTTTAAATATTAGCAAAGTTCTAACTTTAATTCAATAGTCAATCCCACCTCTCTTTTGATTCTTGTAGTGTGTGTGTGAAATCAATTCAATCAAATCCATTCCCAAAATCCTCAACATCAACAGTCTTCGCCTCAAACAAAGAACAGAGTAGGTCAAACTAATCTTATCATCTTGATCTCCAATTTTTTTTCTCTCACGGGCTTTTATGTGCATTTTCTTTTGATTTTTTTTTTTCAGCACATGCACTTGATTTTTTTTTTCTTCTCTTTTTTTTTTTCCAACCATAGTCAGGAGCTTTCACTCTACCCCTTAAGGTAGCCTTCTTCTCATGGTAGATTATCATCTACATACTTGTGGTACATATGCCCAAATTACTCAAGGATAGCTTCACTCTTAAGGGTTTTAGGTAGCTATTTCTGACTTTGGTGCCCGTGTATACTATTTTGTATTGTGGAGATAAGAATCAAGACAAACAGTCATTTACTCTATCTAAAATTCTCAACTCAGGCTGCATCAATATCAAATTTCAAGTAAAAATTACGAAAGAATTGATATTAGTGCTCATGGTTTAAAGAATTTCAATCAAGAGGAACTAACACAAGAATCAAGTATAAACTAAGACAATATTCAACCCTTTCTAAAAACCATATTCATTGTCAATCAAATTCTTATCATTGGCTTTTCACATAAAAACAAAAAACAACAACTTTTTTTTTGAATTTTTGAATTTTTTTTTGGTTTTTTTTTTAACAAACAAAGCACACACTATTCCCACCCCCCAAACTTATTTGGAACATTGTCCTCAATGTTTCACAAACAAAAGATATGCATGCAAACAAATGAAAGAAAAATAATAATAATAATAATAATAATAATAATAATAATAATAACAACATAAATAATAAAAAGAAAGTTGGAGAGATCACACCTGGATGGGCTGAGAAAGCTTAAAACAAAATGACAACTAAAAGAAAACGTTAGAAGAAATATAAATAAAAATAAATAAAAAAAATCCTACTAACTAACTAATTAATGTAAACAACAAATCAACCAGGATCAATAAGAATGTGGTGAAAACCAAAGCAATTATATAGAAAATGCCAGAAAACATAATTGACTAAGCACTGGAGCATTTTATCTAAAAAATGATGATGGTAATGAAACTCCTCAATATCGCACTGCCTTGATCTCTTCTGTTCCATGCTTTCCTCAGAGTTATCTGAAGTGGTATAAAAATCTAATAATTTAAGCACTTTAGATCTTACCACCTTTTTCATGTCAGAATGTGACCTATGTTGCACGTTTTTAGGAAGTAACTCCAACTTGAATGGTTCAATTTTCTCTTTAGGAGGAAGTGGCTCAATCTTTTCTTTCCACTTAATTAGATCTATGATAAGAGTTGAATCAAGTAAAACATTAACTTCTCCAATACCATTGTCAACATCAACAGAGAAATCAGAGTTAGTTGTGCATGGTATTAATGGATTGTCACAGTGGTTAGAAATAAGTGAGTCATCAATTGATGCTTCTATCATATCTACTTCAACAACTTCATCATCTTCTTGTGCCTGCTTAGGAACATTAAAAATGTTTAATTCCATGGTCATGTTACCAAAAGACAATTGCATGTTTCCAGTCCTGCAACTAATATGAGCATCAGTTGTAGCTAAGAAAGGACGACCTAGAATAACTGGGGTGTGTTTCTTCGGATCTGGTACATGCTGAGTATCAATAACAATAAAATCAACAGGATAATAAAATTTATCAATCTGTATCAACACATCCTCTATAATACCACGAGGTATTTTTATTGACCTATCAGCAAGTTGCAATACAATGAAAGTTGGCTTTAATTCCCCTAGTCCAAGTTGCATGTAAACAGAATAAGGCAAGAGATTAACACTAGCACCCAAATCCAATAATGCTTTATCAAAACATTAGTTTCCTATAACACATGAGATAGTAGGAGAACCAGGATCCTTAAATTTTGGTGGCATTTTACATTGAAGTAAATTGCTAGTTTGTTCAGTTAAAAACGCCTTTTTAGTGACATGTAAATTTCTCTTTTTAGTGCATAAATCTTTTAAAAACTTGGCATATGAAGGAACTTGCTTAATGGCATCGAGTAAAGGGATGTTTATACTTACCTGTTTGAAGATTTCCATAATCTCACCTGTTGAAGTCCCTTTCTTTACCTTTGTTAACCTTTGAGGAAAAGGAGCCTTGGGAATGTAAGCTGGCGGGTCACTCTCTTCAGGATCATTTGGTGATGAATTTTGTGATGGAACTGGATCTGAAGAAGCAGGCTTAGATATCTTCCTTGTTTGAACCTCCACCTTGTTGTCAAATAACTTTCCTCTTCTCAAGGTCATAACAGATTTTGCTTCTTCATGCTGATGGCTTGAACTCAATTCAACTTCATGTACTCCTTTAGGATTGGGAATTGGTTGACTTGGGAATTTTCCTTTTTCTCTCTCCGCTACAGTAGTTGCTAATTGACCCAATTGATGTTCAAGCTTCAGAATAGCTTGAGTATTTGACTGAAAAGCTTGTTGGGTTGACTGAATGAAACTTTGAAGTGTATCCTCTAAAGAAGGCTTTCTTTGTTGGGGTGCAACAAATTGAGACATAGGTTGTTGGGCAGGAGGATATACTTGATTATGAGGGACAAATTGTTGATTGGGCATGTTAAATTGTTGTCCTCCTTGGTTTGACAAAGGCTGATTTTGTTTCCAAGAAAAATTAGGGTGATTCCTCCAATTAGGATTATATGTGGGTGAATATGGATTATTAGGGGTTTTCTCATATGATTGTAAGGCATGTACCTGCTCAGAATAAGCCTCTTGATAGACTGGTAATGATGGACAATTCTGTGCTGTATGAGACAAGTTAGAACAAATAGCACAAACCTCATTAGCTACACTAGGATGATGATTCATGGATTGGTTCAGAGCTAAGGCATCCACTTTCCTAGAAAGTGTAGCTAGAGTGGCTTTCACATCAAAGTCATCCTTAACTTCGTATAGACCCTTTCTAGAAACTTGAGATAATTTTTTCCTTTGATTTGAAAAATCCCACTGTTGAGAATTTTCAGAAAGTGAATTAAAGAAATCTCATGCAGCCCCTTCATGTAGGTTCAAAAATCTCCCACCATTCATAGACTCTACCATATGACGATTCGACATGGTTAAACCGTTATAAAAGCATTGTATAAGTCTCCATTTCTCAAAACCATGGTGGGGGCACTTAAGGAGTAAATCATTGAATCTTTCCCAACACTCGTAAAATTGCTCACCCTCTCTTTGATAAAAATCACTTATCTCTCTCCTAAGGGCATTTGTTTTAGACATAGGGAAAAACTTGGTGAGAAACTTATTACTCAATTCATCCCATGTACTAATAGACCCAGCAGGAAGTGAATTCAACCAAGCTTTTGCTTTGTCTTTTAATGAGAAAGGGAACATACGAAGCCTAATTGACTCATCATTAAAATTTTGAAAACGGAATGTAGAGCATATGTCAAGAAATTCCTTAATGTGCAAATATGGATCCTCTCTCTCTAACCCATGGAAAGATGGTAAAAGTTGAATGACAGAGGGCTTGAGTTCAAAGTGTGTTGCTGTGGTTTGTGGCAACACAATACAAGATGGTTGGTTGGCTACAAGTGGTGAAAAATATTCTCTAAGGGTTTTCTCTGCTTGCACTGGTGGAAGTATTGGCAATAGTCTATTTGGGTCATCCATCACTTCTAAAGAACTAGTTTGACTACTATCAATTTTCGACTCTCTTTTAACCAAACGATTTGTTAAATCACGTTCCCAAACACTCATAAACTAACTAGACAAGGAAAGAAAGAAAAACAAAATAAAATAAAACAAATCAACAATAATAAAAAATAAATAAAAGAAATCAAACAACCAAACAATGAATTTAAAGACAAATAAATTTTTTTTGTGTTTTTTTTTTATTAAAAAAAATATAAAAGACAATCTAAATTATAACTAGTGGAAGAATCAAATCAACCTAGATTAAACTGACTTTCTAGCACAATCCCCGGCAACGGCGCCAAAAACTTGTTGTGAAAATTTTAATGTACTCGCAAGCGCACGAATCTAGAGATAGAATAGTGGTAACGAGGTCGATCCCACAGGGATTGTTATAAATTGAAAAGTCTAATTTAAATCTAAAATTAATATTAATTCTAACCTAGTTGAGCAAATTGAGTTTTTAAGAAAATTAAACCAATTAAACTAAAGAAGCAATTAAAATAAAGGAGAATTCAATAAGATAAGAATTACCAAGGTTTCAGAATCCACCACTATTCAACTAGTAATTATCTAATTATTAATTAATCCCCAATTTTAGAGTGACAACTCGAAATCAATCTATGTCATCTCATGAATATAACAATTAAGCCCAAGTAATTAAATCTAATGTAGGTTCTTTTCTGCTTAATAATATGACATCTAAGAATCTCATGTAAACATATTGAATAACAAAGAGTCAAAGTTTCCTAAGCACTCCATGTAAACAATTTAATGAAAGACATAAAATCAAAGATAATCATGTATAAACTTTATAGATCCAAGCATAGAATTAATCGAATATTAATCTTAACAATCAATAATGCATGACAGAATTGATGAAACGATTTTATTAACATCCAATTAATCATGTGAAATAAAAACTATAATCATCAAAGAACATATATAAGGAATTAATTAAATAAAAAGATAATTATTTTATTGAATAGAGTTTCATCCTTAACCTCAGTGTAAGAAAATTAGTTAGACATACTTGAATTGAGAGCAACAAAAGAAATAAAATCAGCCATGAGAAGCCGAAATATTGCTGCTGCGGATTGCTCTCTTCCAAAGCCGAATTCTCCTCCACTGGCGGCTACCCTCTCCAAAAGCCAAGAGCTTAGCTTTCTTATATAACCTTTAAAATGGGCCCCACCTTGTCAATCCTAAAGCCAAAAGGATTTGGCCTTTTATTTTTCTTTACTCTCACTCACGTGCTCATCAATTAAGCTTGTACTAGGATTTCCTTTTTCCAATTGTAAAAGCCAAGTGGGGTCCCTTCTTAAAGCTAAAATCAATTTCTCTCTTTTGTCCGCATGTGCATGATGAATTTACTTGTTGAATTCGGTTCCTTGGCTTGATTTCCACATGCATGTATGTCTAATTCCTTCCAAAAATCAATTAATCTTTAATGCTTACAAATTGAACTCCTTTATGCTCTTTTTATCCATAATCTCCAATTCATTCCCTATTCAATAAAATAATTCAATTAATTAAAAATAATAAATAAATATAACTAACAATTATTTAATTAATGGTAAAATATGTATGTATTATATGCTCATCAATGGCACAATCAAAACAACACCAAACTCTGCCCTTTTAATATGGCGTAGACACGACCAACTGTTACTCAGTTGGCTCCACTCTACAATCACAGATAGCATTATATGTGCTGTGACCTACTTTTTAAATTTCTCTTGAGCTGTGGACAGTGCGGAGAGAATATACGCCTCACAGTCGATGGCAAGATCAATAGTTCTCAGAATGCAACTACATGGCACAAGAAAAAAGAAAATGCCAATTAGTGAATACTGCGCCAAGATGAGAATTCTAGTGATAGAACTTGCAATTGTAGGAAAGATTGTGTTAAATGAAGATCTTTATCACCATACCATTATAGACTTCACAGAAACTATGAGTTTGTGGGGGTAAGCTTAACTTCAAGGCTTCAAGACATCTCGTTTGAAGAACTCTACTCAATCCTTCTAAGTTATGAAGTAAGACTTGAACAACAAGCCACTGTTGAAGCACGAGCTGCTTTGAGGCAAAAGTGGCTCTGAAACATAACAAGTGTGCGATGAATGCAAGGAGAAATGATCTTGGAAGAGGTCAGAACCCAAACCAAGGGCATGGCAACACTCTTGAAAACAGGGAAATTACAACAGCTCAAGAGGAAGGGGTAGAGGCAGAAATAGAGGAAGAAAAAAATTAACCTATAAGTCTGATGTCACATGTCAGGTTTGCTTCAAGTTTGGCCACAGGGCTGATGAATGTTGGCATAGACATGAAGAAGATTTTATGCCCAAAAAAAAAACCAATAGTACTAGAGAGCTGCCTTTGTTGCTGTAAATGAACATTCAAGACAGTGCCACAGACCGTGTGATCATTAATGACATCAGAAATGTGAACAAAAACCTGAAAACAATGGTAATTCCTTTCTCCCAGTTAGAAATGGACGCAAATTAAAATTTCACACACTGGCACAACGTCATTTCCTGTTTTTGATGGTATGAAAATAGGTTTTATAAAATTCAAAGATTTTCTTTTTGTGCCTGACAAATACTGCATTGTTAAGGACAATCATGGAGGATTGTTTTTGGTCAATGGTATTGATGAGAAGAAAGTAGAAAGGCTACTATAAAGTCTCTTTTATGTTTTAGTATTTGTTTGCAAAAATAAAAGAATCAAGTGATGTAGAGCTTCATTCTGAGTCATTGATGTCTAACAGTATGGAGTCTGCAGAGTCCGCTGAGTCCAATAAAAGATAAATTTAGTGTGAAAACAATTAGACTTATTACATCGAAGATTAGGAGTCCTAGTGATGTTGTACTAAAAAAAAATGTGTCAAATTGTAGCACATCTTAGTTATAAATAAAAATGCTTCAATCTTTTTCTGTTCAACTTGTCAATATACAAAGAACTATGAACTCAAGCACTAAAGCTCTTAGACCAAAAAACATGCACCTTTAGAATAATTACTTGCTGATACTTGGGGATCGGGATCCTTCATATCAGGAAAAGGATAAAGATACTGCTTAAGCTTTGTACATGATATTCAAGATATACTTGGATTTTCCCACTCAGCCAAATAAAAAACAACAAGGACCATAATAAATTTTATAACTCACATAGAAAGGACCCAAGAAAAAAGAATAAAATGCATACAAAGTGATTGGGGGGTGAGTTTAGACCTCTTAAAGGTTATTTGAAAAGAAAAGGAATAATTTTTAGGCACTCATGTCCTTACATGTCAACATAAAATGGAAAAGTGGAAAGAAAACACAGGCGTATTATAGAAGAGAACCATTTGTTCAGAACCAAGCCACATCCAATGAAGAAGAGAACTCACCAAGGTAAGACCTGAACATGCCAAATCAAACACATAATCCATCTTTTACTGATACATATGCACCAGAACTGATTGAGAGTTCCCAAAGCACAACTTCAAGTAACCAACCAGATTATAATAAAACCTAGAATCATAGCAACCACTAGAAATTCAACCTGAACAAACACTTTCCCCATGGTGACAGGATCCAAGTCTGAAATATTTAAACCTAAGATTTACCTGGCACATAAGGAACTTCAGGGTGTTAAAGAAGCTCATTGTGCAGAAAAGAGGAAGCTGCTTAAGCTAAGGAAAACCAGCAAGCTGGTGACGTCAGATGATTATCAGCAGAATGACAGCTCAGCTGCCACCTCAGCTTAAGTAGTTAAGAGTCTGTTATGTTTACTCTGTATATTGAGCTGTAGTTGTGCATGTGTAGATTCTTCTGAATCAGTTAGTCATTAGCTATAGTAATGCTTAAGCATTGAGTATAAATAAGATGTAATCATAACATTTCTGATTAAGAAAAATAAATACAAGTATTCTGGAAAGTCCTCTGAAAATTTTTCTGAGATATTTTCTCAGCAACCAAACAACAAATTTTTTAGTTTCTTTCGCAGGGGGTTGAGAACCTACCAAAAAACACAGAAAATGCATTGGCTAGTGAGGTGTAGAGAAGAGCAATAGAGGAACGATATAATGACCAACAACACATGAAAGCTTGTAGAACGAGGCACAAGCAAGAAAGTGATTGGAAACAAATGGGTTTATAAAGTAAAGTACAACCCAAATGGGACTGTATCGAGATATAAGACAAGGATGATTGCAAAAGAATATCATCAGAAGGAAGGAATAGACTACACTGACACCTTCAGCCCTATGGCAAAATCATTAATAGTGAAGATCATCTTGAGTCTTGCGGTAACTTATGGTTGCGACATCAAGCAAGTAAATGTGAATTATGATTTCCTCAATGGAGAGCTAAGTGAGACGGTCTACATGTCTCAACCAGATGGTTTTCAAAATAAAAAGAAGCCAAACTATGTGTGCAAACTTAAAAAGGTATTTAATGGTTGAGCCTGGTATAAGAAGTTAAAGGAAGTCCTATTAAGTTTAAGAATGCAGTCTCAGATACTTCCTTGTTCCATTGGAAGTATGAAAAAATTCAATCTAGCTACTGATTTATGTTGATGATATACTACTCACTGGAAATGATGGCATGATGACAGAAGCTATGATAAAAAAATTGAAAGAGAATTTTGCATTCAAGGTGTTGGGGATTTGAATTACTTCTTGGGAATCGCAATTAAGAGAGATTGTGGAGGAATGCATCTATGTCAAGCAAAGTACATACAAGATGTTTTAAATAAATGAACATGGTTGATTGTAAATGAAGTCCCACACCAATGAGCTCATGTTTGAGGTATAGTCAAGATGTTGAAGAAGATGAAGGACGAAGAGCATTTGAAGGCAAAACATTGTATATGAGAGCATAATTGGGGCACTTCCATGTGCAACAATAACGAGGCCTGATATAGCAGACAATGCTAACAAGTTATCATAATTTGTATAGGATCCAAGCTTGTGTGTTGCCAGGGGTGTAAGAGAATATGAAGACACCTCAAAGGAACTGTAAACCATGGTCTCTATTTCGCCCCAGCAGGAAGAATGGAAATTACAGCACACACTGATGTTGACTGGCCAGCTCACCGAGATGATCGGAGATCAACTGGTGGGTATAGCATCTTTCCAGTAGGGAATCCAGTATCGTGGAGCTCAAAGAAGCAAAAAGTTATATCCAAGTCGACTAGCGAAGCAGAGTACAAGGCACTCTCTCATGGAGCAGCAGAAATCTGTTGGATGAAGTCACTCCTTTAAGAATTGAAATTGAGCTCAGTCAGATCCCGGTAGTATGATGTGACAACAAGAGTGCCATTGCACTTACTGAAAACCCAGTATTTCATGAAAGAATGAAGCACATAGAAACCGATGTACATTTCATCAGGGATAAAATTATAGCAAAGGAGCTAGAAGTGAAGTATGTTAACAGCAAGAATTAAGCGCCAGATATCTTGACCACAGCCTTACTGACAGCAAGTTTTAAATACCTCAGAAGCAAGTTCAATGTCCATCCAGACAGGTAAGCTTGATGGGGGAACTTTAAAATAAGGCATGCATAATAAGCACACAAGCTATATGATGTATTGCTGCAGTGAATTCAATATTAGCGGGAGGTTTGAATTGAAGAGTCTAGAAGTATCGCCAGATCAAACGACTGAGATTCAAGAAAGAAGACGGAGGACTAAAATTGTGCGGTAAACAAAGACAACAGTACAATAACGATTCTTATCCACATTGTATGTCTTCACCATTTAATCTAGGCCATTGATCTTGTGATGTTATCTTGTGATGTTACCGCTATAGACATAATACAATAACTTTGTATAAATATGGAATTATCGTAGGAATAAAATCAAACTGGTTACATCACTTTCAGTGTATTGCTTTCTTTTATTTTCTCAGCACAATAGCCGTATAATTCAGTAGTTTCACTTTTCAAGCTAGTGCAGTAGAAAAGAGATACAATATTATGCCGTGGGGTGGTTGGTACTTAATAGTTTCATAAATGGCTATGCTTGCCTACTTGGAAATTTTTTGGTATAAAAATTTCCAAATATTTACAGGGTATGTTAATCTTTAATTCGTTACTGTTATATCTTAAGGATTTTTTTTTTAATTTTATAAAGAAGGAAAAGAAATGCCATATATGGTATTTCTTTATCTGAATTATGTTTATATTAAACTTAATTGCTTTCTTGAAATTACACAAACAAAGAAAAGAAAAAAAAAAGAATTATAGATCTTTGCTGTGCTTTATCATTTTAGAATTTGATGGAAAACCTAGCAGATTAACAGTTAACGGACAACTAGCTATACTAATGACATGTCATATGCATCCTAATTGTTAAATAAAGCTGGTTAGTCTACAAACATTACATAACTTGCCATAATGATGATCACAACTGTTGCATATTTTTGCTCGAATTGCTTGTTTGAGATATGTCAAGGCAATTTTCATGATTTTTCTTGGAGTCTTTCCTGAATAATTCTCTCGCCAAAGCTACACAGATTGCCATTTGTGACCATTGCTGGACTTTCAAATTGTTCAAGGATTTGTTTCTGATTTTGCAAAATCTATTCTTGTTGATCAAATTAGTCCTAGAGCTAAAGTTATGATGAAATGGAAAAGAAAATCCTTAGGATATGAACAATTAAGTAAAGATTGAAATATCATATATTTCAAGACCTTTATACCAAAAAACTTTACAAGAGGGAAAGCATGGCAATTTATGAACCGTAAATACCACCACTCACGGCATACCTGTATCTTTTCCCTGGAGGTGTATCTAGTTTTTAAGCAAAGCGTTCCATATGTTTTCCTCTGTTTTTGGTTCATGAATTGTTGAGAGTTTTGTACGCTTGAGTTTTTTTTTTTTCCCCTTGTTTTCACATTTTTTCCCCAAATTTCCTTTCTGCTTTATATGTTGCCAGTGTTTTCATTGTTACCAACGTTTTCCTCTGCTTTTTATATTCATGGGTTTTATTTCTTTTTTGGATTTTGAGCGTTGGTTTTTTTTTTTTTTCCCCTAAGCGTTTTTAGTGTTTACCAAAAGGTTGCATGTGTTTCCCTCTGTTTTGGGTTGCTGTTGAGTGTTTTGTTCATGTTGGGTTCAGACTCTGAATGGTTTTAGAAAAATTTCTTTCGTTTTCACAACCTTTTTTCAAAGTAAATGTTCCGTGGTGGCGGTACACGTTTTCTTTCAACTGCTTTTTAGAATGGTTGCCATTGTTTCCTCTGTTTTCTTTCGTGTGCGTTTGAGCTTTTTCAAAGAAGTGTTGCCCGTGTTTGTAACAAAAGCGTTGCTTGTGTTTTCCTCTGTTTTTGCTTGTTTTCGGAAACTACTGCTATTGTTTTGTTCATTTGTTGCTGGGTCTTCAGATCTTTTTTTTTTTTTTGGGTTCATGCCTCCTGGAATATTTCCGTTTCTTTTGGTCCCTGCAATTTTTTAAAGCATTTCTTTTTCATTATTTTTATGGCTAAATATTTCTTGAAAACAACTATATTTGTATTCAGTGTCTTCGGTTTTCTACTAGAGATTCGAAATTCTTGTTTTGCTCGTTTTGTATTACGTTGGTTTTTTTTTTTTTTTTGGGTCTAAAGTCGTATCCTTTAAAAGAGTTTTTAGTTTGAGTGTGTGTGAAGTTCTTTGATTACGTTCTTGCTTTGTGCTTTTTGTTCATTGTCAAGATATAATAAACTTCAATGACTAATTGTTTTTATATTCTGTGATGTGTGGGCAGGTTTTTTTGAAAATGGGATCTCCAAATCCTGAGGCTGAGGTTAAGGGATTCGAATACTTGCCGCCGCCGCCGCCCATCATCCCTACAAATGTTGTGCCTATTTAATCCGGGGAAGGTGGCAGCTCCGATCCCAAAACTCCTTCCAATGGCAAGGCAAAATCATGGGACTAAAGGTACGCCTATTACTCTTCTAACGAATCATTTCGAAGTTAGAATGCGCCAGACAGAGGGTTAATTTTACCATTACAGTGAAATCTCTTTGTGCCCATTATCATGATTTAGTCATTGGTTTTTACTGTCCGCTTCAGTTGCCAGTACAATGCTTGTGTACATGGTCTTGTTATTGATTTTTTTTGTTATAAGTTGCTGTATTTTATTAAGATGGTCGTCCTGTTGATGGGGAACGCATTGGAAGAAAAGTTCTTGACAAAGTTCAGACACCTAATCTATAGTCGTGGACTTGAAGGTAAACAATTTTGCCTATGATGGCGAGAAGAGCTTATTCACTCTTGGTTCTTTTAAACGTAGGATAAATGATGTCAGATTTAGGTCTATATTACGAGTAATGATAAAGGAGGTTGTACAAACTCCTTACAAATTAATTTAGTATTAATTCATTACTTAGATAAAAATAAAAAATAATAAAAATAAATCATGCGGGGTAAAAATTATTTAATCCAATTAATTGAATTATAAAATATTTATTTGTACAAAATAAATTTATAAAAAATTTGTCGCCCTATCATTATCCTTGTCTACACATTTTGATGTGGATCTGGAATAAATTAGCATGTATAATGTATATTTACGTCCTAGAACATAACTTCAAATAGAGATAAATAGCATGATGAGCTACAACTTAATTTCTGTGTGTGCAAGGAAGAACTTTGCTAAAATAGCATGATGAACTTTCCCCTCTTTATAGTGCCCCAGGCAAGTGGCACACATAAATCCTCCCCCATGACACTGATTTGAAGTTGCAGAGCTGAACATAAAGCAAGCCAGTCTATTCACTGTACTTCTGGCTAGGTTAAGTTAAAGATTATTAAATGATTATCTCCCAAGTTCTTCTAATTATTAAATGGGGGCCACCTATGTTGTAACAGTTGCAACATACCCCTATTTTTATCTTTTTGTATTTGATTACACTACACTACCTTATATTTTTTTATAAAATTAAATAGGTACTAAAATTTATAAATTTTTACACATAAGTCCTTTTTTGGAATAAAATGACATTTGAAAAGATTTTTAATTATTATTATTATTATTATTGCTATTAAATTTTATTATTTTTATTTATTTTAATTATTATTATTTATGATTATTACTGTCATTATTATTATTAAAATTTATTGCTTTCATTATTTTAATTGTTATTATACCATAATTAATTCATTATTATTATTTTTATTATTACAACATATTAACTTTATTATGTTAATTATTATCATTATTAATATTATTATTTCAATTAATTTTGTTGTTGTTGTTATTAGTATTATTGTTAAATTTTATTAATTTTTTGTTGTAATTAACATTATTGTCATCATTATTAATTGTAGTTTTATTTATTTATTTATTATTATTATTATATATATAATTAACAAAGGACATTTTACTAACTTATAATAGTCTATTCCAATTCTAAAATAAAATAAACACATTAATAGAAATGTTGTTCATTTCAATTCCGATACTTACAACTTAAGTAAACAACTTATTCTGATTCAAATTTCTTATTACGATTTCAGCTCATTTCAATTTTTTTTAATAAATGCACTATTAGAATGTGTTTGGAACATAATATTGTATAGTGTTATAATATTGTTTACATTAATTTATTGCTAACCTATTTTTGGAAGTTTTAAACGGTAGATTGTGGTCAATTATATAATTCACTACAATGATCTAACTTTTTCCTTAATTGAAACATTAAATATATTTTAATTTTTATTATAATAATTATAATATAAAAATAAATTATTTTATAATATTATTTTATTTTATCATATTATATTTATATATTAATAATTAATATAAAATAATAATTAAATATAATTAATAATAAATTTAAATAATGAGAGTAGATCTGGAAATGATAGTAATAATTAGGTAATTATGAAATATTTATGAATTTGTGGAATAAATATGGGATTTATCTTTCTGAAATTAAGAAGAAAACATAAGTTTTATTTTATATTTAAGGGGTTGTTGTTATTCCCTAAATCTTCAAAATATCCAGATTAAATTACTGAGAAATACGAAAGCGGAAGCATACCTGAATCTATGGTGATTCGTAGTGGTTCTTGAGTGTAGGAGATGGACTTCCAATCTTCTCTTTTCTCTTGAGTTTATAATTCTCTCTGAGAGGATTAGAGAAATTACAGAGGATGATGAGAGATTGGGGACCATAACCCCTTTTTAATTAAATAATGTGACTGGTGGTTTTCTAATGAAAACCGTTCAGCAGTTATTTATGATAATTATCACTTCAGCCTCTCATTAAAGTGATGATTAAATTCTGGTATCTATGCATTTAATCCACAACAATTATACCCTTAACCATTTAATTAACTTCAAATAGATCACTTAATTCTTGGCTTATTAAATAATAGCACACACATTTTATTTATTTAATGTGTGGCCCCAAATATATTAGATTAATATAAAATTAATCTAACAATCTCCCACTGGGCCACAAATGAAAACTGAAATGTGTTCAACTTAATGAACTCATGAAATTGCTATTATGTCATTAGAGTATATTTGAACAATCTAGTTCAATAACCACATCGCTATAGGATCATAGCGGCCTTTGTTATATTAATCGTAACTCAACCATCCATGGTCACATATATCAATATAGTTACATGACATAGATCAATTGTGAACGCATAGCATGGAAATTACATGCAATGTGATCTAAACATGTTTATTCCCAACTGGTCCTAATTTACTTTATTGAGATCTAAACTTAAGTTAGTGTAACAGAGTGTAAGGAACTGAAATACTTTATTTCTGCAGAAAATAATCCGAATAATATAAT
Source organism: Citrus sinensis (assembly GCF_022201045.2). Classification (NCBI taxonomy): domain Eukaryota; kingdom Viridiplantae; phylum Streptophyta; class Magnoliopsida; order Sapindales; family Rutaceae; genus Citrus; species Citrus sinensis. Next base: position 18,265,378 of record NC_068560.1, read on the forward strand.
TAAAATCTAAAAGTCACACTTAGTAATTATACGATACAAACTCCCACTAAATCTGAATATCCTCAAGTAAAATCACACTCATACGAGCACTGTGCTCATGAAAGACTTTAGGTGGTAATCCTTTAGTGAGTGGATCCACTATCATGGAATTTTTCCCAATGTGCTCTATAGATATTTGTCCACTCTGCACTCTTTCCTTCACAACAAGGAACTTGATTTCAATGTGTTTTGACATTGTAGAGCTCTTGTTGTTGTTGGAATATAAAACTACTGACTTATTGTCACAAAATATTTTGAGCGGTCTTTCTACACCCTCTAGAATGCACAGCCCAGTGACAAAATTACGCAGCCATATTCCTTGATTGGATGACTCATAACATGCTACAAACTCTGCTGCCATAGCTGATGAAGCTACAAGTGTCTGCTTGGCAGATCTCCAAGAAATTGCTCCACCAACCAACAGGTAAATATAGCCTAATGTGGATCTTCTGCTGTCTTGGCATCCAGCAAAATCAGAGTCGGAATACCCAATGATCTCTAACTGATCCGACCTCCTATATCTGAGCATGTACTCTTTTGTTCTTTGTAAGTACCTCATAACCTGTTTGGCTGCTTTCCAATGATCCATGCCAGGATTGCTCAAATATTTGCCCAACATGCCAACTATGAACGCAATATCTAGACGCGTACATACTTGAGCATACCTAAGACTCCATATAGCTGAAGAATAAGGAATCTTCTCCATTTCCTGGATTTCAAGATTGGTCTTAGGGTATTGACTAAGGCTGAATTTATCTCCTTTGGCGACAGGGGTGTAACCTGATTTATTGTTTTGCATGCCAAACCTCTTCAAAACTTTATCGATATAGTTCCTTTGTGACAATTCCAGAATACCCCGAGAACCATCCCGATGTATCTCGATCCCTAAAACAAAGGAGGCATCACCAAGATCTTTCATCTCAAAATATTTTGATAGAAAACTCTTGGTGTCGTGCAGTATGCCTATATCATTTGTGGCAAACAATATGTTATCAACATATAAAACCAGGAATATATGTTTACTCCCACTGAACTTGTGATACACACATTCATTAATAACATTTGCCTCAAAACCATATGAGATAATTATTTGATGAAACTTAAAGTACCACTGACGAGAAGCTTGTTTGGGCTCATAGATCGATTTGGTTAGCTTACAAACCATTTTCTTTGAGTCTTCCAACACAAAATTTTCTGGTTGTACCATATAAATTGTTTCCTCAATGTCACCATTAAGGAAAGCAGTCTTAACATCCATATGATGTAACTCAAGATCAAAATGTGCAACAAGTGCCATAATTGTCCTAAAAGAGTCTTTTGTACAAACCGGAGAGAAAGTCTCTTTATAGTCAATTCTTTCCTTTTGAGTAAAGCCTTTACCTACAAGACGTACTTTACATCTTTCCACATTACCATTTGAATCCCTTTTGGTTTTAAATATCCATTTACAACCAATGGGTTTCGCACCGGAAGGTAATGAGAAAAGTTCCCAAACTTTATTGTCTTGCATTGACTTGTACTCTTCATTCATGCCTTTGATCCATTTATGAGAATTGGAGCTTTGCATGGCTTGATGAAAGTTGATTGGGTCATCTTCCATCACTCCGGTTTCATCCTCATGTTCCTGAATAAATACTATATAATCATCCGGAATAGCATTTCTCCTTTCTCTTGTGGATCGTCTTAATTGCACAGGCTCTTGAGGTTGTTGAGTTTGTTCCTTAGGAACAATCATCTCATGTTGATTCTGGGGTAGAACAATATTGTTAGATGGTTGAGAATCTGAATTTACTTCATGATCAATGACAGGTATTAAAACTTGTACATTGTCAAAAGCAACAGTGGATCCCTTTTCCTCTTCAAAGACAATGTTTCTTACTGGATTTCTCCCCTCAAACTCAACATCCTTAAAGAATGTAGCAGCTCCTGTCTTAAAAATTAACCTTGTACTGGGATCATAAAACTTAAAACCCCTTGATCGCTCTGCATAGCTAACAAAGTAGCTGCTTACAGTTTTGGAATCCAATTTCCTTTCATGAGGTCTATAAGGCCTCGCTTCAGCTGGACATCCTCAAATATGTAAATGCTTTAGACTAGGCTTTCGACCCGTCCAAAGCTCATAAAGTGTTTTAGCAGCTGCTTTAGTTGGCACTCGATTTAGGATATAAGCTGCTGTTTTTAGTGGTTCACCCCAGAGTGATTCTGATAAAGTAGAATGACTGATCATACTCTTACCATATCCTTAAGAGTGCGGTTTCGTCTCTCAGATACACCATTCATGCTAGGCGATCCTGGCAGTATATTAAGAGACAATTCCACATTCCTCTAGGTATTTAGCAAACGGTCCTGAATGTTGTTCACCTGAACCATCATATCTACCGTAGTATTCACCACCACGGTCAGACCTGACATTTTTAATCCTTTTGTTGAATTATAACTCAACTTCGGCTTTAAACATTTTGAACACATCCAAAGATTGTGATTTTTCATGAATCAGGAATACATAGCCATATCTCGAATAGTCGTCTATGAATGTAATGAAATATTGTTGACCATTCTAAGTAACTATGGGGAATAGTCCACAGATGTCTGTATGAATTAATTCTAAGACGTCTGAAGTTATGTAGGCTCCTAATTTCTTACTGTTGGTTTGTTTTCCCTTGATACACTCAATACAAACATCAAGGTCTGTAAAATCAAGAGATCCTAAAATCTCATCAGACATTAATCGCTCAATTCTAGCTTTAGAGATGTGACCTAAGCGTTTGTACCATAATGAGGCCGAATTTTCTTTCTCTAATTTACCCTTTATACCTCTGGAACTAAAATGCAGGTTTTCATTATAACTTGAAACAGTTTCTAGCAAATATAGATTGTCATAAGCATTAAGCAAATCAGTTCCAATAACATTAGAATTGATAGATAAACTAAATTGTCTATTTACAAATGAACAAGAATAACCAGATTTGTCCAAAACAGAAACTGGAATCAAATTCCGTCTAAAAGATGAAACAACAAAAGTATATAACAAATCAAAATAACAACCAATTTTCATAAGTAATCTAAAATGCCCAATTGCTTCAACTTCTACCGTCTTGTCATCTCCTACATAAATGCATCTTTCAGCATCACTTGGCGACCGGTAGATCAGGCAGCCCTGCAGTGAAACACAAATGTGAGTAGTAGCAACCAAATTTATCCACCAAGTGTTTCTTGGTACTAAAGCTAAATTAGTTTCAGAACAAACCAAAGTAAAAAATGTACATTTCTTTATGAGCCATGCGTGATATTTTTGACATTTCTTATTCACATGTCCAGGCTTGCCGCAGAAGAAACAGCCATGCTCGGCCTTTGGTTTGTTTGGCTCTGGACCCTTAGAAGCAGCAACTTCACCATTTTTCTTTTTTTTGCCCTTATCTTTAGAAGTGCTTACCACATATGCATATTCGGTTTTCTCTTGCTTCAGTCTCTCTTCTTCTTGCACACAAAAAGAAATCAGTTCATTGATATTAAACTTCTCTTTCTAACAGTTGTAACTGACTTTGAACAGATTAAATTGTGCTGGGAGAGAGATAAGGACCAAATGCACAACCAAATCATCAGATAGATCGAGCCCTAATGCCTTAAGCTTAGAAGCAAGATGAGACATCTCCATGATGTACTCCCGAACGTTTCCCTTGCCTTTATACTTCATTGAAATCAAGCTTGCTAAATGCGTACTTGTTTCAGCCTTATCGTTTTTTGTAAAACATTTCTGAATTTCGGTAAGAAACTCACTAGCACTTGTAACCTCATCAGTTATAGCACTCCTAAATACTTCTGGAACACCGCGCTTCATGATCATAAGACTCATCCTATTAGATCGATCCCACTTCTCACATCCTCAGATGTACTATCATCAGTGAGTTCGTCTGGCTTAGGGTGTCTGAATGATAAGTCTAGATCCATGCAGCCTAAGAGAATCATTATATTCTCTTTCCAATCCTTAAAATTAGTCTCATTCAGAACCTGGACACTATTCATATTTGCATATATAGAAGTAGCAGACAGAAAAGCTGAATAGAGAACAAAAATAAATAAAATATAAATAAATAAATAATGCTCACATTAAACAACTTAATTAATAATCTTTAAAAATTTAAAAGCAAATTATAACAATTCAAGATACCTAGCACAACATTAGTAAAAGGTCTTTGGACTATAATACTAACTGTAAATGGTACTCTTGTTGCAATGATCAAATTTTGACAATAAATTATGTCAAGTAATAAACCTATCTTTGGATTAGTACATTACTCACATTAAGTTATCTTAATAATCATCACAAATTTACCATCACAAGTGTGTGTGCAATTAGGCCAAATATTACCTTCCTTTGGGTCGATTAATATCCGCATGAATTACACAAACACAAACATCTAACACCCCAAATAAACTAATCTACACAAGAGATATCACTTTGGTGACTTCCCGCTTTAATTAGCATATCATCAATGTTAGACCAATAATTAACTTATGTTATAAATCATTTTAATTTAAAGATTATAAAACCAGAACCGAAATAATTAATAAAACCGAAACCGTAGCTAATACAAACTTCAAATTAAATCATTTGAATTAAATATTGAAATTTAAAGTCGAAAAATATGGCCACTGCAGATTTGATCTATTTGATTTAATCCCTTTATATATTAAATCAAATGCAAATCCCTTTATATATTAAATCAAATACAAAATATGCCACAAAATGGCCACTGACAATTTTAATACAATTGAATTTGAATTCAACAATATTAAAATTGAAACTGAAACAAGGAGACATGGCCAAAACAACGGACATATTATCATTAATTAAGCTGAAACAATCAAACATGGCTAGTTGGCTACTGTAACTAAATTGTTAAATAGGTCAAATATAATATCTTATTGAACCGAAACCGAAACGTGGTCTGAATCCATGGAAGTAAAGCCACTACATACTTAAAGCGAATTATTGAAAACATAACCAATCCAGATCATAAAGCATGGCTATTCCAACTAAAATCAAATTTCAATTCAACTAAAAAAAATGAAATCGAAACATTAAAAATAATGGCCACCGTAACTTCATTCAATTGATTCGGAACAGAGACATGCGAATGAAATCATGAATTCATATGATTTAAGCCAAAAAAAATCGCAATTAAACTAGAAATTGAACATGGCCAATTCGAAATTAACTTTAGAACACTATTAAACCGAAACAACAACATACATAGCCACCGAAATGAGAATCAAAGCATGATTTTGAAATTGAATCCATGATTTCACGTGTTCAATCTACCCATTTTGATTCGTCATGAGTCCATCAAAACCAATTTTAATTATTCCCGATAACCGAATCATGCATTAATAGTTTGATTCGACTATAATCATTAATAAGAAATTAATAACTCAATAATCTAATCATGGATGGGGCTCTGATACCATTTGTTATCCCCTAAATCTTCATAACATCCAGATTAAATTACTGAGAAATACGAAAGCGGAAGCATACCTGAATCCATGGTGATTCGTAGTGGTTCTTGAGTGTAGGAGATGGACTTCCAATCTTCTCTTTTCTCTTGAGTTTAGAATTCTCTCTGAGAGGATTAGAGAAATTACAGAGGATGATGAGAGATTGGGGACCATAACCCCTTTTTAATTAAATAACGTGACTGGCGGTTTTCTAATGAAAACCGTTCAACAGTTATTTATGATAATTATCACTTCAGTCCCTCATTAAATTGATGATTAAATTATGATTCTATGCATTTAATCCACAACAATTATACCCTTAACCATTTAATTAACTTCAAATAGATCACTTAATTCTTGGCACTTAATTCTTGGCTTATTAAGTAATAGCACACACATTTTATTTATTCATGCGTGGCCCCAAATATATTAGATTAATATAAAATTAATCTAACAGTTGTGGCTATTATAAACGAGTATTGAATCATGCATTGTAATTGCCTAATATCAATAATGAAAGTTCTCTTAAATTTTCTACTTCTTCCTTATTCATATTATTTAACAACCAAGACAATAAATAAAATAATAATTATTATATTTTTTCCTAATATTTCAGAAGACAAGAGGGATTGCAATGAAAATAACCTAAATAAATACATCCCTCTGATCTGTTGCATTTATTTTTGCCTTTCTCACCTTGGATCCAATGGTTAGATGAGAAAATGACAAAAAATATGGTATCATACCACTGTTGCAATATAGGTGAACTCTATTAAATGATTATCCGCATGAGATAATATGTTTCTAATTTTCTATGCCTTGTTGAGCATGTAGTACTATCAAATCAAAAAATTGTCAATGCTATCTCTCCATTCGCTGTTTTTCTTTAGCTGTGATATATGTTCCTTAGTTTCCTCGCTACTGATAAACATCATGAAGAAGATACAGGTTTAGGACGTACGTTTATGTCCCGAATCTCCTAGTTCTTGAAATCTTGGAGTAAGTCTGCAAGTTTGAGCCCCCCCCAAAAAAATCTAAAAAATTGCATGAAAATGAAGCTAAAATGGTCATAAAACCCTCTCCATTAATGACTCAAAGATATGAAGTACAATTACAAGTCCTTAACCCCAGTTCTCAAAACTGTCTAGTTCTAACTTTGAGCACAAAATTACATACGCAAGTGAAACTTCATGTACGTTCATACTGTTTCCCTCACTTTCTGTTAGTTTGACTTTGTGTTTCTGTGACCGAACCTTACTTCTTCCAGATTTCTGAATTGGTTTCGGGTTGTTGGTGATCTTCACAGCTAATGTTTTCAGTGGAACTGTAATGTGCAGCGGCGGAAGCACCTTTTGCAACTCATGCCAGTCAAAATCTTCAAAATCATAATATTCATACAGTACCCCGTATCAGCCATTTTCCTTATCAAACTGGGTCACCGTACCAGAAAATACTGCTTCCCAAACAACTTCTTAACTTCCCTTCCTTCCAAGCATTCACAAAACTGGCTCGTGCATAGCCTGGCTGGAGCCATCGTAGGAGTATAACCGCTAGCTGTTGGGCCTTTCCCTCCCATTTCTACCAGGCGACCCGACGGAGAAAGAAAGGAAGGCCAATTGCCATAAGAACTCGAGAGCTGGAATGAATAGGATTGATGAATGTGTCACCTATATTCGATGGACGGAAACGGCCCCTGCCCACTCGAGTTCTCAGCCATCCCACGAGACCGAACCAACCAGTCCTTGCCATAGGAAGTTGCTAACGCGATGTCGCTTTATGGGAAGTCCTGAAAATGTTCCACCTGGTAAATTTCTTTGCCAACTCCAAAAAAAAAACTGTTTGCTAAAGATCCTTTCAATGATTTACTGAACAAAAAGCATTTAGCCTTCTATTATTTCTGTTCAGGTACTATTATTGACAAAGGAGTCTGTCATCCAAGGAACAATGACTTCTTCTTGCGTGCTCATGCAGGGCTGATTGTGAGTATTGCATTCTCTCAACCTTTGCTATAATTTAAATAATAAATGGTTAGCAAATGGTAAGCCACTATTACAAGGAGGATCCATGTTTTTTAGAAGTATGTGGAAGGCTATAGGCTTACTTCTTTCTGTTGTGGCCAGATAATGTAACAATAGGACAAAAAAATCTGAAATGTTTTAGGTTGATTTTTGCTATTAACATTCTATTGTTTGCAATTAGGAGACATATCGGCCTGCACATTATCATGTTCTACACGATGAGGTTGGTTTTTTAGTAGATAATTTGCAGGAGCTTGTTCATTCCATAAAGGGTGTGTTTGGTGCACTGCACTGGACTGTATTGTATTATATTGGACTGTATTGCATTAAAATGGTATGTATTAAATTGATCTGTTGTATAAATTATGCAGTGTTTGGTGCTGAGCTGTATTGTATTATTATCAATTATCCTGTGTTTGGCATATAACATGTATTGAATTGTTTTAATGTTTGTTAAAAGTAAATAATTTAAGTAAATAACTAACCTTGTTATATTAAGTATCATAATCCTTGGAATATGGAATAATTTTTTAATGCTAAAAAGGATATGGATATGAGTAATGATACAACCACAAACTCTTGTACAAACTTATCTTGTACAAACTGATGTGTCATTAATTCATTGGTTGAATGGAAATATAAAATAATAAAAACAAATCATGTGGGTCAAGAGATATTTAATTCAATCAATGAATTAACGCCACATCAGTTTGTACAAAATAAGTTTGTACAAGAGTTTGTGGCTATATCATTACTCTATGGATATATATATATATATGAGTGATGATAGAACCACAAACTCTTGTACAAACCGACGTGGCATTAATTCATTGGTTGAATAAAAATATAAAATAATAAAAACAAATCATGTGGGCCAAGTGATATTTAATTCAACCAATCTTATCATGCCACATGAGTTTGTACAAAATAAATTTGTACAAGAGTTTGTGGCTCTATTATTACTATATATATATATATATATATATATAAAGAAAATACTCATATACAAATTTAATATTTTTATATTTGTTTCTAGATTTATGTAACTATAAGTTTCAAAAAATTTCGACAAATAATTTTTCTACACATTTCCTGTGAAAATTAATCCAAAAAAATAATTCTAATCAAATTACACAAATAAAGCATATGATTTTCCTTCGTAGGGTAATTTTCAACCTTAATATAATCATTCAAAAGTTTACAAAAATTTGTTCAAATTAATAATACAATATTACCACATTACTATACCAAAATATCAGGTTGTGTGAAGTACACACCTGCACCCACATGCTATAACTATACCAAAATATGGGGTTGTGTTTAGTACGGACATATTTTCTATACCAAAAAATTATTGGCTTTAAAACATCACATCCATTTTAAGCAACATATCAACCTTGTGCTCTATGCAAGAGCATATGAACAAATGTTACCTTACGCTCACCTCTCGAGGACTTGAAAACTAAAATATTATGGGGTTCTTTTAGAATTAGCTCTAGGGCTAGAAGTTCTTCTTCAACAAAAAGTCCCATAGTTGCAAGTTCATCAGAAATGTCAAAACGATCTTCTTTGTTATCGAACCTGCATTGAGCTATTGTATTCATGTTTTCAAATGATTGACTGATAAGATTAGCTATCTTATCAATGCTAGCCTGCAAGTCACCCTCTGATCTAGATCTCTTCCTACTTGGTGGTTGTGAGTGAGCTCGAGCAGTGTGTTGAGAACTTGAAGGTGGTGTAGCCGATATTAGAGAACATCCATCATCCATTTCATTATCATCATCACGAATTTCTTCTTGATTTGCTTCGTCTTCCATGTCAGCAGAAGTTTGAGCTCCATGTCTAGTAGCACGGTCCTTTCCAAATATGTTTGCCAATCTTTCATAAAGTGGGAATGGCTTTCCTCTCCAATTTCTTACAACATTATGAGACTACAAATATTTAATCAAAATGTAGTTAAATACAGTACATAATAAAAAATAATAAAGTTCAATATAATAAAGAGTCAAAAATTTAATAAACTTGGACATAACAATTGCTAAATGACTATCAATCTCAAAAAAGAAAATTTCAAAAACTCGCAAATGAGAGTAAATAAATTCAAAACTTTTAAAAATTACTCTAACCTGCACAAATGAATTCCAAACTTCATCACTATCAACCTCTACACATTTTTTTACATCATTCCATCCAAAACCGCTCGTGTTCAACATATCAAACATCAACCCATATTGTTTCTTCCATTTCCTAATCTTGGAGTCAATATGAGGAGAAGCCTTCAAACCACAATTTGGTAACTTTTGATTTATTACCTTTTCAAGATGTATAAATGTACCTGATTTGAATCCATTATCAGCACGACCACCGCTTACAACCACTGCATCTAGTGCATCCAACAGTGCTTCTTCTTCGACATATGTCCATGCTCGCCTTGTACCTGCCTTGTTTCCAATGGTGTGGCTTGCACCTCCATCCTCCTCCATTCCTATATGTTGAATTTGATTATATTTTTTGATATATAATTTAAACTGTAAAATTGTGAGCTGCATATTAAATCATTACCATAATTCTTAACTAAAAATATTAACAAAACATTTCATATTTAAATTGACAGATAAACAAATCACAGAGTACCGCATAAACATCTTTTGCCTTAATCATATTTAATCTTGAATATTAAAGTGCTAGAAATCTTTATCTTAATTATTCCCTAGTGATATAGCAATTAATATATCTATACTTATAATAGTCAACACACAATATAAGCCCAGACATGCAGCAATAGCATTACAACAAGTCGTCACTCCTGTCTCTTCAAGCAAACTTTTTTTAACACTTTTTTACTCACTTTTTTCACAGGCTCCTCCTCCTTCTCCTCCTCCTCCTCTCTCTCTCTCTTTCTACCCCTTCACTCCTTTAGAAACATAGTAAAAAAAAAAGCCCAGACATAAGCCGTATGGCTTTTTTATTTTATTTTATAGGAACTTGGGAGCAAGACCAAATTTCCTTTGAAATTAATATGGATCTAGTTAATATTTGAATGGTTAATAAAGATTTGTTAAAGTTAAGTGCTGAAATTACCTGCATCAAAAGGATTTGGTAAAAAGCTGTCCGTATTATTTTCAGAAGTGAAGAAGAAGATGATATGGGTTGTGGACTTTTGGGTTCTTTTACTTTGCCTTTTTACTTTTATTGACCAAGCTAATAAAGACCCGAGGGGTTGGTGCGGGTCTTTATTGCACACCCAAATATGTATTAATTTTACTTTTTTATACAGTACATACCAGTTGAATAATTTACCAAACGTGGGTTAAAAAAATAAGTGCAATACATACCTGCTTAATACATGCTGCCAAACATGCCCAAAGGGTGCATGTTATGCCACCTACTCTGCCTTTTTTTGGATAATAATTTTTGGTGTCTAAATTATGCAGGTACCAAAGAAGCACCACAGCCGTATTTGTAGGTAATATATTTACTCTCTTTTATTTGTTTTAGTTCTGAGGATGTGGCAGCAATATTGCCGCAATCTCATGATCTTGTAGCAGTAGAATGCTGGAAAATAAGCGCATGTTTATGAAGTGCCCTAAAAAAACTGCACAAGAATTATGGTGGTCAGTGATTAAATAAAAGGAAAGGGGGAGGCTTGTACTTGCACTTTTAGGCTTTGGCATACAGTAGCCTGGCAATCTCCTTTTGCAAATTAGGTGTTTGGTATCTTTTTTTTTTCTCTATTTTTTTTCCTTCTTTCTAGTAATGATAGGAAAAAGAAAATGATAGATATTCAACTAGAGTTCTTTTGTTAGAAGTTATTATTGTAATTCAACTCAGATTTCCTTTTATTTTGTTCTAGTTTCTACATGTCTTAATTAAATTTATTTCTCTTGGTTTTCTTAAAGTTGTTGAATGTTTTATTTTACTTGATCTTGTAGTTGTACCAGTCTGCTATGCCCCCCTAGCTGCTAATTCATCAAGTTTGATAAAATGTCTGACACATCTTCTAGTCACGATGGTGAACATTTGTAAGAACTCAACTACACTGTTTTCTGACAAATCTTAAGAGACAATGGCGACAAGTACCATGAAAGATCTAATGCAACTGATATCACAGATAAGTAATCACAAGAACAAGAAGCAGACTATTAGCAGCAGAAGCAAGAGATAGCTGCTTCTTAAAGATCCATTAATATAGGACATGTTTAACTTTCAACCTCAAAATAACTACTGCAAACATCTTTATAGCTGCAAAACTTTCAGAGAGAGAGACTATCATTCAATAACAAATAATTGGAAGGGGAAAGGATTTGGAAAATTTAGGTGTATCAAACACTTTGATTTTCTACTCTTGATTGTCAAAATCAAGACATCTCATTTAAATTCATAAGAATTGCTTAAGCATGTAAACAAGCAGAGCTAAAATCAAACATTCTTCATTTAATATTGTAACTTGAATGAATGAAATATACACAGTGTTCACATATTTATACACAAATTTTGATCCGCAACCTTAGCTACATCAACCAATCATTGAATAGCTTCTAGAATTTCCATCTTTCAGAGTTCACGTGCTGATATTCCTCAGTTTAACAGTTTTGCCAACTCATCAAATGCAGCTCATCATCTACATCAGCTGATTGCTGGACATAGTTGCTCAGGTGGCATGCCAGCATGGCCTCGGGGTCAACCTTTGACTCTTCACAATTTGTGTTTTCAACAATCCCAAGCCATGATATATGTTTTGATTTATGGAGTCGATATGATACGACTAATATCAATCAGTTTAGTCATGGCAATGACATGACATGGTTGACCATGTAAGAGAGCATTGTATCAAATCGACAAATGAAATTGTTAAACTACAAAATTTCTTACATTTACAAAGGGAGAAAATTCAAACGAGCATTAACATTGGAATAAAGAATAGCTGCCAATAAATCTGGCTTGCAGATTACGTTATTTTAATTTTGGCTATTTGATTTACATGAACAAGGTCAAAATTCTGTCGAAAGGGGAAAGAGAAGTACAAATGAATGAACTGACCGTAACAACTACTTAAAGGAATGGAAATGTAAACGATCTACAAAAAACGATAAAAAATGCACCAACTCTCAAGCCTAACGCTACTGAATGCGCCCTAAATTTATCAATTTAGCAAACGGTATTACCTTGACAAACGCTGATTCAAATCCAAATGTCATATTTAGCAAATGGTATGACCATGACAAACACTGATTCAAATCCAAATGCCATATTTATATCCGGGTACAAGCCCAAGCGGTGAAATTAAAACACAATGCATCATACATTGCACAGTCCACATTGAAGGTCTATGAGGAAAGTCATGTAAGAGTAATATGGTCTTCTCACTTTCCCTATAAAGTATTAACGTGTTTTAGGTGGTGACATAATAGTAAAATTTTCCAACATCGCATTAAATATTATTAAGACTATAATGTTTGAATTGCTGCAATTTGCTTATAAAAGCAAACCAAGACCCTTAAATTTCTTCACATCTATAAAGTTAAACAAATTTTATTTTGAGGAAACCATGGGTTATCCTCTATATGTTTATTCACAATATTCATACAGTAATATGGTCTCCTCACTTTTGGCATAAACGTGTTTTAGGTAGTAAAAGTTTCCAAAGTCACATTAAATATTATTAAGACTAACTTTTGTTGACTTAAGAAAATAAAAAAGAGACGAATGACTTTAATGTTTGAATTCCTGCAATTGGCCTATAAAAGCAAACCAAGGCCCATAGTTCGTTCAAATCCATAGAGTTAAACAAATTCTACTTTGAGGAAACCATGGGTTTATCCTTTATATGTTTATTCACAATATTCATGCAGTTAGTTTTTTCTTTCATCTTCTTTAATTTTACAATTGCTAATTAACTTCACAGATTCTTCTGTGCTGCCACTCTGCCATGATGATGAGCGCTTTGCATTGTTACAAATCAAAGAAAGCCTCATCATTAATGAGACTTATGTTACTTATTTTACTGATTAGAACATATTGCAATGTCATCCTAAAGCGGCATCGTGGAAGCCAAAAGAAGGTAACATTTGCTGCTCTTGGTACGGCGTTCATTGTAATAAGAACACTGGTCATGTCATCAAGCTTGACCTCTCCAAAGCTGCTTCCAGTGTTCTATCAACTCTAGTAGCAGCCTTTTCAATCTTGTCCATCTTAAGTAGCTTAATCTTACTTTCAACAACTTTAGTGGTTCTGAAATCCCAACAGAAATTATCAACCTTTCAAGATTATCTTATCTAAACCTCTTTTATTCTTCTTTCTCTAGTCAATACCATCAGAAATTCTAGAGCTCTCCAACTTAGTATCTCTTAATGTATCACGAAATAAATGCCATGAACTTGAACTCCAATAGCCTAATCTCGCAAATCTAGTCGAGAAGTTAAGCAATCTAAAAGCACTTGACCTTTGCAATGTTTTCTATTCATTCAATGATACCTCATAACTTGGCACATTTATCTTCTTTAACATTTTTATATCTTTGAGACAGTGAATTGCAAGGCATATAAAATTTAATTACCTTGCAATTCATCGCCTTGGAGAGATAAAAATATTAAAGAAGATAGATTTGCCAAGTTACGAGGTATCATTGACCGAATAGAAACATCGTTAAGATCAAGTGTTTTTAGATTGCTTAAATTCTTGATTAAATTTGCGAGATTGGCATCTTGAGCTTAATTCCAAGACATTCATTTTGTGATAGATCAGGTGACTCCAAGTTGGAGAGCTCTAGAATTTTTTATTGTATTTGACTAGGAAAAGAAGAATAAGAAAGGTTTAGGTAAGATAACCTTGAAAGGTTGATAATTTTTTTTTGGGATTTCAAAACCACTGAAGTTGTTGAAAGCAAGATTAAGCCACTCAAGATGGACAAGGTTGAAAACGCTACTGTTAGAGTTAATAGAACCTTGAAGGCAGCTGCTGGAGAGCTCAAGATTGATGAAATGACCAGCGTTCTTATGGCAATAAACACCGTCTCAAGAGCAGCAATCGATGTTACCTTCTTCTGGCTTTCATATTAATGCCGCTTTAGGACAACAGTGCAGTATGCTCTAACCGGAAATATAAGTAACGTAACTCTCATTAATGATGAGGCTTTCTTTGAATTGCAAAAATGCAGAGCGCTCATCATCATGGCAGAGTGGCAGCATAGAGGAAACATGGAAGTTAGCAATTGTAAAATTAAAGAAGGTGAAGGAAAAAGCTAATTGGGATAAACCCGTGGTTTCCTCAAAATAAAAGATGTGAAGGAAAGAAACTTAAGGAGAAACTTAAGTACTTCGTTTGCTTTTATAGGCAGTAATTCAAACTGGACTCGTTTTTTATTTTCTTGAGTCAACAAAAGAGTTACTCGTTTTTTATTTTCTTGAGTCAACCAAAGAGTTACTCGTTTTTTATTTTCTTGAGTCAACAAAAGAATTAGTCTTAATGTCCACCTAAAACATGTTTATACTTTATAAAGAATGTGAGGAGGCCATATTAACTTTCCTTATAAATCTTCAGTGTGTGCGCGGACATAAATATGCTATTTCTTGTTAGCCTGGTCTGACACTTCGATTTGAATCACTGTTTGTCAAGGTAATACCATTTGCTAAATTGATAAATTTAGGGTGCCTTCAGTTCCGCCAGGCTTGGGAGATTGGTGCATTTTTTTATCTATTTTTGTAGCTCGTCTAGAATTCCATTTCCTTTCAGAAGTTTTTACAGTCAGTTCATTCTTTTTTACTTCCCGAGCCCTTTTGGACAGAATTTTGATCTTGTTCATGTAAAACAAATAGCCAATATTAACATAACCTAATTTGAAAGCCGGCTTTATTGTCAGCTGCTTTTTATTCCAATGTTAGTGCCCGTTTGAATTTCCTCCTTTGTAAATGCAAGAAATTTTGTGTGCTTAATAATTTCATTTTTGATTTGATAATATTCTTTGTTACATTGTCAACCATGTTTTGACATAGCCATGACTAAATTGATTGATATTTGTTGGGTGTGATGAATTCAAACACTTATATATAAAATGGCAGTGTTTTGACAAGGATTTAAAGCTGTTCTAAAGTCACGTGCTTGTGCCGTGTTTGTGCTGTGCTTGTGCCGTGCCATGTGCCGCCCGGCTCGTTGATCATCTCCAATCATTGGACTCTTTTTTTTTTTCAAGTCAACAAAAGTTAGTCTTAATAATATATAATGTGATGTCATTTTTGACAGAAAAATAAGAAAAAAATTTGACTATTATATTTAACTTTGGATTATTATTATTATTTTTTTATATTACATTTTCATACCCTTTAAACTTTGTCTTAATCAACTCTCTCTTATTTTCAATGGTAAGTTACCTTGGTCCAAAGTATTTTTAAAGGCAATGTTTCCCACTAAACTTTTTAAATAATTGGAATAGCTTTTGCAACCAAATCTAATGTGAAGTGAAATCTATTTTTGACAGTAAGTTACAGGGAAGTGAATTTGTTGAAATCATTGTTATATTTTCAACCATTTCAAAAATGATGGTTGAAAATAACTTTATATTTTCAATGACTAGTGACAGTGATTAGAAATACTAATGACACTAATGTTTCCCGCTAAAATATATTTATCAACAACCAAATTTGAAGCTTTTTTCAATATCTCTTTTATCATTAGAAAAACTATACATTTGCATAAATATTTCCTGATGACTTAATTTTTACAGTTAAAAATAATCCTATTGCCAGTCAAATTTGACTGTTGTTCAAAAGATTTAGTTGAAAATGACTAGTTTCCTTGTAGTGTTCATAGATGTGAAGAAAGTTAACGGTTTTGGTTTACTTTTATTGGCAAATTGCGGCAATTCAAACATTATAGCTTTAGGAAATTTAGACTTACTAATTAAGACAACATAAAACATTCAAGAGCTTTAGGAAAACCTAGAGATATAAATTCAACTCACATTATAGCATATTTAATTAAGACAACATAAAAATTCAAGAGCTTTAGGAAAACCTAGAGATATAAATTTAATTAAGACATCCAAACAACAAAAACAAACTAAAAGGAAATCTGAGTTGAATTACAATAGTAACTTCTTACAAAAGAACCCTGGTCAGAAATATCTATCATTTTTTTCCTATCATTACAAGAAAGAAATAAAAAATAGAAAAATAAAAATAGATCAAAACACCCAATTTGCAAAAGGAGATTGCAGGCCTACCATTTGCCATAACACCAGAATTCTTACGCAGCTTTTTAGGGCACTTCGTTAACAAGCAATGTGCTTCTTTTCCAGCATTCTACTGCTACAAGATCATGAAGTTGCAGCAATATTGCTGCCACTTCCTCAGAACTAAAACAAATAAAAGAGAGGAACTATTTTACCTACAGATACGCCTGTGGTACTTCTTCGGTACCTGCATAATTTAGACACCAAAAATCATTATTGAACAGAAAAGCGAAATAATTATTTAGCACTTCTATGGTACCTGCATAATTTAGACACCAAAAATTATTATTGAACAGAAAAGCACAGTAGGTGGCATAAAATGCACCCCTTATGGCATTGGTGAAGCAGTGAAAGAAACTATATACACTTACAAACAGGATAAGGAATGAACAGGCTCCTGCAAATCATCTGCTGAAAAACCAATCTCATCGTTAGAACATGATAATGTGTAGGCCACGGTGTGCCCTAATTGCAAACAATAGTATGTTAATAGTACAAGCCAACTGAAAACATCTACATTAATTTGTCCTATTAGTACATCATCTGGTCACAACAGCAAGAAGTAAGCCTATAGCGTTCCAGATACTTCTGAAAAACATGGATCCTCCATGTAATATTAGTTTTCCATTTTTCTAACCATTTATTATTTAAATTATAGCAAAGGTTGAGAGAATGCAATACTCACAATCACCCCCGCATGAGCACACAAGTAGAAGTAATTGTTCCTTGGATGACAGACTCCTTTGTCAATAACAGTGCCTGCACAAAAATAACAAAAAGAAGAAATCTTTATGTTCAGTAAATCACTGAAACGATCTTTAGCAAACAAGTTTTTTTATAGAGTTGGCAAAGAAGTTTAGCAGGTGGAGCATTTTCAAGACTTCTACTCTGGAAGAACTTAGCATGATGATTCTTTTGAGCAACAATCACAGTGAACTTAGGAGACCATTTGCAGGCCTGAACTCATTAAAACTATCATGATCACAAATAGCAACTATCTCTTCGAAATTAAAGCAATGAGGTTTTGTCATTACCTCAATGGTTTGGCCCAATTCTATGTCTGGGCAAACTGTGACTCACTTACTCCTTCCCTGAAATATGAAATAAATAGATCAACCGATAAGCGACGAAGTACACGAACATGCTTAGGGTTAAAGTGTGATTGCGAATGACATGTATTTTCTAGATGTTTTAAGTCAGTTACTGTATTCAATGAAGCAAGTTTCTTAATTGCAAAAGGTATGCAATAGATTAGGAATAAGCTGCTGCCGAAAGGTTGTACATGCGAATGGTGCATAAATGGCTGTTTGTAATTCAATCTTCTAGGCTCATTTTGTTCTTCTTTTTTGTCCTTCATAAACAAATTATCGCAAATTAATCTCTCTGACCCCACACCTTCACTAAGATCGTGGAACCATCTGATTTCGAAGAGGTAAGGGAAAGTACTTCAGCTTTTTTTTTCTCAATTTTCCTTTCATTTCCTTCTATAATCAACACGAGACTTATAAAAAATCCTAATTTTCTCTTAATTTATGCAAATCATCTATAACATTTTGTCTTTGAACTTTTAATTCCTTGCAATTTCATAATTCTTTCTCAAATGAAAGTATATTCGTCATAATTTCTCTATTTTCACTCGTTAAATTTAATGCAGTCCCAAATTTTAGGTTTTGGTGTATTATTATGAAATTTTGTTTCATGTTCTCTGGATTTGTGCATTTTCCTTGGGTATTTTCTCAAATATTTGATTAACACACTTTCAATTTTAGTTAAAGCTTAACCTTGAAGACAATCAAACACAGAAGTTGATTAAGATATGAAAAGGAGTTGCTTGAAGAAAGTTAAAGTTACTGGACATGGTTAAGTTTCTTTTGTAACTAATTCTTGCTATAGGGTAAGTATATCAATATAATTGTTCTCTCTCTCTCTCTTTATTGCTTTATGTCAATTTATGTTGGATTAAATTGTCGTACTTAATTTAACATTCATGTGTTTTGTTGACAGACCTAAAAAGTTCTGGTTATCTTGTTAGAAGCAAGAAATTTAGTTACTTCTTTGCCACTTTAGTTGATTTTTTTTAGCAATTTTATTCGTATTTTTAATAAAACCTCAATGTGGTCAGTTTCAAAGTGAAGATCCTTTAAGGTTAGCAATTGTGTTTTATTTTTACTCTGTAATGCTCCTAGTTTGTTTTGAACACAATCAAACAATTTGTATTAATGCAAGCATTCCAATCAACTACAAGGAAGTTAAATGCAACTACCATGAGGTTATTATTTATATTCTATGACTGAGAGCTTGATTTCCTTATTTGCTTATTTTATTTGTATTAAGATGGCATATGGCATAGTCTACGAATTATAAGTTCAATTTTGGTTTTGATTTTGTGCTTTTAGTACATCTTGATTGCTGCCTTGAGAAGATTATTGAATTGATTACACTAGTTTGTTGAACTACTTTAAATTATTATTATAATATTCTAACTTTGATTTCCTGTAAGCGAACCTTTACTCAAGCTTGGTTATGCAATAACTTTGGATATTATGCACTATTTCAGCATGTCTCTTGAGTAATTAATTATTTGTTTATATACAGAGTTACCCTTTATTTATGACAAACTTGCTTGTCTGTGAGGTTATAGATCATAAATTTTGTAGCTTGTTTAGTTGAAAAAAATTTAGAAAAGTTGCTTGCTCTTGGGGTAGATGCTTATAGATCAGAAAAGTTTCTATTTTTGCTCTTTGAAGCAATAAATAATTTGCTGTCAATTATTGAAGTGAATATTTGTATAGACCTATCTGATTTGTAAGTTATAGGTTGATGTCACATAAGATTCAAATGAATGAGTTCAAGCAAATGAAATTTTTAGAGTCATCTTGTACTAAGGCGGAAATCAATTGGAGAAAATAAAGAACAATAGGTAATCAATTACTATGAAGCTCTAAATTGAGACTCTGAGTCATATACCTTGGCCAAATTAAAGTTGTCTCTTATGTTTTTCATATGATTTTCTAGTTTGTTAGACCATCTTGTGTTTTCTTAATATGATTTTCTAGTTAATTTGTTAGGCTGTGTAATTATGACTTCGTATGTTTTAGCCAATGACTATTAATTTTGTATTGCTGAATTTATAATTTCCACATATTTCTTTCGACAATGCAAAACAAGGGAATGTTAATGTATCGTGTTTATGTTTATTCGATTGAAGTATAGCACAATGTTTGATGTTGTTAATTAGACCTATTCAATAAAGTTCCTGCCAAAAACTGTAAATCTAGAATATGATGGACAAACTGCTAGCTTAAGCCACAAGTGGCTTAGTAAATTAAAAGCAGCCAGCTGATTGCTTAAGGTCACATGCAAGCTTCACTTATATGCTTCTCCTGCTTGCTTGAATCGGTGCACATATATATGTTGAAAAGTGAGAGCTGCTTGCTAAAAATAAACTTTATGATTTTCGATGCAATGAATCATTGTTGAATCTGGGCACCATAAGTGCTATAGTGCTTGTTAACTTAATGTCTTTTGTCACCTAGTATAGTATTGTTCACTTTAATTAAATTTAGTTAATGAAATAGATTAAAAAATAAGTACTTGTGCTTGTCAATTTGTAGGCAGGGTGGCATTTTTATCATTACTGATATATTTATTAACTGTTTTCTTTAATATTTTTATTTTCATTAAATTTATCATTAATGATTGGAGGGTCAACCACCCAGTTTTGTTTCACAAATTTTACTTTCTTTTGAAGATGAGTTGAAAGGTATTTCAGTATCAAGTTTAAGTTCTAATTCTCCTTATGGGAATTTTTTAATATTTATTTGACAGACTCTGTTCAATTATTTTGTTTATGATTGTCAAGGTGTATGTGTTTTGTAGTTTACATACCTATGGTAGGCATGAAATTGTGGAGCCTTCTTTTAGTTTAAGCATGGAAGCAAATTTGTTGTGGCCCAACGGCATTTAGAATTGGCAATGCCTGCAGATTCATGCATGCCAGAGCAAGAACCAATTAAAATTTAATTATTTAGTTGAACTTTTCAAAATCAATGTGCAAGCATTTGATTGTTTCATTATACATTATTTGCATGCAATAATGCAGAGTAAAGCATATTTATTGACAGACACACACACATACTTAATTACATGGTATATAGCTAGCTATAAATCAAAACAAGAGAATGAGTGTTAAGTAACATTTGGACAGACTTCTTTGAGATACCTATTCGGAAGTGGAAGTGAGAGACCGCAACTAGTAGTACATGTATTACACCATGAAAGAACTTTATGATTATTTTGACTTCCAAATATCCAAGACTTATTTTTTGTGGTGTACTAATTGATTTTATATACTTGTAGGTGGGAAGTAAATGAAGTCGTGGATGGATATTGAATGACCTTCTTGTGCTTCTTTCTGTTGATTAATGCTTGTTGAAATTTAATTCAGTATTTTATTGTTTAGAACTTGTCCCAAACTTAATTTGATATTTATGTTTTTCTTTTCTAAACAGTGTTGTAGTTGAATTATGTTAATTCAAGTGATGTATTTGAGATGTTTATTATGTTAATTGTGTTACGAGATTTGATATATTTAATATATTTTGAGTTTTCTTTTAATTTTAAAACAAACAAGAAAATTATTATTAAAATAAAAATATACTATTAACCAAAAGCATCATAATATTGCTAAATATTGACATTAAATATTTAAAATGAACTCAATAATTTTTGATATTATTGAGTGAATGTATTTCTAATACTACAGTCACATAAATTACTGTCATGCAAATAATATCATTGAATACTAATACTATGGTGTCATTATTTTGGTGATATGATAGTGACATAAATTACTGACACAAAAATCACTGACACTAAAAATTAGTGTCAG
Organism: Citrus sinensis; assembly: GCF_022201045.2. Taxonomy (NCBI): domain Eukaryota; kingdom Viridiplantae; phylum Streptophyta; class Magnoliopsida; order Sapindales; family Rutaceae; genus Citrus; species Citrus sinensis. Next base: position 18,287,048 of record NC_068560.1, read on the forward strand.
TGTGTTCTGGTTGGAGCATTATTGACACAATTAACAAGTGTCAGGAAAAGTAATTACTGACATTAATTTAGTGCCAGTAAAGTCCATTTTTCTACTATTGTATGGAGTCACCGGAGCAAAGAATCAAAACAAAAGAAATTGTAACAGCACTCACAAAAATTAGAGACTCGTTGCTTAGAAATGCTGGGGACAAACGTTTGATAAAATCAAATTTAAATTGATTCTACCCCTCCTTCGTTTCTGGCCATCCTTGTCAGAGACTTTAATGGTTATCCTTCTTACAGGCTTTTTTGATATATTTTGTTATTGTTCTTTCTCTTATTATTTCTCTTTCTTGTAATTTGTATGCATGCATTTTGTGTTCTCTTTGTGTATTCTCTCTTGCGGTCGAAGGTCACCACAAAATATAGATTCGTTTTCTTTTCTTTCATAGTTAATGAATTATGATCTTCGTAGTGAATGACTTCAATAATAAAGTACGGGAGTATTAGCTATAGCTGTCTTTTGAATTGAGTCTGATAAATTTAACTGCAATAAGTTTCTTGTATATGGATTAGTCTTAATATTTTTTTTAATGTTATAGTAGATAGCTAAAATTAAGATTTTTTTTTTTAAAATAAGGATTTGGGATCTAATTAAAAAAATTTTTAAAATGTGATTTTGTAAAGCATATGAGACACTTGTAACAATACTCAATGCTGAAATGCAAATGAAAATTGTCCTTTCTAAGGTTATACACACACACACACACACACACATTATTCAGCATAAGACCATCCATTGATCCAAAATAAATGGCTTTGTATGTTCATTTTATTATTTAAAATATCGAATGAAATCAGAATTACGGTGCTTGACCTGTGTACACAGAATTATGAAGTGGTAAAACTAAGCAGATAAACATTATAATTCCTTCTTATCTAGCGATGATAGTTTGAGGTCCAATAAATTATTTGAAACATTGTTCCACGAAGCCTACAAAATCAATGGGCAACGAGTTGATGTTTGGTACTTTCGGTAGCTGTCTTGAATGAATTATGAATTCCCATACATACCAACAAAGTGTTGGCTTCACTGGCAATGGAGTCCCCTTAAGTGGCTTGACTGGGTTTGCTCCCCAGTTCGAGTCGCAGGGAAGTCGCCTTTGTTGGGAGAACCTGTGCCTCCCAGTTCGAGCGAGGACTTTTAGCATAGGTTGTGGTACGGGCTTAAAGGTGCCTCCTACAGTTGAGACCCTCCCCAGGATACCTCGTGGTTAAGACAAAAAAAAAAAAAAATTCCCATACATATAAGATAAGGATAAATACGCAAATAACTTTCTTACTCAGCTCGGCCACCAATCCTTTAAAATTTGTTAAAATTCATTTAATTGATGAATATGACATGACTCGATATATTGTTTAATTAATTTGAATAATCGATAAAAAATTTGACTTCAAGAAATGTAGATAGAATGATTAATATTTTCAATATTTAGATAGTTGATATATGTCATGTTACTATGAGTCAATGAAGCATCCGATAGAAAACACAATGCTTGTATTATAAATTTTAAGTGCAGATATATTTAGTATAAGTTATTTGTCTGTGCCTGTACTTCATAAAATTTAATGTAATAATGTAAGTCCCAATCATGTATATCTGATTGTAAATATTAGTATAATATCTGTTATAATAGCAATTGTTGTAAATATATGTGCAATGCAGTAATTTGATGTGTAATCAGTATTATATAAAAACAGTTACCAACTCGTCTTGTAAAAATATGGTCTTCCATTTGCTATAAAAATATTAGTATGATTTAATTATTTTTATCATCTATCACTATAACAATGAAATGAAAATTGTCCTCATTTAAAGTGTTGACAACAATGTTGTACTCAATATAACGTATAAGGCACGCATAATTTAATAAATGGTGCTGCTAATATCTTCTTTAAAATAGAATTATCGCAGCCACGTAATTGGAAGCTCAAAGAGTTTCCATAATTTGCCAAACCTAAGTGATAAGTGTTTCCATATGAGCCATAATTTGGGGGAAAAAAACAATTCAAGTTAAGGGTCAGAAAAGTGTGTCCCGCACGAATACAATAATTATTCAAGCCACACATTTACCAAATGCATAGCAGAAACACTTCAACATGTTGTCTCATAGAAAGAAATCCTTCACTCTTTGACGTAATACTTGGGGCAACGTAAATTAACTTCACATTAAAACAAAACAATTACTGTCCACAAACATTAATGTCATGTAGTTAAGAAAAATTCACGATAATTTAATTTTGATAAGTGCAAGAGAGAGGTGGGACAGCTGGACTCACTTGATGCATGAAAGACAATTAGTCCCATTTTTCGTCCTTTTTACTTGACTTGGGCAATTTGCCCTCAACTTTTCTCACCTGCGTCAGGTAATATGGCTTTTTTTATATATGACAAAGCCAATACTTCTATGAGTGGGGCATTACTGATTTGTATGATTTTCAGGACTAGTAAATTATCTCAATTTTAAAATATATAATTACAATTATCAAACACCACTAATTCCAAGAATTTATCCAAAAATGTTTTTGAGTTTCAAGGAACGTAGAAGTTATAATAGAATGGTCCAGTCTTTCAACTTTTGAGAAATTTGATATATGCCATGTTCTAACTTATAACGAGAAAAAAATTATAGAATAATTTTTTTAAATTAGTGGAATTATTTTACAATAAAATATCACAATAACATTTAAATATAAAGTTATTCTTTAATTTTTCACTACTATTACTGATATTCTTAAATTCTTGTCTAAATAGAGCATGAAGGGATTATCTATCGAGATATGTTTTTTATGCTTTCACTTCACTTGATTCATCTTATCCGTCTTTTATAGGTTCTAGCTCGCTTGAGCTTAGAACTTGTAACTCGTGTTTTACATTTCTGTTACTTTCTCTTCCATTTTACCGACTCCCAAACACCATCAATCCTTTACGTTCTAGAGTATTGGCTGTCTATTTCTACAAACATGGACCTACTGTTCGTGCTTTAGATCTTCAGACGGTTTGCTAACTATTAATTGTATATTAAAATTAATTTGTTAAATAAATAAAGAAATGTTGAGAATTTGATCCATATAACACTAACCAAATTCACCCCAAGAGATCAATCCTGACTCAAGAATTCAAGAAAACCGAACACCAACCACACAGCAAAAAACTCACGCAAGAATCAAAGCTTAAAAGAAACAAAACGACACCAAATATAAGTGGTCCAGCACCAAGAAGTAGTGCCTACATCCACTGGAAGCAAAGCAACAGATTTCACTATATTGAGAACGAAACAGTACAAGAACAGATGATGATTTACAGAGAACAAGATCTATTAATCCCTTTCTCTCTCTATCTTCTCTCTACTCTCAGTGTTTCCCAATGATGGAGACGATTCCAGAGCCTGCACCTTTTAACCTCTGTTCCCGCCAAAACCAACCGAGACGCTCCTCTCTCACGTGCTTGTCACAAGCTGACATAAGTGAGCTTAAAACGGCATTCACAAACGTCGTTCTGAGCCAAATGAGATTCAGCTTCAACACACGTGCAGACCACGTGTATTACTTAAGTTTGAGTGACACACGAGGTTATGTCGGTTTTGCTCTGAAGAATCCCTCAAGCGACAAGTCACACGAGCTTGTAACCTCTGGACGACGTGTGTCACTTCAGTTTCGAGTTCACTCTTTATCTAGAAAACAAGAGACAATTGCGATATATATTCCACATTAAGTAGTCACTGTCCGATTGTTTCCACTTTCACTGACTGTCGATTCATGCTTCGATGAAGTGAAACGCTTAACGCTCCATTGTGATGCGCAGGAGAGGAGTAAAAACATAATATTATTATTGCGTTCCTGACACGCGGTTCTTACTCGGCTCGGCGGCTAATTCTTTAAAATTTGTTAAAATTCATTTAATTGATGAATGTGACATGAAGCTCTATAAATAGTTTAATTTGTAAAATTATTAAAAATTTAAATTTGAACTAAGGTAGATAAAATGACTAATTTTTTAATAATCAGATAATTAATATATGTCATGTTACTATGAGTGAATGAATGAATGAATGAAAACACAATGCTTATATTAAAAATTTTAAGTGTGAATCCATTTAGTGTAGGTTATCCATAAAAGTGGTTGCCGACTTGACTTATTTCTCATTTTGTTTAATTTTTCTAAATTTGACTCACGATCAATTACGAGTGAAAAGTTTGTTGGAAAAACTTGGTCTTCCATTTATTGTAATCAGATGAGTGTAATTTAATTTTTTTTTTCCTTTGCTTTATGTCCTGAAATTATGAATACTTTTTAGGATGTAGAAGATTAAAAAATTTAATGCATATTTATATTCAGAACTGAGTAAACATAACATTATTGTTTCTATAAATAGGTCATTTCAACTTAAAACTTGTTACTTGTATTTTATATTTCTGTTTCTTATGTAAAAGATTTTCTATGTTTTTTTTTCACTTTTTCTTCTATTTTCCCGACTCCCAAACACCACCAATTCTTGATTCTTTTCCTAGAGTATTAGCTGTCTATTGTTACAAACATAGACATACTGTTTGTCTAATTACTATCAAGAAACAACATACTCTGTCCTCGGGTCTGTTCGTTTATTGACTTGTGTGACTCGTGAACGGAGCTAATTAAAGGCATTCCCTTCTTCAAGAAAGAATGCAAAGAGCCCAAGAAAGTACTATCCGTTAGACACGTTACGAATTATTTTGCTTTTCATTAAAAATGATAATAATTATAAGAAATTAGATTGAATTAATAATATTTGCCTGTGTGATATAAATAATCGGTTTAGTGTCACCCATCATTAACTAGTGACTGTCCGATTGTCTTCTCTTTCATTGACTTTGAAACTGTGACTTCTGAGTTGGATTAGGAGTTGACAAAAATATTGTAACCCATAAAGCACGTAATATTAATTAATGAGCCACTAATTCTTCATCTTAAGAGAAATTTTTTGTAGGGAGATTGAAAAAAAGGCTAATTCATGTTAAAGATCATAAACGAGTATCTATCACAAATGCAAGTCAAGCTACACAATTGTTCTTGTTATACTATTTATTGGCACTTGTGATCCTTGAATTATCAAACGAATAGCAACAACACTTCAACATCTGTTGTCACATGGAGAGAAATCCGCTCTCTCTTTAATGTAATACTTGGCAATATACATTGATTTTTCATTAAAACAAGCATTGCCATATTGTTGACAAAAACTCCCGTTAAAGTGTGCAATTTAATTTTGATAGGTGCGAGAGAAGGATAGGACCGTCGAATTAAATTGCAAGTGGGCATTCCTACCATTCTTGTCTCATGTTTTTTATATTTAAATTTAGAAATCACATCATGTCAGTATGGTGACGATGCGAAATTGTTTCACCAAAATTTTTATCTTCATAATCTCTGTTGTAGAAAAAATAGTGGGCGCTCCCACTGGATGCTTCTATTGAGTGGCAGAATCAGGATTTTTATTTGATGATGGCCATAATAATTAAACTATAAACTTAAGTTGGTTGTGAAATAAAATTAAAGTTGTAAATATTGCGTCCATATTTTATAAAATACAGACATTTGTACCATATATATATATATATATATATGTTGAAGTCAAATAAAGATTTTTTGGCCAAACATTGGAATTTGTCAATAAACTTGACAAATTGGCCAAAAAAACACCTAACACCTTGACAAATTGCAAAGAAGTAGGTGTAATAGTACCATTGATTTCTCTATAAATAGAGGGGCAATTCTTCATTTGAAATCATCCCAAAATTGAGGACAACAATTCAAGTGAAGAATTGTTGAGAGAGTGAACAATTGGAGAGTGTGTGCATTTGAGAAGTTTTTTTTCCTTTCAAGTATGTGTGAGAGTACTGAGTGTATTTGGATTTTGGGAAGTGAGGTTTCTTTACTTAAATATTGTATTCTAATAATTGTTAGTAATACAATTATTTTCTTTTACTCTCGTGAACGTAGGCATAAATGTCGAATCATGTAAAATTCAGTATCCTTTATTTTTAAGTGATTATTTAGTGTGCTTGATTCCGCATTCCATACACAATAAGTGGTATCAGAGCCAATGGTTTGTACTTGGGGGATATGTATTGTTCACATATACAATATTATCCACACATATGGTACTGTTCATGTATATACTACTATTCACGAATACGGTAGAGACGGCCATTTGTATTTGGAGGACAGTTTATTGTAAGTAGTGTATATTTATGCAAGTCTAGAAAAGTTTTGTGAACAAGGCGATAAAAGTCTAAGGAGTCTGGGTTCTAAATGGGACCATTATGACCCTTTCATTCTCCTGGAAACTTTCTAGGTGCATTTATTCACACAAAATTAACATCATAGGGGCTGCTTTCCAAGTGAAAATAGTTCTTTAAGAAAATGGTAGAAGGTAAAACTTCTAGAATTGAGGAGAGATCTACCCAGACTATTCCAGGAGATACTTCAGATGGGAAGCAAGACTTGCCACATCGCCTTTCGACACGTGTAATAGGAGCTCAGAAGATTGATGTTGAAAAGTTTGATGGGAAAATCAACTTCAGCATGTGGAGACGCGAAGTTATGTATGTTCTTATTCAAATCGATCTTAATGTTGTTTTGAAAATTAAAAAGGCATGGTATGACGAAGAAACTTGGGATCGTATAAATGAAAAAGCATGCGGTTAGATCAAATCTTTTTTTACCAAGGAGATGAAATACTTGGTGAAAGAGGAGGAGTATGCTATGACTTTGTGGCGTACATTGTGTTGTGCAAATTTTATTGAACTCGCAAGCGCACGAATCTATTGTAGTATAGATCAATGGTGATGAGTGTCGATCCCACGAGGAGGTGGATTTTAATTGTGTGTAGAATTAATTTTGTAAATGGGTGGTTGGATTTATGATGAAAATGATTTGGATTATCCTAAAATTGGAATTGAAATGGCGAGAATGAATTGAAGATAATTCTATTGAAATGACGTACTTGGGTATCTGGATCCGTATCAACATGCACCATGGGCTAAATATTCCTTATTAATGCCAATTAAATCATGAGGGGGGTTTCCACACCTCATGAACCACGCTCTAATCAATATGGTGCTAAGGGCTTATCGTGCCAAATAATAATAATCGTGTACTAGGGGGCCAGTGAAACCAAGGCGGTATTAGACAAGATTAGTATTATTTGTCGACGAGAAGTCAAAACATCCACAAAATTAGAGGGGAAGAGAAAGTAAATTTACCAAATAAAGCCCATGACACATGTTGAGACTTCACCTTCAACCCAAGCTTGAAAGAAAATTAGCTACTCATAATTGAACTAGGGGCAAAATGAAAATTTATTAAAATATGTAGAAAATACAAGATGGAGAAGGAATTACAGAAAATGGATTCAGAGATATCAAATTAGGGGGGGGAAGCCCCCTTTTTATAGAAACATGGAGTAAATCATGGTCATCGGATTAAAAACAGTTTGGATGCTCAGGATTGCGCCACGTCATCAGTTAATAGTACGCGGTTTGACCACGTGGATGAACAGTAACACGGTTTGACCCGGGTGAGCAGTGACACAGTTTGGTTAAAAATAATCCTGTGTGATGCATGTACCGTACATGCGATTTTTTCGTCCACTGATATGCTGCCACGTCACCATCAACAGTATATAAGAATTTTAGCCCAACAGGATCGTGACACCTCATCAGTCAATGCCACATCATCGGTCAATGCCACGTCATCGATCCGTCTATGTGAACAGTATCATGAACAGTAACGTAGACAGTACCGTACACGTGAATAATACCGTACATGTGAATAGTGCCAATTTTCCTTTTATGCTCCTCCTAAGGTTTTCGACCGTCCTGAGTTCAAAAGTGATGTCTGTTTTGCCGTCTGATCTCTTGTTTATTGTGAAATGACCATGATGCCCCTAAAATACATAAAATACTTAATTAAAATCAAACACACATAATTAAATTGCAAGAAACTTAAATACATAAAAGTAAGGGTTGTTAGTAAAACTTGAAATGTAAAATGATGATTTTCTCCTTTATAAATATATATTTTCTAACACTCAACACACCCCCCAACCAGCTTATTGCTAGTCCCTAGCAAATAAAGCGAAAACGAAATTCAAATCCAAAATGATTTTTTTTTAATAGAAACACTCGTGTTTATTCAATCAGATTAATGATAGTAATCAAATAAAAGTATAAGCATTATCTCCTGTCTAAAGAAACATCACACCCACATCAACCATCCACATGAATCAGCCCAGTAGACTTTGTTATAGCTATTTTCAAGAATGACATGTCAAAATCCCAAAATCTCACTGGAAGTAGTGTCACTCTCACAAAGAAATTAAACCCAATAAAAATAGTTACTCCAATAAATGGTAATTGAGAGAAAATAATAAAGAAGTGATATCACATGCTCTCACCAAGATGAAAGAAATATGCCCTCAGCTTAGAAATAATACGATCTCAAGTCAAACAAAAATGCTAGTCAACCAATTTTATTTATTTCTTTTTCTTTTATTATTATGCACCACTACATCTTTTTAGCCCATATAACTAGCTTCTACTTCAAACTATAGTTCCCTAAAATCAAGAAGGACTTTTATTAGGACGTAACGTAGGCTAGGGACATGGCTAACATAGAAGGAAAATAAGGAAAACAAAGTGTATTTTTGAGAAAAATGCAGAGGATTTTTTTTTTTTGGGAAGTTGCAAGTTGCATTTCACTTATTATTGTTATTTTTTTCTTTTCTTTTTCTTTTTTTTTTTGGAACATTTTTTTTTGCCTTTGCTTGGCACAACGTCACTGAACAAAATAATTATTTACATTTTTCTCAAACACAAATAGGTGATGGAACTTATAAGATATCGGGTAATACTCCAAATCGGAGTGGGTCAAGATGATAAGTTGAACAAATAAAAGGCTTTTTTTTAAAAAAAAAAAAAGGCTCAAAATGGTTAACTATGGATATTTCACAAAAGGGATGGCTAGAAAGGCTCAAACGGATCAAAAATGGCCTTTCCATAATCTTTTAGGGTTCTAAATAATCATCCATTTCTACTAGTTAGATGAGCCTCCCAATGTAGCAACACAACTTTTTTTTCTTTTTCTTCTTTTTTTTTATTTTACAATTTTTTTTTTAGGGTTAACTCAAAAGAAATCTAGAGATCGTGTGTAAAATAATAAACTGCTAAGCTGTATAGAGAATGGGCAAAAGGGTTACTCTCCAAGAAAATGATAGGCTCAACAACTCACTTGGCACTTATTTATGACATGTTCATTCCGTCAAGCAACTCATATTTGTCTCCGACATCAACATGTAAAGTAGCAAACATAGCGTAACATCACTTAAGACCAAAGATAATACAAATACTAAAATTTAAAATTAATCATGTCATTCAATGTTAAAACAAATCACACAATTTTTTTTTAAACAACATTCTACCCCCCAACCTATTCTAAACATGAAAGGGAAATATGCATGCAGAAATGTGAAAATGATGTAGAAAAATTAATTAGAAAAAGAAATTTTTTTTTTTAACTAAGAAGATGCGTTTCTAGAGGCACTACACTCCATATTCAGCCATCTTCGACTCAAATATTTGAATATATTTATAAAGGAGAAATTAAAAAGAAGAAAAATGAACATCAAAACTTAATAAAGAAAAAGAAAATGTCTAAATTTTTTTTTTGAATTTTTTTTTTATTTTTTTTTCAAACGATGAAGATGCGTTTTTAGAGTAACTACACTCTATATTCAGCCATCTTCAACACAAAAAGTTAGCAACAGTTACTTTCTACAACAAAAAATCAGTAAAAACTTAACCAAGATTCCACAATTATCGACTATTCCCTCCCCCCAACCAGAACGAAACATTGTCCTCAATGTTTGAAAGGAAAGAAGTAGAGTTTAGAAGACATCACCTGGGTGGTGCAACACAGAAGAAAATATTTACAGGCAGAGAGTTAAATCTAATTTGTACTTCTTACTGCGGCTATTATTACCATCATTATTTGGACGCTCCAACACAAAGGTCCATGGGTTCGGCTCTGGTGTATAAGCTTGTAACAGATCAAGTAGCTCATTAACAGTGGTAGCACAAATAAAAATCTTTTTCGCATTAGAGGGAATGAAATAATTTTTTATTGCATGGTTAAGAAATGCGAGGAAGCCATTATAAAAATTATTGACATTTAACAAACCGATGGGTTTCTGGTGAATGTGCAGATGGGACCAAAATGCTAGTGTGATAAGGGCCTCTAGTGTTGCAAGATCTCCTGGAAGGAAAATAAAAGCATCAGCATGATTAAGCATTTCAGTTATTCTTTCTTGCATACCTAAGACGACTAACTCTTCTCCAGTTGATGAGTCAGACGAACTGCCCAAAGGTTTTAGAACTCTTGGGATGATGCCTAACACTTGACTTCCTCTGATAAAAGCTGCTTCTAAGACCATTTTTGATAACCCTCGGTTACCTCCTCCATACACCAAATGTAAATTTCTCGCTGCTATGCTTCGACCAAGATCTATGGCTGCCTCAACGAACTCTTTATGTTTGCCATAGGTAAATCCAGAAAGCACACAAATGTTCTTGAATTGTCTATTGGGAGTAGCTGCCATTAGAATACTTCTCAAAAATAATTTGTGAGGGCTTAACAAAAAGTCATATTTAAGAATCTTGGTGACAGTGGATCACAACTATGTAGAGGTGGCATGTCAGTGTCAAATAACGCGTAAAGCACATTGCTCGCGAGTCAAAAAGGAAACAGTAAAAAAGAAAAAGCAAACAGTAATAAAATTATTAAAGACAATAATGCAAACAATAAAACAACAGTGAAGTAAAAGGATATGTACAAGTAGTTGCGACTGTGGCTCACATCTTCCTCTGGTTTTACGTCCAGAAACGGCTTGAACGCCCTCTATGGGTCGAGGATAGGCTTCCCATCTAGTTTTCTTATAAACTGGCAAATAAGGTTGTTTATAGTCAGATTCCCGAGACTATATCGTGCATGCTCTTTCTGGAATAATGGCCATAACTGGAGAATCGCTCCTTGCACATATCCACTGGGATGCGTTTCAAGAGACAAAAGGATATCATCCAATGACTCCTTATTCAAGCCATCCCTAATGAATTGAATCTTATCTTCTCTGTTATCAGACACCATCCAGTTTTCTTATAAACTGGCAAACAAGGTTGTTTATAGTCAGATTCCCGAGACTATATCGTGCATGCTCTTTCTGGAATAATGGCCATAACTGGAGAATCGCTCCTTGCACATATCCACTGGGATGCGTTTCAAGAAACAAAAGGATATCATCCAATGACTCCTTATTCAAGCCATCCCTAATGAATTGAATCTTATTTTCTCTGTTATCAGACACCATTCCTAAAGAACATGGGTTTCTATCGCAACTCATTCTGGCACACTTATGACAAGCAACAGAAATTCTTCGAGCTCGTCGTTTTCTTGCATAATTTCCTTTACCACAACCAGGCATGTATGCAATAAATTTAGGAGGTAACTCACCTGCCAATCGTACTTTAGCCTCGATTAACCAACGGATGTCTGCAGGTATGTTATTCCTCATGAGCAATCGCATGCGTTCAGACCGGGCTTTATAGATTGTAAGGAGGGCATTCTGAGGAAGTGAAGGGAATCGCTTGTGAAGCTTTGCTAGAATCTCATTTCTATCCATACCTTCGCCTCAGAATATCAGTTATTATGGGAAACTGAAGTAACCGACTTGATTGTCACAGAGTACCGTTATCCGCCACTTCACCAGGGTAACAAACTAAAGTACACAAATAGAAAAACAAATTAAAACACACAAAGAAAATTAAAATCGTCCTCTTATTGAATTTACCTCAAGCTCCAACTGGATGTCGTAAACACTTCTCTCAATGTCTCTGAGTTGGCTTTCTAAACCCTCAACATAGGCTACTAACTCTGGTGGTTGTAGAGCCCAAATGCGATGTGTTTTACAAAATTGAATTTGCCTTTTGAGATGAGTTTTGACACGTTGAAGTGGTTTAAGAATGTTCATGAGCAACGATCTAAGTAAGGTACTTATAATTAAAAATGATAAGAGAAAACTTAATAGTTAAACAAACACACTTATGCAAAAATAACTTCAAATAGCAAAAGAATAATATAAAGAAAAAAAAAATCAAATCACCGAAAAGAAAAAAAAATCAATTCAAATCCGGTGGGTCACTTAAATTTATTTCGGTGTCTTCTCCATGTGGTTGGTACTCTAGATAAGGCTTTAATCTTTGACCATTAACTTTAAATGTGACACCGTTCTTTGGGTCCTTAATTTCAATCGCCCCATGTGGAAAAATAGTATGAACAATAAATTGACCAGACCAACGAGAGCGTAACTTACCTGGGAATATCTGCAAGCGAGAATTGAATAAAAGCACTTTCTGACCTGAAGTGAAAGATTTTCTCATAATGTGCTTGTCATGAAAGACTTTCATTCGTTGCTTGTAAATTTTGGCATTTTCGTATGCATCATTACGAATTTCTTCAAGTTCTGCCAGCTGTAATCTTCTTTCTGAGTTGGCTTGCTGCATGTCAAAATTGAATTTCTTGATAGCCCAATACGCACGATGCTTGAGTTCCACAGGTAGGTGGCAAGCTTTTCCATACACTAGCTTGTAGGGTGACATCCCAATCGGGGTCTTGAAAGCCGTTCTATATGCCCATAATGCATCATCAAGTCTTAATGACCAATCTTTTCTGTTCAGACTCACCATCTTTTCTAATATGTGCTTTATTTCTCGATTGGAGATCTCAACTTGGCCACTGGTTTGCGGATGATACGGGGTCGCCACTTTGTGTGTGATTGAATACTTTGTCAAAAGAACTTTGAATGCTTTGTTACAAAAGTGGGCACCACCATCACTGATTATTGCTCGTGGGAATCCAAAGCGCGAAATAATATTGGTTTTCAAAAATCCTATCACCACCTTGTGATCATTGGTTCTACATGGAATTGCTTCTACCCATTTGGATACGTAGTCAACAGCAACCAATATGTATTGATGGCCAAAAGAAGGGGGAAAGGGTCCCATGAAGTCGATACCCCATATGTCAAAAATCTCAACCACTAAAATTGGGTTTAGTGGCATCATGTTCCTTCGTGTAATGCTCCCCATTCGTTGACACCTATCACATGAAGAACAAAAAGTGTAAGCATCTCGAAATATAGTTGGCCAATAAAAACCACATTGTAAAACTTTAGTTGCTGTTTTCTTAGCACTGAAATGGCCTCCACAAGCTTGTTCATGGCAGAATGAAAGGATATTCTGAATTTCACTTTCTGGGACACATCATCTAACAATTTGGTCTGCACAATACTTGAACAAATAAGGGTCATCCCAAAAGAAATTCTTTATTTCCGCAAAAAATTTGGTCTTGTCTTGCTTGGTCCAATGCTCTAGAAGTTTACCTGTAACAAGATAATTAACTATATCAGTATACCAAGGTAATACTTCCACACTCATTAATTGTTCATCTGGAAATGACTCATTTAATGGTAATGATTCTGTAATTGTATCAAAGTGAAGATGAGAGAAATGGTCCGCCACAACATTTTCTGTGCGTTTTTTATCTTTAAATTCCAAGTCGAATTCCTACAAAAGTAACACCCAACGAATTAGTCTAGCTTTTGCATCTTTCTTTGTGAGAAGATATTTAAGAGCAGCATGATCTGTGAACATAATTATTTTACAACCAAAGAGATAAGATCGAAATTTTTCTAATGCAAACACTACTGCTAGCATTTCTTTTTCAGTAGTTGAATAGTTCAACTGTACATTATTCAATGTCATACTAGCATAGTAAATAACATGGGGAATTCGATCAACTCTCTGTCCTAATACTGCTCCTACTGCATAATCAGATGCATAACACATGAGCTCAAATGGTAAGCTCCAGTTTGGAGGCTGAATGATGGTTGATGATGTCAACAACTGCTTTAATTTTTCAAACGCCACAAGACATGAATCATCAAAGACAAAAGGTACATCCTTAGCAAGTAGATTGTATAAGGGTTTAGAAACTTTGCTAAAATCTTTAATGAAACGTCTATAGAAACCAGCATGCCCAAGGAAAGATCTTACTTCTCTGACTGTTTTGGGTGGAGGAAGATTAGAAATGAGATTCACCTTGGCTTTGTCAACCTCAACACCTTTGCTTGAAATGATGTGACTGAGGATAATACCTTGTTTTACCATAAAATGGCACTTCTCCCAATTTAAGACCAAGTTCTTCTCGATACATTTCTGCAGAACTAGCGTTAGATGATGTAAACATTAATCAAACGAGTTACCAAAAATAGAAAAATCATCCTTAAAGACTTCAAGGAATCGTTCAACCATATCAGAAAAAATGCTTAACATGCATCGTTGAAATGTAGCAGGTGTATTACATAATCCAAATGACATCCTCCTATATGCAAATGTGCCAAAAGAGCAAGTGAAAGTAGTTTTCTCTTGATCTTTTGGTGCTATGGGAATCTGATTATATCTTGAGTAGCCATCTAGAAAGCAATAAAATTCATGGCATGCTAATCTATCAAGCATTTGATCGATAAATGGTAAAGGAAAATGGTCTTTACGTGTGATAGAATTCAACTTTCTATAATCAATGCATACACGCCATCCTGTAGTTACTCTAGTTGGTATCAATTCATTATCGGCATTCGTAACTACTGTGACTCCTGACTTTTTGGGGACAACTTGTACATGACTGACCCATGAACTATCAGAAATGGGATAAATGATACCTGCATCTAATAGCTTAAGGACTTCAGTTCTAACAACTTCTTTCATATTAGGATTTAACCGACGTTGCATTTCCCTAGTAGATTTAGCATTTTCATCGAGGTGAATGTAATGCATGCAGTCTACTGGGTTTATACCTTTTATGTCCGCTATGGTCCATTCTAATGCTCCTTTGTGCTCTTTTAAAACATCCAACAACTTACCTTTTTGTTCGTCATTGAGGGATGATGAGATGATTATCGGCAGAGAACTTTCTTCCCCAAAAATACATATTCCAAAGTATTGGGCAATGGTTTGAGCTCGAGTTTCGGTGGTGATTCTGATGATGGGGTAATTTTTAAAAACCTCCCCTGAGGTTTGGACTTGTTGCAAGTAGATGGCGAGAATCTGTTTATTTATAAAAAACCCCTTACCGTCAGTTAACTTTAACATTGACCGTTAGTTGACTGTACAAAGACAATATTACCCTCAACAACAATTTGTAGACGGAAATAACTAAAAAAAAATTAAAATTATTAGCGCGAAAAGCACAAACCCTATTTTTTGACAATTTTATCCTTGTCAATTCCAAAAATTTACAATATCATAGGTAAAGATTATAACTATTTCATTTTCAAGTTTTTAATTTTATCTTTTTTGTAGAAACTTTAAGAAAATATCAATAATTTAAAGAGGATTTTTTAAATTTTTAATTTTATCTTTCTTGTAGGAACTTTAAGAAAATATCAATAATTTAAAGAGGGTAAAATAGCCAACAATTTTAATTTTTTTTTTAGTTATTTCCGTCTACAAATTATTGTTAAGGGTAATATTGTCTTTGCACAGTCAACTAACGGTCAATGTTAAAATTAACTGACGGTAGGGGGTTTTTTACAAATAAATCAATTCTCGCCATCTACTTGCAACAAGCCCAAATCTCAGGGGAGGTTTTTAAAAATTACCCTCTGATGATGGGATGAGTTTCTTTTTTGATGGTGCTAGTTGTTCGACTCTTGACTTCCATTTATTAGTGTCCATGGATGGTGCTGAGTCAAGTAGGGCGTTGACCTCATCGACCGATCTGTCAATATCAAAATCCAAACCAAAGTGAGTTAAACATGTTTGTAAAGGATCATCACTAAGGTTTGAAACAAAAGTGTCATCAACTAATGCTTCAATTAAATCCACATCAACAATTCCATCATCTGCATTATGAGGTTGTTTGGCAATATTGAAGATGTTCAGCTCCATAGTCATGTTGCCGAAGGACAACTGCATATTTCCAGTCCTGCATTGAATGTGAGCATCCGCAGTCGCCAAGAAAGGTCGGCCTAGAATAATGGGGATGTGCTTCCTTGAATCCTGTATTGGTTGAGTGTCAATTACAATGAAATCAACAGGAAAATAAAACTTGTCTACTTGGATAAGCACGTCCTCCACAATACCACGAGGTATTTTCGTGGACCGATCTGCAAGCTGTAATACCACTGGAGTTGGGTGTAATTCTCCCAGTCCAAGTTTCACGAATACAGAGTAAGGCAAAAGATTTACACTAGCTCCTAAATCCAACAAAGCATTCTCAATTATGTGGTTCCCTATACTACATGAGATAGTGGGGGAGCCTGGGTCTTTGCATTTTAAAGGAATTTTATGTTGGAGTATAGAACTAACGTTTTCTGTTAAAAATGCCTTCTTTTGAACATACATATTTCTCTTTTTAGTACAAAAGTCTTTAAGAAACTTGGCATAAGATGGAACTTGTTTAATAGCATCAAGTAAAGGGATGTTAACACTTACCTATTTGAAGATTTCAAGAATCTCACCTGTGGATTTTTCCTTTTTTCCTTTAGCTAACCTTTGAGGAAATGGAGCTTTCGGAACATATTCTCGTGGGTTGGTTTCTTTTTTCTCCTCCAGTGATGAGTCCTCAGCATTTACAGGTACAATTTGATTTTCTTTTGTCACCGGCATCTCCACTTTGTTGTCGACTTCTTTTCCTTTTCGCAAGGTCATGACGGCTTTGACCTCTCCATGCTGCTGTGGTGAACTGGTACTTGCTTCATGTACTCCTTTAGGATTAGGCACTGGTTGACTTGGAAACTTGCATTTCTCAACAGTCATTGCCAAGGTCTGAACTGAAAAAGCAAGTTGTCCCACCATCTTCTCGAGGCTTGAAACTGATTGGGCTTGTGAGTTGAAGCCTGCTCGCAACTCATTTCGTAGTCCATCAATGGTGCGGTTCTGTTGCTCAATCGTAGAGTGAGTAACATTTTTGAAATTCTGGAATGCATCCTCCCACGGTCTAGGTTGAGAGTAGTTCTGGTTCTGATTGTATGGTCTGAATGGTGGCTGAGAGGCTTGAAGATTTTGAGGAATTTGTTGCATTGGTGGAGCTGGAGCCGCTGGTCCATTCTGTTGGAATCCTTGAGACCGTGAAAAATTGGGGTGGTCTCTCCATCCAGGGTTATATGTGTTGGAGTATGGGTTATAATTAGATGGCTTTCTCATTACACCTATGACATTGGCTTGATCTGAGTATGAGTCATGGTCATGTGGTTCTGTTGATTTAGCAGTCGATAACGATGCTATTTGTCGAGCAAGACCCTCAACCATCTCCTTGACTTCTTTGATTCCCGAAGTTGACTCGCCAATTTGAACCTCATTTACCCCCCTGAATTCTTCTAGTATTCGTGAGTGATCGACTCCGTTGTTGGGAATTATCCGCTTGTCGCTGGAAGAATTCCCAAATTTCTGATGCACTTTTTGACATTAGCTCTCCTCCACTTGTTGCCATTAGCCATTCTTACACATTCGGCAATAATCCCTCCAAACAGTATTGGCATTGGTGCCATTTCTCGTACCCATGATGTGGACACTTCAAGAGTAGCCCATTGAATTGCTCCCATGTTTCAAAAAACTGCTCGTCCTCTCTTTGGGTAAACTCCGAGATTTCCCTACGAATAGCATTGGTTTTATGCACTGGGAAATATTTATTCAAAAATTTTGTAACCATTTGTTCCCATGATGCAATGCTATTAGCAGGCAGTGTATTAAGCCATGAACGAGCTCTATCCTTTAAAGAAAATGGGAATAATATGAGTTTAACATCATCGTCTGAAAAATTTTTATATTTAAAAGTTTGACAAATGGCATGAAAATCATTCAGATGATTATATGGGTCCTCATTTTCTAGGCCATAGAATGTTGGGAGACAATTTAGCACACTAGATTTTAGTTCAAAACTCCTAGCAGCTACATTTGGGTATCTTATGCATGATGTGCTCAAATTAGCTAAAGGACTGAAGCGGTCCTTAAATGGCCTCTCTTGTGGTTGCAAATCCATTTTATTTTTAAATTGTTTGTGTGTGCGAAGTGTTTTTTCTAGTTCAAGGTCTATAGGTTCAAGATTAGGTAATAATGACCTACAACCATGCATGCAAAACAAATAAAATAAAAATAAAGATGGGAACAAAACAAATAAAATAAAGAAGAGGGAGAAATTACGATACTAACCTTATTGCGCTATTACAACCTTACTATAAAAATACAAAAAAAAATATGTGAAAATAAATTAACAAAAAAAATTAGTAAGATAAACAAAAATTACAAAGAAAAAAATAACTTGAAAATTAAATCACAGAATTTTAAAGAAGAGAAAAAGAAAAGAAATACTAACCTCTAAATGCAGATTCACTTTTTTTTCTTTTTTAATAAGAAAAAAAATACAAGAAAGCAAATAAAAGAAATTATTGACAAAAATTAATTCTATGAATTAAAATTACTTACCTCCCCGGCAACGGCGCCAAAAACTTGTTGTGCAAATTTTATTGAACTCGCAAGCGCACGAATTTATTGTAGTATAGATCAATGGTGACGAGTGTCGATCCCAGGAGGAGGTGAATTTTAATTGTGTGTAGAATTAATTTTGTAAATGGATGGTTGGATTTATGATGAAAATGATTTGGATTATCCTAAAATTGGAATTGAAATGGCGAGAATGAATTGAAGATAATTCTATTGAAATGACGTACTTGGGTATCTGGATCCGTATCAACATGCACCATGGGCTAAATATTCCTTATTAATGCCAATTAAATCATGAGGGGGGTTTCCACACCTCATGAACCACGCTCTAATCAATATGGTGCTAAGGGCTTATCGTGCCAAATAATAATAACCTTGTACTAGAGGGCCGGTGAAACCAAGGCGGTACTAGACAAGATTAGTATTATTTGTCAACGAGAAGTCAAAACATCCACAAAAATTAGAGGGGAAGAGAAAGTAAATTTACCAAATAAAGCCCATGACACATGTTGAGACTTCACCTTCAACCCAAGCTTGAAAGAAAATTAGCTACTCATAATTGAACTAGGGGCAAAATGGGAATTTATTAAAATACGTAGAAAATACAAGATGGAGAAGGAATTTACAGAAAATGGATTCCAAAAATGGATTCAGAGATATCAAATTAGGGGGGGAAGCCCCCTTTTTATAGATACATGGAGTAAATCATGGTCATCGGATTAAAAACAGTTTGGACGCTCAGGATTGCGCCACGTTTACAGTCAATAGTATGCGGTTTGACCACGTGGATGAACAGTAACACGGTTTGACCCGGGTGAACAGTGACGCGGTTTGGTTGAAAATAATCCTGTGTGATGCATGTACCGTACGTGCGATTTTTTCGTCCACTGATATGCTGCCACGTCACCATCAACAGTACATAAGAATTTTAGCCCAACAGGATTGTAACACCTCATCAGTCAATGCCACATCATTGGTCAATGCCACGTCATCGATCCGTCTATGTGAACAGTGTCATGAACAGTAACGTAGACAGTACCGTACACGTGAATAATATCGTACATGTGAATAGTGCCATTTTTTCTTTTATGCTCCTCCTAAGGTTTTCGACCGTCCTGAGTTCAAAAGTGATGTCCGTTTTGCCGTCAGATCTCTTGTTTATTGTGAAATGACCATGATGCCCCTAAAATACATAAAATACTTAATTAAAATCAAACACACATAATTAAATTGCAAGAAGCTTAAATACATAAAAGTAAGGGTTGTTAGTAAAACTTGAAATGTAAAATGATGATTTTCTCCTTTATAAATATACATTTTCTAACACTCAACACATTAGAGAAGAAGTACCTGCTGAAAAGTCCTGAAAATCGCCTTTATGCAATGAGCCAAGTATATGGCTTTCGAATGAAGCCTGAGGTGTCAATGCATGACCATATCTTAAGATTTGAAAAGCTACTTGCTGATTTAAATAATCTTGATGAAGACATTAAGGATGAAGTTAAGGCTATGATTCTCCTGCACTCACTTCCAGAAGAATATAGCCATTTCGTAACTACTTTATTATATGGGAAAAGCGTGATCATCTTCAAGGATGTCTACGCAGCATTGACCAATTTCGAAGTTCGGAATAATGATAAACATTCCAAAAGAGCATTGTCTGAAACTTTGTTTGCCAGAGAAAGGACGATCGAGAAAAAAAGAAGCGTGGTGGAAAGAATTCTCGGTCCAAATCGAGAAGCAGAAATATAGTTCGAGATAGTGTGCCTTTGTCATGAAAAAGGCCATTAGAAGAAAGATTTTCTAAAGGCTCAGAAGAGAGACGAGAAGAAAATAGTAGCAGCAAATATGGCACATAAAGATGAAGACTCTGATTATTCACTAAGTATTATGCGCGTAGCTTACGTGGCTAATTCGAGCGAGTGGACACTTGATGCTAGAGTAACCTATCATTTGTGTCCTATAAAGGAATGATTTATAGATTTTCGTGATTTAGAATCCGGTGCAGTTATGATGGGAATGATCAACTTTATCGCACAATAGAGGATAAGAACAATTCGGTTTAAAATATTCGATGGAATGGCCAGAGAACTGAAAGAAGTTAGATATGTTCCGGTTTTGAAGAAAAATCTAATTTCTGTTGGTGCCTTAGAGGCTAAAAGCTATAAGGTTACCATTGAAGATGGTACAATAAAGTTTGCACATGGAGCTATGGTGATTTTGCAAGGGGTTTGACGTCACAATTTATACTATTTGAAATGAGGTACAATTGATGAAGCTAATGTTTCTGAGGCGCACTGGGACACTACTAAATTATGGCATGTATGATTAGGACATGCTGGAGAGAAGTCTCTGCAAACTCTGATGAAGCATGGACTTTTGAAAAGTACCAACACCTGTAAATTGAAATTCTATGGGCATTGTATTGTTGGCAAGAATTACAGCTAATCATGATACTCGTGAAATCCGTAAATATATTCATAGGATGTATGGGGACCAACCAAGACTACATCAATTGGTGAAAGCCATTATTTTGTTTCATTTGTTGATAATTTCTCTAGACATATGTGAGTGTACACCATGTGATTAAAGAATAAAGTTCTAGAGATTTCCGTGAAATGGAAGAAACCGGTGGAGACTCAAACTGGCAAAAAGATCAAAGTATTGCGTTCTAATAATGGGGAGTGATTATACTTCTAATCCATTCTTGCAAGTATGCCAGAGTGAGGGTATAAAAAAACATTTAATGGTGAGACATACTCCGCAACGAAATGGTGTGGCTGAGCATATGAATCATACTTTATTGGAGAAAGTATGATATATTTTATCTAATGCTGGTTTAGATAAAAAGTTTTGCGCTGAGGCTGTGAGCTATGCAAGTCACTTAATAAATCGATTGCCTTCTGCTGCAACTGGGGGTAAAACTCCTCTAGAAATATAGTCTAGAAAGCATGCATAAGACCATGACTCTATTCGTGTGTTTATGTGTCAAACTTATTATCATATAAAGAATGATAAGCTTGATCCTCGTGCAAAAAAAGCTATCTTTATGGGATTCAAAGGTGGAGTTAAAGGTTTTAAGCTTTGGGATCTTGAAGATAAAAAGTTTGTGTATAGTAGAGATGTCACTTTTGAGGAAGCTTCTATGTTAAAAATTTCAAATTCTCAATAAGTGGAGAACAAGACCAAGGAGACATTGCAGCGGGTGGAGTTTGATGTAACTCAAAATGTACTAGTTAGTTCTACATAAGAGAAAAGCTCAACTTCAGAAGAGACCTTAAGAATAGAAGAAGAAGTTGTTTCTATTGATGTCCCACAAAAGGAAGAAACAACTGAAGATGTAGAAGATGAAAATGAAAGTATAGTAACAAGGAAACCAAAAAGAGTGATAAAGAAACTCGGATGACTTACTAAAGACATGGTGGTAGCCCATGCACTTCCAATTATTGATGATGACATCCCCAACGCTTTAAGTGAGGCATTGCGCAGTACTGAAAGCGATCACTGAAAGTTAGTCATAGAAGAAGAAATGAACTCTCTTCATCAAAATCAAACTTAGGAACTTATGGCGTTACCTAAGGGGAAAAAGGCTATTGGTAATAAATGGGTCTACACCAAGAAGCGAGGTTCTTCAAATTAAACAACACTTTGATACAAGACAAGGCTTGTAGCAAAAGAATTTGTAAAACATACTTCCATTCGTATTCTACTTGTCATAGTAGTTGAATATGAGTTAGAGTTAGCTCAATTAGATGTTAAGAAGACATTCTTGCATGAAGATTTGAAGGAGGAAATCTATATGTCTCAGCTTTGTGGTTTCAAAGTTGCTGAAAAGGAGAATCATGTGTGCAGATTGATTAAAATCTTTATACAAATTGAAACAATCACCAAGGCAGTGGTACAAGAGATTTGATCAATTTATACAAGAACATAAATTCACCAGAAGTGAACACAATCACTGCGATTACTTTAAAAGACTACAAGATGGAGCTTTTATCTATCTATTACTCTATATCGACAATATGCTTATAGCTTCAAAGAATAGAGGTGACATTGAAAGATTAAAGAAGCAGTTGATTTCTTAGTTCGAGATGAAAGACTTGGGTAAAGCATAGAGAACACTTGGGATGGAGATTCGTAGAGACAAAGAGAATGAGAGCGTATGGTTGACTCAAAAGTCTTATCTGAAGAAAGTGCTAGAAAAGGTTGGTATGGATGACAAAACCAAACCAGTTTCTACTCATTTAGCTCATTATTTCAAATTAAACTATTCTTCATGTCCTACATCTCAAGAGGAGCGCGACTACATGGCTTGTATTCCATACGCTAGTGTTGTGGGTAGTCTTATATATGCTATGATGTGCACAAGGCCCGACATATCTCAAGCTGTGAGTATGGTTAGTCGATACATGCATAATCTAGGTAAAAATCATAAGTTTGCAGTGAAGTGGATTCTCCGATATCTGTATGGGATAGTTGATGTTGGATTATTGTTCAAGAAAGATTACGGTCAACAATGCGTTGGATATTTTGATTTTGATTTCCCCAAAGATCTTGACAAACAAAGACCAACAACGGGCTACGTATTCACATTAGGTGGAGGTCTGATTAGTTGGATGTCGATTCTACAGTCGACAATTGTTATTTCCTCTATGGAAGCAGAGTACATGGTAGCAACTGATGCTGTAAAGGAAGTTATTTGGCTGAAAGGCTTGTTAGGAGATTTGGGAGTACTCTAGGAGAACATTAAGGTCTTTTGTGATAACCAAAGCACGATATTCCTGGCAATGAACCAAACATAACAAAGCACATAGATGTGAAATATCATTATATGAGGAAGATTATCGAGAGCGGTGGTGTGTTATTGAGAAAGATCGATACCAAAGACAATCCATCAGATATGTTGACAAAGGTGATTTCTAGAGTTAAATTTCAATATTGCTTGAAACTAATTCAAATCCTTCGAATGTGTTGAGTTTGGGAAATTCATGAACTATAGTTGGCTTGATCCCATATTAAGGGTACGTAGGCAGTCACAGAGATGCAGCCACTATGGGGATAATGATTCACTAGTAGCTGGCTTAGATTTTAGCAAACTTTTCGCCGAGGTGGAGATTTTTTGAAGTCAAATGAAGACTTTTTGGCTAAAGATTTGAATTTGTCAATAAATTTACTTTATTGGCTAAAGATTCGAAATTGGCAAAGATTGGATTATTTGTCAACAAACTTGACAAATTGGCCAAAGAAACACCTAACACCTTGACAAATTACAAAGAAGTATGTGCAATATTGTCATTGATTTCCCTATAAATAGAAGGTCAATTCTTCATTTGAATTCATCCCAAAATTGAGAGCAACAATTCAAGTGAAGAATTGTTGAGAGAGTGAGCAATTGGAGAGTGAGTATATTTGATAGGTTTTTTTTAATTTTCAAGTGTGTATGAAACTACTGGGTGTATTTGGGTTTTGGGAAGTGAGGTTTTTTTACTCAAATATTGTACTATAATAATTGTTAGTAATACAATTATTTTCTCTTACTCCCGTGGGCATAAGCATAATTGCCTAATCACATAAAATTCCGTGTCCTTTATTTTTCTATGATTATTTGGTGCGCTTGATTCCGCATTCCGCGCTATATATATATGCATACATATAATTAACTATTATATGTATATATAATAGTATGTATGTATGTATGAATTTTCATTCAATTAACTATTATACCATATGATATAAAAGCGAATCTACATGAAATCTACATTTAGGTAATAACTGTCAAATATCGATAAATGTTTGAAAAAACTCCTGAAAATTATCGTTATTACAGCTCCTGTATATGATGTGTAAGTTAGCAAGTGTACTAGTCGGCACAAGTAATATAATGAAGAGTAGAGTATCATCCCACAGAGATTGTATATCCTATTAGTTATTGAAATTATTCTAACCCTAATTTATGTGGACAATCGAATAGGCAGATTTAGATTAAAAATTAAAATAAAATAACTAAAAATAAAATAAATATGCAAGTAATAATAAAAATCACTAAGAGATTAAGACACTTTCGATTTCTCCATAACCAATCTAATTTAATTTCCCATCTATACTATTAAAGTTTATTACCCATGTTGATAGTGAATTTCCCTAATCTATTCAATATCCTCTATCGAGTAATATAAAAAATACCTTCAAATATTAACCCATTATATCTCTATATGAATTTAAATATGCAAAGATTCATTAAGCTCTGTGAAAATTCTTAGAAAAATTGCATGAATCACGTTGGCACATCTATGTCTTTCGTTCAATTCATGGCATCCATTACACAGAGCAAAAATACATAAATCTCCTCTTGGTCTCATTATGTATCCTCAAATCATTTATATATTTGCTAGATATTTAAAACCATTGAGTACAATAATGAATACTCAACCATGAAATAATAAACAAAATATAACACAGATTTATAGAATTAAAATTTCATAATTAGGCTATATCGTAATCCTAATAAAATAAATTAGTTTATGGGAATATAAAGAAAATCCATAAATATTGTAGGAAATATTCAACCAAGACAATAGAGAAGAGAGAAAGAAAAAACTCAAGAATTAATCCTAGCCTCCCTCTCAATCTCGCATGGCTGCTTCGGCTTCTCTTTTTCCTTCGTGTGTTGCTTTTCTCTTGGCTTCCGCTCGTCCCCTTCCCTTCCTTTTTTTTCAATTGACGGCCTTTTATAAAGGAAGCGTGCTTGCCGCCTCCATGAATTCCTAAGCCAATAAGAATTGTGGAAGCCAAAGCACATACCATAGTGTGCTTGCCATTTTAAGCCATGCAAAATATTTGCTTCCTCTAATAAAAATATATGCTGAACTTGCCATTAAATTGTCAAAGTACTCTCCACGTGCATGCCATGTTTGTCAACTAAATCTTCAAAGCTTGCCCCCACATGATTGCATACATGATGATTAATTAAATTAAATCTTTCTTAATTTGTTCCAATTAATTCTCTTTTTGCTTTCCCTTTTTGATTTCTTTAAGTAGATTTCTTCTTAAATGTTCTGATTTAATTTCTCTTTAATTCCAAATTATACCTAAAATAAAAAAATAAAAAAATAAAGATAAAATTAACATAATAAAATATAATTTAACATAAAATTAAGTTAAAAAAATATAAAAATAATATGGAGATTATTATCACATCAGTATAAACTAACATGACAACATATGATTGGTTAATAAAAGAATAAATATATATCAAGTGGGTTCTATTCTACCATGTTTTTAATTCAACTAATGATAATATGCCACATTAATTTGTGCAATAATATTTGTGACCATATCATTACTCATTAATTAATAGGAACACTAATTTATTTTCTTAAAAGAGAATTCATCAATTTGTTCAATAATATTTTATAAAAGAATTTGTAACCGCATCATTACACATTAACCAATGGAACACTAATTTATTCTTCTTAAAAGATAAAAACTGCAGCGAGGTTGGAGGCTCAGAGAGTTCCCATATTAGCCAAACATAAGATGAGATAAGAGTTCATATGAGACGTAATTTAGAAAATCAATTCCATGCAATAGGTCTTAGTGGGTTCGACTCAGTATACGATCATTTTCAATTTTTTAACGTCTTGTAATTAAAGATTCCTATGTCACATTATAATTTTCAAACAAATTGAAGTGAGTCAAATCTCCTATAGACTTTTGACATATTAAATTTAAGACAATTAATTAAATGCTAGACAACATCTAACTTGTAAATATACCTTACCGCATGATGAACGTACTTAAAAATCTTAACTGATTGCTCACCAATTAATTGTTGTTTTACAATTTTTATATATCCTTTCTTTTCCCTAAACCTTCTAGTTTCCTAACTTATTGTTCTCAATTGGTCTAATTATAATGTAAAATTTTTTAAATATAAATAAAATGAATTTATTTAATGGAAATCTGAAAAAGAGACACTTATCTATGCAAGCAAAGTTGCATTCTGTTTGTGGGGACTTAAAAAAAAAAAGCATAATGATACACTGATGATGACAATCCTTAAGTATTTGTTTTCTTTAGTTACAGTTTGGTTTGAATGGTCAAGTTCAAGTTCGAATTTTCTTTATGTAATTTAAATTAAAATTGATAGAACAAATGGGTTGATAAGTATGATGAAGAAGAAGAAGAAGAAGAAAAAGAGGGGGATGCCTTTGAGGATGAAGAGAAAGAAAGTTCTCAAATACAAATCCGGCTTTATGGAAATTAAATTAAAAGCTATTAAGCATTATAAATTACTTAACAGAACAAGGACTTGCATTTCGCGGTCATGATGAATCTGATAATTCAAGTAACCAAGGAAATTATCTTCGAATTTTGAGATTTCTTGCCGATCACAATGAAGATATCAAAAGAATTACTTTGAAGAACGCTCCTGGAAACAACATGTTGATTGCACCTTCAATTCAAAAAGATATTGTAAGGGCTTGTTCTATTGAAACAACCAATGCTATTATTAGAGACGTAGATGATGCATTAGTTTATGTTTTAATTGATGAATCCCGCGATGCATCTATGAAGGAGCAGATAGCTATTGTATTGTGATATGTAGATAAGAATGGATCTGTCATTAAGAGTTTTATAGGTCTTAAGCACGTTACTGGTACCACTTCTATCTCACTCAAGGAAGCTCTTGATCAGTTATTTTCTAAGCATGGATTGAGTATATCTAGGCCTGCGCAGGCAAGGTTATGATGGGGCTAACAACATGCAAGGCAAGTTCAATAGTCTTAGAACACTTATTATGAATAAGAATGAGTGTGCTTATTATATACATTGTTTTGCTCATCAACTACAATTAGCTATTGTGGCTATCGCAAAGAAGCACGATCAAGTTAATTCTTTCTTCAATGTAGTTGCTAACGTTGTCACTGTTGTTGGCGCTTCATGTAAACGCTGAGATATTTTTTGAGAGAAGCAATTACTTTCAGTTGTTGAAGCACTTGAAAATGATGACTTACTGAGTGGGCAAGGCCAAAATCAAGAGATTACATTGAAATGTTTTAGTGATACACGTTGGGGCTCACATTATAGTACGTTGCTTCGCATAATCTTTTTGTTTCCACATATGATTAGTCTGCTTGAGATAGTTGCAAAAGATATGTCAAACTCTAGCGAACAGAGATTTCAAGCAAATTATTTGGTAAAGTTTATGCAATCTTTTGATTTTGTGCTTAGTTTATATTTGATGAGTGATATACTTGCACTTTCAAATGAGTTGTTACAAGCACTTTAAAGAAAGGATCAAGATATTCTAAATGCCATAAAATTGGTTGAAATAGGCAAGAAAAACTTGCAAATAATGAGAGACAATGGGTGAGATTCTTTGCTTTCTGAGACTTCTTCTTTTTGTTTGAAGCATGATATTAATGTCCCTAACATGAATGATGCTTTTTTGCCATGGGGTCGATCACAACGTAAGGCTCGAGAGATCTCAAACATGCATTATTTTCGAGTTGAACTATTTTTTGCTGTTTTAGATTTGCAACTTCAAGAGCTAAATACTCATTTCAATGAGGTGAATATGGAATTGCTTCTTTGTTTGGCATGTCTATGTCCAAATGACACATTTGTTGCTTTTGATAAAGACAAGTTAGTACGTCTTGCTCAATTTTATCCAAAGGATTTTTCACCAATAGAGCTTATGGCACTTAAGACTCAGCTTCAAACTTACATAATGGATATGCGTTCCAGTACTGAGTTTGCAGGATTGAAGGGAATCGGTGACCTTGCGAAAAGAATGGCTGAGACAAAGAAAGATAAGGTGTATCCATTAGTTTATTTGTTGGTGACATTAGCATTAGTTCTTCCAGTTTCTACAATCACAGTAGAGATAACATTTTCGGTAATGAAATTTGTGAAGAATGAACTTCGGAATTGGATGGGAGATGAATGGATGAATGATAATTTGATCATTTCTATAGAAAAAGATGTATTTAATAGTATTGATAATGAGTCTATTGCACAATGTTTTCAGAATATGAAATCGCATAGAGAACAATTGTAAATGGGTTACCAAAAATTTTATATATTTAAGCTTCAATTTTTACATTTTGTTGAAAGTATCTAATGCTTCTGATTTTAGGGTCAATGGAAAAATCCAGCAATATCTACTATAGTAATCTACAAAACTAATGTAATATATATAGCCATGTAGAGATGGTAAGGGTGCTAGACCCCAAAGATTAGTGTGGATAAGTCCTAAAGGAACTTTAGTTTTGATTCCAGTTGAGTAAAAGGGCATTTGATGGATTTTGCCATATTGACAGGCATCACAAAAATCTGGTGCTGATATAGATGAGCAGTTAACAGAAAGAAAAGATAGAATGGATTTCAACACATGTTTATTAGGATGACCAAATCTTTGATGAAACAAGATTCCTATCTTGGTTGTGTTCATTTGATATTGTGGATTATAGACTTTATTTGTAGCTGTATCCGAAATTTTACAAGCTGAATTATTCAAAACAGAAAGCATAGAGCTAGGTACATAGGTAAGACAACTGGAATTTGAAACAAAGTCATTCTTTAACAACAACAGATATAATCCTCCTTTAGCAATCCCTTGAGCCAAATATTGTTCCTTCCTCTTATCCTTTATTAAACACATATTGGCAACAAACTCAATGGTTACATCAGTGTTATCTTCAAGCAATTTTGAGACACTTATGAGATTTTTAGTAAGTTTAGGGACAAACAAAGTATCTCTTAAGTGTAAAACTTAATTGCATGATGTTTGAAGATATACATAGCTAATATGTGAAATATGTAAACCATAACCATTACCTACAAGGAGCAGTTGATTACCTGAGTACTCATTTCCAATTTGCAGGTTCTGTAAGTTGTTAGTGATGTGATGTGTGGCACCACTATCGATATACCATCCTTGATCAGCTATTGCTCCCTCAGAGGTTGTAAGATAGGCAGCTCTTGGTGATTTCTGATATGGATTGTTGAAAGGAACATAATCCTTGTTGAATTTATTCTTGCACTCAGCTGCAATGTGCTTTGGTTTAAAGTAGATCTCACAAATTACAGTAGCAGGAGCTTGATCCAGAACACCTTTGCCATTAGTAAATCCTCCAATAAATCCTCCATTCTGACCAGGATTGCCAATGTAATTACTTCCTCTGCCTCCCTATGAAAAAATTCCAAATGACACACCATTCCAACCATCATTCCAGTTTCCTCTTCCGTGTCTTTGTGAAAAATTCCTACCATAGTCACCTCTACCTTCAGCATATCTACCCCTAAAACTAGCATTCTTGTTCCAATTGTTATTAAGTTGACCACTAGTCTAATTGTTATTGAATTGACCACCTCTCTTGTTATTATTAGGTCCAAATCTAGATTGAGCAATATTTGCAGCATAATTCAACTTAGCTTCCTTGCTTGCACTTAGCTGATTTACTTCTAGTCTAGCTTCATGAGTTAATAGCATAGAATATGCCTCATTGATAGAGATCTTAGCAAGATTTGCTTCAAGATAAACTACAACAGGATAATAAGGCTGGCCTAATCCAGAAATCAGGTGTGTAAGAAAGTTTAGAGAGCTGATTGGATTACCAGGAATGGCTAACTCATCAGTAATTGTTTTTAACTTGCCAAAAAAATTAGTTATTGTCATCGAACCTTTTTTAAGGTTATTAAGCATCATTTTCAGATGAATTTTCTTAGCAAAATTTTCAGATCCAAATTGTTGTTTCAAACTAGTCCAAAGTTCTAGTGAAGTTTTAGAGTTTACCACATGGCTCAGAATCTCAATACTGATAGATGAAATAAATTAGCTCAGCAGCAATTTATCCTTTCTCTTCCATGTGGTATATGCTGGATTTAGCTGAGTATCAGCATAAGTGTTTTTCAGTTTCACCTTGAAGAAATTGATCTGGATAGGGTTTTAATCCATCAAGTAAATCTTCAAGACCATTGGCTCGAACATATGAAAGAATTTGAGACTTCCAGATTGTATAATTTGAGCGATCGAGTTTGATCAGTGAAGTAAATGTAAATGATGAAACAATAGAGTTTGTGATTGAGTTTGAGCTTGAAGATGCCATGACAATCGAAGCTCTGATACCAAGATAAAATATAAGAAAAGTGTTTGGCATATGAGAATTGCAGAGAAAAATGAAAGAAAGTTTTGAGAGAAGAATGAAAGCTGAAGATTAATTATTGTATTATTTACAAGAGTATTTATACTAAGCTCCTGAATATTCTTGAATCAATTCACGTGAGCTGAGCATAGCTATACATGCATTAACTAATTACTAACAAACTACAACCAATGTAACTAATAATTGCCAGCTCATCTGACACGTCAGCACAAGTCAGCAGCTATAACTAACTATTCTTAACAGAGCGCATATACCTTTCTGTCCATCAGCTAATGCATATTCTGCATTTTATGAATATTAGAGCTGGTAGATTGACAAATGGACCTTATTACATGTCATAAGATACTTTGCTCAAAGCGACAACTAGGCAATATCTTTTGTTCTTATCGGCCAAGGCAAGCCATTTACTATTTTTTCTAATGGAGCAATATAAAATGATTCTTACTTGCATAGAAAATTAGAAAAGAAAATGAGGATTACTGATCCACAGAGCTGTCATTTACTAGAAGCACATAAATCTTACGGTTAATTCATTATCCATCTGTAATGTTCTAATGATACTTAAGTATTACCTAAATTAGCCTTTCAAAACTTCACTTCGAAAAAATCCAAGGCTGTGATGTGTCTGTATAAATTCACTAATACAAGTTCTCTCTACTACCAATTGTTCTAAACTCTGTTCTGAACAGAGCATGAAACGATACATTCACTTATCTAATTATGTATTTTTTGCTCTTACTTCACTTTATTCACCTTGTCCATCTTTTAAAACAGTTGTCTATGTCCGAGTATCATGTTCATCACAAGGATCATATTATGGCCAAAGGAAGGCGCGCAGTTCATTGCCTGCACTCAAGTTTAGCAGAGTACTTTGGGATTTAAGACTGTCAGTAGGCTGTTGCTGTAAAACTACATGCCATGCTGGCAAACTTGCTATGATTCAGTACTGAGATATCACCAAAGATTGTAAACTAATTAGTATCGGAGAATGCTATTTGCACCGAAAATTGCCTAAAACAAATAGAATGAGAATAATTGTACAAAAGGACAAGATTAATAAAGTGAATAAATTTTATCTTTTAGTGAATGCTTCTTGTCTTTTATGCTGCGTTTACTTCCTGGATTCGGGAATCGAAATCCGAAATCAAAATGATTGATAGTGTTTACTTCACAAAAATGGATCAGGAATCGGAATCGGAATCGGGGGACCCACCATTATTTGGGAATGAGGAATGGGAGATTGATTCCCATGGGGGAAGTGGCAATCCATCTCTCATTCCTTGGAGTTCTCATTTTGCCCCGTTAACATTTTAATATTCCTAAAATGCCCCTCCTCTAAATAAAAAATATAAATATCAAAAATAAAAAAGCCAAATATATAATTAATTAATATATTAATATAATCAGTTAATTAGTATATTATAGTTAATTAATAAATTGATACATTATTAACAATAATTATTAGTGATTGTAATTTTTGAATAAATATCACAATAATTAATAAATTGTTATTATTAATTAATTACTATGCTATTATAATAATAGTAATTAATATAATTATTATAATTAATTCATATATTATCATTATATTTATTAATTAATTGATATAATTATTACTATTAATTAATATATTAATACATTATTAACAACAATATATTAATAATTATAGTTTTTGAATAAATAATCACAATAATTAATATATTTTAATTATTATAATTATTTAATAAATATACTATCATAATAATCATTAATAGAATTATTATAATTAATTCGTATATTATTATTAATTAGTTAATATAATTATTACTATTAATTAATATATTAATATGTTATTAACAACAATATATTCATAATTATATTTTTTGAATAAATAATCACAATAATTAATATATTTTTTATCATTATAATTAATTAATTAATTAATTAATTAATATACTATCATCATAATCATTAATATAATTAATATCATTATTATAATTAATTCATATATTATCATTATATTTATTAATTAATATATATAATTATTACTATTTATTAAATTATTTTTGTTAATATATTAATAAATAGTAATGTCATTGAAAAGGAATTTGAATTGGATAAAGCTTTTCTGCATAAAGACTTTTATTCTGATTTAAACAAAGAAAAAAGACTTTGGTTTTTCAAACACTTTTTAAATCAAAGAAAAGAAATCCAACAAACTTATTATGAATTTGTGAATCTTCATCAAGTTCATATATTGTTTTTTGATTGGTTCGAGATATATTCTTCTAATAACAACATCTCTTACCCCTTCAAAGAGTCAAACCCTATTACTATTAGGAAGAAGACCACTGAATGGAAACTCTCCGAAAGTAATAGAACTGTCGATTCTGAGCATCCACCCCTCCGGAGCGTAACCGTTGACCACGGCGAACCTCTTATAGAAATCAGAGCTTCACCTTACAAAATCCCTAAACCAAATGATACTGATAGTAATTTAAGTAGTATTATTCAACAAAATAATTTCTGTAATACTAACTTAAATACTATAGGAAAACAGTTGACTAGAATAGAAAACCAATTCCAATAGTCAACCATATCTGTTTCTCCTAGTCCAAAGCCTATTCCTTCAAAGTCAGATTCTGATAAAAAGCTTAAGGAACCTATTTTCAAACCCTTTCAGGTTTCGAAAACTAGCCAAAAGCTTGTTCAAGAGTCAAATTCAGATTTTGCTAAAGCCATTAGAGAACAACTAGATAAGATAGAAGCTGCTTCTTCCTCATCTAGTAAAATCCAAATTGCTCCAGATACTCCTCAATCCAGCAAGATAGAAGTACTTGAACAAGACCAGGTTTCTATTGTCTCTTCTGACTTAGAAGCCTTTACCGAAGAACCTGTTTCTAAAGCCAATAAAATCCATTGGGAACTTGCAATCCCTACTTCCAAATCTCCACCTGATTTGACTATAGACAACAGGCCTAGTGCATTAAATCAAGCTCGATATAATGCATCCTCTGTCTATGAGTGGAATATAGATGGAATGTCTGAATACAACATTCTAGGTGTATTGCAGCAAATGACCATGGCAGCCAATGCCTATAAAACCCAATCAGGAACTTCTGACAAGGCCATTGCAGAAATCCTAATTGCGGGTTTTACTGGTCAACTTAAAGGATGGTGGGATCATCTTCTCACTAAATTGCAGCAATTAGACATCTTTAATGCCATCCAAACCGATGAGAATGGCGCTCCCATTCTTGACGAATTCAATAACCCAATTCAGGATGCTGTTGCCACCCTGATATTGACCATTTCCCTTCACTTCATAGGTGACCCTTCTCACCTTAGGGACAAAAACGCCGAGTTGACTTGTGATAAACTACAAACCTTTGAATAAAGCTTTAAAATGGATTAGGTACCCAATACCTAATAAAAAAGATTTGCTCCAAAAACTTTGTTCAGCTTTCATTTTTTCTAAATTTGATATGAAGTCTGGTTTTTGGCAAATACAAATCCATCCTAAAGATCGTTACAAAACAGCTTTTACTGTTCCCTTTGGACAATACGAATGGACAGTAATGCCTTTTGGTTTGAAAAATGCACCCTCAGAATTTCAAAGAATCATGAACGATATTTATAATCCCTATTCTGAGTTTTGCATTGTTTACATTGATGATGTGTTGATTTTTTCTCAAAGTATTGATCAACATTTCAAACATTTAAAGACTTTTTATCTTGTTACTAAAAAGGCTGGGTTAGCCCTTTCTAGTTCAAAGATTTCTTTATTTCAAACAAAAGTCCGGTTCCTAGGTCATCATATTTCCAAAGGAACTATCACTCCAATAGAAAGATCACTTTTGTTTGCAGATAAATTCCTAGACAAGATTTTGGACAAAACCCAATTACAAAGATTCCTTGGAAGTTTAAATTATGTTCTTGATTTCTGCCCTAACATCAATAGGATGTCTAAACCTTTGCATGATAGGTTGAAAAAGAATCCTGTTGCATGGTCAGAAGAACATACTAAAGTTGTTAAATTAATAAAGCAATCTGTAAAAAATATTCCATGTTTATTTCTTGCAAATCCTGCATTACCTAAAATTGTTGAAACTGATGCATCTGACATAGGTTATGGAGGTATATTGAAACAAAAAGAAAATGATAAAGAACAGATAGTACAATATGTTTCTGCTCATTGGAATGATTGCCAGAGAAATTATTCTACTATCAAGAAAGAGATTCTTTCTATCGTTTTATGCATATCAAAATTCCAAAGTGATTTATTAAATCAAAAAGTTTTACTTAGAATTGATTGCAAAGCTGCAAAACATGTTTTAGAAAAGGATGTTCAAAACATTGCATCAAAACATATTTTTGCACGATGGCAAGCTATTTTAAGTGTTTTTGATTTTGATATTGAATTTATTAAAGGTGACAAAAATTCTGTTCCTGATTTTCTAACCAGAGAATTTCTTCAAAACAGATAATGCCGCCAAAGAAGAAAGATAAAGGTAAAGCAGTTCTCAAAGTTACTGGTTCTCAAGAACCTTCTAAAGAACCCCAGTCAACCCCTTCTAAAGAAAAACTACTTTCTTCTACCATGCCCATTAAATCTTGGATAGAAATGGTTGAAGAACATGGAGCCCAGTACAAATCTATTTCTTCTGATGACCAAGTAAAGCAATGGATGGGTTTCATTACAAAATCCCCTGAGCTCATGCTCGCCCTTCAGAACCTTTCTCAAAGCCAAATTTCTCCTAAAAAAGAAATTGAAATTACAAAACCCTCTTCCCAAAATGTTGTTGTCTCTGCTGAAAGCTCATCTTCTCAAATTGTGCTTTCTCAGCCAACACCTTCAAAGAAAACCTCCGATTGGTTTGATAAAACCCATTTTCAAAACATTCTTTCTATGGAAGATGGATTTTACCATACTGATCATTTTCAAAGCATTTCAAAGTTTTTCCCCAAAGGCTGGTTTTTCAAATCATGGGATTTGACAAAACCCCAGTCTTACTATCAAAGCATTTTAGAAATAACTGAGTCAGTTAAATTCAAACATTTCTTTCTTGACAAAGCCCATCCAGAACCGGCTTACTCCACGGCCACAATCCTAAAAGTATTGAGCCCAAACCAGTGGGGTGACCTACTCCACAATTTCAAAACCTTCCCTTTAAATTTTGAGACCCGTTTACCACATTGCCGGACCTTTTCCTATTGGGATTACCAACAAGCATGGTATAACACCTTTTTTATCCAAAACCCTAAAAAATCTCACTCATGGTTATTTTTCTTCAACACAAAGATAACCGTTCAAAGTCTCCCAAATTGGTTTCATCACTGGTGGAATCTTTTTGGCCCAATTCCACAAATCCTAACACCAAACGCCACAAATTGCCTAAACATCTTCAAAGCCCACTATTTACCTTCTGACTCAGAAAAAAGATTTTCCCCCTTCCTTTGCTTTTGTGCAAATTTCTTCCTACCATGGGTCTGTTCATGGTAATTTGTGGCGTTTGGTGTTAGGATTTGTGGAATTGGGCCAAAAAGATTCCACTAGTGATGAAACCAATTTGGGAGACTTTGAACGGTTAATAATGTATTTGTGTATTAATATTAATACATATTAATAATGTATTAATATATTAATAATAATAGTTTTTGAATATATAATCACAATAATTAATATATTATTATAATTAAATAACTATTATTAATATTATTAATTGATATATTTTATAATTATTATTAATATAATTATTATAATTAATTAATTTATTATTATAATTAATTAATTAATAATTTTTACAATTAATTGATATATCAATTTATTATTGACAATAATTAATAATAATAATAAATTTTTAATAAATAATCACTATAATTAAAATATAAAATAATAATTATGATAATAATTCATTAAGTACTTTTTAATAATTTGTTACACTCTAACTCATTCTGATTCCGATTCCAAGATAAAGTAAACACATTTATGGCAATCCAGCTCATTCCGATTTTGATTCCTACAGTTTAAGTAAACATCTTATTCTGATTCTCATTTCCTATTCCCTTTCCGCTACTGTTCCACTGACTCTGTCAATTCATGACTTTGGCACATAGTAGATGCCAGCTGCCTTCTCCATTTGACGTGCAAAAAACTTTCTTGAGTTGGGTTAAGATCGATTAATTGTTTCGTTTGGTGATCATGAGTTATTTGTCAATTCATGAGTTTGATACAGTGAAACGTTTAACGCTCTCTTGTGATGCGCAGGAGAAAAGCCAGCGATGGTGTAAAGGACGAAAAACATTATTTTGTTATTTAAAATAAGACTATCAATTATATATTCCAAAATAATTGGGTTTGGATGGTCATTTTATTTTTAAAATATCCAAATGGAATCTTACAGAATTAGAGTGCTCGACTTCTTTATACAGAATTTATAAAGTGGAAAAATCCAGAAATTAAATACTCTTCATATAGTGGGAGGAGATTTAGTTGCCATTATGCTAAATAAAAGAAAAATAAATTAAAAGTACAATACTTCAATAATCTCATTCCCAATCGTACCGGAAATAAAATTTTCTGTATATTTATGAAACAACTATTGATTTTACTTTGGTACTTTTTTTATTTTTAAAGTAAGGTAAACATCTTCACTTTCTTTACATACGAGCTTTCTTTCTTTTGATCTGGTCTTTATTCTTGACTATATTTTATGGTCATATTCAATCTCAATCTTCTGCAGGTTTGCGGCTGTTTTATTAGTCACGGTATTTTATAGGATTGCATGTAGATGATACATTTATATCCATTTTTTCTTTTCTTCTTCGGTGAAGACATTAAAATTTTAATTTTTGTTACCATGTGAAATGAAAATAGTCCTCATTTCAAGGATTAATGGGCCACTAAATTCGTCTTCTTAAAAGAAGATTATTTGCAGCGAGGTAATTGGAAACTCGAAGATTTCTATATTACAAAGCCAAACCAAAGTGATAAGAATTTCCGTATGAGATATAATTTGGAAAAAAAAAAAACAATTCAAGTTAAAGATAAAAAATTTTTGTTCCTTAAAAAACATAATTCAAGCCACACAATTTTTCTTGTTTTATTTGAAAAAAAAAATGGTGTTCCTCACAAAAACACTTTTAACATTTGTTGTCTAATAGAGGGAAATATCCTTCACTCTTTGACGTATCCCTGGGGCAATGTAAGTTGACTTTACATTAAAACAAAACAATTGAAACATTGTCCACAAACATTGTCATGTAGTTAACAAAAACTTAATTTTGACAAGTGCAAGAGATTGGTGGACTCATTTGATTCAAGAAAAACAATCAGTCTCATTTGATACGCAAAGAGCTTTTTTACTCTGCAGCTAATATTTTGATGAATGTGACATTACTGGTTTGTATAATTTTTCGGACTAATATATTATCTCAATTTTTTTTTTAAAAAATGTAATTGCAATTGTCAAGAAATGTATAGCATGGCTAGTTTTTTCAATCAACATTTTAGATAAATGATAAATCAATATATGACATGTTACTAACTTGCTATAGGAAGAAAATTATAGAATAATTTTTTGAATTAAAAGAAGGGAAATTTACACTTGTACACCTGTTTGTTTTGCCTTTTTAAAAAATACACAAACACTTTTTTTTTTTTTTCAGCGCGCCACCTGAAGTTTGTTTTTTCTTGCATTCATCCACTTCCGTCTAATTCCCGTTAGTGGATTTAACGGAAAGTTAACAAAATGACCTTTTTACCCCTCAAATTTACAATTTAACCCAAAATATTAGAGATAAATTGGATGGCTTTAATTTTTTTCAAAGGTGGATGCTAGAAATTGGAGGAAAATAGTGTTTGTTACTTGCTAAATTTAGAAAATTTGTATTTATTTTTTTGAAAGACAAAAAATAAATACGCAAAAAAATAAATACAAATTTTCTAAATTTAGCAAGCAATAAACACTATTTTTCTCTAAAAAAATAAATACAAATTTTCTAAATTTAGCAAGTAACAAACATTATTTTCCTCCAATTTCTAGCATCCACCTTTGAAAAAAATTAAATCCATCAAATTTATCTCTAATTTCTATTTATTTTGTGTTAAATTGTAATTTTGAGGGGTAAAAAGGTCATTCCGTTAAATTTACTAACGAAAATTAGACGGAAGTGGACGAATGCAACAAAAAGTAAACTTCAGGTGGCGCGCTGAAAAAAAAAGAAATGTTTGTGTATTTTTTAAAAAGGCAAAACAAACAGGTGGACGGTTGTAAATTTCTCTTAAAAGAATTATATTACGACAAAACTATCACAATGTAATTTTAAAAAAAACTTATTCTTTAAATTTCTCATTACTATTCCTACTTGTCTTGCTATACTAGTTAATGGCACTGGTGAAGCCTTGAATTATCAAACAAAAAGCAAAAACACTTGTGTTAAATTCATACGATAAAATGAGTACTTATATTAAAAAAAAATCAATCTCATCGCGTCCTCTTTCATTGACATATGCAATTTGCGGTCAATTTGTGGCACCCTTACTGACACGTAAAGGACTTTCTTACACCACAGCCAATACTTTTATGAATTTTTAGGACTAGTGAATTTTTCAAATTAAAAAAAAATACAGAAATGTAATTTCAATTTATCCAAAAATTTGAGTTTTAAGGAATGTAGCATTTATTATATGTCATGTTAATATAAAGAAGAAAATTTTAAAAATTTATTTTTGAATGAATAAAAGTATTTTTTGATAAAAATTTCGCAATCATATTTATAAAAAAGGTATTTAAAAAAAAACAATTTCACTCCTCCTCCTACAAAATTTAAGAATTTAACATTATAAATTAATCTTTTTAATCAAAGTAATAATCTCTCATCTACAAATACTAAAATTTAATATTTTATCTGTTGACCATATTTGCTCCAAATTCACGAAAATAAAATTTCTAACAGAATTATGAAACTCATTACTAGAAATTTGTATAAAAGTCGTGATAATAGAAGGTTTGATCATAGGAAATTAATATATCCCTGTCCGATGCAAAAATGATTGTAAAGAAAAACAAAAGTCATGGGCTTATTTAGAAAAAAGAAAAAATTACATTCCATTTTCCAATTATTAAAGTAATTCTAAAATCACTAGGATCACAAAGGATAGGCTTTTGGTGACTGAGGTCAGCCTTAACGCATGCCGGTCTTTTTCTCCTCTACTTTCTTAGAAATTTTGGTTTCACTATAAATTCTTGGTTTATAGCAAAGTTATGAGTGTCTTGCATTACCTATCCAACTAAGCACACACATACAATCTAAAATACTCTCATCTCATGGAAAGGCTTCATTCTCTTAGTATTACGAGCAGATTTCTCTCACTCCATCGTTTGATTCTTATTTCCTTATTTATCGCAGCTGCAACAGCCAACAAAAGCACTATTACCGCAGACCAAGATGCTCTGCTTGCCTTGAAAGCTCACATAACTCACGATCCAACCAATTTCTTGGCCAAAAATTGGAATACAAGTACTCCTGTCTGCAACTGGACAGGTGTCACTTGTGATGTCCATAGCCATAGAGTCACAGTCTTGAATATTTCTCGCTTAAATCTCACCGGCACCATCCCTTCTCAACTCGGGAATCTTTCGTCCCTACAATCACTCAATCTGAGTTTTAATCGACTTTCTGGTTCCATTCCCTCGGCCATCTTCACCACATATACATTAAAATATGTTAATTTCCGTGAAAATCGGCTCTCCGGTGCTTTCCCTTCTTTCATCTTCAACAAGTCCTCTTCAAAACATCTTGATTTTAGCTATAATACACTATCTGGTGAAATTCCTGCAAATATCTGCAGTAGTCTTCCTTTTCTAGAATACTTTTCTTTGTCTCAAAACATGTTTCATGGAGGAATACCGTCTGCTCTATCAAAGTGCACATATTTGCAAATATTAGGTTTGTCATTCAATGATTTCTCGGGGGCCATACCTAAAGAAATCGGCAATTTGACCAAACTTCAGGAATTATATCTTGGCCGTAACAGACTCCAAGGTGCGCATGATCATGGAGTTTAATTATGAAATTTTTTTCCGTAAGTTGTAATATGAATAACGTTCCATAAGACAATTTGCACACGTTGATTAATTTGCAGGAGAAATTCCTCGAGAGCTTAGCAATCTTGCCGAATTGGAGCTGATGTGGTTATCAGAAAACGAACTCCAAGGTATGATTATAAACTTTTTGCAATTTTATTCTAGCTCTGCTTGCTTCTGTATTCATTCGTTTGTTCATTAATTATGCTATGATTTGTTGTTTTTCTTTCAGATAGAGATAAAGCTCCATGTCTCCCCTCACTAATTTCATTCTTTGATTTATGCAGATAACAAAAAAAATGTTTTGTAATTTTCTTTTGTCATATTGCCACTTCCATTTTGAAGCTCCCAATTAAGTCGATGAAAATGAATGATGTTTCATTCTTGTTCTCTTCAGCCTAATTCTTATATAACTGAAGAGTAAACTGTTATCATGATATTCGTCGGCCAATAATTTTTTTTTTTTCCAAATATGAGTGATCAAATTGTTTGCGCATATATAAATGTACTTAATTCGCAGGAGGTATTCCACAGGATTTGGGGAATCTTGCAAAATTGAAGATGTTACAGCTGTCCCAGAATAACTTGACTGGTAACCTTCTTTACGATATATAAATGAGACATCCTCCGCTTCTTAATTAATAAATTTCAAGTCTCTCATTATAAATTCTCATATGAGGATGTGTCGATACCACTATCTAACATTATTCCGTTTCTTATTAAAAATTAGTTTGCGTTAATTCTAAATTCTGTAGCATTTAAAAAAATTAAAAACACGTGGAATAAATTGTTAAGCTTTCTTCTTCACTGAATTTAGATTTCTCAAAAATTATCTTAACAAGTCTGCTTCACTAATGATATGCATGTGTGACAACTTCATAAAATATTTTACATGAAATCACTAATTATCTTTAAATAATTGGAGATGCCATCACTAATAAATCATTTCTCAACACACACTATAGTAAGAGAAATCGGTAATTTTACTAATCTTAAAGAGTTTGATATTCACCACAATGTACTTCAAGGTACGTATCATGACGGAATTGTTTATCTAAATATACTTTTAGTCATCACTTAGTGATATTTTATCTTAACCGATGATGCTCATTCTTAAGATTAGCAGGAAAATTAGAAATTGTTGATTTACTCAGAAATAAATTTAGAGTTTAGAATTTCAGTTTGGAAAACTTGACCTCAATGTTGATAAATTTGAATCGGTCGAGCCGAGTTTCGCTTCCTTGATCAACGGACCAATTGAAAGTTCTATTATTCGAATTGAGTTCCTAGGTGCTTAGAAACAACATTTCTTTTCCGTGTTGCTATAAATCATTCACAACTGAGTTGATTAGCTTCGAATGTTGCCTGAGACCATGTTAGTAGGAGAAATTTGAAAAAAAATTATTTTACTGAATTCATTTATTTTATTTTTCCGTAACTGAAATACTACATTTTTTTTTCCTTTTGGCTGTCGCTGGGGCTTGATTTACTTTAATAGTAGCAGCCACCCACTTCGACTTTTACTTTTCAACACACAATTTGATATTTTAATTCGTTTTAACCACAAATCTATCTATCTCTCATCTATTGCTTGCTTAAATCGCATATTTTAACTAGTGATTTTTACAAATATTAGTCAAATATATTTCATTACATTTCTCTCGTAACTGCTCCAAATGTGCACTATTAATACTTAACCCTCCATTTTAATTTACCGTGCAATCTATTTACCCACTTAAATCACATATATATTTTACCTATATTTTTCCCCAAACAAATATAAAAATAAAAGAAAAAGAATATGTGTAGCAATTTGTATATAACTAACAAAGCATTGATGGTGTGTAACCTTTCAATACTTCTTGACTGGCTTTTCTTGTGTGTTAGTACTTGTAATAATTGTGTAGTGTATAAATGACTTTTTATTATTAAAGTGCGTCCGTTTCTATACATTATTAATTATCTGCAAAAAAACCTGAGTATAATTCTTTCAAAATACGTACTAAAGCTACTAGAGCTATATTATAGCAATTTATGTATAAATTACTAAAGCATATACTAAAGCTAGCATTGATGTACGGATGAGTTGTGTCAAAAGTGTATCTGTTTTTATGTATTACTGTTCTCTGACACAAATCTGAATAATGGAATATAGTTCTGTCAAAATGCCGATGCAATAGCACATGAAATCGGAAATATTTTACTCGGATAAGAATTTATATATTCGGGGTAGTAGCACATATAAAATAGACTATAAATTTAGTTCCAAAATACGTTCTTGTATTCATATAAATTTTACATTACTAATTTAAATTACTATTAAAATACGTAAGAGATGCTGTGCTTGCCCTGATAGCTCACATTACTCGTGATCCAACCAATTTCTTGGCCAAAAATTGGAACATAAGTAGTCCTGTCTGTAATTGGACAGGCGTCACTTGTGATGTCCATAGTGTTAAGCAAGCTGACCAAGATTACCAAAAGGAAAGTCATCAACGGTCAAGTCAACAAAGGGTTTATCACTCCACACAGCTTGCTCACGTCAAAGCTATTTGTCAAGGAATATCTCCAGCACGATTTTTAAATATAGTTTACTAATGCCAGTGTCTATGGAGGTGTTTCCTATATGTGAAATATTAAGACAATCGCCATTTCCAACAACAATGGCATCATTCCCTTCATAAGGTTTAAGTTCAGAAATTTTACCTGGATCATTGACCATATGGGTAGTTGCTCCTAAGTCAGCATATAATTTGGCATCATTTGCATCCAGGTTCATTGCAGCTAAGGCTTGTGGAATTTCCTCAGTAAGATGTGAGTAGTCATACCTACGTCGACATTCAATGGCTGTATGTTTCGGTAAATGACAAATTTGACATATGACAGTTTCTTCATTGACTTCCTCAGCTTGTTGTTTGGATTGATTCTGAATTTTCTGCCAAGGCTGTCCAGAATTATTTTGCCGAGGTTGCTGCCACTGTTGTCCCGAATTTCCTTGCCATGATTGTTGCCCTTGTTGACTTGGATTATTGTTTGATTTTTGCCATGACTGACTTGCATTATTATTCCAACTTTTTCCACCATTGTAGTTGATTTTTTGACCACTTGAATCAGCCAAATTTTGTCCTCCTGCTGCTGTAAAACCACGACCTTTTGAGTTAAAGAAACTTCCATTTCCACGACCTTTTCCCTTGCCTCGTTGGCTAAAAAAGGCTTGAGCC
The DNA here is from genome assembly GCF_022201045.2 of Citrus sinensis. Lineage (NCBI taxonomy): Eukaryota > Viridiplantae > Streptophyta > Magnoliopsida > Sapindales > Rutaceae > Citrus > Citrus sinensis. The sequence continues at coordinate 18,331,138 of NC_068560.1, forward strand.
AGATTGATTGTATTCTTCTTTTCTTCTTCAAAATTAATAAGAGTTTGTTCATGATTTTCGAGGGCCATGACAAACTGCTTAAATGAGGGATAAGGTGGTTTTGAAAGTTGAGCAAGTTTGAAGTCTTGATACCTGTAGCCAAGACCTCTTGCAAGACCAAAGACTTTATCTAAGTCATTCACTGGTTTATTTATTGCAGCCAAACAATCACAAATATGCTTGTATTTGCGCACATACTCTTCAACTGATAGAGATCCCTTTTTTAATGTTGCCAATCTGTCCATGAGATGTACCTCTTTTTCCTTAGTCATCGGAAGTAATTGATCCTCCAAAGATGACCAAATTTGTTGAGCATTTTCTACTCCAACGATTCCACTCATCACTTCTTCTGTCATCAGGCTTAACAACCAAGATGTTAACAGCCCATCATTGTTGATCCACATGGTGAAATCTTCGTTGCCAGCCTTTTCCCCATCAGACAATAATATTTCTTTTGCGGGTCTCTCAGCATCTGTAATATGGTGCAGAATGCCAAGGCTTCTGACCAAAGGGAGAACCTGTGAGCGCCACAACAAGAAGTTCGTGTTGTCTAGTTTAATGGACACAAGACTTGAGCATTGATGAAAAGACTGAATATTTAAACTTGGCTCTTTGATAAAGGATGAAGAGGTTATATTGCTAGTACTCATGGCTGGCTCTGATACCATGAAAGAAATTCTATGAAGAGTATAATTCTTGTTCTATAATTTTAATGAAATTTACAGAGTTATTTATACAAAATAAAGACAAAGTAGCCGTTGAAAGGCTTAATAATATTAAAGGAAAAATAAGTAACTTCCTAAACTATTGCACAATATCTTTATAAAATAGGAATGAAATATTCCTACATGATATTGGCATTCAAGTGTAAAAATCGTGCTGGAGATATTCCTTGACAAATAGCTTTGACGTGAGCAAGCTGTGTGGAGTGATAAACCCTTTGTTGACTTGACCGTTGATGACTTTCCTTTTGGTAATCTTGGTCAGCTTGCTTAACACATAGCCATAGAGCACAGTCTTTAATGTTTCTGGCTTAAATCTAACAGGCACCATCCCTTCTCAACTTGGGAATCTTTCGTCTCTACAATCACTCAATCTGAGTTTTAATCGACTTTCTGGTTCCATTCCCTCCCCCACCTTCACCATGTATACACTGAAATTCGTTGGTCTCCGTGGAAATCAGCTCTCCGGCGCTTTCCCTTTTTTCATATTCAACAAGTCTTCTTTACAAGATCTTGATCTCAGTGACAATGCACTTTCTGGTGAAATTCCTGCAAATATCTGCAGTAGTCTTCCTTTTCTAGAATACTTTTCTTTGTCTCAAAACATGTTTCATGGAGGAATACCGTCTGCTCTATCAAAGTGCACATATTTGCAAATATTAGGTTTGTCATTCAATGATTTCTCGGGGGCCATACCTAAAGAAATCGGCAATTTGACCAAACTTCAGGAATTATATCTTGGCCGTAACAGACTCCAAGGTGCGCATGATCATGGAGTTTAATTGTGAAATTTTTTTCCGTAAGTTGTAATATGAATAATGTTCCATAAGACAATTTGCACACGTTGATTAATTTGCAGGAGAAATTCCTCCAGAGCTTGGCAATCTTGCCGAATTGGAGCTGATGTGGTTATCAGAAAACGAACTCCAAGGTATGATTATAAACTTTTTGCAATTTTATTCTAGCTCTGCTTGCTTCTGTATTCATTCGTTTGTTCATTAATTATGCTATGATTTGTTGTTTTTCTTTCAGATAGAGATAAAGCTCCATGTCTCCCCTCACTAATTTCATTCTTTGATTTATGCAGATAACAAAAAAAAATGTTTTGTAATTTTCTTTTGTCATATTGCCACTTCCATTTTGAAGCTCCCAATTAAGTCGATGAAAATGAATGATGTTTCATTCTTGTTCTCTTCAGCCTAATTCTTATACAACTGAAGAGTAAACTGTTATCATGATATTCGTCGGCCAATAATTTTTTTGTTCCAAATATGAGTGATCAAATTGTTTGCGCATATATAAATGTACTTAATTTGCAGGAGGTATTCCACAGGATTTGGGGAATCTTGCAAAATTGAAGATGTTACAGCTGTCCCTGAATAACTTGACTGGTAACCTTCTTTACGATATATATATGAGACATCCTCCGCTTCTTAATTAATAAATTTCAAGTCTCTTATAAATTCTCATATGAGGATGTGTCGATACCACTATCTAACATTATTCCGTTTCTTATTAGAAATTAGTTTGCGTTAATTCAAAATTCTGTAGCATTTAAAAAATTAAAAACACGTGGAATAAATTGTCAATCTTTCTTCTTCAATGAATTTAAATTTCTCAAAAATTATCTTAACAAGTCTGCTTCACTAATGATATGCATGTGTGACAACTTCATAAAATATTTTACATGGAATCACTAATTATCTTTAAATAATTGGAGATGCCATCACTAATAATCATTTCTCAACACACACTATAGTAAGAGAAATCGGTAATTTTACTAATCTTAAAGAGTTTGATATGCAGCACAATGTACTTCAAGGTACGTATCATGACGGAATTGTTTATCTAAATATGCTTTTAGTCATCACTTAGTGATATTTTATCTTAACCGATGATGCTCGTTCTTAAGATTAGTAGGAAAATTAGAAATTGTTGATTTACTCAGAAATAAATTTAGAGTTTAGAATTTCAATTTGGAAAACTTGAACTCAATGTTGATATATTTGAATCGGTCGAGCCAAGCTTCGCTTCCTTGATCAACGGACCCATTGAAAGTTCTATTATTCGAATTGAGTTCCTAGGTGCTTAGAAACAACATTTCTTTTCCGTCTCGCTATAAATCATTCACAACTGAGTTGATTAGCTTCGAATGTTGCCTGAGACCATGTTAGTTGGAGAAATTTGAAAAGAAATTATTTTACTGAATTCATTTATTTTATCTTGCCGTAACTGAAATACTACATTTTTTTTCTTTTCGGCTATCGATGGGGCTTGATTTACTTTAATAGTAGCAGCCACCTACTTCGACTTTTACTTTTCACCACACAATTTGATATTTTAATTCGTTTTAACCACATAATATATCTATCTCTCACCTATTGCTTGCTTAAATCGCATACATATTTTAACTACTAATTTTTACAAATATTAGTCAAACATATTTCATTACATTTCTCTCGCTCCAAATGTGCACTATTAATACTTAACCCTCCATTTTAATTTACCGTGTAATCTATCTACCCACTTAAATCACATATATATTTTACCTATATTTTTCCCCAAACAAATATAAAAATAAAAGAAAAAGAATATGTGTAGCAATTTGTATATAACTAATGAAGCATTGACGGTGTGTAGCCTTTCAATACTTCATGAGTGGCTTTTCTTGTGTGTTAGTGCATGTAATAATTGTGTAGTGTATAAATGACTTTTTATTATTAAAGTGCGTCCGTTTCTATACATCATTAATTATCTGTAGAAAAACCTGAGTTTAATTCTTTCAAAATACGTACTAAAGCTACTAGAGCTATATTATAGCAATTTATGTATAAATTACTAAAGCATTTACTAAATGCTAGCATTGATGTACGGATGAGTTGTGTCAAAAGTGTATTTGTTTTTATGTATTACTGTTCTCTGACACAAATCTGAATAATGGAATATAGTTCTGTCAAAATGCCGATGAAATAGCACATGAAATCGGAAATATTTTACTGGGATAAGAATTTATATATTCGTGGTAGTAGCACATATAAAATAGACTATAAATTTAGTTCCAAAATACGTTCTTGTATTCATATAAATTTTACATTACTAATTTAAATTACTATTAAAATACGTAAGAGATGCTGTGCTTGCCCTGATAGCTCACATTAGTCATGATCCAACCAATTTCTAGGCCAAAAATTGGAACACAAGTAGTCCTGTCTGTAATTGGACAGGCGTCACTTGTGATGTCCATAGCCATAGAGTCACAGTCTTTAATGTTTCTGGCTTAAATCTAACAGGCACCATCCCTTCTCAACTCGGGAATCTTTCGTCTCTACAATCACTCAATCTGAGTTTTAATCGACTGTCTGGTTCCATTCCCTCCGCCACCTTCATTACGCATACACTGAAATACGTTGATCTCCGTGGAAATCAGCTCTCCGGCGCTTTCCCTTCTTTCATCTTCAACAAGTCTTCTTTACAAGATCTTGATCTCAGTTACAATGCACTGTCTGGTGAAATTCCTGCAAATATCTGCAGTAATCTTCCTTTTCTAGAATACATTTCTTTGTCCCAAAACATGTTTCATGGAGGAATACCGTCTGCTCTATCAAAGTGCACATATTTGCAAATATTAGGTTTGTCATTCAATGATTTCTCGGGGGCCATACCTAAAGAAATCGGCAATGTGACCAAACTTAAGGAATTATATCTTGTCCGTAACAGACTCCAAGGTGCGTATGATCATGGAGTTTAATTATGAAATTTTTTTCGGTAAGTTGTAATATGAATAATGTTTCATAAGACAATTTGCGCACCGTGATTAATTTGCAGGAGAAATTCCTCGAGAGCTTAGCAATCTTGCCGAATTGGAGCTGATGTCGTTATTCGATAACGAACTCCAAGGTATTTAAGCATTTCAATTGAAAATTTTGATAAAAGTGTTGAGAACTGGTCATCCTTAGAATTTCATCGGATAAATATGAAAAATAGACTAAAAATATTTATTTTACTGAAATAATAGTTAAAAATACAGGAGAAGCTCATTACTCATTCTTAGGCTTGCTGTGTACTTATTTGACTTGGGCTTCGGGTTTATTATTATTGTTTGAAACAAACCTGATTATAAATCTTTTAAAATATAGATGAAATAGCATGTGAAATCGAAAAACATTTTACTGGGATAAGAATTCATTGTAGTAGCACATATAAAATAGATTATAAATTTAGTTCCAAAATACATTCTTATCTTTATATAAATTCTACATTACTAATTTAAATTAATATTAAAATATGTTGTCTCTTTCACTATGTTATTTTATTTACACAATAATGAGACTATTGGAATTAATAGTATTTATAATTACTTAGTAAAAATATAAATTTAATACTTTGTTAACATTTTATCAACGTAAAATGCTTAAACTTAAACTCGTATTTAAAAAATTTTAGTTACGAATATTTATTTCATGATATAAAAGTGTGTATTTATACTAATTTACCATTATCAATAAAATTCTTTGAGAAAAATAATCTTATTTATATTAGTATATTTAAAATACTTGCATTTATTATATTTTTAAAAAATTATTTGCAATTATTGAAAAAACTTATTTGCATTTATTATAAACCTTTGGTTATCATTTCTCGAACCCAGGGAATCTATGTATACATTTAAGCAACTAGATGTCATCATCCCTAGCCTATTACTAAGGCAAATGTTAATTTGCAGGAGAAATTCCATTGGAAATCTTACAAAATTCGAGATGTTATGGCTAAGAAATAATTTTTTTACATGAAGGCTTCACTAATTATATGCATGTGTGCCAACTTCATAAAATATTTTACATGGAACCACTAATTATCTTTAAGTAATTGGAGATGCCATCACGAATAAGTAATTTCTTAACACACACCATAGTAGAAGAAATTGGCAATTTTACTAATATTAAAGAGTTGTATCTTCACCACAATATAGTTCAAGGTAAGTATCATGACAATTGGAAATTGGCAATGATGCTTAGGTGGCTTTATTTTTTAACTTAATGACTTATTAAGTTAATTAGAGGTGTTTGTTTTTATAACTTAATCGAACCTTTTAGATAATTTTAACTTAATAAAATAAGCCAATTTTTTTTGGCTTTTTACTTAATGGAGAAATTTGAATTAAGTCAATTATTACTAATGTCAAAAATATCCCTGTTTTATAATTTATTTTTCATGTCTATCCCAAAACTTACCCATAGACATTTACCCCACATAAAAATATCCATGTTTTTTCTTTCTTATATTATATACGATAAAATTTAAAATTTATGGTTTTTTATATATTAAAATTCCAAAATAATTATGTATTCACTTGAATATAATTTTACTTATAAATGTTAAAATATTGTGGTATTTAATATATTATTTATTTGACATTCAAATTTAATAAGGATACAAATGTAAAAGTACATATTTTCAGCTTTTTCAGTTGAAAAAAAAAACAACTTAATACTTATTTTCTAAGATTCAAACGAAAAAATAAACATATTATTCAGATTCAGACATTCATATCTATTCAGAATTCAGACTAATTCAGGTCTATTCAGATTTCAGACAAAAAAACAAACGCCACCTTATTCTTAAAATATTGTGAAGATTAGTAGGAAATCTAGAAATTGTTGATTTGCTTATAAATAAATTTGGTGTTCAGCATTTCAATTGGAAAACTTGAACGAAATGTTAATAACTTAGAATCTCCACGTTATAACCAGAAATATGAAAGTAAATTATTTTAATGAATTAATTTATTTTATCTTGTTGTAATTGAAATACTACTAAGGCATTTTCTCGTTTTTGCTATCATTGGGACTTGATTTACTTCAATAGTAGTAGCAGCCACTGACCTAGGCTTTTACTTTTAGCCACACAATTTGATATTTTCGTTTAAACCATATATCCTACCTCTCTCTCACCTATTGCTTACTTAAATCGCATACATATTTTACCTACTTATTTTTATAAATATTAGTCAAATATATTTTATTATATTTCTCTCGCAACTTCTCCAAACGTGCACTATTAATACTTAACCCTCCCTGTTAATTAACCTCATAATCTATCAACCACTTAAATCACATATATATTTTACCTATATTTTACCCAAAAAATATAAAATAAAAGAAAATATATATATACAGCAATTCGTATATAACTAATAAAGCATTGACGGTGTGTAGCCTTTCAAAACTTCATGAGTGTTTTTTCTTGTAAGTTAGTACTTGTAATAATTGTGTAGTGTGTAGATGACTTCTTATTATATATATCTGTCCATTTATATATATTATTTACTATCTGAAAAATAATGTGAACATAAATTTTTTCAAAATACAGGGGAGATACCACTTGAAATCAGTAATCTCAGTAATCTGGAGCAGTTGGAGCTTGGTAGTAACAAATTAGTAGGTACTGTCCCGGCTGCAATCTTCAATGTGTCAACACTCCAAGCACTTGGTCTTCAAAATAATTCTCTCTCGGGAAGTCTTTCGTCCATCGTAGACGTCCGACTTCCAAATCTTAAAATGCTTCAAATGTGGGGAAATAATTTTAGTGGCACAATTCCCCGTTTCATCTTTAATGCTTCTAAGCTCTCTATTCTAGAGTTGTCATACAACTCATTCTCCGGTTTTATTCCCAACACAATTGGCAACTTAAGAAACCTTCAAGTGCTGAGATTATCTAATAATTATTTGACATCTTCAACTCTAGAATTGAGCTTTTTGTCCTCGTTGTCAAATTGCAAGTCTTTAACACTTATTAGCTTCTCAAATAATCCACTAGATGGCATTCTTCCTAAGACGTCTGTCGGTAATCTTTCTCATTCTTTGGAATACTTTGAGATGGCTTATTGTAATGTTAGTGGCGGCATCCCTGAAGAGATTGGCAACTTGACCAACTTGACAATCATTTATCTAGGAGGCAATAAATTGAATGGGTCAATTCCGAGTACTCTCGGCAAATTACAGAAGCTTCAAGGTTTGGGTCTTGAAAATAACAAATTAGAAGGATCCATCCCAGACAGTATATGTCGTTCAGATGAATTGTATGAGTTGGAGTTGGGTGGCAATAAGCTTTCTGGATCAATCCCTGAATGCTTCAATAACCTGGCTTCTCTGAGGATACTATTGTTGGGTTCCAATGAGTTAACTTCTATTCCCTTAACTTTTTGGAACCTTAAGGACATCTTGTACCTCAACTTTTCATCAAATTTTTTAACTGGCCCACTCCCATTAGAGATTGGAAATTTGAAGGTTTTGGTTGGAATTGATTTTTCGATGAATAATTTTTCAGGTGTTATCCCAATGGCAATTGGGGGCTTAAAAAATCTACAATATCTCTTCTTAGGATATAACAGATTGCAAGGATCGATTCCTGTGATTTGATAAGCTTGATATCCTTGAATTTGTCTAATAATAATCTCTCTGGTGCTATTCCTGCATCTTTAGAGAAACTCTCATATCTTAAAGATCTAAATCTTTCTTTCAACAAGCTAGAAGGAGAAATTCCTCGGGGAGGATCTTTTGGAAACTTCTCAGCTGAATCATTTGAGGGAAATGAACTATTATGTGGCTCACCCAATTTACGAGTCCCACCATGCAAAACTAGCATCCACCACATATCAAGGAAAAATGCTTTCCTCCTAGGGATTGTCTTGCCATTGAGTACTGTATTTATGATAGTAGTCATTTTCTTGATCGTAAAATGTCGAAAGAGAGAAAGAGGGCCACCAAATGATGCTAATATGCCACCAGAAGCAATGCAAAGAATGTTTTCATACTTAGAACTTTGTCGGGCAACAGATGGATTCAGTGAAAACAATCTAATCGGTAGAGGAGGTTTTGGCTCTGTTTTCAAAGCAAGACTTGGGGATGGAATGGAGGTTGCAGTGAAGGTTTTCAATTTACAATATGGACGAGTGTTTAAGAGTTTTGATGTTGAATGTGAAATGATGAAAAGTATTCACCATCGAAACATTATCAAAGTTATCAGCAGTTGTTCTAATGAAGAGTTTAAAGCATTGGTATTAGAATACATGCCTCATGGAAGTTTGGAGAAGTATCTGCATTCAAGTAACTACATTTTGGATATTTATCAAAGATTGAACATAATGATAGATGTTGCATCAACTTTAGAATATCTGCACTTTGGTTATTCAGCTCAAGTAATTCACTGTGACTTAAAGCCAAGTAATGTATTGTTAGACGATAATATGGTTGCTCATTTGAGTGATTTTGGCATCGCAAAGCTCTTAACCAGAGAAGATATATCTACAATTCAAACACAAACACTTGCTACAATAGGCTATATGGCACCAGGTTTGTTCAATATTAAATATTTTCTATTTCTTGTAAACTTCCTAATAAGTTATTTATGTTTCATAATCTTCATTAGATGAGGAAATTATTATTGATGATGTATCTTACTATGTAAATATTACAATTCATAGAGTATGGAAAAGAAGGACGAGTATCCGCAAATGGAGATGTTTATAGCTTTGGAATTATGCTAATAGAAACTTTTACCCGGAAAAAACCCACAGATGAAATTTTTAATGGAGAAATGACATTAAAGCATTGGGTTAATGATTGGCTACCCATTTCCACTAAGGAAATTGTTGATCCTAATTTGCTAAGTCGGGAGGACATACATTTTGTTGCAAAAGAGCAATGTGTGTCATTTGTCTTCAATGTGGCTATGGAGTGCACTGTGGAATCTCCTGAGCAAAGAATCAATGCAAAAGAAATTGTAACAAAACTCGTAAAAATTAGAGACTCTTTACTTAGAAATGTTTGAGGCAGATGTATAAGACAATCGAATTTAAATTGATTTTACCCCTCCTTTATTGCTTGCTATTCTTTTCAGAGACTTGAACAATTATCCTTCATATAAGTTTTGTTGATATGTTTTGTTATTGCTCTTGCTCGTTTATTTCTCTCTTTCTTTAATTTGCATGCATGCATTTTTCGTTCTCTTCCATGTTTTTGTTGGCTTGTGCGTAGTTTGTTTTTTGCAGTAAGATTCATTATGCCCTCCCCTAATTAAATGCATCCCTTTGTTTTTTATTCAATAAAGCTTTGCTAGTACAATTGAGGTTCATTGAGGTTAATCGAAAGAAAATTTTCAATTGATTTTCTTTTCTTTGACTAGTAATGAAAGTTCTAATCTTTATAGTGAATAACTTTAGAGTGTAAGAGTATTAGTAGTTATGGTTGTTTTCTGAACCTGGAGTCAGAGTGGTTTAACAACAACAAACATATCTCGTATTATAGGCCAAATTCTTTTCATCAATCTTATTTGTCTACAATTTCTTCTATTTTATCCTTTAATCTTCGCTCATGGTTTCATGCTTCCTCTTTGGCAAAGGAAAATATTACTTATTACTGACCAATTGCAAGTATTTCAACTTGACATGTGAGACTACTTTGTCAGCCATTTGATAAAATGGCTATGAGTGGAGCTTTCAATCAATACCTGTAACATATGTGAATTAAAAATGAATAAGTATGAGGTGGTTAAGAAGTTAGTAAAAGCAAAAGAATAAGCTGGAAATAGAGGAAACATATGCACGTGTAACAGAGAGTGAGAGAGAAGCTGTCAAACTGACCCAACTACAGACCCGAAAACCCGACCTAGAATCCGCAACCTTGACCCGACCGTATCTCCCATTTCTGGCCACCGTTTTGGCCGAGCTTAGTACCAATCTAAAGCTTAGAAGCCAGCCGCGTTCCCCTGCCATCTTCGCTGCCGAAAACTAACCGGAACGCCGGCGATCGAAGCTTGAAAACCCGTGACTGTTTTGCTTTGTTCTGCCGAGATTTTCGCCAGTTTTGGGTGACACCGCCGGTTGGATTTTGTTCCCCACGACTCCCTCTTCCATTTCTAGCCATCCATAGCCACCAAGAGTCACTGTTTTGCCACCGGTCAATTGTTGGAATTCACGGCTGCCGAGCTAGATTCCGGTGTTGTTACCGCGCGTTGGAGCTCACCGCCGGTACCATTGAACTCAGCGTGATTGGAACTTTCAGACTTGAGCTTCCCGGCCAGCGTTGACAAAATTTCAGTGACCGTTGACTGGCAAGGGTATTTTGGTAATTTCACACTCTGAGGGCAATTTTGTAATTTCTGAGCTTAGAGATATTTTAGTAATTCCTAGAATTGAGGATTGGATGTAATTACGATTCCGAGGGTAATTCGGTGATTTATGATTTTAGAGTATTTTAATTATTTACAGACTCGAGGGCATTTTAGTAAGTTTATCGACATGGAAGTTGTAAATTATGGATAGATGTTCGTTTCGAGTTTATTGCATAAATTTAGTCATAATTCCGATATACGAAAAATAATTCTGTTGTTTCCTTGATTTAGGAGGATTCGTGAGCAAGAACCGGTCCGCGGACGTGGACAATAACCGAGCGTGAACACCGTCACTGTGAGTGGAATATACAAAACCTATTTTCATAGTTAATTATGATAGGAAAGCTCTGTTTGTGAAATAAGTATTTTAAATGTGCTGATTTAATGATTTTCTCGAAATGGATTTTACACACGCATTGATATTATATTAAAATGTTTGGTTAATGATTTTGCGTATCGATTTTGAATAAGTATGATAGTAGTTTAAAGATAAGAAAAGTGGATTCAAATATGGTATGATTTAAAGTATGGTTGAAAGGTATGTGAATATGAGTATAATGGTTGTTTTTGAAATTGTTAGACAGTACATTTCCCTCCAGATACAGTGATACAAATGAGATGAGATAGAGGCCTTTAGGGCCCCTCTGAACACACACAGAGGCTTTGGCCCGTGTGTTTGGACGTTTCTGCCTTTTAAGGGCATATGCATGTGGTATGATGATTATAGAGATACAGATATGAGATACAAACAAATATTGATATACAGATGATACGAATGAGATACAGACCTTTGGGGCCCATCTGAGTACACACAGAGGCTTTGGGTCGTGTGCTTGGGCGCTTTTGTCCTTTAAGGACTAGATTATGCATGCACAGATATGATGAGATATGAGATGGTACTTCCCTGTCTATCCGTGTAGCTCCGGGGGGTGACGGTACCCAGATAGTACGTCATTACCCGTCCGTTGAGGTCTGGATATGATGAGATTATTTTCTTGGGTACTTGTTTAGTGATGATTTTCATTCTTGTTTATTCTATATGACATTCTGATATGATTTCCATGATTATTACGTATGATCGTTATATATGTTTTTCATCGTTAGTAATCTGGTTTAAATGTTAAATGATTTATTACTGGTTTTTCGCTTATGGTTTGATGAAATCGTGTTTGGAAATGATATTATTATTTCTTTTAAAGTACGAATTAATTTGAAAAAAAAACTACTATCCACTTACTGATCTCACTGAGTTTTAAACTCACCTCGTTTTTATTATTTTTTCCCCCACCCCCCACTCGGAGGTTGCAGGTACAGCAGACCAACCCAGCGAATGTAAATATATTTTGAGTCTTGGCCACGTGATGGTGTTAGAAGATATAGATGTTTTTATTAGGACATGTTAGTTATCTCGTTCTTTTGGAATTATATAATTTTGTTAAATTATTCTTTTGGGATTAAGAATAAACTGATATATTAATATTAGTTATAATATTATCTTTTGAGACTCTGGAGATATAAAACTCAGTATTTTGGTTGGGAATGTTGATCACTGGAGTTTGTTGTATATTGAATTATTTTGGGGAGTGTTATATTTATATTTGTAGATTGGGAGTGTTATATTTATAAAGGAGACTCTACCGAATTTTCGGCAGAATATTTACTAATCAGATTATTATCAAGTCCGTTTTGATGAGACTAGATTGACTCGCACGGGGGGATTCGGGGTGGGTCGTTTCAATACCTCCACCAAAATCCTTATAACGCCACTTTTAAATTTTATTTTTTTAAATACATTCAATTTAATTTATAAAATATAAATCCATTAAAAAATTAATCTTTTTCTCACAAATTTTCAACCTCAAAAATATATTTCTTTTAAATTTTATTATAAAAATCCACACAAATTCTAAACTATTAAATTATTATTTTTTATTGTATAAGTTATATCTCTATAACTCTAAAATCCTATAATTTTAAAAAATATATTTTTCAATTTAAAATATAAATATAAAATGCAGAATGTAATGGATATAAAAAGTTTGTTAAAAGAATAATTCATTTAAGTATTTAACTAAATTTTAATTTAAAATAAGAAATAAATTATTTTATTTTTTATTAGTTAAGTCATTTTCAATTGAAAAAGAGCTTATATTATTGGCATATGATTAAAATTCTTATGAATTAAAACATTTTCGTATAAATACTAGTGATAATTATAGAGAAAGTACAATGATCCGAAGAAAAACTTGAATATAAATACTCCAATGTTATTTTACACATGTAAATTATGAACCAGTGATCTTTAGAGCATTATAAAATTGATTTTACACAATTGGTAAGTTTGAAAAATTGCCAATAATGTTTAAAGCGGGATTGAAAAGAGTATACTACATATATAAGACATGATATCATTTAAGATAGCTTACAGATTATGAGAAATATATTGATCTTACAAATAATATTTAATATGTCAATTAGACAGAGTCTATGCAATAAAAATTTCAAATTAAAAAATAAACCCTTTATTTTCTTTTAATCATAAGTTTAATCTTAATTATTAAAGTCATTCAATGTCCATTACTTATTCAATTTTTTAATTATCTAAATGACATTGAAAACTCTACTCAATATTAATTCATTCAAATGTTTTGTTTTAAAGTAATCAAAGACTGCGAACGAAATAAATGTTTGAAATCACAAACGGCCTAAAAATTAGATTTGTATGTTTTAATGTTGCAATGACTTGGATCTTGATATTGAAAATTTATTTGTAACTTAAATAAAGGCCTCCATTTTATAATAATTGGTTAGTAAGGCTACGTACGGGAGCATAGATAAATTTTGGGATTGGATTATGTTTTTGGAACTAAAAAATTAATTTCATCCAATGTTATGTTTGGCTATCAAGACTAGCAAATTAGTCTAAAATTATTGAAATTATTAGTCTTTTATTTTATAATCTTTTCGTTCCCACTTTAAACATTATTGGTAACTTAAATCATTTTTTAAATTAAATATAAAAATTAATTTCATAATTTTTGTACCTAGAATTTTATATTATATTAAATACTAAAATTCTATTCGATAATGTATTATCATTTATTTAATACATATTTAGGTTTATTAGTATGTTATATTATTATTTAAATTAATTTTTATTACATATAAACATAAATTAATATTTACTAAATTAATTTTTTTATAATTTATTAAATAATAAAAGCTAAATGATTATATTTAAAATATAAATAATATTTTAATTTATTATAGCCTAAATCTTACCCTATGAGTTTATTTTATACACCTTTTATTGTATTAACCACATTTATAATGCAATGCGATGCAACCAAAAATTATAACCAAATATGAGTTAATATGAAAATAATATTTTAGTACAATATGATCCAATGTAATATAAGTTGACGAAGAAACCAATATGATACTATGATTTTGTCCTCTTTAACGGTGTCTTTACTAAGTGAAAATCAGAACAGACAAGAATTAGAATGGGGCTGAAATTGAAAATGAGGAATTAAAATTAAAAGAAGTTGTTTGCTAAGCTGTATAAATCATAATTGGAAAAACGAAAACTTCATTTTAATTGATGGGTTTATTTTATCTTAAAATCAGAATGGATTGTTAACGCCTAAGAGTTTGTATTGTTTTGGTATGAGGCCGATAGAAGAGCAAATTGATCCTCTGGAGCACTACAACCATGAAAGGAAGGCCAAACCTATAGAAACTTATTGGGTAATGTGCTTGCAGCTTCTGTGGTTATGAATTCAGCTGTTAACAACTTGGAGTACTCAGGTACATGTGTTTCATGTTGGAACCGATAAAATGAATATCAGGGCAATGCAGGTTATGTGTAAATTAAAGGATTATAATGGGGCACATATAGATGCGGAGGCTGTTGAGGATTGTAAGTTTTTTAATATGTAATATGTCATATGTCCTTGTGTTGAGGTAGCTTTACTTCACTAATTTGCAGAGGTTTCACTTTGGGAAGTAGGTTGAGAATGCTACTGATATGAAGTTTAGGAAGTCGAAATACTTGTTGATATTAAATGATTTGAAGTTTTATTTGCCTAAGATGTGTGAAAAATGGCATCTGATTTTGTTCTTGGATGATGATATGGTTCTCAGCTATTTTTATGATAATATTCATAATAGTCTTAATTCATTTTTGAGTTTCTCTTTTAGAGATTGTTAAAAATCTGGCAACAAGACATGTAGTAGTTGGAAGAAGAAATGGCAACAATTTCAAGAATTTATTTCATCTTGTGGTTAGCTCTATTGTGAAATGGTTAATGGTATTCAGGGACCTCATGTACCCCTCGATTAATGTATAGATAGATTCGAATGGTTTCATAGCAATGTAAAAAGTTTGCTAAATTCTTGAAATACAATCTAGATTCCCAAGATTATTAAGAAATCTTCATCGAAATTAATAGGAAGCTACCTTAGAATCAGCGGAGAATTATCTAAAATCTATGTAGAAATCAAGTTTCAAATCATATTAGTTAAGCTCACTGTAAACAAATTTTAGTTGGAAGGAGCCTCCGATTTAATTGAAATTCTTCATCATTGGTTATTGGCGCCATTATTCACCAATGTACGCAAATTTGTCTTTATTCTAATAAGTGGCCTTGCCTCAGCTGATTAGATGAATGCTGTCTCATTTCTAAATTTTTTGTTTCTGAATGGTTAGCAGGCTGTGAGGGAGATTTATGAGATTGTTCCAGCTCGAAAATGGAGAGCAGAGGAGAAACAGATGAATAAGATAGTTTTTATAAGTAATCATCTAATGGTGTTGCTGCATTATTTTTCAGTAAAATCCTTCCCACCAAAGAAAAAAGAAAAAAGAATTTAGTTGGAGCTCTTTCCCTCCCTGCTGCCCTCATTTAAATTTTGTTGTAATTTCTCTGGCAGGTCATCATCTGAATGGAGACATTCTTGAAGATTCCTTCAGAAGTTGCACGTTAGCAACTATTTAACTAACATGAGAAGCATTTCCAGGATATTTGCTATCATGAAGATTCAATTTTGTTAAGATTGTTATTTAGTCCAATTATAAATAATGGAGCTCAAGCAGTTGGGCCATAGAGTACATACCGATTTTACCTGCTGAATAGACTTTTTTCACGTAATTGGAATTTTATTAGTTTAAGCAGCAGCATGGAATATATACCGATAGTCCAATTATAAATAATGGAGCTCAAGCAATTGGGCCATAGAGTACATACCGATTTTACCTGTTGAATAGACTTTTTTCACATAATTGGAATTTTATTAGTTTAAGCAGCAGCATGTATTTTATAAATTATCAGTGGTCACCTCTTCCACTTTAATTTTAATTTTTTTTTCACTTATAAATGGAGAACTAGTAGATGCTTAAATCTTGATATTACTAAAAGTGGGGAATAGAAATGGTATTGCACTCGGGAGTTGCCGGCATCAAACTGCTCTGAATCTCCATAATCAAATATTGCCCAAAGAAGACACAAGGAGAATTTATTATTTCCTACTTCCATTAGCAAACATAAAAGCTAATCTTAATTTCTGTTTAAAAGATAGCACAAGAGCTGAACGGAAACAGCAGGAATCTCTTTCTTATTTTATGCAACTGACAACTGGGAACTTTTGAATCACAGTTCAAGTATTATTTTTGTAGGCTGTTGGATTATTGAATATTATGTAGTTGTGCCCTTGATGGTCATTGTTATGGTAATGATGAATGCAATTTCAAGAAGCTCGTGCTTGTATTATACATTGGAAGATGGTAAAATTTTATAAAAAACTTCAAGCATGATTCCATCTCATTATACTTCAAGCTTGGGCGACTTGTTACTGGGTTCTTGTTAATTAATTTAATTTAGCATACGTTATAATGCTGGGAACTTGTATAATGCAAAATACTACGTCAATGTTAAATAAATACATGATTTAAAATGAAATGGTAACTGAAGTAAAAGGCCACAGGAGGATGTTAAGAACACTGCCGTATAAAAAGGTAATAAATTACCTCGTCAGCAATGGATTGCCTTAGACAGTAATAACAACAAACTTCAACAGCCTAGACACCAATAAATATCGAAGATGAAGCATGCAGCTCATAGATAAAGTTAGTCCGTTTATAGGTTGTTAATGCACACTACAGTAAGAGCAAACTGGATCAACATAGTGGTAGATATCAAAAGTTAATTTAAGAGAGTCATTCGAGGAAATAATCACAATCTTCCTCCATCCGAAGACAAATAAAAGGCCATTTAAAGATCCTACATATATAACAAACCAAAGATAGTCATTTGAGGAAAGAATCAAAAGCTTCCTCCATCCGAAGACAAACGGAAGGCCATTTAAAGATCCTACATATATAACAAACGGAAGAGACAGTCATTTGAGGAAAGAATCAAAAGCTTCCTCCATCCGAAGATCAACAAAAGGCCATTTATAGATCTTACATATATAACAAAACATTATAATGAAACATAGAGAGTTGAACTGCAAAAGGCTGATGTCGATTTCATCCAGCCGATCCAAATTGTTATCACAGGCCTGCATAATAACACACACAAAACCAAGGTTTTCAGTATCTTTTTCTTGAAGATAAATAAGATAGCTATGTAAGGGAAAACAAACAACTTACAAATATGTTCGCTCATCTCGACAACAAAGTGGGCTTTGTCATTAATTGATGAACCAACAAAACTTTTTAATAAATTACGCTATTCTTACAAAGTAATTCCATCCAATTGTATTAGTTATGGACATAATTTAGATATTCCTCAAAAGTCCCAATGATTACACCCACTGATTGTGGAAAAAAGGACATAATAGCCAACAACATTGCATGCAAGCACACATGCAACATCGTTACTTGTACAATTAAAAAAAAATGGTGAAAGACCAACAAGCCAGCACAAGGATATTAATGAATCCCTGTATAATAATAATGCTCGAGGATGGAAATAACAAAAAAAAATTTTGACATAACGATGATGACAAAATCCTTTAGTGGTGGGTGCAGTGGATCGCCATGAAGATTAAATTCATGGTAACGACATCAGAAATATATATTGACAATGTAAAGTTGTGAATTCATATTCAGCAATTAGGAAAATAAAACTTACTTATACTACCATCGCTGGACGTGGATATCATCTGGATGTTATCCCTTTTTCAACAAACCGAGTAAAAGTTTCTTGTTACGTGTACTGCAACAAGTAAGAACTTAGTTAAACTTTCGTGCCTAAATTAAACTTGGGAACATGTACTGTGAACAAGCACACTTATACTTTAAGGACAATATGCACCTGCTAGTTATTTGTGACAGAGTGTGAGTAATTTGCTATGCATTGAAGAGTTGTATTCGGCACAATCTCGTTGCTGCCCTGCTAGTTATGTTACCTGCGTCCGACTTCCAATCATGTTCTTTAGGCAATTGCATCATGCCGGGGGCATACGTTGAACAATAGTTCTGGACAGACATCATATTATCCACGTACTCCTCAACATTTCCCATGTTCAGTCGTATTGCCCTACATGCATGCGCGCAAGAATTCCCGATATCCACAACAACCTACAACTGCACTACATTGCTTTCATGTTGAGGTTATAAAACATGGATATGGTATCAGTTAGTTTCAGGGTTGTGCCATTTTGCTCAACGATTGCGAAGCGCTGACTATCAATTGTACTGTCATAAATGACTTCCCGAACTGTCGGCGCTACTTTCTCCCTATACCAATTCCACACTGTCATTCTTCTTCGTTCAAACAATTCAGCTGTCAAGCGTGCAATTCCTGTAAATCTTCTAGCAATACTCATCTTCAAATATTGACGTAAGCAACTGCTAAGTTTGTCAGTAATTGATAGTGTTACACAGGTGCACTTAACCCATTTAGGAATTGAAAATAGAGCCCAACTTGACCAATTTGTTTGTAACAACCAATCATGGCATTCTTGGCTTTGCTGCTGTATCAAATCCATATATTTATAGAAGGATGCTGCACTTGTACTGCGACAAGCTGACCAAAATAAGTGTTGGACTGGCACTGCAGGGAATCTCTTAACCATTTCAGCGAAAACCTTGTGGCAGCACTATCTGTATGCAACTTCAGGATGGAACTCTTCAACAACGTAATCAATCCCATTATCTCCGTCACCCAAAATGCATAGACCTTTACCATTCTCCAAACGCAAGGCATTATTTATATTTTTAAAAAAATACACCCATGAATCCAAGTCTTCGACGTCAACTTCACATAATGCAACAGGTAATATCCCATTGTTCCTATCAAGTCCAGCTGCCACTAGCATCACACTAATACGGGTTATTCATTTTCCAACCATCAACAGCTAGTATACCTCGGCAATGATACTTGAATGCATAAGAAGTCCGTTCCCAGCATACAAACATCTTCTTCAATCTTTTTCCCTCTCCATATTCATGTCTATCAGTCTCCAACAGTACAATGTTATGGCTATTTATCCTCTCCATTTCTTTTTTTTAACTAATTCAACATTGCATAACCATCATTATGGTCCATGCCCAGAATATACTTTGCTCTGTTTGCTGCAGAGCACAGTTTCCCTTCAGTGGTGTTAAGGAAGCTCATGTGAGCCAGATAGTCAGCAAAGCAGAGGATTGTAACAGCTGCAGCTCACGGTTACAAGTTGATGACTTGGCATGCCAGCTAGCACCTGGTGGTTACATCATTTCTTGTACACGTGAATATTAGTTTTTAGTTAGTTATGATAAGCTGTTAAGCATGATTAGCTGGTTGAATTAGTTTAGCTAATATCAGCTATGTAGATACGTTAGTATATAAAGAAACTTTGTACATTTACTCTGTATTCGATTAATTGGAATAAAAGCAATTTCTCAGAATCATTACATTTTCTTTCAATACTTTCTTAGTTACCAAACAAGCTGTTTTCTCACTAGTGGCCATTAATTGAGCACGGTTCGTAAGTAAATATGGGTCAACGAAGATAAGGGCATGCTAGCAATTTAGTCAAACTAAACGAACACAAAAATTGGGGGTATATTAAAATAAACAGGCAAGGATATCCTTCCATGGTCAGTTAAATAGGCAAATACAAATGATGAACGTAATCACGTAGAGTAATGCAAGAATATTATTATACGTTGAGTAATGAAGAGAAAACATGTGAAGGTATCAATTTTTTTCTGTTTAGTATTTTGTTTGTGATTAGTAATTCCCAGTCATAATATTGTAATCGAAGGCAAACTGTAATCAATGGAGAGGCGAATACTTTTCGTAATACACGTTGGATTGTCATGACTGTACAATAGGCAAAGGTTATGGAGTAATGCAATAATTTGGAACATTAATTTTAGTAACATTGAAGGCCGTTTTCCTAGTACACATTAAAATTGTGATAACAATAAAGTGAACACACATGGAAATATAACGAGAAAATAGCTTAATGTTTACCTTAAAGGCATAAGGTTTTCTACACATTAAAATGGTGTTAACGAGATACAGTGAACAAACATAGAATCTAGAAAAAAATACCTTAAAAGTTCTGAAGGTGGTCATATATATTAACGCAATATAGATGGTTGTGCCTAGTGGTAATTTAAAAACACAATTCAGTCAACATACGCGGATCCCAAAATGGAATTATAGTTAGCACATAAAACATTACTGTTACTGGATGGGTTGAGATATGCTGGCGGAATGGCAAGGTTTTGACAAACAATGATAGTGCTATGATAAGGCGGGAAATCAGGAGTTGGTTATGCCTTGTACATAAAGAAATGGTGAAAAAAGGAAGCTTCGTAGAACAACCACTGCAGTAGAAGAATTAACCCTAAGGCCTGTGAAAAAACCAAAACTTGGCACTATGAACAGCAATTACGATCGTTTGCGCCACTGCCCTTTCCTATACCATCATGATTAATTCAAGTGAAGAAATAGAAGACAGAGATGATTTTGAATATCCTATTACCACACTAACCGACGAGGAAGGTGACTATAACGCATCCTCAAACGACGGAGGAGAAGCTGACAATGATCCTTCGAGAAGCATGGAACCAAGACCCAACATCAATAGCCAGCTGAACTACACCTGGCCGCAATCAACGAACGAGAACGAGACTGAACAACAACAATACACAAATGGGGTGGAAAATGATGCGAATGCGAATCCAACTTTGTTAGGCAGAGAATTCGTGAGTGAAGAAGAAGCGGACACGTGCTACCGAGATTATGCAAGAAAAATAGGATTTGGTGTTCGGAGACATAATAAACAAAGAAACGTTAATAGCAAAATCACAGGTCGAACGTGGGTGTATAGCCGAGAGGGATTCAGGCCTACAAAACGCCTTGAAAAAAGAAGCAAATAGAGAGAGGCAAGGCCATTTACATGGACAAGATGTCGGGCATAATTTTGAATTATTTTTAATACGGAAACAAACTGATGGTCATGTAATTATTTTCATGCAGTGCATAATCACAAGTTGACCCCACCACGGCTTGTGCACCACATAAGGTCCCATAGAAGAGTTACGGATTCGGACTTGGTAGTGGCATCGTCATTACAGAGAGTAAGTGTAACGCCAGCGCAAATTCACGAGTTCATGGTGGATAGATCGGGGGTTTACAATAGAGTTGGGTACACTAGGGTCGATGTTCAAAATAGGCTGGATTCAAGGAGACGAAGATAGTTGAAAGAGTCGGATGCAGAAACATGCTTATCATATCTAGAAGGAAAAAAGAGCTCTGATCCATCATTCTTTTATGATCTGACAGTTACAAGTTCAAATTGACTTGGGAACTTGTTTTGATGTGACGGTGGAAGTTGTGTTGATTATGCGTTGTTTGGTGATGTTATAGTATTCGACGCGACGTGTAGGACGAATGCATATCAGAAACCTTTTGAGGTAATTTTAGGGATTAACCACCATCGAAGAACAATAGTATTCGAATTTGGATTGTTTTCGGATGAGACAGAGCACACATACATGTGGTTGTTAGAGACATTTATGGCAGCCATGAATAATAAGCAACTGAAGGCTGTAATAACTGATGGCGACAACGTAATGTGAAATGCAATAAGCAAGGTGTTTCCAGAAGCATCACACAGGCTATGTTGCTGGCATTTGGCTCGAAATGCTCAGACAAATGTAAACAATACTGAATTTACGAGGGATTTTCGCCGATGCATGCTTAACGCTTATAGCGAAGAGGAGTTTGAGAGGAAATGGGAATTAATAGTGGATAAACACGAAGCTATTTTGAATGAGTGGGTTCGCAAGATGTACGACGAAAGGCATATGTGGGCGGAGGCTTTTTTACTCAGAAAGTTCTTTGGCGGTATGAGGAGCACGCAGAGGTCTGAAGGAATGAATGTGTATCTTAACCATTATGTGAATAGAAGATTGTGGTTGATTGATTTTGTTAAACAGATGAACCGACTCATGAATCGACAAAGGGAGGGAGAGGGGAAGGATGACTTTGATAGTTGTGAAAGGCATCCGGTTCTAATTACACACTTAAAGATGTACGAGAAGCAAGCAGCGGAGAAGTACACAAAAGCCATGTTCCGGCTGGTACGAGACGAACTAGACAAATAAAGGATGTTAACGGTAGTAATATGTGGCCGGGATGTAGTGTCAATTACCTACAAGGTAAAACAGTTTGGAGTATCAACGAGAGAGGTTCAAGTGGTGATAAACGAGGCCACAAAAACCATATATTGTGGCTGCAAGCTTTTTGAAACAATTGGCATTCCATGTTCGCACTCATTTGTTGTCCTGAAGGCTGAAAATATAACAGAAATCCCGAGGTCGATGATATTGTCTCGATGGACCAAAGAGGCAAAGATAATGGAGCATGATTCGTTGGATACATGTTCAAATCTTTCCCATTACATAACGGAGGAGGCTCGAGTCGGTCTTATTTTTTCGGCATGCCAAAGTTTTTTTTTTTTTGGTCTTTTCCACAAGGTATCCTGGGGAGGGCCCCAACTGTGGGAGGCACCTTTAAGCCCGTACCACAACCCAGACTAGAAGTCACCGCTCGAACCGGGAGGCACAGGTTCTCCCAACAAAGGCGACTTCCCTACGACTCGAACTGGGGAGCAAACCCAGTCAAGCATCAAGTGTTACTGCATATAACATTGCAATTAATGATATCCATAACCTGACATTGAGATTGGAGACAATATGCCACAAAGATAAATCACCTGGGCAACTTGTTCGTAGAAGCGACAACATGGTGCAAGATCCAGAGGTTGTCCTAACAAAAGGTTCAATAAAGAGAGCAAAGATGGGACAGACGCATCAATGAAAATGCAGCAGATGTGGTGTCTCAGGACATAATGTAAGGAAGTCCAAGAAAAAAAAACGACAAAACCAACCATTAGAGGACTGTTCCAGTCAATATATGGACATTTTTTCTAATAGAAATATCTTCGGTCAACATGGGGTTGACATAACAGATTCATCACGCATACCTAGCCAACACCCCCATAACAAGAACATGTCCATTACGAAGACAAATATAGATCATGGTGTTCCATTAGGGTCCTTATCGAATTCATGGTTGGAGCAATTTCCAGCCACTACAGATAGTGACACAAGCATTCCAACGATCAACACAAGCACATTTACTAGACGCTTCACCTATTTTGCAACCTCATCATCAACCCCAACCAACTATGGTGACATTCAGAATCAGTGAGTGTATTTAATTTCAAGGAAAATCAAGGCCAGGTGTTGCATATATGTCTCTTTTCATGTACTCGGTGTTTGGTCCATGTGGCAAACTTTAAAGTAAACATTTACTATAATAAGCACAAAATGGACTAACCAAATTCGTATCAGTACACTTAAATCAAAATATTTTCTTAGTCCTGGAAATTTTGTCTGCAAGAGCATATATGTTTCCATGGCTTAATGTAAGGATTCTATAGCTCAATTCGAACAATTAATCAGTAGCAGTTAGGCCAAACTGTAAAGACTTATATAAGGTAACAAGGGGTGTGTATGGCACTAGGAAACGTAGGTAACGATATACCATTCGTTAATCCGACCTCATTCAAAACATCTTTATTTGGTTTAAATGGAAGACCCTAAGAGAATTAATAATATAGCATACAAATAAATTATATTAAAAGCATATACAATGTCAAGATTGGGTTCTAGATATTCAAAGTTTGAATATCAAATTCCAAATTCTAGATATCCAAAGTTTGAAAATTCTAGATATTCAAAGTTTAATATCAAACTTTGAATTTTGAAATTTTGAACAATAATAAATAGTAAAAAAAATACGTGAATAGTAGCCAAGATTTTGGCTATAAATAGAGGGGCTTATCCAATTTTGAGAAGAGTTTTCTTGTATTTAGAGAGAGTTTAGAGAGCTTGAAATTATAACCTCTTGTTTTAGTGTTTTGAGAGTTTGAGTGTATTGGGATTTTGGGAAGTGAGATAAAATACTACAATACTTGTAACTCCTTTTCACTAGAAAAATATTTCTTTCTGTCTTCGCTCGTGGACGTAGGCTAAAAGCCGAACCACGTAATTTCTGGTGTCCTCTATTGTGCTTGTTCTTTATTTTCTTACAATTTCAACTTAGTTGCGGTCCTGCTTTACCCACCAATAACCTAACAAGTGGTATCAGAACCATTGGTTATATTTTTTTTTGGGAATCGGGTATTATTCACGTATACGGTACTATTCACATATACGGTATTGTTCACGTATACGGTACTATTCACGTGAAACGGTGGGAGCGATCCAAGAATTTTGCGGTGCAAAACAAGGAATAGTGGTGTGAGTGAAACAACTGTGTACTTTTGTACATGTCTAGAAAAGTTCTGTCACAAAGGCGATAAGAGATTAAGGAGTCTGGGTTTTAAGTGGGACCATTGTGACCCCTCCAGTCTTTCCTGGGAACTTTCCTGGTGTGCATTCTTACACATACTCACAACTATTCAGGGTGGTACACTAGCTTGTGTGCGGTATTTATCAACAAAATGGCGGCAAAGTATGAAATTGAGAAGTTTAACGGAAATAATTTTTTGTTGTGGAAAATGAAGATGAAAGCTGTATTAAGGAAAAATAATTGCTTGGCAGCAATTGGAGAAAGGCCCATGGAGATAACTGATGACAAATGGAACGAGATAGATGGCAACGCCATTTCTGATCTACACTTGGCACTTGCAGATGGAGTATTATCCAGTGTGGCAGAGAAAAATACAGCGAAGGAAATATGAGATACTTTTACAAAATTGTACGAGGCCAAGTCACTACACAACAAAATCTTCTTGAAGAGAAAACTCTATACTCTTCGAATGGCAGAATCTATAATGGTGACTGATCACATCAACACCTTGAAGACTCTATTTTCACAACTCACAACATTGGGTCATAATATAGAGGAGAATGAACGTGCAGAACTTCTACTTCAAAGTCTACCAGATTCGTATGATCAACTCATCATCAACCTGACGAACAACAATCCAGTAGATAGTCTAGTTTTCGACGATGTTGCAGCCTCCGTATTAAATGAGGAGAGTAGGCGGAAAAATAAGGAAAACAGGCAAGCAAGTTCGCAGCAAGCGGAGGCGCTATCGGTGACGAGAGGGAGATCAACAGAACGTGGTCCTAGTGGGAGTCAAAATCATGGTAGATCAAAATCTAGAAGTAAGAAGAATGTTAAATGCTACAACTGTAGTAAGAAATGGCACATCAAAAAAGAGTGTTGGAGTAACCAGAAGAGAAGAGAGGGCAAAGAACCTGAGTCATAAAATGCTCAGGGTTGTGTAGCAAGTACCTCGGATGATGGCGAAATACTCTACAGCGAGGCAACAACTGTTTCAGAAGGTAGAAAATGACTATCTGATGTCTGGCTTATAAACTCATGAGCTACCTGGCACATGACCTCTCGGAGAGAATGGTTCCACACATATGAACCTATCTCAAGAGGATCTGTATATATGGGTAATGATCATGCCTTGGAGATCGTTGGTATTGGTATTATCAAAACAAAAATGTTTGATCGTACAATTCGCACAATTGGGGAGGTGCGACATGTCAACGGCCTGAAGAAAAATCTTTTGTCTTTGGGACAAATGGATAGTCATGGGTACAAAACTCATGTGGAGAATGAAATTATGAAGCTCGTTAAAGGCGCGCTTGTATTGATGAAGGCGGAAAAGATCGGTGCTAATCTATTCATGCTTAAAGGGAAAACACTACAGGAGGCTGATGCGTGTGTCGCATCAAATGGAGAAGAGTCAACGATGATGTGGCATCTCAAACTTGGCCACATGTCGGAACAAGGCTTGAAGATTTTCTCTGAGCAAAAATTACTTCGGGGGCTCAAATTTGTAAGTTTACCATTTTGCGAGCATTGTGTTACAAGTAAGCAGCATAGATTAAAATTCAGTAGATCTATTACTAGAAGTAAATGCATTCTAGACTTGATTCATTCTGATATTTGGGAATCACCGGATATATCCATGGGAGGTGCAAAGTATATGGTGACTTTCATTGATGACTATTCCAGAAGATGTTGGGTGTATCCAATTAAGAAAAAGTCAGATGTATTTCCAGTGTTTAAAGAATACAAAGCGCGGGTGGAACTTGAATCTGGTAAAAAGATCAAGTGCTTGAGGACTGATAATGGTGGAGAGTATACAGACCGTGAGTTTCTTGCTTTCTGTAAGCAAGAAGGTATTCAGAGGCAGTTCACGGTTGCATACACTCCTCAACAAAACAGAGTGGCGGAGCGGATGAACAAAACTCTTACAGAAAAAATAAGAGCTATGTTGAGGACTGCTGGTCTACCCAATTCATTCTGGGCAGAAGCAGCCAAAACTGCCTGTTATATAGTAAATCAATCGCCATCTACAGCTATTGGGCTGAAGACAGTGATGGAGATGTGGACTGGAAAGCCAGCTGATTATTCCTACCTACATGCATTTGGATGTCCTGTGTATGTGATGTACAATGCCCAAGAAAGAACAAAGTTGGATGCAAAATCTAGAAGATGTATCTTCTTGGGGTATGCTGATGGAGTAAAGGGGTATCGTCTATGGGACCCCACTACCCAGTAGATTGTTATCAGCAGAGATGTTATTTTTGTAGAAGATCAACTGCAAATGAAAGATGGAGGTGATGGCACTGTAAAAGAAAAGTCAGAGACTGTGCCGGTATATGTTGAAAATAATCCAGAAGATTCAGATTCTTCTGAAGCAGCACCAGAGCACGAGGAACAAGAACCAGTCGAGTTCGAGGCTCCAGAAATTCGTCAGTCAACTCGTGAGAGACGACCACCAATGTGGCGCTCGGAGTATGTCATAGAGATCAATGTTGCATACTGTCTTCTAACAGAGGATGGAGAGCCTTCAACTTTTCATGAATCTTTAAACAGCTCAGATGTTGCTTTGTGGATGACAGCAATGCAGGAAGAAATTGAAGCTCTACACAAAAACAAGACATGGGAACTTGTACCACTACCACATGGAAGAAAAGCCATTGGAAACAAATGGGTCTACAAGATCAAACGTGATGACAATGACCAAGTGGAGCGGTATCGTGCGAGATTGGTGGTGAAAGGATATGCTCAGAAAGAAGGTATTAACTTCAATGAGATATTTTCTCCGGTGGTTCGACTCACAACAGTCAGAGTAGTCTTGGCGATGTGTGTTACATTTGACTTACATCTAGAGCAGTTAGATGTGAAAACTGCATTTCTTCATGGAGAACTTGAAGAAGAAATATATATGCTCCAACCAGAAGGTTTTGCAGAAACAAGAAAGGAGAACTTGGTTTGCAGGTTGAACAAATCTCTATACGGTCTCAAACAGGCGCCGAGGTGTTGGTATAAGAGATTTGATTCCTTCATTATGAGCCTTGGATACAACAGACTCAGTTCAGACCATTGTGCATATTACAAGAGGTTTGAAGATAATGATTTCATTATTTTACTGTTGTACGTGGATGACATGTTGGTAGCAGGCCCCAACAAAGATCGAGTCCAAGAATTGGAGGCAAAGTTGGCTAGAGAGTTTGAAATGAAGGACTTGGGACCAGCAAACAAGATTCTAGGGATGCAAATTTACCGAGACAGAAATAACAGGAAGATTTGGCTTTCACAGAATAATTACTTGAAAAAAATCTTACGGCGCTTCAACATGCAAGATTGTAAGTCAATTTCTACCCCACTTCCTATTAATTTCAAATTATCCTCAAGTATATGTCCTAGCAATGAAGCAGAGAGGAAGGAGATGTCTCGAGTACCGTATGCATCAGCAGTGGGAAGTTTGATGTTCGCTATGATCTGTACAAGACCAGACATTGCACAAGCAGTGGGAGCAGTAAGTCAATACATGACGAATCCTGGTGGAGAGCATTGGATAGCTGTAAAGAGGATTCTGAGTTACATCAAAGGAACCACAGATGTTGCATTATGTTATGGAGGATCAGAGTTTACTGTCAAGGGTTATGTGGATTCAGATTTTGTAGGAGATCTTGATAAAAGAAAATCCATTACTGGTTATATGTTTACACTTGCGGGAGCAACTGTAAGCTGGGTTTCGAAATTACAGACCGTTGTGGCTTTATCCACAACAGAAGCAGAATACATGGCAGCAACACAAGCTTGCAAGGAAGCTATTTGGATACAAAGGTTATTGGAGGAGCTCGGGCACAAACAACAGAAAATTCCTGTGTTTTGTGACAGTCAGAGTGCCTTGCGCATTGCAAGGAATCCAACCTTTCATTCCAGGACGAAGCACATAGGAGTTCAATATCACTTCGTTCATGAAGTAGTGGAAAATGGAAGTGTGGATTTGCAGAAAATCCATACGAAGGAAAACCTAGCAGATGTTTTGACCAAGCCGATAAATGGTGATAAGTTTATCTAGAGTAGATCCTCTTGTGGCCTAGCAGAAACTTAGGCAACATAATTATGGCGAAGCAGAAAGGATGGTGTGGAGATTGATTGGTTCTCAATCAAATCTCCAAGTGGGAGAATGTCAAGATTGAGTTCTAGATATTCAAAGTTTGAATATCAAATTCCAAATTCTAGATATTCAAAGTTTGAAAATTCTAGTTATTCAAAGTTTAATATCAAACTTTGAATTTTGAAATTTTGAACAGTAATAAATAGTAAAAAAAATACGTGAATAGTAGCCAAGATTTTGGCTATAAATAGAAGGGCTCATTCCCTCATTTGCTTATCCAATTTTGAGAAGAGTTTTCTTGTATTTAGAGAGAGTTTAGAGAGCTTGAAATTATAACCTCTTATTTTAGTGTTTTGAGAGTTTGAGTGTATTGGGAATTTGGGAAGTGAGATAAAATACTACAATACTTATAACTCCTTTTCACTAGAAAAATTATTTCCTTCTGTCTTCGCTCGTGGACGTAGGCTAAAAGCCGAACCACGTAATTTCTGGTGTCCTCTATTGTGCTTATTCTTTATTTTCTTACAATTTCAACTTAGGTGTGGTCCTGCTTTACCCACCAATAACCTAACATACAAAGCTTTCAATCCCATTATCTACATGGAGGGTGGATACTTAATCCATGTCTGAACAGACCAGCAAAACAATAAGTTCAGATATCTAAGTCTCTGCTCTAGTCAAAAACAAGGTTATCAAGTGCACCTTTCAAATCTTTGCATGTACTGTTGTCTCAAGGGACATCTATGCATATATATTAAAACTTTTATTGCAAATGTAACTAATGGCGGGGACCATGCCCCATTCGTCTGGACCTTCGAAGCTGATGTAACCTTCTTTTGTGAATGGCTTCTCCTGCATTATGTTCGGTAACATCGATTAACCTTTTATGCATCTCAGCACTTGAGTGAACCTTATCCTTCAAAAAGTTGAAACTACACATGATACGTTTGATGACAATTCGTGCTCTTTCGGCATCCGAGTGGAACTGATCAGCAAAAACAATGTACACACAGTTTAAATAGAAGGTTATCCCAAGGTTTCAATGGCAAGTGAAATAAAAAGTTTATTAGATACATGTCTTCTTGTAGGTAACATAAAATCACTAAAGCTCTGCGTTATTAAGGGTTGACCTTATATTATGCCTCTCCATCATCAGCATTATATACAGTTCACAATCATATTCACTGCATATGCAAGGCTCTCGGGTATAGTCAACCGAAAAATCCATCAACTTTAAACTACTAGAGTAAACATTTGAACCGCCATGGTCTAACATCATCTCAATTGATCTTAGCTGTAAACTAACAGATAGTAAGTGAAAATGCTTAAAGAAAACCAAAACAACGTGACCCGCCTAATCAAAAATTTCAAGACAACAAGTGCACTTTTGTACTATACTAAATAAAGTTAATAGTTATTTGATGAAATAATTAACACAGAATATGTACCAATCGTTTACATATTGAAATATTATAATGCATACACATTGAAGTAGGAAGTGGGTCCCATATCTCTACTCGCACTTCAAAAATTACTAAAACCAACATATACCAGTAGCCATGACCATAGTTCACGGGGACAAAAATCTATAAAGCATGATGCAT
The DNA here is from genome assembly GCF_022201045.2 of Citrus sinensis. Classification (NCBI taxonomy): domain Eukaryota; kingdom Viridiplantae; phylum Streptophyta; class Magnoliopsida; order Sapindales; family Rutaceae; genus Citrus; species Citrus sinensis. The sequence goes on from NC_068560.1 coordinate 18,361,622, forward strand.
TGCCACCAAAAAATTAAAAAAACAATTACTTCATGACAAAGGTTTATATAAACATAGCTTTTGTAAACCATTATATGCTTTCACTCACTTTTTCCCAAGAACCAATATTCTTTGCGTACAAATCAGCGGGTATAAACTTTCCAACGGCAACACTTGCGTCTCTATTCTCACCACCAACATTATCCTGCAACTGAAAGGACATAATGGTTGTTTGTGTCATCACATGGCAATCGAAACTTCTATCCCGTACAAACACTGACCATGCCACATATTTGACAAACCAAGTTTCATCTCAACTTGTAAATACAATGAAAAAGATATTTTTATACACCAACATTTGCACTTAAACGAACACATCACACTGCAGTACACACCAACTTGTATTTTAACATATTCTAAACACAAAAGATCAATGCCATATTATAAAATATATTGCGTATAGTGTTATAAGCAGGCAGAAAAAGGCTGAATTTACTTTGTCCGACGTTTACAATTGTTTGAGCAGATAGCAATTCCGATACAGCTGACACAACCTGAAATTTAAATGTCTATGACGTCTCGACAACACATGAAGTTAATTATTGAAATTCCAAAGTCAACAATACAATATGCCTCTATATTTAAAGTGACCAAGCTGTCGATATATAATATTGCCGGACATACAAGTATTAACAGAAGTTACAATTGTACCTTCATATTGATTATACTTCTGGGAGCCAAAGACATGATATCATTCCTATTAATCCCATTGAAGTTAGTTTGGAAAAGCATCTCCCTGCCACAGAAATACCATGATTTATGAAGTTTCTTTCAATACATCCACAGAACCGATCAACAAGTAAGAATTGTATGTATTTTAATCTCGAATTTTTTGTTCATATTAATTCATGGACATAACTGTAATACTTTAACAATATCAAATTTATCTTACCCTTTTTTTAGAGTTTCATCCATGCAGAAGTTAATCAAACTTTCCTCTTCAATACCAAAAGGCCTTGGCATAAGAAATGGTCTAACCCGATAACGTCCTCTTTCAAGACATATTTTAATAAATGGCAACTCTCGATTGACAAAAGAACAGCACTTTTGGTCACAAATAGTAACGGTCGGCAACATTTTAATCGGTTCACAATGCTTCTGCCCTAGCATCAACTCCTACAAAAATTGTTCCATAAATTCATTGGAAGTTGGTGCAATTAAAATGTAACTAAATATTAATATAAAAGTAAAAGAAACTAAACAAATAACTCAATGAAAATTAAACTTTTCATATCAGTGGTCACCTCAATCTCCATGTTATTTTGTAAGTTTTCAACACATTGTCCAGACGGGCAGGACCCGGTTACAGTATCTTCCGGATGGTCTAAATCCTTATGTTGTGCACCTTCACACTCCTTTACGGCAAAGTCTTTATTGATTTCCGTACCACCCCAGTCTACATTATGACATAATTCCTTACTCTTATCATGATTGCTTCACCTCTCACCTTCTACTGTCACACTGCATTCCCTACCCTTTTCACTATTGACAGGATAGCTGTAGCACCAACCACTTGTCTTTAATTTTTCAACAGATTGTCTTACCTTTGTTGATTTGGATGTTGACTTTTTCAACTTACTAATGCAATTCATGTTCATCATTCTGTTACTCGTACTCATGTCTACTGGTTCACCACTTCTAAAGAGACCTTCAAGGAACCTATTGGGTCCATGCCAATTTCTGTTTCCCATTATCAGTGCTGTAGTACGGACCCGTTTGTGCTAAAACAACTTTTTAAGTACGTATCTTAGTCCTGCTGTGCAATACAACATCGATACGTAACCATCAAGTCGACTAAATTACACGAAAATAAATCAACCAGTGGTTTTCACCCAACACCTTTTTTCATCATATCAAATTAATTTTGCTTTTCCACTATCAAAAATATCTAAAAACTAATCAACCTTATCAGCCATCATGTCTCTCTTGTTGCAGTATATTATATTTAATTCCCATTTAACAAACCTCCTTGGTAATGCTTTGACTTCCATTTGCTGCCATCATTTGTCGTTCGGTTTCACCACTGAATTAACTTAAATAATTTTCTATAACTCTAATTGACCCCTCACGTTCCAATATTATTTATTCATGGAGTTAAAAAACTTACAAATGGCCAACGAATCCATAATGACTATCAGATTCTATTGTTTGATTGTCTTTCATGACTTAATTTGCAGCTCTTCCCTATTGCAACGTTTTCAGTTACGATGTGCCCCTTCCTTCATTCCTGTAAAGCAGTTAAATGATGAGTCATTTTTACCAATCTCACCTCCTTTGATTTTAACCAATACAATTACAGTCTATATGTCAGCCTTTACATAACAATATAAGATTCTACTAATACAATCATCTATAAAATACAACCATGCTCCCACCTTAATTCTATAACATTCATGAATTGTGGCTTGTACAACATTAACATCTCAAGGATATTTAATCTTCTTCATCGACATATTCTGTTGTTTTTCCCCAACATTTATTCGTTTAAACAGGGTTAGTCCCCAAATATCATGAATGCAGTTCATGATATTTGTCACCAAGCACTTCGTGTTTATACCAGGTGCAGTCCAGTGTCACAACTATATTGAAATTCGTAATCCCAATATCCTCAATATAGAATTCATCACCACAAGAGCATACAATAAATCAAGCATTTTAAAACATGCAGTTCAAGTTGCACAGTATGAATTAGCCATTAAACCAAATGATCCTTACGGAAAGAATGAAATATCTACCTGCACGGTTTATTGAAACCTAAATTCAGGATCATTCTTCATTTTCTTCTCCAAGAAATTAATTAGCTCGCGTTTCTTCAATCTTGTGCTTGCCACAATGAAATTAAACATTTATTCCTTCTTACCATTCTTGCCTTCTCTCTTTCTAACACATGAACATAACCCGTCTACTAAGCTAATCACCGATATTAAATATTTCGATCAAAATATTAAATTTTTTTAAAGGTGTTACCTGCTGCGTCTGATTGAAAGCCTTATCACCAGATCAAACACACCTCTTTCCACTGTTTTTTTTCCAGTTAATGAGATGTGCCTAATTCCTAAAGTTTTAGCTCCGCCCGATGTCTGCTGTAATTGCCTGACACAAATCTGTTTTCGCCTTTAATTTATCTGAAGTCGTTTAGAAATACTTTCTCCTACTACTAATGCGATTCCATTCGAAAAGATTTGGATTATGGGAATTTTTTTCTATGGAAAAGATTTCAACAATTCATGGGTTCTAGATAACATTTGGTTATGGGCCATTCAAAACAAATCAATTAAGAGAAGAACGCGCACTGTGTCTAGGTCTTTATTAATTGAATAAAGTTTCCCCTAGTAACTTGAAGCAATCGGCTGCTATTATTATCCACCGGCTCTTGTCAACAGTTGGATCGACTCATTTTAAATCCAATGAAGGTGCTAAAAGAAGACAAAAACTGTGGTACGTTACCACAATGGTAACATAGGCGGACCCCAAATTCAATTCTTCTCATTTTATTATATTTGTTACCTTATCATAGAATGTAACAAATGCCCTTTATTTAAAAGGGAAAATTATAAAAAATTCTCCTCGTTCCCTAAAAATCTAGGGTTTACCTAGATCCCAATCCTTCAAAATCTCAATTTAACCTCCCTAGGGTTATTGTGGAGGGTTTGCTTGAAAAATTTAGTATTTTTTATTGGATTTTGCTTGTCTCGTATCCTTCAATTGTAATTCGCTTTTAAAAATAATTTGGAATTTTAGGGATTTTCGGATTATTTGGTTTCGTTTGAGTGCAATTTCCTCTAGTTTTGGTTTCAGTTTGAAGGGTTAAGTGCAATTTCGAATTTTTTTATAAAATTTAAATTAAAATTCATAAAACGATTGGGCATTTAATCATTAATTGATGGCTAGCGATACTAGAACAGCAGCTGCAGCTCCAAAAGAAGCAGAGACGATGAAGGAGTATGATAGCGATCTAGATGATGTGAAACGCTATCTTGTGATGCGAAGAAGGGAAGCCAGCGATGAGGAGGAGGATGAGAGAGATTCAGAGCTTCCCATCGCTCAAAGTGTCCACATTCCTGCGGGAGAAGCGGAGGCTGTGAATGCTTATGAGAGCGATCCAGATGAAGTGAGCCACTCTCTCGTTATGCGCAGAAGGGAAACAAGTGATGATGAGGAGGAGGAGACAGAATTTGAGCGTCGAATGAATTGAAGGGTCCAGATTCACTCTTACATTTAATCTGATGGCCAAGGTGGTGCTCCAGCTGAGTATGATGATGATGAAGAAGACGAAGATGAAGAAGTTTATGAAGAAGGGAAGAGGAATGACGGGGCGGTTAAAGTCAAAGGAATATATAGTAAGACGCAAGAGGAGTACGGAGGGGGCAGTTGAAGTGAGTAAAGGGAATAATGATAATGGAATTGGTGCTAAAAGAATGATGCAGCGGAGGAGGGAATTGAGGAAAAGAAGGAGAGTAATGAGCCTTTTGCACAACAGCTGAGGCTTTTTATATGGACAATGTTGCAGGTCGACACAGGTATTATTTGATTTGAGTGACAATTTATAAATAACTGATAGCTGTACTTTCATTAGGGCTTGTCAGTTAGTCTAGTCTCAATTTTTTGGTGCTGTATAATTATTGTTTGCTGGAATCTGTCTAGAAGGCTTTTGGCCTAGTAGGTTGAAAGGAGAGAAAGTTCTCAAATAAACATCGTGGAATATAATTAATAGTTACAAAGCATACTAAATTACTTGACAAATAGATGTAGAGCTAATCATGAGCTATGATAGCATTATCTGTGCTTTGTGTATTTTTATTAGGGCTTGTTTATTTCAAAGTGTGCAATGTAGAATTTTTGGGTTAAGTTTGAGTGATGAAGTGATAGATATGTTTCTGTTTGGCACAGTTAAGTGGTTAATATGAGCTGTCGAAGCAAATAAGGAGTAGGATATCTAGTTTTGGGTTTGGTCTTAGTTTGAAGATGGCCACATTATGCAGCTAGGTATGTATTAGTGTTTGTAGATTTTTAAATGCTTTCTGTCAAATGTGACTAGATTATTGCTAGACGCACATGGATCTTACACTTAAATAATTATATATCCATTTGTAATGTTCAAAATGATAACGTACTATTGCTTAAATTATGCTTTCACGACATCATTTTGAAAATCCATGGTTGTAATGTGTCTCTAAATTCAGCAATACAAGTTCTATCAATTAGTGTTGGATGCAGTGACTTGAATAGTTTAATATTCATTTGCAGAAAAAAATGTGGAGAAAGAAAACTAAAAATTTGCGTGCATTCTGTTGGAAATTTGATTATTTTCAATTGAGCATTAAATACTGACATGATCTCTTCGACTTCTCTTGCATTTGAATGAATGGATGAGTGCTAATGCATACAAAGACTACCATACATGCACAATGAATGCTACATCAAAGGTATAGTAAAATGTCAGCAAGCTTGGCCCAAGTTATCAAGCTGGTTCAGTAGCTGGTAGATTTGTTCATCCGGATTTTGGACCATTTTCCTTGATAATAAGAAAGCTCCTACATCTGTAAATTGAAGCTCCTACATCTGTAAATTGAAGTGCCAAAAGAGAGATGGAAGTGAATGACTAGAGAGTTAGTGATTGTGTGGGAAGCTTTGGGTATAATTGGGGTTTAGGTGTGAGATAAAATAATTTGAGAATGTCGTTGTAATAATTTTTCATATAGTGAAATATTTTATCTCATTGTCCTTAGCAACCGTGGTTTTTTTATTTCGGTAAAAGAGTTTTCCAAAAAAATTGTGTGTTGTGTGATTGGAGTACTCTCTATTTTTTTTTATTATTTATTTGACGTATTGCTAGTAGAGATCTTGTGTGGGAACCAAAAATTCCCAACAATTACCAATTGTTTTAGACTCTATTCCGAACAAAGCATGAAGGGATTCATTTATCTAGTTCTGTCTTTTCTACTTTAACTTCACTTGATTTCATGTTGTCCCTCACCTTTATTAAAGTTGTATATGTTGGGGTATTAGGTTCATCACAAGGATCATATTAAGGCTAAGGAGCATAGTTTATCGGCTGCACTCAAGTGTAGCTGAGTATTTGGATTCAAAATTGTTAGAACGTTGTTACAGATGCAAGGCTGTTGCTAGGGGTGGGCATAAACCCACAACCCATGGGTTTACCCAAACTCAAACCAAATAAAATAGTTTGGGTTGAATAAATCATGAAATAGGTTAAATTTGGGTTTTTATGGAAGAAACCATTTCACAATGGTTTGGATATGGTTTACTTATGGGTCATGAACAAATTCGAGGTAACATATCAATGAAAAATAAATTAAACAAAATAAAAGGCTAAACCAATATTTTAATAATAATTTTAATAAGAATGGGCTTAATATATTATCCCAGTACTGGAACTGGGGCCCGCACCCTTGTGGTGACTCCTGTAAGGCCGATGTGGGGTCACGATGTCGTGGCATAACGTGGAGACGTTATCTGGTTTGGTCCGGGTGGTGCTTAAGTATAAAGTAGCGCCTTCTCCTAACAGCTTAAGCTTTTAGGGCGAGTGGTAAGCGCCTTAAGTGATATCAGAGCCAGACAGGGTTCGAAACTCAAGGGGGAGGAATGGGCTTAATATATTATCCCAGTACTGGAACTGGGGCCCGCACCCTTGTGGTGACTCCTGTAAGGCCGATGTGGGGTCACGATGTCGTGGCATAACGTGGAGACGTTACCTGGTTTGGTCCGGGTGGTGCTTAAGTATAAAGTAGCGCCTTCTCCTAGCAGCTTAAGCTTTTAGGGCGAGTGGTAAGCGCCTTAAGTGCTTAAGCGCCTTAAGTTGATGAGCTTTTTGACTCAGATGTAAGCATTTGAATATGAAGTCTGGTTTTTGGCAAATACAAATATTGTACTCGGACATGCCGTCAATATTCCACTCATAGACTGAAGATGCATTATATCGGGATTGGTTTAATGCGCTTGGTCTATTATCTATTGTTAGATCCTTCTGGTATCAGAGCCATTGGGAGGAAAGTGTTTTATTGTTTAGAGATTCGTGTTTAAAATCTTGTGTTTTATTTTGAAGTTTTGTTTTGTGGTGAATTTTTACTGGTTGTAAGTCCCGTTTTAGGATAAGGATTCCGCTGAGGGCTGTAAATCCATACCTGTAGCCATTTTGACCAAACCAGAAATAGACCATAAGGTCTTGACCATGGATCCTCCAATCTGTAGAACATCGTCCTTTTCTAGCTCTTCTTCCAGGGAAGACTAGTGAGTCAAAGCATGTTGTGAGTTCAGAAGAATTCACTATTGAGAAATTTGATAAAGCAATTGATTGTTGGGAACTTCCAAAAATTTCCAAAGAAAAGATTTACAAAACAAAAATGCTTGATCTTTTAAAGCATGATTATATTATAAAAACTGAAGAACGTGATATAACTCTTTCAGAACCTTTTGAAACAATTTATTTGTTTTCAGAAAAATCTTTAAAGAAATTAAAAGAAAAGAATTTCAAATATATTCACATTGGTTTAATCCAAGTAGGAATAAAACCTTTGACCAAAGAAGGCTTGGATACTTCTATCCTTGCTGTCCTTAGAGATGGGCGATTCATCTCTTTTGATGATTCTTTACTAAGTAGTATCGAATCTAGTCTATGTAAAGGTCCCATATCTTTTGATTGTTATCCAAATATAACAATTTCTCTTAAAGACAAGAATATTTTAAAGAGCATGATTTTACAAATCAAAACCCATAATTATCATATGATTAAGGGATCCATCCCAGTTGCATTAATTTTTAAAATTTCTTACAAAGCCATGATTTCTGCATTTAGCACACAGCATAAATACCAGTCGAAAAGAGATGAGACCCTTCTCTTGCAGACTGATTTGTCCAAAGCAAACACGGTCATTCCTAAACCAATCCAATGGAAAGATGTAAATCTTCCAGAGGAATGGATCCTTGAAGGAGCCGCTCCACCAGCGATTCCGAAACAACTTGAGCCCAATACAGAGTTGCAAAATGTGACTCAGTATTCCGATGGTAAAGTCAAACTGTCATTCAGGAGATCTACCTCATCCAGATTTTCTGATAAAGCTTCGTGGTCAGGCATTCCTTCATTAGAAAGGAAATTTACAAAAATACCCTCTGTTATAAATCTCCCTTTTCAATCCATAAAAAGTCAACTTAGGTTTTCTACTTCAGACATACCTAGTACCTCCATCCGATCAGTTGATTACACCACTAGTGTTCCTCATCCGATCTACACTAGCAATCAACATGTACAAAGTCAGGAAGAGAAGGAACCTTCTCCTCCAACTTCCCTTACGTTTTCTGCTGTTACAGAAAATTTCATTAATGTCATTGAAAAAGAATTTGAATTAGATAAAACTTCTCTGCATAATGATTTTTATTCTGATTTAAACAAAGAAAAAAGACTTTGATTTTTCAAACACTTTTTAAACCAAAGAAAAGAAATCCAACAAACTTACTATGAATTTGTGAACTTTCATAAAATTCATATATTGTTTTTTGATTGGTTTGAGATATATTCTTCTGATAATAACATCTCTTACCCTTTTAAAGAGTCAAACCCTATTACTATTAGGAAGAAAGTTCCTGAATAGAAACTTCTTGATAGTGAAAGAACAATAGAGTCTGAACACCCACCTCTTCGGAGTGTAACCGTTGATCACGGTGAACCTCCTGTCCAAATTCGAGCTTCACCTTACAAAATTCCAAAACCAAATGATTCAGAGGCAAATTTAAGTAGTATTATCCAACAGAATAATTTCTGTAATACTAACTTAAATACAATCGGAAAGCAGTTGACTAGGATAGAAAACCAAATCCAGAAGTCAACTATTACTGTTCCATCAATTTATCCTATTCCAACAAAATCAGATTCTGACAAAAAGCTTAAGGAACCTATTTTCAAACCCTTTCAGGTTTCGAAAACTAGCCAAAAGCTTGTTCAAGAGTCAAAATCAGATTTTGCTAAAGCCATTAGAGAACAATTAGATAGGATAGAAGCTGCTTCTTCCTCATCTAGCAAAGTTCAGATAGCCCCTGATACTCCTCAATCTAGCAAGATTGGAGTATTAGAACAAGACCAAATGTCTATAGCCTCTTCTGATATAGAAGCCTTCAAAGAAGAACCTTCTACTCCTAAAGCCAACAAAATTCATTGGGAATTAGCCCTTCCCACTGTCAAGACTCCACCGGATCTATCAATAGATAATAGACCAAGCGCATTAAACCAATCCCGATATAATGCATCTTCAGTCTATGAGTGGAATATTGACGGCATGTCCGAGTACAATATCCTAGGATTGTTGCAACAAATGACAATGGCAGCCAATGCCTATAAAACCCAAGCAGGAACTTCTGATCGTGCTATATCAGAAATCCTCATTGCCGGTTTTACTGGTCAATTAAAAGGTTGGTGGGATCATCTTCTCACTAATCAGCAACAATTAGACATTCTAAATTCCATTCAAGTCGATGAAAATGGAGTACCTATTCTTGATGAGTTCAACAATCCAATTCAGGATGCTGTTGCTACTCTAATTTTAACAATTTCCCTCCATTTCATTGGTGACCCTTCACACCTTCGTGATAAAAACGCTGAGTTACTACATAATTTAAGATGTAGGAAACTTAGTGAATTCCAAAGCTACAAAACCTCTTTTTTCACCAGACTATTTCTAAGGGATGATGCAAATCATATAACCTGGAAAGAAAAATTTCTTGCTGGATTACCTACCCTTCTAGGTGAAAAAGTAAGAAATTCCATCAAAGCCCTTTATGATAATTGTATTCCTTATGACGAGCTTACCTATGGTGAACTTGTCAGTTTCGTCAATAAATAAGGTTTAAAGATTTGTCAAGATTTGAAATTACAGAAACGACATAAGTGGGAGCTTAAGAAGTCTAAACAAGAATTAGGCGGTTTCTGCAAACAATTCAATTCTGACCCCTTTAAAACTTCTTATTCCAAAGATTGTAATGGCGAGTGTTCTACTAAACCCCGCAGGAAACATTACAAATCAAAAAATTCTAGGAAACACTTTCGTAATTTTAGAGAACTTCCTTATAAGAAACCTTCGAGGCCTTATAAGAAACCCAAATTCTCTAAAAGAAAAGAGTTTAGAGCCAAACCAAAGACCCCTTTCAATTACAAAGAAGCTATATGTCATAAATGTGGCATGAAAGGTCATACTGCAAATTATTGCAGGATGAACAAAAAGCTTCATGAACTTGACCTCGATGAAGAGATCCTTTCCAAATTAGCCCCCCTTCTTGTCGAATCTTCTTCCCTTTCTAGTTCAAAAATTTCTTTATTCCAAACAAAGGTCCGGTTCCTTGGTCATCATATTTCCAAAGGAACTATCACTCCAATAGAGAGATCACTTTTGTTTGCAGATAAATTCCCAGATAAAATTCTGGACAAAACCCAATTACAAAGATTTCTTGGAAGTTTAAATTATGTTCTTGATTTCTGTCCTAACATTAATAGGATGTCTAAACCCTTGCATGATAGATTAAAGAAAAAACCTGTTCCTTGGACAGATGAACACACCAAGGTTGTAAAGCTTATAAAGAATTCTGTGAAAAGCATCCCATGTTTATATCTTGCTAATCCTACATTACTTAAAATTGTTGAAACTGATGCATCTGATTTAGGTTATGGAGGCATATTAAAGCAAAAAGGAAATGATAAAGAACAGATAGTACAATACGTTTCTGCACATTGGAATGATTGCCAGAAAAATTATTCTACTATCAAAAAAGAAATCCTTTCCATTGTTTTATGCATTACAAAATTTCAAAGTGATTTATTAAATCAAAAATTCTCTAATGGCTTTAGCAAAATCTGAGCACGAAGCTTCTTTTTATTGATGGATGTGCCACACGAATTTTTGATGATTTTATACAAAGAAGTTAAAACATTATACCGAATAATGTTTAGATTCTTTAAATAGAATTGCTTTGCTTTGCTTTGGATGAAACACGGCTAGTCAAAATTTTAAGCTTGATATAGTACGTAGCGTTGTTATCTGAGAGATGGTTCCGGCTTAGTTATTTTAAAGCCGATTTTTAATAACCCTTTGGACCAATAGCCCGCACTCTCGAGTATTCCAGCTGATATACCAAATCACTTTTGCTTTACCGGATAATAATTAAGTTCTTTAAACGCGGTAGTCAGATTTTAAACAATTTACCAATTCTTTATTAAATTCTTTTGCAAGCCTAGCAACACATACATCTAATGGCTTGGGTACAAACACAATACCAGATCCGATTCCCGGAAATGGTGCTCTGAAGGAATGGAGGGAGAAGAGAAGATTTTACAACTGAGGATCGAGATCTGGTCTCTTTGCCTCAGAGGAACGTACAATTTATACGGCAGATCTGATACAGATCAGTCTGCAGAGCATGCATGAAAGCTTTAAAAAACTGAAATTTAAATGCTTTAAATGTAAATTGCGGAAATTTAAATGTTACATAAAATTAAATTGCAGAAATTTAAATTGCTGAAATTTAAAGTGCGGAAATTAAAATGCTTTAAATAACATTACAAATGCTTTAATAAAACTGGAATGAAATGCTTACATCGGTTGGTTTTTCTTTGTAGAGAAGAAAGGGAAATAATGGGAAATTAATCTGAAGACAGGAGAAATTCCTTTTTGTCTTCGGATTCCAGATTCCTATTCCCAGAGAGAGAGAGAGAATTCTAGAGAGAAGGGAGAGAAGAAGAGAGAAGTTCTAAACTTAGAAATGAAAAACCTGAGGAGTCTAAGTCTTCCTCTCGGTTTATATACAAAAATCTTTAAACTGTTCACTGTAGCGGGATTTTAAGTGCACAGTATCATCTGGAACTCTGCACTGTTCACTGTAGCGGGGCTTTGAGTGCACAGTTATCTTTGGATCGTAGATTTGAATAGTAGGCTCATTGTACAAATACGGAAATACAGACTGACATACAATACGGGTGAAGAGACATGTGCGCTCTCACTTGTGTCCAGGGGACCACCCGAAAAAATACTAGAATAAAAATTACTTTTTTTTTAAGTAAATAATCAAATAATTATTTACAATGCTTTACTGGAGAGAAAATGCCGAAACAATCATCTTCGTTTCCGTCTCCAAGGGAAATGAATGGCTCTTAGTCTTCATCATCATCTTCATCTTCAGAGGAGTCTGCAACTGAGGATTTTGATCTTGAGGCGAGGAGCTGTTCCATGGCTTTAAAATATTCATCTTCAGTTTTGGCGCTTGCCAATAGAGACTGGGCTTTGGATTTTTGGGTTAGGAAGGTCTGTTGGGCTTTAGAGGCTTCTAGGGTTGGTTGTAGGAGGCTTTTAGAGGAGAGCCAATCTTTGATCATGTTAACAGTCAATTTGGACTGTTCATCAAATTTTGACCACCATTTGACTTTGAAGGTTCTTTGAAGGATGACTTGGGACTCATGGGTATGAAATCCGAGGTTCCACATCCAGACCCATGGTAGGAAAAAGTTTGTACAAAAACAGAGAAAGGGGGGAAATCTTTTCTCTGAGTCAGAAGGAATATAATGGGTTTTAAAAAGGTTTAAACAATTTGTGGCATTTGGAGTTAGGATTTGAGGTATTGGTCCGAAGAAGTTCCACCAATGATGAAACCAATTAGGTAGGCTTTGGACGGTTATTTTTGAATTAAAGAAAAATAACCAAGAATGAGAAGCAAATCTTTTTTATTAGGTATTGGGTACCTAATCCATTTTAAAACTTTATTCAAAGGTTTGTAGTTTATCACAAGTCTAGGTACGCCTCTTTCTATTTCAGAATTTTTATTAATATAAAAAGCGGCACAAGACCAAGGTGATCTGGATTTTACAATGAGTCCTTTAGTTTCAAGATCATTTATTTCATTTTTACAATGTTGTTCCAATTCCATATTCATTTGGATTGGACGAGCTTTGGTGGGTATTTGTTTTTCATCAAACGAATTTTCATAAGGCAAATCTACCAAATGTTGTTTTCTATTCCAAAAAGCAGATGGTAAATTGGCACATATTTCTTTTTCAATAAGGCTTTTGAAATCGGAGATTTTTCTTTGTATAAAATCATTTTGTAATTGACTTCCAATTCTTTGGAAATTCAAATCTTTTTGTAAACAAAATAAATCATCTTGTTTGGACTTAAGAATGGCATTAATTTTGTTTTGGTAAACAGAACAAGCTTTGACAATGTTTAAATTCTTTGTTTTAGGTTTTTCAATAAAAGGGAAAACAAGTTTCTTGTTTTTTGCTTTGAAGGATATACTATCATAATTGACAGTATATGGAGTTATGAGATTTATAAAAGGAGTTCCCAAAATGATAGCATGATGAATATCATTTGTGAGGACAAAAGAAGTTTTAAAATCAAAACCATTATTATGGATTGAGGCTTCAACCTTGGAACTGACATTTAGTTTTGAATTATTAGCGGCTGAAAGTCTTTCTTTTGTTTTTTCATGAAATCTTTTGGGGACGATATCTTTTCTAATGCAATTTAAATCGGCGCCAGTATCAAAAAAGGCAATGGCGTCCATTGCAAAATCATCAGAAAAGATTAGAGTGGCTTTAACCAAATACTTTCTTGTGGTGAGATCCGGTCTCTTTGCCTCAGAGGAACATACAATTTATACGGCAGATCTGATACAGATCAGTCTGCAGAGCATGCATGAAAGCTTTAAAAAACTGTCTCAACTTGAGTTAAAAGACTAAATTAACATTTTAATAAATTACTCAAACAATATTTTTATGAAATCCTCTAATATAATTGTATAGTCCTATTTGTATTGTAACTTACTAAAATTAAAAATGCAATTGATTATAAGAATTTATCAAATAAAATATGATACTATTGTTATTTTTTTAATTAAATTTAAACCTAATTAGATTTCATGTCTAATTTTTCTTACTGCATTTAAAATTTTTTCACTTTTTCTAATTACAATAAATTTTAGATTTATTTCTCGGAAGATTTAGATTTATAAAATTAAATAATTTAATTTTGATGGATTGCTTTGATACTTGAGTTGAGAGAATTTATGTTGTAATATGGTTAATATTTAAGAACAAAGTTATTGTAAAATTCATTATTTATAATTTTTATCCACTACATTTTTTCATATTTTAATATTAATTTAATAATCAATAATTAATATAATTTGATATAGTTAAATTTATTAAAATAAAAAATATTTTGATTATAAAATTCAAACCAAACCCAAACTCAAATGAATTGGTTTGGGTTGGACTAAAAATATTTGGGTTGGTTTGGGTTGAGCCCAAATTTTTATAGTTTAGTTTGAATTGACTTAAAACCCAATCCAAAACAACCCGTGCTCACCTCTAGTTGTTGCTATGTAATTGTATGTCATGCTTGCAAGTGCGCTGTAACAGATTGATGAGCTGGCACTGGATATTTTAAGCTAATATTAGTAATTAGTCTAGAGTGTTCCGATTTTTTCTATAAATAGCTAGCTTAGAACCTTTAAGGTGTATCGTACGTTTTTGTTACACTCTAGAGCTTAGAACCTCTAGAGTGTTCCAATTTTCTCTATTCCCTTTTCTTTCACTTTCTCTTCCATTTTCACGACCCCCAAACACCGTTAATCTATGATTTTCTAGAGTATCAGCTGTCTATTTCTACTAACATAGAATTGATGTTTGTTTGTCTTATTACTTCCAAGAAACAAACTTAACAAAGTACGTTGTCCTGTCACCCATGGTCTCCTCCTTTATCGACTTGTGAATAGGGCTAAATAAAGGGCAAATAAAATATTGGGCCAATGGGCCTAACAGGACAAGATCTTGAATTGATTGTCTCTTTTTTTTTCCATAAATCTTTGCTTCATTTTTTTTGTTCCCTCAACCTTTTTGGGCCTTTTGCGCTAAAATTCTCTTCTGATACATTATGCAAAAATAATGAAGAAAATGAGTTACTTTAGAACATCAATAAATTTTGACATCTAAAATAAGACAATTACACTTAGGGGTTGTTTTTTTTTTAATTTAATGACTTAATTGACTTAATTTTAATTAGTTAAGTCATTAAGTCTGTTGTTTTTTCAACTTAATGACAATTTTCAGTCATTAAGTTATTAAGTTATTAAGTTATTTTTTTAACTTTTTGCTTAATCTAAAAAGCCTAAATGATATCATTAAAAGATATTCTTCAAAATATTCCTATCTAATTAATTAATTTTTATCTTTACCTAAATAAAATTTAATAATTAGTTGTATTAGCCATCTATATGTAGTGGTAGACTATTATTATTTTTATCTTTTCATGTTCTTCAAATTATCATTATTTGTCTTCATACTTTCGTATGAATATTTTTCATATAAAACCATCACAGACCATAATAAAATTGATTAACACATATAATATAAAATATTAAAGAGTTGTATTCAATTTAATATGATTTATGTTATGATAATTTATTATCTTATTTATATTATTGGAGATGTTTATCATTTGTTTAACATAAAAATTTATAGGGAAATAAATGTAAAAATATTAGTTTTCAATTTTTTTTAAGTTAAAAAAATAGCTTAATATTTATTTTTAATGATTCAGACAAAAAAAATCATTCAAATTTAGACAATTGGTTTTATTCAGATTTCAGATAAAAAAAATACCACCTTAAATTACTCTTATTTAGTTGAATTATATGTAATAAAATTGGTTTAACAAAATCTAACTTGTAAATATTCCTTACAGCATGATAAACGTACTTAAAAAATCTTAACTAATCAGTTGTTTACTTTACAATTCCTTTATATATCTTGGAAACTTTTAGCTTCTTGACATATTATAGTGTTCTCAATTTGTCTAAATTATTTTCCTTCAAACATTATAGCAACAACCGGTATAATACAGAACAAACTCATTTACTGAAAACTTTTTTGGATACTTTCATGGCAGAATCTCATTGATCTATTTCTCTTTTCACCTTTGATTCAAGATTTTTCTCTACAACAATGATATTCTCATAACAGTGAGTACAAAGCTTAGTACAACAAGGACCCTTTTGCAAATTATTCAAAATTTTTATGCGATTATGGAATTTATGATTTTTATTAATTTTGATTTATTGGAGCATTTTTCCTTCCATCTCTGCTACATCTATCCTTAAATTTTTTCAAAATTTCGACTATATCTTTGTAAAGTTCTAAATGATTATCTCGTTCATAGAGATCTATATTTAAATTAATTCGTGAATTTATAATCATTTGTCTTCTTTGAGCCATAGACTAAATTTTTTCTTCTAACATATCTATGTATACTCCTAAGCTATCTTCCCAGCTTAGATACATTTTATCAAAGCTTTCGCATTTAAATTGTAATTTGAGATCCTGCATCTTGAATTAACATCTCTATATTATTATTATTATCCATTGTTTTATGCTCGATTTTGAGTTCTATTGTTAGCCTAGCATCTGTCTTGGATTATTTCAAGCCTAGATAGAATTGATTCTATTAATGCTATCTTGTTTTCTTCTTCAAATGAATCAAATATTTATGGATCATGAATTCTTTTCATTTCTTCATACAAGGGTTTCCTTGTATTTAATCTAGTTTTAACTATGGAAATTGTATAAGCAACTTGATATTCTTGACTAAAGCCTAAATGATCAATTGCATCTACAAATTTATTAATAAATCTTTCCATTTTTATGAAATTGAGTTACTCTTATCACTTCCTATCTTATAACATCTCAGAAAAACAAACAAGGCCCAACATGCTTCCATAAATAAAAGAAAAAAGTTCAAGATTACTAACCAGTGTACTATCTCTCAGAATTCTGAGAAGAATGCTTCCAACCATAGAGAGGTCCATGGTCAGCACCGTCATAGCTCCACACATCATACAAGATCACTTCAATGACTATTCAACATGGCCCAATGCAACACACAACAAACTGGCCTAATATGATATGTCTAAGTGATTTCCTTGCAGTTGTCTTTAGGAGAGTGCTTAGTAATAGAAAACCTTCTTCGTTTAGCACAAGTATTGGCATGTAAGATTCTTGGTTAATTTTAAGAATATATAAAATATCTGGAAGTTGATAATTTCACTCAAAAGAGTTTTATTTATTTCATCATTGATATTGTTTGCAAAGGGTGGTTACAGAGAATACAGATAAGGGTGAAGGTTAGACATGTGATGTCATTCCCTTCTTACATGCTTCTATTTGTAATCTTAAAGAGATAAGGTTATCTCTTTTCCATGACACTTGTTCAATCCTCTTTGTGGATTGTGGATTTCCTCTTGATAAGGTGACCCCTCTCCCCTTTATCATTTAAGACAATGGTTGTCCTCTTTTCCTGGTGGCTGACAACCTTTATCAGGTCGTGGTGGACTTTATCCTTTTGTAATCTTTCATTATGAATTATTGACGCTTTTTGGATAACACCTTTTATCTTTTCCAGTGGTTCTTGTTACATAACAATTATCAAATCTTCATCTACTGACATGTCTTCCCCACCAGATTCCTCTTTTGATCCTTCGTAGCAGTAGCCACATGATGACTGATGATTTAGCACCTTGCATACCTCGTGTTGTGTCAGCAAGCTAGATTCCAGGAGATTTTCATATATCGCATTTTTTCTTTTTTAATATAGCCTTTCTGGCTAAAATGCTTTCTTTTCTACTCATAGAAAAGATTATATGCTCCTTTGTGGCTTCGTGGAGCCATATTTTTTCCTTGTTTATCCTCTCGAGAGATTCATAGATGACTTTTATTCCTATAGCCCTTTTGCTGGTGAGAGCTTTAGGTTCGAATAAATCGAGATCATAATCATTGTAGACTTGATCTAAATCAACAGTTGGACTAACTTTTTTACTACTAATTCCAACTTGAATCATGTGCTGCGTTGGATGCCACTTGTTTCCACAGTATTCAGGGCAAGAAGTGAGGATCTTGATAAAAATCATTTCTTTTGTTTTGGATATCCTTCTAAGGTCATTAACTACCTCTGTAACTTTTTTTTGGAGCTATTTTATTTCCCTGCAATCATCAATAACATAAACAAGGTTAAGAAAACCATATTCAGCACACCATTTACTGATTCTATTTCAAGCAAATCTAATCTTATTTCCTAGGGTATTAGTTTGTGTGGTATCTCTGTATTCTTTGTTATATTCTAACATATTACCTCATGGGTCCGATATCTTTATAAAATATAGATCATTGTAATAGCATATGTTATCTTCATCCTTATCAAACTCACATTTATAATATAATTCTTCGAAGTTACATGTGTATTCTTCTAAATAACATATATTACATATTTCAAGCCTTGTTAGCTTCATTAAATTTTCCATCTAATTGCTTTTTATTTCTTCTTGAAAATCAATTTCCCAATCTTCTCCTAGGAATTCTTTTCTTATTTTATTTTTGAATCTATTTAAACTTGATCAAAGTTTTCGTTTCGATCATTATTTTCTCCATATAATATTCTATTTTTGTTGGTATCTTTTAGTCCCATAAGCCAATGTGACACAATTCCTATAAATGATGTTTTAAGGAATTCTATACAATTATCTCTATCTATTTTGTGAAATGCTAATGTCATTTTCATATATTTAACCCAAGCAGTAATCGTTTT
Organism: Citrus sinensis; assembly: GCF_022201045.2. Classification (NCBI taxonomy): domain Eukaryota; kingdom Viridiplantae; phylum Streptophyta; class Magnoliopsida; order Sapindales; family Rutaceae; genus Citrus; species Citrus sinensis. The sequence continues at coordinate 18,380,293 of NC_068560.1, forward strand.
ATCTCTATCTTTGACACAATATAAATCTAACCATACTCCATCATGATTGATTAGTCTTTCTCTATATTCTCCTGGAGTTTTATATTTCTTTTTTGGTTTGTTAATCTTAAACTTTTACCTTGTGGTCTTTCATGAGATGGTATTTCTTCCCTAGCATAGGAAGCTCTATTACTAGTTTCTCTTCTTTTAAAGACCCTTGGCTTTGATTCATTCATTTTTAGATATTCTATTCTATTTTCAATATATTTTAAATTAATAAATACATCTTCTTCTTCTTCTTCTTCTCCTGATTCAAATTCTTCATCAGATATTTCTGGATTAGATAATTCTTTTAATCTCCTGTCTATATTTTCACTTAGCATCCTTAGACTTATTAATTATTTATCTTCCTTTATTTTATTAAATATTGGTTTAGATATTACTATCATTTCTTTATCTTTCTTTTCATTGAAGTAAATTATGGTATCTTGCAAAATTTTATTTTGTTCTTGAATCACCATGAGTAATTCTTCCATATTGTCATCAATCTTTTGTATTTCAATCCTTTTGTAATTTTCCATTTATACTTATTGCAAATTTATTACCAAGCCGTTCAACAATTTTTTCAATTTTATGTGATTGAATTTCTGTTTTATTTAATTTATCTTCAATTGAATTTTTGTTCATGATATTAATGATTTCCTGTTTCAATCTACCTTGATCTTCAATTTTGAAGTCTTTTATTAGTTATTTGACTAAATCAAACTCTTCACTCATTTTTTCTCCTATCATTTTAATTTGTTTTATATTTTCAGCATTAAAGCCTTTAATTTCAAGTATTTCATTTATACTTTCTATGTCATTTATAGTTAAATTAGGGTTTCCTAACTTATTTAATAAATGTAAGGAAATCTAATTCAACTGATTGTTTACCCACATATCAAAATCATTTATTAGATCAAATGGTTGAAATCTTCTATAAGTAAATCCCCTATGCCTATAGCTAGAAGGTGGAAATCTATTGGTTTCTATATTTTGTGAAATTATCAATGGTTCTTTTAATTTATTCATAGTACCATCTGCATAATATCTCATTATATTCTAACAAGTATTTATGGCAAATAATGTTTCTTATATCCCTTGGTATATTGTTTTGCTCTAATCCTTTATGTATATAGCAAAGTTTATACATAATTATATCATATCAACATGTTGCTAGAATGATAACATTTACTCCGGATCCTTTTATTATTCCAATTATATTCATCTCTTTGTTTAATAATTAAAAACCATCATAATCAATTGTAAGTTCATCTATATAATCTTCAATAAAATTAATATTCCATTGTTTCCAAGAAATTTTATTTTTATATACTTCTTTCCTAATTTTAAATAGGAGAATAGGGTCAATGTTTAAATTTCTATTTTTTATGATAATGAGTTCTCCAAACCTAAATTCATGAGCTCTGTGTAGATAAAATTGTTCTAATTGTTTATCATCTAATGTATTAATCTCTAAATAATAATATTGTTTATTTTTTGTTATGTTATCCTTAATAGTATTACTATTTATCATTAGATTATATCCTCCATTATTAATGAAATAAACAATTGTTTCTTCCATTTTTGTATTTTGAACCAAAAACTTGACTCTGATTCCATTTTGTGGATAAAATTTCAACTCAAGATCCAAGTAAGGATGTCTATGATTAATCTTCAAGATTTTATCAATATGTTGTAATTTTCTCTTTTCAAAACACAGTTTTGTACTGTGTTGTGCAATCTTTTGTAGGAATTTCTTTTTCCTTTTCCCTAACAAACCTACCTCCTGACTCCTATGTCAGAATTTAAACATAAACAATGTTCCCCATCCCATGTGTCCCTGAATCTTCATATTTCCAAACAAACCCCTGCCAAATCCAGATAATTACCTTCAGTCTTCTCGTATAAATAGAGAATAGGATAATTCTTAGAAAGCCATGAAAGTCAAGTGATAGGATGGCTTTTATTACAAACTCTATGAACGTTATGGCCACGGGAATATGGATCAAACTAAGGCTGGGCAAAATACTTGACCGGACCCGACCTGAAAAATTTCGGGGTCGGATAGAATCAGGTTGTGAGTAGAACCTGATCAGATGAAATCTTGTAAACCCAATCAAGTTGGGATTAGGTCGGGTAAAACCCATCCGATCGAAAAACCCGATCGAGTTGCTTAAAAAAAAACTAAATGGCTAAACACACGCACACCACACAGTCAAACACACAATTCACAAATCACAGATTCCCAAAGTTACACAAACACAAGACTCACAAGTCACAACCCTCCTCAATCCTCATTACACAACATCCAACCTACCCTCAAGAAGCAAGAAAACACTCTCTCCCTCCCGCGATCTACTGCTGACATGATGCGAGTCCGGCTAGTCCCAGCGATCTGCTGTTGCACATCCGCCCATCTGCTATTGCCAAGTGCCACCGATCTGCTGCCGAAAACCCATCAGTGATCTTCTGCCGTGGCCACCGATCTTCTACTCCAAGGCTCAAGCCTCCAACCCGACCCGAGTTTTTCCTCTTTGCGTTTTCAATTTTGAAGCTTTCATGTTATATGTGGTTATTACACAGCAAGTTAACATTTAGTATTTGATTGTTGTAATTATGTATTTTTAGATGTTAGTAATAAAATCAAGAAAATTAGTGTATTTATAATTTTTTTATGAATACATTTTTATTAATTGTTAATAACTAATTTTTTTGTTAATTATTAATAATTGAAATAATTTTAATTGATAATTGTTAATAACTTTTAATAATTGATTTTTTTATGAATAGATTAGGACATTGCGTAGATTAAATATTAAAATTAAGTATTATGTTACATATATTTTGTAATTATAATATGTGTTATGTGATTATGTGCACTTGTGCAATAACTTCAACCTTAAAAATATTTAACTAATTCAATTAATTATATTTTATTGTATGGTAATAATTCGTTAAGTCGTTAATTACAAGTAATTTGAGCTTGAAACTAAGGGTTTATAATAAGAATTAAGACATGGATAGGCAAATAATATTATGGGGATTGGATAATTGGATATTATAAATAAATTAATTAATCATTAATTTCTTGCTTTTTCTTTATGAAGCATGAACAATTTCGAATTTTATATATACAGTTATACACCTAATCATAAAAATATTACAATGGAAATGTTGAATTAAACAAGTATCATAAAATTAAATTAATAAATGTTTGAATTGAAATTACTAATTAGATTATGTTAATAATATTTTTGTGTTTTGATTTTTGAATTAATGATTACTAATTCTTGTTTTGTATATTCAGATGCTTGGACACTCAAGATCGAATTCGATAAGTGACGATGAAGAACAAAGTGTACAAATGGAAGGACCTCAAAGAGGAAAGGAAAAGGCAAAGCGGAAAAGACTACCAATGAAGAAAATATCGAAGACGTGGAATCATTTCACTTTACTCGAAGATAATACAAACAAATGCAAGTGAAACTATTGTGGTAGACAATATCAATGTCATTCAAGGCATTATGGGATTACAAATATGAAAAAGCATATAAAGACAGGTGAAGCATACAAGACATTTCGGGAATAATAAGGTGGAAGTCAACAAAATTTGACAGTTGAGGGCGACGAAGAAAATACAAGTAATCTGGTTTTGGCTAAAGGATGGAGTCAAGACACGTGTAGAATGGTAGTAACTAAAATGATTATTATAGGTGAGTTGCCACTTAGCTTTGTAGATAACAAATGGTTTAGACATTTCTGCAATGTAGCTACCCCGTAGTTCGTTATGCCATCTCGAAGAACTATTGGTAGAGATGTTATGGAGTTATTTTTTGAGGAAAAGGCAATGTTAAAGAGTTTGATTTGCAACAAAAAGTAACCGGTGTCTCTTACAAACTAATATATGGACTTCTGTTTAAAACATGAGTTACATGGTGATTACAGCTCATTTTATTGATAGTGACTGGTGTTTGAATAAGAGGATTATTAGTTTTAGCGTGATCAAAGATCATAGAGGGAAGTCGATCGGCAAAAAAAATGTGGCTTGCTTACATGACTAAGGGATAGAGAAATTGGTTGCAATAACTGCTAATAATGCCACTACAAATGATATTGCCATTGGTTATGTCACTATGCAGTTGCTTGCTTGGAAGAATGATGATGCACTTGTGTTGGTGGGACAATATATGCATGAGCTTTGTTGTGCACATATAGCATTGTTGTACACATATTTTGAATTTAATTGTTGTTTCGGGGTTGGGTGAGTTACATGCTAGTGTTGTTGCTATTCAGAATGTTGTGAAGTACGTGAGATTTTCCACAACGAGGCTGCGGACATTTAAATAATGTATTGAACAGGTGAATAGTCCAAAGGAAATTGTTATTTTGGATTGTCCTAGCAGGTGAAATTCCACTTATTTAATGTTGATTACTGCGTTGAAATTTCAAGCGGCATTTGATAGAATGGCAGAAGTAGATAAACCTTATGAGGCATACTTTGCCGAGAAAGAAAATAATGTTAAAGGGTTGGCCCACCTGAACCGGAGGACTGGGAGAGTGCTGAACAAATTGTGAAGTTTTTAAAGGTATTTTATGATGCCACATTGTTGTTTTCTGCCTTATTGAATGTGACTTATAATCTTTGTTATGATACTATTAGCTTAATTGAGAGTTCATTGACTGTACTACAAGAAAGTACAGATCCTTGGGTGTCATCTGTGACTTGTAGTATAAAGAAAAATTTTGATAAGTATTGGGAGTCCACAGGGAAGATAAACAAAAATGGATTTTGCTAAACATATTTTTGAGATTATTTTTGGCAATGGTAGTTCGAAGGTTGAAGAAATAATCAAAGCAGTGAATGACTTGTTGAATGAGCTTTATGGTACATATAGCGCATTCTCCTTTAGTTCCACACCATCGTTATGTAGTGAGAGTGCTCTTAGCGACAACTATGGTGGTACAAGTTCTACTCAAAGTACTACAACTGAGGTTAGTTTGGTGAATATTGCTGGTGGTAAAGTTAATGACACTTTTCGAGTTGCTCGCCCTTTCCTTGGATACGCTAAGAAGGTTTCTGTTCAGAATAAGGGAAAAAAAGGTAGCATCTGAGGTGGAAATGTGCTTAAAGGACCATGTTGAAGATCCCAACAATCTTAAACTTAATGTTTTGCTTTTGGTGGAAGGTGAATGGATCAAAGTATCCAATTTTGGAGAAAATTGCAAGGGATGTCCTCGCTGTTCCTGTTTCCATAGTGGCATCTAAGTCTACCTTTAGCACCGAGCGTCGTATTATTGATGAGTATAGGAGTTCTTTGACCCCAGCTATGGTTGAAGCATTGATATGTACTGAAAATTGGCTACAATCTAAACTTTTTGCCAATCCCATTTACAACCTTCAGGAAGATATTAATGAGCAAATGTTTCATATGGACTTACAAGAAGGTAATATTTTTTATCATACATTATATATATAATATATTTAAAATGCATTATAACTTTATATATAACATCTACATGTACTTGAGTTACTTACTAATTCCTTTTTTTTTTGCATTTTAAAAAGTTTATAAGATCGCAAGCTTCAACAGTAGAAACGGTGAGTGCCAACATTGGTGTTATGAATTTTTGAAAAATAACTTTTAATATATATTATTATTCGCAATTTGATATTATACTGTTAGGTTGCAATTTAAACTATAATTATAGTTGTTATAGTTCTAAATCTTTAAGTCTAATTGTAAGTTTGTAAGATTGTAAATTTGTAATTGTTTTAATTAGACAAGTTGAAGTTGATAGAATAGTTTTGTCTAGATTATTATTAACTTGATTTGGTGATGAATGCCATAAAATAAGCATGATTGAGTTAATTTTTTTTTATGTATATATATAATCATGTGTGTGTGTGCGTGTGTGTGTGTGTGTGTTGAAGAATTTGCTAAACATATTATATTTTTTTGTAATTATGAATTAATAATGATATAATAGATATTAGAAAGATGGCAACACCTAGCTCAATTAAAGATATGAATTGGATTTATTTATTTGTGTTTATGTTTGATCTACAAAAATATGATTTTTTTTTAGTTGCTTAATGTTTTATATGACTTGAGTTTATTGATCATTTGCAACGTGGCTTAAAGAAAATAGTTATTATATATTTCTTCAATTCTTCTCTAGGAGATCGATGCTTCAACTTGGAGTACAAGAATTTAAAGTTAGAACTTGTCAAAGTGCTTACGTGGAGCGGTGGAGGAACCAAGGAAGCTTATTTAGTATTTATGCTTGAACTTTGTGATTTGTGTTTCGGAACAATTTAATTATGTTTAAATTTTGTGACTTTGTGTTTCAAACTTTCAAAGACTAGTATTTGGAAATTGTACTTTGAATGGAGACTAATAGACTATTAACTTTGGACTTTCTAAGTTTGTATTAATTTTAACTTTTATTAAGTTTGGACTTTGTTGGTTGAGCAAATAATAATCCTAGTTCTACCCTCTAAGGCAATAGTTACTAGTCTAGCATTTTAATTTTATTCATTTGATTTCATAGTTTTTCTTTTTTTTGGGTTGAAAATTAGTAAGGACTACAATTAAGAAAAATGTCTTAAAAACAACCTACACCGCAAAACCCGGGGAAAAAAAAACTCAAAATTGCATTAACCAAATTTGACCCAATTTCAGCCGACCCCAATTGAACCGATTAGACCGGAACTGACCTAAACTAACCCAAACTCAATCCGCTCCGCTTTTAACCCGAACTCGATCCTACTTGATTTCAAACCCTGATTTTTTGACATGATTTGAACCGATCCGAATACATATAAGATTGGATCGGGTGTGGTTGTAAGTTAGGGTTGCATTCGGATTAATTTTTTCCCAACCCGAAACCCAATTGGGTTGACTCGAACACGATTTTGTCCATCCCTAGATCAAACCAATGGACTGTAGAGCAAAATTACTGATTAAATTAAATTGAAAATCCAACCAATTCAATCGGTTTAGTGTCACTCAAAAAATAAATAAATTTACAAAGCAACACAATTATTATATCAATGAGGCACTGTTAAATTCAGTCTGTGAATTTTTTTTTTTTTTTTTGCATTTTCAATGAATGCTTAATATGAAAAACAATTTGTCCCATTGAGCACTATTTAAGTCATGCCTAGTTTGTTTAACACGCGAAGAACTTTCTTACTCGACTCAGCAGCCAATCTTTTAAAATTTGTTAAAATTCATTTAATTGATGAATGTGACATGACTCGATAAATCATTTTGTTTGTATAATTTATAAAAATTTGAGCTTCAAGTAATGTAGATAGAATGATTAATTATCTTCGTTTTTAGATAAATTGATATATGTCATTTTACTATGAGTGAATGAAATATTTGATAGAAAACATAATGTTTGTATTAGAAATTTTTAGTGGGAATCTATTTACTATAGGTTATCCATAAAAATCGTTGACTGACTTGTCTTATTTCTCATTTGGTTTAATTTTCATAAATTTGACTCACAATCAATTATGTGTGAAGAGTTTTTTAAAAAACTCTAGTCTTCCATTTACTATGATAGGTCCCAGTCAGATGCTCGCTAACAATGACTAAAAAGATGATAACTTTGTTCTGCTTTTGGTGAGAACGACCCGAGATAATTAGGTTTGATAATTGCTGATTTTTTATTCGCAGCAGAAAACTAATTTATAGTAGCTAACCTTATAAGTCTTTGATTCCTAGCCAACAATATCAGTTAGATTATAGTAAAATAAAACCAAAAGAAATATTTAAGGATAACTTAGAGGCCGAATCCAAATCAAACATGACCACCACACTTTGATTCTCTTCCAAACAGGAAACGAATATTTTGACGTGGTAATTCTCCTGCTCCCGTTTCGACATTCAATAAACTCATCCTGCACATGAAACACGGTTTGCATGAAGCCATGCATGGCTTGCATGAGCAACTTGCATGAGCACAGCTCAAACGTACCCTTTGAACTTGTAGTTAGGTTTTGGTGCTCTTGCTGATCTCCTTGGCTCCTTATCAATGCCCCCTCGTGGAAGAGGACCCTTGTCCTCAAGGGTCATATTTTTAAATAGATTCATTGGTTCCTTTATGATTCGATAAGGAATGAAATGAATTTTTTAGTTTGGCACGGTCTGTTGGGGTAACCTCCGCAGCAATTTCAGTTTCTTCATATATAATATCTCTCGCATCAGTACTTCCTTCAAGCAACAATATTTGAAGACCCATACATTTGTGACCTACAGTAAACTTCGCAGGGCAGTTAAAACAAAGCCCTTGGGCACGACATCTCTGCATCTCGTCCCACGTCAAGCGTTTGACATTAGATGTTGATGTTCCGCTAACTGGGAATGGCTGAGAAAACTTGCGTTGGACTTGGTCTCTTTGCATACGCGCCAAACTGATAGCTTCTTTCAAAGTTTTTGGCTTGAACATCCTGATGCCATCAGATATCTCAGGCTTAAGACCTCCCATAAAAGTTCCAACTAAAGCTTTTTACGTCCACCCATGAACCCAATTGCCCAATCTCTCAAATTCTCATTGATAATCACGTAAGGTGCCCACTTGCCACACCTTGGATAGAGCTTCATCAAAATCTTCACACTCGGTAGGTCCGAAACGTGCCCATAGTTCTTCTTCAAAATCTGTCCATGTAACCGTTCTTCCCTCCTTTTTATAAGCTTTGTGCAGCCATTGCCACCATTGGTTGGCTTCACCTTCAAGATGGAATGATGCCAATGCAACCTTTTATGTCTCCGTTGTTCCCTAGTATTCAAAGAATTGGGAAACTTTGCTAAACCACTACGTAAGATCATCTCCAGCGTACCTTGGAAATTCAAGCTTAGCCATTTTTGAGGAGAAAATCATTCGGCTTCCACTAGCTTCCTCCTTGGTATGCTCCTTGTAAGAATGGCTAGGGTAATTATTGACGTTATGGCTGGACCCTTCCTTGTTTGAAAAGAAAGCCTCGGATATATGATTGATGGTCTCCTCGAGCTGATGCAGTTTGTCAATAATGCCAATCTCCATTTGTTGCAATCCATCTTGAAGTCCATCAAGCCTCGCTTCTAAATTTTCAATCCTTTCTTTGTTAGTTGCCATGAGAACAATAAAGTTTTGAACAAGATAATGCGGCTCTGATACCAATTGATAGGTCCCAGCCAGATGCTCGCTAACAATGACTAAAAAAATGATAACTTTGTTCTGCTTTTGGTGAGAACGACTCGAGATAATTAGGTTTGATAATTGCTGATTTTTTATTCGCAGCGGAAAACTAATTTATAGTAGCTAACCTTACAAGTCTTTGATTCCTAGCCAACAATATCAGCTAGATTATAGTAAAATAAAACAAGAAGAAATATTTAAAGATAACTTAGAGGCTGAATCCAAATCAAACATGACCACCACGCTTTGATTCTCTTCCAAACAGGAAACGAATATTTTGACGTGGTAATTCTCCTACTCTCGTTTCGACATTCAATAAACTCATCCTACACATGAAACACGGTCTGCATGAAGCCATGCATGGCTTGCATGAGCAACTTGCATGAGCACAGCTCAAACGTACCCTTGGAACTTGTAGTTAGGTTTTGGTGCTCTTGCTGATCTCCTTGGCTCCTTATCATACTATAATCGGATAAGTGTGATTTAATTATTTTTCCTTTTGCTTGATGTTTAGAAAATTAGGAATACTTTGTAAGATTTAGAAGATTAAAAACTTTTAATGCATATAATTTTGTGTTCGAAACTAAGTAATCATATCATTACTGCTTTTATAAATAACTCATTTGAGCTTTAACTTGTAACTTGTATTTTACGTTTCTATTTCTCTTCACAAAGATTTTCTTTTCTCTTTTCTTTTTCCATCACTTTTTCTTCCATTTTCTTAACTCCCAAACACCACCAATCCTTGATTTTCTAGAGTACTAACTGTCTATTTCTACGAACATAGACCTGCTGTTTGTCTAATTACTATCAAGAAACAACATACTCTGTCCCGGGGTCTCTTCGTTTATTGACTTGTTTCTTGTGAATGGGGCTAATTAAAGGGCGTTCCTTTCTTCAAGAAAGTACCATACATTAGACACGTTAAGAATTATTTTACATTAAAAATGATAATAATCATAATAATTGGTTTGGTGCTACCCCGTTGTTAGGTAGTGACTGTCTGATTGTCTTCTCTTTCATTGACTCTGCAACTGTGACGTCTAAGTCGGGTTAAGAATTGACAAAAATGTTATAACCCATAAAGCACGCATAATTAATTAAAGGGCCACTAATTTCTTCTTTTACAAAAGAGAACTTTTGCAGGGAGATTGAAAAAAAAATAAAAAAAAGGCTAATTCTGGGTAAAGATCATAAAGTTCTCAAATTAAAATCCGGCTTTTTGGAAATCAAATTAAAAGCAATTAAGCATTATAAATTCCTTAACAGATTAATGCGGAGCTTGTCAAGTTTGGTTTTGAAAAAGATATCTTTAAATCTCTTGTAATTATAGATAATTATTATATTATGGTATCAAATGGACCGAATTCAATCAAACGAAATCTAGAAAATTGAACAGCTCATAGATGTACTTGGTCGAATTGTGACTTGTGCCAGAGGCTTCGTTTTAGAAGAGTGCACAGCAGCTGCTTAGTCCACTTCGCACGCTAAAAATTTTCTGTTGATCAATAATTTTAAAAGGGATATTATTAATTTAGTATCTAATATTTTCTGACACATCATTTTATCATTAAAAATTTTTAATTATTTTTTCTCACTTAATGTGTCAATTTTTATCATAAAAAAATAGTAAATGCATCCTTCGTGTAGGCTTTCCATAAAAATCGTTGCTGAATTGTCTTATTTCTCATCTAGTTTAATTTTTAAAAATTCGACTTACAATTCAATTATGAGTGAAGAGCTTTTTTCAAAAAGTTTGGTCTTCTATTTACTAGAATCAAGTCTTGACTCCTTTTGCAATCTGGGGTTTTTCTTTCTTGCTATATATATATATATATATATTTTGATAATCAAAATAAATAAGACATTCAAACCTGATTAAAAACTAGCTCTGATACTAAATGATGCGAACCCCACAATGAAACTTTGAAACCCACACTTAATTTGAATTTTCAACTTCCCAATAATGTTCTAAACAATTTTAAGCGAAACAAAAACCTTAACCCAATATTTAAGAAAACTTATAGAGAATGATATTGACGCCACACTCAACACTTAGATGAGAAGGTGAGTGATTAGTCTATTTTGAAACGCCACAAGAATGAAAATTGTTGATAAGTTCACTAGTTCTCAAAAGAACCAAAGAAATTTTAAATTCAACATAACATTCATCTCTAATAATAAAAAAATATATACCATTGATTAGCCATCAGTGCTAGCTTTTTCATTTCTTGCTTATATCATACTCTTCAATTATATCACTGTTAAAAATTTTAAAAAAAATTAATTAATTTTAATTGTTGATGTAGAAATCTAGTCGTCTATAAGGCTGACCAAGTTGTCTCATCAACGCTCACACTACCTCTGATTGGAACACGACGGTTCTAGTACTTCCCCAATTAAACAAATCCAACAACTTGGATTTACCTCCTCCCTCCTTCGTTGCTTGCACTCACAGAAACAAATTAGGGGTGCCAGTGGTTTTTTTGGCGAAAACCCTCCGATGCTTAAGTCAGTATGCAGGGTTTTGAGAAAAACATTGGATCTTAGATTGTGCAAGATAATAATTGCTAAATGGAAAAAGACTGTTTTTTAGAGTTTTTATGGAAATGAATTCTGAAAGCAAAATGGCAGAGTTTCCCCCATTTCCTTTGTTCTCTTCCCTTTTCTTCTATATTTATCCGGGTTTTATAGGCAGTCGCCCGTTATCTCTAGAACCTTCTCCCACGTCCCCAATACTCCGATGATCATGAGTCCTCATGGGCCAAGAAAACTGAGCATTGGTTATCGTGCTTCAACAAATAGTTTGGGGCGTAGTGAAACCGCTACGTGATCGTGGGATTGTGCCCACGTTTTGAGCAGCAGGTCTTTAGTTGGACTTCTGGTGTACCCCAGGGAGTGCTGGTACCAGGATATCTGCTTATAGCCTGATTGGGCCGAGGACACTCCTCTTCGTTCTTCGGCTAGATAATCAAGGACATACATGGCTGGTGCTCTTTTAACCACGCAAACACCAGTCCCCCAATTTCTAGTGTTGCGAGTGAAATGAGCCAAGACTAGAAATTAGGAGTCGAATCTAGTCGTACTTGGGTTCAGCTACCTAGCTAAGGTTTTGTCGCGACGGAGCTGAAGTGATGCTTCCCGCTTAGATAATTTTCGGTCGGGGTACACATATACACTAGATACCAACGTTTACACATATACAACCGATCTGACTTCTTGTCACATCATTTTAAATGTCGATGCATGGCAGTCTCTACTCCATGTATTTGAAATTTAAAATGGTGGTTTATATACCCTCGAGACGTGTCGATTGAACTGACACTCGCGTTACTTAAATGCTTTTTTCCTCTCTCCTGCGTAAAATCCGTAAATCAAGGGTTTTTATTATTAAACTTACTCATCCTTTTCCTACCGCGAAACGACTCTCATTATGGCGTCAAACGCCTTCCTTATATTGGAGATTTTCCTTCTTCTACTGTTTTCACTGCCACCGTGACACTACCAGTGCTAAGCTATCCCAAGTATCGCCTCTAATCTCATCTCTAGTTGTTGTTGTTGCGTTGGTTTTATATTGTTCTTTCGCCCTCGAGTTCTTGGATTTGTTGCCAACCATGTTGAAACGAAGAGGAAAAATAATTGAGGTAGAGAGTGACGAGGAAATAGATTCCTACCCTTATTTATTAAAAGAAACTCCCCTCAATCCCCAGATTTCCCCTAGTGATGTAGGCCCTTCTCAAAGTAAGGAAACTTTGAGATTCCCATCATTAGTAGGCACTCCACCACTTTCTGGCCACGAATATAGTGGGGACGACGGTGGGCGAGCATCGGGCTCTTACAAAAGCCGCGGCTTCGGTGAAGGGACGAGGAGGAAAGTAGCCCCGAACTGAGCTAACCAGTTAAGAGAAGAAACCTTGGTCATAGGGTAAAAGTTGATTCCTACCCTATTGACTCCCTGACGTGTACCACCACATATTCAAACTAAAAAAACCTTTATCATATCCCCGACGACATCCCTCTCGTCATCCCCGGGAAAGGTAATGTCCCTAGCCGGGCCCCAAAGGCTACATGACCTTGCATTTTGAATGTTTCAAGCCAGAAGTTAGATTGACCCTTCAACCCTACTTTCTTAAAGTGTTGTGTGACTTGTATTTGGCCCCTGGTCAGCTTCACTCGAATGGATGGAGGGTACTCTCGGGTTTGTTCATATTGTAAGCTTGGTGTGAGCTCGAAGAGCCTACCATTGAGGAAGTTAAAATTTATATCAGCTCATGAATAGCCCGAAAGATGCAAGGTGGTGCTACCTCATGTCGAGCTCTGCCAAGAGGAAGTCCATCACAGGCTTTCCTTTCTCATGCAAAAATTAAAAGAATAAATTCTTCTTTGCTGAGGGAAGCTGGGGTCTAGCGACTCAGTCGTCGGGTGGTGGTATTCACGTCCCCACGTGTTTTTGCACCCTAGGTCGTTTGTTATTCTTCTCACTTCCTACCTTTGGCGGTTATTCATTTTTCTTCTTACCTTTAATTGTGCTTTTCAGAGTCTTAGGGCTTGGTTTATAACATCAAGAATGAATCGCTGCTCAAGGTCGAAATTGCTCTAGTGAACACCTATTCGTGCAAAGATCTTCTGTCGTTAACAAGTCTCGTAGAGTCCCACCTAGTTGACATAGCTGCCAAAATGGACAACAAAATTCTAAGCGCCATGGCGAGGAAACGTGCTCAGGATACAGGTGACTCCACCAACGCCCCCACCCCTAAGAAGAGAGATAACGTAGGTCTGACCAAGATCTCTACTCCTGCTCTACCTCCTCCTCTAATCTGAAAGAATAAAGGGGAGAAATCTCGCGAAAAGAGTCCCGAGAGCATTGCTCCCTCTACAGACCGGGCTTTATCACCCTCGCCTTGGGACTGGGGTGATCACCTAGTCACATACAAGAGGGAATACTCCAAAGTAGTGGGGCCCAAGTTAGTTAAGGAGGTTGAAGGTGTGAATCTTACCGAGTTGAGAGGCTCCCTCCAGAAGATCGCTTTTCAACTTACTACAGCAGCCTCTTGTTATAAGCTCAAGGCAGGGCATCATGAGAAGAAGCAGCAAACGGAGATTCATAACCTGCAGAAGCAGCAAATGGAGTCTATTGATCGCTCGAAGGAGAAGATGCTCGAGATGCACAAGTAGGTTATGGACTTTGAAGAAAAAAAAATGCTCTTGCTGAATCCAAGTCTGCTCATCTTGGTAGTGAGCTAGTGGACTTGAAATCTGATCTCGAAGCTGCCTAGACCGAGTAGGACACTCAGAAGACAATGTATGAAGAACGAATCAAATCTTTGGAATTGCTGATAGTTGAGTTGAAAGATAAGAACAACGATATGGAAGATCGGATGGACGCAGAGTACAACTTTGGGCTCGCCTTTTGCTACAAATACATTATGTTCATCCTTAAAAAGGAATACCCGGAGCTAGATATGTATAAGCTAAAGGCAGGAGTGAACAAATACATGGCCGAACAAAGTTAGGGCGACAAGGGCCAAGAAAGAGCTCATTCGGGTATTGAAGAACGGGAAAAGGAGGCGGGTGATAAAGCACCAAACACAAATGTGGAGGCCGTCCCCGCTCCGTCTAGGATCATTTATCTCTCTTTCGGCCACAGCAATAGATTCTTCCCTTACTGAAGTTGTCGAGCCTCCTTCTCAGGACCCATGAATTTTGTTCTATGTTCCAATTGCTGACTTTTACTTGATTGTATATTTTCAATTATTAATGAACTTCTGGCTTTTTCTTTTCATTTTAATATTTTGTTGCTTGGTCTTCGAGACATTCACTAGCTTGATCTGCTCACGAACGTTAAAATCTTTGTTCGCTCTAGTGTTTGTTTAGTGGGCTTTGTCCGTTCGTCTTCACCGATGGTGCAGATTTTTGGAAAGTTTGTCTGATCGTCTCTTCGTGACAAAACAGATTTTGCCAAACCATTGTATCGCTGCAATTTATACGAATTTTGCATGCTCGTCCTTATGCGGCCGAGTAGGCTTTGGCAAACAATCTGCCTTAGCAGAATTTATGCGAACTCTGCCTGCTCATCCTCATGCAATAGAACAGGTTTTGGCAAACCTTTGCCTTAGCGAAATTTATGCGAATTCTGCCTACTTGTCCTCATGCGACAGAACAGGTTTTGGCAAGCCATTTGACTTAGCGAAATTTATACGGATTCTACCTACTTGTCCTCATGCGACTGAGTAGGTTTTTGCAAACCTTTGCCTTAGTGAAATTTATGTGGATTCTGCCTGCTTGTCCTCATGTGACAGAGTATGTTTTGGCAAACCTTTGCCTTAGGAAGATTTTTGCGAACTTTGCCTGCTCATCCTCATTAGACAAAGCAGGTTTTTGGCAAACTTTTGCCTTAGAATCGTTTTGGTAGGATGTCTATTAATGGAATTCATAGCTAATGAATGTTTGAAGGGTTACAGAAAATAGAACATATGAACATGCAGCAACTTCTTCCTACATCTAGCAGGAACAACTAAACCAGAAAAATTTTACAAAGTGGCTTGCTTACTAGAAATATTTCTTCAAGTGCTCCGCATTCCACGATCTCGTTACTCTTCGTCCATCTGGGTAGGCTAGCTTATAAGCTTCCGGGCCAGTTACTCTTATTACCTTGTACGGGCCTTCCTAGTTTGGGCCAAAAACGCCTTAGTTAGGATCTCGCGTGCTTTGATTTATTTTCCTGAGTACCCCGTCCCCAGCTCGGTTTTTTGAGCGACCTTCTGCGAGGCTTTTTCTCTTTTCTCCTCCAACAGATCCAAATTTATACACATTTGCTCGTCATTCTACTCATTATTGAAATATTCTGTTCGATGCGTTCCTACTCTGATTTCTACTGGGACCACGGCCTCATGACCAAAGACTAAGGTAAATGGGGTTTCTCCAGTTGTGTGTTATCTAGTAGGGCCATAACACTCTTGGTAGATCATCAACCTACGCTCCATTCTTCTCCCCCAACCTGGTTTTCAGGAGCTTTTTTATGATTTTATTGGCTGCCTCCACCTGCCCATTCGCCTAGGGATGTGCTGGAGAGCAGAATTTCAGTTCAACACCTAAATTTTGGCAGAATTTCCTGAAATTATGGTTGTCAAATTGATGTTCATTATCCGTTATAAGGGCATAAGGGATCCCGTATCTGTAAATAATATTCTTCCAAATGAACCCGATCGTCTATTTCTCAGTAATTTGGCTTAAAGCCTCCACTTCTACCCACTTTATAAAGTAATTTATAACTACGATTACATGCGTAGCAACTCCCCCTCCTTTGGGGAAGGGACCAATTAGGTCGATCCCCCATTGTGCAAAAGGCCAAGGAGAAGACATAACAGTGAGTTTCTCTAAGGGCTGAGCAAGTACATTTGAAAACTTTGGCAGCTTCTACAATTTCTAGTCATTTCCCTTGCATCATGTTACATGGTTAGCCAAAAAAACCTTTGCCACAACGTTTTGAACGCCAAAGGTCTTGCCTCAGAATGGTTGCCACATATCCCCTCATGTATTTCTCGTAGCACATAATTTGCTTCTTCATCGTCTAAACATCTCAGAAGGGGTAAGGTGAATCTCTGACGGTAAAGCATCCCATCAAGCAGTGTATATCTAGTCGCTTAGCATTTCAGTTTTCTCGCTTGCTTCTTATCCACCGGTAAGCTCCCATCCCGGATATATGAGAGGATCGGATCCATCCAGGATCCTCGATTGTCCACCCCCATTACTTCTGTTTTTAGCCCAATGCTTGGCAAAGTTTTGATCTCCACTGGAACTAACTTAGGCAGTTTCAGATCTGTCGTTGCCGCCATTCGAACTAATATATCTACTCAGTAATTTTCTGCTCGGGCTATCTGCTTTATCTCCACCTCTTAGAATAGTCTGACTATTTGCTTCGCCTTCTTAAAGAAAAGCTCCATCTTCTCGCCTCTTATTTGGAAATTTTCATTAAGCTGGTTATAAACAAGTTGTGAATCTGCTCGTATTTTAACTTTTTCTGCTCACAACGCATGCGCTAGCGTAAGTCCAATGATGAAGGCTTCATACTCCGCCTGGTTGTTCATGACTTGAAACTCAAATTTCACAACATAAGATACCTTGACACCATCTGGATTGTGTATCACTACTCCTACTCCAGATCCTTGTTCATTGTATGATTCGTCAACCATTATTAACCAGACCCCCTCCGACCTTGGGTCTTCAACTGATTGCTCTTCATGAATCCTTTCATTTGATTCCGTGCATTTTGTCACAAAGTCAGCTAAAGCTTGTGCTTTGATGGCCCCTTAGGGTCGATAGACTATGTCAAACTCACTCAGTTCCACTGACTATTTGACCAAGCGGCCAGATGCCTATGGTTTCAAAAGTGTTTGTCGAAGGGGTTGATCAGTCATCACAACTATTTAGTGTGCCTGGAAGTACGGTCTCAACTTGCGCACCGCCGTTACTAAGGCCAATGCCCATTTTTCCATTGTCGGGTATCTGGTCTTCACATCCACAAAGGCTTTATTGGCATAATACACCGGATGTTGTGTTCCTTCTTCTTCCCTTACCAACACTGAAATGGTAGCCCATTTCGAAATAGCCAAGTACATGTACAGTACATCTCCCTCCCTTGGTGTCGACAATAACGAGGTTCAGGTGGGATATTCCTTCAATTACTCGAACGCCTCCTCACATTCTGTTTTTCACTCCATTTTCCTTCCTTTCCTCATAATCTGGAAGAAGGGGTGGCACTTATCGGTTGCCCCCGAGATGAATCGATTTCTGTTATTGCCCTTATCTTCTCCGGGTTGGCTTTAATTCCTCAGTGGCTTACCATAAAACCCAAAAACTTTCCCAAGCCAACCCTAAATGCACACTTCTCCATATTAAGTTTCATCTTGTACTCCCGTAGCAACTCCAGATTCTTTCATAGGAGAGAAAGAAAGTTGGTAGTACTTGAAACTAAGAATTAGCAGATTAACTTACGCACATAAGCAATTACTAAATACAAGGCTGCAGAAATTTTAATTACCTCTACTCTAAAGTACTTCTTGACAGGGCTGGTATTAGATTTGCCTCCAGCTCCAACTGACTCAATCCCCACCACTCTTCTTTTGTGTGGTCAAACGAGGAGCTGCACCCTAAGAACAACTAAAAGAAGATATAATCGAAAGAATGAATTCTAGAAAAAAATGCAATTCAGATAAAACACAAACGAGAAGAGAGGATGGAATTAGGTTATGTACTCACAGCAACAGAGGCATCTTGGCCAAGCTGCGCAAGCTGGAGGCCGAG
This sequence comes from Citrus sinensis, assembly GCF_022201045.2. Classification (NCBI taxonomy): domain Eukaryota; kingdom Viridiplantae; phylum Streptophyta; class Magnoliopsida; order Sapindales; family Rutaceae; genus Citrus; species Citrus sinensis. The sequence continues at coordinate 18,398,806 of NC_068560.1, forward strand.
ACTTTGTTTATTACTACATCATTACATATATGATTGCCTGAATATATATGGCTAAAGTGCTTAGTAGGGGTGGGCATCCGTAACAACATTTCAAGTAAACAACACATAAAAATAAAAAATAAGTATAATAAAGTTATCGAAGTTACATCTCTAAAATAAAAAAAGACAATCATTATTGATAATCCGTCTCCATCACCATCAACGCTCAAGAAATAAGAAAAAGCTTACATGTAGATTCTTTTATCTATCCATAAGGGAAAGACAAGAGCAGCTCCAAGAAAATCACAGCTTTCACTACTTATCACAAATCTATCAGCGAAAATTACATCAACTAACTCACTAAAGAGGTCTAGACCTAGGCATTTAAGTTTGATCCAAGAAGATGAATATAGAGTTCATAATTTGAAAATTTGTGTCATCTAGAGAGATATGGGAAACAATAACATTAAGTATGCTAACTTTTGGAGTTATATGTATATCAGTAGTAGATATTCTCATAATGCATAAATCAAGCCCCATAGATATATTATTATGATTCAAAGCAATTGTTAGTGAATACCTTCAAGTTGGTCAGCATCTTTATAGCTGTAAAAAGAGTGAATAGACGCTTAAAATGTCAATTTTGATAAAGCACCACAGCTATATCTGTTGGTGATACATCTACTCTCTTTTATTTGTTTTACTTCTGAGGAAGTGGGAGCAGTATTACTGCAATCTTATGATCTTGTAGCTGTAGAATATAGAAAAAAAAGTGCATTGCTTGTTATGAAGTGCCCTGAAAGAACTGGCACAAGAATTATGGTGTTTGGCATATGGTAGGCTGGCAATCTCCTTTTGCAAATTTGGTGTTTTAATTTTTTTAATTTTTTTAATTTTTTTATCCTTCTTCTAGTAATGATAGGAAAAAGAAAATGATAGATATTTCCAACTAGAGTTCTTTTGTTAAAAGTTATTATTATAATTCAACTCAGATTTTCTTTCATTTTGTTCTAGTTGTTTGCATGTCTTAATTAAATTTATTTCCCTTGGTTTTCCTACAGCTCTTGAACATTTTATTTTGTGTGATCTTGTAGTTGCACCAATCTGCCATACCTGCCTGGCTGTTGCTCAGATGTCGCAATTCATCAAATTCAATGAAATGTCCGACACATCTTCTAGTCACAATGGTGAACATTTGTAAGAACTCTACTATACTGTTTTCTGACAAATCTTAAGAGACAGTGGCGACAACTTAGATTTCCTTTCAGTGGTTTTGAAATCCCAACAAAAATTATCAATCTTTTGAGGTTATCTTATTTAAACCTCTCTTATTTTTATTTCTTTGGTTAAATATGATAAAAAATTCTAGAGCTTTTCAACTTTATGTCCATTGATCTATCACGAAATAAATATCATGGACTTGAACTCTAGAAGACGAATCTCGCAAATTTAGTTGAAAAGTTAAGTAATCTAAAAATACTTGACCGTTGTGATGTTTCTATTCATTCAATAACATCTCATAACTTAGCAAATCTATCTTTCTTGACATTTTTATCTCTCTAAAACTGTGGATTATAAGGTAATTAAATTTTATAAATTCTCTTTAATTAATATACATGCATGGTATTGTTAAATATATATTTTTTACCCCAAAAATTACCAAAGTTAAATTCATTAATATAAATTATTATTGTTTTTAATTTTTACTTAATTGATATCTTTTTTTTACAAATTTTAGGAAGAATTTTATCATTATTTGGTAATCTATTTAAGCTCCTTCATTTGGACCTTTTAACGAATGATTTACTGGGTGAACTACTTTTTTTGTTTAAAGAACTCTTTCTAGAAATAATTTATTTAGTGAGTTGTCTATTTCCATTAAAAGTTTTTTTTCTTCAGAAGAACTTCACTTTTCATTCAACAAATTATCAGGTGAATTTTTGTGGTCCACTAGAAATTTCAATTCTTTAAAAAGATTAATTTTGGCATCATGCAATTTTGGGGCAAAGTTTCTCGTTGAATTGATAATTTTACTCCTGCAATTGTTAGACATTGTATTTAATAGGTTTTTGAGTGAATTGCCTATTTTCATCAGAAATCATAGGTCATTGGAAGTATTGGCTATCAGTTGATATAATTTTTCAAGTTGAATTTCATGCTCACTTAGGAATCTTACTCAACTCATCATGTTTCACTTTTCTTGGAATTCTTTTAGAGGAACGGTAGAGTTAAATTTTTTTACTTAACACCATAAAATTTTTGAAAGGTTTTTCTCTCTCATCAAATAGGTTATCATTACTCAACAAAATCAGTTTTATTATCACTTCATAGAATTTTAGCATGTAGAATTGTGTTTATACAACCTTACTGAATATCAAAATTTCTTGAAAAACCAACATTATTTAGAAATTTTGAATCTTTCCTCTAATAGAATCCATGAAAAAATATTTAAATGGTTGTAGATCCTAGTATGCAGAATCTCAATGTCCTGAATATTTCTCATAACTTGTTAACTGGGTTTGATCTAGCTCTATCATTCCTCTAAAAGTATTCTGAGAAAGATAAAGCATGATGAGTTAGTAAAATTCCTCAGTGAAGATGGAATTTGACTTGGAAAATTACACATATCAATAGCCAATTTATGAGAAAGGTTTATGACATTGAGAATCTGCATACTAGGGTTTAATAGCCATTTAGATACTTTTCCATGAATTCTGTAGGAAGAAAGGTCCAGAATCTCCAAATAATGATGATTTTTCAAGAAATTTGGATATTCAATAAGATTGCATGAACGTAGTCTTATATGCTAAAATTTTAGCAAAGTGATATTAGAACTGGCTTTAGCGAGCAATAACCTATTTGAGAAGAGAGAAAAAATTTTAGAATTCTTTTGATAGTTCAAAATCTAACTTTATTCTTCCTCTAAAAGAATTCTGAGAAAGATGAAGTATAATGAGTTGAATAAGATTCCTCAGTAAAAATAGAATTCGATTAAAAAAATTACACTTATTGATGGCCAATACTTCTAATGATTTAAGATTTTTTGTGGAAGCAAGTAACTCACCTGAAAATTTGTTAAATACAAGATCATACCATTGCAATCGGGCAAAATTATTAATTGAATGTGGAACTTTTTCCCAAAAATTGCATGACACCAGAAATAATCTCTTCAAAGAACTAAAATTTCAAGTGGACCATGAGAACTCACTCGATAATTTATTGAATAAAAAGTCAAGTTCTTTCAAAGGAAAAAGATTTCCAATAGACGTAGGCAACTCACCAGACGAATTATTTTTAGAAAGATCTTCTTTCAAAGAACGAAGATTACCACTGAGAAAAGGCAGCTCACCTAGTAAATAATTTGCTCAAATGTTTAAATGAAAGAGCTTGGATAGATTCCCGAGTGAAGGTAGAATTTTTCCTAAAATTTGTAAAAAAAAAGAAATATATATTAATTAAGTAGAAAATTAAAAATAATAATAGTTTATAATAATGAATTTAACATTACAATTGGGAATTTTCGAGTAAAAAAATATATATTGAACAATAACACTCATGTATGTTAATTAAGGAGAAAACATATAAAATTTAATTACCTTGCAATTCACAGTCTCGGAGTGATAAAAATGTAAAAATGGATAGATTTACTAAGTTATGAGGTATTGTTGAACGAATAGAAACATCACAAAGATTAAGTTTTTTAAATTGTTTAATTTTTCGACTAGATTTGTGAAATTGGGCTTATAGAGTTTAAGTCTATGATATTTATTTTGTGATAGATTAAGGGATACCAAGTTGAAGAACTTTAAAATTTTTTATGGTATTTGACCAGATAAAGAAGAATAAGAGAGGTTTAGATAAGATAATCTCGAAAGGTTGATAATTTCTATTAGGATTTTAGAACCACTGAATTTGTTGAAAAGCAAGATAAGCCACTCAAGATGGATAAGCTTGAAAAGGCCGCTGCTAGAGTTGATAGAAACCTGGATGCAGCTACTTGGAAGGTGAAGCTTAATGGCATGGTTTCCTAAAAAAAAATTAAAGGGATGAAGCAGTGAAGTTAGCAATTGTAAAATTAATGAAGATGAAAAAAGCGACTTAGGATAAACACATGGTTTCATCAAAATAAAATTTGTCTAACTTTATAGATGTGAATAGACTTAAGGGCTTGCTTTGCTTTTAAGGCAAATTGCAGCAATTCAAATTGAACTCTTTTTTATTTTCTTCAGTCAACAAAAGTTACTCTCAATGTGATGCTGGAAATTCTTAGCATTGTGTTATCACCTAAAACACGCTTATACTTTATAGGGACAGCGAGAAGACCATAATACTCTTACATGACTTTCTTTATAAATCTTCAGTGTGTACTGCGCAATGTTTGGCCTGTACCTGTATAATGTTTGGCTTGTAGCCGGACATAAGTATGCTGTTTCTTTTTAGCCTGGTCTGACATTTGGATTTGAATTAGTGTTTGTCATGGTGATACCATCTGCTAAATGTTCAAACATGTTATGATGTTGACATGACTAAATTGATTGATGTCTATCTCTGTATCCTTCTTGCTGCAGCGGTTTTTAAATCCACGTCTTTAGCAGAAGAATATAGAGTTGTTCTGTGGTACGGGCGGTTCAAGAACAGGGACTCTACTAGCAGATGTCACACCACGGTGATGTGTTGAACATTTCATCGAACTTGATGAATTTCGACATATGAGCAGCAGCCAAATGGGTATAAGAGATTGGTGCAACTACAAGATAACACAAAATAAAACATTTAAGAGATTTAAGAAAACCTAGAGAGATAAATTTAATTAAGATGTACGGACAACAAGAACAAAATGAAAGGAAATTTGAATTGAATTACAATAGTAATTTACTAATAAAAAATCCTAGTGAATAAAAAAATAGCAAAATATAAATAGATGAAAACACCCAAATTGCAAAAGGAGATAGTCAGCCTAATGAATGCCAAACACCATAATTTTTTATGTAAATTTTTTAGGGTACTTCATTAACGAGCAATGTGCTTCTTTTCCAGCATTCTACTGCTACAAGATCATCAGGTTGCAACAATATTGTTGCCACTTCTTCCGAACTAAAACAGTTAAAAGAAAGTAAATATATTACCTACATACACAACTGTGGTACCTCCATAATTTAGATCCCAAAAATTATTATTAAACAGAAAAGCCCAGTAGGTCGCATGAAATGCACCCTTTGTGGCATTGATGAAGCAGTGGAAGAAACTGTATGCACTTACATATAAGATAAGGAATGAACAAGCCTCTGCAAATTATCTGCAGAAGAACCAATCTCATCATGTAGAAAATGATAATTAATGTGTAGGCCACTATGTGCTCTATTTGCAAACATTAGAACATTAAAGTAAAAGTCAACGAAAAACATCTGCATTATTTTGCAATCAGAAAATACAAAAAATATGTTCTGGACAAGTTGCAAAACAGAATGGAAGATCATTATTCTATTCATGATCTACGAGAAGACATATGAAATGGAATAAACTTGAAAGTGGGTGCACTCGCAAACAAGCAACCCAACATGTTAAATTTGTTTCTTCAGCTGATGACGCTATAGTGCTCAGTTTCATATCCAGGCTTAAAATGATTAGCACCATTTCAACTTTTCGGTGATTGAGTCCTTAGTGAAGCTCTATAACGAGAGATTGATGGCCACGACCTGGAAACCTACTGTTTATTAGTATCTACTCAAAGATAGTTAGGCTTTTAGAAAGGAAACCTACCGTTTGAAAGAGAACTAAAATAAAAAATGTTCAAGGAAAATAGGTTCTACCGCAGCAATTGATGGCATGTCTGAACGACCAGGAGAGCCATGTGAGACATCCATCTCTAGAATCATGGTTACTGGCTTTCAAACCAAGGGTATTGAATGAGAATGCTCAACTGTCAACAAGGAATTTATTCCTCCAAGCTATAGAAACATGGAAAAAAAAATTCAAAAAATGGTAAGTTCAAGACATGAAAAAAACAAATATATAGGAAGAAAACTAGAAGCGTTCACAAAATTTAAAGGAGTTCATCTTGGCATTTATCTTCAGGAGGACATTTGTTATGTATTGGTCATTCCCTTTGTGGGTGCAATGCATTGTGTTATAATGCCAAGTTCTGAAAGTTTTTTCCTTTTCCAATTTATTACGAATTAAAATATGGGGACTAACAGAATAGCAGAGGAGAGAAACTTAAACAATAAGAGTATAATTTATTAGAAAATTTGTTGTGGACTACAGGATCTTGACAGCTACCCTTAGCCCACATCTATGTCTTTACTGAAAAACTCGATCATTATTCTTCCATTAATGTTATCTCTAATTGGATGGCATTCTGAATTTATAGTGACACAAGAAAATATCAAATCTGTTTTTTTATTGCTGTTGAGAATTGAGATTGAATGATTGATTGTTGCAGCGTAAAGAAAAGTTTGAAAACAACTTGTCTTTCATGGGTAAAATAAGGGTAGATTTATAATTTAATAGTGTACTGAATTTATACATAATAGGGGTAATAAAGTCAAAGTAATGGTTTGATAAATACACACATGGGCGGACCCAATTAAGGCCCAGGAGGGGCTTCAGCCCCCCTGAACCATTAAATTTTCTTTTAAATGCACCTTAAATTCTTTCTGAAAAAGTTAGATAAATGAATTTGGACACACTTTTTATATATTAAAGGACTTGTAGTTTAATGGTAAGAGTGTTATTTAATGGTTTCAAAACCTTGGTTCAAATCGCATTAGCCACATTATTTTTTTTTTTTAAATATTTTGTCGAAACTACTTCGAAAAATGATATTTTCACGTATTTAAAAAAATAATTTATTACTATTATTATTTAGAATTTAAAAAAAATAATAAAATTTGAGTTTATAAGACTTAAAATGTATTCAAGTGAACATTAAAAAAAATCTAAGTTAAATAAAAAATTTTTAAACTAAGCCCCCTTCATTTTAGTTTCTGAGTCCGCCACTGAATACACACATGCTCCTAATAAGTAATGAACTAATAAAAACGTGACACATGGCTAATGAATAATGACACAAGTCCAACAAAAGCATCTCCAATCACAATCAGATCATAAGTAAAAAGCCATACCATCATAGATTGCTAGCTTTTACAACCTACAATTTTGTTTAAATTTCCAATAATCAAAGATTTAGATCCCTCCTATTTGATTATAATGAATCTTCTTCTCAGTTCCTTCATAAGAAGGGCTCCTGGGAAATCCAATTTCGCCTATGCATAGGTTTTTACTATTATGGATGATGAGGAGTGCTAGCGACAGTCGCCGGCCTCCTTTTGTCACGTGTCTATGTTTATGCTTTTCATACGTCAGCTTTGTTATTTTAAAAAAAATGTCCTTCAAATTAAAATTTATTACAAATCTGCCACCAATACCAATTGCGTGGAGTGAGCTTCGCTTGTCTGCTCTTCAAAATAAAAGCAAACAAGGATGCAGAGAGCTTCACTTGTCTGCCTTTCAAATCCAGAGTTTCCATCATCAGGCTCTCCTCGTCTTCCACTTCAATTCCCTCGCTCGCTTCCAGCTTCCTTTGTTGTACAATTGCCCTCGAATTCTATCCAAAATTACCGCCATGCCATTTCTCCTCTTTCATAGCCCTGGTAATTCCACTTATCTGAAGCTAAACTTTGAGTTTCTTTTCTCGAATCCGAATTTTCTTATTTATTATCTTTTTTTGTCCCCCAAAATATGTGGTACTGTGTGGTGAAATTGTTGTGCTGAACAACAAATAAGCTTTGGGAGACGGCGTTAAGCGGTTCAGGCAACAAGTTTTGGGAAGAGAAACAATTGAAGAATTGGAGTTTCTAATCGACAAAAGAGAACATATGTATAGAAGAGTATGGTAAATTTGTAATAAATTTTAATTTGAAGGGCACTTTTTTTTAAAATCAGCTGATGTGTCAAAAGCATAAAATAAATACGCGGCAGAAGGAGACCAGCGACTGATGCAGAGGGTGATGTTAGCGACTGTGGCTAGCACTCATGGATGATTAACCTCACCTTCTTCCGGGACATAATATGAAATTTAATTGGATGGTTTGAGGGCAATGTAGTAATTACATAGGTCAAAGGCAATGAATTTACAAAAGCAAAATTGAACACGTGCAAAGCACGAGAAAAAGCGAACAAACCCTTCTAAGCATACTCACAACTTACAAGCTCACACCTAGGGATGGCAAAAATCCCCACGGGGACGGGTACCCTCGGGGATTTTCCCCATTCGGGGAGGGTACGGGGATAATTTTATACCCAATTTTTTATTCGGGGAGGGGACGGGGAAAATTTTTTACCCAATTTTTTATTCGGGGAGGGGACGGGGATGAGGTGGAATCCCCATCCCCTACCCATTTCCCCATTTTAATTTTTAATTTTATTTTTATTTTTAAAATTACTAATAAATAAATAACAAAATTATAAATATTGTTAAAAATAATAAATATTAAAATAGTTATATTATTAAACTTTTAAACTTAATTAACTAATTAAAGTCTTAAATTTTTAATCCAAACCACAATGATACAGGAGAGAGCTGCCTAATTATAATTTACAACAGTTCTAATCCTAATTCGTATCCTACATTAGCTCGAATTGCTAGAGATATTTTGGCAATTCCAATTACAACAGTTGCTTCTGAATCAGCTTTTAGCACCGGTGGTAGAGTTGTGAGCTCACACCGTAACAAACTTCATCCAAGCACATTGGAGGCCTTAATATGCTGTCAAAGTTGGTTACGAGCTTACAATAGCAGTATGAGTTTATTTTACATTGTAATTATATTATACAGTTATTAATATTTGCGCTTATAAGTTACGTTACTTATATCATTTTCATTGTTTTAGGTTTGAAATCTGAGGTTAGCTCTCAATTTGCCACATTTCTCGAGGAAGAACTGGAGGAGCAGGAGGTAAATAGTTTTATTAAAAATATTAATTAAGTATCTACATTTATTTTATTGTCGATATAAAAATAATTTTTTTTCTTTTTATTGTAGGATTATGAAGATTGAGTCATTGACAAAGATAATTATTTTAATAATTTATATTTTTGAATGTGACTTTGAAATGGATCAATATTAATGCAAGATATATTTTGAACTTTATTTTTATCTGAATTTTTTATTTTAATATGATTAATTTAAAATCGAAAAAAAAAATGTATTAGACTATTAATTATTCGGGGACCGGGGACCCTCGGGGATCCCCTGTTAATATTCGGGGAGGGGATGGGGATTCACTTAAGTAATTCTGACGGGGACGGGGAGGGGACGGGGACATAACAAAATATCGGGGATGGGTATGGGGAGATTGGTCCCCTCCCCTCCCCTCCCCATTGCCATCCCTACTCACACCCACCACCATTAATTTGTTAATCAAACACTTTCACCAACTGCAGACCACATTTTTGTGGTGATTCGTCCTGCGAAAAAAAAAAACACCATCATTTACTCTTTTTAATCTTCACGTCAGCTGACAGCAGCTTCCATCATCTTTGATTTTGCAGCAGCTAGGCGGGACTCCGCCCAAAACGGGAGTCAAATTGCCGTTTTTGTCTGTAACCAGCGTCAGTCACAGCTCACCATTTGAAGTTGCTGCCTTAAGATGAGACAGGCCTTCCGCTTTGTCTTAAAATTTTTAATCTATCTCCGCTTTATCAATCCACTACAAGCATCTGTTGTTTGGAAACCCTTCTCTGTTCACTTCTCCGACACTCCCGCCATCCGGGTAAAATTCCTCTCTCCTCTGTTTGAAACTTGAGAAAATGTAGCGCAATTTTTTTCCCAAAAATTTTCTTTTCTTTTCTTTTCTTTTAGCTATTGATGTTGCTAGATCGGGGATTTGTGGAGCTCTCCATGTAGCAGATCCGCCGAACGCTTGTTTCCCATTAAGTGCTGTTGCCTCCAATGAAACTAACGAAATTAATAAGTTCGTTTTAATAATTAGAGGTCAATGTACTTTCCACTGCAAAATCCAAAATGCTCAAGCCGCTGGATATCGTGCTGCAATCGTCTACGATGACAGAGATAAACTGCCGAAAGCCCAATCGTTTTACTGTAAGTAAAAATAAAAAGTAAAAAGAAATTCCTTTTGCAATTAGCAAACCAATTTTAGATGATGATGATAATAATAATATTGATTTTTTTTTTAACCTTACAGTCTCGATAGTGTGATCGTTGCTAGACTCTTAGATTTAAGTATTTTAATCTTTACTATTTATTTAATATAGTGAATAAATAATTTACTAAATAAATAGTAACCAGATAACTTGTAAATTACAGGTAAATGTAGATTACTTTTTTTGGCGTGTTTAATCAATGACACATCCTGAGGGTGATCCTAATAATAATAATTTTTTTTCTTTTTTTGTGTGTTTAATTAGTGACATATCCTGAGGGTATAAATACGTTTGCAACATTTGTTTCGTTGGAAGCGGTTGTTTATTTAAAGGAGCATGCTCGAGGCAGAGCTGGGGAATGCTGCATTTTTCCCCAGTCTCATGCTTGGGTTAAGTTTGTTCGGAAAATTTTTCTTTCAGGGATGGCGATACTTACACTTATTATCATGTTATTCTTAATTATATGTAAATATATTACTACTGGACACAGTTCTCGGAGGCATAGGCAAGAACAGAATCAGCAGCTACCTAGAAGTCTAGTAAATACTCTCCCTGGCTTTGTGTTCAGCTCTGCCTTCAGGACTATCAAGATGGGGAAACTCTCAAAATCCTTCCCTGCACACACGGCAAGTTTTGTCTCGTCTTGGTCTTAATTAATTAGTAATTTAACCTTGCTAATTGGGAAATTAATTAATTAATTAATTATCTGTTGATTAATCTGTTTAAATGCAACTTTGCAGAGTTTGACAAAAAACGTAGGTGTTTTCAGTTGGCTTTTGCAATTAATGTTCTATTTTTTGCAATCAGGGCACATTGCGACCTACAGATTATCATGTTCTACACAATGAGATTGGTTTTTCAGTGAATGATTTGCACGAGCTTGTTCATTTCTTATCTTATGTGTAAGCATATATAATTTTTTTCACTGCTTCATCAATGCCATAAAGGGTGCATTTTATGCCAACTATTGTACTTTTCTGTTCAATAATAATTTTTCGTGTCTAAATTATGCAGGTACCAAAGAAGCACCACAGCCGTATCTGTAGGTAATACATTTACTCTCTTTTAGTTGTTTTACTTTTGAGGAAGTGGGAGCAGTATTACTGCAATCTCATGATCTTGTAGCTGTAGAATCTGGAAAAGAAGCGCATTGCTTCCTGAAAGAACTGCACAAGAATTATGATGTTTGGCATCTAGTAGGCTGGCAGTCTCCTTTTGCAAATTTGGTGTTTTGATCTTTTCTTCCTTTTTTTTATTTTTTTTATTTTTTTTAATATCTTTTATCCTTTTTTCTAGTAATGATAGGAAAAAGAAAATGATAGATATTTTCAATTAGAGTTCTTTTGTTAGAAGTTATTATTGTAACTCAACTGAGATTTCCTATCATTTTGTTCTAGTTGTTTGCATGTCTTACTTAAATTTATTTCTCTTGATTTTCCTAAAGCTCTTGAATGTTTTATTTTGTGTGATCTTGTAGTTGCACCAATCTGCTATTCCCGTTTGGCTGCTACTCAGATGTCGCAATTCATCAAATTCAATGAAATGTCCAACACATCTTCTAGTCACGATGGTGAACATTTGTAAGAACTCAACTACACTATTTTCTGACAAATCTTAAGAGACAGTTCAGATTTCCTTTCAATGTTTTTGAAATCCCGACAGAAATTATCAATCTTTCAAAGTTATCTTATCTAAACCTCTCTTATTCTTATTTCTTTGGTCAAATACCATTAGAAATTTTAGAGCTCTCTAACTTGGTGTCTCTTGATCTACCACTAAATGAATATCATGGATTTGAACTCTAGAAGTCAAATCTGACAAATTTAGTCTAGAAATTAAGCAATCTAAAAACACTTGACCGTCGAGATATTTCTATTCGTTCAATGATATCTCATAACTTAACAAATCTATCTTTCTTGATATTTTTCTCTCTAAAACTGTGGATTACAAGGTAGCTAAATTTTACAATTTTTCTCCTTAATTAATATATATGCATATTATTATTAGATATATATTTTTTACCCAAATATTATCAATTGTAATGTTAAATTCATTATTATAAATTATTATTGTTTTTAATTTCTGCTTAATATCTTTTTTATTTGTTACAAATTTCAGGAAGAATCTACCGTTACTCGATAACCCATCCAAGATTCTTCATTTAGACCTTTCAGGAAATAATTTATTAGCGAGCTACCTTTTTCATTGATAATCTTCGTTTTTTTTAAAGAACTAGATCTTTTTGGAAATAATTTGTTTGTTGAGTTGCCTATTTCCATTGGAAGCATTTTTTTCCTTTGAAAGAATTTAACTTTTCATTCAACAAATTTTTGGGTGAATTCAAGTAGTCCACTGAAAATTTTAGTTTTTAAAAAAGATTATTTGTAGCATCATGCAATTCTAGGGCAAAGTTCCTCATTGAATTGGTAATTCTACTCCTCCAATGGTTAGACCTTGTATTTAACAAGTTTTTAAGTGAGTTGTCTGTTTCCATCAGAAATCTTAGGTTACTGGAAGTATTGGCCATCAGTTGGTGTAATTTTTCATGTTGGATTTCATCTTCACTCAGGAATCTTATTTAACTCATCATGTTCACTTTTCTTAGAATTCTTTTAGAGGAACGATAGAGTTAGATTTTTTACTTAACAGTATAAAAAATTTAGAAGTTTTTTTCTCCCATCAAATAGGTTGTCATTACTCAAAAAAGCCATTTTTATTAACACTTCACAAAATTTCAGCATGTAGGACTGCGTTGATGCAACCTTACTAAATATTCAAATTTCTTGAAAAACCAACATTATTTAGAAATTTTGAATCTTTCCTCTAATAGAATTCATGGAAAAATATTTAAATGGTTGTAGATCTTAGTATGCAAAATCTCAACATTTTGAATATTTTTCATAACTTGTTAACTGGGTTTGGTCTAACTCTATCATTTCTCTAAAAGAATTCTGAGAAAGATAAAGCATGATGAGTTAGTAAAATTCCTCAGTAAAGATGGAATTTGACCTGGAAAATTACACATATCAATAGCCAAGTTATGAGAAAGTTTTATGATGTTGATATTCTACATATTAAGGTTTAATAGCCATTTAGGTACTCTTCCATGAATTCTATAGGAAGAAATGTCCAAAATCTCCAAATGATGTTGATGTTTCAAGAAATTTGGATATCAGTAAGGTTCCATGAACGTAGTCCTACATGCTGAAATTTCAGTGAAGTGATATTAGGACTGGCTTTGGTGAGTAATAACATATTTGATGAGAGAAAAAACTTTCAAATTTTTTAGACAATTAAGTAAAAATTCTAACTATATTCTTCCTCTAAAAGAGTTCTAAAAAAGGTGAAGAAGCATGATGAGTTGAATAAGATTCCCCAGTAAAAATGGAATTTGACTTTAAGAATTACACCTACTGATGGCCAATACCTCCAATAACCTAAGATTTTTTGTGGAAGCATGCAACCCACCCAAAACATTTATTAAATATAAGGTCATACTATTACATTTGGGCAAAATTATTAATTGAATGTGGAACTTTACCAAAAAATTACATGACGGCAGGAATAATCTCTTCAAAGAACTAAAATTTGAAGTGGACCACAGGAACTCACCCGATAATTTATTGAATAAAAGGTCAAATTCTTCTAAATGAAAAAAATATTTTTCCAATAAAAGTAAGCAACTCATCGGATAAATTATTTTTAGAAAGATTTATTTTTTTAAAGAATGAAGATTACCATTGGGAAAGGCAACTCACCCCGTAAATAATTTGTTGAAAGGTCTAAATGAAAGAGCTTAAATATATTGCCGAGTGAAGTTAGAATTCTTCCTGAAATTTATAAAAAAAATATTAATTAAGTAGAAAATTAAAAATAATAATAGTTTTTAATAATGAATTTAACATTGTAATTGAGAATTTTCGAGTAAAAAAAAATATATTTAACAATTAACACATATGTATGTTAATTAAGGAGAAAACATATAAAATTTAATTACCTTGCAATTCACAACCTCGGGAGTATTAAAAATGTCAAAGAATATAGATTTGTCAATTAAAAATGTCAAAGAATATAGATTTGTCAAGTTATGAGGTATCGTTGGACAAATAGAAACATCACGAAAATCTAAGTTTTTTAGATTGCTTAACTTCTCAACTAGATTTGTGAGATTGAGTTTCTAAAGTTCAAGTGTATGATATTCATTTTGTAATAGATCAAGCGACACTAAGTTGGAGAGATTTAAAAATTTTTTATGGTATTTGACCAAAATAAGAAAGGTTTAGATAAGATAAACTCAAAAGGATGATAATTTCTAGTAAGATTTCAGAACCATTGAATTTGTTGAAAAGCAAGATAAGCCACTCAAGATGGATAAGCAAGATAAGCCACTCATGGTTTCCTTGAAATAAAATTAAAGAAGATCAAGCAATAAAGTTAGCAATTGTAAAATTACAGAAGATTAAAAAAAAAAAAAAAAAAAAAAAAAAAAGCTAGCTGGGATAAACACATGGTTTCCTCAAAATAAAACTTGTGTAATAGATGCGAATAAACATAATGGCTTGGTTTGCTTTTTTGGCAAATTGCAGCAATTTAAATTGGACTCTTTTTTATTTTGTTTGGTCAACAAAAGTTAGTCTTAATGTGATACTGGAAATTCTTAGCATTGTGTTAACACCTAAAACACGCTTATACTTTGGAAAGTGAGGAGACCATAATACTCTTACATGACTTTCCTTATAAATCTTCAGTGTGGACTGTGTAATTTTGGGCTTGTACCTGTGTAATGTTTGCCTTGTATCCGGACTTAAGTATGCAATTTCTTTTTAGCCTGATCTGACATTTGGATTTGAATCAGTGTTGTCTTGGTAACAACATTTGCTGAATGGTCAAACATGTTATGACGCTGCCATGACTAAGTTGATTGATGTCTATCCCTGCATGCTTCATGTCTTTAGCGGAAGGATATAGAGTTGCAAACATTTCTATGTAGTACGGGCGCTTTAATAACAGGGACACTACCAGCAGAAATTACGCCACTATGACTAGAAGATGCGTCGGGCATTTCATTGAACTTGATGAATTACGACATCTGAGTAACAGCCAAGTGGGCATAGTAGATTGGTGCAACTACAAAATAACATAAAATAAAACATTCAACAAGCCATTGTGATTAGAATATGTGTCGGGTATTTCATTGAACTTGATGAATTACGACATCTAAACAACAACCAAGTGGGCATGGTAGATTTTTTTTTTTTGAGAGGGAATTAAACTTTCATTAACTTGAAGAAGCAAAAACAAACATTAGTTCTTAAGGGTCTGAACCCATCCAAACAACTTTTTCACATTTCTCTAGTGCTAACTTAGCTAGAGAGTGATTCTCAAAAAAAAAAAAAAAAACTTAGCTAGAGAGTGAGCAAAAGCATTACAAGATCTAGGTATATGTTGAACCTTAATCTGATTAAAATTCTTCATTAAGCTTTGAATTGCTGCCACTACCCAGAAGATCTCTTTCATGCTGCTCTGTTTGTTGTTCACAAAACCTGCTACCTCTTGAGAATCTGTCTCAACAATTAAAGAGGGTAGCTTAGCATTCCCAGCAACCTGCAGGCCGAATTCCATAACCTCTGCCTCTACATAGGCCACATCTCCACAAAACTTTGAACAATTAATTGCTGCAGCCACTACAATTCCCTCGGCATTTCTAATAACAGCTCCCAAGCCTGATGTTTGCTTGTCTTGGTTTGTGGCTGCATCCACATTTAGCTTAAACCAACCAGCAGGAGGAGGGGACCAATTTTGCTGAGCCTTCCATGTTTGCTGATTCATGTGAATTGATGCTAGCACATGGGTTCGCTGATAAGCCTTTAGGATAGCTTCAGCTTTAGCCAGCATGATCTGGGGATCTTCCTTTTTCAGCTTGAAAATAAATTGATTCCGAGCACTCCAAATCCCCCAACAGATGGCCACTAGCAATTCAATATTAGCCTTTCTCCTTGAGCATAATCTTCCTTTCAACAAACTCAATAAATCTTCCCTAGCCTCTTCTCGAAGCTCTTCTGCAAATTGAGTTAGCCTCCAGACTTTCCTCGCTGTTTTACAATTGACCAGAGCATGAAATATGCTCTCCACACCATTATTGCAAATCTGACAAACCGGCTCTTGAGCTACCTTTCTTTTCCAGAGATTTTCCGTAGAAGGGAGGAGGTTTGTGGCTGCCCTCCACATGAATATTCTCAGCTTTTCAGGTAAATCCAGAGCCCATATAGTCTCCTATTGATTTGTTGTATTTCTAGAGCTTGAGGGGAGTTCTGGAAATTTCAATCTCAAAGCTACCTAGTAACCACTCTTTACACTGTACCTCCCTTTTTTGTCATAATGCCAAAGGATTTGATCATCCTTTGGCTGCCTAAGAAGAGGCATGCTTACAATTCTGTCGGCATCTAGCTTATCAAAATGGCAGTAGATCTTCCTTTCATCCCACTGGTTGTCATTGTTAATTAACATTGAGACATATGAATTTGCTGGCAAGGTTGGCCGAGAGGTGGGTCTAAATGTCGAGGGCCTTGGAATCCAGTTAGCCTTGTACATCTGCACCTTGTCCCCCTTCCCAATTCTCCATCTTGAACCAGCCAAAATAACTTGTCTTCCCCAGATGATGCTTCTCCATATAAAGCTCGGGTTAGATCCAAGCCTTGCATTTAAAAAATCAGCTTTCTTGAAATACTTAGCCTCCAGCACCCTTGCTACTAACGAATCTGGATGTTGCAGTAATCTCCACCCCTGTTTAGCCACTAATGCTTGGTTAAAACTTGAGAAGTCTTTAAAGCCCAGCCCTCCTCTACTTTTCGCTTGGCTTAGTCGTTCCTATTTCGCCCAGTGAATACATCTCTTCTTTTTTTTAGATCCCCACCAGAAATTGGCAATAGCTTTCTGAATATCATCACACACTCCTAGAGGAACTTTGAACACGCTCATGGCATACGCTGGAACAGCTTGAGTCACAGCCTTAATCAACACTTCCTTGCCCCCACTGGAGAAAAATCTATGCTGCCAATTGGATATCTTCTCCATCACCTTGAGTTTGACATCTTGGAAAAAACTACTTCTCTTCCTCCCTATCATTAAAGGTAGACCTAAGTATTTCTCATGCCTTGAAACCACATTGAGCTGAAAAATATTCTGTATGGCTAAAATTTGCTCAACTTTGGTGTTTTTGCTGAAAAACATTGATGACTTCTCAAAATTAAACAGTTGGCCTGATGCAGTGGTATAGCAGTTAAAAATTCTTTTCAGATTTCCACAATCCGTAGGCGAAGCTCGGATAAAAGTTAGGCTGTCATCAGCGAACATGAGGTGTGAAATATTTATGTCTTTGCCAAAAGATAATCCATGAATGAGTTTCTACCTTTCCGCCTGTAACATTAGAGAAAAAAAAGCTTCTGCACGCATGATAAACAAATAAGGAGAGAGCGGACACCCTTGCCTCAGGCCCCTTTGTGGTTGGATAACTCCTCGTGGCACTCCATTAATGATTACAGTAAAAGACATTGTAGTTATACATCTCATGATTAGATTCACCCATTTTGGAGAAAAACCCAACCTACTCATGGTTTGTTCTAAGAAACTCCACTCAACTCTATCGTAAGTCTTACTAATATCAAGTTTCAAAGCCACCAGCCCATTTCTTTTTCCTTTACTATGCCTAATTTTGTGTAGACACTCATATCCTACTATGATGTTGTCTGTTATAAGCCTATCCGGAATAAACGTGCTTTGTGTTAGGGAGATAACTTGATGGAGGATCTGTTTCAACCTATTTGCAATCGTTTTAGCCACAATTCTATAGATCACATTGCACAAGCTAATTGGTCTATAATTTGTTACTCTCATAGGCTTTCTAACCTTTGGGACTAAAACAATATAGGTATGGTTAAGAGAAGCCATGGTACCTTGCTTATTTAGAATGTGGAGACAGTTTGTGATGACCTTTTTTTTCACCACGTTCCAATGCTTCTGATAGAAGGCTGCTGGAAGCCCATCTGGTCCCGGAGCTTTTGTTGGAGACATTTGAGCTAAGGCTTCCGTAATATCCTCCAGTGTAAAAGGTTGCTCCAGCTGCTCATTCATGGCTTCTGAGACTCTTGGCGTGATTCCTTCTAATGCTGCCGAAATTTCTCTTGACTTGGCTGTGATGTAGTGAAGAGTTTTGCGAAATATTCGCAAAACTCATACTCCACCTCTTCTGCCTTATCAGTCCAGCTTCTTGCCCCATTTTCAATTCCCCAAATCCGGTTCTTTTTCTTCCTCGATGATGCTTTGTAGTGAAAATATTTGGTGTTTTTGTCCCCTGCTTTCAACCACTCAGCCCTCGATCGCTGCTTCCAAAATATTTCATCATCAATGAGAGTATCGTGAATCTGCCCCTCTAACTTCTTAATCTCCTCCCCAGAATCATATTGCACGCAGCTTTGTTTCAGCCTCTCTAGTTGATTCATAATCTGCTTCAGCTTCTTCTCTCTTTCTCCAAACCCTTCATTGCTCCACAACAGCAGCCTAGCCATTAATTCTTTAACCACCTTCTGAAACAAAGGTATGGGATTTGCATCATTCCAGCTTCCGTAACTACTCCATTCACTCTTGATTATTGCTTTGCAAGCTTCATATGGACTCCATAAATCCTCATAATGAATTCGAGAGGACTTTTATCTCTTCCAACATAATCCCCTCCCCTTTTCTTGAACTTCCATCAACAACGGACAATGATCAGAAGTCCAGGTAGTTAGATAAGCTGCTGCACAATCGTAGAAAATGTCACTCCAGCTCCTGTTACACAAGAACCTGTTAAGCCGTTCTTCAATGTAGTGAGGCCCATATCTCCCATTATTCCAAGTAAATGGGTATCCTTTATACCCCACGTCCACTAAGTTACAATCTCGCAAAGCTTCTCTATAGTTTCTGATCAAGCTTAACTCTCTATCATTACCTCCTGTTTTTTCATAAGGGTGCAATACTTCGTTAAAGTCGCCAAAACATAACCAAGGCAAAAGGGATAATCCTGCCAACCGCCTCATAAGTGTCCAAGTATGTTTCTTTTGCCCTACCTCAGGATGGCCATAAACGCCGCTGCATCGAAAGTGCTTCCCATTTTCAGTTTGAACCTCAGCATCAATATGGTGGTTGCTGAAAGATTTAATTTGCACTTCAATTTCAGAGCTCCACAACATCGTTAATCCTCCTCCTCTACCTCTTCTATCCACTTTAAAGCAATTTTCAAAGTTTAACTTCCTACTAATCCTGTTCATTTGCGCAGGCAACAACTTCGTTTCACACAAGAATAAAAGATGTGGCCTGTGCAACTGGAGAATCTTTTGCAATGCTAGAAACGTTCGGGTATTCCCCAAACCCCGAACGTTCCAACTAAAGATCCTCATGGCTTCCGGCGGGGCTGGCACCCAGCCTCTGCCGATATCTCTTCTAAGCTTGGAACTGCCATCTCCATTTCTTCCACTGCCAATAGCTCCCAAGTAAGTTTGAGCTTTACTGCTCGGGAGCCTTCTTGTTTTTGCTTCATTTCTGACTTAATCGGGCTACCAAGCTTTATTTTTTTGTGTTTTGGGCTCGGTTCAATTAGGTGATAGCTTGACCTTTTTGAAACCTTTGGGCTAGCCTTGCATCCACTCTCGTTACATGTTGTTCGAGCTTGCAGCTTCCATTTCCTTCTATTGGGCCTCGAGTAGTTCATGCGTGGCCCTTTATCCAAACCATCTTTTTTTGTTCCCTCTTCTGCTTGATTTCTGGTTTTTTGGATTTGGTGTTCTGAGCCTGCTGCACCCACATCTAATTCAATAGAAACAGCGCCCCCATTTTCCCTCTCTTTTGTCTTTTCCTTTCTCGCTTGAAATCCCGACTTTTCAGTAGATTTTCCATTGTCAGCTGCTACCTTGTGCTTACTGTCCCCGATTTGCTTTTTTTTCGATCCTCTGATATCTTGTATTAAATGCTCATCAGCTTTCCACTCCACCTCAGCATCTCGAGCCTGTTTAATGATTTGACCAGTTTCCTCATTTGCTGGTTTCGACCCCTGCACCATATCCGGGTTTGCTTCAAACCGCCTTTGTTGTGATCTCCCATTATCGATTTGCTCTGAGCTTGTTGGATTACCTTCGGTTTGCCCATGGTTTCTACTCTCGTTTCCTCTACTGCGGTTCAGTTTTGCTCTTTCACTTATCTTGATCGCTTTCATCCAGACCCCATATGGTAGCTGCTCTTTGGCTTGCCCCTTGTATTGAGCACACTCTTTGAAGCTATGACCAATATGTCCACAACAAAAGCAAAAGTCTGGTAGATGCTCATAGCCAACTGGCATTGGGATTTTTTTTCCCTTCTAGTTTTTGAAAAATGATTTTGGGCAGTGGTTGTGTTATATCAACAGAGATTCGTATGCTAGCAATTTCACCAATACATTCTCCATATCCGTCCGTCTCTATTTCTTCCACAGTCCCGATTTGCTCCCCCAATACTTTTAGGATGTCCTTTTCCATACACATGATTAGGACATTCCGAAGTTGTATCCAAAATGAAGTATGTGTAAATGCTTGTCTAGTGACCTCCCCAATTCCTTTTGGCTCTATGAGGATAATCAAAGCTCTATCAAAATGCCAAGGACCTCCTGCTAGGATTCTTTTCTTGTCTGCTTCTAGCGCAAATTTGAACAAAAAAACATTGTTTCCCAAGCTTTCAATCCGAACTTCTTTGGTTGTCCGCCACACCATTTGTAACGCACTCTTCAATCCTTCTTGATTAACACTCCTGTTGTGTAGGATTTTACCCACCAAACAACCAGCTACTACTTGTCTTCGTTTGCTCCTCATGCTTCCCTCAAAGTTCACTATCTTTTCTTTATCCTCCCCTATACTTATTGCTTTGCATTTTCTAATCAATTCCTCAGTATCCATATTTATGAAAACTCTCTTTTAAGAGATTGAGGAATTGATGAACAACCTTGGTTGTTAATACCCTGTGTTCTGTACCCCTCACCAACTCTGCTCACCCCAATAAAGAAACCGAATATCTACTTGAACTAGAATGTAAAGTAACGAAATAAAATACTTCACCCACCTGTGAGTGACTGCTCGAGTCATGAGGACTCTTTTACTCTTCCATTCAGAGTTCTCTCTAGGATAGAGAGAAACTTTCGAAGGAGACTTTCCAAATCTGGTGAAGCTTTCTAGTGGGCATAGTAGATTGGTGCAACTACAAAATAACACAAAATAAAATATTCAAGAACTTTAGGAAAATCTAGAGAAATAAATTTAATTAAAACATGCGAACAACAAGAACAAAATGAAAGGAAATTTGAGTTTAATTACAGTAGTAACTTACCAACAAAAGAACCCTAGCCAGAAAAATTTTATCATTTTTTTTCCTATCACTACTCGAAAGAAGAATAAAAAAAAATAACAAAAATGAATAGATTAAAACACCCGAATTGCAAAAGGGATAGCCAGCCTAGCTATTGAATGCCAAATACCATAATTTTTTATGCAGATTTTTTAGGGCACTTCATTAATGAGCAATGTGCTACTTTTCCAACATTCTACTGCCGCAAGATCATGAGGTTGCAGCAATGTTGTTGCCACTTCTTCAGAACTAAAACAGTTAAAAGAAAATATATTACCGACATACACAACTGTGGTGCTTCCAATTATTGTTGAACAGAAAAACACAGTAGATCACATAAAATGCACCCTTTATGGCGTTGATGAAGCAGTAAAAGAAATTGTACACACTTACACATAAGATAAGGAACGAACAAGCCCCTGCAAATCATCTACTGAAGAACCAATCTCGTCATGTAGAAAATGATAATTAATGTGTAGGCCGCTGCGTGCTCTAATTGCAAACAATAGAACGTTAACAGTAAAAGCCAACGGAAAACATCTGCATTATTTTGTCCTACTAGTACATCATCTGGTGACTGGTCACAACAGCAAGAAGTAAGCCTATAGCCTTCCAGACAGATCTGGAAAACATGGATCCTCCTTATAATATTATTTTTTCCATTTTTCTGACCATTTATTATTTAAATTATAGCAAAGTTTGAGAGAATGAATTACTCTCTATCATCCCCGCAAAAGCACACAAGTAGAAGTCATTTTTCCTCAGAAAACAGACTCCTTTGTCAATAACAGTACCTGGACGGAAATAATAAAAGGCAAAATGCTTTATATTCAGTAATTCATTGAAGGGATCGTTAGCAAACAAGTTTTTTTCTAAAGTTGGCAAAGAAATTTACCAGGTGGAACATTTTCAGGACGTCCACTCTGGAAGAACTTAGTGTGATAATTCTTTTGAGCAACAATCACAGTGAACTTAGGAGACCATTTCTCATCAGGGAATTTGCAGGCCTGAACTCATTAAAACTATCATGATCACAAATAGCAAGCATCTCTTAGAAATTAAAGCAATGAGTTTTTGTGATTACATGATTTGGCCCAATTCCATGTTCAAGATCTGGGTAAATTGCGACTCACTTACTCCATCCCTGAAATTTGAAACAAATATATTCAACCGATAAGCGACAATTTACATGAACATGCTCAAGGTTAAAGTGTTGCTGTAAATGACATGTATTTTAGATCTAGATGTTTTCAGTCAATTACTGTATTCAATGAATTGTATGGTATTAATTTACGCAAGTTTCTTGACTGCAAAAGGTATGCAATAGATTAGTAATAAGCTGTTGCCATGTGGCGATCAAAACAACGCATAGAGAACTTCAAATTCAAAAAATCACATAATTATCTTCATCACTAAGACTTGAAAAAACTTCAATTTGTAAAAAGTACAGCTTATTGTATTCAATCTACACCTTCTCTTAATGATTCTACCACCCTAGTAATCCAATAATAGTCAAAGTAAACCATAACTACGAAATAGAATTATTGAAAAGCTACCGGAAAATGTTGATATTTTCCGGCTTCTTTTTCCCTGAAGTTGAATAAAAGTCAACAAATAACTCCCTGCAATCACAAAACAAAAAATATGTTCTGGACATGTTGCGAAACAGAATGGAAGATCATTATTCTTCATTATTCTATTCATGATCTACGAGAAGACATATGAAATGGAATAAACTTGAAAGTGGGTGCACTCGCAAACAAGCAACTCAACATGTTAATTTTGTTTCTTCACCTGATGATACCATAGTCCTCAGTTTCCGATCCAGGCTTAAAAAGATTGGCAATCATTTCAACTTTTCGGTGATTGAGTCCTTAGTGAAGCTCTATAACGAGAGATTGATAGCCCCGGCCTGGAGCTAACCACCTTAAAAACTTCAAATGTCAAAAGAATAAAACGTCAGATAGAAATCTGGAATTGTGGATTAGTATCTACTCAAAGATAGTTAAGGAAACCTACCGTTTGAAAGAGAACGAAAATAAAAAATGTTCAAGGAAAGTAGGTTCTACCGCAGCAATAGATGGCATCTCTGAACGACCAGGAGAGCCATGTGAGACATCCATCCCTAGAATCATGGTTACTGGCTTAGAAACCAAGGGTATTGAATGAGAATGCTCAACTGTCAACAAGGAATTTATTCCTCCAAGCTGTAGAAACAGGGAAAAAAATTCAAAAAATGGTAAGTTCAAGACATGAAGAAAACAAATATATAGGAAGAAAACTAGAAGTGTTCACAAAATTTAAAGGAGTTCATCTTGGCATTTATCTTCAGGAGGACATTTGTTATGCATTGGCCATTCACTTTTGTGGGTGCAATGCATTGTGTTATAATGCCAAGCTCTGAAAGATTTTTCCTTTTCCATGGACCTTAAATTTGAACAATTTATTACGAATTAAAATATGAGGACTACCAGAATAGCAGAGGAGAAACTTATTAGAAAATTTGTTAGAAAATTATTAGAAAATTTGTAATAATTTATTAGAAAATTTGTTGTGGACTACAGGATCTTGACAGCTACTCTTAACCCACATCTACGTCTTTTTACTGAAAAACTCGATCACTATTCTTCCATTAATATTATCTCTAATTGTGTGGCCTTCTTTTGGCAAGATTTAGAAGAGAGACACTTGAATCCTTATTATTAAGCTTGTTATCAAATGCCTCCATAATTTATTTTTTCTCCTTGAATCCACACAATCGTTTCATCTATTCTGAAGAACTTGCATGAATGGTTTTAGATGTTTGTCATCCTTCCGAAGAAGCTTAATTTCCTTTAAATTGCTTGTAACATTGAATGCTGAAAGCTAGAAGTAACTAAAGGCTGAAAGCTAGATGTAACTAAAGGGTACTTCTGTCATTTCAACTAGATGGTCTAAAATTCCAGTGCAGAGAAAATTAACTAAATTGAAATTAATCAAAAATATATTTTGAAAAAAGTTTAATAAAATAAATGTAATCTATGCTGAGGTAACCTGAAACGAATGTAATTGAAGAGCTTAACGAGCCGTAAAAGAATCCAAACTTAATTCGGTCTTGATTGATATTAGGAAAGCGCATCGCACGAACTGTATATAGCATCACAGAATAAAAAGACTGATTCTAAGGCAATCATCATCTTCGCTCCAATCTTCCCAGTCTTGCTCGTTTTCTTCAATTAGCTTGTTGCGGCGTTTCTTCGATTTCTGATATGTTAAATGTTCGCCCGCCTTGTCATCATTATAAAGACATAACGCAACCCGCCTCACGAGGAAATAATTTTTTTAAAAAATATAATTGTGATTAATCCACACTCTCACGCTACATAATTGTGATATATAGTTTGCATTTTCACTTAGATTGCATCAATGGCTATGGATTGGATATTCAAATTAAATGGATTAGAGTTTGGAAAAATTTATTTATTTAATAAATGGGTCGAATTCGATTCGTTAAATAAATAAATTGAATTCAAGTTTATGTTTGATTTTTTTAATTATTTATTTATTTTTACAATTTAAATTGTTATTAATATGTCTTATTAATGAATTTATAATTTGAAGTTTGCAAATCTGTAGTTTAGATGATAGTATGTTTGATATGTTGAATATGAAGTTGGAACAGTTGTAAGGCCAAAATAGCATATTTATAAAAATTCTTTAACTCATGGCTATATCAATAAATTAAAAAGATTAGACGGGGCCGCAGCAATTATCAGAAATTCTTGTTGACTATGGAGATTAAATTGTTTTACATATAACCGTATAAGGATTATTTTGAATTTTGAAAGGCCTTTCAGCATATTGTTAAATGTTGAACTCAACCAAAAAAGGTTTAATTTATGTGAATAGGGGTTCAATATTAATTAGTTATTAAAACATGATGATGTTTAACTTTTCATCAAATACATACTAATTATTGTCAATAATTAATCAAAAATTTCATCAAATACATACTAATCCCTAGATTTTGCTCCTTTGGGTAAGCCCCAATAAATTTCATTAGTTTAAGTACATCTCATTAGTTTAAGTACATCTCATAACTACGTATTAAAAAAAAAGGTGAAAATCTCATAACTAAAAAAATTAGTGGTTTAGTATTTGTTTGCTAAAAGTAATTGGAATAATAACACTTGGAATGAATTTCCAGAAGATGTTTTGTATCTTTTATCTTCTTAATGCAATGAAAGGTATACTTTCTTTAAAAAAAAAAAAAAGTCACCACATGTACGTATGGGACCACAAAATAGTGACAACCTCACTAACAACATAAGTACACAATATTTATATCACAATCTTGACCTAGATTGTCTCTAAAATATTTCCTGATAAGCCACCAAAATCATATTTAAGAAAAGGGGACCACGAACACAACTACCTGCATAATCTCCAGTAAAATCAAGTGTTTCTCAACCCTATTAACTCATTTCAAATGGGCCAATTATAATTAAAGACATACTTCCAGTAGAGATTGTCCCCTAGAGGACAACTGTCCAACCCAAGCAAGCTTAAGGCCCTTAACAAGAAAGGCCAAATCACCCTTAAAACCCTACCTAAAATGGGAAACAACCAATGATAGTCCGCCATAAGTTAGTAGAGCACAAAAATGCCCTCAAGGGTACTCTACTTTAAAAGGTCAGGTTGGTCTCACAATAGAAGTAGGTTCATTCACTCACAAAAACACTCAATTTTTCTCTTATTTTAGGGTTTCTTGGAAATTTCTCACCTCCTTCAACATTCCACTGACTTTGTAGTCGAAGTATTGTCGCCAGCCACCAATGGTAACGCTTCTAATGGTTGTTTCTTGTGATCTCGAGTTCGTCTTTGCCACAACCTTCCCCAGCAAGACTGTTTTTGGACACTTTCATCTTTATCACCGCTAGAAACCACCTTCTGCAGAGAAGCTTTCATAATGATTTGGGCTAAATCAAAATCAGATTAAAACATAATTATAGATCTTTGTTGTGCTTTCTCATTTTAGAATTTGATAGAAAAACTAGCAAATTAACGGTCAACAAACAATTGACACACAATAAGTTATACCAATGGCATGTCATATGGATCCGAATTTGTTAATTAAAGCTGGTTAATCTTCAAACATTACATAAATTGCCATAATGATGATCATAAGTGTTGCATATCTTTGCTAGGATTGCGTTTTTGAGATATGTCAAGACAATTTTCATTATTTTTCTTGTAGTCTTTCCTGAATAGTTCTCTTGCCAAAGCTGCACAGATTGCCATTTGTGACCATTGCTGGACTTTCAAATCGTTCAAGGTTTTGTTGCTGATTTTGCAAAATCTGACCTTGCTGTTGATCAAATTAGTCCTAGAATTAAAATTATGATAAAATGAAAAGAATTGAAATTATGAAAAAACGAAAAAAAAATCCTTAGGATATGAACAATTAAGTAAAGATTAAAATACCATATATTTTAGATCATTATACCAAAAACATTTCCAAGAGGGGAAGCGTAGCCATTTATGAACTCTAAATACCAACCACTCACGGCATACTTGTATGTTGTATCTTTTCAAACAGCACCTAGTTAAAAAAATGGAGAAAACTTCTCAACTTAAATTGGCTTGCTTAGTTGTTCTTCTCTTAGCTACTTTTTCTCGTATATATTTTAAAGGAAAACTAGTAAAATTACCGTTTTTCACCTGTCGGATAAAAGTGACTTTGAATAGTTTAATATTCATTTGTACTAAAAGTTGAAGAAAAAGTTGAAAAAAAGGAACAAACAAATTTGCATGCATTCTATACTGAAAGTTTTAGTTAACTTAATTAGAAGTTTGCATAGGCATTAAAATGTTGGATTTCTGTTGCATGTGAATGAATGGATAAAAGTTAATGAATGTAAAATTTCTTGACTTTCATGCATGCGCAATAAATGCCACATCAAAGGTATGGTAATCAAAACGTCGGCAAGCTTGGTCCAAGACTCTTAAGTTATCAAGCTAATTTAGTGGCAGCAAGACTTGATTATCCGGATTTTGGTCCGATTTTCTTTGACAATGAGAGAGCCTCAACATCTGTAAATTTAGAGTTCACTGAACTGCAAAGACAAGAGACGCAGGTGAATAACCAGAAAGTTAGAAAAAGAGAGAGCACTGAGTATATGCAGAGATTTGGGTGTAATTCGTGTTTAGATGTGAGATAAAATATTCTGAGAGTGTGCTTGTAACAATTTTTTACATAGTGAAATTTTTATTCCGTTGTCGTTGGTGATTGTGGTTTTTACTTCGTTCATGTAAATTTTGTGTTATATGATTAGTGTAATGTCCATTTCATTTTTCATTTATTATTTGTTTTGCATATTGGTAGTGGAGATTTTGGTGGGAACCGAAAATTCCCAACATCACCCTAAAGATGCCAAAACCAAAAATATTATAACATTTTAAAATCTACCACCTTTTTCATCTGAAGTCTCCAATTTATTAGTAAATTTATTGAAAAAGATGATTTTGCCATTGTAATTTAATTTAACATTATAATACAAGGCTTTTTTTTTTTTTTTTATAACAGCGAGATAGGACAAATAATGTCAGATTTGGATTTATATTACCCGTGTTTATTGAGCTGCAAGCGTCCACTTTTGGTCAATAGAATCAGTTAGCCACGTCATCGACTCCTCACTGACTTTCCCACTTAACTATATATATATAAATAAAACTAGTGTATTTTTTAGTTATAAATACTCTTCCCAGAAAGTCTCGGTCCGTTACAAACACACCCTTAACTACAGATTTAAATCACACTTCAACAGTATCTCTATATGTACCATAACTTTTCCTGAGTTTCACAAAGAAATTTCTGCACAAAACTAGAAAAACATGCCTTAAAATATACCCAGCATTTAACAATTGATCCATAGTTGAAAAGTTTCATTTCAGTTACTTCTTTAATCTTTTTCTCTTTTAAACTATTTGTTACTGCATTCAATCAACACGTCAATAAAACAGGTATTGAATGTCATTTTCGCACTATAGAGAATTTAATTTAATGTATTATTATCATATTTGTTCTGCTGTTTACTACATAAATAATTAATATTAACTTATAAAAAAAAAGTTCTTTGGGAGCACATGAAATTGTTTAATGATTTTGTCCCATTTTTTATTTCGCATTAATAAAAAGAAAAAAGTAATCAAATTGATGAAACAACATAAATTATTTCTTGATAGTTAAACAAAATATTATAAGAATTTTTAAAGAAAAAAATCACTTATTATCATAAGGTCTCTACTACTGTCACTCTATTAATTAAACGATAAGCATTTTCATTAATGGTTTTTTTTCCCCTGAAACAATAACTAATGGGTTATGATAATGTTTCCTTGCAAGAATTATTTTAAATTTCAAAAGTCCTCTTAAAAAACAATCGGATATCTGTCTCCCGAACTCTTTTACTCAATCAAAAAGTGAAATGTTGAAATCAATCAAAAAAAGCAAAAGATTTAATGCAAATTTGGGGTTTAATTCTTTATTAAGATGTGTTGATATTCAACATAAGTTCATCAAATACATATTATTATTGCTTTTTAGAGTGATGACCAGGAGAGAATTGCTGTTCTGCAGTCTTTCCTCCATCACAAATCCACCTTCCCTCCTTGTCGCAATACCCTCGACCAATTTCCCATAAACCTGCGCAATCATCGGCGGTTTGGCAAGCTTTGGATAAACCTAGTTAAATAAAAATTATTTGATTTCATCAGCTCTCGGGAAAGATGAGCGTTTCAATTGTTCAAAAAGAACAAAATATACATATGAACAAAGAAATTGATATTGTTTTTGCAATTGTTAGCGAGAAGCATTAACTTGAAATAAAATAAATTGAATAAAACAAAGAGATAATTAAGTTTAAATATATTACCAGAAGAAGCAATTAAGAGAAGAAAACCAAGCAAGTCAATTGAAGTTGAGAAGCTTTCTGCATTCTTTGAAGTTGGCGCAGTATGAATTAAGGAGATACAAATAGGCCAAGGTGGTATTTATAGTTTGAATAATGGCTATGCTTTCTCTCTTGGGAAGTTTTTGAAATACAGTACATATGTGGTATTTTAATTTTAATTCGTTTTACAGTATATGGTATGTTATCTGAATTAGGTTTATATTAAACTTGCTTGCTTAGTTACAATTACATACATAGGGAAAAGAAAATGAATTATATATATCTTTACTGTGCTTTCTCATATTAGAATTTGAGAGGAAACTGAGGTAGTAAAAAATGAGATATCTTTGCTGTGGTTTCTCATATTATAATTATATCCTAATTCGTTAACTAAACATGGTTTAATTGTCAAAACATTACATATCTTGCCATAATGATGAATTGATGATCACAACTTTTGCATATCTTTGCTAGAGTTTCTTGTTTGAGATATGTTAAGGCAATTTTCATGATTTTTCTTGCAGTCTTTCCTAAATAGTTCTCTTGGCAAACCTACACGCATTGCCATTTGTGTGCGAACAGATGACCCCATTACTGGACTTTCAAATTATTCAAGGTTTTGTTTCTGAGTTTGCAAGTTCTGATCTTGTTGTTGATCCAATTAGTTATATAACTAAAAATTATGATAAAATGAAAAAGAAAATCACTTAGGATATGAACAACTGAGTAAAAATTAAAAGCATTTGCTCCTACATCTTAACTTTCCAAGACAGAAAGCATAGTCATTTGTGAACCGTAAATACCGACCACCCCCTGGCAAATTTCCTTAATAGTTTTCTTGCCAAATCTATATGCATTGCCAAATATCTGCCAATAGATTACCGATAATGGACTTTCAAAATGTCAAGTTTTACTGCTTATCATTTGGCAAAATCTGGTCTTGTTGCTTATCAATTAGTCATAGAATTACATTATGTTCATTATTATCTGTAAAATGAAAAAGAAAAATCTTTATTCGAATACCAATGACGAGTTAAAGATTAACAACATACCATATATTTCTAGATAATTATAACCATAATTGAAACTATAAATAAAAGCCACCCCTTGGCATACTTATTGTATCTCTTTCGCACTGCACCAACTCGAAAGAATGGAGAAAACTTATCAACTTCAATTGGTTTGTCTGGTTGTTCTTCTCTTAATTGCTTCTTCTGGTAAATATTTATTTTAAACTTATGATCTCCTTTACTTATTTTATTTATTTATTTATTATTATTATTATTATTGCAAGCGCTTCTTGCAAACAATTACGAAAACATTATTAATTTCTTTGTCTATGTATTTTGTTCTTTCTAACAATTGAAATGCTCATCTTTAGTTCCGAGAAGTGAGAACTGATCATGAAATCGAATAATTTTTATTTAGGTATATCCAAAGCACAAATAGCAAGTTGCAAAGTCGACAGTGATTGTGACAAGATCTGTGGACGTGGCAAAGGCTATTGCGAGGGGGGAATGTGTGAATGTCCTAGAGTAAAGTTTGCGGAACAAAAATTATGTCCTGATCATCACTCCAAAAAGTGACAATAAGATGTACTTGACGAACATATATTGATCTTCAACATGTCTTAATAAAGATTTATTAAACCCAAATTCGTATTAAACCATTTGATTGTAGCATTTCAGTTTTTGATTTGAGTGTAAAGGTTTGGTGCTTTTGAAAAGGACTTTCAAAATTCAAAACAACTCCTACAAAGGAAACATTACATAATACATATAACCAACCCATTAAAAATCCTCCGTCCTGTCAATGAAATTCATATTCCAACTCTTTGCACCTGTTTTTCATTTATAGCTTTTTCTTTCACACGATCCAATCTCTTTCCACCATATAATTCAACAGATTGACGCTATAGAGCGCTAATAATTATACTATTAAAACAGAGAATTGTGGATAATCACCCAACATGGCAAAGTGAAAAACACGTCACATTACGAGAGTTTTCACCAAATATACAGTAATTTTAATGGATATCACCCAACTTTGGCTCCAACTCAACGCTTGCAATGAAATCAACTTTATCATGCTTCATTATCGCCAAGGGCGGAGCTCAACTGGCCAAATTAGAATATTTTAAAATTGATTATATGATTTTTTTAATTATATATGTTTTAACATGTGAAAGTTTTATTTTCATAGTGTAAAAGTTCTTTTCCTATTAAAAGAATATAATACAAATTTAAATAAAACAAAGCCTAAAAACATCAATAAAAAGGTGGGCTCACTTTTTTTTAACGAGGGAAAAAGAAAAGAATTTGTTAAAAGTAAATTAATAATTGTAAAAGTATAAATTGTTATCAAAATTAATATTTACGGAATTACATAAATTAAATGATATTTTTCTCTAAAGTTTAAAAATTGTGAGAGAATGTGCCGTCTAGCAGTGGTCAAAATAAAGATTTTACATCTAAAACTCATGATATTATTATATTATATTAAAAAGTTTATTGATTTTACAAAAGTCTGCAGGTGCCGTAGCATCCTCTAATCCAAATGGGACTCCGTCCCTAATTATTGCAAGATCAAAGGTTCTCAACCTACAAAGTTAATCCTTAAAACTAACTTCTGGACAAGTAACTAAAAGCTATATTGTGATTTTAATTCAAGTACCAATGTACCATGCATTCATGCAATAAGAAGCAAAAGATTCTTTCAATAACTTATCTTGATCTTATTGTCCTTTTTTTCTCTTTTTTTTTTCTTTGTGTGTCTGTGTTGGTTTTCTCCAGTGGATGTAGGCACCCTCAAAGTTGCTGAATATCAGCCATGTGATGGGGGTATAGTTTTAATGGGTAATAACTCAATGTGTAAGGTGGCTGGTATTGGAACTGTTAGCCTTAGAATGTTTGATGGTGTGATAAGGGAATTGACACAAGTGAGGTTTGTTTCTGATCTTAAAAGGAACTTAATTTCAATTGGGATGTTAGATCAAACAGGTTGTGTGATTAAGGCTGAGAAAGGTGTATTGAGGGTAATTAAAGGCTCAATGGTGATAATGAAAGGTATAAAACAAAATGGTCTGTATGTGATGGATGGACATACTGCTGTTGGGGAGGCAAGTGTAACTGATAGTAGATGGAACAGATCAATGCTGTGGCATTTGAGGATGGGGCATATGAGTGAAAGAAGTTTGAGAGAGTTACAAAAATAAGGAGTGTTTGGGGATGATCAGATAGGAGCTTTAGGGTTCTGTGAGGATTGTATTCTAGGAAAATCCTCCAGGTTAAGGTTTGAGACTGCAGCTCATACCACCAAAGAGAAACTTGAATACATACACTCTGATTTGTGGGGGCACAAGTGAATTCACTAGGTGGGTGTAGATATTTTCTGACTTTTATAGATGATTTTTCAAAGATGGTTTGGGTCTTTGCACTCAAAAGTAAAGATGAGGTTCTAGAAAAATTCAAAAACTGGAAGATTTTTGTTGAAAACTAGACTGGTTTGAAGGTGAAAACTCTAAGGACAGATAATGGCTTGGAGTACTGCAATAAGCTGTTTAAAGAATTCTGTGAAAAGAATGGTATTCAGAGGCACAAAACTGTCACCTATACCCCTCAACAAAATGGCCTTGCTGAGAGGATGAATAGGACTTTGGTGGAGAAGGTAAGGTGCATGCTAATCTACTCTAAGCTCCCAAAAACCCTTTAAGTAGAAGCTTTAAACACAGCATGCTACCTAATCAACAGGAGCCCATCAACTGCTATAGATTGTAAAACACCAATGGAACTTTGGTCAGGAAGAAGGGCTGACTATACAAAACTCAGAATTTTTAGCTGCACAGCATATGCTCATGCGAAGCAGGGTAAGCTGGAACCAAGGGCATTAAAATGCAGGTTTCTGGGGTATCCAGAGGGTGTCAAAGGCTATAGATTGTGGTGTGTTGACTCAAAACCACCACAGTGCATCATAAGCAGGGATGTAAAATTCCATGAAGAAAAGTTATTGAATAAACCAAGGAGCCTTGTTAACAACATTGAATCAGGCACTGAAACTGATAAAGTGAAGTTTCAGGTGGAGCCTCAAAACTTGAAAGAACTTGAGCCTGAAATTGAGGGTGCTGAAGCAGAACTTGAAGCTGGTGTTGAACATGAATCAGCAGAAAGTGAAGAGGACACCGATCAGTTGGCTAGAGACAGAAAGAGAAGGACAATAAGACCACTTAAAAGATATGCAGTAGCTGACCTGATTGCATATGCTTTGAATGCTGCTCAAGAACTGAATGATGATGAACCTAGGACTTATCAGGAAGCTATCACAAGCAAAAACAACCTGGAATGGAAGAGGGTAATGGATGAAGAGATGACATCCCTGATAAAAAAAAAAGACCTGGACATTGATTGAAAAACCAGCCAAGAGGAAAACAGTAAGCTGTAAATGGACTTTTAAGATTAAAGATGGTATACCAGGAGCTGAACCTAGAAGATTTAAAGTTAGACCGGTGGCAAGGGGTTTCACACAAAATGAGGGAATTGACTTCACTGAAGTATTTTCTCCTGTAGTGAGACATGCTTCCATTAGAGTTATTCTTGCACTTGTGGTTGTTCAAGATATGCATCTTGAGCAAATAGATGTAAAAACAGCCTTCCTGCATGGTGAGTTACAAGAAGAAATTGTAATGCAGCAGCCTGAAGGGTATGTAACATATGGAAAAGAAGATTGTGTTTGCTTACTTAAAAAGTCTCTGTATGGGTTAAAGCAATCACCTAGGCAATGGTATTTGAAGTTTGATAACTTCATGATAACACATGCCTTCAACAGGTGCAGCTATGATTGATGTGTGTAATTCAAAGAGACAAGTGGAGGGGGGATGATATATCTTCTGCTGTATGTAGATGACATGCTGATTGCATGCCATGACATGGAAGAGATCAATCATTTAAAGAAGTTTTTGAGCAGGAAATTTGAAATGAAGGAGCTTGGAGAAGCTAAGAGAATACTGGGAATGGATATCATCAGAAACAGGAGCAAGAAGAGTTTGTTCTTAACTCAACAGAGCTACATTCAGAAGGTTCTGGTGAGATTTGGAATGAATGATGCTAAGCAAGTATAGACACCATTGGCAAGTCACTTCAAGTTGTCTGCTGCTCAGTGCCCTCAAACTGAAGCAGAACAACAGAAAATGGCTTGCATACCCTACTCCAGTGTAGTAGGTAGCCTCATGTATGTCATGGTACTCACCAGACCTAATATCTCATATGCTGTGAGTTTGGTGAGTAGGTTTATGGCAAATCCTGGATATGAACACTGGAGAGCTATTCAATGGATTATGAGGTATCTGAAGGGGACTCTGGAAGTTGGTTTGGTCTATGGTGGATAAGACAAAAATGGACACACATTGATTGGTTATGTGGATGCTGACTTTGCTGGTGATCTTGATAAAAGGATGTCACAAACAGGGTATTTGTTCACTCTGGAAGGCTGCACAGTCAGCTGGAAAGTAACGTTATAGAATGTAGTGGCTCTATCTACAACAGAGGCTGAGTATACTGCAGCAGCAGAAGCTCTCAAAGAAGCAATCTAGCTGAAAGGTTTGATAACTGAGTTGGGAGCAAAACAAGAGTCTGTAACAGTATACAGTGACAGTCAAAGTGCTATACATCTTAGCAAGAATCAGTCCCATCACGAGAAAACAAAACATATAGATGTTAAGTTTCATTTCGTGAGGCTTGAGGTGTCAAAGGGAGCTGTAAAGTTACTGAAGATTCACACTGAAGAAAATCCAGC
The DNA here is from genome assembly GCF_022201045.2 of Citrus sinensis. Lineage (NCBI taxonomy): Eukaryota > Viridiplantae > Streptophyta > Magnoliopsida > Sapindales > Rutaceae > Citrus > Citrus sinensis. Next base: position 18,434,070 of record NC_068560.1, read on the forward strand.
TGACATGTTAACTAAGGTTGTGCCAACTGCCAAGTTCATCCTTTGCATGAACTTAGCAGGTATCCGTAGGGTTTAAGAAGCTGCAGATAGGGAGAAGACAACGTGAAAGGAAGGAGCTGGGAGTGTTGAGTTCAAGGTGGAGATTGTTGAACTAAACTCAAACTCGTTAGTACAACTTGTCGTTTTCAAGTTGTGAATACGAGTGACATGTCATTTCAGCTGAACGAGATTCCAGAGCTGACAATTTGACAATGTCGTCCAAACTCATTAAAACTCACGTGACTTATGCATGCCTGGTTTAAGCTTAAACGGCAGAGTTAGCAGTCATATGAGGAAGGCTTTATAATAGCGCGTGAGAAGCTCGTGACAGGTTGGTTGAAAAGGCTGTTAGATTTGGAGGGAAAAATCTGGATCTGTTTCACCTGCACAACTGGTATATAAACGAGCTGGTTCTGGTATTATCTGGTGTGATAAAGGAGAGAGAGATAAGGCATCAGTAGTGAGAGAAAAGCTTAACTGAGTGGTCTCTGTATTGTGCGTGATTTCTCTGTAACCTTGAAGCTTAATAAAATTGCTCTCTGTGTTGGTTTTCTCCAGTGGATGTAGGCACCCTCAAAGGTGCTGAACCACTTAAGCTTTGTGTGTTCTTTGTTCTTTGGGCTGTGTTCTTTGATCTAATATGTGTTCTTTGTTAGCGTAAGATTGGTTCTTGAGTCTTTAAGTCTGAGTTAGGTCTTGGGGTGTGATTAATCTTGCAATCATAAAGGGTTAATTTCACAACAAAAACTTTTGATGAAAATGTTACTCACATTTATATAAAAGGAAAAGAAAACAATCTTAGATGTTTGCTGTGCTTTCTTATTTTAGAATTTGAGAGAAAATCTTTGAACTGGTTTAATTGTCAGATATATATTATACGTCTTGCCACAATGATGATCTTGGTCTTTATCAAACAGTCCTAAGATTAAAATTATGTTCATTATCTCTTTAATGAAAAATAAAATCCTTAGGAAATAAAATATAGTGGGAAAGCATAGCCATTTATGAAACATAGGCATTTATGAAACTACAAGTACCAACCACCCCATGGCATATATTGTATCTCTTTCATAATGTATTATGAACCAACTTAAAAGAATGGAGAAAACTTCTCAACTTAAATTGTCTTGCTTGGTTGTTCTTCTCTTAACTGCTTCTTCTGGTATAAATTTTAAACTTGTATCTCCTTTACTTGTTTTAGTTTCTTTTTTATTCCTATTGCTTACCGGAAGCAATTACATAAACATTAATAATTTCTTTGTCTTGATATTTTGTTTTTTAGGAACAATTGAAAACTCATCTTCAATCATGCTAACTCCTGAAATCAAACAATTTTTATTTAGGTTTATCCAAAGCCTGCGAATTAGACAAAGATTGAGACGCCGACTATGAGTGCGGAACTCTGATCTGTACTGAGGTTTATTCATCTTTTGTTTTCTGGAATCTATTGAGAAGAAGAAAGAAATAACCAAAATTTGTCAGGTTAATTGAAAACTTGTGGCATCTAGCAATTTAATTATTGGAATCAAACGTCGATATCCCTTTTATTCAAAAGTGCTTTCCAATATATAGCCAAAATACAATGTTTAAATTCTACAAAATAGCGAAAGAGTTGCAACTGCTCCCTACTACAGCTACTGCCTAACAAGAAAAAAAAAAAAGAGCATCAAGTAGCATTAAACAAGGAGTACAAAATACTCACTAACCCCTGTAGCTTTTGTTTTAAAAAATAACAATTGATAAAAATAATAGTGCCCCTAACAATCTCCTAATGTCATTGCCAGAGTTCGGGGATATGTGTATGTCCTAGGGGAAAGTTTGCGGAAAAAAATTATTTCCTGATCATCACTCTAAAAAGTCACAATAATATGTATTTGATAAATTATGTTGAATATTAACATATTTAATAAAGAGTTATTAAATCCAAGTTTGCATTTAACTTTTTTTTTTCATTTGAGCATGGGACTTTTTAATTGAATAAAAGAGTTTCATAAGTTTGACGACAATAATGTTTAATAAAATTCTTTAAAAACTGCTTATTTTATAAAATTTTCCATAGTATTATAGAGAATTGATTAAACGGTAACGGAAATATCCGATATAAGGAAGGTATTAGCAAATACATAGTAATTTATACTAGCACTTGAAGAAAGACACTTTCGACAATGTTCAACTAAATCCTAACTGTGAATTTTAATTATGTTGACCGATCTCTCATAGCGGCTATGGTGAGCACCAACTACTTTTCAAAGGAAAATTACTCAAAACTTATTTCCGACAGATGTTTAAATATTAAAATAATTTACCGAAGGTTTTTTTTTTTATATATTAATATGACTATATGATAGAGTTCCTTTTAAGTTGTAGTAGTCAAAGACTACAATAGTGAAAAGAGGTTTGTTTGTATAATTCTAAGATTTTGAGTAGAAGAGCTAGTTTGGGATTTCAATAGCTGATAAAATAAATTACTTTATGATATGGATGAAATAAATTATTGATAAAAAAACTAGTTTAGTATTTAATAAACTATATTGTTGTGACAGCTGTAACTTTGAAAAGTAAAGTACTTGTATTCACTAGTGGATCCAACTCATGACTAGTGGGTGCTCAAGGTGCAATTGGAGAAAATAAATACTAAAAATTAAAGAAAAATTACCAGAGTTTCTAATTAGCACCATTAAATCTTCCAAAATAGCCCCATTAATTCTATTAAAATAGATCCAATGAACTCATAAGCACATGAAATTTAAACTTTAACTTTAAGAATTATAAAAGTCCACACTTTAATTAAAAAATAAAATCTCACAGTAAATCATATGGGTACTTTTGCTATTGTTTAATTTAGCCATTGTTAAATCTATTAAAATAACTTCCATAAACTCATAAACACTTGAAAGTTCAGTTTTTTTATCTTATTGTTATATAATATATAAATACAAGATAATTTAAGCTTATATCTATTTTTATCATTATATAATAAAATAATTCTTTCACAATAAAATTTATCAAACACAAGTAGAGATTTTTCTGGATCTTTCCCTGCTTGCGCTTAATAAATTTTACAATGAAAATATTATTTTATTATGCCATGATCAAAATAAATATAAATTTAAATTATCTTTTATTTATATATTAAGGTTTATGAAAAAAAAAAGATATAATTATCTTTTCGTTAAAATATTGAAGCTATAATATGAATTTTAAAACAGTGTGGTTACTTATATGATAAGATGCTTATAAAAAACTTATGTTCAATCCCTAATTACTTTTAAAAACTACAACAAAAAATGAGAAATTTATGAAATAAATAGTTTATAACGCCTCAATCTTAATTCCAAACAAGAGTTACTACATTTTTTAAAAAACTTTGAGGGACAGAAGTGTCATTTTATTATCCTGAAATCTGCGTTTTCAGTTAATCCACTGTCGTTTTTAAGGCTGACTCAATTAAGCCAAAACGAAAAAAATGCTTTTGTGTATTGCGGATGGTGTGGGGTTCCCGTGGGCCATTTATCATTTATTAATTAACTTCATTCAATTAATTATGAGGTGGCGCATGCTTCATAATTGTCACAATGATGCGCAATGCACTGAATTTTTATTCCAAGTCAACGCTTTTGACTTTGAACAATTTCTACATCTTCACACCAAAAAGTTTCCTTGAAACTTATCAAACCATAAATACCAGCACTTGGCATACCTGGTCCTCATACCGCACCATAAAAGCCGTGCCTTGCATTGTTAAGTTCACTTGAGGACAGAACTGTTTACACACCAGGAAGTCACTGTTGCCAATATACACTCGGAAGTTGGTAGTGGGATGAATGGCTAACCCCAATCGTTCCGCTAATGCCGGTTTTATGAAATTATGAGTGCTACCACTATCAATCAGCACTTGAAAGGTGTGCGAATCAATTTCTCCAATAAAACGAAGAGAGCGAGGATTGGCCTGCCCTGCTAGAGCATTTAAGCTAGAGATGTCACCAGTAATACCAGCATCTACCAATTATGATGGTTCCTCATTATTTGTGGGTTCCAATTCTTCATCATCCGTGCCCATGAGAAGTATAAATTTACTACGACAGCGATGATTGCTGCTGTATTTTTTGTCACAATTGTAACATAAACCCTTCTCGCGTTTGTCGCGAAGTTCGACCGGAGACAAACGGCGAATTGGTAATGTTGGTGTCGGTAATAATGCAGGTAAAGTGTTTGATTTATTGGTATTGTGGGTTTGTGAGGGAAGAGTTGAAGATGATATGGGGGTGATGGCTATGGTAACAGCTGCAGGTGATGAGGATGGATAAATGGGTTTGGGTTGTGTTTGGAAACCAAGTGAAAGGGGATATGGTTGCTGCCATTTAGGCCATGAGCGTGAGCTCTGTTTCACTTCGTCATATTTGGCCTCAAAAGCACGAGCTAAGGCAAAAGTTTCCATTAGTGAAGATGGTCTGGAGAAAAGCAATTCCCGTCGAATGTTGGGTTTCAGACCAGTGATGAAAAAACTAATCAAAAGAGGTTCAGAAATTCCAGTGACCTTGTTCATTAAGTCTTCAAAAGCTGACTGGAAATCGACAATCGTGGTAGTTTGGCTTAATTTGGACAAATCCCCTTGGGGATCTTCATACAGAGAAGCACCAAAACGATAGCGCAAGTTAGCTAAAAATTCTGGCCAAGTAGTGAGCAAGTGATTGTTCTTCATCCATTGATACCACGCGGCAGCGCGACCCTCCATATGAAAAGAGACAATCCGTAGTCGGAGGATCGCAGGTGTGTCATGGAAGTCAAAACATTCTTCTATTCGAAAAATCCATCCATTGGGGTCAGACCCATCGAATTTGGGCACATCCATTTTCATGGAACGAACTACTGGAGAAACTTCAGAACTAGTAAGAACGCCATCATATTTAGAAGATGAAGGGTGTGAAGGGTTGGATGAAACAACTGGTTTGTTGGAAGACCCATGAATTTCTGTACGTAACTCCTCAAAACAAGAGTCAACTGATGTCATGAATTGTTGGATTGTTTGATGGATGGACAGTTGTTGCCCATCAAGTTTGGCGTCAAAAGTTGCTTGAAGGGTCTGTAAAGCAGAAAGAATTTCAGAATTTGCCATGATCAATGAAAGCACCAGTGATACGCTCTTAATTCGTGAAACTGAGCAATATCAAAATTATCACTACTTCGAGCGAGTGTTTGCTCCAGAGGAATGAACTGGAAGTTGAGAAATGAGAAAGAAGAAAAGAAGAAGAGTCACAGAGAGGAAGAAAAGTGGTCCATTCATTTCATGCCTTTCCAAAAAGACAAATCCCGCAATATATAACAGACAATCGAAAAATAACCAATTCGACAACGCAACAAAAAATGACAAAAAAGAATCCAAAACAAACGCAGCCAATCACAATGCTTTTACAAATCATCCTAAACGACGTAGTCTCGTAGCCAGTCTGGAAGTTTCTTGTTTCGTTTGGGCCGTTGATTCTCTTGCACTGGCTCATGGTGAACGTCCTCCTTGAGTTGACTGACTGTGGGTTCTCGGTTGAGCTCTTCCACTTGCGCCCCCTCTGATGGCTCCAATTTCATATATAAATTCGTATCAGTATTTGACCATTCCACTTTTTGATTAAGCACTGGTGTGGGACAGAGAAATCTGACTGATGAAAAGGACTTTAAAAATTGAAAACAATGGCTATAAATAAAGCAAATCGAACTAATTGAAGCATAAGTTAGATCTGATGATTGAATGTAGAGATAATTAACATACATTCGTCAATAAAATCAGTCCCGTTAATGACACTTATAACTGCTTTATTTCAGTAACCATGTGTATGCGCATACCCTGTGGTATTATTGAAATCATCTTGATCAAGATAGGTTATTGAAAGATTCTTTTACTTTTTATTGCATGCATGGTACCACAAGCTCTGAATGATTTTTCCTTTTCCATGGACCTTAAATTTGAAGAATTTAATGCCAATTAAAATATAAGGACTACCAGAGTAGCAGAATAGCAGAGGAGAAACTTGTTAGAAAATTTATTAGATAATTTGTTGTGGACTACAGAATCTTGACAGCTGCGCTTAACCCACATCTACGTCTTTTTACTGAAAAACTCGATCACTATCCTTCCATTAATGTTATCTCTAATTGTGTGGCCTTCTTTTGTGGCAAGATTTAGAAGAGAGACACTTGAATCCTTATTATTAAGCTTGTTATCAAATGCCTCCATAATTTATTTTTTCTCCTTGAATCCACACAATCGACTTTGATCTATTCTGAAGAACTTGCATGAATGAAACTATGCAAGAGCTTGTCATCTTGCATAAATGGTTTTAGATGTTTTTCATCTCCGAAGAAGCTTAATTTCCTTTATCTTGCTTGTAATAGGGAATGCTGAAAGCTAGATGTAACCAAAGGGTACTTCTTTCATTTCAACTAGATGGTCTAAAATTCCAGTGCAGAGAAAATTAACTAAATTGAAATTAATCAAAAATATATTTTGAAAAAAGTTTAATAAAATAAGTGTAATCTATGCTGAGGTAACCTGAAACGAATGTAATTGAAGATCTTAACGAGCCGTAAAAGAATTCAAACTCAATTCGGTCTTGATTGATATTAGGAAAGCGCATCGCACGAACTGTATACAGCATCACAGAATAAAAAATAAAAAATAAAAAGATTGATTCTGAGGCGATCATCATCTTCGCTACAATCTTCCCAGTCTTGCTCGTTTTCTTCAATTAGCTTGTTGCGGCGTTTCTTCGATTTCTGTTATGTTAAATGTTCGGCCGCCGCGTCATCATTATAAAGAGATAACGCAACCCGCCTCATGAGGAAATAGTTTTTTTTTTAAAATATAATTGTGATTAATCCACACTCTCACGCTACATAATTGTGATATATAGTTTGCATTTTCACTTAGATTGCATCAATGGCTATGGATTGGATTTTCTTTTTCAATTACATAAACAAAACAAGGAAAAGAAATGCAGTATATAGTATTTCTTTATCTGAATTAGGTTTATATTGAACTTAATTGCTTACGTACAATTACATAAATAAGGAAAAAGAAAAAAAAATTCTAGGTGGTAAAATGTGGACAAGAAGTATTAAGGACATCACATAAGAGGAAAATATGACTCATGACTTTTAAATCACTCTAAAGGATGAAAGGGAAGCTGAAAAGGTGAAGACATAATGGGAAGATCCCAAAAACCAGTATCAGCCACCTTAAATCATATGAAAATAATAGAAAATGACTCCTATAGTATATTCAAGTCGCCACATGTACGTATGGGACCACAAAATAGTGACAACCTCACTAACAACATCAGTACACAATATTATATCACAATCTCGACCTAGATTGTCTCCAAAATATTTCGTAATAAGCCACCAAAATCATATTTAAGAAAAGGGGACCACTAACACAGCTACCTACATAATCTCCAGTGAAATTAAGTGCTCCTCAACCCTGTTAACTCATTTCAAATGGGCCAATTATAATTAAAGACACACTTCCAGTAGAGACTGTCCCCTAGAGGACAACTGTCCAACCCAAGCAAGCTTAAGAGCCTTAACAAGAAAGGCCAAATCACTCTTAAAACCCAACCTAAAATGGGAAACAACCAATGATAGTCCGCTACAAGTTCAATAGAGCACAAAAATGCCCTCAAGGGCACTCTGCTTTAAAAGGTCAGGTTGGTCTCACAGTAGAAGTAGGTTCATTCACTCACAAAAACACTCAATTTTTCTCTTACTTTAGGGTTTCTTGAAAATTTCTCACCTCCTTCAACATTCCACTGACTTTGTAGTCGAAGTATTGTCGCCGGCCACCAATGATAACGCTTCTAATGGTTGTTTCTTGTGGTCTCGAGTTCGTCTTTGCCACAACCTTCCCCAGCAAGACTGTTTTTGGACACTTTCATCTTTATCACCGCTAGAAACCACCTTCTGCAGAGAAGCTTTCATAATGATTAGGGCTAAATCAAAATCAGATTAAAACATAATTATAGATCTTTGTTGTGCTTTCTCATTTTAGAATTTGATAGAAAAACTAGCAGATTAACGGTCAACAGACAATTGACACACAATAAGTTATACCAATGGCATGTCATATGGATCCGAATTTGTTAATTAAAGCTGATTAATCTTCAAACATTACATAACTTGCCATAATGATGATCATAAGTGTTGCATATCTTTGCTAGGATTGCTTTTTTGAGATATGTCAAGACAATTTTCATTATTTTTCTCGTAGTCTTTCCTGAATAGTTCTCTTGCCAAAGCTGCACAGATTGCCATTTGTGACCATTGCTGGACTTTCAAATCGTTCAAGGTTTTGTTGCTGATTTTGCAAAATCTGACCTTGCTGTTGATCAAATTAGTCCTAGAATTAAAATTATGATAAAATGAAAAGAATTGAAATTATGATAAAACGAACAAAAAAAATCCTTAGGACATGAACAATTAAGTAAAGATTAAAATACCATATATTTTAGATCATTATACCAAAAACATTTCCAAGAGGGAAAGCGTAGCCATTTATGAACTGTAAATACCAACCACTCACGGCATACTTGTATGTTGTATCTTTTCAAACAGCATCTAGTTAAAAAAAAAATGGAGAAAACTTCTCAACTTAAATTGGCTTGCTTAGTTGTTCTGCTCTTAGCTACTTCTTCTCGTATATGTTTTAAAGGAAAACTAGTAAAATTGCCATTTTTCACCTGTCGGATAAAAGTGACTTTGAATAGTTTAATATTCATTTGTACTATAAGTTGAAGAAAAAGTTGAAAAAAAGGAACAAACAAATTTGCACGCATTCTATACTGAAAGTTTTAGTTAACTTAATTAGAAGTTTGCATAGGCATTAAAATGTTGGACTTCTGTTGCATGTGAATGAATGGATAAAAGTTAATGAATGTAAAATTTCTTGACTTTCATGCATGCACAATAAATGCCAAATCAAAGGTATGGTAATCAAAACGTCGGCAAGCTTGGTCCAAGACTCTTAATTTATCAAGCTAATTTAGTGGCAGCAAGACTTGATTATCCGGATTTTGGTCCGATTTTCTTTGACAATGAGAGAGCCTCAACATCTGTAAATTTAGAGTTCACTGAATTGCAAAGAGAAGAGACGCAGGTGAATAACCATAAAGTTAGAAAAAGAGAGAGCACTGAGTATGTGGAGAGATTTGGGTGCAATTCGAGTTTAGATGCGAGATAAAATATTCTGAGAGTGTGCTTGTAACAACTTTTTACATAGTGAAATTTTTATTTTGTTGTCTTTGGTAGTTGTAGTTTTTACTTCGTTCATGTAAATCTTGTGTTATATAATTAGTGTAATCTCCATTTTATTTTTCATTTATTATTTGCTTTCAATATTGGTAGTGGAGATTTTGGTGGGAACCGAAAATTCCCAACATCACCCTAAAGATGCCAAAACCAAAACTATTATAACATTTTAAAATCTACCACCTTTTTCATCTGAAGTTTCCAATTTATTAGTAAATTTATTGAAAAAGATGATTTTGCCATTGTAATTTAATTTAACATTATAAAACAAGGGTTTTTTTTTTTTATAACAGCGAGATAGGACAAATAATGTCAGATTTGGATTTATATTACCGGTGTTTATTGAGCTGCAAGCGTCCACTTTTGGTCAATAGAATCAGTTAGCCACGTCATCGACTCCTCACTGACTTTCCCACCTAATTATATATATATAAACAAAACTAGTGTATTTTTTAGTTATAAATACTCTTCCCGGAAAGTCTCTGTCCGTTACAAACACACCCTTAACTACAGATTTGAATCACACTTCAACAGTATCTCTATATGTACCATAACTTTTCCTGAGTTTCACAAAGAAATTTCTGCACAAAACTAGAAAAACATGCCTTAAAATATACCCAGCATTTAACAATTGATCCATAATTGAAAAGTTTCATTTCAGTTACTTCTTTAATCTTTTTCTCTTTTAAACTATTTGTTACTGCATTCAATCAACACGTCAATAAAACAGGTATTGAATGTCATTTTCGCACTATAGAGAATTTAATTTAATGTATTATTATCATATTTGTTCTGCTGTTTACTACATAAATAGTTAATATTAACTTATAAAAAAAAGTTCTTTGGGAGCACATGAAATTGTTTAATGATTTTGTCCCATTTTTTATTTCGCATTAATAAAAAGAAAAAAGTAATCAAATTGATGAAACAACAAAAATTATTTCTTAGTAGTTAAAAAAAATATTATAAGAGTTTTTAAAGAAAAAAATCACTTATTATCGTAAGGTTTCTACTACTGTCACTCTATTAATTAAACGATAAGCATTTTCATTAATGGTTTTTTTTCCCCTGAAACAATAACTAATGGGTTACGATAATGTTTCCTTGCAAGAATTATTTTAAATTTCAAAAGTCCTCTTAAAAAACAATCGGATATCTGTCTCCCGAACTCTTTTACTCAATCAAAAAGTGAAATGTTGAAATCAATCAAAAAAAGCAAAAGATTTAATGCAAATTTGGGGTTTAATTCTTTATTAAGATGTGTTGATATTCAACATAAGTTCATCAAATACATATTATTATTGCTTTTTAGAGTGATGACCAGGAGAGAATTGCTGTTCTGCAGTCTTTCCTCCATCACAAATACACCTTCCCTCCTTGTCGCAATACCCTCGACCAATTTCCCATAAACCTGCGCAATCATCGGCGGTTTGGCAAGCTTTGGATAAACCTAGTTAAATAAAAATTATTTGATTTCATCAGCTCTCGGGAAAGATGAGCTTTTCAATTGTTCAAAAAGAACAAAATATACATATGAACAAAGAAATTGATATTGTTTTTGCAATTGTTAGCGAGAAGCATTAACTTGAAATAAAATAAATTGAATAAAACAAAGAGATAATTAAGTTTAAATATATTACCAGAAGAAGCAATTAAGAGAAGAAAACCAAGCAAGTCAATTGAAGTTGAGAAGCTTTCTGCATTCTTTGAAGTTGGCGCAGTATGAATTAAGGAGATACAAATAGGCCAAGGTGGTATTTATAGTTTGAATAATGGCTATGCTTTCTCTCTTGGGAAGTTTTTGAAATACAGTACATATGTGGTATTTTAATTTTAATTCGTTTTACAGTATATGGTATGTTATCTGAATTAGGTTTATATTAAACTTGCTTGCTTAGTTACAATTACATACATAGGGAAAAGAAAATGAATTATATATATCTTTACTGTGCTTTCTCATATTAGAATTTGAGAGGAAACTGAGGTAGTAAAAAATGAGATATCTTTGCTGTGGTTTCTCATATTAGAATTATATCCTAATTCGTTAACTAAACATGGTTTAATTGTCAAAACATTACATATCTTGCCATAATGATGAATTGATGATCACAACTGTTGCATATCTTTGCTAGAGTTTCTTGTTTGAGATATGTTAAGGCAATTTTCATGATTTTTCTTGCAGTCTTTCCTGAATAGTTCTCTTGCCAAAGCTACACGCATTGCCATTTGTGTGCCAACAGATGACCCCATTACTGGACTTTCAAATTGTTCAAGGTTTTGTTTCTGAGTTTGCAAGTTCTGATCTTGTTGTTGATCCAATTAGTTATATAACTAAAAATTATGATAAAATGAAAAAGAAAATCACTTAGGATATGAACAACTGAGTAAAAATTAAAAGCATTTGCTTCTACATCTTAACTTTCCAAGACAGAAAGCACAGTCATTTGTGAACCGTAAATACCGACCACCCCCTGGCAAATTTCCTTAATAGTTTTCTTGCCAAATCTATATGCATTGCCAAATATCTGCCAATAGATTACCGATAAAGGACTTTCAAAATGTCAAGTTTTACTGCTTATCATTTGGCAAAATCTGGTCTTGTTGCTTATCAATTAGTCATAGAATTACATTATGTTCATTATTATCTGTAAAATGAAAAAGAAAAATCTTTATTCGAATACCAATGACGAGTTAGAGATTAACAACATACCATATATTTCTAGATAATTATAACCATAATTGAAACTATAAATAAAAGCCACCCCTTGGCATACTTATTGTATCTCTTTCGCACTGCACCAACTCGAAAGAATGGAGAAAACTTATCAACTTCAATTGGTTTCTCTGGTTGTTCTTCTCTTAATTGCTTCTTCTGGTAAATATTTATTTTAAACTTATGATCTCCTTTACTTATTTTATTTATTTATTATTATTATTATTATTATTGCAAGCGCTTCTTGCAAACCATTACAAAAACATTATTAATTTCTTTGTCTATATATTTTGTTCTTTCTAACAATTGAAATGCTCATCTTTAGTTCCGAGAAGTGAGAACTGATCATGAAATCGAATAATTTTTATTTAGGTATATCCAAAGCACAAATAGCAAGTTGCAAAGTCGACAGTGATTGTGACAAGATCTGTGGAAGTGGCAAAGGCTATTGCGAGGGGGGAATGTGTGAATGTCCTAGAGTAAAGTTTGCGGAACAAAAATTCTGTCCTGATCATCACTGCAAAAAGTGACAATAAGATGGACTTGACGAACATATATTGATCTTCAACATGTCTTAATAAAGATTTATTAAACCCAAATTCGTATTAAACCATTTGATTGTAGCATTTCAGTTTTTGATTTGAGTGTAAAGGTTTGGTGCTTTTGAAAAGGACTTTCAAAATTCAAAACAACTCCTACAAAGGAAACATTACATAATACATATAACCAACCCATTAAAAATCCTCCGTCCTGTTAAAGAAATTCATATTCCAACTCTTTGCACCTGTTTTTCATTTATAGCTTTTTCTTTCACACAATCCAATCTCTTTCCACCATATAATTCAACAGATTGACGCTTTAGGGCGCTGATAATATCCGGAAAAAAATAATTATACTATTAAAACAGAGAATTGTGGATAATCACCCAACATGGCAGAGTGAAAAACACGTCACATTACGAGAGTTTTCACCAAATATACAGTAATTTTAATGGATACCACCCAACTTTGGCTCCAACTCAACGCTTGCAATGAAATCAACTTTATCATGCTTCATTATCGCCAAGGGCAGAGCTCAACTGGCCAAATTAGAATATTTTAAAATTGATTATATGATTTTTTTTTTTAATTATATATGTTGTAACATGTGAAAGTTTTATTTTCATAGTGTAAAAGTTCTTTTCCTATTAAAAGAATATAATACAAATTTAAATAAAACAAATTCTAAAAACATCAATAAAAAGGTGGGCTCACTTATTTTTAACGAGGGAAAAAGAAAAGAATTTGTTAAAAGTAAATTAATAATTGTAAAAGTACAAATTGTTATCAAAATTAATATTCGTGGGATTACATAAATTAAATGATAATTTCTCTAAAGTTTAAAAATTGTGAGAGAATGTACAGTCTAGCTGTGGTCAAAATAAAGATTTTACATCTAAAACTCACGATATTATTATATTTTAGGGAAAAAGACATTCAACCCCCCAACGTTTAGGAAAAGAAACAAAAAAACTCCTCAACGTTTCAAAAAAGACTTATAACCCCCTTTCCGTTAATAAACACCGTTTGTTTTAACAGTAAATTTATTTTTAATTTTTAATTACTATTATACCCTTCTAATAAATATAAATTAATATATTGATTTGAGACATGTCACAATTAATAATTTTTTTTAAAACTAAAAACTGAGATACAATTACATTTTTGGCCAAATTATTTGCTATAAATTATACCTTTCTAATGATCAAACCTTTCATATGTGATTATTATTAATAAAATGAAATTTGATTAAACCCTTTTTCTTTGAGGAATCAAAACGATATTATTATTGTTAGAAAGGTATAATTTATAGTAAATAATTTTGGCAAAAAAATTATTGTATCTCAATTTTAAGCTTTAAAAAAATTATTAATTGTGATATATCTCAAATTAATATATTATTTTTTATTATAAGGGTATAATAGTAATTAAAAATTAAAAATAAATTTACTGTTAAAACAAACGGTGTTTGTTAACGGAAAAGGGGTTATAAGTCCTTTTTGAAACGTTGAGGGATTTTTTGTCCCTTTTCCTAAACGTTGGGGGGTTGAATGTCCTTTTCCCTATATTTTATTAAAAAGTTTATTGATTTTACAAAAGTCTGCAGGTGCCGTAGCATCCTCTAATCCAAATGGGACTCCGTCCCTAATTATTGCAAGATCAAAGGTTCTCAAGAAAAAAATTTCAACCTACAAGTTAATCCTTAAAACTAACTTCTGGACAAGTAACTAAAAGCTATATTGTGATTTTAATTCAAGTACCAACGTACCATGCATTCATGCAATAAGAAGCAAAAGAATCTTTCAATAACTTATCTTGATCTTATTGTCCTTTTTTTCTCTTTTTTTTTTCTTTGTGTGTGTGTGTGTGTTTGTAAGAATATTTTAGGCTCAATAAACTTAAATAAGTTCCTAATATGAACTCCAGATCACAAATTGGACTACAAACAAAAAAATGAGCCTCGACTCTTTGTCTTTATTCTTCTGTCTGTGATCTCCATTTTTCTGTTTGGTTAGAGTTTTTAATTTGATGTAAGAGATGATTTGAATTCGAATTTGCTTGTAATGGGACTCAAACTCAAGCACATTAAGCTAATTTTAAATCTTCAACCATTGAGCCGATCAGTTCATCTAAATATAAATTGAAATAGCTTTTTGAAACATCAATCATGCAAATTTATATATTATATTATACAATACCAATTAGATAAATTATAATATTTCCAATAATTTCTTTTAGAATTGCATTAAATAATTTATTAGAAATATATTTAAAAAGTTTAGTACCTTTGCATAACATAAAACCAACAATAATAAGAAAACTTAGCAAAACAATATTATACTAAATGATAATACAAATTCGATTTAAATTAGATAAATGCTCATTTAGTTCCAGTATTTTGAGCTAAGTGCCCTTTTAGTTCTTATATCTTGAAAAATACCTTAAGACACTCCTACTACAAAATATGTGATATTCTTACTCTCTTTTTTTTTTTTTTTTTACTTTTACAACAATAACCTTACAACAATATTCTTAGTGACATTAATGAAAAAAAATTTAATTTATCAAATTAAAAATAAAAATAAAAATAAAATTAAAATTAAAATTAAAATTAAAATTAAAATTAAAGTAAATTTTATTATTATTATTTAAAAATAAAAGTAAAATTAAAATTAAAATAGTTTTTTAATATTATCTTATTTATAGTGGTTAATTTGGTAACTTAAATTTTTTATAGATGATTATTAGCAAGGCAACAACGTATTAAACATCACTTTAAGTTGGCTTGTATGAATTTATTTATAAATAATTATTATAAAGATTGTTGCATGGATAGTAGTTCTCTTAGATTGATAATTATTGGTCATAACTTTTTTATGGATATATTAATTAATGCTCTCAAGATTGTCGCAAAGTCATTATTATTGTAACAGCAAAGGAAAAATAAAAATGTCAAATATTTAACTGTAAGAGTGCCTTAAGGTATTTTTTAAATTATACTAACAAAACAGGCACTTAACTCAAAATATAATTTTAAATTTTAAATTTAGTTAATCACATAAAATTAATTTATAATTTAAAATAATGCAACATTAATTAATAATAAAAATTCAATTAGATTAAAATAGAAAAATAGTTTTTAGATCTAATGTTGTTCACTTCAAATTTATTTATTTAAATAATGTGTAGTAATATAATTCAAATAAAATTTAGTTATAAAACTTGAACCACGCTTTGGCTCATCTAATATCGTGCTAAGTTTTAGGACTCACATGCCTAAAAATCTAAGCCTAGCTCTGCCAACATATGCATCATACCATGTTGTGTGCCTCGGCGAAGCATGCGGTCTGCCCCTTGTGCCGCTTGGCCTTTTCACCATCTATAATTTTGTGAGGATGTCATTTTAATAAATATTCAATAAATTAATTTTATTAAAATTTAAAAAAACTTTGAGAGCAACTTTTTCAGTTTGTAATTCGCACGCGGCCCGAGAGGTTGGGCAAAATTTTTGAAAAAAAGGTTGCATTTATAAGTATTAAAAAAACTGCTTCTCCATCCAAACAGAACTTCAACGAGTATCATAAGCAAATAACATCATTGCCAACTCTTTTCATCTCACTGTCACCATCATCGTCATCGTTACCGATGGTGAATAGCAACAATAAGAAAAATAAAAGCTCACACATAAAACTCGCTTAATGTTACAATCTAAATTTTAAAGCACTAACCTTAATTTCTTCATTTTTTTTCTTTCTTCTATTGATTGATTTCATCTTCAATGCTTGGTAACAATTGTTGTTTGATGTATGTGGGATGAGAAGTGAAAAAAAAGAGAGTTTTGTGGAGTAGAGTGTTTAATTGTTAGAGAGGGAGTTTTGTGTAGAGCGTTTACAAATCACTAGTTGTTTTGGATTTATTTAGATTATTCTTAGGGTAACTTGGTCTGATAAGCAATTTTGTTACATGCTTAGCTTGGATAATGGTTTTATGAAAGTGGCAAGATAAATAAATTTCCAAAATCTAACAATCATTCAAATTAATAGAGGACCTCAACCATTATAAAAAAGTCGAGCAACATTAGTAATGGGTATATAGCCGCCTTTGGTTGGACTCTATAATTACAGATTTGTTGAGCCAATCCGTATTGCAATTTTAAAAAATATTGCAAAACTTTTGATGACAATGTTACTCACATTTATATAAAAGGAAAAGAAAACAATCATAGATATTTGCTGTGCTTTCTTATTTTAGAATTTGAGAGAAAATCTTTGAACTGGTTTAATTGTCAGATATATATTATACGTCTTGCCACAATGATGATCTTGGTCTTTATCAAACAGTCCTAAGATTACAATTATGTTCATTATCTCTTTAATGAAAAATAAAATCCTTAGGAAATAAAATATAGGGGGAAAGCATAGCCATTTATGAAACATAGGCATTTATGAAACTACAAGTACCAACCACCCCATGGCATACTATTGTATCTCTTTCATAATGTATTATGAACCAACTTAAAAGAATGGAGAAAACTTCTCAACTTAAATTGTCTTGCTTGGTTGTTCTTCTCTTAACTACTTCTTCTGGTATAAATTTTAAACTTGTATCTCCTATTGATGCGAGATTCTGGTTACCCTCTTGACCACAACCAGGATCTCTCCTCAACTAACTCGACCACGATCAGGATCTCTCCTCGTAAGGCTTCTTCTCTAGAAGTTCCTGCGTACATAGAAACAAGTCAGAGCACGCTGGGTGTTTTCCCGGCGTAAACCCTCCGACGATCAAGTCAGGAATGTAGGCTTTGCCTTTCTGGAAAAAATGGCCACTAATCTTATGGCTCTTTTTCTTAGATCTATCGATCAAAAGTTCTCTTTATCTCAGTTTCAATGTCAAAAATTCTAACCTTTTTACCTTCGTTGGCTACCTTTTTATAGGCTTCTCCTGAGTTTAGACCTTCCCTCAATCCACGCCCATTACCTTCCCATCTCTCGGAAGTGGATGCTCCGTTTCTGTAATCGTGGGTGGTCGCGTGGTCTTCGTGCCTTGATTCTCGGGTTGGAGTGCACGTCTCGCCAACTGTCGTTGATTGGGTCTCCTCGCCTCAACCGTTAGCAGGAGACCGACCTTGCTGATGGCGTATTCGTGAACAGGAGCAGAATATTCCTGCTCTTGTTCTCCTACTACCAGACTTCTGCAAGATATACCTGTTCGTGGAACCCTGCTATTAGGTATCTGCTCATCACGGCTGGTCTCGTCGAAGTACATCCCCCAAACACCGGTCCCCCAGTTTTTGGTGTTGGGTAACGTAGTGAGCTGACAGTAGAAACTCAACGGTTCTGGCTCGCGTGGGGTAGGGAAAGGCTGTCAAGAGTCGTGTCGTATTTAATTGCGGATGAGGTGATGTGGCAGAAATCTATCCCTCCATTTGAATTTCAAACTGATGGTTACGAAACTCTTGAGATTTGTGTCGTTAAATGCTAGCAGCCCAAGGGTTTGTTCCTCATTAAGAAAACCCAAAAACCCCCAAAAGAGAAACTCATCATTTACTCTATCTTTGTCTCTCCGGTGAAGGATTTTCGACATAAAAAGCTTCAATCCCTGTCTCTCTCCGACTGAACCACAACTTCAGGTATTATTTCTATCTCCTCAGTCTTGAATAGTTGTAGACAATTTCTTTTCTCTCTGTTTTGTTTGGGTAGTGGTTGGTGATACTGCTCTGGTTATAGTTTAGGGAATGTCAAAAGGCAAAGAAAAAGTTATTGAGATTGATGACGTTGAGTTAGGCTTCTTGCCTAGTCTGCTCACCGGTCCTGCCTTTGACCCCGAGATCCCCTTAGAACCCATTAGATCTAGTGTTGGAACTAGTCCTAGGAGGATGTCCCACAAATAACTTCCTCAACCGGTAATAGCGACGACGAGGGTTCTTCTGGTTCGGAAGACACCTTGAGTGAAGACCAGGAGGATGATTCTGGTGAAATGTCCCCATCAGGAACACCGCGACCAGATAGGAAGAGCACAGTAGGGGGTAGAGCTCTATCACAACATTATACTATTGATTTTATAACGTGCATGACCACAATAGATGAGCTTGTTAATCTCCGGGCTAGATACGGCATTTCTGATGATATTCCCTTATGATCCCAAGAAAAAAAGGATACTCCTAGCCGACCTCTTAGGGGTTATGTTACTCTATTTCTAGATAGCTTTAAACTTGGGTTGAGGGCCCCCTACAGCCCTACTTTGTTCGAATACTTAATGGGTTGAATTTAGCTCCTGGTCAACTGAACCCCAATGGGTGGCGAGTACTTTCTGGTCTGTTCATATTACGGGACAGATGCTACCAAAGCGAGCCAACAGTTGACGAGGTGAAGCATCTGTACCAGCTAAAGAGCAGCCCCAAAGACGCCGGCTGGTATTACTTCCAATCTAGTACCAATAGCAGGAAACCCATAACTGATCTTCCAACTAGTAGTGGTGGGACTTGGAAGAAAAATTTTTTTTTTTGCTGGGGGTTCCTGGGGTCAAGTTGCACAGATTGACGGGAAAGATTACCGCGTCCCACCTCGTTTCATGGTCCCAGGTTGCCTGCTCGCTTCAGATGTCTTGTCTCTATAGTCATTCTCTTTTTTGCTGATTTGTCTCTAATCCATATCTGCTCGAATTTCAGGTTCTTGGGGTGTGCACTACTCACTTAAACTTGAGCCACTCAAGCGGGTCGAGGTTGTATTGGTCAATTCATGTTCGCACTGAGAGTTGCTAACTACTTACAACTTGCTCGAATCTCAATTGGTGTCCACTAACTCTGGGATGGAGGACGCTGTAATCGGGGCTCTAAATCGGAAACGTTCTCGACCTCATACTGCTAAGCAGGACCAGAATAAGGATGTTCCCACCGCGAAGCGGGTGAGCATCGCGGAGCAAGTCCCTCCCTTGAGGACTCTACCACCTCCTCCTGCCAAAGCTAGAGAAACTAGTGGTGCAGCCGCTGACCCCGTCTCCTCTTCTCCACCAGTTGAGCCGAAGTCTCGCTCATCTGACAGCCGAGCAGAGCACCTGATCCCTTATATCAATGAATTTTCGAAGCTTGTGAGCAATAAGGACTTTAAGGATTTTGATGGCAGCACTCTGGGTGAGCTGGTGGGGGCTATGCAGTATAGTGCCTTTCACCTCGGCTGCATGGCCACCTACTACAAGGCGAAGGTTGGCCATTATGATCGAAAGATGAAAGAGGACATTCACTCGGCCAAGACTAAAGCTGATGCGGCCAAGAAGAGAGCAGGAGACCTGAATCTCGAGAATTTGAAATTGATAGAGCGAGAATCTCTCGCTCAAGCTAAGGCCATCACCCTTGAGGAAGAGCTGACTAAAGTCAAGAAGGATCTGTAAAGGCAGAAGGCTATGTACGAGGTTCAGCTTGAATCTTTCTAGGATTCCCATCAGGTTCAGGTCGAGAACCTGGAGAAAGAAGCTGACAACCAATATGACCAGGGGCTTCGGCACTCTTATCGTTGCATCATGGCCGTCCTCGAGAAGCAGCATCCTGATCTGAAGATGGGCGAGCTTGATGCTGTTGTTGCTCAGTATATGGATGAGGAGGCCGCCAAAGAGGATATCGTGGAAGTGGAGCCAAACGCCACCGAGGAGGGGGCCTCTCCTCCTCGTCTAGTCCCTACTGATGTTACTGAGGTGAGTACCCCCCCTGGGGCCACTGGTGAAGCCCCCCTGCTCCTGAGGTGGAGTAGCCAGTAGAGGGAGCCCAGTTTATTGACCCGTCGTCCTCTTAAACTTGTCTTGTGTTGTAATTGCTTTTTGAACATTGTATGTAGCAGCTTTGCAAACTATTAGAAGCTTAATAAGATTGTTCTTACTTGCCTTCTCGTATTGTAGTATTGATTTATTTATTTATTTGGCTTCTGGTCTCGTCACAGAGCAGGCTTCGAGACTTAGCCTTTGCGTGCCTTAGAAACTTTTTAATGCTTGGGAGTCTAGTCACCTTCGCTTGGTCGAGCAGATCCTAGCACGCTTGGCTTCTAGTCTCGCCACAGAGCAGGCTTCGAGATTTAGTGAGCCTTTGCGCGCCTTAGAAACTTTTTAATACTTGGGAGTCTGCTCGCCTTCGCTTGGTCGGGCAGATCCTGGCACGCTTGGCTTCTGGTCTCGCCATAACACAGGCTTTGAGACTTAGTGAGCCTTTGCATGCCTTAGAAACTTTTTAAAACTTGGGAGTCTGCTCGCCTTCGCTTAGTCGAGTAGATCCTGGCACGCTTGGCTTCTGGTCTCGCCATAACACAGACTTTGAGACTTAGTGAGCCTTTGCATGCCTTAGAAATTTTGTAACATTACAGCTGACTGAAATTCTTCATCGATTCATTGATTGCTGAATTTGGCTTACACGAGATTGCTTTGACATAAAATAAATAACAAAGAGCGCGAACAGAAATAACTTTAAAATATGAACAAGTCTTACTGGAAATATTTCCTGAGGTGTGCTGCGTTCCATGGGCGTTTTACCTCGTGGCCATCTGTGCGAACCAGCTTATAAGCTCCGGGTCCAACTATCTACTTGAACCTATATGGCCCCTCCCAATTTGGTCAAAGTACTCCTTGAGTCGAGTCTTTTGTGTTCTGATTCACTCTCCTTAACACCCAATCTCCGACCTTGAACTGCCGTACATGCACCTTTTAGTTGTAATACCGAGCAACCTTCTGCTGGTAGATGGCTGATCGCTTCGATGCTTACTCCTTCTTCTCAATTAGCAAATCCAGATTCAAGCACATCTGGTCGTTGTTCTCTTTCTCATCAAAATGATATGTCCGGTGTGTGGTCGTCCTTATCTCGGCTGGTACAACCGCTTCGTGTTCGAAGGCCAAGGCGAACGGAGTTTCACCGGTTGTTGTTTTGTGGGTTGTCCTGTATGCCCATAATACACCTGATAGCTCATCAACACATGCACCCTTTTTTGCTCCAAGTCTGGTTTTCAAAAGTCTCTTTATTGTCTTGTTGGCTGCTTCTACTTGTCTGTTAGACTGAGGGTGAGCAGACGAGCAATACTTCAATTTTATCTCGAGGTTCTGGCAGAAGTCTCTGAAGTTCTGGTTATCAAACTGCCTGCCATTATCTGTTATCAACGCATAAGGGATCCCGTATCGACAGACCAGGTTTCTCCATACGAAGTCGGTTTTCTTTTTCTCTGTGATCCTACTGAGGGTTTTTACCTCTATCCACTTCGTGAAATAGTCTATTGCTACTATTGCATGTGTTGCTGCTCCTCGTCCCTTGTGCAATGGCCCTCCCCATTGAGCAAATGGCCATGGGGAGGCCACAGAAGTGAGCTTATCTGGTGGTTGAGTAGAGAAATTTGTAAAACTCTGGCAACTTACGCAGCTCCTGGTCTTCTCCTGTGCATTCTGGTGCATTGTCGGCTAGAAATATCCCTGCCTTAGAACCTTGTAGGCAAGGGATCTCGCACCAGAATAGTTCCCACAAACTCCTTCATGTACTTCCCTCAGCACGTAATTAGCGTCGTCCTCGTCTAAATACCGAAGGAACGGTAGGGTATATCATCTATGATATAATACCCCATCAATCATTATGTACCTCGACGCTTGGGCTTTGGTCTTCCGAGCTTGTAACTTGTGTGGTGCAAGTACTCCATCCCAGATGTACGAGATTATCGGGTCCATCCACGAGCATTTATGTTCTATCTGCAGCGCCTCTAGATTATGCTCGATGCTAGGGCTGGATTTCACCTCCAAAGAGACTGACTTAGACAATTTTGGATATACTACCGCTACCATCCTGGACAGAATGTCTGCTCGACTATTCTCCTCCCTTGGGACTTGTATCACCTCGACTACTTCAAACTTCTCAATCATCTACTTTACTTTCTTCAAGTATTGTTCCATTTTCCCATCTCTCGGCTGAAATCTTTCGCTAACATGATTTGTAACTAGTTGGGAATCAGTTCGGATCTTCACCATATCTACTTTCACTGCCTTAGCCAATTCCAAACCTGCTATCAAGGCTTCATATTCTGTCTGGTTATTTATGGCTGTGAACTCCAACTTTACAGCATAAGAGATCTCCTCCGCTTCTGGGCCTTCTAAGACAATCCCTGCTCCTCACCCCTGCTCCCCTAAAGATCCATCCACTGACATCTGCCTTACCCGGTCTTCATTGCTGACTGTTGCAGCGTCCAGTTGGTTAAAACTTATTCGGGTTCTGCGAATTCTGCCACGAACTCAGCCACTGCCTGGGCCTTTATTGCTGTTCGGGGTTTGTAATCTATGCCGAACTCGCTTAGCTCTATAGCCCACTTCACGAGCCGACCAGAAGCATCTGGCTTGTGTAGAGTTTGGCGCAATGGCTGGTTTGTTATTACCGAGACGGGGAATGCTTGAAAGTACGGCCTTAGCTTCCAAGCAGCAACCACAAGGGCGAGTGCCCATTTCTCCAACAGTGGGTATCTGGTCTCAGAGTCGAACAGGGCCTTGCTGGTGTAGTATATCGGATATTGAACTCCTTCTTCCTCTCTCACTATAACAGAACTTATGGCATGACCTGATACCATCAAATATAAGAACAACATGTCCCCATCCCGCGGTGTGGACGATAGAGGTGCTTGCTGCAAGTATTGCTTCAAGTTCTGGAAGGCTTCTTCGCATTCTGGGGTCTATTCTGTTCTTTTTCCTCTCTTTATCACTTGAAAGAATGGATGGCACTTGTCTGTAGCCTTGGAAATGAATCAACTTAATGCCGTCAACCTCCCCGTAAGGCTCTGCGTCTCCTTCAGGTTACGAGGAGACCTCATCTGCACGATCGGCTGGATCTTCTCGGGATTCGCCTCAATCCCCCTATGACTCACCATGAACCCGAGGAATTTGCCCGACTCGACCCCAAAAGCACACTTCTCCGGATTGAACTTCATCTTATATTTCCTCAAAAGTCCAAATATCTCCTTGAGGTGCTCGACATGTTCCTTCGGGATTTTTGACTTGGTTATCATGTCATCAACATACACCTCCATTGTTCTCCCGATCAGTGGCTTAAAGATTTTGTTCACCAGCCTCTGGTACGTGGCCTCCGCATTTTTAAGACTGAACGGCATTACCCTATAACAGAACAAACCATGGTTAGTGATAAATGTCGTGCTCTCCTCATCCTGCTCGAACATGGGGATTTGGCTGTATCTCGAAAATGCGTCCATGAAGCTGAGCACGCCAGGTCCAGTTGTTGAGTTTACAAGCTGGTTGATCTTTGGTAAGGGAAAGCTGTTTTTCGGGCACGCCTTATTGAGATCTCTGAAGTCTACACACATCCTCCATTTTCCATTAGCCTTTTTCACTAACACCTCGTTTGATATCCATTCAGGGTAGTTAACTTCCCGAATGAATTCGGCCTTCAAGAGCTTCTCCACCTCGCCATTTATAGCCTCATACCTCTCATGGTTGAAGCACCTCTTTTTCTATCTAACTGCCTGAGCACTGTTCTTTATTGCCAGCTTATGACATGTGACCTCAGGGTCGATTCCTGGCATGTCTTCATGCGTCCAAGCGAACACATCTGCATGAGCTCGTAGACTCTGTACCAACTCTTGCTTCTGCTCTTCTTTTAGCCTCGACCCAATTCGGATTGTTTTTCCCGGATCATCTTGTCCCACGCTTACTGTCTCCAGCTCCTCTACAGGTTCCTGTCTGTCCTTCTTGGCTCCCACTCGAGTATCAAGGGATGTGATCTGCATTGCTTCCTTTGCTGCAGTGGAATAACAACTTCGGGCGATTATCTGGTCTCCTCGTACCACTCCAACTAACCCATTCACCCGGTACTTAAAAGCTAGATAATGGTTGGAAAGCATTGTTTTGCTCATCCTCAGAAATGGACGACCTAGAATCATCTGGTAAGGACCCTCTTCATCGATCACCATAAAATCCAGTTGTTGAGTATTAGAAAATGCATATTTATAAAGGAGAAAACCGTCATTTTACATTTTAAGTCTTACTAACAACCCTTACTTTTATATATTTAACCTTCTTGTGATTTAATTACATGTGTTTTATTTTAATTAAGTATTTTATGTATTTTAGGGGCATTATAGTCATTTCACAATAAAGGAGAGATCAGACGGCAAAACAGACATCACTTTTGAACTCAGGACGGTCGAAAACCTTAGGAGGAGCATAAAAGGAAAAATGGCACTATTCACATGTACGGTACTATTCACGTGTACGGTACTGTATACGTTACTGTTCACGACACTGTTCACATAGACGGATCGATGACGTGGCATTGACCGATGATGTGGCATTGACTGATGAGGTGTCACGATCCTGTTGGGCTAAAATTCTTATGTACTGTTGATGGTGACGTGGCAGCATATCAGTGGACGAAAAATCTCGTGTACGGTGCATGCATCACACAGGATTATTTTCAACCAAACCGCGTTACTGTTCATCCGGGTCAAACCGCGTTACTGTTCAAAGTCGGGTCAAACCGTGTTACTGTTCATCCGCGTGGTCAAACGTGGACTGTTGACTGATGACGTGGCGCAATCCTGAGCGTCCAAACTGTTTTTAATCCGATGGCCATGATTTACTCCATGTATCTATAAAAAGGGGGCCTCCCCCCCTAATTTGATATCTCTGAATCCATTTTTGGGATCCATTTTCTGTAATTCCCTCTCCATCTTGTATTTTCTTCGTATTTTAATAAATTTCCATTTTGCCCCTAGTTCAATTATGAGTAGCTAATTTCCGTTCGAGCTTGGGTTGAAGGTGAAGTCTCAACATGTGTCATGGGCTTAATTTGGTAAATTTATTTTCTCTTCCCCTCTAGTTTTTGTGGATGTTTTGACTTCTCGTCGACAAATAATAATATTCTTGTCTAGTACCGCCTTGGTTTCACCGGCCCCCTAGTACAAGGTTATTATTATTTGGCACGATAAGCCCTTAGCACCATATTGATTAGAGCGTGGTTCATGAGGTGTGGATTCCCCCCTCATGATTTAATTGGCATTAATCCGGATTATTTAGCCCATGATGCATGTTGATACGGATCCAGATACCCAAGTACGTCATTTCAATAGAATTATCTTCAATTTATTCTCGCCATTGCAATTCCAATTTTAGAATTTATTCTCGCCATTTTAATTTAAGTTTTAGCATATACCAAATCATTTCCACCATAAATCCAACAACCCATTTACAAAATTAATTCTATACACAATTAAAATCCACCTCCTCGTGGGATCGACACTCGTCACCATAGATCTATACTACAATAGATTCGTGCGCTTGCGAGTACATTAAAATTTGCACAACAAGTTTTTGGCGCCGTTGCCGGGGAGGTAAGTAATTTTAATTCATAGAATTAATTTTTGTGAATAATTTCTTTTATTTGTTTTCTTGTATTTTTTTATTATTAAAAAAAAAGAAAAAAAAAGTGAATCTACATTTAAAGGTTAGTATTTCTTTTCTTTTTCTCTTCTTTAAAATTCTGTAATTTAATTTTCCATTTATTTTTCTTTGTAATTTTTTTTTGTTTATCTTATTAATTTAATTTTTAGTTAATTTCTTTCACGTATTTATTTTTGTGTATTTTTATAGAAAGGTTGTAATAGCGCAATAAGGTTAGTATCGTAATTTCTCACTCTTCTTTATTTTTATTTGTTTTGTTCCCATCTTTATTTTTTGTTTTGTTTGCATCTTTATTTTTATTTTATTTATTTTGCATGCATGGTCGTAGGTCATTATTACCTAATCTTGAACCTATAGACCTTGAATTAGAAAAAACACTTCGCACACACAAACACGTTAAAAATAAAATGGATTTACAAGCACCACAGGAGAGGCCATTTAAGGACTATTTTAGTCCCTTAGCTAATTTGAGCACGTCATGCATAAGATACCCAAATGTAGCTGCTAGGAGTTTTGAATTAAAACCTAGTGTGTTAAATTGTCTCCCTACATTTTATGGCCTAGAAAATGAGGATCCATATAATCATTTGAATGATTTTCATGCCATTTGTCAAACATTCAAATATGAGAATTTTTCAGATGATGATGTTAAACTTAGACTATTCCCATTTTCTTTAAAAGATAGAGCTCGTTCATGGTTAAATACTTTACCTGCTAATAGCATTTCATCATGGGAACAAATGGTAACGAAATTTTTGAATAAATATTTCCCAGTGCATAAAACCAACGCTATTCGCAGGGAAATCTCGGAGTTTACCCAGAGAGAGGACGAGCAATTTTTCGAAACATGGGAGCGATTCAATGGGCTACTCTTGAAGTGTCCACATCATGGGTACGAGAAATGGCATCAATGCCAATACTTTTTGGAGGGATTACTACCAAATGTGCAAGAATGGCTAATGGCAACAAGTGGAGGAGAGCTAATGTCAAAAAGTGCGTCAGAAATTTGGGAATTCTTCCAGCGACAAGCGGACAATTCCCAACAACGGAGTCGATCACTCAGGAATACTAGAAGGATTAAAGGAGTGAATGAGGTTCACATTGGCGAGTCAACTTCGGGAATCAAAGAAGTCAAGGAGATGGTTGAAGGTCTTGCTCGACAAATAGCATCATTATCGACTGCTAAATCAACAGAACCACATGACCATGACTCATACTCAGATCAAGCCAATGCCATAGGTGTAATGAGAAAGCCATCAAATTACAACCCATACTCCAACACATATAACCCTGGATGGAGAGATCACCCTAATTTTTCATGGTCTCAAGGATTCCAACAGAATGGACCAGCAGCTCCAGCTCCACCAATGCAACAAATTTCTCAAACTCCTCAAGCCTCTCAGCCACCATTTAGACCATACAATCAGAACCAGAATTACTCTCAGCCCAGACCATGGGAGGATTCATTCCAGAATCTTAAGAATCTTACTCACTCCACGATTGAGCAACAGAACCGCACCATTGATGGACTACGAAATGAGTTGAGAGCAGGCTTCAACTCACAAGCTCAATCAGTTTCAAGCCTCGAGAAGATGGTGGGACAACTTGCTTCTTCAGTTCAGACCTTGGCAATGACCGTTGAGAAAGGTAAGTTTCCAAGTCAACCAGTGCCTAACCCTAAAGGAGTGCATGAAGCAAGTACCAGTTCACCACAGCAGCATGGAGAAGTCAAAGCAGTAATGACCTTGCGAAAAGGAAAAGAAGTCGACAACAAAGTGGAGATGCCGGTGACAAAAGAAAATCAAATTGTACCTGTGAATGTTGAGGAATCATCACCGGAGGAGAAAGAAGAAACCAACCCATGAGAATACGTTCCGAAAGCTCCATTTCCTCAGAGGTTAGCGAAAGGCAAGAAGGGAAAATCCACAGGTGAGATTCTCGAAATCTTCAAACAGGTAAGTGTTAACATCCCTTTGCTTGATGCTATTAAACAAGTTCCATCCTATGCCAAGTTTCTTAAAGACCTTTGTACTAAAAAGAGAAATATGCATGTTCAAAAGAAGGCGTTTTTAACAGAAAACGTTAGTTCTATACTCCAACATAAAATTCCTTTAAAATGCAAAGACCCAGGCTCCCCCACTATCTCATGTAGTATAGGGAACCACACAATTGAGAATGCTTTGTTGGATTTAGGAGCTAGTGTAAATCTTTTGCCTTACTCTGTATTCGTGAAACTTGGACTGGGAGAATTACACCCAACTCCAGTGGTGTTACAGCTTGCAGATCGGTCCACGAAAATACCTCGTGGTATTGTGGAGGACGTGCTTATCCAGGTAGACAAATTTTATTTTCCTGTTGACTTCATTGTAATTGACACTCAACCAATACAGGATTCAAGGAAGCACATCCCCATTATTCTAGGCCGACCTTTCTTGGCAACTGCGGATGCTCACATTCAATGCAGGACTGGAAATATGCAGTTGTCTTTCGGCAACATGACTATGGAGCTGAACATCTTCAACATTGCCAAACAACCTCACAGTGCAGATGATGGAATTGTTGATGTGGATTTAATTGAAGCATTAGTTGATGATACTTTTGTTTCAAACCTTAGTGATGATCCTTTACAAACATGTTTAACTCACTTTGGTTTTGATTTTGATATTGACAGATCGGTTGATGAGGTCAACGCCCTGCTTGACTCAGCACCATCTATGGACACTAATAAATGGAAGTCAAGAGTTGAGCAACTAGCACCATCAGAGAAGCAACTCATTCCATCATCAGAATCACCACCGAAACTCGAGCTCAAACCATTGCCCAACACTTTGGAATATGCATTTTTGGGAAAAGAAAGTACTCTGCCAGTAATCATCTCATCATCCCTCAATGATGAACAAAAAGGTAAGTTGTTGGATGTTTTAAAAGAGCACAAAGGAGCATTAGGATGGACCATAGCAGACATTAAAGGTATAAACCCAGTAGATTGCATGCATTACATTCACCTTGATGAAAATGCTAAAACTACTAGGGAGATGCAACGTCGGTTAAATCCTAACATGAAAGAAGTTGTTAGAACTGAAGTCCTTAAGCTATTAGATGCAGGTATCATTTACCCAATTTCTGATAGTTCATGGGTCAGTCCTGTACAAGTTGTCCCTAAAAAGTCAGGAGTCACAGTAGTTACCAATGCTGATAATGAATTGATACCCACTAGAGTGACTACAGGATGGCGTGTATGCATTGATTATAGAAAATTGAATTCTGTCACACGTAAAGACCATTTTCCTTTACCATTTATTGATCAAATGCTTGATAGATTAGCAGGCCATGAATTTTACTGCTTTCTAGATGGTTACTCAGGATATAATCAGATTCCCATAGCACCAAAAGATCAAGAGAAAACTACTTTCACTTGCCCTTTTGGCACATTTGCATATAGGAGAATGCCATTCGGATTATGTAATGCACCTGCTACATTTCAACGATGCATGTTGAGCATTTTTTCTGATATGGTTGAACGATTCCTTGAAGTCTTTATGGATGATTTTTCTGTCTTTGGTGACTCATTTGATCAATGTTTACATCATCTAACACTAGTTCTGCAGAGATGTATCGAGAAGAACTTGATCTTAAATTGGGAGAAATGTCATTTTATGGTAAAACAAGGTATTGTTCTCGGTCACATCATTTCGAGCAAAGGTATTGAGGTTGACAAAGCCAAGGTGGATCTCATTTCTAATCTTCCTCCACCTAAAACAATCAGAGAAGTAAGATCTTTCCTTGGGCATGCTGGTTTTTATAGACGTTTCATTAAAGATTTTAGCAAAGTTTCTAGACCCTTATGCAATTTACTTGCTAAGGATGCACCTTTTGTCTTTAATGATTCATGTCTTGTGGCATTTGAAAAATTAAAGCATTTGTTGACATCATCACCCATCATTCAGGCCCCAAACTGGAGCTTACCATTTGAGCTAATGTGTGATGCATCTGATTATGCAATAGGAGCAGTATTAGGACAAAGAGTTGATCGAATTCCCCATGTTATTTACTATGCTAGTATGACATTAAATGATGCACAGTTGAACTATTCAACTACTGAAAAAGAAATGCTAGCAGTAGTGTTTGCATTAGAAAAATTTCGATCTTATCTCATTGGTTGTAAAATAATTATATTCACAGATCATGCTGCTCTTAAATATCTTCTCACAAAGAAAGATGCAAAAGCCAGACTAATTCGTTGGGTGTTACTTTTGCAGGAGTTTGACTTGGAATTCAAAGATAAGAAAGGGACAGAAAATGTTGTGGCGGACCACCTCTCTCGTCTCCATTTTGACACAATTACAGAATCATTACCATTGAATGAGTCATTTCCAGATGAACAATTAATGAATGTGGAAGTATTACCTTGGTATGCTGATATAGTTAATTATCTTGTTACAGGTAAACTTCCAGAGCATTGGACCAAGCAAGACAAGGCTAAATTCTTTGCAGAGATAAAGAATTTCTTTTGGGATGACCCGTATTTGTTCAAGTATTGTGCAGACCAAATTGTTAGACGATGTGTCCAAGAAAGTGAAATTCAAAATATCCTTTCATTCTGCCATGAACAAGCTTGTGGAGGCCATTTCAGTGCTAAGAAAACCGCGACTAAAGTTTTACAATGTGGTTTTTATTGGCCAACTATATTTCGAGATGCTTACACTTTCTGTTCTTCATGTGATAGGTGTCAACGAATGGGAAGCATTACACGAAGAAACATGATGCCACTAAATCCAATTTTAGTGGTTGAGATTTTTGACGTATGGGGTATCGACTTCATGGGACCCTTTCCCCCTTCTTTTGGCCATCAATACATATTGGTTGGTGTTGACTACGTCTCGAAATGGGTAGAAGCAATTCCATGTAGGACCAATGATCACAAAGTGGTGATAGGATTTTTGAAAAGCAACATTGTTTCACGCTTTGGATTCCCTCGAGCGATAATCAGTGATGGTGGTGCCCACTTTTGTAACAAAGCATTCAAGGCTCTTTTGACAAAGTATTCAATCACACACAAAGTGGCGACCCCGTATCATCCGCAAACCAGTGGCCAAGTTGAGATCTCCAATCGAGAAATAAAGCACATATTAGAAAAAACGGTGAGGCCAGACAGAAAAGATTGGTCATTAAGACTTGATGATGCATTATGGGCATATAGAACGGCTTTCAAGACCCCAATTGGGATGTCACCCTACAGGCTAGTGTATGGAAAAGCTTGCCACCTACCTGTGGAACTCGAGCATCGTGCATATTGGGCCATCAAGAAATTCAATTTTGACATGCAGCAAGCCAGCTCAGAAAGAAGATTACAGCTGGCAGAACTTGAAGAAATTCGCAATGACGCGTACGAAAATGCCAAGATTTACAAGCAACGAATGAAAGTCTTCCATGATAAGCAAATTATGAGAAAATCGTTCACTCCAGGTCAGAGAGTGCTTTTATTCAATTCTCGCTTGCACCTATTCCCAGGTAAGTTACGCTCTCGTTGGTCTGGCCCATTTATTGTTCATACTGTTTTTCCACATGGGGCAATTGAAATTAAAGACCCAAAGAATGGTGTCACGTTTAAAGTTAATGGTCAAAGATTAAAGCCATATCTAGAGTACCAACCACATGAAGAAGACACCGAAATAAATTTGAGTGACCCACCAAATTTGAATTGATTTTTTTTTTCTTTTCGTTGATTTGATTTTTCTTTCTTTCTTTTTATTATTATTCTTTTGCTAATTGAAATTGTTTTTGCATAAGTGTGTTTATTTTACCATTAAGTTTTCTCTTATCATTTTTAATCATGAGTCTCATACTTAGACCGTTCCTCCTGAACATTCTTAAACCACTTCAACGTGTCAAAACTCATCTCAAAAGACAGATTCAATTTTGTAAAACACATCGCATTTGGGCTCTACAACCACCAGAGTTAGTAGCCTATGTTGAGGGTTTAGAACACCAACTCAGAGACATTGAGAGAAGTGTTTACGACATCCAGTTGGAGCTTGAGGTAAATTCAATAAGAGGACGATTTTAATTTTCTTTGTGTGTTTTAATTTTTTTTTTCTATTGGTGTGCTTTAGTTTGTTACCCCGGTGAAGTGGCGGATAACGGTACTCCGTGACAATCAAGTCGGTTACTTCAGTTTCCCATAATAACTGATATTCTGAGGCGAAGGTATGGACAAAAACGAGATTCTAGCGAAACTTCACAAGCGATTCCCTTCACTTCCTCAGAATGCCCTCCTTACGATCTATAAAGCTCGGTCCGAACGCATGCGATTACTCATGAGGAATAACATACCTGCTGACATTCGTTGGTTAATCGAGGCTAAAGTACGATCGGCAGGTGAGTTACCTCCAAAATTTATTGCATACATGCCTGGTTGTGGTAAAGGAAATTATGCAAGAAAACGACGAGCTCGAAGAATTTCTGTTGCTTGTCATAAGTGTGCCAGAATGAGTTGCAATAAAAACCCATGTTCTTTAGGAATGGTGTCTGATAACAGGGAAGATAAGATTCAATTCATTAGGGATGGCTTGAATAAGGAGTCATTGGATGATATCCTTTTGTCTCTTGAAACGCATCCCAGTGGATATGTGCAAGGAGCGATTCTCCAGTTATGGCCATTATTCCAGAAAGAGCATGCACGATATAGTCTCGGGAATCTGACTATAAACGACCCTGTTTGCCAGTTTATAAGAAAACTGGATAGGAAGCCTATCCTCGACCCATAGAGGGCGTTCAAGCCGTTTCTGGACGTAAAACCAGAGGAAGATGTGAGCCACAGTCGCAACTACCTGTAAATATCCTTTTACTTTACTGTTATTTTATTTCACTATTGTTTTATTGTGTGCATTATTGTCTTTAAAAATTTTATTACTGTTTGCTTTTTCCTTATTACTGTTTTCTTTTTCCCTTTTACTGTTTCCTTTTTGACTAGCGAGCCACGTGCTTTACGCGTTATTTGACACTGACATGTTACCTCATACATAACTGTGATCCACTGTCACCAAGATTCTTAAATGTGATTTCCTTTTTGTCAAGCACTCACAAATTGTTTTCGAGAAGTATCACAATGGCAGCTACTCCCAATAGACAATTCAAGAACATTTGTGTGCTTTCTGGATTTACCTATGGCAAACATAAAGAGTTCGTTGAGGCAGCTATAGATCTTGGTCGAAGCATAGCAGCGAGAAAATTACATTTGGTGTATGGAGGAGGTAACCGAGGGTTATCAAAAATGGTCTCAGAAGCAGCTTTTATCAGAGGAAGTCAAGTGTTAGGCATCATCCCAAGAGTCCTAAAACCATTGGGCAGTTCTGCTGACTCATCAACTGGAGAAGAGTTAGTCGTCTCAGGTATGCAAGAAAGAATAACTGAAATGCTTAATCATGCTGATGCTTTTATTTTCCTTCCAGGAGATCTTGCAACACTAGAGGCACTTATGACACTAGCATCTTGGGCCCATCTGCACATCCACCAAAAACCCATCGGTTTGTTAAATGTCAATAACTTTTATGATGGCTTTATCGCATTTCTTAACCATGCAATAAAAAACTATTTCATTCCCGCTAATGTGAAAAAACTTTTTATTTGTGCTCACACTGCTAATGAGCTACTTGATCTGTTACAAGCTTATAGACCGGAGCCAGACCCCTGGACCTTCGTGTTGGAGCGTCCAAATAATGATGGTAACAGTAGCAGCAGTAAGAAGTACAAATTAGATTTAACTCTCCGCCTATAAATATTTTCTTCTGTGTTGCACCACCCAGGTGATGTCTTCTAAACTCTACTTCTTTCCTTTCAAACATTGAGGACAATGTTTCGTTCTGGTTGGGGGGAGGGAATAGTCGACAATTGTAGAATTTTGGTTAAGTTTTTACTAATTTTTGTTGTAGAAACTAACTGTTGCTAACTTTTTGTGTTGAAGATGGCTGAATATGGAGTGTAGTGACTCTAGAAACGCATCTTCATCGTTTATAAAAAAAAAAAAAAATTCAGACATTTTCTTTTTCTTTATTATGTGTTTATGTTTATTTTTCTTCTTTTTAATTTCTCCTCTATAAATATACATTTTCCAACTTTTGAGTCGAAGATGGCTGAATATGGAGTGTAGTTCCTCTAGAAACGCATCTTCTTTAAAAAAAAAAAATCATTTTCGTTTTCTATCATTTTACGTGTAACTTTTCTAATTAGTTTTTATGCATCATTTTCACATTTCTGCATGCATATTTTCCTTTCATGTTTAGAATAGGTTGGGGGGTAGAACGTTGTTAAAAAAAAAAAAAAAAATTTTTGTTATTTGTTTTAACATTGGATGACATGATTAATTTCAAATTTTAGTATTTGTATTATCTTTGGTCTTAAGTGATGTTACGCTATGTTTGCTACTTTACATGTTGATGTCGGAGACAAATATGAGTTGCTTGAAGGAATGAACATGTCATAAATAAGTGCCAAGTGAGTTGTTGAGCCTATCATTTTCTTGGAGAGTAACCATTTTGCCCATTCTCTATACAGCTTAGCAGTTTATTATTTTATACACGATCTCTAGATTTCTTTTGAGTTAACCCTTTAAAAAAAATGGTAAAATTAAAAAAAAAAGAAAAAAGAAAAAAATGTGTGTTACTACATTGGGAGGCCCATCTAACTAGTAGATATGGATAATTATTTAGAGCCCTAAAAGACGATGGAAAGGCCATCTTTGATCCGTTTGAGCCTTTCTAGCCATCCCTGTTATTAAATATTCATAGTTACCCCTTTTGAGCCTTTAAAAAAAAAAAAAAAAACATTTTCTTTGTCAACTTATCATCTTGACCCACTCCGATTTGGAGTATTACCCGATGTCTTATAAGTTCCATCACCTATTTATGTTTGAGAAAATGTAAATAATTATGTTGTTCAGTGAAGTTATGCCAAAAAAAAAAAAACAAAAAAACAAAAACAAAAGTTGTTGTTTCAAAAGAATAAAAATAGGTGAAATCCACCTTGCAACTTCCAAAAAAAAAAAAAAAAAAAATTTCTCTGCATTTTTCTCAAACATACACTTTGTTTTCCTTATTTTCCTTCTTTGTTAGCCATGTCCCTAGCCTACGTTTCATCCTAATAAAAGTCCTTCTTGATTTTAGGGAACTATAGTTTGAAGTAGAAGCTAGTTATATGGGCTAAAAAGATGTAGTGATGCATAAAAAAAAAAAAAAAAAAAAAAGATAAATAAAGTGGGTTGACTAACATTTTATTTGACTTGAGATCGTATTATTTCTAAGTTGAGGGCATATTTATTTCATCTTGGTGAGAGCATGTGATATCACTTCTTTATTATTTTCTCTCTCAATTACCATTCATTGGAGTGACTATTTTTATTGGGATTAATTTATTTGTGAGAGTGTCACTACTTCCAGTGAGATTTTGGGGTTTGACATGTCATTCTTGAGAGTAGCTAAAACAAAGTCTACTAGGCTAATTCATGTGGATGGTTGATGTGGGTGTGATGTTGCTTTAGACTGGAGATAATGCTTATACTTTTATTTGAGTGTTATCATTAATCTGATGGAATAAATACGAGTGTTTCTATTAAAACAAAAAAAAAAATTATTTTGAATTTGAATTTTGTTTTCGCTT
Organism: Citrus sinensis; assembly: GCF_022201045.2. Lineage (NCBI taxonomy): Eukaryota > Viridiplantae > Streptophyta > Magnoliopsida > Sapindales > Rutaceae > Citrus > Citrus sinensis. The sequence goes on from NC_068560.1 coordinate 18,469,725, forward strand.
TATTTGCTAGGGACTAGCAATAAGCTGGTTGGGGGGTGTGTTGAGTATTAGAAAATGCATATTTATAAAGGAGAAAACCGTCATTTTACATTTTAAGTCTTACTAACAACCCTTACTTTTATATATTTAACCTTCTTGTGATTTAATTACATGTGTTTTATTTTAATTAAGTATTTTATGTATTTTAGGGGCATTATAGTCATTTCACAATAAAGGAGAGATCAGACGGCAAAACAGACATCACTTTTGAACTCAGGACGGTCGAAAACCTTAGGAGGAGCATAAAAGGAAAAATGGCACTATTCACATGTACGGTACTATTCACGTGTACGGTACTGTATACGTTACTGTTCACGACACTGTTCACATAGACGGATCGATGACGTGGCATTGACCGATGATGTGGCATTGACTGATGAGGTGTCACGATCCTGTTGGGCTAAAATTCTTATGTACTGTTGATGGTGACGTGGCAGCATATCAGTAGACGAAAAATCTCGTGTACGGTGCATGCATCACACAGGATTATTTTCAACCAAACCGCGTTACTGTTCATCCGAGTCAAACCGCGTTACTGTTCAAAGTCGGGTCAAACCGTGTTACTGTTCATCCGCGTGGTCAAACGTGGACTGTTGACTGATGACGTGGCGCAATCCTGAGCGTCCAAACTGTTTTTAATCCGATGGCCATGATTTACTCTATGTATCTATAAAAAGGGGGCCTCCCCCCCCTAATTTGATATCTCTGAATCCATTTTTGGGATCCATTTTCTGTAATTCCCTCTCCATCTTGTATTTTCTTCGTATTTTAATAAATTTCCATTTTGCCCCTAGTTCAATTATGAGTAGCTAATTTCCGTTCGAGCTTGGGTTGAAGGTGAAGTCTCAACATGTGTCATGGGCTTAATTTGGTAAATTTATTTTCTCTTCCCCTCTAGTTTTTGTGGATGTTTTGACTTCTCGTCGACAAATAATAATATTCTTGTCTAGTACCGCCTTGGTTTCACCGGCCCCCTAGTACAAGGTTATTATTATTTGGCACGATAAGCCCTTAGCACCATATTGATTAGAGCGTGGTTCATGAGGTGTGGATTCCCCCCTCATGATTTAATTGGCATTAATACGGATTATTTAGCCCATGATGCATGTTGATACGGATCCAGATACCCAAGTACATCATTTCAATAGAATTATCTTCAATTTATTCTCGCCATTGCAATTCCAATTTTAGAATTTATTCTCGCCATTTTAATTTAAGTTTTAGCATATACCAAATCATTTCCACCATAAATCCAACAACCCATTTACAAAATTAATTCTATACACAATTAAAATCCACCTCCTCGTGGGATCGACACTCGTCACCATAGATCTATACTACAATAGATTCGTGCGCTTGCGAGTACATTAAAATTTGCACAACACCAGTATCATAGTTCTTTCTGTCGGGGAGCTACCAATTATGATGGGCAGCTCGACCATGCCCAGATGGACCAGTTTTCCTCCTCCAAATCCCTTCAAGGAGATATTAGTGTGCTCCAACCTCAAGTCTGCTATTCCCATCTCCTCTAGAGTTGACTTGAACAAAACATCAATCGAGCTTCCTGTGTCTACCAGAATTCGGTTAAACTTCTTGCTAGCAGCGGTGACTTTAATAACTAAAGAGTCCTCATGTGGATATAGAATCCCTTCTTCATCCTCGTCTATCCACATGATTGAGACTTGTCTGACTCTTGCTCGCTTGGCTGCTGGGGTGTTGAAGAATACTTCTTTGCTAGTCATGGCATACTTGGCGTAGTTTTTTCTCAACCTGTTGAAGTCTCCTGCCAATGTTGGGCCCCCAGCAATCACTCTTACTATAGGTTGTTCGTGGCTTAAGCTTCTATCACTCTGCTCCCCTTCACCTGTCGAGGCCACCATCGGGAAAATCCCATCCATAAACTCGTCCAGGTATCGATTTCTCACCAAATCTTCAACCTGGGTCTTGAGATCTTTGCATTCTGTTATAGCGTGGCCATGAGTGCCATGGAACTTGTAATAGCGTCCTCTATCTCACCTGTTGGGTAGCTTTGTTATTGGGGCCGGGAGATACAGTAATCCCCGGTCCTTTATGGCCTCGTACATCTCGTCCAGGGACATCTTCAAGGAAGTATACCGCTCATAGTCCTGGTTTTGGTCGATCATGTGCACTGCTCTTTCCCTGTTAGTGCCGTTCTAAGCTGGAGGAGGTGGCAGCGCTTCAGGTATGTTCCCTCTACTACCATGGGGGTGTGGATGAGGATGGCCATATGCTGAGTCATACCTTTTCCAAGGCTCCCTGGCTAGTGAACGAGGAAGTTGCGCCCTGCTGCGTTGATACTGTGGTGGCCTTTGATGAGGTTGGTAAGCGGCGATTCGACCTCCTGTACCACTGCCTGAGGCATAGTAGTCCCTCCTCTTGATCGACCCATTTCCTGGTACAGCTCTCTTCTCTTTCCTCTTCAACCCTTCTAGCTGGTCTGTCTTAATTCGTGCTGCATTTTCCTCCTTGATCTCTATGTCTCTCTTAGTCTGCTCGTAAGCAGCCGAATATGTCTGAATAGCTAGGCTTCTCTAGTTATACCACAGCCGTCATATCTTCACTCCTTCTTTCAATCTCCTTAATGCCTGAGGATCGTTGAAGGCTCCCAAGTCGAGGACAGCACGGTGGAACCTTTTGATGAATTCCTGAAGGGTTTCCTCCTCTCTCTGCTTCACGCTTGTCAGCTCCATCATATCATCTTCCGGTGCCATTGCCCCACGAAACTGCTCTGTAAATTTCTGGCACATCTGCTCGAAGGTTTTAATGCTCCCCCGAGGAAGTTTCATATACCACTCGCGTGCTCGTCCTTCTAGAGATAGTGGGAACACTGGACTTGAGATAATCCTTACACCCCAGTTATGTCGTTGAAGCGCTCTATGTGCACCAACGGATTGGTTCACCCCGAATACCTGAGGTCTGGGAGGCGAAAATCCCTTGGAATGATTGCCCTCATGATCTCTGCCGAGAGCGGGGATTCTCCGTCCAGCATTATCCTCCAACCAGGTGCTCTGCTCCTTCCTTGCATGTCGTCAATTATCTGTGCTAATCTGCGCACTTCTTCCTCCAGCTATACTGCACGACCAGGGTCACGTGCCGCAACTTGATCCCACTCTTACTCTACATCATGTAGGTGTTGCCTGAGCTCTCTTTCCTCCGCATTCGTCACCCCGTCATCATTATCAAAGATCTGCCTTCCTGGGGATTGGTCTTCTCTTCTATGGACTCCTCCCCGTAGAGACGAATTACCTCCCTCACCGCCAAATCTTCTGGTGGTCCGACTTCTCATCATATCATCGTGACCTGGTACCATTCCGCCACTTCTCACCTCTTCTTCATGGATTCCCCTTCGTTCACTCCTCAGCTCATGTAGGATGGTTGTCAGGGTCTCTATCTGCTTTTCCATCCATTCCATCCGGTCATACATGGCTTTTTCCCGTGCTTCATTGCCTATCTCCCTCAACGTTACGGATTCGTTAAGCCTCATATCACCTCCTTGTGCACTACTTCCTCCTACATTTATTGTTTCTTCACTTGCTTTACTCTTCTTCTTTCGGTCAACAGAAGCTTTTTGATCAGCTCCCCACAGACGGTGCTAAAATGTTGATGCGAGATTCTGGTTACCCTCTTGACCACGACCAGGATCTCTCCTCAACTAACTCGACCACGATCAGGATCTCTCCTCGTAAAGCTTCTTCTCTAGAAGTTCCTGCGTACATAGAAACAAGTCAGAGCACGCCGAATGTTTTCCCGGCGTAAACCCTCCGACGATCAAGTCAGGAATGTAGGCTTTGCCTTTCTGGAAAAAACGGCCACTAATCTTATGGCTCTTTTTCTTAGATCTATCGATCAAAAGTTCTCTTTATCTCAGTTTCAATGTCAAAAATTCTAACCCTTTTACCTTCATTGGCTACCTTTTTATAGGCTTCTCCTGAGTTCAGACCTTCCCTCAATCCACGCCCATTACCTTCCCATCTCTTGGAAGTGGATGCTCCGTTTCCGTAATCGTGGGTGGTCGCGTGGTCTTCGTGCCTTGATTCTCGGGTTAGAGTGCACGTCTCGCCAACTGTCGTTGACTGGGTCTCCTCGCCTCAACCGTTAGCAGGAGACTGACCTCGCTGATGGCGTATTCGTGAACAGGAGCAGAATATTCCTGCTCATGTTCTCCTGCTACCAGAATTCTGCAAGATATACCTATTCGTGGAACCCTGCTATCAGGTATATGCTCATCACGACTGGTCTCGTCAAAGTACATCCCCCAAACATCTCCTTTACTTGTTTTAGTTTCTTTTTTATTCCTATTGCTTACCGGAAGCAATTACATAAACATTAATAATTTCTTTGTCTTGATATTTTGTTTTTAGGAACAATTGAAAACTCATCTTCAATCATGCTAACTCCTGAAATCAAACAATTTTTATTTAGGTTTATCCAAAGCCTGCGAATTAGACAAAGATTGAGACGCCGACTATGAGTGCCGAACTCTGATCTGTACTGAGGTTTATTCATCTTTTGTTTTCTGGAATCTATTGAGAAGAAAAAAGAAATAACCAAAATTTGTCAGGTTAATTGAAAACTTGTGGCATCTAGCAATTTAATTATTGGAATCAAACGTCGATATCCCTTTTATTCAAAAATGCTTTCCAATATATAGCCAAAATACAATGTTTAAATTCTACAAAATAGCGAAAGAGTTGCAACTGCTCCCTACTACAGCTACTGCCTAACAAGAAAAAAAAAAGAAAAAAGAGCATCAAGTAGCATTAAACAAGGAGTACAAAATACTCACTAACCCCTGTAGCTTTTGTTTTAAAAAATAACAATTGATAAAAATAATAGTGCCCCTAACAATCTCCTAATGTCATTGCCAGAGTTCGGGGATATGTGTATGTCCTAGGGGAAAGTTTGCGGAAAAAAATTATTTCCTGATCATCACTCTAAAAAGTCACAATAATATGTATTTGATAAATTATGTTGAATATTAACATATTTAATAAAGAGTTATTAAATCCAAGTTTGCATTTAACTTTTTTTTTTCATTTTAGCATAGGAGTTTTTAATTGAATAAACGAGTTTCATAAGTTTGACGACAATAATGTTTAATAAAATTCTTTAAAAACTGCTTATTTTATAAAATTTTCCATAGTATTATAGAGAATTGATTAAACGGTAACGGAAATATCCGATATAAGGAAGGTATTAGCAAATGCATAGTAATTTATACTAGCACTTGAAGAAAGACACTTTCGACAATGTTCAACTAAATCCTAACTGTGAATTTTAATTATGTTGACCGATCTCTCATAGCGCCTATGGTGAGCACCAATTACTTTTCAAAGGAAAATTACTCAAAACTTATTTCCGTAGAGACGAATTACCTCCCTCACCGCCAAATCTTCTGGTGGTCCGACTTCTCATCATATCATCGTGACCTGGTACCATTCCGCCACTTCTCACCTCTTCTTCATGGATTCCCCTTCGTTCACTCCTCAGCTCATGTAGGATGGTTGTCAGGGTCTCTATCTGCTTTTCCATCCATTCCATCCGGTCATACATGGCTTTTTCCCGTGCTTCATTGCCTATCTCCCTCAACGTTACGGATTCGTTAAGCCTCATATCACCTCCTTGTGCACTACTTCCTCCTACATTTATTGTTTCTTCACTTGCTTTACTCTTCTTCTTTCGGTCAACAGAAGCTTTTTGATCAGCTCCCCACAGACGGTGCTAAAATGTTGATGCGAGATTCTGGTTACCCTCTTGACCACGACCAGGATCTCTCCTCAACTAACTCGACCACGATCAGGATCTCTCCTCGTAAAGCTTCTTCTCTAGAAGTTCCTGCGTACATAGAAACAAGTCAGAGCACGCCGAATGTTTTCCCGGCGTAAACCCTCCGACGATCAAGTCAGGAATGTAGGCTTTGCCTTTCTGGAAAAAACGGCCACTAATCTTATGGCTCTTTTTCTTAGATCTATCGATCAAAAGTTCTCTTTATCTCAGTTTCAATGTCAAAAATTCTAACCCTTTTACCTTCATTGGCTACCTTTTTATAGGCTTCTCCTGAGTTCAGACCTTCCCTCAATCCACGCCCATTACCTTCCCATCTCTTGGAAGTGGATGCTCCGTTTCCGTAATCGTGGGTGGTCGCGTGGTCTTCGTGCCTTGATTCTCGGGTTAGAGTGCACGTCTCGCCAACTGTCGTTGACTGGGTCTCCTCGCCTCAACCGTTAGCAGGAGACTGACCTCGCTGATGGCGTATTCGTGAACAGGAGCAGAATATTCCTGCTCATGTTCTCCTGCTACCAGAATTCTGCAAGATATACCTATTCGTGGAACCCTGCTATCAGGTATATGCTCATCACGACTGGTCTCGTCAAAGTACATCCCCCAAACATCTCCTTTACTTGTTTTAGTTTCTTTTTTATTCCTATTGCTTACCGGAAGCAATTACATAAACATTAATAATTTCTTTGTCTTGATATTTTGTTTTTAGGAACAATTGAAAACTCATCTTCAATCATGCTAACTCCTGAAATCAAACAATTTTTATTTAGGTTTATCCAAAGCCTGCGAATTAGACAAAGATTGAGACGCCGACTATGAGTGCCGAACTCTGATCTGTACTGAGGTTTATTCATCTTTTGTTTTCTGGAATCTATTGAGAAGAAAAAAGAAATAACCAAAATTTGTCAGGTTAATTGAAAACTTGTGGCATCTAGCAATTTAATTATTGGAATCAAACGTCGATATCCCTTTTATTCAAAAATGCTTTCCAATATATAGCCAAAATACAATGTTTAAATTCTACAAAATAGCGAAAGAGTTGCAACTGCTCCCTACTACAGCTACTGCCTAACAAGAAAAAAAAAAGAAAAAAGAGCATCAAGTAGCATTAAACAAGGAGTACAAAATACTCACTAACCCCTGTAGCTTTTGTTTTAAAAAATAACAATTGATAAAAATAATAGTGCCCCTAACAATCTCCTAATGTCATTGCCAGAGTTCGGGGATATGTGTATGTCCTAGGGGAAAGTTTGCGGAAAAAAATTATTTCCTGATCATCACTCTAAAAAGTCACAATAATATGTATTTGATAAATTATGTTGAATATTAACATATTTAATAAAGAGTTATTAAATCCAAGTTTGCATTTAACTTTTTTTTTTCATTTTAGCATAGGAGTTTTTAATTGAATAAACGAGTTTCATAAGTTTGACGACAATAATGTTTAATAAAATTCTTTAAAAACTGCTTATTTTATAAAATTTTCCATAGTATTATAGAGAATTGATTAAACGGTAACGGAAATATCCGATATAAGGAAGGTATTAGCAAATGCATAGTAATTTATACTAGCACTTGAAGAAAGACACTTTCGACAATGTTCAACTAAATCCTAACTGTGAATTTTAATTATGTTGACCGATCTCTCATAGCGCCTATGGTGAGCACCAATTACTTTTCAAAGGAAAATTACTCAAAACTTATTTCCGACAGATGTTTAAATATTAAAATAATTTACCGAAGGTTTTTTTTTTATATATATTAATATGACTATATGATAGAGTTCCTTTTAAGTTGTAGTAGTCAAAGACTACAATAGTGAAAAGAGGTTTGTTTGTATAATTCTAAGATTTTGAGTAGAAGGGCTACTTTGGGATTTCAATAGCTGATAAAATAAATTACTTTATGATATGAATGAAATAAATTATTGATAAAAAACTAGTTTAGTATTTAATAAACTATATTGTTGTGACAGCTATAACTTTGAAAAGTAAAGTACTTGTATTCACTAGTGGATCCAACTCATGACTAGTGGGTGCTCAAGGTGCCAAGAAAATAAATACTAAAAATTAAAGAAAAATTACCAGAGTTTCTAATTAGCACCGTTAAATCTTTCAAAATAGCCCCATTAATTCTATTAAAATAGACCCAATAAACTCATAAGCACATAAAATTTAAACTTTAACTTTAAGAATTATGAAAGTCCATACATTAATTAAAAAATAAAATCTCACAGTAAATCATATGGGTACTTTTGCTATTGTTTAATTTAGCCATTGTTAAATCTATTAAAATAACTTCCATAAACTCATAAACACTTGAAAGTTCAGTTTTTTTATCTTATTGTTATATAATATATAAATACAAGATAATTTAAACTTATATCTATTTTTATCATTATATAATAAAATAATTCTTTCACAATAAAATTTATCAAACACAAGTAGAGATTTTCTGGATCTTTCCCTGCTTGCGCTTAATAAATTTTACAATGAAAATATTATTTTATTATGCCATGATCAAAATAAATATAAATATAAATTATCTTTTATTTATATATTAAGGTTTATGAAAAAAAAAAAGATATAATTATCTTTTCGTTAAAATATTGAAGCTATAATATGAATTTTAAAACAGTGTGGTTACTTATATGATAAGATGCTTATAAAAAAACTTATGTTCAATCCCTAATTACTTTTAAAAACTACAACAAAAAATGAGAAATTTATGAAATAAATAGTTTATAACGCCTCAATCTTAATTCCAAACAAGAGTTACTACATTTTTTAAAAAACTTTGAGGGACTGAAGTGTCATTTTATTATCCTGAAATCTGCGTTTTCAGTTAATCCACTGTCGTTTTTAAGGCTGATTCAATTAAGCCAAAACGAAAAAAATGCTTTTGTGTATTGCGGATGGTGTGGGGTTCCCGTGGGCCATTTATCATTTATTAATTAACTTCATTCAATTAATTATGAGGTGGCGCATGCTTCATAATTGTCACAATGATGCGCAATGCACTGAATTTTTATTCCAAGTCAACGCTTTTGACTTTGAACAATTTCTACATCTTCACACCAAAAAGTTTCCTTGAAACTTATCAAACCATAAATACCAGCACTTGGCATACCTGGTCCTCATACCGCACCAATCTGGAAGACTAGAGGAAACTTTCGAAAACTTAAATTAGTTTGCATGAGTTTTATTCTGTTAATGACTTCTTATGGAATGTGTTATCCTTTACTTATTCGACAATTTGTAAGAGTGTTTTTATTCCAATTAACTTTCGCAAACAATTACTAAAACATTAATTAATTCTTTAGTCATGATAATGGGATATTTAAATTATTGAAATCAAACAATTTTAATTAATTATTATGTTTACCGGAAGGAGCAGAAGCTAAGGATTGCGAACTCGACGAAAACTGAGAACGAATTTGTTTATCTCCTGGGGGCAGATGCCACTAAAAATTATATGTTAATGTCCCAGTGGAAAGTTTGCAAAACAAAAATTTTCTCCTGATCACCGATCCAAACAGTTACAATAATAATCAATATGATTTAAAGAAAATATGTTGAACATCAATATGTGTTAGTAAAGAGTGACCTTTGTTTCAAAAAAATATTTTACGGATACTGAGAGTGACGATGTATGTGAGTATTTGATACGCTCTTAATTCGTGAAACTGAGCAATATCAAAATTATCACTACTTCGAGCGAGTGTTTGCTCCAGAGGAATAAACTGGAAGTTGAGAAATGGGAAAGAAGAAAAGAAGAAGAGTCACAGAGAGGAGGAAAAGTGGTCCATTCATTTCATGCCTTTCCAAAAAGACAAATCCCGCAATATATAACAGACAATCGAAAAATAACCAATTTGACAACGCAACAAAAAATGACAAAAAAGAATCCAAAACAAACGCAGCCAATCACAATGCTTTTACAAATCATCCTAAACGACGTAGTCTCGTAGCCAGTCTGGAAGTTTCTTGTTTCGTTTGGGCCGTTGATTCTCTTGCACTGGCTCATGGTGAACGTCCTCCTTGAGTTGACTGACTGTGGGTTCTCGGTTGAGCTCTTCCACTTGTGTCCCCTCTGATGGCTCCAATTTCATATATAAATTCGTATCATTCCCTCCCTCTTGAAAACATACCTTGTCCTCAAGGTGAAATGCTGGATAGAGCTTACAAAAGGCGTCCAAGTTTTCCCAAGATGAATTCTCCGGTGAATTGTCGGTCCATTGAACTAACACTTGAGGCGTTGGCTTCCCCTGTTGCAACACTATTCGGGAAGCACAAATGGCAGCCGGTAGCAAAAGAGGATGGTTATCCACACTCAACTCTGGTAAAGGATGTGAAATAGCAGGGTCATTGCCATGATAAGGCTTAAGGACAGAGATGTGAAAAACCGAGTGGATTTTGGAAGTATTGGGTAACTCCAATTTGTAAGCTACAGAACCCACTCGAGCAAGTACAGTAAATGGCCCGTAGTATCGCTTGGCCAACTTCTAACAGGCGCGAGAAGCTATAGTGGTCTGTCGATATGGCTGTAATTTAACCAGCACTTTATCCCCTACTTCAAAGTGAGCTTCACGGCGATGGGCATTAGCTTTCTAAGCCATTCGATGTTGTGCTTGCCTCAAATTTGCTTTTAAAGATTGGAGAAGAGTATTACGTTCAAGGAGAATGTCCTCCAAAGCTTGGATTGAAGTAGAGCCCTTAGCATAATGAGGAATAGTTGGAGGCAATCGGCCAAATAAAGCTTGATAAGGAGACATCTTCAAGCCACTGTGGAAATGAGAATTATAACTAAATTCTGCCCAACTCAATAAGGAAACCCATTTCCGTGGTTTGTCTTAAGTGAAAGCTCATAAATATTGCTCTAATCCTCGATTCACCACTTCTGTTTGACCATCCGTTTGAGGGTGGTATGCCGTGCTATGACGAAGAGTTGTGCCACTTAAGAGGAATAATTGTTTCCAAAAATTGCTCAAGAACACTGGGTCTCGATCGAAGATAATTGAACTTGGAAAACCATGGATTTTAATGACCATGTCCACAAAGAGTTCAGCTGTCTTGAGGGCAGTAAATTGACAGGGTAACGGACCAAAATGGACAAATTTTGTAAGGCAATCGACAACAACCAATATGACCAAGAAACCTTGTACTAACGGAAGACATGTAACGAAATCCATTGTGACCTCATCCCAAACCATATTAGGTATCGACAATGGTTGAAGAAGACCAGCAGGGGCTTGAGTTGAATACTTAGTTTGCTGGCATATTAAACACTCTCGGATAAACGTTTCCACATCATGACCCATCTTGGGCCAATAGAATGTTGAAGATAATCTGATTAAGGTTCTAGTGACACCCACATGACCTGCCAGTGGCGTAGAGTGAAATTCTTGCAACAGTACGGCTTTTAAAGAGGAGGTAGGGCTGATGTAATAACGCTGATGGTGGAGAAGAAATCCGTTTTGAACGGAGAAGTCAGCTGACAGTTTGCCTTGTAAAAGTTGCTAGTGAAGTGATATTAAATCAGGTAATGTGGTATTCTCATTAAGTAATGACTGCAGTAATTCAAATGAAGGATAGCTGTTGAAAGAAAGGCAACTGGGGGAGATGTTGATGTTATCCTCAGGAGTTGTTTCATAGACACGGGATAGAGCATCAGCAGCGCTATTGGTACGGCCTGGTCTGTACTCAATTCGGAATTGGAAACCCAATAATTTACGGAGATAAACTTGCTGATATGGTGTTTGTATCACTTGTTGAAGGAGTTCTTTGATACTCTTATGATCCATGCGAATAACAAAGAATTGGCCCAACAAATACTGCCGCCACTTATACACAGTTTCCACAATTGCATGCAACTCCTTGATGTAAGTGGAAGAAGCCAGCAATTTGGGACCCAACTTCTTGTTGAAATAAGCAATCGGATGCCCATGTTGTGTAAGTACTGCTCCTATTCCTAAATTAGAAGCATCGGTCTCAATGACGAATTCGGAAGCAAAATTCGGCAACTTAAGGACTGGAGCTTGCACCATTGCTTGTTTAAGAGCTTCAAAGGCGTCCATGGCTGTCAAATTCCATTGAAAGGCATCCTTTCGCAGCAAATCAGTGAGTGGGGCTGCCAAGGAAGCATAACCACGGATGAAGCGCCTATAATATCCAGTGAGACCAAGAAAACCCCTCAACTGTTTGATAGAACGTGGAATTGGCCAGTTAAGCATGGCATCAATCTTTTGGGGGTCGGCTTGTACTCCCGAGGCGAAAACAATATGGCCTAGATACTCAATAGTGGCCTGGCAAAACAAACATTTGGATAATTTAATAAAAAATTGATGAAGATGTAAACAAGCTAATACTTTCTCAAGATGAAGCAAATGCTCGGCCATGGAGGAGCTATAAACCAAGATATCATAAAAAAAAACGATCACAAATTTTCGGAGATGAGCTGCAAAAATCTGATTCATTGTGGCTTGAAAAGTGGACGGGGCATTTGTCAACCCAAACGGCATGACAAGAAACTCATAATGGCCCTCATGTGTTCGAAATGCCATTTTGTATATGTCCCGGTTGTGGACACGAATTTGATGGTATCCCACGCGCAAATCTAATTTGCTAAAAATGGTGGCGCCCCCAAGTTCATCAAACAACTCATCGATTGTCGGTATAGGAAACTTGTCTTTGATGGTTACGGCATTTAATGCACGATAGTCAACACAAAACCGATAGGTGCCATCTTTTTTCTTGACCAAGAGAACCGGGGAGGAAAAAGGGCTTTGGCTCGGTTGGATTATGCCCTGCTCTGACATTTCCCTGATCAGATTTTCCATTTCCGATTTCTGGAAGTGTGGGTAGCGGTATGGACGAACATTGACGGGGGCTGTGTTGGGTAATAAATGGATTTTGTGGTCAATAGTTATGTGTGGTGGTAGGCTAGAAGGTTGGAGAAATAAGTGTTTGTATTGCTGTAAAAGGTTGAGAAATTGAGCAGGAAGGGAAGAAGGAAATTCAAGTGAGGAAGTGTCTGTGATGGAAAATGAAGGCAAAGCATCGATGGCGGGCACTGGTTGTAAGGCACAAAGGCTGGTCACGGTATCACTTTGAACCAATGCCTGCAATTGATTATAAGTGATCAAAGTATTAGAAGACAAATCACCACGAAGCATCATTGGTTGCTCATTTAAAGAAAACTCCATGGTAAGGGCAGAGTAGTCATGGGACACTTTGCCTAATTTCTGTAGCCATTGAATGCCAAGGACCACATATGTGCCCTCAATTGGCAAAATGAAGAGGTCGGCCATAAAAGCCGTGCCTTGCATTGTTAAGTTCACTTGAGGACAGAACTGTTTACACACCAGGAAGTCACTGTTGCCAATATACACTCGGAAGTTGGTAGTGGGATGAATGGCTAACCCCAATCGTTCCGCTAATGCCGGTTTTATGAAATTGTGAGTGCTACCACTATCAATCAGAACTTGAAAGGTGTGCGAATCAATTTCTCCAATAAAACGAAGAGAGCGAGGATTGGCCTGCCCTGCTAGAGCATTTAAACTAGAGATGTCACCAGTAATACCAGCATCTACCAATTATGATGGTTCCTCATTATTTGTGGGTTCCAATTCTTCATCATCCGTGCCCATGAGAAGTATAAATTTACTACGACAGCGATGATTGCTGCTGTATTTTTTGTCACAATTGTAACATAAACCCTTCTCGCGTTTGTCGCGAAGTTCGACCGGAGACAAACGGCGAATTGGTAATGTTGGTGTCGGTAATAATGCAGGTAAAGTGTTTGATTTATTGGTATTGTGGGTTTGTGAGGGAAGAGTTGAAGATGATACGGGGGTGATGGCTGTGGTAACAGCTGCAGGTGATGAGGATGGATAAATGGGTTTGGGTTGTGTTTGGAAACCAAGTGAAAGGGGATACGGTTGCTGCCATTTAGGCCATGAGCGTGAGCTCTGTTTCACTTCGTCATATTTGGCCTCAAAAGCACGAGCTAAGGCAAAAGTTTCCATTAGTGAAGATGGTCTGGAGAAAAGCAATTCCCGTCGAATGTTGGGTTTCAGACTAGTGATAAAAAAACTAATCAAAAGAGGTTCAGAAATTCCAGTGACCTTGTTCATTAAGTCTTCAAAAGCTGACTGGAAATCAACAACCGTGGTAGTTTGGCTTAATTTGGACAAATCCCCTTGGGGATCTTCATACAAAGAAGCACCAAAACGATAGCGCAAGTTAGCTAAAAATTCTGGCCAAGTAGTGAGCAAGTGATTGTTCTTCATCCATTGATACCACGCGGCAGCGCGACCCTCCATATGAAAAGAGACAATCCGTAGTCGGAGGATCGCAGGTATGGAAGCCAAAACATTCTTCTATTCGAAAAATCCATCCATTGGGGTCAGACCCATCGAATTTGGGCACATCCATTTTCATGGAACGAACTACTGAAGAAACTTCAGAACTAGTAAGAACGCCATCATATTTAGAAGATGAAGGGTGTGAAGGGTTGGATGAAACAACTGGTTTGTTGGAAGACCCATGAATTTCTGTACGTAACTCCTCAAAACAAGAGTCAACTGATGTCATGAATTGTTGGATTGTTTGATGGATGGACAGTTGTTGCCCATCAAGTTTGGCGTCAAAAGTTGCTTGAAGGGTCTGTAAAGCAGAAAGAATTTCAGAATTTGCCATGATCAATGAAAGCACCAGTGATACGCTCTTAATTCGTGAAACTGAGCAATATCAAAATTATCACTACTTCGAGCGAGTGTTTGCTCCAGAGGAATAAACTGGAAGTTGAGAAATGGGAAAGAAGAAAAGAAGAAGAGTCACAGAGAGGAGGAAAAGTGGTCCATTCATTTCATGCCTTTCCAAAAAGACAAATCCCGCAATATATAACAGACAATCGAAAAATAACCAATTTGACAACGCAACAAAAAATGACAAAAAAGAATCCAAAACAAATGCAGCCAATCACAATGCTTTTACAAATCATCCTAAACGACGTAGTCTCGTAGCCAGTCTGGAAGTTTCTTGTTTCGTTTGGGCCGTTGATTCTCTTGCACTGGCTCATGGTGAACGTCCTCCTTGAGTTGACTGACTGTGGGTTCTCGGTTGAGCTCTTCCACTTGCGCCCCCTCTGATGGCTCCAATTTCATATATAAATTCGTATCAGTATTTGACCATTCCACTTTTTGATTAAGCACTGGTGTGGGACAGAGAAATCTGACTGATGAAAAGGACTTTAAAAATTGAAAACAATGGCTATAAATAAAGCAAATCAAACTAATTGAAGCATAAGTTAGATTGAATGTAGAGATAATTAACATACATTCGTCAATAAAATCAGTCCCGTTAATGACACTTATAACTGCTTTATTTCAGTAACCATGTGTATGCGCATACCCTGTGGTATTATTGAAATCATCTTGATCAAGATAGGTTATTGAAAGATTCTTTTACTTTTTATTGCATGCATGGTACCACAAGCTCTGAATGATTTTTCCTTTTCCATGGACCTTAAATTTGAAGAATTTAATGCCAATTAAAATATAAGGACTACCAGAGTAGCAGAATAGCAGAGGAGAAACTTGTTAGAAAATTTATTAGATAATTTGTTGTGGACTACAGAATCTTGACAGCTGCGCTTAACCCACATCTACGTCTTTTTACTGAAAAACTCGATCACTATCCTTCCATTAATGTTATCTCTAATTGTGTGGCCTTCTTTTGTGGCAAGATTTAGAAGAGAGACACTTGAATCCTTATTATTAAGCTTGTTATCAAATGCCTCCATAATTTATTTTTTCTCCTTGAATCCACACAATCGACTTTGATCTATTCTGAAGAACTTGCATGAATGAAACTATGCAAGAGCTTGTCATCTTGCATAAATGGTTTTAGATGTTTTTCATCTCCGAAGAAGCTTAATTTCCTTTATCTTGCTTGTAATAGGGAATGCTGAAAGCTAGATGTAACCAAAGGGTACTTCTTTCATTTCAACTAGATGGTCTAAAATTCCAGTGCAGAGAAAATTAACTAAATTGAAATTAATCAAAAATATATTTTGAAAAAAGTTTAATAAAATAAGTGTAATCTATGCTGAGGTAACCTGAAACGAATGTAATTGAAGATCTTAACGAGCCGTAAAAGAATTCAAACTCAATTCGGTCTTGATTGATATTAGGAAAGCGCATCGCACGAACTGTATACAGCATCACAGAATAAAAAATAAAAAATAAAAAGATTGATTCTGAGGCGATCATCATCTTCGCTACAATCTTCCCAGTCTTGCTCGTTTTCTTCAATTAGCTTGTTGCGGCGTTTCTTCGATTTCTGTTATGTTAAATGTTCGGCCGCCGCGTCATCATTATAAAGAGATAACGCAACCCGCCTCACGAGGAAATAGTTTTTCTTTTTAAATATAATTGTGATTAATCCACACTCTCACGCTACATAATTGTGATATATAGTTTGCATTTTCACTTAGATTGCATCAATGGCTATGGATTGGATATTCAAATTAAATGGATTAGAGTTTGAAAAAATTAATTTATTTAATAAATGGATCGAATTCGATTCGTTAAATAAATAAATTGAATTCAAGTTTATGTTTGATTTTTTTAATTATTCATTTATTTTTACAATTTAAATTGTTATTAATGTGTCTTATTAATGAATTTATAATTTGAAGTTTGCAAATCTGTAGTTTAGATGATAGTATGTTTGATATGTTGAATATGAAGTTGGAACAGTTGTAAGGCCAAAATAGCATATTTATAAAAATTCTTTAACTCATGGCTATATCAATAAATTAAAAAGATTAGATGGGGCCGCAGCAATTATCAGAAATTCTTGTTGACTATGGAGATTAAATTGTTTTACATATAACCGTATAAGGATTATTTTGAATTTTGAAAGGCCTTTCAGCATATTGTTAAAATGTTGAACTCAACCAAAAAAGGTTTAATTTATGTGAATAGGGGTTTAATATTAATTAGTTATTAAAACATGATGATGTTTAACTTTTCATCAAATAAATACTAATTATTGTCAATAATTAATCAAAAAATTCATCAAATACATACTAATCCCTAGATTTTGCTCCTTTGGGTAAACCCCAATAAATTTCATTAGTTTAAGTACATCTCATTAGTTTAAGTGCACCTCATAACTACTTATTAAAAAAAAGGGGAAAATCTCATAACTAAAAAAATTAGTGGTTTAGTATTTGTTTGCTAAAAGTAATTGGAATAATAACACTTCTAAAAGTTGTAAAACAGGCAAAGGAGATAAGTTTAAAATATGTACCAGTCGAAGCAATTGAAAGAAGAACAACAAAGCAAAACCAATTTAAGTTGAGAACTTTTCTCCTTTCTTTCTAGTTAGTGCAGACTGAAGTAGATAAAAAAATTATGCCATGGGGTGGTTGGTACTTACAGTTTCATAAGTGGCCATGCTTGCCCACTTGAAGAGTTTTTGGCATAAAACTGTAGATATTTATATGGTATGCTTTAATTCGTTATTTTATATCTTCAGGATTTTCTTTTTCAATTACATAAACAAAACAAGGAAAAGAAATGCAGTATATAGTATTTCTTTATCTGAATTAGGTTTATATCGAACGTAATTGCTTACGTACAATTACATAAATAAGGAAAAAGAAAAAAAAATTCTAGGTGGTAAAATGTGGACAAGAAGTATTAAGGACATCACATAAGAGGAAAATATGACTCATGACTTTTAAATCACTCTAAAGGATGAAAGGGAAGCTGAAAAGGTGAAGACATAATGGGAAGATCCCAAAAACCAGTATCAGCCACCTTAAATCATATGACAATAATAGAAAATGACTCCTATAGTATATCCAAGTCGCCACATGTACGTATGGGACCACAAAATAGTGACAACCTCACTAACAACATCAGTACACAATATTATATCACAATCTCGACCTAGATTGTCTCCAAAATATTTCCTAATAAGCCACCAAAATCATATTTAAGAAAAGGGGACCACTAACACAGCTACCTGCATAATCTCCAGTGAAATCAAGTGCTCCTCAACCATGTTAACTCATTTCAAATGGACCAATTATAATTAAAGACACATTTCCAGTAAAGACTGTCCCCCAGAGGACAACTGTCCAACCCAAGCAAGCTTAAGAGCCTTAACAAGAAAGGCCAAATCACCCTTAAAACCCAACCTAAAATGGGAAACAACCAATGATAGTCCGCTACAAGTTCAATAGAGCACAAAAATGCCCTCAAGGGCACTCTACTTTAAAAGGTCAGGTTGGTCTCACAGTAGAAGTAGGTTCATTCACTCACAAAAACACTCAATTTTTCTCTTACTTTAGGGTTTCTTGAAAATTTCTCACCTCCTTCAACATTCCACTGACTTTGTAGTCGAAGTATTGTCGCCGGCCACCAATGATAACGCTTCTAATGGTTGTTTCTTGTGGTCTCGAGTTCGTCTTTGCCACAACCTTCCCCAGCAAGACTGTTTTTGGACACTTTCATCTTTATCACCGCTAGAAACCACCTTCTGCAGAGAAGCTTTCATAATGATTAGGGCTAAATCAAAATCAGATTAAAACATAATTATAGATCTTTGTTGTGCTTTCTCATTTTAGAATTTGATAGAAAAACTAGCAGATTAACGGTCAACAGACAATTGACACACAATAAGTTATACCAATGGCATGTCATATGGATCCGAATTTGTTAATTAAAGCTGATTAATCTTCAAACATTACATAACTTGCCATAATGATGATCATAAGTGTTGCATATCTTTGCTAGGATTGCTTTTTTGAGATATGTCAAGACAATTTTCATTATTTTTCTCGTAGTCTTTCCTGAATAGTTCTCTTGCCAAAGCTGCACAGATTGCCATTTGTGACCATTGCTGGACTTTCAAATCGTTCAAGGTTTTGTTGCTGATTTTGCAAAATCTGACCTTGCTGTTGATCAAATTAGTCCTAGAATTAAAATTATGATAAAATGAAAAGAATTGAAATTATGATAAAACGAACAAAAAAAATCCTTAGGACATGAACAATTAAGTAAAGATTAAAATACCATATATTTTAGATCATTATACCAAAAAAATTTCCAAGAGGGAAAGCGTAGCCATTTATGAACTGTAAATACCAACCACTCACGGCATACTTGTATGTTGTATCTTTTCAAACAGCATCTAGTTAAAAAAAAAAATGGAGAAAACTTCTCAACTTAAATTGGCTTGCTTAGTTGTTCTTCTCTTAGCTACTTCTTCTCGTATATGTTTTAAAGGAAAACTAGTAAAATTGCCATTTTTCACCTGTCGGATAAAAGTGACTTTGAATAGTTTAATATTCATTTGTACTATAAGTTGAAGAAAAAGTTGAAAAAAAGGAACAAACAAATTTGCACGCATTCTATACTGAAAGTTTTAGTTAACTTAATTAGAAGTTTGCATAGGCATTAAAATGTTGGACTTCTGTTGCATGTGAATGAATGGATAAAAGTTAATGAATGTAAAATTTCTTGACTTTCATGCATGCACAATAAATGCCAAATCAAAGGTATGGTAATCAAAACGTCGGCAAGCTTGGTCCAAGACTCTTAATTTATCAAGCTAATTTAGTGGCAGCAAGACTTGATTATCCGGATTTTGGTCCGATTTTCTTGGACAATGAGAGAGCCTCAACATCTGTAAATTTAGAGTTCACTGAATTGCAAAGAGAAGAGACGCAGGTGAATAACCATAAAGTTAGAAAAAGAGAGAGCACTGAGTATATGGAGAGATTTGGGTGCAATTCGTTTAGATGCGAGATAAAATATTCTGAGAGTGTGCTTGTAACAACTTTTTACATAGTGAAATTTTTATTTTGTTGTCTTTGGTAGTTGTAGTTTTTACTTCGTTCATGTAAATCTTGTGTTATATGATTAGTGTAATCTCCATTTTATTTTTCATTTATTATTTGCTTTACATATTGGTAGTGGAGATTTTGGTGGGAACCGAAAATTCCCAACATCACCCTAAAGATGCCAAAACCAACATTTTAAAATCTACCACCTTTTTCATCTGAAGTTTCCAATTTATTAGTAAATTTATTGAAAAAGATGATTTTGCCATTGTAATTTAATTTAACATTATAATACAAGGGGTTTTTTTTTATAACAGCGAGATAGGACAAATAATGTCAGATTTGGATTTATATTACCGGTGTTTATTGAGCTGCAAGCGTCCACTTTTGGTCAATAGAATCAGTTAGCCACGTCATCGACTCCTAACTGACTTTCCCACCTATATATATATATAAAACTAGTGTATTTTTTAGTTATAAATACTCTTCCCAGAAAGTCTCTGTCCGTTACAAACACACCCTTAACTACAGATTTGAATCACACTTCAACAGTATCTCTATATGTACCATAACTTTTCCTGAGTTTCACAAAGAAATTTCTGCACAAAACTAGAAAAACATGCCTTAAAATATACCCAGCATTTAACAATTGATCCATAATTGAAAAGTTTCATTTCAGTTACTTCTTTAATCTTTTTCTCTTTTAAACTATTTGTTACTGCATTCAATCAACACGTCAATAAAACAGGTATTGAATGTCATTTTCGCACCATAGAGAATTTAATTTAATGTATTATTATCATATTTGTTCTGCTGTTTACTACATAAATAGTTAATATTAACTTATAAAAAAAAGTTCTTTGGGAGCACATGAAATTGTTTAATGATTTTGTCCCATTTTTTATTTCGCATTAATAAAAAGAAAAAAGTAATCAAATTGATGAAACAACATAAATTATTTCTTAGTAGTTAAACAAAATATTATAAGAGTTTTTAATGAAAAAAATCACTTATTATCGTAAGGTTTCTACTACTGTCACTCTATTAATTAAACGATAAGCATTTTCATTAATGGTTTTTTTTCCCCTGAAACAATAACTAATGGGTTATCATAATGTTTCCTTGCAAGAATTATTTTAAATTTCAAAAGTCCTCTTAAAAAACAATCGGATATCTGTCTCCCGAACTCTTTTACTCAATCAAAAAGTGAAATGTTGAAATCAATCAAAAAAAGAAAAAGATTTAATGCAAATTTGGGGTTTAATTCTTTATTAAGATGTGTTGATATTCAACATAAGTTCATCAAATACATATTATTATTGCTTTTTAGAGTGATGACCAGGAGAGAATTGCTGTTCTGCAGTCTTTCCTCCATCACAAATACACCTTCCCTCCTTGTCGCAATACCCTCGACCAATTTCCCATAAACCTGCGCAATCATCGGCGGTTTGGCAAGCTTTGGATAAACCTAGTTAAATAAAAATTATTTGATTTCATCAGCTCTCGGGAAAGATGAGCTTTTCAATTGTTCAAAAAGAACAAAATATACATATGAACAAAGAAATTGATATTGTTTTTGCAATTGTTAGCGAGAAGCATTAACTTGAAATAAAATAAATTGAATAAAACAAAGAGATAATTAAGTTTAAATATATTACCAGAAGAAGCAATTAAGAGAAGAAAACCAAGCAAGTCAATTGAAGTTGAGAAGCTTTCTGCATTCTTTGAAGTTGGCGCAGTATGAATTAAGGAGATACAAATAGGCCAAGGTGGTATTTATAGTTTGAATAATGGCTATGCTTTCTCTCTTGGGAAGTTTTTGAAATACAGTACATATGTGGTATTTTAATTTTAATTCGTTTTACAGTATATGGTATGTTATCTGAATTAGGTTTATATTAAACTTGCTTGCTTAGTTACAATTACATACATAGGGAAAAGAAAATGAATTATATATATCTTTACTGTGCTTTCTCATATTAGAATTTGAGAGGAAACTGAGGTAGTAAAAAATGAGATATCTTTGCTGTGGTTTCTCATATTAGAATTATATCCTAATTCGTTAACTAAACATGGTTTAATTGTCAAAACATTACATATCTTGCCATAATGATGAATTGATGATAACAACTTTTGCATATCTTTGCTAGAGTTTCTTGTTTGAGATATGTTAAGGCAATTTTCATGATTTTTCTTGCAGTCTTTCCTAAATAGTTCTCTTGCCAAACCTACACGCATTGCCATTTGTGTGCGAACAGATGACCCCATTACTGGACTTTCAAATTATTCAAGGTTTTGTTTCTGAGTTTGCAAGTTCTGATCTTGTTGTTGATCCAATTAGTTATATAACTAAAAATTATGATAAAATGAAAAAGAAAATCACTTAGGATATGAACAACTGAGTAAAAATTAAAAGCATTTGCTCCTACATCTTAACTTTCCAAGACAGAAAGCATAGTCATTTGTGAACCGTAAATACCGACCACCCCCTGGCAAATTTCCTTAATAGTTTTCTTGCCAAATCTATATGCATTGCCAAATATCTGCCAATAGATTACCGATAATGGACTTTCAAAATGTCAAGTTTTACTGCTTATCATTTGGCAAAATCTGGTCTTGTTGCTTATCAATTAGTCATAGAATTACATTATGTTCATTATTATCTGTAAAATGAAAAAGAAAAATCTTTATTCGAATACCAATGACGAGTTAAAGATTAACAACATACCATATATTTCTAGATAATTATAACCATAATTGAAACTATAAATAAAAGCCACCCCTTGGCATACTTATTGTATCTCTTTCGCACTGCACCAACTCGAAAGAATGGAGAAAACTTATCAACTTCAATTGGTTTGTCTGGTTGTTCTTCTCTTAATTGCTTCTTCTGGTAAATATTTATTTTAAACTTATGATCTCCTTTACTTATTTTATTTATTTATTATTATTATTATTATTATTGCAAGCGCTTCTTGCAAACAATTACGAAAACATTATTAATTTCTTTGTCTATGTATTTTGTTCTTTCTAACAATTGAAATGCTCATCTTTAGTTCCGAGAAGTGAGAACTGATCATGAAATCGAATAATTTTTATTTAGGTATATCCAAAGCACAAATAGCAAGTTGCAAAGTCGACAGTGATTGTGACAAGATCTGTGGACGTGGCAAAGGCTATTGCGAGGGGGGAATGTGTGAATGTCCTAGAGTAAAGTTTGCGGAACAAAAATTATGTCCTGATCATCACTCCAAAAAGTGACAATAAGATGTACTTGACGAACATATATTGATCTTCAACATGTCTTAATAAAGATTTATTAAACCCAAATTCGTATTAAACCATTTGATTGTAGCATTTCAGTTTTTGATTTGAATGTAAAGGTTTGGTGCTTTTGAAAAGGACTTTCAAAATTCAAAACAACTCCTACAAAGGAAACATTACATAATACATATAACCAACCCATTAAAAATCCTCCGTCCTGTCAATGAAATTCATATTCCAACTCTTTGCACCTGTTTTTCATTTATAGCTTTTTCTTTCACACAATCCAATCTCTTTCCACCATATAATTCAACAGATTGACGCTTTAGAGCGCTGATAATATCCTGAAAAAAATAATTATACTATTAAAACAGAGAATTGTGGATAATCACCCAACATGGCAAAGTGAAAAACACGTCACATTACGAGAGTTTTCACCAAATATACAGTAATTCTAATGGATATTGTTGAGGGTTAGAAAATGCATATTTATAAAGGAGAAAACCGTCATTTTACATTTCAAGTTTTACTAACAACCCTTACTTTTATGTATTTAACCTTCTTGTGATTTAATTACATGTGTTTTATTTTAATTAAGTATTTTATGTATTTTAGGGGTATTATAGTCATTTCACAATAAAGGAGAAATCAGACGGCAAAACAGACATCACTTTTGAACTCAGGACGGTCGAAAACCTTAGGAGGAGCATAAAAGGAAAAATGGCACTATTCACATGTACGGTACTATTCACATGTACGGTACTGTATACGTTACTGATCACGACACTGTTCACATAGACGGATGATGACGTGGCATTGACCGATGATGTGGCATTGACTGATGAGGTGTCACGATCCTGTTGGGCTAAAATTCTTATGTACTGTTGATGGTGACGTGGCAGCATATCAGTGGACGAAAAATCTCACGTACGGTGCATGCATCACACAGGATTATTTTCAACCAAACCGTGTTACTGTTCATCCGGGTCAAACCGTGTTACTGTTCATCCACGTGGTCAAACCGTGGACTGTTAACTGATGACGTGGCGCAATCCTGAGCGTCCAAACTGTTTTTAATCCGATGGCCATGATTTACTCCATGTATCTATAAAAAGGGGGCCTCCCTCCCTAATTTGATATCTCTGAATCCATTTTTTGGATCCATTTTCTGTAATTCCTTCTCCATCTTGTATTTTCTTCGTATTTTAATAAATTTCCATTTTGCCCCTAGTTCAATTATGCGTAGCTAATTTTCTTTCAAGCTTGGGTTGAAGGTGAAGTCTCAACATGTGTCATGGGCTTAATTTGGTAAATTTATTTTCTCTTCCCCTCTAGTTTTTGTGGATGTTTTGACTTCTCGTCGACAAATAATACTAATCTTGTCTAGTACCGCCTTGGTTTCACCGGCCCTCTACTATAAGGTTATTATTATTTGGCACGATAAGCCCTTAGCACCATATTGATTAGAGCGTGGTTCATGAGATGTGGATCCCCCCCTCATGATTTAATTGGCATTAATACGGATTATTTAGCCCATGATGCATGTTGATACGGATCCGAATACCCAAGTACGTCAATTTAATAAATTTTCTCTTCAATTTATTTTCTCCATTGCAATTCCAATTTTAGAATTTATTCTCGCCATTTTAATTTAAGTCTTAGCATATTCCAAATCATTTCCACCATAAATCCAACCACTCATTTACAAAATTAATTCTATACACAATTAAAATCCACCTCCTCGTGGGATCGACACTCGTCTCCATTAGTCTATTCTACAATAGATTCGTGCGCTTGTGAGTACATTAAAATTTGCACAACAAGTTTTTGGCGCCGTTGCCGGGGAGGTAAGTAATTTTAATTCATAGAATTAATTTTTGTGAATAATTTCTTTTATTTGGTTTCTTGTATTTTTTTTTAATTATTAAGAAAAAAAAAGTGAATCTACATATGAAGGTTAGTATTTCTTTTCTTTTTCTCTTCTTTAAAATTCTGTAATTTAATTTTCAATTTAATTTTTGTTTATTTTATTAATTTAATTTTTAGTTAATTTATTTCACGTATTTGTTTTTATGTATTTTTATAGAAAGGTTTTAGCGCAATAAGGTTAATATCGTAAATTCTCCCTCTTCTTTATTTTTATTTGTTTTGTTCCTATCTTTATTTTTATTTTGTTTGTTTTGCATGCATGGTCGTAGGTCATTATTTCCTAATCTTGAACCTATAGACCTTGAATTAGAAAAAACACTTCGCACACAAAAGCACATTAAAAATAAATTTGGAATGGATTTACAAGCACCACAGGAGAGGCCATTTAAGGACTATTTTAGTCCCTTAGCTAATTTGAGCACATCATGCATAAGATACCCAAATGTTGCTGCTAGGAGTTTTGAATTAAAACCTAGTGTGCTAAATTGTCTCCCCACATTTTATGGCCTAGAAAATGAGGATCCATATAATCATCTGAATGATTTTCATGCTATTTGTCAAACTTTTAAATACGAAAATTTTTCAGACGATGATGTTAAACTCAGATTATTCCCATTTTCTTTAAAGAATAGAGCTCGTTCATGGTTAAATACATTGCCTGCCAATAGCATTTCATCATGGGAACAAATGGTTACAAAATTTTTGAATAAATATTTCCCAGTGCATAAAACCAATGCTATTCGTAGGGAAATCTCAGAGTTTACCCAGAGAGATGACGAGCAGTTTTTCGAAACGTGGGAGCGATTCAATGGGCTACTCTTGAAGTGTCCACATCATGGGTATGAGAAATGGCACCAATGCCAATACTTTTTGGAGGGATTACTACCAAATGTGCAAGAATGGCTAATGGCAACAAGTGGAGGAGAGCTAATGTCAAAAAGTGCATCAGAAATTTGGGAGTTTTTCCAGCGACAAGCGGACAATTCCCAACAACGGAGTCGATCACTCAGGAATACTAGAAGGATTAAGGGAGTAAATGAGGTTTACAATGGCGAGTCAAGTTCAGAAATCAAAGAAGTCAAAGCGATAATTGAAGGTCTCTCTCGACAAATAGCATCGTTATCGACTGCTAAATCAACAGAACCACATGACCATGACTCATACTCAGATCAAGCCAATGCCATAGGTGTAATGAGAAAGCCATCAAATTACAACCCATACTCCAACACATATAACCCTGGATGGAGAGACCACCCAAATTTTTCATGGTCTCAAGGACTCCAACAGAATGGACCAGCAGCTCCAGATCCACCAATGCAACCAATTCCTCAAAATCCTCAAGCCTCTCAGCCCCCATTTAGAACATACAATCAGAACCAGAACTACTCTCAACCCAGACCATGGGAGGATTCATTCCCGAATCTCAAGAATCTTATTCACTCTACGATTGAGCAACAGAACCGCACCATTGATGGACTACGAAATGAGTTGAGAGCAGGCTTCAATTCACAAGCTCAATCAGTTTCAAGCCTCGAGAAGATGGTGGGACAGCTTGCTTCTTCAGTTCAAACCTTGGCAATGACTGTTGAGAAAGGCAAGTTTCCAAGTCAACCAATGTCTAATCCTAAAGGAGTACAGGAAGCAAGTACCAGTTCACCACAGAAGCATGGAGAGGTCAAAGCAGTCATGACTTTGCGAAAAGGAAAAGAAGTCGACAACAAAGTGGAGATGCCGGTGACAAAAGAAAATCAAATTGTACCTGTGGATGTTGAGGACTCATCACCGGAGGAGAAAGAAGAAACCAACCCACGAGAATATGTTCCGAAAGCTCCATTTCCTCAGCGGTTAGCTAAAGGCAAGAAGGGAAAATCCACAGGTGAGATTCTTGAAATCTTCAAACAGGTAAGTGTTAACATTCCTTTGCTTGATGCTATTAAACAAGTTCCATCTTATGCCAAGTTTCTTAAAGACCTTTGTACTAAAAAGAGACATATGTATGTTCAAAAGAAGGCATTTTTAACAGAAAACGTTAGTTCTATACTCTAACATAAAATTTCTTTAAAATGCAAAGACCCAGGCTCCCCCACTATCTCATGTAGTATAGGGAACCACACAATTGAGAATGCTTTGTTGGACTTGGAGAATTGCACCCAACTCCAGTGGTGTTACAACTTGCAGATCGGTCCACGAAAATACCTCGTGGTATTGTAGAGGACGTGCTTATCCAGGTAGACAAATTTTATTTTCCTGTTGATTTCATTGTAATTGACACTCAACCAATACAGGATTCAAGGAAGCACATCCCCATTATTCTAGGCCGACCTTTCTTGGCAACTGCGGATGCTCACATTCAATGCAAGACTGGAAATATACAGTTGTCCTTCGGCAACATGACTATGGAGCTAAATATTTTCAACATTGCCAAACAACTTCACAATGCAGATGATGGAATTGTTGATGTGGATTTAATAAAAGCATTAGTTGATGACACTTTTGTTTCAAACCTTAGTGATGATCCTTTACAAACATGTTTAACTCACTTTGGTTTTGATTTTGATATTGACAGATCGGTCGATGATGTCAACGCCCTGCTTGACTCAGTACCATCCATGGACACTAATCAATGGAAGTCAAGAGTTGAACAACTAGCACCATCAGAAAAGAAACTCATCCCATCATCAGAATCACCACCGAAACTCGAGCTCAAATCATTACCCAACACTTTGGAATATGCGTTTTTGGGAGAAGAAAGCACTCTACCGGTAATCATCTCATCATCCCTCAATGACGAACAAAAAGGTAAGTTGTTGGATGTTTTAAAAGAGTACAAAGGAGCATTAGGATGGACCATAGCAGACATAAAAAGTATAAACCCAGTAGACTGCATGCATTACATTCACCTTGATGAAAATGCTAAATCTACTAGGGAAATGCAACGTCGGTTAAATCCTAATATGAAAGAAGTTGTTAGAACAAAAGTCCTTAAGCTATTAGATGCTGGTATCATTTACCCCATTTCTGATAGTTCATGGGTCAGTCCTATACAAGTTGTCCCTAAAAAATCAGGAGTCACAGTAGTTACCAATACTGATAATGAATTGATACCCACTAAAGTGACTACAGGATGGCGTGTATGCATTGATTATAGAAAATTGAATTCTGTCACACGTAAAGACCATTTTCCTTTACCATTTATTGATCAAATGCTTGATAGATTAGCAGGCCATGAATCTTTCTAGATGGCTACTCAGGATATAATCAGATTCCCATAGCACCAAAAGATCAAGAGAAAACTACTTTCACTTGCCCTTTTGGCACTTTTGCATATAGGAGAATGCTATTTGGATTATGTAATGCACCTGCTACATTTCAACGATGCATGTTGAACATTTTTTCTGATATGGTTGAACGATTCCTTGAAGTCTTTATGGATGATTTTTCTGTCTTTGGAGACTCATTTGATCAATGTTTACATCATCTAACACTAGTTCTGCAGAGATGTATCGAGAAGAACTTGGTCTTAAATTGGGAGAAATCCCATTTTATGGTAAAACAAGGTATTGTTCTCGGTCACATCATTTCAAGAAAAGGTATTGAGGTTGACAAAGCCAAGGTGGATCTCATTTCTAATCTTCCTCCACCTAAAACAGTCAGAGAAGTAAGATCTTTCCTTGGGCATGCTGGTTTCTATAAACGTTTCATTAAAGATTTTAGCAAAGTTTCTAGACCCTTATGCAATCTACTTGCTAAGGATGCACCTTTTATCTTTGATGATTCATGTCTTGTTGCGTTTGAAAAATTAAAGCATTTGTTGACATCATCACCCATCATTCAGCCCCCAAACTGGAGCTTCCCATTTGAGCTCATGTGTGATGCATCTGATTATGCAGTAAGAGCAGTATTAGGACAAAGGGTTGAT
The DNA here is from genome assembly GCF_022201045.2 of Citrus sinensis. Taxonomy (NCBI): domain Eukaryota; kingdom Viridiplantae; phylum Streptophyta; class Magnoliopsida; order Sapindales; family Rutaceae; genus Citrus; species Citrus sinensis. The sequence goes on from NC_068560.1 coordinate 18,498,538, forward strand.
CGAATTCCTCATGTTATTTACTATGCTAGTATGACATTGAATGATGCACAGTTGAACTATTCAACTACTGAAAAAGAAATGCTAGCAATAGTGTTTGCATTGGAAAAATTTCAATCTTATCTCATTGGTTGTAAAATAATTATATTCACAGATCATGCTGCTCTTAAATATCTTCTCACAAAGAAAGATGTAAAAGCTAGACTAATTCGTTGGGTGTTACTTTTGCAGGAGTTCGACTTAGAATTCAAAGATAAAAAAGGGACAGAAAATGTTGTGGCGGATCATCTCTCCCGTCTTCATTTGACACAATTACAGAATCATTACCATTGAATGAGTCATTTCCAGATGAACAATTAATTAAAGTAGAAGTATTACCTCGGTATGCTGATATAGTTAATTATCTTGTTACAGGTAAACTTCCAGAGCATTGGACCAAGCAAGACAGGGCCAAATTCTTTGCAGAAATAAAGAATTTTTTTTGGGATGACCCGTATTTGTTCAAGTATTGTGCAGACCAAATTGTTAGACGATGTGTCCCAGAAAATGAAATTCAGAATATTCTTTCATTCTGCCATGAACAAGCTTGTGGATGCCATTTTAGTGCTAAGAAAACAGCAACTAAAGTTTTACAATGTGGTTTCTATTGGCCAACTATATTTCGAGACGCTTACACTTTTTGTTCTTCATGTGATAGGTGTCAACGAATGGGGAGCATTATGCGAAGGAATATGATGCCACTAAATCCAATTTTAGTGGTTGAGATTTTTGACGTATGGGGTATCGACTTCATGGGACCATTTCCCCCTTCTTTTGGCCATCAATACATATTGGTTGCAGTTGACTACGTATCCAAATGGGTAGAAGCAATTCCATACAGAACTAATGATCACAAAGTGGTGATAGGATTTTTGAAAAGCAACATTGTTTCACGCTTTGGATTCCCTCGAGCGATAATCAGTGATGGTGGTGCCCACTTTTGTAACAAAACATTCAAAGCTCTTTTGACAAAGTATTCAATCACACACAAAGTGGCAACTCCGTATCATCCGCAAACCAGTGGCCAAGTTGAGATATCCAATCGAGAAATAAAGCACATATTAGAAAAAACGGTGAGGCCAGACAGGAAAGATTGGTCATTAAGACTTGATGATGCATTATGGGCATATAGAACGGCTTTCAAGACCCCGATTGGGATGTCACCCTACAGGCTAGTGTATGGAAAAGCTTGCCACCTACTTGTGGAACTTGAGCATCGTGCATATTGGGCCATCAAGAAATTCAACTTTGACATGCAGCAAGTCAGCTCAGAAAGAAGATTACAACTGGCAGAACTTGAAGAAATTCGCAATGACGCATACGAAAATGCCAAGATTTACAAGCAACGAATGAAAGTCTTCCATGACAAGAAAATTATGAGAAAATCTTTCACTCCAGGTCAGAAAGTGCTTTTATTCAATTCTCGCTTGCACCTATTCCCAGGTAAGTTACGCTCTCGTTGGTCTGGCCCATTTATTGTTCATACTGTTTTTCCACATGGGGCAATTGAAATTAAGGACCCAAAGAACGGTGTCACGTTTAAAGTTAATGGTCAAAGATTAAAGCCATATCTAGAGTACCGGAGAAGACACCGAAATAAATTTGAGTGACCCACCAAATTTGAATTGATTTTTTTTTCTTTATTTTCGTTGATTTGATTTTGTTTTCTTTCTTTCTTTATATTATTCTTCTGCTAATTGAAATTATTTTTGCATAAGTGTGTTTGTTTAACTATTCAGTTTTCTTTTATCATTTTTAATCATGAGTACCTTACTTAGACCGTTCCTCCTGAACATTCTTAAACCACTTCAACGTGTCAAAACTCATCTCAAACGGCAGATTCAATTTTGTAAAACACATCGCATTTGGGCTCTACAACCACCAAAGTTAGTAGCCTATGTTGAGGGTTTAGAAAGCCAACTCAAAGACATTGAGAGAAGTGTTTACGACATCCAGTTGGAGCTTGAGGTAAATTCAATAAGAGGACGATTTTAATTTTTTTTGTGTGTTTTAATTTGTTTTCCTGTTTGAGTGCTTTAGTTTGTTACCCCGATGAAGTGGCGGATAACGGTACTCCATAACAATCAAGTCGGTTACTTCAGTTTCCCATAATAACTGATATTCTGAGGCGAAGGTATGGACAGAAACGAGATTCTAGCAAAGCTTCACAAGCGATTCCCTTCACTTCCTCAGAATGCCCTCCTTACGATCTATAAAGCTCGGTCTGAACGCATGCGATTGCCCATGAGGAATAACATACTTGCTGATATCCGTTGGTTAATTGAGGCGAAAGTACGATTGGCAGGTGAGTTACCTCCAAAATTTATTGCATACATGCCTGGTTGTGGTAAAGGAAATTATGCAAGAAAACGACGAGCTCGAAGAATTTCTGTTGCTTGTCATAAGTGTGCCAGAATGAGTTGCAATAAAAACCCATGTACTTTAGGAATGGTGTCTGATAACAGGGAAGATAAGATTCAATTCATTAGGGATGGCTTGAATAAGGAGTCATTGGATGATATCCTTTTATCTCTTGAAACGCATCCCTGTGGATATGTGCAAGGAGCGATTCTCCAGTTATGGCCATTATTCCAGAAAGAGAATGCACAATACAGTCTCGGGAATCTGACTATAAACGACCCTGTTTGCTAGTTTATAAGAAAACTGGATGGGAAGCCTATCCTCGACCCATAGAGGGCGTTCAAGCCGTTTCTGGACGTAAAACCAGAGGAAGATGTGAGCCACAGTCGCAACTACCTGTAAATATCCTTTTACTTTACTGTTATTTTATTTCACTATTGGTTTATTGTTTGCATTATTGTCTTTAATAATTTTATTACTGTTTGATTTTTTTTCCTTATTACTGTTTGCTTTTTCCTTTTTACTGTTTCTTTTTTGACTCGCGAGCCACGTGCTTTACGCGTTATTTGACACTGACATGTTACCTCATACACAACTGTGACCCACTATCACCAAGACTCTTAAATGTGATTTTTTTTGTCAAGCACTCACAAATTGTTTTTGCGAAGTATCACAATAGCAACTACTCCCAATAGACAATTCAAGAACATTTGTGTGCTTTCTGGATTTACCTATGGCAAACATAAAGAGTTCGTAGAGGCAGCCATAGATCTTGGTCGAAGCATAGCAGTGAGAAAATTACACTTAGTGTATGGAGGTAACCAAGGGTTATCAAAAATGGTCTCAGAAGCAGCTTTTATCAGAGGAAGTCAAGTGTTAGGCATCATCCCGAGAGTCCTAAAACCATTGGGCAGTTCGTCTAACTCATCAACTGGAGAAGAGTTAGTCGTCTCAGGTATGCAAGAAAGAATAATTGAAATGCTTAATCATGCTGATGCTTTTAGTTTCCTTCCAAGAGATCTTGCAACACTAGAGGCACTTATCACACTAGCATCTTGGGCCCATCAGCACATCCACCAGAAACCCATCGGTTTGTTAAATGTCAATAACTTTTATGATGACTTTATCATATTTCTTAACCATGCAATAAAAAACTATTTCATTCCCGCTAATGTGAAAAAACTCTTTATTTGTGCTCACACTGCTAATGAGCTACTGGATCTGTTACAAGCTTATACACCGGAGCCAGACCCCCGGCCCTTTATGTTGGAGCGTCCAAATAATGATGGTAACAGTAGCAGCAGTAAGAAGTACAAATTAGATTTAACTCTCCGCCTGTAAATATTTTCTTCTGTGTTGCACCACCCAGGTGATGTCTTCTAAACTCTATTTCTTTCCTTTAAAACATTGAGGACAATGTTTCGTTCTGGTTGGGGGGAGGGAATAGTCGACAATTGTGGAATCTTGGTTAAGTTTTTACTAATTTTTTATTGTAGAAACTAACTGTTGCTAACATTTTGTGTTGAAGATGGCTGAATATAGAGTGTAGTGACTCTAGAAACGCATCTTCATTGTTAAAAAAAAAAATTTTAAAAAACAAAAAAAATTAAAAAAAAATCAGACATTTTCTTTTTCTTTATTATGTTTTGATGTTTATTTTTCTTCTTTTTAATTTCTCCTCTATGAATATACATTTTCCAACTTTTGAGTCGAAGATGGCTGAATATGGAGTGTAGTGCCTCTAGAAACGCATCTTCTTAGTTAAAAAAAAAAACTATTTTTTTTTTCTATCATTTTAAGTGTAACTTTTCTAATTAGTTTTTCTACATCATTTTCACATTTCTGCATGTATATTTTCCTTTTATATTTAGAATAGGTTGGGGGGTAAAATGTTGTTTAAAAAAAAAATTGTGTGATTTGTTTTAACATTGGATGACATGATTAATTTCAAATTTTAGTATTTGTATTATCTTTGGTCTTAAGTGATGTTACATTATGTTTGCTACTCTACATGTTGATGTCGGAGACAAATATGAGTTGCTTGAAGGAATGAACATGTCATAATAAGTACCAAGTGAGTTTTTGAGCCTATTATTTTTCTTGGAGAGTAACCCTTTTGCCCATTCTTTATACAGCTTAGTAGTTTATTATTGTATACACGATCTCTAGATTTCTTTTGAGTTAACCCTAAAAAAATAAAAATAAAAAAAATTGTAAAATTAAAAAAAAAAGAAAAAAATGTGTGTTGCTACATTTGGAGTCCCATCTAACTAGTAGATATGAAAGGTTATTTAGAGCCCTAAAAGATGATGGAAATGCCATTTTTGATCCGTTTGAGCCTTTCTAGCCATCCCTTTTATCAAATATCCATAGTTAATCCTTTTTGAGCCTTTAAAAAAAATAAATAAAAAATAAAAATAAAAACTTTTCTTTGTCAAAATTCTCATCTTAACCCACTCTGATTGGGAGTATTACCCAATATCTTACAAGTTCCACCACCTATTTATGTTTGAGAAAAATATAAATAATTATTTTTATTCAGTGAAGTTGTGCCAAGCAAAAGCAAAAAAAAAAATTGTTTAAAAAGAAAAAAAGAAAAAAATAATAATAACAATAATAGGTGAAATCCACCTTGCAACTTCCAAAAAAATAAAATAAAATTCATTTGCATTTTTCTCAAACATACACTTTGTTTTCCTTATTTCCCTTTTTTGTTAACCATGTCCCTAGCCTATGTTACATCCTAATAAAAGTCCTTCGTGATTTTAGGGAACTATAATCTAAAGTAGAAGCTAGTTATGTGGGCTAAAAAGATGTAGTGATGCATAATAATAATAAAAAAAGATAAATAAAGTGGGTTGACTAACATTTTATTTGACTTGAGATCGTATTATTTCTAAGCTGAGGGCATATTTATTTCATTGTGGTGAGAGCATGTGATATCACTTCTTTATTATTTTCTCTCTCAATTACCATTCATTGGAGTGACTATTTTTATTGGGTTTAATTTATTTGTGAGAGTGTCACTACTTCCAGCGAGATTTTAGGGTTTGACATGTCATTCTTGAAAGTAGCTATAACAAATTCTACTGGGCTAATTCATGTGGATGGTTGATGTGGGTGTGATGTTGCTTTAGACTGGAGATAATGCTTATACTTTTATTTGATTGCTATCATTAATCTGATTGAATAAATACGAGTGTTTTTATTATAAAAAAAATCATTTTGGATTTGAATTTTGTTTTCGCTTTATTTGCTAGGGACTAGCAATAAGCTGGTTGGGGGGTGTGTTGAGGGTTAGAAAATGCATATTTATAAAGGAGAAAACCGTCATTTTACATTTCAAGTCTTACTAACAACCCTTACTTTTATGTATTTAACCTTCTTGTGATTTAATTACATGTGTTTTATTTTAATTAAGTATTTTATGTATTTTAGGGGTATTATAGTCATTTCACAATAAAGGAGAAATCAGACGGCAAAACGGACATCACTTTTGAACTCAGGACGGTCGAAAACCTTAGGAGGAGCATAAAAGGAAAATTGGCACTATTCACATGTACGGTACAGTATACGTTACTGTTCACGACACTGTTCACATAGACGGATGATGACGTGACATTGACCGATGATGTGGCATTGACTGATGAGGTGTCACGATCCTGTTGGGCTAAAATTCTTATGTACTATTGATGGTGACGTGGCAGCATATTAGTGGACGAAAAATCTCACGTACGGTGCATGAATCACACAGGATTATTTTCAACCAAACTGCATTACTGTTCATCCGGGTCAAACCGTGTTACTGTTCATCCGCGTGGTCAAACCGTGGACTGTTGACTGATGACGTGGCGCAATCCTGAGCGTCCAAACTGTTTTTAATCCGATGGCCATGATTTACTCCATGTATCTATAAAAAGGGGGCCTCCCTCCCTAATTTGATATCTCTGAATCCATTTTTTGGATCCATTTTCTGTAATTCCTTCTCCATCTTGTATTTTCTTCGTATTTTAATAAATTTCCATTTTGCCCCTAGTTCAATTATGAGTAGCTAATTTTCTTTCAAGCTTGGGTTGAAGGTGAAGTCTCAACATGTGTCATGGGCTTAATTTGGTAAATTTATTTTCTCTTCCCCTCTAGTTTTTGTGGATGTTTTGACTTCTCGTCGACAAGTAATACTAATCTTATCTAGTACCGTCTTGGTTTCACCGGCCCTCTAGTATAAGGTTATTATTATTTGGCACGATAAGCCCTTAGCACCATATTGATTAGAGCGTGGTTCATGAGGTGTGGATCCCCCCCTCATGATTTAATTGGCATTAATACGGATTATTTAGCCCATGATGCATGTTGATACGGATCCGAATACCCAAGTACGTCAATTTAATAGATTTTCTCTTCAAAAGTCTGTAGGTGCCGTAGCATCCTTAAAACTAACTTCTGGACAAGTAACTAAAAGCTATATTGTGATTTTAATTCAAGTACCAACGTACCATGCATTCATGCAATAAGAAGCAAAAGAATCTTTCAATAACTTATCTTGATCTTATTGTCCTTTTTTTCTCTTTTTTTTTTCTTTGTGTGTGTGTGTGTTTGTAAGAATATTTTAGGCTCAATAAACTTAAATAAGTTCCTAATATGAACTCCAGATCACAAATTGGACTACTAACAAAAAAATGAGCCTCGACTCTTTGTCTTTATTCTTCTGTCTGTGATCTCCATTTTTCTGTTTGGTTAGAGTTTTTAATTTGATGTAAGAGATGATTTGAATTCGAATTTGCTTGTAATGGGACTCAAACTCAAGCACATTAAGCTAATTTTAAATCTTCAACCATTGAGCCGATCAGTTCATCTAAATATAAGTTGAAATAGCTTTTTGAAACATCAATCATGCAAATTTATATATTATATTATACAATACCGATTAGATAAATTATAATATTTCCAATAATTTCTTTTAGAATTGCATTAAATAATTGATTAGAAATATATTTAAAAAGATTAGTACCTTTGCATAACATAAAACCAACAATAATAAGAAAACTTAGCAAAACAATATTATACTAAATGATAATACAAATTCGATTTAAATTAGATAAATGCTCATTTAGTTCCAGTATTTTGAGCTAAGCGCCCTTTTAGTTTTTATATCTTGAAAAATACCTTAAGACATTCCTACTACAAAATATGTGATATTCTTACGCTCTTTTCTTTTTTACTTTTACAAAAATACCCTTACAACAATATTCTTAGTGACATTAATAAAAAAAATTAACTTATCAAATTAAAAATAAAATTAAAATTAAAATAAAAATAAATTTTATTATTATTATTTAAAAATAAAAGTAAAATTAAAAGTATAAAAATTAAAATAATTTTTTAATATTATCTTATTTATAGTGGTTAATTTGGTAACTTAAATTTTTTATAGATGATTATTAGCAAGACAACAAGGTATTAAACATCACTTTAAGTTGGCTTGTATGAATTTATTTATAAATAATTATTAGAAAGATCATTGCATGGATAGTAGTTCTCTTAGATTGATAATTATTGGTCATAACTCTTTTACGGATATATTAATTAATGCTCTCAAGATTGTAGCAAAGTCATTATTATTGTAACAGCAAAGGAAAAATAAGGGTAAAAAATGTCAAATATTTAACTGTAAGAGTGCCTTAAGGTATTTTTTAAATTATACTAACAAAACGGACACTTAACTCAAAATATAATTTTAAATTTTAAATTTAGTTAATCACATAAAATTAATTTATAATTTAAAATAATGCAACATTAATTAATAATAAAAATTCAATTAGATTAAAATAGAAAAATAGTTTTTAGATTTAATGTTGTTCACTTCAAATTTATTTATTTAAATAATGTGTAGTAATATAATTCAAATAAAATTTAGTTATAAAACTTGAATCACGCTTTGGCCCATCTAATATCGTGCCAAGTTTTAGGACTCGCAGGTCTAAAAATCTAGGCCTGGCTCTGCCAACATATGCATCATACCATGTTGTGTGCCTTGGCGAAGAATGCGGTCTGCCCCTTGTGCCGCTTGGCCTTTTCACCATCTGTAATTTTTTGAGGATGTCATTTTAATAAATATTCAATAAATTAATTTTATTAAAATTTAAAAAAAAACATTGAGAGCAACTTTTTCAGCTTGTAATTCGCACGCGGCCCGAGAGGTTGGGCAAAATTTTTGAAAAAAAGGTAGCATTTATAAGTAGGGATGGCAATGGGGCGGGGTGGGGGTGGGGACGCCTACCCCATTCCCCACCCCATTCCCCAATAAATTTAGTGGGTTGGGGATGGGGAATCCCCACGTGGGGGATGATTCCCCCATCCCCACCCCATTCCCCATTTACTTATTTTATAGTAGATATAAAAATATGATTTCAGTAAATTAAAAATTAGAGGCTTAAAATAAAATCATCACCATATTATAAAGTATTTAAATTTTTATAAAAATCTCTAAAAGTTTGAAACAATATTTTAAACTGATATTAAAAGTGAAAAATATTTAAAGAGAGCAGCACCTTAAAAGAGAAAAGAAAATATAATAATATTTTAAAGTTAAAAAATATTGTAGGATTTTCTTTTACTCATATTATGTTTATATTACATAAAAATTAAAAAATTATTAATTGACATTATAGTTGATAAATAAAAATTAAAAACATATTTATATATAATGGGGATTGGGGTGGGGAGTGCAATACCAAACCCCACCCCGTTAATAATTTGGGGATTACTTTTTCCCCACTCCCCACCCCATTCCCCAAAAATTATTAAATATTTTCCCCATTTGGGGTGCGGCTCCATGGGGCCCCAAACCCGTGGAGGATTTTGCCATCCCTATTTATAAGTATTAAAAAAACTGCTTCTCCATCCAAACAGAACTTCAACGAGTATCATAACTCATAAGCAAATAGCATCATTGCCAACTCTTTTCATCTCACTGTCACCATCATCGTCATCGTTACCGATGGTGAATAGCAACAATAAGAATAATAAAAGCCCACACATAAAACTCGCTTAATGTTACAATCTAAATTTTAAAGCACTAACCTTAATTTCTTCATTTTTTTTTCTTTCTTCTATTGATTGATTTCATCTTCAATGCTTGGTAACAATTGTTGTTTGATGTATGTGGGATGAGAAGTGAAAAAAAGAGAGTTTTGTGGAGTTAAGAGTGTTTAATTGTTAGAGAGGGAGTTTTGTGTAGAGCGTTTACAAATCACTAGTTGTTTTGGATTTATTTAGATTATTCTTAGGGTAACTTGGTCTGAAATAGGTGTATGGGGCTACTATGATAAGCAATTTTGTTACATGCTTAGCTTGGATAATGGTTTTATGAAAGTGGCAAGATAAATAAATTTCCCAAATCTAACAATCATTCAAATTAATAGAGGACCTCAACCATTATAAAAAAGTCGAGCAACATTAGTAATGGGTATAATAGCCGCCTTTGGTTGGACTCTATAAGTACAGATTTGTTGAGCCAATCCGTATTGCAATTTTAAAAAATATTGCAAAACTTTTGATGACAATGTTACTCACATTTATATAAAAGGAAAAGAAAACAATACTCACATTTATATAAAAGGAAAAGAAAACAATCATAGATATTTGCTGTGCTTTCTTATTTTAGAATTTGAGAGAAAATCTTTGAACTGGTTTAATTGTTGGATATATATTATACGTCTTGCCACAATGATGATCTTGGTCTTTATCAAACAGTCCTAAGATTACAATTATGTTCATTATCTCTTTAATGAAAAATAAAATCCTTAGGAAATAAAATATAGGGGGAAAAGCATAGCCATTTATGAAACATAGGCATTTATGAAACTACAAGTACCAACCACCCCATGGCATACTATTGTATCTCTTTCATAATGTATTATGAACCAACTTAAAAGAATGGAGAAAACTTCTCAACTTAAATTGTCTTGCTTGGTTGTTCTTCTCTTAACTGCTTCTTCTGGTATAAATTTTAAACTTGTATCTCCTTTACTTGTTTTAGTTTCTTTTTTATTCCTATTGCTTACCGGAAGCAATTACATAAACATTAATAATTTCTTTGCCTTGATATTTTGTTTTTTAGGAACAATTGAAAACTCATCTTCAATCATGCTAACTCCTGAAATCAAACAATTTTTATTTAGGTTTATCCAAAGCCTGCGAATTAGACAAAGATTGAGACGCCGACTATGAGTGCGGAACTCTGATCTGTACTGAGGTTTATTCATCTTTTGTTTTCTGGAATCTATTGAGAAGAAGAAAGAAATAACCAAAATTTGTCAGGTTAATTGAAAACTTGTGGCATCTAGCAATTTAATTATTGGAATCAAACGTCGATATCCCTTTTTATTCAAAAATGCTTTCCAATATATAGCCAAAATACAATGTTTAAATTCTACAAAATAGCGAAAGAGTTGCAACTGCTCCCTACTACAGCTACTGCCTAACAAGAAAAAAAAAAAAGAGCATCAAGTAGCATTAAACAAGGAGTACAAAATACTCACTAACCCCTGTAGCTTTTGTTTTAAAAAATAACAATTGATAAAAATAATAGTGCCCCTAACAATCTCCTAATGTCATTGCCAGAGTTCAGGGATATGTGTATGTCCTAGGGGAAAGTTTGCGGAAAAAAATTATTTCCTGATCATCACTCTAAAAAGTCACAGTAATATGTATTTGATAAATTATGTTGAATATTAACATATTTAATAAAGAGTTATTAAATCCAAGTTTGCATTTAACTTTTTTTTTTCATTTTAGCATAGGAGTTTTTAATTGAATAAACGAGTTTCATAAGTTTGACGACAATAATGTTTAATAAAATTCTTTAAAAACTGCTTATTTTATAAAATTTTCCATAGTATTATAGAGAATTGATTAAACGGTAACGGAAATATCCGATATAAGGAAGGTATTAGCAAATGCATAGTAATTTATACTAGCACTTGAAGAAAGACACTTTCGACAATGTTCAACTAAATCCTAACTGTGAATTTTAATTATGTTGACCGATCTCTCATAGCGCCTATGGTGAGCACCAATTACTTTTCAAAGGAAAATTACTCAAAACTTATTTCCGACAGATGTTTAAATATTAAAATAATTTACCGAAGGTTTTTTTTTTTTATATATTAATATGACTATATGATAGAGTTCCTTTTAAGTTGTAGTAGTCAAAGACTACAATAGTGAAAAGAGGTTTGTTTGTATAATTCTAAGATTTTGAGTAGAAGGGCTACTTTGGGATTTCAATAGCTGATAAAATAAATTACTTTATGATATGAATGAAATAAATTATTGATAGAAAAACTAGTTTAGTATTTAATAAACTATATTGTTGTGACAGCTATAACTTTGGAAAGTAAAGTACTTGTATTCACTAGTGGATCCAACTCATGACTAGTGGGTGCTCAAGGTGCAATTGGAGAAAATAAATACTAAAAATTAAAGAAAAATTACCAGAGTTTCTAATTAGCACCGTTAAATCTTTCAAAATAGCCCCATTAATTCTATTAAAATAGACCCAATAAACTCATAAGCACATAAAATTTAAACTTTAACTTTAAGAATTATGAAAGTCCATACTTTAATTAAAAAATAAAATCTCACAGTAAATCATATGGGTACTTTTGCTATTGTTTAATTTAGCCATTGTTAAATCTATTAAAATAACTTCCATAAACTCATAAACACTTGAAAGTTCAGTTTTTTTATCTTATTATTATATAATATATAAATACAAGATAATTTAAACTTATATCTATTTTTATCATTATATAATAAAATAATTCTTTCACAATAAAATTTATCAAACACAAGTAGAGATTTTCTGGATCTTTCCCTGCTTGCGCTTAATAAATTTTACAATGAAAATATTATTTTATTATGCCATGATCAAAATAAATATAAATTTAAATTATCTTTTATTTATATATTAAGGTTTATGAAAAAAAAAAGATATAATTATCTTTTCGTTAAAATATTGAAGCTATAATATGAATTTTAAAACAGTGTGGTTACTTATATGATAAGATGCTTATAAAAAAACTTATGTTCAATCCCTAATTACTTTTAAAAACTACAACAAAAAATGAGAAATTTATGAAATAAATAGTTTATAACGCCTCAATCTTAATTCCAAACAAGAGTTACTACATTTTTTAAAAAACTTTGAGGGACTGAAGTGTCATTTTATTATCCTGAAATCTGCGTTTTCAGTTAATCCACTGTCGTTTTTAAGGCTGACTCAATTAAGCCAAAACGAAAAAAATGCTTTTGTGTATTGCGGATGGTGTGGGGTTCCCGTGGGCCATTTATCATTTATTAATTAACTTCATTCAATTAATTATGAGGTGGCGCATGCTTCATAATTGTCACAATGATGCGCAATGCACTGAATTTTTATTCTAAGTCAAGGCTTTTGACTTTGAACAATTTCTACATCTTCACACCAAAAAGTTTCCTTGAAACTTATCAAACCATAAATACCAGCACTTGGCATACCTGCTCCTCATACCGCACCAATCTGGAAGAGTAGAGGAAACTTTTGAAAACTTAAATTAGTTTGCATGAGTTTTATTCTGTTAATGACTTCTTATGGAATGTATTATCCTTTACTTATTCGATAATTTGTAAGAGTGTTTTTATTCCAATTAACTTTCGCAAACAATTACTAAAACATTAATTAATTCTTTAGTCATGATAGTGGGATATTTAAATTATTGAAATCAAACAATTTTAATTAATTATTATGTTTACCGGAAGGAGCAGAAGCTAAGGATTGCGAACTCGACGAAAACTGAGAACGAATTTGTTTATCTCCTGGGGGCAGATGCCACTAAAAATTATATGTTAATGTCCCAGTGGAAAGTTTGCAAAACAAAAATTTTCTCCTGATCACCGATCCAAACAGTTACAATAATAATTAATATGATTTAAAGAAAATATGTTGAACATCAATATGTGTTAGTAAAGAGTGACCTTTGTTTCAAAAAAATATTTTACGGTTACTGAGAGTGACGATGTATGTGAGTATTTGACCATTCCACTTTTTGATTAAGCACTGGTGTGGGACTGAGAAATCTGACTGATGAAAAGGACTTTAAAAATTGAAAACAATGGCTATAAATAAAGCAAATCAAACTAATTGAAGCATAAGTTAGATCTGATGATTGAATGTAGAGATAATTAACATACATTCGTCAATAAAATCAGTCCCGTTAATGACACTTATAACTGCTTTATTTCAGTAACTATGTGTATGCGCATACCCTGTGGTATTATTGAAATCATCTTGATCAAGATAGGTTATTGAAAGATTCTTTTACTTTTTATTGCATGCATGGTACCACAAGTTAGTATTAAATTGAAACTAAACTACGATGATATCGTGTAAAAGGCCAAACAACACAACTGGTAACATGACCAGGCATAGGCTCAGGGGCATAACTTCCAAGAGAGATTTCTAATGATATTATCGAAAAAGATTGTAGATATATCTTTCAATCTAAAATCCTATACTCTCATAGTAGTATAGAGAATTGGCTATACAGTAACGGCAGTATTGGATAAACGGAAGGCTTTAGCAAATGCATACCAGAAGAGAAGGAAGACATTTGTGAGAATATTCACCAGAAAATTCAAGCAGTGAATGCCCTGGACAGATATGTTCTAAGTTGTTTGAATCCCATAACGGCTCTGGAGAGCACCAATGGCTGTCTCAAAGGACCTTGAAAGATTCGGAATGGTGGTTTTGCACACTGGAAAGTTTAAATCAAGAATAAATTATTAAATGCCAAAATAAAACATAAAAAAGGAAGTAAATCATGATTAATAAGTTGCTCAGATGTAATCTATTTAGTTTATATTCAATTTCCTTTACAATTGACCTATAAAACTTCACTTTTTGCTCAGACTTGTTGAAAGTAATGTGTGAGCAAAATTTGATTTAACAAAGTTAAAATAATGAATGATGTAAAACTTTAGCTAAACAGAAGACCAGAATGAATCTAGCATCTACATTCACCATTCCCCAGTGCAAGGGCCAACAAACAAAACAAACTGTCATTTGCAGTTTATCATTAACTTTTCAATGGTGGCCTATGCTCTCATAATATTTTAAACATAATAGCTGAAACAAATAATATTGTCTGAGCAAGGTAAGTTTCCAGATGAGGAGATCACTAAGCATAACCAACTTATTGAATCAGCTTGTGCATTCCATTAAATTAGTTTCATAGCTAGATTATCATTAGAATGCAATCAAATTTAATTGAAAGCTAAAGTAATAACAGAACAGATACCAAATAGAATCAGAGAAGGAAATGAGAAATTACCATTAAATGCAGTCGATTGAACATCTGCCAAGAACTCTGTATATGAAGCCTGCAAAAGTAGAAAGAGAAAGAGAACAATTCAGCCTATGTTCCCTTAAATGACAAATGATCTTCTAATCACTGTATTTTTAATAGATATAGTGGCACACGAGCATTAAAGCAATAAGTACCTTCATTGCACCCTGAGTTTCACCAATTTGTTCATTCATCTTCTTGTATTCCTTATCTGCCTCATCCATCATTTGCTGGCCTGTTTGTGTTTGAATCTATTATATTAACACACAGACTATCAATTACTACCTATTTGGAAGTGCCCATGTCAACATATTTTTTTAATAACATACAGCCTGTACCAAATGATCCGCTTTCGTAATGACCAAAAAATTTTTTCTATATTTTGAAAACGGAACCATATTGTCAGACACATTGGTCAACCAAAACGTCCATGATATGTAAGAGGTTAGTACTTAGCATGAAAAATTAAGAAATCATTAGCATTATAATTATCATTGATTTATCAGGATCAACGACGAATCAGTTTGGAAAATTAATTAATATTATGGAGTGATTCAATCACATTCAAAATGAATCTTCAAATGTTGCACAATTCATTTGTTTGAAACTCAAAATGTCAATTATACAACAACTATACTCAGAAGCCTCTATCAAAATCAAAACATAATAAAATTTGATCAATAATACTAATTCTGTCATTTCTTCATCAGCCAAATAAATAAAGAGCAGGTATGCTTCAAATTTGTGCTTAAAAAATACACTGAAACTACAAAAGGATCCAAATATTGTGCAACAACTATCACCTACTAAAGTTATTCAAAATATTATTAGCCACTTACCACTTAAATCAACATCATAACTAAGTAATCAGCTAAACAAAAATTTCTTCACAGAAACAGAACTATAATTTGAAAATTTTTTTCCAATACTATTGAACTGTCTCTTTACAATGATTCAAGTCATTCACAGAAACAAAACTATAATTTGTTCACTGAATTGAAGTAAGATCTTAATGGAATGAAGAGTGAAGGATAATAATAATTGTGCTACAAAATTGAAATCATAATATTAATAGGTGAAGCAAAACTATAACCGAAATTTAATTTAATTTTCACATCCATTTCTCAATAAAATAATAATTATAATAATTAACTGTTATTAAATAAATAATTATTAGAAATTTTTACCTTGAAGCGCTTGTGGAGACGAGAGTGAGAAGCTTCGAGATCCTTGAGAATCTCAGAGTGAGAACGATTGATGAGGTTGCGTTTCAGATCGTCGATGCGTGAAACCACCATTTCCTTCAGATCTGAGATGCTGCTTAGGTTTTTGTTGTTGTTGTTGTTGTTGTTCATCGTCGGTAACGGTGCCGGCGACGGCGACGGCGACGGCGAGATGAAGAGAGTTGTCGGTGCTACTTGCTTCCTATACTTGAACTTCTCTTTGGATGTAGAAGCTGTTTTGTTAATGATTGTTGATTGCTTTGGGCTTTCGGGAGAAACTGGTGATGAAGCTTTGCGATTGCGATTCACTCTCTTCTTCTTCATTGCTTCTTTGATCTTCTGCTAATTGCTATTATGCTTCGTTTGTTCAATTTTGAACTTCTCACTTTAATTTATAAGTGGCGCGTATTTTCAGTTTATCTCTTGGGATGGTCTGGATTGTTTGGGCCAGGCTGCTCGAACTCGGCCAGGCTTTTGAGGGTCTGAGCTTTTAGACAACCTGGACTTGGCCAAGCCCGGCTCGGTCCATTTGTCACACCTAGGCACACTAATTTTTTCACGCGCATATGCTGACTTTATCATATAATAAAATATATATTTAAACATTTACATGTATTTTTTAAGCTGCGTTTGGCACACTACGTTTTATTATATTGTATTATTTTAATATATGTGTATTACATTAACATTGTATTATAATAATATTTTACAACCTTCGGTGTTATATCTTATTGTATTAATTTTTATTATATTATGTTTGATATTATATCGTACCGTATTAATTTATTTGGTGATTAATTTAACTTATATATTTGGAAAATAATTCCAAAATATTTAGAAAAATACTAAATATAGTCACCTAAATGACACTTGTCTTAAACATATACGCGACACTCTGTAAAAATTAACAGACTTAAATACTGAAAATTAAATTAATTTTTTTGCCCTCTACTAACTGATTTATAATTCTCATAGATAATTAATTTTTACATACGAGTTTTCTTGATAAAAGATGCCAATATTTGTCTTTTTTGAAGCAAAATTCTAAACTCAAATTTAATTACCAACAATGGTTGCACAACAAATCTGTACAAAACAAAAAAAAAATTCCCATAGCAAAATGTAGTAAAAAAATTGTGAAGGCATTCCATCTCATATTAAACAAATCTTATCCATCATTGTCTTTTTCAACCAATCAGCAAAATCAAATCCCTTAAATTAGACTTAAATATGAACTAAGGGTTGCAGTGGCAGCGGATATTAGCAATTATATGAAGATGATGAAGAAATGGAGAAGAAGAAGACAAACAAGAAACGGAGAAGAAAAAGAAAGATAGAACACGAAGAAGAAGAGAGGAAAAGGAAAAATAAAAGACAAATGAGAGAGGGAAATAAAGAAAACGAAGAATAAGAGAGGAAAAAGAAAAAAATAAAAGAAAAAGAGAGAAACAGTGAGAAATAGAGAGAAATAAAGAGGACAAATAAGAAAATGAAAGATTGGAATAAAAATAAAAGAGAGTATTAAGATTTATTGTACTGTGTTTGGATTGAAAGAAAAGTAGAGAAAATAAAGGAGAAAAATTATTTCTTTATCATTAAATTTGATATTCTCCTTACAATGCTCTGTATTTATAGTAGCTCAATAGAACTACCAAATTAACTAAGCTAAATAACAGATTCAGTAACAAACTTTACAATGAACCAGTAACAACGTGACACCTGTAAAACCGTTACTAGTAACTATCACACTAATACATGTATTGTAACACTTATATGTAACTAATAACTAAGCTTAGAATCAAAAGCTTAGAATTAGCTGGAATAATGTGGAAATTGTTATTCTTAACATCCCCCTTTAAGCTCTACATTGGAAACGATGTTGAGCTTGGATCGCTAATAATGAAATGGTTGATAAGCTAAGAGCTTTGTCAGTATATCTACTGTTTATCAAAGCTTGGAATGTATTGCACCTGAAGACTTTTGTTTGCCACCTTTCGCATAAGAAATGTATGTCCAATTCAATGTACTTGGTGCATGAATGAAACTTTCAATTGTTGGCTAGTGTTGCTGCACTTTGATTTCCACTCTAGGTTACAGGAACTGATTTAGGAGCTACACCAATTTTAGTAAGTAATAATCTTAGCCATAGCATTTTTTATCCAGTCATAGTAAGTGTTCTGTATTCAAATTCTATATTGGACCTGGAAACCATAGCTTTTTTTAACACCATGAAACCAAATTTTGTCCAAGATAGACACAATAACTATCAACAGACCTCTTATCATCCTTATCACTGGTTCAATTAGCATTAGAAAAACAATCAATATCAAGAGTACCAGAGGAGTGAAATTGAAGGTCAAACTGAATTATGCCATTGAGATATCGAAGAACTCTTTTGCAAGCTTGTTAATGTACATCAATTGGAGCACTAAAAAATTGAGTCAATTTATTAACTGTAAAATTAATTGTAACCAATTTCAGGCTTGCTGAGTGTGAAATATTGAAGAACACCAATAAAGCTTCTATACAAAGTGACCTCTAACAAAGGAACTCAATCAGTCTACGTGAGAGAAACACCAAAGGCCATAGAAGCAGAGCATGGAGTACTGTCCTGCATATGTACTTTAACAAGTAAATCTGCAATATATTTAGATTGTGAAAGAAGTAACTCAGTAGAATTGTAAGTGACTTGAATGCCTAAAAAGTAATAAAGCTTTGCCAAGTCTTTTAAGGCAAAGTTGGTTTGCAAATTTGATAAAACTTGGTTGATCAATTGAGGGCGAAAATCTGTAACAATTATGTCAACAACATATACTAAAATGAGAAGTAAATGATTATTCTCTCTTTTAAAGAACAGTAAAGTGTCTGACTTAGAATTAATGAAACTCCAATAATGTGTCAATGTCATTTTTAATCTGACAAACCAGGCTCTTAGAGTTTACTTTAATCATATAAAGCCTTGTGAAGTTTACATACATGTGTAAGCCTAGTAGGATCCACAAAGCTCTCTGGTTGCTGCATATATACCTCCTCTGTCGAATAGCCACTGAGAAATGCATTGTTGATGTCAATCTAATAAATCAACCACTTATTAGTCTCTACCATACTCAATACAACTATAATAATGGATGACTTCACCACAAGGCTGAAAGTTTCACCGTTATTTGATAAAAGCCTTTTGCTACTAGTCTAGCCTTATATCTAGATATACACCCATTGAGATTATACTTGATCTTGAATACCCATTTATTGCCAACAACTGGAACAAGATAAGAAAGATTAATCAAAACCTAAGTGTTGTCATCCATCAGAGCCTTGTACTCCTCTATCATGGCCTTGTACTATTTAGGATTAGCAATGGCTGCTGACATAGTAGTAGGTTCAGTAGGTTGTAAGAAACTGGAGATTACATAGGCCTTTGGCTTGAAGATACCTGCCTTAGACATTGTTATCATGGGATGGCCAGTAGTTGGTTGTTGTGGTGGAGTAATATGGTGAGGTTGACAATCTGGTGAAGGCAAAGATGAATATGTTAGAGATAAAGTTTGTAGATTAGTAGATGAAAGAGATAAAGCTGATGAACAGAAATATGATTGTGTTAGGGATAAAGTTTGGGGATTGGCAGATAAGATGGGAAACTAGCTGATGAAGGCAGAGAAGAAGAGTGAGGAGCACTTGTTGAAATCAGTGGAAGTTGAGGAATAAACATTCAATTTGTGCCATAGTTTGGTAATTCAATGGTGAAGTTTTAGACACACAAGGAACATAATGAGAGGGTTGATAGGTATAAGGCACAGAAAAGAAATCAACTCTAGGCTAAAACGGAAAAGATAACTCATCAAATATAACATGATTACTGATATACATATTCCTTCTAGAGAGTGAAGACACTAATATCCTTTGTGTAATGAACTATAACCTAGAAAAACACATCTGTCAGTTCTATATTCAAGCTTATGATGATTATAAGGTCTGAGATAGGGATAACAAGCACAACCAAAGATTCTCATGTGTGAGTAATCTAGTTTCTTTATAAATATTAGTTCAAAAGGTGACTTATTGTTTAATATAGTTGTGGGTAATCTTTTTACAAGATATGTGGCTATACGAAAAGTATTCCACCAAAACTTTAAAAGTAGATGAGCTTGTGCAAGAAAGGTGATCCAGTTTCCACAATGTGTCTCTCAATTCTTCCATTTTGGTGGTGATTATATGGACAAGGATGCCTAATTCAGTGTCTTGTTTAGCAAGATATATGGTGAATAACCCGAACTCCCCCCCCCCCCCCCCCCCGCCAAATCCATTTGAAGACACTTAATTTGGTTAGAATGGTTGTTCTAAATATTCTTTTGAATTTCATAGCAGTAAAAGAAAAAATCCAAGTAAATCAGTGAATTCATCTAATATAGAAAAATACTATGTGTAGCCTTTAGATGAAAGAACAAGTCCTAATCCCCAAAGATTAGCATGTAACAATTCAAGAGGTTGACTGGTAGTAGTTTCTTCTGAAGGAAAATATTGCATATGACTTTTTCCAAATTGACAAGCACTACAAAACTAAAGTGTGATAGTTCTTTTTATATCAAAAGTTGGATCTCACTGCTTCATAACTTGTTTTAAACCATGAACAGTAGGATATCCTATTCTTTTATGCATTATATTATAATTGAGAGACTTATAAGGATAAACTGACAAGGCCAGTTTAGCATCTTTATTGAATTAAAAGAAAGGATTGTTTATCTCATGAAGATTCATAGTATCAAATGCATTGTATTGCGAGAATATAGACACAAGACAAAATTTGACATAGATGTTAAGAGATCAGAAGAAGAACCTGAATTATAGACTGTAGCTAGACATACAACTTGGTATAGTCCTCATTTAGCAATCCCTTTTAGCAAGATGGTCCCTATACTCTTTGCCATAATAAAATAAATAGTTTTATAGAATTAAAAAAGGACGTGATTATCAACAAGCAATCTAGAAATACTCAATAAGTTTTTAGTAATATCAGGTACATGAAGAACATTAGAAAGGTAAAGTTGTTCAAGTGTATTCATAATAGTAGTACCAACATACATTATAGATAAGCCCATGCCATTTCCTATATGTAGTTTCTCATTGCCTGTGTAAGTAGAATAGGATAAGAGTATACCTCCATTTTTTATGACATGATTGGTTGCCCTTGAATTAATATATCAAGCTAGATTAGCAATAATATTGTAGTTGGCAGTTTCAACATTTACTAGACTAAGCTATTTTTAGGATTGAGACCAACATGTCCTGCAAACATGTAAGTTGTTGCATTGCTATTAATGAAACTAGGAGCTCTTTAAGAAGGAATAAAGCTTGCCTAAAATGCAGTATATCCCTGAAAATGTCCACTTCTTGGAAATCCACCATTGAATCCACTATTAAAGCCTCTTCCATAACCAATTATATTGTATCCTCTGCCACAGTTATTTGGATTTCTTTCAAAATTTTCACTAAAAGACTAACCAACTCTGGGTCTGAAGCCACCTTGATTGCCTCTAGCTTGCCTAGGAACAAAGTCATGATTGAAACTATTTTTACACTTGTAAGCTGCATGACCCGGTACGAAACAAATTTGACAAACAATAGCCTTGTCACCACCAGAATTACCACTAGATCTTCTAAGAACATCTATGTTAAAGCCACCATAATTTTGTCCTTTCTATGCATAATTTGCACTCATATCATGCATTATGTCATTGCGAGTTTTTCCTTTGCTCATTTCTAGCCTAATTTCATGATTCAGCAACATTGAAAATATCTCTTCAACAGTAATAGTTTCTTTCTCAATCCTAGTTAGCACATTAGTTACAAGTGATTCATAACTATCATCTAGACCATTGAGAATGTGCATGAAAAACTCACTAGTAGAGAGTGCACGACCTCCAATGGTAAGGCTATCTGAAATCTTCTTCATCTTATTGAAATAATCACTGATTGAAAGTGATCTTTCTCAAGTGGTTTGGATCTGCATCATCAAAGGCATATAACGAGCTTTGGATTGAGACAAGGATTTTTGCAAGCCGTCTCTAGAGATCAAATGAAGTTTCACAATTAATCACCATGATCAGCACATTATCGACTATTCAAGAGAACATCCATCTTTATAGCAACTGATCAATCTTCTTCCACACAACACAATCTGGATTTTCAGAAGATCATGTAGTTTGAGTTTCAGATCCATTCGATTCACCAGTTGATTCAGTAAGAAATTGAGCTAGACATATTTTTTCACCATTGATGAATCCTTCAATACCATTCCTAATGATTGAAGCAAGCACTTGAGTTTTCCACAAAAGGTAGTATGTTCGATCAAGCTTAACAAGTTGAATGAAGCTGAGGGATAAAGAAGACGAAGTTGAATTGTTTGAACTTTCCATAGTATAAGGCTTTGATGCCATATTAAGATTAGTTGTATTGTGTTTGGATTAAAAGAAAAGCAAAGAAAATAAAGGAGAAAAATTCTTTTGCCATCATTAAATCTTATATTCTCTTTACAATGCTTTGCATTTATAGTAGCTCAATAGAGCTAACAAACTAACCAAGCTAAATAATAGATTTAGTAACAAACTTTACGATCAACCAATAATAATGTGACACCTGTAAAATCGTTACAAGTAACTATCACAAAAATACATGCATTGTAACACTTATATGTAACTAATAACTAAGCTTAGTATCAAAAGTTTAGAATTAACTGGAATATTCTAGAACCAGCTGGAATAATTTGGAAATTGTTATTCCTAACAAAGAGAAATAAAGAATACGAAGAAAAGGGTTAAAGAAAAAAAATAAAAGAAAAAAGTGAGAGAAAGAAAAATACAGAAGATGACAAAGAAAAGGAGAAAAGAAAAGAGAGAGAAATAGAGAAGACGAACGAGGAGAGGGGAGAAAGATCTGCAATGCAATTTAAACCATGTAAATTACATCCTTAAATTATAAAAATTTCAATTTAAGTTAAAATATGTTATTTGTCCGTTAGTTTAGACCATCAAAAGACTAAAATTGTATTTATACATTTCTATTAAAGTCAACTAAATAACAATAGTCAAATCTCTATTTTTTATTTTTTTTTACCTTTCATTCATTCTTGAATATTTCAATAAATTAAAGAATACACTCTAATAAATTTTACTTTACACCTAAATAACTTATTATTTTAAAATTTATTATTCTTGTTTTACTTTTACTATATATAAAATCATTTGAATGGTGTGCTGCTATGAAGTAGTGGTATAGAAGAAGAAGCAAGAAAAGAAGACGAAAAGCGGAAAAAAGGATGAACAATTAAAACAAAACAAAACAAAAAAAAAGATGATTAAGAAAAGAGCAAGAGACAAAGAGTAAAATAAAAAGGGAAAAATTAAGAAAAAAGAAAAAGAAATTGAACTATTACAAATTTCAAAATTAAAAAATGAAAATGTTATCAGTTTTTATTTTTAATATTTTAATCAAAACCGTTTGTTTTTAAGCAAAAACTTTTTCTTTAATGGTGGATTTCTTTTAACAGCCAAAACAATAAATTATCCTTTTAATTCTCCCAAATTTTCTTACAAGTCCAATCAGAAATCAAAGGCACATTTCAAAGAATTAAAGATTCATTTTAAAATCTAACAAAAACATAATCTGCTGTCACAATATTCTAGAAAAATAACTTAAATCAATGGACTCAAACCCTAGCTCTCAAATTAAAAAAACAAGTAAAAATAACAAATAAAAAAGAAAGAAAATAAAAATAAAGGAAGAGCTTTTTTTGTTTAACTTCGAAAAAAAAATAATTTTTTTCAGAAACCCTAGCCACCATGCTGTTACCACTCCCGCCTCCAACCATTGCAATTCCATAGTCCCTTCCACTATAAGATAACTCGCCAGCAATAGCTGGCCCAAACACAAATTTCTTCTACCCTGATTAACCACAGAAACTTCACATAAATCCTTCAAATCAAGAGCTCCATCACCCATTTGCTGCCGCCAAGCCAGCCATCACTGCTGTCAATTCAACCCGCCATTTGATTCACCCGACTCCAACGAGCACATCTAGGCAAACAACATCCTCGATTGCAGCCAATCACAGCCAAAACCTTGTGTTTGGTGAAAAGATTTTGGGCGGTTTTTGGTTGGGCGAACGGAGAAGTTGCAGCCAGCGGCGGATGTAGTATGTGACCAATGGGGGTTGTAGTCCCCGCTGGCTAAAAAAAAAAATAAAAAATATGTAAGATTTCTAATTAACCTCCATTAAATTTATTAAAATTGGCCCTATAAATTTATGAATTCACAAAATTTCAACTTTAATTTTTAGAATTATAAAAGCTTATATTATAATTAAAAATAATGATAGGTCATCACCATAAACATTTTTCTATTCTTAAAAATATGTCGAGAACAATTATAAATGTATTAACAAATATTCTATACATTTAAAGTTTTAGTTTTAAAATTTTACTAATATGTAATCTAACCTCCAGTAAATTATTTTTCTAAATCCGCCACTGCTCGCGGCTATGGGTTTGCTTGGCATGGCCGTGTGTGGCCATGGGCTCGCTTGGAATTCCCTCACGCGGCTATAGGTTTTCCTGGGCAATGAACATGGCTTTTGCTGCGCTGATTTGGATTTAAATGTGGTTATGGAGTTGTTAAGTGTGTGAAAGAGGGAAGGTAAAAAATGAACGTGGAAGAAGACGAATCGAAGAAGATGAATAAGAAAGAAGAAGAGAGAGAAAAATATTTCTTTTTTTTATAAATTTATAGATATTTTAAGATTTTTATTTTTTTTATAAATTTATATTTTTGTTTAAATTTGAGAATCTTTATAAATTGAAGGCCAGATTTTCTTTCTAATTGTGTATAGAAGAAGGTTTTCAGGTGATTTTTGGTTGGGTTAACATGAAATATTCTTGTTTTATGAAATATTATTATTGAGATTTAGTTTTATTTTCTAAAAAAGAGATTTGAGGATAATTTTTGTTAGTGATGCACATAAACTTTGAGTTAGTTTTATTTTAGCAATAGGAGAGGCATAAAAGATATATTTCTCTAATATAATAGGAAGATAACATGTTCTGTAATTACTAAGGGTACTATCGTATTTTAGTGAGTTAACATTGGTCAATGATTAAATTTAATAGATTTTAGGGAGTAAATTAAAGTTTTATACTTTCGAAAAGTAAATGAAAATATGTCAATATTAATAAGGGAGTAGGATGAAATTTACCTAAATAAACTCGTGTCTAACTCGAATTTCCATTATGCGGCTTTTCCTGCATTAATTTTTATTTTTTTCATGCAATACATATAAGTGCCAAATATTTTATTGCAATATTTTAGTACAATGCAGGGCTATAATACAATATAATAAGACATGTCAAACATAGCCTTAATGAGTAATGGAATATTTTTTTTTTCACTCTCCTTTTGGTTGATTTTAGCACTTCACTTTATTTTTGATCGAGTAAATGATCGAGTTTGGCTGTTTGGGAGAGAAATATTGTTTGGGGGAGAAATATTTCTAAGTAAAAGGACTTTCAATCGTTCAAAATAATTCAGTCTAGTGAAAACACAACTTGTGATATCAGCTGATTAATCTTCTGAAATAATTATAGGGGCAAAATCGTTTCATGAAATTACTTATTTATCCTTTCTTATTAGGTTGGTCTTCAGTCTTCACGCTTGAATTATCTTGCTCAGTGGCTCTTTCATTTTTTTTTTTTTTTTTTTACGCGTATCCAATAAAGTGCTCGGATTGCATTTCATGTTTTGTATTAAAATTTTTCCCCTTATAACAGATTTATTTACCAAATCTCGGGGTAAAAAAAATAACTTTAGTTTGTAGCAAAAACAATAAATACGCCCAACCTATAAGCGATAAGTACAGATTCTATCCAATCCCAAGTCCTTACCAAATTTTAAAATCAAAAAAATTTTGATGATAAGGCTAAAGATCGGATATTTCTCTGTTGCGCTTTCTTATTTTAAAATGGAGGAAAAATTAAAAAAAAATGCTTATTTTAAAAAGACTATGCTTTTTTTATATTATGTTTTAAATATTCAAAAATTTTCTAGTCCGAAAATTTCAAATTGAATGAAAGTTGGGACAAATTAAAAGTATTATAAATTAATTTACAACGTTGTAAAATAATGTAAAAAATAATCTACAACATTATAAACTCATCCGAATTTCAATGAAGTATATTTTGGTAAGTGTAACCGTAACCGTAACTCCTACTGTCAGATTCACTATTAAAGCAAGATGTGCTGTCAATTTAACCCCTGCTATCAAATTTTGTGAAATTTTGAATCGTTTTAAATTTCTACAACAAACCTTACAACTTGGGATTATCTTTATCCACATTCCACAACAAGCATATATAAATATATCCCAGAAGAAGAGGAAAAAGAAACCGAAAGTTTATTTATTTATTATTATTATTATTATTTTGAGTTTAGTGAGAGGATGTCATCAAGTTATTGGACTCGGATTCTTCTTATTCTAAATTTAAGTTTCGTTTGTTTGTTATCATCAGCAACACAAGTTGATTATGATGCAAATGCCATTATAATTAATGGAGAACGGCGAGTTATCTTCTCTGGTGCAATTCACTATCCTCGAAGCACTCCACAAGTACTGCAAATAATTAATTTATAGTTTCTCAAATCACTTGCACTTTCACATTTTCTTCTTCTTTTGAACAAAAAAAAAAATGCTATTTTGCTGGGAAAATATTGTCTTAAATTTTTTTTTCTTAATAAGCCAAACATGATCCCGCATTCAAAACGGTGCGTTTTCATATTTAGGAAAAATTATGGGCAATATTTTTCGATCAAATAGCATTGTTATTCTTTAAATATGAAAATTTTGATATGATTTATTTCTAATTTTCTATATGCGTTGTATTTTTGCAGATGTGGCCAGATCTTATACGAAAGGCAAAGGATGGAGGGCTAGATGCAATTGAAACTTATATTTTTTGGAATGCTCATGAGCCTCAGCGTCATCAGGTTCTATTATTATTATTATTATTATTATTATTATTATTATTATTATGTGCGATATTTATTATTATTGAAATAAATATACAAAATTAACTTGCTTCATTTTCCTTTTGAGGGGAGATCAGTACGATTTCTCAGGAAATTTGGATTTCATCAAGTTTTTCAAGCTAGTTCAAGAAGCAGGATTATATGCCATTATACGAATTGGTCCATATGTCTGTTCTGAATGGAATTATGGGTAATTTTAATTTTTCTTTTTTAAAAAAATTGATTAATAATTTATTTAATAAATTAATCAGTAAATCAAATTTTTTTTTTAATGGTTTGTTGATTGACAGGGGCTTTCCCGTGTGGCTACATAACATTCCAGGAATTCAATTAAGGACGAATAATGAGATTTACAAGGTTAATTATCAACAAAATCCATACCAATTTTTATATTCTGTTTAATCGTAGTTTCAATTTTCCTCATTTATTTTTGGAAACATTTATATGGCTTGATTATTTTGTCATTAACGCAGAATGAAATGCAAATTTTTACGACCAAAATTGTCAATATGTGCAAAGAAGCCAATCTATTTGCGCCACAAGGAGGTCCCATAATCCTAGCACAGGTTATTCTAAATTTTTTTATTGCAGCAATATTATTAATTTCATTTTTTCTAATCTTTTTTATTTTTATCTTTTTTAAAAAAAATTGGGGATTCATGTCAGATTGTTTAATATATATCAAATAATATATATCATTTGATAAAATTAAATTAACTTGAAAGACACTAGCAAGTTTTATTTACCAAACGTTATTTATCAAATGTATCTATAGTCTCTTCATTTTATTTTTACCAAACTTACCTACAGTCTGATCTTTTTATCTTTAATTTTAGAGAAAAAAGATACACACACCTCTAAGATTTACTTAAATGGTCACTTAGACTTGTTGTAATATCCCTAAATTTTTTAGGGTATTTTAGTCATTTCAGTAGATTGAGGATAATTTAGTCTTTTCAATTCTTTAGTAATCTTAGTACCCCAGTGTAAAAAGAAATGTATGTTGTTATTTAACAGATTGAAAATGAGTATGGAAATATTATGGGACCCTATAAAGAAGCTGGTAAATCATACATCAATTGGTGCGCACAAATGGCTACATCCCAAAATATTGGTGTCCCATGGATTATGTGTCAGCAGAGTGACGCTCCACAACCCATGGTACTTATTTTTTATTTATTTATTTATGCTTCATTGTTTGATTTTAAATCATTATTATTATTATTATTATTATTATTATTATGCAGATAAATACATGCAATGGGTTTTATTGCGATGAGTTCGTTCCAAATAATCCAAAGAGCCCAAAAATGTGGACCGAAAATTGGACCGGGTGGTTCAAGAAATGGGGCGATAAAGACCCTCATAGGACTCCACAGGACGTGAGCTTTGCTGTCGCCCGATTCTTTCAAGCTGGAGGGGTCTTACAAAATTATTACATGGTGACATCTCAATAATCAACTCTATTAACTATTTTAATTTTTATAATTTTTTATAATTTTTTATAATTATTTAATTATATACTTCACTTCATAACTCTTTTTCATTTTTTCTAAAAAAAAAAAAATCTAATTCTAGTATCATGGAGGCACCAACTTCGGCCGGGATGCTGGAGGTCCATTTATTATAACATCTTATGATTACGATGCTCCACTCGATGAATACGGTACTTTAATGAGAAAGAAATATTTTGATAGCATAAGTTGATAGAAATTTGATAGATCAGTGATAAATCGGGGCTGATTTATACATAAATCTATGTTTGGTTGCAAGAATTGGTAGGAGGGGAGAGAAATAGAAAGGAAAAAGGGAGAAAGAAAATGAGTAGAAAAAGAGATCAATTTTATTTTCATTGTTTGGTCGAACATGAAATTCAACTTTCTCCCCTTATATCTTTTCCCTCTCATTCTTTCCTCTCCTTTCCTTTTTATTTATTTCTTCAAACTAAACATACCATTAATTAAAAAATATGATAAATCAACACCGATTTATCATTATTTCTGTTAATATTTGTTAGTGTTCTGCTTCTTTAATATTTTTCTACTTTAATTTATTTTATATTATTTATTTATCTTTACTTGCTTTCTTTGTTTAGAATTTTTTTTTTAAATATAATTTGAATCCAATGCTGAAAAACAGTACACTTTGATCTCAGGGAATTTAAATCAGCCGAAATGGGGACATTTGAAGCAACTCCATGAAGCAATCAAACTTGGAGAGAAGCTTCTCACAAGTGGCAATGTGACAACCAAACAATTCGGTAATGGGGTCAATGTAAGTAGCAATAAATTAAATTAAAATTTTAATCAGCTAATTAAATGGTTAATTAGATCCATAAACAAAAGTGATGTAGTATGCAAATTGATGTCTTGTATTTTAATTTTCCATAGCTGACTACATATAGCAACACCACCAGTGGTGAGAGATTCTGTTTCTTGAGCAATACAAACACTTCACAAGATGCCAATGTTGACTTGCAACAAGATGGAAAGTATTTTGTGCCTGCTTGGTCTGTTAGTATTCTTCATGGTTGCAACAAGGAAGTTTATAACACTGCAAAGGTTATTAACGTCATAACTCATAATCACTAGCTCTAAAAATTACTGTGTTTTTGTGTTAGTTATGCTATAAATGTTCATCATTTTCAGGTTAATACTGAGACCACTGTGATGGTAAAGAAACCAATCGAATTGGGTACAAAACTCTCTTGGACGTGGGCACAAGAGACCATAAGAGACACTCTTCATGGAAAGGGCAGTTTTAATGCAGCAAAGCTTATTGAACAAAAAGAAGCTACTTCTGATGTAAGTGACTACTTGTGGTACATGACCAGGTAATCTCCTCATCTTAATTATATTCTCAATAAAAAAATTATCAGTACAGACGTCTGTATTATATAAAGTGCAGATTGTCTCCTTTACCGTGCCGTAAAGGGATAAGTCTGCGCTTAAAACAAAGACTCTTTGTTAATTGTCTCATTTACTTCGCTTCCATTAGTAATTAACTATGGCTACTTATTTTTAATCTTAACAATTTTGGAATAGCATTGAGAACATGGGAACATCATCACATAATGCAACCTTGTATGTAAAGTCGTCAGGCCAAGTTCTTCATGCTTATGTCAACTCGAAGCACATAGGTAACATTTTTTTATTAACTATATAATTGTTTTGAATTTTTTTACTGTTTGAGATTTCATATTAACTGTGATGAAACAACAGGGTCTCAATTTGGATATGATTTTGAGTTCAATCAACCTGCTATCTTGAGGCCTGGGAAAAACTTCTTAACTTTACTCAGTGCCACAGTTGGACTACAGGTAATATATTAATTATAAACGTCTTTTAATTAGTGTTCAGATTAAGCAAGCATAATCAAAAGAATTATTAAATTAAATATGCATATATGGCAGAACTATGGTGAATTTTTTGATTTGGGACCTGAGGGCCTAGCAGGGGGTCCGGTTGAGTTAAATGTCGATGGGATGGCTTCTCTCAATTTATCATCAAACATTTGGAACTATAAGGTAATTGATGAGATTAAAGCACAAACGTATTGCATTTAAAAATTACAAAATTATGTTGATTTGATTGATTGCGTGTGATATTTCTATGATTTTCTGTTTTAAAGGTAGGGCTGAATGGTGAAGCAAAACGGCTTTATGATCCAAATTCACCCCATCCACAAATTTGGAAGTCATCAAAGAAACTCCCAATTGGGAAACCAATGAAGTGGTATAGGGTATTTGCACCGAGCTATTGAGTCATATATATGAGTTGGAGTTCGAGTTTTTTTTTTTTTTTGGGTGTCTTCTAGTACCCCGTTCGCTCTAGAGACTAACTGCTGCTGTTGTTGTTGTGCTCAGACTAGTTTCAAGATTCCTCCGGGAACAAGCCCAGTGGTGGTGGACTTGCAAGGCATGGGCAAGGGGCACGCGTGGGTGAACGGCAACAGCTTGGGGCGGTACTGGCCCTCGCAAATTGCCGACACCAATGGATGTAGCGACACTTGCGATTACCGCGGAGAGTATAAACCTGAGAAATGTGTTACAAACTGCGGCAACCCTTCTCAAAGATGGTATAATTTCAATCATTTTTTACAGCAAAGTAAATGATAGATTCATTAATTCTGATTAATTTCTCAATGCATGATACTAAAAATTTGATCACTGTACATGTGTTATTAATTAGGTACCATGTCCCAAGATCGTTCCTCAACGATGGCACAAACACATTGATTTTATTTGAGGAAATGGGAGGAAACCCTTCTCATGTATCTTTCCAGACTGTTGTTGCAGCAGCAGTGTAATGCTTTTGTAGAATTGTTATAATAAAGGATAGTGTAAATGGAAATAAAGGTTTAAAATTGTGCTACTCTCAAACGACTTTCAATCACAAGTAGCAATTAGACAATTTTGTTGCATTATATACATTACACACGCGCGTGCGCACACACATAATGAGAAACTTATTAATCAAGTCTTGATAAAAGAGCTCAGAAATCACTAGTGAGCATGAGCAGCCATATACAAAAGGATTCAATAAGGCTAGCTAAGTAAGCAGCCGGTGCCAAGAAATTCATCAAACTGTAACAGCTTCCAGTCATAGCAAATTTAAAAAGGCCAATTTAACTGGTAAAGGATGATGCATTGATGCAGTGACATACCAATTTCAACGAAGCCAACTTGAAATGAATACAATTTTTATTTATGTATTTCATTACAGGGATATGAATGATTTGATTTTGAATAAATTAATGGTCATGATTTTTTTAGGTATTTTGCATTAATTAATCATCAACCACAATTTTAACATGTAATACATAAGCCATTAAAACTTAACATAGTGGTGGCCTTGTGTTCTCGACTTTATTGAGGGTTTCGATTTTCATGGAATTTGAAAACATTTTTCTCTTACAAATGTAGATAAGGGTAAATACCCCCTAAATATAAGCGAGAGTAAATTTTTAAGTTAATTTTGATAGACTTCTAGTTTAGGGTGTAGTATAAGTGTGTGCCTTTAAATTTCAATAAAGCTTAAATTGTAATGTATGTATACCGTAACCAATTTGAAAAAAAAAAAGTAATATATAGAGGATATCAAATAAAATAAATTTTTTTCCTGTTTTCTCCACAAATAAGCTGAAAAAGATAAAAGTCGTGTTGATTCCATTTTCCTAATTCCCAGCCCATTTACCATGGGCTTAACCCGGCCTTGTCTGTCTAAATAAAAAGCTGGGCTTTCCAGAGCCTTGAGGCTAGGCCATCCCGGCCCATTTGCTAACCTACGCTGATATATCTCCCATAATTTTTAAAAACCTCCCCTGAGGTTTGAGCTTGTTGTAAGTAGATGGCGAGAATCTATTTATTTATAAAAAACCTCCTACCGTCAGTTAATTTTAACATTGACCGTTAGTTGACTGTGCAAAGACAATATTACCCTTAACAACAATTTGTAGACGAACATAACTAAAAAAAACTAAAATTATTGGTTATTTTACCCTCTTTAAATTATTGATATTTCCTTAAAGTTCCTACAAGAAAGATAAAATTAAAAACTTGAAAAATTCTCTTTAAATTATTGATATTTTTTTAAAGTTCCTACAACAAAGATAAAATAAAAAACTTAAAAATGAAATAGTCATAATTTTTACCTATGATATTGTAAATCTTTGGAATTGACAAGGATAAAATTGTTAAAAAATAGGGTTTGTGCTTTTCGCGCCAACAATTTTAGTTTTTTTTTTTTAGTTATGTCAGTTTACAAACTGTTGTTAAGGGTAATATTGTTTTTGTACAGTCAACTAACGGTCAATATTAAAATTAACTGACGGTAGGAGATTTTTTACAAATAAATAAATTCTCACCATCTACTTGTAACAAGCTCAAACCTCAGGGGAGGTTTTTAAAAATTACCCTTCTCGAAATATCACGCAAGAGAACTTGTGATTGCTATGGCGAATGCGAACGAGTACGCCATGAGTTATGTGCGAGCACATATCATCATTGCTAGCCAATTGTTAAAGTATGTATGTGGCACCAACGCAAAATTTAGCTATAATCATTTGAATAACAGGGGGAGCTAACTATGTCTATGTTCGGAGTCATGTTATTCCCTATACCTCTCGAAATAACATGCAAAAGGAGTCGTAATTGCTACGGCAATCATGAATTAGTGCGCCTCGAGAATGGACAAGTGCATACCGTGTTTGCCTGCCAACTATTCAAGTATGTTTGTTGTGGCAACGCAAAATTTAGCAATAACCATTCCGATTATAGAAATGTTTGATTTCTGACATCTTCACTAGTTGGTTCAAGATTATTGTCCGGAGAGTCATAGAGGTGAGCAGCTGGAACCAAGAGATTATATATGTATTTTTTATACTTTTATAATTTTATAATTTATAATATTATATATATTTTTTTTAAAAGGACAAAACTACTTTGCAAGGGGTGTTTGGTACCCCTTTTTCGTCTTTTTCAAGGTCAACTATAATGGAGTCATGTAATTTGTTATAAAAATAAAAAAGTTAAAAACTTTTAAATTTTCACATATTAATCCCACACCTACAAATTTTTAGTTGCAGTAATGCTTTTGGAAGACACGATTTTTCAAGACAAAAACTCAATTAAATTTATCTAAGTGTGCAATTAAATTTACTCCTTTTATTTTAGGATAAAAACTCAACCAAAAATACAAAACTCATTACTCAAACAAACAAAAACGATTTTACAAATTCATAAACTAACACTTTATTATTATTAGTAAATTAAAATATTTTTACTACATAATTAAATAATTTAGTATGTTAATTAAATATTATGTTATAAAAAAAATTACCTACATAGAATATCAATTAAATTTATTTTCGTATTTTGTGTATTCCATCTACTTGACATATAAAATCTCTTGTTTTTTTAAAAAAAAAAAGATATGGGGTTTGAACCCTACTCACATGGGTGAAAGGAAATTGGTTGCCGTGTTAAATAAAAAAAATCATATTTATATTTATCATCAATTATAGTTACTAAATAATATACATAGTTTAACTATGTAATAAATTAGTTAATTTATTAATTAATAAGTAAATTTATTAATTTAAATAGATATTAATAAATGTAAGCAGGGACGGACCTAGGAATTTGTATTACCCCGGGCTAAATTTAAAAAAATTATATTTTAAAGTGAGCATAAAAATTCATAAGTATAAAAAAAGTGCATCAAATAAGGGGGACACGAAAAATCTTATCCCTATAAGTACGTACTTTAAACAAAAATAGTTATATAAAAAGAGTAGAAAACAAAGGTAATTAAAAAATAAAAACACTATTTTACAATTATGGAATCTGACTCTAATAAAATGTAATTATACAAGGATTATATAAGGATTAATATATTAATTGAGGATTTTAAGCTGAAATAAATGAATAAATGTAATCACATTCAATTAAAAATTGCCAGTAAAACTTTAATGTTTGAAGTCAACTACTTAATTACCAGGTTTTAATAAATTAAACAATTCAAATTTATTCCTCTTTTTAAATTATAAAAATATTATTAGTCAAAAGTTTCAATAATAAACTAAATTCAACCCAACAAAAATGTATTTTGGGTGTCGTCATTTCTTTATCAAGCGCTCTGACTCTCTTTAGAGAACCAGTTGATGATTTTTCTATCAAATTAAAGCTCCTCAAAATTTTTAAATTTTAATGTAACTAATAAATAAAATCTCAAAATTCACATAAAAATTTTATGAAAATGTTGATAATTGTCACTATATGTTGTTTTTTTTAAGTAGTTTAATACTAGTGACAATTTTATATTAGATTGATATACTTTTTTTAATTAGAAGTTTTTTTAAAATAAATTAAAGTAATAACATTTTACCCCCTAATGTTTTTAATCTATATAATAAATATATAATTTACTCATTTTATAAAATAAGTCACTAATTTCAATTGGAAAAAAAATTGAATTAAGGACATATTTGAAAATAAAATAAAAACTCCATTATAGTATAAAATTAATGAAAATATAAAGATAATTGTATTAGGGGCATGTATGAAAATAAAATAAAATCTCTATTATTATATACAATTGATGGTAAAATAAGGGGTATAAATAATTTTTTTCTAAGTTTGACCAGGCTACAGCCCGGTCTAGCCTTGCTACAGGTCCGCCACTAAATGTAAGAATAAGTTGTTTAATTGAAAACCTAATTCAATAGAGTAAAAAAAATTAAAATATTGTGGACTTATATGTCATAATTATAAAACTTTTGATTTTTATTATTTTGCATGAACAACAAGGGGTTTTAATATTAATGGCCCAATAACCACATCTAACCATTATACAACTCTCACGGTAAATCCAATGGTGGATTTGAAAAAGACAAAAGAATGGGGTACCAATTACCAAACCCCATGAGTATAGTAACTGGACCCATACTTGAAATAGACTATTCATGCGGCTTGTTCATTTGTATTAACGTCTAATTTCCTCAATTCAATGTTAAATTACTATCAATCATAAAATATTATTATTTTACATTTTGTGAAGTAGAGACTCCAAATTAGAGCCAAACTGCACAACGTCCATAAATTTTCATTCATATCTCTTCAATTTTTCAATTTTTTCATCTACAAGTCAAGTCAAGGTAAGTCTATCGGAACCGTATTCTACATGAACGAAAAGTGGGTGCAAATTATTAAATGATCACAGGAAAAAGAGCTAAAATACTTGTTTAATACCCTATATTTTGAGTTAAATATCCATTTAATTTTTTTATTTTAAAAAATGATATAGGATATTCTTATAGTTAATGATGTTACAGTTAAAAGTTACTTTATCTTTGCTTTTACAATAATATTCTGCAAATATTGAAAAATATAAGATATAGGCTCAAGCAACAATTTATTAAAAAAAAGTTTTTTTTAGAGTTAATTTATTAAATTAACATTTTTTTTCAATTCATTAATGTTCACAGAATTGTTGTTTTGGTCCACATTCTTTGGTCAACATCGCAAGGGGATTATTGTAAGAATAAAAAAATAAATAAAATGTGACAAATAATGACAAGAATATCTTGGAGTATCTTCTAAAATATATAGAATAAACATATATTTAATTTAAAATGTAGAGATTGGAATTACCCATAAGAGCTCTATAAAACCCTTGCTTTATGAATCAATTTCACACATCACAACTTCTCTTTTTGCTTAGCTCAAAAAATTCCTCTCAAAATGGCTCTGTTCAATCTGAACAAAGATTCACTAACCTTTCTTTTGTTTGGAATTTTCACATTGGCTATTCCCACAATTGTAGTGTCTCAAGTGGCCAACCTTTGTGACACCAGAATTCTTTGATGGGATAAAGAACGTAGCCGATCCAAGCTGTGCAGGCAAGAGTTTCTATACAAGAGATGCTTTTCTTAATGCTGCCAATTCATATCCGGAATTTGGATCCGGTTCTGCTGATGATTCTAAGCGTGAAATCGCGGCATTTTTCGCTCATGTCACTCATGAAACTGGACGTCAGATTTCTCTCCTTGCCTTGTTCATTTTGCTCTTCTTTGGTCCACTTTGTGCGTTCTAACATGCACGAATTGAATCTTAAACTTTAGACCCTCTCTTTGTCAAGCAAATGATTTCACATTGGCTGAGAGAGTTTGAGATGATCCACTGCTTTTAAACTAATTAAATTTTTTTGATCCAAAATATATATGTTTCAACTAGGATAAGGTTTTTCTCCTAATCAGAGATTGGTGGCGTTAGAATGGAAGGAGACGAGGGGGGAGAAAAACGATTTGAATTCCTTTTTCATTTCAGTTGTTTGGTTAGTTATAATCTACAAAAATTTAATCTCTATTAATATTTAATATCTATCGTCGTGTAGAATTTGGATTCTACACCAAGGAGTAAAGAATTCAAATTCCTCCTCTACTCAAAACCAAAACTTCCACCTAACCCTTCAATAATCTTCATGAACTTGTTTAATGTTTTGAGTAATTATTATTTATAATTTTGTTTTTATCAGCTTAATATTACAGATAATTAATTTTATATTAAATAAAGTTAAAAGTACTAATTTAAACAACTTAATAAATAACTTCATTTAATTAATTAATTTTAAAAAATAAAAATTTTAAAAAATGATTAGATTGTCACCGCTCTGCTACCAAAACTGGAGCATGGAATGTTGCCATCGGTACCAATTGGACTCGCCAATCAATGAACAAAGTCACTCAAAAATAGGATGAATTTTGTTCAAATCCAGTTGAAAAGGTTTGAAAACTTTTTAGCTTCCACAGATCCAAACAAATATCAAATTTTTGACCAGATAAATTGATCCGCTATAGAGATTGTCGATTTCTAATCATTTTGGTTTTTTAAATAAAATTTTATAAAATTATAATATATTGAATAAGAAATTATTTCTATTATCTTATAATTTTTTTATAAAAATGAAAATAGTAATAAAACAAAATTATGCTTAATAAATTTTTTTAAATATATAAATATAAGTATAAAATTTAAAATGAGTTTTATTAGTTATTTTACATAATATATTAAATAAACTGTTTAATTTTTTGAATTATATTACTTATAACAATTATTGAAATTTTAACACTAAAGAATAAAATTGTCCAAATAAAAAAAGAATTTCTTTTCTTTAAATAATTATGTAACAAACTAAACATTAGAAAGAGTTCTACTCTCCTCTCCTCTCCTTTTTCTCTCGTCTCCTCGAATTTCCTTTCCTCTCATTTTCCTACCTTCCTTCAAACCAAACAACACTTTAGTGTGCATTATTATTTTTGTATAGTCAAGATTTCTTTTTCAATTATTATTATTTTCTTTTTTTAGTAGGAACCAATCATAACTTATATTTTTCTGACGCTGATTGAGAATATCAATCGTTCAATTAAATACTAAAAAATGTTAAAAAAACAAACGATTCTGATTCTCAAAACATAATCTAGATCTTTTTGTGTTATAATTTGATAAATAAAAATTTAATAATTGCCACTTTAAAACATCAAAGCGTTTCCAAGTCTATAGAAAATGACCAGCTAAAACTAATAACAATGAAGATGTTTTTCTTTTTTTCTTTTTTTGCCCACTTGCAGATCTTTGCTACGTAGAAGAGATTGATAAATCAAATGCATACTGTGACACATCAAACACACAATAACCATGTGTCCCTGGTAAATTCTACTATGGCCGTGGACCGATTCAACTCACCGGAAACGGTAATTACGGAGCTGCCGGACAAGCAATCGGATTCGACGGTCTAAACTCGCAGGAAACGGTGGCCAATGACCCAGTTATATCTTTCGAGACTGCCTTGTGGTTTTAGATGACCAATGTGCACTCCGTTGTAAACCAAGGCTTTGGGGGCAACCATTCAGAGAATCAACGGTGCTCTTGAATGTGGTGGCAAGCAGCCGGATGAAGTTCAAGCTCGTATCGGATATTACACTGATTATTGCAACAAGTTTGGTGTGTCTCCAGGGGAAAATCTATCTTGTTAATTAGATTATGCTTTGCATGCATGAACAAAAATGCATGTAGTACTTCCTACAAGAGTATTAGAATAAAGAGTTGTTTCAAACAACTTGTTTACTTCCACTGTGGTGGCTTTTATACGCACTTAGAACGAAATAAAGAGTGCCTGCTGCATTATTATGTACCTTAACAAGGTCCAAATAAATTAATATCAGTTTGTGTAGTTATAGAAAAACTATTTGCCTTTCTATCTTTCTTAGATTTTTTATTTAATTACAAGCTGCACACGGCCTGTACTGTAATTTTGTGTTTTAAGTACGCAAAGCATTGCATTCTATTTGCAGATTAAGTCACGACTTTTCTCACGACTCGATGATAAAAAGGGACAATTTGCTAGCTACGTCAATCATATAAAGATAATTAGAAGATGGGAGATTGGCTTCCCCTCTAAAAAGATTTTCAGTTTCACCATTTATCTCCTTACACTTCTCACAATATCCTATTACTCTCTTAATGTCAGAATTTAATAACAAAGAAAAAATCAGTTGTCTGTGGCCAAGAAAAGTTTTACTGTGAAAGTTTTCGGCATCAAGAAGAGGGTGACGGAGAAATATAAAAACTGTAGGGATTATGTGGTAAAATTAAAAAATATAGGGGCTCAACTGTTATTCTCCTATTAAGATTAACTAAGATTATGATTTGTTTTATACGCATGATAAAATTTATATACAAATGGTACATACAAAATAATGTATAATTCTCATAGAGTCAAATAGTTAAAGCTTTCGACGACAATCTGTATGCGAGTTAATAACTGAATATTAGACTTTTCAACCCTACGAGACAAAATATATCCCCCCCAAAAAAAAAAAATAATTAAAAGACAAATATTAGACTTTTCAACCGTAAGCCAGAAGTTAAAGCTTTTATATTTCGTTATTGAGCAAGATTGATTGACAAGTCAAGTTAAATTCATATAACCATGCCACGCTTACTCGCTCGACAATAGATCCGTAATCAACACGGAGGACGAGAAAAGGAAATCGGGTTCGAAAACGATCACGGGTAAGACATGAAGAAACTCCATAAAATCCCATAACACTTTCAATTACATTTCACACAACAACAAAATTTTCAATTTCTCCTCATGTTTAGCCAAAACATTTCTCCCAAAATGGCCCTGCTTAATGTTTTCCTGGGGTTATTTCTACTTGCTTTAACCAATATTCCCGGAAACGTAGTGTGTCAAAACTCCGTTACCGATCTCGTGACGCCGGAATTTTTTGACGGGATTAAGAATCAGGCTCCAGCAACTTGCGAAGGGAAAGGGTTCTATACAAGAGATGCATTTATTACTGCTCTCAATTCGTATCCTGAATTTGGCAGAACTGATACTAAGCGTGAAGTTGCAGCATTTTTTGCCCATGTCACTCATGAAACAACAGGTCAGTTCTCCTTCTCATTGTCCTTCGATTCTTGGTATTTGAGTATCATTAGTTCAGGTAACTTGTCTCTAGGGGACTGGCCAAGTGTTTTCAAGTAACCCTCTTTAGTTAGTCAACAAGAGAACAGTTGATTGTTGCATATTTTGTTTTTTGTTGGAAATTTTTCGTTAGATTTACGACTTTCACAGTGAATATCCCCGAAGGAACCGAGCTAATTAGAAGGCAAAATATCTGTTACATTTCTCTTGCAGATTTTTGCTACATAGAAGAGAAGAATAAAGCAGATCCTCATTGTACATCTCCACAATACCCATGTGCCAATGGTAAATTCTACTACGGCCGGGGACCGATTCAGCTCACCGGAAATGGAAACTACATAGAGGCGGGAAGGGCCATCGGTTTCGACGGTCTGAACTCTCCGGAAACAGTAGCCAGGGACCGTGTCATATCTTTCAAGACTGCTTTGTGG
Source organism: Citrus sinensis (assembly GCF_022201045.2). Lineage (NCBI taxonomy): Eukaryota > Viridiplantae > Streptophyta > Magnoliopsida > Sapindales > Rutaceae > Citrus > Citrus sinensis. Next base: position 18,539,034 of record NC_068560.1, read on the forward strand.
TTTTGGATGACATATGTGCACTCAGTACTAAACCAAGGTTTTAGTGAAACAATTCGGAAAATTAATGGTCCTGCTGAATGCGGTGGCCGAAACCGCGACCAAGTTCTGGATCGTGTTAGGCGTTACACTGATTATTGCAAAAGATTTGGTGTTGATCCTGGATCACGTCTTGAATGCTGAATAGATATTTTGTACAAAAAATATTACAGTATATGTATTATATTGTATCACAATAAGCCAGAGTTATTTCAAACAACTTTCTCTGTTTGGTAACTCTGACGGAATAATTTTCTTGTACCTGATCATGAAATAAAGAGAAAAATAATGGATAATTAGCAGTAATGTGTTTGCTAAACTAATTACTTACGATTCCGGGATCGATTTGTTTAGTGATTTATTGAGTTTGTTGTCGTTTAACTTTGGTAGGCCCATGTATATTCGTGATTGAGTAGTATTCAATCAAACACTCTTTTAATTTGCAACTTGAGTCTTTGGTATTTCTTTTTTCTTTTTTTTTTTTAAATTAATGACTTGTGGAGGCACGTCAAGAGATGATTTACCACATGTTTTCATAATACTCGGGTACAAAAAAAATTATCACAAGTCACATATTGACAAAAAAATTGGGTTATAAAATTTTGATAAAGTTATAAAGCTAAAATCAATGTAGTTGTCAATCAACTTGCCTTTTATCAAGTTATTTTAATCTTTTTTATGTTTTTTGTCAAATTTTTGTTGGAACCTAATAGGTCCCTCTTATTTGCTGAAAAATGGAAAAAATTAGAAGCTTTAAAATTTTAACACATAAATCCAATGTATTTCTATTATTTACAATTAGAGTATATTTCTATCATTTATATTTGAATACTAAACCATATTTGATTATGATGAAATTTTCTACATTGTATTTGGTCATATTATTATTAATAAATTAAATTTTAATTATATATTTTGAATTATTTATTATTGATTAAATAGATTTAATGTTATTTCTAAAAAAATAGATTAGTATTATTGATAAATTAATATACTGTTATTAAATATTTAAATTATTTACTATAGATTAAGTCAATATTATGTTACTTTCAAAAAATAAATAAGATTCTATGTACTAAAATTTTTTACAGATTATTGTCCTTACACTATCATTAATTTTATTAGTCAAATTAGGTTAATTAATCAAAATTTAAAAATTTAAAATTAAATGTCAAATCTTTGACTATTTTGCCTTTTTTTTTAAAGTAATAGGGATATCAATGATAAAAATTAAAGAAAACACATCCATGTCATCGAAGCAAGTTTTGTGATAGATTTAACGGGCAACTCATATATGGACAAAATGGGGGGTACCATGCACCAGGTGCACAGTAGTTGGACCCCTCTTAAAATTATAATTTCTAAATTTATTTGAATGAAATTTGATATGAAAATATGAACTCCAAATGTTCAAAATTTTAAATATATGCAATAGATGAGGTAAGTAAATGTAATTATTTAAAACAATATATATTTTATAATTTTTTTTAATAAAATTGGGGCTTCAGGTCAAGCCCTAGATTTATTAAGTGATGTCTAAGACAAGCTTGGCCTCGTCCCCGGGCTAAGTATTGCCCATCCCAAATCACCTAGTCCCGAGTGAGAATATTTGAGATCCCTAAACCTAAGGGAACCTCAAGTTTGTGTAATGCGTTAATTTTGCCTTTGAATTAAGGCAAATGCTTTTTACTTTTTTTTTATTATTATAATAAATAAAATATAAAAATAAATTATGTTATAATATTGTTATTATATAGTATTAGATAATTAATTTAATATAATAATAATAAATTTAAATAATATTAATATAAATTAGTAGAGTACAATGTAACACCGAATACTGTATACTATTATTATAATACAATGTAAATGCAATATATTATAATATAATGCTAATGCAATATATTATAATACAATATCAAATGCACTCTAAGATAGTTCGTATGGCTAATGATAATAATTAAACTAATATTATTTGCCTAGAAATTGCACAAAATTAGCACATAAACAAACGAGAACCGATACAATAATTCGATAAATCAAGTTGATGCATTTTAATCAAAATATTATTATTCTATTCTATCTTTTATGAGTGTTCGCAGATCGGATTTTACGGATTGGACATCAATCCATATCCGATCCATGATTTTGCACATTATAATTTTTCAATCCAATCCAATCCACTGATTAATAAAATTCAATCCAAATCCAATCTATACATCTGCAGATCAGATGCGGATTTGACTCAATCCATATCCAATCCACCATTTTGCGCATTAGTTTTCGAATTAAAAATTTTTAGTTCTCTCCAACTAATGAAATAAAAAAAATTCTAATATAAAAATAATTTTGCTACCAATTAAATTTAAAATTGAATAAATTTTAAATAAATTAATTATTTAAATAAAACTAAAATAATACATTTAAAGTTTCAAAATATAACACATCGAGACTAATTATTCAAATAAAGCTACAATAATACGTTCAAAGTTTTAAAATATAACACACCAAGCTTAATGCTTCAAATAAAGTTACAATAATACATTAATATAATACTGAAATTAATTGTTCAAATAAAGCCACAATTAATTGAAATGGCAAAGTTTCGAAAACCAAACACAATCTGATCCTTCACCAGGGTTGTTGCGCCTGTTGAAAAATGGTGATTACGGAGCCGTCCACGATGGGAACCAGGAGAAGCCGTACGGGTGGCGATCTTGAAGGTTGTGATAGTGAAATTGTTCAGTTAGAACCGGTGAATGTGAAGTGGCTCGAAAGAAGATGGCTTGCTCTCTCCGAAATCGCGCGGCCGATATCCTTCAAATCTGTGTCGAGAGTGTATCCAACCAGTATTGAGTGTTGCAAGTGTCTGTGACGGCGGGAAAGCTTAGGATTTTTTGTTTGTAAATTGTTGGTGACTTGGCATCATGTTACTTTGCTTTTGGGTGACTTTGCAAATTGTTGGTGACTTGGCGTTATGTTACTTTATTTTTGCTGGTGCGGTGACTTTGCTTTTATTTTGTTTTACAATTTTTACAAGTTATATTTGTATATTTGATTATTTAATTAATTTTCATTTTATATTATTATTCAGTAATGGCTAAGATATGTTATAGTGCTTATGTAACTATGTAATGTCACATTTATAATTTTTTTAATTAAAATTATAATATTTTTTAAATTATATATATATATATATATTTTTTTTTTTTTTTTTGCGGATTTACGGATTTCTGCGGATTTACAGAAGCAAATCTATATCCAATCCATCGACTGCGGATTTTTAAATTTTCAATCCATATCCAATCCACTAATCCATGGATCGAATTTATACGGATCAGATTAAGCGGATCAGACGAATAGAGCGGATCGGATTGGATTCTGAACACCCCTACTATCTTTTACTATCTAAAAGCCTGGCACTATCAGTTTTAACTGGTTATTGTCTTCATTCACGTGGTGATGATAGTAAAAGGTGACATACAAGTATGCAACCCAAGAGGGGGGGTGAATTGGGATTCTAAAAATTATTCAATTTATAAAGAAAAACTTAATGCAAATATAATCCAAATTCAAAGCAATAACAATCAAGTTGATCACAATATAAAAAGATAAGGGAAGAGAGATTCAAACACAGAGATTTTTTACGTAGTTCGGCAACCTTGCCTACGTCCACGCCTCCAAGCTTTCCGAGCTTGAGGATTCTACTAAGCAAGCCTCCGAGGCTTCAAATGCTTACACTTGACTTCCAAGGTGTCAATAACCTTTACAACAAGAGATTATCCCAATCTCTTTAACTCAAGTGTATTCCAACACTTACAATCACTCAAAACAAAAGATTTCAAATTTGTTTTGCCTCTCACAATATTTAAGATTACACAATGATGCCCAATATGTGAATAGATGAAGCAAGAATGTGTTCAAAGGTCTATGAAGATTGTATTCTCGAATATAAGCTCAATGGTCGTGTTGTGATCAGTTTTGTTTTGAATTTTTTTGAGCTTATTTGTAGTTGGAGCTGAAAAACTAGCCGTTACAAACTGTCAGTCCGAAAACGGTTCACCGTTAACCATTAACGGTTAACCGTTTAGGCTGGTCAAAAGTTACCGTTGGGCCAAATTTCAAATAAACGGTGTGCTGTTTAGGGTTACCATTTCGCCGTTAAATTCCAGAGACCTGCAAGATGAACATCAGTTATCCGTTTAAACTAAACGGTTAAGGATTTGCATGAAGTGACTTCTCTGGATATTATCGGTTAACCGTTTGTAATAAACGGCTCGCCGTTTGTTTCTAGTAACCTGCAAAACAATTTAGCCTTATCCAGTTTTGTTAAATAGTGCCAGAGGAGTACAACCTTCAATTTCTGGATGTTATCGGTTAACCGTTTCAATAAATAGTTCACCGTTAAATTCCAGTAGCCTTCCCATCTTTTGTGTTTTCCGTTTTTCATAAACGATTAGAGCTTAGGCAATATGTTGCTCTCTGGTATTAATCGATTAACCGTTTAAAAGAAAACGGTTCACCGTTTATTTCCAGAGTCACATTTTAAACCAGATTTTACAGAGCCTCTTTTTCTAATTTGAAAGTCCATCTTTTATGAATATGAATGGAATGATTATTAAGGCTTTCGTTTATTAAGGAATAGCTCCAATATTTTTATGAAAAATCATTTAAAGTTTGTTATAATCAAAATCAATATTATTAACATATTCATGTTAACAATCTCCCCCTTTTTAATGATGACAAACTTCATTCAATAATTAGCTCCCCCTTAATATGTGCTCCCCCTAAATGTATGGCCAAATTAAGAAATGTCCAATAAAAAGATTTTTGCTCAAGAAAACATTTTTAAATTCATTCTAAATCTCCCCATAATTATCTCCCCCTTCATCATCAAAAAGAAAAGAGAGAAAGGAAATAAAAACGTAAATCCGTTAAAGAAGTTACCCGGTTTTGGCGAGCGAAAATTTTGGCAGAGTTTCCCCTTAAAAATGAGCAAAACCACAAATACAAAATGAGATTAAAACACTTCCAAAATATATTAACAACAACTCCATCTTTCAACAAACCAACAACACCATGAACAAACAAACCAACACTTCAATATCCAATAAACCAACAATTTCATCAACCAATTACCAAGTCATCCAACATCAAGAACATCACAAAAATATGTCATCAAAATCCAGAAAGAGCATATAGAGGTAACAGTGTATATAAAAATATAAATGGCAACACGCAAACAACCAAAATATGAAATGTATGTGCGAAAATAGAACTCAGAAACTATGGAGGTAGAGAAGATGTGCTCCCCGGATCATAGCTGAAATAGCGGAGAAGAGTGCGCTGTCCAGCGATAAGCTCAAGCTGCTGATCAATGCTCTGCTGCTGGAAGGTCTGAAAGTCAGAACGTAGCTGCTGGTGGTCATGGGAAACAGTGTCCAATCGATCAAGAATCAGCTGCTGGTGCTCCGAAATCCAGTGAACATCAGCAATCAACTGCTGCACAACGCCTGAAGTAGGGGGCTGAACTAGAGCTAGAGGCAGCATAGAGGCAGATGGCTGCTCAGGAACAGCAGGTAGCTCAGGAGCAGGAGGCGGCTCGGAAGAGGAGGGAATGTCAGCATCCATCGCACGCTCCTCAGAATCAAAGTCAGCTGGAGGCCGAGGGACAAAACGGCAACGCGGAGGATGAGGATGAGCTCCTAATCTAAAGTCAGGAAGCTTATCGGGAGGATAGATAACGTTGAGCATCCGATCATCCTTTGGAGCAATCAAGGTATCCCGGTTTTTGGAGTTGCTTGTCTTTATCCACTCTCCATTATTCCTAGAAAAACCGATACTAGTCATGGCCTCGGGACCAATCTGTGTAGTCTCCATATGACCGGTATCAAGAAGAGGCACCTCAAAGCGTCGCAGTATCTTAGTAATGATACTGCCATAAGGACGCAAGTGATGGTTAACTGCAGGAGTACTCAACATGTGCCGCACAATAACATACCCGAGGTTAGTAGGACGATCTGAAAGTAGGCTATCTAGTAGGCCAACTAGTAGGCCAACGTCCAACCTCGTAACCTCATCCGAGTGACCCTTCCTAGGTGTCACTATGTGCTGTAAAATAGTGTGAAGAATACGAACTTGGAGAGGTAAAAGTTGAGACCGAAAAGGAAGCAAATAGATCTCATCAGACAAGTCTCGACGACGACATATATTACAGACTCCATCAGTATGACAAAAACTGTCAAAGAAAAGGGTTTTCCTAGAAGTGTAAATATCATGCCCTTCACTAGAGATACCAAGAAAGTCAGCTAGGTCCGCATCATCAAACTCTATAGGCACACCGCCAACTTGAGTAACTATCCTATTTAGGCGAGTTGCGGAGATTTTCATGTTCGAATAAAAAACTCGCACTAAATTGGGATAAACTCGATCATCAAAGTCAATGACAGACTCCCAAGGCTGAAGCATATCCCGAATGCTTCTACCACATACAACTAAGTTATTGAAATCATCAATTTCAACATAGAAGGAGTCAAGTACCTTTCGACCATCGAAGCGATCCTCGAACCGCTTGGCCAAGGAAGGCGTGGGGAAATGAATTCTTGCAAATTCAGAGACTTCCCGTGGTGGTATAGGATTCCTTGGAGGCACAGATTTTCGCCTGAGATTTCTCCGAAGGGGTGCAGCCATGGAGAAGCACAATGGAGTGTGAAAAATGAGGCAGAGATGTCATGAGAAGAAAATGAATCGATGATTTGCTTAGGAATGAGTAGAGGATGTGATTTTGATGCTCAATTTGGTTGAAGAAGGGGAAGAATCGGATTAAAAACGAAGAAACCCGACCCGCGGCAGTTAGGGTTTTGATTTGGGATTTTTCAGTTTTGGGCTTGATTTGAAGTTTTGAATCGGTGAAAGTGTTCTAAGGGTGATAAGAAATGATGTTGTAGGTTTGATCTTGCAAGAAAAACAAGAAAAATGAGGGTTTGAGGGTAGAGGAACCTTCGATTGCGCAACAATGGCCGAAATGGTGAAAGGGCAACTGCAGAAGGAGAAGAAAAACCTTTGAACAATTTTATAATCGCGAAAACGATTAACCGTTTATTTAAACGGTTAATGGGTAACTTCCAGAGGCTAAAGAATACGCAACGGTGAAAGCTTAAGTGCTTAACGGCTAAGGAGTAACTGTTAGAGAACTCTCTATTTTTAAACGATTTACTGATTGCATCAAACGGTGAAAGAGCAAAAAGACAGACACATAATCTCGTTTCTGGAATAAAATGGTTCACCGTTTATTGGAAACGGTTATCCGTTTATTTTATCTATAATTTCGCACATTTGATTTAATTTTTTGCCAGCAAATAATACATTCCAAGATCATTTAATTGATTTAAAAATGTTTTATAAGCCATTTTAATGCATGATTCATGAACATCTATTCAAGCAATTAATTCATATAATCAATCAAGAATTAACAAAGCAAATACATCATTTGACTATCAAGCTCAAGCATTTCATAAATATTAAATCACAAATAAGTCAATCAATTCAGTACACTCAATAGCATGAATAAAGATGTTAATGCGAAAATTTCATCATCCCAAGTTCATGCCGAATTTTGGAAAATTATTCTTCGCAAAGTGGTTTTGTAAAAATATCGGCAAGTTGTTTTTTCGTAAAAATAAACTCTAATGCAATATCTCCCTTTTGAACATGATCTCTCAAGAAATGATGTCTAATTTCTATATTCTTGGTTCTAGAGTGTTGAATGAGATTCTTTGAAAGATTTATAGTACTAGTATTATCACACTTAATAGGAATTTGTTCAAGATTAATGCCATAATCTCTAAGTGTTTGTTTCATCCAAAGTGCTTGTGCACAACAACTTCCGGCAGCTATATATTCAGCCTCGGTACTTGAAAGTGCAACAGAATTTTGTTTCTTGCTAAACCAGTGAGTGTCCTAGAATATAGCAAGTTCCACTAGTGCTTTTCCTATCCACTTTATAACCGGCAAAGTCCGCATCCGAATAACATGTTAAATCTATATGAGTTCCCCTAGGATACCAAAGGCCAATATCTATGGTTCCACTCAAATAACGTAAAATTCTTTTAACAACAAGCAAATGGGATTCCTTGGGACATGATTAATGGGATTCCTTGGGACATGATTGAAATCTTGCACACAAACATACACTAAACATGATATCGGGTCTACTTGCAGTCAAATAAAGTAGAGATCCTATCATACCTCGATACATTTTGATATCCACTTCTTTGCCTTTTTCATCTTTGTCTAGCTTGGTTGTTGTGCTCATTGGTGTATTTTTGGTCTTTGAGTCATCAATGCCGAATCGTTTGAGTAGATCTTTTACGTAATTGGCTTGATTTATGAAAATTTCTTCCTCATTTTGTTTGATTTGAAGTCCAAGGAAGTACTTCAACTCTCCCATCATACTCATCTCAAATTCTTTGCTCATACACGATGAAAATTCTTTACACAACAACTCATTAGTAGAACCAAAAATAATATCATCAACATAAATTTGAACAATGAGTATATCTTGGTTCTTATACTTAACAAATATAGTGGTATCCGCTTTACCCATTGAAAAATCATTTTCTAACAAGAAATTCTTAAGGATATCATACCATGCTCTAGGTGCTTGTTTTAATCTATACAATGCTTTAAACAACTTATAAACATAATTTGAAAATTTTTCATTTTCAAAACCAGGGGGTTGTTTTACAAATACTTCTTCCATAATAAAATCATTCAAAAAAGCACTTTTCACATCCATTTGAAATAAAATGAAATCTTTATGACATGCAAATACTAACAATATTCTAATTGATTCTAGTATAGCTACGGGTGCAAATGTTTCATCAAAATCAATTCCTTCTTCTTTGTTGTAACCTTGAGCCACTAATCTAGCTTTATTTCTTACAACCACACCGGATTCATCTATTTTATTTCTAAATATCCATTTAGTACCTATAACGGATTGATGTTCCGGTTTAGGAACTAATTCCCATACATTGTTTCTTTCAAATTGATTTAACTCCTCTTGCATTGCCATAATCCAAGATTCATCATTTTCCGCATCTGCAAAGGATTTGGGTTCAATTTGAGAAATAAATGCATTATGCTCACAAATATTTCTAAGAGATGATCTAGTTGTAATACCTCGTGACGGATCTCCTAAAATTGCATCCTTAGGGTGAGAAGAAACATACCTCTACTCCTTGGGGAGTGATTGAGATGCACCTTCATTTTGCTCTACATTCATTTCTTCATGTTGCTCATCTTGATTCCCATGAGACGCATCCTTGAGGTTATAGTTTGATGATTCTTTTTGTAAGTCTTCATCTACATCTTTATCAACAACTTTCTCCGTAGAGGAGGGGTTAGACTCATTAAAGGTAACATGCATAGATTCTTCTACAACTAATGTATTTTTGTTATAAACTCTATAAGCTTTGCTTGAGTTTGAATATCCAAGAAAAATACCAACATTAAATTTTGGATCAAATTTGCCAAGATTGTCTTTTGTGTTCAAAATAAAACATTTGCATCCAAACACTTTGAAATAATCAATGTTGGGTTTTCTATGTTTCCAAAGCTCATATGGAGTTTTGTTAAGGTTAGGTTTAATCAACACACGATTTAAAACATAACAAGCGGTGTTGACGACCTCGGCCCAAAAATACTTAGGCAAAGAATTTTCATTCAATATAGTTCTAGTCATTTCTTGAATGGATCTATTCTTTCTCTCAACAACTCCATTTTGTTGTGGAGTTCTAGGTGATGAAAATTGATGCTCAATACCAAAGTCATTACAAAAAATCTCAAATGCATGATTTTCAAACTCCCCTCCATGATCACTCTTAATGCATGCAATACCATACCCTTTTTCATTTTGTATTTTCTTACAAAGCACTTTAAAGGCATCAAGAGCATCATCCTTATTGGCTAAGAATAATACCCAAGTATATCTAGAATAATCATCCACTATCACAAATGCATAATATTTGCCATTTAAACTATCATATCTAGAGGGCCCAAATAAATTTATGTGAAGAAGTTGAAGTGGTTTTGAAGTAGAAATATGATTTTTATTTTTGAAAGATATTTTGATTTGTTTTCCAAATTGACAAGCTTCGCAAATCTTACCTTTTTGAAAACCAATTTTTGGAAGACCTTTAACTAAATCATTTTTCAAATTTTTTGAAATCAAATCCATACTTGCATGTCCTGACCTTCTATGCCATAACCAACTATCATCATGCAATGCCGAAAAACATTTATCAAGAGTATATGCGCATTCTATGTCAATGATATACACATTACCACATCTATTCCCAACAAATAAGATCTTGCTATCACATGAATTCTCAATAACACAACTAAATTTATCAAAGATAATTTTATAACCTTTGTCACATAATTGGCTAATACTAATTAAGTTTTGTTTCAAGTTCTCAACCAAACATACATTCTCAATTAGAGTTGAGGAAACTTTACCAACATTTCCAATTCCAAGAACTTTTCCTTTTGAGTTGTCTCCAAAAGATACGTCTCCACCATTTTCAATTATGGTGAAGCTTGAGAACCATGCATAATTTTCGATCATGTGCCTTGAACAACCACTGTCCAAGTACCATTTATTTTTCTTCTTCTTTAAGCCCTACAAAGAAAATCTCAAGTTTTAGATATCCAAAACTTTTTGGGTCCTTGAGAGTTACCAATGATTCCTTTTGGAACCCAAAACATTTGACACCATAATATGCATTCCTTTTCATGGGACATCTATATTTCATGTGACCGTTTTGATTACAATAATGACAAACAATCTTATGATCACTTGTGGAGGTATCTTTAACAAAATAACTATTATAATATTTTTGCTTCAAGTTAGGCTTATACCCAAGTCCTCCTTTATCAAAAACACATTTTTGTGAGTTAAGCATATTATCCAACATCTTTTGCCTATTTGTAAATTTCAAAACAATCTCATTCAACTCATTACTCTTTTTCTTGAGCATTTCGTTTTCATTTTTCAACTCATCTATGTGTGATTCTAAATGCTCATTTGAGATGCTAGGTTTCTCATTTGATAATGTAATTTCATCATGCAATGTTTTGTTCCCTACTTCTAGGCATGCAATTCTTGCATTTAGAGATTCATTTTCATTTTTAAGCTTTGTCATTTCCTTTTTAAGATATACATTCTTTTTACCAATCTTCATCAACTCATTATGCAAATCTTTAAAAGCATCATACAATTCATCATAGGTGGGATCACTTACCTCATTGAGATCATCATCCCCTCATATTGCCATAAGTTCTAGGTTTAATACTTCTTGCAATTCTTCTTCATCACTTGAATCTTCCTCGCTATCATCCCAAGTTGCAACCATTGCTTTCTTCTTGAGTTTGTTGATAAGTGGGCACTCCGATCTTATATGACCAGGCTTCTTGCATTCATAGCATGTGATTGCCTCTTTCTTCTCCCTATGGTTCTTGAAGTTTCTGAAATTTCTTCGCTCTCCGATTTTCTTGAAGAATTTTCTAAACCTACTTGCTAGCATGGCTAGCTCTTCATCATCCGGTTCACTCTCCCCATCACTCTCATATTTTGAAGCTTTGAGAGCAATGCTTTTCTTCTTCTCCTCATGCCCTTTTTCTGCTGCCAAATCTTCTTCATATGAAATGAGAGAACCAATTAAATCATTAAGAGATAAAGTATTTAAATCTTTGGCCTCTTCAATAGCGGTTCTTTTTTGTCTCCATTCTTTCAGAAGTGACCTAATGATTTTCTTAACTTTTTCGCTATTTGAGAAGGTCTTTCCTAAGGCTCATAGAGTGTTTACTATGTCCGTAAATCTCGTATACATAGAGTACACACTCTCATTTTGTTCCATTTGGAACAACTCATATTGTCGAGTGTACCTACTAATTTTTTACTCTTTCACTTGATTTGTGCCTTCATAAACTACTTCAAGTTTGTGCCAAATTTCATTAGCACTTTTACAACTAGATACTCGCTGAAATTCTTTCTTATCAAGTGCACAAAATAAAGGATTCATAACTTTAGAATTTAAAGAAGCTTTTCTCTTTTCCAACTCATTCCATTCCCTTGAAGGTTTTGGAATATCTTCCCCGAATTCATTTTTAGTTAGTGGCAAAAATAGACCATCACATACAACTTCCCAAATTTCATAATCTAAAGCTTGCAAATAGATTCTCATTCTAGTTTTTCAATATGCATAGTCATTACCGTCAAAGAACGGTGGTCTAGTTGTGGATTGCCCTTCTCTAAAGGTTTAGTTATTTAGGGTTGCCATGGATCTTTTACTCTAGACGATTAAGTCCTAATAAGATAACAAGGCTCTGATACCAAATGAAATACAAGTATGCAACCCAAGAGGGGGGGTGAATTGGGATTCTAAAAATTATTCAATTTATAAAGAAAAACTTAATGCAAATATAATCCAAATTCAAAGCAATAACAATCAAGTTGATCACAATATAAAAAGATAAGGGAAGAGAGATTCAAACACAGAGATTTTTTACGTGGTTCAGCCAACCTTGCCTACGTCCACGCCTCCAAGCTTTCCGGGCTTGAAGATTCAACTAAGCAAACCTCCGAGACTTCAAATGCTTACACTTGACTTCCAAGGTGTCAATAACATTTACAGCAAGAGATTGTCCCAATCTCTTTAACCCAAGTGTATCTCAACACTTACAATCACTCTAAATAAAAGATTTCAAATTTGTTTTGCCTCTCACAATATTTAAGATTACACAATGATGCCCAATATGTGAATAGATGAAGAAAGAATGTGTTCAAAGCTCTATAAAGATTGTATTCTCGAATATAAGCTCAATGGTCATGTTCTGATCAGTTTTGTTTGAATTTTGTTGAGCTTATTTGTAGTTGGAGCTGAAAAACTAGCCGTTATAAACTGTCGGTCCAAAAACAGTTCGCCGTTAACCATTAACGGTTAACCGTTTAGGCTTGTCAAAAGTTACCGTTTGACCAAATTTCAAATAAACGGTGTGCCGTTTAGAGTTACCCTTTCGCCGTTAAATTCTAGAGACCTGCAAGATGAACATCAATTATCTGTTTAAACTAAACGGTTAAGGATTTGCATGAAGTGACTTCTCTGGATATTATCGGTTAACCGTTTGTAATAAACGGTTCGCCGTTTGTTTCCAGTAACCTACAAAACAATTTAGTCTTATCCGGTTTTATTAAACAGTGCCAGAGAAGTACAACCTTCAATTCTGGATGTTATCGGTTAACCGTTTCAATAAACGGTTCACCGTTAAATTCCAGTAGCCTTCCCATCTTTTGTGTTTTCCGTTTTTCATAAACGATTAGAGCTTAAGCAATATGTTGCTCTCTGGTATTAATCGGTTAACCGTTTAAAAGAAAACGGTTCACCGTTTATTTCCAGAATCACATTTTAAACCAAATTTTGCAGAGACTCTTTTTCTAATTTGAAAGTCCATCTTTTATGAATATGAATGGAATGACTATTAAGGCTTTCGTTTATTAAGGAATAGCTCCAACATTTTTATCAAAAATCATTTAAAGTTTGTTATCATCAAAATCAATATTATTAACATATTCATGTTAATAAAAGGTTGTTTAGGAGATGTGAGGGATGGAAAAGCAAGAGAGAGAAGAAAAGCACTAACAATAATGCATAAATCAAAGGGCTTTTAGATAGTGATAACTAGTCTATAATCTAAAAGAAAAGAAAGAAGAAATTGTTAATTATCTATCTAGATTACGGTGCCCTCTAGAAATAAATAGCTAGTGATGATTACAAATAGTTGCTGAAGAAGACTAAATATTGCTACAAATAAGGGTCCTCTAGTTCTTACATACTAAGATGTAAATATGCCGTTCGAATTAGAAGCCACAACACCTTGCAACATGTACCAAATTACCATTACCATTTCTTTTGTTATTAATTATGCAATTTTATTCATAAAAAAAGGACGTATCGACATGGTAACTATGAACAATCTAATATTGAAACCAATTTCCAGTAGCTCCAATCTTTTTGTATGCAAACTACAAAGTGCAAACAATCCAGATTAGGTTGCTGCAAAGAAACTGGTGAGAACTATAATTATCATTTGTCAACAAATGGAAATCGATGGTTCAATTCATCCTGCCAACATAAGAACAAAATAAATCACGTTAGTTAAAGAAAATTATGAGTACATTAAACGACAAAATATTGTGCATAATCATATCTACTTGACTGATAAGTGAAACTGAATATGATAAGCCGGAGCCCCCGACCAACAGTGAACCAAGGATATTTTTTTGATGTTGCATACGCCATTGATCTCCCATGCAATGCCCAAATGTGTTGACAATATCTTGACTTCTTTTTGTAAGAGAAGTAGTACGGCCTTACCTATTAATGTAAGACAATATTTTAGTGTTATGTAATATGTTAAAATATATTTTTCATTAACAATGTTATTTCCCTTAAAATTCTCTTAAACACTACAAATTATTATTATCTTTCTTATATATGTTTGCCCATGCTAAGAACAATCATCCCCATTTTCACTCTTCCAATCTGAGAGTTTAGTCGCTTCCTTCTGCACTTGATAGTGTTAGAAATCTAATAATATTAATTCAAAGTTATAGCATACGAATGATATCTAGTTCCTGGTAAGTACAGATATTATTAGTGTAACTGCTGGAACAAGGCTTGCTATAGCCTCAACATAGTGCTCTAAAATTGTGGATTAAGTGTTATTGACATGACCAAATAAGTAACCATACATTAAATTTAAATTAACTAGTTCCAAATTACTTGCCAAACCAAAAAATTTAAAGCGAATATTCTGATATAGTGTCTATACTTTTTGACGTCAGAATTAAGGTACTGTGCAGAGGGAGTGATACAAATTAAACCAATATTATTTGCACAGAAACTGCACAAAATAAGCATATAAACAAAAAGTAGTATAATAATTTGAAAAATCCAATTGATGCATTCTAAATAAAATATTATTATTTTGTTCTCTCTTTTACTATCTTAAAATGTGGTACTGTCAGTCTTAACTAGTTATTGTCTTCATTCATGTGGTGATGATAGTAGAAGGTTGTTTAGGAGATATGAGAGATGGAAGAGCAAGAGAGAGAAGAAGAACACCATCAATTTTTAGACTGTGATAACTAGTCTATAATTTAAATGTTGTTTACACAAGAAAAAGGAGAAAAGGAAAAAGAAAGAAAGAAATTGTTAATTACCTACGTAGATATAGTGCCCTTTGGAAATATACAGCCAGTGATGAATATAAATACTTGTTGAAGAAGGCTAATTACTATAAATAAGGGTCCCATGGTCTTATGCCGGAACAAGGCCTGTTATAGCCTCAACATATTATGTAGAGGTTAATTGCATAATGATGCTCTGAAATTGTGGATTGGGTGTTATTGTCATAATCGAATAAGTAATCGTACATTATAATTAAGTTAATCAGTTCCAAATTACTTACCGAAAAAGTGCAAGAAGAATTTTTTAAATGAGTATTCTTATATAGTGTCTATACTCTTGACATCAAAATTCAGTATGCTTTTGCTGCAAAAAACCAATATGTCATAACAAAATTTTGTATATTTAAAAAGAAATAACAGATATAGTAAATGAAAGATTAATATAATGCAATTTCCTATTAGTTAACTTTGGGTTTAGGCTGGACTATGGGTCGTGAGTTTTTTGTCTAATAAAAAAATATTGCTCATCTCATATGTATTAACATTTGTTTAACAATATTCCAAGGCTCTAAATAGGACTTTTTGTTAATTACTCATCTTTATTGATGATCTAGCAATTATGAAGTTCAGACATGAAGATGGCAAAAGTACACACCAATCCGCAAACTCCCCCAAATTAACTAGCAAAAACCTTCCACTGGAGGTAATTTTGCGGGTTGCGGGTGCGTTTGGTATTTCAACCCACTGTAGGTCGCAAGTAAATTTGATATTGAGAAAAAAAATCCGCTAGATACCAGCATGGGTATTTGCCAACACATATTCTTTATTTTAATTATTTATATTTATATTTTTTAATCATAAAAATTACAATAAAACTATTTAAGTAGTATTTGTCCTTTTTTCCGAAATCTGAATAGTTCTGAATTTGCTGAAATTTGAATAGGTCTTAATAACATATATCTGAATGACATGTTTCTTTAAATATCTGAATATAAGTGGCATCTTGTTTATTTTTATAAGTCATAAACATCTGAAATATAATTATTTGACATTTATGTCCTTGTAGGAATTACATGTACATATATAAATTTTAAGAGTTAAATACGTGTACATTACAATTAAAATCAAACATACGTAGAATGAGCTAGTAATTGATTTTTAAATAAAAATATTATTACATTACTTCAAATGTAAAATTTTATCAAATTTATTATAGTGATTGAAATTTTTAAAAGATAAGACAATTAATTACATCCTTGAGAAAGTTTATTTGTGAGTTGATCTCATTGCTGTTGCATGAAAACTTGATGTGATGGTCCGAAGAGATTGTTTGCATTTGTTGGTTGATTCAAATTTGTTATTTTCCAACTCAACTTCTTCATTATTATACTCTGAAAATAATGCATCAGTAATAGATAATTTTCAAAGAAAATTGTGTATCGCAATGCATGCAATTACAATTTTTATCTGAGCATTAAATGAATATGGCGACATTCACTTTAAAATTAGAAAGCGAACTTTTAGAATACCAAAAGTATACTCAATAAAATTCAAAGACAAAAATAAAACACAAGCTACTTGATTGAAACTTTTCACACTATATTCATCAAGTCTCTATGTCGTTTTATAGTATAAAAGTTGATATCGATTAAAAGGAAAAAGAGATAAAGCTAGCTAAACTTATTATTATCCTGGAGAATAACAACACAAGGATAAATAACCAAAGTGATATGATTACTCTTATCTTTTAGCTAATTCAAAGTCTCTCCATGTCAGCCTTCCACATGCGTAAACACTACTGAGTTAGTAGCCAACCCAGCTAGTGATGCATGTGTAGAGAATTCTAACATTTTATCACCCTCCCTTAAGTGCAAAGTTTTGGGAAGAACATGAAGCTTGTTTTGAATGTTTTGAAAGCTATCACAGCTGAGTGCTTTTGTAAAAATATCTGTTGGCTGATGTGCAATAGGAATCTAATGCACTTCAACTTTGTTCTTTCCCATAATGTCTCTTACAAGGTAAACATTCATCTCTATGTACTTTGTTCGTGAATGATGGATCTAATTAGTTGCAAGAGAAGCTGTACTTCTATTGTCACGCAATACAGCTGGAGTATTCGTAACCAGGATATTGAGTTCTTGGAGAATTGACACTAACCAAAGCATTTCAGCTGTAGTATTGGCTAAAGCTCTATATTTTGATTATGTTGAGGATCTCGCGGCTGCATTTTGTTTCTTTGAACTCCAAGAAATTAGATTATTTCTTAAGTAAATACAATACCCTCTAATTGAAGTCCTATCATATGCATTGCTTGCCCAATCTACATCAATATAACTAGTCAATTCCAGCTTACCTTGTGCCATGAAGTATAGACCATAACCACTTATACCATGTAAATATCTCAAAATCCGTTTGCAAGCTAGCCAATGTGACTTTAATGGACATTGCATAAAGAGTAATATCCGATAAAACATCACTTTCTATCTTAGTGTATTTCACTCCTATAATCATAGATGTAGATGCATCAAGACTCCATTCCAATTCGTTTTAAAAGGTCATAAACATGCTTCTTTTGACTAATGTGCAAGCCATCTTTATTTTGCTGAATTTCCAAACTAAGAAAATAATTTAATAGAACAAGTATGTTTAAGGCAAAATCGAGTATTTTCATCTTCATTTGCAATGCTCTTGCTTTTGAGTGTGAAGCAAAAGTTTTCTTTAAAGCATCTCATACTTTAAAAGAAGTCTTACAATGAACAATCATGCTCAGTGTGGATTCAATCATTGAAGATAATAACTAGCTAAGCAACATCTGGTCTTGTTGACACCTTCATCTACTACCACAATATATTTGTCACGTGTAACTTGTGCCCTAGAGATAAGAGTCTCTAAGTTGTTTCTTCAGATGGTTGGTAAAACTTGTGACTTCCATGGTATAAGTTATTTCTATCTGACTTAATAGGAACAGTGAAGTTAAAGTTTGTTCGGTGACGTTTAACTTGATCAGAGTGTACCACTGATCAATAAGAGGTAACCTGCTCTGGCACCAAAATAGAAAAATAAAAACGAGCTGCTTGATTGAAACTTTTTCATAGTATATTCATCAAAGCTCTATGTTGTTTTATAATACAAAAGTTGATAATGATTAAAGGGAAAAATAGATAAATCTAAAAGATAAATCTAGTTGAACTTATCATTATCCTAGATAATAACAACATAAGGATAAATAACTAAACTGATATGATTCCTTTTATCTTCTCACTAATTTAAACTCTCTCCACGTCAGCCTTCCAGATGAATAAACACTGCTGAGTAATCAACCAACTCAGCTAGTGATACATGCCTAAAGAATTCTAACATTTTATCACGTTCCTCAATTTTGCATGACTATGGTTGAACATCTACTCTTTGCCTCTAGCCCGACCACCACTACGAAAATTATTCAACCGATAACATACATGATGATATGGCACCATAAATCCCCTAGTATGTGTATATGCCACATCAAATAGATAGTGTTTTTCTACATTCAATAATTACCGAAGGTTAATGATTAAGAAAAAAAGTCTAACAATTTTATAAAGGGAAAAATTACTTGATGGTGGCATTAGAAAATTATGTCTTAAATCAGGAATTGTTTCTATCAAGACTCTTGAATTATGTGCTTTTCCTTCCCATCTGACAACTACATATCTAAATATCATGTCGAAGTCACATATTGCCGTGATATTTTTAAAACATTCTCCTCTTCCATGACTTTTGTATGACACTTGTTTATCTATTGGAACACATGCATGAATTAGGGTTCCATATGTTGTACCACCAACACCTTACGCAAGTAAATACTATTAATATGAGAAATATATTTAAAAAATATGTTACTATTTACCATTGATAAAAGATAATTACCTTAAATACTTCTCGTAGCCTGTGATTAGTTATACCACTTTTTTTTTTGACAAGATTAGTTATACCACTTAAACCATCATTAAATGAAAGAAAAGTAATCTTCCTTTTTAGAATTTCATCATGGCCACTAAAACCTCATGAAAATATTTGCACACTGTTTGAGTTGAGCGTTGAAGAAAAATATTTGTGCACCATTTGAGTTGAGTGTTAAAGAAAAATATTTCTTACAAGTTGATTACAAGATTCTGACTAATTGTCATCAAGAACATTGCCATTTTCTGTTCAACAAACACATGTTTCCTAGGTTATAGCCTTGAAGAATTGACATAAATAAATAAATTCATTCTTCTCCTTCCGCATTTAATTCATAACATGTAGTATATGGTCCATTTAAAAGTTCTTTAATAAAATTGGAACCAATAAGTTTTGATGTTGGTAGTCATTCAATATTCAACTGCTTTAACAAATTAGGTATCAACATTATCAATCGTTTTCGTAATAATCTCTTAATCTTGTATTTTTTTAACATTACCTTTTTCACTTAAAGTTTTCATAGAAATATATCTTTAAAGAAAAAAAGAACCACAATAATAATAATATCTATTTTTTTTTGTACTACAATGCCATCCAACAGTTAAAGAAAATATGACAATTTATAAAGAAATAATTATAAGCTTGTTAGGAAGTAAAATAAATAAATAGAAATAAAATAATCATTAATCACCATATAATATTTTTCAATGAAAACACATTGTCGGCATTCAACAAGCACAATAAAAAGACTTTGGGCTCAAGACATTTTAACATAAATAAAAGAGGTTCCAGCCTATTTTGCTAAACTTTGAACCCACCTTATTCATTCTTGGTCACTTTCCATCTCTATCCACACCTCTCTATACTCATTGTTGCACAATTTGTTGAGTGCTACATAATAAAGGGGATCCTAAATAGGTAAAATTTTTGTAAAATTGTCATAGAATCTTTCATTGAGGGTCCTCTATCATTATCTTCTCCAATATCTCTACTAACTTTTTTACTTCTTCAGAAGTTTCATTAATTTTGTTTTCTTTTTCTTAGAAACTTGTACCTCATTTGTACTTGGCTTATATGAGTTGTAATTAGATATAGGCATTTTAGGTCTACTATCTCCATCCTTTACTTCAATTGGATTTTGATTAGGCATAAGTGTTTCAAATATCGATGACAAATTTCTAACTTTTGGTAAGTCAATCATCCCAGTACTCCAAGTATTATCTCCACTAGCGAGAACTCCAGAGAACAAAGTCTCTAATTCACCAGCATTAGCTAAGGGCTTATACTGAAACTATTTAGCTTTTGCATCTTTCTGTTTAACAAAGAAAAAAAACACCTACATATTATAAAATCTTATTATAAACTCACTCTAATAAGTTAAACAATTAATATGTTACCTTTATGTACTCTTCCCATCTTTCATCTGGCCAACCACATGTCTGGGTCCCAGTATTATAACCATATTTTGATATCATTTTAATTCATGTTGAATATTGTTTTTTCATATAGTCCCAATCATTTTTTATTTGTTTCTATTTTAACCTTGTTCCAGATGTCTTAAATATTTTTTTTTACAGTTCAAGCCCAAGCACTTGGCTTTAAAGTTCCTCCTGATCTAAATTCATTTTTTACTGCAAAGGTCAATTAATTGCTTTCTTCGGACAAGATCACTTTAATTTGCTCTACAAACTCCAACATTTTCAGCCATCTATGATGGAATTCAAGTTACAATTTAAATTGAAAATAGAAAATAATTGTGCCAATAGTTATTACTTCTTCAATGTAGACAGTCTTATCCTCTATTTCTAAAAATTGAAAACTAATATTTCACAATAAAATTAACATCCGCGATAACAATTATCCGAAGTTTCAAATTTCTTAAATTTAAAACTAGCAGCACATGCTAAATGAAATCAAACAATACACAAGCACACTATATACACACCTGATCAGATCTCACCCGTGACGCCAATCACAACAAATCAATACAAAATTGATGAATTGAACAATATAGACAAAAAATTGTGGAGCTATAGAATTTTTATAAATTCTTTCTCAAACGAATCACAATGTTCAGATAAAAACAAGCTACAAAAATCACTGGTTTACTTGCTTCAATCGCAATACATAAGTCATTACTTCAACCGCAATATGCAATCAGTACAATCTTTCATTGAGCACTTTTTTATCATCAACATTATTATTATTATTATTATTATTTTGAGGAACCACTTTTCACGTTTTATTAATCCTTCAATCTGTAATGATACAACTAGTAAAATTCTTATTTGAAAATTGAACTATAAACTTACGTCTTTCTTTCGTTCTCAAATATCATTAATTACATGGCTTCAATCAATTATCACAGAAACGAGATTGCTTTCACTTCTTGTGAATCATTAACATTAAATTATAATATAATTTCTTTTCCAAGAATTCATTACTTACACATAAAACAGCAAAAGAAAAGCATATGTTGTTTTATTTTTATTTAACAGCCAAGTTTTCTACATCCAAATAAAATTATTTCAAGTATAAAATAAAATATATAAAAGAAAATATCTATAAAAACTGTAAAAAAAAAATTAGATAAATGCCTTAACAATGGAGATTCAAGGACTGCTATGCTTGAAGAAAAACTGTGTTCCAGTGCTAATGAGAAAGAGAACAAATCTAAAGTACGTAGAACATGAATTACAAAGAGAGAAAAAAAAAAAAAAAGGATTAGGTTTTATCATATGAGAGATATGTATATTTAATGGGATATTTTCATAATTTTGTATTTATTTTCTATTTAGAATTTTTTTCATTCAGATAAAAGTCATGATCTTTACTTTTTTTTTATTTTGAAGTAAATATCTAAAAATCATACATATGTTGAAAAAAGACAAACAAGTAAATTTGAAAAAAAATCCAAAATTAACAAATTCTTAGACTTCAAACATTTAACAAACAAGCTCTTAATCATAAATATATGTAAGTTAGAGTTTCTAATTCCTAAATCTAACCTATCTTAATAAGCTTTTGATAAGTATAAATTTAAAATTGGGTTTTTATTTATTTGATTAATTATTAACGGTAGTTTTATAAAATTTACTTGTTAATATTATTGATAATACTTGTATATGATTAAAAGATAGAGCAAGACATTGATATTAATAATGATGATTTGCCTATAATAGAAATATTTTGTGTTAGATTAATATATTTTGTATTTATTTTAATGTTAAAATTTTAATTTCTTGTTTACTTTAATAAAATCTAGAATCGATTATTGTATGCAAATTTTTAGGCTATTTTTATAAATTTATAACTTGAATTATAAATTTTTTTATGTATTATTAAAATTAGTTTTTTAATATTTATAATTTTAAATGAGAAAACTAGTAAAAAATTCACTTCAGGTTGCAGGTAAGTTTGGTAATTGTTAAAACTCGCAGCAAGCGAATTTTAGAAAAAAAAAAATTCATTGTGGGTTGTAGGTGAGTTTGGTAATTTAAATTTTTTTTGGAAGCGAATTTGGAAATGATAGTGTCCATTGCCATCCTTGAGTAGACATAAAAAATTTTGTATGTGTGAATGTGATATACACACTTTGAATAGTTAAGGAAATTTGCATGAAGAATGGTAAAAATTAAACTAATATCATTTGCACAGAAACTGCACATAATTAGAACATAATCAACGGCTAATAGCCTAGTATAATGGTTCGACTTTAAATTAAAGAATCATTTTCACCAATGATATAATATTTAACTACATTTAAGACGGGTACTGATAACTTTGATTCACGAATAAAGCTAAACCAAGATTTTGTGGAAGTGTAAATAATATCTCGAGCAATGTGATCCTTTTTGCGTAAAAAATATATAATAGTCAAATTATTCTCTATTAAGTCGATTTTAGTAGAAAAAAAAAGTAGTCAAAGTGACCAAAAATGAAAAAAAAAAAAAAAAAACTGGAATATAGAGAATTAATTGATTGGTTTTTTAAATTACAAACTTATCTGAATATTTGAAAAAATGACAAGGACGTAAAAGTAAATTACCAAATTAAATATGTGGTTCTTACTTCTTGCACGCACAGGCTATAAAATGGCGAGTGACTCTGACTGTGAGTGACAAAGTCGAAGAAGAAGAGGAGCAGTAGCCAGTCACTGTGATTGATGGTAATAGCAAAATGATGCATTTTAATTGAAATATTATTATTATGCTATTCTATCTTTCACTATCTCTTATCTTGTACTGTCAGTTTTAACTAGTTATTGTTTTTGTTCAGGTGGTGATGATAATAAAAGGATTGTTCAGGAGATACCAGAGATGGAATCCAGTGCATCCGACCTCAGGTGCATTCTGGGGAATGGGTGTTGGGATCGGTTGTGGTGTTGGTTGGGGTCCTGGTTTCGGCCCTGATGTTATTGGCTATGTGGGTGCTGGCTGTGGTGTTGGTTTCAGTGTTGGCATCACTTTTGCTGGTTTTGGCATTGGCTTTCCTGCTAATTTCCTCTTGCAACTTCCTTACAGAGGTACAATTTTCTCTCTTTTTGATTTATATATTTTGGCCCTTACGTTGTTACTTGTTAGATTGAGGTTATGTATGCAACTCTTGTGCTTCTGGTTAACTTTGAATGCACGAAGACTAAAGTGTTTGCAGTGAATATTTAATAATCACCTACTATAGTTTAAGGTTCCTCAGTGATAAAGTTTTTTTTTTTTGAATTTTATTATTATTAAGCAATTAAAGCTACAAGAAGTGGTGAATTGGAGATTGCCCTGTCAAATGCTAGAAGTTTTGCTGGTGATGGCTGGAATAATATTGCACCTCGTGTTTCTGGCTTCCAAAGAGAAGCAACTGAAAGATTCTCTAGCTTCAAGCAAAAACAATTCTTGGATAAAGGGGTTTCTTTATGCAACGATGTGAAGAGTATAATGCCTGTGAAGTCTATTCGGGAACGTTTAGGGAGATTTAGGTTACCTTTCTTCCACCCTGGCAAAGGTATGCTAGGCGATGCAACCTTTTTCAATCGTGATAAGTTGTTTAGGTCTTATTTCCTATGCTCAAACTTGATGGTTATGTCTTATTTACATTGCAAAGATTTAGTTTTGGACATTGAACACTGTCTTTTGTGGAGCTGCTGATATTCCATGAATTTGCATCCGGATGTATGCTGGTGGATAATGGTTTTTGGTAATATAACATCGATTGATGTCAACTTACATAGAAAAGTGGATATTTGACGCAAAAGGTTTATTTTCAGCGATATGGGGACTAGATAAATAGTTTTCTTTGGTAGGAAGTACTTGTGCACATATAATTGCATTATTATTGACTTGGAAATTTGCATATTATATTTTACTCATTGAATAAGCTCAGCCATGCTTGTACTTTCATGTCAATGGATGGATATGTATATGATAGTTATGCAAAGATGGATACCAGAGTTTCAAATTTCTAAAATCCACTATAGGGAAAATTGCCACTTTTAGTTAGAAGCTAGCTTTCAGATCCTGAATCCTCCTTTCCTCTTCTCAACGCATCTATACTCTTAAAATCTGTAACTTGCAAAGCTGTTATACATTGATTAATAGAGGCTAGTTACTCTTGATGGATGCTCTTTAGATAACTTGGATTCTAATGGGATTGCAGTAGGAATTGATGTTGTTTCCTATTAAGTTAGTATGGGTTTTCTATTAAGCCAAAGATCATAGTGGCTGTGAAAAGGCTGGGAGCACTCTCTAAGACAGGTTTTTTAGTCTCAACTTCTGTCTTGTTAATTTTTGAATAGTCAGTAGATGGGTGAAGTTGAAATCTCTGTGATCATTGTGTTATGGAAACATCATCAGGTACGGTGAGGTGATAAAATATATTGGACTGTTGGATTAGTCTTGATATGTAGGCAATAAATTTCTATTTGAATGAAAGCAATGCATTTTCTATGGACTGTGACATGCAAACAAACTCAGTATATTGAAAAAAGTTTTATAGATAAAACATCCAATGTGGCAACTTTGTCAAACTATTCAATGCCATCTGTTTGAAAAATTTCTAGAATTTTTGGACCTCTTTGGTTGTGTGTTCACACTCCACGCACAGGTTAATGTTAGTATGACATATGCTGTATGATTACAGGGCATATGTCATATGTGCTTATCTCTCCTTTATCATGAACTGCTGCATTAATTTGTAAAAAAGATTCTAGTGATATTTGTATTCTAAAGACTTGCTACTTTCTTGTGATCCTTGCTAATTTATAGCTATAGATAAACTTTCCTTTGATTTACTATGTTATAAGAGCAAAAATTCTGCTAATGAAATTTTTCTGAGCCCAATGATCCCTCGTAATCCTCCTGCTTGAGGAAGACTTTAGTTTACTCAAAAGTGTTATAAATACCTATTTTCTTTAGCAAACTCCTGAGATGAACGGATTTGGACTTGCGAGCATTAGAACTGGTGGAAGCATGGGATGTAGTTGTCCCATCCCAAGCTGAAGTTGAGTGCTCTTAATGCCTATGGTTACTGTGAATTTACAGATTTCTAAATGAGTTATAATGAACAAATCAACTTAAATTCTCAAATCATCTCTTTGGGAAGTTATGCACTTCAATAAGTTATGATGTACAGAAATGTGGCCCAATAAGACTTCAAAAATATTCGCATTCTATGAGTCTGAAATATACTTGTATGCCAAAAAAACTACTGCAACAAGGGTATCCCCAAATGATAGTAAAGTTGGTGTGGCCTCATGTAGTAGAAGGAAGAAATCAAGGGTTAAATTTCAAGGGGATAATAAATTCAGCCTAATTTCCATAAGTAAATGTGTGTGTGTGTGTGTGTGTGCGTGCGCGTATTGTTCTGTTTCTACCCAAGTTATAAATCAGCGGAACTTGGCTGATAAGTCTCAGTTTCAAATCTTATCAACAGGATTTTCTTCTCTTTTATTTTTCTTTCCTTTTTGTTTTTTCAAAAGAGCAATGTATATGTAAACACTTTGGAAAATTTTCTGCATTAGAATCAACTTCTGCTTACTAGAGTATCTAAACTGGACATCATATATCTTCTTCTCACGTTTTATAGGTCATTTCTCGTAAGTGCTTGTATGCTTTTGTGTATTGTGTTCCAAGTTGTACATTGGAGACATAAACAAAACTTAGAACCATGCTTATGAACAGGCAATATGCTGGAAAAATAGCTATTTGCAACAGACTTTCAGAATTTGCAGTTCACATGTGAAGTTTGTAGCTTTAAATTTGATAACCCCTGAAAAACTAGTTTCTCATTTGTGACTTTACTGTTCCCTGTTTCTATATGTTTGCTGACAAATTTTCTCTTGCCATTCCTGCTTGTGGACTTTAACATTAATGTTCATATCCTTTGCTTGCAGATTTGAAGGATTAACGCCATGGAGTAGTCTCGGAGCTGGCGCAGCATGTATTCTTTAAGATTTGCAAGAATTCAGGCACCTCGCTCATAATTCTGAGTTGTATATACACGAATTATATTAGTCACATATCAGTAAACTATCTTTTACAACAGCATTTGTCTTCGTCAATTTCCAGAAATGGGGAAATATTAGATGGCAAGAATTCATGAGTGCATATGATTGTCTTTCACCAGTTAAATCCACATTTTAAAACAGAGTACCTATAATATCACAATTTAGCAAATAAAGAAAAAAGAAAGCAGAAGCATATTTATTACTATGTACAGAGTTGTCAGCCTGCTTACCTAGCACTGTTTTGGGAGCCTACCTATGAACATTCCTACATCAGAATCAGAAAGACCCTTAAACCCTACCTTCAAATCCAAGCAAGTATACATAAGATTAGCAAATTCAGTCCACCACAACCACGAAACACCCGTAAATCGAGTCTTGGCTCTAACTGCCAAGTCAAAAACCACCATCCGTCCATTTCTACGCTGACTGTTAATCTTCTGAAGCAACTGATGATTTAGAAAAATCAAAGAATCCCCAGTTGCCAACTGGACATGTATTGTACTTTTCTTCATTGGCTTGACCTTAAAAGGCGGCGAGACTGAATGATTTATTGCAATAGGGAAATGATCATGATTGAGAGCAATGCATTCAATGCAATCCAAGTAAATTTGCCACAAGTGATCTGGGTTTTTGAAGGTGAGATTAAAATCCCACTTGGCGATTAAGTTGGTGCTGCCGATGGTGAAGTTTGATACTGAGAAAGTGTCTAGGTGAAGAGATGGGAGCTTAGGACCAAGAGTGAAATACATGAGAATGCATATTAAGGCTGTGAGAGAGATTGAAGCAGCTACTACAAGGAGTGTGATGATGATGAGTTTTGGTAATTTTTTTATTTGAAAATGTTGATAATGGGGTGGTCGTGAGGGAGGAAGTTGAGAGATGTCACCGGTGGTAAGAGGGTAAACTTTTGATGGGCAACGATGTGCAGAGTTTTGTATTATTTCATTTTCCTCCATGGAAGATCAACGATGAAGAAACCAGAAAAAAATAAATACATGTGGCAAGTTCGAAGAAAATGATGTGATGTTTGACGTTTGTTGTAGACGAAAGGACATCCATGAATATCTCATTTTTTTGTTATCCCATCAGTTTCTGAAAACAGCATCTTACTCAATTTAATTTCCATAAATATATTTTTTCCTTTTAAAAAAAATAAATAAAAAACAAGAAGCCAAGTCGTGTAAATTTTTAAATCAGTGGAGCTATTCAAACTCCTCTTTCTACCTTAACCCCTATGGTTAGATCAAATTACTGAAGATTACACACCAAGTTTCATCATTGTTGATACCGAGTTCAATTTGAAAAATAGCTCGCACACTTCATAATTTACTGTGTGTAACAAAAACCCTAAGGCTCAGACTTGGATAAATAGAAGTTCTATTATAGAAATTTAAACATGAAATTGTGATCTTTAATATCTTCAGATGATTCTAACAATTAACTTGCAGTTAATTCATCTATGTATTGCCATAAAAAAGGCTGCAGAAAGCAAGTACACAGCACTTCAAGAACATTGCTTGAATAATCAATCACACAAGCAAATAAACAAAGGCAACGGCTTATTTTAATTTTCCTCCCATATCACGCCAATATAAGAAGCTGCTGCTTGACAGATCACCCATCCATTATCAAGCATTGCAACAATGTACCACAATTATTCTTGAACTTACGTACACATGCTACAAGTTTACAGATAATCTCATAGACTCAAGAACAAGTTTAAACCCAAGCACAAAAGTTTAGGGCTGGAAAACAGAGAGAATAAAGAGGAATAAGTGCCTACCAACTTACTAGTACTAAGGTGCTAACATAGCAAATGTGGGAACTCCACTAGACAACAGGCAAATAAGCTGGCTGAGACTCATATGGCCTGGAAATATCTCTAGCTCAGAAATTTGTCCATAGAGGTATCTGCATCAGACTGAACATCAGGATTGAAAGTATTAATTTGAAGTTTTTGAATTAGATGGGAACAGGCTTACCCTTTGAAGAGTGAGCACTCGTTTCGAAGAATTTAGAGGAAGCAATTGGGGTGGACATTGATAGCTGAGTTGTCGATAGTGAGCTCTTGTTGGCTCTCTGATCATCCAGATAGTATCCAAAATCTATGGTTTTAGGCAATTCGTCTGGAAGAGGCTGAAGAGCCTGATGTTCCTGTTTCTGAGACCTAGACGAATCAAATTCCCTGCCGAAGAAATAATGCTGTTGCTGTTGCTTTGATGTTGCACCATTACCAATGAGTGAATCAAAATCTTGTAGCGTCTGCATGGGGAGGCAGCTATTTTGCAAAAAAGCTCCACCTCTTTGATCTGATAAGGGGATTGAGGAACTTCCAGATGTTGTAACACACCATGAATTATCCACAGAAGAGTTCATCGTAAAACCCCTCAAACTCTCAGAAGCCATGGATAAAACACCATCATTTCCTTCAGGCTTCAGTTCTTGGAGCCTGTACTGTCCACTGATATGACGTCAGTTAATTAACATTCAAGGAATTGCCTAACATAAAAATCTATTATTAACTAATTCAAGGAACTTATTTCTACTATTAACAGAAAGAATACTACCAAAAGGAAACTTCTACACGTACAAACAATTTGTACAGAAGCTTTTAGACATAAACTAATGTGGTATCACCATATCATTGGCACATCATGTCTTTTAATGTATTTCACTTTAACTTTTATTGTTTCTTGTCCACCACTTTATGCTGCATCGGTTCATATAGGAAAGCTTGTACAAATAGTTAAAACATGGTGTATTTATTCAAAGTCAAATGAATCCCCTTTGATTTATCCTCCTATTTTCGGTTCTACATCAAAATCTGAGAGTTCAAAAGATCATGTTATTAATATGTGAGAAAACCATATAAGTCTAATATAATCCATACACAAAAGTATTTTCTCTTCTTATTTCCTTTCGTACACATGAACATATAACTGATATACATAACTGGCAAGCATGTTGAAATCTACTTTATTTTTGCCTGCCAAGACACACTTGACTTGAGCTTCTTCTAGTACAGCCAACTATTAAGCAACTAAAACCATCCTCGATCAGTCAGTACAACATAGAAAGCAAGCGCGTTCTTTTCTTATTTCTCTATGTACAAAGCTATAACACAGGTCAATCAGTGTTCAACTAAACTCAAAACTTAGACTTAAACATCACCCAAAGAAAAGGTCAAAGTTGCTTCCGGTGCGGCATGCAAAATGACTTCATGTTACAGTAATATCACTCCTACAAACATTTAATACAGTCCTTACAAACATTTAATACAGTCCTTACAAACATTTAATACAGACATTTTCAAGCACACCTCAAAGGACTAAGGAAAACCAGGTTTGAATGCAGGAACCTATATGTTTTGTATTTCAAGGCACTTAAGAGAATAAACTCAGTTGGAAATGAAAAATTTTACTATTCAAGAGAAAAATGAACATGGAAGCGACAAAATAGTTAAGTCTTACAAGGCCAGCACTGTCTTAGAGCCTGGCAGATTCCAAGCTCACTTAAAATCCTCCATTGAATCTTATCATGTCCACCATATTTCTATTTAAAATACTAGCGCCTGTCCTGGACTGCATCAGCATTCAGAAACTACTCATCATTTTTCAGCTGTGACGTTAACAAAGCAGCCTCCCATGGCCCTCAGCCAGTGAAAACAGAGAGTTTGGAACCCCATTTGAGAATTCATGAAAAGTTATCATTCCTTAAACCCACTCAAAACCTATTTCTAACTTGAATATGCCATATTTGACATGAAAAAAAAAAGGGTTCAAACGTGAAAAGCATCTCATAATCATGCAATTAAATACCAAAGCATGAGCATTATGAGAAACAGCTAATAGGAAATGAAGCTTACTGCATTTACAAAATCTCATTACATCATCATAGAAGTCATTGCATAATATATCATAAAAATTATCAATGAAGCCAGTGACTCATTCAATTCTTGATGAAGTACATGGCCCAACACAACTAATAAAGCAAATAGGAGAGGGACATTAACATAGCAGTTATCAATGGACCCCAGGAATCAATCTATATTTTAACAAGGAACAACGACGACATATACCTGTACTCTTTATTAGGAATCCCATAGGGGATAGCAGCCATCTGTGACTGTGACATGTTGCTCCGAAAGCAAAGACCCTCACGAGTACCAAGAGGCTGCAAAGGCGGGTTCTGAAAGCTTAAGCTTCTGCTTCCACCTCCACCTCCACTGCCAATGCTGCTCCTATTACCACCAATGTCTACTCCCACGGTAGTTGACAAAGACTGAGAGGTATTTTGTGATTCCACAGGCTTTCTTGAACGGTATCGACTACGGTTCATGTGCCGCTCACAATACTTGGAGTTGGGATGTGCATCTTTCGAGCACCTCCACTTCTTGCCATCCGTCCTTCGGCATCTCCCCGGCTCCGGGTCTATTTTCTTTCCAAAATAAGAACAATACCCAACTACATACAAACAAAAAAACAAACATACAATCACTCACCAAGCAAAACTAAAATGTGGGTGTCAGCTAGTTCAGTCAGTAAAATCTTTTCGAGGTCTGGGTTCGAACCCCGCTCCCACATGTATGTTATGCCTAAATTAATTAACTAAGTAATTAATATAACCATACAAGCAGAAATGAAAATTAGGAACCCATAAAAATGCCATCAGCAAGCATGATTAGTTTGCAAATAAATAAATAAGTAGAAGGTTATTGTGGGTGCTTCACTTACAAGTTGGGTGGTGGAATAAGCTAGAAGAGAGGAACTTGAGGCTAGTGCGAATGGGGACGAGGAGATCCGGGGGAACGGGGAGACCCGCTTTGAGGTATTTGAAGATTAGGGCTTGATGCTCCAGCTCATGCCACTGAGACGCAGTGAACGGGGCCACTGAAGAAGATAAAGAACCAGAACCGCTCATTTTCTTTTTTTTTTTTCACACAAAACTGCTGCTGCTGCTGCTGCTTGTGCTATATCTGGATTTGGAATCTAATCACTAGTGTCATTGCAACTGCTTCCATGAAACTACAATTTCAGACTCAACAAGAGACTTGGGAGGGCGGTGGATCTGTTAACTCTTACAACCACAACAAGCTCAAACATGTTATTATTTTTTTGGGTAATTTTTAAAAACCTCTCCTGAGGTTTGGGCTTGTTGCAATTAGATGGCGAGAATTGATTTATTTGTAAAAAACCCCCTATCATCAGTTAAGTTTAACATTGACCGTTAGTTGACCGTGCAAAGACAATATTACCCTCAACAATAGTTTGTAAACGAAAATAACTAAAAAAAAACTAAAATTATTGGTGCAAAAAGCACAAACCCTATTTTTTGACAATTTTATCCTTGTCAATTCTAAAAATTTACAATATCATAGGTAAAGATTATGACTATTTCATTTTAAAATTTTTAATTTTATCTTTCTTGTAGGAATTTTAAGGAAATATCAATAATTTAAAGAGGATTTTTTAATTTTAATTTTTTATAAGAACTTTAAGAAAATATCAATAATTTAAAAAGTGTAAAATAACTAATAATTTTGATTTTTTTTATAGTTATTTTCGTTTATAAACTATTGTTAAGGATAATATTGTCTTTGCATGGTCAACTAACGGTCAATATTAAACTTAACTGACCGTAGGGGGTTTTTTACAAATAAATCAATTCTCGTCATCTACTTGCAACAAGCCCAAACCTCATGGGAGGTTTTTAAAAATTACCCTTATTTTTTTACTATAAATAAAGAAAATATATTATAATATTTATTTAAGGGCGTGAACTTAAATATTTGTTTTCTTCTTTTCCTAAAAAATGTGTTTTTGTTGTTACGTTTGAAGTTTGACTTCTCATTTTGGACAATTATAACGGTATTACAAGAAGTAATAAGGGAAAATTTAAAACTAAGTGGAAGTGTATGATGGCATTTTAAATCATTTAAAATTTTTTTGATAGTATGCATTGATTCAAGAGTAGGTTTTGATAATATAAAATAAAGGCTCAATAGCTGCACTTATTCATAAATGATAAAGATAGGGTTTCGAATTTTTAAAAAACCTAGGAGACCTCAATGGTTGTGGCCACAAATTTTAAAAAATTATTAGACATAGAAAGGGCTATAAATTAGAAACTGGGGAATTCTCAAAACAATTTAAAAGCCCAAAGGGCTGAAAAAACCACATTGTCAGTGAACTGGGTCACTATGTTTGTGCAGTGATTATGAGAAGCCTAAAGGAATGTTATGGACCTACGGCGACCTTGTATTGAGTGGGGAGCAGGGGACAAATATATGTGCCACTGTTAGAAGGTGATGGACATACGCTATATCATATTTCTTGTTTTTAAGTTAATTTTGTTTAATAATTAATCATAATTAATATATAATTTTGTAATAATTAAGTGCGAGCAGTGAAATTAGGGATGAACTGAGTAAGGATATCGGGCACCCGGAAGGGCTTTAGCCCGATATAGTGGTACCTGGGCCCAGTTTCGGGCTTTATGTGAGTGAACCGACCGATACCAAAAAGCCTAAGACCGTGCCCGGCCCAGGTGAGTGCTCGTCATCGTCACCGCCTTGTCAGGAACTGCCTATTTCACATGATGACGTCGCATTGATGTCACCCAATCTAATCAATGACCATGATCCAGCTCAGAACCAGCAACTTTTCAGCAATTACAACACAAATCCTGCAATTTCCAGCACAACTCCAGCTATCATTTGATCATTTGGTCACGATTCGACGCACTGTGCTTTTGAAATCAAAATTTAATTTACGACCACTCGTGACAAGGTGCCGCTATGATTAAAATTGTTCCTCTGGTTTCAACTGCTCTATACCGGCTTCTAGGTTTTGAATTTTTAAATGGTCTATAGCTTGAACCTCTGATGCAGGGTGCACTGCTTAGAAAACGCATTTATAATGCCACACTTGGTAGTAGAAAACTGAAGGAAGTTGTATGACTCCCTCCAGGGAGGATCTAAATTAGGAGAGATTCTACAGTATTTTTATTGCACTATGCCTACTTAATATATGTATAACATATATATTTATTTTAAAAAATTATTATGTAATTGATAGTTATATTTAATTTATATATATCATACATTACGTGACTATAATATAACTGAGATATTTTAGAATTTCTCATAAATGAGTGGCTCCCTATCAATAGTAGTACATCAAAATATTTAGAGGATGCCATTGTGGGTTCTTTGGTGTATATACTATACAATTCCACTTCTCTTGTTTATTTTCTGTTATGTCCTTAAATCAAATTATAAGATTAAAAAAAATATATTTATGTTTTTACTGTGATTTTTTTTATCACAAACACAGACAATAAATTTGACAATAATAATTATAATTACTATTGTTAGGACAAATTTACCCGGAAGGGAATGTGCTAGACCACTGAAAATCTGTTATGTATTAGGTTTAATCCTGTTTAGTTTTTATGTTAAAAGAATATAGATTGTTTATTTTATAAGCTTTGACAAAAATAGTGTTTATAAAAATTTTATAAAGTTACTTATTTTATAAGTTTTTTTATATTTTGACAATCAATTTTAAAAGTAGATAGAAAGTTATCATATAAATTATTTGTGTAAGTAACTTATCAAATAAATCATTGTGCCTGTTTAAAATTCTATTGTAACCTTATAATTTTAATAACTCCTAATATATAAATAAAAGATAATATAAACTTATATATATTTTAATCATTATCTAATAAACAACACTTTCGTAATAAAATTTATTAAATGCATGTGTATTGCATAATTTACTAAACACTTAATCATCTTTTTTAATCAACGCTTATTTCAATTCACGCAAACACAAATAATTCATTTTATCAGCCATCACAATTATAAACCGGCTCTTAATAAATCCCAAAATGAAACCCACTAATTTTTTTGATTTTATATTAACGAGTTTCATCTCAATGGATCTCACTTAAGACCCACAGGCCTATTGGCAATTACTGTTGCCACAGCTCGTTCCACACAAATATCTCTCGTAATTGTTGAAGATATGTAATTTTTTTTTCTTTATTTGGAAACAATTTGATTTTTGGATTATGTTAAAAGGCAAGGGCTTTCCTTTTCAGATGCTTCCGCTAAAGCTGCCCGGGCCGAGAATAAAATCTGATCTGTCTTGACAGCTGGCCATTTAAAAAAAAAAAATTTGAGCAGTCGAATGAAAAAATAAAAAATTAAATAAAATCTCCTTAAAATCATAACGTACCACTCGTGAAGCGCAAAGTACAACCCCGTATTTTTAAATGTTTGTGTTATTATTATATATAAACTTTTACAGAGCTTACGCAGAGGACTTATAATTAAATCAAAGAAAAAAAAAGCAAAATAATAAAAGAGACTTTTCAGTTTTTAAGCTGAAGAAGGGGAGGAAAAAAAAAAAAATTCCAGAGCACACGGTCACTCACTTTTTCTTCAGCCATGAGTCTCTTCGGCCTCGGAAGGTGAAAATAAATAACTGAAAATTAATATTTTATTTTCACTAATTAATTCAATTAATTTTCTCGTTAATTGAAATTCAATTTTGCATTTTGTTGTAGCGCGAGCAGATCTGTATATTCTCATGTGATCAACCGATGCTTTGGCTAATTTTCTTTTTCTTTTTTTACTTTACCTAATTTGTGCGATCGTATTCAATTTACTTTTTGGATGCGGTGCAAAATGAGAAAACATCTTGATAATTTGATTGTAATATGAAAAATCTTAAAATTTAGATTTTATTTAGTCGCTGCTCTTGATTTGTTGTTGAAATGCAATTATTATTTTGTGTTTTTATTTGAATTTCTTGTTTATTATTGGAATTGACTTTTTCTAAGACTAATTTTTTTTTTCCCGTTAATGTGCCAATAGGAATGTGATTTCTGAGCTTGATCATGTATGTAAGCCTTAAAGCAAACCGATGATAGTGTAATATATGTAACTTTTCAGAGATCTTTCTATAGCCTCTGTTGTTAAATAACGTTGTAATTATGATATAGAATGTCTATCTTATGTGTAAGAGCTTGTAGGATTTAGCAATTATGTAAATACAGTGTAAAATAAATGGTCTTCGCGTTAAATTTAAATTTAATTCTTGCATGTGGATGTGGGGGAGAGTGTGAAGGCATTTACAATTTGGAGAAAGTGAAGTTAAATATGAGTCTCCGTAATAATGCCTTGTAGAACTTTGTCTTTTATCTTTTTCAGTTTATGAATCTTGCTTTATAATTTTTTGCTGAAACAGAAATCAGAGAACATTTCGCCCAAAAAAGAGTGCACCCTCGGGGAGTAAGGTTTGTACTCTTCATGCCACTATTGCTTTTCTTGCTGATTCCTTTCTTGTTGGAAAATGATATAATACGTGCTAGCCACTGATTGGTATTACTCTTTTTATTTTGTTTTGTTTGCTCAACATATTGAATTTTACTAAATTTGTTGAGAATTTGGTTGTTTGACTCGTGGATGGAATAAATACTTGGTTCAACTTTCTTTGTTTTTAGTAATATTTAGTTACTAGTTAAATTATTTAGGGTCAGTGTCATCCTTGGAATTGAACTGTCCTGCTTGAAAAATGGGCTTTTGTAGTATTTAATCTGCAAGCAGCCGACCAATACATTCAAAACAAAAGGTGGTTTCATTATGAAACATGTTACTGTTGAACTGAGCAGATATGATTTACACAAGGCATAAAAGGTGTAAGTTTTGATGGTGTTTGGATAATATGCTGGTTTCTTATTTCATAAGGATATTCAAGGTTACTCTGTATATTTGGTGAAACAGAAAATTCTGCCAGAAGGGTTATAATGTTGAGGGATTGAGCAACTAAAAGAAATTGAAACATTGTTTTAGTTTGGCATGTAAGCCCTCTTGTTGCTCATGAAACTTATTAATCATCAGAATTTAGCCTTCGGAAGGTGCAAACTAAAATATAATCATAGGAAATGGACATCTAAACTTCCTGAATTTGGAAAGATTGGCAACTGTTTTAGTTTTATGTTTTCTTTTCATTTTGGAGATGGGAGTTGTAACTTTTTGGTTATGATCTTAATTTAGCATTTGTCACATGGTGCTGCTATATTTGAAAGTTTCCTTTATATTCGACTTCTAAGTTTTTGGCATTTGTATCTCTATTGGCTTTTTAATTTTGAATTTTTAATTAGTCTTGAACTTCTGATGCAGGGTGCACAGCTTAGAAAACACATTGATGCCACCCTTGGTAGTGGAAACCTGAGGGAAGCAGTAAGACTTCCCCCTGGAGAGGATCTAAATGAGTGGCTTGCTGTTAATAGTAATACTCTTTCTCTCACATTTTAGAATGAACCGTCTATGAAATAGGCTGTCCTACACTGTTGCATACATTTTTTAGAAAAATAGAATAAAATAAAAAGATTATTTGTGAAATGTCTTAAAACCAGTGCTTCCCAATTCATAAATAATTGAAATCTTTTGTGTTAAATTAGTTTCTGAAATAAGTTTGTTGGACTTTTTGTTTCAGCTGTGGATTTCTTCAACCAGGTAAATCTGCTCTATGGTACCCTAACAGAGTTCTGTACCGCTGAGAACTGTCCTACAATGACTGCAGGCCCCAAGTATGGCATAGTAAATAAATTGTTGCGTTCATTTTCTTTTATACTTCGTTTATAAGTGCGGTTACAGTATATTTTCCTATCAGTAACACCAGTTTTCTTTTTTCAATTACTTTTCTTTCAAATCATTTGGCTGCCTTACATAGTTTTTAAGAAAATTTGTTGTCTATAAATAGTTAAAACCCAATCAGTACCCTAAAATTTAGGACTGCATGGCGACTCACCTGTTTATATAATTAAAAAGGTTTTCTTTGTTTCTCCTCAGTTTTTACTTTCTTTTTTAGTTCAAGAAACTGAAAATCAAATGAAAACACACCAGAGAATCTGTATTGGGGTTTGCTATAGATGGTCAAGTTTGAATGTTTTGAGGATTCTCTGACTTTGGATTAGCATTATGCACTAAATTCAGAATGCACTGTATAATCCACTCTGAGAAACACGAAAGGAATGTTATAATATTTTATATGCTTTCACGTGTCTTTCCATTTGGACTAATGTTAAGTTTGGATGAGTTATACCCTATTCAGTAAATAGAGTTTTGATGTGTTAAAATATTTGTTGCATCATTTCTTTTGTCCCTTTTGAAATAGAGTGAGGTAGATTTGAAAAATCCAATCCACATTTATTTTTTTTCTTTTTTTGGTTTCTTTGGTTCTAAGTTGTCTGTTATATTTTCCTCTTTTCTTGACTTGTTCGGATTAAAATTAAGGTGTTCTTGTTCAATCTGTAATAAATAACTGGCTGTTACTATTAGCTTCATTATTCTATCTTCTTAGACGTCATGACTGATAAAGATGGGAAACTTCACAGATATGAATATAGATGGGCAGATGGTGTGCAAATCAAGAAACCTATTGAAGTTTCTGCTCCAAAATATGTTGAATATTTGATGGACTGGATTGAGTCACAGCTTGATGACGAATCCATATTTCCTCAGAAGCTTGGTATGTTCATTGTGGCATTTGTATTTTTATTCTGTAGTTTCTCGTGATAAGGTTAAAGTTGCTGTTTAGTTAGGGAAAAAAATGGACTATGTGTATATGTTGAGAATATTTAAAAATGGACTATATGTTTATGCTGAGAATATTTATTATTCCTGCTGCCACCACTATTTTGTTTTGACCATCTATAGCAAACCCCAATACAGATTCTCATGATAAGTTTATAGGTTTTACTTTTTAGGGAGATAAAAAGGGTTATATAAAGAAGTACATGCTCAGAATATTTATTGTTACCACCACAACATTTGTCTCGACCTGGAAGCTATTCATATGTGGTTCTCTGCTAATTGTATGACTACTTCTGATTTTGTAGGAGCTCCATTTCCTTCCAACTTTAAGGAGGTCGTGAAGACTATATTCAAAAGATTGTTCCGTGTTTACGCCCATATTTATCACTCTCACTTCCAGAAAATCGTGAGCCTTAAGGAGGAAGCTCATCTGAACACATGCTTCAAGCATTTCATACTCTTTACCTGTGTAAGTTTTCAAATCATTTCAACTCTAGCGAAGACCAGTGCCCTTTTTATATTGTTGGTAAAACCTAAAACTTAGACTGTAACTTATTCTTTCTGTCAGTTATGATTCTTGCATTGCTGAATTACAAACTGCAATTTTTTAAAACTTGGCTACTTCTAATCTTTAATAAAGAACTTTTAACTTCATTTTTTCTTTAAAGTGCATCTTTCCTGCATGGTGAGAAATGTAAACTGTGATAGTCTTCATATCATATGAATTGAGTCTTATGTTAGATCACCTGGATCCTGAATATGAAGGGAACTTTCCTTTAAAAGGTTATGGTTTCTGTGTCAGCAAGAGTAATGGTAAATGTATCATAAGTTGTTTAGATTAGTTAAATAGTTACAAACAAAAAGTAGAAATCTGATTTAGGGATTTGGCTATGTTTCAGATTGGCGTCAGTTACCACATAATGTTAATAGTTTGAAGTTCATAAAATTACTAGCCATCATCTACTAATTTTATGTTTCATGTCACTACTTTCAATGTTCACAATACCAATTTTATGTTTTCACCATGTTAATTATTAAGATTTACATTCCAGTTTTATAGCATAAACTTTGATATAGATTTGAGAAGTCATAGTTGAGGTTCTTAATGACCCTCAATAAGTTATGCTACTTGTGAAGTAAACAGAAGCTATTTAGGAGTACATGATAGAACTGTATGAATTGTCAAATAATGTGTGGTGGGTCGTCGTGTTTTTGATGTGCAAATATAGTTATAGAATTTGGTATGATGAATTCTTTTCCGGTACTTTGTTCACCAATGTGAGTTTGATATGTTACTGCTATACTGAGCTTACTGATTTTGTGTACAGGAATTTGGTCTAATTGACAAGAAAGAGCTTGGACCACTTCAAGAGCTTATAGATTCCATTATAGTTCCATACTAAAATATGGGGTCGGCAGATTGCAAGAAAGGATTTTGCTTTTAGGGATATGTAATAAAAGCAAATAAGTTCTATCTGTATTCTACTTCATTATCACCTTTGTTGCTCTCAATATCATAAATTGTTTGTTCATGTTGATGATGTATGCTTGTATTTTTCTAACTTCATGCATGTATCAAGAAGGCGGGGAAGCCCGTTTCATTGGGTAGCCTAGTCTTCGATGCTCTGTTTGCGAAAATGGCAACAGGTTAAAAAAAAGGAAAAAAAAAAAGGTCCTATCTGAGTTATTGTGTATCTGATAGCGGATTGGTATCGTAATGTTTTTATTTTTTGTCTGTGTTCTTTGAACTTTATTTTTCCACTGTTAAAACGTAATTCAGTTTTACTTTTACCATTGGCGTTTTGGCAGTTTCTGCTACCTTTCTCCTAATTCAGTCAAAAGAAGCATATTAAGGTTGCATTGCATATTGCCTCATCCAATGAACCTAAATAATAAAATCTAGAAAATTCGTGCACAGGGGGCATGAAAATTATAAAATTAAAATTTCAACGAAAATGTTATTAGCTATGTGATTGTTTAATGGCAATTATGCAAGTAACATGCAGTTTCATTAAAATATCAAAATATTTATAATTGGATATGATATATGATGCATCACAAATTGAAAACAAACCCTCTCGGCAGCTTGAAGTAGGCTGTATCATAATCATCAGCGTCATC
Source organism: Citrus sinensis (assembly GCF_022201045.2). Lineage (NCBI taxonomy): Eukaryota > Viridiplantae > Streptophyta > Magnoliopsida > Sapindales > Rutaceae > Citrus > Citrus sinensis. Next base: position 18,579,489 of record NC_068560.1, read on the forward strand.
ATGATTATGGCAACGATGAATATTATGATTATGAAATAAATTTAGGTTTCTCTTAATGATGTTTTCTTTGTAGTGCCGTGGTGTCCTAATTTTATTCCAATGAATATCTCCGTTTGTATTTTTCATTTTTCTTCTTTCTAAACCTTGTTGAATACATCTTATCTTTTGTCATGATTCATGATTCATTCCAGTCAACTCCCTTCTCTTTTAGTCCCCAGAAAAAGGGAGCTTTAAAAATATCCCATTGAGTGCAAGTTGCAACATATGCAATACAACAATAAATTTGTTATTATGGGGATATATTTATTTCTGAGTCAAAAATTCGAACCTTTCTTTTAGAATAAACAACATTCAATAAGACAATTCATGCATCTTCAATAATGTGCACATCAAGTAATATTTTCATGTTCACCAATCTAAATGCTTCCTTGGAAAGCCACTAAACAAGACGAATAATTTACCCTAATTCAGTCTCGATCTAATGCATCTTGAACGATATGCAAGCTCCTAAACTCGGAATTCCCATATCTTGAAGCAGCAAAAATATATGATCCTGCAACCCCAGCAAGAACACCGAAGACCAGGGCAAAGAGCTGGAAGTTAGCCAAGAACTCACCTCGAACCTCACTGTCTGTTGAATGACAAGAGACCATATTTTCTTTAAGCCGACAACCATCTGGCATCATGGGGCCATAGAGAGTGAAGGCTGTCTGATAGAACCAGAGGCCCTGGAGAGTAATAGCGATTCCACTAGACAAATCAATGGGAAAGCTGGTTGGGAAGATACCTCCGGCAGCACAGGATAAGACGCAAAGTGCTATCAAGAAGACAAGGAGGAGGTGATAGTATCCCTCAAGCCCTTTATGTGTTGTTGAGTGAAAGTTGAACAGCAGATACTCTCCGCAGAATGCTGTGGCAGCAATGAAGCAAAGGGATTCTTCAGGCAATGGAAGAAATCTAGGGGAAAAAAAAAAGAATTCAGAGGAAAAAATAAGGGGAAAAAAACAATTAGCTGTGACAAATGAAACATGGAGCCTTCACTCTCATACTCAAATAGTTTGAAATATTCGGAAGAATTAATAAATTATCAGCAGAATCGTATGAATTCTCAAGTAGGCTTCATTTGGAATTCTTTCCAGGTTAACATTTTCTATTTCACATTCTACAACTTATGATGCCCCAAGTCTTTGTACCTCCATTCTCACATTCAAAGAAATCCCATTAATATTTTGGCAATTGTAAGCCAGATAACAAGTTTAAGGTACCAGAGGACTCCTGCATCAGATGAGTTTTAGAGCCCAAGCAGACTCTTTCCAAAGTCAGATTAACAGAGCCTCAAGAAAACTTCATAGTCAATTCAAACAAAGGAGTGACTTCCTAAGCTCAGGTAAATACAAATTCTGTCACCAATCTATCATTAAAGTCAGGAAATTCTAGCTACCCCTTCAGATTTTAACTAAAAATGTGCAGATTAGCCCATTCCTATGAAATAGCTATTATAATTGATTAAAAAAAAATAAACATTAATGAAGTTTTAAGCTTTCTTAAGTCCTAAATGAGGAGAAGTTCACAAACTTATACGATTGTTCTATGTCTTCCCACCTATGAAATGGGGACTTCTTCCTACATGCTTTCCCAAACAAAATATAAACAGACGCCATTTACAAGCGGAAATAAATACAGCAATTGTCCTGATCCCACCTCAGTTATTACCCAGAGTAATCATTAAGCTGGTGCTAAAAATAGATCAAAAATAGCTTCTTTGTCTCCTCAACTAAATAAACTAAAACATGAAAAGGGGAAAGTAACCAACCTCGTTTTCTCAGACAGCAGAGTGACAACACCGAAGATAACAAACATGAGAAGCATCCCCGAATGCTCAAAATCATTCATATGATGCGGGTTCAAGACTCCATTAACAAAAAACTTGAGATGGGTCGAATAAAAAAGCTCAATACACATATCAATGAAAGCACCGATTACAATCACATAAAGTTCCATGTACTTGAGCTTCCCATCAAACCCAGGAACCGGGTTCCAAACCCTGACCCGAAACGACTTGGGGTTCGACACGTGTCGAACCACAGCGCTCCATATGTGCCACACACCAACTAAAAGGAACAGTGTCCCTGGTAAAACATGTCCTATGAAAGATCCCATTTTGTTTGTGCTCCCCCTCTAAACTATGCTTGTTTCCTGAATCAATCCCTTTGTTTCTGTTTCAAAGAGAAAGCAGATTTTGTGAAAAGTAATTTCTTTAAATAAACTTTGGACTTTCTTTTTTTGAAACTTTCAAATAGAAGAAAATTCACGAGATTCCACAACTATTGACTGTGCTATATCTATGCAACAAGAGACTGTAAATTACAATTCTTTTTTTTTTTCTCTCTCTCTCAAGAAATAAACATACCCACATGGTCAAATCTTGAAAGTCATCAAAACAGACCAAGGATAAGGGAAAGAGAGAAAAATTAAAACTAATATGATCATAGAAAGAACCCATTAAACCTGTACAAAAGGGTCTGCAACGCGAGAAAAAAAAAGAAAAAGAAAAAAAATCTTTTTAAAAAGCAAGTGATGATGAGGATATAAAGAGGAAATATAATGAAAGGTAATAATAATAATAGAAGGTGATGATCCAGTGTACTTACAATACAAGAATCTTGATTGAACAGTGATGATTTGGATTAGCTACATGATCCAAAAAGCCATGCTGTTTTCTTCAACACACTGAATTATATGCACCTTTCAGAAAGAAAAAAAGGTAAAATATATTTGTGTGTGATGATGGAGGTGGGGATCTGAGACGGCCGCCAGTCTGAAAACAAAAACAAAAACAAAAAAAGTGGTGGAAATTATAATACAATCATTTAAAAAGAAAAAAAAATTATATATTATAAATCTTTGCGTTGCATGTGTATTATACCTTACTTTTGTCCCACGTTTATCGAATATAAAAAGTCAAACATAAATGCATATGCGCGTGAGATCACACCGTTGGATTTGTAATCCCGTTAAATCCATAAAAGGGTGGTTTATTTAATTTGCGTCTAACATATCACAATATATTTTATTTTATATATTATAATATATTTAGTATTATTATGGTTAGTCAGTTTTGAAGTTACAATATCAATTAAAGTATTTATTAAATATTTTTTCATCTATTTAAAAATTAAATTAATTTTATCTTACATTATTTTTATCAAAATTATATTTTACATACATTATTATTTTTTATTTACAATTAAAATACATGCATCGAGTTATTATAAACTGTCATGTTCAGTGACAGAACCTCAGAACCATAATTTTGGTTAAAAAGTGCCATAATTGAGAAAACCAACGCTGTAACATTTTACTAATATTAATTGAGGAGGCCAATGATAGGGCCATTGTGGATAAAGTAACCAATGTTGTGGGCTATAACAAAATCATATAAAAAAAATTGAGGGGATTATACATAAAATTGCAAAGACAAGTTAAAATTTCAATTAAAATATTTTTTAGACTTTAAAGTCTTTTTTTTTCCTTTCAGCCTCGATACCTCATTTTGTACCCAGTATCATTTTGATTATCTATTTATCATTTCACTTGCACATGATGATTTGTATAAGAGCAACACAGGAGAAATATGGATGAGACTATTCCGGTATCCCTGCTATCTCAACACATGACCTAATATTATTTTGTCATGTGGTAAAACACCGAGCTTTAAAGAGTAATTACTAGTAAATCTCATTATGAGACCCACTAAATTTATAATAAAAGTACATTGTAGAAAGTTGTTATACAGTCTTGTCATCTTAGCATGCTAATTGTTAGGGTACTTTAAAGTATCAGCAAAAGACTCTTTTAGTTTAACTCTTCAAAAATTTATTTGTTTATTTATGTGGTAAATGAAAAAGTGAAAAAATTAGTCATCTCTCAAAAGATTCTTCAAATAATAACAATTATAACACATTTCTCTCTTTGAAGAATGAAAAGATTAAATATAAGAAAAATGACAAACACACCCTCAATGTTTAGACAAATAGGTAAAAAAATCCACATAACGTTTCAAAAAAGACATTTACACCCCCATTTATTGACGTAAACAATAATTTTTTATAAAAATTACTATTATACCCTTGTAGCATATAAAAAAATATATACAAGTTTAACTTGTGGTATTAATACCATAAATTTTTATTTAAATTTTAAACTTGTATATTTAACAATTCTCCACATGTTATCATTTAAATTTATATATTTATAACTAATTTTTTATGTTATTTATTATGGTATTAATTGAAATATAAGTTAACATTAATAACTAATTTTATTTATTTTTACTTTTGAGTAATGGATTAAATTTATTTGACTTGAAGAGGGAATTTGATAAAAATTTAAATAAAGGAATTGAGTAATGAGGATATATTTATAATTTTATTAATAATATATGAAAAAATTGGATAATTAATAATTTTTTTTATATGCTAGAAGGGTATAATGGTAATTTCTATTAAAAGTTACTGTTTCCGTTAGTGAATGGGGGTGTAAATGTCTTTTTCAAAACGTTAGGGAGATTTTTGTCCTTTTGTCTAAATGTTGGGGGTGTGTTAGTTCTTTTCCCTAAAATATATATATGATACTAAATTGAAGGCTTTAAAAGGCTTTTCCAAATGAAATTTTTTAAAGAGAGAGAAAGATAATATTTTCTAAAGAATTTTACTTGTAGAGCCTTCTAGATTATGTAGGTCTTCAAATGATAAGTAAAATATTATTTAATTTTTTTTTTTTTGTGATACTCTTATATAATTTTTTTTTTACCCCTCAACCACACATATACGACACATACCAAAATACAAATTTTATATCTCTACTTTATAAATGTAGTTGAATTATATAGCTTTTGTTGAAATTATTTTGCAATTAGTTTGTTTAGATAATAGATATGTTGTTAGTTGTAGTTTCATCCGACACTAGCCAGCACTAATTACTTGCCACGTGACAGACTAACAGGTGATCGACTCACCGTTTTTGCACGTGCGTCTAGTAGTTGGCACCTGCCCACAAAAGCATTTTTATGGTACAGATTCTGTAACAAACATCTGCCGTCATCCCACCATCCGATTTTCTATTGTTTAGTTTCTCACTCCACATCCAACCACATCCAACGGCTGATGCTGCAGTCTGTACCTTACAGATACTGTAAGCTAGTCGAGTCCTAAAAACATTATTTGCCTCTCTTCTCTCTGGCATTTTTGTTCTGATTAATTTTGGTTTCATGAAGTACAAGGAGGATTGTTCTGATTTTCATAAGCCCCAAAAAAACAATGAGCTTTTTTTTTTAATTAATATTTTTATAATATTCATGATTTTTGTTAATTTTTATATGATCAAAATAGCTCCATATTAATTCTTGTAAGTTTATGTTTGATACTGCTGGTTTTTAATTAGGCTTCACAGTTCACACGATGAAAGGTGTTCGTTTTGGACTCAAGGTGAGCTTTTTTTTTTTTTGGGGGTGAAATTTATCTATCATTTTCATAATAATTTAAATAAAAGTATTCATTGTTCTTACTCAAACATGCTAGCTGGCAGTATTTTTATTTCTGACCAATGTAAGGTGATATATTTTTTTGTCCTTACTTGCAACTAATACTCCATCATCAAAGATATAATTATTAAAGCTATCACCTTTATCATTTTTTTTTGGCTAATTAATGTTATTAAAGACCATTTTATTAAATAAAGCATTATCTGAAAAAAAAATTAAGCTACAAATTAATAACTATTTAGGTGATGTGCATTTAACTTTTCGTGACATTTTTAAGTCCAATTAGTAGAATTTCCGTAACTTAACAATTGTTACAAAATAGCAATAATTAATTTAGTAACATTCAAGAAATGCTACCCATTTTTATATTCATTATAATGATCTTTCACCTCTTGAAATATCATGCAGAAAGACTTGTTAAGCCATCGGAATAGCAGAATGATTTCCTTTTTTGTCTGCCAACTATTCAATTAAAAATGTCTACGGCAGCATCTATACAAAATTTCGCTAAGGAAAATATTACTTATCCTGGGTCAAATTCCGAAAATAAAACACAGCGTTTTACTAAAGCAAAAAATGATGCCGTTTTCCTTATCAAATATTTTCCATTTCCTTCGTCCATGGAGCTCCTACCACAGCCAAAGCCAAATATTTCACCTTTCATTTTCTTCGTCAATCGAGCTCCAGCCACTTCCTTCGTTGATCGAGCTCCAGCCACAGCCATTCACAAATCGCAATCCACAATCCGCGCCTGAAATTTCCATTCATAATCCACAACTCACAGTCACGACTTCACAAAGAGAACAACTCCCACAGCCATCACGCGACAACGAGATCGAGCTCTTTAACATTCGGAGAGTAGATTTGGTTGCAAAAGCTGATTTTTAATTTGCTTGCGAGCTGAGATATTTCGAATTCTCTTTTTTTTTTTTTGTAAGTTACTAAGCCGAAAGCTTTGCTTAAGCTTCTGCTTCGGTTTTGCTAGTATGAGAAGTAAATTAAGAGACTTTTACTTGTTTATTTATATTTTTGGTAGTTGCTGCAAGTGATTTTTCTTCTTGAATTGTTTTCTTTAGACACTTGTGTTGAACAACAAAGTGTAATGTCGTGAAGAAGAAGATGACAAAATTTGAAGATTGTGAAGCTGCAAATGTTTTTTCCCTTTTCATAAATGTGTAATTGAAAGTTTGAACTTTACCTTCTTACTTTTTTTTTCATAAATTGCCCATGGTGCAGTCTCCTTTTGCTAGTTGAAAAAACAGTTAAAGGGGTTTGTAGTTGGGAAGAAAGAGGAAACGAAAATAAAAAGAGAAAGCAGAAGTTAAGTCCTTGATGCGTGCAAGTAGCATTTTTTCAATTAAAAAAATTAATTCTCAAAACGACATCGTTTTTTTAAGTTTCGAGGTTTGACGCGAAGTAAATAGCAGAACTCTTTCGCTAAAATCATTCCGATTAGAGCGCAAGCTAAGTTCCCAGAGCAAGACAAGGCAGGATCCTCATTTTCGAAACTCAAATCTATAGTGCTGTGATGTTTAGTCCTTAATTTCTCATCGACTTACTGTATAATCCATGTATCTTTTGTACTTTTGAGCCTGTGCTCATTCACTTTGATTTTCCCATTATGCATATTTACATATTGTGTACATTGTTGCTGTTGCCCCTTAGAACTATAAAGATTTGATGTAGCAAAGAATATGACTTACTTACGGCTAGCATTGTTATAAATCTTTAAGCTTTTTTTCAGTGCGTTTGTGATTGAGATTGTGCTACTGTAACTTAAAAATTACAGTACTAAAATATTTGGTAAATATTAATTGCTGTATCTTGGAAGCTATATTGACATAATTTTTTATTTATATAATAGAAAATCTATTATATCTTTAATAATTTTATTAAAATTATTATTTAAAATTTAAATTTACTATATATTATTAATTTTTATTTCATAATTACAGTTTTTTTTCCACAATTTTAACTTAAAAAGTTACAGTACCTCAATTACAAACAGAACCGTCAATTGAGAGCCACAGCCCACAGCACATCCATGTTGTAATGAGAAACATACATGCATGTATAACTGCTCTAAGCTATTTTGCCCGTGCCTTCATATATTTCAAAATTTCATCAACTCTGATTATCTATTTAATATTTTTAAGAATAATAGCTTCCTTCAATTTTAAATTTAGATAATTATTTTGAATAAATCTATTTAAAAATTATTCGGTGAAATCGTCAAATAAGAGCAGTATATAATTGAATTTTAACCAAAAATTGGTTAAATCATCGTAGCCCGTTTTAGAGGCAGACAATTCTCCCGTCCAGGGGCAACGTTTAAAAAATAATTTCGGCACGCTAGTTTATGCAGCAATAATGTCAGCACGCATAATTAGAGTACATTTGAAAAATTAAACTCAAGGACAATAAGGTCATTTAACTATCCAAGTCACTCGTAATTAAAATCTTTACTTTGGGGTATTCATTGCATTTTAGTTGACGCCCCACGGCCGTACTCTTTTTCGTTGCAAAAAAAATTTAACTTCTTCTCGAATAAACGGCACTGCAATCATCATCCTCCACGTGTCACCCCAACTATTTTTACACTAACCTTTTTATTTCAACCTCCGTGGGGTCTCTCACTAACGCCAGTCAGAATCTTACCTCAAGTCTGCCGTCCCGTGATCGTTTATTTTTTCCTCAACACGTCGTCGTTTAGATCATCTTCGCCGATCGCATCTCACCGGCAGGAGTCGTCAACAACCATTTGCTATTTGTTTGATACTCTGCGTAGATTTCTTCTTTTAAGATAAAATAGAAATAAAAAATTATATTTTATAAATTTCTTTGGCGAAAAAGTACTTTTCCAATTCTCTCATCACTCCTTTTCTTTAAAATTCACTTTAATACGCAATGTTGAATTTCAACTTCTAGGCTTCTGTGAAGTCAAAGCAATTCTATGAAGTAGTACAAGTAATGGGGATTCAAATTCAGATCACAATTTCTTCTTCATCGATTTATCGATTCTGATACTGAAAAATGAGCGATCAAGTGACATAGCATAGACTGATCTCGCGGAATCAAGGATTCTTAACTAATCTCCGGATTCTGCGAGATTTCTAAATTATTTTATTTTTTTTTTAATTTTTTTTAAATAGTTAAGTTTTGGGATTTCAAAATTTGAAGTTTTAGCTTAAGACTCTGAAATTCGAGTGCAAAAATGTCGTCAAAAGTGGTGTATGAAGGATGGATGGTGAGGTACGGGAGGAGGAAGATTGGCAGATCGTTTATTCACATGAGGTATTTCGTGCTCGAGTCTCGCCTTCTCGCCTACTACAAGAAGAAGCCTCAAGATAATCAGGTTCATTTTTTAATTTCCTATTTTATAGTGTGTAAGGAATTTTAGGATATTTTGAAGAACATAAGTTATTTTGACTTTTGCATTATTGATCTATTTAAATTTTTTTTTTTTTTGACTCTGAATGTGTTTGTTTATATGCTAATATTAGGTTCCCATCAAGACCTTATTGATAGATGGCAACTGTAGGGTGGAGGATCGAGGCTTGAAGACTCACCATGGGCATGTAAGTGGTCGTTTCCTCTTTTATGATGATCAAACTTTATGTTTTTGAAGATATGAACTCTGAATCACTTGCTATCGTTAACAAATAATGAATTTGATTATCTGGAAAATACCAAAGTTTTGTTTATGCTGTGAAACTTTCCTAGACTTCGGCTGCCATAGCAAATTTGAATTACCAATAGTTCTCAGACATTGATGTTAGAATGCTATAAGATTTGGAAATGGCATTTACCCTGTGAAGTGCAAATCTATTGTGTTGCTTGCAGTACTCAAAAGTTTGTTTGGCATATTATTTTTGCTGAAGCCTTAGAGAAAGCTATTGGTCTGCTTTCGAGTAACTAGGACATCATTTTCTATCCTAAAAGCTTGTTTGATATCATAGTTCTTGTTCGATTGGCTGCTTGGAGAAGGCTATTTGTATTTATTGGGAGTCATATTTCTTGATTGTTTTTTTCCTTTAGGCTGGCCGGGGGGGTTAGGGAGTGGAAGAGGGTTGCTAGAGCTTATCTATATTTGCTTTTAGTTGTTGCTTAATAGGTTTATCGTTTATTATAGGAAGTGGTAGCTTGTCATATCTTGATATTTTTCATGTTACTCTTAATGTCAATATTCATTCTTTAACAACTTTTTATTTTATATATTTAGCTTTAATTTTCTATAGAACTCCCCAATGAAAATTATATCTAAAAACTGGGACACTTTTTAGAGCTAGGATAGACTTGGAATTTCCTTTTGGTATCTCCCTCTCTAGGAACCTATTGTGCCTTAATGTGCCATGAAGCTTTCATAACTATTTTGTGAACGTTCTATGCTAACGGTGAAAATACCTCTTGTATTATGTAATGAATTTATACAAAAGTTGGTGAATATTTCATATTTTGAAATGAAAACAACTGATGCAATTGCATAGTGGAAGCTGGTAACTGTTTGGCCATGTAAATATTTCCATACAGTTTAACAATTTCAAGAAAAAAGGAATATACTTATAATTCATTTGGCTTACTCACTTTACTTTTTTTGGGTTTTGCAGATGGTTTATGTCCTGTCTGTTTACAACAAGAAAGAGAAGTACCATAGAATCACGGTGTGTGGTCTTTCCAGCTTCTTGTAAACAGGAAATAGAGCTAGAATCTTGATTACTATCCACTTTGGTGCAGTAGCACATGCACACACTCACTGTAACACATATAATGTCGGAATAATTTTGTGCTGGATGTAATTCACTTTATTATTTATTTATTTTTTGTATTATGTTCTTCATGGAACTTTTAATTCTTGAATAATTTTTAGGAGTTGAGGATTGAGTCTTCTAAAGGCTTAAGCCTATAGGAAGATTTCCAGCAATACTATAGACTCTTAGCAAACATAATTTGAGGAAAAGAAATGGTTGAAAAGACAAACGAAAGAAATTTAATCAGACACATAAGTGAAAAATCTGACGGTTATTTTGATTTGTGTTGAATATCAAAGTGTCCCTTGAATTTTAGTGACAGATCCCTTTGATCTGTATGAATGTTGACATATTGAATTCTGACTTAAAAAGTTTACTTACACAAGATGATATATCTTTTGAAGCATGAGGAATTCATTTCAATCCTCCACTGCCAGCTAGGGTACAAAAATTTGTTAAAGTCATGGATCTCCTTTATCTATTTGGCCAGTTTGGAAAATTTTAACCTTTGATGTGTCAGTTCTTCTCTTAATTAGTAAGATATTGTTTTGTATAGCAGTCCAAGAGTTCTGGGAATTTTTGAAAAGGACAACAATTGTAATTTTTGTATGGAGTTGTGCAAATTAAGGACCGTTTTTGGATTGCTCCCAGAGGAGAGTATCAGTTAATAGCACATAAAGGGCCAACTAGGCAAGAAAATATCAACTTAAAAGGTTTTGCAGAGTTTTTAGATTGCTAGGTTACTGTTTCTACGGAGCACTTCTCTGCCACCAAGAAGTTTATAATGTTGTTTGGTGGTTTAGTTCTTGATACTATTGTATTTGATATATTGGAGTCGGGGATTAAACAGTAGATTTTCATTCCTTTATTAGGGACTTTGTCACTTGACCTTCATTGGCCTTGCTGCTGAGTTTTAGTTTGTTCACTTCTTCTTACCGACGCTTCTAAGGTTCTGCCAGTGTCAGTGTAACTTTAATCCTCGATTGGTCATCTTACATTCTCTGCCACCAAGAAGTTTATAATGCTGTTTGGTGGTTTAGTTCTTGATACTATTGTATTTGATATATTGGAGTCGGGGATTAAACAGTAGATTTTCATTCCTTTATTAGGGACTTTGTCACTTGACCTTCATTGGCCTTGCTGCTGAGTTTTAGTTTGTTCACTTCTTCTTACCGACGCTTCTAAGGTTCTGCCAGTGTCAGTGTAACTTTAATCCTCGATTGGTCATCTTACATTTTCCAAAGTGAGTGAGTTATTTGGTGACCAGCTGACCCTGACCTTATTATAGCAAGAATGGATTTCTCTGGGAAATCCTTTTCTATTTTTATCTGTGTGCAGACTTGCTTTTCTTATATCCATATTAGCATTAGTGCTTCTCTGTCTTAGCAATATGGTGAATAGTGATTTTTTGTCGGGGTTAAGGCTAGGTTTATGTGCTTCCTTGGCCAATGTGTTTTCCATACTAGTTGTTAACTCCTGGTGGCTTAAATTATTTGCTCTGAAGTTTTGTGGAGAAAATTAATTTATGGTCCGTGATCTTATCAGATGGCAGCATTCAACATCCAAGAGGCATTAATCTGGAAGGAAAAAATTGAGCTTGTTATTGATCAGGTATTCTTTTTCCCTTCCAAATTGTAGTTTTCGTACCTTACTTACAAACTTTCCAAGTTCTCCTGCATACATTTTAACTTTGATCAATTAGGTACCAGTCAGTTACATCCCTATTTTAGATTTTTCTGGGGTAGTTGCTGGTAGTTTTTGCTCTTTTTGGGTTTATATTCTGATATCTTCCGTGATTGCCAGAACTTAAATGCAATTGTTGTACTGTTAATAGAATTTTCCTACATGATTGCATTTGTATCAATGTTTCTACTTGTATTAGTGAATGGACATCTGTTATTTTTTGTCTTTGGGCTTGATAAAAGTGAAAGCCACTTGATATAATCTGGATTTGCACTTGAGGAGGTCTATTAGCGCTTAAGTACTTCTGTTGGCTCCTTACCTATCAATCTATGCTTTCACACTTAAGTGGTAACTTAACAATGATAATGTAATACTGGTATTTTTTTAATCCAGTTGATATAATACCAGTTGATGCCTACTAAACTTGCTACATATTGACATGTGCAGCATCAGGAGTCGCAAGTTTCTAATGGTAACAAGTATGTTTCTTTTGAATATAAGTCTGGGATGGACAATGGAAGGAATGGTTCATCCTCTGACCATGAAAGTCAGTAAGTTCCTATTAACTGTTATTTAATTGTTTGTGCTGGTCATAATTAAGTTCATCTCTTTTGCTTGTATCTAAATTTTTAAATTCTGTTTCATGGGCCATGGCTAAACATTGATACTAGGCATTCATATCTGCTCAAGTTGATAAGGTGGTTGGGCCAGTTTGCAGTTTGCAATTATGGTCCAGCAGCAGTCTGTTGAGCTCTTACATGATTTGAGCTACTCCTTTTTTATTCTTCTTGCATGTTCACTGATATGGTCTTGTGAAATATTTTTTTGATGGTTATCTGAAAATCTTTTCTTTAGAGCAATATTAAGCTTTGATATGTTGTTTTGATAGCGGGTGGAATCTGAGATTCTGCTTTCTTCTCTATATGAAAGTGCATGTCATGTGTTAAGAAAAATAAGATTATTTTAAGGAGATTTATTATTATTCATGGATCGGGAAGCTCAAAAAATTTTCTTATGCATTGTGTTGTGGTTTTTCAGTTCTTGGAGATGCAGAAAAAGTTTGTTTTATTATATGGTATCTTATTTATTTATTGCTTTCACGATGAAATAGCTGTGCTTTTGGAAATTAGTGTGCTGTGTTGTCAATGTTGTGTGAAATCCTTGTATGCTGCTTGACAAAAAGAAAGTAAAGACTCTTTGTATTGGTGTCTATGTAAAGTGTTTCAGATTTCAGACCTGAGAGTTAAACTTCGTGTACCAGTTGGGTTTTGGGTTTAGTATGGCTGCTTTTACTATAATTGACCTATGGGCTAGATTATTTTGTGTAAGTACGTGCTTCGGATTTCTTTTTCAGGCTCCCCAAATCATTTCTAGAGGGCCTAGCATATGGCGGAGGGTGTTAAAATGATACATATTTTCTTTGTTTTGGCTTTAGTATTGTTATCTGCAGTGTGATTAGGTCTAGCTTAGTAGCTTAAGCTTGTAGGTTGGATTTGTCTGATAAGGGACAGTTTAATTTGCTCATTGTGATGCTTATAATCATTTCATACATGTATTTACCATCAATTTCAATCATGCCTAATTTTTCTATGTATTTCTTGTGGACCCTCAGGTTCAGTGCACAAGAGGACGAAGACGATGGACACCTGAATTTGATGCGGAGAACAACTATTGGAAATGGTGCTTGATTTGCTTGTCCAATTGACTTGAATTGGTTTGATGCAATATATAGTGTATTTTTGTCATCTTTTTATGACTGGCAGGTCCTCCTGATTTGGTACATGACTGGACACGGGAATTGGACTCAGATTTGTCAAACCAGAATATCAACAATCAAGCATTTTCTCGAAAGCACTGGCGTCTTCTTCAATGCCAAAATGGTTAGAAATTTTCTTTATCTTGTTTTATATCTGATCAGTTAAGCATGTGATGGCAATCACGTAAAGTTATTATAACATTGTGTTCCCGCAAAACTGCTGATGATGTGTAGTACAGGAAATGAATTGTTTGTGACTACTTTTTCTTCGTATTTTTTTTCCCTCTCCCCAACAGGACTCCGCATTTTTGAAGAGCTTCTTGAAGTTGACTACCTTGTATGCCACTTTCTTTACTCTATGCTCAGGACGTGATTTTGCCATGTGTTAAAATGGTTTAGGTCAGAACCATCATCTAAAGTTTACTTAATGCAGCCGAGAAGCTGTAGCAGAGCAATGAAGGCTGTTGGTGTTGTGGAGGCCAGCTGTGAAGAAATATTTGAACTTGTAATGAGCATGGATGGGACACGATATGAGTATGTTTCTTTTCTATTTTTTATTTTTAATTATTTTATCCTAATCGAGATTATATCAGTTGTCTCTGTAGGCTGAGTATTATATTTCCTCTTGTATGCCATGAAATTCATATTGTCTTCAGTCCTGATCTTGCATGTGTCTTTATTAATATATTTAGGTTTTGTTTGGGATTGAGGTGCTATAACTTTTAAGCTACAGTTGTTATGGAAAAAAAAGCTGTAACTATAGAACAAAAGTTAATAATATGTAGTAAATATAAATTTTAAATAATAATTTTAACAAAATTATTAAAAATATAATAGATTTTCCATCATAAAAGTGAAAAATCATATCAACATAGCTTCCAAGCTATAGTTGATGTGTTTACCAAACACTTTAGTGTTGTAGCTTTTAAGTTACAGTTGTCCAACCTCAATCCCAAACGCACTCTTAATTAATCTGCATGTTGCTTGTTAAACATTATTACAAATTTCTGTTGCTTTGGTATATGAAGAATGTGGAAATGGAAATAGCTTTTGAAGTTTAATGGCTTGTTTCATTAGTAAAGAAAGACTAGGACTCATTTGTATAACTTTGTCTCCACTTAGCTAATAGTATTTGATGAAGACAAAATAGATATAGCTATGCGTACTTTTTCTTGCTGAATTATAGATCAATTGACTGTTGAAGTTAGTTGTATTAATTTGTCGTATTAGAATTGAAGCTTATATCTTAGCCATTTCATGAAGTGTCAAATACGTTCTCTCCTTAAAACTGTTCAAATATGTTCCACTTTTGAAGTCACTATTACGTAAAAGAGTGTTCTAAAATAGGAGAAGGCGTGTTGACTGAAATTACCTGTTTCCTAGCAAATCTAGTTGGTTTGCGAATTAGATTTTAACAAGCCTGTTGGCAACGTTTGCTAGTAATGTGGTCAAATTATTCCCTTTAATCTTACTGTCTATACCCTAATAGTTCTTGGTTTGCATCATTGCATTGTCCTATAATCTGTGTGTGTTGGCTTATAAAGGCCAGCAAGGCTAATCATTTGTAGCATAGTTATTTCCATGAAATTCCTATCAATTTGACTCAGTATTTAGAGGTATTGAAGAGGGAAGTGTACTAGACATGGATTTCTACCTCTTTTGGCTGTGCAATTGGTGTATTCCTTGGCCATCAGATCATTTTCATGTACTTTTCTCAAAGTTCATGCCACGTGTAAATCGTTTTTCATGTTTTGTGCAGGTGGGATTGTAGTTTTCAGTATGGCAGCTTAGTTGAAGAGGTAGATGGGCATACAGCTATTCTCTATCATCGGCTTCAGCTGGACTGGTTTCCAATGTAATAGTCTCTTGATTCAATCATCTTGTTTATGCTTTGGTCAGAATCGTAGATTTATTGTTTTCTTCTTTCCCCTTTCCTCTCTTCTGATATAATATATGAAGAAATAACCTAAAATTTTTTTGTACCCCGATGTAATTGTTGGAATTCACAAATAAAATAAATAGCGTCATGTTTTTTCTGGCTTCTGGCCTCTACGGATCTGGGTGTTTTAGTCCCTAGCTAACCATTGTGTATGAAGAAATGGGATTCAGAAGAACAATGACTTAATATGTGCTCAAAATTCATAATTTTCCTCGGTTCAGTCCTAAGTTCTCTTCAGGTATTCGGAAAGTTCTTAAACACACTGTGACAGTTGAAAATCTAGTGGTTGAGATCATTTCGATGAATTTAATTTTAATTCTTAGCTGACATTGTTTTTGGAAAATTTTTCTTATGTTTCCTCAGTAAGACTTAAATATAGGCCTTTCTTAGTTTGGTTTGGAGTTTCGGCTAAAACCTTCCCTTTAATTCTAAATTTCTCACAATATGACTTATAAATAGGCCTTAGTTTGGTTTTGACTACGTCTAAAACCTTCCCCTTGATTCTAACAATGTCTCTGGGGAAGGTCTCGGATGGATTTTAGGGAGCTCTGTGGCAAATTTGAAAAGTTCAGGGGAAGTGTCTAATGAATTTCAAATCACGTGGGTTATCTTTTTTAGTCAAGAGTTAGTGGATTCCCTGAAATTTATCCTTTTTATTAAAATAATCTTCCATTAAAATAATCTTCTTTCTTTCCTCCTTGGACATTTATTTGTGTATACGAATTCATGTGGTTGCAGGTTTGTTTGGCCCCGCGACCTTTGCTATGTGCGTTATTGGCGCCGAAATGACGATGGGAGTTATGGTAAGGTTCTTGCGTCCCCACTTCTTGAAATTAAATCCATCTTTTCTGGCACTAGAAGTTTCCATATGCTGTGTTTTGTTATTGTGCAGTTGTGTTATTTCGTTCTAGGGAGCATGAGAACTGTGGTCCACAACCAGGATATGTACGAGCTCACGTGGAGAGTTAGTTTTCTGTCCTTTCCTCTGGTTGATGTAGAGAATTAACTAGCGACTAAGTCATGCCAAATTGCACACTTGCTCACTGTATTCTGATTTCTCAGGTGGTGGATTCAACATTTCCCCACTAAAACCTCGAAATGGTAGGCCCAGAACACAGGTACAGCATCTTATGCAGATTGATCTGAAAGGGTGGGGTGTTGGTTATCTGTCAATGTTTCAGCAACACTGTCTTTTTCAGATGTTAAATAGCGTTGCTGGTAAGTTACTTGTATTTCACATTTTATTTTGCGCTGTTGTGGATTAATGTGTTTCTGCTGGGTTGCCATTTTCAGTCATGTTTTTACGTATTACTCTATTTTCTGTCACTCCTTTTCTAAGGAACACAGACACACACACATACACACATAGAGTCACCTTTCAAGGAGGGATCTATCATTTTAATAAAATGAGGAATAAGCTAAAAGATAGAAATACATGAACTCCAATGCAATGTGTGTGTGTCTGTGTCTGTGTCTATGTACATTTTCTTTTCTTTTAGTTTTACTATAAGACAGTAAATGAAATAATTGATAATGGAACTTGGTCTGAGCAGCGGTGTAATTTCAGAGGATTTAGTATGTGAAATAATTAAAAGGCTGCTGTTCTGGTCATTTACTAAATCAAACTGCTAGAAAAGTGGTCTAGTTAAACGTATTTTCCAGAGGTTTTTTCAGGGTTTATTTATTAATTTTTTGCGTCTTTCCAAGATGTGGCACTTCCAGTGTGAACACTT
This sequence comes from Citrus sinensis, assembly GCF_022201045.2. Taxonomy (NCBI): domain Eukaryota; kingdom Viridiplantae; phylum Streptophyta; class Magnoliopsida; order Sapindales; family Rutaceae; genus Citrus; species Citrus sinensis. Next base: position 18,596,890 of record NC_068560.1, read on the forward strand.
TTTCTGAGTTATGTTCTTTACTTCTTATGAAAGGTCTGCGTGAATGGTTTGCTCAAACAGATGAAAGGAGTGCTCATCCGAGAATCCCTGTCATGGTCAATATGGCCTCAGCTTCTGTTTCTTCAAAGAAAAACCAAAACCTGCAAGACTCGCTTATTCATCCGAGCTCATCTCTTGATCAGCTAAATGCTGGAAGCAGACACTCTGTGATGATGGATGAATATTCTGATGAGGATGAAGAATTTCAATTAGCTGAGTCTGAACAAGAGGTTTGGTTCACGCTTGAATCCTCATCCTTTTCAAGTAAACTTCTTTCTCAACTCTTGTTCTTAGTTACATATTTTTCCTTGGGATTTCAGGCAAATGAAAAAAAGATTGAGAATGATTTCAAGAGGACAGGTGGATGATAAGTATTCATTTTCGTATATTTGGCTAATGTCCTCGTTAGTGGATTTTTATGGTATTGATCTTTTTTTTTTTTTTAAATTTTCAATTAGTTGCAGCCCTAGAGGAAGAGCAGGCTGATCAAATTGATTTGTCTTGTTTTTCGGGCAATCTACGACACGATGACCGTGATAATGCTCGTGACTGCTGGAAACTTTCTGATGGAAATAACTTTAGAGTTCGTAGCAAGCATTTTTGTTATGACAAAACAAAGGTTCCTCCATATTTTGTTTGTTTGTTTGTTATGGTATTTATATATCCTGCATAGGCTAGGTAGACAGGTTATGATGTAGTTTGGTTGGCTCTTCTTGTGCTTTGTGCAATTTGTAACTGCAGATACCTGCGGGAAAACATTTAATGGATCTTGTTGCTGTTGATTGGTTCAAAGACACAAAGAGAATGGACCATGTAGCTAGGCGTCAAGGCTGTGCTGCACAAGTAACTATTCTTTTCTTTTATTTTTCCTTTTCCATTGATGCATTAGGAGAAAATACTGCCTGTGAGATACTACAATGTAAATAACTTCTCATGGTTCATTGAATCTATAACACACTTGACCCTCTTCTAAAAAATGTAGGTTGCTTCTGAAAAAGGGCTTTTCTCACTGATCTTTAATCTTCAAGTAAGTTTGTTTCATTTCAGAAGGTATTAAGTTTCAAACTTATTGTATTGGGAGGTTGTATAGTTGTAACCTAAGCATCTGCAGGTTCCTGGTTCAACACATTATAGTATGGTATTTTATTTTGTCACAAGGCAATTGGTTATGGGATCACTTTTGCAACGGTTTGTTGATGGCGATGATGAGTTTCGCAATAGTAGGTTGAAACTTATTCCATCTGTTCCTAAGGTATCCATCTTGGCCTTCATGTATTAGGACTATTTAACGTATACTTACCCTTTACTGCATGGTACACTTCAATTTGTCCAAAGAAGGCATGCATTTAGGTGTAAATGTATTGATGGAATGTACCTTCAAACTTCATGTCCTTTTTACCCTCTTGAATTTGTTCTGCACTTGTTCTTGATTTTAAGCACTGAATCATGCAGGGGTCATGGATCGTGCGCCAGAGTGTTGGAAGCACCCCTTGCTTATTGGGGAAAGCAGTTGATTGTAACTATATTCGCGGTCCCAAGTACTTAGAAGTAAATGCTCTTGGAATTTCTATAGTACATGAGATGTTCATCTTTCAAATAGCGTCCGATACCATTAACATGGTTTAACATTGTTCATCTTTCTGTAGATTGATGTTGACATCGGTTCTTCTACTGTTGCTAATGGAGTTTTGGGCCTTGTAATTGGTGTAATTACGACATTGGTGGTTGACATGGCTTTCCTTGTACAGGTATGTATGATTGTTTTTTTCCCCCACTTCTAAATGGACACAAGGGAAAAGACACGATTTTGAGATATTGCACTGCAATTTGCATTTTTGCATACTTGAATGTTCTCAGAATGGTATAATGCTTCGTGTGTGTCTTCTTTATCTTGCTCTTCTGTATGCAGGCAAATACTACAGATGAATTACCGGAGCGGCTGATTGGTGCTGTACGTGTTTCTCATATAGAACTCAAGTCTGCTGTTGTCCCAAAGTTGGAACCAGAGATATCATGACTCTGGTTTCATTTCACCTCAACTGTGTTTTTTTTTAATTAAAAAAATCATTTGTTTTAGGTATACATACATGTATTTTGATTCTATTTTCATTGTAATTTCTCATTTACTTTGAATGAAAGTCATTGGTTTTTTTGAATGGGAATTTTGCATTAAAAAATGAAGAATAGTGAATAGGAAATTTCCTGATTCTTTAGTTACTATTTTTGGTATGAGTGTAATTAGTATTAAAGTTGGTTTCTACTCGCAAACAAGTGAACTGCTCGATTCCCGAGTGGTATCAACCAGTTTCCAACTTTTTAATATACACTAATTGTTATTGTTTAATAGCTACTACTATTAAAACTCACAGCTAACAAAAATACTTAAAAAAAATGATTTTTCTTATGATGCCGTGAAAAAAATTACGGGTTTACTTCTTTCCACGAGATCTATAACATGGTCTTGACTTCATGAAATTCTTTTAATTTAAAGCGTGCTGGTGTGAGAAGGTCAGTTTGACTGATTAATTCTTTTTAACAGTGGTCGAGATAATTTTACTATACTAAAAAATATTCTTATTCTGATAAGGCCACAAATGTTATGCTGTTTTCTTGGGCTAATGATATTCTATCAGGAGAGGTTAGAAATGAAATGCTTAAAAGACCAATTGAACGAATAATACAGAAATTTAGGCAGAATCTAATCGAATATTGCATGAAACATGAAACATCAATTCAAGTCCTTTCTTAAACAGAGAATGCATCAAACAAAATCCAAAGTGTCTTGCAAGTCTGTAGCATGAGCAAAAAATTGTAAATATGTGTAGAACCAAATTATTCAACTACAGAAGAACGAGCAAGCTAAATAATGTATAAGAGATTGGCCTGGTTCGGGATAGCTTCTTCACTGTATCTGAAGGGTTGGCTCAATCTCTTCTTTAGAATTCTGCAGATTTTGTAATTACTCGTGTAAGCAAGCATACATTGCCACCATAAGAATAATAAAGCTAGAGTAATGATATGAACACCACCTCTTGTGCACAAACAATATTGTATAAACTAATGCGACATAATATGATTGGTGAAACAAAAACATTACATGCCCTCATAATTTATTTATTTATTTATTATTATTATATATTTTAAGTCAACCAATCATATTATATCACATTGATTTCTATAAAATTATTTGCTAAATAGCACCAAAACTTAATTGATACTCACCATTTCATTGAACAATTTTTTTTTTATGGTGTCATTGAGGTTGCCTTCCCAACATCGTTCATCATCATCTTTTTCTTCTTCGGTGATGTTCACTTTGTTTAGCATTGGTGTGTCTAAGACTCCTTGAGAGAAGATCTTCATTTTTGGATACTGTCTCACAACAACTTGTTTCAAGGACGGGAATTCAAGAGCGTAATTACCTAAACAAAAGCTTGTTAGGCTTGGCAAACAATCAAGTGTCAAGTACTCCAATTCCTTGAAAACAATGCAATCTTTCGCTTCTTCTCCAACCTGCGATTGTATGATTTGTTCTATCATTTTGCAATCAGCTATCTTCATTCTTCTGAGATTCACTAGATTTTTAGATGCTGAGAGCGTCAACACATTTATCAACCTGTGACACTTCGATACTTCTAGTCCCCACAGATTTTCCAAATGCCACGAATGTGGTACTAATTTTTGCAACTTACTACATTCCGATATTTCTAGACTTCCCAAGTTTGCAAACACTTTGTTGGATTCGTCATTTTCCTTCCAGATATGCTGCACTTTGTGTAATCCAGATAGCGTTAACCATCTCAATTGAGGGAATGCAACCTGAAAATCAACAAAATTAAGTTGTAAATGAAAATATGTATCCAATCTCTGCAGTCTTCCCCTGCATATTTTATGGACAAGATTAATCACGACATTTTATATTTTTTTTTCCAAATTAGTATGCTTTGCAGTAGGATCCCAAATATAAGTATCAAATCGATTACCCTTTGAAACACATAAATGAAATCTGATGCTAAATCCAATATGAATTAGCTAGGAAAACAGAGATGTTACACACATAATTAATATAGTTCATCACCTCGTGTTACCAGGCATCCAATTAATTTCAGACATTTTTATAATTCATACTATAAAGTTAGTTAATAACGGAGATTATATTGTTAAATCAGATATAAATTAAGACGACGTGCAAAAAGATGAGTCATTAAATTTGATTTGATTCTAATGAAATTACATCTATGCGAACGAAAGTGAAGGGAAAAATAATAATAATAATAATCACCTTTTCATCGAAGAGAGGTTGTACTTGATGAGCCAGCAAGAAGTTCTCTTCTGATGTTAATTTTTGAGGTTCCTTGTTATCTGTTGTCACGTGCACTACAGAGTTGGATATGAATGTTTCCATATCGGGGCAATTCTCAATAGTTAGATTCTCCAAATTAGGCATTTCAATTATATTCCCAGTGAAGTTGCAGAATCTTTTGAGTTTTGGAAGATCAATGAGCCTTAGGCTAAGAAGCCTAGGAAACAGGGGGCCTATATGTTCTTCCTTAGCACTTAGCTCTTCCAAATGAAGCACCTCTTCTAGTGAATCACAATTCCTCACTTCCAGCCATCTCAAATTGTTCAAGCACCGTAGCAGATTGGCAGGAATAGCACTCGACATATTCGTGCAGTCATCCACCACCAGGTCTCTTAAATTGTTGAAGAAGCTGACAGGCAGTGCTCGGCCAAGCCATATTTCTTTCAAACGTGGAAAATGTGAGAGTTCCAAATGCTCTATGTCACGGAATCCAATCTGCATAAACCAAAACAATTGCACTGGATATATATAAATTTCTTTTTTTGCAAGGCATTAGATATATATACATTAAATTTACATGTTTTGTGTTTTAACTTCTAAAAATATATATACAAGGCAGGTGTATATATTTAAATGTGCAAGTGCAGGGGAGATGCATGAACAATTTGGGTGAATCGATTAACGCAGACCATATTTTTGTAACATATGTTTAAATGTGCAAGTGCAAGGGAGATGCATGAGCAATTTGGATGAATCGATCCACACATACCATTTCTTTGTAACACTTTTGTATAGTGGAATTAAGGTTGCCTTCCCGATGGTACAATTCACCCTCTTCTTTAGTCACTTGCACTTTGTATAGCTTTGGTGTGGATAGGATTCCCTGAGAAAAAGTCTTCATGTTCGGACAATGTGTCATAGAAACTCGTTCCAGTGATGGGAATTCAAGAGTGTAATTCTCCAAACAAAAGCTGGTAAGCCTTGGTAAATCATCAAGTATCAAAACTTTTAATTTGCTGAAAGCAATACGATTCTCCTTCACTTCTTCTCCAACATGTCTTATGATTTCTTCTATCTTATCGCACCGCGATACATTAAGATTCACTAAAATACTAGGAATTCCAACCTGAAAATAGGCAAAAGTGTGTGTGTGTTAAAAAAGTAAAAATGTGAGGGTATCATTCAAGGTTCAAAGTATGTTTAAATCATACAATTATACGTTTTATAAACATAACAAACCATGAAATGTCTACGAGATAATTTTTTGTTAAACAAAAAAGGCAACAAGATAAATAAATAAATAAAAGCCAGATAAACAAAGATAATAAAAATGCATTTACACTATTTAGTATTAGGAACATAGAAAGAATTTAAGGCAATTTCTAAATATTTTAGACTTAGAATTTAAGGCAATTTCTAAATATTTTAGACTTATTTTGCATCTTGATGCCAGTTTTTAAACAAAATTTGCAAATTTCAACTATTCCTTTTGGGAAAAAAAAACTCAACCAAAATGCCGCTGTTTCCCTTTTTCCTTGGTCCCTTTTTTTATGTATATTTAATTTTGGAAACAAAATTAAAGTGGATCTTTATTAAGTACTTCCAGACTCGAGGAAATTTCTTTACAATCATGAATTTGTGCTTAATTAATGTTATAATCAGTTTGTAACTAAACAAGAGATATTAATTAAATTTGAAGACTTTTCTCATCTTTTTTTCTTTTTCCAATCGAAATGTGAAGAATTAAGGAAAAGAGAAATATATAGATGAATTTGTGAACCTATAAGATGAGTGACTATCCTTTAATTTTTGAAAATTGTACTTATTAAGATATGAGCAGAAACAATTAAATTGAATTATATTGTGCTGTTGAATCGTGATTAAAAAAATTATATTGTTGATTCTAATGCTGGCGAACCTAAAAACTGGACTTAAAATGTAGATTTGAGAGTGGTGGTTCGAAGTACAATACTTGAAATAAATAATCAGTGGCTGAATATCATTTGTAAACCCAAAAATGGTTACAATATTGTTGGATGTAATTTGAAAAAAAAAAAAAAGATTCGAAATGAATACAGCAGCCTTACCAATGGAGGAAAAATATTCTTTAGGTTATCACACCGAATTATCTCTAAATTCTTCAATTTGCTGAAAGACTCCGAAGCAAGCTGGTGGTGCCATATTTTTCTCAAATTATCCATCCAGCTAATATGTAATACCTCCAACCTAGGAAGTCGTACCTGGAAGTTAAAGATTAAATAACTAATTAATCAATTAATGGCATAATCAATTGATAACTAAATTAGAGGCGGATATTAACTAAATTTGAAGACTCAAGGAAAAGACAAATTAAATATTGTGACTAAAATTAATTAATTTTTATTAAAAAAAAAAAAACCTTTGCGTCAAAGAGAGGAGGAGGTTGCATTTCAGAATGATTGGTGTCTTCTGGTGCGCTCGTAGAGATGAATCTTAACATTTCACTGCACCTACTAATCTCGAGGCTTAGCAAAGAAGGGAATTCAACAACTAAATCTGAATGAATATGTCCCGTATTGGCAAAGCTTGTTAGTTTATAAAGCCCATGGAGCTGCAGGGAGTGTAGTTTAGGAAAAACCTTTAATTCAATCAACTTTCCTTCATCTCTTTCTGACCACCCCGTGGTGTCGACTACCCCTTCCATTGACTTACAAGACCATATTTCAAGATGTTGGAGTTGCAAAAGACTATTAACCATAGAATACGAAAACAGATACTTCATACGATCACAACCGAACACGTGCAGCTTTGTTAAATTTTGACAACAGTACATTCCTTGATTATGATCGGCCCATAATTTTTTTATGTTTCTTAATCTCGTGAGATTCAATTTTTCTAAGCTCGGAAGAATAACCTGCAAAGAAAACCCGTACATTTTTGTTCCTTCAAGTACAACCGTCTAGTATAATATTCTTTTGATGATCGAAGATTAATGGTGATAATAAATTAATCAATTAATTATTGAACAGAAAATTATCACCTTTGGAGCAGTATCATCATCAGCAATGATTTCGTTGAATCCCAAAGAAGTTGTTGGTTTCTCCCTGTCGGGTCCTATAAATAAACAAACAAAAACAATATATACATAATTAATCTTTGTTTTTTTTGGTCCAAAATAATTGAGGAGAAGTCCATAATCACACCAACACTTACCAAAAATCATTTCCAGATCATCGCAAGAAGCCACTTCTACCTTTTGAAGCCGCAGTAGGTTTTTGGCTATGGAGAATGAGAAAAGATGCTTCAATTTATCACAGGATTCTACTTCTATAATCCTTAAGTTGCTGAAAGATTGATCTTCTGTGAGTTGGCTGTCACATATTGTCTCCAAATTGTTCAAATAGCTAAGAGACAAAGACTCCAGCAAGGGAAAGACTGTACAATGAACCCGTCCAACTGAACCGACAATATGTAAAATCTCAGAACAACTTTTTACACGAAGACGCTTCAATCGTGGAAAACCTTCCCCATCATCTAATTCATGAACAACATTCTGAACACCCTTCAGTTCGTCTAGATTGATATCTTCAGTTCTCTTCAACAACAGTTTCATCCTGTAATTCTGCAAAAGAATGCCAAACTCTTCTAGCCCCTGGAGCTTCATCAATCTTGATAATCCAGATTTAACGGACCAGCTGCTCCACCACTTATTTCCTATACATATCCTATAGCTTTGCAATTCCACAAAGACCCATTCCTGCGGCAGAATTTGGGCATCCGGAACTTGTATATTCAAAGTAGTTAGCTTTGACAACCCCTTCAATTCAGCAAGACTGGCGTTACTTCCTCCTTCAACCTTATCCCACTGCGAAAAGCTGATATCCATATACAGTTCTTCTAATCGAGATAATTTTGATATGACATTTGGTGGTATCACCTCAAGGCTCCAACAATTGCTCAAATCTAGCAACTGTAACCGCGTCAATTGCCCAATTTCAAGTGGTAACTGCTTGATGTTGGAACCTCGAAAGCTAAGAATCTCTAATTTCTTTAGCTGTCCAATTGCCGCTACATCTTCTAGTTGGCACCAGTCTAAACACAATGTTTGAAGGTTAATGAGGCGACCAAGTGACGAAGGTAATGAAGAGAAATGAATTCCAGTAAAATCTAAAACTTTGAGTTCTTCTGTCCCTTCAAAAAAGTGGTCTGAAATTTGCATAGGGCCATTACCCTCTCTAAACAACAAAAATAACTGGAGATTGGGACATTGCAACCTTTCAGGGAGCTCTTGAATATCTCTCTGGGGTAATGAAATGGCAATTGGACCTTTCCGTATTGTCTCTTCCATCTTTTTCTCCAAGTCGGCAACATTTGGAATATTAAACATGCGCTTACCTGCGGCAATTGATACGGCAACAACATGAATGACGTCATGCATTTTAACTTCATCTTCAGCATAACCGTCCAACAATAAGCATGAAGATTTGAGATTGTCGATCAACCGATGCACTCTACTCCTTGCTTCTTCCAATGTGTAAACATTTTCAAACAAACCCCAACCCACACCATATCCATATCTCAATAAGTCAGAAACTTGTATGATATTACCTTCACTGAATAGACCACAAAGACGGAACAGAGATTTTGCCTCCTCACTTTCCAAGAAGTCATAACTCAATTTTATGGAGGTGTATACATTTGCTTGCATGCCATGAATTTCTCTTGCATCCGATCTTCTTAGCTGATTCAATGCATCTTTCCAAAAGTAAGGGTCCTTAGTTTTCAGAGCATTTGCAACTGTACTCAGTGCAACAGGCAAACCTCCGCATCTTTCAACGATCTCATTTGCTATACTTTGAAAAGAAGATATTTTAGTTGAATCACCCACCATCTTCTCAAATAACTGCAATGCTTCTTTTCGTGGCAAAGCATCGATCGGGAAATTTTTCTGAGAATTCATATCAATGCGCAATAAATCTCGACTTCTAGACGTCAATATTATTGTGCATCGTCTCTGATCATCCTTTTTATCTTTATCATCAACATCCCCGGAAGGAATTCCAACTTTTTCGAACTCGAGTTTTTTCCAAATATTATCCAATATAACGAGGACCCGCTTCTCGTTCTTCAACCTTTGACACAGTCGAGAAGCTCTTTGAAATTCATTCTCATTCAAGCCAAATTCCATGCCTAAGTCAAAAGCAAGTTTCTTTTGAATTTCCTGATCATCTGGGGTCTGTGTTAGCTCAGCCATAACGACCTTATCAAACAACTTATCTTCCATCATTTTCTTAGCAACTTGCTTGACTAGCGTGGTTTTACCCACGCCGCCCATGCCGTAGACCCCAATTATGTTGAGCTTATCATCCTTCAACGCCTCCACAACATCTTGAAATACTTTCATTCTTGAATCAAAGGCCTCGTTATCTTTCCCGTCATTAAGTCCTGTGCTCTTTGGAGGAGGACGGTAGGAAACATTAGAGAAGTTGTCGTTTCCCATGAGACTAGCGGCAGCTTTTGCGGCCTTTTCTGCTTGTTTACTAAGCTTGTAACGGGACATCAAATTTGGGCACAATCCTTTGAAGCAGAACTTCTTAGCTCTTTCTTCATCATCAATGATGGATTTTGCAACCCCTTCTCTGATGAATTCATCAACGCTATGTAGCCAGTCTGTGACACCCTCATAAAGCTCATCCCCTTGTAGCCTAGCATGGTTAACTGGTTGCTGCACCATTTCTCTCTTATATCCCAGCTGCTTCACTTGATCTTTTAGCTCATCTATGTAGCTCTGGTACTTGAACACATAAGATATATGCCGTGTAATCGGGTTGAACAGTGACTTTGCACCTTCTGATACAACGTTGGTTAAAAAAGCCAGACACGCTTCTATGGCCATTGCCCGTTGCTTAACAATATATATCTAGTTTTTGGCTGTTGAAAAAAAAATGGATTCAAATAAATTAAATGAACTAGAGGGGAAGAAAAAGAAAGAAACGACAACAAACAACTTTTTAGAAAAAGGTTTCAGGGGCCTGAATGGAAAACCAACATTTTTCTGAAGAAAGAAACCTTTTTTGGAAGATGGATGCAAATTAACCATTAATAATACTGCATAAGAACACAGAAGTTAACAATAAACAGTAACTTAAAACTCAAGAAAATTAAATGACAAGATTAAGACAAACAAGAGATAGTTTTTTGTTGGACATTAAGAAACAACTGCTATCAAGATCAAGGATTAGAGATTATGCTATTAAAAGAAATTATTGAAGGATTTAGCACAAATGTACTGTTTAATTACCTATTAACAGAGAGTTAATAAGCTTCACTTTTGGCCTTGAATATGTTTAACTGCAGGGGAAGGTGAGTAAATAGTTTATGAGAGTAAGTAATGCCAATCAATAGCAAGACTCAAGCGTGCACCCCACCCGTGTTCTGTTTTATTATCTAAACATGGCATGTTCATTATTGACAAAATGATCAATAACTCTATTAGTTATTTAATTGACATTGTAGCCAATTTTAAGAGAACATAATAATAATCATTGAATGCATAAATTTAGAGTTATATTTTTTTAATTCTTTATGTAAATATAAACCTGAATGGAAAATTATAAAAATTTAGATATAAAATTTTTCAGTCACTAAACAAGAAAACGGGGTAATTAAAACAGAGGAATCTCGTTTTACCTGTTTCTGGGTCTTTACTCTTGTTCTTATATAATTAATCTTGTTCTGATGATAGTGCTCGTGACTGCGGGAAAATAAGCTTAACAGCTATCATGTACTCCTTAAAAGCAAACGCAACGGAAACAACTCAATTTTGGAAAATAAGCTTAATTTTGCAAGTGATGGATTTGTTCAATTGACTCTGTACGAACTTATTGGATTGGCTGATTTATGATTTGACTGAATTTGAGAACTTCTTGAATTGGTTGTTTTTAGATTATTAATATGAGATAATACAATGTAAATTTTTTTTTTCCTTTTAACTCTTGTTCTTGTATAAATAATCTTGTTTTGATGATTGTGACTCGTGACTGCGGGAAAATTTCTAATGGAAGTGATGAATTTGTTCAATTGACTCTGTACTTGAACTAGTTGGATTGGTTGATTGATGATTGACTAAATTTGAATTAAGTTTAATAGCTTAGCTATCATGTACTCCTTAAAAGCAAACGTAAGTCCTTTTTAGATTTGACTGAATTTGAGAACTTGTTGGATTGATTGTTCTAAAATCAGTAGGTTGCCTTAGAAAAAGGTATTTTCTCACTGATCTTTTTAAAATTAAAAAAAAAAATTCACACGCACTTGATTAGTGACTTTTTCTTGAAGAAATAAACTTGTAATGACTAAAGATTTAATTTCAAGTCAGAATCAATACCAAAAGACGCAGGTTTAACAAAGCATGCAATGTGATAAAAGTACTTTAAAAAATATTGTTGAAGAGAGCACTAGTCCATAACTTTACGTCTTCATATATTCTAAAGAAATAATAAAGTTTTCATGGAATAAATACCGGTTGTGCTTTAATGATTTTGGCATAGACATTGCTTGTGTACTGTGAAATTGAAATGAATATTAAGTGACAGAGCAATGTAAATGCCTAATAAAAGATAAGCAAAAGCTTGGATGAATGACAGAGCAATGTAATGTAGTGACAGATCAAATCTCAATTTGATTCATCTTGTTTTCCAGGCAATCTTTTGATATGATGATAATGCTTATGAATGCTAGAAAACTTCTAATGCAAACAACTCTATTTGGGATGGTAAGCTTAATTTTACAAGTGATAAATATAAATAAATTTGTGTGGTTAATTCAATTTGTAATTATCCTTAGCCCTATTCTAAAATTTGTAGGCTGCTTCAGAAAAAAAAAATATTTTGCACTCATCTTTAATCTTCAAGTAAAAAACAAATCTAATAAAATGACAAACAAACAAACAACATTGATCTTATGCCAATTGATATTTAAACAGAGAATTCTTTGTTCTTTTTTTTCTTTCTTTCTCCCATTTGCTCAAGGATTAGAGTTTTTGCTATTAACAGAAAGGTTTCAAGGGTCTGAATAAAATCCCAGACCTTTTTTTAACTTTTTTTTTTTTTTGGGAAAATGGACTCAAATTAACCTAAGCCAATAATAAGATCACAGACTTTAACAATGAACAATAATTTGAAACTCAAGCAAAACCAATGACAAGATTAAAACAAACCAGAGAAATTTTTTCTTGGAAAGTAGATGAAAACTAAGTAAGAACTGCTATTAAAGGATATTATTAAAGGATTTAGAACATGTCTACCTCTTTATTTATATGGGATCAGAGAGTCGATGACCTCCTCTATTCGCTTCGGATATTAAGTAAGAACTGCTATTAAAAGAATGAACTGATGAGAGTAATAACAATGAATTGCAAAAGAGGAAGACTTAATCACGTACCCCTATTATACCCGATTTTTAAGATTTAATTTTGAAGTTCACCAATCAAGAACAAAGAAAAAACCTTAATAAAGTACGCAGTGAGAATAATTAAGTTAAAGAAAGTACTAGTTTATGGCTCTGTGTTTCATATGCTGTAATGAAATACTTAAGTTGAAGTTTTTAACGAATAAATACCTGTTGTGCTGGAATAATTTTAGAAGAATATTGGCTTATAGAGCATATTAGTAGGGATAAGATAGAATAAATGAAATAATAAAAAGCATAACTGATCAAGTCATTATTGATCTTACTTTGATTATTACATTGCACATTAGTTTCTTTCTAAAAATGCTATTCTTCATTCAAGCTTTCGCTTTATCTTTTATCAGGCATCCTACAAATCTTATCCCTACTAATATGCTCTATAAGCCAATATTCTTCTAAATTTATTAAATGTCATTCTTCATTCAAGCTTTCATGGACACTATTTACAAATTGTTCTTGTATTTGACAGAAAAATGAAAACTCCTCATCATACAAAACTGCATGAACAAATCTTCAATTTAATTATGATAAAATAATAAATTCCATTAATAGATTATGTTGTATGTTTTTTTTTTTGTCTTGACCACGAGGTATCTGGGGAGGGCCCCAATTGTGGGAGGCACCTTTAAGCCCGTACCACAACCCATACTAGAAGTCCCCACGTGAACCGGGAGGCACAATTTCTCCCAACAAAGACGACTTCCCTGCGACTCGAACTGGGGAGCAAACCCAGTCAAGCCACTTAGAGCCAACACTTTGTTGGTTATGTTGTATGTTAATGTGAGGGATTTGATCAGGTGATCATATAATTTAGTAAACGCTTTAAGAAGAACAAGAATTAATAAGTTAAAAATTAAAAAAATAAATAAATAAAGAGTAGATGGAAAGAATGTTATTTGCAATCACTAAACCAAAGAACAGGGGAATGATAAGAGAGGACGGTTACTGCAACAATATGAAGTCAAAATTAAGAAAGGCATTCTTTTTTTTCACATTATTCTATTTAATCTTTCATAAGGCGCACACTACGAATCTAAATTAAATTCATAATTAAGAATAAAAGATAAACCCAAACAATCATCTAGCAGGTGCCGTGTAGACTGCATCAAAAGTTTAGATTCAGATTTTTACAATCACCAAATGGAAAAACAGGGGAATGAAAACAAAGGTGCCGTGTTTGTAGAAACAGGGGAGTTTCCGGGTTTCTGGAAACAAACTCAGAAACGAATAAATCTCTTGGTGTATATAAGCTTTCATCATCTGGTTTTAGTTTGGTTAGGTTCAACTACATTTCCTGGGTAGCATTACTTATGCTAGTATATTCATTTCTACCCAAGCCACAGTGACTGTTAGGAGTTCTCGTAAACTGAATTTAAAGTTGCGGCTTAAAGTGTTTACCAACTTAAAACCAGAGCTATAAAGTGTTTGATGAATTATTTTTTAATTAAAAAAAAAAACTGATTTAGCGGGATAAAATAATGCTCCATTCCGTTTAGTATGTGATGTCCAGAGTATTACCTACTACTAACTAAATCCGCTTGATTCACAACACTACCCAGAGATAACTGAATCTTCAATGTAATAAAATAATGATCAGCCTCAGAGGAATGAGAAGATACATAAAAAGCTCATTTATCACAACCATATCCTAGTGCATCATAAACTTGATTATTTAATTTTACTATTAGGAAACCTACTTATATAAGGCGCACACTACAAATTCTAAATTAAATTTCTAACTAAGAATAAAAGGTAAACCCTAGCAATTTTCCACCAGGTGCCGTGTAACCTGCATCATAAATTTTGATTTAAATCTTTGTAATCACCGAACAGAAAAACCGGGGAATGAAAACAGAGGAGCCCTCATTTTTTTAACCCTTAACTCTTGTTCTTCTAATTATATTTTTGCTTGGAATTTCAGGCAAACGAAAAAAAATAGTGACAACTATTTAGAGAGAACAGGTGGATGATAGCAAAAATATTTTTAATTAATATGCATGATTAACTCTTGTTCTTCTAATGTAGTGGCTTGATTAATATTTTTAATCAAGCCACTACATTATTGGTAGTCTCTGTGGGCTCATTTCGTCTCCAGACCTGATATTGTATATCTCTTTTTTAATATGTTTAATTAATATGCATGCTGCTGAATAAAGACGATTACTTCCAAATTTTTGTTGCTTTTTTTTTTCTTTTTGCTGCTTTGGTACATGAAGAATGTGGAAATAGAAATAGCTTTCGAAGTTTAATGGCTTGCTTCATTAGTAAAGAAAGACTAGGATATCTGTCCCTTTTTGTTACTGAATTATTGATCAATTGACGTTAGTTATATTAATTTGTTGTACAAGAATTGAAGCTTATATCTTAGCAGTTTCGTGAAGTGTTCAAATATGTTCTTCCCTTACAATTGTTTAAAATATGTTACACTTTTGAAGTCGCTATTACATAAAGGGTGTTGTAAAATAGGGAAAGGCGGGTTTTTTTATTAGATTTTAATATGTTTAATTCAAGGATTAACCGAAGCTATTAACCAACGGCTACTAACCGAAAACCGAATTTAACAATAAACACTAACTCAGAATTCAAGAAAATTAAATGACAAGATTAAGACAAATGAGAGATATTTTTCTTGGACATTAAGAAAGAACTACTATCAAGATGAAGGATTAGAGATTATATATGCTATTAATATAAATTATTAAAGGATTTAGAACAAGTTCACCTTTTTAATTATCTGGGATGATGAGTTTCTTTATTCACCTTGAATATATAATAACAATTTTAGTGAGCAAAAGATCACTGGTAACTGCAGAGGAATGTGTGAGTTAAGAGCTTATTAGAGTAAGCAATACAAATGAATTTTCAAATTATGTACTTGGTCACTGTTGTCCTACTGACGCACGTATTTTTTCATGAATAATTTCCAGATCAGAAAAGAATAAATTCGGTTGATTGAAAGATTACTGAAGTAAGTAAAACAATCTTCATATCGAACATGATTCCAATTAAATTAAGCTTTTTGTAAGATGACTAATAAAAGATAAAAGTAGAAGCTTTGATGAATGAACGAGGACCAAAACTTTTGTAACAGCGGATGCCGATAAAATAAACAAAAGGCACTTTAAAAAGAAACTAAAGTGCGATCATCAAAGTAAGATCACTAATGATGCTTCGCTATTACAAGGTCCGCATGGACATTATTTACAAATTGTTCTTATGTTTCACAGAAAAATGAAACACTGTTCATCATACAAAATTGCATGACCGAATCTTCAATTTTTATAGTTATAAAATAATGGATTATGGGTATGTTAATGTTACGGATATCATCAGATCATCATATAAGTTACTAGACGCATTAATAAGAACAAGAACTAATGAGCTAAAAGTTTTTTTTTAAAAATTAAATAAATAAAGAGTAAAAGTAAAAAAATGTTATTTGCAATCACCAAAATGAAAACAGAGGAGCCCTGTTTTTCCTCTCGTTTCTCTTTCTCTCTTTTTCAAGTAGTAGAAAATGATAACAGAGTTTGAGAGCTCACTGCTTTCATTAGTTGGAAAGTGTCGCCTAAAACACTTCCTCTGCTAGGTGGAATTGTTGGCTTGAAGAGAAGAGTTCTTGTTACAAGCACAAATTTTAGCTGCACATTATTTCCTTTTAAATGCACCATTGTTGCACAGATTTGAACCATATGATCATTAGTTTTTTGTTTTGATTTGGTTAGTTCGTGATGACAAATGAATTATTTTCATCACATTATGGTAAAAAGTTGCCCTCTTTGTTACTTCCACAGCTATTTAGTTTAATATTTTGTAATAAGATCACAAAGTGCATGGGAACTATTGTTCGGGTACTTTAGCCTAAAATGAAGACCTATTAAAAATTTCCCTGATGTCATGGTATTAAACAATAAAAGGTACCAACTTCAGCTTAAATTCATATAAAATTAAACCTTACCACATACTGTATTGAAGCAATTTTTTTTCCATAATATGATATACGCAGGGTCGACCTTAGAGTATTAGGGGCATTATGGGAATTGTCTTACGAGGGCTCCTTACATTCAGCAGCTTCAACACCCAAAGAAACATAAAAGAGTTTAGAATTCAATCAATTTTTAACTATATCGTGAATGTTAACAATCAACAAGATAGTTAAAATGTTCAAAAAAGAAAAATAATCAAGAAGATATCTTTTTTACTTCCTCTAGAACTATTATTTCAATAAATCTTTTTTTTTTAATTCAGAAGTGAAGTAATAAATGTAATAATTTTCTGTATAGAGAATAACACAAAAATTTGTATAATGTTAAATAATTAACCTTTTTAAATAGATAAAGAATTTATTTTAAAAAAAACTAATAATAAATTAAAAATTAGATAATACTATCAAGTATCAATTAGAGATCTTTAATATTAAGGTTATCAAATATAGAATGTGTAACAAAATTCTTCATTATAAGATAATTACTAACTAAAAAGAGGCCTAAAAAAGAGGATTTGCTATTATAAGTAATACCAAAAATAAAAAGGGAGTCTTCCTAACATATGGGACTTAAGTGACCAAAACGGAGACCTTGATAACATTTGAGGCCTATTGACCACCTGAGTTGCTTATGCTTAAAACTGTTCCTGGATGTAAAAAGTAAAAATTATTGTTGAATTTCTGACTAATAAGATCATTGAAAGTATTCAAAGGACCTGAACTTAATAGGAGAGCCATGATGAACTATACCACGTTGCAAGTGAGCTCGTATCTTCATCCCTTGATCTGTCATTGGCATTTCTCTTCCACTCACTATACCGTCCTTTTCAATTGATTTTTTTATTGATTGATGAAGCGTCTCTGATACGTCAGCACTCGTCGGCCGTTGAAAAAAAAATTAATTTAAATAGAGAGAGCGGCTGATTCGACAAATAAAAGTTATAGAGGGGTTCATATCCCAGCCGTTGGATTAAATATGAGTGGCGATCTGCGTGGATCGGAGGACTGTTGTTGTTTATTTAATTCGTCAATCCCCTGACCGGGTTAAATGAATAAATGGAACGAGAGAGCGACAGAGCGCGTTGATATTTCTAACAGGTTAGCAAAGCGACGCCGTTTGGTTTATTGCTCATCTTTATTGGTAACATCATCACCTTCATAAAATATATGGTATAGTACAAAGTTCTTGCGCTGGGTTCGGGCATCTAACAACGAGGACACAGCAACCTATTCGCTAGGTTAGAGACCAAAGAGCCAACAGCAAAATGTGCACGACACATGTCACTATCATGAAAACAACATTCTTTTTCTTTTTTTTTTTCCCTCAATAATTTCAGATATAATATTTTAACTAAGTTTGTAACACTGTTGATTGAAATTATCAAGTACGAATGTGTGTAGATTTTAACATTCGCACTCATAATTATTATTGTGCAGTTTTAGACTTGGTTGGGTATTGAGGTGCTAAAACTTTTACGGTAAAAAAAAAAGTTTTGAGTATAAAATAAAAGGTAATAGTATATAATAAATTTAGTTTTTTAATAATAATTTTGATAAAATTAGTAAAAATATAATAAAATTTTTATCATATAAGTGTAAAATCAAATCATCTTAACTTCTAAACTACAACAACTATAATATTTTAACTGTTCAATCTCAATTCCAAATAAACCCTTAATTTATAATTAGATTGTCACTAAAAGATTTTAAGTATGTATTTTAGAATTTAACGAATACACTTTTAAACTACCTTTGTCAGATGAGATGTTGGGAAATTTTTATTAAGCTTCAAAAGTGTTTGAAATAAATTTATGTTTTTATGATACCAAAAAAAAAAAAAGATTTATGAACATTTTTGTGAAACTTAGGCGAAAATTTTTGTTAGGCTCTATTGGGCTAGATGAGCAGCTCGGGCAGTTAATTATCGCCCAAAAAGCCCAACCCAGATTAAAACAAGCTCGGATTTGGTTAGCTCGTTGACGGCCATTTGGGTATGCATGAATTGGGTGGATGATTAATAAATACGATTTATTAATTATTTCGCCGATTTGAATATTCTCCTAATTTAATCTTTTCTAATATTATAATAAAGAGATTTGGACAAGTGTTATTTTAATAATCTAACAGATAATATTTACTTTATTTTTTTCTTTCGTTATTAAATACAAAAACACTAATAGACAAAAAAAAAGACTTAACTCTTTTTATATTTTTAATTTTTATTTATTTCCTTTTATTGCTTTCCTAGCAATGTTCATCTTTTTACTCTAAAACATCCATAACCTTAACTTTGGAAATAAAAGAGAATATGCGAAAGTATAGGTAGGAGAAAGATTTCATTGAAATCAAACGAATTGGGCAACGATAGATTCTTCTTTAAAATTCTCATGAGATATTAATTAGTATTGTCGTTGCTGCCTGCCTACTTCTAACCTCAACCAATATCTGATCAAAGCTTGATTTGGTCAATCTAAATAATTATAATCGATGATTGGATATTGTTGAAGGGCGGCCCTAAGGATGAGAGAGGGGAATGCGTGTGCAAGCCACATGTGTGAAGAAGAAGAAAAAGGCAAGAGTGAAGATGACGACGATCAAAATCCTGTTTGATTTCTTTTTCTGATAATTTTAGTTAATCTGCTGTTGTTAGTTCTAAAATGTTAGTTAGCAACAAAATGACATGTTTTTGTGTTTAATAAGAAAAAAGTAAATAATAGATTTTCTATAGGATTCTTAGAATGGATTAGATTAGATTATGGAGAGAAATATATTTGAGAATATTAGTGTTGAGTTATTCTAATGTCTTTAATAGTAAATTCAATTAAGACTATTTTAGTAATATAATTTTTTTATTGAAATTAGAGTGTTCAAAGTTAGTAATAAAAAAATCAATAATTTTTATTGAATTTATGTAACTCTGGATTCTTTTTTTTTTTTTTTCCAACACTGATATGGTTCTGTTCTGTGTATTTATATACAATTTAATGTTTACATACAAGTTAAATTAGATCAATTTAATGTTTATATACAAACCTCCGCATCTTTCAACGATCTCATCTGCTGATTTTTTGTATTCCTGCTCTTTCACTTGAATAATTTTTTGTATTATTTCATATCTTTCACTTTAATAACCCAAAAGCTTTCCTCTGTTTCAACCCAAAAGCTCAAATTCCTTTTTCAATCGAAATAAAACGTAGCCACAAAACCCTAAATCACCACACCAATTTATCTCTGCCCGGTATTCATTTAAACCCTACCTCACGGTTCAATGTCATTCAATACGATTGCGGATGCCGTTTCAACTGGTCATTTAGTTAGCGCCATCCAGTTCTCTATGGTAAGCCTTAACCCTAACAACTAATCGACTGTGGTAGCACGTTGCTTGTTAGGAGTGGGGATACATTATTTGAATATATGAATTGGGTGATGTTAGTGATTCATTCCCCTATTTGTCGTGAATTGAGATTTGTGCATAATGCTAGTAAGATTGCTAAAAATTTCATATTTTGTATTGTTCCAGTTGAATTTCTTGCTTGTGGAAGATAAAACAAAAGTTCAATTTCATGTTGATTTAATTCTTCTTTTTCTTCTCTTTTTTTCTTCTTTATAGTCACGCTCTGGCTTTGGTGCTATGCTTTGTGCAGTTTATGGTTTCAAGATTAAGTCACGTTTATATGATGGCATCGATTCCATCATTAAGAAGCTCTTCTTATTTTATCTCAGTTTCAATTTTCTTTTATTATCTGCCTCTACCTGAAAATGGACGTGTTTTACTAGTAAGCATAGACTTTGTTTATTTAATTGATATTTTAATTTTATGTATAAGAATGGAGGTTTATTTTGAAAAAAAAAAGAAATTAAAAAACAGACTCTGTTGAAGCTAATTAGTACTGAATGTTTTTGGTGGTGCGACCAGAGGTGGAAACAGGGTATGAAAATGTGTTACTAGTGAGGTTGCTGCTTAAGATGAGAATGCATTCTTTTCAAAAATCCTTGGTAGGTGTGATCTAATTATATTTGATGGAATATTAAATGGCTAAAAATCTGTCATACGTTCAAACTTTGTTGTGTTTAGAAGAATGTTGTGTTTAGAAGAATGGTGTTGATTGTATATTCATTTGCTTAGCCTTTTGACAGATGGATTTGGAACTGACGATAAATGTGATTCAATTCACAAGGTTTTCGAGGGGCTCACCGTGGAAGGGATATTGAAGAACTGGTCTAGGATAAAGCCTATGATTGTGAAAGATTGGAGTGAGAATATAGATGCTCGTTTAAATCTTTTTGGCAAGGTCAGAGATGAATGGATAGATAAGGATTTATTTGACTACTTGGACTGGTGCTAATAGGTATTTTAGGCAAGCTTTTTGAGATAACACTGAGCAAGTTATACTACTAGTTTGCACATGATGATCAAAACTCTCGAAAAGTAAAATAAAATAAATTATTAACTTTTACTTTCATCTTTTGCATAGCAATCAATGTGGTGCTTGTTCTGTGACAACTTTGATAATCTACTTAATTATTGGTTAGCATTTGGACCAAAAACATTCTTATGATTTACATGTTTTGTAGAAATGCATGAACCTTAAATGTGCTGATCAGGGAGTTTAATTATTGCACCTTGAAATTCATTTATTGTTAACTAATTGGCTTTCCTTTGCATAAAGCCGCTTATAAGGCTTGAGTGGACGTCTTTATGGGCATATTATTTGTATTTCTATATGCATGCCTTTATCATTTAATGTGCTGCTTGTATTTCTTTATGCATGCCTTTATCATTTAATGGCCAGCTCCCTCTCCTCTTTTGTAATTTGAATAGTAGCATGGGCCTCCATTTTATAAATCTTTAACATTTTTTGCTGTAAATTAATTTTTCTTTCAAATATTTTGGAGGTCATTGGAATTCCTGTAGGTCTATTTACCAGATTTTAGTATGTTTAAGGTTTTAATTTTGCTTAGACTTTAATTTTTCTGAAAGATTATAGTATTGATCCTTAAAGAAAGATCATGCTACTTCAAATTATTTTGAAGTGTTGCTAGTTATAGCCTTACATATCAAATTCCATTTGTCTGGAAATTTATTGATAGCTGTCACAGCAGCATATTTTATGACTCTACTTCTTAGTTATGTAAGTTCATTATGTTTAGGTCAGAGGCAGTCAGCTGTGGGGAATCGATATATACACAGATGACTTTGATCTTGTTGCTGGTATGTGGTTCTATGAATAATTGTTCACAATAATTGTGTTTGCCTCACTGTTTTTGTTTTATGAGATCTATAATTGATCTTGGGATATTACTTTCTAGTTCTCATGCAAGCAAGTTACTACCTTCCCACTGCATCTCCTCCTTTATCTGCTATTCAAGAGTTGCGTGCCATAATCTGGTGTTACCTCTGCAAGATTGTGAATGAATATAATGCCTCTAAATTTATTTTATACATAATGCTGATGCTGAATAATATATTGTAGCTCCTGTCATATTCTACTTTGACTTTTTATATTCTGTTTCATGTAAAAATCTTATTCAACTTTAGTTGTTCATGAGCAAATGTCACATGTATAAGCCCAAATGATGTTTAAAGGTAGCGCGGCTACCTTTAGTTTGAGCTTACAATGGATGAAAAAGAAATTGAAACTGATATTTTGCTGCTTTTCTGATTTTTCAAAGTATTTTAGATCCTGACTTTTGTTTGGACTTGATGGTTATAGATTGTGTCTAGATTTGTTAAGTTGTTTCCAACACCTCGTGCCAAATCAAAGCACAATCTTTCTGATTCAGATGTCTTGTTAATTATGCATCATTTTTTCGTTAAAGATTGGATGGTTGCATGGATTGATGGAGTTGGAGTTCAACCAATAATTCTAATTTTTTGGACTTAAAATGCCTTTTTCTTCTGTATAAAAACTGTAGTAAGTGCTATTGAGTTGACAGAAGTTGAATACTTACAGGTTGTTTCACACTTTTTAATAGTTTTACATATATGAATTTCTGTTTTTTGAATTGCAGAAAGGAGGTGGAACTATTGATTTGGAGCCTTATCTTACTCACTCATTGACAACGGAGCCTACCCTCGCTCCCATGGCAGTGGAACGGACAACGACTACTAGGGCTGCAACATCAGTTGGTTTGGGTCTGTTTTGGGTTTATTGTCATTTATTTGGCTATGTTTTGATAGCGAATTTTGATATGTCAATATAATGTGTAATTGTTTTGGGTTGAGCTGGTAATTATGCTGGATTAGATTGGTTTGGTTTTGGTGCTTCTCTGATGGAACACTGCTTTTTTTAGAAATTTTGAATGTAATATGAGACTACATTTAGTTTAATTGAACACTGCATCTAGTCTAATTACTAGAAGTGTGGCATTTGGTTTGGTTTATCCGATATTCTCCAGAATTTCACTTGCATCTGGTTTTGTTGCATATGTTTGCTTGCATTTGATGGCAGTAGCAGACTGTTTGGTTTTGTGACATTTGATGGCAGTTTGGTCTGTTCTTGGTGTTGATTTAAGATTGTTCCTGTTGTGCTGATGTTAATTGCAGGTGCTTGAATCAGCTAGGGTTGCTGGTTTATTCAGATGGTTGACTCAGGTGTTGTTACTGGTTAATTCAGGTGGCTGACTCAAGTTGTTCATTTAATGTTAGGAAGCAAATGATTTACATATTTAATGTTAAAATAATTAAATAATTTTATTATTCCAATTAAATATGTCATGTTTATACGACAGACAATAGTCATGAATGGGAAGTATTAATTACATATTTTTCCTTGGGATTTCAGGCAAATGAAAAAAAGATTGAGAATGATTTCAAGAGGACAGGTGGATGATAAGTATTCATTTTTGTATATTTGGCTAATGTCCTCATTAGTGGATTTTTATGGTATTGATTTTTTTTTTTGTTTATAATTTTCAATTAGTTGCAGTCCTAGAGGAAGAGCAGGCTGATCAAATTGATTTGTCTTGTTTTTCGGGCAATCTACGACACGATGACCGTGATAATGCTCGTGACTGCTGGAAACTTTCTGATGGAAATAACTTTAGAGTTCGTAGCAAGCATTTTTGTTATGACAAAACAAAGGTTCCCCCATATTTTGTTTGTTTGTTATGGTATTTATATATCCTGCATAGGCTAGGTAGACAGGTTATGATGTAGTTTGGTTGGCTCTTCTTGTGCTTTGTGCAATTTGTAACTGCAGATACCTGCGGGAAAACATTTAATGGATCTTGTTGCTGTTGATTGGTTCAAAGACACAAAGAGAATGGACCATGTAGCTAGGCGTCAAGGCTGTGCTGCACAAGTAACTATTCTTTTCTTTTTATTTTTCCTTTTCCATTGATGCATTAGGAGAAAATACTGCCTGTGAGATACTACTATGTAAATAACTTCTCATGGTTCATTGAATCTATAACACACTGACCCTCTTCTAAAAAATGTAGGTTGCTTCTGAAAAAAGGCTTTTCTCACTGATCTTTAATCTTCAAGTAAGTTTATTTCATTTCAGAAGGTATTAAGTTTCAAACTTATTGTATTGGGAGGCTGTATAGTTTTAACCTAAGCATCTGCAGGTTCCTGGTTCAACACATTATAGTATGGTATTTTATTTTGTCACAAGGCAATTGGTTATGGGATCACTTTTGCAACGGTTTGTTGACGGCGATGATGAGTTTCGCAATAGTAGGTTGAAACTTATTCCATCTGTTCCTAAGGTATCCATCTTGGCCTTCATGTATTAGGACTGTATTAACGTATACTTACCCTTTACTGCATGGTACACTTCAATTTGTCCAAAGAAGGCATGCATTTAGGTGTAAATGTTTTGATGGGTTGTACCTTCAAACTTCATGTCCTTTTTACCCTCTTGAATTTGTTTTGCACTTGTTCTTGATTTTAAGCACTGAATCATGCAGGGGTCGTGGATCGTGCGCCAGAGTGTTGGAAGCACCCCTTGTGTATTGGGGAAAGTGGTTGATTGTAACTACAGATGAATTGTTCCCCTTTCAAATAGCATCCGATACTATTAACATGGTTTAACATTGTTCATCTTTCTGTAGATTAATGTTGACATCGGTTCTTCTACTGTTGCTGATGGAGTTTTGGGCCTTGTAATTGGTGTAATTACGAC
The DNA here is from genome assembly GCF_022201045.2 of Citrus sinensis. Lineage (NCBI taxonomy): Eukaryota > Viridiplantae > Streptophyta > Magnoliopsida > Sapindales > Rutaceae > Citrus > Citrus sinensis. The sequence goes on from NC_068560.1 coordinate 18,621,791, forward strand.
ATTGGTGGTTGACATGGCTTTCCTTGTACAGGTATGTATGATTGTTTTTTCCCTCGCTTCTAAATGGACACAAGGGAAAAGACATGATTTTGAGATATTGCACTGCAATTTGCATTTTTGCATACTTGAATGTTCTCAGAATGGTATAATGCTTCGTGTGTGTCTTCTTTATCTTGCTCTTCTGTATGCAGGCAAATACTACAGATGAATTACCGGAGCGGCTGATTGGTGCTGTACGTGTTTCTCATATAGAACTCAAGTCTGCTGTTGTCCCAAAGTTGGAACCAGAGATATCATGACTCTGGCTTCATTTCACCTCAACTGTGTTTTTTTTTTTTTAATTAAAAAAATCATTTGTTTTAGGTATACATACATGTATTTTGATTCTATTTTCATTGTAATTTCTCATTTACTTTGAATGAAAGTCATTGGTGTTTTCGAATGGGAATTTTGCATTAAAAAATGAAGAATAGTGAATAGGAAATTCCCTGATTCTTTAGTTAGTATTTTTGGTATGAGTGTAATTAGTAGTAAAGTTGGTTTCTACTCGCAAACAAGTGAACTGCTCGATTCCCGTGTGGTATCAACCAGTTTCCAACTTTTTAATATACACTAATTGTTATTGTTTAATAGCTACTACTATTAAAACTCAACAGCTAACAAAAATACTTAAAAAAAAATGATTTTTCATATGATGCTGTGAAAAAAATTACGGGTTTACTTCTTTCCACGAGATCTATAACATGGTCTTGACTTCACGAAATTCTTTTAATTTAAAACGTGCTGGTGTGAGAAGGTCAGTTTGACTGATTAATTCTTTTTAATAGTGGTTGAGATAATTTTACTATACTCAAAAATATTTTTATTCTGATAATGCCACAAATGTTATGATGTTTTCTTCAGCTAATGATCTTCTATCAGGACTAGTTAGAAATCAAATGCTTAAAACACCGATTGAATGAATAATGCAGAAGTTTAAACAGTATCTACTTGAAAATTGCATGAAACATGAAACATCAATTCAAGTCCTTCCTTAAACAGAGAATGCATCAAACAAATCCAAAGTGTCTTGCAAGTCTGTAGCATGACAAAAAAGTTGTAAATGCGTTTAGAACCAAATTATTCAAGTACAGAAAAACGAGCAAGCTAAATCATGTATAAGAGATTGGTCTGGTTCGGGATAGCTTCTTCACTGTACCTGAAGGATTGGCTCAATCTTTTCTTTAGAATTCTGCACATTTTGTAATTACTCGTGTAAGCAAGCATCCATTACAACCATAATAATAATAAAACAAGAGTAATGATACGACCACCACCTCTTGTACACAAACAATATTATATATTTTCAGTCAACCAATCATATTATATCACATTAGTTTCTATAAAATAATTTGCTAAATAGCACCAAAACTTAATTGATACTCACCATTTCATTGAACAATTTTTTTATGGTGTCATTGAGGTTGCCTTCCCAACATTCTTCTTCATCATCATATTCTTCGGTGAGTTTCACACTGTTTAGCTTTGGTGTGTCTACGACTCCTTGAGAGAAAATCTTCATCTTTGGGCACTGTCTCACAACTACTTGTATCAAGGATGGGAACTCGAGAGTGTAATTACCCGAACAAAAGCTTGTTAGGCTTGGCAAACAATGAAGTGTCAAGTAGTTCATTTTCTCGAAGACAATGCAGCCTTTCACTTCTTCTCCAACCTGCAATTGTATGTTTTCTTCTATCATTTTGCAATCAGCTGTCTTCATTCTTTCAAGATTCACTAGACTTTCAGATGTTGAGAGTGTCAACACATTTATCAACCCGTGACATTCCAATATTTCTAGACTTTTCAACTTTGCAAACACTTTGTTGGATTCGGCATTTTCCTTCCAGAGATGCAACACATTGGGTAATCTAGACAGCTCTAACTCCTCCAATTTAGGGAATGCAACCTGAAAATCAACAAAATTAAGTTGTAAATGAAAATATGTATCCAATCTCTGCAGTCTTCCCCTGCATATTTTATGGACAAGATTAATCACGGCATTTTATATTTTATTTCCAAATTAGTATGCTTTGCAGTAGGATCCCAAATATAAGTATCAAATCGATTACCCTTTGAAACACATAAATGAAATCTGATGCTAAATCCAATATGAATTAGCTAGGAAAACAGAGATGTAACACGCATAATCGATATAGTTCATCACCTCCTGTCACTAGGCATCCAATTAATTTGAGACATTTTTATAATTCATACTATAAAGTTAGTTAATAACTACGGTTATGTTGTTAAATCAGATATAAATTAAGATGACGTGCAAAAAGATGAGTCATTAAATTTGATTTGATTCTAATGAAATTACATCTATGTGAACGAAAGTGAAGGGAAAAATAATAATAATAATAATAATAATCACCTTTTCATCGAAGAGAGGTTGTACTTGATGAGCCAGCAAGAAGTTCTCTTCTGATGTTAATTTTTTAGGTTCCTTGTTATCTGTTGTCACGTGCACTACAGAGTTGGATATGAATGTTTCCATATCAGGGCAATTCTCAATAGTTAGATTCTCCAACTCAGGCAGTTCAATTATATTCCCAGTGAAGTTGCAAAATCTTTTGAGTTTTGGAAGATCAATGAGCCTTAGGCTAAAAAGCCTAGGAAACAGGGGGCCGATATGTTCTTCCTTAGGACTTAGCTCTTCCAAATGAAGCACCTCTTCTAGTGAATCACAATTCCTCACTTCTAGGTACCTTAAATTGTTCAAGCACCGTAGCAGATTGGCAGGAATAGCACTCGACATATTCGTGCAGTCATCCACCACCAGCTTAAATAAATTGTTGAAGAAGCTGACAGGCAGTGCTTGGCCATGCCATATTTCTCTCAAGCGTGGAAAATGTGAGAGTTGCAAATGCTCTATGTCACGGAATCCAATCTGCATAAACCAAAACAATTGCACTGGATATATATAAATTTCTTTTTTTGAAAGGCATTAGATATATATATATATATATATACACACACACACACACATTAAACTTACATGTTTTGTGTTTTAACTTCTAAAACTACATATACAAGGTAGGTGTATATGTTTAAATGTGCAAGCGTAGGGGAGATGCATGAACAATTTGGGTGAATCGATTAACACAGACCATCTTTTTGTAACATATTTTTAAATGTGCAAGTGCGGGGGAGATGCATGAGCAATTTGGATGAATCGATGAGCACATACCATTTCTTTGTAACACTTCTGTATAGTGGAATTAAGATTGCCTTCCCGATGGTACAATTCACTCTCTTCATTTTTACTAACTTGCACTTTGTACAGCTTTGGTGTGGACAAGATTCCCAGGGAAAAAGTCTTCATGTCTGGACAACGTGTCACAGAAACTCGTTCCAGTGATGGGAATTCAAGAGTATAATTCTCCAAACAAAAGCTGGTAAGCCTTGGTAAATAATCAAGTTCCAAAACTTTTAATTTGTTGAAAGCAATACGATTCTCTTTCACTTCTTCTCCAACATGGCCTACGATTTCTTCTATCTTATCGCACCGCGATACTTTCAGATTCACCAGACTACTAGGAATTCCAACCTGAAAATAAGCAAAAGTGTGTGTATATTAAAAAAGTAAAAATGTAAGAATATCATTCAACTAGGTTCAAAGTATGTTTAATCATACAATTATATGTTTTATAAACATAACAAACCATGAAATGTCTACTAGATAATTTTTTGTTAAACAAAAAAAGCAACAAGATAAATAAATAAATAAAAGCCAGATAAACAAAGATAATAAAAATGCATTTACACTATTTACTATTAGGAATGTAGAAAGAATTTAAGGCAATTTCTAAATATTTTAGACTTATTTTGCATCTTGATATCAGTTTTTAAGCATAAATTTGCAAATTTCAACTATTCCTTTTGGGGGAAAAAAAAAACTGAACCAAAATGCCGCTTTTTCCCTTTTCCCTGGTCCCTTTTTTTATGTATATTTAATTTTGGAAACAAAATTAAAGTGGATCTTTATTAAGTACTTCCAGACTCGAGGAAATTTCTTTACAATCAAGGATCAGTTGTAAATAATCATGAATTTGTGGTTAATTAATGGCATAACCAGTTCGTAACTAAACAAGAGATATTAATTAAATTTGAAGACTTTTCTTTTCTTTTTTTCTTTTTCCAATCGAAATGTGAAGAATTAAGGAAAAGATAAATATATAGATGAATTTGTGAACCTATAAGATGAGTGACTATCCTTTAATTTTTGAAAATCGTGCTTATTAAGATATGAGCAGAAACAATTAAATTGAATTATATTATGCTGTTGAATCGTGATTAAAAAAATTATATTGTTGATTCTAATGCTGGCGAACCTAAGAACTGGACTTAAAATGTAGATTTGAGAGTGGTGGTTCGAAGTACAATACTTGAAATAAATAATCAGTGGCTGAATATCATTTGTAAACCCAAAAATGGTTAAAATATTGTTGGATGTAATTTGAAAAAAAAAAAAAAAGATTCGAAATGAATACAGCAACCTTACCAATGGAGGAAAAATATTCATTAGATTATTGCACCCCCGTATCTCCAAATTCTTCAATTTGCTGAAAGACTCCGAAGCAAGCTGGTGGTGCCATATTTTTCTCAAATTATCCATCAACCTAATATGTAATACCTCCAACCTAGGAAGTCGTACCTGGAAGTTAAAGATTAAATAACTAATTAATCAATTAATGGCATAATCAATTGATAACTAAATTAGAGGCGGATATTAACTAAATTTGAAGACTCACAGAAAAGACAAATTAAACATTGTGACTAAATTAATTTTTTTATTAAAAAAAAAAAACCTTTGCGTCAAAGAGAGGAGGAGGTTGCATTTCAGAATGAATGGTGTCTTCTGGTGAGCTCGTAGAGATGAATCTTGACATACTACTGCATCTACAAATCTTGAGTATTTGCAAAGAAGGGAATTCAACAACTAAATCTGAATGAATATGTCCCGTATTGGCAAAGCTTGTTAGTTCTGGAAGCCAAGAGAGCTCGAAGGAGTGTAGTTTAGGAAAAACTTTTAATTCAATCAACTTTCCGTCATCTCTTTCTGACCAACCCGTGGTGTCGACTACCCCTTCCATTGACCGACAATGACTTATCTCAAGATGTTGGAGTTGCGAAAGACTATTAACCATAGAATACGAAAACAGATACTTCATACGATCACAACTTTCCACGGTCATTTTTGTTAAATTTTGACAACAGTACATTCCTTGATCATGATCGGCCCATAATTTTTTGATATTTATTAATAAGCTGAGATTCAATTCCTCTAAGCTCGGAAGAATAACCTGCAAAGAAAACCAGTACATTTTTGTTCCTTCAAGTACAACCGTCTAGTATAATATTCTTTTAATGATCGAGGATTAATCGTGATAATATATTAATCAATTAATTATTGAACAGAAAATTATCACCTTTGGAGCAGGATCATCATTAGCAATGATTTCGTTGAATCCCAAAGAAGTTGTTGGTTTCTCCGTGTCGGGTCCTATAAACAAACAAAAACAATATACATAATTAATCTTTGTTTTTTTTTTTTTGGTCCAAAATAATTGAGGCGAAGTCCATAATCCCACCAATACTTAACTTCAACACTTACCAAAAATCATTTCCAGATCATCGCAAAAAAACACTTTTGCCTTTTGAAGCTGCAGTAGGTTTCTGGCTATGGACAATGAGAAAAGATGCTTCAATTTGCCACAGCCGCGTACTTCTATAATCCTTAAGTTGCTGAAAAATTGATCTTCTGTGAGTTGGCTGTCACATATTGTCTCCAAATTGTTCAAATAGCTAAGAGACAATGACTCCAGCAAGGGGAAGACTTTGCGATGAACCCGTCCAACTGAACCGACAATATGCAAAATCTCAGAACAACTTTCTACACGGAGATGCTTCAATCGTGGAAAACCTTCCCCATCATCTAATTCATGAACAACTTTCTGAACACCCTTCAGTTTGTTTAGATGGATCTCTTCAGCTTGCTTCAGCAACATTTTCGTCCCATAATTCTCCAAAAGAGTGCTAACATTTTCTAGCCCTTGGAGCTCCACCAATCTTGATGTTTCAGAATTAACGCCCCACATGCGCCACGCTTCTCCTATACATATCCTGTATCTTTGCAATTCCATAGAGACCAAATCCTGCGGCAGAATTTGGGCATCCCGAACTTGTATCTCCAAAGTAGTTAGCTTTGACAGCCCCTTCAATTCAGCAAGACTGGCGTTACTTCCTCCTTCAACCTTATCCCACTGCGAAAAGCTGTCACCCATATATAGTTCTTCCAATTGAGAAAATTTTGATATGACATTTGGTGCTATCACTACAAGGCTTCTACAATTGCTCAAATCTAGCAATTGTAACCTCGTCAATTGTCCAATCTCAAGGGGCAACTGCTTAATGTCGGAACCTCGAAAGCTAAGAATCTCTAATTTCTTTAGCTGTCCAATTGCCGCTACATCTTCTAGTTGGCACCAGTCTAAACACAATGTTTGAAGGTTAATAAGGCGACCAAGTGATGAAGATAATGAAGAGAAATGAATTCCAATAAGACTTAAAACTTTGAGTTCTTCCGTCCCTTCAAAAAAGAGGTGTGAAATTTCCAAATAGCTATCACCATTTGCAAGCAACAGTAATAACTTGAGTTGGGGACATTCCAACCTTTCGGGAAGCTCTTCAATATCTCCGTAAGGTATAGAAATAGCAATTGCACCTTTCTGTATGATCTTCAAGTCGGTAACATTTGGGATATTAAACATGAGCTTCTCTGAGGCAATTGATACAGCAACAACATGAATGACGTCATGCATTTTAACTTTATCTTCAGCATCGCCGTCCAACAATAAGCATGAAGCTTTGAGATTGTCGATCAATGCATCCATTCTACTCCTTGCATTTTCCAATGTGTGAACATTTTTAAACAAACCCAAACCCATACCCTTACCATATCTCAACAAGGAAGCAACTTGTATAGGAGTACCTTCACCAAATAGAGTACAAAGAAGGAACAAAGATTTTGCTTCATCACTTTCCAAGAAGTCGTAACTCAATTTTATGGAAGAATACACATCTGCATCCATACCATGAATTTCTCTTAGATTGGAACTTCTTAGCTGATTCAACGCATCCTTCCAAATGGCAGGACTCTTATTTTTCAGAGCACTTGCAACTGTTCTCAGTGCAACAGGCAATCCTCCGCATTTTTCAACGATCTCATCTGCAGTGGGTTGAAAAACAGATATTTTAGTTGAATCACCCACTATCTTCTCAAATAACTGCAATGCTTCATCTTTGGATAAAGCATCGATATAGAAATTTTTCTGAGAATTCATATCATTGCACAATAAATTTCGACTTCGAGACGTCAATATTATTGTGCGTCTACTCCGATCGTCCTCTCTATCTTTCTCATCAACATCCCCATAAGGAATTCCAACTTTATCGAACTCAAGTTTTGTCCAAATATTATCCAGTATAATGAGGAGCCGCTTCTCTTGCTTCAACCTTTGACATAGTCGAGAAGCTCTTTGAAATTCATTCTCATTCGAGCCAAATTCCATGCCTAAATCAAAAGCAAGTTTGTCTTGAATTTTATGATGATCTTGGGTCTGTGTTATCTCAGCCATAACGAACTTATCGAACAACTTATCTTCCATCACTTGGTTTGCAACTTGTTTGACCAGCGTGGTTTTGCCCACGCCGCCCATCCCACAGACCCCAATTATGTTGACCTTGTCATCCTTCACCGCCTCCACAACATCTTGAAATACTTTCATTCTTGAATCAAACGCCTCGAAATCTTTCGCTTGCATACGTTCCGCCCGCTTTGGAGCAGGACGGTAGGAAACACTAGAGAAGTTGCCTCTTTCCACGAGACTAGCGGCAGCTTCTGCGGCCTTTGCTGCTTGTTTACTAAGCTTATAACGACAAATCAAGTTGGGGCACAATCCTTTGAAGCAGGACTTCTTGGCTCCATCTTCATCATCGATGATGGGTTTTACAACTTCTTCGCTGAATGCATCAACTTTATTTAGCCATTTTGTGACATCGTTATAAATCACATCCCCCTGTCGTCTAGCATGATCAACTGGTTGTTGCACCCTTTCTTTTATATCTCCCAGCTTTTCCATTTGTTCTTTTAGGCCATCTATGTAGCTCTGGTACTTGAAAACATAAGAGATCTGCCGTATAATCGGTTTGAAAAGTGACTTTGCACCTTCTGATACGATGCTGGAAAAAGCTTCGAAAGCCACTTCTGAAGCCATTGCCTAGCCTGTTGCATATATATATATATATATATTAGCCGATGGAAAAATTGGATTCAAATAAATTAAAGTGATCTAGAGGGAAGGACAAAGAAAGAAGTGACAACGAATAACTTTTTAAACAAAGGTTTCAAGAGCCTGAATCGAAAACCAACAATTTGAAAAAAAAAAGAAGAATTAGAAGATGGATGCAAATTGACCATTGCTAATACTACATGAGAACACAGAAGTTAACAATGAACAGTTACTTAAGAAAATTAAATGACAAGATTAAAACAAACAAGCGCTATTTTTTCTTGGACAAATGTACCTGTTTAATTATTAAAGAGTTAATGAGCTTCACTATTGGCCTTGAATGTATAAGAATGAGCAAAAGATCAATGTCAACTGCAGAGGAATGTCAGTAAAGGTTTCATGAGAGTGAGTAATACAAATGAATTGTAAAAGAACAAGACTTAAGCATGCACCCGTTTTGTTTTATTGCATAAACATAACATGTAGTCAATTTTAAGAGAGCATAATAATAACCATTTAATGCATACATTTAGAATTAGCTTTTTTTTTGTAATTCTTTATTTAAATATAAACGTCAATGGAAAATTATAAAAATTTGAATATAAAATTTTAAATCACCAGACAAAAAAAAAAGCAGGGGAACGGAAATAGAGGAATCTTGTTTTACCTTTTTTTTTCCCCTTTAACTCTTGTTCTTATATAAATAATCTTGTTTTGATGATTGTGACTCGTGACGGCGGGAAGATTTCCAATGGAAACAACTCAATTTCGGAAGATAAGCTTAATTCTGCAAGTGATGAATTTGTTCAATTGACTCTGTACTTGAACTCGTTGGATTGGTTGATTGATGATTGACTAAATTTGAATTAAGTTTAATAGCTTAGCTATCATGTACTCCTTAAAGGCAAACGTAAATCTTTTTTAGATTTGACTGAATTTGGGAACCTGTTGGATTGATTGTTTTTAGATCATTAATATCAGATACTACAAACGTAAATATTTTCTTGTGGTTGAGTCCTATTCAAATCACACAAAATTGCACGACCAAATATTAAGAGAACGTAATAATAATCACTCAGTGCGTAAGGGTAAATTTAGAATTACGTATTCTTTTTTATTTAATAAAATCCCAGCGAGAAAATCATAAAATTTAGATATAAAATTTTCAATCACCAAACAAAAAACAGGGGGAATGAAAACACAGGAAACTTGTTTTACCTTTTTTTCATCTAACTCTTGTTCTTATATAATATTTTCCCTAGTGTTTCAGGCAAGCAAAAAAAAAAAAAATCAATAAAGAGCAAGTTGCTCAAATTGATTTATCTTGTTTTTCAGGCAATCTTGTGATATGATGATAATGCTTATGAATGCTAGAAAAACTTCTAATGCAAACAACTCTATTTGGGATGATAAGCTTAATTTCACAAGTGATAAATATAAATAACTTTTTGTGGTTAATTCAATTTGTAATTACCCTTAGCCCTATTCTAAAATTTGTTGGCTGCTTCAGAAAAAAAAAAAAAAATTTCACTCATCTTTAATCTTCAAGTAAAAAACAAATCTAATAAAATGACAAACAAACAAACAAATAAAAGACAGCAAACAAACAACATTTAGCCAACTGATATTTAAACAGGGATTAGAGTTTTTGCTATTAACTGAAAGGTTTCAAGGGTCTGAATAAAATCCCAGACTTTTTTTTAAAACTTTTTTTTTTAATTAACCAAAGCCATATAATAAGATCACAGACTTTAACAATGAACAATAATTTGAAACTCAAGCAAAACCAATGACAAGATTAAAACAAACCAGAGAATTTTTTTCTTGGAAAGTAGATGAAAAGCAAGTAAGAACTGCTATTAAAGGATATTATTAAAGGATTTAGAACATGTATACCTCTTTATTTATATGGGATCAGAGAGTCGATGACCTTCTCTATTCGCTTCGGATATTAAGTAAGAACTGCTATCAAAAGAATGAATTGATGAGTAATAACAATGAATTGCAAAAGAGGAAGACTTAATCACGTACCCCTATTATACCCGATTTTTAAGATTTAATTTTGAAGTCCAGAATCAAGACAAAAGACGAAGCCTTAACAAATATGCAGTGAGAATAGTTAAGTTGAAGAAAGCACTAGTTTATGGCTCTGTGTTTCATATGCCGTATTGAAATAATTAAGTTGAAGTTTTCAACGAATAAATACCTGTTGTGCTGGAATAATTTTAGAAGAATATTGGCTTATAGAGCATATTAGTAGGGATCAGATTTGTAAGATGCCTGATAAAAGATAAAGCGAATGCTTGAATGAAGAATGGCATTTAATAATTATAGAAGAATATTGGCTTATAGAGCATTTTAGTAGGGATAAGATTTGTGGACAGAATAAATGAAATAATAAAAAGCATAACTGATCAAGTCATTATTGATCTTACTTTGATTATTACATTAGTTTCTTTCTAAAAATGTCATTCTTCATTCAAGCTTTCGCTTTATCTTTTATCAGGCATCCTACAAATCTTATCCCTAGTAATATGCTCTATAAGCCAATATTCTTCTAAAATTATTAAATGCCATTCTTCATTCAAGCTTTCTTGGACATTATTTACAAATTGTTCTTGTATTTGACAGAAAAATGACAACTCCTCATCATACAAAACTGCATGAACAAATCTTCAATTTAATTATGATAAAATGAGAAATTCCATTAATAGATAATGTTGTATGTTAATGTAAGGGATTTGACCAGATGATTATATAATTTACTAAACACTTTAAGAAGAACAAGAATTAATGAGTTAAAAATAAAGTAGATTCAAAGAATGTTATTTGCAATCACCAAACCGAAGAACAGGGGAATGATAACAGAGGACGGTTGCTGCAACATTATGAAGTCAAAATTAAGAAAGGCATTTTTTTCTTTTTTTTTTTACATTATTCTATTTAATCTTACATAAGGCGCACACTACGAATCTAAATTAAATTCATAATTAAGAATAAACGATAAACCCTAACAATCATCTAGCAAGTGCCGTGTAGACTGCATCAAAAATTTAGATTTAGATTTTTACAATCACCAAATGGAAAAACAGGGGACTGAAAACAAAGAAGCCCTGTTTGCAGAAACAGGAGAGTTTCCGGGTTTCTGGAAACAAACTCAGAAACGAATGAACTGGCTGCCGGCAGTACTTTCTAGATAAATCTCTTGGTGTATATAAGCTTTCATGATCTGGTTTTAGTCTGGTTAGGTTCAGCCACTGTGACTGTTAGGGATTCTCGTAAACTGAATTTAAAGTTGCGGCTTAAAGTGTTTACCAACTTAAAACCAGAGCTATAAAGTGTTTGATGAATTATTTTTTAATTTAAAAAAATAAAAAACTGATTTAGCGGGATAAAATAATGCTCCATTCTGTTTAGTATGTGAAGTCCAGAGTATTACAAAGAGATAACTGAATCTTCAATGTAGTAAAATAATGATCAACCTCAGAGGATACATAAAAAGCTCATTTATCACAACCATATCCTAGTGCATCATAAACTTGATTATTTAATTTTACTATTAGGAAACCTACTTATATAAGGCGCACACTACAAATTCTAAATTAAATTTCTAACTAAGAATAAAAGGTAAACCCTAGCAATTTTCCACCAGGTGCCGTGTAACCTGCATCATAAATTTTGATTTAAATCTTTGTAATCACCGAACAGAAAAACCGGGGAATGAAAACAGAGGAGCCCTATTTTTCCATTTTTTTAACCCTTAACTCTTGTTCTTCTAATTATATTTTTGCTTGGAATTTCAGGCAAACGAAAAAAAAAAGTGACAACTATTTAGAGAGAGCAGGTGGATGATAGCAAAAATATTTTTAATTAATATGCATGATTAACTCTTGTTCTTCTAATGTAGTGGCTTGATTAATATTTTTATTCAAGCCACTACATTATTGGTAGTCTCTGTGGGCTCATTTCGTCTCCAGACCTGATATTGTATATCTCTTTTTGAATATGTTTTAATTAATATGCATGCTGCTGAATAAAGATGAATACTTCCAAATTTTTGTTGCTATTATTAATATATGCTATTATTAATAGAAATTATTAAAGGATTAGAGATTATATATGCTATTATTAATAGAAATTATTAAAGGATTTAGAACAAGTTCGCCTCTTTAATTATCTGGGATGATGAGTTTTTTTTTTTTTTACCTTGAATATATAATAACAATTTTAGTGAGCAAAAGATCACTGGTAACTGCAGAGGAATGTGTGAATTAAGAGCTTATTAGAGTAAGCAATACAAATGAATTTTCATATTATGTACTTGGTCACTGTTGTCCTACTGACGCACGTATTTTTTTCATGAATAATTGCCAGATCAGAAAAGAATAAATTCGGTTGATTGAAAGATGGCTGAAGTAAGTAAAACAATCTTCATATCGAACATGATTCCAATTAAATTAAGCTTTTTGTAAGATGACTAATAAAAGATAAAAGTAGAAGCTTTGATGAATGAACGAGGACCAAAACTTTTGTAAAAGCGGATGCCGATAAAATAAACAAAAGGCTCTTTAAAAAGAAACTAAAGTGCGATCATCAAAGTAAGATCAATAATGATGCTTCGCTATTACAAGGTCCGCATGGACATTATTGAGTTCTGCTATTTGAACTACGCGAAGACAAAACAAAGACAGAAAAATTGACACTGTTACTTCAACGACTGTTTATTACTTTTTGAATTTAAAAAATAAAATAATCAAAAGAAAAAGGAAAAGGAAAAGTAACGAAAAAAAAGAAATAAAATAATCAAAAGAAAAAAAAGTAAAGAAAAAAAAAGATTACTTTTTGAGTTAATCTTTCTCCATCTCTCATCTCTGCTATCTGCGTTCACGCACAAAGAAAAAACTCTTCATCTCACCATTTTCGTCTCTTTGCATCTCACCAGTTCCGCATCTCAGTTACCATAAGGAAGAAGTTAGATCTAGATCTATAAACAGAGATTTTGATAAAATTAGTACTGATTAATTAGTAAGTTAGTGACTCTCACTATATTCAAATAAAATTTTTATTGTGTTCTATATATTTAAATGATTAGAATATTTAATTTAAATTGTAAAAATTCGTAAATTTTTATTTTTTATATATTTAAATTGTTATAAATTGTTATGATTTTTTTAATTTAAATAGTTGTTAAATAATGGAATAGATTATAATAATTTCTGAATGTGTTTTATGAACTTTAAATTTTTAAAATTATGTTAGATTTGACTTTAAATCTTTGAAATTATAGTGATGGAATAATATTTTGTGTTAAATTAAATTTTTAATTTTTGAAATTATGTTAGATTTGTTTAATTTTGTCCGCTTGCAATTTATTTGTTCACGCTATCATGAAGTGATATTATATAGGCATCGATGGTTTTTTAATTATTACAAAATATTATTTTTTAATTATTTAACAAAAATTTATACAAAATATTAATTTTGTATGACTGAGAGATACAGAGGGTTAAACAGGACGAGTAGAGAAAGGAACGAATGAAAAATAAGTGGAATGAACAAAGTAATTAACGAGAATGAATAGAGGGGACAAAGTGGAGAACGAGTAGTTGAGGATGAGAATAAGTGGATCAGATTTTAAATAATAAAGATATTTAAAAAATTTTCATTTTTTATTATAATATTTGTTGTCGGTCCCACAAAAAAATTGGATGAGAGCAGGCGTGAAAGAGCATTTTTTTTCATTTTTATTCTTTATTTTAATAATTGTTATCGGTCCCACAAAAAAAGAAAATTGAATGAGGAAAGGCGTGAAACGGCAGCCAATTTCTGTCGTCCCATCGTCGTGCTTTCGTCTATTTACCATTTCTCGACATTATTTACAAATTGTTCTTATGTTTCACAGAAAAATGAAACACTGTTCATCATACAAAATTGCATGACCGAATCTTCAATTTTTATAATTATAAAATAATGGATTATGTGTATGTTAATGTTACGGATATGATCAGATCATCATATAAGTTACTAGACGCATTAACAAGAACAAGATCTAATGAGCTAAAAGTTTTTTAAAAAAAATTAAATAAATAAAGAGTAAAAGTAAAAAAAAAATGTTATTTGCAATCACCAAAATGAAAACAGAGGAGCCCTGTTTTTCCTCTCGTTTCTCTTTCTCTCATTAGTTGGAAAGTGTCGCCTAAAACACTTCCTCTGCTAGGTGGAATTGTTGGCTTGAAGAGAAGAGTTCTTGTTACAAGCACAAATTTTATCTGTACATTATTTCCTTTTAAATGCACCATTGTTGCACAGATTTGAACCCTATGATCATTAGTTTTTTGTTTTGATTTGGCTAGTTCGTGATGACAAATAAATTATTTTCATCACATTTTGGTAAAAAGTTGCCCTCTTTGTTACTTCCACAGCTATTTAGTTTAATATTTTGTAATAAGATCACAAAGTGCATGGGAACTATTGTTCGGGTACTTTAGCCTAAAATGAAGATCTATTAAAAATTTCCCTGATGTCATGATATAAAACAATAAAAGGTACCAACTTCAGCTTAAATTCATATAAAATTAAACCTTACCACATACTGTATTGAAACAAATTACTCATCTTTATTGGTAACATCATCACCTTCATAAAATATATGGTATCGTACAAAGTTCTTGCGCTGGGTTCGGGCATCTAACAACGAGGATACAGCAACCTATTCGCTAGGTTAGAGACCAAAGAGCCAACAGCAAAATGTGCACGACGCATGTCACTATCATGAAAACAACATTCTTTTTTCTTTTTTTTTCTCTCAATAATTTCAGATATAATATTTTAACTAAGTTTGTAACACTGTTGATTGAAATTATCAAGTACGAATGTCTGTAGATTTTAACATGCGCACTCATAATTATTATTGTGCAGTTTTAGACTTGGTTGAGTATTGAGGTGCTAAAACTTTTGCCGTAAGAAAAAAAAAATTTAAGTATAAAATAAAAGTTAATAGTATATAATAAATATAGTTTTTTTAATAATAATTTTGATAAAATTAGTAAAGATATAATAAATTTTTTATCATGTAAGTGTAAAATCAAATCATCTTAACTTCTAAACTACAACAGCTATAACATTTTAACTGTTCAATCTCAATCCCAAATAGACCCTTAATTTATAATTAGATTGTCACTAAAAGATTTTAAGTATGTATTTTAATAATCTAACAGATAATATTTACTTTATTTTTATCTTTCGTTATTAAATACAAAAACACTAATAGACAAAAAAAAATGACTTAACTCTTTTTATATTTTTAATTTTTATTTATTTCCTTTTATTGCTTTCCTAGCAATGTTCATCTTTTTACTCTACAACATCCATAACCTTAACTTTGGAAATAAAAGAGAATATGCGAAAGTATAGGTAGGAAAAAGACTTCATTGAAATCAAACGAATTGGGCAACATTAGATTCTTCTTTAAAATTCTCATGAGATATTAATTAGTATTGTCGTTGCTGCCTGCCTACTTCTAACCTCAACCGATATCTGATCAAAGCTTGATTTGGTCAATCTAAATAATTATAATCGATGATTGGATATTGTTGAAGGGCGGCCCTAAGATGAGAGAGGGGAATGCGTGTGCAAGCCACATGTGTGAAGAAAAAGAAAAAGGCAAGAGGGAAGATGACGACGATTAAAATCCTGTTTGATTTCTTTTTCTGATAATTTTAGTTAACCTGCTGTTGTTAGTTCCAAAATTTTAGTTAGCAACAAAATGACATATTTTTGTGTTTAATAAGGAAAAAGCAAATAATAGATTTTCTATAGGATTCTTAAAATGGATTAGATTAGAGTATGGAGAGAAATATATTTGAGAATATTAGTGTTGAGTTATTCAAATGTTTTTAATAGTAAAATCAATTAAGACTATTTTAGTAATATATATTTTTTATTGAAATTAGAGTGTTAAAAGTTAGTAATAAAAAATTCAATAATTTTTTATTGAATTTATATAACTCTGGATTCTTTTTTTTTTTTTTTTTCCAACACTGATATGGTTCTGTTCTGTGTATTTATATACAATTTAATGTTTACATACAAGTTAAATTAGATCAATTTAATGCTTAGTGCATTTTATGGTTTGAAGATTAAGTCATGTTTATTTGATGGCATCGATTCCATCGTTGAGGATTGGATTGTTGATCAAGTGCACATAGTAAGCTCTTCTTATTTTATCTCAATTTTAATTTTCTTTTATTATCTGCCTCTACCTGAAAATGGACTTGTTTTACTAGTAAGCATAGACCTTGTTTATTTAATTGATATTTTAATTTTATGTATAAGAATGGAGGTTTATTTTGGAAAAAAAAAGAAATAAAAAAATACTCTGTTGAAGCTAATTAGTACTGAATTTTTTTTGGTGGTGCGACCAGAGGTGGAAACAGGGTATGAAAATGTGTTACTGGTGAGGTTGCTGCTTAAGATGAGAATGCATTCTTTTCAAAAATCCTTGGTAGGTGTGATCTAATTATATTTGATGGAATATTAAATGGCTAAAAATCTGTCATACGTTCAAACTTTGTTGTGTTTAGAAGAATGGTGTTGACTGTATATTTGTTTGGAAGAATGGTGTTGATTGTATATTCATTTGCTTAGCCTTTTGACAGATGTATTTGGAACTGACGATAAATGTGATTCAATTTACAAGGTTTTCGAGGGGCTCACCGTGGAAGGGATATTGAATGACTGGTCTAGGATAAAGCCTATGATTGTGAAAGATTGGAGTGAGAATATAGATGCTCGTTTTCATCTTTTTGGCAAGGTCAGCGATGAATGGATAGATAAGGATTTATTTGACTACTTGGACTGGTGCTAATAGGTATTTTAGGCAAGCTTTTTGAGATAACACTGAGCAAGTTATACTACTAGTTTGCACATGATGATCAAAACTCTCGAAAAGTAAAATAAAATAAATTATTAACTTTTACTTTCATCTTTTGCATAGCAATCAATGTGGTGCTTGTTCTGTGACAACTTTGATAATCTACTTAATTATTGGTTAGCATTTGGACCAAAAACATTCTTATGATTTACATGTTTTGTAGAAATGCATGAACCTTAAATGTGCTGATCAGGGAGTTTAATTATTGCACCTTGAAATTCATTTATTGTTAACTAATTGGCTTTCCTTTGCATAAAGCCGCTTATAAGGCTTGAGCGGACGTCTTTATGGGCATATTATTTGTATTTCTATATGGATGCCTTTATCATTTAATGTGCTGCTTGTATTTCTTTATGCATGCCTTTATCATTTAATGGCCAGCTCCCTCTCCTCTTTTGTAATTTGAATAGTAGTATGGGCCTCCATTTTACAAATCTTTAACATTTTTTGCTGTAAATTAATTTTTCTTTCAAATATTTTGGAGGTCATTGGAATTCCTGTAGGTCGATTTACCAGATTTTAGTATGTTTAAGGTTTTAATTTTGCTTAGACTTTAATTTTTCTGAAAGATTGTAGTATTGATCCTTAAAGAAAGATCATGCTACTTCAAATTATTTTGAAGTGTTGCTAGTTATAGCCTTACATATCAAATTCCATTTGTCTGGAAATTTATTGATAGCTGTGTCATATTTTATGACTCTACTTCTTAGTTATGTAAGTTCATTATGTTTAGGTCAGAGGCAGTCAGCTGTGGGGAATCGATATATACACAGATGACTTTGATCTTGTTAAGGAAGCTCATGCTGCAGCCAAAGGAGCAGCTCAGTCAGCACGTGTGAGTCAAAGCCAAAATCAGCAGAGTCTGTTAAGTAGCTTTGCCAGCTCAGCAAGTTTGTTGTAGCATGCTTTTCATTCTGTTTTGTAGTTAAGCTTGCTTAATTAGTTTTAGTTATCTTTAGCTTAGCTGAGTATATAAACTGATGTTAATTCCATTTGATTGTAATTTTCGAGAATAGAATAAGATAAAGCTTCAGAGTATTTTTCTTTCATTTTCTAAGTTCCCAAACACATTTTACAGTTGCAAATTTAACTTTCAAACATGGTATCAGAGCCAAACAGAGCAAGCTCTAGTAATCAACAAATGAATTCCAGAAACGTAACATCAGCAAATATAAGTCAGATTAATTTCTCTTTTAACACTCCGATCAAGTTAGATAGATCCAATTATCTGCTCTGGCGGTCACAAGTTCTGGCATCGATCAGAGGAAATCGATTGGAAGGCTTCATAGATGGAACCAAACCAGCACCAGAGGAAAAATTATTACTAGCTAGAGCTGATGGATCTGCTCAAGAAATTGATAATCCAGAATATCAAAATTGGAGATCACATGACCAAACCTTGCTTGGATGGCTGTTATCTGCAATTAATGAAGGTAATCTTAGTCTTGTTGTTAATTGTGTAAGCTCGTTTGATGCATGGAGAACCTTAGAGAAGAAATTTGGAGTTCAATCTGAGGCTAGAGTACTACAACTTAGATATGAATTAAATACAATAAAGAAGGAGGCATTAAGCATTGAAGATTACTGCATCAAGATGAAATCTATAGCTGATAAGCTTTCTAGTGCTGGCAGTCCTATAACAGAGAAAGATCTGATGTTAACAATATTAAATGGATTAGGATCAGGCTATCGTGATATAGCAACTTTCATAACTGGTTCTAAGATGGAGTTTGATGATGCTTATGCATTGTTGTTAACACATGAAACCAGACTTGAACAAGACCAGGATGATAAGAATATGTTTAATGCAAACTATGCCTATGCTAATACATGTTATCCTAGAGCTTTCTATGGTCAAGCCAGAGGTAATTTCAGAAGAGGTGGATATGTTGATGGTGGTTTTGGTAATATTAGTAGTAGATCTCATGGATTTGGAAGAGGAAATTTTGGTCCACAAAGAATGTTTAATGGAAGCTTTAGGAGTGGAAATGGTAGAGGACAGTTTTCTGGTCAAAATAATGTTCATAATTTTTCTTCTCAATCACCAAGAAACATGACTCCATTCACTAGAAATGGATTTGCTGGAATTAATGGATCAGCAGGATCTACTGGAACCATAGAAGAAACTACTTGCCAGATCTGTTTTAAAGTTGGTCATACAGCTGATATTTGTTGGCACAGATTTATAGAAGACTATACTCCTACTCCTAGAAATTTCAGTAAGGGAAAAGGACCGAGATCTGCATACTTTGCTAATTTTGATGGCTTCAACTCATATCCTAGCTATGAAGAATATGAGGGTTTCAACTATATGCCACAAAATTTCCATCCTACTTCTGGAACTTATCTTTGTCCTGGAGTTGATGCTTACAATCCTGGAGCTTATATGGCAAATCTGGAAGGAGTTGCTGATGATGGCTGGTATTTGGATAGTGGAGCTACTCACCACTTAACAAATAATATGGAGAACCTGCAGCTCAGAGAGGAATATAAAGGTAATGATCAGCTCATCATTGGTGATGGTAAAGGATTATCTATCTCTCATGTTGGACATGCTTTTCTGTCATTTAGAGCTTCAAATTCTTATTCTGCTCATCCTGTTATAGCACTTAAAGATATGTTGTTTGTTCCTTCAATCACTAAGAATTTGTTAAGCATTTCTAAACTCACCACTGATAATTCTCTCACTGTTGAATTCTGTGGAAATTTCTGTTTTGTAAAGGACATGAAGGGACAAGTTCTTCTGCAGGGCCTTGCTGAGAAAGGTCTCTACAAGCTGCTATTAAAACCTAAGCCTCTGTCACCTGCATCTCATCTATCTCAATCTCAGATAAATAAGCCAGTTTCTATGCTGTCAGTCTCAAATGTGTCTTCTGTTCATCAAAATTGTAGTGCTTTTACTACAACTTGTAATAACTCTTTTTCAAATGCTTGTAACCAGAAACCTGATGATCTGACCTTATTGCATAGAAGGTTTGGTCATCCAAACTCAACAATATTGATGCATTTGCTTAAATCTTGTAAGCAATTTAAAGTCCTTTCAAAAGCCTTTTCATCTTCTCATTACTCTATCTGTGATGCTTGTCAATTAGGAAAGACTCACAAACAACATTTTCCCACCACTGAAACTAAGAGTACACATGTGCTGGAACTGATATACACTGATATTTGGGGGCCTTCACCTACTGTTTCTAGGAATGGATATAAGTATTATATCTGTTTTGTGGATGACTATAGTAGATACACTTGGGTTTATCCTCTCAAGCTTAAGTCAGATGCTCTTGCAGTCTTTAAACTCTTTAAAATCCAAGTCGAAAACCAGTTCAACACAACAGTCAAGATGTTGCAATCTGACTGGGGGGGAGAATATAGAGTGTTCACTGATTTCTTAAATCAAAGTGGGATTATATTTAGACATTCATGTCCATATACTCATCATCAAAATGGTTTGGTTGAGAGGAAGCATAGACATATAGTGGAATTGGGATTGACATTATTAGCTCAAGCTAATCTGCCCTTTAAATTTTGGTGGGATGCTATACACACTGCAGTTTATCACATAAACAGATTACCTACCCCTGTGCTAAAGCTTGTGTCACCTTATGAAAAATTATTCAACCATAAACCAGATTACAGCTTCTTAAGATGTTTTGGTTGCATTTGTTATCCATATTTGAGAGACTTCAACAAGCACAAGTTTGATTTTCATACTAGAAAATGCATCTTTATTGGATACAGCCCATCTCATAAAGGTTACAAATGCTTGACAAATTCAGGAAAGGTTCATATACTTAGACATGTAAATTTTGATGAAAACATTTTTCCTTATTCAACCAGCAACATCTTTTCTCCTTCTGAGAACACTTCCTCATCTGAAATTCCAGTGTCATCCTTTACTCAGCAGCAAATTTTTCATTTAACAACACTTTCTACCCCTGATAGCAGTCTTGAAGACAATTTCTCAGCAGGCTCAGCAAGAAATGAACAGGTATCTTCATCATCTTTACATACAAATATTCTGCATCATGAGATACCTAATCATTCCTTGACAGAATTTTCATCACCCCACTTATCTTCTCAAAACTTAGATTCAATTCAGCCACAATTTGAACCACAAACTATCATTCAACAATCATCATCTCAGCATATTCCTGATACCTTAAACACAAGCCTGAATCAGAAACCCTCTCACCAAATGATCACCAGATCCAAATCTGGTATCTTCAGACCAAAACTTTATACAGCAGCCTTAATTAATAAAGAACCTGATACAGTTCAAGAAGCTCTTAGTGATCAGAACTGGCATCAAGCCATGAGAGATGAGTATGAGGCATTGATCAGGAATAAGACTTGGTTATTAGTTCCATCTTCAGCTGAACACAAAGTTGTAGGTAATAAGTGGGTGTTTAGAATCAAACAAAACAGTGATGGAAGTATAGCTAAGTATAAAGCTCGGTTAGTTGCAAAAGGTTTTCAACAAACAGCAGGTGTAGACTACTTTGAAACATTTAGTCCTGTTGTGAAGACTTCCACAGTGAGAATTATTCTGAGCTTAGCTGCAATGCATAAATGGACAATTAGACAAGTGGATGTAAACAATGCATTCTTAAATGGAGAGTTGACTGAGGATGTTTACATGTATCAACCTGAGGGGTTTGTTGATCTGCAGAAGCCTAACCATGTGTGCAAATTAAAGAAGGCTTTATATGGTTTAAAACAAGCTCCAAGAGCTTGGTATGATAAGCTGAGAGATAGTCTGGTTACCAAATGGGGTTTCAGAAAATCAAGAGCTGATACATCATTGTTCTGTAAAGGAAAGCAGGGCTCCATAATATTTGTTTTGATATATGTTGATGATATACTGATCACAGGTCCTAATAGTTCAGAATTGGAGCAATTTATCTTGGAATTCAGTAGAGTGTTTGCTCTGAAGGACTTGGGGAAACTATCATATTTCCTTGGCATTGAAGTTTCTTATGTTGCAGAGGATATTTATCTGTCTCAAAGGAAATATATCAAGGATTTGTTGAGTAAAGCTGATATGTTAGAATGCAAAGGATGTGATACTCCAATGGTGACAGGAGTAAAGCTCCAGAAGGAAGCAAAGAGTCATTTGGGCCAATATGTTGAAGATCCCACTGGTTACAGAAGCCTTGTTGGAGGATTGCAGTATTTAGTTTTAACAAGACCAGAGATAGCTTATGCAGTCCACAAGCTAAGTCAATATGTGTCAGCTCCTACACTTCAACATGTCGTTGCCTGCAAAAGAGTTCTTAGGTATCTAAAGGAGACTGCAGATTATGGTTTAAAGTTTTCAGCAGAAGGAGAAATGAAGCTCTCAGGGTACACTGATGCAGATTGGGCTTGTGACATAGATGATAGGAAATCAACAGGTGCTTATTGCATTTATTTGGGAAACAACTTAATATCTTGGTCATCCAAGAAACAATCAGTGGTTGCTAGGTCCAGTGCAGAGAGTGAATACAGAGCCCTTGCAGCTACAAGTGCAGAACTCTCATGGATTCAGTCATTATTTGATGAACTTGGTATTGAATGTATATCTCTTCCCACGATTTGGTGTGACAATGTCAGTGCCATAGAACTAGCTAAGAATCCTGTCTACCATTCAAGAACAAAACATATTGAATTAGACATGCACTTCATTAGAGATAAAGTCCTAGCTAAAGAACTGGAAATCAGGTATATTCCCAGTGAAGAACAGATTGCAGACATCCTAACTAAGCCTCTCACTTTTCTCCACTTCAATTATTTTCGAGCCAAACTCAATGTGCTAACATGCCCCTTGAGTTTGAGGGGGGATGTTAAGGAAGCTCATGCTGCAGCCAAAGGAGCAGCTCAGTCAGCACGTGTGAGTCAAAGCCAAAATCAGCAGAGTCTGTTAAGTAGCTTTGCCAGCTCAGCAAGTTTGTTGTAGCATGCTTTTCATTCTGTTTTGTAGTTAAGCTTGCTTAATTAGTTTTAGTTATCTTTAGCTTAGCTGAGTATATAAACTGATGTTAATTCCATTTGATTGTAATTTTCGAGAATAGAATAAGATAAAGCTTCAGAGTATTTTTCTTTCATTTTCTAAGTTCCCAAACACATTTTACAGTTGCAAATTTAACTTTCAAACAGATCTTGTTGCTGGTATGTGGTTCTATGAATAATTGTTTACAATAATTGTGTTTGCCTCACTGTTTTTGTTTTATGAGATCTATAAATGATCTTGGGATATTACTTTCTAGTTCTCATGCAAGCAAGTTACTACCTTCCTGCATCTCCTCCTTTATCTGCTATTCAAGAGTTGCGTGCCATAATCTGGTGTGACCTCTGCAAGATTGTGAATGAATATAATGCCTCTAAATTTATTTTATACATAATGCTGATGCTGAATAATATATTGTAGCTCCTGTCATATTCTACTTTGACTTTTTATATTCTGTTTCATATAAAAATCTTATTCAACTTTAGTTGTTCATGAGCAAATGTCACATGTATAAGCCCAAATGATGTTTAAAGGTAGCGCGGCTACCTTTAGTTTGAGCTTACAATGGATGAAAAAGAAATTGAAACTGATATTTTGCTGTTTTTCTGATTTTTCAAAGTATTTTAGATCCTGACTTTTGTTTGGACTTGATGGTTATAGATTTTGTCTAGATTTGTTAAGTTGTTTCCAACACCTCGTGCCAAATGAAAGCACAATCTTTCTGATTCAGATGTCTTGTTAATTATGCTTCATTTTTTCGTTAAAGATTGTATGGTTGCATGGATTGATGGAGTTGGAGTTCAACCAATAATTCTAATTTTTTGGACTTAAAATGCCTTTTTCTTCTGTATAAAAACTTTAGTAAGTGCTATTGAGTTGACAGAAGTTGAATACTTACAGGTTGTTTAACACTTTTTAATAGTTTTACATATATGAATTTCTGTTTTTTGAATTGCAGAAAGGAGGTGGAACTATTGATTTGGAGCCTTATCTTACTCACTCATCGACAACGGAGCTTACCCTCGCTCCCATGGCAGTGGAACGGACAACGACTACTAGGGCTGCACCATCAGTTGGTTTGATAGCGAATTTTGATATGTCAATATAATGTGTAATTGTTTTGGGTTGAGCTGGTAATTATGCTGGATTAGATTGGTTGGTTTTGGTGCTTCTCTGATGGAACACTGCTTTTTTAGAAATTTTGAATGTAATATGAGACTAAATAGTGACACGTAACATAATTTAAGAATTAATGAAGTATTCATTTAACTATAATTATTGTAGTTATTTTATTTCATGACTGAATTATAATCTATGATATTTGTGACCAATTAGAGAATTTTTATATATGAATTATGTATATGTGTGTGTATGTACATTTTGCTATTTATATAATAATTTAAAGAATATATTTCAATTCCCACAAAAAAAATGGCTCCAATTTCAATAATTCCCGCCAAATAATTAAATTTTTTTAATTTACCACCAAAATATATCTTAAAGAAATTTTAGTTATTCTTGCTAGATTTAACAAAAATAATTTGTAGGATTAACATTTAAT
Source organism: Citrus sinensis (assembly GCF_022201045.2). NCBI lineage: Eukaryota > Viridiplantae > Streptophyta > Magnoliopsida > Sapindales > Rutaceae > Citrus > Citrus sinensis. The sequence goes on from NC_068560.1 coordinate 18,646,603, forward strand.
TAAAATAATTAAATAATTTTATTATTCCAATTAAAAATGTCATGTTTATACAACAGACAATAGTCATGAATGGGAAGTATTAGTTACATATTTTTCCTTGGGATTTCAGGCAAATGAAAAAAAGATTGAGAATGATTTCAAGAGGACAGGTGGATGATAAGTATTCATTTTTCTATATTTGGCTAGTGGATTTTTATGGTATTGATCTTTTTTTTTTTTAATTTTCAATTAGTTGCAGCCCTAGAGGAAGAGCAGGCTGATCAAATTGATTTGTCTTGTTTTTCGGGCAATCTGCGACACGATGACCGTGATAATGCTCGTGACTGCCGGAAACTTTCTGATGGAAATAACTTTAGAGTTCGTAGCAAGCATTTCTGTTATGACAAAACAAAGGTTCCCCCATATTTTGGTTGATTGTTATGGTATTTATATATCCTGCATATGCTAGGTCGACAGGTTATGATGATGTAGTTTGGTTGGCTCTTCTTGGGCTTTGTGCAATTGTAACTGTAGATACCTGCGGGAAAACATTTAATGATCTTGTTGCTGTTGATTGGTTCAAAGACACAAAGAGAATGGACCATGTAGCTAGGCGTCAAGGCTGTGCTGCACAAGTAACTATTCTTTTCTTTTTATTTTTCCTTTTCCATTGATGCATTTGGAGAAAATACTGCCTGTGAAATACTACTATGTAAATAACTTCTTATGGTTCACTGAATCTATAACACACTGAGCCCTATTCTAAAATATGTAGGTTGCTTCTGAAAAAGGGCTTTTCTCACTGATCTTTAATCTTCAAGTAAGTTTGTTTCATTTCAGAAGGTATAAGTTTCAAACTTATTGTATTGGGAGGTTGTATAGTTGTAACCTAAGCATCTGCAGGTTCCTGGTTCAACACATTATAGTATTGTATTTTATTTTGTCACAAGGCAATTGGTTACGGGATCAATTTTGCAACGGTTTCTTGATGGCGATGATGAATTTCGCAATAGTAGGTTGAAACTTATTCCATCTGTTCCTAAGGTATCCATCTTGGCCTTCATGTATTAGGACTATATTAACGTATACTTACCCTTTACTACACGGTACACTTCAATTTGTACAAAGAAGGCATGCATTTAGGTGTAAATGTATTGATGGGTTGTACCTTCAAACTTCATGTCCTTTTACCCTCTTGAATTTGTTTTGCACTTGTTCTTGATTTTAAGCACTGAATCATGCAGGGGTCATGGATCGTGCGCCAGAGTGTTGGAAGCACCCCTTGCTTATTGGGTAAAGCAGTTGATTGTAACTATATTCGCGGTCCCAAGTACTTAGAAGTAAATGCTCTTGGAATTTTTATAGTAGATGAGATGTTCATCTTTCAAATAGCGTCCAATACCATTAACATGGTTTAACATTGTTAATCTTTCTGTAGATTGATGTTGACATCGGTTCTTCTACTGTTGCTAATGGAGTTTTGGGCCTTGTAATTGGTGTAATTACGACATTGGTGGTTGACATGGCTTTCCTTGTACAGGTATGTATGATTGTTTTTTCCCCCCACTTCTAAATGGACACAAGGGAAAAGACATGATTTTGAGATATTGCACTGCAATTTGCATTTTTGCATACTTGAATGTTCTCAGAATGGTATAATGCTTCGTGTGTGTCTTCTTTATCTTGCTCTTCTGTATGCAGGCAAATACTACAGATGAATTACCGGAGCGGCTGATTGGTGCTGTACGTGTTTCTCATATAGAACTCAAGTCTGCTGTTGTCCCAAAGTTGGAACCAGAGATATCATGACTGGTTTCATTTCACCTCAACTGTGTTTTTTTTTTTAATTAAAAAAATCATTTGTTTTAGGTATACATACATGTATTTTGATTCTATTTTCATTGTAATTTCTCATTTACTTTGAATGAAAGTCATTGGTGTTTTCGAATGGGAATTTTGCATTAAAAAATGAAGAATAGTGAATAGGAAATTTCCTGATTCTTTAGTTACTATTTTTGGTATGAGTGTAATTAGTAGTAAAGTTGGTTTCTACTCGCAAACAAGTGAACTGCTCGATTCCCGAGTGGTATCAACCAGTTTCCAACTTTTTAATATACAATAATTGTTATTGTTTATGAGAAATTATCATTCATATACCCTATATTTATTCTGTTATAAAAAATATTACAATATTTTGAGGGTGTATCAATCGTCTACCCTTAATTGACAAAATGTATCAGCCGACCACCAAACTATTATTTGCCGTTTGAAAGTTAACGGAGTTACAGTGAATTGACGATTTCACCCTTGAAAATTATTACTTATATACTCTTGAATTCTCTTTTTATCACTTGTATACCCTTAAATTATCACTTGTATTATATGAAAAGATCAAATTACTCTTCTGACGTCATCATACTTAAACGGCAAGTAACAGTTTGATGGTCAGCTGATACATTTTGTCAACTTAGGGTAGACGATTAATACACCCTCAAAGTGTTGTAGTATTTTTGATAATAGAATAAACTAAGAGTATACAAATAATAATTTCCCTTGTTTAATAGGTACTACTATTAAAACTCAACACCTAACAAAAATACTTTGAAAAAATGATTTTTCTTATGATGCTGTGAAAAAAATTGCGGGTTTACTTCTCTCCACGAGATCTATAACATGGTCTTGACTTCACGAAATTCTTTTAATTTAAAGTGTGCTGGTGTGAGAAGGTTAGTTTGACTGATTAATTCTTTTTAACAGTGGTCGAGATAATTTTACTATACTAAAAAATATTCATCTGATAATGCCACAAAAGTTATGTTGTTTTATTCGGCTAATGATCTTCTATTAGGAGAGGTTAGAAATCAAATGCTTAAAAGACCAATTGAACGAATAATACAGAAATTTAGGTAGAATCTAATTGAATATTGCATGAAACATGAAACATCAATTCAAGTCCTTTCTTAAACGAAGAATGCATCAAACAAAATCCAAAGTGTCTTGCAAGTCTGTAGCATGAGCAAAAAATTGTAAATATGTAGAACCAAATTATTCAAGTACAGAAGAACGAGCAAGCTAAATCATGTATAAGAGATTCGCCTGGTTCGAGATAGCTTCTTCACTGTACCTGAAGAATCGGCTCAATCTTTTCTTTAGAATTCTACACATTTTGTAATTACTCGTGTAAGCAAGCATACATTACAATCATAATAATAATAAAGCAAGAGTAATGATACGACCACAACCTTTTGTGCACAAATAATATTGTACAAACTAATATGATATAATATAATTGATTAAACAAAAACATAACATAACCCTCATAATTTATTTATTATTATTTTATATTTTCAGTCAAGTAATCATATTATGCCACGTAAATAGCTATAGAAATCATTTGCTATATAGTGCCAACACTTCATTGATACTCACAATTTCATTGAACAATTGTTTTATGGTGTCATTGAGGTTGCCTTCCCAACATCCTTCATCATCATCATCTTTTTCTTCTTCGGTGACATTCACTTTGTTTAGCATTGGTGTGTCTAAGACTCCTTGAGAGAAGATCTTCATTTTTGGACACTGTCTCACAACTACTTGTTCCAAGGACGGGAATTCAAGAGCGTAATTACCTAAACAAAAGCTTGTTAGGCTTGGCAAACAATCGAGTGTCAAGTAGTTCATTCTCTCGAAGACAATGCAACCTTTCACTTCTTCTCCAACCTGCAATTGTATGATTTGTTCTATCATTTTGCAATCAGCTATCTTCATTCTTCCGAGATTCACTAGATTTTTAGATGTTGAGAGCGTCGACAAATTTATCAACCTGTGACACTTCGATACTTCTAGTCCCCACAGATTTTCCAAATGCCACGAAGGTGGTACTAGTTTTTGCAACTTACTACATTCCGATATTTCTAGACTTCCCAAGTTTGCAAACGCTTTGTTGGATTCGTCATTTTCCTTCCAGAGATGCTGCACTTTGTGTAATCTAGATAGCTTTAACTCCATCAATAGAGGGAATGCAACCTGAAAATCAACAAAATTAAGTTGTAAATGAAAATATGTATCCAATCTCTGGAGTCTTCCCCTGCATATTTTATGGACAAGACTAATCACGGCATTTTATATTTTATTTCCAAATATAAGTATCAAATCGATTACCCTTTGAAACACATAAATGAAATCTGAGGCTAAATCCAATATGAATTAGTTAGGAAAACAGAGATGTAACACACATAATTAATATAGTTCATCACCTCGTGTTATCAGGCATCCAATTAATTTCAGACATTTTTATAATTCATACTATAAAGATAGTTAATAACTGCGGTTATATTGTTAAATCAGATATAAATTAAGATGACATGCAAAAAGATGAGTCATTAAATTTGACTTGATTCTAATGAAATTACATCCGTGCGAACAAAAGTGAAGGGAAAAATAATAATAATAATAATAATAATCACCTTTTCATCGAAGAGAGGTTGTACTTGATCAGCGAGCAAGAAGTTCTCTTCTAATGTTAATTTTTGAGGTTTCTTGTTATCTGTTGTCACGTGCACTACAGAGTTGGATACGAATGTTTCCATATTAGGGCAATTCTCAATAGTCAGACTCCACAACATAAGCATTTCAATTATATTCTCAGTGAAGTTGCAGAATCTTTTGAGTTTTGGAAGATCAATGAGCCTTAGCTCGGAAAGCTTAGGAAACAGGGGGCTTATATGTTCTTTGTCAGCATTTAGCTCTTCCAAATGAAGCACCTCTTCTATTGAATCACAATTCCTCACTTCCAGGCATCTCAAATTGTTCAAGCACCGTAGCAGATTGGCAGGAATAGCACTCGACATGTTCGTGCAGTCATCCACCTCCAGCTCTTCTAAATTGTTGAAGAAGCTGACAGGCAGTGCTTGGCCATGCCATATTTCTTTCAAACATGGAAAATCTGAGAGTTGCAAATACTCTATATCACAGAATCCAATCTGCACAAACCAAAACAATTGCACTGGATATATATAATTTTTTTTTTTGAAAGGCATTAGATATATATACATTAAACTTACATGTTTTGTGTTTTAACTTCTAAAACTATATATACAAGGCAGGTGTATATGTTCAAATGTCCAAAGTGCAAGGGAGATGCATAAGTAATTTCGACGAATCGATTTAACACATACCATTTCTTCGTAACACTTTTGTATAGTGGAATTAAGGTTGCCTTCCCAATGGCGCAATTCATCCTCGTTCTTTTCAGTCACCTGCACTTCGTGCAGCTTTGGTGTGGATACGATTCCCTGAGAAAAAGGCTTCATGTTCCGACAATGTGTCATAGAAACTCCTTCCAATAATGGGAATTCAAGAGTGTAATTCTCCAAACAAAAGCTAGTAAGCCTTGGTAAATCAACAAGTGCCAAATGTTTTAATTCGTTGAAAGCAATACGATTCTCCTTCGCTTCTTCTCCAACATGTCCTATGATTTCTACTATTTTTTCACAGTGTGCTACATTAAGATTCACTAGACTATTGGGAATTCCAACCTGAAAATAAAGAGTAGCATTCAACTAGATTCAAAGTATGTCAAAATCATACAATTGTTTTATGAAAAATAACAAACCATGAATGTCTACTAGATATTTTTTGTTAAAGAAAAAAGGAAAAAATTAAAACAAAAATAAATAAATAGAAGTCCAGAAAAACAAAGATAATGAAAATGCATTTACACTATTTAGTATTAGGAACGGAGAAAGAATTTCAGGTAATTTTTAAATATTCTTAATTCATTTTTCATCTTGATGCTAGTTTTTAAAAATTTTTAATTTTCAAACATGCCTATTTTTAAAATAACTAAACTAAAACGCTGTATTCCCCATTTTTTCCCGATATTCATGCTTTTAAAAATGGAAAACATTTCTGGAAAACACTTCCCAACGCCATCAACATGGGACTGTTATAGAGTGAATATTTGAGGAAATTTTTTAGTCAACGGTCGATTCAAAATGAACATAATGAATTTGTGCTTAATCAATGGCGTAATCAATTCATAACTAAACTGGAGATATTAACTACATTTGAACACTTTTCTTTATTTTTTTTTTAAATCGAAATCTAAAGACCCAAGGAAAAGAGAAATATATATGAATTTGTGAACTTAAAAGCTGAGTAACTAAGTATCTTTTAATTTCTGAAAATCTTATTTATTAGGGTTTAAGAAAAAAAAATTAAATTGAATTATATTATGCTGTCAAATCGTGTTTAAAACAATTACTTTAATGCAGGTGAACCTATAAATTAGATTGAAAATGCAGAGTTCAGAATGGTGATTTGAAGTACACTACTTTTTTTCCCTCCAGAAGTTTGAAGTACAATACTTGCAATAAATCATTTGTGAATGAAAATTATTTGTAAACACAAAAATGATTAAAATAATTGTTGAATGTTACTTGAAATAAAAATTCAAAATGAATATAGCAATCTTACCAATGAAGGAAAAATATTCAGTAGATTATTACACCCAGATATCTCCAATTCCTTCAATTTGCTAAAAGACTTCGAAGCAAGCAGGTGGTGCCATATTTTTCTCAACTTATCCGCCTCACTAATCTGTAATACCTCCAGACTTGGGAGTCGTACCTGAAGTTAAAAATTCAATGCAATTAGAGATGGATATTAATTAAATTTGAAGACTCAACGATAGAAGAAATTAACTATTAAGAATAAAATTAATTAAAAAAAAAACCTTTTCATCAAAGAAAGATTGAGGTTGCATTTCAGTGTGAATGACGTCTTCTGGTGAGGCAAAGCTACTTAGTTTTGGAAGATAACGAAGCCACAGGGAGTGTAGTTTAGGAAAAACCTTCAATTCATCTCTTCCTCCTAACCCCCCCGTGGTGTTGTTGACTACCCCTTCCATTGACCGGCAATTACGAATCTCAAGTTGTTGGAGTTGCCCAAGACTATTAACCATAGAATATGAAAACAAATACTTCAGACGATGACAACTCCACACGGTCACTTTTGTTAAATTTTGACAACAATACATTCCCTGAAATTGATCGGGCCATAATTTTTTGATGTTTGTTAAACCGCCAAGTTGCAGTTCCTCCAAGCGTGGAAAAGTAACCTGCAAAGCAAAACCGTACATTTTTGTTCCTTCAACTACAACTTCTAATATAATATTCTTTCGATAATTGAAGATCAATCGTGATAATATATTACTTAATTAATTATTAAACAGAAAATTATTACCTGGTGAACAGGATCATCCTCTGCATTGATTTCTGTGAATCCCTGAGTTGTTGGTTTCTCCATGTCGGGCCCTATAAATGAACAAAAACAATATATAATAAACATCCGTGTTTTTTTTTCACCAAAAAAAAAGAAAAAGAAAAAAAGAATGAGTCAATGTCAATAATCCTACCAATAATTAATTTCAACACTTACCAATAATCATTTTCAAATTATCGCAATTTTTTACTCTTACTTTTTGAAGCCCCAATAGGTTTTTAGCCATAGAGAATGAGAAGAGATACTTCAATTTTGGACAGGAATCTACGTTTATAATCCTTAAGTTGCTGAAAGATTGATCTTCTCTGAGTTGGCTGTAGCATATCGTCTCCAAATTGGTTAAATTAATAAGATCCAATGACTCCAGCAAGGGAAAGACTTTGCAACGAACCCGTCCAACTGAACCGACAATATGTAAAATCTCAGAACAGTCTGATACTAGAAGATGCTGCAATCGTGGAAAACCTTCCCCATCGTCTAATTCATGAACAACATTCTGAACACCCTTCTGAGACTGTAGACGGAGATCTTCAGTTCTCTTCAGCAACATTTTCGTCCTATCATTCCCCAAAAGAAGGCTAACTTTTTCTGGCCCCTTGAGCACCATCAATGTTGATGTTTTAGATGTGACGTGCCGTCGGACAGACGTTTGTCCTATAAATATCTTATATCTTTCCAATTCCACAGAGACAAAATCCGGCGGCAGAATTTCGGAATCCGAAACATCTATCTCCAAAGTAGTTAGGTTTGACAACCCCTTCAACTCGACAAGACTGGCATTACTTCCTCCTTCAACCTTATCCCACTGTGAAAAGCTGTTATGCATAAACAGTTCTTCTAATCGAGATAATTTTGATATGACATTTGGTGGTATCAACTCAAGGCTCCGACAATTGCTCAAATCTAGCAACTGTAACCGCGTCAATCGTCCAATTCCGAGTGGTAACTGCTTGATATCGGAATATACAAGGCTGAGAATCTCTAATTTCTTTAGCTGTCCAACTATTGCTATATCTTTTAGTCGGCAATAGTCTAAACACAATGTTTGAAGGTTAATGAGGCAACCAAGTGATGAAGGTAATGAAGAGAAGTGAATTCCAGTAAAATTCAAAACTTTGAGTCCTTCCGTCCCTTTAAAAAAGTGGTCTTTAACTTGCATAGAGCAAAGACCCTTCGTATGCAACAAAAGTAACTCGAGACGGGGACATCCCAACCTTTCGGGAAGCTCTTGAATATCTCTATAAGGTAAAGAAATAGCAATTGGATCTTTCCGTATTGTCTCTTCCATCTTTTTCTCCAAGTCGGCAACATTTGGAATATTAAACATGAGCTCCTCTTCTGCAATTGATACAGCAACAGCATGAATGACGTCATGCATTTTGACTTCATCTTCAGCATCACCGTCCAACAATAAGCATGAAGATTTGAGTTTGCCGATCAACGTATGCACTCTACTCCTTGCTTCTTCCAGTGTGTAAACGTTTTTAAAATAGCCCATACCCATACCACATCTCAATAAGGAAGAAACTGGTATAGCATGACCTTCACTAAATAGACCACAAAGAAGGAACAAAGATTTTGCTTCCTTACTTCCCAATAAGTCGTAACTCAATTTTATGGAGATGTACACATTTATTTCCATTCCATCAATTTCTTTTGCATTGGAACTTCTTAGCTGATTCAACACATCTTTCCAAGTGTCAAGCCTTTCATTTTTCAAAGCTTTTGCAAGTGTAATCAGTGCAACAGGCAGTCCTCCGCATCTTTCAACGATCTCATCTGCTATAGATTGAAAAGCAAATGTTTTCATTGAATCACCCACTATCTTCTTAAATAACTGCAATGCTTCTTCTTTTAATAAAGCATCGATCTGGATCTCTTTCTGAGAATTCATAACATTGCGCAATAAATCTTGACGTCTAGACGTCAGTATTATTGTGCATCGTCTCTGATCACCCATTCTTTCTTTCTCAACATCCCTGGAAGGAATTCCAACTTTATCGAACTCCAGTTCTCTCCAAATATTATCCAATATAATGAGATGCCGCTCCTTGTTCTTCAATGCTCCACATAGTTGATTTGCTCTGTCGAATATACTCTCATTCAACTCAAACTTTATGCCTAAATCAGAAGCAAGTTCGTCTTGAATTTTCTGATGATCTGGGTTCTCTGTTACCTCAGCCATAGCGACCTTATCGAACAACTTATCTTCCAGCACTTGCTTTGCAACTTGCTTGACGAGCGTGGTTTTACCCACGCCGCCCATCCCGTAGACCCCAATTATGTTGAGCTTATCATCCCTCAACGCCTCCATAACATCTTGAAATACTTTCATTCTTGAATCAAACGCCTCGAAATCTTTCACTTGAATAAGTTCTACCAGCTTTGGAGTAGGACGGTGGGAAACATTGGAGAAGTTGCCTTTTCCCACGAGACTAGCTGCAGCTTCTGCGGCCTTTGCTGCTTGTCTACTGAGCTTGTAACGAGAAATCAAGTTTGGGCACAATCCTTTGAAACAGAACTTCTTAGCTCTATCTTCATCATCAGTGATGGATTTGGCAGCGCCCTGAGTGAATTCCTTGACACTATTAAGCCAGTCTGCAACATCCTTATAAATCTCATCTCCTTGTTGAGTAGCCTGATGAACGGGTATTTCCACCCTTTCTCTTTTGTGTTCCAGCTGCTTCACTTGATCTTTTAGGCCATCTATGTAGCTCTGGTACTTGAACACATAAGATATCTGCCGTATAATCGGTTTGAATAGTGACTTTGCACCTTCTGATACGATGCTGGAAAAAGCAGCCAGACCCACTTCTGCAGCCATTGCCTGTTGCTTAACAGTATATATATATATATATATATATATATATATATATAAAGTGAATAAAAATGTCAAATAAAGGAATACAAATAAATTAAAATGAACTAGAGGGAAAGACAGAGAAAGAAAAGACCGCAAACAACATCGCGATATTGATTTTGAACCAACTGATACCTAAGTAGAGAATTTCTTTTTCTATCTTAAGGATAAGAGGTTTCGCTATTAACAGAAAGGTATCCTTCAAGGAAAGTTGATGGAAATTAAGAAAGAATGGCTATCAAGATCAAGTATTCTGGTACTAAAAATAAATGATATGACTTAAGAAAAGTAAATTATATGATTAAGAAAAACCAGAGAATTTTTTTCCTAGGAAAGTTTATGGAAATTAAGAAAGAACCGCTATGAAGATCAAGTATCAGAGATTCTGCTACTAAAAGAATATTACAGGTTTTAGAACAAGTGCACCTCTTGACCTGTCTGGGATAAGAGTTGATGAGCTGCTGTATTCACCTTGAATATAGAAGAAATATTACAGGTTTTGACTAAAGAGGAATGTGAGGAACGAGTTGATGAGAGTAATAACAATGACTTTCCAAAAGAAGACGACTTGAGCATTAAGCATGCACCCCCTTTTTCAATCAAATATTGGTACGTATATACGTAGGGACCATTATGCGTATATGAAGTCCATTAGTTGCAATCAGAAACCCTGGCCCAATTTAATTGACACTGGATTTTTGATAAGAAGAAGGCAAGGATAAGGACAAAGTCAATCAATCACCAACAGTAATTACTTCAATCTTTGTCAATCTACTTAAATTGTCGATCAACATGAAAATTGTTTAAATTGATATTTGTAAATCAATCAATTTTCTAGTTACTATGATTATAACGTTTCACCTTTCATATTGGATTTTATCTTTTCGAAAGTTTTCAAATATGAGTGTCAATAATTATTGAGACTCCAAGCCGTGCTCTCAAGATCGTGCTGACAAATCACTATTGACTTTATTTATGCAAAATTCAAAGAAAAAAAGTTATGGTTTTGTATTGCCAGCCCTGCTACTTTTTGTTTTTTTCATTTGTATTATTTACGAATTATTTTTTAACATAAACATGAGAACTCATCATCGTATAAAATTGCATGAAAAAATCTTTAAATTTATAAAAGTAAATTTCATTGACAGATTGTGGATATGTTAGAAAGAATAAGGATAAGAATGAGTTAAGAAATAATATATATATATATATATATATATATATATATAGATAGAGAGAGAGAGAGTGAAAGTAAACAATGTTTTGGTACATTTGGTATTGTTTTCAAAATATTTTGAAAAGAAAAATTTTCAATTATCCACCTAAGAATTATCTTATTATCCAAAAAGTTATAAAAATTTAAAAATATTTAATTTTATACCCATTATTACAATGTGTATCAACTGTTTACTAAAAAAATAAAGTTACTCCTAAAACATAATCACCACTACAATTTTGTGTTCGCTTCTATTTTGTCACTTTGAACGAATAACTTTATATTTTTAACAGATGTTTCATACAAATTGCATACATTGGATGTAAAATTAAATAAATTTAATTTTTTATAATAATTTTAATCATTGAATAAACTTTGAGTAAATGACTGATAATTTCTCTTTTATAAGCTACAAGAAGTTAAAAAGAAAAAAGAAAAAATAGGATGATAATTTCTCTTTTATATGCCTCAGATGATTTATTGTTTCGGGTCTAAGATTTTAAATATTCAACTTAAAAGATTAATGTATTATAAATTAATTAATTAAATAATCATTAAGCAACTAAATTGGGTCCCTGGATGTTAATTCCTTTAATATTGACGCAACTATTTTTTTCTGGCAAATAATTATTAATGCACTTACGGAACTTTTGCATATCTACACAGCGATTTTAAATATTACTGGTAACTGCTAAGAAATGTGCGAGAAAGAAGTTGATGAGAGTAATAACAGCGACTTGCAAAAGGAAAAGACAGAATCATTCACCCCTTTTTGTATCACGTATTTGGTTACTGTTTCCCTGTTGACGCATGTATAAATTTGAGTGGTTTTTCTCCACGTTTTTGAGTGGTTTTTCTGCACTTTTTAACAATATGATAATTGACAGGTTAATTATTTTATATCTTTTATAAAATTACTATTAAAGGAGATTTTCTGCACGCATGTATAATATTTTATATCTTTATTTATATTACTATTAATTTTAAATTAAAATTATTTATATTTATTCATATTCAAATATTTATTATTAGTTATATTAACTATAATATAATTAAATAATACATTATTTAGTTATATTTTCAATATAATAAAAATTAATAATATAATAATAAAATTTATTTAAACATTTATTAACATGTAATAAATTTTGTTTTTGTGTACAATACAATAAATTGATAACTAAAATAAATATTTTATATTATTAACATTATTTTATTATTTTATTACCTCAATATTATTAGTAATTATAAGAATTCCTTGAAAGTTAATGATTTTATTTTTTTGATTAATAAGGATAATTTTATATTTTTATAGTATGTATGACGGCTTGCCTCCTGCATGCGTCTAAGTGCAACCTTCCTATATAATCGGTTGCTTTGCTTGTGAAACTACATCAAACCCTAATCCTGATCCTGATCCTGCTGAGATGAGTGTTATATATGCTGAAGCAAATTAAACACGCACATCATCAATTTGATTCGATATGCGCACCGTCTTACGTATAAATACCAAAAGAAATCATAATATACATCTTAGTACTGATAGTCGTGATCACAAATTAGGAACACAATATATACACATGCATAATATAAAGAAAACACGAGGTAAATTAAAAGCGTGTAAATATTCATTTTTTTCAAATATTGAGATGTAGCTATAAAAGAAAAAATAAATTAAAAAATTTTAAATTTTAATATGGCCATCGTAGAGTTAGAATCCCCGCTCCAACCCAATTTGGAGATGTGCTTGGTCTATTTATGTTTTGGAAAAAGAAAAACCAAAGAAAAAAAAAATACACACCCGACCAAATCAAGCAATTCATCAAATAAAAAATAAAAAAAGGAAAGAAATTTAATGACTTGCATGCAATTTTGGATCTGAAATTAAAATTACATAAAAATTAAGGATTACGTACCTTAATATTTACAGCTTATTTGATGGACTCAACAGGTTTAAGCAACATCAAAATGTTTGTGGCTCCTTAAATGAGCCCCCGACATGGTGCAAATGACAACATCGACTTGTTTGACAGCTCCAACAAGGCTACGATGATCAGAAAATGAGCCCTCAATCAACAAGCTAAGATTGGTTTCTCTATCCTCTTCTCCCCACAACCAGCGCCTTGCTCTTTGTCATTTTTCCTCTTGTTAGTTTTCTTCTACATATAATTATTACACTGGGAAGTATACACACACCTCTTTTCTTTTTATAGTACCTTACTATTATATCTTTACAAAACAATATCACCCTAAGACAGATATGTATGAAATAAATGAAATAAATATATAAGGAACTGACGAAATAAAATTATCATGACCATAGACTTTTCTAATTTATTTTTTCCTTTAAAAAACGACAAGGATAAGTTTGGGAAAATGATTATATTTTTAATAAAAGAATTCTTTTTTATTATAAGGATCCACCTACGTTACAATAGTGATACCATACTACAGTTTTTGTCTTTATTTAGTTGAGTCGTTGGATGTTTTACTGGTCAATCTAATGGCTGAAATTAATTATTAGATAATTGATGCGGCAACCTGCAACCGTTGGAGCCGGTTGCGTTTTAATGTAATGTAATATCATTTGCGAGCTTGTGCTGAGAAAGTTTGTTGTACTGCATCAATGGAACTGATTTGGTCAGGATTTATGGATATAGAGAAAGAGGAGTGTTAGAAAAAAAAACGGTCCAGAAGATTGTCCCTTCATCCATTTGGCCTTTGGCCTTTGGTAGGGGCTTCCTTTGATTTTCACCTGGACTTCATAAATTCCTCAAATTTCCTTCTTGATAACAATAATCCTGCATTCGGAGAGAGGTAAGTCACCATGTTTCGTCACAAACGTGGCCATCTCTTCTCCATTCGATTGGTTGCTTTTTAAATCCAATGGTTATATTAGATGAGGACAAAAATTGTGGTATGGTACCACTGTTGTAACATAAGTGGATCCTTATTATAATACTTTTTGTCTTAATTAATTTAAAAATATTGACTCTTATATTTTAATAAATATAAATATAATATTATAATAAAATATAACAATATATACAAATATTTAAAAAAATTTAAGATTTTATTAAAATAAATTTTATAATAAATACAAATATATTATTAATATAATTATAATAATTTGCATTTTAAAAAGTAATACTGCTATAAATTTTTTAAATTATATTACTCTACCAAAAAAATTAAACTATTAAATTATATTGATATTTATTAAAAAATTTGCAATTAATTCTTATTATATTTTTAATTGGAATTTTTTCTTGTGATATAACGACAATTGCTACAGTTTTTCCCTAAATAAAGATGGAGTTATAAATTATTTGTATAAGTGTCATGAAAGTAATAGTTGAATAACAATAATGGGGCTTTAGGCAATTTTTTTATGAGGTCTTCTTACAATTTCAACACTTAAACAGACTTGTCCTTGATCCCAATTTATTTACCCCATTTGAGCCCACGATCAGATAAATATATTCCTGTGAGATGAAAAACATCAGGAGAAGAAAATGTTTAATTATAATAAAAAAAAACAAGTGGTCCATATGTTACCTGTTACCTGCAGAGGAATGTGATTATAGAGAGCTTATGAGAGTAACGACAATGATTTGCAAAAGAAGAAGACTTAATCATGCAGCCCTTAGCATTTATCAAATGATTAGTGATCATTTCTTTTATAAATAAAATGCCAACAGCAAAAAGAAAAAAAAAAAGGTTAAATTTACTAAGTCTTATTTTAATTTTAATTTCTTTTATTTTCATTCGCCGAAGAGGGAATCTCTTTTCCTAATGTGACATAATTAAAGCAATCTATAAATAATACAATAATCAGATAATATAATAATTAAAAAGACGCACATGTTTATAATAATAATAATGATGGGATCCATATGTTTATACTGATTAAATTGGTGGACCAGAATTTATTTGACCTTACTTGTTTTCTATTTAACTAAAAATTGAAACGACAGAGAAAAATTGTCGTACTGATGGCTTCGATTGTGGAGTTCCGCTGTGGATAGCACATCCAATAGTGAAAAATGAAGCTTTCGTCAACTATCTCACATCGACGCGTACCATCATGCATAATTGCATATTGCATTATTTCTTTAGAAAAGCAAGATTAATTCTTTTAACAAGCAAACGCATATACATAGAATAATTATATGTATTTGTTGGTTCAAGAAAATTAACTGACAAGATTGAGACAAACAGGAGATTTTATTTTTTTTTGGACATTAAGAAATAACAGCTGTCAAGATCAAGGAGATTATGCTATTAACAGAAATTATTAAAGGATTTAGAACAAGTTCACCTCTTCAGTTAATCCGGGATCATACAGTTGATGATCTTCTCCGTTTGGCCTTGAATATTTAAGAATAATTTTGATGAGCAAAACGATCACTGGTAACTGCTGAGAAATGTGTGAGAAAAGAGCTGATTAGCGTAATAACAATAAATTGCAAAAGAAAAAGACTTAATCATGCACCCCTTTTCATATCACGTTTTTGGTTACTGTTGCATTGTTGACGTATGTGTATAATAAGGGTCCGCCTAAGTTACAGCTGATGTAAGTTGAAGAAAGCACTAGTTCTGTAGTTCACGACTTTACGTTTGGATATATTCTAAAGAGATAATTAAGTTTGATGAAAGATAACGCAAAAGCTTGAATGCATGATTGAGGGCGAAGACTTTTATTAAAGCAGATGCCGAAAGCACACGAAAAGCTTGAATGTTGTGGCTCCTTAAGTGAGGCCCAGACATGGTGCAAAAGACAAAATCGACTTGTTTGACAGCTTCAACAAGGCTACGATGATCAGAAGATGAGCCCTCAATCAAGAGAGCTCCCTGCCTCTTAAATGATAAATTAAAAGCAATTGTAGCTTGTCGACATCAGGCCAATTTCAGGCCTTTGAAGAGCACAAATGACATGGCCTTGACCAAAGATTGCCTTCTCTATCCTCTGCCGACACATCCACTTCTCTCCACAACCAACGCCTTGCTCTCTGTCATTTTTCCTCTTGTTAATTTTCTTCTACATATAATTATTACGCTGGGAAGCATACACACACCTCTTTTCTTTTTTTTCTTTTTTTCAAACTACTAAATATTATGGGAAAATGATCGAAACCCTTTTTTTTTTCTTTCTAGTTAACATTATCAGGTGTATTTTTGGCTTTTCACACTTGCATAAAAAATTGATAAAAATTTGAAACATAAAATTCACTTTATTACCTTTTACTTTTGTAAATAAACTAAAAGATATTTTGGTCTTTTCATATATTTGCCAAACGTTTTTATAAATTAAATGGTGAAATTGTTTATATAGATTACAAATAAACAGTATAATTAATTATATTTTGTATGTATAAAGCATTAAATAATCAGATATTTGTGGCTTTTAAAACTCAAGAAAACTCAAGAAAATTAAATGACAAGATTAAGACAAACAAGAGATAGTTTTTGTTGGACATTAAGAAACAACTGCTATCAAGATCAAAGATTAGAAATTATGCTATTGAAAGAAATTATTAAAGTATTTAGAACAAACGCACCTCTTCAATTATCTAGGATCACAGAGTTTATGAGCTTCACTCTTGGCCTTCGATTTATAAGAAAAATTTTAATGAGCAAAAGATCACTGTTAACTACAGAAGAATGTGAGTAAAGAGTTTATGGGAGTAAAGCAATACAATTGAATTGTAAAAGAACAAGACTTAAAGCATGCACCCCGTGTTCATATAAACAGAACACATGTTCATTTTTAACAAAGTGATCAATAACTCTATTCGTTATTTAATTGATATTGTAACCAATTCTAAGAGAATATAATAATAATCATTCAATCCATAAATTTAGAATTAGATTTTTTTAACTCTTTATTTAAATATAAACCTTAATGGAAAATTATAAAAGTTTAGAGATAAAATTTTTCAATCACCAAGCGAAAAAAACAGGGGAATGAAAACAGAAGAATCTTGTTTTAACTAATTTTTTCCTCAACTCTTGTTCTTATATTAATAATCTTGTTTTGATGATAGCGCTCGTGACTGCGGGAAAATTTCTACTGGAAACAACTCAATTTCGGAAGAAAACTTAATTTTGCAAGTGATGAATTTGAACTCGTTGGATTGGTTGATTTATGATTGACTGAATTTCACGTTTGCCCAAAAGATCTTTAACCAAAGTTTAATAGCTATCATGTACTCCTTAAAAGCAATTTTTTTTTTAGATTTGACTGAATTTGAACTTGTTGGATTGGTTGTTTTTAGATTATTAATATGAGATACTACAACGTAAATATTTTCATGTGGTTGAGCCCTATTCTAAAATTTGTATAGTTAGCTTTAGAAAAAGGGCTTTTCCTGCTGATCTGCAATCTTCAAATAAACTTAGATACAAATAATGATTTTTTTACAAAGCCAACAGATCAGAGTTTTTGGTACAAAGCCAAATAAAAGACAATAAACTTAGGACCTTTTTTTCTTGCTTTCTTTTGTTGAAGGATTAGAGTTTTTGGTATTATCAGTAAAGGTTTCAAGGAGTAAAAGCCTATAATATTTTTCTAAACTTTTTTTTGGGGGGGGGGGGGGGGGGAGCATGCAAATTAACCAAAAGAAATAATAAGAGCACAGGCTTTAACAATGAATAGTAACTTAAAACTCATGCAAAATAAGTTACAATATTAAAACAAACCAGAGAAAATTTTTTCTTGGAAAGTAGATGGAACTTAAGAAAGAGCAGATGTCAAGATCAAGGATCAGGGATTCTACTATAAAAAAAAAAAAAAAAAATTATTCAAGGATTTAGAAAACGTGCACCTCTTTAATTATCTGGGATTAGAGAGTTGGTGAGCTTCTCTGTTTGGCCTTCAATATTTAAGAACAAGTTGAAAGATGAAAAAGATCACTGGTAACTGCTGAGGAATGTGTGAGAAAAGAGTTGATGAGAGCAATAACAAAGACCTGCAAAAGAAAAAGAATTAGTCATGCACCACTGTTCTATATCATGTATTTGGTTATTGTTGCCCTGTTGACGCATGTTGAAGAAGAAAGCACTAGTTCACAACTCTACGTTTTCATATATTCTAAAGAAATAATTAAGTTTTCATAGAATAATACCTGTTGTGTTTGAGTAATTTTGGTATATACATTGCTTGTGTACTGTGAAATTGAAATGAATATTGATTGACAGAGCAATGTATATGCCTAATAAAACATAAAGCAAATCCTTGAACGAATGATTCGGGACTAAAACTTTTATAAAAGCAAATACCGGAAACACACAAAAAGCATTTAAGATAGAAACTAAACAACAAATAATCGAAGTAAGATCAATAATATATGATTTGATTTATGCATATTCAAAAACCAAAATAAAATAATAAAGTTTGATTTATTCTTTCCACAAAAAACAGGGGAATGAAAACAGAGGCAACTTGTTTTACCAATTTTTTCTTCTTAATTTCCGGCAAAAAAAAAAAAATCAATAAACAGGGGAATGAAAACAAAGGAACGAAAACAGAGGAAACTTGCTTTTCAGGCTATCTTGTGACATGATGATATTGCTCGTGAATTCTTTTCTTTTATTTTTTTAACCACCTTTTGCTCAAGGATTAGAGTTTTTATATTAACAGAAAGGTTTCAGGGGTCTGAATAAAAGCCCACAATTTCTCTAATTGTTATTTTTTGAAAGGAGCTTCACTATTCACTATTGTAGATGCTTTGTAAGGCTTTTGATTTAATGATTTAATGCAGTCAATTAACAAAAGCTTACATATAGTATTATGTAGTTGCTGAGATGTCTGTTCTTGATAAAGTCGATTTATTTACACCCAAGCCAACGGAATCAAAGCCTTTTCGTTAATAATATACACGGTAATTGTTTTTGTTAAATTGATTTCTGGCTAACAAGATCTTTGAAAGTATTTAGGTAGCGTTTACATTTTGGGTTGGAGTGATAATCGTGAGGAGTGAGAATCCTAGGATTAGAAGTGTGGAGTGGAGTCGAAGTATGTTGTTTACTTACACTGGAATGAAAGTATGAAATTGAAATCAGAATTCAATTTATTTGTTTACATTGTCTTAAATTAGGAGTAAATAGTTTTAAATTATAACTTTACTCTTAAAGAATTATAGTTATTAATTACAAAATTAATAAAAATTATATTTAAAAAATAAAATATTTATTTAATTATATTTTTAAATTAATAATAATTATTAATATTCTTAACTATGTAAATCACCATTATTTTATTAATTTCAATTTAAATTATATAAATAAAAAATTATTAATAACAACAACACAAATGAAACATTATTATTGATAATATAGTACAAAAGTAATTTTTTTAGAATAAAGTATTTTTATTATTATTAATTACTAATATTAAATAAATATAATAGTATTATTTTTAAATAAGTATAATAATATTATATTTTCATATAAAAATAGAATATAGTAATATTATTGTAAAGAATATAATAATATTATTTTTAAGTAATTTTAACTTAGAATCAATGTAAATTATTATTTTTAACTAAAAAATTAATATTATTTTAAATATGTTTAATATTATTAATTTTAATAAATTTAATTTATAAAATAATAAAATAATATTATTTAAATAAATATGATTTTACTTATTTTATTAAATTTAATAAAATAAATGTTTAATATTATTATTTTTAACAAATATAATTTATAAAATAATATAATAATATAATTTAAATAAATATGATATTATTTGTTTTATTTTATTAAATATAAGGGTAAAAAAGGAAGAGAGGCGAGTGAATTCCCACTCCCACCTTTTCCCACGGGAGTGGGAATCCCACTCCTGACTCCCCCACTCCAAAATTAGGTGGGATCCACGGAGTGGAATTCTTACTCCCCCTTTGAAAATTGTAAATAAACACTAGAGTAAGAGAAATCTACACTTCTCACTTTCACTCCAGAAAGTAAACAGTACATTAAAGAAGCCATTGACTTATAAGAAAGCCATGATTAAATACACGGCGAAGCATGTGAGCTCGTTTTTCAATCTCTTTGATCACTCATAAGCTTTTCTATACCACTCACTATATCATCCTTTTAAGTCAATTTTGACTGATCATCAGAGATCATGCACCCCACCTTGAGATGATTGATCACCAATTTGGCATTGTAACGTTGATCACCTCTAATTGGCCATGCTAAAATTGGGACCCCACAGCCAATTGCTTCTATGGTTGAATTCTATCCACAGTGAGATAAAAATCCACCTATTAATTGATAACTCAGTATCAATAATTGTGGCGCCATTCCATCTATTATCAAACCCTTTTTACCGTCTCTACTATCTAAACCACTATGAAAATAAGCTGGTTAAATGACGTGGAGGATCTAATCTATTTACATCAGTTTGAATTACCTAAATAATCGGTGGATTTGATGCTTCTAAATCATTGGCTAATGTTGAATAATCATTTAAGGTGGGACCCATTTCGGTACCAAATGACATGTATAACACGGATCCACATGATTTCAAATCTAACCATTGAATGATCTCATCTTCGGTCATGTTAGAACTTCGCCGGTTGGTTCTCATCTCACAATCACGAAGCACTGAACCGGCCGATTTGTAAAATTGTTCAGGTAACAATGGGCCCACTCCCCACACTGGCATCAACACCATCGATCCCTCCACTTGCTTCATCCAGTGTGGTTGATCACTCGGTTCTGATGGGCCTATTTATTCTGAACCGGGTGCACCTCACAAAGGTTGTGGACCACCAGGAAGGGACCCGTGAGGCCTGCGTTTAAGATCCGATTCGAATAAAGCAATATCCTTGGGTAACCCAAGAAGTAAACGGGCCTCTCCCGGTTTGACATCCTGGATGCGAGCCTGCCACATGGCACACTCCACAGCTGCTGAGCAAGCATCAGAAGTGAAGAACCCAACAATGGGAACTTCAAAATTCTTGAAAACATCAGCCGTCCAGCCCATCATAACGCCGATGACTACGCAAACAGGTCGGCTTTCGGGTTCCGGGTTGAAAGGAGGTTTCGAAGGCCTTGAAGCATTTGGCTGTGCATGACAACATGGTGGTGAGAAGGAGGTGATGGTAGTGGTTGAGATGGGGAGGGTATTTCGGTAATTTCAAATAGAGCGTATTGGTGAAGAGAGGAAGGGGTGATGCTGGTGGTAGAAACGTGAGAGGGAATAATGAGGGTAGATTTGTAACAACGAGAAGTGATTTGCTTGCATAATTCAATGCATGGAAACAGATGTCCCTGACCGAAGAATGGGACAATCCAAATCTCAGCCTCAGCAGCATTCGCAACAGAGCTTGACATCTTTTATGAATTATTTGAGACTTAATTGTTATTGACTGCTTTTGCCATCTTTCATAAAACATTCTTTGTTATATATAAAGAGATGACTTGATGGAGAAGCAAGTGTTTTACTTTTATAGTTTTACTAGTAGTTGAGCTCTGATTTTGATAATTTGATTGTTAGTTTTAGTTGGTTAGTTATGAGAAAGTATCTTTCACAAAATTCATTTCAGTTTCAACTAAAATTAACAATATTGTTCAAATTAATTATTGGATCAACAAATAGTCATAAGCAAATTTATCCCTAGCGGCTAGATCTTGAACATAATTATTATCAGTCTCCCCTCCCTTCTCTCCCCCCCCCAAAAAAAATTTCACTAAATATCTTTTGTTATATAACGAACAAGATAAGCTAACGGAGAAGGGTTCTACTTTTACTAGTAAATGAGCTTTGAGTTAATAAGGTTAGTTTAGTTCGTTAAATATCTACCATCCGAATCAAAGTTCCTTAGACTATTATACAAGTGAGATGCTTGAGTAACATATACTTGTGTTAGTTGGTGCCTAACAACTCGTGCGATACATGAAACCAACCACTATGAAATCCAAATGAAGTTGGTAGGATTAGATTAATTTAAATGAAAATAAAAATTTGTTTATGCTATTTATTAATCTTATAATGTTGAAACTTGAAAGTTAGTTCTTCAACTTGTCAATTGGTTCATGACATGGTTTAATATTCGAGTAAATAAATTTATCGTTTAAAATTAATTTTTCATGTGGTAAAAGCAATACAAAATATGGAGTGGAGAGAATAATTTGTAGGGTATACCCCCACCATTTATTTCATTTCATTAAAAAAGAAAGAAAATAAATAAAGGCTTGTTCAACATTCAATTAAAATTACAATTCCATGATAAAATTACTTGAGAATAAAAATTAAAAAAAAAAGTAACACAAAAACGAGGAATTTTTGAGTAACTGAAGAACCATAGATGTTTTTTGGTCATGAGCAATTTTTGAGTTGAGACAGAACTTGTATAAAAAAATAGTTTTGAAAACTTCTTTTCTTTTTTCGTAAATATAGATATAAAATTTTGAAATCACCAAACACAAAACCAGGAAAATGGAAGGAGAGCCCCTGTTTCTCCTCTGTTGCAAGAACAAATTTGGTTTCTACAGTGGTACCTTCTAAATGCACCATTTGTATTGCTTTGTCTCCACTTGAGCTAACGGAATTTGATGAAAACAAAATAGATATGAGTGGTGCTATTCACAGCCCTCAACAATTCTCTCAAAACCCCTTTTCTAATTATACCCCGTTGAATAAGTTCAAGACCGACTTTTCCTCTTATAACACCACCTTCTATTCTGTTAATACCCTTGTTCACTATGAAAATAAGGAAAATGCCTACATAAAAAGCTGGCTCTGATAATCTACCTGAATTTACATTAGAAAAGAGTGGACAATATAGGGAATTTTACCAAAATAATCCATTTTTATATACAGGGAATGGTATTTTCTAATATAAGGAGGAGTGGAGAAATTAAATTTAGCAAAATAAAGAACCTCCATCGAGAAGCAAAAATGATAATATCATTGTCGTGAAGAGATTTCTGCCTCATACAAATTTTTTATTCTAGAATGCTTGAAACCGAAAAGTTATGTAGCTGTTTCAATTCAATTGCATACATTGACGAAACATTGAATACGGAAAAACAAAAAAAAAAATAATAGGACATGGGGATTTAGAGAACTTCTAAAGAGAGAAATGTATTTATTACTTAAGCTCTTTTTCTTCGTTATTTTGAATGGGTGCAAAGAAGAGAAGTTTTGTACCCAAATTCCAACTCGAATTGTGTAGGCTGCTTGCAAGAGCTTCATTAGATTTTTATTAGTCTTTTAATTTAACTTCTTTCGTGGTTGAAATTGTAAAAAAAAAAATGCGGTTTTAATAGAATTATTGAGGAGTGCCAATAGTGCTACTCAATAAATACAGCTATCTGTCATTTTTGTTACTGGACTATAGATCAATTGACAGTTGAAGTTATATTAATTTGTTGTACTGGAATTGAAGCTTGTATCTTAGCCATTTCGTGAAGTGTCAAATATATTTTTAATTTCCTTAAAATTGTTCAAAATATGTTTACACTTTTAAAGTCACTATTATACATGAGTGCCCTAAAATAGGAGAAGGCGATTTGCCTGACATTACCTGTTTCCTGTCAAATCTAGCAGGTTTACTGATTAGATTTTAACAAGTCTCTTGGCAAAGTTTGCTAGAAATGGAATCAAATTATTCTATTTAATCTTACTGTCTAATGTCTATACCCTAATAGTTCTTGGTTTGCATCACTGCATCGTTCTATAATCTGTGTGCGTTGGCTTATAAAGGCTAGCAAGGCTGACCATTCGTAGCATAGTTTTTTTTTTTTTCCCACAATGAAATTCCTATTGATTTCACTCAGTATTTAGAGGTGTTAACGAGGGCACTATACTAGACATGGATTTCTACCTCTTTTGGTTGTACAATTGTTGTAATCCTTGGCCATCAAATCATTTTTACGTAGCTTTCTCAGAGTTCATGCCAAGTGTACATTAATGTATTTATGTTTTGGGTGCAAGTGGGATTCTAGTTCTCTATGGCAGTTGAAGAGGTAAATGGGCATGGAGCTATGCTCTATCATAGGCTTCGGCCGCTACAAGAAATTTGATTTCTTAAGACGATATTTTTTACAACAACTTTAAATTTGGTCACAAAATTGTATTTATTGTGACAAATTTTTAAAATCGTAGCTAATAATCTTGTCCTAACTTATATTGTTTTTTGTAACCAATTGTTTTTATTTTGAGACTTGTTCATTGGTCATTAATTAAATTTTTTTATGAAAAATTATTTTAGTCACCAAAAGATATATTTTTTTGGCGCAAAATCTTCCCTCCAAAAGTGATTATTTTGAGACAGTATTTCACTATTTATGACAAAAGAAATAGTCACGAAATATAATTATAGGCGACCAAATTATTTGGTAACTAAAAGAGGGGTGTAAAATTGACTAAACAATCTATGACACAAAATATTAGTAGCCAAAATTATTGTTCTTTTGACTAATTTTAAGACCATTTTTTTTTGTCATATATAATCACCTACAGTGACAAAATTAAAAAATAGTCGTTGAATGTTTTGTCTTGAATAATTTTACATTTGATAACTAATTTTTTTTTTCTTTTTGAGACATATTACTTGGTCCCTGTTTCAACTTCTTTTTGACGAACTTTATAATAGTCACAAAAGACTTTTTTTTTTTGGCATAAAAAGTCTGTCCAAAGTTAGCTCTTTTGGGACAATATATAATCTTTTATGACAAAATATATAGTGGCGAAATATAATTATTTTTTACAAAGTTATTTCGTAGCTGAAAAAGAGGTGTAAATTTAGTTAACCTATTTGTGACATAAAATATTAGTCTCCAAAACTATTATGCTTTTAGCCAATTTTAAGACCCTATTTTGTTGTCATGGATAATTACCTATTTTAAAAAAACTAAGAGATAGTAATCAAAAGTTTTGTCTTGATTGACATTGTATTTTATGATCAAAATATTTTGTTTCAGTGACACTTTACTTGGTCTCTGATTAGACTTGTTTGTGATGATCAATAGAATTATATAATAACCACTAAATTTTTTTGGGTTAAATTTTATAGATACTATTAATTAAGTTGTTAACGAAAATGATCGAACGAATACTAATATGGGATACCATCAACAGCCCTAATACTTATGAAACGAGAAATTATAATATGTAGTGAAAAAGTTTTAACAGTAGTCCCTAGTATTTAGAATTATTTTGACTACTTTATTTATTTCCAAAACATAAAATTCTCAACCCAAAATTTCCCGCATTGTGTTTTATTTTGTCTCCTCACTCAGTTACTCTTATTAACTCACGGCTTGACAAGAAAAAAAGAAAAAAATTCTCACAGCTTGATGGTCTCCTCTCTTTAAAAATAAAAATCCCTAGTTACTCTGCTCAAACTCGTTAATATTTGTTTCCACCACCAAAGCAGCCACTCGTATCTTTTATTAAGCATAATGTTTTTCTTAAAACCTAATTGATCATTCTTCAACGTCTCCAGGATTATATATGGCACACTATTTTTCTCCTTCAATTGAATAGAAGTCTAGAACTTTTTTTTTTTTTTCGCAATTCACTTTTGCTGTGTTTCGTAGTTTGGACGGAGATCATGACAATAATTGAACGATGGGGATAAATATCAAAGAAGGAGCTTACATGCCCTATATATCTCTCTTTGGATGAATAACGAAGGTGAGCTTTCAAAGTACAAAGATTTACATGTTTTAATTGTCATTTACATTGCTGCGTGCCAATTGCTTGATAAAATACCGCAACAAATACGCATTCTCGATTTTCTTATAAATTTATTTTCTTAATCTGAAAAAAATTGAATGTTTAGAGAATTTTGAAGGTTTTGGTGTATGCATTAATATTTTGATTCTATTTATGTTGTTTAACTAATGAAGATGATACATCTAGCCTCTTTTTTCCCCCTTGTTGTTTTTTATTCTTGTGCTTTATATACGGTTCAAGTGTGATACACTTTAGTTTTTCTCAAGTGTTTGTTAGTATTTCCCGAAGCAAAATTTGTCACAGACTTTGAGTTCAAAAGTTGAAATCATAACTAACATACTTCGATTTTTTATTTTCCTTTTTTCTTCAGTATCTTTCTATATGGCATTGCTTGAGAAATTGGTGTACTTAGATCGTAATATTCTGTAGAAATAAGCCAATATTTCATTAGGTACATTGTTTAATATGATGAGTACTGTATGGAAGTTTTACAGATAAGCTCCTTATATATTATGCATTATGTTTTTATCATATTGTTGCTTGGAACTTTGAAGGATTGGCCACAGGGCTTTAGTCCTACAAGGACATTTTATATTTAATAGCTGGTTAGGCATTTTATTTGGACTTGTAGGTGTTAAAAGTTTTGTTCAGTAATTTTATAATTCAGATTTCCATTGTGATAAGATAGCAATTTTTATTGTGGGTCAGATTCTGTCAACTGATATTTAGCTAAACTATCTCACTAACCCTTATTGGTTAGGTTTTTTTTTTTTTAATTCACATGCTTGATTTTTATTTTCTTTTTATCTGTGGAATCCCATGTATCATTCATAAGAAACAAGCTATTATATAGTCTATTCTTTAGATCCATTTATATGTGGTGGGCACTCTGATTTCTATTATTTGAATTTTTTGCTACTGTTACTACTCTTTCGGCCCTTCAAATTGGGGTTAACAGAAAGGGTGAGTATATTAATACAAATTCAAACTTTCTTTTTCTAATTTTATCCAAAATAACCTACTATATTATTTTAATTTCCAACTTTTGTCATAGTCTAATGGGCAGTTGTCTTGTCATTATTTGGTTTCAGGTAAGAAGAGAGAAAGTTAGTGAGAGGATGAAAATTTTGCAAAAACTTGTTCATAGCTATGGTTTTCCTGTCTTAAAACAAATAATGAGTTTTCGTGTTTTTAATATTTCTTATAAACTTCATGTTGTTTGGTATAAAATTAGGTAATTGAAAAGGTCTCATGTTGGATGAAATTATCAATTATGTGCAGTCCCTACAAAATCAAGTGGAGGTAACATTGCTACTAAAAAACCTTATTAACATAGTTATACTGAATTAATATTCTTTAATATATTGCAATATCTTTTACTATTTCTAGGTCTTTCTATGTTGGTTTTGGATCAATGTAGTTGCTGATTGTGATTTATTGTCGCCTATGGTTGCTGACTTCTGTTTACTGCAGCTACTTTATTAAAGCAATTTTGGATATTGAAGTTTATGGCCAACTTTTATTAGATACTTCTGACCTTTATCGATATATTTTCTGAACCTTTACACTTAAGATGTGTGTGTGTGTTTTTTAAAGTAATTTAATCCTTACTAACATTTTCTAACAAAATTAATTACAGAAATGATTAGGAAAAACAAGCAAAATCATTGTAAAGTGTCTTCTACGCATTGTGGTTGCTCAAGTCTCATGTGCAACATGTGAATGAAATAGTACTTGAAATAATAGAGACTTTGTTTTATGGTTCTTATATTTACATTTCTTTGCAAGGAACCATACTTAATTATACCTAATAGAAGAGATATTTTTTTACTATATAGTCTTAGTATAAAAAAATACCTCTTCTATAAGGCATAATTAATGGGACGTGTCTTTATACTAAGACATCATTCATATTTATCACACAATAATAGAAACTGCAACGGTAGCTGGAATATTATGAAGTCAAAATTGAGAACGACATTAAATCATGAATTTTTTATGTGTTTACTCAAATGCCTGACAGTATTTAGTTCAATTAACACAGATTCGAAATCCAAATGATTGAAGAGTTGTATGAGTTCAAGTTCAGTATTTAATTACTATATAATTATGCATAAATGTGGATTTTGCAAGCTTGAACCCATGTATGTTAGCCCATTTCGGCCCAATAAACATATTGTTCTGGATAATAATATCAGGGGATCTCTGATGTTTCTTTATTTTAACATAAATTTTATTCTTAACTCTATAACCATGCATTATTCAGACAAAATTTTTTGCAATCACCAAACAGTAAAACAGAGAAATAAGAATAGAGGAGCTCTTTTCTAAAATAGGAGTAGGTGTTTTGTCTGAACGTACCACTTTTTGTTTAATTATTTTGCTTACGGAATAGACTTTTTTATTATTCTGTTTTATCTTTCCGTCTTTACCCCAAGCATTCTTGGTTGGCATCGCTGCATTGTCCTGTAATCTGTGTGCCTTGGTGAGTGTTGGTGGTAAAATTGTGGGGAATGGCAAATGTAGAGAAATACAACAATAATGGTGGAACTTTATTATGTAAAGTAATGTGTTTACAACTATCTCTGTATGTAGGAAAAAACTGCAGAAATTTTGTGTGCTTCAAGGCACGTTACAAATGTCGCTTTCCTTAAGACGTTATTTGCCCCCACCAATTGAGTGATGCACATGGGTTAAGCAAATACGCCTCCAGGATACAATGAAGCACTTGTTTGTTTGCTTGCGTTGTGCATCGACGAAAGCAAACCAGAATACTCTTGAATGTTGCAAGCCTACCAAGAAACAATATATTGTTCCTGCAGAAAACAATATATTGGAATGTGAATGCACAAAAGAAATGGGTGTTTTGTGTTGAAATTCGTACTAGAAAAGAATGCTAAGAAAAGAGTGGTGTAGGATCATTTATTTCATGTCTAAATAGCTTAAACATGACCCCTATTTATAGATATACTTGTGCCCCCTCATTTGGGTTATCATCTTTCATGATACCCCTTCATTCATGGCCATTGGATCTAGATTTGATTTTAATCAATGGTCCAAATTGAACCATCACCATTTCAAATGAAATGTCACTATGAAATAATGCATCTCTAAGTGAAATGTTGCCATGAAAAGTTATATCATTTAGTAAAAAGATACATTTTCTACAAGATACAATTAAATGGACATGTCCTTACAACAAGACATCATTTAATTAGACATGTCTTTAGTGAAAGGTACCTTTTCTATAAGGCACAATTAATAGGACATGTCTTTACCATAAGACACATTTATTTTGAAAATTTTCCAACAATCCCCCACCATTTTCAAAATAAATGAATTTTGAAAAATTATCTTGCACAGGCTTGGAAAACTTATGCATAGATGAAGGTGTCTTTTGGACTTGAACCTTCACTTAGTGACAATACATCAAAGTTAATCAAGGTGGCAAGGTAGGCAAGCTTTGAACCAGCGACCTTAATCGACTAACCGGATATATCTCACACATAAGTTTTCAAATTCTCAAGTATTCCTTAGCCGACACGTGGATTGGCCCTGTGTCTATATCCTGTTTTCATGAGCGCTTTAGTAACCAGCCAAGTTACATAGGAAGCGGCACCACCTCCTACACTCACATAGGTAGACTTATCTAGAATGTCCCTGTAACTAAAACATTTATAAGTCCATTAAAAGCTAAGTAGCTTAACCTTTCCCATATGTTACAGGTATCAAGCACTAACCTTTGGGACGCATCTAAAAATATTATAGTGCTTGCTATCACAACATATGATGTACTTTTGCTCATTGAACCCAAGATCTTGATATTTCAAGTGATGGGTTGAGTTTCCATCATTGGTGATAAGATGATGCTGGCTTCAGTCCCATCCCCTTAGAAGTTTTAAATACAATATCCCTTGCAAGGCCTTTAGTTAAGGGGTCTGCCAAATTTTGGCATGATTTCACAAAGTTAATTGTGATTACTCCATCCGTAAGTAATTGTCTTACGTAACTATGTCTTAGACCAATGTGCCTAGACTTTCCATTATAGATTTGACTATATGCTCTTAATAAAGTTGCCTCACTATCATAGTGAATAGATACAGGAGGCATTGGTTTAGGCCAAATAGGAATTTCTATAAGCAAATTCCTTAACCATTCAGCTTCCTTGCAACATGAAGCCAAAGCTACAAATTCTGCAGTCATGGTGGAGTCTGCTATACAAGTTTGCTTCTTTGAGCCCCATGAAATAGCTCCCCCACCAAGATTAAAAATCCAACCACTTGTGGATGTATGATCATCTCGATCAGTAATCCAACTAGCATCCGAAAATCCTTCCAAAACTGAAGGATATCCAGTGTAGTAAATACCATAATCCATTGTATGTTTTAAATATTTTAGAATTCTGTACACTGCTTGCCAGTGTGCCTGGCTTGGATTACTAGTATATCTACTGAGCTTTCCAATAGCGAAAGCAATATCAGGCCTAGTACAAGTCATCGCATACATAAGACACCCAATAATACGTGCATATTCTAATTGAGATACTAATCTGCCAGTGTTAGGATACAGTCTTATGTTTGAATCAAAAAGGTGTTGACACAGACTTACAATCATAATAATTAAATTTCTTTAAAATTTTCTCAATATAATGTGATTGGGTCAATACTAGGCCATTCTCATTTTTTATAATTTTAATCCCCAAAATCACATCAGCAAGTCCCATGTCTTTCATATCAAAATTAGATGACAATAATAATTTAGTGAGTTCAATGCTCTCACTATCAGTACCAAAAATTAACATGTCATCTACATATAAACAAATAATCACACCTTTATTTCTATTGAATCTGCTATAGACACACTTATTAGATTCATGAATATTAAATCCATTTGAGACAATCACTTTGTCAAACTTTTCGTGCCACTGCTTTGGAGCTTGTTTAAGACCATATAAAGACTTGACTAGTTTACAAACTTTATGTTCTTGTCCTGGCATAACAAACCCTTCTGGTTGTTTCATGTAAATTTCCTCATCTAATTCTCCATTTAAGAAAGCTGTTTTTACATCCATTTGATGGATTTCAAATTGATAAATTGAAGCCAAAGCAATCAAGACTCTAATAGTAGCAATTCTTGCAACAGGCGCATAAGTATCAAAATAATCAAGGCCTTCTTTTTGTGTAAAGCCTTTTGCTACTAGTCTTGCTTTAAATCTTTCAATTGTTCCATCAACTTTCTTTTTCTTTTTGAAAATCCATTTACAACCTATAGGATTAGAGCCAGGTGGTAAATCAACTAATTTCCAAGTCTTATTACCCACAATAGAGTCCATTTCATCATTAATGGCCTCTTTCCAAAAAGCAGGATCTTGAGACATCATTGCCTCTTCATAGGTGAGGGGATCAGACTCTATAGTAGATGTGATCATGGTCTGTTTTGATTATGAGTCTCTTGTCCCTTCAACTAAATAGACTATAAAATCTGGTCCAAAAGATTTTATAGTCCTTATTCTTTTGCTTCTTCTCAAATGATTTTGCTCATTATTAGCATCACGCTTTTGACCAATTTCTATTTGTTTATCATTCTCTTGAGAATCAATACTTTTTGGTATAGTGAAAAATCTATTTTCATAGAATATTGCATCTCTAGATTCCACTATAGTATTGATCTCAACAAAGCTATTAGGTTCTGTTACAAGAAACCTATA
Organism: Citrus sinensis; assembly: GCF_022201045.2. Lineage (NCBI taxonomy): Eukaryota > Viridiplantae > Streptophyta > Magnoliopsida > Sapindales > Rutaceae > Citrus > Citrus sinensis. Next base: position 18,678,344 of record NC_068560.1, read on the forward strand.
AGCTTTACTATGCTCTGCATATCCCAAGAATATGCATTCAATGCCCTTTTCTCCTAATTTCTGTATTTTAGGTTTTGGTAGTCTTACAATGGCTCGACAACCCCAAACTCTTAGATAAGAAAGATTAGGCTTTCTCTTTTTCCATAATTCATATGGGGTTACCTTTGTTTTCTTATTAGGCACTCTATTTAAGATATGACATGTAGTTAACATAGCTTCACTCCAAAAACCTTTACCAAGCCCAGCATTAAAAAGCATAGCATTAACCATTTCTATTAATGTCCTATTTTTCCTTTCAGCTACGCCATTTTGTTGTGGAGTATATGCAGTGCTAGTTTCATGTACAACGCCAACAGATTCACAAAATTCAGAAAAAGCATATTCACCTCCTTTATCACTTCTAAGGCATTTAATTTTAGTGTCACAAAAATTCTCAACTTCATTTTTATAAGTTTTAAATTTTTCTAACACTTGATCTTTCGAATGTAATAAATACACATAGCAATATTTTGAAAAATCATCAATAAATGTTACAAAATATTTTTTACCACCTTTAGAAGGATTACTATGCATATCACACACATCGCTATGAATTAAATGCAATAAAGAAGATGTTTTTTCAATTTTTGGAAAAGGAGATCTTGTGATTTTAGTCTGTGCACATACTTTACATTTTTCATGCATATCATTTTCATGCTTAGGAATTAAATCTAAATTAGTCATATCATGCAATCTTCTAATATTCACATGTCCTAAACGATTATGCCACAAAGATAACGAATCAACCATATAAGCAGAAGAAACATTCATATTATTGATATTGAGTTTAAACATTCCTTCATACATGTATCCTTTCCCAACAAAGGTACCACCCTTAGATAATATAAATTTGTTTGACTCAAAAACAAGTTTGAAGCCAAACTTATTAAGAAGGCTACCAGATACAAGGTTTTTCCTAACTTCAGGAACATGATAAACAGCAGTAAGAGTTAAAATATTTCCAGAAGTAAACTCTAGTTGCACATTGCCTTTTCCTTTAACTATTGCAGTGGAGGAATTTCCCATGTAAAGAACACTTCCATCATCCATTGCTTTATAAGATTTGAAAAGGCTACGATCCTTGCATACATGCTTAGTTGCACCAGAATCTATCCACCATGCATTATCATCTTCAAGAACATTAATCTCAGATATCATGGCCACAAAATTTGTGTTCGAAACTTCCTTTTATTTCTTCAGAAGTCGACAATCTCTTTTGAAGTGGCCAAGTTTTCCGCAGTGGTGGCATGTACCCTTCTTTTTCTTCTTATTGTTTTGATTCTCTTTGGAATCAAACTTTCTCTTTTGATTATTCTTAGGGTGATTAGAATGTTTAAACTCCTTCCCTTCCTCTACGACATTAATTTTAGAGGACGTACTAGTCTGATCCTCAAAACTATTAAGCTTGAGTTCCTCTTCAATACGAAGACTTTGGCCTAAGCCATCCAGGCTAATTTCCTCTTTGTTATGTTTAAGACTTTTCTTATAGTCTTTCCAAGAGGGAGGGAGTTTATCAATAATTGAAGAGACAATAATAGACTCATCCATTTTCATGTTATGTTGGTTGAATTGATCAAGAATATGCAAAATCTCATTATACTGTTCAACCACAAGTCTATTATCAACCATTCTATAATTAAAAAATTTAGAAGCCAAGGATTTCTTACTTGTGGCATCTTCCATCATGTACTTAGCCTCTAATGAGTCCCATATCTATTTTGATGTAGGTTTGTTGTGATATTGATCAAACAAAGTATCAGACATGGCATTGCAAATGTGTCCCTTACACACGTAGTCATCTTGCTCCCACTTATGTCGCACTCTGGTTTCCGCTAATGTCTCATTCTCACGTTCTTGAGGCTTTGGTGTTGTGAGAACATAGACCACATTGAGGCTTGTCAACAAGAAATGCAACTTTTTCTGCCAACGAATAAAGTTGCCACCATCGAACCGCTTCAATTTGACAAAATCTACTGCGAATTGTCGAAGAGATGAACTTGGTGCCATTGTTGTAGAAATAACGTCTTAAGATTGTTGGTGGTAAAATTGTGGGGAATGGCAAATGTAGAGAAATACAACAATAATGGTGGAACTTTATTATGTAAAGTAATGTGTTTACAACTATCTCTGTATGTAGGAAAAAACTGCAGAAATTTTGTGTGCTTCAAGGCACGTTACAAATGTCGCTTTCCTTAAGACGTTATTTGCCCCCACCAATTGAGTGATGCACATGGGTTAAGCAAATACGCCTCCAGGATACAATGAAGCACTTGTTTGTTTGCTTGCGTTGTGCATCGACGAAAGCAAACCAGAATACTCTTGAATGTTGCAAGCCTACCAAGAAACAATATATTGTTCCTGCAGAAAACAATATATTGGAATGTGAATGCACAAAAGAAATGGGTGTTTTGTGTTGAAATTCGTACTAGAAAAGAATGCTAAGAAAAGAGTGGTGTAGGATCATTTATTTCATGTCTAAATAGCTTAAACATGACCCCTATTTATAGATATACTTGTGCCCCCTCATTTGGGTTATCATCTTTCATGATACCCCTTCATTCATGGCCATTGGATCTAGATTTGATTTTAATCAATGGTCCAAATTGAACCATCACCATTTCAAATGAAATGTCACTATGAAATAATGCATCTCTAAGTGAAATGTTGCCATGAAAAGTTATATCATTTAGTAAAAAGATACATTTTCTACAAGATACAATTAAATGGACATGTCCTTACAACAAGACATCATTTAATTAGACATGTCTTTAGTGAAAGGTACCTTTTCTATAAGGCACAATTAATAGGACATGTCTTTACCATAAGACACATTTATTTTGAAAATTTTCCAACAATCCCCCACCATTTTCAAAATAAATGAATTTTGAAAAATTATCTTGCACAGGCTTGGAAAACTTATGCATAGATGAAGGTGTCTTTTGGACTTGAACCTTCACTTAGTGACAATACATCAAAGTTAATCAAGGTGGCAAGGTAGGCAAGCTTTGAACCAGCGACCTTAATCGACTAACCGGATATATCTCACACATAAGTTTTCAAATTCTCAAGTATTCCTTAGCCGACACGTGGATTGGCCCTGTGTCTATATCCTGTTTTCATGAGCGCTTTAGTAACCAGCCAAGTTACATAGGAAGCGGCACCACCTCCTACACTCACATAGGTAGACTTATCTAGAATGTCCCTGTAACTAAAACATTTATAAGTCCATTAAAAGCTAAGTAGCTTAACCTTTCCCATATGTTACAGGTATCAAGCACTAACCTTTGGGACGCATCTAAAAATATTATAGTGCTTGCTATCACAACATATGATGTACTTTTGCTCATTGAACCCAAGATCTTGATATTTCAAGTGATGGGTTGAGTTTCCATCATTGGTGATAAGATGATGCTGGCTTCAGTCCCATCCCCTTAGAAGTTTTAAATACAATATCCCTTGCAAGGCCTTTAGTTAAGGGGTCTGCCAAATTTTGGCATGATTTCACAAAGTTAATTGTGATTACTCCATCCGTAAGTAATTGTCTTACGTAACTATGTCTTAGACCAATGTGCCTAGACTTTCCATTATAGATTTGACTATATGCTCTTAATAAAGTTGCCTCACTATCATAGTGAATAGATACAGGAGGCATTGGTTTAGGCCAAATAGGAATTTCTATAAGCAAATTCCTTAACCATTCAGCTTCCTTGCAACATGAAGCCAAAGCTACAAATTCTGCAGTCATGGTGGAGTCTGCTATACAAGTTTGCTTCTTTGAGCCCCATGAAATAGCTCCCCCACCAAGATTAAAAATCCAACCACTTGTGGATGTATGATCATCTCGATCAGTAATCCAACTAGCATCCGAAAATCCTTCCAAAACTGAAGGATATCCAGTGTAGTAAATACCATAATCCATTGTATGTTTTAAATATTTTAGAATTCTGTACACTGCTTGCCAGTGTGCCTGGCTTGGATTACTAGTATATCTACTGAGCTTTCCAATAGCGAAAGCAATATCAGGCCTAGTACAAGTCATCGCATACATAAGACACCCAATAATACGTGCATATTCTAATTGAGATACTAATCTGCCAGTGTTAGGATACAGTCTTATGTTTGAATCAAAAAGGTGTTGACACAGACTTACAATCATAATAATTAAATTTCTTTAAAATTTTCTCAATATAATGTGATTGGGTCAATACTAGGCCATTCTCATTTTTTATAATTTTAATCCCCAAAATCACATCAGCAAGTCCCATGTCTTTCATATCAAAATTAGATGACAATAATAATTTAGTGAGTTCAATGCTCTCACTATCAGTACCAAAAATTAACATGTCATCTACATATAAACAAATAATCACACCTTTATTTCTATTGAATCTGCTATAGACACACTTATTAGATTCATGAATATTAAATCCATTTGAGACAATCACTTTGTCAAACTTTTCGTGCCACTGCTTTGGAGCTTGTTTAAGACCATATAAAGACTTGACTAGTTTACAAACTTTATGTTCTTGTCCTGGCATAACAAACCCTTCTGGTTGTTTCATGTAAATTTCCTCATCTAATTCTCCATTTAAGAAAGCTGTTTTTACATCCATTTGATGGATTTCAAATTGATAAATTGAAGCCAAAGCAATCAAGACTCTAATAGTAGCAATTCTTGCAACAGGCGCATAAGTATCAAAATAATCAAGGCCTTCTTTTTGTGTAAAGCCTTTTGCTACTAGTCTTGCTTTAAATCTTTCAATTGTTCCATCAACTTTCTTTTTCTTTTTGAAAATCCATTTACAACCTATAGGATTAGAGCCAGGTGGTAAATCAACTAATTTCCAAGTCTTATTACCCACAATAGAGTCCATTTCATCATTAATGGCCTCTTTCCAAAAAGCAGGATCTTGAGACATCATTGCCTCTTCATAGGTGAGGGGATCAGACTCTATAGTAGATGTGATCATGGTCTGTTTTGATTATGAGTCTCTTGTCCCTTCAACTAAATAGACTATAAAATCTGGTCCAAAAGATTTTATAGTCCTTATTCTTTTGCTTCTTCTCAAATGATTTTGCTCATTATTAGCATCACGCTTTTGACCAATTTCTATTTGTTTATCATTCTCTTGAGAATCAATACTTTTTGGTATAGTGAAAAATCTATTTTCATAGAATATTGCATCTCTAGATTCCACTATAGTATTGATCTCAACAAAGCTATTAGGTTCTGTTACAAGAAACCTATAAGCTTTACTATGCTCTGCATATCCCAAGAATATGCATTCAATGCCCTTTTCTCCTAATTTCTGTATTTTAGGTTTTGGTAGTCTTACAATGGCTCGACAACCCCAAACTCTTAGATAAGAAAGATTAGGCTTTCTCTTTTTCCATAATTCATATGGGGTTACCTTTGTTTTCTTATTAGGCACTCTATTTAAGATATGACATGTAGTTAACATAGCTTCACTCCAAAAACCTTTACCAAGCCCAGCATTAAAAAGCATAGCATTAACCATTTCTATTAATGTCCTATTTTTCCTTTCAGCTACGCCATTTTGTTGTGGAGTATATGCAGTGCTAGTTTCATGTACAACGCCAACAGATTCACAAAATTCAGAAAAAGCATATTCACCTCCTTTATCACTTCTAAGGCATTTAATTTTAGTGTCACAAAAATTCTCAACTTCATTTTTATAAGTTTTAAATTTTTCTAACACTTGATCTTTCGAATGTAATAAATACACATAGCAATATTTTGAAAAATCATCAATAAATGTTACAAAATATTTTTTACCACCTTTAGAAGGATTACTATGCATATCACACACATCGCTATGAATTAAATGCAATAAAGAAGATGTTTTTTCAATTTTTGGAAAAGGAGATCTTGTGATTTTAGTCTGTGCACATACTTTACATTTTTCATGCATATCATTTTCATGCTTAGGAATTAAATCTAAATTAGTCATATCATGCAATCTTCTAATATTCACATGTCCTAAACGATTATGCCACAAAGATAACGAATCAACCATATAAGCAGAAGAAACATTCATATTATTGATATTGAGTTTAAACATTCCTTCATACATGTATCCTTTCCCAACAAAGGTACCACCCTTAGATAATATAAATTTGTTTGACTCAAAAACAAGTTTGAAGCCAAACTTATTAAGAAGGCTACCAGATACAAGGTTTTTCCTAACTTCAGGAACATGATAAACAGCAGTAAGAGTTAAAATATTTCCAGAAGTAAACTCTAGTTGCACATTGCCTTTTCCTTTAACTATTGCAGTGGAGGAATTTCCCATGTAAAGAACACTTCCATCATCCATTGCTTTATAAGATTTGAAAAGGCTACGATCCTTGCATACATGCTTAGTTGCACCAGAATCTATCCACCATGCATTATCATCTTCAAGAACATTAATCTCAGATATCATGGCCACAAAATTTGTGTTCGAAACTTCCTTTTATTTCTTCAGAAGTCGACAATCTCTTTTGAAGTGGCCAAGTTTTCCGCAGTGGTGGCATGTACCCTTCTTTTTCTTCTTATTGTTTTGATTCTCTTTGGAATCAAACTTTCTCTTTTGATTATTCTTAGGGTGATTAGAATGTTTAAACTCCTTCCCTTCCTCTACGACATTAATTTTAGAGGACGTACTAGTCTGATCCTCAAAACTATTAAGCTTGAGTTCCTCTTCAATACGAAGACTTTGGCCTAAGCCATCCAGGCTAATTTCCTCTTTGTTATGTTTAAGACTTTTCTTATAGTCTTTCCAAGAGGGAGGGAGTTTATCAATAATTGAAGAGACAATAATAGACTCATCCATTTTCATGTTATGTTGGTTGAATTGATCAAGAATATGCAAAATCTCATTATACTGTTCAACCACAAGTCTATTATCAACCATTCTATAATTAAAAAATTTAGAAGCCAAGGATTTCTTACTTGTGGCATCTTCCATCATGTACTTAGCCTCTAATGAGTCCCATATCTATTTTGATGTAGGTTTGTTGTGATATTGATCAAACAAAGTATCAGACATGGCATTGCAAATGTGTCCCTTACACACGTAGTCATCTTGCTCCCACTTATGTCGCACTCTGGTTTCCGCTAATGTCTCATTCTCACGTTCTTGAGGCTTTGGTGTTGTGAGAACATAGACCACATTGAGGCTTGTCAACAAGAAATGCAACTTTTTCTGCCAACGAATAAAGTTGCCACCATCGAACCGCTTCAATTTGACAAAATCTACTGCGAATTGTCGAAGAGATGAACTTGGTGCCATTGTTGTAGAAATAACGTCTTAAGATTGTTGGTGGTAAAATTGTGGGGAATGGCAAATGTAGAGAAATACAACAATAATGGTGGAACTTTATTATGTAAAGTAATGTGTTTACAACTATCTCTGTATGTAGGAAAAAACTGCAGAAATTTTGTGTGCTTCAAGGCACGTTACAAATGTCGCTTTCCTTAAGACGTTATTTGCCCCCACCAATTGAGTGATGCACATGGGTTAAGCAAATACGCCTCCAGGATACAATGAAGCACTTGTTTGTTTGCTTGCGTTGTGCATCGACGAAAGCAAACCAGAATACTCTTGAATGTTGCAAGCCTACCAAGAAACAATATATTGTTCCTGCAGAAAACAATATATTGGAATGTGAATGCACAAAAGAAATGGGTGTTTTGTGTTGAAATTCGTACTAGAAAAGAATGCTAAGAAAAGAGTGGTGTAGGATCATTTATTTCATGTCTAAATAGCTTAAACATGACCCCTATTTATAGATATACTTGTGCCCCCTCATTTGGGTTATCATCTTTCATGATACCCCTTCATTCATGGCCATTGGATCTAGATTTGATTTTAATCAATGGTCCAAATTGAACCATCACCATTTCAAATGAAATGTCACTATGAAATAATGCATCTCTAAGTGAAATGTTGCCATGAAAAGTTATATCATTTAGTAAAAAGATACATTTTCTACAAGATACAATTAAATGGACATGTCCTTACAACAAGACATCATTTAATTAGACATGTCTTTAGTGAAAGGTACCTTTTCTATAAGGCACAATTAATAGGACATGTCTTTACCATAAGACACATTTATTTTGAAAATTTTCCAACAATCCCCCACCATTTTCAAAATAAATGAATTTTGAAAAATTATCTTGCACAGGCTTGGAAAACTTATGCATAGATGAAGGTGTCTTTTGGACTTGAACCTTCACTTAGTGACAATACATCAAAGTTAATCAAGGTGGCAAGGTAGGCAAGCTTTGAACCAGCGACCTTAATCGACTAACCGGATATATCTCACACATAAGTTTTCAAATTCTCAAGTATTCCTTAGCCGACACGTGGATTGGCCCTGTGTCTATATCCTGTTTTCATGAGCGCTTTAGTAACCAGCCAAGTTACATAGGAAGCGGCACCACCTCCTACACTCACATAGGTAGACTTATCTAGAATGTCCCTGTAACTAAAACATTTATAAGTCCATTAAAAGCTAAGTAGCTTAACCTTTCCCATATGTTACAGGTATCAAGCACTAACCTTTGGGACGCATCTAAAAATATTATAGTGCTTGCTATCACAACATATGATGTACTTTTGCTCATTGAACCCAAGATCTTGATATTTCAAGTGATGGGTTGAGTTTCCATCATTGGTGATAAGATGATGCTGGCTTCAGTCCCATCCCCTTAGAAGTTTTAAATACAATATCCCTTGCAAGGCCTTTAGTTAAGGGGTCTGCCAAATTTTGGCATGATTTCACAAAGTTAATTGTGATTACTCCATCCGTAAGTAATTGTCTTACGTAACTATGTCTTAGACCAATGTGCCTAGACTTTCCATTATAGATTTGACTATATGCTCTTAATAAAGTTGCCTCACTATCATAGTGAATAGATACAGGAGGCATTGGTTTAGGCCAAATAGGAATTTCTATAAGCAAATTCCTTAACCATTCAGCTTCCTTGCAACATGAAGCCAAAGCTACAAATTCTGCAGTCATGGTGGAGTCTGCTATACAAGTTTGCTTCTTTGAGCCCCATGAAATAGCTCCCCCACCAAGATTAAAAATCCAACCACTTGTGGATGTATGATCATCTCGATCAGTAATCCAACTAGCATCCGAAAATCCTTCCAAAACTGAAGGATATCCAGTGTAGTAAATACCATAATCCATTGTATGTTTTAAATATTTTAGAATTCTGTACACTGCTTGCCAGTGTGCCTGGCTTGGATTACTAGTATATCTACTGAGCTTTCCAATAGCGAAAGCAATATCAGGCCTAGTACAAGTCATCGCATACATAAGACACCCAATAATACGTGCATATTCTAATTGAGATACTAATCTGCCAGTGTTAGGATACAGTCTTATGTTTGAATCAAAAAGGTGTTGACACAGACTTACAATCATAATAATTAAATTTCTTTAAAATTTTCTCAATATAATGTGATTGGGTCAATACTAGGCCATTCTCATTTTTTATAATTTTAATCCCCAAAATCACATCAGCAAGTCCCATGTCTTTCATATCAAAATTAGATGACAATAATAATTTAGTGAGTTCAATGCTCTCACTATCAGTACCAAAAATTAACATGTCATCTACATATAAACAAATAATCACACCTTTATTTCTATTGAATCTGCTATAGACACACTTATTAGATTCATGAATATTAAATCCATTTGAGACAATCACTTTGTCAAACTTTTCGTGCCACTGCTTTGGAGCTTGTTTAAGACCATATAAAGACTTGACTAGTTTACAAACTTTATGTTCTTGTCCTGGCATAACAAACCCTTCTGGTTGTTTCATGTAAATTTCCTCATCTAATTCTCCATTTAAGAAAGCTGTTTTTACATCCATTTGATGGATTTCAAATTGATAAATTGAAGCCAAAGCAATCAAGACTCTAATAGTAGCAATTCTTGCAACAGGCGCATAAGTATCAAAATAATCAAGGCCTTCTTTTTGTGTAAAGCCTTTTTCTACTAGTCTTGCTTTAAATCTTTCAATTGTTCCATCAACTTTCTTTTTCTTTTTGAAAATCCATTTACAACCTATAGGATTAGAGCCAGGTGGTAAATCAACTAATTTCCAAGTCTTATTACCCACAATAGAGTCCATTTCATCATTAATGGCCTCTTTCCAAAAAGCAGGATCTTGAGACATCATTGCCTCTTCATAGGTGAGGGGATCAGACTCTATAGTAGATGTGATCATGGTCTGTTTTGATTATGAGTCTCTTGTCCCTTCAACTAAATAGACTATAAAATCTGGTCCAAAAGATTTTATAGTCCTTATTCTTTTGCTTCTTCTCAAATGATTTTGCTCATTATTAGCATCACGCTTTTGACCAATTTCTATTTGTTTATCATTCTCTTGAGAATCAATACTTTTTGGTATAGTGAAAAATCTATTTTCATAGAATATTGCATCTCTAGATTCCACTATAGTATTGATCTCAACAAAGCTATTAGGTTCTGTTACAAGAAACCTATAAGCTTTACTATGCTCTGCATATCCCAAGAATATGCATTCAATGCCCTTTTCTCCTAATTTCTGTATTTTAGGTTTTGGTAGTCTTACAATGGCTCGACAACCCCAAACTCTTAGATAAGAAAGATTAGGCTTTCTCTTTTTCCATAATTCATATGGGGTTACCTTTGTTTTCTTATTAGGCACTCTATTTAAGATATGACATGTAGTTAACATAGCTTCACTCCAAAAACCTTTACCAAGCCCAGCATTAAAAAGCATAGCATTAACCATTTCTATTAATGTCCTATTTTTCCTTTCAGCTACGCCATTTTGTTGTGGAGTATATGCAGTGCTAGTTTCATGTACAACGCCAACAGATTCACAAAATTCAGAAAAAGCATATTCACCTCCTTTATCACTTCTAAGGCATTTAATTTTAGTGTCACAAAAATTCTCAACTTCATTTTTATAAGTTTTAAATTTTTCTAACACTTGATCTTTCGAATGTAATAAATACACATAGCAATATTTTGAAAAATCATCAATAAATGTTACAAAATATTTTTTACCACCTTTAGAAGGATTACTATGCATATCACACACATCGCTATGAATTAAATGCAATAAAGAAGATGTTTTTTCAATTTTTGGAAAAGGAGATCTTGTGATTTTAGTCTGTGCACATACTTTACATTTTTCATGCATATCATTTTCATGCTTAGGAATTAAATCTAAATTAGTCATATCATGCAATCTTCTAATATTCACATGTCCTAAACGATTATGCCACAAAGATAACGAATCAACCATATAAGCAGAAGAAACATTCATATTATTGATATTGAGTTTAAACATTCCTTCATACATGTATCCTTTCCCAACAAAGGTACCACCCTTAGATAATATAAATTTGTTTGACTCAAAAACAAGTTTGAAGCCAAACTTATTAAGAAGGCTACCAGATACAAGGTTTTTCCTAACTTCAGGAACATGATAAACAGCAGTAAGAGTTAAAATATTTCCAGAAGTAAACTCTAGTTGCACATTGCCTTTTCCTTTAACTATTGCAGTGGAGGAATTTCCCATGTAAAGAACACTTCCATCATCCATTGCTTTATAAGATTTGAAAAGGCTACGATCCTTGCATACATGCTTAGTTGCACCAGAATCTATCCACCATGCATTATCATCTTCAAGAACATTAATCTCAGATATCATGGCCACAAAATTTGTGTTCGAAACTTCCTTTTATTTCTTCAGAAGTCGACAATCTCTTTTGAAGTGGCCAAGTTTTCCGCAGTGGTGGCATGTACCCTTCTTTTTCTTCTTATTGTTTTGATTCTCTTTGGAATCAAACTTTCTCTTTTGATTATTCTTAGGGTGATTAGAATGTTTAAACTCCTTCCCTTCCTCTACGACATTAATTTTAGAGGACGTACTAGTCTGATCCTCAAAACTATTAAGCTTGAGTTCCTCTTCAATACGAAGACTTTGGCCTAAGCCATCCAGGCTAATTTCCTCTTTGTTATGTTTAAGACTTTTCTTATAGTCTTTCCAAGAGGGAGGGAGTTTATCAATAATTGAAGAGACAATAATAGACTCATCCATTTTCATGTTATGTTGGTTGAATTGATCAAGAATATGCAAAATCTCATTATACTGTTCAACCACAAGTCTATTATCAACCATTCTATAATTAAAAAATTTAGAAGCCAAGGATTTCTTACTTGTGGCATCTTCCATCATGTACTTAGCCTCTAATGAGTCCCATATCTATTTTGATGTAGGTTTGTTGTGATATTGATCAAACAAAGTATCAGACATGGCATTGCAAATGTGTCCCTTACACACGTAGTCATCTTGCTCCCACTTATGTCGCACTCTGGTTTCCGCTAATGTCTCATTCTCACGTTCTTGAGGCTTTGGTGTTGTGAGAACATAGACCACATTGAGGCTTGTCAACAAGAAATGCAACTTTTTCTGCCAACGAATAAAGTTGCCACCATCGAACCGCTTCAATTTGACAAAATCTACTGCGAATTGTCGAAGAGATGAACTTGGTGCCATTGTTGTAGAAATAACGTCTTAAGATTGTTGGTGGTAAAATTGTGGGGAATGGCAAATGTAGAGAAATACAACAATAATGGTGGAACTTTATTATGTAAAGTAATGTGTTTACAACTATCTCTGTATGTAGGAAAAAACTGCAGAAATTTTGTGTGCTTCAAGGCACGTTACAAATGTCGCTTTCCTTAAGACGTTATTTGCCCCCACCAATTGAGTGATGCACATGGGTTAAGCAAATACGCCTCCAGGATACAATGAAGCACTTGTTTGTTTGCTTGCGTTGTGCATCGACGAAAGCAAACCAGAATACTCTTGAATGTTGCAAGCCTACCAAGAAACAATATATTGTTCCTGCAGAAAACAATATATTGGAATGTGAATGCACAAAAGAAATGGGTGTTTTGTGTTGAAATTCGTACTAGAAAAGAATGCTAAGAAAAGAGTGGTGTAGGATCATTTATTTCATGTCTAAATAGCTTAAACATGACCCCTATTTATAGATATACTTGTGCCCCCTCATTTGGGTTATCATCTTTCATGATACCCCTTCATTCATGGCCATTGGATCTAGATTTGATTTTAATCAATGGTCCAAATTGAACCATCACCATTTCAAATGAAATGTCACTATGAAATAATGCATCTCTAAGTGAAATGTTGCCATGAAAAGTTATATCATTTAGTAAAAAGATACATTTTCTACAAGACACAATTAAATGGACATGTCCTTACAACAAGACATCATTTAATTAGACATGTCTTTAGTGAAAGGTACCTTTTCTATAAGGCACAATTAATAGGACATGTCTTTACCATAAGACACATTTATTTTGAAAATTTTCCAACAGTGAGGAGAGGAATGGGTAACTGTGGTGCTGGATACGTGAGAGACAATGATGAGGGTAGATTTGTAATTGCGAGAAGCGATTTGCTTGCAATAATTCAATGCATGGAAAGAGATGCCCCTAACCAAAAAATGGGACTATCCATATCAGAGCTCGACATCTTAGATAAATAAATATACTTATTAGTATTGTTTTTGTATATATCTTTCACAAAATCATTGTATTCGCTTATATAGAGAGGACGATTTAGATAAGTCGGAACAACCTTCATCACATGCTTCCTCACGTGGTTACTTCAACTGATATGTAAAACGTGCTCCATCCATGTGGTTTCCACTAAATCGTTTTCTGTTAAGAATCAGCTGAGCAGCACGTGAGCTAATGAAGCTTTTACGGCTTCAAAACGCAGCCGTTTCTGGAAACCAAACTTGATTCATCACCTCACAACTACAGGTGAATTATCGAAGTGGCTGATTGGTGCTGTACGTGTTTTTCGTATTGAACTCAACTCTGCTATTTTCCCAAAGCAGGAAAACAGAAACATCATCCCTGTGGTTTTATTTCACCTCAACCTTTTTCTGATCCCATTTTCATTGTAATTTCTCATTTACTTTGAGTGAAAGTCATTGTTGCTTTCGAACGAGGTTTTGCAACTAAAAAGGAAAAGGGGGCGGCTATAAAGTGTTTCAGATTTCAGACCTGAGAGCGTACCAGTTGGCTTTTGGGTTTAGTATTGCTGCTTTTAACATAATTGACCTATGGCCCAAATCATTTCTTAGGGCGAAGCATATGAATGATACATATTATCTTTTTTTGGCCTTATATATTGTTATTTGCAGTGTGATTTGGTCTAGCTTAAGAGCTTAAGCTTGCAGGTTGGATTTGTCTGACAGGGAACAATTTAATTTGTTCATCGTGATGTTTATATCCATTTTGTACTACTATCAATTTCAATCATGCCTAATTTTTATATGTATTTCTCGTGGACTCTCAGGTTCAGTGCACAAGAGGATGAAGACGATGGACACCCAAATTTGATGTGGAGAACAACTATTGCAAATGGTCCTTGATTTACTTCTCCAATTGACTTGAATTGGTTTGACGCAATTTATAGTGTATTTTTGTCATCTTTGTATGACTGGCAGGTCGTCCTGATTTGGTACATGACTGGACACAGGAATTGGACTCATATTTTTCAAAACAGAATGCCAACAATCAAGCATTTTCTTTTGAAAGCACTGGCGTCTTCTTCAATGCCAAAAAGGTTAGAGATTTTCTGTATCCTGTTTTTTATTTGATCAGTTTAGCATGTGGGTGGCAATCAAGAAAAGTTATTATAACATTTTTGTGTTCCCGAAAAACTGCTGATGATGTGTAGTGCAGGAAATGAATTGTTTGTGACTTCTTTTTATTTGTATTCTTTCTTTTTTCTTTTCTCCCCAACAGGATTATGCATTTCTGAAGAGCTTCTTGAAGTTGATTACCTTGTATGCCACTTTCTTTACTCTATGCTCAGGATGTGATTTTGCCAAGCATTAAAATGGTTTAGGTTAGAACCATCATCTAAAGTTTACTTAATGCAGCCGAGAAGCTGTAGTAGAGCAATGAAGGCTGTTGGTGTTATGAAGGCCAGCTGTGAAGAAATATTTGAACTTGTAATGAGCATGGATGGGACACGACACGAGTATGCTTCTTTTCTATTTTTTATTTTTAGTTACTTTAACATAATCAAGACTATATTGGCTGTCTCTGTAAGCTGAGTATTATATTTCCTCTTATATGCTGTGAAATTCACATTGTCTCCAGTCCCGATTCTGTATGTGCCTTTTTGAATATATTTAATTAATCTGCATGGTGCTTTCTAAAGATTATTACAAACTTTTGTTGCTTAAGTATATGAAGAATGTGGAAATGAAAATAGCTTTTAAGTTTGATGGATTGCTTCATGAATAAATACAGACTAGGACTCATTTTTATCACTTTTCTCCACTTAGCTAATGGTATTTGATGAAGACAAAATAGATGTAGCTATCTGTATTTTTTGTTTCTGAACTATAGATCAATTGACGGTTGAAGTTAGTTATATTAATTTGTTGTACTAGAATGAAAGCTTGTATTTTAGCCATTTCATGAAGTGTCAAATACGTTCTTTCCTTTTTTTTTTTTTTTCAAAACATGTTACACTTTTGAAGTCACTATTACATAAAAGAGTGTTCTAAAACAGGAGAAGGCGTGCTGCCTGAAATTAGCTGTTTCCTAGCAAATCTAGCTGGTTTGCGAATTAGATTTTAACAAGTCTCTTGGCAAGGTTTGCTAGTAATGTGTTCAAATTATTCTATTTAATTTTACTGTCTGTACCCTAATAATTCTTGGTTTGCACCATTGCATTGTTCCATAATCTCTGTGCGTTGGCTTATAAAGGCCAGCAAGGCTGATCATTTGTCGAATAATTATTTCCATGAAATTCCTATCAATTTGACTCAGTATTTAGAGGTCTTGAAGAGGGCAGTGTACTAGACATGGATTTCTACCTCTTTTGGTTGTACAATTGTTGTATTTCTTGGCCATCAGATCTTTTTTATGTACCTTTCTCAAAGTTCATGCCGCACGTACACCGTTTTTCATGTTTTGTGCAGGTGGGATTGTAGTCTTCTGTATCGCAGCTTAGTTGAAGAGGTAGATGGTCATACGGCTATTCTCTATCATAGGCTTCAGCTGGACTGGTTTCCAATGTAATAGTCTCTTGATTCAATCATCTCATTTATGCTTTGGTCAGAATAGAACATTTATTGTTTCCTTCTTTCCCCTTTCCTCTCATCTGATGTAATATGTGAGGAAATTACCTAAAATTTATGTATCCCAATGTAATTGTTGGAATTCAGAAATAAAATAAATACACCGTCTTGTTTTTCCCTCGGTTCAGTCCTAAGTTCTCTTTGGGCCTTCTGCAAGTTCTTAAACATACTGTGACAGTAAAAAATCTAGTGATTGAGATCATTTTGATGAATTTAATTTTAATTCTTAGCTGATACTTTTTCTGGAATTTTTTCTTATGTTTCCTCAATATGACTTAAATATAGGGCTTAGTTTGGTTTAGAAGTTCGTCTAAAACCTTCTCCTTGATTCCAAAAAAATTCTCTGGAAAGGTCTCAGATGGATTTTAGGGGAGTTCTGTGGCAAATTTGAAAAGTTCAGGGGAAGGGTCTAATGAATTTTAAAACCACATGGGTTATCTGTTTTATTCAGAGGATAGTGGAATTCCCTGAAATTTATCATTTTTATTTAAATAATCTTCCTACTTTCCTTTGCGGAATTTATTTATATATATGAATTCATTTGGTTGCAGGTTTGTTTGGCCCCGCGGCCTTTGTTAAGTACGTTATTGGCGTTGAAATGACGCTGCGAGTTATGGTAAGGTTCTTGCTTCCCCATAAGCTGTGTTTTGTTTTCGCGCAGTTGTGTTATTTCATTCTAGGGAGCATGAGAACTGTGGTCCACAGCCAGGATATGTACGAGCTCACGTGGAGAGTTAGTTTTCTGTCCTTTACTTTGGTTGATGTAGAGAATTAACAAGTGACTAAGTCATGCCAAGTTGCACCACTTGCTTCCCGTATTCTGATTTCTAAGGTGGTGGATTCAACATTTCCCCACTCAAACCTCAAAATGGTAGGCCCAGAACACAAGTACAGCATCTTATGCAGATTGATCTAAAAGAGTGGGGTGTTGGTTATGTGTCAATGTTTAGCAACACTGTCTTCTTCAGATGTTAAATAGCATTGCTGGTAAGTTTCTTGCTTTCACATTTTATTTTGCGCTGTTATGGGTTAATATGTTTCTGTTGGGTGGCCATTTTAAGTCATATTTTTACGTGTTACTGTATTTTCTTCAGTCCTTTTATAGGGAACACACACATACACGTATGTAGAGTCACCTTTTAATGAGGGATCTACCATTTTAATAAAATGAGGAACGAGCTAAAAGATAAAAATTCACGAACTCCAATGCAATAGGTGTGTGTGCGTGTGTACACCTTTTCTAACTCTTGTTCTTAGTTAGATATTTTTTGGGATTTCAGGCAAATGAAAAAAGAGATTAAGAGAATGATTTCAAGAGAACAGGTGGATGATAACTTAAATATTCATTTTTATATATTTTGTTAATGTCCTCTTTAATGGATTTCCATGGGATTAATCTTTTCTTTTTTTCAATTAGTTGCAGCCCTAGAGGAAAAGCAGGGTGATCAAATTGATTTATCTCGTTTTTTTCGAGCAATCTGCGACACAATGACCGTGATAATGCTTGTGACTGCTGGAAACTTTCTGATGGAAATAACTTCAGAGTTCGTTGCAAGCATTTTTGTTATGACAAAACAAAGGTTCCCGCCAATTTTGGTTGTTTCTTATGGTATTTATATATCCGACATATTCTAGTTCGACATGTAATGATGTAGTTTGGTTGGTTCTTCTTGCTCTTTGTGCAATTTGTAACTGCAGATAAGTGTGGGAAAACATTTAATGGATCTTGTTGCTGTTGATTAGTTCAAAGACACAAAGAGAATGGACCGTGTAGCTAGGCGTCAAGGCTGTGCTGCACAAGTAACTATTCTTTTCTTTTTTATTTTTCCTTTTCCATTGATGGATTAGAAGAAAATACTGCCTGTGAGATACTACAATGTAAATAACTTCTGGTGGTTCATTGAATCTATAACACTCTGAGCCCTATTCTAAAATATGTAGGTTGCTTCCAAAAAAGGGCTTTTCTCACTGATCTTTAATCTTCAAGTAAGCTTGTTTCATTTCAGAAGGTATTAAGTTTCAAACTTATCGTTTTGGGAGGTTGTATGGTTGTAACGTAAGCATCTGCAGGTTCCTGGTTCAACACATTATAGTATGGTATTTTATTTTGTCACAAGGGAATTAATTACAGGATCCCTTTTGCAATGGTTTGTTGACGGCGATGATGAATTTCGCAATAGTAGGCTGAAACTTATCCCATCCTTTCCTAAGGTATCCGTCTTGGTCTTCTGTATTAGGACCATGTTAACTAATACGTACCCTTCGCTGCATAGTACACTTCAATTTGTACAAAGAAGGCATGCATTTAGGTGTAAATGTATTAATGGGTTGTACCTTCAAACTTCATTTCCTTTTTCTACCGATTTGAATTTGTTTTGCATTTGTTCTTGATTTTAAGCACTGAATCATGCAGGGGTCATGGATTGTGCGCCAGAGTGATGGAAGCACCCCTTGTTTATTAGGAAAAGCAGTTGATTGTAACTATATCCGCGGTCCTAAGTACTTAGAAGTAAATGCTCTTCGAATTTCTATAGTACATGGGATGTGTTCCCTTTCAAATAGCTTGTTCAATACCATTAACATGGTTTAACATTGTTGATCTTTCTGTAGATTGATGTTGACATGTTCTTCTACTGTTGCTAATGGAGTTTTGCGCCTTGTAATTGGTGTAATTATGGCATTGGTGGTTGACATGGCTTTCCTTGTACAGGTATGTATGATTGTTTTTTTCCTCCACTTCTAAATGGACACAAGGGAAAAGACATGATTTTGAGATATTGTACTGCAATTTGCATATTTGCATACTTGAATGTTCTCAGAATGGTAAAATGCTTCGTGTATGCAGGCAAATACTACAGATGAATTACCGGAGCGGCTGATTGGAGCTGTACGTGTTTCTTATATAGCACTCAAATCTGCTATTGTCCCAAAGTTGGAACCAGATATAGATAATATGACTCTGGTTTCATTTCACCTCAACTGTTTTTTTTTTTTTTTATTGAAAAAAACATCATTTGTTTTAGGTATACATACATGTATTTTGATCCCGTTTTCATTGTAATTTCTCATTTACTTTGAAAGAAAGTCAGTGGTGTTTTCGAATGGGAATTTGGCATTAAAAAATAAAGAATACTTAATAGGAAATTTCATAATTCTTTACTTACTATTTGTGGAATGAGTGTAATAGTATTAAAGTTGGTTTCTACTCGCAAACAAGTGAACTACTCGATCCCAACTGCGACCACGCTAATTGTCATTGTTTAATAGCTACTACTTTTAAAACTCAACAACTAACAAAAATACTAATAAAAAAATGATTTCCTTATGATGCTGTGAAAACATTTATGGGTTCACTTATTTCCACATGATCTATAACATGGTCTTGACTTCACGAAATTCTTTTAATTTAAAGGGTGCTGGTCTGAGAAAGTCAGTTTGCCGGATTAATTCCTTTTAATAATGATCGAGTTAATTTTACTATACTCATAAAATTATTCTTATTCTGATAATGCAACAAATGTTATGCTGTTTTCTTCAGCTAATGATCTTCTATCAGGACTGGTTAGAAATCAAATGCTTAAAATACCAATTGAGTGAATAATGCAGAAGTTTAAACAGTATCTAATTGAAAATTGCATGAAACGTGAAACATCAATTCAAGTCCTTAAACAGAGAATGCATCAAACAAATCCAAAAATGACTAAAAAGTTGTAAATGCGTTTAGAACCAAATTATTCAAGTACAGGAGAACGAGCAAGTTGAATCATGTACAAGAGGTTGGCCTGGTTCCAGATAGCTTCTTCACTGTACCTAAAGGGTTGGCTCAATCTTTTCTTTAGAATTCTGCAATTTTGTAATTACTCGTGTAAACAAGCATACATTACAATCATAATAATAATAAAGCAAGAGTAATGATACGACCACAACCTCTTGTGCACAAATAATATTGTACAAACTAATATGACATAATATGATTGGTTAAACAAAAACATTACATGGCCCTCATAATTTATTTATTTATTATTATTATTATTATATATTTTCAGTCAACCAATCATATTTTATCACATTAGTTTCTATAAAATAATTTGCTAAATAGCACCAAAACTTAATTGATACTCACCATTTCATTGAACAATTTTTTTATGGTGTCATTGAGGTTGCCTTCCCAACATCCTTCATCATCATCATCTTTTTCTTCTTCGGTGACGTTCACTTTGTTTAGCATTGGTGTGTCTAAGAGTCCTTGAGAGAAGATCTTCATTTTTGGACACTGTCTCACAACTACTTGTTTCAAGGACGGGAATTCAAGAGCGTAATTACCTAAACAAAAGCTTGTTAGGCTTGGCAAACAATCAAGTCCCAAGTACTTCAATTTCTTGAAAACAATACAATCTTTCGCTTCTTCTGCAACCGGCGACTGTATGATTTCTTCTATCCTTTTGCAATCAGCTATCTTCATTCTTTGAAGATTTTCCAAATGCCACGAAGGTGGTACTAATTTTTGCAACTTACTACATTCCGATATTTTTAGACTTCCCAAGTTTGCAAACACTTTGTTGGATTCGGCATTTTCCTTCCAGAGGCACAACACATTGGGTAATCTAGACAGCTCTAACCATCTCAATTGAGGGAAAGCAACCTGAAAATCAACGAAATTAAGTTGTAAATGAAAATATGTATCCAATTTCTGCAGTCTTCCCCTGCATATTTTATGGACAAGATTAATCGCGACATTTTATATTTTTTCCAAATTAATATGCTTTGCAGTAGGATCCCAAATATAATTATCAAATCGTTTACTCTTTGAAACACATAAATGAAATCTGATCTTAAATCCAATATGAATTAGCTACGAAAACAGAGATGTAACACACATAATCGATATAGTTCATCACCTCATGTTATCAGGTATCTAATTAATTTGAGACATTTTTATAATTCATACTATAAAGTTAGTTAATAACTGCGGTTATATTGTTAAATTAGATATAAATTAAGACGACATGCAAAAAGATGAGTCATTAAATTTGATTTGATTATAATGAAATTACATCTATGCCAACGAAAGTGAAGGGAAAAATAATAATAATGATCACCTTTTCATCGAAGAGATGTTGTATTTGATCAGCCACGAAGAGGCTCTCTTCTGATTTTAATTTCTGAGGTTCCTTATTATCCGCTGTCATGTGCAGTACAGATGTAGAATTGGATATAAATGTTTCCATATCAGGGCAATTCTCAATAGTTAGATTCTCCAACTTAGGCAGTTCAATTATATTCCCGGTGAAGTTGCAGAATCTTTTGAGTTTTGGAAGATCAATGAGCCTTAGCCCGGAAAGGCTAGGAAACAGGGGACCTATATGTTCTTTGTCAGCATTTAGCTCTTCCAAATGAAGCACCTCTTCTAGTGAATCACAATTCCTCACTTCTAGGTACCTTAAATTGTTCAAGCACCGTAGCAGATTGGCAGGAATAGCACTCGACATATTCGTGCGGTCATCCACCACCAGCTTAAATAAATTGTTGAAGAAGCTGACAGGCAGTGCTTGGCCATGCCATATTTCTTTCAAACGTGGAAAATCTGAGAGTTGCAAATACTCTATATCACGGAATTCAATCTGCACATACCAAAACAATTGCACTGGATACAATTTTTTTTTAAAGGCATTATATATATATACATTAAACTTACATGTTGTGTGTTTTAACTTCTAAAAATATATATACAAGGGAGGTGTATATGCTTAAATGTGCAAGTGCAGGGGAGATGCATGAGCAATTTGGGTGAATCGATTAACACAGACCATCTTTTTGTAACATATGTTTAAATGTGCAAGTGCAAGGGAGATGCATGAGCAATTTGGATGAATCGATTAACACATACCATTTCTTCGTAACACTTTTGTATAGTGGAATTAAGGTTATTGCCTTTCCGATGGTACAATTCACCCTCTTCCTTTACAGTCACTTGCACTTTGTGCAGCTTTGGTGTGGATAAGATTCCCAGGGAAAAAGTCTTCATGTTCGGACAACGTGTCACAGAAACTTGTTCCAATGATGGGAATTCAAGAGTGTAATTCTCCAAACAAAAGTTGGTAAGCCTTGGTAAATTATCAAGTTTTAAAAGTTTTAATTCACTGAAAGCAATACGATTCTCCTTAACTTCTTCTCCAGCATGTCCTACGATTTCTTCTAATTTTTTGCAGTCCCATACATAAAGATTCACCAGACTAGTAGGAATTCCAACCTGAAAATAAGCAGAGAGAGTGTGTGTGTGTATATATTAAAAAAGTTAAAATGTAAGAGTATCATTCAACTAGGCTCAAAGTATGTTTAATCATACAATTATACGTTTTATGAACATAACAAACTGTGAAATGTCTACTAGATATTTTTTGTTAAACAAAAAAGGTAACAAGATAAATAAATAAAAGCCAGATAAACAAAGATGATAAAAATGTATTTACACTATTTAGTATTAGGGACGTAGAAAGAATTTAAGGAAATTTCAAAATATTTTAGACTTATTTTGCATCTTGATATAACCTTTTAAGCATAAATTTGCAAATTTCAACTATTCCTTTAAAAAAAAAAACTCAACTAAAATGCCTCTTTTTCCCTTTTCCTTGGTCCCCTTTTTTTATGTATATATAAAAATGGAAAGAAACAAATTTGGAAAGACTTCCCAGTACTGTCAACAAGGGATTGCTGTAAAGTGGATCTTTATTAAGTACTTCCAGACTCGAGGAAATTTCTTTACAATCAAGGGTCAGTTGTAAACAATCATGAATTTGTGGTTAATTAATGGCATAATCAATTCTTAACTAAACTGGAGATATTAATTAAATTTGAAGACTTTTTTTTTTCCCAATCGAAATGTGAAGAACTAAGGAAAAGAGAAATATATAGATGAATTTGTGAACTTATAAGATGAGTGACTATCCTTTAATTTTTGAAAATCGTACTTATTAAGATATGAGCAAAAACAATTAAATTGAATTATATTATGCTGTTAAATCTGTTTAAAAAAATTATATTGTTGATTCTAATGCTGGTGAACCTAAAAACTAGACTTAAAACGTAGATTTCAGAGTGGTGGTTTGAAGTACAATATTTGAAATAAATAATTAGTGGCTGAATATCATTTGTAAACACAGAAATGATTAAAAAATTGTTGAATGTTATTTGAAAAAAAAAATCGAAATGAATACAGAAACCTTACCAATGGAGGAAAAATATTCATTAGCTTATCACACTCTTCTATCTCCAAATTCTTCAATTTCCTGAAAGACTCCGAAGCAAGCTGGTGGTGCCATATTGTTCTTAGGTTATCCATCCACACAATATATAATACCTCCAACCTAGGAAGTCGTACCTGGCAGTTAAAGATTAAATAACTAATTAATCAATTAATGGCATAATCAATTGATAACTAAATTAGAGGCAGATATTAACTAA
The DNA here is from genome assembly GCF_022201045.2 of Citrus sinensis. NCBI lineage: Eukaryota > Viridiplantae > Streptophyta > Magnoliopsida > Sapindales > Rutaceae > Citrus > Citrus sinensis. The sequence goes on from NC_068560.1 coordinate 18,702,067, forward strand.
ATTTGAAGACTCAAGGAAAAGACAAATCAAGTATTGTGACTAAAATTATTTTTTTAATTAAAAAAAAAACCTTTTCATCAAAGAGAGGAGGAGGTTGCATTTCAGAATGAATGGTGTCTTCTGGTGAGCTCGTAGAGATGAATCTTAACATATTACTGCAACAACCAATCATGAGGTTTAGCAAAGAAGGGAATTCAACAACTAAATCTGAATGAATATGTCCCATATTGGCAAAGCTACTTAGTCTTGGAAGCCATTCTAGCTGCAGGGAGTGTAGCTTAGGAAAAACCTTTAATTCAATCAACTTTCCTTCATCTCTTTCTGACCATCCCGTGGTGTCGACTACCCCTTCCATTGACTCACAATAGCTTATCTCAAGATGTTGGAGTTGCAAAATGCTATTAACCATAGAATATGAAAACAGATACTTCAGACGATAACACCTTTCCACAGTCACTTTTGTTAAATTTTGACAACAGTACATTCCTTGATTATGATCGGCCCATAATTTTTTCATGTTTCTTAAGTCCCTGAGATTCAATTCCTCTAAGCTCGGAAGAATAACCTGCAAAGAAAACCCGTACATTTTTGTTCCTTCAAGTACAACCGTCTAGTATAATATTCTTTTGATGAACGAAGATTAATTGTGATAATAAATTAATCAATTAATTATTGAACAGAAAATTATCACCTTTGGAGCAGGATCATCATCAGCAATGATTTCGTTGAATCCCAAAGAAGTTGTTGGTTTGCTCATTGTTGCACCAAAGAAGTAAGATTTGAAACTTGTTTTTCTAGAGAAGTAGTACTTACCTCATTGACTCGCTTAGGTGGCGGTAGTAGATTGTTCCTAGTGTTGAACTGTTGGGAATTAGCAGCCATGTTAGCAATGAGATTTCGGGCTGCTTCTGGTGTCTTATCCACGAGTGCTCCTCCACTAGCGGCATCAATCATACTCCTATCCATAGGTAGTAGACCCTCATAAAAGTATTGAATAAGAAGTTGATCACTTATCTGATGGTGAGGGCAACTAGCACATAGCTTTTTGAATCATTCCCAATAGTCGTAGAGCGGCTCTCCATTATACTGTCGGATTCCACAAATTTCTTTTCGAATGCTGCCAGCTTTTGATGCTGGGAAATATTTCTCCAAAAATAGCTGACGCATCTCATTCCATGTAGTGACAGTACCGGAGGGAAGATAGTACAACCATTCCTTGGCTGAATCCACCAAAGAGAATGGGAAGGCCATTAGCTTAACTTGCTCTTCAGAAACTCCGGCTGGTTTCATTGTGGAGCAGACCACATGGAACTCCTTCAAGTGCTTATTTGGATCCTCTCCTGCAAGACCATGAAAAGTAGGAAGAAGATGAATCATCCCAGATTTGAGTTCAAAGTTTACCTGAGGGTTTGGATTCTCAATGCATAAGGGTTGCTGGTCCAAGTTAGGAGCTGCCAACTCTTTAAGTGTTCGGTTGTTATTCTGAGCCATTGGTTTGGGTTCTGGGCTGCTTGGTTCTGTCTTCGGGAGTGGAATGTGGATGGCAAAATCGAGTTCTGAATATGATGAGGTTGCTCTAAGTTGTTCGAGTTTCAATCGAATGTCCTCTATGCTCATGAAAATCTAAATATAGAACAAAAAATAACTAATTAAAATAAAATAAATAAATAAAATGAGAAAAGAAATAAAAAAAATAAAAATAAAACGAGTGATAATAAACAAACTAGACGCTAGTCCCCGGCAACGGCGCCAAAAATTTGGTAGTGTCATTAAGGTGCACCAAATTTAAAACCTTACCACTAATATAAATAATTAGTACAGAGCGAGTAAGGATCGTTCCCACAGAGACTATGCTAGTTATATTTATTATTAACTCCAAAGCAAGATTTAAAATAAAATAATAGTAATAGTAATAATAATATAAATTAATCTAACTAAAGAAAATGCCAATTAAAAATAAAAGGGGGGTTTATGAATTTTTAACTAAATAGTAAGAAATAAAGAAATTAAAATTACGAACAAGAATTTAATAAAAACTCTAATTAAAGGAGAAAGAAATAATAATGATGAAAACTTTGGTTAAAGGATCATTCGCCACCACCAAACATGCACATAATAAATCAATTCTATTATCAATTTATATTGAAACTATCAACCATAGACAACAATAAGCTCTGTTAGTCTCAATCTTTCCTTAGTGTGTCGTTAGGTAAAATAAGCTCTTCACCTAATCTATAACCATTAAATAATTTAAAACAAGCTCTTTAAATTTAAGATAATGGAAGCATTAAACAAAGAAAGATATTAGGTTAATCTAGGCAATAAACACACAAGCTCGGATTATTTAACCTAGGTTATGTTCTCCAATTGAAATCATTAATTCCAACCTGCTACTAATGATTAAAATATCAAGACAATTACGGATCAAGAATTTTAATCTAGTAATAAAATTTATTCAAGTCCTATCTAATTGGCCACTCAAACAAAACAAGAATAAACCATGAACATTAATTATAGAAGAACATAAACAATCTCAATTAAATAAATTGAATGATAGAATTTAAATTTAATTGCATAGCATGTTTAGGGTTTTGAATTCACCCTCAACCAAATAAAAATCTAGCCTAACATAATTGAATTGGGAATAAGAGAATTGACAAAACCAATCATAGAGATTAATTCAAGCGGCTGCCTTTTTCTTCAATTGAATTCCGGCTGCTAATTTTTTCTTCTTCTTGCGGCTGTTGATTTTCCTCTTGCTGCCGAATTGGATCTGCCCTCCCAAAGTCTCTTGCTGCCCGAATTCTTTTCCCTCTATTGCTTCCGCTTGATCCTATTTATAATGCTTCAATTGTGGCTTTTTTTAAATCCTTGCCTGGAAAGAATTAAATTCAAAGATCAAAACCGCCACCTCATGCTTCAATTATTAAGCCAATAATGATTTCCTAAAGCCAAAAGGCTTTATTCTCTTTCCTTTCACGTGGCAACTTTTGGTTTCCATCTTTGTTTTCCAATTTTGCTTTCATGTGATGGCTTGGCTTGTTAATTGGCTTGGCTTCCTTTTTTACTTCCATTTTCTAATTTTAGCTCCATGTGCAACATTAATTTTGCTCGGCCCATACAAGCTTTAATTAAATTTATTTTCTAATTCCTTCCAATTCTTGATCTCTTGTGCACTTTTGTCTCTCAATCTTCAATCAAATTTTTTTTCTTGAACGCTCCGATTTAATTTCTCTTTAATTCCAGAATATACCTAAAATAACAAAATAAATAAAACTAAGATAAAAATTAACAAAATAAAATATAATTTACTAAATTAAAAATTAACTAAAATAACTAGAATATTTAAGACCAAAACAAGAAAAAGATAGAGAAATTAATAGCAAAATACATGAAAAATATGCACTTATCACAAGCCTCTCATTTTTCAAAGCTTTTGCAAGGGTAATCAGTGCAACAGGCAATCCTCCGCATTTTTCAACGATCTCATCTGCTAAAGGTTGAAAAGCATATGCTTTTGCAGAATTACACACTATCTTTCCAAACAATTGCAATGCTTCTTCCTTTGATAAAACTTCAATTGAGAAATCCTTCTGAGATTTCATATCATTGCGCAATAAATCTCGACTTCTAGACGTCAATATTATTGTGCGTCTTCTCCGATCGTCCTCTCTATCTTTCTCATCAACATCCCCATAAGGAATTCCAACTGTATCGAACTCAAGTTTTGTCCAAATATTATCCAGTATAATGAGGAGCCGCTTCTCTTGCTTCAACCTTTGACACAGTCGAGAAGCTCTACGAAATTCATTCTCATTCAAGTCAAATTCCATGCCTAAATCAAAAGCAAGTTTGTCTTGAATTTTATGATGACCTGGGGTCTGTGTTATCTCAGCCATAACGAACTTATCGAACAACTTATCTTCCATCACTTGGTTTGCAACTTGTTTGCCCACGCCGCCCATCCCATAGACCCCAATTATGTTGACCTTGTCATCCTTCACCGCCTCCACAACATCTTGAAATACTTTCATTCTTGAATCAAACGCCTCGAAATCTTTCACTTGCATATGTTCTGCCCGCTTTGGAGCAGGACGGTAGGAAACATTGGAGAAGTTGCCTTTTCCCACGAGACTAGCGGCAGCTTCTGCCGCCTTTGCTGCTTGTTTACTAAGCTTGTAACGAGAAATCAAGTTTGGGCATAATCCTTTGAAGCAGGACTTCTTAGCTCTATCTTCATCATCAATAATGGATTTTGCAACCCCTTCACTGATGAATTCATCAACGCTATGTAGCCAGTCTGTGACACCCTCATAAAGCTCATCCCCTTGCAGCCTAGCATGATTAACTGGTTGTTGCACCATTTCTCTCTTATATCCCAGCTGCTTCACTTGAACTTTTAGCTCATCTATGTAGCTCTGGTACTTGAACACATAAGATATCTGCCATGTAATCGGGTTGAACAGTGACTTTGCACCTTTTGATACACAGTTGGTTAAAAAAGCCAGACACGCTTCTATAGCCATTGCCTGTTGCTTAACAATAAATATCTAGTTTTTGGCTGTTGAAAAAAAATGGATTCAAATAAATTAAATGAACTACCGGGGAAGAAAAAGAAAGAAACGACAACAAACTTTTTAGAAAAAGGCTTCAGGGGCTTGAATGGAAAACCAACAATTTTTTGAAGAAAGAAAACTTTTTTGGAAGATGGATGTAAATTAACCATTAATAATACTGCATAAGAACACAGAAGTTAACAATAAACAGTAACTTAAAACTCAAGAAAATTAAATGACAAGATTAAGACAAACAAGAGATAGTTTTTTGTTGGACATTAAGAAACAACTGCTATCAAGATCAAAGATTAGAAATTACGCTATTGAAAGAAATTATTAAAGTATTTAGAACAAACGCACCTCTTCAATTATCTAGGATCACAGAGTTTATGAGCTTCACTCTTGGCCTTCGATTTATAAGAAAAATTTTAATGAGCAAAAGATCACTGTTAACTGCAGAAGAATGTGAGTAAAGAGTTTATGGGAGTAAGCAATACAATTGAATTGTAAAAGAACAAGACTTAAAGCGTGCACCCCGAGTCCATATAAACAGAACACATGTTCATTTTTAACAAAGTGATCAATAACTCTATTCGTTATTTAATTGATATTGTAACCAATTCTAAGAGAATATAATAATAATCATTCAATCCATAAATTTAGAATTAGATTTTTTTAACTCTTTATTTAAATATAAACCTTAATGGAAAATTATAAAAGTTTAGAGATAAAATTTTTCAATCACCAAACGAAAAAAGCAGGAGCATGAAAACAGAGGAATCTTGTTTTAACTATTTTTTTTTCCTCAACTCTTGTTCTTATATTAATAATCTTGTTTTGATGATAGTGCTCGTGACTGCGGGAAAATTTCTACTGGAAACAACTCAATTTCGGAAGAAAACTTAATTTTGCAAGTGATGAATTTGAACTCGTTGGATTGGTTGATTTATGATTGACTGAATTTCACGTTTGCCCAAAAGATCTTTAACCAAAGTTTAATAGCTATCATGTACTCCTTAAAAGCAATTTTTTTTTAGATTTGACTGAATTTGAACTTGTTGGATTGGTTGTTTTTAGATTATTAATATGAGATATTACAACGTAAATATTTTCATGTGGTTGAGCCCTATTCTAAAATCTGTATAGTTAGCTTTAGAAAAAGGGCTTTTCCTGCTGATCTGTAATCTTCAAATAAACTTAGATACAAATAATGAAATAAAAGACAACAAACAAGCAATACTGATACAAAACCAACAGATCAGAGTTTTTGGTACAAAGCCAATAAAAGACAATAAACTTAGGACCTTTTTTTCTTGCTTTCTTTTGTTGAAGGATTAGAGTTTTTGGTATTATCAGTAAAGGTTTCAAGGGTCTGAGTAAAAGCCTATAATCTTTTTATAAACTTTTTTTTTGGGGGGGGGGGGGAGGAGCATGCAAATTAACCAAAAGAAATAATAAGAGCACAGGCTTTAACAATGAATAGTAACTTAAAACTCATGCAAAATAAGTTACAATATTAAAACAAACCAGAGAAAATTTTTTCTTGGAAAGTAGATGGAACTAAAGAAAGAGCAGATGTCAAGATCAAGGATCAGGGATTCTACTATCAAAAAAAAAAATTATTCAAGGATTTAGAAAACGTGCACCTCTTTAATTATCTGGGATTAGAGAGTTGGTGAGCTTCTCTATTTGGCCTTCAATATTTAAGAACAAGTTGAAAGAGGAAAAAGATCACTGGTAACTGCTGAGGAATGTGTGAGAAAAGAGTTGACGAGAGCAATAACAAAGACCTGCAAAAGAAAAAGAATTAGTCATGCACCGCTTTTCTATATCATGTATTTGGTTATTGTTGCCCTGTTGACGCATGTTCACAACTCTGCGTTTTCATATATTCTAAAGAAATAATTAAGTTTTCATAGAATAATACCTGTTGTGTTTGAGTAATTTTGGTATATACATTGCTTGTGTACTGTGAAATTGAAATGAATATTGATTGACAGAGCAATGTATATGCCTAATAAAACATAAAGCAAATCCTTGAACGAATGATTCGGGACTAAAACTTTTATAAAATCAAATACCGGAAACACACAAAAAGCATTTAAGAGAGAAACTAAACAGCAAATAATCGAAGTAAGATCAATAATATATGATTTGATTTATGCATATTCAAAAACCAAAATATAAAATAAAATAAAAAAATAAAGTTTGATTTATTCTTTCCACAAAAAACAGGGGAATGAAAACAGCGGCAACTTGTTTTACCAATTTTTTCTTCTTAATTTCCGGCAAAAAAAAAAATTAATAAACAGGGGAATGAAAACAAAGGAACGAAAACAGAGGGAACTTGCTTTTCAGGCTATCTTGTGACATGATGATATTGCTCGTGAATGCATGAAAATTTCTAATGCAAACAGCTCAATTTGGGATGATAAGCTTAAGTTTGCAAGTGATGCAAGTAAATAACTTTTTGCGGCTAATTGAATCTTTAATACTCTGGGCCCTATTCTAAAATTTGTAGGTTGCTTCAGAAGAAAGGGCAGTTCTCACTCATCTTTAATCTCCAAGTAAAATTAGATACAAAGCAAATCTAATAAAATGACAAACAAACAAACAAAATAAAGAAAAGACAGGAGGCAAACAACATTCATCTTAAGCCAACTGATATTTAAACAGAGAAATTTTTTTTTTTTTTTAACCTTTTGCTCAAGGATTAGAGTTTTTATATTAACAGAAAGGTTTGAGGGGTCCGAATAAAAGCCCACAATTTCTCTATTTTATTTTTATTTTTATTTTTTTAAAGGAGCTTCACTATTGGCCTTGAACATATAAGAATGAGCAAAAGATCAATGTCAACTGCCGAGGAATGTGAGTAAAGATTTCATCAGAGTAAGTAATACAAATGAATTGTAAAAGAACAAGACTTAAGCGTGCACCCCGTGTTTTGTTTTATTCGTTATGAAAATTTTAAGAGAGCATAAAAATAACCATTCAATGCATAAATTTAGAAATTTTTTTTTTGTAATTCTTTATTTAAATATAAACGTCAATGGAAAATTATAAAAATTTAGATATGAAATTTTAAGTCACCAGACAAAAAAAAAAAAAAAAAAAGCAGAGGAACGGAAATATAGGAATCTTGTTTTACCTTTTTTTTTTTCCGTTTAACTCTTGTTCTTATATAAATAATCTTGTTTTGATGATTGTGACTCGTGACTGCGGGAAAATTTCTTATGGAAACAACTCAATTTCGGAAGATAAGCTTAATTACGCAAGTGATGAATTTGTTCAATTGACTCTGTACTTGAACTAGTTGGATTGGTTGATTGATGATTGACTAAATTTGAATTAAGTTTAATAGCTTAGCTGCTTAAGATGAGAATGCATTCTTTTCAAAACTCCTTGGTAGGTGTGATCTAATTATATTTGATGGAATATTAAATGGCTAAAAATCTGTCATACATTCAAACTTTGTTTGTGTTTAGAAGAATGGTGTTGACTGTATATTCGTTTGGAAGAATGGTGTTGATTGTATATTCATTTGCTTAGCCTTTTGACAGATGGATTTGGAACTGACGATAAATGTGATTCAATTTACAAGGTTTTCAAGGGGCTCACAGTGGAAGGGATATTGAAGAACTGGTCTAAGTTAAAGCCTATGATTGTGAAAGATTGAAGTGAGAATATAGATGCTCGTTTAAATCTTTTTGGCAAGGTCAGAGATGAATGGATAGATAAGGATTTATTTGACAACTTGGACTGGTGCTAATTGGTATTTTAAGCAAGCTTTTTGAGATAACACTGAGCTAGTTATACTACTAGTTTGCACATGATGATCAAAACTCTCGAAAAGTAAAATAAAATAAATTATTAACTTTTACTTTCATCTTTTGCATAGCAATCAATGTGGTGCTTGTTCTGTGACAACTTTGATAATCTACTTAATTATTGGTTAGCATTTGGACCAAAAAAGTCCTTATGATTTACATGTTTTGTAGAAATGCATGAACCTTAAATGTGCTGATCAGGGAGTTTAATTATTGCACCTTGAAATTCATTTATTGTTAACTAATTGGCTTTCCTTTGCATAAGGCCGCTTATAAGGCTTGAGTGGACGTCTTTATGGGCATATTATTTGTATTTCTATATGCATGCCTTTATCATTTAATGTGCTGCTTGTATTTCTTTATGCATGCCTTTATCATTTAATGGCCAGCTCCCTCTCCTCTTTTGTAATTTGAATAGTAGTATGGGCCTCCATTTTACAAATCTTTAACATTTTTTGCTGTAAATTAATTTTTCTTTCAAATATTTTGGAGGTCATTGGAATTCCTGTAGGTCGATTTACCAGATTTTAGTATGTTTAAGGTTTTAATTTTGCTTAGACTTTAATTTTTCTGAAAGATTGTAGTATTGATCCTTAAAGAAAAATCATGCTACTTCAAATTATTTTGAAGTGTTGCTAGTTATAGCCTTACATATCAAATTCCATTTGTCTGGAAATTTATTGATAGCTGTGCCATATTTTATGACTCTACTTCTTAGTTATGTAAGTTCATTATGTTTAGGTCAGAGGCAGTCAGCTGTGGGGAATCGATATATACACAGATGACTTTGATCTTGTTGCTGGTATGTGGTTCTATGAATAATTGTTCACAATAATTGTGTTTGCCTTTTGTTTTATGAGATCTATAATTGATCTTGGGATATTACTTTCTAGTTCTCACGCAAGCAAGTTACTACCTTCCCACTGCATCTCCTCCTTTATCTGCTATTCAAGAGTTGCGTGCCATAATCTGGTATTACCTCTGCAAGATTGTGAATGAATATAATGCCTCTAAATTTATTTTATACATAATGCTAATGGTGAATAATATATTGTAGCTCCCGTCATATTCTAGTTTGATTTTTTATATTCTGTTTCATATAAAAATCTTATTCAACTTCAGTTGTTCATGAGCAAATGTCACATGCATAAGCCCAAATGATGTTTAAAGGTAGCGCGGCTACCTTCAGTTTGAGCTTACAATGGGTGAAAAAGAAATTGAAACTGATATTTTGCTGTTTTTCTGATTTTTCAAAGTATTTTAGATCCTGACTTTTGTTTGGACTTGATGGTTATAGATTGTGTCTAGATTTGTTAAGTTGTTTCCAACACCTCGTGCCAAATCAAAGCACAATCTTTCTGATTCAAATGTCTTGTTAATTATGCTTCATTTTTTCGTTAAAGATTGGATGGTTGCATGGATTGATGGAGTTGGAGTTCAACCAATAATTCTAATTTTTTGGACTTAAAATGCCTTTTTCTTCTGTATAAAAACTTTAGTAAGTGCTATTGAGTTGACAGAAGTTGAATACTTACAGGTTGTTTCACACTTTTTAATAGTTTTACATATATGAATTTCTGTTTTGTGAATTGCAGAAAGGAGGTGGAACTATTGATTTGGAGCCTTATCTTACTCACTCATCAACAACGGAGCCTACCCTCGCTCCCATGGCAGTGGAACGGACAACGACTACCAGGGCTGCAACATCAGTTGGTTTGGGTCTGTTTTGAGTTTATTGTCATTTATTTGGCTATGTTTTGATAGCGAATTTTGATATGTCAATATAATGTGTAATTGTTTTGGGTTGAGCTGGTAATTATGCTGGATTAGATTGGTTTGGTTTTGGTGCTTCTCTGATGGAACACTGCTTTTTTTAGAAATTTTGAATGTAATATGAGACTACATTTAGTTTAATTGAACACTGCATCTAGTCTAATTACTAGAAGTGTGGCATTTGGTTTGGTTTATCCGATATTCTCCAGAATTTCACTTGCATCTGGTTTTGTTGCATATGTTTGCTTGCATTTGATGGCAGTAGCAGACTGTTTGGTTTTGTGGCATTTGATGGCAGTTTGGTCTGTTCTTGGTGCTGATGTTAATTGCAGGTGCTTGAATCAGCTAGGGTTGCTGGTTTATTCAGATGGTTGACTCAGGCGTTGTTACTGGTTGATTCAGGTGGCTGACTCAAGTTGTTCATTTAATGTTAGGAAGCAAATTAAGAATTAATGAAGTATTCATTTAACTATAATTATTGTAGTCATTTTATTTCATAACTGAATTATAATCTATGATATTTGTCAACAAATTAGAGAATTTTTATATATGAATTATATATATGTGTGTGTATGTACATTTTTCTATTTATATAATAATTTAAAGAATATATTTCAATTCCCACAAAAAAATGGCTCCAATTTCAATAATTCCTGCCAAATAATTAATTTTTTTTTAATTTACCACCAAAATATATCTTAAAGAAATTTTGGTTATTCTTGCTAGATTTAACAAAAATAATTTGTAGGATTAACATTTAATTAAAATAATTAAATAATTTTATTATTCCAATTAAAAATGTCATGTTTATACGACAGACAATAGTCATGAATGGGAAGTATTAGTTACATATTTTCCCTTGAGATTTCAGGCAAATGAAAAAAAGATTGAGAATGATTTCAAGAGGACAGGTGGATGATAAGTATTCATTTTTGTATATTTGGCTAATGTCCTCATTAGTGGATTTTTATGGTATTGATCTTTTTTTTTTTTTAATTTTCAATTAGTTGCAGCCCTAGAGGAAGAGCAGGCTGATCAAATTGATTTGTCTTGTTTTTTGGGCAATCTGCGACACGATGACCATGATAATGCTCGTGACTGCTGGAAACTTTCTGATGGAAATAACTTTAGAGTTCAGAGCAATCATTTTTGTTATGACAAAACAAAGGTTCCCCCATATTTTGTTTGTTTGTTATGGTATTTATATATCCTGCGTAGGCTAGGTGGACAGGTTATGATGTAGTTTGGTTGGCTCTTCTTGTGCTTTGTGCAATTTGTAACTGCAGATACCTGCGGGAAAACATTTAATGGATCTTGTTGCTGTTGATTGGTTCAAAGACACAAAGAGAATGGACCATGTAGCTAGGCGTCAAGGCTGTGCTGCAAAAGTAACTATTCTTTTCTTTTTATTTTTCCTTTTCCATTGATGCATTAGGAGAAAATACTGCCTGTGAGATACTACAATGTAAATAACTTCTCATGGTTCATTGAATCTATAGCACACTGACCCTCTTCTACAAAATGTAGGTTGCTTCTGAAAAAGGGCTTTTCTCACTGATCTTTAATCTTCAAGTAAGTTTGTTTCATTTCAGAAGGTATTAAGTTTCAAACTTATTGTATTGGGAGGTTGTATAGTTGTAACCTAAGCATCTGCAGGTTCCTGGTTCAACACATTATAGTATGGTATTTTATTTTGTCACAAGGCAATTGGTTATGGGATCACTTTTGCAACGGTTTGTTGATGGCGATGATGAGTTTCGCAATAGTAGGTTGAAACTTATTCAATCTGTTCCTAAGGTATCCATGTTGGCCTTCATGTATTAGGACTATATTAATGTATACTTACCCTTTACTGCACGGTACACTTCAATTTGTCCAAAGAAAGCATGCATTTAGGTGTAAATGTATTGATGGGTTGTACCTTCAAACTTCATGTCCTTTTTACCCTCTTGAATTTGTTTTGCACTTGTTCTTGATTTTAAGCACTGAATCATGCAGGGGTCATGGATCGTGCGCCAGAGTGTTGGAAGCACCCCTTGCTTATTGGGGAAAGCAGTTGATTGTAACTATATTCGCGGTCCCAAGTACTTAGAAGTAAATGCTCTTGGAATTTCTATAGTACATGAGATGTTCATCTTTCAAATAGCGTCCGATACCATTAACATGGTTTAACATTGTTCATCTTTCTGTAGATTGATGTTGACATCGGTTCTTCTACTGTTGCTAATGGTGTTTTGGGCCTTGTAATTGGTGTAATTACGACATTGGTGGTTGACATGGCTTTCCTTGTACAGGTATGTATGATTGTTTTTTTCCCCCACTTCTAAATGGACACAAGGGAAAAGACATGATTTTGAGATATTGCACTGCAATTTGCATTTTTTCATACTTGAATGTTCTCAGAATGGTATAATGCTTCGTGTGTGTCTTCTTTATCTTGCTCTTTTGTATGCAGGCAAATACTACAGATGAATTACCGGAGCGGCTGATTGGTGCTGTACGTGTTTCTCATATAGAACTCAAGTCTGCTGTTGTCCCAAAGTTGGAACCAGAGATATCATGACACTCTGGTTTCATTTCACCTCAACTGTGTTTTTTTTTTTTAATTAAAAAAATCATTTGTTTTAGGTATACATACATGTATTTTGATCCCATTTTCATTGTAATTTCTCATTTACTTTGAATGAAAGTCATTGGTGTTTTCGAATGGGAATTTTGCATTAAAAAATGAAGAATAGTGAATAGGAAATTTCCTGATTCTTTAGTTACTATTTTTGGTATGAGTGTAATTAGTAGTAAAGTTGGTTTCTACTCGCAAACAAGTGTAATTAGTAGTAAAGTTGGTTTCTTATGATGCTGTGAAAAAAATTACGGGTTTACTTCTTTCCACGAGATCTATAACATGGTCTTGACTTTCACGAAATTCTTTTAATTTAAAGCGTGCTGGTGTGAGAAGGTCAGTTTGACTGATTAATTCTTTTTAACAGTGGTCAAGATAATTTTACTATACTAAAAAATATTCCTATTCGGATAATGCCACAAATATTATGCTGTTTTCTTCGGCTAATGATCTTCTATCAGGAGAGGTTAGAAATCAAATGCTTAAAAGAGAATAATACAGAAATTTAGGCAGAATCTAATCGAATATTGCATGAAACATGAAACATCAATTCAAGTCCTTTAAACGGAGAATGCATCAAACAAAATCCAAAGTGTCTTGCAAGTCTGTAGCATGAGCAAAAAATTGTAAATTTGTAGAACCAAATTATTCAACTACAGAAGAACGAGCAAGCTAAATCGTGATAAGAGATTGGCCTGGTTCGGGATAGCTTCTTCACTGTACCTGCAGGATTGGCTCAATCTCTTCTTTAGAATTCTGCAGATTTTGTAATTACTCGTGTAAGCAAGCATACATTGCCACCATAAGAATAATAAAGCTAGAGTAATGATATGACCACCACCTCTTGTGCACAAACAATATTGTATAAACTAATGTGACATAATATGATTGGTTAAACAAAAACATTACATGACCCGACATCCCATATCAACATCATCTTCTTCATCATCATCTTTTTCTTCTTCGGTGACGTTCACTTTGTTTAGCATTGGTGTGTCTAAGATCTTCATTTTTGGACACTGTCTCACAACTGCTCGTTTCAAGGACGGGAATTCAAGAGCGTAATTACCTAAACAAAAGCTTGTTAGGCTTGGCAAACAATCAAGTCCCAAGTACTTCAATTTCCTGAAAACAATGCAGTCTTTCGCTTCTTCTCCAGCCTGCGACTGTATAATTTCTTCTATCATTTTGCAATCAATTATCTTCATTCTTTCAAGATTCACTAGACTTTCAGATGTCGAGAATGTCAACACATTTATCAACCTGTGACATTTCGATACTTTCAAAGCCTTAAGATTTTCCAAATGCCACGAAGTTGGTACTAATTTTTGCAACTTACTACATTCCGATATTTCTAGACTTTTCAAGTTTGCAAACACTTTGTTGGATTCGGCATTTTCCTTCCAGAGATGCTGCACTTTGTGTAATCCAGATAGCTTTAACTTCATCAATTGAGGGAATGCAACCTGAAAATCAACAAAATTAAGTTGTAAATGAAAATATGTATCCAATCTCTGGAGTCTTCCCCTGCATATTTTATGGACAAGATTAATCACGGCATATTATATTTTATTTCCAAATTAATATGCTTTGTAGTAGGATCCCAAATATAAGTATCAAATCGATTACCCTTTGAAACACATAAATGAAATCTGATGCTAAATCCAATATGAATTAGCAAGGAAAACAGAGATGTAATACACATAATTAATATAGTTTATCACCTCGTGTTATCAGGCATCCAATTAATTTAAGACATTTTTATAATTCATACTATAAAGTTAGTTAATAACGGAGGTTATATTGTTAAATCAGATATAAATTAAGACGACGTGCAAAAAGATGTCATTAAATTTGATTTGATTCTAATGACATTACATCTATGCGAACGAAAGTGAAGGGAAAAATAATAATAATGATTACCTTTTCATCGAAGAGATGTTGTATTTGATCGGCCACGAAGAGGTTCTCTTCTGATTTTAATTTTTGAGGTTCCTTGTTATCTGTTGTCACGTACACTACAGAGTTGGATACGAATGTTTCCATATCAGGGCAATTCTCAATAGTCAGATATTCCAACTTAGGCATTTCAATTATATTCTCAATGAAGTTGCAGAATCTTTTGAGTTTTGGAAGATCAATGAGCCTTAGGCTAAAAAGCCTAGGAAACGGGGGGCCTATATGTTCTTCCTTAGCACTTAGCTCTTCCAAATGAAGCGCCTCTTCTAGTGAATCACAATTCCTCACTTGCAGGTATTCCAAATTGTTCAAGCACCGTAGCAGATTGGCAGGAATAGCACTCGACATATTCGTGCAGTCATCCACCACCAGCTTAAATAAATTGTTGAAGAAGCTGACAGGCAGTGCTTGGCCATGCCATATTTCTTGCAAACGTGGAAAATGCGAGAGTTGCAAATGCTTTATGTCACGGAATGCAGTCTGCATAAACCAAAACAATTGCACTGGATATATATAAATTTCTTTTTTTGAAAGGCATTAGATATATATATACATTAAACTTACATGTTTTGTGCTTTAACTTCTAAAAATATATATACAACGCAGGTGTATATGTTTACATGTGCAAGTGCAGAGTTTGGGTTAATCGATTAACACATACCATCTTTTTGTAACATATGTTTAAATGTGCAAGTGCAAGGGAGATGCATAAGCAATTTGGATGAATCGATTGACACATACCATTTCTTCGTAACACTTTTGTATAGTGGAATTAAGTTTATTGCCTTCCCAATGGTGCAATTCACCCTCTTCGTTTTTAGTCACTTGCACTTTGTACAACTTTGGTGTGGATAAGATTCCCTGAGAAAAAGTCTTCATGTCCGGACAAAGTGTCACAGAAACTCGTTCCAATGATGGGAATTCAAGAGTGTAATTCTCCAAACAAAAGCTGGTAAGCCTTGGTAAATAATCAAGTATCAAAACTTTTAATTCGCTGAAAGCAATACGATTCTCCTTCACTTCTTCTCCAACATGTCCTACGATTTCTTCTAATTTTTGGCAATTCGATACATTAAGATTCACCAGACTACTAGGAATTCCAACCTGAAAATAAACAAAAGTGTGTGCATATGTGTGTATATTAAAAAAGTAAAAATGTAAGAATATCATTCAACTAGATAATTTTTGTTAAACAAAAAAAGCAACAAGATAAATAAATAAATAAAGCCCAGATAAACAAAGATAATAAAAATGCATTTACACTATTTAGTATTAGGAACGTAGAAAGAATTTAAGGCAATTTCTAAATATTTTAGACTTATTTTGCATCTTGATATCAGTTTTTAAGCATAAATTTACAAATTTCAACTATTCCTTTTGGGGAAAAAAAATCAACCAAAATGCCGCTTTTTCCCTTTTCCTTGGTCCCTTTTTTTATGTACATTTAAAAATGGAAAAAAAATTTGGAAAAGACTTCCCAATATTGTCAATAAGGGACTGCTGCTGTAAAGTGGATTTTTATTAAGTACTTCCAGACTCAAGGAAATTTCTTTACAATCACGGGTCAGTTGTAAATAATCATGAATTTGTGGTTAATTAATGGCATAATCAATTCGTAACTAAACAAGAGATATTAATTAAATTTGAAGACTTTTATTTTATTTTTTTCTTTTTCCAATCGAAATGTGAAGAATTAAGGAAAAGAGAAATATATAGATGAATTTGTGAACCTATAAGATGAGTGACTATCCTTTAATTTTTGAAAATCGTACTTATTAAGATATGAGCAAAAACTATTTAATTGAATTATATTATGCTGTTGAATCGTGTTTAAAAAATTTATATTGTTGATTCTAATGCTGACGAACCTAAAAACTGGACTTAAAACGTAGATTTCAGAGTGGTGGTTCGAAGTACGATACTTGAAATAAATAATCAGTGGCTGAATATCATTTGTAAACACAGAAATGATTAAAAAATTGTTGAATGTTATTTGAAAACAAAAATCGAAATGAATACAGCAACCTTACCAATGGAGGAAAAATATTCATTAGGTTATCACACTCTTCTATCTCCAAATTCTTCAATTTGCTGAAAGACTCCGAAGGAAGCTGGTGGTGCCATATTCTTCTCAAATTATCCATCGACCTAATATGTAATACCTCCAACCTAGGAAGTCGTACCTGGCAGTTAAAGATTAAATAACTAATTAATCAATTAATGGCATAATCAATTGATAACTAAATTAGAGGCGGATATTAACTAAATTTGAAGACTTAAAGAAAAGACAAATTAAATATTGTGACTAAAATTAATTTTTTTTATTAAAAAAAAAAACCTTTGCGTCAAAGAGAGGAGGAGGTTGCATTTCAGAATGAATGGTGTCTTCTGGTGCGCTCGTAGAGATGAATCTTAACATATCATTGCAACTAATAATCTTGAGTATTTGCAAAGAAGGGAATTCAACAACTAAATCTGAATGAACATGTCTCGTGTTTGCAAAGCTTGTTAGTTCTGGAAGCCAATAGAGCTGCAGGGAGTGTAGTTTAGGAAAAACTTTTAATTCAATCAACTTTCCTTCATCTCTTTCTGACCACCCGGTGGTGTCGACTACCCCTTCCATTGACTTACAAGAGCTTATATCAAGATGTTGGAGTTGCAAAAGACTGTTAACCATAGAATACGAAAACAGATACTTCAGACAATCACAACGCCACACGATGACCTTTGTTAAGTTTTGACAACAGTACATTCCTTGATTATGATCGGCCCATAATTTTTTGATGTTTCCTAATTCCCTGAGATTCAATTCCTCTAAGCTCGGAAGAATAACCTGCAAAGAAAACCCGTACATTTTTGTTCCTTCAAGTACAACCGTCTAGTATAATATTCTTTTCATGATTGAAGATTAATCGTGATAATAAATTAATCAATTAATTATTGAACAGAAAATTATCACCTTTGGAGCAGGATCATCATCAGCAATGATTTCGTTGAATCCCAAAGAAGTTGTTGGTTTCTCCCTGTCGGGTCCTATAAATAAACAAAAACAATACACATAATTAATCTTTGTCGTTGTTTTTTTTTTTCAAAATAATTGAGGCGAAGTCCATAAATCCACAACACTTAATTTCAACACTTACCAACAATCATTTCCAGTTTATTGCAGTAAGCCACTTTGACCTTTTGAAGCCGCAGTAGGTTTCTGGCTATGGAAAATGAGAAAAGTTGCTTCAATTTCTGACAGTTGCGTACTTTTATAATCCTTAAGTTGCTGAAAGATTGATCTTCTGTGAGTTGGCTGTCACATATTGTCTCCAAATTGTTCAAATCAATAAGAGACAATGACTCCAGCAAGGGGAAGACTTTGCGACGAACCCGTCCAACTGAACCGACAATATGCAAAATCTCAGAACAACTTTCTACAGAAAGATGCTTCAATCGTGGAAAACCTTCCCCATCATCTAATTCATGAACAACATTCTGAACACCCTTCAGTTCTTCTAGATAGAGATATTCAGTTCTCTTCAACAACAGTTTCATCCTGTAATTCTGCAAAAGAATGCCAAACTTTACTAGCCCCTGGAGCTTCATCAATCTTGATAATCCAGATTTAACGGACCAGCTGCCCCACCACTTATTTCCTATACATATCCTATAGCTTTGCAATTCCACAGAGACCAAATCCTGCGGTAGAATTTCGGCATCCCGAACGTGTATCTCCAAAGTAGTTAGCTTTGACAGCCCATTCAATTCAGCAAGACTGGCGTTACTTCCTCCTTCAACCTTCTCCCACTGTGAAAAGCTGTTACAAATATATAGTTCTTCTAATCGAGATAATTTTGATATGACATTTGGAGCTATCACCACAAGGCTCCAACAATTGGTCAAATCTAGCAACTGTAATCTCGTCAATTGTCCAATTACAAGTGGCAACTCCTTAACATCAGAATCTCGAAAGCTGAGAATCTCTAATTTCCTTAGCTGTCCAATTATAGTTATTTCGTTCAGTCGGCAACCGTCTAAACACAATGTTTGAAGGTTAATGAGGCGACCAAGTGATGAAGGTAATGAAGAGAAGTGAATTCCGGCAAGATCTAAAACTTTGAGTTCTTCCGTCCCTTGAAAAAAGAGGTCTGAAATTTGCAAAGAGCTATCACGCTTTGAAAACAACAAAAGTAACTCGAGACGGGGACATCCCAACCTTTCGGGAAGCTCTTGAATATCTCTATAAGGTAAAGAAATAGCAATTGGACCTTCCCGTATTGTCTCTTCCATCTTTTTCTCCACGTAGGCAACATTTGGAATATTAAACATGAGCTCCTCTTCTGCAATTGATACAGCAACAGCATGAATGATGTCATGCATTTTAACTTCATCTTCAGCATCACCGTCCAACAATAAGCATGAAGATTTGAGTTTGCCGATCAACGTATGCACTCTACTCCTTGCTTCTTCCAGTGTGCAAACGTTTTTAAAATAGCCCATACCCATACCATATCTCAATAAGTAAGGAACTGGTATAGCACGGCCTTCATTATATAGGCCACAAAGAAGGAACAGAGATTTTGCTTCCTTACTTCCCAGTAAGTCGTAACTCAATTTTATGGAGATGTACACATTTCTTTCCATTCCATCAATTTCTTTTGCATTGGAACTTCTTAGCTGACGCTGCACATCCTTCCAAGTGTCAAGCCTCTCATTTTTCAAAGCTTTTGCAAGGGTAATCAGTGCAACAGGCAGCCCTCCGCATTTTTCAACAATCTCATCTGCTAAAGGTTGAAAAGCAGATGCTTTTGCAGAATTACACACTATCTTTCCAAACAATTGCAATGCTTCTTCCTTTGATAAAGCATCGATCTGGATTTCTTTCTGAGAATTCAAAACATTGCGCAATAAATCTTGACGTCTAGACGTCAGTATTATTGTGCATCGTCGCTGATCATCCATTCTTTCTTTCTCAACATCCCCGGAAGGAATTCCAACTTTATCGAACTCCAGTTCTCTCCAAATATTATCCAATATAATGAGATGCCGCTCCTTGTTCTTCAAAACTCCATGTAGTCGATTTGCTCTGTCGAATATACTCTCATTCAACTCAAACTTTATGCCTAAATCAGAAGCAAGTTTGTCTTGAATTTTCTGATGATCTGGGTTCTCTGTTACCTCAGCCATAGCGACCTTATCGAACAACTTATCTTCCATCACTTGCTTTGCAACTTGCTTTACGAGCGTGGTTTTACCCACGCCGCCCATGCCGTAGACCCCAATTATGTTGAGCTTATAATCCTTCAGCGCCTCCACAACATCTTGAAATACTTTCATTCTTGAGCCAAAGGCCTCGAAATCTTTCACTTGCATATGTTCTACCAGCTTTGGAGTAGGACGGTGGGAAACATTGGAGAAGTTGCCTGATCCCACGAGATTATCGGCAGCTTCTGCCGCCTTTTCTGCTTGTTTACTAAGCTTGTAACGAGAAATCAAGTTTGGGCATAATCCTTTGAAGCAGGACTTCTTAGCGCTATCTTCATCATCAATAATGGATTTTGCAACCCCTTCACTGATGAATTCATCAACGCTATGTAGCCAGTCTGCAACATCCTTATAAATCTCATCTCCTTGTTGAGTAGCCTGATGAACGGGTATTTCCACCCTTTCTCTTTGATGTCCCAGCTGCTTCACTTGAACTTTTAGGCCATCTATGTAGCTCTGGTACTTGAACACATAAGATATCTGCCGTGTAATCGGTTTGAACAGTGACTTTGCACCTTCTGATACAACGTTGGTTAAAAAAGCCAGACACGCTTCTATAGCCATTGCCCATTGCTTAACAATATATATCTAGTTTTTGGCTGTTGAAAAAAAAATGGACTCAAATAAATTAAATGAACTTGAGGGGAAGAAAAAGAAAGAAACGACAACAAACAACTTTTTAGAAAAGGTTTCAGGGGCCTGAATGGAAAACCAACAACTTTTTGAAGAAAGAAAACTTTTTTGGAAGATCGATGCAAATTAACCATTAATAACACTGCATAAGAACACAGAAGTTAACAATGAACAGTAACTTAAAACTCAAGAAAATTAAATGACAAGATTAAGACAAACAAGAGATAGTTTTTGTTGGACATTAAGAAACAACTGCTATCAAGATCAAGGATTAGAGATTATGCTATTAAAAGAAATTATTGAAGGATTTAGCACAAATGTACTGTTTAATTACCTATTAACAGAGAGTTAATAAGCTTCACTTTTGGCCTTGAATATGTTAACTGCAGGGGAACGTGAGTAAATAGTTTATGAGAGTAAGTAATGCCAATCAATAGCAAGACTCAAGCGTGCACCCCACCCGTGTTCTGTTTTATTATATAAACATGGCATGTTCATTATTGACAAAATGGTCAATAACTCTATTAGTTATTTAATTGATATTGTAGCCAATTTTAAGAGAACATAATAATAATAATAATCATTGAATGCATAAATTTAGAGTTATATTCTTTTAATTCTTTATGTAAATATAAACCTGAATGGAAAATTATAAAAATTTAGATATAAAATTTTTCAGTCACTAAACAAGAAAACAGGGTAATTAAAACAGAGGAATCTCGTTTTACCTGTTTCTTGGTTTTTACTCTTGTTCTTATATAAATAATCTTGTTCTGATGATAGTGCTCGTGACTGCGGGAAAATAAGCTTAATAGCTATCATGTACTCCTTAAAAGCAAATGTAAATCTTTTTTAGATTTGACTGAATTTGAGAACTTGTTGGATTGGTTGTTTTTAGATTATTAATATGAAATAATACAATGTAAATATTTTTCTTGTGGTTGTGCCCTATTCTAAAATCAGTAGGTTGCTTCAGAGTTTAGACAAAGGACTTTTCTCGCTGATCTTTAGTCTACAAAGCAAATCTAATAAAATGACAAACAAACAAGGAAATAAAAGACGTCAAACTAGCAATATTGAATTATTGATGCGAAGCCAACTGATAATTAAACCGAGGATTTGTTTTTTCGTATTTTCTTTTGTTCAAGGATTAGAGTTTTTGGTATTATCAGAAAGGTTTCAGGGGTCTGAATAAAAAACTACAATCCTTTTAGAAACTTTTATTCTTTTTTTTTGGGGGGGGGGGGGGGACACAAATTAACCTAAGATAATAATAACAGCACAGATCTTTAACAAAAAATAATAACTTAAAACTCATGCAAAATAAATTACAATATTAAAACAAATTAGAGAAATTTTTTTTCTTGGAAACTAGATGGAAATTTTGACAGAAAAGATCAACGAGCAGGGATTTTGCTATCATAAGAAATTATGAAAGGATTTAGAAAATGTGCACCTCTTTAATTATCTGGGATCAGAGAGTTGGTGAGCTTCTCTATTTCGCCTTGAATATTTAAGAAAAAATTTAATGAGCAAAAATATCACTAGTAACTGCTGAGGAATGTCTAAGAAAAAGAATTGATGAGAGTAATAACAATGATTAGTATAGAATGATCTTGTTGATGCATGCATAGAATAATCGTATGTTTTTTTTTTTTTTTTTTATGCACATACACTTTAATGATTAGTGAGAATTAAGATTTAATTTGAAGTTCAGAATCAAGACGAAAAGACGAAGCTTCAACAAAGCATGCAATGAGATACAAATTCTTTCAGAAATACCTATTGTGCTCGAATGATTTTGGCATGTACTGTGAAATTCAAATGAAAATTGATTGACAGAGCAGTGTATATGCCTAATAAAAGATAAAGCAAACCCTTGAACGAAGGATTGAGGACTAAAATTTTTATAAAAGCAGATACCGAAAACGCACAAAAAGCATTTAAGAGAGAAACTAAACAGCAAATAATCCAAGTAAGATCAATATTATATGGTTTGGTTTGTGCATATTCAAAAACAAAAAATAAAATAAAATAAAATAAAAATTTTAAGTTTGATATTGCATTTCCAACGCTGCTTTTTTTGTTATTTCATTTGTTCTTTCCACAAATTATGCTTGATTATAATTAAGTTCCACATGGCCATTACTTACAAATTGTGTCTATGTTAACAGAAATATGAAATTCACATCACACAAACTTGCACGATCAAATCTTAAGAGAACATAATCCTAATCGCTCAATGCACAAGGGTGAGTTTAGAATTACACTTTCTAATTCTTTTTTATTTAATAAAAACCCCAATGAAAGATCATAAAAATTTAGATATAAAAATTTTCAATCACCAAACAGAAAACAGGGGAATGAAAACACAGGAAACTTGTTTTACCCTTTTTTTCATCTACATATTTTTTTTCTGGTATTTCAGGCAAGCAAAAAAAAAAAAAAGATATTTCAATAAAGAGCAAGTTGCTCAAATTGATTTATCTTGTTTATCGGGCAATCTTGTGACATGTTGATAATGCTGATGAATGCTAGAAAATTTCTGATGCAAACAACTCTATTTGGGATGATAAGCTTAATTTTACAGGTGATAAGTATAAATAACTTTTGTGGTTAATTGAATTTGTAATTACTCTTAGCCCTATTCTAAAATTTGTTGGCTGCTTCAGAAAAAAAGGATATTTCTCACTCATCTTTTATCTCCGAGTAAAATTTGATAAAAAGCAAATATAATAAAATGACAAACAAACAAACCAACTAAGAAAAGATTAAATTTTTTGAACAGAGCATGTTTTCTTCTTCTTGGGGGGGGGGGGGGGCAAGGATTATAGTTTTTGCTATTAACAGACAGGATCCAATGGTCTGAATAAAAATGAACACTTTTTATTTATTTATTTTTTTGGGAAAATGGATGCAAATTAACCAAAGCCAATAAGAACACAGACGTTACAAATGAACAATAAGTTAAAACTCAAGCAAAAAAGAATGATAAGATTAAAACAAACCAGAGAAATTTTTTCTTGGAAAGTAGATGGAAATTACGTAAGAACTGCTATTAAAAGAAATTATTAGAGGATTTAGGAATATGTGTACCTCTTTAATTATCTGGGATCAGCGAGTTGATGAGCCCTGTATTCGCCTTGAGCATTAAGCAAGAACTGGTATTAAAAGAAATTATTTAAGGACAATTTTAATGAGCAAAAGATCACTGTTAACTGCAGAGGAATTTGTGAGTAAAAAGCTGAAGAGAGGAATAACAATGAATTGCAAAAGAAGAAGACTTAACCAAGCACCCCTTTTATACCCGATTTTTAGGATTTAATTTTGAAGTTCCCAATCAAGAACAAAGACGAAGCTTTAATAAAGCATGCAGTGAGATACAAGAAATGGATCGGCCAAAATACCTTACGAAGCGTTTCATATTTTCTAATGAAATAATTAAGTTGAAGTTTTCGACGAATAGATACCTGTTGTGCTTGAATAAGTTTGGCATATACATTACTTGTATCCGGCGAAATTGAAAAGCACATTGATTTACAGAGCTTGTTAGTAGGGAAGAGCTTCGTAAGATGCCTGATAAAAGATAAGGCAAACTAGAGTGCAATCATCAAAGTAGGATCAATAGTGAGTTGATCAGTTATGCTTTTTGTTATTTCAATTGTTCTGTCCACAAATGATGCTTCGTTATTACTAATTCCACATGGACATTATTTAGAAACTGTTCTTATGTTTAACAGAAAAATGAAAACTCGTCATCATACAAAACTGTGTGAACAAATCTTCAATTTGATTATTATAAAATAAGAAGTTTCATTACTAGATTATGCGGACGTTAATGTTAGAGATCTCATCAGATTATCATATAATTTACCAAACGCTTTGAGAAGAATAAGAATGAA
This sequence comes from Citrus sinensis, assembly GCF_022201045.2. Taxonomy (NCBI): domain Eukaryota; kingdom Viridiplantae; phylum Streptophyta; class Magnoliopsida; order Sapindales; family Rutaceae; genus Citrus; species Citrus sinensis. The sequence goes on from NC_068560.1 coordinate 18,726,590, forward strand.
TTAGTTAAAAATTGAAAAATAAATAAATAAAGAGTACATGCAAATATTGTTACTTCCAATCACCAAACTGAAAAACAGGGGAATGATAACGGACGAGTCCCTGATTATCCTCTCTCTCTCTTTTTTCAATCTCTCTTTGTGTTATGATTGAATAATTGTATAGAAAGTGTGACGGTTGCTGCAGCATTATGAAGTCAAAATTGAGAACGACATTAAATAATCAATCTCTTTATGTATTTACTCGAATGTCTGATAGTGTTCAGACCAGGATTTTCAATAAACACAGATTCGAAATCCAAATAATTGAATAATTGTGTACGTTCAAATTCAGCATTTAATTACTATATAATTAGACATAAATGTGTATTTTTTATTTAGCCCATTTCGGCCCATGTTCACATAAACATATTTCTGTGGATGATAACATCAGGACCTCTGATGCTTTTTTCTTTTTTTTTCTTAATTATCAGAGATTTTATTTTTAACTCTGTAAGTATTATTCGTTATTTAGATATAAATTTTTGCAATCACCAAATAGAAAAACAGGGGAATGAAAACAGAGGAGCCCTGTCCTAAACCAGGAGTAGGTGTTTTGCCTGAAAGTACCACTTTCCTAGCAAATCTAGTGGATTTACTGAATAAAATTTTTACATTATTCTGTTTCATCTTTGTCTCTTTATCCTATGCATTCTTGTTTGGCATCGCTGCATTGTCCTGTAATCCGCGTGCCTTAGTGAAAAGAGTAATGGGTAACTGTGGTTACGGGAACTTGAGAGGTAACGATGAGGGTAAATTGGTAATTTTGAGGAGCGATTTGCTTGCATAATTCAATGCATGGAAAGAGATGTCCCTGACCAAAAAATGGGACTATCCATATCTGAGGATCAGAGCTTGACATCTTTGATAAATAAATATGCTTACTGGTACTGTTTTTGCATATGTCTTTCACGAAATCATTGTATACGCTTACATGGGGAAGAAGATTCAGATAACTTTCAAAATCTGAATCCGCCTGATGGACAGGCCTGACCACACAGCCCCGAGACAAGGGAATCCAAGCAACTAATCTAAACCATTCTCCTTTAGTCCTTTATTAGGTTGTTCAAAATGAAATTATACTGATGATAGATAATTTCAAAACAAGGGAATGAAAACCGGGGAGCTCCCCCCCCCCCCCCAACAAAAAAAAAGAGTTCTTCTTATTTTATATATTTTTCTTGGAATTTTAGGCAAAAGAAAAAAAAAACTGAGAATGATTTCAAGGGAACAAGTGGATAATAACTAAAATACTTATTTTTATATATTTGATATATGCGCTCACTATTAATAGAACTTATTAGATACTACAACTTAAATAACTTCCGGTGGTTGATTGAGGGTATGTTTGGGATTTCCTTTACTTTCCAAGAATTAATTTCTACCTTGATTCTGAACAAAAAAATAATTTTACAAATAATTTATTAGGGTGTTTGGTAAATGATGATTATTTGACAATCAATTTTTAAATGGTTTACTATACAAATCTGGTAAATGAAAATTAAAAGTTTAAAATGTTCATGTACAATGACAAAAATGTACTTGTTTACTTGTTTGTAATTTATTTAGAATATTATTATTTAAATCTTTTTTTATTTACAAGATTTTTTAAGAGCATATTCAATTTTCTTTATTACATATTTAAATAATTTTTTATTAACTATTTTAATTTGCAATAAAATTAACTTCAATATTTTTTTAACTAAAAAATTTGTTATGTAGTTCGTGATATAACAAATACTAACATATCATTAAATTGATTAATAAATTAAGTGCAAAAAAGAAAATGCAAAAATTTAATCTTTATAGTTCATAGAAATATAATATTATATACATGTGTGTAAAAAAAAAACATATGACCATAATATTATCCACTCATTAAACTTGCTGCACTATTATTTCTGAATCTCTCCATCTCTCGACCTTCAAGAACATTACTACCATAATCTTCTTCTTGAATTCAACCTCCATTTCCTCATCATCAACAATGCGACCAATTTGCCTTGATAGCCTTTCAACTCCTCCCACTTTCCTCCCTTTTGCAGGCACTCTTTTTCTTTTTCTTTCTTTAATAGCTTCAATGGGAACAACCTCATCTGACGACAAGTCCATTCTTCAACTAGGATCGAGTTGGTAGTAGATATTCTAGTACTCTCAAACGATGCCCAAACGGGGTCACCAGTGATTGTTGTATTAAAAGACATTCTATTTAATTTTCCTCTGACTCTTGGTCGATACCTTTTGTACAAAATCTATTTACTTCAGGAATTTTCTACATATGTCGATATCATATTAAAGTGAATTCAGATCCTATATTATTGACATTAAAATTTAGCCGAATAGTAAAAAATTTCCCTTTTTGTTTGTCACACAACTATATAGTCCCATTTTTGGTTATAAGCTCACGATATGCAAGGGAAATGAAGATCTATTAAAAACTTCCCCATAATATTAAACATTAAACAATCTCAACATTTTGTGCATATGGTGCCTCGTCAACAATTTGATGTTCATTTTGTTGCTCGGAGGAATATGACTACCTATTAATTAATTAGCAAGAACTGCGTTGCGAGTCCATGTTTTTTGTCGTTTGGATGGAGGATGTGCTATCTTTTTATTGTAGATGCTTTGTAAGGCTTTTGATTTAATGATTGAATGCAGTCAATTAACAAAAGCTTACATACAGTATTATGTAGTTGCTGAGATGTCTGTTCTTGATAAATTCGATTTATTTACACCCAAGCCAACGGAATCAAAGCCTTTTCGTTAATAATATACACGGTAATTGTTTTTGTCAAATTGATTTCTGGCTAACAAGATCTTTGAAAGCATTTATTAAAGAAGCCACTGACTCATAAGAAAGCCATGATTAAATACACAGCGAAGCATGTGAGCTCGTTTTTCAATCTCTTTGATCACTCATAAGCTTTTCTATACCACTCACTATATCATCCTTTTAAATCAATTTTGACTGATCATCAGAGATCATGCACCCCACCTTGAGATGATTGATCACCAATTTGGCATTGTAACGTTGATCACCTCTAATTGGCCATGCTAAAATTGGGACCCCACAGCCAATTGCTTCTACAGTTGAATTTTATCCACAGTGAGATAAAAATCCACCTATTAATTGATAATTCAGTTTCAATAATTGTGGCGCCATTCCATCTATTATCAAACCCTTTTTACCGACTCTACTATCTAAACCACTACAAAAATAAGCTGGTTAAATGACGTGGAGGATCCAATCTATTTACATCAGTTTGAATTACCTAAATAATCGGTGGATTTGATGCTTCTAAATCATTGGCTAATGTTGAATAATCATTTAAGGTGGGACCCATTTCGGTACCAAATGACATGTATAACACGGATCCACATGATTTCAAATCTAACCATTGAATGATCTCATCTTCGGTCATGTTAGAACTCCGCCGGTTGGTTCTCATCTCACAATCACGAAGCACTGAACCAGCCGATTTGTAAAATTGTTCAGGTAACAATGGGCCCACTCCCCACACTGGCATCAACACCATCGATCCCTCCACTTTCTTCATCCAGTGTGGTTGATCACTCGGTTCTGATGGACCTATTTTCTCTGAACCGGGTGCACCTCACAAAGGTTGTGGACCACCAGGAAGGGACCCGTGAGGCCTGCGTTTAAGATCCGATTCGAATAAAGCAATATCCTTGGGTAACCCAAGAAGTAAACGGGCCTCTCCCGGTTTGACGTCCTGGATGCGAGCCTGCCGCATGGCACACTCCACAGCTGCTGAGCAAGCATCAGAAGTGAAGAACCCAACAATGGGAACTTCAAAATTCTTTAAAACATCAGCCGTCCAGCCCATCATAACGCCGATGACTACGCAAACAGGTCGGCTTTCGGGTTCCGGGTTGAAAGGAGGTTTCGAAGGCCTTGAAGCATTTGGCTGTGCATGACAACATGGTGGTGAGAAGGAGGTGATGGTAGTGGTTGAGATGGGGAGGGTATTTCGGTAATTTCAAATAGAGGGTATTGGTGAAGAGAGGAAGGGGTGATGCTGGTGGTGGAAATGTGAGAGGGAATAATGAGGGTAGATTTGTAACAACGAGAAGTGATTTGCTTGCATAATTCAATGCATGGAAACAGATGTCCCTGACCGAAGAATGGGACAATCCAAATCTCAGCCTCAGCAGCATTCGCAACAGAGCTTGACATCTTTTATGAATTATTTGAGACTTAATTGTTATTGACTGCTTTTGCCATCTTTCATAAAACATTATTTGTTATATATAAAGAGATGACTTGATGGAGAAGCAAGTGTTTTACTTTTATAGTTTTACTAGAAGTGTTGCTCTGATTTTGATAATTTGATTGTTAGTTTTAGTTGGTTAGTTATGAGAAAGCATCTTTCACAAAATTCATTCCAGTTTCAACTAAAATTAACAATACTGTTCAAATTAATTACTGGATCAACAAATAGTCATAGGCAAATCTATCCCTAGCGCTAGATCTTGAACATAATTATTATCATAATCTCCCCTTCCCCCTTCCCCCACCCCCCACCCCCAAAAAAAATTCACTAAATATCTTTTGTTATATAATGAACAAGATAAGTTGACAGAGAAGGGTTCTACTTTTACTAGTAAATGAGCTTTGAGTAGTTAAGAAGGTTAGTTTTAGTTAGTTAAATATCTACCATCCGAATCAAAGTTCCTTAGACTATTATTCAAGTGAGATGCTTGAGTAACATATACTTGTGTTAGTTGGTGCCTAACAATTCGTGTGATACATGAAACCAACCACTATGAAATCCAAATGAAGCTGGTAGGATTAGATTAATTTAAATGAAAATAAAAATTTGTTTATGCTATTTATTAATCTTATAATGTTGAAACTTGAAAGTTAATTCTTCAACCTGTCAATTGGTTCATGACATGGTTTAATATTCAAGTAAATAAATTTATCGTTTAAAATTAATTTTTCATGTGGTAAAAGCAATACAAAATATGGGGTGGAGAGAATAATTTGTAGGGTATACCCCCACCATTTATTTAATTTCATTAAAAAAAAAAAAAGAAATAAAGGCTTGTTCAACATTCAATTAAAATTAACAATTCCATGATAAAATTACTTGAGAATAAAAAAAAAAAAAAAGTAACACAAAAACGAGGAATTTTTGAGTAACTGAAGAACCATAGATGTTTTTTGGTCATGAGCAATTTTTGAGTTGAGACAGAACTTGTATAAAAAAATAGTTTTGAAAACTTCTTTTCTTTTTTCGTAAATATAGATATAAAATTTTAAAATCACCAAACACAAAACCAGGAAAATGGAAGGAGAGCCCCTGTTTCTCCTCTGTTGCAAGAACAAATTCGGTTTCTACAGTTGTACCTTCTAAATGCACCATTTGATTTGCTTTGTCTCCACGTAAGCTAACGGAATTTGATGAAGACAAAATAGATATGAGTGGTGCTATTCACACCCCTCAATAATTCTTTCAAAACCCCTTTTTTTAATTATACCGCCTTGAATAATTTCAAAACTGACTTTTCCTCTTATAACACCACCTTCAATTCCCTTAATACCCTTGTTCGCTATGAAAATAAAGAAAATGCCTACATAAAAAGCTGGCTCTGATAATCTACTTGAATTTACATTAGAAAAGAGTGGACTTTGAGAAATAAGAAGTCAATATGGAGAATTTTACCAAAATAATCCATTTTTATATACAGGGAATGATATTTTCTGATATAGGGAGGAGTGGAGAAATTAAATTTAGCAAAATAAAGAACCTCCATCGAGAAGCAAAAATGATGATATCTTTGTCGTGAAGAGATTTCTGCCTCATACAAATTTTTTATTCTAGAATGCTTGAAACCGAAAAGTTCTGTAGCTGTTTCAATTCAATTGCATACATTGACGAAACATTAAATACGGAAAAAAACAAAAAAGAAATAATAGAACATGGGGATTTCGAGAACTTCTAAAGAGAGAAATCTATTTATAAGCATTGAAAATTAGCTCATTAAATTTGAAAGAATAATATACAATCTCACTGTTGGCCAGAAAATAATAGTAAGAACTTGTGAACATATATAATCAATTGCTTTTTACTTAAGCTTTTTCTCCGTTATTTTGAATGGGTGCAAAGAAGAGAAGTTTTGTACCCAAATCCAACTCGAATTGTGTAGGCAGCTTGCAAGAGCTTCATTAGATTTTTATTTGTCTTTTAATGTAACTTCCTTCGTGGTTAAAATTGTAAAAACAAATGCGGTTTTAATAGAATTAATTATTGAGGAGTGCCAAATTTTTGAAATCGTAGCTAATAATCTCGTCCTAACTTATATTGTTTTTTGTAACCAATTGTTTTTATTTTGAGACTTGTTCATTGGTCAGTAATTAAAATTTTTTATGACAAATTATTTTAGTCACCAAAAGATATCTTTTTTTGGCGCAAAATATTCCCTTCAAAAGTGAGTATTTTGAGACAATATTTCACTATTTATGACAAAATAAATAGTCACAAAATATAATTATAGGCGACCAAATTATTTGGTAACTAAAAGAGGGGTGTAAAATTGACTAAACAATCTATGACACAGAATATTAGTAGCCAAAATTATTGTTCTTTTGGCTAATTTTAAGACCATTTTTTTTTTGTCATATATAATTACCTACAGTGACAAAATTAAAAAATAGTTGTTGAATGTTTTGTCTTGAATAATTTTATATTTGATAACCAATTTTTTTTTCTTTTTGAGACATATTACTTGGTCCCTGTTTCAACTTCTTTTTGACGAACTTTACAATAGTCACAAAAGACTTTTTTTTTTTTTTGGCATAAAAAGTCTGTCCAAAGTTAGCTCTTTTGGGACAATATATAATCTTTTATGACAAAATATATAGTGGCGAAATATAATTATTTTTTACAAAGTTATTTCGTAGCTGAAAAAGAGGTGTAAATTTAGTTAACCTATTTGTGACATAAAATATTAGTCTCCAGAACTATTATGCTTTTAGCCAATTTTAAGACCCTATTTTGTTGTCATGGATAATTACCTATTTTCAAAAAACTAAGAGATAGTAATCAAAAGTTTGTCTTGATTGACATTGTATTTTATGAGCAAAATATTTTGTTTCAGTGACACTTTACTTGGTCTCTGATTAGACTTGTTTGTGATGATTAATAGAATTATATAATAACCACTAAATTTTTTTGGGTTAAATTTTTATAGATACTATTAATTAAGTTGTTGACGAAAATGATCGAACCAATACTAATATGGGATACCATCTACAGCCGTAATACTTATGAAGTGAGAAATTATAATATGTAGTGAAAAAGTTTTAACAGTAATCCCTAGTATTTAGAATTATTTTGACTGCTTTATTTATTTCCAAAACATAAAATTCTCAACCCAAAATTCCCCGCATTGTGTTTTATTTTGTCTCCTCCCTCAGTTACTCTTATTAACTCACGGCTTGACAAAAAAAAAAAAAAAATCTCACAGCTTGATGGTCTCCTCTCTTTAAAAATAAAAATCCCTAGTTACTCTGCTCAAACTCGTTAATATTTGTTTCCACCACCTAAGCAGCCACTAGTATCTTTTTTTTTTCGCAATTAACTTTTGCTGTGTTTCGTGGTTTCGATGGAGATCATGACAATAATTGAACGATGGGGATAAATATCAAAGAAGTGAGCTTACATGCCCTATATACCGCAACAAATACGCATTCTCGATTTTCTTATAAATTTATTTTCTTAATCTGAAAAAAATTGAATGTTTAGAGAATTTTGAAGGTTTTGGTGTATGCATTAATATTTTGATTCTATTTATGTTGTTTAACTAATGAAGATGATACATCAAGCCTCTTTTTGCCCCCTTGTTGTTTTTATTCTTGTGCTTTATATACGGTTCAAGTGTGATACACTTTAGTTTTTCTCAAGTGTTTGTTAGTATTTCCCAAAGCAAAATTTGTCACAGACTTTGAGTTCAAAAGCTGAAATCATAACTAACATACTTCGATTTTTTATTTTCCTTTTTTCTTCGGGGTCCCATATATCTTTCTATATGGCATTGCTTGAGAAATTGGTGTACGTAGATCGTAATATTCTGTAGAAATAAGCCAGTATTTCATTAGGTACATTGTTCAATATGATAAGTACTGTATGGAAGTTTTACAGATAAGCTCCTTAAATATTATGCATTATGTTTTTATCATATTGTTGCTTGGAACTTTGAAGGATTGGCCACAGGGCTTTAGTCCTACATGGACATTTTATATTTAATAGCTGGTTAGGCATTTTATTTGATGTTATTTGGACTTGTAGGTCTTAAAAGTTTTGTTCAGTAATTTTATAATTCAGATTTCCATTGTGATAAGATAGTAATTTTTATTGTGTCAGATTCTGTCAACTAATAGTTAGCTAAAATATCTCACTAACCCCTATTGGTTAGGGTTTTTTTTAATTCACATACTTGATTTTTATTTTTATTTTTATCTGTGGAATCCCATGTATCATTCATAAGAAACAAGCTGTTATATAATCTATTCTTTAGATCCATTTATATGTAGTGGGCACTCTGATTTCTATTATTTGAATTTTTTGCTACTGTTACTACTCTTTCGGCCCTTCAAATAGGGGTTAACAAAAAAGGTGAGTATATTAATATAAATTCAAACTTTCTTTTTCCAATTTATCCAAAATAACCTACTATATTATTTTAATTTCCAACTTTTGTCATAGTCTAATGGGCAGTTGTCTTGTCATTATTTGGTTTCAGGTAAGAAGAGAGAAAGTTAGTGAGATGATGAAAATTTTACAAAAACTTGTTGATAGCTATGGTAATTAAGTAATTTGAGTTCTTTTTTGTTGTTGTTGTTTTTTATTCACTTTTTTCTGTCTTAAAACAAATAACGAGTTTTCGTGTTTTTAATATTTCTTATAAACTTCATGTTGTTTGGTATAAAATTAAGTAATTCAAAAGGTCTCATGTTGGATGAAATTATCAATTATATGCAGTCCCCGCAAAATCAAGTGGAGGTAACATTGCTACTAAAAAACCTTATTAACATAGTTATAATGAATTAATCTTCTTTAATATATTGCAATATTTTTTACTATTTCTAGGCCTTTCTATGTTGGTTTTGGATCATTGTAGTTGCTGGTTGTGATTTATTGTCGCCTATGGTTGCTGACTTTTGTTTACTGCAGCTACTTTATTAAAGCAATTTTGGATATTGAAGTTTATGGCCAACTTTTATTAGATACTTCTGACCTTTATCGATATATTTTCTGAACCTTTACACTTAAGATATGTGTGTGTGTGTGTGTGTGTGTTTTAAAGTAATTTAATCCTTACTAACATTTTCTAAAAAAATCAATTACGTAAATGATTAGGAAAAGACAAGCAAAATCATTGTAAAGTGTCTTATGTGCACCGTGGTTTCTCAAGTCTCATGTGCAACATGTGAATGAAATAGTACTTGAAATAATAGAGACTTTGTTTTATGACTCTTATATTTACATTTCTTTGCAAGGAACCATACTTAATTGTACCTAATAGAAGAGATAACTTTTCACTATATAGTCTTAGTATAAAAAGATATATCTTCTATAAAGTACAATTAATGGGACATGTCTTTATACTGAGACATCATTCATATTTATCACACAATAATAGAAACTACAACGGTAGCTGGAATATTATGAAGTCAAAATTGAGAACGACATTAAATCATGAATTCTTTATGTGTTTACTCGAATGCCTGACAGTATTTAGTTCAATTAACACAGATTCGAAATCCAAATGATTGAAGAGTTGTATGAGTTCAAATTCAGTATTTAATTACTATATAATTATACATAAATGTGGATTTTGCAAGCTTGAACCCATGTATGTTAGCCCATGTCGACCCAATAAACATATTGCTCTGGATAATAATGTCACGGGATCTCTGATGTTTCTTTATTTTAACATAAATTTTATTCTTAACTCTATAACTATGCATTATTTGGACAAAAAATTTTGCAATCACCAAACAGTAAAACAGAGAAATAAAAACAGAGGAGCTCTTTCTGTCTTTACCCTAAGCATTATTCGTTGGCATCGCTGCATTGTCCTGTAATCTGTGTGCCTTGGCGAAGAGAGAAATGGGTAACTGTGGTGCTTGAGACGTGAGAGAGAATGATGAGGGTAGATTTGTAATTGCGAGAAGCGATTTGCTTGCAATAATTCAATGCATGGAAAGAGATTCCCCTGACCAAAAAATGGGACTATCCATATCTGAGCATCAGAGCTCGACATCTTAGATAAATAAATATCCTTGTTAGTATTGTTTTTGCATATATCTTTCACAAAATCATTGTATTCGCTTATATAAAGAGGACGATTTAGATAAGTTTCAGCTAAAAATTCTAAATTAAATTCCTAATTAACAATAAAAGATAAACCCTATTAATCGTCCACCAGGTGCCTTGTAGCCTGCATCATAAGTTTAGATTTAAATTTTTGCGATTACCAAACGGAAAAACGGGGGAATGAAAACAAAGGAGCCCTATTTTTTTTCATTTTTGTCCCCCTTAACTCTTGTCCTTATACAAATATTTTTCCTTGGAATTTCAGGCAAACGAAAAAATATTGAAAATTATTTAAAGCGAACAGGTGGATGATAACAAAAATATATTTAATTAACCAAATCAAGACACTATATTGGTCGTCAATGTTTCAGCATCACTGTCTTCTTCAGATGTTACTTGTTTTTCACATTTATTTTGCGCTGTTGTGGATTAATATGGTTTTGCTGGGTGCACATTTTTAGTCACATTTTTACGTGCTCCTGTATTTTCTCTCAGTCCTTTTTAGTCACATTTTTATGTAGAGTCACCTTTTTTAATGAGGAATGTGTCATTTTAATAAAATGAAGAATAAACTAAAAGGTAGAAGTACGCGAACTCTAATGCAATATACCTTTTCAGTCAGAGTCAACTGTTTGACAAGAGTCGAAGTCCAAGGTTCTTTTTTACAGGATTTGAGCTACTTCTTTTATTCTTCTTCCATGTTCACTGATATGAAGCAGTAGAAAATCAATAATATTGAAAAAACAGAGGAAACTAAAATTGTTTATTATCATGAAATCACAATAATCATGAATCTGTACATTATTCTCTTTATATACATCAGTAGTGATTTTAACTAACTAACTTTTATAACTAATCATAAAAGCTAATTAGCTAATTATCTAACTAACTATTCAGCACAAGAAAGACTATAACAGATTCTAATAATCTTCTCGTGTGCAAGAGATTACAAAGCCACCAGGCTCCAGCTGGCAAGCCATGTCATCCACTTGTATCTGTGAACAGCTGGTGTTACAATCCTCTGCTTCACTGACCATTCTATGCATATGAGCTTCCTTAACATCCCCTCTCAAGCTCAAGGGTCTACTAAATACATTGAGCTTGGATCTAAAGTAACTAAACTTAGGGAATGACAGGGGCTTAGTGAGGACATCTGCAACTTGCTCTTCAGTAGGAATATACCTCACTTCCAATTCCTTGTTAAGAACTTTGTCTCTAATATAGTGAACATCTAGCTCTATGTGTTTTGATCTTGAATGAAAAACTGGATTTCTGGCTAGATCTCCAGCACTTTGGTTATCACACCATAGAACAGGAGTTGGTAATTTTGTGATGTTAAGCTCAGAAAATAAAGATTGCAGCCAAGAGATTTCTGAGCTATCTGCTGACAAAGCTCTGTATTCACTCTCAGTACTAGATTTAGCTACAATGGCTTGCTTTTTAGAAGACCAGGAAACCAAGTTATTGCCAAGAAAAATGCAATAAGCTCCAATAGATTTTCTGTCATCAATGTCACAAGCCCAATCAGCATCTGAATATCATGTTAATCCTATAGTCTCCAAGGTTCCCTCCTTCTGAATGTAGAGACCATAAGTGACAGTTGCTTGAAGATATCTGAGTACCTTTTTGCAAGCTAACCAATGTTGAAGTGTAGGAGCACTTAGGTACTGACTAAGCTTATGGACCGAATATGCAATGTCTGGTCTGGTTAGAATTAAGTATTGCAACCCTCCAACAATGCTTCTATAGAGAGTTGCATTCTCAAATTCTGCACCCAAAGAACCCTTAGCTGATCTTTCCAACTTGTAGCCTGTGCTGAAAGGAGTGTCAGTTTGTTTACAGTTTTGCATTGAGGCTTTAGACAACAGATCCTTAATGTACTTAGTTTGAGAGAGATGCATCCCATTATCTGTATAGCAGACTTCTACACCAAGGAAATATGTCACTAGACCCAAGTCTTTTAGTGCAAAGACCTTGCTGAGCTTAGCAATGAAGGATTCCAGTAGATTTGAATCTGGTCCAGTGATCAAAATGTCATCCACATATATTAAGATAAGAATTATACCCTTGACATCATGCCTGATAAACAGAGAAGTATCAGCCTTAGAATTAGTGAAATTCCAGCTTGTAAGACATCCCTTAAGCTTATCATACCAGGCTCTTGGAGCTTGTTTTAAGCCATAAAGGGCTTTGTTTAGTTTACAGACATATCCTCCCTCTGAAACAAAACCTTCCGGTTGTTGCATGAACACATCCTCAGTGAGATCCCCATTAAGGAATGCATTATTGACATCAATTTGCCTAACCTTCCAGCCTTGCATGACTGCCAAGCTAAGAATGACTCTGACTGTAGAAGACTTTACTACAGGGCTGAAAGTTTCTGAATAATCAACTCCAGCTGTCTGATGAAACCCCTTTGCAACTAAACGAGCTTTGTACTTAGAAACTGAACCATCAGTATTATATTTGGTTCTAAAAACCCACTTGCAGCCTACTAACTTGTATTCTGGATCCATTGGTACTAGGCTCCAGGTTTTGTTTCTAATGAGAGCATCAAATTCATCTTGCATTGCTGCCTTCCACTTAGAATCAGACAAAGCTTCACCAATATTAGATGGTTCTAAACTGTTATGAGCTGTTAAGAATGCCTTTGGTTTGAATATGCCAGCTTTGGCTCTGGTAATCATAGGATGAGTAGATATGATGAATTGTGGAAGTGAAGAAAGTGATCTGGAAGTTGATAATGGCATGTCTGGAGAGGTGTGATTTATTGTAGATAAAGGTGTAGTGTTTGAGATTATAGGTGGTGTGATGTTTGGGGTTTCAGCTGGTGTTAGAGTGCAATTTATGCACTAGTTTTGCATTATTTGCTTCCCTTAATATCAATGTTTCGCACTTAATAATAGTGATTTACTTGTGTTTTACTTTTGTAGGTGCAATTCTATTGATTGATGATAAAATTGAGCTATAAGATGATGTTTAAGGATGATTGTTCTCTTGGAGAAATTATGAGCGTCAGAAGAACTTTGTTGATAAGGCGTGGGCGCGTGCTGTCAACTGCGGACCTGCAGTTTTTAGTTTAACGTGTTTTGTATTTTTGGTTATTTTTGTAATTACGAATTTAATATTTCAGATATTAGGATTTTATTTTAAATAGAATTCTAAAAGAGAAGAGGGAGAGAGTATTTAAGGGAGGAATCTATTGTGAAAAAGGGGGATTTTTGGATTGGAGAAAAAGAAAGAAACCCTAGATTTAATTTTTCTCTCCTCTCTATGAAGAACTAAACCTATTTTTCTGGTTGAAGGATAACGAAGCTTTGATTCATCACTACTGTGAGATCTTTCTTGTGCTTTAATTGTTTTATTGCTTTTTGGGTATTTGTTTATTCTCTGAATTAGTTTCATGATTATGTTTGTTAATTAGGTAATTGGCCACTATTTAATTATCAACTTAATCTATTGTCAATTAAAGGATTCATCGTATGAAGAATTTAATGCTTGTGACAAATAACATAGCAGAGAGTTGTGTTGTGAGAATAAACAATCTAATTTAAATGAATCATCATATGTGTTGATTAGGATTTGGGTCTCTCTGGTTTTTCAGGCTGTCAATTGATTAAATTCTATGATCGTATCTAGGGTTGTCTATTGATTAGGGAAATAACCAACGGTCGTACCTTGGTTATCGACTAGTTAAGGAGAGATTGGCTATTAGAGGGTCTCAGTAGCTATAACCGGTCTATTCATGAGTAATAATAATCTATATTTGAATCAATGATCAGTAGTCGAATCAAGCTGAGTTAATTCCTTCAACCAGAGCTTTCTCTAATTTGAATTACAACTTTAATTTGCATTCTTGTTATTTTAATTTGATTTTTATTATTGTCAACAATTCCCCCATTTTACGTTTTACGTTTCAAAAGGATTTAATTAATTACCGATCTCTGTGGACACGACCCTGCTCAATCACTATACACAATTTATTTAGAGTAGGAATTTATTTTTGTTGGCTTCGACAACCATCAAATTTTGGCGCCGTTGCCGGGGATTGGTGTCATTTATTTAATCCTTTTTATGTTTTACTTGGTGTATGGTTCGTTCTTCTCGTACAGGTACACTTTCGTTTGATCCTGAAATTGAGAAGACAGCTCGCCAGCTGAGACAGCAGACGAAGCGAGCTAAACAACGATCATCGTCGCCTTTGCTTTCTGAAATAGATACAGTACCTGATTTAGTTGAATCATCTAGCAATTCAGAAGAACAAGTGATGGATAGACCTGCACCTGTAGAAAGAACTCTTAGAGAGTTAGCTGAACCAGACTTGAATCAACAACCACTCTGCATTCAATATGTAGATTTGGAGGTAAATTTTGAATTAAAGTCTGGTCTTATTCATTTATTACCCAAGTTTCATGGTTTTGCAGGTGAAGATCCTCATAAACATCTTAAGGAGTTTCATGTTGTGTGCTCAAGTATGAGGCCACAAGGCGTGATTGAAGAGCAGATTAAGCTGCGTGCTTTTCCGTTCTCTGTAGATGGGCTGGCTAAAGATTGGTTATACTACTTGCCTCCTGGATCGATTACAACGTGGAATGGTTTGAAGAAGCAGTTCCTTGAGAAGTACTTTCCTGCTTCAAGAGCTGCCAACATCAGAAAAGATATTTGTGGGATCAGACAACTTCCTGGGGAGACTTTGTATGAGTATTGGGAGCGATTCAAACAATTGTGTGCCAGCTGTCCTCAGCATCAGATTTCTGATCAACTTCTTATTCAATATTTTTACGAAGGACTGTCATTGATGGATAGGAGTATGATAGATGCTGCTAGTGGAGGCGTGTTGGTGAACAAGACCCCTACTCAAGCAAGCGAGTTGATCTCAAATATGGCTGCCAATGCACAATAATTTGGCAGCAGACAAGATGCCACTTCAAGAACGGTGAATGAGGTAAATATTTCTTCTGTTGAACAACGTTTAGATAAACTTACTTCTCTTGTGGAAAAGTTTGTTGTAGGTAATGTGCAACAGGTGAAGACTTGTGGCATTTGTTACAATATAGGTCATTCAACTGATATGTGTCCTACACTTCAAGAAGAACCCGCTGAACAAGCCAATGCAGTTGGAGGATTTCCAGGCATGCCTCAGAGGAGGTATGATCCTTATGCACAAACATACAATCCGGGATGGAAGGATCATCCCAACTTCAGCTATGGAGTTAGGCCGTCAGGATTCTCACAACAGTATCCACCAAGACAACCAACACCTCCACAGTCAAACTCCAAGTCAGGTATATCTCTTGAAGAAATTGTTAAATCACTTGCGACTAACACTCAACAATTTCAGCAGGCAACTACAGCAAGCATTCAGAACTTGGAGAACCAAGTGAGTCAATTGGCAACTACGATGAGCTGTCTAGAGTCTCAAGTATCTGGGAAATTGCCTTCACAATCTGAGGTGAATCCAAAGCAAAACGCCAGTGCCGTCATCCTTAGAAGTGGGAAGGAGTTGCAAGAGCCTAGTAAGAAAGTGACAGAGCATGTAGAAGATGAGCTTGAAAAGAATGAATTGATGCCTAAATCTCAGGATGCGCAACCCACCAGAGCGAAACCCCTACCTATTGTGATACCTCCTCCTTTTCCAAGCCGGTTTGCAAAATCCAAGAAGGAGGAACAAGAGAAAGACATCCTTGAGACATTTCGCAAGGTTGAGAGAAAATTAAGAGGAGATGAAAGAGTTCATATGGGGGAGAATGTTTCAGCAGTTCTCCAAAAGAAATTACCTCCCAAGTGCAAGGATCCAGGTATGTTTACTATCCCTTGCAAAATTGGTAGTGTTAGAGTTGAGAAGGCTATGTTAGATCTAGGAGCTTCTATTAATGTCATGCCTCGTTCTATTTATTCATCTTTGAATATTGGTGCATTAAAAGAAACTGGCGTGATAATTCAACTAGCTGATAGGTCTAATGCATATCCTGATGGGGTATTAGAAGATGTCTTAGTACAAGTTAATGAGTTGGTTTTTCCTGCTGATTTTTATATACTTGATATGGAAGATGATAACTCCTCTAATTCTGTCCCAATTTTGCTAGGAAGACCTTTTCTTAAGACTGCTAGAACTAAAATGGATGTACATAAAGGGACTCTTACTATGGAGTTTGATGGAGAGGTTATAGAGTTCAATATGTATGATGCCATGAAATATCCCAGTGAGGAACATTCGGTATTTTCTATGGATGTTATTAACCCTATAGTGCAGGAAGTTTTTTATTTGGATGTTGAAGATTCATTGGTAGCTGCTTTAAATAACAGTTTGGGCCTCAAAGGATTGCAAAAGGATGAAAATGAGTTTGTTTTAAATTCTGTATTGCAAGAGACAATTTATGAATTAAATTCTTTGAGAACTTTAACTCATCATATGTCTAATAATGAATTACCTTCATCTAATGCAAAACTTCTTCCATCTATTTTGCAGGCACAAAAAATAGAGCTTAAACCATTGCCTAGTCATCTAAAGTACATGTTTTTAGGAGATGATGAGACACTTCCGGTGATCATCTCTTCAAAGCTTAGTACTTTAGAGGAAGAGAAACTTATTAGAGTGCTACGAGATTACAAAAAGGCTATTGGGTGGACAATTGCAGATATTAAAGGGATAAGTCCGTCCACGTGCATGCATAGAATACTGCTGGAGGAAGATGCCAAACCTTCAATTCAAGCTCAACGCCGTTTGAATCCACTCATGATGGAAGTAGTGAAGAAAGAAATTCTAAAACTTCTTGATGCAGGTATAATCTATCCAATTTCGGATAGCAAATGGGTAAGTCCGGTACAAGTGGTACCAAAGAAAACTGGTATAACAATTGTTGAGAATTCTTATGGTGAGTTAGTTCCTACCCGAGTTCAGAATGGGTGGAGGGTTTGTATTGATTTTAGAAAGCTTAATTCACTCACTAGGAAGGATCATTTTCCTATTCCTTTTATTGATCAGATGCTTGAAAGGTTGGCAGGAAAATCTCACTTTTGTTGTCTTGATGGCTATTCAGGTTTTCATCAGATACCAATTGCGCCTGAGGATCAGGAGAAGACTACCTTCACATGTCCTTTTGGAACCTTTGCGTACCGACGTATGTCATTTGGTCTTTGTAACGCTCCCGCCACTTTTCAGAGGTGCATGGTCAGTATTTTTTCAGACTATGTAGAAAACACTATAGAGGTATTTATGGACGATTTTACAGTCTATGCTGATTCTTTCGATGATTGTCTCTATAATCTGAAGAAAGTGCTTGAAAGATGCATTGAAACAAACCTTGTCTTGAATTATGAAAAATGTCATTTTATGGTAGATCAAGGCATTATTTTGGGTCATGTAGTCTCTGCTAGAGGAATTGAGGTAGATAAAGCTAAAATATATGTTATTAAATCTTTACCTTATCCCACATGTGTGCGGGAAGTTCGTTCTTTCCTTGGTCATGCAGGTTTCTATAGACGATTTATCAAGGATTTTTCGAAGATAGCTCAGCCTTTATGCAAGCTTCTTCAGAAAGATGTGACGTTTGATTTTAATGAAGCATGCAAGGTAGCATTTGATAAACTTAAGGAGTTGTTGACTTCAGCTCCAATTATACAGCCACCAGACTGGAGCCTCCCTTTTGAGATAATGTGCGACGCCAGTAATTATGCTGTTGGTGCTGTTCTCGGACAAAGGGTTGGAAGAGCTGCTCATGTGATATATTACGCATCAAGAACACTTGATAGTGCTCAGTGCAATTACTCAACAACGGAAAAAAAACTTTTATCTATTGTTTTTGCTTTAGAAAAATTCCGTTCATATTTATTGGGTACTAAAGTGATTGTTTTTTCTGACCATGCAGCTCTCAGATATTTGCTCGCCAAGAAGGAAGCGAAACCGAGACTTATCCGCTGGATCCTATTGCTTCAAGAATTCAACTTGGAGATCCGTGACAAGAAAGGAACAGAAAACTTAGTTGCAGACCACCTTAGTAGATTGACCACGAGTGAAGAAGCAGCACCTTTGAAAGATGATTTTCCAGATGAGCATCTCTTTGTAACTTAAGGTATGGTTCCTTGGTACGCTGACATTGTCAATTACTTAGTTACAAGAACACTACCTAGTGATCTGACGAGGGCTCAAAAGGATAAAATTAAGAGCGATGCTAAATACTATGTTTGGGATGACCCTTACTTGTGGAAACATTGCTCTGACCAAGTCATCAGAAGGTGCGTATCTGAGTTTGAAATTCCTTCTATTCTTCAATTTTGTCACTCATATGCATGTGGTGGTCATTTTGGTCCCAAAAGGACAGCATCCAAGGTGTTAGAATGTGGTTTATTTTGGCCTACTTTATTTCGTGATTCATATATGTTTTGTAAGTCGTGTGAGAGTTGTCAAAAGACTGGTAATTTAAGTCATAGAAATCAAATGCCACTTACCCCTATTCTTGTATGTGAAATATTCGATGTGTGGGGCATTGATTTTATGGGACCTTTTCCCTCATCTTTTGGCAATTCTTACATTCTTTTAGCAGTGGATTACGTTTCTAAGTGGGTAGAGGCTAAGGCCACCCGGACTGACAATGCTAAAGTTGTTGTAGATTTTGTCAAGTCTAATATTTTTGCCAGGTTTGGTGTACCGAGAGCGATGATAAGTGATAGAGGCACTCATTTCTGTAATCGAGTGGTGGAAGCTCTGTTCAAAAGATATCATGTTACCCACCGAGTGTCTACCGCCTATCATCCACAGACAAGTGGACAAGCTGAGATATCAAACAGAGAAATCAAGTCTATTCTTGAAAAGACAGTTAGTCCAAATCGAAAGGATTGGAGTTTGCGATTAGATGATGCATTATGGGCGTATCGCACCGCTTACAAAACTCCCATAGGTATGTCTCCTTATCGTTTAGTATTTGGTAAGCCTTGTCATTTACCTGTAGAACTTGAGCACAGAGCATACTGGGCGGTTAAGCAATGCAATATGCGGATGGATGAAGCGGGAAAGCAGAGGAAGTTGCAGCTGCAAGAGTTGGAGGAGATTAGAAATGAATCCTACGAGAGTTCGCGATTTTACAAGGAAAAGACGAAGACATTTCATGACAGAATGATTTTGAGAAAGGAGTTCTCTGTTGGTCAAAAAGTTCTTCTCTTTCACTCTAAACTTAAACTTTTTCCTGGTAAATTACGTTCCCGTTCGGTAGGACCTTTTATTGTTACTAATGTTTTTCCTCATTGTGCAGTTGAGATTCGGAGTCCAATCTCTAATAAAGCCTTTAAGGTTAATGGTCATCGTTTAAAACCTTTTTACGAAGGTTTTTCGGTGAATATTGTGGAGGAATTGGCTCTCGAGAATCCTATTTATGGAGATTGATACATAAATGTGTCTAGCCAAAGACATAAAACAAAGGCGCTTTTTGGGAGGCAACCCAAATGATTTGTTTATTTTGGTTTTTGTTTTATCTTCTTTAAAAAAAAATGAAAAAAATGAGTTTGCTTATTTTGGTTAGAAGAAAATTTTTGATAAGGTGTGCCCACGTCTTAGCTAATAAGTACTTCTGTAATTTTTAATGTCTCAAAGTTTTAAGGCGTGCCCACGTACTTATTAGAAAACTACTTCTGAAATTTAATGTGTTTGCTTATTTTGGTCAGAAGAAAATTTTTGGTAAGGCGTGCCCACGTACTTATTAGAAAAGTACTTCTGAAATTTTTAGTGTCTCAAAGTGATTCATCACTAAAAAAAAAAAAAAAAAAAAAAAAAAAAACCAAAAATCGAAAATCATCATTTATTTATTTATTTTCATTCCTTTCTTTCTTTTATATATTTATTTATATATAAAAAAAATTAAAAAAAAACCAAAAATCGAAAATCACTGTTCACAAATCCCTAATTCAAAAATTACTGTTGATTATCGTTTTACAGCAGCATCAGCCCCAGCCGCAACCAGCAGTATCAGCTCCAGCCTTCACCGCGCAACCAACAGCAACAGACGAGTACGCCCAGAACCAGCAGCAGCGCGAATCAGCCTCAGCGTAGCACATCAGTCCCGCGCGCATAGCGCAACAGATCCGCAACACAGACCCGCAATGCGAACTGGCTCTCGCGCGAAACAGCCCCGCAGCGCAACGAACCAGCAACGCGAACCAGCTCTTACGCGCAATAGCCCCGCGCGCGCAACACAGCAACGAACCAGCACCCGCAAAGCAAGCCTCAGCAGCGCGCACAACCAGCCCCAACTCGCGCAACAAGCTCCAGCCGAGCAGCAAGCGCAACACAACCAGCCTACGCCCTGTATTCCAGCCGGGTAAAATCGAAATCCGTGAGTGCAATTATTGTAACAATGCCGAAGAGGAAAGCATCTACTTCCAAGTCGTCGAAAAAGACACCCGTCGCAAAGAAATCTAAGATTGCCGCTCCCACTACGGTTCCATGGAACATAATTTCATATTCACGCCAAGCCGTGAGACAAAGATCGAAGCATGGAAAAGGCATGAGTGTTTTGCCACTTGCGGAATCCAATCTCGGAGGGTGCCTCGCATTCGCGACTCAACAAGAGAAAGAGAGGTACAAAGATATTTCCACGCGCAAAATACTTCCAGCTAAGTATATTCATTACCCGACTCTTGAAAAATTAAATGTTAAAGATAATTTTGATTCTTTGATAGATAAGATTGGGTTGCGTAAGTTTGTTGATGTTGATTGCTTGGGTTATGTTGAGTTGATTAGGGAGTTTTATGCTACTTTTCAATTCACTATGCCGAATGATTTTACTTTGCATACCCCGGATGTCATTAAGTTTAGGTTAATGGGACGAAATTTTTCACACTCTATCACGGATTTTAACCTAGCTTTAGGATTCATTGATGATGATTATTCTACTAGTGATGAATATTTAGGAACAACTTGTGACTTTAGCGAAAATTTTGAGCCTTATGGTCTTTGGCGTAATTTATCTGTTGATCACAATGCCTATGACCCGAGTAAATCAAAGAGTTCTTTCTTACGTGATCCTATTTTGAAATGTGTGCATCGATTCTTAGCATATAATTTTTTAGGCAAGAAAGATCACTCAAGAATTTTCTCTAAAACTGAATTTTATTTTATCTGGTGCATGTTAAATGATGTGAGGCCTAATTTAGGTTTTTGGTTAGCGGATCAATTTCAAAGTGTGCTTAAACGGTATAGGACTTTATTTCTTGGTCCATACATTACTCTGTTAGCTATAAACCTATGTGTGCTTGATCCTGACAATAATGATTTGCATCCTGCTTGCAAAAAGGAATTTTTGGATATGTCTGTGTTTGAAAGAACAGGTGTGGTCGAATTCAAGGAGGGGAGATTTCAGTTTACTGAACCAGGACCCACTCAACTTCCGAAGAAGCTTTATGCTAGGAGTGGTGCTACCTCTGATGACGAGTTTGACGACAACACTGTTGCCCCGCCAACTATTCCTTCTACATCCGCACCACCTTTGAGCATTCAGTTAGAGAAAATGGAGCACAAGTTGAACAAAATGGAGCAGAATTTGGCCGCATACTTCGAGAGTGTGGGATTTACCCCACCATTTCCGCCAAGCCCATAGACGTTATGTGGATCAAAGCTCACAATTCAGGGAAGTTTCTTTTTGCCCTTAAACTTTTATCCTTACGCTTTAATTTTTATGTGAGCTTTGATTATCTTACATTGGGGACAATGTAAGTTCTTGGTGTGGGGGAGGGATTTTTGCATTATTGATGTCTGGAAGTAGTATTTTCACTCTACTCATTTATTTTTACTCTACTCATCCTTAAATGATTTTGGAGTTAGTATGCTTTATATATTATTATTTTATCTTTTCTTTTCTTTCTCACTACTTTTTTCCCATCTATCTCAAATTATTTACATCTATTTTTTTTTTCCTATCATACTCTTTCATCACTCATATTTTATCTTTCATTTTTTTACTACATACATCTTTCTCGCTTATTATCATTTTTACCTTTCCTTTTATATCTCATTCATACCTTCATCTCATTCTACACCACTATTGATGATTGATTCATTTGAAGAGTGTACATGATTTGATGGCAAATTTACCAACTTTGTGAGGATTTGAGCCTATGAGCAACCACTTTGCTCTAATTATTTTTGTTATGTGAATATCAATCCTAGTTTGTTTATTCTAGAACTTGCTTTATTATGCATGTTGAAGCCACATTACGGGATTTTATGCATTAAAATGATAAGGGCAAACCATTTACCATTTTTCTATTCTCGCATTTTCCTTTTTCTTTACCCGAAGACCTTTATTTGCTACCTTTGTTTGAGCCTTAACCATTACCCATCTAATTCTCTCCGTCTACTTAACCATTTTTCTTCTTTTTGAGCCTCAATTTAAGGAGATTTTTGGACTCATTGTATGGATATATTTTGTTGCTTTTTCTACCTTGTATTAAAGTTTCTCAATTAGATCAACAAGCATTATGCTTGAATTCAATTGTGCAAGGTTCGTTTCTTTTGTTTGATTCGAAAAAAAAAACAAACAAAAAAAAAGAAAAAAAAAGAAAAAGAAAAGAAAAAAAAAGGAAAAAGAAAAAAAAAGAAAAAAAATCGAAAAAAAAATCGAAAAAAAAATGTTTACATTCTTGGTGACTTGAGTAGAAATAAGCATTTTGATATCATAAGTTCATTCAATGAGTTCATTCTTCTCGTTTTGATCTCTTTTTCTTTCATAAACCTTTCTTTTTCATTTAACCCCATTACAACCCTTTTAAGACCCTTAGATTTTTGCATTTTATTCATGTTTTGTGGATTGAGATGTGATATATAAGCAAGCTTATGGTAATAGCATTCTTTGATTTGATTTGAGTGTATAAATGACACCCTAAACACTTTGAGTGCATGGAGTGAAGTCAATGATAGGGTTATTAAATCTTGTTGCACTTGAATTTTGAATGGATCTTCTTGGTGGTTGAATGTTCTTATTCTATCTTATGAGATTCTATGCTTTAAAAATCCTTGTCTCTCGAATGTTGATCGACTTAATTTCTTGAGGTATGCTTGTTTAAAATTGTTTTTGGATGAGTTGAGATGAGAATTTAGTGGAGATTTGAGATTAGTCTTGAGTTATATGCTTGAGGACAAGCATCATCTTGGTGTGGGGGAATTTGTTAGAGTGCAATTTATGCACTAGTTTTGCATTATTTACCTCCCTTAATATCAATGTTTTGCACTTAATAATAGTGATTTACTTGTGTTTTACTTTTGTAGGTGCAATTCTATTGATTGATGATAAAATTGAGCTATAAGATGATGTTTAAGGATGATTGTTCTCTTGGAGAAATTATGAGCGTCAGAAGAACTTTGTTGATAAGGCGTGGGCGCGTGCTGTCAACTGCGGACCTGCCGTTTTTAGTTTAACGTGTTTTGTATTTTTGGTTATTTTTGTAATTACGAATTTAATATTTCAGATATTAGGATTTTATTTTAAATAGAATTCTAAAAGAGAAGAGGGAGAGAGTATTTAAGGGAGGAATCTATTGTGAAAAAGGGGGATTTTTGGATTGGAGAAAAAGAAAGAAACCCTAGATTTAATTTTTCTCTCCTCTCTATGAAGAACTAAACCTATTTTTCTGGTTGAAGGATAACGAAGCTTTGATTCATCACTACTGTGAGATCTTTCTTGTGCTTTAATTGTTTTATTGCTTTTTGGGTATTTGTTTATTCTCTGAATTAGTTTCATGATTATGTTTGTTAATTAGGTAATTGGCCACTATTTAATTATCAACTTAATCTATTGTCAATTAAAGGATTCATCGTATGAAGAATTTAATGCTTGTGACAAATAACATAGCAGAGAGTTGTGTTGTGAGAATAAACAATCTAATTTAAATGAATCATCATATGTGTTGATTAGGATTTGGGTCTCTCTGGTTTTTCAGGCTGTCAATTGATTAAATTCTATGATCGTATCTAGGGTTGTCTATTGATTAGGGAAATAACCAACGGTCGTACCTTGGTTATCGACTAGTTAAGGAGAGATTGGCTATTAGAGGGTCTCAGTAGCTATAACCGGTCTATTCATGAGTAATAATAATCTATATTTGAATCAATGATCAGTAGTCGAATCAAGCTGAGTTAATTCCTTCAACCAGAGCTTTCTCTAATTTGAATTACAACTTTAATTTGCATTCTTGTTATTTTAATTTGATTTTTATTATTGTCAACAATTCCCCCATTTTACGTTTTACGTTTCAAAAGGATTTAATTAATTACCGATCTCTGTGGACACGACCCTGCTCAATCACTATACACAATTTATTTAGAGTAGGAATTTATTTTTGTTGGCTTCGACAACCATCAGCTGGTGTGGTGTTTAAGGTTGCAGCTGGTGTGGTGTTTGAGGTTTTAGCTGGTGTGATGTTTGAGGTTGCAGCTGGTAATGTGGTAAACGGGAGTGAGATGATGTTGTGAGTAGAACTTGAGGTATAAGAATCTGTACCTGCAGAAGCAACTTCAAAAGGATGCTGATTGCTATTAGGGACTGAAATATGAAAGGATTGGAATGAATTGTAAAGAAAGTCAGAGGACTTTGATGGCATAGAATGCAAGAAGGTGGGATCAGTAGAATATGGAAAAGAAGTTTCATCAAAGAGAACATGACTGGCTATGTAAACTTTCCCTGATGAATGGAGACATTTGTAGCCTTTGTGTAAAGGGTTGTACCCTAAGAAAACACACTTAGAAGTATGAAAATGAAACTTGTGATGATTGTAATCTCTTAGAAAAGGAAAACAAGCACAGCCAAAAGTTTTGAGAAAAGGATAATCTGGCTTTAGATTAAAAAGATGTTCATAAGGGGTTTTCAAGGAAAGAACAGGGGTTGCTGTATGAAATGAATCCCACCAAAATTTTATAGGTAACTTGGCTTGTGCAAGTAAGGTTAAACCCAACTCAGTGATATGTCTATGTTTTCTTTCCACAAGACCATTTTGATTGTGTGTATAGGGACAGGAATGTCTAAACTGAATTCCTTCCTTTTGAAGAAATTGAACAAATGATCTATACTCACCACCCCAATCAGACTGAAGGCATTTTATTGATTTATCTAATTGTTTCTCTATTTGAGCTTTAAAAACTTGAAAAACTTGAAAGGCTTCAGATTTGGTTTTTAAAGGAAAGATCCAGGTGAATCTTGTGAAATCATCAACAAAGCTGATGTAATATCTATAACCTTGTAAAGAGAGTGTAGGAGCAGGCCCCCATAGATCTGTATGTAGTATTTCAAGTGCAGTTCTGGTTTTGGTTTCAGTTACTGGAAAGTACAGTTTATGCATTTTTCCCAACTTACAAGCATCACAAGAATCAAAAACTTTATTTCCATTGATAGTTTTGAAAGATGGACAAGAGTTGATTACATGACTCAATACCCTAGCATTAGGATGACCTAATTTTTTATGTAAAATCATAGTACTCAACATACAATCAGAGTCATGACTATACTGTGCTTCAGTATGTGACTGAGAATCAGTTTTATTCTGACACTTAGAATTAACAGCAGAAAACATTGAAATGGGTTGAGTTGAGACAGCTGACTGAACATGAGCAAGAAAGCCCTGGTTTGACAAATAAGGAGAAGATTTGTTTGCTGAGACTAATAGCAATCTGTACAATCCTTTTTCAGCTTTGCCCTGCAGCATGATCAGATTCCTCACCTTGTCCTTAACAAAACAGAAATCATTAGTAAACTCTACCACAACATCATTATCTCTAGTTAGTTTGGATATACTAATAAGGTTTTTGGTTATTTTAGGCACAAGAAGAATGCTGTTCAGCTTAAGCTCAAATTTATTTACAGAACTTTGCATTCTCAAAACAGCACAGCCTGTATGTGTTATGCATAAACCAACACCATTTCCAATAACAAGTTTAGAAGTACCTGCAAAAGATTCAGCCATATGCATATTGTTCAGATCATTAGTGAGATGGTGAGTAGCCCCACTGTCGAGATACCAATTTGTATCAGCTGGAGCATCCATGTTAGCCAAATAAGCAGCTTTTGGTCCTCTATTTGGTGGTGGTCTGTAAGCACCTGAAGTAATGAATTCTTCCAGCTTCCAGCAGATGTTTGCAGTATGTCCAGGCCTGAGACAAATCTGGCAAGTAGGTTTTGAAGTATTCCACTGAGGTTTGGAATTCATAGGTGGTTTGCCATTGTTAAAGTTGCCAGCTCCATTATTATTATTCCAGTTACCTCCTCCTCCTCCTCTTTGATTGCCTGATTGATAGCCTCTAAACTGAGTATTAAAACCAGTACCAGCACCAGCACCAGCAGAGTCAGTACCAAAATTTCCTTTGTAATAACCACCATTTCCAATTCCAGAATTATAACCATAACCACTAAAACCTCTTCCACCTGACATGTTATTCTTCTTAGCTGCTCTATTTTGAGCATAATTTGCCTCAAAATTGTTCTTCATATCCACACCAGCAAGCATTTGTTACTGTTGTTCAATCCTAGCCTCTTGAGTTAAGAGCATGGCATATGCCTCATTCACATTCATTTTTCCAACTCCTACTTGACCAGTAATGTAAGTAGCTACTGAATTATAATCTGGTCCTAGTCCAGATAACACATGTAAAATCAAATCATCACTACTCAAAGCACTTCCTGCTGCAGCCATATTGTCAGCTATGTTTTTCATCTTAATGAAATAGTCTGTAATCTTCATATCATCTTTCCTTGTAGAATTCATCATGTACCTTAAATGTAAAAGTCTAGATTTAGATTGCGAGCCAAATTGTACCTCAATTGCTTTCCACACTTCAAGTGATGTTTCCAGGTTGAACACTAGACTTATGATTCCTTCACTCATGGAGGAGAGCAGCCATCCAAGCAGCACCTGGTCTTGAGATCTCCATGTTATGAATTCTGGATTTTCCACAGATCTGAGTCCATCATCAACTCTTTGAGCTATATGAGATAAAGGAGGAGTGATCGAACCATCGATAAACTTTTCAAGCCTATTTCCACGAATTGAGGCTAGAACTTGTGATCGCCATATGAGATAATTGGATTGATCGAGCTTGACTGGTGTGTTAAAAGTAAAAGAAACAGTAGTTGAATTTGCAGCAAGATTTTGAGTTTGGTGTGAGGAAGAAGGAGCAAGATTTGCAGACGCCATTGTTGGCTCTGATACCAAGTAGAAAATCAATAATATTGAAAAAACAGAGAAAACTAAAATTGTTTATTATCACGAAATCACAATAATCATGAATCTGTACATTATTCTCTTTATATACATCAGTAGTGATTTTAACTAACTAACTTTTATAACTAATCATAAAAGCTAATTAGCTAATTATCTAACTAACTATTCAGCACAAGAAAGACTATAACAGATTCTAATAATCTTCTCGTGTGCAAGAGATTACAAAGCCACCAGGCTCCAGCTGGCAAGCCATGTCATCCACTTGTATCTGTGAACAGCTGGTGTTACAATCCTCTGCTTCACTGACCATTCTATGCATATGAGCTTCCTTAACAGAAGCTTTGATGTGGTGTTCTGATAGCGGGTGGAATTTGAGATTCTCCTTTCTTCTCTATATGAAGGTGCTTGTCATGTGTCAAGAAAAATAAAATTATTTACAAAAGATTATTTTAAGGAGATTTATTATTATTCGTCGATCGGGAAGCTCAAAAAATTTTCTTATGTAGAACATAAAGTGATTTAAATTTTTCCATGGTATATCCTTTTCTTTGATTGTGTTGTGGTTTTCCAGTTCTTGGAGATGCAGAAGAAGTTTATTTTGTTTTATGGTATCTTATTTATTTATTGTTTTCACGAGGAAATAGCTGTGCTTTTCGAAATTAATATGCTGTGTTGTCAATGTTGTGTGAAATCCTTTTATCGGTGTCTACGTAAAGTGTTTCAGATTTCAGACCTGAGAGTTAATCTTCGCGTACCAGTTGGCTTTTGGGTTTAGTATTGCTGCTTTTAACATAATTGACCTATGGCCCAAATCATTTCTATAGGGCAAAGCATATGAATGATAAATATTATCTTTTTTTGGCCTTATGTATTGTTATTTGCAGTGTGATTTGGTCTAGCTTAAGAGCTTAAGCTTGCAGGTTGGATTTGTCTGACAGGGAACAATTTAATTTGTTCATCGTGATGTTAATATCCATTTTGTACTACTATCAATTTCAATCATGCCTAATTTTTATATGTATTTCTCTTGGACTCTCAGGTTCAGTGCACAAGAGGATGAAGACGATGGACAACCAAATTTGATGTGGAGAACACCTATTGCAAATGGTCCTTGATTTACTTCTCCAATTGACTTGAATTGGTTTGACGCAATTTATAGTGTATTTTTGTCATCTTTGTATGACCGGCAGGTCATCCTGATTTGGTACATGACTGGACACAGGAATTGGACTCATATTTTTTAAACCAGAATGCCAACAATCAAGCATCTTCTTCAATGCCAAAAAGGTTAGAGATTTTCTGTATCCTGTTTTGTATTTGATCAGTTTAGCATGTGGGTGGCAATCAAGAAAAGTTATTATAACATTTTTGTGTTCCCGAAAAACTGCTGATGATGTGTAGTGCAGGAAATGAATTGTTTGTGACTTCTTTTTATTTGTATTCTTTCTTTTTTCTTTTCTCCCCAACAGGATTATGCATTTCTGAAGAGCTTCTTGAAGTTGATTACCATGTATGCCACTTACTTTACTCTATGCTCAGGATGTGATTTTGCCAAGCATTAAAATGGTTTAGGTCAGAACCATCATCTAAAGTTTACTTAATGCAGCCGAGAAGCTGTAGTAGAGCAATGAAGGCTGTTGGTGTTATGAAGGCTAGCTGTGAAGAAATATTTGAACTTGTAATGAGCATGGATGGGACACGATACTAGTATGCTTCTTTTCTATTTTTTGTTTTTAGTTATTTTAACATAATCAAGACTATATTGGCTGTCTCTGTAAGCTGAGTATTCTATTTCCTCTTGTATGCTGTGAAATTCACATTGTCTCCAGTCCCGATTCTGTATGTGCCTTTTTGAATATATTTAATTAATCTGCATGGTGCTTTCTAAAGATTATTACAAACTTTTGTTGCTTAGGTATATGAAGAATGTGGAAATGAAAATAGCTTTTGAAGTTTGATGACTTGCTTCATTAATAAAGAAAGACTAGGACTCATTTTTATAACTTTTCTCCACTTAGCTAATGGTATTTGATGAAGACAAAATAGATGTAGCTATCTGTATTTTTTGTTGCTGAACTATAGATCAATTGACGGTTGAAGTTAGTTATATTAATTTGTTGTACTAGAATTAAAGCTTGTATTTTAGCCATTTCATGAAGTGTCAAAGAACGTTCTTTCCTTTTTTTTTTTTTCAAAACATGTTACACTTTTGAAGTCACTATTACATAAAAGAGTGTTCTAAAACAGGAGAAGGCCTGCTGCCTGAAATTACCTGTTTCCTAGCAAATCTAGCTGGTTTGCGAATTAGATTTTAACAAGTCTCTTGGCAAGGTTTGCTAGTAATGTGTTCAAATTATTCTATTTAATTTTACTGTCTGTACCCTAATAATTCTTGGTTTGCACCATTGCATTGTTCCATAATCTCTGTGCGTTGGCTTATAAAGGCCAGCAAGGCTGATCATTTGTCGAATAGTTATTTCCATGAAATTCCTATCAATTTGACTTAGTATTTAGAGGTCTTGAAGAGGGTAGTGTACTAGACATGGATTTCTACCTCTTTTGGTTGTACAATTGTTGTATTTCTTGGCCATCAGATCTTTTTTATGTACCTTTCTCAAAGTTCATGCCGCACGTACACCGTTTTTCATGTTTTGTGCAGGTGGGAATGTAGTCTTCTGTATCGCAGCTTAGTTGAAGAGGTAGATGGTCATACGGCTATTCTCTATCATAGGCTTCAGCTGGACTGGTTTCCAATGTAATAGTCTCTTGATTCAATCATCTCATTTATGCTTTGGTCAGAATAGAACATTTATTGTTTCCTTCTTTCCCCTTTCCTCTCATCTGATGTAATATGTGAGGAAATTACCTAAAATTTATGTATCCCAATGTAATTGTTGGAATTCAGAAATAAAATAAATACACCGTCTTGTTTTTCCCTCGGTTCAGTCCTAAGTTCTCTTTGGGCCTTCTGCAAGTTTTTAAACATACTGTGACAGTAAAAAATCTAGTGATTGAGATCATTTTGATGAATTTAATTTTAATTCTTAGCTAATACTTTTTCTGGAATTTTTTTCTTATGTTTCCTCAATATGACTTAAATATAGGGCTTAGTTTGGTTTAGAAGTTCGTCTAAAACCTTCTCCTTGATTCCAAAAAAATTCTCTAGAAAGGTCTCAGATGGATTTTAGGGGAGTTCTGTGGCAAATTTGAAAAGTTCAGGGGAAGGGTCTAATGAATTTTAAAACCACATGGGTTATCTGTTTTATTCAGAGGATAGTGGAATTCCCTGAAATTTATCATTTTTATTTAAATAATCTTCCTACTTTCCTCTGCGGAATTTATTTATATATATGAATTCATTTGGTTGCAGGTTTGTTTGGCCCCGCGGCCTTTGGTAAGTGCGTTATTGGCGTTGAAATGACGCTGCGAGTTATGGTAAGGTTCTTGCTTCCCCACTTCTTGAAATTAAATCTATCTTTTCTGGCACTAGAAGTTTCCATAAGCTGTGTTTTGTTATCGCGCAGTTGTGTTATTTCATTCTAGGGAGCATGAGAACTGTGGTCCACAACCAGGATATGTACGAGCTCACGTGGAGAGTTAGTTTTCTGTCCTTTACTTTGGTTGATGTAGAGAATTAACAAGTGACTAAGTCATGCCAAGTTGCACCACTTGCTTCCTGTATTCTGATTTCTCAGGTGGTGGATTCAACATTTCCCCACTAAAACCTCAAAATGGTAGCCCAGAACACAAGTACAGCATCTTATGCAGATTGATCTAAAAGGGTGGGGTGTTGGTTATGTGTCAATGTTTAGCAACAGTGTCTTCTTCAGATGTTAAATAGCATTGCTGGTAAGTTTCTTGCTTTCACATTTTATTTTGCGCTGTTATGGGTTAATATGTTTCTGTTGGGTGGCAATTTTAAGTCATATTTTTACGTGTTACTGTATTTTCTTCAGTCCTTTTATAGGGAACACACACATACACGTATGTAGAGTCACCTTTTAATGAGGGATCTACCATTTTAATAAAATGAGGAATGAGCTAAAAGATAAGAATTCACGAACTCCAATGCCATATGTGTGTGTGCGTTTGTACACCATTTCTAACTCTTGTTCTTAGTTAGATATTTTTTGGGATTTCAGGCAAATGAAAAAAGAGATTAAGAGAATGATTTCAAGAGAACAGGTGGATGATAACTTAAATATTCATTTTTATATATTTTGTTAATGTCTTTAATGGATTCCTATGGAATTAATCTTTTTTTTTTTCAATTAGTTGCAGCCCTACAGGAAAAGCAAGGTGATCAAATTGATTTATCTCATTTTTTTCGAGCAATCTGCGACACAATGACCGTGATAATGCTTGTGACTGCTGGAAACTTTCTGATGGAAATAACTTCAGAGTTCGTAGCAAGCATTTTTGTTATGACAAAACAACGGTTCCCGCCAATTTTGGTTGTTTCTTATGGTATTTATATATCCGACATATTCTAATTCGACATGTAACGATGTAGTTTGGTTGGTTCTTCTTGCTCTTTGTGCAATTTGTAACTGCAGATACGTGTGGGAAAACATTTAATGGATCTTGTTGCGGTTGATTAGTTCAAAGACACAAAGAGAATGGACCATGTAGCTAGGCGTCAAGGCTGTGCTGCACAAGTAACTATTCTTTCCTTTTTTATTTTTGCTTTTCCATTGACGGATTAGAAGAAAATACTGCCTGTGAGATACTACAATGTAAATAACTTCTGGTGGTTCATTGAATCTATAACACTCTGAGCCCTATTCTAAAATATGTAGATTGCTTCCGAAAAAGGGCTTTTCTCACTGATCTTTAATCTTCAAGTAAGCTTGTTTCATTTCAGAAGGTATTAAGTTTCAAACTTATCGTTTTGGGAGGTTGTATGGTTGTAACGTAAGTATCTGCAGGTTCCTGGTTCAACACATTATAGTATGGTATTTTATTTTGTCACAAGGGAATTAATTACAGGATCCCTTTTGCAATGGTTTGTTGACGGCGATGATGAATTTCGCAATAGTAGACTGAAACTTATCCCAGCCGTTCCTAAGGTATCCGTCTTGGTCTTCATGTATTAGGACTATTGTTGATGCAGGATTCCGGTTCTCCTCGTTCTACGACCAGGCTCTCTGCTCGATCAACTTCACCACGACCAGGAGGTCTCCTCGTAAGGCTTCTTCTCCAGAGGCTCCTGCGCACACAGACAAGTCAGAGTACGCCGGTTGTTTTCCCGGCGCAAACCCTCCGACGCTCAAGTCAGATATGAAGGTTCGGGGAACGCTTGCCACAAATCTTATGGCTGTTAGATTGTTTTCTCTCTTTTAGAATCAAAATTGCTCACCCTTTTACCTTTGTTGGCTACCTTTTTATAGGCTTCCTCTGAATCCCAGTTTTTCGCTTTTTTCGAGACGGTATGGGACTCTGACTGCTGCGTTATGGGCAAACGTGGGATCTTGCGTGTTACGCCACGATTCTGGGGAAAGCGTGGCTGTCGTGGTTCTGTGAGATCTTGTTTCCGCTTTTTGGGGGACGGTATGGGGCTCCGACTGCTGCGTTATGCTGCGTTATGGGCAAACGTGGGATCTTGCGTGTTCCGCCGTGGTTCTGGGGAAAGCGTGGCTGTCGTGCCTAGATTCTCGGGCTGGAGAGCGTGTCTTGCCAACTGCCGTCGACCGGGTCTCCTCGCCTCTCGACCTCTAGCCGGAATGGCCTTATGCCTCTTACAGGAAATTGGCCTCGCGGATGACGTGCTCGTGGACGAGCAGGATATTTCTGCTCCTGTTCCCCCGCGCACCAGGCTTTTACGGAACACACCGGTTCGCAGAACTCTGCCATCAGATATCTGCTCACCATGCCTGGTCTCGTCGACGTATTTCTCCCAAACACCGGTCCCCCAGTTTCTGGTGTTGGGTAATGTAGTGGACCAGCAGTAGAAACTCGTTAGTACTCACTCGCGTGGGATTGGAAAAGGCTGCCAAGAGTCATGTCGCATTTAATTGCGGACGAGGTGACGTGGCAGAAATCCCCCCCTCCATTTGAATTTCAAACCGACGGTTATGAGACCCTCGGGATTTGGCGCTGTTAAATGCTGGCAACCCAAGAATCCGTCCTCATTAGGAAAACCAAA
Source organism: Citrus sinensis (assembly GCF_022201045.2). Taxonomy (NCBI): domain Eukaryota; kingdom Viridiplantae; phylum Streptophyta; class Magnoliopsida; order Sapindales; family Rutaceae; genus Citrus; species Citrus sinensis. The sequence continues at coordinate 18,760,316 of NC_068560.1, forward strand.
TCCTCTCGAACGGCATATTCATCATTCACTCCGTCTCCATGTCTGTCTCTCCGGCAAAGAAGTTCCGGCATAAAAGGCCTCCATCTCTGATTTTCACCGACGGAACCATTACTTCAGGTATTTCTTCTATCTCCTTGGTCTCGGATAGTTGTAGATAATTTCTCTTCTCTTCTGTTTGGGTAGTAGTTGGTGGTGTTGTGGTTAGAGCTTAGGGAATGTCGAAAGGCAAAGAGAAGGTCATTGAGGTTGATGACGACGAGTTGGACTTCCTGCCTAGTGTGCTCACCGATCCTGCTTTCGACCCCAGGATCCCCTTAGAGCCCATTAGGTCTAGTGTCGGGACTAGTGCTAGGAGGATGTCTCCCCAAACAACCTCTACGAGCGGAAGTAATGGTGAGGAGAGTTCTTCTGGCTTCGAGGATACTTTGAGTGAGAACGGCGAAGGTGACTCTGGTGAGGTGTCTCCATCTGGAACGTCACGACCAGAAGGACGGGGTACAGTAGGGGGTAGAGCCTTGTTGCGTGATTATGCCATCGACTATATGACGTGCACGACCACGTTTGACGAGCTCGCTGACCTCCGTCTTAGGTACAACATTCCTGGTGAAATACTTCTCAAGGTCCCAGGCAAGAAGGATACCCCTAGCCGGCCTCCTAGGGGATATGTTACCCTGTATCTGGATAGCTTTAAGTATGGGCTGAGGTGTCCCTTGCAACCTTACTTTGCCCGGATACTTAGCGGGTTGAATCTGTCTCCTGGTCAGCTGAACCCAAACGGTTGGAGAGTGCTCTCTGGTCTGTTCATACTGTGGGACAGATGTTGCCAGAGCGAGCCCACGGTCGACGAGGTGATGCACCTGTACCAGCTGAAAAGCAGCCCAAAAGATGCCGGCTGGTATTACTTCCAATCAAGTACCAAGACCAGGAAACCCATAACCGATCTCCCTACTGGTGGTGGTGGGAATTGGAAGAGGAAGTTCTTCTTCGCAGGGGGTCCCTGGGGTCAAGTTGCACGGGTTGATGGGGAGGACTTCAGCGTCCCACCCCGTTTCGCGGTCCCAGGTTGCCTGCTCGTATTAGATGTCTTGTCTCCCTTGCCGTTTGCGCTTTACTGGTTTGTCTCTAATCAAATGTTTGTTTGTGTTGCAGGTTCTTGGGGTGTCCACTTCCCGCTTGAACCTGACCAGCTCAAACGGGTCGAGGCTGTGCTAGCCAATTCCTGCTCGAGCCGAGAACTGTTAACTACATACAACTTGCTCGAGTCTCGCTTGATACTTCCTGGCCATAGGATGGAGGACGCTGTGATTGGGGCTCTGACCCGAAAACGTTCTCGACCTCCAACCACGAAGAGGGACCAGAGTAAGGATGCCCCTGCTGCAAAGCGGGCCAACATCGTGCAGCAGGTCCCACCCTTGAAGATTTTACCTCCTGCTCCTGTAAAAGTCGGGGAAGCTAGTGGAGCAGCCACAGATCCTGCTTCCTCTCCTCCTCCTGTCGGGCCTCGATCTCGCTTACCTGACAGCCGAGCAGAACACCTGGTCCCCTACCTCAATGAGTTATCTAAACTCGTGAGCAAGAAGGATCTGGAGGACTTTGACGGCTGCACCTTGGGTGAGCTGGTGGGGGCCATGCAGCATAGCGCTTTCCACCTGAGCTGCATGACCACCTATTACAAGGCTAAGGTTGGCCGCTACGACCGGAAGATGAAGGAGGATATTCAATTGGCGACGACCAGAGCTGACGTTGCCGAGAAGAAAGCAGGGGAGCTGAATCTCGAGAATCTGAAGCTGGTAGAGCAAGAATCACTTGCTCAAGCAAAAGCCATTTCCCTCGAGGAGGAGCTTACCAAGGTCAAGGAGGATCTGCAAAGGCAGAAGGCTATGTATGAGGCTCAGCTCGAATCTCTCCGCGACTCCCACCGAGCTCAGGTCGAGAACTTGGAGAGGGAGGCCGACAACCAGTACGACCAGGGACTTCGGCATTCCTATCGTTGCATCATGGCCGTCCTCGGGAAGCAACACCCTGATCTGAAGATGGATGACCTTGCAGCTGGTGTTGCTCAACATATGGACGAGGAGGCGGCCAAGGAAGATGCCGAAGGGGTAGAGCCGATCGTGATTGAGGAGGAAAACTCTCCTCCTCGTGCAGTCCCTGCTGATGTTGGCGAGGCGAGCACCCCCCCCGGACGCAACTGGTGATACCCCTCCTGCACCTGAGGAGGTCCAGCCAACCGACGCTGCTGGGCTTACTGATCCACGATCTTCTTGATATATTTCTTGTATTGTAATGAACAATGTTCATGGAGATTATCCCCTCTGTTAATTATTAACAAATTAATAAAAAATGTTTTTTTGATTACTTTCTTGTGTTGTAATTACGAATTAATTTTCGTTTGAGAATCTACTTGTCTTTGTCTAGACGAGCAGATTCCGGCTTGGCTCATGGTTTTGCCACATGCCTTTGAAGATTCTTCAATGCCTGGGATTCGGCTCGCCTTCGCGCGGTCGAGCAGATCCTGGCACGCTTGGCTTCTGTCTCGCCATAAAACAGGCTTTGAGACTTGGTGAGCCTTTGCATGCCTTAGGAATTTCTTCGAATGCTTTGGAGTCTGCTCGCCTTCTCGTGGTCGAGTAGATCCTGGCATGCTTGGCTTCTGTCTCGCCATAAAACAGGCTTTGAGACTTTGTCGAGCCTTTGCATGCCTTGGGAATTTCTTCGAATGCTTTGGAGTCTGCTCGCCTTCTCGTGGTCGAGCAGATCCTGGCATGCTTGGCTTCTGTCTCGCCATAAAACAGGCTTTGAGACTTTGTCGAGCCTTTACACGCCTTGGAAATTTTTTCAAATGCTTGGGGATTCTGCTCGCCTTCTCGTGGTCGAGTAGATCCTGGCATGCTTGGCTTCTGTCTCGCCATAAAACAGGCTTTGAGACTTTGTCGAGCCTTTGCATGCCTTGGGAATTTCTTCGAATGCTTTGGAGTCTGCTCGCCTTCTCGTGGTCGAGCAGATCCTGGCATGCTTGGCTTCTGTCTCGCCATAAAACAGGCTTTGAGACTTTGTCGAGCCTTTACACGCCTTGGAAATTTTTTCAAATGCTTGGGGATTCTGCTCGCCTTCACGCGGTCGAGCAGATCCTGGCATGCTTGGCTTCTGTCTCGCCATAAACATGCTGTGAGACTTGACGAGCCTTTGCACGCCTTAGAAATTTTTTCAAATGCTTGGGGATTCTGCTCGCCTTCTCGTGGTCGAGTAGATCCTGGCATGCTTGGCTTCTGTCTCGCCATAAAACAGGCTTTGAGACTTTGTCGAGCCTTTGCATGCCTTGGGAATTTTTTCGAATGCTTTGGAGTCTGCTCGCCTTCATGTGGTCGAGCAGATCCTGGCATGCTTGGCTTCTGTCTCGCCATAAAACAGGCTTTGAGACTTTGTCGAGCCTTTGCACGCCTTGGAAATTTTTTCAAATGCTTGGGGATTCTGCTCGCCTTCACGCGGTCGAGCAGATCCTGGCATGCTTGGCTTCTGTCTCGCCATAAACAGGCTGTGAGACTTGACGAGCCTTTGCACGCCTTAGAAATTTTTTCGAATGCTTTGGAGTCTGCTCGCCTTCATGTGGTCGAGCAGATCCTGGCATGCTTGGCTTCTGTCCCGCCATAAAACAGGCTTTGAGACTTGACGAGCCTTTGCACGCCTTGGAAATTTTTTCGAATGCTTTGGAGTCTGCTCGCCTTCATGTGGTCGAGCAGATCCTGGCATGCTTGGCTTCTGTCCCGCCATAAAACAGGCTTTGAGACTTGACGAGCCTTTGCACGCCTTGGAAATTTTTTCAAATGCTTGGGGATTCTGCTCGCCTTCACGCGGTCGAACAGATCCTGGCATGCTTGGCTTCTGTCTCGCCATAAACATGTTGTGAGACTTGACGAGCCTTTGCACGCCTTAGAAATTTTTTCGAATGCTTTGGAGTCTGCTCGCCTTCATGTGGTCGAGCAGATCCTGGCATGCTTGGCTTCTGTCCCGCCATAAAACAGGCTTTGAGACTTGACGAGCCTTTGCACGCCTTAGAAATTTTTTCAAATGCTTGGGGATTCTGCTCGCCTTCACGCGGTCAAGCAGATCCTGGCATGCTTGGCTTCTGTCTCGCCATAAAACAGGCTTTGAGACTTTGGTGAGCCTTTGCATGCCTTTGATTCTTCAAGGATGGGGATTCTGCTCGCCTTCTCGTGGTCGAGCAGATCCTGGCACGCTTGGCTTCGGTCTCGCCATAAAACAGGCTTTGAGACTTTGATGAGCCTTTGCATGCCTTTGATTCTTCAAGGATTGGGATTCTGCTCGCCTTCTCGTGACCGAGCAGATCCTGGCACGCTTGGCTTCTGTCTCGCCATAAAACAGGCTTTGAGACTTTGATGAGCCTTTGCATGCCTTTGATTCTTCAAGGATTGGGATTCTGCTCGCCTTCTCGTGGCCGAGCAGATCCTGGCACGCTTGGCTTCTGTCTCGCCATAAAACAGGCTTTGAGACTTTGATGAGCCTTTGCATGCCTTTGATTCTTCAAGGATTGGGATTCTGCTCGCCTTCTCGTGGCCGAGCAGATCCTGGCACGCTTGGCTTCTGTCTCGCCATAAAACAGGCTTTGAGACTTTGATGAGCCTTTGCATGCCTTGGTGATTTCTTCAAAGCTTGGGATTCTGCTAGCCTTCTCGTGGCCGAGCAGATCCTGGCATGCTTGGCTTCTGTCTCGCCATAAAACAGGCTTTGAGACTTTGATGAGCCTTTGCATGCCTTGGATTCTTCAACGCTTGGGATTCTGCTAGCCTTCTCGTGGCCGAGCAGATCCTGGCATGCTTGGCTTCTGTCTCGCCATAAACAGGCTTTGAGACTTTGTCGAGCCTTTGCATGCCTTGGATTCTTCAAGGATTGGGATTCTGCTAGCCTTCTCGTGGCCGAGCAGATCCTGGCATGCTTGGCTTCTGTCTCGCCATAAGACAGGCTTTGAGACTTTGGTGAGCCTTTGCATGCCTTTGATTCTTCAAGGATTGGGATTCTGCTCGCCTTCTCGTGGCCGAGCAGATCCTGGCATGCTTGGCTTCTGTCTCGCCATAAAACAGGCTTTGAGACTTTGATGAGCCTTTGCATGCCTTGGATTCTTCAAGGCTTGGGATTCTGCTAGCCTTCTCGTGGCCGAGCAGATCCTGGCATGCTTGGCTTCTGTCTCGCCATAAGACAGGCTTTGAGACTTTGGTGAGCCTTTGCATGCCTTTGATTCTTCAAGGATTGGGATTCTGCTCGCCTTCTCGTGGCCGAGCAGATCCTGGCATGCTTGGCTTCTGTCTCGCCATAAGACAGGCTTTGAGACTTTGGTGAGCCTTTGCATGCCTTTGATTCTTCAAGGATTGGGATTCTGCTCTCCTTCTCGTGGCCGAGCAGATCCTGGCATGCTTGGCTTCTGTCTCGCCATAAAACAGGCTTTGAGACTTTGATGAGCCTTTGCATGCCTTGGATTCTTCAAGGCTTGGGATTCTGCTAGCCTTCTCGTGGCCGAGCAGATCCTGGCATGCTTGGCTTCTGTCTCGCCATAAGACAGGCTTTGAGACTTTGGTGAGCCTTTGCATGCCTTTGATTCTTCAAGGATTGGGATTCTGCTCGCCTTCTCGTGGCCAAGCAGATCCTGGCATGCTTGGCTTCTGTCTCGCCATAAAACAGGCTTTGAGACTTTGATGAGCCTTTGCATGCCTTAGGAATTTCTTCGAATGCTTTGGAGTCTGCTAGCCTTCTCGTGGTCGAGCAGATCCTGGCATGCTTGGCTTCTGTCTCGCCATAAAACAGGCTCTGAGACTTTGATGAGCCTTTGCATGCCTTAGATTCTTCAAGAATTGGGATTCTGCTAGCCTTCTCGTGGCCGAGCAGATCCTGGCATGCTTGGCTTCTGTCTCGCCATAAACAGGCTTTGAGACTTTGTGAGCCTTTGCATGCCTTATTAGTAAACCTTGATTGGCTTCTCAACGCTAGCCTAGCTCTCTTTTCTTAAATTATTCTCATATTGAGCACAATCAATTTAATGAATATCAGATATCCTTATCTCACATAGCAGAATTTAGAGAAATAATTAAATTTTCATAGAAAAAACTACTTGTAAATCAAAATATAACTTCTGACCTGTTCCGATTCCTACAAATGTGTGTCTTCGATGTGCTCTTATTTGAGGTTTTTTCCTTAAATCCTTAAATATGGATTTGCTCTGCAAATTGATCAGCTGAGATTGTGCTCTGGGTTTAGATCTTGGCTCCTGGGCAGCGATCTCTCAAGCACATATGTAGTATATGTAGTGTAATCAGCAACAAACTCACTTTTGAACTTTTATATCCCTTGAGACGATTTAACGAACAGCTCCTGATTGAATTTTAACAATTCTGCCTCAACTTGTAATGAACCGAGTTCCATACCAGAATTGTCTAAACACTTTCCTTTATATCTTTACAGGTAAGCATTCCATCCAGCCTTGATTGGTTTCCATGTTTGAGCCAGCTTATCAATCGGTGCATGATAATATTCTGCCTTTGGCTTGGCCAGATGAAAAATCGGTAGAGACAAGAAGTTGGCTTTTGTACCGAGTCCCCACAGACGGCGCCAAAATGTTGATGCAGGATTCCGGTTCTCCTCGTTCTACGACCAGGCTCTCTGCTCGATCAACTTCACCACGACCAGGAGGTCTCCTCATAAGGCTTCTTCTCCAGAGGCTCCTGCGCACACAGACAAGTCAGAGTACGCCGGTTGTTTTCCCGGCGCAAACCCTCCGACGCTCAAGTCAGATATGAAGGTTCGGGGAACGCTTGCCACAAATCTTATGGCTGTTAGATTGTTTTCTCTCTTTTAGAATCAAAATTGCTCACCCTTTTACCTTTGTTGGCTACCTTTTTATAGGCTTCCTCTGAATCCCAGTTTTCCGCTTTTTTCGAGACGGTATGGGACTCTGACTGCTGCGTTATGGGCAAACGTGGGATCTTGCGTGTTACGCCACGGTTCTGGGGAAAGCGTGGCTGTCGTGGTTCTGTGAGATCTTGTTTCCGCTTTTTGGGGGACGGTATGAGGCTCCGACTGCTGCGTTATGCTGCGTTATGGGCAAACGTGGGATCTTGCGTGTTCCGCCGTGGTTCTGGGGAAAGCGTGGCTGTCGTGCCTAGATTCTCGGGCTGGAGAGCGTGTCTTGCCAACTGCCGTCGACCGGGTCTCCTCGCCTCTCGACCTCTAGCCGGAATGGCCTTATGCCTCTTACAGGAAATTGGCCTCGCGGATGACGTGCTCGTGGACGAGCAGGATATTTCTGGTCCTGTTCCCCCGCGCACCAGGCTTTTACGGAACACACCGGTTCGCAGAACTCTGCCATCAGATATCTGCTCACCATGCCTGGTCTCGTCGACGTATTTCTCCCAAACAACTATGTTAACTAATACGTACCCTTCGCTGCATAGAACACTTCAATTTGTACAAAGAAGGCATGCATTTAGTTGTAAATGTATTAATGGGTTGTACTTTCAAACTTCATTTCCTTTTTCTACCGATTTGAATTTGTTTTGCATTTGTTCTTGATTTTAAGCACTGAATCATGCAGGGGTCATGGATCGTGCGCCAGAGTGATGGAAGCACCCCTTGTTTATTAGGAAAAGCAATTGATTGTAACTATATCCGTGGTCCTAAGTACTTAGAAGTAAATGCTCTTCGAATTCCTATAGTACATGGGATGTGTTCCCTTTCAAATAGCTTGTTCAATACCATTAACATGGTTTAACATTGTTCATCTTTCTGTAGATTGATGTTGACATGTTCTTCTAGTGTTGCTAATGGAGTTTTGGGCCTTGTAATTGGTGTAATTACGGCATTGGTGTTTGACATGGCTTTCCTTGTGCAGGTATGTATGATTGTGTTTCCCCCCACTTCTAAATGACACAAGGGAAAAGACATGATTTTGAGATATTGTACTGCAATTTGCAAATTTGCATACTTGAATGTTCTCAGAATGGTATAATGCTTCGTGTATGCAGGCAAATACTACAGATGAATTACCGGAGCGGCTGATTGGAGCTGTACGTGTTTCTTATATAGAACTCAAGTCTGCTATTGTCCCAAAGTTGGAACCAGACATCATGACTCTGGTTTCATTTCACCTCAACTGTTTTTTTTTTTTAATTGAAAAAAAAATTCATTTGTTTTAGGTATACATACATGTACTTTGATCCCGTTTTCATTGTAATTTCTCATTTACTTTGAAAGAAAGTCATTGGTGTTTTCGAATGGGAATTTTGCATTAAAAAATAAAGAATACTTAATAGGAAATTTCATAATTCTTTAGTTACTATTTTTGGAATGAGTGTAATAGTATTAAAGTTGGTTTCTACTCGCAAACAAGTGAACTACTCGATCCCCAACTGCGACCACGCTAATTGTCATTGTTTAATAGCTACTACTTTTAAAACTCAACAACTAACAAAAATACTAATAAAAAAATGATTTTCTTATGATGCTGTGAAAACATTTATGGGTTCACTTATTTCCACAAGATCTATAACATGGTCTTGACTTTACGAAATTCTTTTAATTTAAAGGGTTCTGGTCTGAGAAAGTCAGTTTGACGGATTAAAACTATTCTTATTCTGATAATGCCACAAATGTTATGATGTTTTCTTCGGCTAATGATCTTCTATCAGGACTAGTTAGAAATCAAATGCTTAAAACACCAATTGAATGAATAATGCAGAAGTTTAAACAGTATCTAATTGAAAATTGCATGAAACATGAAACATGAAACATCAATTCAAGTCCTACCTTAAACAGAGAATGCATCAAACAAATCCAAAGTGTCTTGTAAGTCTGTAGCATGACTAAAAAATTGTAAATGCGTTTAGATTATTCAAGTACCGGAGAACGAGCAAGTTGAATCATGTACAAGAGATTGGCCTGGTTCGAGATAGCTTCTTCACTGTACCTGAAGGGTTGGCTCAATCTTTTCTTTAGAATTCTGCACATTTTGTAATTACTCGTGTAAGCAAGCATACATTACAACCATAATAATAATAAAGCAAGAGTAATGATACGACCGCAACCTCTTGTGCACAAATAATATTGTACAAACTAATATGACATAATATGATTGATTAAACAAAAACATAACATGACCCTCATAATTTATTTATTATTATTTTATGTTTTCAGTCAAGCAACCATATTATGCCACATTAATAGCTATAGAAATAATTTGCTAGATAGTGCCAACACTTCATTGATACTCACCATTTCATTGAACAATTTTTTTATGGTGTCATTGAGGTTGCCTTCCCAACATCCTTCTTCATCATCATCATCATCATCTACTTCATCACCATCTTCTTCTTCGGTGGGTTTCACTTTGTTTAGCTTTGGTGCGTCTACGACTCCTTGAGAGAAGATCTTCATTGTTGGGCACTGTCTCACAACTACGTGTTCCAAGGACGGGAACTCAAGAGCGTAATTACCCAAACTAAAGCTTGTTAGGCTTGGCAAACAATCAAGTGTCAAGTACTCCAATTCCCTGAAAACAATGCAGTCTTTCGCTTCTTCTCCAACCTGCGATTGTATGATTTCTTCTATCATTTTGCAATCAGCTATCTTCATTCCTCGAAGATTCACTAGATTTTTAGATGCTGAGAGCGTCAACACATTTATCAACCCGTGACACTTCGATACTTCTATCATTTTGCAACTTACTACATTCCGATATTTCTAGACTTCCCAAGTTTGCAAACGCTTTGTTGGATTCGTCATTTTCCTTCCAGAGATGCTGCACTTTGTGTAATCCAGATAGCTTTAACTCCATCAATTGAGGGAATGTAACCTAAAAATCAACAAAATTAAGTTGTAAATGAAAATATGTATCCAATCTCTGCAGTCTTCCCCTGCATATTTTATGGACAAGATTAATCACGGCATTTTATATTTTATTTCCAAATTAGTATGCTTTGCAGTAGGATCCCAAATATAAGTATCAAATCGCTTACTCTTTGAAACACATAAATGAAATCTGAGGCTAAATCCAATATGAATTAGCTAGGAAAACAGAGATGTAACACACATAATTAATATAGTTAGTTCATCACCTCGTGTTATCAGGCATCCAATTAATTTCAGACATTTTTATAATTCATACTATAAAGATAGTTAATAACTGCGGTTATATTGTTAAATCAGATATAAATTAAGATGACATGCAAAAAGATGAGTCATTAAATTTGACTTGATTCTAATGAAATTTCATCTATGCGAACGAAAGTGAAGGGAAAAATAATAATAATAATAATCACCTTTTCATCGAAGAGAGGTTGTACTTGATGAGCCAGCAAGAAGTTCTCTTCTGATGTTAATTTTTGAGGTTCCTTGTTATCTGTTGTCACGTGCACTACAGAGTTGGATATGAATGTTTCCATATCAGGGCAATTCTCAATAGTTAGATTCTCCAACTCAGGCAGTTCAATTATATTCCCAGTGAAGTTGCAGAATCTTTTGAGTTTTGGAAGATCAATGAGCCTTAGCTCGGAAAGCTTAGGAAACGGGGGGCCTATATGTTCTTTGTCAGCATTTAGCTCTTCCAAATGAAACACCTCTTCTATTGAATCACAATTCCTCACTTCCAGCCATTCCAAATTGTTCAAGCATCGTAGCAGATTGGCAGGAATAGCACTCGACATATTCGTGCAGTCATCCACCACCAGGTGTCTTAAATTGTTGAAGAAGCTGACAGGCAGTGCTTGGCCATGCCATATTTCTTTCAAACGTGGAAAATGTGAAAATTGCAAAAACTCCATGTCACGAAATCCAATCTGCACAAACCAAAACAATTGCACTGGATATATACAATTTTTTTTTTTGAAAGGCATTAGATATATATATACATTAAACTTACATGTTTTGTGTTTTAACTTTTAAAAATATATATACAAGGCAGGTGTATATGTTTACATGTGCAAGTGCAAGGGAGATGCATGAGCAATTTGGATGAATCGATTAGCACATACCATGTAACGCCACAATTTCCCATACATATTAAATTATGGAAATTGGGCTTTCATTGAGAATTATGGGTGGCCTATAACCCTTATTTCGAAAGGGGTACTAATTAAATAGAGGTTATTTATGAGATCATTTTGGAAAAGGGCTATTTTTCCTTATTGAATAGGGTTTCTTAAGATCCCCTATAAATACATACTTTTCCCCCTTCCATAACCCTAAGTTCACAACGTTTATCCTTCTTCTCTGCTGCTCTTTACGCTCCTACCCAAATCTTAGGATTCAAACCTTTGTTTAGGAGAGACTCAAAGCGACGGGTAAGTTCACAACGTTTATTCTGAACAGCATGAGTATCTCGAATTTTTAAAGCTATATTTTCTGAACGAATTTTCTTATAAAATTTATATTTCTGGAAACTAGACATGTAGGGCTTCTTGATTAAATTTTATTTCATTAAATTCAACTTCGTTTTCAATTTTATACGTATTTTGGAAATAGAAACCACTGCACTGGAAATCCACGATTCCAGTATTGTGATCAGATTCACAAGACTATTTGTACCACCAAATGAACTCAAAAAATTCTGAAAGTTTATATGTATGTTAATATATGTGTCTAGGATTCGCAGTTTTAATTTCATAATTTTCTGATTAGTATTTTATTTTATAAAAATCACGGAACCCGTTCTGTTTGGTTTAGATTATGTGAAAACAGTTTCGAATTTGCTGAGAAGTAAATAGTTTTTAAAATGTTTTTGATATCGGATTCTCTTGTAAATTTTACATGGGGTACTCATGGATGTCCAGAATGGTTCCATAGGATTTTATATCATCCTGAGACTTGGATTAAGAGTTAAAATTCTGAGAATCAGACCTGTACGGGTATGAATTAGAAAATCAAATTCTTAGAATAAGTTATTGATTGTCATATCTTGTATTTGTTTAAGGTTTTGAAGGTGTTTGAGGCTCTTAGAAGCTTAGAGGTGTGTTAATCCAAGTTCATTTGTCGAGGTAAGTAACTTCATTCCTAATATACTGGATATGTATAAGTATTTTGATATTATTATTATAAGTATAAATGTTTTGATACTACTTAAAGGATTACTAATTTTGATAACAAAATTAGCTTTATGTAAATGTTTTCAAACCATTCTTTTTAACAAAGTATTTTATAAATGCTTTTTAATGTGTAAATGATTTTATGACATGACAACCTTTTATGATGTTATCTTTAAAATGTTATGCAAGCCTATATTATTGATATGAACTTTTATGAAACTGATACGAATGTTTTGTACCTATGTTTGATTTCAATTATTGATGATTGTATGAGATTCTTAATGCTTTGGCTCATTGTCCATAGTTAGTCTGATTCTGATTCTGATCGTAATATACGATATATCCGTCTGGACCAGTACTGGGTTTCTGTTCTGAATGTGCACACGATATTCTGATTATGTTTCTGGCCGGGTCACCGGGACTATAGGTGACACTATGTGACATGAGCTAACCTGTTTGTTTTCTGTATACGTATTACATGATTTGCTTCGTAAGTAAATATGCTTTTGAATATTCTGAATTATTAAGAATTTATCTTATGTTATTGTGATATATCGTTTTATGAAAATTATGGATTATGATATATGCTTTAAACAAAAGAAGGCTTGCAATATTTTTGGTATCGATAGGCCTAGTGTGTTAGGAATGGTTTTACTTACCGAGTTGACGGCTCACCCCTCGTCATTACTTTTTTTGCAGATTAAGTTTCTTTTGAGAGGTGCACTTAGCTTTGGAGTTAGTGATTTCCAGTTTCCGTTTGCTATTGAATAAGAGGAGGAATAGACTTGTGTTTCTATTTAGTTACTTTTATTATGAACGTGTAATTTGGAGTTTGAGACTTTTGTTATTATTTTTATATGTCCTCGAGAGAGATTATTTAGTATTTGACGTTTGGATTTATGGATTTATTTGAATAAGAATTGGAGGAATTTCAGTTTGAAACTTATGAGTAAAGATTATGATTTGTGAGCAACCTCCTTCTTCACGTGCTCCGCACGTGTTAAATTTGGGGTGTTACAATTATGGTATCAGAGCGGCTCCGCGTGTCCTCTTGAGCGATGGTGGGGCAAACCTCAGCGAGGACGCTGAGTCCCCAAGGGGGGGTGTATGTAACACCCTAGGCGAATCCCACATCGGCAAAGCACGGGAGAGATGCTGGGTTTATAAGGGGTGATCCACACCTTAATTGGCAAGACGCGTTTGGGGGTGTATGGGCGCCCCAAGAACAAATCCGTGCGGGCCTTGTTAAGGCCCAAAGCGGACAATATCTTGCCAGGTCTGGGTTGGGTCATGACATTGTGGTATCAGAGCGGCTCCGCGTGTCCTCTTGAGCGATGGTGGGGCAAACCTTAGCGAGGACGCTGAGTCCCCAAGGGGGGGTGTATGTAACACCCTAGGCGAATCCCACATCGGCAAAGCACGGGAGAGATGCTGGGTTTATAAGGGGTGATCCACACTTAAATTGGCAAGACGCGTTTTGGGGTGTATGGGCGCCCCAAGAACAAATCCGTGCGGGCCTTGTTAAGGCCCAAAGCGGACAATATCTTGCCAGGTCTGGGTTGGGTCATGATTAATGTCATGACCCAACCCTGACCTGGCAAGATATTGTCCGCTTTGGGCCTTAACAAGGCCCGCACGGATTTGTTCTTGGGGCGCCCATACACCCCAAAACGCGTCTTGCCAATTAAGGTGTGGATCACTCCTTATAAACCCAGCATCTCTCCCGTGCTTTGCCGATGTGGGATTCGCCTAGGGTGTTACATACACCCCCCCCTTGGGGACTCAGCGTCCTCGCTGAGGTTTGCCCCACCATCGCTCAAGAGGACACGCGGAGCCGCTCTGATACCATAATTTCATGACCCAACCCAGACCTGACAAGATATTGTCCGCTTTGGGCCTTAACAAGGCCCGCACGGATTTGTTCTTGGGGCGCCCATACACCCCCAAACGCGTCTTGCCAATTAAGGTGTGGATCACCCCTTATAAACCCAGCATCTCTCCCGTGCTTTGCCGATGTGGGATTCGCCTAGGGTGTTACATACCATTTCTTCGTAACACTTTTGTATAGTGGAATTAAGCTCATTGCCTTCCCAAAGGTGCAGTGCACCCTCTTCCTTTTCAGTCACTTGCACTTTGCATGGCTTTGGAATGGATAAGATTCCCTGAGAAAAAGTCTTCATGTTCAGACAACGTATCATAGAAACTCGTTCCAATGATGGGAATTCAAGAGTGTAATTCTCCAAACAAAAGCTGGTAAGCCTTGGTAAATCATCAAGTATCAAAACTTTTAATTCGCTGAAAGCAATACGATTCTCCTTCACTTCTTCTCCAACATGTCCTACGATTTCTTCTAATTTTTGGCAATCCGATACTTTAAGATTCACCAGACTACTAGGAATTCCAACCTGAAAATAAGCAAAAGTGTGTGCATGTGTGTGTATATTAAAAAAGTAAAAATGTAAGAATATCATTCAACTAGGTTCAAAGTACGTTTAATCATACAATTATACGTTTTATAAACATAACAAACCATGAAATGTCTACTAGATAATTTTTTGTTAAACAAAAAAAGCAACAAGATAAATAAATAAATAAAAGCCAAATAAACAAAGATAATAAAAATGCATTTACACTATTTAGTATTAGGAACGTAGAAAGAATTTAAGGCAATTTCTAAATATTTTAGACTTATTTTGCATCTTGATATCAGTTTTTAAGCATAAATTTGCAAATTTCAACTCTTCCTTTTTAAAAAAAAAAACTACTGAACCATTTTTCCCTTTTCCTTGGTTCTTTTTTTTTTAATGTATATTTAAAAATGGAAAAAAAATTTGGAAAAGATTTCCCAATACTGTCAACAAGGGACTGCTGTAAAGTGGATCTTTATTAAGTACTTCCAGACTCGAGGAAATTTCTTTACAATCAAGGATCAGTTGTAAATAATCATGAATTTGTGGTTAATTAATGGCATAATCAATTCGTAACTAAACTAGAGATATTAATTAAATTTGAAGACTTTTCTTTTCATTTTTTCTTTTTCCAATCGAAACGTGAAGAATTAAGGAAAAGAGAAATATATAGATGAATTTGTGAACCTATAAGATGAGAGACGATCCTTTAATTTTTTAAAATCGTACTTTTAAGATATGAGCAAAAACAATTAAATTGAAAACCGGACTTAAAACATAGATTTCAGAGTGGTGGTTAATTTGAAGTACAATACTTGAAATAAATAATTAGTGGCTGAATACGATTTGTAAACACAAAAATGGTTAAAAAATTGTTGAATTTTATCTGGGAAAAAAGATTCGAAATGAATACAGCAACCTTACCAATGGAGGAAAAATATTTCTTAGGTTATCACACCACCATATGTCCAAATTCTTCAATTTGCTGAAAGACTCCGAAGCAAGCTGGTGGTGCCATATTTTTCTCAAATTATCCATCCTCTCCACAAGTAATACCTCCAACCTAGGAAGTCGTACCTAGCAGTTAAAGATTAAATAACTAATTAATCAATTAATGGCATAATCAATTGATAACTAAATTAGAGGCGGATATTAACTAAATTTGAAGACTCAAGGAAAAGACAAATTAAATATTGTGACTAAAATTAATTTTTTTTATTAAAAAAAAAACCTTTTCGTCAAAGAGAGGAGGAGGTTGCATTTCAGAATGAATGGTGTCTTCTGGTGAGCTCATAGAGATGAATCTTAACATATTACTGCAACTACCAATCACGAGGTTTAGCAAAGAAGGGAATTCAACAACTAAATCTGAATGAATATGTCCCGTATTGGCAAAGCTTGTTAGTTCTGGAAGATCTGAGAGCCACAGGGAGTGTAGTTTAGGAAAAACCTTTAATTCAATCAACTTTCCTTCATCTCTTTCTGACCATCCCGTGGTGTCGACTACCCCTTCCATTGACTCACAATAGCTTATCTCAAGATGTTGGAGTTTCGCAAGACTATTAACCATAGAATATGAAAACAGATACTTCATACGATGACAACTGACCACGTGCAGCTTTGTTAGATTTTGACAACAGTACATTCCTTGATTATGATCGGCCCATAATTTTTTGATGTTTATTAAATACGCGAGATTCAATTCCTCTAAGCTCGGAAGAATAACCTGCAAAGAAAACCCGTACATTTTTGTTCCTTCAAGTACAACCGTCTAGTATAATATTCTTTTGATGATCGAAGATTAATGGTGATAATAAATTAATCAATTAATTATTGAACAGAAAATTATCACCTTTGGAGCACTATCCTCATCAGCAATGATTTCGTTGAATCCCAAAGAAGTTGTTGGTTTCTCCCTGTCGAGTCCTATAAACAAACAAAAACAATATACATAATTAATCTTTGTTGTTTTTTTTTTTTTCAAAATAATTGAGGCGAAGTCCATTATCCCACCAATTCTTAATTTCAACACTTACCAAAAATCATTTCCAGATCATCGCAAGAAGACACTTCTACCTTTTGAAGCCGCAGTAGGTTTTTGGCTATGGAGAATGAGAAAAGATGCTTCAATTTGCGACAGGCTTTTACTTCTATAATTCTTAAGTTGCTGAAAGATTGATCTTCTGTGAGTTGGCTATCACATATTGTCTCCAAATTGATCAAATAGCTAAGAGACAATGACTCCAGCAAGGGGAAGACTTTGCGACGAACCCGTCCAACTGAACCGACAATATGCAAAATCTCAGAACAACTTTCTACAGAAAGATGCTTCAATCGTGGATAACCTTCCCCATCATCTAATTCATGAACAACATTCTGAACACCCTTCAGTTCTTCTAGATAGAGATATTCAGTTCTCTTCAACAACAGTTTCATCCTGTAATTCTGCAAAAGAATGCCAAACTTTTCTAGCCCCTGGAGCTTCATCAATCTTGATAATCCAGATTTAACGGACCAGCTGCTCCACCACTTATTTCCTATACATATCCTATAGCTTTGCAATTCCACAGAGACCAAATCCTGTGGTAGAATTTCGGCATCCCGAACGTGTATCTCCAAAGTAGTTAGCTTTGACAACCCCTTCAACTCAACAAGACTGGCGTTACTTCCTTCTTCAACCTTCTCCCATTGTGAAAAGCTGTTACCAATATATAGTTCTTCTAATCGAGATAATTTTGATATGACATTTGGAGCTATCACCACAAGGCTGCTACAATTGCTCAAATCTAGCAACTGTAATCTCGTCAATTGTCCAATTACAAGTGGCAACTCCTTGACATCAGAATCTCGAAAGCTGAGAATCTCTAATTTCCTTAGCTGTCCAATTATAGTTATATCGTTCAGTCGGCAACCATCTAAACATAATGTTTGAACGTTAATGAGGCAACCAAGTGATGAAGGTAATGAAGAGAAAAATATTCCAGTAAAATCTAAAACTTTGAGTTCTTCTGCCCCTTCAAAAAAGAGGTGTGAAATTTGCAAAGAGCTATCATGCTTTGCAAACAACAAAAATAACTTGAGTTGGGGACATTCCAACCTCTCAGGGAGCTCTTGAATATCTCTATAAGGTAAGGAAATAGCGATTGGACCTTTCCGTATTGTCTCTTCCATCTCTCTCTCAAAGTCAGCAACATTTGGAATATTAAACATAAGCTTCTCTGCGGCAATTGATACAGCAACAACATGAATGACGTCATGCATTTTAGCTTCATCTTCAGCATCACCGTCCAACAATAAGCATGAAGCTTTTAGACTGTCGATCAATGCATCCACTCTATTCCTTGCTGCTTCCAATGTGTAAACATTTCTAAATAGACCCAAACCCATACCATATCTCAATAAGTAATGTACGTGTATAGGATTACCTTCACCAAACAGAGTACAAAGAAGGAACAAAGATTTTGCTTCATCACTTTCCAAGAAATCGTAACTCAATTTTATGGAAGAATACACATCTGCATCCATACCATGAATTTCTCTTAGATTGAAACTTCTTAGCTGATTCAACGCATCGTTCCAAATGGCTAGACTCTTATTTTTCAGAGCACTTGCAACTGTTCTCAGTGCAACAGGCAATCCTCCGCATTTTTCAACGATCTCATCTGCAGTGGGTTGAAAAGCAGATATTTTAGTTGAATCACCCACTATCTTCTCAAATAACTGCAATGCTTCATCTTTGGATAAAGCATCGATACAGAAATTTTTCGGAGAATTCATATCATTGCACAATAAATCTCGACTTCGAGACGTCAATATTATTGTGATCACTAAAAAATCTGCCGTGTAATCGGGTTGAAGAGTGACTTTGCACCTTCTGATACACGGTTAAAAAAGCCAGACACGCTTCTATAGCCATTGCCTGTTGCTTAACAATATATATCTAGTTTTTGGCTGTTGAAAAAAAAATGGATTCAAATAAATTAAATGAACTACCGGGGAAGAAAAAGAAAGAAACGACAACAAACAACTTTTTAGAAAAAGGTTTCAGGGGCTTGAATGGAAAACCAACAATTTTTTGAAGAAAGAAAACTTTTTTGGAAGATGGATGCAAATTAACCATTAATAATACTGCATAAGAACACAGAAGTTAACAATAAACAGTAACTTAAAACTCAAGCAAATTAAATGACAAGATTAAGACAAACAAGAGATAGTTTTTGTTGGACATTAAGAAACATCTGCTATCAAGATCAAAGATTAGAAATTATGCTATTGAAAGAAATTATTAAAGTATTTAGAACAAACGCACCTCTTCAATTATCTAGGATCACAGAGTTTATGAGCTTCACTCTTGGCCTTCGATTTATAAGAAAAATTTTAATGAGCAAAAGATCACTGTTAACTGCAGAAGAATGTGAGTAAAGAGCTTATGGGAGTAAGCAATACAATTGAATTGTAAAAGAACAAGACTTAAAGCGTGCACCCCGAGTCCATATAAACAGAACACATGTTCATTTTTAACAAAGTGATCAATAACTCTATTCGTTATTTAATTGATATTGTAACCAATTCTAAGAGAATATAATAATAATCATTCAATCCATAAATTTAGAATTAGATTTTTTTAACTCTTTATTTACATATAAACCTTAATGGAAAATTATAAAAGTTTAGAGATAAAATTTTTCAATCACCAAACGAAAAAAACAGGGGAATGAAAACAGACGAATCTTGTTTTAACTATTTTTTTCCTCAACTCTTGTTCTTATATTAATAATCTTGTTTTGATGATAGTGCTCGTGACTGCGGGAAAATTTCTACTGGAAACAACTCAATTTCGGAAGAAAACTTAATTTTGCAAGTGATGAATTTGAACTCGTTGGATTGGTTGATTTATGATTGACTGAATTTCACTTTTGCCCAAAAGATCTTTAACCAAAGTTTAATAGCTATCATGTACTCCTTAAAAGCAATTTTTTTTTTTTTTAGATTTGACTGAATTTGAACTTGTTGGATTGGTTGTTTTTAGATTATTAATATGAGATATTACAACGTAAATATTTTCATGTGGTTGAGCCCTATTCTAAAATCTGTATAGTTAGCTTTAGAAAAAGGGCTTTTCCTGCTGATCTGTAATCTTCAAATAAACTTAGATACAGATAATGAAATAAAAGACAACAAACAAGCAATACTGATAAAAAGTCAACAGATCAGAGTTTTTGGTACAAAGACAATAAAAGACAATAAACTTAGGACCTTTTTTTCTTGCTTTCTTTTGTTGCAGGATTAGAGTTTTTGGTATTATCAGTAAAGGTTTCAAGGGTCTGAGTAAAAGCCTATAATCTTTTTATAAACTTTTTTTTTTTGGAGGGGGGGGGGGGGGCATGCAAATTAACCAAAAGAAATAATAAGAACACAGGCTTTAACAATGAATAGTAACTTAAAACTCATGCAAAATAAGTTACAATATTAAAACAAACCAGAGAAAATTTTTTTCTTGGAAAGTAGATGGAACTAAAGAAAGAGCAGATGTCAAGATCAAGGATCAGGGATTCTACTATCAAAAAAAAAAAAAAATTATTCAAGGATTTAGAAAACGTGCACCTCTTTAATTATCTGGGATTAGAGAGTTGGTGAGCTTCTCTATTTGGCCTTCAATATTTAAGAACAAGTTGAAAGAGGAATGTGTGAGAAAAGAGTTGATGAGAGCAATAACAATGACCTGCAAAAGAAAAAGAATTAGTCATGCACCGCTTTTCTATATCATGTATTTGGTTATTGTTGCCCTGTTGACGCATGTTGAAGAAGAAAGCACTGGTTCACAACTCTACGTTTTCATATATTCTAAAGAAATAATTAAGTTTTCATAGAATAATTTTGGTATATACATTGCTTGTGTACTGTGAAATTGAAATGAATATTGGTGGACAGAGCAATGTATATGCCTAATAAAACATAAAGCAAATCCTTGAACGAATGATTCAGGACTAAAACTTTTATAAAAGCAAATACCGGAAACACACAAAAAGCATTTAAGAGAGAAACTAAACAGCAAATAATCGAAGTAAGATCAATAATATATGATTTGATTTATGCATATTCAAAAACCAAAATATAAAATAAAATAAAAAAATAAAGTTTGATTTATTCTTTCCACAAAAAACAGGGGAATGAAAACAGAGGCAACTTGTTTTACCAATTTTTTCTTCTTAATTTCCGGCAAAAAAAAAAAAAATCAATAAACAGGGGAATGAAAACAAAGGAACGAAAACAGAGGGAACTTGCTTTTCAGGCTATCTTGTGACATGATGATATTGCTCGTGAATGCATGAAAATTTCTAATGCAAACAGCTCAATTTGGGATGATAAGCTTAAGTTTGCAAGTGATGCAAGTAAATAACTTTTTGCGGTTAATTGAATCTTTAATACTCTGGGCCCTATTCTAAAATTTGTAGGTTGCTTCAGAAGAAAGGGCAGTTCTCACTCATCTTTAATCTCCTAGTAAAATTAGATACAAAGCAAATCTAATAAAATGACAAACAAACAAACAAAACAAAGAAAAGACAGGAGGCAAACAACATTGATCTTAAGCCAACTGATATTTAAACAGAGAATTCTTTTCTTTTATTTTTTTTAACCACCTTTTGCTCAAGGATTAGAGTTTTTATATTAACAGAAAGGTTTCAGGGGTCTGAATAAAAGCCCACAATTTCTCTAATTGTTATTTTTTTTTTTTTGAAAAATGGATGCAAATTATCCAAAGCTAATAATAAGAACACAGACATTACAAATGAGCAATAACTTAAAACTCAAGCAAAATAAATGACAAGATGAAAACAAACAAGAGAAATTTTTTCTTGGAAATTAGATGGAAATTAAGAACTGCTAGTAAAAGATATTATTAGATGATTTAGAACATGTGTACCTCTTTAATTGTCTGGGATCAAAGAATTGATGAGCTTCTCCATTCGCATTGAATATTAAGTAAGAACGGGTATTCAAAGAAATTATTAGGAAAAATTTTAATGAGTAAAAGATCACTGTTAACTGCAGACGAATGTCATAGTAAAATGTTGATGTGTGTAATAACAATGAATTGCAAAAGAAGAAGACTTAATCATGCACCCCTTTAATACCCGAGTTTTAAGATTTAATTTTTGAAGTTCAGAATCAAGACCAAAAGCCGAATCTTTAACAAGGCATGCAGTGAGATACAAGAAATGGATCGGGTAAAATACTTTCAAAAATGTTGTTCAACTCAATTAACTTGAAGAAAGCACTGATTTATAGCTCTACGTTTCATATGTTCTAATGAAATAATCAAGTTAAAAGTTTTCAACGAATAAATACCTGTTGCGCTTGAATAATTTTGGCATATACATTACTTGTATCCTGTGAAATTGAAAAGAATATTGATATGCAGAGCTTACTAGTAGAGAGAAAGCTTTGTAAGATGCCTGATAAAAGAGAAAGCAAAAGCTTGAATCAGGAATGACATCTTAGAAAGAAACTAAATATCAAAGTAGGATCAATAATGACTTGATTTATGCTTTTTTGTTATTTCATTTGTTCTGTCCACAAATGATGCCTCGTTATTACCAGTTCCAACCTGGACGTTATGCACAAATTGTTCTTATGTTTAACAGAAAAAAAATGAAAGCTGGTCACCATACAAAATTGCATGAACAAATCTTCAATTTAATGATTATAAAACAAAATAAATTTTATTAATAGATTATGGGTATGTTAACGTTAGGGATTTGATCAGATGATCATATGATTTACTAAACGCTTTAACAAGAACAAGAAAAAGAATTAATGAGTTAAAAAAATTTTAAAAATAAAATAAGAGAGAAGTAAAGAAGTTATTTGCAATTACCAAACTGAAAAAATGGGAAATGAAAACAAGGGAGCCCTGTTTTTCCTTTCAGTTTTTTTTCTCTTTTTCAAGTGGTGAGAATGATAACAGAAAATGCGAGCTCACTATTTTCATTTGTTGGCCTAAAAGCCTTCCTCGAAGAGATGCATAAATTTTATTTGTACATTAGTTCCATTTTAAGTACACCATTGTTGCATGCATTTTGAACTGTATTATCAATCCTTTTTGTTTTGAGTTGGTTAGTTCATAATAACAAATGAATTATATTATTTAACTTTCCCTCTTTATTTGTCCCACAACTAAATAGTCTTATCTTTTGTAGTAAGCTCGCAGTACGTAGGGGGAACTACTGTATGGGTGCTTTAGCCTAAAATGAAGATCTATTAAAAACTTCCCTAATATCATGATATTAAACATTAAACAATATCAACATTTTGACTTCCATTTTGTTTTTAGGATGGAGGATGTTCCATCTTCTATTTTAGATGCTTTGTAAGACTTTTAATTGAATAATTGAGTGCAACAAGTAACAAAGGCTTTACATATGGTAGTATATATGTAGGTATTGAAAGCATCTAAAGAAGATCTGTTGATGCTGAAATCTGATCGCCCTTTGTCCGACCAGATCGTTCCACCAACGCTTGTATGTTCAATGGAGAGGATGCTGCCCTTTGCCTGCTTCAGCAATTGTTGAAGCTCCTGGGGTTGGAATCACCCTTTTTTCCTTCTCTTTAATCTTGCGCTCACAGAAACCGATCAGAGACGCCGGTGGTTTTGACGGCGTAAACCCTCCGATACTTAAATTAGCACAAGGTGTTTACGGGAAAACTTGTATGATTTATGTTGTACAAACTATTTATAAGATTTCTAATACGAAAATATCTCCCAGATTCGGCTCTAAAATTCTCTGATAATAATTTGGCAGAGTTTCCTCTTTTCTCTCAATTCTTCTGTCCCCTTCTTCATCAGTCTCTTGGCTTCTTATAGCCGTTGTCCCACGTTTCTGCGTATTCTTCATACCCCCCATTTTCGGGTGATGGCAGACCCTCATGGGTCTCCAACCACTGGATCGTGGGTAAATGTGGGATGCCATGTTCCTCCCAACGGTTCGGGGCATAGCAAAACTGTCACGATTTCGTGAGATCGTGTGTCATTTCTTTGGGTGATGAGCATATGGCCGGTATATATTTCTAGTCAGTACGCGCCCGTACACGATGTTTCACCAGGACTCTGCTCGTGCCACTCAACTGAGGAGACTCACCTCAGGTTGAGAGATGAGGACATGGCCGAGCTGGTATTTTTTATTACTCAACAAGATCTTCAAGCCAACAAGATCTCTGATATGCTTACACATGGTCTTTGAAAGCATATGGTTAATAATATACACAATACTTGTTTTTGTTAAACTCCTTTCTGGTTAATAAGAACTTTGAAAGCATCCGAAGAAGCCACTGAACTTCTGGAACAGCCACGATCGAATGCAGTGTGAAGCATGTGAGCTCGTTTTTCAAACGCTTCATCTCCCATCAGCCTTTCTGTTCTACTCACTGCATCATCCTTTTGAATCAACTTTGTATTTTTGATGGATCATCAGAAATCATGTACCCCGCATTCAGATGATTGATCATCAATTTGGCATTATAATATTGATCACCTCTAATTGGCCATGCCAAAATTGGGACCCCACATCCGATTACTTCTGCAGATGAATTTCATCTACAGTGAGATAATAATCCACCCGTTGATTGATGGATGACTCAGTATGAACAATTCTTAGGAGTATGTCATCAGCGCCATTTTCTTTGGCGTGCTTCACATATATATTTCTATGGATTATTCCACAGATGATACAAGTCATAAAGTCATTTCTCCGTATTCTCTTTAATTGGACCAAACTTTTGAGAATGCAAAATGCAATAGAAAAAATAAAAAATAAAAAAGATTTGATTTTGTATCGCCAACGGCGCTGCTATTTTGTTATTTCATTTGCTATGTCAACAATTGATGCTTGGCTATAAGTTTCACATGGCCATTATTTACAAATTATTTCATGTTTGACTGAAACATGAAAGTCCATCATCGTACAAACTTGCACGAACAAATCTTTAGTTTGATTATTATAAATTAAATAATTTCATTAATGGAATATGGGTATGTTAAATCGTTAATACTAGGGATTGATTCCTAGCAGTGGTAACCATTTTGCGGCCGTGTTTACATAAACATCGACTAAAAATTGTAAAGTGTTTGGTGAATATTTACTCTTATAATTTAAAAGATAAGATAATTTATCAACTTTTTTTTTTTATCACACATATGGCATTTTAACTAATTTTGTCATAAAAAAAATTATTTAAAAGTCATATTTGATTACAGTTATAAAAAGTGCGCCGGTTGCTGCAACATTATATAGCCAAAATTGAGAACGATATTAAACTATGAATCTCTTTATGTATTTACTCGAATGTCTGATATTATTTAGTTTAAGATCTTCAATTAACACATATTTCAAATCCAAATAATTGAATAATCGTACAAGTTCAAATTCCGCATTTAGTTATATAGTTGTGTATTTTACTAGCGTGGACCCATCCCAATTTTATTTAGCCCATTTCAGCCCACGTTCACATAAATATTTTGTTGTGGATGAGGATGATAGCATCAGAACCTCTGATGCTTTTTTTGATAATTATTTTAACATGAATTTTAGTTTTAACTCTATAACTATTCGTTTAGATATAAATTTTTACAATCACCAAATAGAAAAACGGAGGAATAAAACAGAGGAGCCCTGCTCTAAAACAGGAATAGGTGTTCTGCTTGAAAGTTTCCCAGCAAATCTAGTGGATTTACTGAATAGATTTTTACATTATTCTATTGGCTTTACCCTAAGCATTCTTTAATCTGTGTGCCTTGG
The DNA here is from genome assembly GCF_022201045.2 of Citrus sinensis. Taxonomy (NCBI): domain Eukaryota; kingdom Viridiplantae; phylum Streptophyta; class Magnoliopsida; order Sapindales; family Rutaceae; genus Citrus; species Citrus sinensis. Next base: position 18,785,603 of record NC_068560.1, read on the forward strand.
CGAAGAGAGGAAGGGGTAACTGTGGTGCTGGATATGTGAGAGGGAATGATGAGGGTAGATTTGTAATTTCGGGAAGTGATTTGCTTCTATAATTCAACGCTTGTAAAGAGATGTCCCTGACCAAAAAATGGGACTATCCATGTCTGAGCATCAGAGCTTGACCTCTTAGATAAATAAATATACTTATTACTATTGTTTTTGCTGTGTTTCACAAAATTCTCATGAGATATTAATTAGTATTGTCGTTGCTGCCTGCCTACTTCTAACTTCAACCAATATCTGATCAAAGCTTGATTTGGTCAATCTAAATAATTATAATCGATGATTGGATATTGTTGAAGGGCGGCCCTAAGGATGAGAGAGGGGAATGCGTGTGCAAGCCACATGTGTGAAGAAGAAGAAAAAGGCAAGAGTGAAGATGACGACGATCAAAATCCTGTTTGATTTCTTTTTTTGATAATTTTAGTTAATCTGCTGTTGTTAGTTCCAAAATTTTAGTTAGCAACAAAATGGCATGTTTTTATGTTTAATAAGGAAAAAGTAAATAATAGATTTTCTATAGGATTCTTAGAATGGATTAGATTAGACTATGGAGAGAAATATTTTTGAGAATATTAGTGTTGAGTTATTCTAATGTCTTTAATAGTAAATTCAATTAAGACTATTTTAGTAATATAATTTTTTTATTGAAATTAGAGTGTTCAAAGTTAGTAATAAAAAATTCAATAATTTTTATTGAATTTATGTAACTCTGGATTCTTTTTTTTTTCCAACACTGATATGGTTCTGTTCTGTGTATTTATATACAATTTAATGTTTACAAATCAAATCCAAAATCATGTACTCCGTAAAATCCGTGGGTTTATGTGCGAAAGGCAGTGGGACAGGTGCCTGTCGCACATAAACGCAGTGTGTTTATGTGCGACAGGCACCTGTCCCACTTGCCTGTCTCACTAAATTTCATATATGTTTCGAAAGCCATAACTTGAGCTATATATGTCCGTTTTAGGCGTATAATATACCGTTTCGAAGCTTACGACGAGACAAATCAAATCCAAAATCATGTACTCCATAAAATCCGTGGGTTTATGTGCGAAAAGCAGTGGGACAAGTGCCTGTCGCACATAAACGCAGTGTGTTTATGTGCGACAGGCACCTGTCCCACTTGCCTGTCTCACTAAATTTCATATATGTTTCGAAAGCCATAACTTGAGCTATATATGTCCGTTTTAGGCGTATAATATACCGTTTCGAAGCTTACGACGAGACAAATCAAATCCAAAATTATGTACTCCATAAAATCCATAGGTTTATGTGCGACAGGCAGTGGGACAGGTGCCTGTCTCACATAAATGCAGTGCGTTTATGTGAGACAGGCACCTGTCCCACTTGCATGTCTCACTTGTTCTGAACTTCGTTTTTTGCCCGATTTTTCTGTGTTTTCAATGATTTTTCTTCATTTCTCAATTCAAACTAAGTACTTTAACAAATCACATTGTTTTATGAATGGAAAATGACAATATTTGCAACAAAATCCACTTTAATTTCGAACTTAGTTGATAAAATTAATAGATTAAAGGTTTGCATTATGTAAGAGTATAAACTAATTTTAAGAAGCTCTCCCATTGATGATTATATATTCAATTATGCAATTGATTTATCGAGAATGATGAAGTTTGTTGAGAGTGATGAAGGTTTGTTAAGTTGTTGAGGAAGATCCGTATTTACTTGTACTGGAATTGAAAAAGTGGCATGACTTTGTAAATTTGATGAAAGTGATGAGGGTAATGTAGTCCAAACATAGGGTGTTTGGCTAGTTATGATAGAAAAAACTTTAGAAGGTTAAAGTTGAAAAACATAAAAGTTTTATGGCCATTTTTGTAAATTTCCCATACATCTTTCAACGATCAATTTAATATTTATATACAAACCTCCGCATCTTTCAACGATCTCATCCGCTGATTTTTTTGTATTCCTGCTCTTTCACTTCAATAATTTTTTGTATTATTCCATATCTTTCACTTTAATAACCCAAAAGCTTTCCTCTGTTTCAACCCAAAAGCTCAAATTCCTTTTTTCAATCGAAATAAAACGTAGCCGCAAAACCCTAAATCACCACACCAATTTATCTCTGCCCGGTATTCATTTAAACCCTACCTCGCGGTTCAATGTCATTCAATACGATTGCAGATGCTGTTTCAACTTGTCATTTAGTTAGCGCCATCCAGTTCTCTATGGTAAGCCTTAACCCTAACAACTAATCGACTGTGGTAGCACGTTGCTTGTTAGGAGTGGGGATACATTATTTGAATATATGAATTGGGTGATGTTAGTGATTCATTCCCCTATTTGTCGTGAATTGAGATTTGTGCATAATGCTCGTAAGATTGCTAAAAATTTCATATTTTGTATTGTTCCAGTTGAATTTCTTGCTTGTGGAAGATAAAACAAAAGTTCAATTTCATGTTGATTTAATTCTTCTTTTTCTTCTCTTTTTTTCTTCTTTATAGTCACGCTCTGGCTTTGGTGCTATGCTTTGTGCAGTTTATGGTTTCAAGATCAAGTCACGTTTATTTGATGGCATCGATTCCATCATTAAGAAGCTCTTCTTATTTTATCTCAGTTTCAATTTTCTTTTATTATCTGCCTCTACCTAAAAATGGACGTGTTTTACTAGTAAGCATAGACTTTGTTTATTTAATTGATATTTTAATTTTATGTATAAGAATGGAGGTTTATTTTGAAAAAAAAAAGAAATTAAAAAACAGACTCTGTTGAAGCTAATTAGTACTGAATGTTTTTGGTGGTGCGACCAGAGGTGGAAACAGGGTATGAAAATGTGTTACTAGTGAAGTTGCTGCTTAAGATGAGAATGCATTCTTTTCAAAAATCCTTGGTAGGTGTTATCTAATTATATTTGATGGAATATTAAATGGCTAAAAATCTGTCATACGTTCAAACTTTGTTGTGTTTAGAAGAATGGTGTTGACTGTATATTCGTTTGGAAGAATGGTGTTGATTGTATATTCATTTGCTTAGCCTTTTGACAGATGGATTTGGAACTGACGATAAATGTGATTCAATTCACAAGGTTTTCGAGGGGCTCACCGTGGAAGGGATATTGAAGAACTGGTCTAGGATAAAGCCTATGATTGTGAAAGATTGGAGTGAGAATATAGATGCTCGTTTTCATCTTTTTGGCAAGGTCAGAGATGAATGGATAGATAAGGATTTATTTGACTACTTGGACCGGTTCTAATAGGTATTTTAGGCAAGCTTTTTGAGATAACACTGAGCAAGTTATACTACTATTTTGCACATGATGATCAAAACTCTCGAAAAGTAAAATAAAATAAATTATTAACTTTTACTTTCATCTTTTGCATAGCAATCAATGTGGTGCTTGTTCTGTGACAACTTTGATAATCTACTTAATTATTGGTTAGCATTTCAACCAAAAACGTTCTTATGATTTACATGTTTTGTAGAAATCCATGAACCTTAAATGTGCTGATCAGGGAGTTTAATTATTGCACCATGAAATTCATTTATTATTAACTAATTGGCTTTCCTTTGCATAAAGCCGCTTATAAGGCTTGAGTGGACGTCTTTATGGGCATATTATTTGTATTTCTATATGCATGCCTTTATCATTTAATGTGCTGCTTGTATTTCTTTATGCATGCCTTTATCATTTAATGGCCAGCTCCCTCTCCTCTTTTGTAATTTGAATAGTAGTATGGGCCTCCATTTTACAAATCTTTAACATTTTTTGCTGTAAATTAATTTTTCTTTCAAATATTTTGGAGGTCATTGGAATTCCTGTAGGTCTATTTACCAGATTTTAGTATGTTTAAGGTTTTAATTTTGCTTAGACTTTAATTTTTCTGAAAGATTGTAGTATTGATCCTTAAAGAAAGATCATGCTACTTCAAATTATTTTGAAGTGTTGCTAGTTATAGCCTTACATATCAAATTCCATTTGTCTGGAAATTTATTGATAGCTGTTACAGCAGCATATTTTATGACTCTACTTCTTAGTTATGTAAGTTCATTATGTTTAGGTCAGAGGCAGTCAGCTGTGGGGAATCGATATATACACAGATGACTTTGATCTTGTTGCTGGTATGTGGTTCTATGAATAATTGTTCACAATAATTGTGTTTGCCTCAGTGTTTTTGTTTTGTGAGATCTATAATTGATCTTGGGATATTACTTTCTAGTTCTCATGCAAGCAAGTTACTACCTTCCCACTGCATCTCCTCCTTTATCTGCTATTCAAGAGTTGCGTGCCATAATCTGGTGTTACCTCTGCAAGATTGTGAATGAATATAACGCCTCTAAATTTATTTTATACATAATGCTGATGCTGAATAATATATTGTAGCTCCTGTCATATTCTACTTTGACTTTTTATATTCTGTTTCATATAAAAATCTTATTCAACTTTAGTTGTTCATGAGCAAATGTCACATGTATAAGCCCAAATGATGTTTAAAGGTAGCGCGGCTACCTTTAGTTTGAGCTGACAATGGATGAAAAAGATATTGAAACTGATATTTTGCTGTTTTTCTGATTTTTCAAAGTATTTTAGATCCTGACTTTTGTTAAGTTGTTTCCAACACCTCGTGCCAAATGAAAGCACAATCTTTCTGATTCAGATGTCTTGTTAATATGCTTCATTTTTTCGTTAAAGATTGGATGGTTACATGGATTGATGGAGTTGGAGTTCAACCAATAATTCTAATTTTTTGGACTTAAAATGCCTTTTTCTTCTGTATAAAAACTTTAGTAAGTGCTATTGAGTTGACAGAAGTTGAATACTTACAGGTTGTTTCACACTTTTTAATAGTTTTACATATATGAATTTCTGTTTTTTGAATTGCAGAAAGGAGGTGGAACTATTGATTTGGAGCCTTATCTTACTCACTCATCGACAACGGAGCCTACCCTCACTCCCATGGCAGTGGAACGGACAACGACTACTAGGGCTGCAACATCAGTTGGTTTGGGTCTGTTTTGGGTTTATTGTCATTTATTTGGCTATGTTTTGATAGCGAATTTTGATATGTCAAAATAATGTGTAATTGTTTTGGGTTGAGCTGGTAATTATGCTGGATTAGATTGGTTTGGTTTTGGTGCTTCTCTGATGGAACACTGCTTTTTTTAGAAATTTTGAATGTAATATGAGACTACATTTAGTTTAATTGAACACTGCATCTAGTCTAATTACTAGAAGTGTGGCATTTGGTTTGGTTTATCCGATATTCTCCAGAATTTCACTTGCATCTGGTTTTGTTGCATATGTTTGCTTGCATTTGATGGCAGTAGCAGACTGTTTGGTTTTGTGACATTTGATGGCAGTTTGGTCTGTTCTTGGTGTTGATTTAAGATTGTTCCTGTTGTGCTGATGTTAATTGCAGGTGCTTGAATCAGCTAGGGTTGCTGGTTTATTCAGATGGTTGACTCAGGCGTTGCTACTGGTTAATTCAGGTGGCTGACTCAAGTTGTTCATTTAATGTTAGGAAGCAAATTAAGAATTAATGAAGTATTCATTTAACTATAATTATTGTAGTTATTTTATTTCATAACTGAATTATAATCTATGATACTTGTGAACAAATTAGAGAATTTTTATTTATAATTATATATATGTGTGTGTATGTACATTTTGCTATTTATATAATAATGTAAAGAATATATTTCAATTCCCACAAAAAAAATGGCTCCAATTTCAATAATTCCCGCCAAATAATTAAATTTTTTTAATTTACCACCAAAATATATCTTAAAGAAATTTTAGTTATTCTTGCTAGATTTAACAAAAATAATTTGTAGGATTAATATTTAATTAAAATAATTAAATAATTTTATTATTCCAATTAAATATGTCATGTTTATACGACAGACAATAGTCATGAATGGGAAGTATTAGTAACATATTCTTCCTTGGGATTTCAGGCAAATGGAAAAAAGATTGAGAATGATTTCAAGAGGACAGGTGGATGATAAGTATTCATTTTTGTATATTTGGCTAATGTCCTCATTAGTGGATTTTTATGGTATTGATCTTTTTCTTTTTTTTTTTTAAATTTTCAATTAGTTGCAGCCCTAGAGGAAGAGCAGGCTGATCAAATTGATTTGTCTTGTTTTTCGGGCAATCTACGACACGATGACCGTGATAATGCTCGTGACTGCTGGAAACTTTCTGATGGAAATAACTTTAGAGTTCGTAGCAAGCATTTTTGTTATGACAAAACAAAGGTTCCCCCATATTTTGTTTGTTTGTTTGTTATGGTAGTTATATATCCTGCATAGGCTAGGTAGACAGGTTATGATGTAGTTTGGTTGGCTCTTCTTGTGCTTTGTGCAATTTGTAACTGCAGATACCTGTGGGAAAACATTTAATGGATCTTGTTGCTGTTGATTGGTTCAAAGACACAAAGAGAATGGACCATGTAGCTAGGCGTCAAGGCTGTGCTGCACAAGTAACTATTCTTTTCTTTTTATTTTTCCTTTTCCATTGATGCATTAGGAGAAAATACTCTGTGAGATACTACAATGTAAATAACTTCTCATGGTTCATTGAATCTATAACACACTGACCCTCTTCTAAAAAATGTAGGTTGCTTCTGAAAAAGGGCTTTTCTCACTGATCTTTAATCTTCAAGTAAGTTTGTTTCATTTCAGAAGGTATTAAGTTTCAAACTTATTGTATTGGGAGGTTGTATAGTTGTAACCTAAGCATCTGCAGGTTCCTGGTTCAACACATTATAGTATGGTATTTTATTTTGTCACAAGGCAATTGGTTATGGGATCACTTTTGCAACAGTTTGTTGATGGCGATGATGAGTTTCGCAATAGTAGGTTGAAACTTATTCCATCTGTTCCTAAGGTATCCATCTTGGCCTTCATGTATTAGGACTATATTAACGTATACTTACCCTTTACTGCATGGTACACTTCAATTTGTCCAAAGAAGGCATGCATTTAGGTGTAAATGTATTGATGGGTTGTACCTTCAAACTTCATGTCCTTTTTACCCTCTTGAATTTGTTTTGCACTTGTTCTTGATTTTAAGCACTGAATCATGCAGGGGTCATGGATCGTGCGCCAGAGTGTTGGAAGCACCCCTTGCTTATTGGGGAAAGCAGTTGATTGTAACTATATTCGTGGTCCCAAGTACTTAGAAGTAAATGCTCTTGGAATTTCTATAGTACATGAGATGTTCATCTTTCAAATAGCGTCCAATACCATTAACATGGTTTAACAGTGTTCATCTTTCTGTAGATTGATGTTGACATCGGTTCTTCTACTGTTGCTAATGGAGTTTTGGGCCTTGTAATTGGTGTAATTACGACATTGGTGGTTGACATGGCTTTCCTTGTACAGGTATGTATGATTGTTTTTTTCCCCCACTTCTAAATGGACACAAGGGAAAAGACATGATTTTGAGATATTGCACTGCAATTTGCATTTTTGCATACTTGAATGATCTCAGAATGGTATAATGCTTCGTGTGTGTCTTCTTTATCTTGCTCCTGTATGCAGGCAAATACTACAGATGAATTACCGGAGCGGCTGATTGGTGCTGTTCGTGTTTCTCATATAGAACTCAAGTCTGCTGTTGTCCCAAAGTTGGAACCAGAGATATCATGACTCTGGTTTCATTTCACCTCAACTGTGTTTTTTTTTAATTAAAAAAATCATTTGTTTTAGGTATACATACATGTATTTTGATTCTATTTTCATTGTAATTTCTCATTTACTTTGAATGAAAGTCATTGGTGTTTTCGAATGGGAATTTTGCATTAAAAAATGAAGAATAGTGAATAGGAAATTCTCTGATTCTTTAGTAACTATTTTTGGTATGAGTGTAATTAGTAGTAAAGTTGGTTTCTACTCGCAAACAAGTGAACTGCTCGATTCCCGAGTGGTATCAACCAGTTTCCAACTTTTTAATATACAATAATTGTTCTTGTTTGCGAGTAGAAACTCAACAGCTAATAAAAATACTTAAAAAAAATGATTTTTCTTATGATGCTGTGAAAAAAATTACGGGTTTACTTCTTTCCACGAGATCTATAACATGGTCTTGACTTCACGAAATTCTTTTAATTTAAAGCGTGCTGGTGTGAGAAGGTTAGTTTGACTGATTAATTCTTTTTAACAGTGGTCGAGATAATTTTACTATATTAAAAAATATTCTTATTCTGATAATGCCACAAATGTTATGCTGTTTTCTTCGGCTAATGATCTTTTATCAGGAGAGGTTAGAAATCAAATGCTTAAAAGACCAATTGAACGAATAATACAGAATTTTAGGCAGAATCTAATCGAATATTACATGAAACATCAATTCAAGTCCTTTCTTAAACGGAGAATGCATCAAACAAAATCCAAAGTGTCTTGCAAGTCTGTAGCATGAGCAAAAAATTGTAAATGTGTAGAACCAAATTATTCAAGTACAGAAGAACGAGCAAGCTAAATCATGTATAAGAGATTGGCCTGGTTCGGGATAGCTTCTTCACTGTACCTGAAGGATTGGCTCAATCTCTTCTTTAGAATTCTGCAGATTTTGTAATTACTTGTGTAAGCAAGCATACATTGCCACCATAAGAATAATAAAGCTAGAGTAATGATATGACCACCACCTCTTGTGCACAAACAATATTGTATAAACTAATGCGACATAATATGATTGGTTAAACAAAAACATTACATGACCCTCATAATTTATTTATTTATTTATTATTATTATTATATATTTTCAGTCAACCAATCATATTATATCACATTAATTTCTATAAAATAATTTGCTAAAGAGCACCAAAACTTAATTGATACTCACCATTTCATTGAACAATTTTTTTATGGTGTCATTGAGGTTGCCTTCCCAACATCCTTCATCATCACCATCTTCTTCTTCGGTGGGTTTCACTTTGTTTAGCTTTGGTGCGTCTACGACTCCTGGAGAGAAAATCTTCATCGTTGGGCATTGTCTCACAACTACGTGTTCCAAGGACGGGAACTCAAGAGCGTAATTACCCAAACTAAAGCTTGTTAGGCTTGGCAAACAATCAAGTCCCAAGTACTCCAATTTCCTGAAAACAATGCAATCTTCCGCTTCTTCTCCAACCTGTGACTGTATAATTTCTTCCATCATTTTGCAATCAGTTATCTTCATTCTTTCAGGATTCACTAGACTTTCAGATGTTGAGAGCGTCAATAAATTTATCAACCCATGACACTTCGATACTTCCAGAGTCGCAAGATTTTCCAAATGCCACGAAGCTGGTACTAATTTCTGCAACTTACTACATTCAAATATTTCTAGTCTTTTCAAGTTTGCAAACACTTTGTTGGATTCGGCATTTTCCTTCCAGAGATGCTGCACTTTGTGTAATCTAGACAGCTTTAACCCCCTCAATTTAGGGAATGCAACCTGAAAATCAACAAAATTAAGTTGTAAATGAAAATATGTATCCAATCTCTGTAGTCTTCCCCTGCATATTTTATGGACAAGATTAATCACGGCATTTTATATTTTATTTCCAAATTAGTATGCTTTGCAGTAGGATCCCAAATATAAGTATCAAATCGATTACCCTTTGAAACACATAAATGAAATCTGATACTAAATCCAATATGAATTAGCTAGGAAAACAGAGATGCGACAAGCATAATTGATATAGTTCATCACCTCATGTTACCAGTCATCGAAATAATTTAAGACATTTTTTTAATTCATACTATAAAGTTAGTTAATAACTGCGGCTATATCGTTAAATCAGATATAAATTAAGACGGCATGCAAAAAGATGAGTCATTAATTTTGATTTGATTCTAATGAAATTATATCTATGCGAACGAAAGTGAAGGGAAAAATGATGATGATGATGATGAATGATAATAATAATAATAATAATAATAATAATAATAATAATAATAATAATAATCACCTTTTCATCGAAGAGAGGTTGTACTAGATGAGCCAGCAAAAAGTTCTCTGCTGATGTTAATTTTTGAGGTTCCTTGTTATCTGTTGTCATGTGCACTACAGAGTTGGATATGAATGTTTCCATATCAGGGCAATTCTCAATAGTTAGAAATTGCAACTCAGGCATTTCAATTATATTGTCAGTGAAGTTGCAGAATCTTTTGAGTTTTGGAAGATCAATGAGCCTTAGACTGTAAAGCCTAGGAAACTGGGGGCCTATATGTTCTCCGTCAGCATTTAGCTCTTCCAAATGAAGCACCTCTTCTAGTGAATCACAATTCCTCACTTCCAGCCATTGCAAATTGTTCAAGCATCGTAGCAGATTGACAGGAATAGCACTCGACATATTCGTGCAGTCATCCACCACCAGCTCATATAAATTGTTGAAGAAGCTGACAGGCAGTGCTTGGCCATGCCATATTTCTTGCAAACGTGGAAAATGCGAGAGTTGCAAATACTTTATGTCACGAAATCCAATCTGCACAAACCAAAACAATTGCACTTGATATATACAATTTTTTCTTTTTGAAAGGCATTAGATATATATACATTAAACTTACATGTTTTGTGCTTTAACTTCTAAAAATATATATACAAGGCAGGTGTATATGCTTAAATGTGCAGGTGCAAGGGAGATGCATGAGCAATTTGGATGAATCGATTAACACATACCATTTCTTCGTAACACTTTTGTATAGTGGAATTAAGGTTGCCTTCCCAATGGCGCAATTCATCCTCGTTCTTTTCAGTCACCTGCACTTCGTGCAGCTTTGGTGTGGATACGATTCCCTGAGAAAAAGTCTTCATGTTCGGGCAATGTGTCATAGAAACTCGTTCCAATGATGGGAATTCAAGAGTGAAATTCTCCAAACAAAAGCTGGTAAGCCTTGGTAAATCATAAAGTTCCAAAAGTTTTAATTCGTTGAAAGCAATACGATTCTCCTTCGCTTCTTCTCCAACATGTCCTATGATTTCTTCTATTTTTTTACAGTAAGATACATTAAGATTCACTAGACTATTGGGAATTCCAACCTGAAAATAAAGAGTAGCATTCAACTAGATTCAAAGTATGTTAAAATCATACAATTGTTTTATGAAAAATAACAAACCATGAATGTCTACTAGATATTTTTTGTTAAAGAAAAAAAGGAAAAAATTAAAACAAAAATAAATAAATAGAAGTCCAGAAAAACTAAGATAATGAAAATGCATTTACACTATTTAGTATTAGGAACGGAGAAAGAATTTCAGGTAATTTTTAAATATTCTAAATTCATTTTTCATCTTGATTCTAGTTTTTTAAAAAATTTAATTTTCAAACATGCCTATTTTTAAAATAACTAAACTAAAACACTGTATTTCCCATTTTTTCCCGATATTCATGCTTTTAAAAATGGAAAACATTTCTGGAAAACACTTCCCAACGCCATCAACATGGGACTGTTATAGATGAATTAAGGAAAAGAGAAATATATAGATGAATTTGTGAACCTATAAGATGAGTGACTATCCTTTAATTTTTGAAAATTGTACTTATTAAGATATGAGCAGAAACAATTAAATTGAATTATATTATGCTGTTGAATCGTGATTAAAAAAATTATATTGTTGATTCTAATGCTGGCGAACCTAAAAACTGGACTTAAAATGTAGATTTGAGAGTGGTGGTTCGAAGTACAATACTTGAAATAAATAATCAGTGGCTGAATATCATTTGTAAACCCAAAAATGGTTACAATATTGTTGGATGTAATTTGAAAAAAAAAAAAAAGATTCGAAATTAATACAACGACCTTACCAATGGAGGAAAAATATTCATTAGGTTATGACACCTATATATCTCCAAATTCTTCAATTTGCTGAAAGACTCCGAAGGAAGCTGGTGGTGCCATATTTTTCTCAAGTTACCCATCGACTCAATACGTAATTCCTCCAACCTAGGAAGTCGTACCTGGCAGTTAAAGATTAAATAACTAATTAATCAATTAATGGCATAATCAATTGATAACTAAATTAGAGGTGGATATTAACTAAATTTGAAGACTCAAGGAAAAGACAAATTAAGTATTGTGACTAAAATTAATTTTTTTATTAAAAAAAAAAACCTTTTGGTCAAAGAGAGGAGGAGGTTGCATTTCAGAATGAATGGTGTCTTCTGGTGAGCTCGTAGAGATGAATCTTAACATATTACTGCAACTCTGAATCTCGAGCTTTAGCAAAGAAGGGAATTCAACAACTAAATCTGAATGAATATGTCCCGTATTGGCAAAGCTTGTTAGTTTATAAATTTAGATGATTTGCAAAGCTTGTTAGTCTTCTGGTGAGCTCCCATGGAGCTGCAGGGAGTGTAGTTTAGGAAAAACCTTTAATTCAATCAACTTTCCTTCATCTCTTTCTGACCACCCCGTGGTGTCGACTACCCCTTCCATTGACTTACAAGACCATATTTCAAGATGTTGGAGTTGCAAAAGACTATTAACCATAGAATACGAAAACAGATACTTCATACGATCACAACCGAACACGTGCAGCTTTGTTAAATTTTGACAACAGTACATTCCTTGATTATGATCGGCCCATAATTTTTTTATGTTTCTTAATCTCGTGAGATTCAATTTTTCTAAGCTCGGAAGAATAACCTGCAAAGAAAACCCGTACATTTTTGTTCCTTCAAGTACAACCGTCTAGTATAATATTCTTTTGATGATCGAAGATTAATGGTGATAATAAATTAATCAATTAATTATTGAACAGAAACTTATCACCTTTGGAGCAGTATCATCATCAGCAATGATTTCGTTGAATCCCAAAGAAGTTGTTGGTTTCTCCCTGTCGGGTCCTATAAACAAACAAAAACAATACACATAATTAATCTTTGTCGTTTTTTTTTTTCAAAATAATTGAGGCGAAGTCCATAAATCCACCAACACTTAATTTCAACACTTACCAAAAATCATTTCCAGATCATCGCAAAGACTTAGTAATACCTTTTGAAGCCGCAGTAGGTTTTTTGCCATGGAGAATGAGAAAAGATGCTTCAATTTGTGACAGGATTGTACTCCTATAATCCTTAAGTTGCTGAAAGATTGATCTTCTGTGAGTTGGCTGCCACATATTGTCTCCAAATTGTTCAAATAGCTAAGAAACAATGACTCCAGCAAGGGAAAGACTGTACAATGAACCCGTCCAACTGAACCGACAATATGCAAAATCTCAGAACAACTTTCTACACGAAGATGCTTCAATCGTGGAAAACCTTCCCCATCATCTAATTCATGAACAACATTCTGAACACCCTTCAGTTCGTATAGATTGATATCTTCAGTTTCCTTCAGCAACATTTTCATCCCATAATTCTCCAAAAGACTGCTAACATTTTCTAGCCCATGGAGCTTCATCAATCTTGATGTTTCAGAATCAACGGGCCAGATGTCCCACACTTCTCCTATGCATATCCTGTATCTTGACAATTCCACAAAGACCAAATCCTGCAGCAGAATTTGGGCATCCCGAACTTGTATCTCCAAAGTAGTTAGCTTTGACAACCCCTTCAACTCAGCAAGACTGGCGTTACTTCCTCCTTCAACCTTATCCCACTGCGAAAAGCTGTCACCCATATATAGTTCTTCCAATCGAGAAAATTTTGATATGACATTTGGTGCTATCACCATAAGGCTGCTACAATTGCTCAAATCTAGCAACAATAACCTCGTCAATTGTCCAATCTCAAGGGGCAACTGCTTAATTTCGGAATCTCGAAGGCTGAGAATCTCTAATTTCTTTAGCTGTCCAACTATTGCTATATCTTCTAGTCCGCAACCATCTAAACACAATGTTTGAAGGTTAATGAGGCGACCAAATGATGAAGGTAATGAAGAGAAAGGAATTCTAGTAAGACTTAAAACTTTGAGTTCTTCTGTCCCTTCAAAAAAGAGGTCGGAAATTTGCATAGAGACAGGGGCTATGCCCTTTGCAAGCAACAAAAATAACTTGAGTTGGGGACATTCCAACCTTTCGGGAAGCTCTTGAATATCTTCGTAAGGTGAAGAAATAGCAATTGCACCTTTCTGTATGATATTTTCTATCTCTTCCTTCAAGTCAGTAACATTTGGGATATTAAACATGAGCTTCTCTGTGGCAATTGATACAGCAACATCATGAATGATGTCATGCATTTTAACTTCATCTTCAGTATCGCCATCTAACAATAAGCATGAAGCTTTGAGATTGTCGATCAATGCATCCACTCTATTCCTTGCATCTTCCAATGTGTGAACATTTTTAAACAAACCCAAACCCATACCATATCTCAACAGGGAAGCATCTTCTACAGGATTACCTTCACCAAACAGAGTACAAAGAAGGAACAAAGATTTTGCTTCATCACTTTCCAAGAAATCGTAACTCAATTTTATGGAAGAATACACATATGCATCCATACCACGAATTTCTCTTAGATTGGAACTTCTTAGCTGATTCAATGCATCCTTCCAAATGGTAAGACTCTTATTTTTCAGAGCACTTGCAACTGTTCTCAGTGCAACAGGCAATCCCCCGCATTTTTCAACGATCTCATCTGCAGTGGGTTGAAAATCATATGTTTTTTTTGAATCACCCACTATCTTCTCAAATAACTGCAATGCTTCATCTTTGGATAAAGCATCGATCCAGAAATTTTTCTGAGAATTCATATCATTGCACAATAAATCTCGACTTCGAGACGTCAATATTATTGTGCGTCTACTCCGATCGTCCTCTCTATCATAAGGAATTCCAACTTTATCGAACTCAAGTTTTGTCCAAATATTATCCAGTATAATGAGGAGCCGCTTCTCTTGCTTCAACCTTTGACACAGTCGAGAAGCTCTTTGAAATTCATTCTCATTCAAGTCAAATTCCATGCCTAAATCAAAAGCAAGTTTGTCTTGAATTTTATGATGATCTGGTGTCTGTGTTACCTCAGCCATAACGACCTTATCGAACAACTTATCTTCCATCACTTGCTTTCTAACTTGCTTGACTAGCGTGGTTTTACCCACGCCGCCCATCCCGTAGACCCCAATTATTTTGAAACTATCATCCTTCAACGCATCCAAAACATCTTGAAATACTTTCGTTCTTGAATCGAAGTCCTCGTAATCTTTCACTGGCATATATTCTGTACTCTTTGGAGCAGGACGGTAGGAAACACTAGAGAAGTTGCCTTTTCCCACGAGACTAGCGGCAGCTTCTGCGGCCTTTGCTGCTTGTTTACTAAGCTGGTAACGAGAAATCAAGTTGGGGCACA
Organism: Citrus sinensis; assembly: GCF_022201045.2. Lineage (NCBI taxonomy): Eukaryota > Viridiplantae > Streptophyta > Magnoliopsida > Sapindales > Rutaceae > Citrus > Citrus sinensis. The sequence goes on from NC_068560.1 coordinate 18,800,890, forward strand.
ACCCTTTGAAGCAGGACTTCTTAGCTCTATCTTCATCATCAATGATGGATTTTGCAACCCCTTCACTGATGAATTCATCAACTTTATTTAGCCAGTCTATGACACCCTCATAAATCTCATCCCCTTGTAGTCTAGCATGATTAACAGGTTGTTGCACCGTTTCTCTTCTATATCCCAGCTGCTTCACTTGATCTTTCAGGCCATCTATGTAGCTCTGGTGCTTGAACACATAAGATATCTGCCGTATAATCGGTTTGAACAGTGACTTTGAACCTTCTGATACAATGCTGGAAAAAGCAGCCAGACCCACTTCTGCCATTGCCTGCTGCTTAACAAATCTAATAATATGTCAAAGAAAGGGGAAAGGAATACAAATAAATTAAAATAAACTAGAGAGAGACAAAAAAGGAAAAGACAGCAAACGGTATCGCAAAATTGATCTTGAATCTACTGAAACATGAACAGAGCATTTTTTCTTCTTTCTTAAGGATCAGAGTTTTTGCTATTAACAGAAACGTGCTTCAAGTGTCCCACAAAAAAATGATAAATGAACAAGCCATAGAAATTTTATCTTGGAAAGTGGATGGAAATTAAGAAAGAAATGGTATAGAGATCAAGCATCAGAGATTATGTTATTAGAAGAAATTAATTGAAGGTTGTGGAAATCCTGTTTAATTATGGAAAGTTGATGAGCTTCTGTAATCGCCTTGACTATTTAAGTGCAATTTTAATGAGCAAAAAGTTAATGTTACCTGCAGAGGAATGTAATTATAGAGAGCTTATGAGAGTAATGATAATGATTTGCAAAAGAAGAAGACTCAATCATGCAGCCCTTAATTTCTTTTATTTTCAGTCGCCGAAGAGGGAATCTCTTTTTTATTTTTTTTCCAAAGGGAATCTCCTTTCGTAATATGTCATGATTAAAGCAATCTATAAATAATACAATAATCATATAATGTAATAATTAAAGGACCCACATATTTATAATATTAATGATGGGATCTATACGTTCATACTGATTAAATTGGTGGACCAGAATTTATTTGACCTTACTTGTTTTATATTCAATTAAAAATTGAAACGACAGAGAAAAATTGTCGTAATGGTGGTTTCGATTGTGGAGTTCCGCTGTGGATAGCACTTGCAATACTGAAAAAGAAGCTTTCGTCAACTTTCTCACATGGACACGCACCATCACGCATAATTGCATATTGCATTATTTCTCTAGAAAAGCAAAAGCAAGATTTATTCTTTTAATAAGCAAACGCGTCGGTGGGAATCCATTCATTAAACAAGTGGAACAGCAATATATCAAACCAATGATAAGCATTCTTAAGTGGGAAACCAATTATGACGGATAATTCAAAATCTGAATCCGCCTGATGGACGGGTTTGACCGCAGAGCTCAAGATAATCTGAACCATTCTCCTTTCGTAACTGATAGATAATTTCAAAACAGGGGAATGAAAACAGAGAGCCCTGTTTTTCCTTCCTTTTCTCCCCCCCCCACCCAAACTCTTCTTCTTTTATATATTTTCCTTGGAATTTTAGGTAAACGAAAAAACTTTGAGAATGATTTCAAGAGAATAGGTGGGTAATAACTAAAATATTTATTTTTATATATTTGATAAGCACGCTCACTATTAATAAAACCCATTAAATACTACAACTTAAATAACTTCTTGTAGTTGATTGAGGGTATGTTTGGAATTTCCTTTTACTTCCCAAGAATTAATTTTTACCTTGATTATCAGAAAATTAATTTTATGAATAATTCAGTCGGGTGTTTGGTAAATGATGATTATTTGACAATCATCATTTAAATAATCTACTATATAAATCTAGTAAGTGAAAATTAAAAGTATAATGTTCATGTGCAAATGACAAAAATGTACTCATTTACTTATTTGTAATTTATTTAGAATATTATTATTTAAATAATTTTTCTTATTCATTGGATTTTTTAAGGGCGTATTCTATTTTCTTAATTACATATTTAAATAATTTTTTATTAACTATTTTAATTTGCAATAAAAATTAACTACAATATATTTAACTAAAAAATTTGTTATGCAGTCCGTAATATACACAAATACTTGAATTGATTAATAAACTTAACTGCAAAAAAGAAAATGCAAAAATTTAATCTTTATATAAACTTTTATGTACACAAAACTATTGTAATAAAGTAATTCATAGAAATATAATATTATATACATGTGTAAAGAAATAGATAACTATAATATTATCCACTTGCAGCACTATTATTTTTCAATCTCTCCATCTCTTGATCTTCAAGAACATTAGTACCATGATCTGCATCTTGAGTTCGACCTCCATTTCCACAGCATCAACAAGACAATCAATTTGCCGTGAAAGCCTTACAGCTCCTCCCACTTTCCTCCTTTTTGTAGCCACTCTTTTTCCTTTTCTTTCTTTAGTAGCTTCTATGGAAACAAACTCATCGAACTACCAGTACATTTTTCAATTAGATAGGACTGATAGTAGATATTCAGTACTCTCAGATGGTGTGCAAACATGATCATCAGTGATTGTTGTCTTAAAAAGCATTCTATTTAATTGTTCCTCTGACTCTGGCATGCAAAATTTCTTGATTGACGAATTTCCTACGTATGTTGATATCATATTAAAATGAATTCAAGATCACATATTATTTTGCGTGACATTAAAATTTAGCCGAATGGAAAAAAAAAAAACTTCCCTTTTTGTTTGTCCCACAACTATATAGTCTCATTTTTGGTAATAAGCTCACAACATGCACGGGAATGAAGATCTATTAAAAACTTCCCCATGCATGTTGTGAGCTTATTACCAAAAATGAGACTATATATTTTAGCCGAATGGTAAAAAACTTCGGATGGAGGATGTGTCATCTTTTTATTTTAGATGCTTTCGGATGGAGGATGTGCCATTTTTTATTTTACATGCTTTGTAAGACTTTTGATGATCGAGTGCAGTCAATTAACAAAAGCTTACATATTATTTAGGTGCTGAGATGTCTGTTCTTGATAAAGTAGATTTATTCACACCCAAGCCAACGTAACCAAAGCCTAATATACACAATAATTATTTTTGTTAAACTGATTTCTGGCTAATGAGATCTTTGAAAGCATTCAAAGAAGCCACAAAACTCATAGAAAAGCCCTGATAAAATATACGGCGAAGCATGTGAACTCGTTTTTTAATCTCTTGATCACTCATAAGCTTTTCTATACCAATCACTATATCATTCTTTTGAATCGATTTTGATTGATCATTAGAAATCATGTACCCCACCTTTAGATGATTGATCACCAATTTGGCATTGTAATGTTGATCATCTCTAATTGGCCATGCTAAAATTGGGACCCCACAACCAATTGCTTCTACCATTGAATTCCATCCACAATGAGATATAAATTCACCCATTGATTGATGATTCAATATCAATAATTGTGGCGCCCATCCATCTATTATCAATCCCTTTTTACTGGCTTTACTATCCAAACCACTATGAAAATAATTGCCTTCTGCTGGTTTGTCTAAGCCAGTTAAATGACACTGAGGATCCAATCTACCAGCACCAATTTGAATTACCCAAATAAATGGTTCATTTGATACTTCTAAAGCATTGGCTAGTACTAAATACTCATCTAACTTGGGACCCACTTCGGTACCAAATGACACATATAACACAGGTTCGCGTGATTTCAAATCCAACCATTGAACGATCTCATCTTCGTTCATGTTAGAACTTCATCGGTTGGTTCTCATCTCACGATCATGAAGCACTGAGCCCGCCACATTGGGCCTACTCCCCACATTGGCTTTCCCATTTGATTGGCTAAATAATGGGAGATTGTCAATTTTCCCCTACTATAATTAATATATGCCATTTATCCCCTTACTATTTTTGTAATGGCTAAAAACCCATTTGACAGCATAAGTTTACAATATTACCCTTATTTTCAATTACTCTTTTATTTATATTTATTATAAATTAAATAAATCACATGAATAAAAACCAAATAAAAAAATTAAGTATTAAAGACAAGAAGTATATGTTTTGATATGTGCAAAAAAATTAATAATAAAATTTTTTCTTGTAATTATTTATTTTGTGAACATTTTCTTATAATAAACATTTTATAATATTTTAAAATTAAATGTAAAAAGCATAGGCAAAATATTTTATTATTTATCTTATAATAAATTTTTATTTGTCATTCAAGTTTTCTTATAATAATTTTTTTTATCATTATAATTTTCTTATATATTTATTATAAGAAAATTTTCACAAAATAAATAAGTACAAAAAAAATTTATTATTAATTTTTTTGCTCATATCAAAATATATATATTTTATTTTTAATGCTTAATTTTTTATTTGGTTTCTATTCATGTGATTTATTTAATTTATAATAAATATAAATAAAAGAGTAGTTGAAAATAAAGGTAATATTGTAAACTTATGTTATCAGTGGGGTTTTTGACAATTATAAAAAAAAGAGGGAGGTAAATGATATATGTTGATTACATTAGGAGAAAATTGGTAATCTCCTCTAAATAATTAATAAATGGTCCCTCAAGATCATCATACGTGTTGAACATCGACGCCATCGGTCCCTCCACTTCCTTCATCCAGTGTGGTTGATCACGGGGTTCGATGGACCCATTTTCTCTGAACCGGTGGCACCTCGCAAAGGTGGTGGACCACGAGAAAGGGGCCCGTGAGGCCTGTATTTCAGATTCGATCCGAATAAAGCCGTATCCTTGGGTAACCCAGGAAGTAAACGGGCCTCTCCCGGTTTGACATCTTGGATGCAAGCCTGCTACATGGCACACTCCACGGCTGCTGAGCAAGCACCAGAAGTGAAGAACCCAACAATGGGAACTTCAAAATTCTCGCAAACATCAGCCGTCCAGCCCATCATAACGTCGATGACTGCACAAACGGGTCGGGTTTCGGGTTCCCGGGTTGAAAGGAGGTTTCGAAGGCCTTGAAGCATTTGGCCGTGCATGACAAGATGGTGGTGGGAAGGAGGTGGTGATGCTGGTGAAGAGAGGAAGGGGTGATTCTGGTGGGGGAAATGTGAGAGGGAATAATGAGGGTAGATTTGTAATTACGAGAAGCGATTTGCTTGCATAATTCAATGCATGGAAATAGATGTCCCTGACCGAAGAATGGGACAATCCAAATCTCGGCCTCAGCAGCAGTTGCAACAGAGCTTGACATCTTTTTTGAATTATTTGATACATAATTGTTACTGATTGCTTTTGCCATCTTTCATAAAACATTCTTTGTTATATATAAAGAGATGACTTGATGGAGAAGTAAGTATTTTACTTTTACAATTTTACTTGGTCAGCTCTGATTTTGATAATTTGAATGTTAGTTTTAGTTGGTTAGTTATGAGAAAGCATCTTTCAAAAAATTCATTCCAATTTCAACTAAAATTAACAATACTGTTTAAATTAATTACTTGATAAACAAATAGTCATAAGACAAATCTATCCCTAATCCCACATTTACAAAATAAGGATTGAAATGAGTTTATGTGGCTTTGAACCCAAAAGCCCAGTGGCTGTGATATTGACTACTTTGACCTAATTATTATTAGGCTTTTTTCCCCCTCAATCCTTCACTAAACATCTTTTGTTATATAATGAAGAAGATAAGTTGACGGAGAAGGGTTCTACTTTTACTAGTAGATGAGCTTTGAGTTAAGAAGATTAGTTTTAGTTAGTTAAATATCTACCGTCCAAATCAAAGTTCCTTAGACTATTATTTAGGTGAGATGTTTGAGTAACATATGCTTGCGTTAGTTGGTGCCTAACAATTCGTGTGATACATGAAACCAACCAATATGAAAACCAAATGAAATTGGTAGGATTAGATTAATTTAAATGAAAATAAAAATTAGTTTATGCCATTTATTAATATTATAATGTTGAAACTTGAATGTTTATCCTTTAACCTGTCATCGGGTTCATGACATGATTAAAATATTCAACTAAATAAATTTATCGTTTAAAATTAATTTTTCATGTGGTAAATGCAATACTAAATATGGAGTGGAGAGAATAATTTGTAGGGTATACCCCTACCTTTTATTTCATTTCATTTTAAAAAAAAAACAACAACAAAGGCTTGGTCAACATTCAAGTAAAATTAACAATTCCATGATAAAATTGCTTGAGAATAAGAATTAAAATAAAAAAAGGAAACAGCAACTCAAAAACGACATACAAATGTTGGTGGTTGAACTTGTGGGCAATGACAAATGTAGAGAAATACAACAATAATGTTGAAACTTTATTACGTAAAGTAATGTGTTTACAACTAACTCTGTATGTAGGAAGAAAAATAATAATAATAAGTAAACTGCAGAAAATTTGTGTGCTTCAAGGCGCGTTACAAATGTCGCTTTCCTTAAGACGTTATTTGCCCCCACCAATTGAGTGATGCACATGAGTTAAGCAAATACGCCTCTAGGATACAATGAAGTACTTGTTTGTTTGCTTGCGTTGTGCATCGATGAAAGCAAACCATAATACTCTTGAATGTTGTAAGCCTGCGAAGAAACAATATATTGTTCTTGAAGAAAACAATATATTGGATTGTGAATGCACAAAAGAAATGGGTGTTTTGTGTTGAAATTCGTACTAGAAAGGAATGCTAAGAAAAGAGTGGTGTAGGAGCATTGTTTTCATGTTTAAATGGCTTAAACATGATCCCTATTTATAGATATACTTGTGCCCCCTCATTTGGGTTGTCATCTTTCATGATACCCCTTCATTTATGGCCATTGGATCTAGATTTGATTTTAATCAATATTGGTCCAAATTGAACCATAACCATTTCAAATGAAATGTCACCATGAAATGATGCATCTCTAAGTGAAATGTTGCCATGAAAAGTTATATCATTTAGTAAAAAGATACCTTTTCTACAAGACACAATTAAATAGACATGTCCTTACAACAAGACATTATTTAATTAGATATGTCTTTAGTAAAAGATACATTTTCTATAAAGCATAATTAATAGGATATGCCTTTACCATAAAACACATTTATTTTGAAAATTTTCCAACAACAAATACCGCATAGAGGTTTTTCGTCACGAGATATTTTTGGGTTGAGACAACACTTGTATAACAGAGCATACAGACTGAATAACGGTGAGAATAAGAAGAAAAACGGCGCCGCACACCGAAATGCCAGGCCATGGAGTATTGAAGTAATTTTCTTTCAAGTTTGCCCTCCATTTGTAGCACGTTCTTTTGCAGTGATCATTCAATCCTTTGCATAGCCCAGAAAAATAGAAGCTATCAGCCAGCAGAGTGGTACCTCTGGAAAGGTTATTTATAAGCGTTGACGCTGCCTCTTTATCCGGCAACCAGTTCTCAATGATTCCGTTCTGAACAAGCAAATCGACGTCCTTCGCTGTGTTCACGAGATCATGAATAAGGAAAACGTAATCATTTATGTAATTCTCTGAGTAATGCCGTTGTTCAAAGGCAATGAGATTACGAAATAAGGATTCCGTTTCCAGCTGTAGCTTCAGTTTCGGAATATGCAATGTCCTGTTTTTGAATTCTATGGCGAACAAATCATTGCTCTTGCTCAAACTGAAGTGGACCCCAGCTTGGTGGAGATCAGTCACACTTGGTGCGGTTTTACCTTTGTGGTATTGCTGACCTTCTTGTTTTTCCTGATTCCTCGATGATGGTAGATGACAAATCCTTAGAAAATCAAGGAAATGCTCTACCCTAACCTCAGTGTAAGGAGGGAATTTTTGCCGATTACCTTGTACTGCCTCTAAACCCTTGAAATACTCGCATGTGACTGTGATGATGGTTGGATTTTCATGTTGGTCGGGGATTTCAATTGCCGCTAGAGCAAAAAGATCCTCAAGAATGAAGAAAGGAAGCTGATTCTCAAGCAACCACATATCATACCATATATCCTCTATTAAATAGGGTTTATGAAATATATGATCATCTTTTTTTTGAAGTTGACGGAAATGATACCTCAATAAGAGTTCAATGATGAAGGCAGCATCCAGCAGAATCATTTCAACAAATTTATCACTACTTAGTTAGACTTTTTCTGCATAAGAACCTCGTAATTCTGCTTCTCTGAACTTTATAATTTGAACAAACTCGTCAAAGCTTATTTGGGTCCGTTGAAGAAAGTAATGCAGGTACCGCTGTTTATGTTCTTCCATGAACTGTAAGTTTGCTTTGTCATGGTGAAGAGGGCCAATTGAGACTACCTGAGGTGTATATACCTTTTCATTTATCTGACGTAATCGCTCTGGAACTCTGTAGATGCAGCAGTTTGAGGGCAATGGTGATAATTTTTTCAACTTAACTTGCAAGCATTCTTCCATGTTATAAACTGAAAACATGGCGCGAAATTTAATCAATTCAACACTTAATAAGGCATAGTAATTGAAAAAGAATAAAAAAAAAAAAACCAAATACAAGAGCATTCTTACACGTACAGAAGCACCTCAATCCCTACTATTTGCAGAGCTGTAGCCAGGATTCAATGATAGACCGGACTGAACTAAAAGGAACAACTTTCTTAGGAATATGTTATCGGCATTTTCTCTGGCCTCAGGCCATCAACAAAGCAGTTTCAGTGCTTCTTATATAATTCCATGGATTATTCCTTGCCTTTACAGATGATATAAGTCACAATTCATATATTAATTTCTCCAGATTCCGTACAAGTGGACCATAACTATGGAAAAATTCAAAGAATGCAACAGCCATTTGATTGGTCCATGTCAGAAGTTAATCTGGGGAAAGAAGCTTGATCTAGCTGTAAAATTCTCTCCTTCAATCAGTCAGTCTGGGCAGCAACAAGATCAAAGCCACCACGCAAACATTTACTAAAGTTTGGGTCCGTTTGGGATTGAGGTGCTGTAGCTTTTAAGCTACAGCTGCTGTGAAAAAAAAGCTGTAATTATGAAACAAAAGTTAATAATATATAGTAAATATAAATTTTAAATAATAATTTTGATAAAATTATTAAAGATATAATAAATTTTATATTATACAAGTGAAAAATCATATCAACATAGCTTAAAAGCTACATCAGTTAGTGTTTACCAAACACTTTAGTGCTGTAGCTTTTAAGCTACAGCTGCCCAACCTCAATCCCAAACGCACCCTTTATATAATATTCTTGAACCTCATCTTAAGTGAAGCAACAAAAGCCTCCACTGTTTCTTAACAACTTTATTGCTCAAACACATAGCTTAACACTTTTAAATTTGCATAAAGCACAATAGTACTTTAGTTTGTAACAACAGCACAGATAATAAATAGCATTTTATAGCTTTAACAAAAGCATACAAAATTCTTAAACCTTATTTCAAGCAATTCATTAATGCCACAAGGATGTCTTTTTGCTTCCTACAGTTTTTATTGAAATTCATATATTCTTCTTTATCAAATTAAGTAATTTTCCTTTTTCAAAAAATCAAGAAGGTTTCGACTGCATGGAAATACAACACACAATTACTACTATTCCCGGAGTAAGAAATTCATAAATGCAATATAAACATACATTTTCATAAGACATCAGAATCAAAGAATCATCAATGCATCAAATCTGTACACCCAAAAAAGTTGAAAGCATCAAGAGAAAATTATACCGCATGGACCCTTTACAACTGTTTGAGGGAAAAATAGGAAAGGCAATAGAGTGCCACGTGTAAACCAATGGAATGATTTCAGCACAATCGGAGGTACCCTGCACAATCCGAGGTGCCCGGCATGACTTGAGGTACCCCGTATAAATAGAGGTACCCTGTACAATTAGAGGTATCCCACACAAATAAAGGTACCCCATATAATATGAGGTACCCCATACAAATAGGGGTACCCCGCATAATATGGGGTACCCCACGTAACTTGAGGTACCCGGCAAAGCGGATGTAAGAGAATCCACCGAAAATACCCGCCATGAGAAACGTCTCCGCCTCCTAAAAGATATTATTTGATTTTGTCAGAATTAGGAATCAAAAGCGACGTGCTAAAAGGAGGGACAGCCGCCTGCTACCTCTGCCAAAAGTGAAGGACACTGTCCCAAGGACAGTGGTCCCCAGCCGCCTACCCGACAGCTACTGCAGAGGTACCCCGGACCACTCTCCAGCGCGTGCCGCGTTTCCAAAAGATGAGATACGCCGCGAACATGCAGATAATGACCAAAAAAATCATAAAGAGGTAAAAGGACGTTAGCCAAAAAGGGTACGCCACGTGGCAGCTGAGGTACTCCATATATAAAGACGCATAGGTTTCATCCTCCAGGAGACTCTCATTCACCTAAACACTCACACTCCAAAAAAAAGAGGTTTTCTTCAACCTTAAACCCTAATTTACAGAGGGCTAGCTAGCTCTCTTTGCCATTAAAGCTTGAGTTTGCTAACTTGAGCGTCGGAGTGTGAACGCCGGGGTACCCCCGGCTTCACCTCTAATCTCTATTTCATTGTTTTGCAGGCGTGAAGCTCATTTTGAAGAACACCTCTCTTGTTTCTGACCTTCCACCATTGTTACCACTCTCTCTCCCCTTCTTACCTCCCTCGAATTTCAGATACACCGCACCGCACACAATAAACTAGTGAGGTACCCCATCTCCCCAAAAATATAAATTTATTGTTCTAGATTGGTTTGGCTTTTCCTACCCCAAAATCAGTTGAAAACAATTGGCGCCGTCTGTGGGGACTACGCACAAAAAGCTTCCTCCACGGTTACCAAACTAGTTGTTGTGTGTACTCCAATACATGGCACCCGACGTACCTCCCGAAGGTTTAATGGGGGATCCTACAAAGATGAGAGATGACAGCAGCAGTGAAGGTAGTGATCTCGCAAGAAGGGTAGCCCGCATCAGTAAGGGCAAGGGTATCAAGCAATCGACGGGTGTTCGCCAAGATGAGGAACCTATTTCGCACAAGCGCTTTGAGGATCTTGCCCATGCAATACTTAGGGCGGTCGGATCTCGGGCGCCCGAAAGTTCACTCCCACCAGTGACGCTAGAAGCTCCACCACCTCAAACGGACGACCAAGTTATGGTCAGAAGAGGGGTACCCGAGGCCAGCAAGCCGAAGCCTAGGCCATCGGGTACCCGTTCTAAGTTTCAAACCGTGGGCTCCCGCGGTGAGCGTTCCACCGCCTCTTGCAATTCCCGCAGCAGCCAGGGTACGAGACGTGCAAAGTATACCCACGAGGATCTCCGTGAGAAGTTAAACGCCAAAAGGGCTTCTCAAATGGCGGCGACATCATCGGGTACACCGAGGGTACCCCTCGAACTTGTGGAAAAGATGGAGAACCTGGAAGCCCAAGTGAAACTCCTCTCCGAGAAGCAAAACATCATAGCTGCACCAACGCCAATGACTTACCAATCGCCATTCACTATGGAGATTAGGACAACAGCTCTCCCCGAGGCGTTTGCCATGCCTCAGATACCCCAATACTCGGGTACCACTGATCCCTCGGAGCATGCTGAGCTATACCGCGACCAAATGCTTATCAAAGGCGTAGATGAGAGCGTCATGTGTAGGATGTTTACACACACACTCACGGGCCCCGCGAAGTCGTGGTTTCGCTCTTTGAAAGCGGGTAGCATATCTTCCTTACACCAATTGTTATCCGAATTTACTAAAGAGTTTTCCTACGCTTCCACTCAAGATAGGGTAGCCTCCAAACTTGCCTTTATCAAGCAAGGGGAAGCCGAGCCTTTGGCGGAGTATGTAAGTCGTTTCCACCAAGAGTTGCTGCGAACCGGAGCATTTGGAAACCAATACACATTGACCCATTTTGAGAAAAATTTACGGTTGGGTAAGTTATGGCATTCTTTTCAAAAGAAGCGCCCACTTTCATATGGGGAAGCCCGTTCCCGGGCATTGCAGCAAGTAGAGATGGACGAAAAATGCCAATTGAAGCGCCAAGAAGATAAGGCCGATGTTACAAAGAACAAGGAGAAGCCCAAGAGAGTGGAGGCCCCAATACCTAGGGTACCCCGAGCACGGAGCCCTCCACGGGCTGCCCTATGGGGACGAGGGTATAACCCTCAGAGTACCTTAAGGGCACCCCAACCTCCAAGATCGCCACCACCGGATCAGCGAGAGCCACCACCGAGGCCTCGGTACGAGTCTTACCACCCACTGAATCGATCTCCAGAGCAGATCTTCTACCATATTCGGGATAGCGGCCTCCTCCGTCCTCCTAAGCCAATGAAGAAGTACCCCAATATAAAGCGTAGCCTGAAGTATTGCGAGTTCCATGAGGACTTTGGTCACAGCACAGCCGAGTGTTTCACCTTGCGAGAGGAAATTGAATATTTGATTCTCAGCGGGTACCTCAAAGAATTTGTTGCTGGCATGAGAGAAGCTCGGAAATCCGCGGAGCAGGATAAAGGCAAACGGGTAGCTGATGGCAGTCCTGAACGAGAGGTACCCCCTGGACACAAGAAAGGCGTGTATGTCCGGATGATCATGGGCGGACCGACTTTAGCGGGCCAATCTAGGAGGGCTATCAAAGGCTATGGTAGATCGTTGTCGATAACCACCAATATTGGCAGAGAAGTCAACCTTAATGAATGGGGTACACCAAAGGTACCCCACCATCCCCCGCCTATCCTTTTTACAGAAAAAGATGCGGAGGGCATCTCGTACCCCCACGACGATGCCTTCGTAATTACGTTGAAGGTTGCCACTGGTAAAGTAGTAAGAACTCTCGTAGATACCGGTAGCTCCGTTGACATCATTTTCAAAAGCGCCTTGGATCAACTATTGATTGAGTCGCCAAAGATCACCCCCTATGCTACGCCTCTTATTGGGTTCGCCGGAGATATGGTTATGCCAAAAGGCATCATCACGCTGCCCGCTACACTTGGTAAGGTACCTCACCGTGTTGTTCATATGATTGATTTTCTTATTGTAGATCACCCGAGTGCCTACAATATTATATTGGGTAGGTCATTCTTAGTAGCAACTAAAGCGGTGGTATCCATGCACTACCTCGCCATGAAAGTCCCGGCTGCCCAAGAAGTTATCACCATTAAAGGGGATCAGCAATCGGCTCGTGGATGTTATTCCGTGGCCTCCAAAGTCACTTACCAAATAGCTTCCGATCCGCCAATGAAGGGGTACCCCAGTGGCAGCCAACCTACAACATCCCCCAATCATACACCTTCCCCCTCAAAGCGAGCACTTGCTAGACGGCGGAGAGCAGTACTAAAAAAATCTCCTCAGGTAGCCCACCCACGAGAACAGTTAGAGTCCTCACCAATGGGGGTAGAAGCAGTTACGGGGGATAGCTCGAGAGTACCCCACGAGGACCAGGAGGAGCCCAAATGTGAAGTTGAGGCACCTTTGGATCCCAGAATATTGAAAGATGAAAAAAGGGGTACCTCAGTTGAAGACCTTATTTCAGTCTCGATTTGTGTCACCGACCCCACAAAGACAGTGAAAGTAGGTTCCAACCTCTCGGAGGAACAAAGAGAGAAACTTATCACCTTCCTACGTGAGCACCACGATGTATTTGCTTGGTCCCATTCGGATATGCCGGGTATCCCACATTCTCTCTCTTGTCACAAACTCAATGTCAGCCCGCATCATAAACCGGTCAAACAGAAGCGTCGCGCCTTCAATCAAGAGAGGTACGATGCAATTGAACAAGAGGTAGACCGCCTATTAGCAGCGAAGTTTATCCGGGAAGCAGTGTACCCCGATTGGGTATCCAACGTGGTTCTTGTCAAGAAATCAAACGGAAAATGGCGTATGTGCGTGGACTTCACCGATTTGAACAAGTCCTGCCCTAAGAATAGTTTCCCGCTTCCCCGAGTTGACCAGTTGGTTGATGCAACAGCGGGACATGAGATGCTTAGTTTTATGGACGCCTTCTCCGGTTACAACCAAATCCCAATGTATGAACCTGATCAAGAGAAAATGGCCTTCATCACCAACTGTGGGTTGTACTGTTACAAAGTTATGTCGTTTGGTTTGAAGAATGCCAGGGCTACCTATCAGCGGCTAGTGAACAAAATTTTCAAGGAACAAATCGGGCGCACCATGGAGGTGTACATAGACGACATGATCACCAAATCGGTGCATGCGGGGGAACACCTGGGGCACCTCAGAGATACCTTTACTATTTTGAGAAGACATCAGATGCGGCTTAACCCTGAAAAATGTGCGTTCGGGGTCACCTCGGGAAAATTTCTTGGGTTCATGGTACAACAGCGGGGGATTGAAGCCAACCCCGATAAAATTCGCGCGGTTCTTGACATGAAATCGCCAAGCACCATCAAGGAGGTTCAAAGCTTGGCAGGCCGGGTAGCTGCCCTGAGCCGCTTCATCTCCAAGGCTACCGACCGGTGTAAACCCTTTTTCAAAGCTTTGAAGACCAGTAAGAAGCTCCAATGGACATCCGATTGCGAAGAAGCTTTCCAAGAACTGAAGGGGTACCTCGTGAATGCTCCACTACTTGCCAAACCTGAGCCAGAAGAGGTGCTTCTGTTGTATCTCGCCGTATCTGAGCATGCCACCAGCTCTGTGTTACTCTAAGAGGATGATAATGGGGTACAACGACCTATTTATTACACTAGTAAGGCTATGGTTGATGCCGAAAAGAGGTACCCCACCTCTGAGAAGATCATTTTGGCACTGGTTGTCTCCGCACGGAAGCTCATACCATATTTTCAGGCTGACACCATTGCAGTCGTCACCAACCTTCCCCTCCGGCAAATCCTCCAGAAGTTAGACATGTCCAGAAGGCTTCTCCGATGGTCCCTCGAATTGAGCGAGTTCGACATCATCTTCAAGCCTCGTTCGGCGATTAAAGTCCAGGCCATCGCTGATTTCATTACGGAATTCGCCAATGACTCAAGTGGTGAAGGTGATCCGAGATACCTGTTAGATACCCCACCCACCGATGAAGGGGAGCAGGTCTGGGAAATATATGTGGATGGTTCCTCTAACTCACATGGAAGTGGCGCGAGAGTTATTATTATCGACCCGAACAAGGTGAAAATATGCTACGCTTTGCAATTTGGATTCAAGGCTTCAAACAACGAAGCCGAATACGAGGCCATCATAGCGGGGTTGAGGATGTCAAAGGCTTTGGGAGCGAAAAGGGTACACATCAAGAGCGACTCCCAGTTGGTGGTAAGCCAAATTACTGCACAATATCAAGCGAAAGAGGAAAACATGAAGGGGTACCCCCGGCTTCACCTCTAATCTCCATTTCATTGTTTTGCAGGCGTGAAGCTCATTTTGAAGGACACCTCTCTTGTTTCTGACCTTCCACCATTGTTACCACTCTCTCTCCCCTTCTTACCTCCCCTGAATTTCAGATACACCGCACTGCACACAATAAACTAGTGAGGTACCCCATCTCCCCAAAAATATAAATTTATTGTTCTAGATTGGTTTGGCTTTTCCTACCCCAAAATCAGTTGAAAACAACAACCCTTATAACGAGTTCAGACAGCCTAATCCAATTTAATAGATTTGAGGACAGCTACAATGTGCAATACAAAATTTCCCATATTTAGAACAAAGTCTAGAAAACA
The DNA here is from genome assembly GCF_022201045.2 of Citrus sinensis. Classification (NCBI taxonomy): domain Eukaryota; kingdom Viridiplantae; phylum Streptophyta; class Magnoliopsida; order Sapindales; family Rutaceae; genus Citrus; species Citrus sinensis. Next base: position 18,816,481 of record NC_068560.1, read on the forward strand.
AAACTTATATATTGTACAAAATCATGAAAACCAGAAATGACGAAAAACCTGCAAATGTAATTTTTGGGTTTCTTCAACATATCTTCCATCCAAATCAAACAAGAATCGATAAATCAACAACATTCATCTTTAAACGACATATTACCTCAATAAAATTGTCAACCAAGCCTCATATAAACCTTTTTTGTGTTTTTGGGTAAATATATTTGTTATTCTCTAAGAATACTAGGGAAAAAAGAAACCCACTTTCTTAATCAAGAATCAAATAATATATATGAATCTAAGCTGAAGTAAGTCTTGGGTTTGATGAAATAGCTTGCATTGTGATTTAGATTGGAAAGGAAGTTGATTTTTGCTGGTTGAGAGAGAGAGATTTGAGACTTAGAGAGTGTTGCTAATCTTCGATCGTGTAAACAAGGGTAACTGGGTCATAGTTCAAAATAAGGGTCCAAAATTTACTAAAGCTATTAAGGAGCCCAAAACTCATAATGGCTTCCCCAAAATAAATAAAATTTTCAAGCATTAAGTTTTTGTTTCTTCTTCAGATTTCCTTGTCGTACTTACCCATATTTCGATATTGCCTCCAAGTAAACTTATATATGTTGATTAACAATATAAACAAGCACTATGAAGTTTTAGGCCTGAAAGAACATTAGGATTGAAATGAAAACCATCTATTTAAGTAACAAATTCTTCTGATAATTTGATGCTTAATTTAGAGCAGAGATGACATATCAATCACGTTATGACGCGGAAGTTATGATTATATTCATCTTAGGGTAAAAGTTTGTTTAGTCCCTATATTATGAGGTTAGTGTCCATTTAGTCCCTGTATTTTTAAAAACACCTCAAAACGTCCCTGCTATTAAATATTGACACTCATGCCATTATTTTTTATTATTTTTAACTTGCTTTTACAATATTACACTTTTACAATAATGTTTCTTTTTTGGATATAAATAAAAAAATTAAATTATCAAATTAAACTCAAAAATAAAATAAAAACAAAAAAGGTATTTATTAATTTTTGTGGAAGCTCACGTATGTCTAAAAAATTAATATCGTAAAAAATTACATTATCAATTTTTTTAGAAAAAATAATATTTTAACTCAAGAGTGTGTTCCACAAAAATTAATATATATATTTTATTTTATTTTTTGGTGTTAAACTGGTAATTTATTTTTTTCTTTTTAATAATGTCTAAAAAAATTATTATAATAGGGCAATATTATAAAAATAAGTTAAAAGGAACAAAAGATAATGGCAAAAGTGTCAATAATTTAATGGTAGGGATGGTTTGAGGTATTTTTAAAAATATAAAGACTAAACGAATACTAACTTCAAAATATAGGGACTAAACGAGCTTTTACCCTTCATCTTAAGAATAAGATCTTTCAGACACTGGCAGATTAGTATAAAAAATACTCAGCATAAGACCTACAAACTAGAAATCACGCACCAATTATTGAACTCAGCACATAAGTTGATCTTTTATAAGCTATAAAACAAATCTGCTATAACATAAGAAAGTGGGATTTATCACCAGACAAGTATTTTGGTGAAACTCAAGCTGACGGAAGGATATCCAAAGCAACCTCCTTAAGGGAAGGCATCACTTCCTGCTGATGCAAACATATATATTTATTACTCACTTTCTTGAGGACCTTCCAGGAACCTGGGTAGCACCTAACAGAATGTGGAAAAGAATAAAATGTAAAATATAAGTTAAACAGCAGGAAAACAATGAGTGATACTAGGCAAGCATTAATATGTTGCCGCAAGAAAAGTGTTAGTAACTAGCTAGCAAACCTGAAAAGGGTTCCTCCATTGCGACCCTTAAAATATTGAATGTAATATATGGTCTCCATCACAGGAAAAAGTGTTTTGGATAGTGCAGCTAGCTTAGGGTAGAAGAACGATGGATAATCTTCAGCTCATTTAAGGAAATCCTCTCTGATCCTTTTATTGCACATTCCAAAACAACTCTACTACAACCAAGTCACTAATTCGTTTGGTTAAGTCATTGTTATTTGTTAAAAAAAAAAAAAGTCTTCCTTGCAACATTTTATTGAAAGATATAACATGATCATCCCTATTAATTCCCTTTTAGATTTCTGTGAGTGAATTTCAAATTATTGTATTCAAAAATAGAAGCGAAAGACCCACTTTACTTTCAATTTCTGCAACAAGATACCAATTGAAGGACTAAAAAGTTGTAAACAAGCAATTCAATGGGTGGGCATCTAGAAACTGCTATATAGCATCAAAATCATACTAAATTTACAGAAAGTACGATAAGAATGAAAGAATGGTGAAGGATACACCCAGACCTTATCCGGTCAAGTTCTCCATTGAATATAATCAGTTTCCGGGCAGTATTGAAGACAGCTTCTTTGTAAAGCTCTTCAACGACAAGCATTTCTACAAGACAAAAGAAAAGCAAAATTAATTACCTTAAGGAATGAATATCAATGAGAAGACAAGGTCTAAGACTACCATTGACATTAAAATATGGATAGGTGACTAGAAACATTTCATCTTCCGGCTTCACACGGTCTGCCATTTTAACATTCTCAGTGAATCCAAAATCCTCAAAGAATGAAGGTTTTGTTAGATAGTCCAACTTAAATGATGATCCTTCAAAGACCGATTTTCTTGCAAATTTGATTTCATTTGCCTCTGGGAAAAACTAAAAACCAAATGACAGACCAAGATCACGAAACGAATCATGAACATAGATATCAGATAATCAGAAATGGGCATTAAACAGACTACTAACAAGTAGGAAATGCATACAGAAAACATTATTCATACACCTTATGCACATGAAATATATATGCAGAGGGATCCTCTTGTGAATTTAGTTTATATCCTAATATGAGACAATGAACAATTGGATGCCATCTAAGGGCTAACATTTGTTTGATTATTATATGAAAAAAAAAAACAAAACAGAGTTGATTGATGGCCTTTGATGGATTGCCTATACTCTTAAAGTGCAGAGAGCCTGATTGATTGCTTTACCTGCCCCCCCCCCCACACACACTTGGTTTTATTATCTCTCTTTTCAAATATATAATCATTGCCTGTCTTTCATCCTGATCCAGCTCTCCTTCCAGGCCCCAGCTGTGTTTTCTTTAATTCAGTGAAACATTCACTTTCAGGTAAGAATAAACTTGTCCTTCCTCAAAAATCAGCTTCTCACCATGAAGCTTTCTTTTTTAAACCAATTACTAGTCTAGCATAACGCATCTAATTGAAGACAACTCAGAATTGAAAAAGCCATACTTTAATGTCTGCTGTTGGGACCTCAAGACCAGGAACAAAAAGCTTCTTTCTAATAGTTGGATTAACAAGTAGAAATAGCTTTTTTCTGAAGGACCCAACATTGCATTGAAAAATTCAACAAAAGGAGTGGCGTCATATTTAGTCCTGCTAGAATTTTGTGCACTTAACACAATGGTTAATAATTGGCCCAGCGGACACTTTGTCGAACTACTGGCAACCTTGACTGTGGAAATGCATATTTCAAATGTTGGCAGGCTCTAGCTTCTTGATGTACTGTTGATAGAAATGCCTATTTCAAAAGTTGGCAGGCTCAAACTGCCGAGACTTTGGTTTCTTGCATTTCAAACCCACAAATAAAACTTTGGCAGAACCCCAGAAAGAGCTACACCTCCCAAATTTGATGACAAATGAAGAGACCATGCCTAGTGCTTGGTTCGGCAAATGAGTAAGTTTGAAAGAAATTGAGGGAAACCTTTCCCACAGAGAGTCATATTGAAGGTTACAATTTGAAGACTTTGTCCCCTGTCGCCCACAACCTTCTTTGATCTCTTTTTTTAGTCATAAATAATCAAACATATGGTAGTTGTTGGATGCAATCCACTCACTGACATCTCATGTCCACAATCAATCAACCATATTTTAATAGAAATGAAAACATTTTAATTAAAAAAGAATGAGATAGGAACAAAATGAAACTTGGCAGACATGGGTCTATGAGATTTTAAAGATGCTTGGTGAAAGTCATATTCAAGAGTTCAACAGTCAGTTCTATCACCTATGGCAAAGTAACCACCACAACTAAAGCAATTACAAAACATCAAGAAGCTTGAACTTGGCAAGAGGTCTCATTAACAGTATACCTCAGAAATTAAGACAGACTTAAAGTGCAAGCTTTTGGATTTATTTAAACACTGAAAATAATATGGGTAGAAGCTCCTATGGTCACAGCAAACAATTACAAAGCACAAAACCCAAAAAACAGATATGCAAAAAGCTGCAAAAGAACATTATTAGCAATTGACATCTGCTTTGCTCAGACAAAGGTTCTCATAACAAAGGACTTAGTGATTATCTTTCATATGTTTATGTTAAAGGGAAAAGGAAGTTTGTTTTAGTCAATCTCATGTCTAATGGCATTCATAAGGAGCCCAAAAATAAAAGAAAAAATAAAGAGTTAGTAGGTGTTTCTCGCAGCATAAAGAAAATTTATCATCCATGAAAAACTTAGTATGGAAAAAGCTAACTCATTTATCTGCCAATGGAGAAAAACTTGTTGTCCACCCACTAAAGACCCACCATTGGCAGGTCTGATGGATCCCATGGATGGGAACCACAAATATTTTATTCTAAATGACGTGGGTATTGTACCCATATCATTTAATTTGTAGATTCCACAAATGGAACTCATCAAACTTGCCAAATGGTCGGTCCTTCATGGGTAGGCGCATCACTTCAGCATCCTTCTCCACCGATGACTAAATCTGGACTCATTTAAAAAGAATACAAAGCAAAACTAACTGACACAAATTGCATAGAGGACTAGGAGTCAAATCAATGTTGTTAAGAGCCAAATCAATGTTGTTAACTCATCCAATTAATACATTCTCTTAGAGGTCATACCTTGGTAACTCATTTCAAAAGAAATTAAAAAAAAAACGACTGCACAAATTGTACTGAGCTCAAGAAGACCTGTTCAAGGTGTTCACTTGTCCAACTAATAAAAGTCATCAAGGATTGTATCGGGGACTTGGGATCAATCTTGCCTTAACTAGAGAAAGGGAATTTAGGATGAAGAAGATAACCTCTTTTCCTAGAGCCCTTTTGGACAAAAATGAATTCCTACTAATTCTGAGAATAAAACCATGGACATCTAACTTCTGATATCTAGTCAATCTGGTAAAATCTTGGCAGTTGCACTTGGGGCAGAAATTAGTTCCACCTTGGTTTACAGGACAAAAATTCGTCATATGCATGTATTTATTTATGTTTTATACACACACGCATACATGTACACACAAACACTACCTTCACTTTGAAGAAAATATTAAAATAACACTGCTCACATACACAATACTTACTATTCTAGTTCGTGTAACTTTCTCTGGAGTCACAAACAGGTCACAGAATTCACGTATTAACCGCATACTTCCAGTCATTTCTATTCCTCCTTCACCATCACCTGTCCCACAATTACAAAAAGTGAGAGGTAATAACCAACATATTTGGGTTGCTCTTCGGTAAGGGGTGGGAGGTAAGGGTTAGTTGTGGAGGGCACCTGGTACAGAATCAAGGCCAGCTGTTGGGAATTCGATCTCTTGTAACAAATACTTGTTCATCATAAACTATATACTTATTCTGCAGTCGATGTGTGCATATAGCTCTTCAATTATCCAGTAATAACTCACCATTAACTTCCTGCCATCCTTCATGGCTAATTCAGCAGCCATTTTTGTCTGTTTAAAGGTCAAAAGCCCAAACTAAGCAGATGCTCCTACTCCGATACTTATTATCTAACTACTACAGTGTTGAAAAGTCAGCAGCAGCCAGCCAAAGCCAACTTTGCAACAGCTAGCATGCAAGCTTTGGAGAAGCAAAATCCAATTTGGTTTTGTAAGCCGAAAAGAAAAAATGAAAAAGGGGATGGATTTGAAAATAATAATAATAATTTATTATATTTTCAATTATTTTATTCTTTGCATAGTAATTCATTTCTCCTATAAATAGCTAAGGATTTCATTCATTTGAAATCATCCCAAAATTGTTAAGCTTATAAGTTTCTAAGCTTTTGAGAGAAGTGAGAGAAGTGTGTCTGGGGAATTTATTTTTCCTGCAGAGTGTGAGAGTACTGGGTATATTTGGGTTTCTGGGAAGTGAGATTCGTTACTCAAATATTGTATTCTATTAATTGTTAAATAAACAATTATTCTTTCTTGCCTCCGTGGATGTAGGTTTAATTACCAAACCACGTAAATTCTTGTGTCCTTTATTTTTCATTAATTATTTGGTGCGCTTGATTCCGCATTCCGCGCACAACAAGTGGTATCAGAGCCGAAGGTTCGTACTTGGGGGGATATGGTACTATTCACGTATACGGCACTATTCCCGTATACGGTACTGTTCACGAATACGGTGGAGACGGCCATTTGTACTTGGGAGACAGTCTATTGTAAGTAGTGTGTATTTTTGCATGTCTAGGAAAGTTCTGTGAAAAAAGGCAATAAGAGTCTAAGGATTCTGGTTTTTAATTGGGACCGAGTTCCCGTCCAGTTTCCTGGGAACTTTCCTGGTGCATTTATTCACGTGAAATTAACATCATAGAGGCTGTTTTTCAAGTGGAAATAGTTCGTTGAGAAAATGGTAGAAGGTGAAACTTCCAGAATTGGGAAGAGATCTACCGAGACTATTTCAGGAGACACTTCAGGTGGGAGGCGAGATTTGTCAAATTGCTATTCAGCACCTGTTATAGGAGGCCAGAAGATCGATGTTGAAAAGTTTGATGGGAAAATCAACTTCGGCATGTGGAGGCGCGAAGTTATGGATGCCCTTATTCAAATCGATCTTGATGTTGTTCTGAAAAATAAAAGACACTTGTATGATGAAGAAATTTGGAATCGTATGAACGAGAAAGCTTGTGGTCAGATCAGATCTTGTTTGACCAAGGAGGTGAAATACTTGGTGAAAGATGAGGAGTGTGCGATGACTTTTTGGCTTACTTTGGAGGAGAAGTACCTGGTGAAAAGTCCTGAAAATCGCCTTCATGTAATGAGCCAAGTATATGGCTTTCGAATGAAGTTTGGGGTGTCAATGCACGATCATGTTTCAAGATTTGAAAAGTTACTTGCTGATTTGAAGAATCTTGATGAAGATATTAAAGATGAAGTCAAGGCTATGATTCTGTTACACTCACTACCAGAGGAATATAGCCATTTTGTGACTACTTTGATATATGGGAAGAGTGTGATCGTCTTTAAAGATGTTTGCACAGCATTGACTAGTTTGGAGATTCAGAATAATGATAAAAATTCTCAACGAGTATCGTCTGAAGCTTTGGTGAGCAGAGATTGGCCGATGGAGAAACAGAAAAAGCGTGGTGGAAAGAATTCTCGATCCAAATCGAGAAGCAGAAATATAGCTCGAGATGAGTGTGCCTTTTGTCATGAAAAGGGCCATTGGAGGAAAGATTGTCCAAAGGCTCAAAAGAGAAATGGGAAGAAACCAGCGGCAGCAAACATGGCACGGAAAGATGAGGATTTTGATTATTCACTAAGTATCACTCCTGCAGCATATGTGGCTAGTTCGAGTGAGTGGATACTTGATACTGGAGCAACCTATCATTTGTGTCCTATTAAGGAATGGTTTACGGATTTTCGTAATCTGGAATCCGGTGCAGTTGTGATGGGGAATGATAAACCTTGTCGCACAATGGGGATAGGAACAATTCGGCTCAAAATGTTTGATGGAATGGTAAGAGAACTCAAAGAGGTTAGATTTGTTCCAGAGATAAAGAAAAATCTAATTTCTGTAGGTGCTTTGGAAGCTAAAGGTTACAAAGTTACCATTGAAGATGGCACAATGAAGTTTACACATGGGGCTATGGTGATTCTGCAAGGGGTTCGGCGTCACAATCTGTACTATTTGAAGGGAGGTACAACTGATGAAGCAAATGTTGTTGAGGCGCACAGTGACACCACCAAGCTATGGCATGTACGACTGGGACATGCAGGAGAGAAGTCTTTGCAAACTCTGATGAGGCATGGACTCTTAAAAGGTACCAAAACCTGTAAATTAAATTTCTGTGAGCATTGTGTAGTAGGCAAGAAAACAAAGGTCAAGTTTGGTACAGCTAATCACGATACTTGTGAGATCCTTGAATATGTTCATAGTGATGTATGGGGACCAACCAAGACTGCATCAATTGGTGGAAGCCATTATTTTGTTACATTTGTTGATGATTTCTCTGGACGTGTGTGGGTGTACACCATGCGAGCAAAGGATGAGGTTCTAGAGATTTTCGTGAAATGGAAAAAATTGGTGGAGACTCAAACTGGCAGAAAGATCAAAGTATTACGATCTGATAATGGGGGTGAATATACTTCTGATCCATTCTTGCAAGTATGCCAGAACGAGGGAATTAAAAGACATTTCACGGTGAGACATACTCCGCAACAGAACGGTGCGGCTGAGCGTATGAATCGTACTTTACTGGAGAAGGTACGGTGTATGTTATCTAATGATGGTTTAGATAAAAAGTTTTGGGTTGAAGCTGTGAGCTACGCAAGTCACTTGGTAAACCAGTTGCCTTCTGCTGTAATTGGAGGTAAAACTCCTATGGAAATGTGGTCTGGAAAGTATGCACAAGATTATGATTCCCTTCGTGTATTCGGGTGTCCAGCTTATTATCATGTCAAAGATGGCAAACTGGATCCTCGTGCTAGAAAAGCTATCTTTGTGGAATTCAAAGGTGGAGTAAAGGGTTTCAAGCTTTGGGATCTCGAAGATAAAAAGTTTGTGTGTAGCAGAGATGTCACATTTGATGAAGCTTCAATGATAAAAGCTTCAAGTTCTCAGCAGGTGGAGAACAAGACCACAAAGGTATTGCAGCGGGTGGAGTTTGATGCAACTCTATATGTACCAGTTAGTTCTACATCAATGAATGGTTCAACTATGGAGGTGACACCTAGAGTTGAAGAAGAGGTTGTTTCTTCTGATGTCCCACAAAATGAAGAAACAATTGATGATGTAGATAATGATGATTTTATAGCAACAAGGAGGCCAAGAAGAGAGATAAAGAAACCCGGATGGCTTACTAAAGATATGGTGGTAGTCTATGCACTTCCAGTTATTGATGATGACATCCCCAACACTTTCGGTGAAGCATTACGCAGCAGTGAAAGTGATCAGTGGAAGCTAGCCATGGAGGAAGAGATGAAATCTCTCCATCAAAACCAGACGTGGGAACTTGTAAAGTTACCAAAGGGGAAAAGGGCTATTGGCAATAAATGGGTCTACACCAAAAAGCAAGGATCTCCGAATCAAACAACTTCTCGATACAAGGCAAGGCTCGTGGCAAAAGGTTTTGCTCAAAAGGAAGGTATTGACTACAATGAAGTTTTCTCTCCAATTGTAAAACATACTTCTATTCGTATCCTACTTGCCTTAGTTACAGAGTATGAGTTAGAGTTGGCTCAGTTAGATGTTAAAACGGCGTTCTTACATGGAGATTTGGAGGATGAAATCTATATGATTCAGTCTTGTGGTTTCAGAGTTGCTGGAAAGGAAAATCGTGTGTGCAGATTGAGTAAATCTTTATACGGATTGAAACTAATTCTTTGAATGCGTTGAGTTTGGAGAATTATGAACTACGGTTGGCTTGATCCCAAATTTTGGGTACGTAGGCAGTCGAAACGACACAACCATTCTGGATCCTTATTGAAGGATCATTTTGGGGATGAGGGTTAGTTGGTAGTCGGCTCAGATTTGGCTAAATTTTCGCCGAGGAGGAGAATTGTTGAAAAGTCAGCAGCAGCCAGCCAAAGCCAACTTTGCAACAGCTAGCATGCAAGCGTTGGAGAAGCAAAATCCAATTTGGTTTTGTAAGCCGAAAAGAAAGAATGGAAAAAGGGGATGGATTTGAAAATAATAATAATAATTTATTATATTTTCAATTATTTTATTCTTTGCATAGTAATTCATTTCTCCTATAAATAGCTAAGGATTTCATTCATTTGAAATCATCCCAAAATTGTTAAGCTTATAAGTTTCTAAGCTTTTGAGAGAAGTGAGAGAAGTGTGTCTGGGGAATTTATTTTTCCTGCAGAGTGTGAGAGTACTGGGTATATTTGGGTTTCTGGGAAGTGAGATTCGTTACTCAAATATTGTATTCTATTAATTGTTAAATAAACAATTATTCTTTCTTGCCTCCGTGGATGTAGGTTTAATTACTGAACCACGTAAATTCTTGTGTCCTTTATTTTTCATTAATTATTTGGTGCGCTTGATTCCGCATTCCGCGCACAACATACAGAACAGATGATACACATCAAGTTGTATCAAGAGAGACACCAAGTTGTGTTTTCCAAGAGGTTCCAAAGAGGATCTGTTTCTTTGTGTAATTTTTAGACTGCTTTGACAACTCATCTTAAAGGTGCCACTCATCCAATATGATGTGGTGACAGTAGTTTAGAGTTTTAAACTAAATGCAGAGCTAATAGTATTTTGGAAATATAATCATCCTAAGATACTATAACACAGGGATTCTTACACAAAAACAACAACTTCGATGTAGAGAGAAGATGATTTCACAAAAGCAGATGTTTTGATTTAAGTCTCCAAAACCCCCACCAAGAAAATGTTCAACGGATATAGAAATATGATCCACATATCTGTAACTTAAACTGTGAAAGTTGTTGATGCTGTTCTAAAATTGCCACAATCTATCTACCCCATGAATGTTTTTGGATAAAACAAGAAGCAGGACCCAATGCCTGTTTTCTAATAGCTTCAAAAAGGCCAAATTGGTTTTGAAATGTCTCCAACTTTTCATTTAACAAGTTTAAGGATCCCTTCGGCATTGCAATTGGGGAGCTCAGATATATAAAAGTGCCTGGTAAACTCTTACAGCCGCAGCTTTTGAGCAAAAATAATTTTATCTCATAATTGTTTGACTAAAAACTTATATCACCTTTTATCAGTTTTGTAAAAAATATTATTTATAAGTCATATTTACCAAACACAGTCAACTTTTACATCACAACTATAACTTTTTTTTTTTCACCACACATATACAGTTAAAAACTACAAGAACTCGATATCAAACAGATCCTAAAGCGTAATCTAATAAAAAGGTAAATAAACAAATGCAGAAGCCAGCGTACTTGATCAAGAAGCTCTGAATAGTCACTGGGAAAGGGAATATCGACGTTAATGGGGTTATTGCCATCGCTTGAAACCGAATTGGTGAGACAATTGCGTTTTCTTCTGTACGGCGAAAATGTGACGATTGAGTAACAACTTATATCGAACTTTAGGTTAAAATAATTACTATGGAATATTGGAATACGAGATTATTAGCATTTGAGTGCTTGAGTGGGAATCAAGAAAACTTAAAATAGTTCAGTTAACCCAAAAAGAAAAAAGGGGGGAAAAAACCCATGGAAAGTGCGATGAATGTAAATCCACTTTAAAACTTTAATCATAAATGGTTAACTAATTTTAAGTAATTTGGATTAACTTGACAAATTGAAAAACCATGCACTAGAGGAAAATGTTCATATTTGGAGGTCCGAATTTATCTACCATTCAACCCTATTTTCAGCTCCTGCATGGAGGATAAGTTAGTTTGGTGAATCTACCACTAGCTAATTAGCTAATTTTTTTTTTGAAGATAGCTAATTAGCTAATTAAGAGAGCACTAACGTTGATAATTTGTCCTATCTACAATGAAAAGTAAGAAATTTACACTAGTAAATTTTACACAATCACAGTTGGAATTTCAAAGAAACAAAAACGGATCAATAGTGCAATTGTAATTCAAATTTGCACTTTAGGCCACACGTTCGGCCCAGTTCTTGTATTACACTTCAATACTTGACATGTGGCCATTTTTTTATTCGTCCACGTTCTTTGCATTCTCATGGTAGTACTCGAACAAGACAAAATTTCACGAATATTCAGTTGAATTGTTGTTGAAACATGTATAAGAAATCAAATCTCGTTAGTTTTGAATATTACCAGCAACTCAAATTATTTTAACCTAAAGTTCAATATAAGTTGTTGTTGGGGGTTAACGGCATTTTGAATTGGAGGATAACGGCATTTTGAACCACAAAGTAAAGAGAGAGAGAGAAGAAATGCTCCCCTTTCAAATACCGTGCTCTTTTGTACTTGGGAATTTAATAATTCATGCGAATAAAAAAATTTATAAATTTGGAAAATTATTTATTAAAAAATATTGAGAGGTTGTGCATTATTTTATTAGTAATGACATAGTAATCATCAAATTAGTTGAATTAAAATAGTTGTTGACTCACGTAATTTATTTTTATTATTTTAAAAAAAATGGTCTGCGTTATTAAGGTTAAGGGTGACAACTGGGATCAATATACGGTTTATTCGAGTGCTTAAAACCTAATAAATATCCACTAACTCATATATAGTTAAAATATAATTATTTTTAAATAAAAAAATTTAATATAAACTAAACAAATTGATCGGATTTTGTTTCTCAAGGTACATCATTAGAACGTTACTTTTAATTGAACAAAAGCACACATAACTAGCACATTCGCCACAAAAGCCTCGGCTTAGTGGTCGGCTTATTAATTATCCTAATAAAATCATGGTCATAAATTTGAGTCCCCGTAGGTTAGGTAGGTTTTTTAGACTACACTATAAATACATGTATTTTACTTCTCGCGGGTATTGCTTCTAGTAGTTATCCATCCGAGTATAGAGCTTTGTAGCTTTCTTCATGACCTTCCCCAATTTCAATGCTTGTTAATCAATCTCCACAGAAAATGTGATAGAAATGTCCCGCTGCCACTTGTTGTGCATAGTCCAAATCTGCAATTTAAGGTCATCATTTCATTTAATTTTCCGTTATATATATTCATCTTTCTTAGAGGCCAAGAAGTCTTCGACAGAAATGTGATCTTTTTCTAGTAGCCTCCCGGTGATGAGCTTCTCCCAAGTTTCAATTAATTCGCTTTGAGTGAGGATATTTTCTGGTGGCCTCAAATACAATGTTTTGTTCAGCACTCGAGGAGCATCTATTGTCTTAATAGTATATATGGCAACATCATCGATATGCACCATAGAAAAAAAGATAATCATTTTGTTTAATATGAACATAAATTGTTACATTCTAACTCATATTATAGTGAACAATGTTGTTATGTGGTGCGTGCATGCACTATCTATAGTTTTAATATTATTAATAAAGAGTTAAAAGTCTTGATTTAATTTTAAATTGTCATTCCTCTAACTTCACCGTCTTCATAGATGCAGACTTTATCTTTTGAATGTCGAGGGTATCTATATTTGAGAGAGGTGTCCGGGGAACCAACCAGCAAAAAACAGCTAGCAGAAACATAAATGACAGGGATTTGAGCAGCCTTGATTGCCCTTCTCACACATGCGCTCTGCGTTCTCCCTCCCGCTCTCACTCACTCACGCCCAAATCTCACCTCACTCACGCATCTCTCCTTTTGACCGGTAGTTCTCTCTCTCTCGCCGTGGGTCTCTAGGCTGGCGGGGATTTCTCGACTTGACCACTAAAACATAATCCAAAAACTACTAAGAGATATACATATTGCTCTGATATACACAATATGAAGAAACTGCAGTTATATTTCAAATATTATATGAAGGAAGAGGCTGTATGGATTATCCAAAGGTGCTGAAATTAAGAGACCCACACCAACCGACAGACCCCCGGCGATAGAGAGAAAGCCGACCGTGAGATGCATTCAAGACGGGGGAAGAGTGAGAGAGAAAACTGCCCGATCAGAAGGAGAGATGCATGATTGAGGTGAGAGATTTGGGCGTGAGTGAGTGAAGAGTGAGGGAGAGGGTGCCGCGTGTGTGGGATGCGTACAGTGACAATTTATACTCACATCAAAACGTCGCGTTCGGTGCCATGTGTAGTGCTAACTGTGGTTTGAATCTCACTTTGCTAATGGAAATGACATTGCAATTGACAGTTTTTGTCAAAAGTTCACACTGCATGAAACTAGTGTTAATATAATTTAAAAAATTAATTTTAGTATTAATTTTTAAAATGTTAATTATTATATTTATTGTTAATTATTATATTTATTTTAATAATATATTTATATTTATTATAAAAATTTTAGTTAAATATTTGTGTTAAATAGAATTTATAATTAATATAATATATCTTAGGTATTAATATATTATAATTATTCTATATGCTATTGAAAATCATTTAAATTTTTAGACGTTTATTTTCATATTAAGTTTCTATTTATTTTAAAATTTAGTTTAATATAATATAAGCAAGTAAAGTATTAAAATATTTTTTAGTATTATTTAAAATTTTAAAATAATTTTAAAATATATATATTAACATTGAATTCAATTTTTTGAGTTAATAGAACTAATATTTGCAGCTTATTTGATGGCCTCAACAAGTTTGGGAGAATGATTATATTTTTAATAAAAGAATTCTTTTTTATTATAATACTTTTTGTCTTTATTAATTTAAAAATATTGACTCTTATATTTAAAAAAATATAAATATAATATTATAATAAAATATAACAATATATATCAAATATTTAAAAAAAAATTTATATTTTATAATTTTATATTATATGAAAATAAATTTTTAATAAATAAAATAATCTATTAAAATAAAGTATAAAAATTGAAACTATTTTCAATATCATCTAAAATAATTTTACTATTATTAATGCATGAAATATATTATAGTAATTGTAAATTTCATTTAACTCAAAGATTTATTTAGAATGTTTATAATAAGTCCAAATATATTTAATAAAATAATTATAATAATTTACATTTTAAAAATTAATATCAGTATTAATTTTTAAATTATATTACTCTACCAGAAAAATTAAACTATTAACTTATATTGATATTTATTAAAAAAAATTTAAAATTAATTCTTGTTATATTTTTAATTGGAATTTTTTCATGTGATATAACCACAATTGCTTCATTTTCTTCTCTAATAAAGATGGAGTTATAAATTATTTGTATAAGTGTCTGTGTGGAAACTAATGTGACATGAAAGTAATAGCTGAATAACAATAATGGGGCTTTAGGCAATTTTTTTATGAGGTTTTCTTGAAATTTCAACACTTAAACAGAATTGTCCTTGATCCCAATTTATTTACCCCATTTGGGTCGGTTATGATATAAACATATTCTTGTGAAAAACATCATGAGAAAAAAATGTTTTATTATAATAGAAAAAAGTGGTCCATAAGTCTATTCATTACTTTTTTTATTCAATATAAATGGCAAAAGTAAATTTAGATTTAGATTTATATTTACTTTAAAAATGGTAAAAATCACATAACGCACAAGCGAAAATTTAGATTTATATTTTTTAATTCTCTCCGAGTCTCTCTTTCTCTTTTTCTTTTTTTAAATAAATGTTAGTATAAAATTAGAAAAAAATTAGATATAAACTTTGGCGATGACCAAACAAAACTTGCAGAGGAAACCTTGATATCATTGAAATACTGATCATAGACACTCCAGTATAAATAACTTGTTGTGATCCACTCAACTTGTAACACTTTAATCCATATTCTAAAATTTGCATGTTTGTTAGGATTTTTATTATTGATACTACTGTATCAATAAAATTATAATTTATTCATATGGAATGAAAACATCAAGAAAGGACCTCTGATGTTTATTATAACAGAAAAAAGTGGTCCATAAGTCTATTTATTATTTTATTTATTCAATACAAATGGCCAACTTTAAAAATGGTAAAAATCACACAATGCACAAGTAAAATTTTAGAATTACATTTTTTAATTCTCTTTGAGTCTCTCTCTCTTTAAAAAATAAACCTCACTGTAAAATTAGAAAAATTTTAGACGTAAAATTTGACAATCACCAAATAGAAAACATAGCGAAAAATGAAAATGGAGGAGCCCTATTTTCATTAGAATATTGATCATAGATACTATAATGTAAATGATTTGTTGTGGTTCAATCGACCTGTCACACTCTTAGCCATTTTCTAAAATTTGTAAGGTTTATAGGATTTTTATTATTGCCAACATTGTATCAATAATATTATAAATTATATATTCTATTGTAATGAAAATTTGTGTAATCTTAGGTATTTATTATATTAAATTGTGTGGATTAATTAAGAATATTTTTGGAGATAAAAGAAAAGTGTGTACGTAGGATTAATGATAAAAAATTTCTAAATAAAGGTGAATTGCTTCATTGAAAAGTACATATTTATATTCCTCTATTAGTATTTGGGTTGTAAACTCTATAATAGAGTTGGTTGGTGTGAGTGGTTTGGCACTCTCACTTTTTTAGAGAGGTAAGGGGTTCAAGCCCCGCTCTCGTATGGAGTCATCACTTTGGCCAGTACTATACCCCTTACGGGCCAACCCGGTGCGAGCAGGGATTAGTCTGTATTATGGTACGGACTTGAAGGTGCCTTCCACAGTTGGGGCTCACTCAGGACCACCTCTTGGTTCAGACAAAAAAAAAAGTGAATATATTGTGGTAAGCGATGTGGGCAATATCAGATGCGAAATATTGAGAGATCATTAACGCATATATTTATTGAAGATGCATATAGAGGAAAGAGTGTAGATCCGGCCGTAACAATTATGAAGCTTTCCCCAAGTATACTCATGCTTCCTTTATTGTTCCGAAGTATTTTTCATAGTGTGCAGATTTACTTTATGGTGTCTTAATTCGTCTTAAATGATTACTTTAGTTGTTTGGGATGCAATGTCATTTATTGTGTTAATTTTAAACAACAGAAAAAAAAAAGTAACGGTAACGAAAGACTAATTTGTGATATTGAAGTGTACGGGCTTAACTCAATCTAAAAATTAGTAAGTTAACTCAAGAGTTAAGAGTTGTCCAAATCTTATATGTTGAACCCAAGTTTAATACACAATTGATGCGGGATGTTATTTCTAACACCTCCCGTCATGCGTAGGATTGGCAAAAAAACTCGAGTTAGTCCCGCCTAAACCTGCGGGCTTTATGTATGGCTCGCATGATGAAGTTACAGATATTAACCTAAAAATTTGAAACTTACTATGAATGGCCTTGCTTAAAGACTTTTGCAACTTTAATTTATAACAAGTATGTATATATACACACACATAAGCTTAGATTGCATTTGGATGGCTTTTTTAATCAATTCAAACAATATGAAATTTATCGGATTAATCCAAATCTTATCTGTATCCGATTTTGCCCGCCCCTACTATTTATAAGCCCAAGTGACTCTCTTTTACTAATTAATAAGGGAATTTTTGACCTTATATCCTTGCTGTGGCATTAGACTATTAGTCATTTTGATTGTTTCCTACCTTCTATTTACGCCAGCTGTAACATTGCATTATCACCATTTTAGCCATTTAAATGAAATTTTATTTTTTTCAAAACTAAAATGACACCCTTAAAATTTAAAAAAATAGTTATGCAGACCTCAAATTCTTAATAAAGAATGTCAATACTCCTTTGAACTACAAGATTCTTAGTAGATGATAACCAAAAAAATTAACTTCAAAAATTTTCACTAAATGTAAATCTGATTGAAATAGTTTAAATTGTTCTAGTAGACTAATATATATAACTTAAATAATTAATTTCATTATTAATTTTTAAAACGTTAATTAATATATTTTTAATTTTATTATAAAAATTTTAAATAAATCCTTGGATTAGATAGATTTTACAATTAATGTAATACTATTGATTTATTAATAATATTAAAATTATTTTATATGATATTCAAAATAATTTAAACTCTTATATATGTATTTTAATATTATGTCTCTTTATTATAATTTGGTTTAATATAATACGGGATTGTAAAATATTAAAATATTTTTCAATATCAAATTATTTTAATATGTATATATCATTACATTTATTTTAATATCGCAATTATATTTATTATAAGATATAAAATTAAAGGGTATTGCAATAAAGTAGAAAAAGAAAAAAAAGTCTTATTATAAGATATACAATTAAAGAGTATTATTCACCATATGAGGTTCTACAAAATTATTTCCCCAAACAGTGTCCTTTTCTCATTTTCAAAAGAAAAAATAAAGTAAGAATAAGTCCATGGGTTTCAAAAAATTTCTAGTCTTATCATGGGACCTACATTATCTGCCACTATAACTAATGACAAAGTTTTGGTGGGATATGGGAGAATTGTCAAAAGTTCACGCCGCGTAAGAGTTTTTGGTGGTATGTGGGAGGATTGTCAAAAGATCACACCACGTGATATAACCACAATTGCTACATTTTTTTTAAAATAATGATGGGAGTTATAAATTATTTATATAAATTTGCGTAGAAACTAATGTAACATAAAGAAGTAGCTGAATAACAATATTTGGTATAAAAGAAAGAAAGAAAAAAAAACTATATATAATAAGGGCTAATTTGATGATATTATAATTTTTAAAATAATTATTATTAGATGTGATGCAGAAATAATTTGTTGAAAAAAGAGTAAATTAAAATTTTGATAATTCCTAAATTGGATATAATATTAAATAAAATTTATTTAATATATGTATAATAATTTTTATTGTGTATATATAATAATCAATAATATATATAATATATATAATAATTTTTTATCTCAATATTATTGATAATGATAGTAATCTCTTCAAAATAATTTTATTTTATAATTAATTTGAATAATTTTAAATTTTCCTAATATATATATAAAATCAGTTTTTAACTTTAAAATTATTTTCGAGCATCTCAAAAATAATAATTATCGGGAACAGGCTAACAGCAGGAAGGTGGAGAGAGAAAAAAAGAAAAGAAACGTTTCGTGGAGTCGATCAAAAGCAAAAGTAAATGACACAAATTGCATGTCCACATCAAAGGTCAAAAGCAATTAACGAGGAAAACTTTCTTCATTAAGGTTCTGGCTAGGGGTGGGCAAACAAACCGTGATCTTAAAAACACCGAACCGAACCGGTGGTTTTTTCTAATTCGGATAAATTTTTATTTTAAAAAAAATTGAAATATATCATTTGTAAAAAAAAAACCGAAATGTCAATTCGGTATTCGGTTCACTCAGCTGAACCGAAAAACCGAATTAATTTTAGATTTTATTCAAATCGACATGTGTTAAATTTTTTTTTATAGATCCAAATATTGAGTTGGAAAATGCCTAAAGTTGATGTTGATATTGATGAAGATGGAAGAATGTTGTTGGCGTTTTTTTCTAAATTTTCTTTTTATTTTGTGTTGTAAGTTGTAATTGTTGTTATTTTTATTTCTCTTTACAACATTATGATTATGTTTATATAGATGGAGTATTGGAGTTTGGTTATGTATTTTGAAATTTTAATATTTCATATTTTGTGAGTACCTTATTAGTAGTTAGTAAGATATTAGTGATAAAATGTGTTTTGAATATTTTGTATTTATTGTTAATATTTGTAATGAAATTAGAATGAACAAATTGTTGAAAAAAATTATTACATTCATGAGGCCCAATGGGCTAAAAATTTGAAAATTTAAAATAGGCCCAATAGGCATAGAACCGAAAAAACCGAACCGATCCGAAAAGATCCGTTTGAGTTCGGTTCTTTTTATAAAATAACCAATTTAAATCGGTTCTATTTAATTTCGATCCGAACCGAACCGAACCGAACCGTGCCCACCCCTAGTTCTGGCCTACCTAAAAAAACAGAAAAAATCACCCCAAGGTCAAAGCACAACGATAAGTTTAGAATTGCAGTTTTTAATTTTTTTTAATAAATCAACGTGTATAAAAAATAGACAATAATTTTGAATAACTTTTTTTGATAAATATAGACATAAAATTTTAAAATCACCAAATAGAAAAACAGGGTAATTAAAAGAGAGCCCCTGTTTCTCCTCTGTTTTGTTTGCTATTAAACAGGAAAATGAAAAGATCGCAAGCGGAAATTTTGTTTCTACGTTGTCTCTTCTCAATGCTGCATGCATTCAAATTAAACCTTACATATCCTAGCAAACTCAGTAATTAATTATACATATTTATTTATTCAAAAATTATTATTATTATTATTATTAATTATTGTCAATAATATATTAATATACTAATTAATTGTAAAAAATTTTATCATTCATAACAATAATGATGATGATGATGATAATAATAAAATTCAAAATATATTAATTAATTAATTATTTAATAATAATAATAAATGCAAAGTGTATAAATTGATTAGAATAATTATATTAATTAATTAATTATAAACATATTTTAATTAATCATAATAATTTTTTTACTGAAGACAAAATAGACATTTTATAGTTTGTGAGAGAGGGCAAAATGGTTAATCTTGGGAATGGGGGATTGATTCCCACCACCTTCCTTGGGAACCAATGTTCCATTACTCATTCGTAAATTTGGGTAGTCCCCATAATTCTGATTCGGATCTCTGCCTCCATTTTATGAAGTAAACATCATTAATGGTTTCAATTCTGGATTTCGATTCTCCGATCCAAGAAGTAAAGGTACCATTATTGTTGATTGGTTCAAATGCACAAAGAGAATGTACCATATGGCTAGGCATCATGGTTGTGCTGCACAAGTAACCTTTTTCTTTTCTTTTTATTTTTCTTATTTTCCTTAACGGATCAGAAGAAATTGGTGCCTTTGAGATACTACAATGTAAATAAGTACTTATGGTTCATTGAATCTATAACACTCGGTACCCTAAGGTTACTTTTGAAAGAGGGCTTTTCTCACTGATTGCTAATATTCAAGTAAGTTTGTTTCATTTGAGAAGGTGGAAAGTTTCAAACTTGTTGTATTGGGATGTAACAAACTTTGGCCTTATATGCCTGTTGTGACGTTAGACAGTTCATTTTGATTGTTTTCTAACTTCCACTTACGCTACTGTAGCACTGTATTATTCACCATTTTCGCTGTTTAAATGAAATTTTATTTTGTCAAAAATAAAATGACACCATTAAAATTTTAAAATATAGTCACGTGGATCCCAAATTTTTAATAAAGAATACCAATATTCCCCTTGACCATAATACCCTTAGTAGGTGGTAATAAAAAAATTGACTTAAAATTTTTACGAAATGTAAATATGATTTAAATTATTTAAATTTTCCAATAGACTAATATATATAATTTAAATAATTAATTTAAATATTAATTTTTAAAATGTAAATTAATATATTTGTATTTATAAAATATTTGTAGTTATTATAAAAATTTTAAATAAATCCTTAGGTTAAATAGATTTTACAATAAATATAATATTTCTCATGTATTAATAATATTAAAATTATTTTATATGATATTGAAAATAACTTAAATTTTTATATATTTATTTGAATATTATGTCTCTATTTATTATGATTTGGTTTAATAGAATACGAGATTGTAAAATATTAAAATATTTTTAGATATTGAAATTATTTTAATATGTATATATTATTATATTTATTTTAATCTCCTATTTATATTTATTATAAATTATTAGAGTTAATTTTTTAGTTAATAAATTTAAATATATTATAATTTAAAAAAAGAAGTTTTATTGTCCGTTATTCACGATATGAGGTTCTATAAAATTATTTCTCTAGACTGGTGTCCTTTTCTTATTTTCAAAAGGAAAAATAAGTTGAAGGGTTTCAAAAAATTCTAGTCGTATCTGCCACTATGACTAATGGGAAACGACATTGCAATTGACATGCTTTTCACAATATGACAAATTTTTGGAGGGATACAGGAGAATCGTCAAAGGTTCACACCACGCGAGAGCTTTAGGTGGGATAGGAGATGATTGTCAAGAGTTCACACCACGAGAAACTAATGATAGGTCTAATTTTGCTGTCAGTTCTTTATTTATTTATTTCATACATTATTGTCTTGTTGGTATTGTTTTGTAAAGGTATAAAAATAAATTAAAATATTAGGGGTGCTGTTAAGTTACAGCTGATGTAATTTACAATCTTTTCAAAAATAATGTAAAAAATTTAATAGGTGGTGGAACCTACATTTTTTTTAAGAGACTAAAAGTTACAACAGTTCTAACTGAGTAAAATCCAAACATTAGACAATAACACACATTAACAATACATATAATTTGGGTTTGATTTTTTAAAAATTATTTGAGTATCACCTATCCTTATGAAATTAATGTGAATATATTTTAATGTTAAATAATCAAAATTTGTTTAGTTATTATTTTTATTTCATACAGGTTTGTTTGAATTTCAAGTTGTTGCTAATAAATATTTCTGTCGTGAAAGTCGAATTCAATAGCTACAAAAGCAGAGATAATGGTATTGTATATGGTTTTTAAGAATGCAAGGATAAGCTGGATAATTGACTTAAATTCTAATGATTAAAAGAGCAATTATCCCTTCAATTATAATGTCAATTTCTTTAATTAGAATTTTTTTTTCATGTGACATAACCACAATTGCTAAAGTTTTTTTAAAAATAATAATGGGAGTTATAAATTATTTATATAAAATTTGTGTAGAAACTAATGTAACCTAAAAATGGTTGCTGAATAACAATATTTGAAACTTTAGGTAATTTCCATATGAGCCCTTTTTATATTCAGCACTTGAATCGGCGGAAATCCGACTTGAATTGGCTTTCGGTTTATGGCTGCTTACGGTGGCGGACGACTGGATTTACAGTCGCCGACTGCTATGGATTATGGTGGTGGTGTAAATTGACGGAAAAAGAAGGTGGTTGCGGCGCGTGTAGGAAGCACTCGTGGGTTGTCGTTTCGTGTGGTGACTGCAGGTGGCGATCAAGGGCTGAAGGTGGTCGGTTTTTGGTCAACGGAGGCCGGCGAGTTTGTTGGTGGAGGTGGCTGAATGGTGGTGGATTGCTTGGTGAGCCGCGGGTTTGGGTTGGTGATTTGCGGCTGTTCAGGCGGCAGTTGAGGCAGCGATGGCTGCGGCTTGGTCGGCAGTGGCTAGCGAGGTTTGTGGTGGTGTTGGCTGGCTGATCGGCGCTGGTGGGCGGCGGCGGTGGAGGTTGATGTGGCGGCTAGGGTTTTCAAATTTGTAAAGTTTTATTTTTTATTTTTATTTTATTTTTTTGGATTTGGAGTGGATGGGTACGGGGTATCTAAGAAAGCTGGGAGATTTGCAAAGAATCGCTCTGATACTAATTGATAGAGCGAGACGTAGCGGAAGTGGAATTGATAGGGTAAGAAATACTAGATATCGTTTTAATAGTATATCAAGTCAATACGATTAACTAGGGTAAGAAATACTAAATATCGTTTTAATAGTATATCAAGTCAATACGATTAACTTACGCTCTAATCAAATCGTGATTAGATATTGTTCTAACTTAAACAATTCAAAGCGACTCAATGAGATTTTTACTAGTGCGTAATACAATAATAGATGACGTTTTAATCCAAACGACTATACAAGAAAAATTTTAATAAATAATTTTAGAAGAAATTATAAAAGAATGATTTTATTTAATAATTGAACCCAAAGTTTTGAAAACAATAACAGACATCTTTATTTATAATAGAAGAAACCCGTTTTTCTAAGTTTATATAAAAATGAAAACTAAATCACAATTATAATGGAAAAAAAATTAAAATACATACCATAATTGACTCAAATTAAAATAATAAATATTCTAGAATTCTAAATGATTTAAAATAACGTTAATTAACTTCCTAAATCATTTCTTTGGTGTAAAACATTTTGCTTCCAACCTCGCTTTAAAGGTTTGAACTAGTGTTACCAACAATAATGTATCAAGTCCAATCTAACTTAAGATCCTGCTGATACATCTACTGATGTCCTTGTTTGGTTAGACAATAATGAGTCTATCTCATCACTTGTTACCTTTTTCTTGAAGACTGCAACCGTTGAAGCGATAGCCTCGCAGAGAGTTTAAAGATCTTTTTTCATGTTAAATAAAATGGGCATTTGATTAAGAAATTTATCTCTATCTCCTTCTATCAAATAACCACAACCATCCAAAAGGAGAAAAAAAAATTAGAAAAGTCCATGGGTCATAATAATTTCTGCTCTGTTCCGGAACCCATTATCTACCATTATGAATGATGAAAATGAAAATAAATGGCATGTTCCCAAAATGACGAAAGTTTTTGGGGGATATGAGGAATTGTCAAAAGCTCACACAACGCCATACAAGTGCTATGTCTAATTTTATTTGTCATGTGAGGGTAAATTTCATTGGATCCCCTTATTAGAGTGACTATTTTCAAAATACCACCTAAGGATATGAAAACATTACTCTACTCCTCAAATGCTGTTACTTTTAACCGTTGACTGATTTTGACTTAATATATTACAAGAATACCCTTGACCGATTGACTCTAACAGAATATGCTGCCTAACAGTTTTTTGTGGTTAAAAAGATCTATTTTTATTTCCCCTAGAGGTTTGACATATTTGCAGTTTTATAACAAAGATGGTTTTGTTAATAAAAACACCCTATGAAATTATGGCATTTGTCATATGGTAGGTGTTAAAGGCAAAAATAGCAATAATAAAACCTTCAAGAAAAATAAAATTATTTTTAATCTATTTTAATTAATAAAAAATATAATCAACAAAAAATTTCATCTACAATATCAACAAAATCAAAATCAAAATCAAAATCAAACATTTAAACCCTCCATATTTTACCATTTATTTTTTAAGATAAATCATGAATAGATTAGTTATGTTGCCCTTAATGTCATTTGAGTGTCCAGAAATTACATTAAACAAATTTTGCAATATCAATTTAAAAAAATAAAAAAATTAAACTCAATAAAAATAATAATTATAGCAGTACAAAAAATAGAAAAATGATATCATAATAAAAATTAAAACAAAAATATCAAAAAAATCATCTCGACAAAAACCAAACCCATAACATGTCCACCATCATCGCACTTCAGTGCAGTATCCATAACAACAGCACCAAACGTTGATATGAAAGCACAACAGACTAAACTTCAATTGGCGAGAACGACAGTCAAAATCATTTGTACCAATTAAATTAACCAATTCTAAGAACAAATAAACAATAATATGCAAACCCTGAGATTAAATTACCCAATTCTAAAAACAAATAAACACAACTCGTCCCTCCGTTGGAGAGAGAAGAAGAAGAAGATCGGTGCCATGAAGAATGAATAAAAAGAAAATAAAAAAATGGAAGGAGGAGAGAGGCGGATGGTGGTGATGATGATGGGGTCTTCTCCTAAAGTCAATGAAAAGACGAGGTTTACCCAAATCGATGGATAGACCAAATTTGGGGCTTTGGTTGCTATTGCATTAAGACTAGCGAAACCTCCATGGGTTACTGGTTCGATGTTTGGGGTGCTGCGCGACAGCGCAAGATTTGGGGCTCTTGAGCTCGATGGGGCAATGGAGGGGCTGCGGCGTGCGGCGGCGGCGGCGTGATGAAGAGGTTGCTATGTGTGGTGAAGAGTTGTTTGGGTTGTTTTTATGAACTAATGTGTACAACATAATGGATATTTTTAGATTTTGAGGGGAACATTTGGTTCTTTGAAATGTGATTTTGATTTGTGATTGGATTTGCAAGAAAAATAGTGGGCTTTGAATCGATGGATAGAACAAATAGGTTGATAACTTCATACAGTTAGAAATTACCCAATTAAAAAAAAATATTGGCAATTTGGGGCAAGGTGAAGTTTATTGAAGCATTTTTCTGAGTGATTGAAAATTTTAAAACAATTAGGTGTTGTGCTATTTAAAAAAAATAGAAAAGATAAAATCTTTACCTTTTCTTTAGTTAGCTGACTGTTACAAAAATATATAAATATAATTTTATCCTTTAGGCCATTAAAATTAACAGAGAAATAATGAAATTTGAGGAATAAATTGAGTTTTCTTATTTTTGGGATATTTTAAAGATAGGTACTCTAGGAAGGCGTACAATGAAATTTACCCGATAATATCAAATAATGACAACCATCTAAAAATATATGGGGCTTTCAAAATTTTGAAAATGTAGTCAACTAGGGATGACAATGGATTGGATCTGATCCAAGATCCACGTGATCCAAATCCAATCAGATCGAATTTGGATCGGTTTAAAATGGATTTGGATATCGATGTGCGGATCTAAGACGGATCTGGAGCAGATCTGGATCTATCTTAATATCTAAATCCATATCCATATCCACTCATCTTTTAATTTTATTTTATTTTAAAAGTTTCTTAACAGTTGTGAAATTATAATGATAATAAATTTTATTCATAACATATTAGTAGTATTTACCATGCATTTAAACGCTTAAAACTTAAATGTTAGTTTTGTAAATTTAAAGGTCAGCCAGCCCCAAAGCACGTACATGCAATATTCAAATTGCAAGCCAAGTAATATAACCTGGCAATTTATTTTATTATATTGGCCAAATAATTTTTAAGAAATATAGTTATTCATATATTTAGTCAAATATGGTCATAATAAAAATAATAAAGGACTGAATATAAATCATATTTAATTTATATGTCATTATCTAATGTTGTAGGAATGAGGGTAGTTGTATCGTGGATATTAGAATGATGAAGGAGACAATAGAATATTAGATTGATCTTACTCCTGCAATTACTTCGGAATGATATTTTATTATCTTTCTTATTTGTTGTTTTGGTGTAAAAGTATAAGATACAATATTTATTATATTTTTGAGAAAAATTATATAATTTATTTGTTATCAATACATTTTAGCCTTCAATTTTCAATCTAAAAAATTATTACTTTTTTATTACTGAATTTTAGAATTCATGACGGATCTAGAGCAGATTTGGATTTTAATTTTTTTTTTCGGATTTGGAGCAGATATAGATATTTATTTCTTTTTTGGATTTGAATATAGAGCGAAAAATATGGATTCATAACGGATTTGGAGCAGATACGAATCTTGATTTTTATTATGGATTTGGATCTGGAGCAGAGTAGATCCAACCTATATCTGCCCCTTTACCATCCCTATAGTCAACATTTAATCTTCAATGCTCAAGAAGATGAAATGTCTAAAAATGACACGCAGGGCCCACTCAAAGACTAAATAGCCCTTGATCATATGTAACAAACTTTGACCTTATTTCCCTACTGTGGCATTAAGACTATTGGTCATTTTGATTGTTTTTTACCTTCCATTTACGCCTAGTGCAGCATTGTAATATTCATCATTTTATTTGTTTAAATGAAATTTTTATTTTTTCCAAAAATAAAATGGCAGCCTTAAAATTTAACAGAATAGTCATGTAGACTATAAATTTTTAATAAAGAACACTAATATCCTTTTTTACTATAGCACTCTTAGTAGATGATAGTAAACAAAATTGACTTCAAAATCTTTTTACTAAATGTAAATATGATTTAAATAGTTTAAATTTTCTAGTAGACTAGTATGTATAATTTAAATAATTAATTTCAATATTAATTTTTAAAATGTAATTTAATATATTTATTTTAATAATATATTTGTATTTATTATAAAAATTTTAAACAAATCCTTGGGTTAAATAGATTTTATTATAAATATAATATTTCTCATGTTTTAATAATATTAAAATTATTTTATATGATATTGAAAAGAATTTAAAGTTTTATATATTTATTTGAATATTATGTCTCTATTTATTATAATCTGATTTAATAGAATAAGAGATTGTAAAATATTAAATATTTTTAGGTACTGAAATTATTTTAATATATATATATATTATATTTATTATAAAATATTAAAATTAATTTTTTTGTTAATAAATTTAAAAATATTATAATAAAAAAAAGAGTCATATTGTCCGTTATTCACGATATGAGATTCTACAAAATTATTTTCAAAAGGAAAAATAAGTTTAGGGGTTTCAAAAAATTCTAGTCTTATCTGCCACTGTGACTAATGCAAACGACATTACAATTGACAATACTTTTCGAATATGACAAATTTTTGGAGGGATATAGGAGAATCGTCAAAAGTTCAAACGTGAGAGTTTTATTTATTTATTTTATTTATTTCATACATTATTGTCTTGTTGATATTGTTTTGTAAAGATATAAAAGTACAAGGAAAATATTTGGGGTGCTGCTAAGTTACAACTACTGTAACTTACAGTCCCTTAAAAAATAATGTAAAAAATTTAACACGTGGTGAGACCCACATTATGTTTGAAGAGGCCGTAAGTTACAACAGTTGTAAATTAATAAAATCCAAATATTAGACAATAATATATATTAACAATGCATATAATTTGGGTTTGATTTTTTTTTAAATTATTTGAGTATTACCTATCCTTAAGATATTAATGTGAATATATTTTAATATTAAATAATCAAAATCTGTTTAATCGTAATATGTATTTCATACATTGCATGTTAGATTTGATTGAATTTTAAGTTGTTGCTAATAAATATTTATGTTGTGAAAGTCGAATTCAATAGCTACAAAAGCAGAGATAATGGTATTTTATATAGTTTTTAAGAATAAAAGGATAAGCTGGATAATTGACTTAAGTTCTAATGATTAAAACAGAAACTATCCCTTAAATTATAATGTCAATTTCTTTAATTAGAATTTTTTTCAACAATTGCTACAGTTTTTTAAATAATAATGGGAGTTATAAATTATTTATATAACATTTGTGTAGAAACTAATGTAACCTAAAAATGGTTGCTGAATAACAATATTTGAAACTTTAGGTAATTTTCATATCAGCCCTTTTTATATTCAGCAACTTTTGAACTTAAACAAACTTGCCCTCGATCTTAATTTATTTATCCCATTTAAACCCATGATGCATGATGACATAAACAGATTCTTGTGTGATGAAAACATCAAGAAAAGACATCTCATGTTTTAATATAACAGAAAAAAATGGTCCATAAGTCTATCCATTATTTTATTTATTCAGTACAAATGGCCAACTTTAAAAAATGATAAAAGTCACACAACGCTTAAGTGAAAATTAAAAATTACATTTTTTAATACTCTCTGAGTCTCTCTCTCTCCCCTTTTTTTTCTAAATAAAGCTTATTATAATTTATTCATTCTATTGTAATGAAAATTTGTCTATTCTTAGGTACTTATTAAATTATCCTTAATTTATTACGAATATTTTTGGAGACAAAAGAAACACGTGTATGTAGGATTAATGATCGGAGAGTTGTAAGTAAAGGTGATTGCTTCATTGAGAAGCATATTAAAGAATTATGGAAAGTTGCACTGATCCAGAAGCATATATTATAGTTCTCATGCATACTTGAGGAAAGATACAAATTGCATACAAGTCTAGGAGCCATATCAAAGGCGTTATATAACTTGTCCAATTAATTAATTCTCTTAAGGGTCATATCGTGCTCACTCATTTCAAAAGCAATTAAGGATAAGAACTTTCATCATTAATTGATATGGCCAGTGTAGAAAAAATGCCAAGATCAAAGCACAAGGATAAGTTTAGAATTACACTTTTTAAATTTTGGTTAATAAATAAACGTCTATATGAAAATAGAAAATCTTTTTGGAATACCTTTTTTTTTCTTTTTTTAATGAATGTGGACATAAAATTTTAAAATCGCCAAACCGAAAAGAAAAACAGGGGAATGAAGAGATCAGCTCTTGTCGCAATTGCAAATTTTTGTTTCTATCTTACTGCCTTCTAAATGCAGTTGGATATTCTACTTTTGCTAGTGGAGTTTTGGGCCTTGTCGTAATTGGTGTAATTACGAGATCGGTGGTTGACATGGCTTTCCTTGTACAGGTATGTATGATTGTTTTTTTTGCACTTCTAAATGGATACTGTTGAAAAGCTTAAAATTGAACTGATAATTTTGTTTGGAAGCTCAGAAAATTCATGAGAAAGTGAAATAGTAATTTTGTTTGAAAGCTCAGAAAATTCATGAGAAAGTGAAATAGAATATTCTGGATTTCTTTTCTTTCCATAACATACAAATGACAAACGTAGCAGTATTTATGCTCGTTGCTTACATCATAAAAACAGAATTAAAGCAAGGTACACAACTATAACAGAATCAAAAGCGTGCTTAACTAATTGGCTGAGCTGGCATATACTTCTTTAACTAACACATGCTTATCGTGCAGCTACTCTTAGTTCACACGTGCTCAGTGTGCTTCCTTAACAGACACAAGGGAAAAGACATGATTTTGAGATATTGCACTGCAATTCTCAGAATGGTATAATGCTTCGTGTGTGTCTTCTTTATCTTGCTCTTCTGTATGCAGGCAAATACTACAGATGAATTACCGGAGCGGCTGATTGGTGCTGTACGTGTTTCTCATATAGAACTCAAGTCTGCTGTTGTCCCAAAGTTGGAACCAGAGATATCATGACTCTGGTTTCATTTCACCTCAACTGTGTTTTTTTTTTTTTTAATTAAAAAAATCATTTGTTTTAGGTATACATACATGTATTTTGATCCCATTTTCATGGGAATTTTGCATTAAAAAATGAAGAATAGTTAATAGGGAATTTCCTGATTCTTTAGTTACTATTTTTGGAATGAGTGTAATTAGTAGTAAAGTTGGTTTCTACTCGCAAACAAGTGAGCTGCTCGATTCCCAAGTGGTATCAACCAGTTTCCAACTTTTTAATATACACTAATTGTTCTTTTTTTTTTTTTTTTTTTTTAAATCAAGTATCCGGCCACCGGAATAAGGGATCCTTGTTATTATTGTAAAGAAACTAGCTTGTTCATAAAGGCCATGTTTGGCATGCCGCATTATACTGTATTAGCGCTCTGCATTGCATTAAAATATGACAATACGATGTTTGGCACTTCTTCGGTATTGCATTAAGAAAAAAATTAATGCGGGAAACCCCGCATAACAGAAACCCGAGTGAGACTCGGGTTTATACTGCATTAGCTTCTTCTTCTTCGTCTCCTCTATTTCTCTCTCTTTCTTTTTTCTTTTTTTTCCCTTTCCCCTCTTCTTCTTCGTCTTCCCTGTTACTCTCTCTCTTTTTTTGTTTTATTTTTTTCCTTTTCCCCTCTTCTTCTTCTTCGTCTTCTCTGTTTCTCACTCTCTCTCTTTTTTTCTTTTATTTTTTCCCTTTTCCTCTCTTCTTCTTCTTCGTCATATCTGTTTCTCTCTCTCATTTTTCTTTTATTATTATTTTTTCCTTTTCCCCTCTTCTTTTTCGTCTTGTCTGTTTCTTCTTCTTCTCAGTTTCTTGTTTGTCATCTTCTCCTCCATTTCTTCATCATCTTTATATAACACTAATAGTTGCCGCTACCTCCCTTAGTTCCTTTCTATGTTTGATTCAAGGGGTTTGATTTTGTAGATTGGTTAAAGACGACAGTGATAGATGAGATTTGTTTGAGATGAGATTGAATGCCTTCACAAAATTTTTATTTTATTGTGCTATGGGAATTAGTATTGGTAATTATTTTTTTTAAGAATTTTGTTTATAAAAAGACAATTGTTGTACAACCCTTATTCATAACTAAATTTGGGTTTAGAAATTTATTTTTAAAAAAAGATAATAGTTGTCATCATTTCTCAATAAAATTTAACATTTACACTAAAAAAATTATTAAATTTTTAAAATTTAAGACCACATATTTAGTTTTTTTAAGTATTAATAAATATTATTTTTTAAAATATATAACTTAAGTTAATCACAAAAAAAATTAATACAGTACAGTGTATCACCAAACATTGTACAACATTATTATAATACAGTACTAATGCAATACAACATAATACAATACACCAGCATTAAAATAATGCAATACAGCATAATACAATACAGTGTGCCAAACGCACCCAAAGTGTTTAACATCTTTTAGTGCAAAAGCATCGACGACGGAAGCCACGGCAGTGGCCACCGTGGAACCCTTCAGTTTGGCAAACAGCAGCACAGTTGCTCTTACTCACACATGGCCCCTTGAACCGGTGACTCTGAGACTCGCATATCCTAGCTTCTGCCGCCCTCGGCCCCATTTCACTGGCAAGAAGCAGCAGCACAAGTAGAACAGTTGAAAATAAACGCACTGAGCGCTCCATCTTTAGTCCTCAAAGCAAAAATAATCAAGAGAGATTAGATGAGAGAGCAAAGGAGAAAAGAGATACTGATGCAAGAATACAATCCATGCCACACTAATTGTTATTGTTTAATAGCTACTACTGTTAAAACTCAACAGCTAACAAAAATACTAAAAAAAATGATTTTTTCTTATGATGCTGTGAAAAAAATTACGGGTTTACTTATTTCCACGAGATCTTGTATAGTGTTCTTGTATAGTGGAATTAAGATTGTCTTCCCGATGGTGCAATTCACCCTCTTCCTTTACAGTCACTTGCACTTTGTGCAGCTTTGGTGTGGATAAGATTCCCAGGGAAAAAGTCTTCATGTTCGGACAATGTGTCACAAATACTCGTTCCAATGATGGGAATTCAAGAGTGTAATTCTCCAAACAAAAGCTGGTAAGCCTTGGTAAATCATCAAGTTCCAAAAGTTTTAATTCACTGAAAGCAATACGATTCTCCTTCACTTCTTCTCCAGCATGTCCTACGATTTCTTCTAATTTTTTGCAGTTCCATACATAAAGATTCACCAGACTAGTAGGAATTCCAACCTGAAAATAAGCAGAGAGAGTGTGTGTGTGTATGTATATATATTAAAAAAGTCAAAATGTAAGAGTATCATTCAACTAGGCTCAAAGAATGTTTAATCATACAATTATACGTTTTATGAACATAACAAACTGTAAAATATCTACTAGATATTTTTTGTTAAACAAAAAAGGTAACAAGATAAATAAATAAATAAATAAAAGCCAGATAAACAAAGATGATAAAAATGTATTTACACTATTTAGTATTAGGGACGTAGAAAGAATTTAAGGCAATTTCTAAATATTTTAGACTTATTTTGCATCTTGATATAAGTTTTTAAGCATAAATTTGCAAATTTCAACTATTCCTTAAAAAAAAAAAACTCAACTAAAATGCCTCTTTTTCCCTTTTCCTTGGTCCCTATTTTTTATGTATATATAAAAATGGAAAAAAAAATTTGGAAAAGACTTCGCAGTACTATCAACAAGGGATTGCTGTAAAGTGGATCTTTATTAAGTACTTCCAGACTCGAGGAAATTTCTTTACAATCAAGGGTCAGTTGTAAACAATCATGAATTTGTGGTTAATTAATGGTATAATCAATTCTTAACTAAACTGGAGATATTAATTAAATTTGAAGACTTTTTTTTTTTCCAATCGAAATGTGAAGAACTAAGGAAAAGAGAAATATATAGATAGCCTATCTCATCACTTGTTACCTCTTTCTTGAAGGCTGCATCTGTTGAAGTGATAGCCTCGCTTAGAGTTTAAAGATCTTCTTCCATGTTAAATAAAATGGGCATTTGATTAAAAAACTTTATCTCTATCTCCTTCTATCAAATAACGACAACTATCCAAAGGAAAAAAAAATTTAGAAAAGTCCATAGGTCACAATAATTTATGGTCTGTCCACGAACCCCATTATCTGCCACTATCAATGATGAAAATGAAAATAAATGGCATCTTCCCAAAATGGCGAAAGATTTTTGGGGGATATGGGGGAATTGTCAAAAGTTCACACAACGCGAAACAAGTGTTACATCCAATTTTATTTCGTCATATAATGATAATATCAAATAATAACAACCATCCAAAAGTATGATGGGTCTTCCAAAATTTTGAAAATGTCGTCAACATTTAATCTTCAATGCTAAAGAAGATGAAATGCCCAAAAATGACACGAAGGACCCACTCACAGACTAAATGGCCCTGACCACATGTAACAAACTTTGACCTTATGTCCCTATTGAGGTGTTAGACTGTTGGTCATTTTGATTGTTTTTTACCTTCCATTTACACCATTGTAGCATTGTACTATTCACCATTTTAGCCGTTTAAATGAAATTGTTATTTTTTTCCAAAAATAAAATGACACCCTTAAAATTTTAGAAAATAGTCATGTAGACCCCAAAATTTTAATAAAGAACACTAATATCCTTTTTTACTATAGTACTCTTAGTAGATGGTAACAAAAAAAAAAAAATGACTGCAAAATTTTTTACTAAATGTAAATATGATTTAAATAGTTTAAATTTTCTAGTAGACTAGTATGTATAATTTAAATAATTAATTTTTAAAATGTAATTTAATATATTTATTTTAATAATATATTTATTATTAAAGTTTTAAACAAATCCTTGGGTTAAATAGATTTTATAATTAATATAATATTTCTCATGTTTTAATAATATTAAAATTATTTTATATGATATTGAAAATAATTAAAAATTTTATATATTTATTTGAATATTATGTCTCTATTTATTATAATTTGGTTTAATAGAATACGAGATTGTAAAATATTAAAATATTTTTAGGTATTGAAATTATTTTAATATGTACATATTATTATATTTATTTTAATATCCTGATTATATTTATTATAAAATATTATAATTAAAAAAAAGAGTCTTATTGTCTGTTATTCACAATATGAGGTTCTACAAAATTATTTTCAAAAGGAAAAATAAGTCCAGGGGTTTCAACAAATTCTAGTCCTATCTGCCACTATGACTAATGGAAACGACATTGCAATTGACATTGCTTTTCGCAATATGACAAATTTTTGGAGGGATATGGGAGAATCGTCAAATGTTCACACTACGCGGGAGTTTTGGATGGGATCGGGGAGGATTGTCAAGAGTTCACACCACGAGAAACCAATGATAGCCCTAATTTCGCTGTCAGTTCTTTGTTTATTTATTTTATTTATTTCATACATTGTTGTCTTGTTGGTATTGTTTTGTAAAGATATAAAAGTAAAGTAAACTATTAGGGTGCTGCTAAGTTAAGCTGTTGTAACATACAGTCCCTTAAAAAATAATGTAAAAATTTTAACATGTTGTGGGATCCACATATGTTTGAAGAGGTCATAAGTTACAGTAGTTGTGACTTAGCAAAATCCAAATATTAGACAATAACGCACATTAACAATGCATATAATTTGGGTTTGATTTTTTAAAAAATTATTTGAGTATTACCTATCCTTAAGATATTAATGTGAATATAATTTAATATTAAATAATCAAAATCTGTTTAATCATAATATATATTTCATACATTGCATGTTTAATCAAAATCTGATTGCTTTTTACCTTCCATTTACGCCCACTGTAGCATTGTACTATTCACCCTTTTAGCTGTTTAAATGAAATTTTTATTTTTTTCCAAAAATAAAATGACACTCTTAAAATTTTAGAAAATAGTCATGTAGACCGCAAAATTTTAATAAAGAACACCAATACCCTTTTTGATTATAGTACTCTTATGGTAGCCACAAAAAAAAAAAAAATGACTTCAAATTTTTTTACTGAATGTAAATATGATTTAAATAGTTTCAATTTTCTAGTAGACTAGTATGTATAATTTAAATAATTAATTTTTAAAATGTAATTTAATATATTTATTTTAATAATATAGATATTATAAAAATTTTAAACAAATCCTTGGGTTAAATAGTTTTTATAATTAATATAATATTTCTCATGTTTTAATAATATTAAAGTTATTTTATATGATATTGAAAATAATTTAAATTTTTATATATTTATTTGAATATTATGTCTCTATTTATTATAATTTGGTTTAATAGAATACGAGATTGTAAAATATTAAAATATTTTTTGGTATTGAAATTATTTTAATATGTATATATTATT
Organism: Citrus sinensis; assembly: GCF_022201045.2. Taxonomy (NCBI): domain Eukaryota; kingdom Viridiplantae; phylum Streptophyta; class Magnoliopsida; order Sapindales; family Rutaceae; genus Citrus; species Citrus sinensis. The sequence goes on from NC_068560.1 coordinate 18,852,234, forward strand.
ATATTTATTTTAATATCCTACTTATATTTATTATAAAATATTAAAATTCATTTTTTAGTTAATAATTTAAAAAAAATTATAGTTAAAAAAAAAGAGTCTCATTGTCCGTTATTCACGATATGAGATTCTACAAAATTATTTTCAAAAGGAAAAATAAGTCCAGGGGTTTCAACAAATTCTAGTCCTATCTGCCACTATGACTAATGGAGACGACATTGAATTGACATCGCTTTTCGCAATATGACAAATTTTTGAAGGGATATGGGAGAATCATCAAGCGTTCACACCACGCAAGAGCTTTAGGTGGGATATGGGAGAATTGTCAAGAGTTCACACCACGAGAAATTAATGATAGGCCTAATTTCGTTGTTAGTTCTTTATTTATTTATTTTATTTATTTCATACATTATTGTCTTGTTGGTATTGTTTTGTAAAAATATAAAAGTACAAGTAAAATATTAGGGGAAGTAAAGTAAAATATTGGAGGTGCTGCTAAGTTACAGCTGCTGTAACTTACAGTTCCTTCAAAAATAATGTAAAAAATTTAACATGTGATGGGACCCACATTATGTTTGAAGAGGCCGTAAGTTATAGCAGTTGTAAATTAGTAAAATCCAAATATTAGATAACAATACACATTAACAATGCATATAATTTGGGTTTGATTTTTAAAAAAATTATGTGAGTATTACCTATCCTTAAGATATTAATGAGAATATATTTTAATATTAAATAGTCAAAATCTGTTTAATCATAATATGTAATTCATACATTGCATGTTAGATTTGTTTGGATTTTAAGTTGTTGCTAATAAATATTTATGTTGTGAAAGTCGAATTCAATAGCTACAAAAGCAGAGATAATGGTATTTTATGTAGTTTTTAAGAATACAAGGATAAGACCATAACGCATGAGATAATGGTATTTTATATTAAAAGACCATAACACATGTATTTGAGCCATTTATATTGAGGACACATATAGAGCGAAGAGTGCAGATCCGGCCGTAACTATTGTGAAGCTTTCCTCAAGTATTCTCATGCACGCAGACCTTAGCTGGTCAAGTTTTCTGATTCAATATAATCAATTTCCGCGCAGTACTAACGACAGCTTCTTTGTAAAGCTCTTCAACCACAAGCATTTCTACAAGGCAAAAGACTAGGACGTGTCGGAATGAATATCAATAAGGGAATGTCTTATGAATTTAGTTTATATCCTAATATAAGACAATCAGTAAATATTGGATGCAATCTATGGGCTAACATTTGATTGATCATTATACGAAAGAAAAAAAGGTACAAAAATACAAAACAGAGCTGATTGATGGCCTCTCAGAGTCAGTTATATGACAAAGTAGCCACCACAACAAACTTGAACTTGGCTGGAGGTCTCATTAGCAGTATACCTCAGAAATTAAGACAGAGACTTTAAAATGCAAACTTATGGAGCAATTTAAGCACTGAAACTAATAACAGTGATGCCAAAAAAGGTGCAGGAGTACGATATTAGCAATTGACCTCTGCTTTAGCTTAGACAAAGGTTCTCATCACAAGGGACTCATTAGTTGCCCTTGCCTCACACGTTTGGATGCTAAGGAGAAAAAGGAAGCTTGAATTAGTCAATCTCATTTCTAATGGCATTCACAGAGAACCTATAAAACAAAAAAATTATGAAAAAAAAAATCATCCATAATTCGCCAAACCGAAAAGAAAAACAGGGGAATGAAAAGAGAGCCCACGGGAATGAAGAGATCAGCTCTTGTCGCGAAAATGCAGTCGACTGTAACTATATCCGCGGTCCCTAGTACTTAGAAGTAAATGCTCTTGGAATTTCTATTATAGTACAAATAGCTCTATAGATTGATGTTTCCCGTTCAAATAGCTCTTCCGATACCATTAACATGTTCATCTCTCTGTAGATTGATGTTGACATAGGTTATTCTACTTTTGCTAGTGGAGTTTTCCTTGTACAGGTATGTATGATTGTTTTTTTTGCACTTCTAAATGGACACTGTTGAAAAGCTTAAAATTGAACTGATAATTTTGTTTGGAAGCTCAGAAAATTCATGAGAAAGTGAAATATAATATTCTGGATTTCTTTTCTTTCCATAACATACAAATGACAAACGTAGCAGTATTTATACTCGTTGCTTACATCATAAAAACAGAATTAAAGCAAGGTACACAACTATAACAGAATCAAAAGCGTGCTTAACTAATTGGCTGAGCTGGCATATACTTCTTTAACTCACACATGCTTATCGTGCAGCTACTCTTAGTTCACACGTGCTCAGTGTGCTTCCTTAACAGACACAAGGGAAAAGACATGATTTTGAGATATTGCACTGCAATTCTCAGAATGGTATAATGCTACGTGTGTGTCTTCTTTATCTTGCTCTTCTGTATGCAGCCATACAGATGAATTACCGGAGCGGCTGATTGGTGTTGTACGTGTTTCTCATATAGAACTCAAGTCTGCTGTTGTCCCAAAGTTGGAACCAGAGATATCATGACTCTGGTTTCATTTCACCTCAACTGTGTTTTTTTTTTTTAATTGAAAAAATCATTTGTTTTAGGTATACATACATGTATTTTGATCCCATTTTCATTGTAATTTCTCATTTACTTTGAATGAAAGTCATTGCTGTTTTCGAATGGGAATTTTGCATTAAAAAATGAAGAATAGTGAATAGGAAATTCCCTGATTCTTTAGTAACTATTTTTGGTATGAGTGTAATTAGTAGTAAAGTTGGTTTCTACTCGAAAACAAGTGAACTGCTCGATTCCCAAGTGGTATCAACCAGTTTCCAACTTTTTAATATACACTAATTGTTATTGTTTAATAGCTACTACTATTAAAACTCAACAGCTAACAAAAATACTTAAAAAAAATGATTTTTCTTATGATGCTGTGAAAAAAATTACGGGTTTACTTCTTTCCACGAGATCTATAACATGGTCTTGACTTCACGAAATTCTTTTAATTTAAAGCGTGCTGGTGTGAGAAGGTCAGTTTGACTGATTAATTCTTTTTAACAGTGGTCGAGATAATTTTACTATACTAAAAAATATTCTTATTCTGATAATGCCACAAATGTTATGTTGTTTTCTTCGGCTAATGATCTTCTATCAGGAGAGGTTAGAAATCAAATGCTTAAAAGACCAATTGAACGAATAATACAGAAATTTAGGCAGAATCTAATTGAATATTGCGTGAAACATGAAACATCAATTGAAGTCCTTAAACGGAGAATGCATCAAACAAATCCAAAGTGTCTCGCAAGTGTGTAGCATGACCAAAAAATTGTAAATACGTTTAGAACCAAATTATTCAAGTACAGGAGAACGAGCAAATTGAATCATGTGCAAGAGATTGGCCTGGTTCGAGATAGCTTCTTCACTGTACCTGAAGGGTTGGCTCAATCTTTTCTTTAGAATTCTGCACATTTTGTAATTCCTCGTATTAGCAAGCATACATTACAACCCTAATAATAAAGCAAGAGTAATGATACGAGCACAACCTCTTGTGCACAAATAATATTGTACAAACTAATATAACATAATATGATTGATTAAACAAAAACATAACATGACCTTCATAATTTATTTATTATTATTTTATATTTTCAGTCAAGCAATCATATTATGCCACATTAATAGCTATAGAAATAATTTACTAGATAATGCCAACACTTCATTGATACTCACCATTTCATTGAACAATTTTTTTATGGTGTCATTGAGGTTGCCTTCCCAACATCCTTCATCATCATCATCATCATCATCATCTACTTCATCACCATCTTCTTCTTCGGTGGGTTTCACTTTGTTTAGCTTTGGTGCGTCTACGACTCCTTGAGAGAAAATCTTCATTGTTGGGCACTGTCTCACAACTACGTGTTCCAAGGACGAGAACTCAAGAGCGTAATTACCCAAACTAAAGCTTGTTAGGCTTGGCAAACAATCAAGTCCCAAGTACTCCAATTTCCTGAAAACAATGCAATCTTCCGCTTCTTCTCCAACCTGCGACTGTATAATTTCTTCCATCATTTTGCAATCAGTTATCTTCATTCTTTCAAGATTCACTAGACTTTCAGATGTTGAGAGCGTCAATAAATTTATCAACCCATGACACTTCGATACTTTCAGAGTCGCAAGATTTTCCAAATGCCACGAAGCTGGTACTAATTTCTGCAACTTACTACATTCAGATATTTCTGGACTTTTCAAGTTTGCAAAAACCTTGTTGGATTCAGCATTTTCCTTCCAGAGATGCTGCACTTTGTGTAATCTAGACAACTCTAAAAATCTCAATTGAGGGAATGTAACCTGAAAATCAACAAAATTAAGTTGTAAATGAAAATATGTATCCAATCTCTGCAGTCTTCCCCTGCATATTTTATAGACAAGATTAATCACGGCATTTTATATTTTATTTCCAAATTAGTATGCTTTGCAGTAGGATCCCAAATATAAGTATCAAATCGATTATCCTTTGAAACACATAAATGAAATCTGAGGCTAAATCCAATATGAATTAGCTAGGAAAACAGAGATGTAACACACATAATTAATATAGTTCATCACCTCGTGTTACCAGGCATCCAATTAATTTCAGACATTTTTATAATTCATACTATAAAGTTAGTTAATAACTGCGGTTATATTGTTAAATCAGATATAAATTAAGACGACATGCAAAAAGATGAGTCATTAAATTTGATTTGATTCTAATGAAATTACAATTGTGCGAAAGAAAGTGAAGGGAAAAATAATAAGAATGATTACCTTTTCATCGAAGAGATGTTGTATTTGATCAGCTACCAAGAGGTTCTCTTCTGATTTTAATTTTTGAGGTTCCTTATTATCTGCTGTCATGTGCAGTATAGATGTAGAATTGGATATGAATGTTTCCATATCAGGGCAATTCTCAATAGTCAGACTCCAAAACATAGGCAGTTCAATTATATTCCCAGTGAAGTTGCAGAATCTTTTGAGTTTTGGAAGATCAATGAGCCTTAGCCAGGAAAGGCTAGGAAACAGGGGGCCTATATGTTCTTCCTTAGCACTTAGCTCTTCCAAATGAAACACCTCTTCTAGTGAATCACAATTCCTCACTTCCAGCCATCCCAAATTGTTCAAGCACCGTAGCAGATTGACTGGAATAGCACTCGACATATTGGTGCAGTCATCCACCACCAGCTTACATAAATTGTTGAAGAAGCTGACAGGCAGTGCTTGGCCATGCCATATTTCTTTCAAACGTGGAAAATATGAGAGTTGCAAATACCATATGTCACGGAATCCAATCTGCACAAACCAAAACAATTGCACTGGATATATACAATTTTTTTTTTCAAAGGCATTAGATATATATATACATTAAACTTACATGTTTTGTGTTTTAACTTCTAAAAATATATATACAAGGCAGGTGTATATGTTTAAATGTGCGAGTGCAAGGGAGATGCATGAGCAATTTTGATGAATCGATTCACACATACCATTTCTTTGTAACACTTCTGTATAGTGGAATTAAGATTGCCTTCCCGATGGTACAATTCACCCTCTTCCTTTACAATCACTTGCACTTTGTGCAGCTTTGGTGTGGATAAGATTCCCTGAGAAAAAGTCTTCATGTCCGGACAAAATGTCACAGAAACTCGTTCCAGTGATGGGAATTCAAGAGTATAATTCTCCAAACAAAAGCTGGTAAGCCTTGGTAAATAATCAAGTATCAAAAATTTTAATTCGCTGAAAGCAATACGATTCTCCTTCACTTCTTCTCCAACATGTCCTACGATTTCTTCTAATTTTTGGCAATTCGATACATTAAGATTCACCAGACTACTAAGAATTCCAACCTGAAAATAAGCAAAAGTGTGTGCATGTGTGTGTATATTAAAAAAGTAAAAATGTAAGAATATCATTCAACTAGGTTCAAAGTATGTTTAAATCATACAATTATACGTTTTATAAACATAACAAACCATGAAATGTCTACTAGATAATTTTTTGTTAAACAAAAAAGGCAACAAGATAAATAAATAAATAAATAAAAGCCAGATAAACAAAGATAATAAAAATGCATTTACACTATTTAGTATTAGGAACATAGAAAGAATTTAATGCAATTTCTAAATATTTTAGACTTATTTTACATCTTGATGCCAGTTTTTAAACAAAATTTGCAAATTTCAACTATTCCTTTTGGGAAAAAAAAACTCAACCAAAATGCCGCTTTTTTTCCTTTTTCCTTGGTCCCTTTTTTTATGTATATTTAATTTTGGAAACAAAATTAAAGTGGATCTTTATTAAGTACTTCCAGACTCGAGGAAATTTCTTTACAATCAAGGATCAGTTGTAAATAATCATGAATTTGTGGTTAATTAATGGCACAATCAATTCGTAACTAAACAAGAGATATTAATTAAATTTGAAGACTTTTCTTTTCTTTTTTTCTTTTTACAATCGAAATGTGAAGAATTAAGGAAAAGAGAAATATATAGATGAATTTGTGAACCTATAAGATGAGTGACTATCCTTTAATTTTTGAAAATTGTACTTATTAAGATATGAGCAGAAACAATTAAATTGAATTATATTATGCTGTTGAATCGTGATTAAAAAAATTATATTGTTGATTCTAATGCTGGCGAACCTAAAAACTGGACTTAAAATGTAGATTTGAGAGTGGTGGTTCGAAGTACAATACTTGAAATAAATAATCAGTGGCTGAATATCATTTGTAAACCCAAAAATGGTTACAATATTGTTGGATGTAATTTGAAAAAAAAAAAAAAGATTCGAAATGAATACAGCAGCCTTACCAATGGAGGAAAAATATTCTTTAGGTTATCACACCGAATTATCTCTAAATTCTTCAATTTGCTGAAAGACTCCGAAGCAAGCTGGTGGTGCCATATTTTTCTCAAGTTACCCATCGACTCAATACGTAATTCCTCCAACCTAGGAAGTCGTACCTGGCAGTTAAAGATTAAATAACTAATTAATCAATTAATGGCATAATCAATTGATAACTAAATTAGAGGCAGATATTAACTAAATTTGAAGACTCAAAGAAAAGACAAATTAAGTATTGTGACTAAAATTAATTTTTTTATTAAAAAAAAAACCTTTTCGTCAAAGAGAGGAGGAGGTTGCAAAGAAGGAAATTCAACAACTAAATCTGAATGAATATGTCTCGTGTTTGCAAAGCTTGTTAGTTCTGGAAGATCTGAGAGCCGCAGGGAGTGTAGTTTAGGAAACACTTTTAATTCAATCAACTTTCCTTCATCTCTTTCTGACCATCCCGTGGTGTCGACTACCCCTTCCATTGACTCACAATCGCTTATCTCAAGATGTTGGAGTTTCGCAAGACTATTAACCATAGAATATGAAAACAGATACTTCATACGCCAACACCTTTTCACAGTCACTTTTGTTAAATTTTGACAACAGGACATTCCTTGATTACGATCGGCCCATAATTTTTTGATGTTTCTTAAATACGCGAGATTCGATTCCTCTAAGCTCGGAAGAATAACCTGCAAAGAAAAGCCGTACATTTTTGTTCCTTCAAGTATAACCATCAGCAACGATTAATCAATTAATTATTGAACAGAAAATTATCACCTTTGGAGCAGTATCACCATCAGCAATGATTTCGTTGAATCCCAAAGAAGTTGTTGGTTTCTCCATATCGGTTCCTATAAACAAACAAAAACAATATACATAATTAATCTTTGTTGTTGTTGTTTTTTTTTTTTCAAAATAATTGAGGTGAAGTCCATAATCCCACCAATACTTAATTTCAACACTTACCAAAAATCATTTCCAGATCATCGCAAATAGCCACTTCTACCTTTTGAAGCCGCAGTAGGTTTTTGGCTATGGAGAATGAGAAAAGATGCTTCAATTTGTGACAGGATTTTACTTCTATAATCCTTAAGTTGCTGAAAGATTGATCTTCTGTGAGTTGGCTGTCACATATTGTCTCCAAATTATTCAAATAGCTAAGAGACAATGACTCCAGCAAGGGGAAGACTTTGCGACGAACCCGTCCAACTGAACCGACAATATGCAAAATCTCAGAACAACTTTCTACAGAAAGATGCTTCAATCTTGGAAAACCTTCCCCATCATCTAATTCATGAACAAAATTCTGAACACCCTTCAGTTCTTCTAGATAGAGATACTCAGTTCTCTTCAACAACAGTTTCATCCTGTAATTCTGCAAAAGAATGCCAAACTTTTCTAGCCCCTGGAGCTTCATCAATCTTGATAATCCAGTTTTAACGGACCAGCTGCTCCACCACTTATTTCCTATACATATCTTATAGCTTTGCAATTCCACAGAGACCAAATCCTGCGGTAGAATTTCGGCATCCCGAACGTGTATCTCCAAAGTAGTTAGCTTTGACAACCCCTTCAACTCAACAAGACTGGCGTTACTTCCTCCTTCAACCTTCTCCCACTGTGAAAAGCTATTACCAATATATAGTTCTTCTAATCGAGATAATTTTGATATAACATTTGGAGCTATCACCACAAGGCTGCTACAATTGCTCAAATCTAGCAACTGTAATCTCCTCAATTGTCCAATTACAAGTGGCAACTCCTTAACATCAGAATCTCGAAAGCTGAGAATATCTAATTTCCTTAGCTGTCCAATTATAGTTATATCGTTCAGTCGGCAACCATCTAAACATAATGTTTGAACGTTAATGAGGCAACCAAGTGATGAAGGTAATGAAGAGAAAAATATTCCAGTAAAATCTAAAACTTTGAGTTCTTCTGTCCCTTGAAAAAAGAGGTCTGAAATTTGCAAAGAGCTATCACGCTTTGAAAACAACAAAAGTAACTCGAGACGGGGACATTCCAACCTTTCGGGAAGCTCTTGAATATCTCTATAAGGTAAAGAAATAGCAATTGGACCTTCCCGTATTGTCTCTTCCATCTTTTTCTCCACGTAGGCAACATTTGGAATATTAAACATGAGCTCCTCTTCTGCAATTGACACAGCAACAACATGAATGATGTCATGCATTTTAACTTCATCTTCAGCATCACCGTCCAACAATAAGCATGAAGATTTGAGTTTGCCGATCAACGTACGCACTCTACTCCTTGCTTCTTCCAGTGTGTAAACGTTTTTAAAATAGCCCATACCCATACCATATCTCAATAAGTAAGGAACTGGTATACCACGACCTTCATTATATAGACCACAAAGAAGGAACAGAGATTTTGCTTCCTTACTTCCCAGTAAGTCGTAACTCAATTTTATGGAGATGTACACATTTCTTTCCATTCCATCAATTTCTTTTGCATTGGAACTTCTTAGCTGACGCAGCACATCCTTCCAAGTGTCAAGGCTCTCATTTTTCAAAGCTTTTGCAAGGGTAATCAGTGCAACAGGCAATCCTCCGCATTTTTCAACGATCTCATCTGCTAAAAGTTGAAAAGCAAATGCTTTTGCAGAATTACACACTATCTTTCCAAACAATTGCAATGCTTCTTCCTTTAATAAAACTTCAATTAAGAAATCCTTCTGAGATTTCATATCATTGCTCAATAAATCTCGACTTCTAGACGTCAATATGATTGTGCGTCTTCTCCGATCGTCCTCTCTATCTTTCTCATCAACATCCCCATAAGGAATTCCAACTGTATCGAACTCAAGTTTTGCCCAAATATTATCCAATATAATGAGGAGCCGCTTATCTTGCTTCAACCTTTGACAGAGTCGAGAAGCTCTTTGGAATTCATTCTCATTCAAGCCAAAATCCATGCCTAAATCGAAAGCAAGTTTGTCTTGAATTTTATGATGATCTGGGGTCTGTGTTATCTCAGCCATAACGAACTTATCGAACAACTTATCTTCCATCACTTGCTTTGCAACTTGTTTGACCAGCGTGGTTTTGCCCACGCCGCCCATCCCATAGACCCCAATTATGTTGACCTTGTCATCCTTCACCGCGTCCATAACTTCCTGAAATATTTTCTTTCTTGAATCAAAGGCCTCGAAATCTTTCACTTGCATATGTTCTGAACTCCTTGGAGCAGGACTGTTACAGAGCATGGTTAGAGTATGGAGTTGCAGACATCAGATAATACTCCTGCTGACGTGTTGCAGTTAGTTAGCTGACTCAGCTTACTATTAATAAGTTTGTTAAGCATGTGTATTTGTTGTAACAGACTTAAGTGTGTGTATTCATTTTTGTATATAAACTGAGCTCAGATCATTATTATGATTGAGTTAATAATTTCAATATACTCCAGACTCTTCTTATCTGTTCTTCTTTACTTTCTCGTTAACTTTCTTGTTAACCAAACACATTATATTACAAATTCTCTCATGGTATCAGAGCAAACATGATGAGCTCAAATCAATTTTTAGGATCCTATAGCTTTGCAACTCCAGTCAAACTAGATCAGAATAATTTCATTGTTTGGCGTACTCAGATCTTAACATCAATCAAAGGAAACTGTTTAGAAAGCTTCGTCAATGGTGATCGAATTTGTCCAGAGCAATTTCTCTCGTCAGCTACTACTATTACTAGTGGATCAACTAGAGCAGAGGAACGAGAGATCAATCCAGAATATACAGCTTGGACTAAGACTGATCAATTGATTCTGAGTTGGATGATGTCGTCTATCCAACAAAACTTACTTACAACAGTGATTCATTGCTCCACAGCTAAAGAGCTTCTAGATGCACTCACAAGTATGTTTATCTCTCAGTCTCTGGCTAGAATTATGCCACTTAAAATGCAGATTCAAACACTTAAAAAAGGATCTATGTCTATGATAGATTACTTTGCTAAAATGAAAATGTTATCTGATAGCTTAGCCTTGGTTGGAAAACCTGTTGGATTGAATGACTTTGCTCAACATGTGTTAACTGGATTGGACTCTTCAGATTATGAATCTCTGGTTACTAGTGTTTTAGCTAGAGGTGACAACATAGGTCTGGATGAATTTTATTCCTTGCTATTAAGTCACGAAAATAGAGTTGAGCAGAAAAAAGGAAAAATTGCCAGTGATGTTACACATCATCTGACAGCTAATATAGCTCAAAAGCAATATAATTCTGGAAAAAATGCTGGTGGTAACCAAAAATATAACAATGGAGCTTATGGAGGTGCTTATAATTCTGGTTTTGGTGGTAATAGTTTGGGTCAGACAGGTGAATTTCATTCAATAATCATCTGTCAAATATGTTTTATACCTGGTCATGGAGCAAATAAGTGCAGAACAGGTACAACTCTGCTTTTGTTCCTTCAAGGAATCAAGCTAGAGGAGCATTTAATGGCACTTTTAGGCCTGGTCAAAGGAATTTTGGAAGAGGTTTTGGAAATGCTGGTGGTAGACCTTTTAATGGAGCTTATGGTAGAGGTTTTTATCCTCATTCTGGCAATATGTTTGGTCAACCTAATCTTGGAAATTCTAATATGCCAAGAGGTTCTGGTTATCAAGGTTATATGATGTACTCATATCCTATTGCATTTTATGTTGCTCATCCTGAAAGCTCCTCTGGTGCCAGTCCTTCTGCACCTGCTTTTTGTTCTAATGGAGATTATAACAATGGATGTTCTTCTTCAGCTCCATTAGTGCCTGCTCCAGAGATTGTTGAAGATCCTACCCGGTACATTGATAGTGGTGCTACCAATCACATCACTAATGATTCAAGTAAACTCCTTGCACCAAAAGCTTACACTGGAAATGAAAAACTACTTGTTGGGAATGGTTCTTCTTTGCATATTAATCTCATTGGATCAGTATTGCTAAACACAACCACACATGAGCCTTTATTACTAAATCATGTTCTTCATGTTCCTCAAATAACCAAAAATTTACTTAGTGTCTCCAAACTCTTAGCTGATAACAATGTTACTATTGAATTTCTTGTAAATTTTTGTTTTGTTAAGGCCAGGAGCTCAGGGATCATTTTGCTTAGAGGAATTGCAAAAGGAGGATTGTATCAAGTCCAAAGTGCATCTCAATTCTCTCAAGCTAGCACAACTTTGTTATGTCAATCTTCTTCCAATAAGTTTGAGTCTATGTTTGCCTATTTTCCTTCTAAGTCTTGTAATTCTTCTGGTTCACAAAACAGTTTTGATGCAGTCAATCATCTGTCATGTAAGAAAGCCTTCATAGCTAGTGCAAGTGTAGTGGATGTTAATCTGCTTCACAAAAGGCTAGGGCATCCTGCTTTTCATACTCTTAAAACTGTATTGAAGAATTGTATTGCTGGTGTTTTTAATAAAACCAATGTCTTGAATTTTTGTTCTGCCTGTCAATTTGGCAAAAGTCATTTGTTACATTTTGATTCTGTTGCCACAAAAACAATTGTACCTCTTCAGCTTTTATATGCTGATCTCTGGGGTCCCTCACATGTTACTTCCACTCAAGGCTATTCTTACTATCTGTCAATCTTTGATGACTTCAGTAGGTTTACATGGATTTTTCCTTTAGCTGCTAAGTCTGATGCACTACAAGTGTTCAAAACCTTCAGAATTTTCATTGAAAAGTTCTTGAATAGCAATATTAAAACTGTGCAAACAGATTGGGGAGGGGAGTTTAGAAGTTTTTCTACTTATCTTACTCAATCTGGAATCCAATTTAGGCATCCTTGTCCTTACATTCACCATCAAAATGGTAGAATAGAGAGAAAACACAGGCATATTGTAGACATTGGCCTCACCTTGTTAGCTTAAGCAAATTTGCCACTCAAATTCTGGTGGAATGCCTTTCACATGGCTGTTTTTTCTCATCAATAGGTTACCCACTCCAACCTTAAATAACATTTCTCCTTACCAAAAACTCTTTGCTCAACAACCAGATTATCACTTTCTTAGAATTTTTGGTTGTGCCTGTTATCCTTATCTTAGGCCATACAATAAGCACAAGCTTGAATTTAGGTCAGGAAGATGTGTTTTTATTGGCTACAGTAGTCACCATAAAGGGTATCAATGTCTTCATTCCTCTGGTCGAGTATATATCTCAAACCATGTAATTTTTTATGAAAATTCATTTCCATATGTGTCTGGTTCAGATTTTTCTTCTATAGCTCAGTCTTGTGTCTCATCAAATACAGTCTCTCCTGACTTCATTTCTTTTAGTCATTTTCCAATACAATCTCCTCTGCAATCTTCATCAGCAAATGATTCCTCAGAGACTTCATCTCCAGCTCCTAAAGAGGTATATACTCATTCTCCATCTCTATCTTCTCCCACAGAACCACTATCTAACACATCTTTACCAAGCCATATTCACTCACCACCTCATGTAATACTTGCCGCACCTCCAGTAGGACACCATATGATAACCAGGTCTAAGGCTGGTATTTTTAAACCTAAATCATATCTTGCTGATCTTTTGGCTAAACCTTCAGAACCTACATCTATAACCCAAGCAATTTTTGATCCAAAGTGGTTCAAGGCAATGCAAGAGGAGTATTAAGCTCTTAAAAGCAATGATACTTGGGACTTAGTTTTACCTTCCACTCATGTCAAAGTGATAGGAAGTAAGTGGGTTTTCATAATTAAACACAACTCAGATGGTACCATTTCTAGATACAAAGCACGGCTTGTAGCTAAAGGATTTCATCAAACACATGGAGAAGATTACACTGAAACCTTCAGTCCAGTTGTGAAAGCATCAACAGTGAGAATAGTTCTAAGCTTAGCTGTTATGAATAAGTGGATTCTAAGACATGTTGATGTCAATAATGCCTTCTTAAATGGTATTTTTGTTGAGGATGTTTATATGGCACAACCTACAGGGTTTACTGATTCCACCAAGCCTACTCATGTTTGTAAACTCAAGAAGGCCATCTATGGATTGAAACATGCTCCCAGAGCATGGTTTGACAGGTTCAAATCTGCTATGGTCTCTCAATGGAGGTTTCTCAATTCTAAGTTTGATAGTTCACTCTTTTATAAGTGGGAAAATGGTCACATTTTGCTTGTTCTAGTATATGTGGATGATATCATTGTTACTGGTTCTAACTATCAGCTGGTGCAGCAAGTGATTCTTAATATGCAGAAAACTTTTGCTTTGAAGGACTTAGGAGAGTTGAATTATTTTCTTGGGATTGAAGTCTCCAAAACAACAAATGGATTCTATCTTTCTCAAGCAAAGTATATAGCTGACCTCTTAGCTAAGCATAATATGGCAGATTGTAGCCCTGTTCCTACTCCTATGTCCACAGGCCATTAGCTCAGAAAATGATCAGGTTCAACTATTCCTAATGCATCTCAGTATAGAAGTATAATTGGATCTTTGCAGTATGTGACACTCACAAGACCTGAGATAGCCTTCTCTGTTAATAAGCTTAGTCAATATCTGTCTTCACCAAATGCAGAACATTAGGAAGCTTGTAAGAGACTTCTGAGATATTTGAAGGGCTCAATTCATTTTGGTCTGCATTTTTATCAGTTTGGAACTTTACAAATGAATTGAAATACAAGTATGCAACCCAAGAGGGGGGGTGAATTGGGATTCTAAAAAATTATTCAATTTATTAAAGAAAATCTTAATGCAATTATAAATCAAATTCAAAGCAATAACAATTAAGATGATCACAATTTAAAAAGATAAGGGAAGAGGGATTCAAACACCGAGATTTTTACGTGGTTCGGCCAACCTCGCCTACGTCCACGCCTCCAAGCTTTCCGGGCTTGAGGATTCCACTAAGCAAGCCTCCAAGGCTTCAAATGCTTACACTTGACTTCCAAGGTGTCAATGGACCTTTACAACAAGAGATTATCCCCAATCTCTTAACCCAAGTGTATCCCAACACTTACAATTACTCAAAGTAAAAGATTACAAATTGTTTTTCTCTCACACAATATTTAAGATTACAAATCAATGCCCAATTTGTGAATAGATGAAGAGAGAATGTGTTTTAAGCTCTATGAAGATTGTATTCTCAAATATTTGCTCAATGGTCGTGTTGTGATCAATCTTTGTTTGAATTTGAATGAGCTTATTTATAGATGCAGCTGAAAACTAGCCGTTATTGACTTTCTGCACACTGTCGGATCACCGTTAGCTAGATGTCGGATCGCCGTTTGACTGGTCAATATGACCGTTGGGCTGATTTTTCAAATTGTCGGATCGCCGTTATCTAGATGTCGGATCGCCGTTTAGGTCCAGAGGCTACTGGTTGATATCGGCGAGCCGTTTATCACACATGTCGGTTCGCCGTTAATGTCCAGAGACTACCCTTCAGTTCTGGTTGATATCGGCGAGCCGTTTTATCAACATATCGGATCGCCGTTTAGGTCCAGAGGCTACTGGTTGATATCGGCGAGCCGTTTATCACAAATGTCGGTGTGCCGTTTTCGTCCAGAGGCTAATCTCCATTTCTGCTTGAAATCGGCGAGCCGTTTACTACAGATGTCGGATCGCCGTTTTCCACAAAAACTGCTGCAGTGAACTATTTTGCAAGATGACTGTTTTGTCTCCAAATCTTTATAAAAATACTTTATGAAACTTGTCAAAGTAGATGAAAATTATGTTGAGCTTTTAAAACGATTAATCAATCTTAATCATGTTTGTTATCATCAAAATCAATAAGGAATAATTTATGTCAACATGAATGGCTTCAGTGACTCAGATTGGGTGTGTGATAAGGATGATAGAAAATCAGTTGCTGGGTATACAGTTTACATTGGCTCAAACTTAGTTTCCTGGTGTTCTAAGAAGCAACCAGTAGTATCAAGGTCCAGTACTGAAGCTGAGTATAGAGCTTTAGCTCAGGCCACATCTGAAGTTGTATGGATCCAAGCTCTGCTTGATGAGCTCAATATTAAACTTGCAGCAGCTCCTATAATGTGGTGTGATAATCAATGTGCCATAGCATTAGCTTTCAATCCAGTATATCATGCTAAAACCAAGCATGTGGAGCTAGATATTCATTTCATCCGAGAAAAAGTAGCAGCAAAAAAGATTGTTGTGCAATTTGTTCCTAGTGAAGATCAAACTGCAGACATACTTACCAAGCCATTAACTTTTGATCAGTTTCATTACCTTCGAAGCAAGCTAAATGTTCATCCTGGACAGTTTAGCTTGAGAGGGGATGTTACAGAGCATGGTTAGAGTATGGAGTTGCAGACATAAGATAATACTCCTGCTGACGTGTTGCAGTTAGTTAGCTGACTCAGCTTACTATTAATAAGTTTGTTAAGCATGTGTATTTGTTGTAACAGACTTAAGTGTGTGTATTCATCTTTGTATATAAACTGAGCTCAGATCATTATTATGATTGAGTTAATAATTTCAATATACTCCAGATTCTTCTTATCTGTTCTTCTTTACTTTCTTGTTAACTTTCTTGTTAACCAAACACATTATATTACAAATTCTCTCAAGGACGGTAGGAAACATCACCGAAGTTGCCTTCTTTCACGAGATTAGCGGCAGTGTCTGCGGCCGCTGCAGCTTGTTTACCGAGTTTGTAACGAGAAATCAAATTTGGGCACAGTCCTTTGAAGCATGACTTCTTAGTTCTATCTTCGTCATCAATAATGGATTTTGTAACTTCTTCGCTGAAGGCATCAACTTTATTTAGCCATTTTGTGACATCGTTATAAATCTCATCCCCCTGTCGTCTAGCTTTTCCATTTGTTCTTTTAGCCCATCCATGTAGCTCTGGTACTTGAACACATAAGATATCTGCCGTGTAATTGGGTTGAACAGTGACTTTGCACCTTCTGATACAAAGCTGGAAAAAACAGCCGGACACGCTTCTACAGCCATTACCTGTTGCTTAACAATATATATGTAGTTTTTGGCTGTTGAAAAAAAAAATGGATTCAGATAAATTAACTGAACAAACAACTTTTTAGAAAAAGGGTTCAGGGGCCTGAATGGAAAACCAACAATTTTTTGAAGAAAGAAATCTTTTTTGGAAGATGGATACAAATGAACACAGAAGTTAACAATAAACAGTAACTTAAAACTCAAGAAAATTAAATGACAAGATTAAGACAAACAAGAGACGATTTTTGTCGGACTTTAAAGAAACTATCAAAGGTTTTACCACAAGCTCACCTCTTTAATTATCTAGGATCACAGAGTTTACGAGCTTCACTATTGGCCTTGAATATATAAGAAATTAACTGAACAAACAACTTTTTAGAAAAAGGTTTCAGGGGCCTGAATGGAAAACCAACAATTTTTTGAAGAAAGAAATCTTTTTTGGAAGATGGATACAAATGAACACAGAAGTTAACAATAAACAGTAACTTAAAACTCAAGAAAATTAAATGACAAGATTAAGACAAACAAGAGACGGTTTTTGTCGGACTTTAAAGAAACTATCAAAGGTTTTACCACAAGCTCACCTCTTTAATTATCTAGGATCACAGAGTTTACGAGCTTCACTATTGGCCTTGAATATATAAGAAAATTTTTAATGAGCAAAAGATCATTGCTACCTGCAGAGGAATTTAGAGAGTTTACGAGAGTAAGCAACACAATTGAATTGCAAAAGAACAAGACTTAAGCGTGCACCCCGTGTTTTGTTTTATTATGTAAACAGAACGCATGTTACTTTTAACAAAGTGATCAATAACTCTTTTCGTTATTTAATTGATATTGGAACCATATTTTAGAGAATATAATAATATCATTCAATGCACAGACTTAGAATTAGATTTTTTTAACTCTTTATTTAAATATAAACCTTAATGGAAAATTATTAAAATTTAGAGTTAAAATTTTTCAATCACCAAAAGAAAAAAACAAGGGAATGAAAACAGAGGAATCTTGTTTTACCTATTCTTTTTTTCCCCCTAACTCTTGTTCCTACTATACAAATAATCTTGTTTTGATGATAGTGCTCGTAACTGCGGGAAAATTTCTAATGGGAAGCAACTCAATTTCAGAAGATAAGCTTAATTTTGCAAGTGATGCATTGACTTGGTACTTGAACTTGTTGGATTATTTGACTTATGATTGACTGAATTTGAATTCTGCCTAAAAGATTTTCAATCAATGTTTAATAGCTACCATGTACTCAAATGTAGATCTTTTCTAGATTTGACTGAATTTGAACTTGTTGGATTGGTTGTTTTTACATTATTAATATGAGACATTGCAACGTAAATGTTTTCATTGGTTGAGTGCTATTCTAAAATCTATTTGTTGCTTTAGAAAAAAGGCTTTTCCTACTGATCTTTAATTTCCAAGTAAACTTAGGTATACAAAGTAAATCTAATAAAATGACAAACAAACAATGAAATAAAAGACAAAAAACTAGCAATATTGATACCAAGCCAACAGATATTAAAATTTAGGACCTTTTTTTTCTTGCTCTTTTTTTTGTTTTTTGGGTTAAAGGATTAGAGATTTTTGTATTATCAGAAAGGTTTCAAGGGTCTGAGTAAAAGACTACAATCTTTTATAAGCCTTTTTTTTGTTGTTGTGTGTGTGTGGGGCGTTGAAAATTGATTAAAAAAAAGTGTCAAAATGGTGGGTGGTTGAGCAACCATCTTTGAATTCAAAGATGGTGGGTGGCTAGCCATTGAACAAGGAAAATGGGTAGGTGCAGCCCATGGAAAGAAGAAAAAAAAAGGAAGAAAAGGAAGCCATAATTTGGCTATAAATAGAGGAGTGCTCCTCCTTATTTTTGTATCCAAATCCCAGAGAAGCGATCCAAATTTTGGTGAGAATTGAGAGATAAAAATATTCTTAAGCATGTAGTTATATTGAAGGAGTATTTGACTCCTCAATATGGGTATTATGGGGTTGCTTTGTTAGGAATATTTATCGAGATTATGTATTTGGGGCTTGGGGGAGAGAAAATTATTTATGAGAGTGGTTGTAATAATTTTCCACATAGTGAATATTTTTCTCTGGTTGTCTCTCGACAACGGCCATGGTTTTTCTCCAGATTTGGAGTTTTCCACATAAATCTTGTGTTGTGTGATTGGTGTATTCTCCATTTAATTTTCTTATTAATTTGTTGCTTGATAAATTGCTTGGAGTGATCTTGGGAGGAAGCTCAATTTCCTAACAGTGGTATCAGAGCCAACGGTTTGTACTTGGGGTATACGGTACTGTTTATGTAAAGCATATATGTCAGCAGCTGGTGATTTTCAAACTTGGTGGAGTTTGATGTTGTTAAAAAATAATTAATGGAAGAATGATTTTATTGGCTTGTGGAGAGTTCAAGTCAAAGGTGTATCCAATCTGGTATGCACAAAGATTTGAAGGTGTGGACAATTTTGGCACCTCAAGAAAATTGTCAAGAAGGTGGAGTGGGCTCGGAAAATTACTCCATAATCAGTAAAGGAGATACTGATATTCTCGCAGATGGTGAGTTTCCTTTTGATAGGAGACTGGGTTAGTTCTTGTTAGAATTAAGAGTGAAAAACCTTAATTCTTTTACCCAAGAAATCACCACACACTGATCTTGCTAGGGAAAGAATGAAGGATCGATATAGAAATCAGATTAAGAATAAGGTTATTTTAACCAGAGACAGGAATTAAGAAAGAATGAAGCAAAACGAAATGCAAAGGGGATTATAGAGGTTCGGCTTTGCAGCCTACATCCTCTTGAGAAACAGAAGCCATAGCTTTTCTTTATGCTTTAACAGATTACAAGTATTAGAGTAATTGCTACAAGGAACGATACCCCTAAGTATAACCCTCAAGGCTATATATACAACTCGGAAGAGATCCAGATATGTGAACTGTACACCAGCTCTCATTCTGGGTTTGTTTCCACAGACCCAGCAAACTCCCGCCAATCGTAACTGTATGTAACAGCTCTTCAAATTGAAACGACATCAGCAGCTGCCGTTTAACTTAAGCTTGATCGTGCAAGTCACGTGCGTTACTTAAGCCTTTCGTATGATAGTTGCTGGTTGTCATACGGCAGTGTTATCTGTATGTTTGCTTTGTCGTTTCTCATCCAATTCTGGAAACGACAAAGTCGTCTCCTTCAGAAGGTTCTGATTCAGGTTCATATTTAATAATCTCTACCTTGAATCTGAATCACAGCACTCCTATGGCTTCTTCTTCTCGAGCTTATGTATCTTCATATTCTACAGATGCCAGCTAAGTCTAAGTAGTGCTCAAACTTAGCCATTGGAACTGGCTTTGTCAACATATCAGCAACATTGTTACTAGTATGAACCTTTACAAGCTTCACAGTGCCTTTAGAGACTTCCAGCCTGATGAAATGGAGCTTGATGTCGATGTGCTTGGTCTTTTCATGATGGACTTGATTTTTGCTCAGACTGATAGCACTTTGACTGTCACATAGAATTGTTATGGATGATTGCTCATACCCCAATTCATTTATCATGCCCCTTAACCATATTGCTTCTTTGAAGGCCTCTACAGCAGCTGTGTACTCTGCCTCTGTTGTAGATAGGGCCACTACACTTTGAAGTGATGCTTTCCAGCTGATTGTGCAATTATTAAGTGTGAAGAGAAAACCAGTGAGTGATCTTCTGTTATCTAGATCTCCAGCATAATCAGAGTCAACAGAACCCTCAACCAGATTGTAGTTAGCTCTCTCCCCTCCATACAGCAGACCATACCTTGTAGTCCTTTTTAGATACCTCAGTATCCATTTCACAGCCCTCCAGTGTTCCTTCCCTGGATTTGACATAAACCTGCTGACCAGGCTTACTGCATATGACAAATCAGGTCTTGTTAAGACCATTGCATACATTAGGCAGCCCACTGAGTTAGCATATGGTGTTTTCAACATTTCAGTTTGTTCTGATTCAGTGCTTGGGCACTGCTGACTTGATAACCTGAAATGAGCTGCCATTGGAGTGGATACTGGTTTACAGTTCAGCATCCCAAACTTCTCCAAAACTTTGTTGACATATTTTTCTTGTGATAGAAACAATGTCTTGGCTGTTCTGTTCCTTATCATTTCAACACCTAAGATCTTTTTTGCTGGGCCAAGATCTTTCATGTCAAACTTATCTCTGAGTTGTTGCTTCAGCAGATTGATCAACTTCATACTTTTACTGGCCAGAAGCATGTCATCAACATACAGGACAAGATAGATCACTTCCTCCCTATAGGTCTTTCTGAGATATACACAGCAGTCATAACTGGATTTCTGGAAATTCAGTTCTTGCATGTAGCTGTCAAATTTCAAGTACCACTGTCTGGGAGACTGCTTGAGCCCATACAAAGATTTTTGAAGTAAGCAAACCCAATCAGGATGTTGGGTATTCACAAAGCCCTCAGGTTGTGACATTACAATCTCCTCTTGTAGATCACCATGTAGGAAGGCTGTTTTAACATCTAATTGTTCAAGATGCATATCATAAACAGCTACCAGTGACAGAATAATCCTTATTGATGTGTGTCTGACTACAGGTGAGAAGACTTCAGTGTAATCAACCCCTGCCCTTTGGGTAAAGCCCTTTGCTACCAATCTGGCTTTGAATCTCTTTGGTTCAACATCATGGATTCCATCTTTTATTTTGTAGATCCATTTGCAGCCCACAACCTTCCTTCCTTCTGGTTTTTGAATCAATTTCCAAGTGCCATTCTTATTTAGAGAGTCCATCTCATCTTCCATGGCCTTGATCC
The DNA here is from genome assembly GCF_022201045.2 of Citrus sinensis. Lineage (NCBI taxonomy): Eukaryota > Viridiplantae > Streptophyta > Magnoliopsida > Sapindales > Rutaceae > Citrus > Citrus sinensis. The sequence goes on from NC_068560.1 coordinate 18,873,812, forward strand.
ATTGAGTTGATTCTTTACATGCTACAGCTTCTTCATAAGTTTTTGGTTCCTCTTGATCAACCTCCTATGCTGCTGTCAAGGCATATGCTATTAAGTCAGCATATCCCAATCTCTCTGGTGCTTTAATTTGTCTCTTCTGTCTGTCTCTGGTAAGCTGATAATCTTGTATTGAGATGTGCTCTAGTGATTGAGCACTGGTCTCATCTGGGCCTTGAGTTTCTCCAGTGTGACTTGTGTTCTGATCATCATCAGTTTTTGATAGCTCCACCTCAAAGTGAGGTGTCTCTGCACCTGGGATTTTCTGAATTGTGCTTTGAGCAGAAGTCTGATTTTTCAGCATCTCAGACTTATTGAAAATAACATCCCTGCTTATTATGCACTTAGGTGGTTTAAGGTCTACACACCACAGCTTGTAACCCTTAGTTCCACTAGGATAGCCTAGAAAAGCACATTTCAATGCCCTTGGTTCAAGCTTGCCCTGCTTGATGTGTGCATAAGCAGTGCAGCCAAAAATTCTCAACTTGGTGTAGTCAGCTAATCTCCCTGACCAAACTTCATAAGGTGTTTTAAGTTCTATTGCAGTTGAGGGGCATCTATTTATCAGGTAACAAGCTGTACATAAAGCTTCAGCCCATAATGTCTTTGGCAGCTTTGAATGAAATAGCATGCATCTAACTCTTTCCATTAATGTTCTATTCATTCTTTTTGCCAAACCATTTTTTTGAGGTGTGTGCCTAACAGTTTTGTGTCTCTGGATTCCACTCTTTTCACACAAATCATCAAACTGTTTATTGCAAAACTCAAGTCCATTATCAGTTCTAACCCTTCTAACTTTCCTATTAGTTTGAGTTTCAATCAAGGTTTTCCAGGCTTTGAATCTATCAAAAGCCTGATCTTTACTCCTTATTGGACACACCCATACCATTCTAGAGAAGTCATCTATCATAGACAAAAAATAACAAGCTCCACCTAGAGATTCAATCTGTGCTGGTCCCCACAGATCCGAGTGAATATAATCCAAAGTACCCTTAGTATTGTGCACTGCAGTTTTAAACCTGGTTCTTGAGGACTTTCCTAGGACACACTCCTCACAGAATCCAACAGTACTTATCTTATCACTCCCTAGAGCTCCCTGTTTTTCTAGTTCTTTCAGCCCACTTTCACTTACATGACCCAACCTGAAATGCCACAGTAAAGTTTTATCTAGTTCCTGTTTTATCACTACCCCAGCATCCCCAGTTATTGCTGATCCTTGCAGTATGTATAAACCATGCTGCATTACACCTTTCATTAGTATCAGAGACCCTTTAATAACTTTTAAGGAGTTTGATTCAAGTCTAGTACAACACCCTCCTTTATCTAACATGCTTAGGGAAATTAGATTTCGTTTAAGCTCTGGAATATGCCTTACATTATCAAGTTCTCTAATAATACCATCAGACATTTTCAATCTAACAGAGCCTATACCAATGACTTTACAGGAAGCATTGTTTCCCATCAAGACTTTACCTCCTTCAAAGGGTTGATAGCTACTGAATAAGTGTTTATGGGGGCACATGTGATAGGTGCAGCCAGAGTCAAGAACCCATTTACCTTCAGTTTGCATGTTTGAGGCTACCAGAACACCAGCAGAGTCATATCCCTCATCTGAATCTTCAAAAGCAACAGCAGCATTTCCACTTCTGTTGATAGCATCCTTAGGCTTAATTTTTCTCTCAGGGCAGTCCCTTTTGAAGTGACCTTCCTTGTGGCAGTGGAAGCACTTCAAGGCCCTGTTCTTAGATTTTGATCTTCCTTTCTTTTTGCCTTTCCAGTCATCTCTCTTCTCTGATCTCCCTCTTACTGACAACCCTTCACCATCTTTTGTTTCTGATTTCTTAGAGCTTTCTTTAGAACTCAAAGCTTCCTTGACATCTTGCATGGCCAGTGATTGTCTACCATACAAGAGAGTGTCAACAAAATGTTCATAGGAAGATGGTAATGAAGATAGCAGAATAATGGCTTTATCCTCGTCTTCAATCTTTACATTAATGTCTTCTAGATCTAAAATGATCCTATTGAAAGCATCAATGTGAGTAGTTAAATAGCTGCCTTCTTCCATCTGGAGTGTGTAGAGCCTTTTCTTTGTACTCAATCTTTTTGTCAAAGATTTCTTTGTGTACAAATCCTCTAGCTTCTTCCAAAGGCCTGCAGCTGTTGTTTGGTCTCCCACTTCTCTAAGTACTCCATCTCCTAGACTTAGGATTATAGTGCTGTGAGCTTTGTCCATGGCTTCTTGCATGTCTTCATCTTTGACTTTGCTGATCTTTTTCGAGGTTCTTGGATCCTCCAGCACTTCTTCAATTCCCTGGTGAACCAGCAATGCTCTCATCTTCAGCCTCCAAAGATGGAAGTCATTTTCTCCTGTGAACTTCTCCACATCAAGCCTCTGTGTTGCCATTCTTGCTCTCAAGATTCAAAGATGTGAGCTCTGATACCAATTTGTTAGAATTAAGAGTGAAAAACCTTAATTCTTTTACCCAAGAAATCACCACACACTGATCTTGTTAGGGAAAGAATGAAGGATCGATATAGAAATCAGATTAAGAATAAGGGTATTTTAACCAGAGACAGGAATTAAGAAAGAATGAAGCAAAATGAAATGCAAAGGGGATTATAGAGGTTCGGCTTTGCAGCCTACATCCTCTTGAGAAACAGAAGCCATAGCTTTTCTTTATGCTTTAACAGATTACAAGTATTAGAGTAATTGCTACAAGGAACGATACCCCTAAGTATAACCCTCAAGGCTATATATACAACTCGGAAGAGATCCAGATATGTGAGCTGTACACCAGCTCTCATTCTGGGTTTGTTTCCACAGACCCAGCAAACTCCCGCCAATCGTAACTGTATGTAACAGCTCTTCAAATTGAAACGACATCAGCAGCTGCCGTTTAACTTAAGCTTGATCGTGCAAGTCACGTGCGTTACTTAAGCCTTTCGTATGATAGTTGCTGGTTGTCATACGGTAGTGTTATCTGTATGTTTGCTTTGTCGTTTCTCATCCAATTCTGGAAACGACAAAGTTGTCTCCTTCAAAAGGTTCTGATTCAGGTTCATATTTAACAGTTCTTTTGGCATGTAGATCTCCAAGTTGCCATGAAAGAGAACATGTTATGATCAGCGGGGTCCACAAGTTTGCACGCGGGCATTGGCTTGGTATAAATGCAAGGTGTGTGGTGGAAAAGTTATGTCATGGCTAAAGAATTCTTAGGGAAACCAAGCATGAGAATTGCACCATAATTTTCAGCGGATATGTTCGACATGTGCCAGGAAAAAGAAAAAAAAAACTTAGAATGGTTGATTCTAAGTGGTATACTCTTTATGGTAGAGTATGATAATTCTTTATGTTGAGAATTATGACTACTGGTGAAGACAGTGCTTTATAGCAGTAGCTATGAATTTTTTTTTTTTTTAATCAAGGTGGAGATTGTTGAAAATTGATTAAAAAAAAAGTGTCAAAATGGTGGGTGGTTGAGCAACCATCTTTGAATTCAAAGATGGTGGGTGGCTAGCCATTGAACAAGGAAAATGGGTGGGTGCCGCCCATGGAAAGATGAAAAAAAAAGGAAGAAAAGGTAGCCATAATTTGGCTATAAATAGAGGAGTGCTCCTCCTTATTTTTGTATCCAAATCCTAGAGAAGCGATCCAAATTTTGGTGAGAATTGAGAGATAAAAATATTCTTAAGCATGTAGTTATATTGAAGGAGTATTTGGCTCCTCAATATGGGTATTATGAGGTTGCTTTGTTAAGGAATATTTATCAAGATTATGTATTTGGGGCTTGGAGGAGAGAAAATTATTTCTGAGAGTGGTTGTAATAATTTTCCACATAGTGAATATTTTTCTTTAGTTGTCTCTCGACAACGGTCGTGGTTTTTCTCCGGATTTGGAGTTTTCCACATAAATCTTGTGTTGTGTGATTGGTGTACTCTCCATTTAATTTTCTTATTAATTTGTTGCTTGATAAATTGCTTGGAGTGATCTTGGCAGGAAGCTCAATTTCCTAACATGGGGGGGGGGGGGGGGTTGCGTGGAGCGTGCAAATTAACCAAAGAAAAATATAAGAGCACAGGCTTTCACAATCAACGGTAACTTAAAACTCATGCAAAATAAGTTACAATAGTAAAACAAACCAGAGAAAATTTTTTCTCGGAAAGTAGATGGAAATTATGAAAGAACAGATGTCAAGATCAAGGATCAGGGATTCTACTATCAAAAAAAAAAAATTATTAAAGGATTTAGAAAACGTGCACCTCTTTAATTATCTGGGATTAGAGAGTTGGTGAGCTTCTCTATTTGGCCTTTAATATTTAAGAACAACTTGAATGAGGAAAACGATTACAGGTAACTGCTGAGGAATGTGTGAGAAAAGAGTTGATGAGAGCAATAACAATGACCTGCAAAAGAAAAAGAATTAGTCATGCACGGCTTTTCTACATCATGTATTTGGTTATTGTTGCTCTGTTGACGCATGTTGAAGAAGAAAGCACTACTCTACATTTTCATATATTCTAAAGAAATACTTAAGTTTCCATATAATAATGCCTGTTGTGTTTGAATAATTTTGGTATATACATTGCTTGTGTACTGTGAAATTGAAATGAATATTGATTGACAGAGCAATGTCTATGCCTAATAAAAGATAAAGCAAAAGCTTGAATGGGTGATTGGGGACCAAAACTTTTATAAAAGCAAATACCGGAAACACACAAAAGGCATTTAAGAGAGAAACTAAACAGCAAATAACCGAAGTAAGACAAATAATATATGATTTGATTTATGCATATTCAAAAACCAAAAAATAAAATAAAAAATTAAAGTTTGATGTTGTATTGCCGACGCCGCATCTTTGTTATTTCATTTACTCGTTCCACAAAAAACAGGGGAATGAAAACAGAGGTAACTTGTTTTACCATTTTTTTCCTTCTTAGTTTCAGGCAAAAAATAATAATAATAAACAGGGGAACGAAAACAGAGGAAAGTTGTTGCTCAAATTGATTTATCTTGTTTTTCAGGCTATCTTGTGACATGATGATAATGCATGAAAATTTCTAATGCAAACAGCTCAATTTGGGATGATAAGCTTAAGTTTGCAAGTGATGCATGTAAATAACTTTTTGCGGTTAATTGAATCTTTAATACTCTTGGCCCTATTCTAAAATTTGTAGGTTGCTTCAGAAAAAAAGGGCATTTCTCACTCATCTTTAATCTTTAATTAAAATTAGATACAAGGCAAATCTAATAAAATGACAAACAAAAAAACAAAACAAAGAAAAGACAGGAGACAAACAACATTGATCTTAAGCCAACTGATGTTTAAACAGAGAATTCTTTTCTTTTTTTTTTTGAAAAAATTTTGCTCAAGTATTAGAGTTTTTATATTAACAGAAAGGTTTCAGGGGTCTGAATAAAAGCCCACAGTTTCTCTTTTCTTTTTTTTCTTTTTTTTTTGGGGAAAACTGGATGCAAATTATCCAAAGCTAATAATAAGAATACAGACATTACAAATGAACAATAACTTAAAACTCAAGCAAAATAAATGACAAGACGAAAACAAACAAGAGAAATTTTTTCTTGGAAAGTAGATGGAGATTAAGAACTGCTATTAAAAGAAATTTTTAGATGATTTAGAACATGCGTACCTCTTTAATTGTCTGGGATCAAAGAATTGATGAGCTTCTCTATTCGCCTTCAATATTAAGTATTAACGGGTATTCAAAGAAATTATTAAGAAAAAATTTAATGAGTAAAAGATCACTGTTAACTGCAGACGAATGTCCGAATAAAATGTTGATGTGAGTAATAACAATGAATTGCAAAAGAAGAAGACTTAGTCATGCACCCCTTTTATACCCGAGTATTATGATTTAATTTTTGAAGTTCAGAATCAAGACCAAAACACGAAGGTTTAACAAAGCATGCAGTGAGATACAAGAAATGAATCGGCTAAAATACTTTAAAAAAAAAATTTCAACCCAATTAATTTGAAGAAAGCACTAATTTATAGCTCTACGTTTCATATGTTCTAACGAAATAATCAAGTTAAAATAATTTTGGCATATACATTACTTGTATCCTGTGAAATTGAAAAGAATATTGATATGCAGAGCTTATTAGTAGGGAGAAAGCTTTGTAAGATGCCTGACAAAAGAGAAAGCAAAAACTTGAATGAGGAATGACGTCTTAGAAAGAACTTAAGTGCAATCATGAAAGTAGAAATGATTTAAGATTTAATTTTTGAAGTTTAGAATCAAGACCAAAAGAGGAAGCTTTAACAAAGCATGCAGTGAGATACAAGAAATGGATCGGGTAAAATACTTCAAAAAATTTGCTCAACCCAATTAATTTGAAGAAAGCACTGATTTATGGCTTCACGTTTCATATGTTCTAATAAAATAATCTATATAAAAGTTTTCAACGAATAAATACCTGTTGTGCTTGAATAATTTTGGCATATAAATTACTTGTATCCTGTGAAATTGAAAAGAATATTGATATGCAGAGCTTATTAGTAGGGACAAGGCTTTGTAAGATGCCGGATAAAAGAGAAAGCAAGAGCTTGAATGAGGAACCAAAGTTCGATCATCAAAGTAGGATCAATAATGACTTGATTTATACTTTTTGGTTATTTCATTTGTTCTGTCCACAAATGATGCGTCGTTATTACGAGTTCCAACCTGGACATTATGTACAAATTGTGCTTATGTTTAACAGAAAAATGAAATTTGGTCACCATACAAAATTTCATGAACAAATCTTCAATTTGATGATTATAAAATAAATAAGTTTCATTAATAGATTATGGGTAAGTTAATGTTAGGGATTTGATCAGATGATCCTATGATTTACTAAACGCTTTAACAAGAACAAGAACAAGAATTAATGAGTCACAAATTTAAAAAAATAAAATGAAGAGAGAAGCAAAGAATGTTATTTGCAATTACCAAACTGAAAAAATGGGAAATGAAAACAGGGGAACCCTGTTTTTCCTCTCAATATTTCAAGTGGTGAAAATGATAATAGAAAATGCGAGCTCACAATTTTCATTTGTTGGCGTAAAAGCCTACCTCGAAGAGATGAGCTCCTGTTATTAGCATAAATTTTATCCGTATATTAGTTCCATTTTAAATACACTATTGCTGCATGCATTTGAACCGTATTATCAATCCTTTTTGTTTTGAGTTGGGTAGTTCATAACAAATTAATTATATTATTTTGCATAAGATCAAAAATTAGCTAAATGGTAAAAACTTTCCCTATTTATTTGTCCCACAACTAAATAGTCTTATTTTTTTAGTAAGCTCACAGTAGGTAGGGGGAACTACTGTATGGGTGCTTTAGCCTAAAATGAAGATCTATTAATTTAAAATTTCCCTAATATCATGACATTAAACATTAAACAATATCAACGTTTTGACTTCTGTTTTGTTTTTTGGGTGGAGGATGTTCCATCTTCCATTTTAGATGCTTTGTAAGACTTTTAATTGAATAATTGAAGTAACAAAAGATTTACATATGGTAGTATATATGTAGGTATTGAAAGCGTCCAAAGAAGATCTTCAAGCCAACAAGATCTTTGAAAGCATATGGTTAATAATATGCACAATGCTTGTTTTTGTTAAACACCTTTCTGGTTAATAAGAGCTTTGAAAGCATCCGTAGAAGCCACTGAACTTCTAGGACAGCCATGATCAAATGCAGTGTGAAGCATGTGAGCTCGTTTTTCAAACGCTTGATCTCCCATCAGCCTTTCTGTTCCACTCACCGCATCATCCTTTTGAATCAACTTTGTATTTTTGATGGATCATCAGAAATCATGTACCCCACATTAAGATGATTGATCATCAATTTGGCATTATAATATTGATCACCTCTAATTGGCCATGCCCCACATCCGATTACTTCTGCAGTTGAATTTCGTCTACAGTGAGATAATAATCCACGGGTTGATTGATGGATGACTCAGTATGAACAATTCTTAGGAGTATGTTATCAGCGCCATTTTCTTTGGCATGCTTCTCATATATATTTCTATGGATTATTCCACAGATGATACAAGTCATAAAGTCATTTCTCCGTATTCTCTTTAATTGGACCAAACTTTTGAGAATGCAGAATGCAATAGGAAAAATAAAAAATAAAAAAATAAAAAAAGATTTGATTTGTATCGTCAACCCCGCTGCTATTTTGTTATTTTATTTGTTATGTCAACAATTGATGCTTGGTTATAAGTTCCACATAACCACTATTTACAAATTATTTCATTTTTGACTGAAACACGAAAGCCCATCATCGTGCAAACTTGCATGAACAAATCTCCAGTCTGATTATTATAAATTAAATAATTTCATTAATGGATTATGGGTATGTTAAATCGTTAATACTAGGGATTGATCCCTAGAATTAGTAACCATTTTGCGGCCGTGTTTTCATAAACATTGACTAAAAATTGTAAAGTGTTTGGTGAATATTTACTCCTATAATTTGAAAGATAAGATATTTAACAACTTTTATCTGATCACACATATGGCATTTTAACTAATTTCGTAAAAAAAAAAATTATTTAAAAATCATATTTGATTACAGTTATAAAAAGTGCGCTGGTTGCTGCAACATTATATAGCCAAAATTGAGAACGATATTAAACTATGAATCTCTTTATGTATTTACTCGAATGTCTGATATTATTTAGTTTAAGATCTTCAATTAACACTTATCTGAAATCCAAATAACTGAATAATGGTACAATTTCAAATTCCGCATTTAATTATTATATAATAATACAAAAATGTGTATTTTTCTAGCATGTACCCGTCCTAATTTTATTTAGCCCCTTTCGGCCCATGTTCACATAAATATATTGCTGGGGATGAGGATGATAGCATCAGAACCTCTGATGCTTTTCTTTTTTTATCATGAATTTTATTTTTAACTCTATAACTATTCGTCTTTAGATATAAATTTTTACAATCACCGATATAAATTTTTACAATCACCAAGTAGAAACAGGGGAGTGATAACAAAGGAGCCCTGTTTTAAAACAGGAGTAATCTCATTGTTAGCCTCTAGTATTATTTAGAGAAAAATTAATTTATATTGTAATCTCATTAATATAGTGAAAGATTATATCATACCACGGTCCCGTGGTTTTTCCCGCTTTAGGTTTTTTCACGTAAAAATCTATGTCTCTTGTGTTTGGTTTATTACTTTAGATTGTGTTGGTTTATTTTTTGCCTATTTATTTATGGTACATATTTTATTTTAATCACACAAAGAGGGAAAATCTTTTACTTTTTCTTAATTTACAGCTGCTTTTGTGATTCACTTTGTAACATAAATTTTATAGAAGAATACACATCTGCATCCATACCATGAATTTCTTTTAGACTGGGACTTTTAAGCTGATTCAACGCATCCTTCCAAATTGCAACACTCTTACTTTTCAGAGCATTTGCAATTGTACTTGGTGCAACAGGCAATCCTCCGCGTCTTTCAACAATCTCATGTTCAGTAGGTTGATAAGCAGATATTCTTGTTGAATCATCAATCCAGAAATCTTTCTGAGAATTCATGTCGTTGCACAATAAATCTCGACTTCTAGATATCAGTACTATCGTGCATCGTTCCTGATCATCCTTTCTTTCTCATCAACATCCCCGGTTGGAATTCCAATTTTATCTAACTCAAGTTTTGTCCAAATATTGTCCAATATAATGAGGACCCGCATCTCTTTATTCAATCTTTTACGTAATCCGTCAGTTCTTTCCAAAGTACTGTCATTCAAGTCAAGTTTCATGCCTAAATCAAAAGCAAATTGGTCTTCAATTTTTCGATAATCTGGGGTTTGTGTTACCTCAGCCATAACGACCTTATCGAACAACTTATCTTCCATTACTTTCATTGCAACTTGCTTGACTAGCGTGGTTTTACCCACGCCGCCCATCCCGTAGACCCCAATTACCTTGAGCTTATCATCCTTCAACGACTCCATAACCACTTGAAATATTTCCTTTCTTGAATCAAAGATCTCGTAATCTTTCACGTCCCTAAGTTCCGCCCTATCTGGAGCAGGATGGTAGGAAACACTAGAGAAATTGCCTTTCCTTAAGAGATTAGCAGCATCTTCTGCGGCCGTCGCAGCTTTTTTACTAAGCTTGTAACGAGAAATCAAATTTGGGCACAATCCTTTGAAGCAGAACATCTTAGCTCTAGCTTCATCATCAATGATGGATTTTGCAACCCCTTTAATGAATTCCTCAATGCTATTTAGAGACATCCTCATAAATCTCATCCCCTTGAAGATTATCATGATTAACATGTTGTTACACCATTTCTCTTCTATATCTCAGCTGCTTCACATAAGATATCTACCGTGTAATCGGTTTGAACAGTGACTTTGCACCTTCTGATACAATGCTGGAAGAAGCAGCCAGACCCACTTCTGTAGCCATTTGGCCTGTATCTTAACAATTTATGTGTACTTTTTGGCTATTAAAAAAAAAAGATTCAATAAATTAAAGTGAACTAGAGGGGAAGGAAAAAAAAAAACAAACGAAAACAACTTTTTAGAAAAAGGTTTCAGTGGCCTGAATGGAAAACCAACAGTTTTTTGATGAAAGAAAACATTTTTCGAAGATGGATGCAAATTAACCATTAATAATACTACGTAAGAACACAGATGTCAACAATAAACATTAACTTAAAACTCAAGAAAATTAAATGACAAGATTAAGACAAACAAGAGATATTTTTTATCGGACATTAAGAAACAACTGCTATCAAGATCAAGGATTAGAAGTTATGCTATTGAAAGAAATTATTAAAGGATTTAGAACAAGTTCACCTCTTTAATTATCTAGGATCACAGAGTTTATGAGCTTCACTATTGGCCTTGGACACATAGAACTATTGGCCCTGGATATATAAGAAAAATTTTAATGAGCAAAAGATCACTGTTGACTGCAGAGTTTATGAGAGTAAGTAATACAATTGAATTGTGAAAGAAGAAGACTTAAGCGTGCGCCCCGTGTTTTGTTTTATCATATAAACAGAACACATGGTCATTTTTAACAAAGTGGTCAATAACTCTATTCGGTATTTAATTGATATTGTAACCAATTTTAAGAGAATATAATAATAATCATTCAATGCATAAATTTAGAATTAAATTTCTTTAACTCTTTATTTAAATATAAACCTCAATGGAAAGTTAAAAAAATTTAGGGATAAAATTTTTCAATCACCAGTGTTTTACCTATTTCTTTTTTTTTTCCTTAACTCTTGTTCTTATATAAATAATCTTGTTTTGATGATAGTGCTTGTGACTGCGGGGAAATTTCTAATGGAAACAACTCATCAATTTCGGAAGATAAGCTTAATTTCGCAAGTGATGAATCTGTTCAATTGACTCCGTACTTGAACTCATTGGATTGGTTGATTTATGATTGACTGAATTTCAATTCTATTTTAGATTTGATAGCTATCATGTGCTCCTTAAAAGCATTCTATTTTAGATTTGAGTGAATTTGAACTTGTTGGGTTGGTTATTTTTAGATTATTAATATGAGATACTACAATGTAAATATTTTCATGTGGTTGAGCCCTATTCCAAAATCTGTATGTTGCTATAGAAAAGGGCTTTTCTTACTGATCGTTAGCCTTAAGTAAACTTAGATATATACAAAGTAAATCTAATAAAATGACAAATAAACAATGAAGTAAAAGACAACAAACCAGCAGTATTGATACACAGCCAACAGATATTAAAATTTAGGACCTTTTTTTTTCTTGCTTTCTTTTGTTGAAGGATTAGAGTTTTTGGTATTATTAGAAAGGTTTCATAGGTCTGAATAAAAACCTACAATCTTTTTAAAAACTTTTATTCCTTTTTTTTTTTGGGGAAAAAGGATACAAATTAACCAAAGGTAATAATAACAACACAGACCTAACAATGAACAAGAACTTAAAACTCGTGAAAAGTAAATTACAATATTAAAACAAATTAGAGAAATTTTTTTCATGAAAAGTAGATGGAAATTATGAAAGAATAGATATCAAAATCAACTGGCAAGGATTCTACTATCAAAAGAAATTATTAAAGGATTTAGAAAATGTGCACCTCTTTAATTATCTGGGATTAGAGAGTTGGTGAGCTTCTCTATTTCGCCTTGAATATTTAAGAAAAATTTTAATCGGATGTTGAAAAAAAAATCAATAGATGCATTCAAAATTGGCTAAAGCATGCAATTGACAAACACGCATTCAAATTTAAAAGAAAAACACATGCATGCATTCAAAATTGGAGAGCCAAATTTGAAGACAAATTGCTACGGTTAGCCGTCTAATTTTGTCAACAAAATTGTTGCAGTTGGTGCAATAATGCAACCCATTTTCCTTATAAATAGAGGGATAATTCTTCATTTGTTTTATCATCCAAAATTGTGAGATCTAAGCTCATTCCAAGTGAGTTTTAGAAGAGAATTTTCTTTCGTGCTAAGGGAGTTTGGGTTTATTGGGTACTGGGTTTTTAGAGTATTTCAAACTTTTGTAACTTCCATTTATTAGTAAAATTATCTTCTAATTTTTATCTGTGGACGTAGGCTTTATGCCGAACCACATAAATTATTGTGTCCGATTTTTTTTTTTGCATTTATTTGTCACCACATTTACATTTCTCCATAAATCACAATTACCATGATATTGATAATTATTCAACTTGCGCTTCCCCAACAATTGGTATCAGAGCTGGAGGTTCATGCTTCGGGTATATGGTACTGTTCACGTATACGACACTGCTGCTGTAACAACCTAGGTGAATCCCATATTAGCAAAGCACAAGAGAGATGTTAGGTTTATAAGGGGTGATTCACATCTTAATTGGCAAGATGTGTTTTGGGGTGTATGGGTACCCTAGAAGCAAACCCGTGTGGGCCTTGTTAAGGGCCAACGCGGACATATCTAATAAGGTCAGGGTTGGGGTCATGACAGATGGTATCAGAGTGGCTCCTCCTGTTCTTTTGAGTGATGGTGGGGTAAACCTCAGCGAGGACGCTGAGTCCCTAAAGGAGGATGTATGTAACACTCTAGGTGAATCTCACATCAGTAAAGTACGAGAGAGATGTTGGGTTTATAAGGGGTAATTCACACATTAATTAACAAAACATGTTTTGGGGTGTATGGGCGCCCCAAAAACAAAACCGTGCGGGCCTTGTTAAGACTCAAAGTGGACAATATCTTGTTAGGTCTGGGTTGGGTCATGACATATATAAAAAATCTATCAAACCTCAGTTTCAACGAGTGGGACGATGGAGTTATTTTTATGGGCAATGAAACTGCTTATAAAACCATATGAATAAGTTTAATGCAGCTGAAGAATAATGATTGATCAATCCAAGTCTTGACAGATGTTTACTACGTATCAAGTTTGAAGAAAAAAACTTATCTCGTTAAGAGTCTTAGAATCTAAAGGGCTCACAATCACTCTAAGAGATGGATTTTTAAACGTAATAGCCATGGTGCTAATGGTGATGAAAGGCACACTAAGAAATAATTTATACTATTTCTAATGAAGTACAATTATTGGATCAACATCAACTGTCTCTGGAAAAGATGCAGATTCAGAAGCAACTAAGTTATGTCATATGCATTTGAGACATGCTAGTGAAAAAGCTTTGCAGACTTTAGTGAAGCAATGATGTCGACTACCCCTTCCGTTGACTCACAATAGCCTATCTCAAGACGTTGAAGTTGCAAAAGACAATTAACCATAGAATATGAAAACAAACACTTCAGACGACCACAACGCCACACGTGCACTTTTGTTAAATTTCCACAATACGAGACTCCCTGAAATTGATCGGGCCATAATTTTTTAATGTTACTTAAATCTTCAAGTGTTATCTCCTCCAAACTTGGGAAAACAACTTGCAAAGCAAAACCATACATTTTTATTCCTTCAAAATTCAATCCAATTAGAGGTGGATATTAATTAAATTTGAAGACTTAAGGAAAAGAGAAATTAGATATTGAGAATAAAATTAATTTTAAAAAAAACTTTTCGTGAAAGAGAGGTTGAGGTTGCATTTCAGAATGAATGGTGTCTTCTGTTAAGCTCGTAGAGATGAATCTTAACATATTACTGCAACCATCAATCTCGACCTTTAGCAAAGAAGGGAATTCAACAACTAAATCTGAATGACTATATCCTGTATTGGCAACGCTTGTTTGTTCTGGAAGCCACAGGAGCTGCAGAGATTGTTGTTTAGGAAAAGCCTTTAATTCAATCAGCTTTTCTTCTTCCCTTTCTGACCACCCCGTGATGTCGACTATCCTTTCCATTGACTCACAATAGCTTATCTCGAGATGTTGGAGTTGCAAAAGACAATTAACCATAGAATATGAAAACAAATACTTTAGACGATCACAATGCCACACGCGCACTTTTGTTAAATTTCCATAATAAGACACTCCCTGAAACTGATCGGGCCATAATTTTTCAATGTTACTTAAAGCTTCAAGAGTTATCTCCTCCTAACTTTGAAAACCAACCTGCAAAGGAAAACCATACATTTTTATTCCTCCAAAATTCAATCCAACTAGAGGTGGGTATTAATTAAATTTGAAGACTCAAGGAAAAGACAAATTAAATATTGAGAATAAAATTAATTTAAAAAAAAAACCTTTTCGTCAAAGAGAGGTAGAGGTTGCATTTCAGAATGAATGGTGTCTTCTGGTGAGCTTGTAGAGATGAATCTTAAGCTCATCTATGTATCTCTGGTACTTGAACACATAAGAGATCTGCCGCATAATTAGTTTGTACAATTTCTTTGCACCTTCTGATACAATGCCGGAAAAAGCAGCCAGACCCACTTTTGCAGCCATTGCCTCACCTGTTGCTTAACAATATATATATATGGCTGTTAAAAAAAGGGGATTCAAATAAATTAAAATGAACTAGAGGAAAAGAAAAAGAAAGAAGCGACAACAAACAACTTTTTAGAAAAAGGTTTCAAGGGCCTCAATGGAAAGATGGATGCAAATTAACCATGCTAATACTACATAAGAACACAGAAGTTAACAATGTACAGTAACTTAAAACTCAAGAAAATTGAATAATAAGACTAAGACAAACAAGTGATATTTGTTCTTGGACATTAAGAAACAAGTGTAATCAAGATCAAGGATTAGAGATTATGCTATTAAAAGAAATTATTAAAGGATTTCGAACATATGCACCTCTTTAATTATCTAGGATCAGAGAGTTAATAAGCTTCACCATTGGCAATGAGCTTCACTATTGGCCTTGAATATATAAGAACAATTTTAATGAGCAAAAGATCACTGTTAACCGCAGAGGGAATTAATGAGAGAAGTAATACCAATGAATAGTAAAAGAAATTATAACATAACATGTTCATTTTTAATAAAGTGGTCAATAACTCTAATTTGTTACGTAATTGATATTGTAGCCAATTTTAAAAGAACATAATAGTAACCATTTAATGCATAAATTTAGAATCATATTCTTTTTATTCTTTATTTAAATATAAACCTCAATGGAAAATTACAAAAATTTAGATATAAAATTTTTCAATCACTAAACAAGAAAACAGGGAAATTAAAACAGAGGAATCTCGTTTTACTTGTTTTTCGTCTCAACTCTTGTTCTTATATAAATAATCTTGTCTTGATGATAGTGCTCGTGACTGCGGGAAAATAAGCTTAATAGCTATCATGTACCCCTTAAAAGCATATGTAACGAAAACAACTCAATCTCGGAAAATAAGCTTAATTTTGCTAGTGATGGATTTGTTCAATTGACTCTGCACTTGAACTTGTTGGATTGGTTGATTTTATGATTGACTGAATTTCAATTCTGCCTAGAAGATCTTTAACCAAAGTTTAATAGCTATCATGTACTCCTTAAAAGTAAATGTAAATGCTTTTTAGATTTGTTGAATTTGAACTTGTTGGATTGGTTGTTTTTAGATTATTAATATGAGATACTACAATGTAAATATTTTCTTGTGGTTGAGCCCTACTCTAAAATCAGTCGGTTGCTTCAGAAAAATGGCTTGTCTTACTGATCTTTAATCTTCAGGTAAAATTAGATACAAAGAAAATCCAAAAAATGACAAACAAACAAGGAGATTAAAAACATCAAGCTAGCAATATTGATACCAAGCCAACTGATAATTAAACAGAGGAGTTTTTTTTTTTTTTCAAGGATTAGAGTTTTCATTATTATTAGGAAGGCTTCAGGGGTCTGAGTAAAAATCTACAATCTTTTTAAAAACTTTTATTTGTTATTTCTTTGGGAAAAAGGATACAAGTTAACCAAAGGTAATAATAACAGCACAGACCATAAAAATGAACAATAGCTGCTGTAGCTTGAAAGCTATGTTGATATGATTTTTCACTTGTACAATGGAGAACATATTATATCTTTAATAAATTTTCAAAATTATTATTTAAAATTTATATTTATTATATATTATTAACTTTTGTTTCATAGTTACAGTTTTTTTTTCATAACAATTGTAGCTTAAAAGGTACAACACATCAATCCCAAACGCACCTTTCGTTGGCATCGCTGCATTGTCGTGTAATCTGTGTGCCTTGGTGAAGAGAAGAAGGGGCAACTGTGGTGCTGGATACGTGAGAGGGAATGATGAGGGTAGATTTGTAATTTCGAGAAACAATTGGCTTGCATAATTCAATGCATGGAAAGATGATGGTTGTCGAAACCAGCAAAAATAAATACCTACTCTAAATAAATTGTGTATAGTGATTGAGCAGGGTCGTGTCCACAGAGATCGATAATTATTTAAATCTTTTTAAAATGTAAAATGCAAAATGGGGGGATTGTTGACAATAATAAAAATCAAATTAAAATAACAAGAATGCAAATTCAAATTGTAATTCAAATTGGGAAAAGCTCTGGTTGAAGGAATTAACTCAGCTTGATTCGACTACTGATCATTGATTCAAATATAAATCATTACTACTTATGAATAGACCGGTTATAGCTACTGAGACCCTCTAATAGCCAATCTCTCCTTAACCAGTCGATAACCAAGGTACGACCATTGGTTATTTCCCTAATCAATAGACAACCCTAGATACGATCATAGGATTTAATCAATTGACAGCCTGAAAAACCAGAGAGACCCAAATCCTAATCAACAAACGTATACGATGGTTCATTTAAATTAGATTGTTTATTCTCATAACACAACTCACTACTATGTTATTTGTCACAAACATTAAAATCTTCATATGATGAATCCTTTAATTGATAATAGATTAAGTTGATAATTAAATAGTGGTCAGTTACCTAATTAACAAACATAATCATGACAATAATTTAGAGAATAAACAAATACCCAACAAGCAATAAAACAATTAAAGCTTAAGAAAGATCTCACAGTAATGATGAATCAAAGCTTTATTAACCTTCAACCAGAATAATAGGTTTAGTTCTTCATAGAGAGAAAAGAAAAATTTAGATCTAGGGTTTCTTTTTCTTTCCTCTTCCAAAAAAATCTCCTTCCCCCCTGTTTTTCATGTCTCTTTTCTCTCTTATAGAGTTCTTCCAAAAATAAAATACTAATATCTAAAATATTATCTAAATATTAAATTCAAAATTACAAAAATAACCGAAAAGATAAAACACGTTAAAATAAAAACTGCAAGTCCTTAGTTGACAGCACGCGCCCACGCCTTATTAACAAAGTTCTTCTGAAGCTCATAATTTCTTCAGGCAAACAATCATCCTCAAACATCATCTTGTAGCTCAATTTTAGCACCAATCAATAGAATTGCACCTACAAAAATAAAACACAAGTAAATCACTATTATTAAGTGCAAAACATCGATATTAAAGGAAGTAAACAATGCAAAACTAGTGCATAAATTGCACTCTAACAAATTCCCCCACACCAAGATAATGCTTGTCCTCAAGCATATAACTCAAGACTAATCCCAAATCTCCACTCAATTCTCATCTCAGCTCATCCAAAAACAATCTTAAGCAAGCATACCTCAAGAATTTAAGTCAATCAACATTCGAGAGACAAGGATTTTAAAGCATAAGATCTCATAAGCTAGTATAAAAACATTCAACCACCAAGAAGATCCATTCAAAATTCAAGTGCAACAAGATTTAATAGCCCTCTCATTGACTTCACTCCATCTCAAAGTGTTTAGGGTATCATTTATGCACTCAAATCAAATCAAAGAATGCTATTACCATAAGCTTGCTCATATATCACATCTCAATCCACAAAACATGAATTAAATGCAAAAATCTAAGGGTCTTAAAAAGGTCGTAATAGGGTTAAATGGGTTAAATGAAAAAGAAAGGTCTATGAAAGAAAAAGAGATTAAAATGAGAAGAATGAACTCATTGAATGAACCTTATGATATGAAAACGCT
Source organism: Citrus sinensis (assembly GCF_022201045.2). Taxonomy (NCBI): domain Eukaryota; kingdom Viridiplantae; phylum Streptophyta; class Magnoliopsida; order Sapindales; family Rutaceae; genus Citrus; species Citrus sinensis. Next base: position 18,892,290 of record NC_068560.1, read on the forward strand.
TATTTCTACTCAAGTCGCCAAGAATGTAAACATTTTTTTCTCTTTTTTTTTTTTCACAGTAATGGTGAACCAAACAAAAGAAATGAACCTTGCACAATGTAATTCAAGCATAATGCTTGTTGATCTAATTGAGAAACTTTAATTCAAGGTAGCAAGAGCAACAAAATATATACAAAATATATCCAAACAATGATCCAAAAATTTCCTTATATTGAGGCTCAAAAAGAAGGAAAATGGGTAAGTAGATGGAGAGAATTAGATGGGTAAAATAATAAAAAAAAAACAAGTGAAGAGAATGGTTAAGGCTCAAACAAAGATAACAAATAAATGTCTTCGGGTGGAGAAAAAAAAAGAAAAATGCAAAAATAGAAAAATGGAAAGTGGTTTGCCCTTATCATTTTAATGCATAAAATCCCGTAATGCGGCTTCAACATACATAACAAAGCAAGTTCTAGAATAAACAAACTAAGATTGATATTCACATAACAAAAATAATTAGAGCAAAGTGGTTGCTCATAGGTCACAAAGTTGGTAAATTTGCCATGAAATCATGTACACTCTTCAAATGAATCAACCATCAATAGTGGTGTAGAATGAGAAGAAGGTATGAGTGATATATAAAAGGAAAGGTAAAAAGGATAAGAAGCCAGAAAGATGTATGTAGTAATATAAAAAATAAAAATAGATGTAAATAATTTGAGATAGATGGGAAAAGAGTAGTGAGAAAGAAAAGAAAAGAAAAAAAATTAAAAATAATATATGAAGCATACTAACTCCAAAATCATTTAAGGATGAGCAGAGTGAAAATAATAGTTCCAGACATCAATATTACAAAAATCCCTCCCCCACACCAAGAACTTACATTGTCCCCAGTGTATGATAATCAAAGCTCACATAAAGAAATAAAGCGTAAGGATAAAAGATTAAAGGCAAAACGTCCCTGAATTGTGAGCTTTGATCCACATAACGTCTATGGGCTTGGCGGAAATGGTGGGATAAATCCCACACTCTCGAAGTATGCGGTCAAATTCTGCTCTATCTTGTTTGCTCCATTTTCTCTAACTGAATGCTCAAAGGTAGTGCAGATGTAGAAGGAATAGTTGGTGGGGCAGCAGTTTCGTCGTCAAACTCGTCATAAGAGGTATCACCACTCCTGGCATAAAGCTTCTCTGGAAGTTGAGTGAGTCCTGATTCAGTAAACTGAAATCTCCCCTCCTTGAATTTGACCACACCTGTTCTTTCAAGCAAAGACATATCCAAAAATTCCTTTTTGCAAACAGGATGTAAATCATTATTGTCAGGATCAAGCACACATAAGTTTATAACTAACAGAGTAATGTATGGACCAAGAAATAAAGTCCTATACCTTTTAAGCACACTCTGAAATTGATCTGCTAACCAAAAACCTAGATTAGGCCTCACATCATTTAACATGCACCAGATAAAATAAAACTCAGTTTTAGAGAAAACTCCAGAGTAATCTTTCTTTCCTAAAAAATTATATGCTAAGGACCGATGCACACATTTCAAAACAGGATCATGTAAGAAAGAGCTCTTTGATTTACTCAGGTCATAGGCATTGTGATCAAAAGATAAATTACGCCAAAGACCATAAGGCTCAAAATTTTCGCTAAAGTCACAAGTTGTCCCTAAATATGCATCACTAGAAGAATAATCATCATCAATGAATCCTAAAGCTAGGTTTAAATCTGTGATAGATTGTGAAAAATTTCATCCCATGAACCTAAACTTTATAACATTCGGAGTATGCAAAGTAAAATCATTCGGTATATTAAATTGAAAAGTAGCATAGAACTCCCTAATCAACTCAACATAACCTAAACAATCAACATCAACAAACTTACGCAAACCAATCTTATCTTTCAAAGAATTAAAATTATCCTTAACATTCAATTTTTCAAGAGTCGGGTAATGAATATACTTAGCTAGAAGTATTTTTCACTTGGAAATATCTTTGTACCTTTCTTTCTCTTGTTGAGTCGTGAATGTAAGGCACCCTCCGAGATTGGATTCAGCAAGTGGCAAAACACTCATGCCTTTTCCATGTTTCGATCTTTGTCTCACGGCTTGGTGTGAATTTGAAACTGTGTTCCATGGGACCGTAGTGGGAGCGGCAATCTTGGATTTCTTTGTGACGGGTTTCATTTTAGACGTTGATGACTTGGAAGTTGATGCTTTCCTCTTCGGTATTGTTACAGTAATTTCACTCACAGGTTTTGTTTGAATGCGAAAAGCGGCGGTTCTTTGAATAGAGGAGAGTGACGCTTCGTGGGTTGCTGGACGTAGGCTGCTTGCAGGGCTGGTGCAGACGCGCGCTGGTGCTGCGCGCGGGTGGTGCTGCGCTCGGGATACTGGATGACACGCGGCTGGGGACGCGGGACGCGACTCCTGGTGGGATTCTGGATGCGGCTGCTGGTGGGATGCCAGTCATACGTTAGGGATTAAAACCCTAAAAAAACCCTTTTTTTAATTTTTTTCAAATAAAATAAAAAAATAAAAAAAAATAAAAACCTTTTTTTCCGATTTTTTTGTATCAAATAAAATAAAAAAAATAAAATATATAAAAAAACCTTTTTATTTTCGATTTTTTTTTATTATTGAAACTAAAAACTAAAAGAGACACTTGAGACACTGATGGTTGTTGAAGCCAACAAAAATAAATACCTACTCTAAATAAATTGTGTATAGTGATTGAGCAGGGTTGTGTCCACAGAGATCGGTAATTATTTAAATCCTTTTAAAATATAAAATGCAAAATGGGGGAATTGTTGACAATAATAAAAATCAAATTAAAATAAAAAGAACGCAAATTAAAATTATAATTCAAATTGGAGAAAGCTCTGGTTGAAGGGATTAACTCAGCTTGATTCGACTACTGATCATTGATTCAAATATAAATTATTACTACTTATGAATAGACCGGTTATAGCTACTGAGACCCTCTAATAGCCAATCTCTCCTTAACGAGTCGATAACCAAGGTACAACCGTTGGTTATTTTCCTAATCAATAGACAACTCTAGATACGATCATAAGATTTAATCAATTGACAGCCTGAAAAACCAGAGAGACCCAAATCCTAATCAACAAACGCATACGATGGTTCATTTAAATTAGATTGTTTATTCTCATAACACAACTCACTGCTATGTTATTTGTCACAAACATTAAAATCTTCATACGATGAATCCTTTAATTGATAATAGATTAAGTTGATAATTAAATAGTGGTCAGTTACCTAATTAACAAACATAATCATGAAAATAATTCAGAGAATAAACAAATACCCAAAAAGCAATAAAACAATTAAAGCATAAGAAAGATCTCACAGTAGTGATGAATCAAAGCTTCATTAACCTTCAACCAGAATAATAGGTTTAGTTCTTCATAGAGAGAAGAGAAAAATTTAAATCTAGGGTTTCTTTCTTTTCTCAAAAGTCTCCTCCTTTTTCACAATAGATTCCTCCCTTAAATACTCCCTCTCTCTTCTCCTCTAGAGTTCTTTTTAAAATAAAATACTAATATCTGAAATATTAAATTCGTAATTACAAAAATAACCAAAAATACAAAACACGTTAAACTAAAAACTGCAGGTCCGTAGTTGACAGCACGCGCTCACGCCTTATCAACAAAGTTCTTCTGACGCTCATAATTTCTCCAAGAAAACAATCATCCTCAAACATCATCTTGTAGCTCAATTTTAACACCAATCAATAGAATTGCACCTACAAAAATAAAACACAAGTGAATCACTATTATTAAGTGCAAAACATCGATATTAAGGGAAGTAAACAATGCAAAACTAGTGCATAAATTGCACTCTAACAAATTCCCCCACACCAAGATAATGCTTGTCCTCAAGCATATAACTCAAGACTAATCCCAAATCTCCACTCAATTCTCATCTCAACTCATCCGGAAACAATCTTAAGCAAGCATAGCTCAAGAATTTAAGTCGATCAACATTCGAAAGACAAGGATTTTAAAGCATAGGATCTCATAAACTAATATAAAAGAAAAACATTCAACCACCAAGAAGATCCATTCAAAATTCAAGTGCAACAAGATTTAATAGCCCTCTCATTGACTTCACTCTATGCACTCAAAGTGTTTAGGGTATCATTTATGCACTCAAATCAAATCAAAGAATGCTATTACCATAAGCTTGCTCAGATATCACATCTCAATCTACAAAACATGAATAAAATGCAAAAATCTAAGGGTCTTAAAAAGGTTGTAATGGGGTTAAATAGGTTAAATGAAAAAGAAAGGTTTATGAAAGAAAAAGAGATCAAAATGAGAAGAATGAACTCATTGAATGAACTTATGATATCAAAATGCTTATTTCTACTCAAGTTGCTAAGAATGTAAATATTTTTTTTTCTTTTTTCTTTTTTTCGATTTTTTTTGTTTTGTTTTTTCTTTTTTTTTTTGGAATCAAACAAAAGAAACGAACCTTGTACAATTTAATTCAAGCATAATGCTTGTTGATCTAATTGAGAAACTTTAATACAAGGTAGAAAAAGCAACAAAATATATCTACACAATGAGTCCAAAAATCTCCTTAAATTGAGGCTCAAAAAAGAAGAAAAATGGTTAAGTAGACGGAGAGAATCAGATAGGTAATGGTTAAGGCTCAAACAAAGATAACAAATAAAGGTTTTCGGGTGGAGAAAAAGAAGAAAAATGTGAGAATAGAAAAATGGAAAGTGGTTTGCCCTTATCATTTTAATGCATAAAATCCAGCGGCTTCAACATGCATAACAAAGCAAGTTCTAGAATAAACAAACTAAGATTGATATTCACATAACAAAAATAATTAGAGCAAAGTGGTTGCTCATAGGCTCAAATCCTCACAAAGTTGGTAAATTTGCCATCAAATCATGTACACTCTTCAAATGAATCAACCATCAATAGTGGTGTAGAATGAGAAGAAGGTATGAGTGATATATAAAAGGAAAGGTAAAAAAGATAATAAGCGAGAAAGATGTATGTAGTAATAAAAAAAATGAAAGATAAAATGTGAGTGATGAAAGAATATGGCAAAATAAAAATAGATATGAATAATTTGAGATAGATGGGAAAAGAGTAGTGAGAAAGAAAAGAAAAATAATAATATATATGAAGCATACTAACTCCAAAATCATTTAAGGATGAGTATAGTGAAAATAATACTTCCAGACATCAATAATGCACAAATCACTCCCCCACACCAAGAACTTACATTGTCCCCAATGTAAGATAATCAAAGCTCACATAAAAATTAAAGCGTAAGGATAAAAGATTAAAGGCAAAAACTTCCCTGAATTGTGAGCTTTGATCCACATAACGTCTATGGGCTTGGCGGAAATGGTGGGATAAATCCCACACTCTCGAAGTATGCGGCCAAATTCTGCTCAATCTTGTTCAGCTTGTGCTCCATTTTCTCTAATTGAATGCTCAAAGGTGGTGCAGATGTAGAAGGAATAGTTGGTGAGGCAGCAGTTTCGTCGTCAAACTCGTCATCAGAGGTAGCACCACTCCTAGCATAAAGCTTCTTTGGAAGTTGAGTGGGTCCTGGTTCAGTAAACTGAAATCTCCCCTCCTTGAATTCGACCACACTTGTTCTTTCAAACACAGACATATCCAAAAATTCCTTTTTGCAAGCAGGATGCAAATCATTATTGTCAGGATCAAGCACACATAAGTTTATAACTAACAGAGTAATGTATGGACCAAGAAATAAAGTCCTATATCGTTTAAGCACACTCTGAAATTGATCTGCTAACCAAAAACCTAAATTAGGTCTCACATCATTTAACATGCACTAGATAAAATAAAACTCAGTTTTAGAGAAAACTCCCGAGTGATCTTTCTTCCCTAAAAAATTATATGCTAAGAACCGATGCACACATTTCAAAACAAGATCACGTAAGAAAGAACTCTTTGATTTACTCGGGTCATAGGCATTGTGATCAGTAGATAAATTACGCCAAAGGCCATAAGGCTCAAAATTTTCACTAAAGTCACAAGTTGTTCCTAAATATGCATCACTAGAAGAATAATCATCATCAATGAATCCTAAAGCTAGGTTAAAATCTGTGATAGATTGTGAAAAATTTCGTCCCATGAACCTAAACTTTATAACATCCAGAGTATGCAAAGTAAAATCATTCGGTATATTAAATTGAAAAGTAGCATAGAACTACCTAATCAACTCAACATAACCCAAACAATCAACATCAACAAACTTACGCAAACCAATCTTATCTATCAAAGAATCAAAATTATCCTTAACATTCAATTTTTCAAGAGTCGGGTAATGAATATACTTAGCTGGAAGTATTTTTCGCTTGGAAATATCTTTGTACCTTTCTTTCTCTTGTTGAGTCGTGAATGTGAGGCACCCTCCGAGATTGGATTCCGCAAGTGGCAAAACACTCATGCCTTTTCCATGTTTCGATCTTTGTCTCACAGCTTGGCGTGAATCTGAAACTATGTTCCATGGAACCATAGTGGGAGCGGCAATCTTGGATTGCTTTGCGACGGGTGTCTTTTTAGATGACTTGGAAGTTGATGCTTTCCTCTTCGGCATTGTTACAATAATTTCACTCACGGATTTCGATTCACGCGGCTGGAATGCAGGGCGTGGGCTGGTTGCGGACGATTGCTGCTCGGCTGGAGCTTGCAGGTACACGGCTGCTGGTTCAGGTTGCTCGCGGATGGTTGTGCTGCGCGGGTTGGAGCTGGTTGCTGCGGGAGATGCTTGCTAGTTCAGGCGGGCTGGTTTGCTACTGGTGTGCTGCAAGCGGCTGGAGAAGAAAACAATTTCTGGAAAATTAGGGATTTTGTGAACAGTGAAATTTTTTTTAAATTGTTTTTTCAAATAAATAAAAAAATTAAAAGAAAGAAAAAAAACCCTTCTCTTTTTTTTTCGTTTTTCGTTTTTATTTTTTTATTTTAAAAAAAAAATAATAAATAAATTTTATATATATATATTTTAGTGATGAATCACTTGAGACACTAAAAATTTCAGAAGTACTTTTTTAATAAGCACGTGGGCACGCCTTAAAATCATTTTACTTTAAAATCACAGAAGTACTTATTAGTTAAAACGTGGGCACGCCTTACCAAAAATTTTCTTCTGGCCAAAATAAGCAAAAACATTATTTAAACAATCTGAATCAAAATTAAAAACAAAAGATATAACAAAAATCAAAATAAATAAATCCTTTGGGTTGCCTCCCAAAAAGCGCCTTTGTTTTATGTCTTTGGCTAGACACATTCATGCATCAATCTCCATAAATGGGACTCTCGAGAGCCACATCCTCCACAATATTCACTGAAAAACATTCATAAAAAGGTTTTAAGCATTGACCATTAACCTTAAAAACTTTGTCAGAGGTCGGACTCCGAATCTCAACTGCACCATGAGGAAAAACATTAGTAACAATAAAAGGTCCAACCCAGTAAGAACGTAATTTACCCAGAAAAAAGTTTAAGCTTAGAATGAAAAAGAATAACTTTTTGACCAACAGAGAACTCCTTTCTCAAAATCATTCTGTCATGAAATGTCTTCGTCTTTTCCTTGTAAAAAACTTTTTGCACTATAGGGTTAATAACATCCACAGAAAATACCGAATGTTCCTCATTAGGATATTTCATGGCATCATTCATATTGAATTCATATTGAATTCATTCATATTGAATTCTATAACCTCTCCATTTTAGTCCTAGCAGTCTTAAGAAAAGGTATTCCTAGCAAAATTGGGACAAAATTAGAGGAGTTATCCTCTTCCATATCAAGTACATCAAAATCAGCAGGAAAAACCAACTCATTAACTTGTACTAAGACATCTTCTAATATCCCATCAGGATATGCATTAGACCTATCAACTAGTTGAATTATCATGCCAGTTTCTTTAATGGACCAACATTCAAAGATGAATAAATGGAACGAGGCATGACATTAATAGAAGCTCTTAGATCTAACATAGCCTTTTCAACTCTAACACTACCAATTTTACAAGGGATAATTAACATACCTGGATCCTTGCACTTAGGAGGTAGTTTCTTTTGAAGAACTGCTGAAACATTCTCCCCCATGTGAACTTTTTCATCTCCTCTTAATTTTCTCTTGGAGGTGCACAGTTCCTTAAGGACTTTAGCATATCGAGGTATTTGTTTTATAGCATCTAATAAAGGAATATTTATCTCAACCTTGCGAAATGTCTCAAGGATATCATTCTCTTGTTCCTCCTTCTTGGATTTTGTAAATCAGCTTGGAAAAAGAGGAGGTATCACAATAGGTAGGGGTTTCGCTCTGGTGGGTTGCGCATCTTGAGATTTAGGCATCAATTCATTCTTCTCAAGCTCATCTTCTACATGTTTTGTCACTTTCTTACTAGGCTCTTGCAACTCCTTCCCACTTCTAAGGATGACAGCACTAACATTTTGCTTTGGATTCACCTCAGATTGTGAAGGCAATCTCCCTAATACTTGAGACTCCAGACGGCTCACTGTAGTCGCCAATTGACTCATTTGGCTCTCCAAATTCTGAATACTTGTTGTAGTTGCCTGCTGAAATTGTTGAGTGTTAGTCGCAAGTGATTTAACAATTTCTTCAAGAGATATACCTGACTTGGAGTTTGACTGTGGAGGTGCTGGTTGTCTTGGTGGATACTGTTGTGGGAATCCTGACGGCCTAACTCCATAGCTGAAGTTGGGGTGATCCTTCCATCCTGGGTTGTATGTTTGTGCATAAGGATCATACCTCCTCTGAGGCATGCCTAGAAATCCTTCAACTGCATTGGCTTGTTCAACGGGTTCTTCTTGAAGTGTAGGACACATATCAGTTGAATGACCCATATTGGAACAAATGCCACAAGTCTTTACCTGTTGCACATTACCTACAACAAAATTTTCCACAAGAGAAGTAAGTTTGTCTAAACGTTGTTCAACAGAAGAAATATTTACCTCATTCACCTTTCTTGAAGTGGCATCTTGCCTGCTGCCAAATTGTTGTGCATTGGCAGCCATACTTGATATCAACTCCCTTGCTTGAGTAGGGGTCTTGTTCACCAACACACCTCCACTAGCAGCATCTATCATACTCCTATCCATTAATGATAGCCCTTCGTAAAAATATTGAATAAGAAGTTGATCAGAAATCTGATGCTGAGGACAGCTGGCACACAATTGTTTAAATCGCTCCCAATACTCATACAAAGTCTCCCCAGGAAGTTGTCTGATCCCACAAATATCATTTTTTATGTTGGCAGCTCTTAAAGCAGGAAAGTACTTCTCGAGGAACTGCTTCTTCAAACCATTTCACGTTGTAATCGATCCAGGAGGCAAGTAGTACCACCAGTCTTTAGCTAGTCCATCTAAAGAGAAAGGAAAAGCACGCAGTTTAATCTACTCTTCAATCACGCCTTGTGGCCTCATACTTGAACACACAATATGAAACTCCTTGAGATGTTTATGAGGATCTTCACCTGCAAAACCATGAAACTTGGGTAACAAATGACTAAGACCAGACTTTAATTCAAATTTTACCTCCAAGTCTACATATTGAATGCAGAGTGGTTGCTGATTCAAGTCTAGTTCAGCTAACTCTTTAAGAGTTCTTTCTACAAGTGCAGCTCTATCCATCACTTGTTCTTCTGAATCGCTAGATGATTCAACTAAATCAGGCACCGTATCTGTTTCAGAAAGCAAAGGCGACGAGGATCGTTGCTTAGCTCGCTTCGTCTGTTGTCTCAGCTGGCGAGCTGTCTTCTCAATTTCAGGATCAAACGAAAATGTACTTGTACGAGAAGAACGAACCATACACCAAGTAAAACGTAAAAAGGATTAAATAAACGACACCAATCCCCGGCAACGGCGCCAAAATTTGATGGTTGTCGAAGCCAGCAAAAATAAATACCTACTCTAAATAAATTGTGTATAGTGATTGAGCAGCGTCGTGTCCACAGAGATCGGTAATTATTTAAATCCTTTTAAAATATAAAATGCAAAATAGGGGAATTGTTGACAATAATAAAAATCAAATTAAAATAAAAAGAACGCAAATTAAAATTGTAATTCAAATTTGAGAAAGCTCTGGTTGAAGGAATTAACTCAGCTTGATTCGACTACTGCTCATTGATTCAAATATAAATTATTACTACTTATGAATAGACCGGTTATAGCTACTGAGACCCTCTAATAGCCAATCTCTCCTTAACTAGTCGATAACCAAGGTACGACCGTTGGTTATTTCCCTAATCAATAGACAACCCTAGATACGATCATAGGATTTAATCAATTGACAACTTGAAAAACCAGAGAGACACAAATCCTAATCAACAAACGCATACGATGGTTCATTTAAATTAGATTGTTTATTCTCATAACACAACTAACTGCTATGTTATTTGTCACAAACATTAAAATCTTCATAAGATGAATCCTTTAATTGACAATAGCTTAAGGTGATAATTAAATAGTGGCCAGTTATCTAATTAACAAACATAATCATGAAAATAATTCAGAGAATAAACAAATACCCAAAAAGCAATAAAACCATTAAAGCATAAGAAAGATCTCACAGTAGTGGTGAATCAAAGCTTCATTAACCTTCAACCAGAATAATAGGTTTAGTTCTTCATAGAGAGAAGAGAAAAATTTAGATCTAGGGTTTCTTTCTTTTCTCAAAAGGCTCCTCCTTTTTCACAATAGATTCCTCCCTTAAATACTCCCTCTCTCTTCTCCTCTAGAGTTCTTTTTAAAATAAAATACAATATCTAAAATATTAAATTCCTAATTACAAAAATAACCAAAAATACAAAACATGTTAAACTAAAAACTGCAGGTCCGTAGTTGACAGCACGCGCCCACGCCTTCTCAACAAAGTTCTTCTGACGGTCATAATTTCTCCAAGAAAACAATCATCCTCAAACATCATCTTGTAGCTCAATTTTAACACCAATCAATAGAATTGCACCTACAAAAATAAAACACAAGTGAATCACTATTATTAAGTGCAAAACATCGATATTAAGGGAAGCAAACAATGCAAAACTAGTGCATAAATTGCACTCTAACAGACACAAAAAAAAAATTACAGAAGTACTTTTTTAATAAGCATATGGGTAGATCTTAAAACTATTTACTTTAAAATCATAGAAGTATTTATTAGTTAAAACATGGGCACGCCTAACCAAAAATTTTCTTTTGGCCAAAATAAGCAAAAATATTATTTAAACAATCTGAATCAAAATTAAAAACAAAAGATATAACAAAAATCAAAATAAATAAATCCTTTGGGTTGCCTCCCAAAAAGCGCTTTCGTTTTATGTCTTTGGCTAGACACATTCATGCATCAATCACCATAAATGGGACTCTCGAGAGCCACTTCCGCCACAATATTCACCGAAAAACCTTCATAAAAAGGTTTTAAGCGATGACCATTAACCTTAAAAATTTTGTCAGAGGTCGGACTCTGAATCTCAACTGCACCATGAGGAAAAACATTAGTAATAATAAAATGTCCAACCCAGCGAGAACGTAATTTACTAGGAAAATGTTTAAGCTTAGAATGAAAAAGAAGAGCTTATTCAAGCACCTGCAATTAACATCAGCACAACAGGAACAATCTTAAATCAGCACCAAGAACAGATCAAACTGCCATCAAATGCCACAAAACCAAACAGTCTGCTACTGCCATCAAATGCAAGCAAACATATGCAACAAAACCAGATGCAAGTGAAATTCTGGAGAATATCGGATAAACCAAACCAAATGCCACACTTCTAGTAATTAGACTAGATGCAGTGTTCAATTAAACTAAATGTAGTCTCATATTACATTCAAAATTTCTAAAAAAAGCAGTGTTCCATCAGAGAAGCACCAAAACAAACCAATCTAATCCAGCATAATTACCAGCTCAACCCAAAACAATTACACATTATATTGACATATCAAAATTCGCTATCAAAACATAGCCAAATAAATGACAATAAAACTCAAAACAGACCCAAACCAACCGATGCTGCAGCCCTAGTAGTCATTGTCCGTTCCACTGCCATGGGTATTTAATGTTAGGAAGCAAATTAAGAATTAATGAAGTATTCATTTAACTATAATTATTGTAGTTATTTTATTTCATAACTGAATTATAATCTATGGTACTTGTGAACAAATTAGAGAATTTTTATATATGAATTATATATATGTGTGTGTATGTACATTTTGCTATTTATATAATAATTTAAAGAATATATTTCAATTCCCACAAAAAAATGGCTCCAATTTCAATAATTCCCGCCAAATAATTGAATTTTTTTAATTTACCACCAAAATATATCTTAAAGAAATGTTAGTTGTTCTTGCTAGATTTAACAAAAATAATTTGTAGGATTAATATTTAATTAAAATAATTAAATAATTTTATTATTCCAATTAAATATGTCATGTTTATATGACAGACAATAGTCATGAATGGGAAGTATTAGTTACATATTTTTCCTTGGGATTTCAGGCAAATGAAAAAAAGATTGAGAATGATTTCAAGAGGACAGGTGGATGATAAGTATTCATTTTTGTATATTTGGCTAATGTCCTCATTAGTGGATTTTTATGGTATTTATTTTTTTTTTTTGTTTATAATTTTCAATTAGTTGCAGTCCTAGAGGAAGAGCAGGCTGATCAAATTGATTTGTCTTGTTTTTGGGGCAATTTGCGACACGATGACCGTGATAATGCTCGTGACTGCTGGAAACTTTCTGATGGAAATAACTTTAGAGTTCGTAGCAAGCATTTCTGTTATGACAAAACAAAGGTTCCCCCATATTTTGGTTGTTTGTTATGGTATTTATATATCCTGCATATGCTAGGTCGACAGGTTATGATGTAGTTTGGTTGGCTCTTCTTGTGCTTTGTGCAATTTGTAACTGCAGATACCTGCGGGAAAACATTTAATGGATCTTGTTGCTGTTGATTGGTTCAAAGACACAGAGAATGGATCATGTAGCTAGGCATCAAGGCTGTGCTGCACAAGTAACTATTCTTTTCTTTTTATTTTTCCTTTTCCATTGATGCATTAGGAGAAAATACTGCCTGTGAGATACTACTATGTAAATAACTTCTCAAGGTTCATTGAATCTATAACACACTGAGCCCTATTCTAAAATATGTAGGTTGCTTCTGAAAAAGGGCTTTTCTCACTGATCTTTAATCTTCAAGTAAGTTTGTTTCATTTCAGAAGGTATAAGTTTCAAACTTATTGTATTGGGAGGTTGTATAGTTGTAACCTAAGCATCTGCAGGTTCCTGGTTCAACACATTATAGTATTGTATTTTATTTTGTCACAAGGCAATTGGTTACGGGATCACTTTTGCAACGGTTTCTTGATGGCGATGATGAATTTCGCAATAGTAGGTTGAAACTTATTCCATCTGTTCCTAAGGTATCCATCTTCGCCTTCATGTATTAGGACTATATTAACGTATACTTACCCTTTACTACACAGTACACTTCAATTTGTACAAAGAAGGCATGCATTTAGGTGTAAATATACTGATGGGTTGTATCTTCAAACTTCATGTCCTTTTTACCCTCTTGAATTTGTTTTGCACTTGTTCTTGATTTTAAGCACTGAATCATGCAGGGGTCATGGATCGTGCGCCATAGTGTTGGAAGCACCACTTGTTTATTAGGGAAAGCGGTTGATTGTAACTATCTTCACGGTCCCAAGTACTTAGAAGTAAATGCTCTTGGAATTTCTTTAGTACATGAGATGTTCCCCTTTCAAATAGCGTCCGATATCATTAACATGGTTTAACATTGTTCATCTTTCTGTAGATTGATGTTGACATCGGATCTTCTACTGTTGCTAATGGAGTTTTGGGCCTTGTAATTGGTGTAATTACGACATTGGTGGTTGACATGGCTTTGCTTGTACATAATTACACCATTGGTGGTTGACATGGCTTTGCTTGTACGGGTATGTATGATTGTTTTTTATTTTATTTTATTTTTTTACCCCCACTTCTAAATGGACACAAGGGAAAAGACATGATTTTGAGATATTGCCCTACAATTTGCATTTTTGCGTACTTGAATGTTCTCAGAATGGTATAAATAATGCTTCGAGTGTCTCTTCTTTATCTTGCTTTTTTGTATGCAGGCCAACACTACAGATGAATCACCAGAGCGACTGATTGGAGTTGTACGTGTTTCTAGTCTGCTATTATCCCAAAGTTGGAACCAGAGACATCATCATGACTGGTTTCATTTCACCTCAACTGTTTTTTTTTTTTTTAATTGAAAAAAAAATCATTTGTTTTAGGTATACGTACATGTATTTTGATCCCGTTTTCATTGTAATTGCTCATTTACTTTGAAAGAAAGTCATTGGTGTTTTCGAATGGGAATTTTGCATTAAAAAATGAAGAATAGTTAATAGGAAATTTCATGATTCTTTAGTTACTATTTTTGGAATGAGTGTAATAGTATTAAAGTTGGTTTCTACTCGCAAACAAGTGAACTACTCGATCCCCAACTGCGACCACGCTAATTGTCATTGTTTAATAGCTACTACTTTTAAAACTCAAAAACTAACAAAAATACTAAAAAAAATGATTTTCTTATGATGCTGTGAAAACATTTATGGGTTCACTTATTTCCACAAGATCTATAACAGGGTCTTGACTTCACGAAATTCTTTTAATTTAAAGGGTGCTGGTCTGAGAAAGTCAGTTTGACGGATTAATTTTACTATACTCATAAAATTATTCTTATTCTGATAATGCCACAAATGTTATGTTGTTTTCTTCAGCTAATGATCTTCTATCAGGACTAGTTGGAAATCAAATGCTTAAAACACCAATTGAATGAATAATGCAGAAGTTTAAACAGTATCTAATTGAAAATTGCATGAAACTTGAAACATCAATTCAAGTCCTTCCTTAAACAGAGAATGCATCAAACAAATCCAAAGTGTCTTGCAAGTCTGTAGCATGACTAAAAAATTGTAAATGCGTTTAGATTATTCAAGTACAGGAGAACGAGCAAGTTGAATCATGTACAAGAGATTGGCCTGGTTCGAGATAGCTTCTTCACTGTACCTGAAGGGTTGGCTCAATCTTTTCTTTAGAATTCTGCACATTTTGTAATTACTCGTGTAAGCAAGCATACATTACAATCATAATAATAATAAAGCAAGAGTAATGATACGACCATAACCTCTTGTGCACAAATAATATTGTACAAACTAATATGACATAATATAATTGAGTAATGATACGACCACAACCTTTTGTGCACAAATAATATTGTACAAACTAATATGACGTAATATGATTGATTAAACAAAACATAACATAACCCTCATAATTTATTTATTATTATTTTATATTTTCAATCAAACAATCATATTATGCCACGTTAATAGCTATAGAAATAATTTGCTAGATATTGCCAACACTTCATTGATACTCACCATTTCATTGAACAATTTTTTTATGGTGTCATTGAGGTTTCCTTCCCAACATCCTTCATCATCACCATCTTCTTCTTCGGTGGGTTTCACTTTGTTTAGCTTCGGTGCGTCTACGACTCCTTGAGAGAAAATCTTCATTGTTGGGCACTGTCTCACAACTACGTGTTCCAAGGACGGGAACTCAAGAGCGTAATTACCCAAACAAAAGCTTGTTAGGCTTGGCAAACAATCAAGTCCCAAGTACCCCAATTCCTCGAAGACAACGCAACCTTTCGCTTCTTCTCCAACCTGCAATTGTATGATTTGTTCTATCATTTTGCAATCAGCTATCTTCATTCTTCCGAGATTCACTAGACTTTCAGATGTTGAGAGCGTCAACACATTTATCAACCCATGACACTTCGATACTTCCAGAGTCGCAAGATTTTCCAAATGCCACGAAGGTGTTACTAATTTTTGCAACTTACTACATTCCGATATTTTTAGACGAATCAAGTTTGCAAATGCTTTGTTGGATTCGTCATTTTCCTTCCAGAGATGCTGCACTTTGTGTAATCTAGACAGCTCTAAATATCTCAATTGAGGGAAAGCAACCTGAAAATCAACAAAATTAAGTTGTAAATTAAAATATGTATCCAATCTCTGCAGTCTACCCCTGCATATTTTATGGACAAGATTAATCACGGCATTTTATATTTTATTTCCAAATTAGTATGCTTTGCAGTAGGATTCCAAATATAAGTATCAAATTGATTACTCTTTGAAACACATAAATGAAATCTGAGGCTAAATCCAATATGAATCAGCTAGGAAAACAGAGATGTAACACGCATAATCAATATAGTTCATCACCTCGTGTTATCAGGCATCCAATTAATTTCAGACATTTTTATAATTCATACTATAAAGTTAGTTAATAACTGCGGTTATATTGTTAAATCAGATATAAATTAAGATGACATGCAAAAAGATAGTCATTAAATTTGATTTGATTCTAATAAAATTACATCTGTGCGAACGAAAGTGAAGGGGAAAAAAAATAATAATCACCTTTTCATCGAAGAGAGGTTGTATTTGATCAGTTAGGAAGAAGTTCTCTTCTGATGTTAATTTTTCAGGTTCCTTGTTATCTGTTGTCACGTGCACTACAGAGTTGGATATGAATGTTTCCATATCAGGGCAATTCTCAATAGCTAGATATCTCAACTCAGGCATTTCAATTATATTCTCAGTGAAGTTGCAGAATCTTTTGAGTTTTGGAAGGTCCATGAGCGTTAGCTCGAAAAGCTTAGGAAACAGGGGGCCTATATGTTCTTTGTCAGCATTTAGCTCTTCCAAATGAAGCACCTCTTCTAGCGAATCACAATTCCTCACTTCTAGCCATCTCAAATTGTTCAAGCACCGTATCAGATTGGCAGGAATAGCACTCAACATATTCGTGCAGTCATCCACCACCAGGTGTCTTAAATTGTTGAAGAAGCTGACAGGCAGTGCTTGGCCATGCCATATTTCTTGCAAACGTGGAAAATGCCCGAGTTGCAAATACTTTATGTCACGAAATCCAATCTGCACAAACCAAAACAATTGCACTGGATATATACAATTTTTTTTCTTTTTGAAAGGCATTAGATATATATATACATTAAACTTACATGTTTTGTGCTTTAACTTCTAAAAATATATATACAAGGCAGGTGTACATGTTCAAATGTCCAAGTGCAAGGGAGATGCATAAGTAATTTCGACGAATCGATTTAACACATACCATTTCTTCGTAACACTTTTGTATAGTGGAATTAAGGTTGCCTTCCCAACGGCGCAATTCACCCTCTTCCTGTTAAGAATAGAATTAGTTAGTTAATGAGTATGCTGACATGGCAGCTGAGTCAGCTAAAGGTTGTTATAGAGGTTGTTAGTAGTAAATTGTGCGTGTGTGCAATGTGTGTAGAATCTTTCTTCCTATTTTCTTAGTAACCAAACAACATCACAGTTTCATATAAAACTTAATACTTCCTTTTTACTCACCTGCACTTCGTGCAGCTTTGGTGTGGATACGATTCCCTGAGAAAAAGTCTTCATGTTCGGGCAACGTGTCATAGAAATTCGCTCCAATGATGGGAATTCAAGAGTGTAATTCTCCAAACAAAAGCCGGTAAGCCTTGGTAAATAATCAAGTTCCAAAAATTTTAATTCGCTGAAAGCAATACGATTCTCCTTCGCTTCTTCTCCAACATGTCCTATGATTTCTTCTAATTTTTTGCAGTTCCATATATAAAGATTCACCAGACTAGTAGGAATTCCAACCTGCAAATAAAGAGTAGCATTCAACTAGATTCAAAGTATGTCAAAATCATACAACAATTGTTTTATGAAAAATAACAAACCATGAATGTCTACTAGATATTTTTTGTTAAAGAAAAAAGGAAAAACATTAAAACAAAAATAAATAAATAGAAGTCCAGAAAAACAAAGATAATGAAAATGCATTTACACTATTTAGTATTAGGAAAAGAATTTCAGGTAATTTTTAAATATTCTAAATTCATTTTTCATCTTGATGCTAGTTTTTAAAAATTTTTAATTTTCAAACATGCCTATTTTTAAAATAACTAAACTAAAACGCTGTATTTCCCATTTTTTTTCCCGATATTCATGCTTTTAAAAATGGAAAACATTTCTGGAAAACACTTCCCAACGCCATCAACATGGGACTGTTATAGAGTGAATATTTGAGGAAATGTTTTAATCAACGGTCGATTCAAAATGACCATCATGAATTTGTGCTTAATCAATGGCGTAATCAATTCATAACTAAACTAGAGATATTAACTACATTTGAACACTTTTCTTTTTTTTTTTAAATCGAAATCTAAAGACCCAAGGAAGAGAAATATATATGAATTTGTGAACTTAAGAGCTGAGTAACTAAGTATCTTTTAATTTCTGAAAATCTTATTTATTAGGATTTAAGAAAAAAAAACAATTAAATTGAATTATATTATGCTGTTAAATCGTGTTTAAAACAATTATATTGTTGACTTTAATGCAGGTGAACCTATAAATTAGATTGAAAATGCAGAGTTCAGAATGGTGATTTGAAGTACACTACTTTTTTTCCCTCCAGAAGTTTGAAGTACAATACTTGCAATAAATAATTTGTGAATGAAACTTATTTGTAAACACAAAAATGATTAAAATAATTGTTGAATGTTATTTGAAATAAAAATTCAAAATAAATATAGCAATCTTACCAATGGAGGGAAAATATTCAGTAGATTATTACACTCAGATATCTCCAATTTCTTCAATTTCCTAAAAGAGTTCGAAGCAAGCTGGTGGTGCCATATTTTTCTCAACTTATCAATTGAGTAAATAGATAATACCTCCAAACTAGGGAGTCGCACCTGAAGTTAAAAATTCAATGCAATTAGAGATGGATATTAATTAAATTTGAAGACTCAACGAAAGAAGAAATTAACTATTAAGAATAAAATTAATTAAAAAAAAACCTTTTCATCAAAGAAAGATTGAGGTTGCATTTCAGTGTGAATGACGTCTTCTGGTGAGGCAAAGCTACTTAGTTTTGGAAGTTGAAAGAGCGACAGGGAGTGTAGTTTGGGAAAAACCTTCAATTCATCGCTTCCTCCTAACCCCCCCGTGGTGTTGTTGACTACCCCTTCCATTGACTCACAAGACCATATTTCAAGATGTTGGAGTTGCCCAAGACTAAAAACCATAGAACATGAAAACAGATACTTCAGACGATGACAACGCCTCACGGTCACTTTTGTCAAGTTTTGACAACAATACATTCCCTGAAATTGATCGGGCCATAACTTTTCGATGCTTATTAAACCGTAAAGTTTCAGTTCCTCCAAGCGTGGAAAAGTAACCTGCAAAGCAAAACCGTACATTTTTGTTCCTTCAACTACAACTGTCTAATATAATATTCTTTCAATGATTGAAGATCAATCGTGATAATATATTAATTAATTAATTATTAAACAGAAAATTATTACCTGGTGAACAGGATCATCCTCTGCATTGATTTCTGTGAATCCCTGAGTTGTTGTTGGTTTCTCCATGTCGGGCCCTATACATGAACAAAAACAATATATAATTAACCTCTATTGTTGTTTTTTTCCCCCAAAAAAAAAAAGAATGAGCCAATGTCAATAATCCTACCAATAATTAATTTCAACACTTACCAATAATCATTTTCAATTCATCGCATTCTTCCACTCCAACTTTTTGAAGCCACAATAGATTTTTGGCCATAGAGAATGAGAAGAGATGCTTCAATTTGTTACAGTGTTCTACTTCTATAATCCTTAAGTTGCTGAAAGATTGATCTTCTCTCAGTTGGCTGCAGCATATCGTCTCCAAATTAGCTAAACCAATAAGATACAATGTCTCTAGCAAGGGAAAGACTTCGCAACCAACCCGTCTAACTGAACCGACAATATGTAAAATCTCAGAACAACTTTCTACATAAAGATGCTTCAATCGTGGAAAACCTTCCCCATCGTCTAATTCATGAACAACACTTGGAACACCCTCCAATGTTTCTAGCCAGAGATCTTCAGTTCTCTGCAGCAACATTCTCATTCCAGGATTCCTCAAAAGAATGCTAACACTTTTTAGCCGTTCGAGCTTCATCAATCTCGATGTTTCAGATTTAACGAACCAGCGGCCCCTCGCTTCTCCTATAAACATCTTATATCTTTGCAATTCCACAGAGACCAAATCCTGCGGTAGAATTTCGGCATACCGAACGTGTATCTCCAAAGTAGTTAGCTTTGACAACCCATTCAACTCGACAAGACTGGCATTGCTTCCTCCTTCAACCTTCTCCCACCGTTTGAAGCTATTACCCATGTACAATTCTTCTAATCGAGATAATTTTGATATGACATTCGGTGCTATCACCTCAAGCGTCCAACAATTGCTCAAATCTAGCAACTGTAACCGCCTCAGTTGTCCAATTTCAAGTGGCAACTGCTCAATATCGGAATCTCGAAAGCTGAGAACCTCCAATTTCTTTAGTTGTCCAACTTTTGCTATATCTTTTAGTCGGCAACCATCTAAACACAATGTTTGAAGGTTAATGAGGCGATCGAGTGATGAAGGTAATGAAGAAGAGCCAATTCCAGGAAACTGTAAAACTTTGAGTCCTTCCATCCCTTCAAAAAAGTGGTCTGAAACTTGAATAGAGCAAAGACCAATCGTATGCAACAAAAATAGCCCAAGACGGGGACATCGCATTCTTTGGGGAAGCACTTGATCACCTCTATAAGGTAAAGAAATAGCAATTGGATCTTTCCGTATTGTCTCTTCCATCTTTTTCTCCAAGTCGGCAACATTTGGGATATTAAACATGTGCTCGTCTTCTGCAATTGATACAGCAACTACACGAATGACGTCATGCATTTTGACTTCATCTTCAGCATCACCGTCCAACAATAAGCATAAAGATTTGAGTTTGCCGATCAACGTATGCACTCTACTCCTTGCTTCTTCCACTGTGTAAACTTCTTTAAAATAGCCCATACCCATACCATATCTCAATAAGTAAGGAACTGGTATAGCATGACCTTCACTAAATAGACCACAAAGAAGGAACAGAGATTTTGCTTCCTCACTTCTCAAGAAGTCGTAACTCAATTTTATGGAGAGGTACACATTTTTTTCCATTCCATCAATTTCTTTTGCATAGGAACTTCTTAGCTGGCGCAGCACATCTTTCCAAGTGTCAAGGCTCTCATTTTTCAAAGCTTTTGCAAGTGTAATCAGTGCAACCGGCAGTCCTCCGCATCTTCCAACGATCTCAACTGCTATAGATTGAAAAGCAGATGTTTTCATTGAATCACCCACTATCTTCTTAAATAACTGCAATGCTTCTTCTTTTGATAAAACATCGATCTGGATTTCTTTCTGAGAATTCATAAGATTGTGCAATAAATCTTGACGTCTAGACGTCAGTATTATCGTGCATCGTCTCTGATCATCCATTCTTTCTTTCTCAACATCCCCGGAAGGAATTCCAACTTTATCGAACTCCAGTTCTCTCCAAATATTATCCAATATAATGAGATGCCGCTCCTTGTTCTTCAATACTCCACATAGTCCATTTGCTCTGTCGAATATACTCTCATTCAACTCAAACTTTATGCCTAAATCAGAAGCAAGTTTGTCTTGAATTTTCTGATGATCTGGGTTCTCTGTTACCTCAGCCATAGCGACCTTATCGAACAACTTATCTTCCATCACTTGCTTCGCAACTTGCTTGACAAGCGTGGTTTTACCCACGCCGCCCATCCCGTAGACCCCAATTATCTTGAGCTTATCATCCTTCAACGCCTCCACAACATCTTGAAATACTTTCATTCTTGAGTCAAAGGCCTCGAAATCTTTCACTTGCATATGTTCTACCAGCTTTGGAGTAGGACGGTGGGAAACATTGGAGAAGTTGCCTTTTCCCACGAGACTAGCGGCAGCTTCTGCAGCCTTTGCTGCTTGTTTACTGAGCTGGTAACGAGAGATCAAGTTTGGGCACAATCCTTTGAAACAGAACTTCTTAGCTCTATCTTCATCATCAGTGATGGATTTTGCAGCGCCCTGAGTGAATTCCTTGACGCTATTAAGCCAGTCTGCAACATCCTTATAAATCTCATCTCCTTGTTGAGTAGCCTGATGAACGGGTATTTCCACCCTTTCTCTTTTATGTTCCAGCCGCTTCACTTTATCTTTTAGCTCATCTATGTAGCTCTGGTACTTGAACACATAAGATATCTGCCGTATAATCGGTTTGAACAGTGACTTTGCACCTTCTGATACGATGCTGGAAAAAGCAGCCAGACCCACTTCTGCAGCCATTGCCTGTTGCTTAACAAAATATATATATATATAAAATGAATAAAAATGTCAAAGAAAGGAATACAAATAAATTAAAATGAACTAGAGGGAAAGACAGAGAAAGAAAAGACCGCAAACAACATCGCGATATTGATCTTGAACCAACTGATACCTAAGTAGAGAATTTCTTTTTCTATCTAAGGATCAGAGGTTTCTCTATTAACAGAAAGGTATCCTTCAAGGAAAGTTGATGGAAATTAAGAAAGAATGGCTATCAAGATCAAGTATTCTGCTACTAAAAATAAACGTTATGACTTAAAAAAAAAAAATGATATGATTAAGAAAAACCGGAGAATTTTTTCTTAGGGAAGTTGATGGAAATTAAGAAAGAACCGCTATGAAGATCAAGTATCAGAGATTCTGCTACTAAAAGAATATTACAGGTTTTAGAACAAGTGCACCTCTTTACCTGTCTGGGATCAGAGTTGATGAGCTGCTGTATTCACCTTGGATATAGAAGAAAAATTTTTATTGAGCAAAAGATCTCTGTTGACTAAAGAGGAATGTGAGTAACGAGTTGATGAGAGTAATAACAATGAATTTCCAAAAGAAGACGACTTGAGCATTAAGCACGCATCCCTTTTTCAATCAAATATTGGTACGTATGTACGTAGGGACCATTATGTGTATATGAAGTCTATTAGTTGCAATCAGAAGCCCTGGCCCAATTTAATTGACACTCGATTTTTGATAAGAAGAAGGCGAGGATAAGGACAAAGTCAATCAATCACCAACAGTAATTACTTTAATCTTTGTCAATCTACTTAAATTGTCGATCAACATGAAAATTGTTTAAATTGATATTTGTAAATCAATCAATTTTCTAGTTCCTATGATTATAACGTTTCACTTTCATATTGGATTTTATCTTTTCGAAAGTTTTCAAATATGAGTGTCAATAATTATTGAGACTCCAAGCCGTGCTCTCAAGATCGTGCTGACAAATCACTATTGACTACTTTATTTATGCATATTTCAAAGAAAAAAAAATTTTGGTTACTAATTATTAATGCACTTACGGAACTTTTGCATATCTACACAGCGATTTTAAATATTACTGGTAACTGCTGAGAAATGTGTGAGAAAGGAGTTGATGAGAGTAATAACAGCGACTTGCAAAAGGAAAAGACAGAATCATTCACCACTTTTTATATCATGTATTTGGTTACTGTTGCCCTGTCGACGCATGTATAAAATAACCGTATGTATTTTTTTGGCTTTTGCTTAACAATATGTGTGTGTATGTGTGTGTATATATATTTGCTGTTGAAAAAATTGGATTCAAATAAATTAAAATAAACTAGAGAGGAAGAGAAAGAAAGATTAGAGTTTTGGCTATTATCTGAAAGGTTTCAAGGGTATGAACGAAAAGTAACATTCTTTTTTAGAGACTATTTTAGAGAAGGGATGCAAATTAACAAATGCTAATAACAAGAACACAGAAGTTAACAATGAACAGTAACTTAAATCAAGAAAATTAAATGACAAGATTAAGACAAACAGGAGATATTTTTTCTTGGACGTTAAGAAATAACTGCTGTCAAGATCAAGTAGATTATGCTATTAATAGAAATTATCAAAGGATTTAGAACAAGTTCACCTCTTTAATTATCCGGGATCAGATAATTGATGAGCTTCTCTTTTTGGCCTTGAATATTTAAGAATAATTTTAATGAGCAAAAAGATCACTGGTAACTGCTGAAAAACAAGTGAGAAAAGAGTTGATGAGAATAATAACAATGAATTGAATAAGGAAAAGACTTAATCATGCACCCCTTTCATATCATGTATTTGCTTACTGTTGCCTTGTTGACGCATGTATAGAATAATTAGTGACTTCTTTCATGAAGAATTAAACTTGGAATGACCAAAAGACGAAGCTGCGGTGTATTGTTGGACCCAATTAAGTTGAAGAAAGCACCAGTTCACAACCTTACGTTTGGATATATTCTAAAGAAATAATTAAACAGCAAATCATCACATGCACTTTAATGATTTGATCTATTGTTTTCAAAAGAAATTGCAATTAACAGTTTTTGTCAAAAGTTTGCACTGCGTGAAACTAGTGTTAATATAATTAAAAAAATTAATTTCAGTATTACTTTTTACAATGTTAATTATTAGATTTATTTTAATAATATATTTATATTTATTATAAATATTTTAGTTAAATATTTGTGTTAAATAGAATTTATAATTAATATAATATATCTTAGGTATTAATAATATTATAATTATTCTATATGCTATTGAAAATAATTTAAATTTTTAGACGTTTATTTTCACATTAAGTTTCTATTTATTATAAAATTTAGTTTAATATAGTATAAGCTTGTAAAGTATTAAAATATTTTTTCATATTTTTTGAACATATTAAAATTATTTTAAAATATTTATATATATTAACATTAAAGTCAATTTTTTGAGTTAATAGAGCTAGTAGGTGTTATAGTAAAAAAGAGTTTCTTAGCATCTCTTATTGAAAATATATAGATCTATATAATCATTTTTTCAAAATATTGAGATGTAGTTATAAAAGAAAAAATAAATTAAAAAATTTTAAATTTTAATATGGCCATCGTAGGGTTAGAATCCCCGCTCCAACCCGATTTGGAGATGTGCTTGGTCTATTTATGTTTTGGAAAAAGAAAAACCAAAGAAAAAAAATACACACCCGACCAAATCAAGCAACTCATCAAATAAAAAATAAAAAAGGAAAGAAATTTAATGACTTGCATGCAATTTTGGATCTGAAATTAAAATTACATAAAAATTAAGGCTTACGTACCTTAATATTTACAGCTTATTTGATGGCCTGAACAAGCTTAAGCAGCATCAAAATGCTGTGGCTCCTCAAATGAGCCCAGACATGGTGCAAATGACAACATCGACTTGTTTGACAGCTCCAACAAGGCTACGATGATCAGAAAATGAGCCCTCAATCAACAAGCTAGGATTGGCTTCTCTATCCTCTTCTCCCCACAACCAGCGCCTTGCTCTTTGTCATTTTTCCTCTTGTTAGTTTTCTTCTACATATAATTATTACACTGGGAAGTATAATAATTATATAATTATTACGGCTTGTGCAAGTAACAGCAGCCAATGGGGAACTTCCACGGGTGCTAGAGGAGAGAGAAAGAGGTCCCAATGCAAGGTGATGGAAATGGGAAAGTTCGAAGCTGTTACTTTCAGCTTCTGTACCGTAGCCATGTCCCACGGGACAAGGCTAGAAGTTATCATGACCATAAACTTTTCTAATTTATTTTTTCCTTCCAAAAAGGGACAAGGATAAGTTTGGGAGAATGATTATATTTTTAATAAAAGAATTCTTTTTTATTATAATACTTTTTGTCTTTATTAATTTAAAAATATTGACTCTTATATTTTAATAAATATAAATATAATATTATAATAAAATATAACAATATATACAAATATTTAAAAAATTTTAAGATTTTAAGATTTTATTAAAATAAATTTTATAATAAATACAAATATATTATTAATATAATTATAATAACTTTCATTTAAAAAGTAATACTGCTATTAATTTTTTAAATTATATTACTCTACCAAAAAAATTAAACTGTTAAATTATATTGATATTTATTAAAAATTTTGCAATTAATTCTTATTATATTTTTAATTGGAATTTTTTCCTGAGATATAACAACAATTGCTGCAGTTTTTTCCCAAATAAAGATGGAGTTATAAATTATTTGTATAAGTGTCTGTGTGGAAACTAATGTGACATGAAATTAATAGTTGAATAACAATAATGAGGCTTTAGGCAATTTTTTTATGAGGTCTTCTTGCAATTTCAACACTTAAACAGACTTGTCCTTAATCCCAATTTATTTACCCCATTTGGGCCCCTTATGACAAACACATTCTTGTGGAATGAAAAACATCAGGAGAAGAAAATGTTTTATTATAATAGAAAAATGGCGAACTTTAAAAATGGTAAAAATCACATATCGCACAAGCGAAAATTTAGATTTACATTTTTTAATTCTCTCCGTGTCTCTCTTTCTCTTTTTCTTTTTTTAAATAAATGACGTGTAAAATTAGAAAAATCTTAGATACAAAATTTGGCGATGACCAAACAAAAATTGCAGGGGAAACCTTGATATCATTGAAATACTGATCATAGACATTACAGTATAAATAACTTGTGATCCCCTCAACTTGTAACACTTTAATCCATATTCTAACATTTGTATGTTTGTTAGGATTTTTATTATTGACATTACTGTATCAATAAAATTATAATTTATTCATATGGAATGAAAACATCAAGAAAGGACCTCTGATGTTTATTATAACAGAAAAAAGTGGTCCATAAGTCTATTTATTATTTTATTTATTCAATACAAATGGCCAACTGCAAAAATGGTAAAAATCACACAATGCACAAGTAAAATTTTAGAATTACATTTTTTATTTCTCTTTGAGTCTCTCTCTCTCTCTTTAAAACATAAACCTCAAAATTTGACAATCACCAAACAGAAAATATAGGGAAATGTAAAATTTGTATTAGAATATTGATCATAGGTACTATAATGAAAATGATTTGTTGTGGTTCATTCAACCTGTCACACTCTAAGCCATTTTCTAAAATTTGTAAGGTTTATAAGATTTTTATTATTGGCATCATTGTATCAATAATATTATAAATTATATATTCTATTGTAATGAAAATTTGTGTAATCTTAGGTATTTATTATATTAAATTGTGTGGATTAATTAAGAATATTTTTGGAGACAAGAGAAGTGTGTGTACGTAGGATTAATAATAAAAAATTTCTAAATAAAGGTGATTGCTTCATTGACAAGTACATATTTATATTCCTCCATTAGTAATTGGGTTGTAAACTCTGTTTGTAAAGTGAATATATTGTGGTAAGCGATGTGGGCAATATCAGATGCGAAATATTGAGAGATCATTAGCGCATATATTTATTGAAGACACATATAGTGGAAAGAGTGTAGATACGGCCGTAACAATGCGAAATGATTACTTTAGTTCTTTTGGGATGAATGGTCATTTATTGTGTTAATTTTAAACAATACAAAAAATAAGTAATGGTAACGAAAGACTAATTTGTAATATTGAAGCGTACGGGCTTAACTCAATCCAAAAATTAGTAAGTTAGCTCAAGAGTTAAGAGTTGTCCAAATCTTAAATGCTAAACCCAAGTTCAATACTCAATTGATGCGGGATGTTATTCCTAACACCTCCCGTCATGTGTAGGATTGGTAAAAACACTCGGGTTAGTCCCGCCTAGACCTACGGGCTTTATGCATGGCCCACATGATGAAGTTACGGAATTAACTTAAAATTTTGAAACTTACTATGAATGGCCTTGCTTAAAGACTTTTGCAACTTTAATTTATAACAAGTATGTATATATACACACACAAAAGTTTAGATTGCATTTGGATGACTTTTTTTATCAATTCAAACAATCCGAAATTTATCGGATTAATTCGAATTTGATCTGTATCCGATTTTGCCCGCCCCTACTATTTATAAGCCCAAGTGACTCTCTTTTACTAATTAATGAGGGAATTTTTTACCTTATATCCTTGCTGTGGCGTTAGACTACTGGTCATTTTGATTGTTTCCTACCTTCCATTTACGCCAGTTGTAACATTGTATTATTCACCACTTTAGCCATTTAAATAAAATTTTATTTTCATAAAAAATAAAATGACACCCTTAAAATTTAAAAAATAGTTATGTAGATCTCAAATTTTTAATAAAGAATGTCAATACCCCTTTTAACTACAAGATTCTTAGTAGATGATAACCAAAAACATTAACTTCAAAATTTTCACTAAAAGTAAATCTGATTGAAATAGTTTAAATTTTTCTAGTAGACTAATATGTATAACTTATATAA
Source organism: Citrus sinensis (assembly GCF_022201045.2). Classification (NCBI taxonomy): domain Eukaryota; kingdom Viridiplantae; phylum Streptophyta; class Magnoliopsida; order Sapindales; family Rutaceae; genus Citrus; species Citrus sinensis. The sequence goes on from NC_068560.1 coordinate 18,920,594, forward strand.
TTAATTTCATTATTAATTTTTAAAATGTTAATTAATATATTTTTAATTTATTATAAAAAAATTAAATAAATCCTTATATTAGATAGATTTTACACTTAATGTAATACTTCTGATTTATTAATAATATTAAAATTATTTTATATGATATTCAAAATAATTTAAACTTTTATATATTTATTTTAATATTATGTCTATTTATTATAGTTTGGTTTAATATAATACGGGATTGTAAAATATTAAAATATTTTTCAATATCAAATTATTTTAATATGTATATATTATTACATTTATTTTAATATCACATTTATATTTATTATAAAATATAAAATTAAAGAGTATTGCAGTAAAGTAAAAAAAAAAAAAGTCTTATCATCCCGTATTCAGGATATGAGGTTCTACAAAATTATTTCCTCAAATGGGTGACCTTTCCTCATTTTCAAAAGAAAAAATAAAGTAAGAATAAGTCCAAGGTTTCAAAAACTTCTAGTCCTATCCCGGGACCTCCATTGTCTGCCACTATGACTAATGGAAATGACATTACAATTGATATTGCCTTTCGCAACATGACAAATTTTTGGTGGGATATGGGAGAATTGTCAAAAGATCACACCACGTGATATAACCATAATTGCTACAATTTTTTTTTTTTTAATAATGATGGGAGTTATAAATTATTTATATAAATTTGTGTAGAAACTAATGTAACATAAAAGAAGTAGCTGAATAACAATATTTGGTGCTTTAGGTAATTATTATATGAGCCTTTCTTTTATTTACCGACTTTAGTGCTTAAACAAACTTGTCCTCGATCTTAATTTACTTACCCCATTTAAGCCTATGATGACATAAACATATTCTTTTGTGACGAAAACATCAAGAGAAGACATCTCATGTTTTATTATAACATAAAAGAAGTGGTCCAAACGTCTATTCATTCTTTTATTTACTCAATATAAATGGCCAATTTTAAAAAATGATAAAAATCACACCACGCTCAACTGAAAATTTAGAATTACATTTTTTAATACTCTCTAGCCTCGCTCTCCTGCCCCCTTTTTTTTAAAAAATAAACCTTAGTCTAAAATTAGAAGAATTTTAGATATAAAATTTGACAATCGCTAAATAGAAAAGTAGGGGATTGAAAATAGAGGAGCTCTGTTATCATTGGAATATTGCTTATAGATCATATAATAACTTGTTGTGGTTCATTGTAGCACTCTGAGCCATATTCTAAAATTTATAGGTTTGTTAAGGCATTTATTATTGACATTATTGTGTCAATACTATTATAATTTATTCATTTTATTGTAATGATAATTTGTCTAGTCTTAGGTACTTATTATATTAAATTATGTAAATTAATTGAGAATACTTTTAGAGACAAAAGAAACACGTGTATGTAGGATTAATAATGGAAGAATTGTAAATGAAGGTAATTGCTTCATTGAGAGGCATATTAAATAATTATGGAGAGTTGCGCTATTTCGGAAGCATATATTTATACTTCCCTATCAGGATTTGGGGTAAGCGAAGTGCTTTATGTGTTGCAGTAAGCAATGTGGGCAATATCAGAGGCGAAATATTAAAAGATCATAACGCATATATTTGAGCCATTTATTTTGAAGACACATTTATTCTCATGCTTCCTCAACTGTTCTGAACTATTCTTCATTGTGGGCAGATTTACTTAAATACCCTTCTACCTAACAAAACTCGGTAGTTCTAACTGCACTCGCAGAGAATCTATAAAATTAAAAAAAAAAATTCATCCATGAAAAGCTTCGTAACAGAAAAACCGTCTTTCAAAAAAATAAAATAAAATAAAATAAAAACAGAAAAACCGACTCATTTATCTGCCAATGAACCAATCGGGACTCATTTAAAAAAGATTACAAAGCAAAAGTAAATGACTCAAATTGCATAGATATCTAGGAGCCGCATCAAAGGACAATGGTGTTAATTTGTCCGAGTAATAAATTCTCCTAGGTCAAAAGCAATTAACGATGAAAACTTTCTTCATTAATGTTCTGGCCTACGTAAAAAAAAAAGAAAAACCAACCCTAAGGTCAAAGCACAACGATAAGTTTAGAATTGGAGTTTTTAATTTTTTTTAAATAAATCAACGTGTATCAAAAATAGATAATAATTTTGGATAACTTTTTTTGATAAATATAGACATAAAATTTTAAAATCACCAAACAGAAAAATAGGGGAATTAAAACAGAGTCCCTGTTTATCCTCTATTTTGCTTGTTATTAAACAGGGAAATGAAAAGATCGCAAGCGATTTCTGTGTTGTATCTTCTCAATGCTGCATGCGTTCAAATTAAACCTTATATATGCTAGCAAGCTAGCTACTCTTCATGTAAGTTCTCGATAAGTCCAAATAATAGAATAATTGGAAAATGTTAAAATTCAGTAATTAATTATACATATTAATTTATTCAAAAATTATTATTATTATTAATTATTGTCAATAATATATTAATATACTAATTAATTGTAAAAAATTTTATCATTCATAACAATAATAATGATGATGATAATAATAATAATAATAATTCAAAATATATTAATTATTTAATAATAATAATAATAAATGTAAAATGTATAAATTGATTAGAATAGTTATATTAATAAATTATAAACATATATTAATTAATCATAATAATTTTTTAATTGAGGACAAAATAGACATTTTATAGTTTGTGAGGGGGCAAAATGGTCAATCTTGGGAATGGGGGATTGGTTCCCACCACCTTCCTTGGGAATCAATCTTCCATTCCTCATTTCTAAATTTGGGTGGCCCCATAATTCTGATTTGGATCCCTGCCTTCATCATTAATGATTTCGATTTCGGATTCCGATTCCCCAATCCAAGAAGTAAAGGCACCATTATTGTTAATCAGTTCAAACACACAAAGAGAATGTACCATGTAGCTAGGCATCAAGGTTGTGTGGCACAAGTAACCTTTTTCTTTTCTTTTTACTTTTCTTGTTTTCCTTAACAGATCAGAAGAAATTGGTGCCTTTGATACACTACAATGTAAATAAGTACTTGTGGTTCATTGAATCTGTAACACTCGGTGCCCTAAGGTTGCTTTTGAAAAAGGGCTTTTCTCACTAATCGCCAATATCCAAGTAAGTTTGTTTCATTTCAGAAGGTGCAAAGTTTCAAACTTGTTGTATTGGGATGTAACAAACTTTGACCTTATATGCCTACTGTGACGTTAGACTGTTCATTTTGATTGTTTCCTACCTTCCATTTACGCCACCGTAGCACTGTATTATTCACCATTTTAGCTGTTTAAATGGAATTTTATTTTTGTCAAAAGTAAAATGACACCATTAAAATTTAAAAAAATAATCATGTAGATCCCAAATTTTTAATAAAGAATACCAATATTCCCCTTGACTACAATACCCTTAGCAGGTGGTAATAAAAAAAATTGACTTAAAATTTTTTACGAAATGCAAATATTATTTAAATAATTTAAATTTTCCAATAGACTAATATATATAATTTAAATAATTAATTTTTAAATGTAAATTAATTTATTTGTATTTATAAAATATTTGTAATTATTTTAAAATTTTAACTAAATCCTTAGGTTAAATAGATTTTACAATTAATATAATATTTCTCATGTATTAATAATATTAAAATTATTTTATATGATATTGAAAATAACCTAAATTTTTATATATTTATTTGAACATTATGTCTCTATTTATTATAATTTGGTTTAATAGAATACGAGATTGTAACATATTAAAATTTTTAGATATTGAAATTATTTTAATATGTATATATTATTATATTTATTCTAATATCCTATTTATATTTATCATGTATATATTATTCTATTTATTCTAATATCCTATTTATATTTATCATAAATTATTAGAGTTAATTTTTTAGTTAACAAATTTAAAAAATATTATAATTAAAAAAAAGTCTTATTGTCCGTTATTCACGATATGAGGTTCTACAAAATTATTTCTCCAGACGGGTGTCCTTTTCTTATTTTCAAAAGGAAAAACAAGTTCAGGGCCTCAGGGGTTTCAAAAAATTCTGGTCCTATCTACCACTATGACTAATGGAAAATGACATTGCAATTGACATTGTTTTTCGCAATATGACAGATTATTGGAGGGATATGGGAGAATTGTCAAACGTTCACACCACATGAGAGCTTTAGATGGGATAGGGGAGGATTGTCAAGAGTTCACACCACGAGAAACTAATGATAGGCCTAATTTTGTTGTCAGTTCTTTATTTATTTATTTTATTTATTTCATATATTATTATTTTTGTAAAGGTATAAAAGTAAAGTAAAATACTAGGGGTGCTGTTAAGTTACAACTGATATAACTTGCAATTTTTTCAAAAATAATGTAAAAAATTTAATAGGTGTTGGGACCCACATATTTTTTAAGAGACTTAAGTTACAGCAGTTGTAAAATTTAATAGGTGTTGGGACCCACATATTTTTTAAGAGACTTAAGTTACAGCAGTTGTAACTTAACAAAATCTAAATATTAGACAATAATGCATATTAATAATGCATATAATTTGGGTTTGATTTTTAAAAGATTATTTGAGTACCACCTATCCTTATGATATTAATGTGATTATATCTTAATATTAAATAATCAAAATTTGTTTAATTATTATTTGTATTTCATACATTACATATTAGATTTGTTGAATTTTAAGTTGTTGCTAATAAATATTTATGTTGTCAAAGTCAAATTCAATAGCTACAAAAGCAGAGATAATGGTTTTGTATATAGTTTTTAAGAATGCAAGAATAAGCTGGATAATTGACATAAATTCTAATGATTAAAAGAGCAACTATCCCTTAAGTTATAATGTCAATTTCTTTAATTAGATTTTTTTTTTCATGTGATATAACCACAATTGCTACAATTTTTTTATAATCATAATGGGAGTTATAAATTATTTATATAAAATTTGAGTTGAAACTAATGTAACCTAAAAGTGGTTGCTAAATAACAATATTTGAAACTTTAGGTAGTTTTCATGAGTCCTTTTTATATTCAGCAACTTGAATTGGGGGAAATCCCACTTGAATTGGCATTTGATTTTGGTGATGTTGCTTTTGGTTTATGGTGGCTTTACAGTGGCGGAAGACTGGATTTACGGTTGCCGACTGCTAGGGATTATGGTGGTGGTGTAAATTGACGGAAAAAGAAGGTGTTTTGGTGGCGGCGCTTGTAGGAAGCACTGGTGGATTGTTGTTTCGTGTAGTGACAGCAGGCGGCGATCAAGGGCTGAAGTTGGTCAGTTTTTGGTCAACAGAGGCCAGCGAGTTTGTTGGTGGAGGTGGCTGGTGGAGAAAGTGGCTGAATGGTGGTGGGTTGCTTGGTGGAGCCGCCGGTTTGTGTTGGTGATTTGTGGCTGTTCAAGCAGCGGTTGAGGCAGCAATGACCAAGGCTTGGTCGATGGTGGCTAGTCAGGTTTATGGTGGTGTTGGCTGGCTGATCGGCGGTGGAGGTTGATGTGACGGGTAGGGTTTTCAAATTTGTAAATATTTTTTTTGATGGATTTGGTTTGGATAGGTATAGTGTATCTAGGAAAGATGAACGATTCGCACAGAATCGCTTTGATACCAATAGATGGAGCGAGGCGTAGCGGAAGCGGAATTGATAGGGTGAAATACTAGATATCGTTTTAGTACTAGATCAAGCTAACGCGATTAGCTTATGCTCTAATCGAAGTATGATTAGATATCGTTCTAATCCAAATGACTCAATGAGATTTTTAATAATGCGTAATACGAAATTAAATGACACTCTAATCCAAACGACTCTACAAGAGAGATTTTGATAAATAATCCTAGAGGAAATTATAAAAGAGGGGTTTTATTGATAATTGAACTTGAAGTTCTGAAAACAATGACAAGACATCTTTATTTTTTTTATTACAGACATCTTTATTTATAATAAAAGAAACCCGCTTTCCTAAGTTAACCTAAAAAGAAAATTTAAATCATAATTATAATGGAAATAAAAGATTAAGATACATACCATAATTGACTAAACTAAAATAGAAAATCATAAAATAATAAATATTCTAGAATTATAAATTATCTAAAATAACGTTAATTAACTTCCTAAATCACTTCTTTGGTGTGAACCATTTTGCATCCAACCTCGCTTTAAAGATTTGAACCAACATTACCAACAACAATGTATCAAATTCCAATCTAACTTAAGATCCTGATACATCTACCAATGTCCTTGTTTGATTAGACAATAATGAATCTATCTCATCACTTGTTACCTCTTTCTTGAAGGCTGCATCTGTTGAAGTGATAGCCTCGCTTAGAGTTTAAAGATCTTCTTCCATGTTAAATAAAATGGGCATTTGATTAAAAAACTTTATCTCTATCTCCTTCTCAAATAGCGACAACTATCCAAAGGGAAAAAAAATTAGAAAAGTCCATGGATCACAATAATTTATGGTCCGTCCCCAGACCCCATTATCTGCCACTATCAATGATGAAAATGAAAATAAATGGCATCTTCCCAAAATGGTGAAAGATTTTTGGGGGATATGGGGGAATTGTCAAAAGTTCACACAACGCGAAACAAGTGTTACATCCAATTTTATTTTGTCATATAATGATAATATCAAATAATGACACCCATCCAAAAGTATGATGGGTCTTCCAAAATTTTGAAAATGTCGTCAACATTTAATCTTCAATACTAAAGAAGATGAAATGCCCAAAAATGACATGCAGGACCCACTCAGAGACTAAATGGCCCTGACCACATGTAACAAACTTTGACCTTATGTACTTACTGAGGTGTTAGACTGTTGGTCATTTTGATTACTTTTTACCTTCCATTTACGCCATTGTAGCATTGTACTATTCACCATTTTAGCTGTTTAAATGAAATTATTATTTTTTTCCAAAAATAAAATGACACCATTAAAATTTTAGAAAATAGCCATGTAGACCCCAAAATGAAATTGTTATTTTTTTCCATTTTAGCTGTTTAAATGAAATTGTTATTTTTTCCAAAAATAAAATGACACCCTTAAATTTTTTAGAAAAATAGCATGTAGACCCCAAAATTTTAATAAAGAACACTAATATCCTTTTTGACTATAGTACTCTTAGTAGATGGTAACCAAAAAAAAAAATGACTGCAAAATTTTTTTACTAAATGTTAATATGATTTAAATAGTTTAAATTTTCTAGTAGACTAGTATGTATAATTTAAATAATTAATTTTTAAAATGTAATTTAATATATTTATTTTAATAATATATTTATTATAAAAATTTTAAACAAATCCTTGGGTTAAATAGATTTTATAATTAATATAATATTTCTCATGTTTTAATAATATTAAAATTATTTTATATGATATTGAAAATAATTAAAAATTTTATAGATTTATTTGAATATTATGTCTCTATTTATTATAATTTGGTTTAATAGAATACGAGATTGTAAAATATTAAAATATTTTTAGGTATTGAAATTATTTTAATATGTACATATTATTATATTTATTTTAATATCGTGCTTATATTTATTATAAAATATTAAAATTAAAATTTTTAGTTAATAAATTTAAAAAATATTATAATTAAAAAAAAGAGTCTTATTGTCTGTTATTCACGATATGAGGTTCTACAAAATTATTTTCAAAAGGAAAAATAAGTCCAGGGGTTTCAACAAATTCTAGTCCTATCTGCCACTATGACTAATGGAAACGACATTGCAATTGACATTGCTTTTCGCAATATGACAAATTTTTGGAGGGATATGGGAGAATCGTCAAATATTCACACTACGCAGGAGTTTTGGATGGGATCAGGGAGGATTGTCCAGAGTTCACACCATGAGAAACCAATGATAGCCCTAATTTTGCTGTCAGTTCTTTGTTTATTTATTTTATTTATTTCATACATTGTTGTCTTGTTGGCATTGTTTTGTAAAGATATAAAAGTAAAGTAAAATATTAGGGGAAGTAAAGTAAAATATTGGAGGTGCTGCTAAGTTATAGCTGCTGTAATTTACAGTTCCTTCAAAAATAATGTAAAAAATTTAACACTTGGTAGGACCCACATTATGTTTGAAGAGGCCGTAAGTTATAGCAGTTGTAAATTAGTAAAATCCAAATATCAGACAATAGTGCACATTAACAATGCATATAATTTGGGTTTGATTTTTAAAAAAATTATGTGAGTGTTACCTATCCTTAAGATATTAATGATAATATATTTTAATATTAAATAATCAAAATCTGTTTAATCATAATATGTAATTCATACATTGCATGTTAGATTTGTTTGGATTTTAAGTTGTTGCTAATAAATATTTATGTTGTGAAAGTCGAATTCAATAGCTACAAAAGCAGAGATAATGGTATTTTATATAGTTTTTAAGAATACAATGATAAGACCATAACGCATGAGATAATGGTATTTTATATTAAAAGACCATAACACATGTATTTGAGCCATTTATATTGAGGACACATATAGAGCGAAGAGTGCAGATCCGGCCGTAAACTATTGTGAAGCTTTCCTCAAGTATTCTCATGCACACAGACCTTATCTGGTCAAGTTTTCTGATTCAATATAATCAATTTTCGAGCAGTACTGACGACAGCTTCTCTGTAAAGCTCTTCAACCACAAGCATTTCTACAAGGCAAAAGACTAGGACGTGTCGGAATGAATATCAATAAGGGAATGTCTTATGAATTTAGTTTATATCCTAATATTAGACAATCAATAAATATTGGATGCAATCTAAGGGCTAACATTTGATTGATCATTATACGAAAAAAAAAGGTACAAAAATACAAAACAGAGCTGATTGATGGCCTCTCACAGTCAGTTATATGACAAAGTAGCCACCACAACAAACTTGAACTTGGCTGGAGGTCTCATTAGCAGTATACCTCAGAAATTAAGACAGACTTTAAAATGCAAACTTATGGAGCAATTTAAGCACTGAAACTAATAACAGTACGGTATTAGCAATTGACCTCTGCTTTTTGCTTGGACAAAGGTTCTCATCAAAAGGGACTCATTAGTTGCCCTTGCCTCACACGATTGGATGCTAAGGGGGAAAAGGAAGTTTGAATTAGTCAATCTCATTTCTAATGGCATTCACAGAGAACCTATAAAACAAAAAAATAAATAAAAATTTTCATGCATGAAAAGCTTAGTAACGGAAAAACCGACTCTTTTATCTGCCACCGACCTAATCCGGACTCATTTAATTAAAAAAGAATTCAAAGCAAAACTAAAAGACACAAATTGCATACAGGTCTAGGAGCCATATCAAAGGTGTTATATAACTTGTCCAATTAATAAATTCTCTTAGAGGTCATACTGTGCTCACTCATTTCCAAAGCAATTAATGATAAGAACTTTCATCATTAATGGATATGGCCAGTGTAGAAAAAATGAAAAACCCCTCCAAGATTAAAGCACAAGGATAAGTTTAGAATTACACTTTTTAAATTTTGGTTAATAAATAAACGTCTATATGAAAATAGAAAATCGTCTTGGAATAACTTTTTTTTTTTTAAATGAGTGTAGAATTTTAAAATCGCGAAACCGAAAAGAAAAACAGGGGAATGAAAACAGAGCCCGCGTTTCTCCTCTGTTTTGTTTTTATTGTTATCAAACAGGGGAATGAAAAGAGTGCCCTGTTTCTCCTGTATTTTTATTTTTTTATTACTAAACAGGGGAATGAAGAGATCAGCTCTTGTCGCAAATTTTTGTGTCTACCTTACTGCCTCCTAAATGCAGTCGACTGTAACTATATCCGCGGTCCCTAGTACTTAGAAGTAAATGCTCTTGGAATTTCTATTATAGTACAAATAGCTCTACAGATTTGATGTTTCCCGTTCCAATAGCTCGTCCGATACCATTAACATGTTCATCTCTCTATAGATTGATGTTGACATGGCTTTCCTTGTACAGGTATGTATGATTGTTTTTTTGCACTTCTAAATGGACACTATTTGAAAAGCTTAAAATTAGGGATGAAAAATTGGTCTATCCAAATTGGATATCCATATATCTAATCTAATTGGATTGGATATATTTTTAGATATGGATATAAATATTTTTAAAAATATCCAATTAGATATTAGATGGGTATGGATATTTAATGGATATCCAAAATCCAATTAATTTATCCATTTAAAGTTAAAAAAATTTATATTGTTAAACTAAAATGAAAAAAAACAACAAAATCTAATTTCCTCTTATATTAACTAGTGAAGAATTTAAATTCCTCTTATATTAAAAACTAAAGCTTCCAAAATGACCCTTTAATTTTTTAACTTATTTAATGCCATTAATAATTATTATTTTATTTTATTAATTTAATATTATAAATTGACCTCCACCGGAAAGCCGCCGGACTACTGCTGGACATCACCGGAAGGTCGTCGGACCACCGTCGGCTTCGCTAGAAAGTTGTCGGACCTCTGCCGGACTTTGTCAGACCTTCGTCGCGTATATATATACTCCACTCCCTCGAGAGCAGGATGCCGGCCGAGATGGAGCTGGGAGCCAACCTATACTTTCCTGGGGCTTGCCTTGCCCCAACATCTAAATAAAAGGCGGGCGCCGAAAAGGAACCCTCTTCAAGAAAGCTTTGCTTGGTAGGCGCTGCCTACTCACTTGGACAATGCTCTGAACACGAAAGTATGCAGTTCCGCCCCCTTCTCTCATGCTGAGTCACAGGCAGCGCCTCGGAAAGCACGGACGAGCCACGTGCAGGGAAACTTGCTTAATAGCCAAATTTGATATTGGAATTTTACTATTTTATATTATTATTTTTATATAATAAAAATAAAAATATACATGGATATCCATGGATCTCCATATCTATATGGATAAAATCTATATCCATATCCAATATTAAATACTAGATGTGTTTTTGTCCTTTTATCCACGTGCTTCTATAAAATTGAATTACTACCACATAGAATGTCAATTAAATTTGGAAACAACATTATTTATCACTGAAAAACAACTTAACTTCTACCATCAAATAAAAATCCTTGTGTGTGTGTGTGTTTTTTTTAATGAAATAGCCAATTAAATAATATAACCTGTAAAATCATACTAATTTCAGATGTGGGCAAATTTGACAAATTATCAAACAGATCTAAACTCATGGGTTTGAAACATTTCCAAGAAGATATCTTTTTTACTTCCTCTAGAACTATTATTTAATAAACCTTTTTTTAATTCAAAAGTGAACCAATAAATATAATAATTTTCTTTATACAGAATAGCGCAAAAATTTATAATGTTAAATAATAAACTTTTTTAAATAGATAAAGAATTTAATTTTTTTTCTTGGAAAAACTAATAATAAATTAACAATTAGATAATACTATTAATTAGAGATCTTTAATATTAAGGTTATCAAATATAGAATGTGTGTAAAAATTCTTAATTATAAGATGATTACTAACTAAAAAGAGGCCTAAAAAAGAAGATTTGCCATTATAAGTAATACCAAAAATAAAAAGGGAGACTTCCTAATTGTTTAATTGTTAAAAAAGAGGATTTGCTATTATAGGCCTAATTTGTCTATGCTTAAAACCGTTCCTGGATGTAAAAAATAAAAATTATTGTTAAATTTCTGACTAATAAGATCATTGAAAGTATTCAAAGGACCTGAACTTATAGGAAAGCCATGATAAACTATACCACGTTGCAAGTGAGCTCATATCTTCATCCCTTGATCTGCCATCGGCATTTCTCTTCCACTCACTATACCATCCTTTTCAATCGCTTTTTATTGATCATAAGAGACCATGTGGCCCACGTTATTTTTTTTTTTGGATCCGTAACCCAAAGCTGGCCCAAGTTCTGATTCCAGAATCATTTGTCTACAAAGTGACCTCATTCCGGCAATTGGTTTATGCTAATAGCACGTGCAATTTTCATTTTCTTCTTTTTATTAATTAATTTCATCATTATTATTTGCTTATTATTTTAAATTAATTAATTAAATTGTATTAATGAAATTAGTCATTCATTTTCTTTTCTCTTTCAATGCACAAAGCCAAACAACCATTCTTGCTTCAAATACCGAAGAGCTCCTGGCTACGGCCGTCAATGCTTCTATATTTACGTGCTGCATCACTCTTAGCGAAAGCTTGAATGAATGATTAAAGACAAAAGCTTATATAAAAGCAGATGCCGGAGGCAGTCAAAAAGCATTTGAGAGAGAAGCTAAACAGCAAATCATCAAACGCACTTCAATGACTTTGATTTTGATTTTTTTGTTTCAAAAGAAGTAGAAAAGTCCATGGGTCACGATAACTGCTTGTCCTATGCCGTGACCTCATTGTCCGCTGCTAGTGTCAAATAGATTAATCTTTTTAGTAGATTAATATAATTTATAATTTTAATTTCAGTATTAATTTTTAAAATGTTAGTTGTTATATTTATTTTAATAATATATCTATTTTTAGTATAAAAACTTTAAATAAATATTTAGATTAAATAGAATTTATAATTGATATAATATATCTCATGTATTAATGATATTTAAATTATTTTAAATAATATTAAGCCTAACTTAAAATTTTATATATTTATTTTAATGTTATGTTTCTATATATTATAAAATTTAGTTTAATATAATATAAGATTGCAAAGTATTCAAATGTTTTTTAAATATTGAAATTATTATAAAATGTATATACTGTTACATTTTTAACATTGAAGTCAATCTTTTTTAAGTTAATAGAGTGAAAAGATATTATAATAAAAGGCTACGTAATCTTTCACTTGCACATATTCTGTACTCTCTGGAGCACGACAGTAGGAAACATGATTACAGATGTTAAATTCGCCTTTTTTCACAAGTTTATCAGCTTCGTTTGCGGGCTCTGCTGCTTGTTTACCAAGCTTGTAACAAGAAATCAAATTTGGGCACAACCCTTTGAAGCAGAACATCTTAGCTCTATCTTTATCATCAATGATGGATTTTGCAACCCCTTCACTGAATTCAGCAACTCTATTTAGCCAGTCTCAGACACCCTTATAAATCTCATCTCCTTGTAGAGTAGCCTCTCTAACCAGCATTTGCACCCTTTCTCTTATATATTCCAGCTCCACTCGATCTTTTAGCCCATCTATGTAGCTCTGGTACTCGAACACATAAGATATGTGCCGCATATATAATCGGTTCGAATAATGCTTTTGAACCTTGTGATACAATGCTGGAAAAAGCAGGAGACACCCTTCTGCAGCCATTGCCTGTTGCTTAACAATATATATGTATAAATACAAGTGTCAAACAAAGAAATACAAATAAATTAAAATGAACTAGAGGGAAAGATAGAGAATGAAAAGACTGCAAACAATATTGCGATATTGATCTTGAACCAACTAATAATTAAATAGAGAATTTATTTTTCTTTCTTAAGGATCAGAGGTTTTGCTATTAACAGAAAGGTACTTCGAGGGTCTGAATAAAAAACCAACCATAAATTATCAAAAGCTAGTAAGAACACAGACGTAAACAATGAACAATTACTTAAGCAAAACAGACCATGATACAAAGCAAATTTAATAAAATGACAAAGAAAGAAAGAAAGAAAGAAAGAAAATACAACAAACAGTATTGAAGTGTTGATCATGAGCCAACTGATATTTAAACATTTTTTTTTTTTAATTTTTAGTCTTTTGCTAAAGGATTAGAGTTTTTGTTATTAATAGAAAGGTTTTAAAGACTTGACATTACTAGAAAAGTACTAAATAATGACAGAAATTTTATAACATATATCGTTATGTCACGAATGTGTCATGAAAATATGATAGGTTCGTGATATATATTCATATGCACAAAGTATATGACATATTCATGACTTATAACTTAACCATCGTAAATAAATGATACATATAAGTCATGCTTAAGTTTTGTGAACTTATAAAATTGTAAAACCATGCCGTTTAAATTAACGACACCGTTTTGTATAACTTAAAACCCATTAACACTTGCAGCCAAATTTTGGCTAAGCGTTGAATTAATCCCTCTCTCCACTGGCCACTGCAACCTAAAATAATTTTTCACTTTACTAACCCAAAAGCTTTCCTCTGTTTCAACTAAGCGAAAATTTACATATTAAAGCCTGGCTCAAATTCCTTTTTTCAATCGAAATAAGACGTAGCCACAAAACCCTAATTCACCACACCAATTTATCTCTGCCCGGTATTCATTTAAACCCTACCTCGCGGTTCAATGTCATTCAATACGATTGCAGATGCCGTTTCAACTTGTCATTTAGTTAGCGCCATCCAGTTCTCTATGGTAAGCCTTAACCCTAACAACTAATCGACTGTAGTAGCACATTGCTTGTTAGGAGTGGGGATACATTATTTGAATATATGAATTGGGTGATGTTAGTGATTCATTCCCCTATTTGTCGTGAATTGAGATTTGTGTATAATGCTCGTAAGATTGCTAAAAATTTCATATTTTGTATTGTTCCAGTTGAATTTCTTGCTTGTGGAAGATAGAACAAAAGTTCAATTTCATGTTGATTTAATTCTTCTTTTTCTTCTTTTTATTTTTCTTCTTTATAGTCACGCTCTGGCTTTGGTGCTATGCTTAGTGCAGTTTATGGTTTCAAGATTAAGTCATGTTTATTTGATGGCATCGATTCCATCGTTGAGGATTGGATTGTTGATCAAATGCACATAGTAAGCTCTTCTTATTTTATCTCAATTTTAATTTTCTTTTATTATCTGCCTCTACCTGAAAATGGCCGTGTTTTACTAGTAAGCATAGACCTTGTTTATTTAATTGATATTTTAATTTTATGTATAAGAATGGAGGTTTATTTTGGAAAAAAAAGAAATAAAAAAACAGACTCTGTTGAAGCTAATTAGTACTGAATTTTTTTTGGTGGTGCGACCAGAGGTGGAAACAGGGTATGAAAATGTGTTACTGGTGAGGTTGCTGCTTAAGATGAGAATGCATTCTTTTCAAAAATCCTTGGTAGGTGTGATCTAATTATATTTGATGGAATATTAAATGGCTAAAAATCTGTCATACGTTCAAACTTTGTTTGTGTTTAGAAGAATGGTGTTGACTGTATATTCGTTTGGAAGAATGGTGTTGATTGTATATTCATTTGCTTAGCCTTTTGACAGATGGATTTGGAACTGACGATAAATGCGATTCAATTTACAAGGTTTTCGAGGGGCTCACAGTGGAAGGGATATTGAAGAACTGGTCTAAGCTAAAGCCTATGATTGTGAAAGATTGGAGTGAGAATATAGATGCTCGTTTAAATCTTTTTGGCAAGGTCAGAGATGAATGGATAGATAAGGATTTATTTGACAACTTGGACTGGTGCTAATAGGTATTTTAAGCAAGCTTTTTGAGATAACACTGAGCAAGTTATACTACTATTTTGCACATGATGATCAAAACTCTCGAAAAGTAAAATAAAATAAAGTATTAACTTTTACTTTCATCTTTTGCATAGCAATCAATGTGGTGCTTGTTCTGTGACAACTTTGATAATCTACTTAATTACTGGTTAGCATTTGGACCAAAAAGTTCTTATGATTTACATGTTTTGTAGAAATGCATGAACCTTAAATGTGCTGATCAGGGAGTTTAATTATTGCACCTTGAAATTCATTTACTGTTAACTAATTGGCTTTCCTTTGCATAAAGCCGCTTATAAGGCTTGAGTGGACGTCTTTATGGGCATATTTTTTGTATTTCTCGATGCATGCCTTTATCATTTAATGTGGTGCTCGTATTTCTTTATGCATGCCTTTATAATTTAATGGCCAGCTCCCTTTCCTCTTTTGTAATTTGAATAGTAGTATGGGCCTCCATTTTACAAATCTTTAACATTTTTTGCTGTAAATTAATTTTTCTTTCAAATATTTTGGAGGTCATTGGAATTCCTATAGGTCTATTTACCAGATTTTAGTATGTTTAAGGTTTTAATTTTGGTTAGACTTTAATTTTTCTGAAAGATTGTAGTATTGATCCTTAAAGTAAGATCATGCTACTTCAAATTATTTTGAAGTGTTGCTAGTTATAGCCTTACATATCAAATTCCATTTGTCTGGAAATTTATTGATAGCTGTTACAGCAGCATATTTTATGACTCTACTTCTTAGTTATGTAATTTCATTATGTTTAGGTCAGAGGCAGTCAGCTGTGGGGAATCGATTTATACACAGATGACTTTGATCTTGTTGCTGGTATGTGGTTCTATGAATAATTGTTCACAATAATTGTGTTTGCCTCACTGTTTTTGTTTTATGAGATCTATAATTGATCTTGAGATATTACTTTTTAGTCTCATGCAAGCAAGTTACTACCTTCCCACTGCATCTCCTCCTTTATCTGCTATTCAAGAGTTGCGTGCCATAATCTGGTATTACCTCTGCAAGATTGTGAATGAATATGATGCCTCTAAATTTATTTTATACATAATGCTAATGCTGAATAATATATTGTAGCTCCTGTCATATTCTACTTTGACTTTTTATATTCTGTTTCATATAAAAATCTTATTCCACTTTAGTTGTTCATGAGCAAATGTCACATGTATAAGCCCAAATGATGTTTAAAGGTAGCACGGCTACCTTTAGTTTGAGCTTACAATGGATGAAAAAGAAATTGAAACTGATATTTTGCTGCTTTTCTGATTTTTCAAAGTATTTTAGATCCTGACTTTTGTTTGGACTTGATGGTTATAGATTGTGTCTAGATTTGTTAAGTTGTTTCCAACACCTCGTGCCAAATCAAAGCACAATCTTTCTGATTCAGATGTCTTGTTAATTATGCATCATTTTTTCGTTAAAGATTGGATGGTTGCATGGATTGATGGAGTTGGAGTTCAACCAATAATTGTAATTTTTTGGACTTAAAATGCCTTTTTCTTCTGTATAAAAACTGTAGTAAGTGCTATTGAGTTGGCAGAAGTTGAATACTTACAGGTTGTTTCACACTTTTTAATAGTTTTACATATATGAATTTCTGTTTTTTGAATTGCAGAAAGAAGGTGGAACTATTGATTTGTCGCCTTATCTTACTCACTCATTGACAACGGAGCCTACCCTCGCTCCCATGGCAGTGGAACGGACAACGACTACTAGGGCTGCAACATCAGTTGGTTTGGGTCTGTTTTGGGTTTATTGTCATTTATTTGGCTATGTTTTGATAGCGAATTTTGATATGTCAATATAATGTGTAATTGTTTTGGGTTGAGCTGGTAATTATGCTGGATTAGATTGGTTTGGTTTTGGTGCTTCTCTGATGGAACACTGCTTTTTTTAGAAATTTTGAATGTAATATGAGACTACATTTAGTTTAATTGAACACTGCATCTAGTCTAATTACTAGAAGTGTGGCATTTGGTTTGGTTTATCAGATATTCCCCAGAATTTCACTTGCATCTGGTTTTGTTGCATATGTTTGCTTGCATTTGATGGCAGTAGCAGACTGTTTGGTTTTGTGGCATTTGATGGCAGTTTGGTCTGTTCTTGGTGCTGATTTACGATTGTTCCTGTTGTGTTGATGTTAATTGCAGGTGCTTGAATCAGCTAGGGTTGCTGGTTTTTTCAGATGGTTGACTCAGGCGTTGTTACTGGTTGATTCAGGTGGCTGACTCAAGTTGTTCATTTAATGTTAGGAAGCAAATTAAGAATTAATGAAGTATTCATTTAACTATAATTATTGTAGTTATTTTATTTCATAACTGAATTATAATCTATGATACTTGTGAACAAATTAGAGAATTTTTATATATGAATTATATATATGTGTGTGTATGTACATTTTGCTATTTATATAATAATTTAAAGAATATATTTCAATTCCCACAAAAAAAATGGCTCCAATTTCAATAATTCCCGCCAAATAATTAATTTTTTTTAATTTACCGCCAAAATATATCTTAAAGAAATGTTAGTTATTCTTGCTAGATTTAACAAAAATAATTTATAGGATTAACATTTAATTAAAATAATTAAATAATTTTACTATTTCAATTAAATGTCATGTTTATATGACAGACAATAGTCATGAATGGGAAGTATTAGTTACATATTTTTCCTTGGGATTTCAGGCAAATGAAAAAAAGATTGAGAATGATTTCAAGAGGACAGGTGGATGATAAGTATTCATTTTTGTATATTTGGCTAATGTCCTCATTAGTGGATTTTTATGGTATTGATTTTTTTTTTTGGTTTATAATTTTCAATTAGTTGCTACCCTAGAGGAAGAGCAGGCTGATCAAATTGATTTGTCTTATTTTTCAGGCAATCTGCGACACGATGACTGTGATAATGCTCGTGACTGCTGGAAACTTTCTGGTGGAAATAACTTTAGAGTTCGTAGCAAGCATTTTTGTTATGACAAAACAAAGGTTCCCCCATATTTTGGTTGTTTGTTATGGTATTTATATATCCTGCATATGCTAGGTCGACAGGTTATGATGTAGTTTGGTTGGCTCTTGTGCTTTGTGCAATTTGTAACTGCAGATACCTGCGGGAAAACATTTAATGGATCTTGTTGCTGTTGATTGGTTCAAAGACACAAAGAGAATGGACCATGTAGCTAGGCGTCAAGGCTGTACTGCACAAGTAACTATTCTTTTCTTTTTATTTTTCCTTTTCTGAAAGAAACTTAGTTTTGTATTGTTTGGCAAGCTAGAAAATGAAAGAAAATAAAAGAAAGCGCTGTAAAGAAGTTTGTAGAACCTTTATTACTCTAGCATTACAACTGAATGAATACAGACTGATATTTATATTAAGCTACAATTTGCTCAACACACACACAAGTTTGTTACATCACATAACCATTTGCTGCATAACTAATTTGACACATCAGCTCAACCAGCTAACTAACTTTGCCAGGTCAGCCTAGTGAGTTGATCTGCTACAGTCAGCTACACAGCAACATCATGCTCTGCTCCAACTTCATTCAATTCACTAACATCCCCCCTCAAGCTGAAATGTTTAGGATGAACATTCAGCTTGCTTCTTAAGTAACTAAACTGTTTGAAAGTAAGCCTTAGTCAACACATCTGCTGTTTGATCTTGACTGGGCACAAAACATACTTCAATCTCTTTAGCAGTAACTTTGTCTCGGATAAAATGTATATCCAATTCGACATGCTTAGTTTTAGCATGATAGACTGGATTGTAAGCTAAAGCAATTGCTTCTTGATTATCACACCACATCATAGGAGTAGAGCTCAATTTGATGTTAAGTTCACCAAGTAAAGATTGTATCCAGGGAACCTCTGAAGCAGCATGAGCAAGAGATCTATACTCAGCCTCTGTGCTGGACTTGGAAACAACAGCTTGTTTCTTTGATGACCATGAGACTAGATTAGGGCCTAGGTAAACAGCAAAGCCAGCCACTGACTTCTTATCATCACGATCACAAGCCCAGTCAGAATCTGAAAAACAATGTAGTTGCAAAGCTCCTTTGTTATTAAATTGCAGCCCAAGATGTATAGTGCCTTTTAAGTACCTCAATAACCTTTTGCATGCTTTCCAATGTTGTGTTCTAGGACTTGAAAGGAATTGACTTAGCTTGTTTACAGAGAAAGCAATGTCAGGTCTGGTAAGAGTAACATATTGAAGAGCTCCTATAACACTCCTATATTGAGAAACATTATCAATTAGCTCTCCTGATTCTTTTGTGAGATAAGAACCAGTAGACATTGGAGTAGGCACAGGACTGCAATCTGTCATGCCATGTTTATCCAGAATGTCAGTAATATACTTTGCTTGTGTCAAGGAAACCCCTTGTGAAGACTTGCTGACTTCAATCCCCAGAAAATAGCTAAGTTCCCCCATGTCTTTTAAAGCAAAGGCTTGATTCATACTCTGAATAACTTGCTGAATTAGTGTTGGACTGGAACTAGTGATGATAATATCATCAACATAGACCGAAACAAGAGTTAGATGACCACTGTTCCAGGCATGAAATAGAGAGTTATCAGACCTTGAATGCTGGAAATGCCGTTTAGAGATCATTGCATCCTTGAATCTATCAAACCAGGCTCTAGGTGCCTGTTTTAAGCCATACAAAGCTTTATTCAGCTTGCAGATATGATTAGGTTTAGTTGAGTCAACAAAACCTTCAGGTTGAGCCATGTACACCTCTTCAATTAAAATGCCATTTAGAAAGGCATTATTAACATCTACTTGCCTAATCACCCATTGATTCAATACTGCTAAGCTAAGAATAACTCTAACAGTTGAAGCTTTAACCACTGGACTAAAAGTTTTTGTATGGTCAATCCCATGTGTCTGATGAAACCCCTTTGCAACAAGCCTGACTTTATATCTTGAAACTGAACCATCTGAGTTATACTTTATTCGAAACACCCATTTGCTGCCAACTATCTTCACTGGAGTAGCAGGTAAAACTAAATCCCAGGTGTGATTAGTTTTAAGTGCTAGATACTCTTCTTGCATAGCCTTATACCACATAGGATCAGAAAGTGCTTGGGAAACAGAAGTTGGTTCTGATTTCTGGGCTAATAAAGCTAACAAATAAATTTTTGGCTTGAAAATACCTGCTTTTGACCTGGTTATCATTGGATGACCAGTTGATGCAGGTTGTGGCAATGTATGTGGAGGTGAATTATGTGGTGGTGAAGAAGAAGAAGCTGAGTTGGAATTATCAGAAAAATAAAGTGGAGTAGAATTTGGTGAGGGAGTAGGAGCATCTGAATGATGAACATTTTGATGGTGTTCTGATGATGCTGCTAAAGGTGCTTGTAACTGAGTAACAGAAGGAACAGAGGAATTGAAAGAAGACTTATAATTTTTTGTTGACTGACAACTTGAAGAGAGTGAAGAAAAATCTGCTCCAGACTCACAAGTAAAAGAATTTTCATCAAAGGTGACATGATTTGAAATGTAAACCCTCTTAGAAGAGTGAAGACACTGATATCCCTTGTGTTGTGAATTGTAGCCAATGAATATACATCTGGCAGTTCTGAAATCAAACTTATGTCTATTGTATGGTCTGAGTGTTGGATAGCAAGCACAACCGAAGGTTTTAAGTGTTGAATAATCTGGTTGATGATGAAATAACTTTTGGAAAGGAGAAATGTTGTTTAGAACTGGAGTTGGAAGTCTGTTTATCAAATAGACAGCTGTGTGGAATGCATTCCACCAAAATTTGAGTGGTAAATGTGCTTGAGCTAATAAGGTCAGACCTACATCAACTATGTGTCTATGTTTCCTCTCAATTCTTCCATTTTGATGATGAATATGTGGGCAAGGGTGTCTAAAATGGATACCAGAAGCAGTGAGTAATGAGGAAAATGTTCTGAACTCTCCTCCCCAGTCAGTTTGGACAATTTTGATTTGAAGTTAAAGATGCTTTTCAATAAAAATTTTGAAATTGGTAAACACTTCAAGAGCATCAGATTTGGCTGACAATGGAAATATCCTGGTAAATCTACTATAATCATCTAAGATTGATAAGTAGTAATTATATCCTTGGGTAGAACAGACATGAGAAGGACCCCAAAGATCTGCATATATCACTTGTAAGGGTGCTGAAGTTTTTGCTTCAACTGAATCAAAATGCAGCATATGATTTTTCCCATATTGACATGTTGAACAAAATTTCAAGCTTTCAATTTTATTATAAGCAGTAGAGTTGTTACAAGTTTTGAGTATAGTTTTGAGAGTATAAGATGATGGGTGTCCTAATCTTCTATGAAGAAGATTTACATCAATAGAACTCTTTGTAACAACTAACAGACATGACTTTTTATTCAATTCATGAGAACTAACAGCAGTGAGCTTATCAGAATTGAAAACAGGAGAACAAGCAAAGAGAGTGAATTTTATTTTGACCAACTGAATTGAGAAAGACTGAATGAGCAGCAACATGTGAAGAGACTCTATACAAGTCACTTTTAGCAACACCTTCAAGTAAAATTTTCCCTGTGTTCCTAGCCTTTATAAAACACAAATCACCAAGAAATTCAACAGTAACTGGATTGTCAGCCAATAATTTTGAAATGCTAAGCAAATTCTTAGTAATAAAAGGGACATGAAGAACATGGTTCTTAAAGGTTTAGAAGTTGAAGTATTTAGCACAACTGGTCCTACATGTGTAATAGCTAATGCATTTCCATCTCCAACAAACAATTTTTCAGTACTAGTATAAACTTGTGAATCCAGAAGTTTACCTAGATCATTTGTAATGTGATTTGTTGCTCCACTATCAATATACCATGAAGGATCTTCAATGTGTTCTGGTGGAAGTGAAGAAGGCATAGCTGAGGAAGATGAAGCACTTGATTGTCCAGGATTATTATTTCCTTGACCAGAAACAAAAGTAGATGGTCCAGGGGTGAATGAGTAATAAGCAGAAGGATTACTATCTGGATACACTATATTTCCTTGATAGCCAAAACCCCTGGGTGCATAGCCAAAACCAGCATTTAAACCAAAACCTCCAAAACCTCTGCCACCATTACCATTAAAAGCTCTTCCTCTACCATATTGCCCTTGATTAAAACCTCTGCCACCATTCATATTACCTCTGCCATAGTTTCTCTGTGGAACAAAAGATGAATTGTACCTATTTTTGCATCTATTGGCTGCATGACCAGGTATGAAGCAAATTTGACAAACAATTTCAGAGGAATTACCACCATTATTAAACTGACCCTATCCATATCCATTAAAACCTCCATACCTAGAATTATTTCCACCTCCAGAATTATTTCCATAATTTTTTTGAAAATTGCCATTATTCTTTCCAGCATATGAGTTCTTCTGAGCAATATTTGCTGTCATATTGTGCATCACATCACCAGCAATTTTTCCTTTCTTTTGCTCAACTCTATTTTCATGATTCAACAGCAAAGGATATAGTTCATCTAATGTTATCTTCTCACCTCGAGCTAAAACAGCTGTGACTAAAGATTCATAATATGATGAATCAAGACCAGTTAATACATGCATCACAAGATCGCTTAACTCAATAGGTTTTCCAACTAGAGCTAAAGTATCAGCTATACGTTTTACTTTTGCAAAGTAATCAGACATATGCATTGCACCTTTCTTAATAGTTTGAATCTGCATTCTAAGTGTTTGAATTCTAGCTTGTGATTAAGAAATAAACATACTAGTAAGAGTCTCCCAAAGCTGTTTTGAAGTTGTGGAGTCCATCACAGTAGCAAGTAGATTTTGCTGTATCGACGACATCATCCAACTCAACAGAAGTTGATCAGTCTTCATCCAAGCTATGAACTCTGGATTAATAGATTTGGATTCAGATTCAGTTAAAATTTCAGCTCCATTGTTGTTTCTAGAAGAAAGAAACTGCTCAGGACATTCTTGATCACCATTGATAAACCCTTCCAGACCGTTTCCTTTGATCGATGCTAAAATTTGTGCGCGCCATAAAATGAAGTTGTTTTGGTCTAGCTTTACAGGCGTAACAAAACTAAAAGAGTTGTTATTTTGAACTGTATTCGCCATTTATGGCTCTAATACCATGAAAGAAACTTAGTTTTGTATTGTTTGGCAAGCTAGAAAATGAAGAAAATAAAAGAAAGCTCTGTAAAGAAGTTTGTAAAACCTTTATTACTTTAGCATTACAACTGAATGAATACAGACTGATATTTATATTAAGCTACAATTTGCTCAACACACACACGAGTTTGTTACATCACATAACCATTTGCTGCATAACTAATTTGACACATCAGCTCAACCAGCTAAATAACTTTGCCAGGTCAGCTTAGTGAGTTGATCTGCTAAAGTCAGCTACACAGCAACATCATGCTCTGCTCTAGCTTCATTCAATTCACTAGCATTTTCCATTGATACATTAGGAGAAAATACTGCCTGTGAGATACAACAATGTAAATAACTTCTCATGGTTCATTGAATCTATAACGAACTGAGCCCTATTCTAAAATATGTAGGTTGCTTATGAAAAAGGGCTTTTCTCACTGATCTTTAATCTTCAAGAAAGTTTGTTTCATTTCAGAAGGTATAAGTTTCAAATTTATTGTATTGGGAGGTTGTATAGTTGTAACCTAAGCATCTGCGGGTTCCTGGTTCAACACATTATAGTATGGTATTTTATTTTGTCACAAGGCAATTGGTTACGTGATCACTTTTGCAATGGTTTGTTGATGGCGATGATGAATTTCGCAATAGTAGGTTGAAACTTATTCCATCTGTTCCTAAGGTATCCATCTTGGCCTTCATGTAGTAGGACTATATTAACGTATACTTACCCTTTACTGCATGGTACACTTCAATTTGTACAAAGAAGGCATGCATTTAGGTGTGAATGTATTGATGGGTTGTACCTTCAAACTTTATGTCCTTTTTACCCTCTTGAATTTGTTTTGCACTTGTTCTTGATTTTAAGCACTGAATCATGCAGGGGTCATGGATAGTGCGCCAGAGTGTTGGAAGCACCCCTTGTTTATTGGGGAAGGCAGTTGATTGTAACTATATTCGCGGTCCCAAGTACTTAGAAGTAAATGCTCTTGGAATTTCTATAGTACATGAGATGTTCCCCTTTCAAATAGCGTCCAATACCTTTAACATGGTTTAACATTGTTCATCTTTCTGTAGATTGATGTCGACATCGATTCTTCTACTGTTGCTAATGGAGTTTTGGGCCTTGTAATTGGTGTAATTATGACATTGGTGGTTGACATGGCTTTCCTTGTACAGGTATGTATGATTGTTTTTTTCCCCCACTTCTAAATGACACAAGGGAAAAGACATGATTTTGAGATATTGTACTGCAATTTGCATAATTGCATACTTGAATGTTCTCAGAATGGTAAAATGCTTCGTGTATGCAGGCAAATACTACAGATGAATTACCGGAGCGGCTGATTGGGGCTGTACGTGTTTCTTATATAGAACTCAAATCTGCTATTGTCCCAAAGTTGGAACCAGAGACATCATGACTGTGGTTTCATTTCACCTCAACTGTTTTTTTTTAATTGAAAAAAAAAATCATTTGTTTTAGGCATACATACATGTATTTTGATCCTGTTTTCATTGTAATTTCTCATTTACTTTGAAAGAAAGTCATTGGTGTTTTCGAATGGGAATTTTGCATTAAAAAATAAAGAATACTTAATAGGAAATTTCCTAATTCTTTAGTTACTACTTTTAAAACTCAACAACTAACAAAAATACTAATAAAAAAATCAGGTCTTGCCTTCACGAAATTCTTTTAATTTAAAGGGTTCTGGTCTGAGAAAGTCAGTTTGACGGATTAATTCCTTTTAATAATGGTTGAGTTAATTTTACTATACTCATAAAACTATTCTTATTCTGATAATGCCACAAATGTTGTGATGTTTTCTTCAGCTAATGATCTTCTATCAGGACTGGTTAGAAATCAAATGCTTAAAATACCAATTGAATGAATAATGCAGAAGTTTAAACAGTATCTAATTCAAGTCCTTCCTTAAACGGAGAATGCATCAAACAAATCCAAAGTGTCTTGCAAGTCTGTAGCATGACTAAAAAGTTGTAAATGTGTTTAGAACCAAATTATTCAAGTACAGGAGAACAAGCAAGTTGAATCATGTACAAGAGGTTGGCCTGGTTACCTGAAGAGTTGGCTCAATCTTTTCTTTAGAATTCTGTACATTTTGTAATTACTCGTGTAAGCAAGCATACATTACAATCATAATAATAATAAAGCAAGAGTAATGATACGACCACAACCTCTTGTGCACAAATAATGTTGTACAAACTAATATGACATAATATAATTGAGTAATGATACGACCACAACTTTTTGTGCACAAATAATATTGTACAAACTAATATGTCATAATATGATTGATTAAACAAAAACATAACATAACCCTCATAATTTATTTATTATTATTTTATATTTTCAGTCAAGCAATCATATTATGCCACGCTAATAGCTATAGAAATACTTTGCTAGATAGTGCCAACACTTCATTGATACTCACCATTTCATTGAACAATTTTTTTATGGTGTCATTGAGGTTGCCTTCCCAACATCCTTCATCATCACCATCTTCTTCTTCGGTGGGTTTCACTTTGTTTAGCTTTGGTGCGTCTACGACTCCTTGAGAGAAAATCTTCATTGTTGGGCACTGTCTCACAACTACGTGTTCCAAGGACGGGAACTCAAGAGCGTAATTACCCAAACAAAAGCTTGTTAGGCTTGGCAAACAATCAAGTCCCAAGTACTCCAATTTCCTGAAAACAATGCAATCTTCCGCTTCTTCTCCAACCTGCGACTGTATAATTTCTTCCATCATTTTGCAATCAGTTATCTTCATTCTTTCAAGATTCACTAGACTTTCAGATGTTGAGAGCGTCAATAAATTTATCAACCCATGACACTTCGATACTTCCAGAGTCGCAAGATTTTCCAAATGCCACGAAGCTGGTACTAATTTCTGTAACTTACTACATTCAAATATTTCTAGACTTTCCAAGTTTGCAAACGCTTTGTTGGATTCGTCATTTTCCTTCCAGAGATGCTGCACTTTGTGTAATCTAGACAGCTCTAAACAACTCAATTTAGGGAATGCAACCTGAAAATCAACAAAATTAAGTTGTAAATGGAAATATGTATCCAATTTCTGCAGTCTTCCCCTGCATATTTTATGGACAAGATTAATCACGGCATTTTATATTTTATTTCCAAATTAGTATGCTTTGTAGTAGGATCCCAAATATAAGTATCAAATCGATTACCCTTTGAAACACATAAATGAAATCTGATGCTAAATCCAATATGAATTAGCTAGGAAAACAGAGATGTTACACACATAATTAATATAGTTCATCACCTCGTGTATTTGATCAACCACGAAGAGGTTCTCTCGAAGAGATGTGAAGGGAAAAATAATAATAATGATTACCTTCTCATCGAAGAGATGTTGTATTTGATCAGCCACGAAGAGGTTCTCTTCTGATTTTAATTTTTGAGGTTCCTTATTATCCGCTGTCATATGCAGTACAAATGTAGAATTGGATATGAATGTTTCCATATCAGGGCAATTCTCAATAGTCAGACATTCCAACTTAGGCAGTTCAATTATATTCCCAGTGAAGTTGCAGAATCTTTTGAGTTTTGGAAGATCAATGAGCGTTAGGCTAAAAAGCTTAGGAAACAGGGGACATATATGTTCTTTGTCAGCATTTAGCTCTTCCAAATGAAGCACCTCTTCTAGTGAATCACAATTCCACACTGCCAGCCATTCCAAATTGTTCAAGCACCGTAGCAGATTGGCAGGAATAGCACTCGACATATTCGTGCAGTCATCCACCACCAGCTCTCTTAAATTGTTGAAGAAGCTGACACGCAGTGCTTGGCCATGCCATATTTCTCTCAAGCGTGGAAAATCTGAGAGTTGCAAATCCTCTATGTCACGGAATCCAATCTGCATAAACCAAAACAATTGCACTGGATATATATAAATTTCTTTTTTTGAATGGCATTATTTATATATACATTAAACTTACATGTTTTGTGTTTTAACTTCTAAAACTACATATACAAGGTAGGTGTATATGTTTAAATGTGCAAGCGTAGGGGAGATGCATGAACAATTTGGGTGAATCGATTAACACAGACCATCTTTTTGTAACATATTTTTAAATGTCCAAGTGCAAGGGAGATGCATGAGCAATTTGGATGAATCGATAAGCACATACCATTTCTTTGTAATACTTCTGTATAGTGGAATTAAGGTTATCGCCTTCCCGATGGTACAATTCACCCTCTTCCTTTTTACTAACTTGCACTTTGTACAGCTTTGGTGTGGATAAGATTCCCTGGGAAAAAGTCTTCATGTTCGGACAACGTGTCACCGAAACTCGTTCCAATGATGGGAATTCAAGATTATAATTCTCCAAATAAAAGCGGGTAAGCCTTGGTAAATCATAAAGTTCCAAAACTTTTAATTCGCTGAAAGCAATACGATTCTCCTTCACTTCTTCTCCAACATGTCCTACAATTTCTTCTATCTTATCGCACTTCGATACATTAAGATTCACCAGACTACTAGGAATTCCAACCTGAAAATAAACAAAAGTGTGTGCATATGTGTGTGTATTAAAAAAGTAAAAATGTAAGAATATCATTCAACTAGATAATTTTTTGTTAAACAAAAAAAGCAACAAGATAAATAAATAAATAAAAGCCAGATAAACAAAGATAATAAAAATGCATTTACACTATTTACTATTAGGAACGTAAAAAGAATTTAACGCAATTTCTAAATATTTTAGACTTATTTTGCATCTTGATATCAGTTTTTAAGCATAAATTTACAAATTTCAACTATTCCTTTTGGGGAAAAAAATTCAACCAAAATGCCGCTTTTTCCCTTTTCCTTGGCCCCTTTTTTTATGTACATTTAAAAATGGAAAAAAAAAATTGGAAAAGACTTCCCAATATTGTCAACAAGGGACTGCTGCTGTAAAGTGGATCTTTATTAAGTACTTCCAGACTCAAGGAAATTTCTTTACAATCACGGGTCAGTTGTAAATAATCATGAATTTGTGGTTAATTAATGGCATAATCAATTCGTAACTAAACAAGAGATATTAATTAAATTTGAAGACTTTTATTTTCTTTTTTTCTTTTTCCAATCGAAATGTGAAGAATTAAGGAAAAGAGAAATATATAGATGAATTTGTGAACCTCTACGATGAGTGACGATCCTTTAATTTTTGAAAATCGTACTTATTAAGATATGAGCAAAAACTATTTAATTGAATTATATTATGCTGTTGAATCGTGTTTAAAAAATTTATATTGTTGATTCTAATGCTGACGAACCTAAAAACTGGACTTAAAACGTAGATTTCAGAGTGGTGGTTCGAAGTACGATACTTGAAATAAATAATCAGTGGCTGAATATCATTTGTAAACACAGAAATGATTAAAAAATTGTTGAATGTTATTTGAAAACAAAAATCGAAATGAATACAGCAACCTTACCAATGGAGGAAAAATATTCATTAGGTTATCACACTCTTCTATCTCCAAATTCTTCAATTTGCTGAAAGACTCCGAAGCAAGCTGGTGGTGCCATATTTTTCTCAAATAACGCATCCACGCAATATGTAATACCTCCAAACTAGGAAGTCGTACCTGGCAGTTAAAGATTAAATAACTAATTAATCAATTAATGGCATAATCAATTGATAACTAAATTAGAGGCGGATATTAACTAAATTTGAAGAAGACTCACGGAAAAGACAAATTAAATATTGTGACTAAAATTAATTTTTTTTATTAAAAAAAAAACCTTTTCGTCAAAGAGAGGAGGAGGTTGCATTTCAGAATGAATGGTGTCTTCTGGTGAGCTCGTAGAGATGAATCTTAACATATTACTGCAACTCTGAATCTCGAGCTTTAGCAAAGAAGGGAATTCAACAACTAAATCTGAATTAATATGTCCCGTATTGGCAAAGCTTGTTAGTTTATAAAGCGCTTCTAGCCGCAGGGAGTGTAGTTTAGGAAAAACCTTTAATTCAATCAACTTTCCTTCATCTCTTTCTGACCACCCCGTGGTGTCGACTACCCCTTCCATTGACTTACAAGACCATATTTCAAGATGTTGGAGTTGCAAAAGACTATTAACCATAGAATACGAAAACAGATACTTCATACGATCACAACCGAACACGTGCAGCTTTGTTAAATTTTGACAACAGTACATTCCTTGATTATGATCGGCCCATAATTTTTTTATGTTTCTTAATCTCGTGAGATTCAATTTTTCTAAGCTCGGAAGAATAACCTGCAAAGAAAACCCGTACATTTTTGTTCCTTCAAGTACAACCGTCTAGTATAATATTCTTTTGATGATCGAAAATTAATCGTGATAATAAATTAATCAATTAATTATTGAACAGAAACTTATCACCTTTGGAGCAGTATCATCATCAGCAATGATTTCGTTGAATCCCAAAGAAGTTGTTGGTTTCTCCCTGTCGGGTCCTATAAACAAACAAAAACAATACACATAATTAATCTTTGTCGTTTTTTTTTTCAAAATAATTGAGGCGAAGTTCATAAATCCACCAACACTTAATTTCAACACTTACCAAAAATCATTTCCAGATCATCGCAAAGACTTAGTAATACTTTTTGAAGCCGCAGTAGGTTTTTTGCCATGGAGAATGAGAAAAGATGCTTCAATTTGTGACAGGATTGTACTCCTATAATCCTTAAGTTGCTGAAAGATTGATCTTCTGTGAGTTGGCTGCCACATATTGTCTCCAAATTGTTCAAATTGCGAAGAGACAATGACACCAGCAAGGGAAAGACTGTACAATGCACCCGTCCAACTGAACCGACAATATGCAAAATCTCAGAACAACTTTCTACATGAAGATGCTTCAATCGTGGAAAACCTTCCCCATCATCTAATTCATGAACAACATTCTGAACACCCTTCAGTTCGATTAGATGGATCTCTTCAGCTTCCTTCAGCAACATTTTCGTCCCATAATTCTCCAAAAGAGTGCTAACATTTTCTAGCCCATGGAGCCGCACCAATCTTGATGTTTCAGCATTAACGCGCCAGATGCTCCACTCTTCTCCTATACATATCCTATATCTTGGCAATTCCACTAAGACCAAATCCTGTGGCAGAATTTGGGCATCCCGAACTTGTATCTCCAAAGTAGTTAGCTTTGACAGCCCCTTCAATTCAGCAAGACTGGCGTTACTTCCTCCTTCAACCTTATCCCACTGCGAAAAGCTGTCACCCATATATAGTTCTTCCAATCGTGAAAATTTTGATATGACATTTGGTGCTATCACTACAAGGCTTCTACAATTGCTCAAATCTAGCAATTGTAACCGTACCAATTGACCAATTACAACTGGCAACTCCTTAACATCAGAATCTCGGAAGCTGAGAATCTCTAATTTCTTTAGCTGTCCAACGATTGCTATATCTTTTAGTCCGCAACCATCTAAACACAATGTTTGAAGGTTAATGAGGCGACCAAGTGATGAAGGTAATGAAGAGAAGTGAATTCTGGCAAGATCTAAAACTTTGAGTTTTTCCGTCCCTTCAAAAAAGTGGTCTGAAACTTGCAAAGAGCTATCATACTTTGCAAACAACAAAAATAACTTGAGTTGGGGACATTCCAACCTTTCAGGGAGCTCTTGAATATCTCTATAAAGTAAAGAAATAGCAATTGGATCTTTCCGTACTGTCTCTTCCATCTTTTTCTCCACGTCATCAACATTTGGAATATTAAACATGTGCTCGTCTTCTGCAATTGATACAGCAACTACACGAATGACGTCGTGCATTTTGACTTCATCTTCAGCATCACCGTCCAACAATAAGCATGAAGATTTGAGTTTGCCGATCAACGTATGCACTCTACTCCTTGCTTCTTCCACTGTGTAAACTTCTTTAAAATAGCCCATACCCATACCATATCTCAATAAGTAAGGAACTAGTATAGCTTGACCTTCACTAAGTAGACCACAAAGAAGGAACAGAGATTTTACTTCCTCGCTTCTCAAGAAGTCGTAACTCAATTTTATGGAGAGGTACACATTTTTTTCCATTCCATCAATTTCTTTTGCATAGGAACTTCTTAGCTGACGCCGCACATCTTTCCAAGTGTCAAGGCTCTCATTTTTCAAAGCTTTTGCAAGTGTAATCAGTGCAACGGGAAGTCCCCCGCATCTGTCAACGATCTCATCTGCAATAGGTTGAGAAGCAGATTTGTTCATTGAATCACCTACTATCTTCTTAAATAACTGCAATGCTTCTTCTTTGGACAAAGCATTGATCTGGATTTCTTTCTGAGAATTCAAAACATTGCGCAATAAATCTTGACGTCTAGACGTCAGTATTATTGTGCATCGTCTCTGATCATCCATTCTTTCTTTCTCAACATCCCCGGAAGGAATTCCAACTTTATCGAACTCCAGTTCTCCCCAAATATTATCCAATATAATGAGATGCCGCTCCTTGTTCTTCAATACTCGACATAGTCGATTTGCTCTGTCGAATATACTCTCATTCAACTCAAACTTTATGCCTAAATCAGAAGCAAGTTTGTCTTGAATTTTCTGATGATCTGGGTTCTCTGTTACCTCAGCCATAGCGACCTTATCGAACAACTTATCTTCCATTACTTGCTTCGCAACTTGCTTGACAAGCGTGGTTTTACCCACGCCGCCCATCCCGTAGACCCCAATTATGTTGAGCTTATCATCCTTCAGCGCCTCCACAACATCTTGAAATACTTTCATTCTTGAGTCAAAGGCCTCGAAATCTTTCCCGCCCATAAGTGCCGCGCTCTCTGGAGGAGGATCGTAGGAAACATCACTCTTCAGTTTGTCGCCTTTTTCCATGAGATTAGCAGCATCTTTTGCGGCCTTTGCTGCTCGTTTACTGAGTTTGTAACGAGACAACAAATTTGGACACAATCCTTTGAAGCAGGACTTCTTGGCTCCATCTTCTTCGTCAATGATAGATTTTGCAACCCCCTCCGTAGATTCAACCCTACTTCGCCAATCTTTGACACGCTGATAAATCTCTTCCCCTTGTCGGGTAGCATGATAAACATGTTGTTGCACCATTTCGTTTATACCTCCCAACTCCTTCACTTGATCTTTCAGCTCTTCTATGTAGCTCTGGTACTTGAACACATAAGAGATCTGCCGCATAATCGGTTCGAACAATGCCTTTGCGCCTTCTGATATAATGCTTGAAAAAACACCTTGACAGAATTCTACAGCCATTGCCTGCTGCTTAACGATATATATGTAGTTTTTGGCTGTTAAAAAAAAAAAAAAATTGGATTCAAATAAATTAAATGAACTAGAGGGGAAGAAAAAGAAGGAAACGACAACAAACAACTTTTTAGAGAAAGGTTTGACGGGCCCAAATGGAAAACCAACAACTTTTTGAAGAAAGAAAGCTTTGGAAGATAGATGCAAATTAACCGTTGATAATACTACATAAGAACACAGAAGTTAACAATAAACAGTAACTTAAAACTCAAGAAAATTAAATGACGAGATTAAGACAAACAAGGGATAGTTTTTGTTGGACATTAAGAAACAACTGCTATCAAGATCAAGGATTAGAAATTATGCTATTAAAAGAAATTATTAAACAGTTTAGAACAAGTTCACCTCTTTAATTATCTAGGATCAGAGTTTATGAGCTTCCCTATTGGCTTTGGATGTATAAGAACAACTTTAATGAGCAAAAGATCACTGTTAACTGCGGAGGAATGTGAGTAAAGAGTTTATGGGAGTAAAGCAATACCACTGAATTGTAGAAGAACAAGACTTAAGCGTGCGTCCCGTGTTTCGTTTTATTATATAAACAGAACACATGTTCATTTTTAACAAATTGATCAATAACTCTATTAGCTATTTAATTGATATTGTAACCAATTTTAAGAGAATATAATAATAATCCTTCAATGCATAAATTTAGAATTAGATTTTTTCTAACTTCTTATTTAAATATAAATCTCGATGGAAAATTATAAAAATTTAGAGATAAAATTTTTCAATCACCAAACGGAAAAACAGGGGAATGAAAACAGAGGAATCTTGTTTTACTTTTTTTTTTTTAAACCTTAACTCTTGTTTTGATGATAGTGCTCGTGACAGCAGGAAAATTTCTAATGGAAACAACTCAATTTCAGAAGAATTTATTCAATTGACTCTGTACTTGAACTCGTTGGATTGGTTGATTTATGATTGACTGAATTTCAATTCGGCCTAAAAGATCTTTAACCAAAGTTTAATAGCTATCATCTACTCCTTAAAAACAAATATGTATCTTTTTTAGATTTGACTGAATTTGAACTTGCTGGATTGGTTTTTTTTAGATTATTAAAATGGGGCACTGCAAAGTAAGTATTCTAAAATCTGTATGTTGCTTTAGAAAAAGGGCTTTTCCTACTGATCTTTAGTCTTCAAGTAAACTTAGATACAAAGTAAATCTAAAAAAATGACAAACAAACAATGAAATAAACGACAACAAACTGGCAATTTTGATACAAAGCCAACAGATACTAAAATTTAGGACTTTAATGATTAGTGCTCCTTTCATAAAGCAGATACCGGAAACACACAAATATCATTTGAGAGAGAAACTAAACAGCAAATCATCAAAGTAAGATCAATAATATATGATTTGCTTAATGCATAATAAAGAAGGTTTGATTTTGTTTTGCCAACGCTGCTTTTTTGTTATTTCATTTGTTCTTTCCACAAATGATGCTTGGTTAAAATTAAGTTCCACACGGCCATTACTTACAAACTGTGTTTGTGTTAACAGAAACATGAAATTCACATCACACAAAATTGCACTATCAATTCTTAAGAGAACATAATAATAATCACTCAACGCATAAGGGTAAATTTAGAATTACATTTTCTCAATGCAGAAGGGTAAATTTAGAATCGCATTTTCTAATTCTTTTTTATTTAATAAAACCCCAATGGAAAATCATAAAAATTTAGATATATAAATTTTCTTCACCAAACAAGAAAAAAAGGGGGAATGAAAACACAGGATTTTTTTTACCTCTTTTTCATCTTAACTCTTTTTCTTGCATAAAATTTTTTTATGGGATTTCAGGCAAACCAAAACAAAAAAATTTCAATAAAGAGCAAGTTGCTGAAATTGATTTATCTTGTTTTTCAGGCTATCTTGTGACGTGATGATATATAATGCTCGTGAATGCTAGAAAATTTCTAATGCAAACAACTCAATTTGGGATGATAAGCTTAATTTTGCAAATGATGAATGTAAATAACTTTTTTTGATTAATTGAATCTGTAATACTCTTACCCTATTCTAAAATTTGTAGGTTGCTTCAGAAAAAAAGGGTATTTCTCACTCATCTTCAATCCTCAAGTAAAATTAGGTAAAAAGCAAATCTAATAAAATAACAAACAAATTAACAAAAAAAGAAAAAAAACAACATTGATTTTGAGACAACTGATACTTAAACAGCGAATTCTTTATTCTTTTTACCCCCCCCCCCTCCCCGCGGGCTCGAGGATTAGAGTCTTTGCTATTAATAGAGAGGTTTTAAGAGTGAATAAAAACCCGTGCTAGTAATAAGAACACAGACCTTACAAATGAACAATAACTTACAACTCAAGCAACATAAATGATAAGATTAAAACAAACCGGAGAAATTTTTCTCGGAAAATAGACGGAAATTAAATAAGAACTGCTGTTAAAAGAAATTATTAGAGGATTTAGGAGCATGTGTACCTCTTTAATTATTTGGGATCAGAGAGTTGATGAGCTCTCTATTCGCCTTGATTATTGAGTAAGAACTGGTATTAAAAGAAATTATTAAGAACAATATATTGTAGTGAGCAAAAGATCACTGTTAACTGCAGAGGAATTTGTGAGTAAAATGCTGAAAAGAGCAGTAACAATGAATTGCAAAAGAAGAAGACTTAACCAAGCACCCCTTTTATACCCGATTTTTAAGATTTAATTTTGAAGTTCCCAATCAAGAACAAAGACGAAACTTTAATAAAGCATGCAGTGAGATACAAGAAATGGATAGGGCAAAATACCTTACGAAGCGTTTCATATTTTCTAATGAAATAATTTAGTTGAAGTCTTCGACGAACAGATACTTGTTGTGCTTGAATAATTTTGGCATATACATTACTTGTATCCTGCGAAATTGAAAAGCACATTGATTTACAGAGCTTGTTAGTAGGGAAAAGCTTCGTAAGATGCCTGATAAAAGATAAAGCAAAAGCCTGAATGAAGAATGACATTTTAGAAAGAAACTAAAGTGCAATCATCAAAGTAGGATGAATAGTGAGTTGATCAGTTATACTTTTTGTTATTTTAATTGTTCTGTCCACAAATGATGCTTCGTTATTACTAATTCCACATGGACATTATTTAGAAACTGATCTTATGTTTAACAGAAAAATAAAAACTCGTCATCATACAAAACTGCGTGAACAAATCTTCAATTTGATTATTATAAAATAAAGAAGTTTCATTACTAGATTATGCGGACGTTAATGTTAGAGATCTCATCAGATTATCATATAATTTACCAAACGCTTTGAGAAGAACAAGAATGAATTAGTTAAAAATTTAAAAATAAATAAATAAAGAGTACATGCAAATATTGTTACTTCCAATCACCAAACTGAAAAACAGGGGAATGATAACAGACGAGTCCCTGATTATCCTCTCTCTCTCTCTTTTCAATCTCTCTTTACGTTATGATTGAATAATTGTATAGAAAGTGTGACGGTTGCTGCAGCATTAAGAAGTCAAAATTGAGAACGACATTAAATGATCAATCTCTTTATGTATTTACTCGAATGTCTGATAGTGTTCAGACTTGGATTTAATTACAATATAATTAGACATAAATGCATATTTTTTAAATTTTATCACAAATTTTATTTTTAACTCTATAACTATTCGTTATTTAGATATAAATTTTTGCAACCACCAAATAGGAAAACAGGGAAATGAAAACAGAGGAGCCTGTCCTAAACCAGAAGTAGGTGTTTTGCCTGAAAGTACCACTTTGCTAGCAAATCTAGTGGGTTTACTGAATAAATTTTTACATTATTCTATTTGATCTCTCTGTCTTTATCCTAAGCATTCTTGGTTGGGATCGCTGCATTGTCCTGTAATCTGTGTGCCTTTGTGAAAAGAGGAATGGGTAACTGTGGTTATGGGTACGTGAGAGGTCACGATGAGGGTAGATTGGTAATTTTGAGGAGCGATTTGCTTGCATAATTCAAGGCATGGACGGAAATGTCCCTGACCAAAAAAAGGACTATCCATATCTGAATCTGAGCATCAGAGGACATATTTGATAAATAGATATACTTACTAGAACTGTTTTTGCATAATAACTAAAATATTTATTTTTATATATTTGATAAACGAGCTCACTATTGATAGAACTTATTAGATACTACAACTCAAATAACTTCTTGTGCTTGATTGAGGTTTTTATATATTCGTATGTTTGAGATTTTTTTTTTTTTTACTTTCTAAGAATTAACTTCTACCTTGATTCTAAAAGAAATATATAATTTTACAAATAATTTAGTAAGGCGTTTGGTAAATAATAACTATTTGAGAATAAGTTTTAAAATGGTTTACTATACAAATCTGGAAAATGAAAATTAAAAGTGCAAAATGTTCACATAATGAAAATTAAAAGTGTAAAATGTTCACATACAATGACAAAAATATACTTATTTACTTATTTGTAATTTATTTTGAATATTGTTGTTTAAATCATTTTTTTTACTTACTAGATTTTTTAAGAGCATTCTATTTTCTTTATTACATATTTAAATAATTTTTTATTAACTATTTTAATTTGCAATAAAATTAACTTCAATATTTTTGTAACTGAAAAATTTGTTATGTAGTTCGTGATATAGCAAATACTAACATATTATTAAATTGATTAATAAATTAAGTGCAAAAAAGAAAATGCAAAAAATTAATCTTTATATAAACTTTTATGTGCATAAAACCGTTGTAATCAAACTAGTTCATAGCAATATAATATTATATACATGTGTGTAAAAAAATATATATAACTATAATATTATCCACTCATTAAACTTGCTGCACTATTATGCAGACACTCTTTTTCCTTTTCTTTCTTTAATAGCTTCAATGGGAACAACCTCATCTAACGACAAGTCCATTCTTCAACTAGAATAGAGTTGGTAGTAGATATTTTAGTACTCTCAAACGATGCCCAAACAGTGTCACCAGTGATTGTTGTATTAAAAAACATTCCATTTAATTTTTCCTCTGACTCTGGGTCGATACCTTTTATGCAAAATCTATTTACTTAAGAAATTTTATACATATGTCGATATCATATTAAAGTGAATTCAGCTCCTATATTAT
The DNA here is from genome assembly GCF_022201045.2 of Citrus sinensis. Lineage (NCBI taxonomy): Eukaryota > Viridiplantae > Streptophyta > Magnoliopsida > Sapindales > Rutaceae > Citrus > Citrus sinensis. The sequence continues at coordinate 18,958,574 of NC_068560.1, forward strand.
TGACATTAAAATTTAGCCAAAGGTAAAAAATTTCCCTTTTTATTTGTCCCTCAACTATATAGTCCCATTGTTGGTTATAAGCTCGCAATATGCAAGGGAAATGAAGATCTATTAAAAACTTCCCCATAATATTAAACATTAAACAATATCAACATTTTGTGCATATGGTGCCTCTCCAACAACTTGATGTACATTATGTTGCTCGGTGGAATATGACTACTTATTCATTAATTAGCAAGACTTGCGTTGCGAGTCCATGCTTTTGTTGTTTGGATGGAGGATGTGCCATCTTTTTTATTTTAGATTCTTTGAAAGACTTCTGATTTAATGATTTAATGCAGTCCATTAACGAAAGCTTACATATAGTATTATGGAGGTGCTGAGATGTCTGTTCTTGATAAAGTAGATATATTTACACCCAAGCCAATGGAATCAAAGCCTTTTCGTTAATAATATACACGGTAATTGTTTTTGTTAAATTCATTTCTGGCTAACAAGATCTGTTTTTTTTTTAAAGAGCTAAAAAGATCTTTGAAAGCATTCAAAGAAGCCGCCGAACTCATAGGAAAGCCACGATTAAATATACGGCGAAGCAAGCGAGCTCGTTTGTTAATCTCTTGATCACTCATAAGCTTTTCTATACCGCTCACGATATCATCCTTTTGAATCGATTTTGATTGATCATCAGAAATCATGTCCCCACCTTGAGATGATTGATCACCAATTTGGCATTGTAATGTTGATCACCTCTAATTGGCCATGCTAAAATTGGGAGCTCACAACCAATTGCTTCCACAGTTGAATTCCACCTACAATGAGATAAGAATCCACCCGTTGATTGATGACTCAGTATCAATAATTATATGTATAGCACAAATCTACGTGATTTCAAATCCAATCATTAAACGATCTCATTTTCAGTCATGTTAGAACTCTGCTGGTTGGTTCTCGTCTCACGATCATGAAACACTGAACAGACCAATTTGTAAAATCGTTCAGGTAACAATGGGCCCACTCCCCACACCGGCTTTCCCATTTGATTGGCTAAATAATTAATAAATGGTCCCTCAAGATCATTACATGTGTTAGAACATCAACGCCATCGATCCCTTCACTTCCTTCATGCAGTGTGGTTGATCACCGGGTTCTAGTGGACCTATTTTCCCTGAACCGGGTGCACTCCGCAGAAGCGATGGACCACTAGGAGGGGGCCCACAAGGCCTACGTCTAAGATTCGATTCAAATAAAGCCATATCCTCAGGTACCCCAGGGAGTAAATAGGCCTCCCCTGATTTGACATCTTTGATGTGAGCCTGCCACATGGCACACTCTACAGCTGTTCAACTAAAATTAATAATTTTGTTCTAATTAATTACTCGATAAGCAAATAGTCATAGACAAATCTATCCCTAATCCCACATTTACAAAATAAAGAATTGAAATGAGTTCATGTGGCTTTGAACCCAAGCTCTCAAGCCTAGTGGCTGGATCTTGACCACTTTGACATAATTATTATAACAATTTTTTTTTTCATATTTCACTAAGCATCTTTTGTTATATAATGAGGAAGATAAGTTGACGGAGAATGGTTATACTTTTACTAGTAGATGAGATTTAAATTAAGAAGGTTAGTTTTAGATAGTTAAATTTCCTTAGACGATTATTCATGTGAGATGTTTAACATATACTTGAGTTAGTCGGTGCCTAACAATTCTTGTGATACATGAAACCAACCAATATGAAAACCACATGAAGTTGGTAGGATTAGATTAATTTAAATGAAAATAAAAATTAGTTTATGCTATTTATTAGTCTTATACTGTTGAAAATTGAAAGTTAATTCTTTAGCCTGTCAATTGGTTCATGACATAATTAAAATATTCAAGTAAATAAATTTATCGTTTAACATTAATTTTTCATGTGGTAAAACCAATACTAATTATAGAGTGGAGAGAATAATCTGTAGGGTATACCCCCACCTTTTATTTCATTTCATTTAAAAAAAAAAGAGAGAGAGAAAAGTAAAGGCTTGTTCAACATTCAAGTAAAATTAACAAATCCATGATAAAATTACTTCAGAATAAAAATTAAAATTAAAAAAAAAAACAGCAACTCGAAAACGACATACAAATACCGCATAGAAGGTTTTCGTCACCAGATATTTTTGGGCTGAGACAACACTTGTATAACAGAGCATACAGCTTGGATGACGGTGAGAATAAGAAGGAAAACGGCACCGCAGACCGAAATGACCTTCAGAGAGGTGTTGGAACTTACAACAAGGCTGAGTATCTTAACACCTATGGATGACATAATCCAGCTAAGCAGAAGCTGATCTTGGCGTTTCCACACAGCATCTACTGGATTTTCATGACCTTCAGAGATTGACGAAGTGCCTTCAGATCCAGGTGAAAGAAATTGATCAGGACATAGCTTTGATCCATCAATATAAGACTCAAGTCCATTGCCTCGAACTGAAGAGAGCACCTGTTGTTTCCAGATCGTGTAATTTGTACGATCTAATTTGACTGGTGTAGTGAAGGTGAAAGAAGCTATGGCATTGGTATTAGATTGTGAATTTGAGTTCGTTAGAGCCATTGGATCTAGCTCTGATACCAAGTTAAAGAAGCTTTTCCTGTTTGTTTACTCAGAAAGTGAAGGAAAAATACAGAGAAAATTATGTAGCTAGAATGAATCTAAAACCATCTTATCAATCTATATTTGGTTCAATATACAACAGTATTTATACTACTCACTGGAACCTTCTATATGAAACAAACACGTGAACTCAATACAGCTCAGCTTAACAAACTTTTAGCGGGAAATAACTAAACAGAGCAACGCTTGAATAACAACTTGCTAACGGCTTGCCAGCGTAGCTGCTGACTCAGCAGTTGACTAATCATACTCTTAACAAAAATCACCAAACAGAAAAACAGGGGAATGAAAGGATAGCCTCCGTTTATCCTCTGTTCTGTTTTCATTGTTATTAAACAGGGGAATAAGAAAAGAGAGCCCCTGTTTCTTCTCTTTTTTGATTTTTTTAATTACTAAACTGGGGAATCCACGGATCACCTCTTGTCGCAAGCTCAAATTTTTGTTTCTACTTTAGTACCTTCTAAATGCTGCATGCATTAAAATTATTCTTACATATGCTAGCATAATACCTACTGTACATGTAAGTTCTTGATAAATCCAAATAATATAATAATTTTAAGAGTTCAAATTTAGAATTTAATTATATATACTTATATAAATCCAATGTGCATATCGGATATTGCATTGTTGTAATTCACATTTTTTGCATGCTGCAAAGATCTCAAAACGGTAAAATGCTTCGTGTGTCTCTTCTTTATGTTTCTCGTTTCTGTGCAGGCAAATCCTTCATTGCATAGTACTCTTCAGGTTGTCCAAAGACGGCATACATTTAGGTATCGTTGCCTTCAGGCTTCAGTGATGGGTTGTACCTTCAAACTTCATGTTCTTTTTTTCTCCCTGTTGAATTTGTTTTCCACTCTTTCTCGATTTTAAGCGATGAATCACGCAGGGGTCATGGATCGTACGCCAGAGTTTCGGAAGTACCCCTTGTTTATTAAGAAATGCAGTTTATTGTAATTGTAGTACATGATATGTTCCCCTTTCAAATAGCTCGTCCGATAACCATTAACATGGTTTCAAATTTTTTAGAGTCTGAATAAAAACCCGCGCTTTTTGTAAAAACCTCATTTTTTTTGGGAAGATAGATTCAAACAAACCGGAGAAATTTTTCTCGGAAAATAGACGGAAATTAAATAAGAACTGCTGTTAAAAGAAATTATTAGAGGATTTAGGAGCATGTGTACCTCTTTAATTATTTGGGATCAGAGAGTTGATGAGCTCTCTATTCGCCTTGATTATTGAGTAAGAACTGGTATTAAAAGAAATTATTAAGAACAATATATTGTAGTGAGCAAAAGATCACTGTTAACTGCAGAGGAATTTGTGAGTAAAATGCTGAAAAGAGCAGTAACAATGAATTGCAAAAGAAGAAGACTTAACCAAGCACCCCTTTTATACCCGATTTTTAAGATTTAATTTTGAAGTTCCCAATCAAGAACAAAGACGAAACTTTAATAAAGCATGCAGTGAGATACAAGAAATGGATAGGGCAAAATACCTTACGAAGCGTTTCATATTTTCTAATGAAATAATTTAGTTGAAGTCTTCGACGAACAGATACTTGTTGTGCTTGAATAATTTTGGCATATACATTACTTGTATCCTGCGAAATTGAAAAGCACATTGATTTACAGAGCTTGTTAGTAGGGAAAAGCTTCGTAAGATGCCTGATAAAAGATAAAGCAAAAGCCTGAATGAAGAATGACATTTTAGAAAGAAACTAAAGTGCAATCATCAAAGTAGGATGAATAGTGAGTTGATCAGTTATACTTTTTGTTATTTTAATTGTTCTGTCCACAAATGATGCTTCGTTATTACTAATTCCACATGGACATTATTTAGAAACTGATCTTATGTTTAACAGAAAAATAAAAACTCGTCATCATACAAAACTGCGTGAACAAATCTTCAATTTGATTATTATAAAATAAAGAAGTTTCATTACTAGATTATGCGGACGTTAATGTTAGAGATCTCATCAGATTATCATATAATTTACCAAACGCTTTGAGAAGAACAAGAATGAATTAGTTAAAAATTTAAAAATAAATAAATAAAGAGTACATGCAAATATTGTTACTTCCAATCACCAAACTGAAAAACAGGGGAATGATAACAGACGAGTCCCTGATTATCCTCTCTCTCTCTCTTTTCAATCTCTCTTTACGTTATGATTGAATAATTGTATAGAAAGTGTGACGGTTGCTGCAGCATTAAGAAGTCAAAATTGAGAACGACATTAAATGATCAATCTCTTTATGTATTTACTCGAATGTCTGATAGTGTTCAGACTTGGATTTAATTACAATATAATTAGACATAAATGCATATTTTTTAAATTTTATCACAAATTTTATTTTTAACTCTATAACTATTCGTTATTTAGATATAAATTTTTGCAACCACCAAATAGGAAAACAGGGAAATGAAAACAGAGGAGCCTGTCCTAAACCAGAAGTAGGTGTTTTGCCTGAAAGTACCACTTTGCTAGCAAATCTAGTGGGTTTACTGAATAAATTTTTACATTATTCTATTTGATCTCTCTGTCTTTATCCTAAGCATTCTTGGTTGGGATCGCTGCATTGTCCTGTAATCTGTGTGCCTTTGTGAAAAGAGGAATGGGTAACTGTGGTTATGGGTACGTGAGAGGTCACGATGAGGGTAGATTGGTAATTTTGAGGAGCGATTTGCTTGCATAATTCAAGGCATGGACGGAAATGTCCCTGACCAAAAAAAGGACTATCCATATCTGAATCTGAGCATCAGAGGACATATTTGATAAATAGATATACTTACTAGAACTGTTTTTGCATAATAACTAAAATATTTATTTTTATATATTTGATAAACGAGCTCACTATTGATAGAACTTATTAGATACTACAACTCAAATAACTTCTTGTGCTTGATTGAGGTTTTTATATATTCGTATGTTTGAGATTTTTTTTTTTTTTACTTTCTAAGAATTAACTTCTACCTTGATTCTAAAAGAAATATATAATTTTACAAATAATTTAGTAAGGCGTTTGGTAAATAATAACTATTTGAGAATAAGTTTTAAAATGGTTTACTATACAAATCTGGAAAATGAAAATTAAAAGTGCAAAATGTTCACATAATGAAAATTAAAAGTGTAAAATGTTCACATACAATGACAAAAATATACTTATTTACTTATTTGTAATTTATTTTGAATATTGTTGTTTAAATCATTTTTTTTACTTACTAGATTTTTTAAGAGCATTCTATTTTCTTTATTACATATTTAAATAATTTTTTATTAACTATTTTAATTTGCAATAAAATTAACTTCAATATTTTTGTAACTGAAAAATTTGTTATGTAGTTCGTGATATAGCAAATACTAACATATTATTAAATTGATTAATAAATTAAGTGCAAAAAAGAAAATGCAAAAAATTAATCTTTATATAAACTTTTATGTGCATAAAACCGTTGTAATCAAACTAGTTCATAGCAATATAATATTATATACATGTGTGTAAAAAAATATATATAACTATAATATTATCCACTCATTAAACTTGCTGCACTATTATGCAGACACTCTTTTTCCTTTTCTTTCTTTAATAGCTTCAATGGGAACAACCTCATCTAACGACAAGTCCATTCTTCAACTAGAATAGAGTTGGTAGTAGATATTTTAGTACTCTCAAACGATGCCCAAACAGTGTCACCAGTGATTGTTGTATTAAAAAACATTCCATTTAATTTTTCCTCTGACTCTGGGTCGATACCTTTTATGCAAAATCTATTTACTTAAGAAATTTTATACATATGTCGATATCATATTAAAGTGAATTCAGCTCCTATATTATTGACATTAAAATTTAGCCAAAGGTAAAAAATTTCCCTTTTTATTTGTCCCTCAACTATATAGTCCCATTGTTGGTTATAAGCTCGCAATATGCAAGGGAAATGAAGATCTATTAAAAACTTCCCCATAATATTAAACATTAAACAATATCAACATTTTGTGCATATGGTGCCTCTCCAACAACTTGATGTACATTATGTTGCTCGGTGGAATATGACTACTTATTCATTAATTAGCAAGACTTGCGTTGCGAGTCCATGCTTTTGTTGTTTGGATGGAGGATGTGCCATCTTTTTTATTTTAGATTCTTTGAAAGACTTCTGATTTAATGATTTAATGCAGTCCATTAACGAAAGCTTACATATAGTATTATGGAGGTGCTGAGATGTCTGTTCTTGATAAAGTAGATATATTTACACCCAAGCCAATGGAATCAAAGCCTTTTCGTTAATAATATACACGGTAATTGTTTTTGTTAAATTCATTTCTGGCTAACAAGATCTGTTTTTTTTTTAAAGAGCTAAAAAGATCTTTGAAAGCATTCAAAGAAGCCGCCGAACTCATAGGAAAGCCACGATTAAATATACGGCGAAGCAAGCGAGCTCGTTTGTTAATCTCTTGATCACTCATAAGCTTTTCTATACCGCTCACGATATCATCCTTTTGAATCGATTTTGATTGATCATCAGAAATCATGTCCCCACCTTGAGATGATTGATCACCAATTTGGCATTGTAATGTTGATCACCTCTAATTGGCCATGCTAAAATTGGGAGCTCACAACCAATTGCTTCCACAGTTGAATTCCACCTACAATGAGATAAGAATCCACCCGTTGATTGATGACTCAGTATCAATAATTATATGTATAGCACAAATCTACGTGATTTCAAATCCAATCATTAAACGATCTCATTTTCAGTCATGTTAGAACTCTGCTGGTTGGTTCTCGTCTCACGATCATGAAACACTGAACAGACCAATTTGTAAAATCGTTCAGGTAACAATGGGCCCACTCCCCACACCGGCTTTCCCATTTGATTGGCTAAATAATTAATAAATGGTCCCTCAAGATCATTACATGTGTTAGAACATCAACGCCATCGATCCCTTCACTTCCTTCATGCAGTGTGGTTGATCACCGGGTTCTAGTGGACCTATTTTCCCTGAACCGGGTGCACTCCGCAGAAGCGATGGACCACTAGGAGGGGGCCCACAAGGCCTACGTCTAAGATTCGATTCAAATAAAGCCATATCCTCAGGTACCCCAGGGAGTAAATAGGCCTCCCCTGATTTGACATCTTTGATGTGAGCCTGCCACATGGCACACTCTACAGCTGTTCAACTAAAATTAATAATTTTGTTCTAATTAATTACTCGATAAGCAAATAGTCATAGACAAATCTATCCCTAATCCCACATTTACAAAATAAAGAATTGAAATGAGTTCATGTGGCTTTGAACCCAAGCTCTCAAGCCTAGTGGCTGGATCTTGACCACTTTGACATAATTATTATAACAATTTTTTTTTTCATATTTCACTAAGCATCTTTTGTTATATAATGAGGAAGATAAGTTGACGGAGAATGGTTATACTTTTACTAGTAGATGAGATTTAAATTAAGAAGGTTAGTTTTAGATAGTTAAATTTCCTTAGACGATTATTCATGTGAGATGTTTAACATATACTTGAGTTAGTCGGTGCCTAACAATTCTTGTGATACATGAAACCAACCAATATGAAAACCACATGAAGTTGGTAGGATTAGATTAATTTAAATGAAAATAAAAATTAGTTTATGCTATTTATTAGTCTTATACTGTTGAAAATTGAAAGTTAATTCTTTAGCCTGTCAATTGGTTCATGACATAATTAAAATATTCAAGTAAATAAATTTATCGTTTAACATTAATTTTTCATGTGGTAAAACCAATACTAATTATAGAGTGGAGAGAATAATCTGTAGGGTATACCCCCACCTTTTATTTCATTTCATTTAAAAAAAAAAGAGAGAGAGAAAAGTAAAGGCTTGTTCAACATTCAAGTAAAATTAACAAATCCATGATAAAATTACTTCAGAATAAAAATTAAAATTAAAAAAAAAAACAGCAACTCGAAAACGACATACAAATACCGCATAGAAGGTTTTCGTCACCAGATATTTTTGGGCTGAGACAACACTTGTATAACAGAGCATACAGCTTGGATGACGGTGAGAATAAGAAGGAAAACGGCACCGCAGACCGAAATGACCTTCAGAGAGGTGTTGGAACTTACAACAAGGCTGAGTATCTTAACACCTATGGATGACATAATCCAGCTAAGCAGAAGCTGATCTTGGCGTTTCCACACAGCATCTACTGGATTTTCATGACCTTCAGAGATTGACGAAGTGCCTTCAGATCCAGGTGAAAGAAATTGATCAGGACATAGCTTTGATCCATCAATATAAGACTCAAGTCCATTGCCTCGAACTGAAGAGAGCACCTGTTGTTTCCAGATCGTGTAATTTGTACGATCTAATTTGACTGGTGTAGTGAAGGTGAAAGAAGCTATGGCATTGGTATTAGATTGTGAATTTGAGTTCGTTAGAGCCATTGGATCTAGCTCTGATACCAAGTTAAAGAAGCTTTTCCTGTTTGTTTACTCAGAAAGTGAAGGAAAAATACAGAGAAAATTATGTAGCTAGAATGAATCTAAAACCATCTTATCAATCTATATTTGGTTCAATATACAACAGTATTTATACTACTCACTGGAACCTTCTATATGAAACAAACACGTGAACTCAATACAGCTCAGCTTAACAAACTTTTAGCGGGAAATAACTAAACAGAGCAACGCTTGAATAACAACTTGCTAACGGCTTGCCAGCGTAGCTGCTGACTCAGCAGTTGACTAATCATACTCTTAACAAAAATCACCAAACAGAAAAACAGGGGAATGAAAGGATAGCCTCCGTTTATCCTCTGTTCTGTTTTCATTGTTATTAAACAGGGGAATAAGAAAAGAGAGCCCCTGTTTCTTCTCTTTTTTGATTTTTTTAATTACTAAACTGGGGAATCCACGGATCACCTCTTGTCGCAAGCTCAAATTTTTGTTTCTACTTTAGTACCTTCTAAATGCTGCATGCATTAAAATTATTCTTACATATGCTAGCATAATACCTACTGTACATGTAAGTTCTTGATAAATCCAAATAATATAATAATTTTAAGAGTTCAAATTTAGAATTTAATTATATATACTTATATAAATCCAATGTGCATATCGGATATTGCATTGTTGTAATTCACATTTTTTGCATGCTGCAAAGATCTCAAAACGGTAAAATGCTTCGTGTGTCTCTTCTTTATGTTTCTCGTTTCTGTGCAGGCAAATCCTTCATTGCATAGTACTCTTCAGGTTGTCCAAAGACGGCATACATTTAGGTATCGTTGCCTTCAGGCTTCAGTGATGGGTTGTACCTTCAAACTTCATGTTCTTTTTTTCTCCCTGTTGAATTTGTTTTCCACTCTTTCTCGATTTTAAGCGATGAATCACGCAGGGGTCATGGATCGTACGCCAGAGTTTCGGAAGTACCCCTTGTTTATTAAGAAATGCAGTTTATTGTAATTGTAGTACATGATATGTTCCCCTTTCAAATAGCTCGTCCGATAACCATTAACATGGTTTCAAATTTTTTAGAGTCTGAATAAAAACCCGCGCTTTTTGTAAAAACCTCATTTTTTTTGGGAAGATAGATTCAAACAAACCGGAGAAATTTTTCTCGGAAAATAGACGGAAATTAAATAAGAACTGCTGTTAAAAGAAATTATTAGAGGATTTAGGAGCATGTGTACCTCTTTAATTATTTGGGATCAGAGAGTTGATGAGCTCTCTATTCGCCTTGAATATTGAGTAAGAACTGGTATTAAAAGAAATTATTAAGAACAATATTTTAGTGAGCAAAAGATCACTGTTAACTGCAGAGGAATTTGTGAGTAAAATGCTGAAAAGAGCAGTAACAATGAATTGCAAAAGAAGAAGACTTAACCAAGCACCCATTTTATACCCGATTTTTAAGATTTAATTTTGAAGTTCCCAATCAAGAACAAAGACGAAGCTTTAATAAAGAATGCAGTGAGATACAAGAAATGGATCGGGCAAAATACCTTACGAAGCGTTTCATATTTTCTAATGAAATAATTTAGTTGAAGTCTTCGACGAACAGATACTTGTTGTGCTTGAATAATTTTGGCATATACATTACTTGTATCCTGCGAAATTGAAAAGCACATTGATTTACAGAGCTTGTTAGTAGGGAAAAGCTTCGTAAGATGCCTGATAAAAGATAAAGCAAAAGCCTGAATGAAGAATGACATTTTAGAAAGAAACTAAAGTGCAATCATCAAAGTAGGATGAATAGTGAGTTGATCAGTTATACTTTTTGTTATTTTAATTGTTCTGTCCACAAATGATGCTTCGTTATTACTAATTCCACATGGACATTATTTAGAAACTGATCTTATGTTTAACAGAAAAATAAAAACTCGTCATCATACAAAACTGCGTGAACAAATCTTCAATTTGATTATTATAAAATAAAGAAGTTTCATTACTAGATTATGCGGACGTTAATGTTAGAGATCTCATCAGATTATCATATAATTTACCAAACGCTTTGAGAAGAATAAGAATGAATTAGTTAAAAATTGAAAAATAAATAAATAAAGAGTACATGCAAATATTGTTACTTCCAATCACCAAACTGAAAAACAGGGGAATGGTTTGGCATCGCTGTTTCCTGAATAAAATTTTTACATTATTCTGTTTCATCTTTCTCTCTTTATCCTAAGCATTCTTGTTTGGCATCGCTGCATTGTCCTGTACTCCGCGTGCCTTTAGTGAAAAGAGTAATGGGTAACTGTGGTTATGGGAACTTGAGAGGTAACGATGAGGGTAGATTGGTAATTTTGAGGAGCGATTTGCTTGCATAATTCAATGCATGGAAAGAGATGTCCCTGACCAAAAAATGGGACTATCCATATCTGAGCATCAGAGCTTGACATCTTTGATAAATAAATATGCTTACTGGTACTGTTTTTGCATCTGTCTTTCGCAAAATCATTGTATACGCTTACATAGAGAAGAAGATTTAGATAACTTTCAAAATCTGAATCCGCCTGATAGACAGGCTTGACCACACAGCCCCAAGACAAGGGAATCCAAGCAACTAATCTAAACCATTCTCCTTTAGTCCTTTACTAGGTTGTTCAAAATGAAATTATACTGATGATAGATAATTTCAAAACAAGGGAATGAAAACAGAGGAGCCCACAAACCCCCCCCCCCCCCCCCCAAACAAAAAAAAAGAGTTCTTCTTCTTTTATATATTTTTCTTGGAATTTTAGGCAAAAGAAAAAAAAAAACTGAGAACGATTTCAAGCGAACAAGTGGATAATAACTAAAATGCTTATTTTTATATATTACATATATGCGCTCACTATTAATAGAACTTATTAGATACTACAACTTAAATAACTTCCGGTGGTTGATTGAGGGTATGTTTGGGATTTCCTTCACTTTCCAAGAATTAATTTCTACCTTGATTCTGAACAAAAAAATAATTTTACAAATAATCTATTAGGGTGTTTGGTAAATGATGATTATTTGACAATCAATTTTTAAACGGTTTACTATACAAATCTGATAAATGAAAATTAAAAGTGTAAAATGTTCATGTACAACGACAAAAATGTACTTGTTTACTTGTTTGTAATTTATTTAGAATATTATTATTTAAATCTTTTTTATTTACAAGATTTTTTAAGAGCATATTCTATTTTCTTTATTACATATTTAAATAATTTTTTATTAACAATTTTAATTAGCAATAAAATTAACTTCAATATTTTTTTAACTAAAAAATTTGTTATGTAGTTCGTGATATAACAAATACTAACATATCATTAGATTGATTAATAAATTAAGTGCAAAAAGGAAAATGCAAAAATTTAATCTTTATATAAACTTTTATGTACATAAAATCATTGTAATCAAACTAGTTCATAGAAATATAATATTATATACATGTGTGTAAAAAAAAAAACATGTGACCATAATATTATCCACTCATTAAACTTGCTGCACTATTATTGGCCGTCTCTGTAAGCTGAGTATTATATTTCCTCTTGTATGCTGTGAAATTCACATTGTCTCCGGTCCCGATTCTGTATGTGCCTTTTTGAATATATTTAATTAATCTGCATGGTGCTTTCTAAAGATTATTACAAACTTTTGTTGCTTAAGTATATGAATGTAGAATCTCAGGTGCTATTGACTGATAGAGCTAATAGACCAGCACATTATTCTCCAAAACCAGCACATTCTTCTCCAGATTCTCATCCCGAAAATCAAGCCAAATGAAATGATTCTCCAGATTCTCATCCCACGGTTTAAGCCAAGTCAAATGCAATGCCATCAATTTAGGATTGTGATTGTATCAATTATTATAATTGTTTCTCCAACACTCTAGGCATAAATTTATACTTGCTGTAAGTAGCTCCAATGACTGTATATAAATACTCTCATCTCATCGAATAAAAAGTGTGTGTGTCCATTTTTCCATCTCTCAATTGTTCCTTTTATGTGGTATCAGAGCGTAGTATAGCTCCACAGAGCAAAATTCCTCTTTCTTTATAACTTCGATTCCCTTTTACTTCCTTTCTTTCCATGGCCACTGATATTACTGAAAGCACCGAATCACCCATTACCAATTCTTCATTTCCATCTTCATCTAATCCTACAAACCTCATTACTATTAATGCTGCTGCCCAGTTGCCCTTGAAACTAACTCCCTTAATTTATCCCTCTTGGAGAGCACAATTTAATTCTCTACTTTTTGGTCTTGGCCTTCTTGGTTTCATAGATGGCACTTCACCATGTCCTTCATCCACCATCACCTCCAATGGAATTCCCAATCCCAATCCTCAATATACTTTATGGATGCGACAAGATCAACTAATATTGCATGCCATTCTTGCATCCTTGTCTGAAATCGTGATTCCTCTAGTGTCATCAGCCAAAACCAGTAAAGAAGCATGGGATCGATTAGCCAAACTTTATGCCAATAAATCTCACACACGCATCGTCTATCTCAAAGATAAATTATCTTCTATGACTCAAGGTTCAAAACCTGTTGCAGAATTTCTTCATGGCATTAACGCTCTAGCAGATGAACTTGCTATCATTGGTGCCCCACAAGGAGATGTTGATTTATTGATTTATTGCCTTCGTGGACTTGGACCTAATTTCAGAGAAATTGTTGCCGCTATTCGTGCTCGTGACACTCCAGTCACCTTTGAGGAACTTCATGACAAGTTAGTCGAGCATGAAGATTTTTTAAAGCGTGCAGAAGTACCAACAGAGGCATCTCCTATCACCGCAAATTATACCCGCATGCCAACTCTCAAAATTCTCAAACTAAACCACATAACAACAACTACAAAGGTGGCAAAATCCAACCAATCCAGCAAAATCAGCAAAATCGTGGTCTTCTCCCTTTCCCACCAAACTCAACTCAACAAAGTCGTGGTCTCCTTCTATTCCCTCCAAATCCAAATCAAATTGATCCTCGTCAACAGCCACCACCAAATACTAGCAGTCAAACTCCAGTCATTTGTCAGTATTGTCTCAAACAGGGCCATGGAGCACGGAGATGTTACACTCTTTTCCCTCACCTGCGCCGAGCTCCAACGGCAAATCATACAACTGCTTATACTCCTCATAATGGCAATTGGCTCATGGATTCAGCAGCTTCTCATCATGTCACTTCAGATATCGCAAATCTATCTCACCATCAAAACTATGAAGGCCCTGATAACATTATGATCGGCGATGGTTCAGGTCTGTCAATCTCCCACACTGGTTTTACTACCTTACCCGCTTGCTCTAATACTTTTTCACTTTCCAATGTCTTATGTGCTCCATCTATACACAAGAATTTAATTTCAGTTTCAAAGTTCTGTAAAACTAACCAAACTTCAGTTGAATTCTTTCCTAATTCTTTTATTGTGAAGGATTTACGCACGGGGGCACATCTACTTCAGGGTCAGAACAAGCATGATGTTTATGAATGGCCTAGCACTGTGAACTCAACTATCTTGTCTTCTTCGTCAACTCCTTTAGCTTGTACTGGAATAAAGGCATCTCCTCAAGTTTGGCACAACAGACTTGGTCACCCATCTAATAAAATCACCAGTTATTTAGCTAGTTCAAATTTATTGTCCTTGTCGTCGAAATTATCTCCTGATTTTCATTGTGTGTCGTGTCACTGTAATAAAAGTCATCGTTTACCATTCGAAACTTCTTCGTTACAGAGTCGAAAACCTCTTGATCTTGTCTACACAGATGTTTGGGGTCCTTCTCCTGTCTTGTCAACTGATGGATTTAGCTATTATGTAATTTTTGTGGATCATTTTACAAAATATATTTGGCTTTATCCATTACGTAAAAAGTCTGATGTTGCTTCAGTTTTTATTCGCTTTAAGTCTGTTGTTGAAAATTTCTTTAAAACCTCCATAGTTACTGTGTATTCAGATGGTGGAGGAGAATATGTCGCATTAAAATCTTTCTTTGACACTCATGTCATTCAACACCTTAAAACCCCTCCCCACACCCCCGAACATAATGGTTCTGCTGAAAGGAGACACAAACATGTTGTTGAAACTGGGCTGACCCTTCTCCATCGTGCCTCTCTTCCTTTATCTTTTTGGCCTTATGCCTTCCAAACGGCCACTTATTTAATTAATCGACTACCTACACAAATTTTAGGCTACAAATCTCCATTTGAATGTCTTTTCCATATGAAGCCTAACTATAATAAACTACGTACTTTTGGGTGCCAATGTTTTCCTTGGCTTAAACCTTACACTAAAAATAAATTAGAACCCAAATCAACCCCATGTATCTTTCTTGGTTACTCCAGCAATCAAAGTGCATATAAGTGCTATGACATGGCTTCTAAAAAGCTCTTTATCTCTCGTCATGTTCAATTCATTGAACATGAATTTCCATTTCATTCTAAATCCCAACCACTTTCTATGGCCCCATCATCTCTTATTCTTACATGGTCCTCTCCCTCCTCTTCACTAGCCACATTATTCCCCCCTTATTCTACTATTAGATGTAATGTTAATAATCATACCCCATCTTCTCCTCCAACAGATTCTTTTATAGTCTCCGGTTCTCACAGTGCTACCACAACATCGACATCTACTGCTTCTACTGACAATGAATTAGGTATTGTTTCCCCTTCACAGTTACCTTGTCCAGCACCTCTTGTTCCCTTGCTACCTACGCCTCCACAATCTCTTTCCCAACAACCAATTCGTACACATCCTATGGTGACCAGATCACAACATAATATCTTTAAGCCTAAACAACTTCATCACACCATCACCAAGCATCCTCTACCTGAACCTATTGAGCCAACTTGTTCTTCTCAAGCCCTTAAAGATCCTCGGTGGCGTGTTGCTATGAGTGATGAAATCAATGCTCTGTTAAAAAATGGGACTTGGGTCCTTGTACCTGCCACAGATTCTCACAATATTATCAGATGTAAGTGGGTGTTTCGTATTAAACGCAATCCCGATGGTACCATTGCCCGTTATAAAGCTCGTCTTGTTGCCAAAGGGTTCCATCAAAGGCCTGGTTTGGACTTTCAAGAAACCTTCAGTCCTGTAATTAAGCCAACTACAATTCGCTTAATTTTGAGTCTTGCCTTATCTTATGGGTGGAAAATTCGACAATTGGATGTTAATAACGCTTTTTTGCATGGCACTCTTGGCGAGGAGGTGTTTATGCAGCAACCTCCTGGTTTTGTTGACTCCACTTATCCATCTCATATATGCAAGCTCCAAAAAACAATCTATGAACTCAAACAAGCACCACGTGCTTGGTACACTGAACTGAAAAATTTTCTACTCTCTTATGGTTTTGAGAATTCACAATCTGATACTTCTCTTTTTATTTATAAGAGCACTAATGTCATTGTATACTTTCTAGTATATGTGGATGATCTTGTTATCACAGGTAACAGTGGATCCTTCATCAGTCAATTTCTCCATGCTCTTTCCGTTCGATTCTCCATCAAAGACCTAGGAGACCTTCACTATTTTCTTGGTGTTGAAGTGATTCCCACTGCCATGGGGTTGTTTCTCACACAGCATAAGTACATCCGTGATTTGCTCACCAAGACAAATTTGGATGGTGCCAAAGAAGTCACCACACCTCTATCCACATCTCAACCACTTTGTCTAAATGATGGCTCTCCATTATCAGATGCTACTCAATATCGACAAGTCATTGGTAGACTCCAATATCTTGCACTTACACGTCCGGATATTTCCTTTACAGTAAATAAACTTGCTCAGTTCATGCATCAACCTACAGAAACTCACTGGTCTACAGTCAAGCGGCTCCTTCGATATCTAAAGTGTTGATGCAGGATTCTGGTTCTCCTCGTTCTACGACCAGGATCTCTGCTCGATCAACTTCACCATGACCAGGAGGTCTCCTCGTAAGGCTTCTTCTCCAGAGGTTCCTGCGCACAAAGACAAGTCAGAGTGCGCCGGTTATTTTCCCGGCGCAAACCCTCCGACGCTCAAGTCAGATATAAGGGTTCGGGGAACGCTTGCCACAGATCTTATGGCTTTTTCCGGGTTTTCTCTTCTTTTGAATTTCTTTTCTAATCTCCAAAAAACCAACCCCTTTACCTTCGTTGGCTACCTTTTTATAGGCTTCCTCTGAATCCCAGTTTTCCACTTTTTTCGAGACAGTATGGGACTCTGACTGCTGCGTTATGGGCAAACGTGGGATCTTGCGTGTTACGCCACGGTTCTGGGGAAAGCGTGGCTGTCGTGGTTCTGTGAGATCTTGTTTCCGCTTTTTGGGGGACGGTATGGGGCTCCGACTGCTGCGTTATGCTGCGTTATGGGTAAACGTGGGATCTTGCGTGTTCCGCCGTGGTTCTGGGGAAAGCGTGGCTGTCGTGCCTAGATTCTCGGGCTGGAGAGCGTGTCTTGCCAACTGCCGTCGACTGGGTCTCCTCGCCTCTCGACCTCTAGCCGGAATGGCCTTATGCCTCTTACAGGAAATTGGCCTCGCGGATGACGTGCTCGTGGACGAGCAGGATATTTCTGCTCCTGTTCCCCCGCGCACCAGGCTTTTACGGAACACACCGGTTCGCAGAACTCTGCCATCAGACATCTGCTCACCATGCCTGGTCTCGTCGACGTATTTCTCCCAAACATAAAGCATACCATTCATCATGGGCTCTTCCTTAAGCACAATCAACCTTTACATCTCAGCGCTTTTTCTGATGCGGACTGGGCTGGTAATAAAGATGATCGAACCTCCACTACAGCTTACATCATCTACCTTGGAGGTAATGCAATTTCTTGGTGTTCCCGCAAACAAAAATCAGTTGCTCGATCTTCAACAGAGGATGAGTACCGTGCTCTTGCATCTACTGCTGCAGAAGTTCTTTGGCTAAAAAATTTACTTGGTGAACTCGGTGTCTCTCTCCCTCGCTGCCCTACCATTTATTGCGATAATATTAGAGCTACATATCTTTCAGTCAATCCTGTTTTTCATTCCAAAATGAAGCACATAGCAATAGACTATCATTTTGTTCGTGATCATGTCACTAAAGGTAACTTTGGTGTCTCTTATATCTCTACAAAGGATCAGCTTGCATATATTCTCACCAAACCGCTATCTCGACAACTCTTTACTACACTTCGAAACAAGATTGGTATCTCCAATGGGAGTACCATCTTGCGGGGGCATAATAGACCAGCACATTATTCTCCAAAACCAGCACATTCTTCTCCAGATTCTCATCCCGAAAATCAAGCCAAATGAAATGATTCTCCAGATTCTCATCCCACGGTTTAAGCCAAGTCAAATGCAATGCCATCAATTTAGGATTGTGATTGTATCAATTATTATAATTGTTTCTCCAACACTCTAGGCATAAATTTATACTTGCTGTAAGTAGCTCCAATGACTGTATATAAATACTCTCATCTCATCGAATAAAAAGTGTGTGTGTCCATTTTTCCATCTCTCAATTGTTCCTTTTATAAGAGCAACCCAAGACTCTGCCCCAAGACCTCCAGCCAACAGAACAAGATGCAGCAAGATGGTTTACTGAAAAGCTACGACTAAGATGAAATCTATGGAACTAGATGATTAACCAATATGGACTAAAGAATCAAAAGAAAGTAATGTAAAGAAAGAACAAAGAATCTTAACGTGGTTCAGCTAGATTTCTCTAGCTTACATCCACGGGAGGCAAAGAAACACAGCTTTATTGACTTTTAAGATGAATTACATAGTAATGCTTATATTGCCAAGAAGAGATCACAACTAGCTTTTTATACCCAGTTCCCCTTCTCTCTCTTTAGCTCTCTCTGCTCTCAAATCTGTTGCTTCCACATCAGCTGTTCCATAACAGCTTTAGTTAACGAACCCAGAAATTCCCAGCACCTCACGTGAGTTCCTCATGCTTCTAACGACATATAACGAACTTTGCAAGCTGACCACAAGCACGTGATATTAGCGTGCTTCACTTAAACCTAAACGACAACTCCATACGTCGTTCAGAAGTGTATTTCTTGTACTCATCAAAACGCATGATCTTGTGCCGTTTGAGCTTAAGTGTTTCTAGCTTCTAAACGCAAAGTCTTCTGCCGTTTTGGTTTTCTGGATTTGCTTTCACAAACAACAATTCTCCACCTTGAAACAAATCATCCCTGGTTTCTCCCTCCATTTCCAGAATGAATCAATAGCAGCCAAGACAAGCTATGTCCAAGCACACCTTGAACTTAGCTGTAGTGACTACCTTAGTTAACATGTCAGCAGGGTTTCTGTCTGTATGTATTTTCACCATTCTGACCACACCCATGGAGACTACATTTCTGATGAAATGCAGCTTTATGTCGATGTGCTTTGTGTTTTCATGGTGAGCTGGGTTTTTACTCAAGTAAATGGCACTTGAGCTATCACAGAACACATCAACTGTCTTCTGACTCATTCCTAACTCAGAGATCAAGCCTTTTAACCATAAGGCTTCCTTTACTGCTTCAGCAGCTGCTGTATACTCAGCTTCTGTTGTTGATAGTGCAACAACATGCTGAAGACTTGCCTTCCAGTTAATCAAACAACCATCCAGCATGTATAAATACCCTGCGAGTGATCTTCTTCTGTCTAAGTCCCCTGCAAAGTCAGAATCAACAAAACCACTGATCCCCTTAGATTTGATCCTTGACTTACCATAAACCAACCCATGGTCCAAGGTTCCACTTAGGTATCTCAGCACCCACTTTACAACTCTCCAATGTTCTTTTCCAGGAGACACCATATATCTGCTAACTACACTTAGAGCATAGGAGATATCAGGCCTAGTTAGAACCATAGCATACATCATGCAGCCAACTACATTAGCATAGGGAATCTTAGCCATCTCTAACTTTTCTTCTTCTGTCTTTGAACACTGCAAGCTAGAGAGCTTAAAATGGGTTGCTATTGGAGTCATCACAGGTTTACATGAGGTCATCCCAAAGGTTTCCAGTACCCTCCTCAGATATTTCTTTTGAGAAAGAAACATAATGCCTTTGCTTCTATCCCTCTTGATTTCCATGCCTAGTATCTTCTTTGCTGACCCCAAATCTTTCATCTCAAATTCAGAGCTCAGTAAATTCTTCAAAGCCTCAATTTCTTCTCTTGACTTATAGGCTACCAACATATCATCTACATATAGTAACAGATATATGTAGAGATTTGTGCTTATTAACTTGTAATATACACTGCAATCAAAACTGCATCTCAGGTATCCATGTGACAGTATGAATTCATCAAACCTGAGATACCACTGCCTTGGAGATTGCTTGAGCCCATACAGTGATCTTTTCAGCAAGCAAACATGGTTTGGTTTCTCAGAATCCACATAACCCTAAGGTTGAGTCATAAGAATTTCTTCTTGTAATCTTCCATGTAAAAATGCAGTCTTGACATCAAGTTGATCAAGCTCTAAGTCATGAACTGCAGTCATTGCTAACAGTACCCTTATGGAGGCATTTCTGACCACAGGAGAGAATACCTCTTTAAAGTCAACTCCTTCCCTTTGAGTATACCCCTTTGCTACCAGCCTAGCTTTGTACCTTTTAGGTTCACTAGCTGTAAGGCCTTCTTTGACTCTAAAAACCCACTTGCAACCCATTGTCCTTCTGTTACCAGGTTTCTCAATCAATATCCGGGTGTGATTCTTCTTAAGAGAAGCTATCTCATCATTCATAGCTTCCTGCCATTCTGACTTGTTTGAGCTTTGAATAGCCTCTGCATAACTCTTGGGCTCATCTACATCAATATCATGTGAAGCAGCTAGTGCATATGCTATCAGATCAGCATACCCATATCTCTGTGGTGGTCTGATTTCTCTCTTTTCTCTATCTTTTGTCAACTGATAACTCTGTACTTGAGTCTGCCTTTGAGATTGTGGTTGAGGGTGACTGCATTCATTTTCATCTTCACTGTCTTGATCTGAATTGCCCCCCTTCTCATATTTCTTTGAATCAGGATGCTCCACCTCAAATTAGATGTCTTCTTGCACCTGAGGTTTCTGAGTTTTCAGCCCAACATCCTTTCTGATTTCCAAAACAACATTCTCATTGAATGCCACATCTCTGCTTATTATGCACCTTGGAGGTTCTAGATCAGTGCACCATAGTTTGTATCCTTTAACTCCATCAGGATAGCCTAGGAACTGACCTTTAAGAGCCCTGGGTGCTAACTTTCCTTGACTGATATGTGCATAAGCAGGGCATCCAAACACTTTAAGATTGACATAGCTTGCTGGTTTCCCATGCCACATTTCAAATGGAGTCTTAAAGTCTAGAGCAGCAGAGGGACTCAAATTCACTAGATAACTTGCTGTTAATAAGGTTTCTGCCCAGAGACTTTTTGGAAACTTTGCTTGCACCAGCATGCATCTCACCTTATCCATCAAGGTCCTGTTCATTCTTTCTGCCAATCCATTTTGCTGAGGTGTTAACCTCACTGTTTTATGCCTTGCTATCCCTTCATTTGCACAGTAGCTGTTAAATTGCTGATTCCAGAACTCAAGTCCATTGTCTGTTCTTAACTTTTTAACCTTCTTTCCAGTCTGATTTTCAACTAAGGTTTTCCATTCTTTGAATTTGTTAAAGACTTGATCTTTGTGCTTCAGTACATAGACCCAAACCCTTCTTGAATAATCATCTATTATTAACAAAAAAATAGCTATTTCCACCTAATGAGCTTGTCTGTGCAGGCCCCTAGAGATCAGAGTGTATGTAGTCTAGGATGCCAATAGATTTGCTGGTTGAGTTTTTGAAACTGTGCCTTGTGGACTTTCCATATACACAATCTTCACAAAAATCTAACTCCTCTATCTTATCCTTTCCCAGAACTCCTTGTTTCTCAAGCTCTTTTAACCCCTTAACACTCATATACCCCAATCTTAGGTGCCACAGCCTGGTGCTTTCCCCACCAGTGCGAACAATCACATCTGTTATCCCTGTAACTGCCTCACCATCTAGGATATATACTCCATTCCTTTTAAAGCCTTTCATTACTATCTTAGAGCCCTTCATGATCAACAATCTACCAGATTCAAGCTTAATACTAAACCCATTATGATCAATCAAACCTAGTGAGATTAAGTTCCTTTTTAAATCAGGAACATATCTGACCTCTCTAAGTTCCCAAATTGTCCCATCATGAAGCCTAAGACTCACATTTCCCATGCCTATGACTTTACATACAGCATTGTTACCCATTATTACTTTTCCCCCATCTAAATCATGGTAATCAGAGAAGTAAGTTTTAAATGGGCACATGTGAAATATGCAACCAGAATCTAGTATCCATTTACCTCTCTGGAGATCCTCTGTAGCCACACATACACCACCAGATTCATAGCCTTCTTCTTCCACTGTAGCTGCATCACCATTTCTTTCCTTATTTTTGTTCTTCAGTTCTTAACAGTCTCTCTTAAAGTGGCCTTCTTTGTGACAATAGAAGCACTTTTTGTTTCGTGATTTAGACTTCTCTTGCTTTTGTTTCTTCTTCTTTCCATCATTCTTGTTAAATTTACCCTTTATTGATAACCCTTCAGCATGCATCATATTCCCAGATTTTTCTTGTAACCCTCTAGTATTCAAGGCAGCCTTAACCTCATCTAATGATAAGGTTGATCTTCCATACATAAGAGCATCAACAAGATTTGAATAAGACTGAGGTAGATAGCTCACTAGAAGGAATGCCTTTCCTTCATCATCCAGCCCTTCATCAATTGTTTCAAGTGTGTCACAAACTTGATTAAATTCGTCGATATGATCATCTAGAGAGGACCCTTCTGCCATCTTCAGTGTAAACATTCTTCTTTTGATATACAACCTATTAGCCAAAGATTTTGTCATATAAATCTTTTCTAATTTGGCCCATAGGTCAGCAACAGTCTTCTCCTTGGCAACCTCTCTTATCACTGAGTCACCAAGGCTCAATATGATGGTGCTTCTGGCTTTCTTGTCTATCTCGGCAGCCATTTCAGATGTCTTGGAGGATGATTATTCTTTTCCTTCCTTCTTGGTGACAGGTTCAAGTGCATCTCCTAACCCTTGTTTTATCAGCAAAGCCTTCATCTTCACCTTCCATATGTTGAAATCATTCTTGCCAGTAAACTTCTCAAGATCGATCTTGGTTGAAACCATACTTGTCATTAGTTGTAGATCCAGCTCTGATACCAATTGTAGAATCTCAGGTGCTATTGACTGATAGAGCAACCCAAGATTTTGCCCCAAGACCTCCAGCCAACAAAACAAGATGCAGCAAGATGGTTTACTGAAAAGCTACAACTAAGATGAAATCTATGGAACTAGATGATTAACCAATATGGACTAAAGAATCAAAAGAAAGTAATGTAAAGAAAGAACAAAGAATCTTAACGTGGTTCAGCTAGATTTCTCTAACTTACATCCACGGGAGGCAAAGAAACACAGCTTTATTGACTTTTACGATGAATTACAGAGTAATGCTTATATTGCCAAGAAGAGATCACAAATAGCTTTTTATACCCAGTTCCCCTTCTCTCTCTTTAGCTCTCTCTGCTCTCAAATCCGTTGCTTCCACATCAGCTGTTCCATAACAGCTTTAGTTAACAAACCCAGAAATCCCTAGCACCTCACGTGAGTTCCTCATGCTTCTAACAACATATAACGAACTTTGCAAGCTGACCACAAGCACGTGATATTAGCGTGCTTCATTTAAACCTAAACGACAACTCCATACGTCGTTCAGAAGTGTATTTCTTGTACTCATCAAAACGCATGATCCTGTGCCGTTTGAGCTTAAGTGTTTCCAGCTTCTAAACGCAAAGTCTTCTGCCGTTTTGGTTTTCTGGATTTGCTTTTACAAACAACAATGAAGAATGTGGAAATGAAAATAGCTTTTGAAGTTTGATGGATTGCTTCATTAATAAAGAAAGACTAGGACTCATTTTTATAACTTTTCTCCACTTAGCTAATGGTGTTTGATGAAGACAAAACAGATGTAGCTATCTGTATTTTTTGTTGAATTATAGATCAATTGACGGTTGAAGTTAGTTATATTAATTTGTTGTACTAGAATTAAAGCTTGTATCTTAGCCATTTCATTAAGTGTCAAATACGTTCTTTCCTCTTTTTTTTTTTTTTTCAAAACATGTTACACTTTTGAAGTCACTATTACATAAAAGTGTCCTAAAACAGGAGAAGGCGTGCTGCCTGAAATTACCTGTTTCCTAGCCAATCTAGCTGGTTTGCGAATTAGATTTTAACAAGTCTCTTGGCAAGGTTTGCTAGTAATGTGTTCAAATTATTCTATTTAATTTTACTGTCTGTACCCTAATAATTCTTGGTTTGCACCATTGCATTGTTCCATAATCTCTGTGCGTTGGCTTATAAAGGCCAGCAAGGCTGATCATTTGTCGAATAGTTATTTCCATGAAATTCCTATCAATTTGACTCAGTATTTAGAGGTCTTGAAGAGGGCAGTGTACTAGACATGGATTTCTACCTCTTTTGGTTGTACAATTGTTGTATTTCTTGGCCATCAGATCTTTTTTATGTACCTTTCTCAAAGTTCATGCCGCACGTACACCGTTTTTCATGTTTTGTGCAGGTGGGATTGTAGTCTTCTGTATCGCAGCTTAGTTGAAGAGGTAGATGGCCATACGGCTATTCTCTATCATAGGCTTCAGCTGGACTGGTTTCCAATGTAATAGTGTCTTGATTCAATCATCTCATTTATGCTTTGGTCAGAATAGAACATTTATTGCTTTCTTATTTCCCTTTTCCTCTCTTCTGATATAATATGTGAGGAAATTACCTAAAATTTCTGTATCCCAATGTAATTGTTGGAATTCAGAAATAAAATAAATACACCGTCTTGTTTTTCCCTCGGTTCAGTCCTAAGTTGTCTTTGGGCCTTCTGCAAGTTTTTAAACATACTGTGACAGTAAAAAATCTAGTGATTGAGATCATTTTGATGAATTTAATTTTAATTCTTAGCTGATACTTTTTCTGGATTTTTTTTTCTTATGTTTCCTCAATATGACTTAAATATAGGGCTTAGTTTGGTTTAGAAGTTCGTCTAAAACCTTCTCCTTGATTCCAAAAAAATTCTCTAGAAAGGTCTCAATGGATTTTAGGGGAGTTCTGTGGCAAATTTGAAAAGTTCAGGGGAAGGGTCTAATGAATTTTAAAACCACATGGGTTATCTGTTTTATTCAGAGGATAGTGGAATTCCCTGAAATTTATCATTTTTATTTAAATAATCTTCCTACTTTCCTCTGCGGAATTTATTTATATATATGAATTCATTTGATTGCAGGTTTGTTTGGCCCCGCGGCCTTTGTTAAGTGCGTTTTTGGCGTTCAAATGACGCTGCGAGTTATGGTAAGGTTCTTGCTTTCACATTTTATTTTGCGCTGTTACTGTATTTTCTTCGGTCCTTTTATAGGGAACACACACATACACGTATGTAGAGTCACCTTTTAATGAGGGATCTACCATTTTAATAAAATGAGGAATGAGCTAAAAGATAAAAATTCACGAACTCCAATGCAATAAGTGTGTGTGCGTGTGTACACCTTTTCTAACTCTTGTTCTTAGTTAGATATTTTTTGGGATTTCAGGCAAATGAAAAAAGAGATTAAGAGAATGATTTCAAGAGAACAGTTGGATGATAACTTAAATATTCATTTTTATATATTTTGTTAATGTCCTCTTTAATGGATTTCTATGGAATTAATCTTTTTTTTTTCAATTAGTTGCAGCCCTAGAGGAAAAGCTGGGTGATCAAATTGATTTATCTTGTTTTTTTCGAGCAATCTGCAACACAATGACCGTGATAATGCTTGTGACTCCTGGAAACTTTCTGATGGAAATAACTTCAGAGTTCGTAGCAAGCATTTTTGTTATGACAAAACAAAGGTTCCGGCCAATTTTGGTTGTTTCTTATGGTATTTATATATCCGACATATTCTAGTTCGACATGTAACGATGTAGTTTGGTTGGTTCTTCTTGCTCTTTGTGCAATTTGTAACTGCAGATACGTGTGGGAAAACATTTAATGGATCTTCTTGCTGTTGATTAGTTCAAAGACACAAAGAGAATGGACCATGTAGCTAGGCGTCAAGGCTGTGCTGCACAAGTAACTATTCTTTTCTTTTTTATTTTTGCTTTTCCAT
Organism: Citrus sinensis; assembly: GCF_022201045.2. Taxonomy (NCBI): domain Eukaryota; kingdom Viridiplantae; phylum Streptophyta; class Magnoliopsida; order Sapindales; family Rutaceae; genus Citrus; species Citrus sinensis. Next base: position 18,984,884 of record NC_068560.1, read on the forward strand.
TGACGGATTAGAAGAAAATACTGCCTGTGAGATACTACAATGTAAATAACTTCTGGTGGTTCATTGAATCTATAACACTCTGTGCCCTATTCTAAAATATGTAGGTTGCTTCCGAAAAAGGGCTTTTCTCACTGATCTTTAATCTTCAAGTACGCTTGTTTCATTTCAGAAGGTATTAAGTTTCAAACTTATCGTTTTGGGAGGTTGTATGGTTGTAACGTAAGCATTGCAGGTTCCTGGTTCAACACATTATAGTATGGTATTTTATTTTGTCACAAGGGAATTAATTACAGGATCCCTTTTGCAATGGTTTGTTGACGGCGATGATGAATTTCGCAATAGTAGGCTGAAACTTATCCCATCCGTTCCTAAGGTATCCGTCTTGGTCTTCATGTATTAGGACTATGTTAACTAATACGTACCCTTCGCTGCATAGTACACTTCAATTTGTACAAAGAAGGCATGCATTTAGGTGTATATGTATTAATGGGTTGTACCTTCAAACTTCATTTCCTTTTTCTACCGATTTGAATTTGTTTTGCATTTGTTCTTGATTTTAATCACTGAATCATGCAGGGGTCATGGATCTTGCGCCAGAGTGATGGAAGCACCCCTTGTTTATTAGGAAAAGCAATTGATTGTAACTATATCCGTGGTCCTAAGTACTTAGAAGTAAATGCTCTTCGAATTCCTAAAGTACATGGGATGTGTTCCCTTTCAAATAGCTTGTTCAATACCATTAACATGGTTTAACATTGTTCATCTTTCTGTAGATTGATGTTGACATGTTCTTCTAGTGTTGCTAATGGAGTTTTGGGCCTTGTAATTGGTGTAATTACCGCATTGGTGGTTGACATGGCTTTCCTTGTGCAGGCATGTATGATTGTTTTTTCCCCGCACTTCTAAATGACACAAGGGAAAAGACATGATTTTGAGATATTGTACTGCAATTTGCAAATTTGCATACTTGAATGTTCTCAGAATGGTATAATGCTTCGTGTATGCAGGCAAATACTACAGATGAATTGCCGGAGCGGCTGATTGGAGCTGTACGTGTTTCTTATATAGAACTCAAGTCTGCTATTGTCCCAAAGTTGGAACCAGACATCATGACTCTGGTTTCATTTCACCTCAACTGTTTTTTTTTTTTAATTGAAAAAAAAATTCATTTGTTTTAGGTATACATACATGTATTTTGATCCCGTTTTCATTGTAATTTCTCATTTACTTTGAAAGAAAGTCATTGGTGTTTTCGAATGGGAATTTTGCATTAAAAAATAAAGAATACTTAATAGGAAATTTCATAATTCTGTAGTTACTATTTTTGGAATGAGTGTAATAGTATTAAAGTTGGTTTCTACTCGCAAACAAGTGAACTACTCGATCCCCAACTGCGACCACGCTAATTGTCATTGTTTAATAGCTACTACTTTTAAAACTCAACAACTAACAAAAATACTAATAAAAAAATGATTTTCTTATGATGCTGTGAAAACATTTATGGGTTCACTTATTTCCACAAGATCTATAACATGGTCTTGACTTTACGAAATTCTTTTAATTTAAAGGGTTCTGGTCTGAGAAAGTCAGTTTGACAGATTAAAACTATTCTTATTCTGATAATGCCACAAATGTTATGATGTTTTCTTCGGCTAATGATCTTCTATCAGGACTAGTTAGAAATCAAATGCTTAAAACACCAATTGAATGAATAATGCAGAAGTTTAAACAGTATCTAATTGAAAATTGCATGAAACATGAAACATGAAACATCAATTCAAGTCCTACCTTAAACAGAGAATGCATTAAACAAACCCAAAGTGTCTTGTAAATGTATTTAGATTATTCAAGTACCGGAGAACGAGCAAGTTGAATCATGTACAAGAGATTGGCCTGGTTCGAGATAGCTTCTTCACTGTACCTGAAGGGTTGGCTCAATCTTTTCTTTAGAATTCTGCACATTTTGTAATTACTCGTGTAAGCAAGCATACATTACAACCATAATAATAATAAAGCAAGAGTAATGATACGACCGCAACCTCTTGTGCACAAATAATATTGTACAACCATATTATGCCACGTTAATAGCTATAGAAATAATTTGCTAGATAGTGCCAACACTTCATTGATACTCACCATTTCATTGAACAATTTTTTTATGGTGTCATTGAGGTTGCCTTCCCAACATCCTTCTTCATCATCATCATCATCATCTACTTCATCACCATCTTCTTCTTCGGTGGGTTTCACTTTGTTTAGCTTTGGTGCGTCTACGCCTCCTTGAGAGAAGATCTTCATTGTTGGGCACTGTCTCACAACTACGTGTTCCAAGGACGGGAACTCAAGAGCGTAATTACCCAAACTAAAGCTTGTTAGGCTTGGCAAACAATCAAGTGTCAAGTACTCCAATTCCCTGAAAACAATGCAGTCTTTCGCTTCTTCTCCGACCTGCGATTGTATGATTTCTTCTATCATTTTGCAATCAGCTATCTTCATTCCTCGAAGATTCACTAGATTTTTAGATGCTGAGAGCGTCAACACATTTATCAACCCGTGACACTTCGATACTTGTAGTCCCCACAGATTTTCCAAATGCCACGAAGGTGGTACTAATTTTTGCAACTTACTACATTCCGATATTTCTAGACTTCCCAAGTTTGCAAACACTTTGTTGGATTCGTCATTTTCCTTCCAGATATGCTGCACTTTGTGTAATCTAGACAGCTCTAAAGATCTCAATTGAGGGAATGTAACCTGAAAATCAACAAAATTAAGTTGTAAATGAAAATATGTATCCAATCTCTGCAGTCTTCCCCTACATATTTTATGGACAAGATTAATCACGGCATTTTCTATTTTATTTCCAAATTAGTATGTTTTGCAGTAGGATCCCAAATATAAGTATCAAATCGATTACTCTTTGAAACACATAAATGAAATCTGATCCTAAATCCAATATGAATTAACACGCATACTTAATATAGTTCATCACCTCGTGTTACCAGACGTTCAATTAATTGCAGACATTTTTATAATTCATACTATAAAGTTAGTTAATAACTGCGGTTATATTGTTAAATCAAATATAAATTAAGACGACGTGCAAAAAGATGAGTAATTAAATCTGATTTGATTCTAATGAAATTACATCTTTGCCAACGAAAGTGAAGGGAATAATAATAATAATAATAATAATCACCTTTTCATTGAAGAGAGGTTGTACTTGATGAACCAACAAGAAGTTCTCTTCTGATGTTAATTTTTGAGGTTCCTTGTTATCTGTTGTCGCGTGCACTACAGAGTTGGATATGAATGTTTCCATATCAGTGCAATTCTCAATAGCCAGACTACACAACACAGGCATTTCAATTATATTCCCAGTGAAGTTGCAGAATCTTTTGAGTTTTGGAAGATCAATGAGCCCTAGCAGGGAAAGCTCAAGAAACAGGGGGCCTATATGTTCTTTGTCAGCATTTAGCTCTTCCAAATGAAGCACCTCTTCTAGTGAATCACAATTCCTCACTTCCAGCAGTACCAAATTGTTAAAGCACCGTAGCAGATTGGCAGGAATAGCACTCGACATATTCGTGCAGTCATCCACCACCAGGTCACTTAAATTGTTGAAGAAGCTGACAGGCAGTGCTTGGCCATGCCATATTTCTCTCAAGCGTGGGAAATGTGAGAGTTGCAAATGCTCTATGTCACGGAATCCAATCTGCATAAACCAAAACAATTGCACTGGATATATATAAATTTCTTTTTTTGAAAGGCATTAGATATATATATATACATTAAACTTACATGTTTTGTGCTTTAACTTCTAAAAATATATATACAAGTCAGGTGTATATGTTTAAATGTGCAAGTGCAGGGGAGATGCATGAACAATTTGGGTGAATCGATAAACACATACCATCTTTTTGTAACATATGTTTAAATGTGCCAGTGCAAGGGAGATGGATAAGCAATTTGGATGAATTGATTAACACATACCATTTCTTCGTAACACTTTTGTATAGTGGAATTAAGGTTATTGCCTTCCCAATGGTGCAGTTCACCCTCTTCCTTTTCAGTCACTTGCACTTTGCATGGCTTTGGAATGGATAAGATTCTGTGAGAAAAAGTCTTCATGTTCGGACAATGTGTCAGAGAAACTCGTTCCAGTGATGGGAATTCAAGAGTATAATTCTCCAAACAAAAGCTGGTAAGCGTTGGTAAATAATTAAGTATCAAAACTTTTAATTTGCCGAAAGCAATACGATTCTCCTTCACTTCTTCTCCAACATGTCTTATGATTTCTTCTATCTTATCGCACCGCGATACATTAAGATTCACTAAAATACCAGGAATTCCAACCTGAAAATAAGCAAAAGTGTGTGTGTATTAAAAAAGTAAAAATGTGAGAGTATCATTCAACTAGGTTCAAAGTATGTTTAAATCATACAATTATACGTTTTATAAACATAACAAACCATGAAATGTCCACTAGATAATTTTTTGTTAAGCAAAAAAGGCAACAAGATAAATAAATAAATAAAAGCCAGATAAACAAAAATAATACAAATGCATTTACACTATTTAGTATTAGGAATATAGAAAGAATTTAATGCAATTTCTAAATATTTTAGACTTATTTTGCATCTTGATGCCAGTTTTTAAACAAAATTTGCAAATTTCAACTATTCCATTTGGGAAAAAAAAAAAACTCAACCAAAATGCCGCTTTTTCCCTTTTTCCTTGGTCCCTTTTTTTTATGTATATTTAATTTTGGAAACAAAATTAAAGTGGATCTTTATTAAGTACTTCCAGACTCGAGGAAATTTCTTTACAATCAAGGATCAGTTGTAAATAATCATGAATTTGTGGTTAATTAATGGCATAATCAGTTCGTAACTAAACAAGAGATATTAATTAAATTTGAAAACTTTTTTTTTTCTTTTTCCAATCGAAATGTGAAGAATTAAGGAAAAGAGAAATATATAGATGAATTTGTGAACCTATAAGATGAGTGACCATCCTTTAATTTTTGAAAATTGTACTTATTAAGAGATGAGCAGAAACAATTAAATTGAATTATATTATGCTGTTGAATCGTGATTAAAAAAATTATATAGTTGATTCTAATGCTGGCGAACCTAAAAACTGGACTTAAAATGTAGATTTGAGAGTGGTGGTTCGAAGTACAATACTTGAAATAAATAATCAGTGGCTGAATATCATTTGTAAACCCAAAAATGGTTAAAATATTGTTGGATGTAATTTGAAAAAAAAAATTCGAAATGAATACAACAACCTTACCAATGGAGGAAAAATATTCTTTAGGTTATCACACACATAAATCTTCAAATTCTTCAATTTGCTGAAAGACTCCGAAGCAAGCTGGTGGTGCCATATTTTTCTCAAATTATCCATCCAGCTAATATGTAATACCTCCAACCTAGGAAGTCGTACCTGGCAGTTAAAGATTAAATAACTAATTAATCAATTAATGGCATAATCAATTGATAACTAAATTAGAGGCGGATATTAACTAAATTTGAAGACTCAAGGAAAAGACAAATTAAATATTGTGACTAAAATTAATTTTTTTTATTAAAAAAAAAAACCTTTTCGTCAAAGAGAGGAGGAGGTTGCATTTCAGAATGAATGGTGTCTTCTGGTGAGCTCGTAGAGATAAATCTTAACATATTACTGCAACTCTGAATGAATATGTCCCGTATTGGCAAAGCTTGTTAGTTCTGGAAGCCAATAGAGCTGCAGGGAGTGTAGTTTAGGAAAAACCTTTAATTCAATCAACTTTCCTTCATCTCTTTCTGACCACCCCGTGGTGTCGACTACCCCTTCCATTGACTTACAAGACCATATTTCAAGATGTTGGAGTAGCAAAAGACTATTAACCATAGAATACGAAAACAGATACTTCATACGATGACAACCGACCACGTGCAGCTTTGTTAGATTTTGACAACAGTACATTCCTTGATTATGATCGGCCCATAATTTTTTCATGTTTCCTAAATTACAGAGATTCAATTCCTCTAAGCTCGGAAGAATAACCTGCAAAGAAAACCCGTACATTTTTGTTCCTTCAAGTACAACCGTCTAGTATAATATTTTTTTGATGATCGAAGATTAATGGTGATAATAAATTAATCAATTAATTATTGAACAGAAAATTATCACCTTTGGAGCAGCATCATCATCAGCAGTGATTTCGTTGAATCCTAAAGAAGTTGTTGGTTTCTCCCTGTCGGGTCCTATAAACAAACAAAAACAATATACATAATTAATCTTTGTTGTTTTTGTATTTTATTTTTCAAAATAATTGAGGCGAAGTCCATAAATCCACCAACACTTACCAACCATCATTTCCAAATCATCGCAAAAAAACACTTCTACCTTTTGAAGCCGCAGTAGGTTTTTTGCCATGGAGAATGAGAAAAGATGCTTCAATTTGTCACAGGATTTTACTTCTATAATCCTTAAGTTGCTGAAAGATTGATCTTCTGTGAGTTGGCTGTCACATATTGTCTCCAAATTGCTCAAAAACCAAAGAGACAATGACTCCAGCAAGGGGAAGATTGTACAACGAACCCGTCCAACTGAACCGACAATATGCAAAATCTCAGAACATCTTTCTACCCAAAGATGCTTCAATCGTGGAAAACCTTCGCCATCATCTAATTCATGAACAACATTCTGAACACCCTTCAGTTTGATTAGATGGATCTCTTCAGCTTCCTTCAGCAACATTTTCATCCCATAATTCTCCAAAAGAGTGCTAACATTTTCTAGCCCATGGAGCCACACCAATCTTGATGTTTCAGAATTAACGGGCCAAATGCGCCTCGCTTCTCCTATACATATCTTATATCTTTGCAATTCCACAGAGACCCAATCCTGCGGTAGAATTTGGGCATCCCAAACGTGTATCTCCAAGGTAGTTAACTTTGACAACCCCTTCAATTCAGCAAGACTGGCGTTACTTCCTCCTTCAACCTTATCCCACTGCGAAAAGCTGTCACCCATATATAGTTCTTCCAATCGAGAAAATTTTGAAATGACATTTGGTGCTATCACTACAAGGCTGCTACAATTGCTCAAATCTAGCAATTGTAACCGCGTCAATTGTCCAATTTCAAGCGGTAATTGCTTAATGTCGGAACCTCGAAAGCTAAGAATCTCTAATTTCTTTAGCTGTCCAATTGCCGCTACATCTTCTAGTTGGCACCAGTCTAAACACAATGTTTGAAGGTTAATGAGGCGACCAAGTGATGAAGGTAATGAAGAGAAATGAATTCCGATAAGACTTAAAACTTTGAGTTCTTCCGTCCCTTCAAAAAAGAGGTCTGAAATTTGCATAGAGACAGGGGCTATGCCCTTTGTAATCAACAAAAATAATTGGAGATTGGGACATTGCAACCTTTCAGGGAGCTCTTGAATATCTCTCTGGGGTAATGAAATGGCAATTGGATCTTTCCGTATTGTCTCTTCCATCTTTTTCTCCACGTCGGCAACATTTGGAATATTAAACATGCGCTCCCCTGCAGCAATTTATACAGCAACAACATGAATGACGTCATGCATTTTAACTTCATCTTCAGCATCACCGTCCAACAATAAGCATGAAGATTTGAGATTGTCGATCAACCGATGCACCCTACTCCTTGCTTCTTCCAATGTGTAAACATTTTCAAACAAACCCCAACCCACACCATATCTCAATAAGTCAGAAACTTGTATGACATTACCTTCACTGTATAGACCACAAAGACGGAACAGAGATTTTGCCTCCTCACTTTCCAAGAAGTCATAACTCAATTTTATGGAGGTGTACACATTTGCTTGCATGCCATGAATTTCTCTTGCATCCGATCTTCTTAGCTGATTCAATGCATCTTTCCAAAAGTCAAGCTCCTTAGTTTTCAGAGCATTTGCAACTGTACTCAGTGCAACAGGCAAACCTCCGCATCTTTCAACGATCTCATTTGTTATACTTTGAAAGGCAGATATTTTAGTTGAATCACCCACTATCTTCTCAAATAACTGCAATGCTTCTTCTTTTGATAAAGCATCGATCCAGAAAATTTTCTGACAATTCATATCATTGTACAATAAATCTCGACTTCTAAACGTCAATATTATTGTGCATCTTCTCTGATCATCCTCTCTATCTTTCTCATCAACATCTCCAGAAGGAATTCCAACAGCATCCAACTCAAGTTTTGTCCAAATATTATCCAATATAATGAGGACCCGCTTCTCTTGCTTCAACCTTTCACGCAGTCGAGAAGCTCTATGGTGTATACTATCATTCAAGTCAAATTTCATGCCTAAATCAGAAGCGAGCTTGTCTTGAATTTTCTGGGGATCTGGGTTCTGTGTTACCTCAGCCATAACGACCTTATCGATCAATTTATCTTCCATCACTTTCTTAGCAACTTGCTTGACTAGCGTGGTTTTACCCACGCCGCCCATGCCGTAGACCCCAATTATGTTGAGCTTATCATCCTTCAACGCCTCCACAACATCTTGAAATACTTTCATTCTTGAATCAAAGGCCAAGTAATCGTTCACTTCCCGATGTTCTGCCCTGTTTGGAGCAGGACGGTAGGAAACATTAGAGAAGTTTCCTTTTCCCACGAGACTAGCGGCAGCTTCTGCGGCCTTTGCTGCTTGTTTACTAAGCTTGTAACGGGATATCAAATTTGGGCACAATCCTTTGAAGCAGAACTTCTTAGCTCTTTCTTCATCATCAATGATGGATTTTGCAACCCCTTCACTGATGAATTCATCAACGCTATGTAGCCAGTCTGTGACACCCTCATAAAGCTCATCCCCTTGAAGTCTAGCATGATTAACTGGTTGCTGCACCATTTCTCTTTTATATCTCAGCTGCTTCACTTGAACTTTTAGCTCATCTATGTAGCTCTGGTACTTGAACACATAAGATATCTGCCGTGTAATCGGTTTGAACAGTGACTTTGCACCTTCTGATACAACGTTGGTTAAAAAAGCCAGACACGCTTCTATAGCCATTGCCCGTTGCTTAACAATATATATCTAGTTTTTGGCTGTTGAAAAAAAAATGGACTCAAATAAATTAAATGAACTTGAGGGGAAGAAAAAGAAAGAAACGACAACAAACAACTTTTTAGAAAAGGTTTCAGGGGCCTGAATGGAAAACCAACAATTTTTTGAAGAAAGAAAACTTTTTAGGAAGATGGATGCAAATTAACCATTAATAATACTGCATAAGAACACAGAAGTTAACAATAATCAGTAACTTAAAACTCAAGAAAATTAAATGACAAGATTAAGACAAACAAGAGATAGTTTTTGTTGGACATTAAGAAACAACTGCTATCAAGATCAAGGATTAGAGATTATGCTATTAAAAGAAATTATTGAAGGATTTAGCACAAATGTACTGTTTAATTACCTATTAACAGAGAGTTAATAAGCTTCACTTTTGGCCTTGAATATGTTAACTGCAGGGGAACGTGAGTAAATAGTTTATGAGAGTAAGTAATGCCAATCAATAGCAAGACTCAAGCGTGCACCCCACCCGTGTTCTGTTTTATTAAATAAACATGGCATGTTCATTATTGACAAAATGGTCAATAACTCTATTAGTTATTTAATTGATATTGTAGCCAATTTTAAGAGAACATAATAATAATAATAATCATTGAATGCATAAATTTAGAGTTATATTCTTTTAATTCTTTATGTAAATATAAACCTGAATGGAAAATTATAAAAATTTAGATATAAAATTTTTCAGTCACTAAACAAGAAAACAGGGTAATTAAAACAGAGGAATCTCGTTTTACCTGTTTCTTGGTTTTTACTCTTGTTCTTATATAAATAATCTTGTTCTGATGATAGTGCTCGTGACTGCGGGAAAATAAGCTTAATAGCTATCATGTACTCCTTAAAAGCAAATGTAAATCTTTTTTAGATTTGACTGAATTTGAGAACTTGTTGGATTGGTTGTTTTTAGATTATTAATATGAAATAATACAATGTAAATATTTTTCTTGTGGTTGTGCCCTATTCTAAAATCAGTAGGTTGCTTCAGAGTTTAGACAAAGGACTTTTCTCGCTGATCTTTAGTCTACAAAGCAAATCTAATAAAATGACAAACAAACAAGGAAATAAAAGACGTCAAACTAGCAATATTGAATTATTGATGCGAAGCCAACTGATAATTAAACCGAGGATTTGTTTTTTCGTATTTTCTTTTGTTCAAGGATTAGAGTTTTTGGTATTATCAGAAAGGTTTCAGGGGTCTGAATAAAAAACTACAATCCTTTTAGAAACTTTTATTCTTTTTTTTGGGTGGGGGGGGGGGGACACAAATTAACCTAAGATAATAATAACAGCACAGATCTTTAACAAAAAATAATAACTTAAAACTCATGCAAAATAAATTACAATATTAAAACAAATTAGAGAAATTTTTTTTCTTGGAAACTAGATGGAAATTTTGACAGAAAAGATCAACGAGCAGGGATTTTGCTATCATAAGAAATTATGAAAGGATTTAGAAAATGTGCACCTCTTTAATTATCTGGGATCAGAGAGTTGGTGAGCTTCTCTATTTCGCCTTGAATATTTAAGAAAAAATTTAATGAGCAAAATTATCACTAGTAACTGCTGAGGAATGTCTAAGAAAAATAATTGATGAGAGTAATAACAATGATTAGTATAGAATGATCTTGTTGATGCATGCATAGAATAATCGTATGTTTTTTTTTTTTTTTTTATGCACATACACTTTAATGATTAGTGAGAATTAAGATTTAATTTGAAGTTCAGAATCAAGACGAAAAGACGAAGCTTCAACAAAGCATGCAATGAGATACAAATTCTTTCAGAAATACCTATTGTGCTCGAATGATTTTGGCATGTACTGAGAAATTCAAATGAAAATTGATTGACAGAGCAGTGTATATGCCTAATAAAAGATAAAGCAAACCCTTGAACGAATGATTGAGGACTAAAATTTTTATAAAAGCAGATACCGAAAACGCACAAAAAGCATTTAAGAGAGAAACTAAACAGCAAATAATCCAAGTAAGATCAATATTATATGGTTTGGTTTGTGCATATTCAAAAACAAAAAATAAAATAAAATAAAATAAAAATTTTAAGTTTGATATTGCATTTCCAACGCTGCTTTTTTTGTTATTTCATTTGTTCTTTCCACAAATGATGCTTGATTATAATTAAGTTCCACATGGCCATTACTTACAAATTGTGTCTATGTTAACAGAAATATGAAATTCACATCACACAAACTTGCACGATCAAATCTTAAGAGAACATAATCCTAATCGTTCAATGCACAAGGGTGAATTTAGAATTACACTTTCTAATTCTTTTTAATTTTATAAAAACCCCAATGAAAGATCACAAACATTTAGATATAAAAATTTTCAATCGGCAAACAGTAAACAGGGGAATGAAAACACAGGAAACTTGTTTTACCCTTTTTTTCATCTACATATTTTTTTTCTGGTATTTCAGGCAAGCAAAAAAAAAAAAAAGATATTTCAATAAAGAGCAAGTTGCTCAAATTGATTTATCTTGTTTTTCGGGCAATCTTGTGACATGATGATAATGCTGATGAATGCTAGAAAATTTCTAATGCAAACAACTCTATTTTGGATGATAAGCTTAATTTTACAGGTGATAAGTATAAATAACTTTTGTGGTTAATTGAATTTGTAATTACTCTTAGCCCTATTCTAAAATTTGTAGGCTGCTTCAGAAAAAAAGGATATTTCTCACTCATCTTTTATCTCCGAGTAAAATTTGATAAAAAGCAAATATAATAAAATGACAAACAAACAAACAAACAAACCAACTAAGAAAAGATTAGATTTTTTTAACAGAGCATGTTTTCTTCTTCTTGGGGGGGGGGGGGGGAAGGATTATAGTTTTTGCTATTAACAGACAGGATCCAATGGTCTGAATAAAAATGAACACTTTTTATTTTTTATTTATTTTTTTGGGAAAATGGATGCAAATTAACCAAAGCTAGTAATAAGAACACAGACGTTACAAATGAACAATAACTTACAACTCAAGCAAAATATATGATAAGATTAAAACAAACCGGAGAAATTTTTCTCGGAAAATAGACGGAAATTAAATAAGAACTGCTGTTAAAAGAAATTATTAGAGGATTTAGGAGCATGTGTACCTCTTTAATTATTTGGGATCAGAGAGTTGATGAGCTCTCTATTCGCCTTGATTATTGAGTAAGAACTGGTATTAAAAGAAATTATTAAGAACAATATATTGTAGTGAGCAAAAGATCACTGTTAACTGAAGAGGAATTTGTGAGTAAAATGCTGAAAAGAGCAGTAACAATGAATTGCAAAAGAAGAAGACTTAACCAAGCACCCCTTTTATACCCGATTTTTAAGATTTAATTTTGAAGTTCCCAATCAAGAACAAAGACGAAACTTTAATAAAGCATGCAGTGAGATACAAGAAATGGATAGGGCAAAATACCTTACGAAGCGTTTCATATTTTCTAATGAAATAATTTAGTTGAAGTCTTCGACGAACAGATACTTGTTGTGCTTGAATAATTTTGGCATATACATTACTTGTATCCTGCGAAATTGAAAAGCACATTGATTTACAGAGCTTGTTAGTAGGGAAAAGCTTCGTAAGATGCCTGATAAAAGATAAAGCAAAAGCCTGAATGAAGAATGACATTTTAGAAAGAAACTAAAGTGCAATCATCAAAGTAGGATGAATAGTGAGTTGATCAGTTATACTTTTTGTTATTTTAATTGTTCTGTCCACAAATGATGCTTCGTTATTACTAATTCCACATGGACATTATTTAGAAACTGATCTTATGTTTAACAGAAAAATAAAAACTCGTCATCATACAAAACTGCGTGAACAAATCTTCAATTTGATTATTATAAAATAAAGAAGTTTCATTACTAGATTATGCGGACGTTAATGTTAGAGATTTCTTTGAGAAGAACAAGAATTAATTAGTTAAAAATTGAAAAATAAATAAATAAAGAGTACATGCAAATATTGTTACTACCAATCACCAAACTGAAAAACAGGGGAATGATAACAGAGGAGCCCCTGTTTGTCCTCTCTCTCCCTTTTTTCAATCTCTCTTTATGTTATAATTGAATAATTGTATAGCAAGTGTGACGGTTGCTGCAGCATTAAGAAGTCAAAATTGAGAACGACATTAAATGATCAATCTCTTTATGTATTTACTCGAATGTCTGATAGTGTTCAGACTAGGATTTTCAATAAACACAGATTCGAAATCCAAATAATTGAATAATTGTGTACGTTCAAATTCAGCATTTAATTACTATATAATTAGACATAAATGCGTATTTTTTATTTAGCCCATTTCGGCCCATGTTCACATAAACATATTTCTGTGGATGATAACATCAGGACCTCTGATGCTTTTTTTTATTTTATCCGAAATTTTATTTTTAACTCTTCGTTATTTTTAACATCTGGTTTATTTAGATATAAACCAGGAGTAGGTGTTTTGCCTGAAAGTACCACTTTCCTAGCAAATCTAGTGGGTTTCCTGAATAAAATTTTTACATTAGTCTGTTTCATCTTTCTCTCTTTATCCTAAGCATTCTTGTTTGGCATCGCTGCATTGTCCTGTACTCCGCGTGCCTTAGTGAAAAGAGTAATGGGTGACTGTGGTTATGGGAACTTGAGAGGTAACGATGAGGGTAGATTGGTAATTTTGAGGAGCGATTTGCTTGCATAATTCAATGCATGGAAAGAGATGTCCCTGACCAAAATATGGGACTATCCATATCTGAGCATCAGAGCTTGACATCTTTGATAAATAAATATGCTTACTGGTACTGTTTTTGCATCTGTCTTTCACAAAATCATTGTATACGCTTACATAGAGAAGAAGATTTAGATAACTTTCAAAATCTGAATCCGCCTGATAGACAGGCTTGACCACACAGCCCCGAGACAAGGGAATCCAAGCAACTAATCTAAACCATTCTCCTTTAGTCCTTTACTAGGTTTGTTCAAAATGAAATTATACTGATGATAGATAATTTCAAAACAAGGGAATGAAAACAGAGGAGCTCCCCCCCCCCCCCCCCCCCCCCCCAAAACAAAAAAAAAAAAGAGTTCTTCTTTTATATATTTTTCTTGGAATTTTAGGCAAAAGAAAAAAAAAAAAACTGAGAACGATTTCAAGCGAACAAGTGGATAATAACTAAAATGCTTATTTTTATATATTTCATATATGCGCTCACTATTAATAGAACTTATTAGATACTACAACTTAAATAACTTCCGGTGGTTGATTGAGGGTATGTTTGGGATTTCCTTCACTTTCCAAGAATTAATTTCTACCTTGATTCTGAACAAAAAAATAATTTTACAAATAATTTATTAGGGTGTTTGGTAAATGATGATTATTTGACAATCAATTTTTAAACGGTTTACTATACAAATCTGGTAAATGAAAATTAAAAGTGTAAAATGTTCATGTACAATGACAAAAATGTACTTGTTTACTTGTTTGTAATTTATTTAGAATATTATTATTTAAATATTTTTTTTATTTACAAGATTTTTTAAGAGCATATTCTATTTTCTTTATTACATATTTAAATAATTTTTTATTAACTATTTTAATTTGCAATAAAATTAACTTCAATATTTTTTTAACTAAAAATTTTGTTATGTAGTTCGTGATATAACAAATACTAACATATCATTAAATTGATTAATAAATTAAGTGCAAAAAAGAAAATGCAAAAATTTAATCTTTATAGTTCATAGAAATATAATATTATATACATGTGTGTAAAAAACAACATATGGCCATAATATTATCCACTCATTAAACTTGCTGCACTATTATTTCTCAATCTCTCCATCTCCCGACCTTCAAGAACATTACTACCATAATCTTCTTCTTCTTGAATCCAACCTTTATTTCCTCATCATCAACAATGCGACCAATTTGCCTTGATAGCCTTTCAACTCCTCCCACTTTCCTCCCTTTTGCAGACACTCTTTTTCTTTTTCTTTCTTTAATAGCTTCAATGGGAACAACCTCATCTAACGACAAGTCCATTCGTCAACTAGAATAGAGTTGGTAGTAGATATTTTAGTACTCTCAAACTATGCCCAAACAGGGTCACCAGTGATTGTTGTAGTAAAAAACATTCTATTTAATTTTCCTCTTGACGCTGGGTCGATATCTTTTATGCAAAATCTATTTACTTCAGGAATTTTCTACACATGTCGATATCATATTAAAGTGAATTCAGACCCTATATTATTGACATTAAAATTTAGCCGAATAGTAAAAAAATTCCCTTTTTGTTTGTCACACAACCATATAGTCCCATTTTTGGTTATAAGCTCACAATATGTAAGGGAAATGAAGATCTATTAAAACTTCCCCATAATATTAAACATTAAACAATATCAACATTTTGTGCATATGGTGCCTCGTCAACAATTTGATGTTCATTTTGTTGCTCGGAGGAATATGACTACCTATTAATTAATTAGCAAGAATTGCGTTGCGAGTCCATGTTTTTGTCGTTTGGATGGAGGATGTGCTATCTTTTTATTGTAGATGCTTTGTAAGGCTTTTGATTTAATGATTTAATGCAGTCAATTAACAAAAGCTTACATATAGTATTATGTAGCTGCTGAGATGTCTGTTCTTGATAAAGTCGATTTATTTACACCCAAGCCAACGGAATCAAAGCCTTTTCGTTAATAATATACACGGTAAACACTGGAGTAAGATGAATCCACATTCCCCACTCTCACTCCAGAAAGTAAATACTACATTAAAGAAGCCACTGACTCATAAGAAATTCATGATTAAATACACGGCGAAGCATGTGAGCTCATTTTTCAATCTCTTTGATCACTCATAAGCTTTTCTATACCACTCACTATATCACCTTTTAAGTCAATTTTGACTGATCATCAGAGATCATGCACCCCACCTTGAGATGATTGATCACCAATTTGGCATTGTAACGTTGATCACCTCTAATTGCCCATGCTAAAATTGAGACCCCACAGCCAATTGCTTCTACAGTTGAATTTTATCCACAGTGAGGTAAAAATCCACCTATTAATTGATAACTCAGTATCAATAATTGTGGCACCATTCCATCTATTATCAAACCCTTTTTACCGGCTCTACTATCTAAACCACTACCAAAAATAAGCTAGTTAAATGACGTGGAGGATCCAATCTATTTACATCAGTTTAAATTACCTAAATAATCGGTGGATTTGATGATTCTAAATCATTGGCTAATGTTGAATAATCATTTAAGGTGGGACCCATTTCGGTACCAAATGACATTATAACACATATCCACATGATTTCAAATCTAACCATTGAATGATCTCATCTTCGGTCATGTTAGAACTCCGCCGGTTGGTTCTTATCTCACAATCACGAAGCACTGAACCGGCCGATTTGTAAAATTGTTCAGGTAACAATGGGCCCACTCCCCACACTAGCTTTCCCATTTGATTGGCTAAATAATTACTATATGATCCCTCAAGATCATCACACGTGTTGAGCATCAACGCCATCGATCCCTCCACTTTCTTCATCCAATGTGGTTGATCATCCGGTTCTGGTGGACCTATTTTCTCTTAACCGGGCGCACCTCACAAAGGTGGTGGACCACAAGAAGGGGCCCGTGAGGCCTGCGTTTAAGACCCAATTCGAATAAAGCCATATCCTCAGGTAACCCAGGAAGTACATGGGCCTCTCTAGGTTTGACATCTTGGATACGAGCCTGACACATGGCACAGTTCACAGCTACTGAGCAAGCACGAGAAGTGAAGAAACCAACAATGGGAACTTCAAAATTCTTGAAAACATCAGCCGTCCAGCCCATCATAACATTGATGACTGCACAAACGGGTCGGGTTTCGGGTTCCCGGGTTGAAAGGAGGTTTCGAAGGCCTTGAAGCATTTGGTTGTGCATGATAACATGGTGGTAAGAAGGAGGCGATGGTAGTAGTGGAGATGAGGAGGGTATTTCAGTAATTTCAAATAGAGTGTATTGGTGAAGAGAGGAAGGGGTGATGCTGGTGGCGGAAACATGAGAGGGAATAATGAGGGTAGATTTGTAATTACGAGAAGTGATTTGCTTGCATAATTCAATGCATGGAAACATATGTCCCTTGCCGAAGAATGGGACAATCCAAATCTCAGCCTCAGCAGCATTTGCAACAGAGCTTGACATCTTTTATGAATTATTTGAGACTTAACTGTTATTGACTGCTTTTGCCATCTTTCATAAAACATTCTTTGTTATATATAAAGAGATGACTTGATGGAAAAGCAAGTGTTTTAATTTTATGGTTTTACTAGTAGTTGAGCTTTGATTTTGATAATTTGATTGTTAGTTTTAGTTGGTTAGTTATGAGAAAGCATCTTTCACAAAATTCATTCCAGTTTCAATTAAAATTACCAATACTGTTCAAATTAATTACTGGATCAACAAATAGTTATAGGCAAATTTATCCCTAGCGGCTAGATCTTGAACATAATTATTATCATAGTCTCCCCCTCCCCCCCCCCCCCCCCCAAAAATTTTTTTTTCACTAAATATCTTTTGTTATATAATGAACAAGATAAGCTGACAGAGAAGGGTTCTACTTTTACTAGTAAATGAGCTTTGAGTTAAGAATGTTAGTTTTAGTTAGTTAAATATCTACCATCCGAATCAAAGTTCCTTAGACTATTATTCAAGTGAGATGCTTGAGTAACATATACTTGTGTTAGTTGGTGCCTAACAATTCGTGTGATACATGAAACCAACCACTATGAAATCCAAATGAAGTTGGTAGGATTAGATTAATTTAAATGAAAATAAAAATTTGTTTATGCTATTTATTAATCTTATAATGTTGAAACTTGAAAGTTAATTCTTCAACCTGTCAATTGGTTCATGACATGGTTTAATATTCAAGTAAATAAATTTATTGTTTAAAATTAATTTTTCATGTGGTAAAAGCAATACTAAATATGGGGTGGAGACAATAATTTGTAGGGTATATCCCCACCATTTATTTAATTTCATTAAAAAAGAAAGAAAAGAAATAAAGGCTTGTTCAACATTCAATTAAAATTAACAATTCCATGATAAAATTACTTGAGAATAAAAATTTAAAAAAAAAAGTAACTCAAAAACGAGGAATTTTTGAATAACTGAAGAACCATAGATGTTTTTTGGTCATGAGCAATTTTTGAGTTGAGACAGAACTTGTATAAAAAAAATAGTTTTGAAAACTTCTTTTCTTTTTTCGTAAATATAGATATAAAATTTTAAAATCACCAAACACAAAACCAGGAAAATGGAAGGAGAGCCCCTGTTTCTCCTATGTTGCAAGCACAAATTCGGTTTCTAAAGTCGTACCTTCTAAATGCACCATTTGTATTGCTTTGTCTCCACTTGAGCTAATGGAATTTGATGAAAACAAAATAATTGAACGATGGGGATAAATATCAAAGAAGGAGCTTACATGCCCTATATATCTCTCTTTGGATGAATAACGAAGGTGAGCTTTCAAAGTACAGAGATTTACATGTTTTAATTGTCATTTACATTGCTGCATGCCAATTGCTTGATAAAATACCGCAACAAATACGCATTCTCGATTTTCTTATAAATTTATTTTCTTACTCTGAAAAAAATTGAATGTTTAGAGAATTTTGAAGGTTTTGGTGTATGCATTAATATTTTGATTATATTTATGTTGTTTAACTAATGAAGATGATACATCTAGCCTCTTTTTGCCCCTTGTTTTTATTCTTGTGCTTTATATACGGTTCAAGTGTGATACACTTTAGTTTTCTCTAGTGTTTGTTAGTATGCATTATGTTTTTATCATATTGTTGCTTGGAACTTTGAAGGATTGGCCACAGGGCTTTAGTCCTACATGGACATTTTATATTTAATAGCTGGTTAGGCATTTTATTTGGACTTGTAGGTGTTAAAAGTTTTGTTCAGTAATTTTATAATTCAGATTCCCATTGTGATAAGATGGCAATTTTTATTATGGTTCTGATTCTATCAACTGATATTTAGCTAAAATATCTCACTAACCCCTATTGGTTAGGTATTTTTTTAATTCACATACTTGATTTTTATTTTCTTTTTATCTGTGGAATCCCATGTATCATTCATAAGAAACAAGCTATTATATAATCTATTCTTTAGATCCATTTATATGTAGTGAGCACTCTGATTTCTATTATTTGAATTTTTTGCTACTGTTACTACTCTTTCGACCCTTCAAATAGGGGTTAACAGAAATGGTGAGTATATTAATACAAATTCAAACTTTCTTTTTCTAATTTTATCCAAAATAACCTACTATATTATTTTAATTTCAAACTTTTGTCATAGTCTAATGGGCAGTTGTCTTGTCATTATTTGGTTTCAAGCTAGAAGAGAGAAAGTTAGCGAGAGGATGAAAATTTTGCAAAAACTTGTTCATAGCTATGGTAATTAAGTAATTTGAGTTCTTTTTTTTGTTGTTGTTTTTTATTCACTTTTTCACGTCTTAAAACAAATAACGAGTTTTCGTGTTTTTAATATGTCTTATAAACTTCATGTTGTTTGGTATAAAATTAGGTAATTGGAAAGGTCTCATGTTGGATGAAATTATCAATTATGTGCAGTCCCTACAAAATCAAGTGGAGGTAACATTGCTACTAAAAAACCTTATTAACATAGTTATAATGAATTAATATTCTTTAATATATTGCAATATTTTTTTACTATTTCTAGGTCTTTCTATGTTGGTTTTGGATCATTGTAGTTGCTGATTGTGATTTATTGTCGCCTATGGTTGTTGACTTTTGTTTACTGCATCTACTTTATTAAAGCAATTTTGGATATTGAAGTTTATGGCCAACTTTTATTAGATACTTCTGACCTTTATCGATATATTTTCTGAACCTTTACACTTAAGATGTGTGTGTGTGTGTGTTTTAAAGTAACTTAATCCTTACTAACATTTTCTAACAAAATCAATTACAGAAATGATTAGGAAAAAACAAGCAAAATCATTGTAAAGTGTCTTATGCGCACTGTGGTTACTCAAGTCTCATGTACAAACTGCAACATGTGAATGAAATAGTACTTGAAATAATAGAGACTTTGTTTTATGACTCTTATATTTACATTTCTTTGCAAGGAACCATACTTAATTGTACCTAATAGAAGAGATATCTTTTCAGTATATAGTCTTAGTATAAAAAGATACCTTTTCTATAAGATGCAATTAATGGGACATGTCTTTATACTAAGACATCATTCATATTTATCACACAATAATAGAAACTGCAACGGTAGCTGGAATATTATGAAGTCAAAACTATCCATATCTGAGCATCAGAGCTCGACATCTTAGATAAATAAATATTCTTGTTAGTATTGTTTTTGCATATATCTTTCACAAAATCATTGTATTCGCTTATATAGAGAGGACGATTTAGATAAGTTTCAACTAAAAATTGACAATCTCATGATAAAAGTTAAAATCACCGAACAAAAAACTGGAAAATCCCCTGTTTCTCCTCTGCTTTCTTTTGATTATTATTAAAAAGGGGAATTAAAAAATAAATTGCAAGCACAAATTTTGTTTCTACAGTAGTACCTTCTAAATGCACCATTGTTTTATACATTAAAATTAAACATTACATATGCTGGTGTATCGGTACTCCACATGTTATTTCACCTCATTGTAATTTCTCATTTACTTTGAGTGAAAGTCATTGTTGCTTTCGAACGAGGTTTTGCAACGAAAAAAGAAAAGGGGGCGGCTATAATACATACGTGCATCTGATACATGCACAAAAACTGACCATTGGATTAATGCTGCGTTTACTTTTTGGATTGGAGTGGGAATCCTGGGATTAGGAGTGTGGAGTGGGAGTGGGAGTAGAGTGTTTACTTAGACTAAATGAAAGTATGGATTGTCAATCAGAATCCCAATTATTTGTTTACTTTGTCTTGGATTGAGAGTAAATTGTTTTAAATTACAATTTTATCCTTATGTAAAGAATTTGTAGTTTTTTAAAAAAATGAATAAAAAAATATTTGTACAATAACCTATTTATTTTATCATTAATTTTAATTATATAAAATACTAATTATTTTTAATGACGTAAAATAAAAATTTTTATGAATTTTATTTTAATTTTAAAACTAAAAATTATTGGTAATATTTATCTGTATAAACAAAAGACAATTTAAAATGTTAGATTATACTATTACATTGTGCCATCGTCAAGAAAATTATTTTTCACAACTTTAATTTTTCCATCCTGTTATTTTTTATTTATTTATTTTTTCAAATTTTATGTGCATACACAACTTGTTCTAAATATGAACATATCAAGGCATAGGGCAGCCATCAGTTTTGATGCCTGGAGCTACAAGCCATTTTGGCAAACAACCTTTCTATCTTTTCCAGTGGCTTTCCAGTAGCCAGCTTTGGTGGCTCTATTTGTTCTCGAGCCATTCGGGTAATTTCGATCCCTAGGACAGAAGAAGAACCATTCCATATCTCGTTTTGGAAGGAATGATTTCTCTGCAAATTTACAGTTGGAAATTCATTTTGTTGAATTCTCAAATCAATAAGATTAAGGTAAACAGAATGACCGAATATAAAACAGCTACTCACTGCTTTTTTTCTCATTATTGTACATGAAAACTTAAATCCCATAAAATTGGCTTTTAGTACAAAAAGTTAAGGCCCCATGTGAAGAAAGATTCTAACAGGAATCAAATAAATAAAACAAACGAAAAAGTGCTTTACAAAGCTAAAAACAATTCCTTGTTCACATTAACTTTCAAGAGTCTTTGATCACTAAAGCTAATTCATGTTTTTCATGGCAATTAGACAAATACAAACATTACACGATTAAAATCTGAGGTACCTGGTAACTCCCAAGGATCAAATTTGTACAATTAGACCACATGAATACACAACTTGTTCTAAATATGAACAAATCAAGGCATAGGGCAGCCATCAGTTTTGATGCCTGGAGCTATAAGCCATTTTGCCAATAGGTAATACTTGGTAGAATGAAGTCCCCACCGCTATGGTCCAAAAATATCATTAGACTACATCATAAAGTAAATCAATATAGCCATGAAAACAAAATTAAATATTGTTCATTAGTTCGATGTAGTTTCGAACCCCAAAATATATTACATAGCACCTCAAGTCCAAGGTTTCAAAATAATATTATATAAGAACACATCTCTAAAGTTCCAAAATAGTGTGTTCATTTGACAAAACACAATCCAAATTTCCAAACTAATACAAGGACTGCATCTCACAAACCACGACCAATCTTTCGAAGGATATACCCTTTTTTCAGCTCATTGGGCAAGTTGAAGAATACACGTAGCATATCATGTTTGGTTGCCAAAATATCAATCGCATCTAATATTTCTTGCTCGCCTAAGCCTTCAATCTTACATATTTCACCATACAACTTAGCTTGTAAATCAGATAATTCTTTGTCAGCAGTAGAAAGTACGCTAATCAACCCATTAAGCTTGGGTACAATGGCTGAAAGTAAACACTGCCTAAATGGAGTGGATCTAATGGCTGAGATTTGTTTTATTATTAAGCAAATAAAAAAAATTGAAACAGCCAGAAACCTGTAAAACCGGTCATTTGGTTTAAGTTAAAAATATATAAACGAAAAAAAAATCCCACCACTCCCACTCCCTCGCCTCACACGCGCCTTGCCACTCCCTCGCCTCACCTCTCTTCTTGTTCCACGGCCATCAACGGCGGCACGAGTCGGCAACGATCAACTGCGGCGGTAAATTGACCACGATCATCTCTCTCTCTCGGCTTGCTCAAATTTGGCCGATCTGTGCGCTTGCTTAAGCTTGGCCGATCTATGCTTGCCCGATTACTCTTCCTATATTCAGTCGGAGTCAACTGTTTGACAAGAGTCGAAGTCCAAGGTTCTTTTTTACAGGATTTGAGCTACTTCTTTTATTCTTCTTTCATGTTCACTGATATGAAGCTTTGATGTGGTGTTCTGATAGCGGGTGGAATTTGAGATTCTCCTTTCTTCTCTATATGAAGGTGCTTGTCATGTGTCAAGAAAAAAAAAATTATTTAGAAAAGATTATTTTAAGGAGATTTATTATTATTCGTGGATCGGGAAGCTCAAAAAATTTTCTTATGTAGAACATAAAGTGATTTAAATTTTGCCATGGTATATCCTTTTCTTTGATTGTGTTGTGGTTTTCCAGTTCTTGGAGATGCAGAAGAAGTTTATTTTGTTTTATGGTATCTTATTTATTTATTGTTTCCACGAGGAAATAGCTGTGCTTTTGGAAATTAATATGCTGTGTTGTCAATGTTGTGTGAAATCCTTTTATTGGTGTCTACGTAAAGTGTTTCAGATTTCAGACCTGAGAGTTAATCTTCGCGTACCAGTTGGCTTTTGGGTTTAGTATTGCTGCTTTTAACATAATTGACCTATGGCCCAAATCATTTCTATAGGGCAAAGCATATGAATGATAAATATTATCTTTTTTTGGCCTTATGTATTGTTATTTGCAGTGTGATTTGGTCTAGCTTAAGAGCTTAAGCTTGCAGGTTGGATTTGTCTGACAGGGAACAATTTAATTTGTTCATCGTGATGTTTATATCCATTTTGTACTACTATCAATTTCAATCATGCCTAATTTTTATATGTATTTCTCTTGGACTCTCAGGTTCAGTGCACAAGAGGATGAAGACGATGGACACCCAAATTTGATGTGGAGAACACCTATTGCAAATGGTCCTTGATTTACTTCTCCAATTGACTTGAATTGGTTTGACGCAATTTATAGTGTATTTTTGTCATCTTTGTATGACCGGCAGGTCGTCCTGATTTGGTACATGACTGGACACAGGAATTGGACTCATATTTTTCAAACCAGAATGCCAACAATCAAGCATCTTCTTCAATGCCAAAAAGGTTAGAGATTTTCTGTATCCTGTTTTGTATTTGATCAGTTTAGCATGTGGGTGGCAATCAAGAAAAGTTATTATAACATTTTTGTGTTCCTGAAAAACTGCTGATGATGTGTAGTGCAGGAAATGAATTGTTTGTGACTTCTTTTTATTTGTATTCTTTCTTTTTTCTTTTCTCCCCAACAGGATTATGCATTTCTGAAGAGCTTCTTGAAGTTGATTACCTTGTATGCCACTTACTTTACTCTATGCTCAGGATGTGATTTTGCCAAGCATTAAAATCGTTTAGGTCAGAACCATCATCTAAAGTTTACTTAATGCAGCTGAGAAGCTGTAGTAGAGCAATGAAGGCTGTTGGTGTTATGAAGGCCAGCTGTGAAGAAATATTTGAACTTGTAATGAGCATGGATGGGACACGATACAAGTATGCTTCTTTTCTATTTTTTGTTTTTAGTTATTTTAACATAATCAAGACTATATTGGCTGTCTCTGTAAGCTGAGTATTATATTTCCTCTTGTATGCTGTGAAATTCACATTGTCTCCAGTCCCGATTCTGTATGTGCCTTTTTGAATATATTTAATTAATCTGCATGGTGCTTTCTAAAGATTATTACAAACTTTTGTTGCTTAGGTATATGAAGAATGTGGAAATGAAAATAGCTTTTGAAGTTTGATGGCTTGCTTCATTAATAAAGAAAGACTAGGACTCATTTTTATAACTTTTCTCCACTTAGCTAATGGTATTTGATGAAGACAAAATAGATGTAGCTATCTGTATTTTTTGTTGCTGAACTATAGATCAATTGACGGTTGAAGTTAGTTATATTAATTTGTTGTACTAGAATTAAAGCTTGTATTTTAGCCATTTCATGAAGTGTCAAAGAACGTTCTTTCCTTTTTTTTTTTTTCAAAACATGTTACACTTTTGAAGTCACTATTACATAAAAGAGTGTTCTAAAACAGGAGAAGGCCTGCTGCCTGAAATTACCTGTTTCCTAGCAAATCTAGCTGGTTTGCAAATTAGATTTTAACAACTCTCTTGGCAAGGTTTGCTAGTAATGTGTTCAAATTATTCTATTTAATTTTACTGTCTGTACCCTAATAATTCTTGGTTTGCACCATTGCATTGTTCCATAATCTCTGTGCGTTGGCTTATAAAGGCCAGCAAGGCTGATCATTTGTCGAATAGTTATTTCCATGAAATTCCTATCAATTTGACTCAGTATTTAGAGGTCTTGAAGAGGGCAGTGTACTAGACATGGATTTCTACCTCTTTTGGTTGTACAATTGTTGTATTTCTTGGCCATCAGATATTTTTTATGTACCTTTCTCAAAGTTCATGCCGCACGTACACCGTTTTTCATGTTTTGTGCAGGTGGGATTGTAGTCTTCTGTATCGCAGCTTAGTTGAAGAGGTAGATGGTCATACGGCTATTCTCTATCATAGGCTTCAGCTGGACTGGTTTCCAATGTAGTAGTCTCTTGATTCAATCATCTCATTTATGCTTTGGTCAGAATAGAACATTTATTGTTTTCTTCTTTCCCCTTTCCTCTCTTCTGATATAATATGTGAAGAAATTACCTAAAATTTCTGCATCCCAATGTAATTGTTGGAATTCAGAAATAAAATAAATACACCGTCTTGTTTTTCCCTCGGTTCAGTCCTAAGTTCTCTTTGGGCCTTCTGCAAGTTTTTAAACATACTGTGACAGTAAAAAATCTAGTGATTGAGATCATTTTGACGAATTTAATTTTAATTCTTAGCTGATACTTTTTCTGGAATTTTTTTTCTTATGTTTCCTCAATATGACTTAAATATAGGGCTTAGTTTGGTTTAGAAGTTCGTCTAAAACCTTCTCCTTGATTCCAAAAAAATTCTCTAGAAAGGTCTCAGATGTATTTTAGGGGAGTTCTGTGGCAAATTTGAAAAGTTCAGGGGAAGGGTCTAATGAATTTTAAAACCACATGGGTTATCTGTTTTATTCAGGGGATAGTGGAATTCCCTGAAATTTATCATTTTTATTTAAATAATCTTCCTACTTTCCTCTGCGGAATTTATTTATATATATGAATTCATTTGGTTGCAGGTTTGTTTGGCCCCGCGGCCTTTGTTAAGTGCGTTATTGGCGTTGAAATGACGCTGCGAGTTATGGTAAGGTTCTTGCTTCCCCACTTCTTGAAATTAAATCTATCTTTTCTGGCACTAGAAGTTTCCATAAGCTGTGTTTTGTTATCGTGCAGTTGTGTTATTTCATTCTAGGGAGCATGAGAACTGTGGTCCACAACCAGGATATGTACGAGCTCACGTGGAGAGTTAGTTTTCTGTCCTTTACTTTGGTTGATGTAGAGAATTAACAAGTGACTAAGTCATGCCAAGTTGCACCACTTGCTTCCTGTATTCTGATTTCTCAGGTGGTGGATTCAACATTTCCCCACTAAAACCTCAAAATGGTAGCCCAGAACACAAGTACAGCATCTTATGCAGATTGATCTAAAAGGGTGGGGTGTTGGTTATGTGTCAATGTTTAGCAACACTGTCTTCTTCAGATGTTAAATAGCATTGCTGGTAAGTTTCTTGCTTTCACATTTTATTTTGCGCTGTTATGGGTTAATATGTTTCTGTTGGGTGGCCATTTTAAGTCATATTTTTACGTGTTACTGTATTTTCTTCAGTCCTTTTATAGGGAACACACACATACTCGTATGTAGAGTCACCTTTTAATGAGGGATCTACCATTTTAATAAAATGAGGAATGAGCTAAAAGATAAGAATTCACGAACTCCAATGCCATATGTGTGTGTGCGTTTGTACACCTTTTCTAACTCTTGTTCTTAGTTAGATATTTTTTGGGATTTCAGGCAAATGAAAAAAGAGATTAAGAGAATGATTTCAAGAGAACAGGTGGATGATAACTTAAATATTCATTTTTATATATTTTGTTAATGTCTTTAATGGATTTCTATGGAATTAATCTTTTTTTTTTTTCAATTAGTTGCAGCCCTTCAGGAAAAGCAGGGTGATCAAATTGATTTATCTCATTTTTTTCGAGCAATCTGCGACACAATGACCGTGATAATGCTTGTGACTGCTGGAAACTTTCTGATGGAAATAACTTCAGAGTTCGTAGCAAGCATTTTTGTTATTACAAAACAAAGGTTCCCGCCAATTTTGGTTGTTTCTTATGGTATTTATATATCCGACATATGCTAATTCGACATGTAACGATGTAGTTTGGTTGGTTCTTCTTGCTCTTTGTGCAATTTGTAACTGCAGATACGTGTGGGAAAACATTTAATGGATCTTGTTGCGGTTGATTAGTTCAAAGACACAAAGAGAATGGACCATGTAGCTAGGCGTCAAGGCTGTGCTGCACAAGTAACTATTCTTTCCTTTTTTATTTTTGCTTTTCCATTGACGGATTAGAAGAAAATACTGCCTGTGAGATACTACAATGTAAATAACTTCTGGTGGTTCATTGAATCTATAACACTCTGAGCCCTATTCTAAAATATGTAGATTGCTTCCGAAAAAGGGCTTTTCTCACTGATCTTTAATCTTCAAGTAAGCTTGTTTCGTTTCAGAAGGTATTAAGTTTCAAACTTATCGTTTTGGGAGGTTGTATGGTTGTAACGTAAGTATCTGCAGGTTCCTGGTTCAACACATTATAGTATGGTATTTTATTTTGTCACAAGGGAATTAATTACAGGATCCCTTTTGCAATGGTTTGTTGACGGCGATGATGAATTTCGCAATAGTAGACTGAAACTTATCCCAGCCGTTCCTAAGGTATCCGTCTTGGTCTTCATGTATTAGGACTATGTTAACTAATACGTACCCTTCGCTGCATAGTACACTTCAATTTGTACAAAGAAGGCATGCATTTAGTTGTAAATGTATTAATGGGTTGTACCTTCAAACTTCATTTCCTTTTTCTACCGATTTGAATTTGTTTTGCATTTGTTCTTGATTTTAATCACTGAATCATGCAGGGGTCATGGATCTTGCGCCAGAGTGATGGAAGCACCCCTTGTTTATTAGGAAAAGCAATTGATTGTAACTATATCCGTGGTCCTAACTTAGAAGTAAATGCTCTTCGAATTCCTATAGTACATGGGATGTGTTCCCTTTCAAATAGCTTGTTCAATACCATTAACATGGTTTAACATTGTTCATCTTTCTGTAGATTGATGTTGACATGTTCTTCTAGTGTTGCTAATGGAGTTTTGGGCCTTGTAATTGGTGTAATTACCGCATTGGTGGTTGACATGGCTTTCCTTGTGCAGGCATGTATGATTGTTTTTTCCCCCCACTTCTAAATGACACAAGGGAAAAGACATGATTTTGAGATATTGTACTGCAATTTGCAAATTTGCATACTTGAATGTTCTCAGAATGGTATAATGCTTCGTGTATGCAGGCAAATACTACAGATGAATTGCCGGAGCGGCTGATTGGAGCTGTACGTGTTTCTTATATAGAACTCAAGTCTGCTATTGTCCCAAAGTTGGAACCAGACATCATGACTCTGGTTTCATTTCACCTCAACTGTTTTTTTTTTTTAATTGAAAAAAAAATTCATTTGTTTTAGGTATACATACATGTATTTTGATCCCGTTTTCATTGTAATTTCTCATTTACTTTGAAAGAAAGTCATTGGTGTTTTCGAATGGGAATTTTGCATTAAAAAATAAAGAATACTTAATAGGAAATTTCATAATTCTGTAGTTACTATTTTTGGAATGAGTGTAATAGTATTAAAGTTGGTTTCTACTCGCAAACAAGTGAACTACTCGATCCCCAACTGCGACCACGCTAATTGTCATTGTTTAATAGCTACTACTTTTAAAACTCAACAACTAACAAAAATACTAATAAAAAAATGATTTTCTTATGATGCTGTGAAAACATTTATGGGTTCACTTATTTCCACAAGATCTATAACATGGTCTTGACTTTACGAAATTCTTTTAATTTAAAGGGTTCTGGTCTGAGAAAGTCAGTTTGACAGATTAAAACTATTCTTATTCTGATAATGCTACAAATGTTATGATGTTTTCTTCGGCTAATGATCTTCTATCAGGACTAGTTAGAAATCAAATGCTTAAAACACCAATTGAATGAATAATGCAGAAGTTTAAACAGTATCTAATTGAAAATTGCATGAAACATGAAACATGAAACATCAATTCAAGTCCTACCTTAAACAGAGAATGCATTAAACAAACCCAAAGTGTCTTGTAAATGCATTTAGATTATTCAAGTACCGGAGAACGAGCAAGTTGAATCATGTACAAGAGATTGGCCTGGTTCGAGATAGCTTCTTCACTGTACCTGAAGGGTTGGCTCAATCTTTTCTTTAGAATTCTGCACATTTTGTAATTACTCGTGTAAGCAAGCATACATTACAACCATAATAATAATAAAGCAAGAGTAATGATACGACCGCAACCTCTTGTGCACAAATAATATTGTACAACCATATTATGCCACGTTAATAGCTATAGAAATAATTTGCTAGATAGTGCCAACACTTCATTGATACTCACCATTTCATTGAACAATTTTTTTATGGTGTCATTGAGGTTGCCTTCCCAACATCCTTCTTCATCATCATCATCATCATCTACTTCATCACCATCTTCTTCTTCGGTGGGTTTCACTTTGTTTAGCTTTGGTGCGTCTACGCCTCCTTGAGAGAAGATCTTCATTGTTGGGCACTGTCTCACAACTACGTGTTCCAAGGACGGGAACTCAAGAGCGTAATTACCCAAACTAAAGCTTGTTAGGCTTGGCAAACAATCAAGTGTCAAGTACTCCAATTCCCTGAAAACAATGCAGTCTTTCGCTTCTTCTCCGACCTGCGATTGTATGATTTCTTCTATCATTTTGCAATCAGCTATCTTCATTCCTCGAAGATTCACTAGATTTTTAGATGCTGAGAGCGTCAACACATTTATCAACCCGTGACACTTCGATACTTGTAGTCCCCACAGATTTTCCAAATGCCACGAAGGTGGTACTAATTTTTGCAACTTACTACATTCCGATATTTCTAGACTTCCCAAGTTTGCAAACGCTTTGTTGGATTCGTCATTTTCCTTCCAGAGATGCTGCACTTTGTGTAATCCAGATAGCTTTAACTCCATCAATTGAGGGAATGTAACCTAAAAATCAACAAAATTAAGTTGTAAATGAAAATATGTATCCAATCTCTGCAGTCTTCCCCTGCATATTTTATGGACAAGATTAATCACGGCATTTTATATTTTATTTCCAAATTAGTATGCTTTGCAATAGGATCCCAAATATAAGTATCAAATCGCTTACTCTTTGAAACACATAAATGAAATCTGAGGCTAAATCCAATATGAATCAGCTAGGAAAACAGAGATGTAACACACATAATTAATATAGTTAGTTCATCACCTCGTGTTATCAGGCATCCAATTAATTTCAGACATTTTTATAATTCATACTATAAAGATAGTTAATAACTGCGGTTATATTGTTAAATCAGATATAAATTAAGATGACATGCAAAAAGATGTGTCATTAAATTTGACTTGATTCTAATGAAATTTCATCTATGCGAACGAAAGTGAAGGGAAAAATAATAATAATAATAATAATAATAATCACCTTTTCATCGAAGAGAGGTTGTACTTGATGAGCCAGCAAGAAGTTCTCTTCTGATGTTAATTTTTGAGGTTCCTTGTTATCTGTTGTCACGTGCACTACAGAGTTGGATATGAATGTTTCCATATCAGGGCAATTCTCAATAGTTAGATTCTCCAACTCAGGCAGTTCAATTATATTCCCAGTGAAGTTGCAGAATCTTTTGAGTTTTGGAAGATCAGTGAGCCTTAGCTCGAAAAGCTTAGGAAACAGGGGACCTATATGTTCTTTGTCAGCATTTAGCTCTTTCAAATGAAGCACCTCTTCTAGTGATTCACAATTCCTCACTTCTAGGTACATTAAATTGTTCAAGCACCGTAGCAGATTGGCAGGAATAGCACTCGACATATTCGTGCAGTCATCCACCACCAGGTGTCTTAAATTGTTGAAGAAGCTGACAGGCAGTGCTTGGCCATGCCATATTTCTTTCAAACGTGGAAAATGTGAGAATTGCAAAAACTCCATGTCACGAAATCCAATCTGCACAAACCAAAACAATTGCACTTGATATATACAATTTTTTTTTTTGAAAGGCATTAGATATATATATACATTAAACTTACATGTTTTGTGTTTTAACTTTTAAAAATATATATACAAGGCAGGTGTATATGTTTACATGTGCAAGTGCAAGGGAGATGCATGAGCAATTTGGATGAATCGATTAACACATACCATTTCTTCGTAACACTTTTGTATAGTGGAATTAAGATTCCCTGAGAAAAAGTCTTCATGTTCAGACAACGTATCATAGAAACTCGTTCCAATGATGGGAATTCAAGAGTGTAATTCTCCAAACAAAAGCTGGTAAGCCTTGGTAAATCATCAAGTATCAAAACTTTTAATTCGCTGAAAGCAATACGATTCTCCTTCACTTCTTCTCCAACATGTCCTACGATTTCTTCTAATTTTTGGCAATTCAATACTTTCAGATTCACTAGGCTATTGGGAATTCCAACCTGAAAATAAGCAAAAGTGTGTGCATGTGTGTGTATATTAAAAAAGTAAAAATGTAAGAATATCATTCAACTAGGTTCAAAGTACGTTTAATCATACAATTATACGTTTTATAAACATAACAAACCATGAAATGTCTACTAGATAATTTTTTGTTAAACAAAAAAAGCAACAAGATAAATAAATAAATAAAAGCCAAATAAACAAAAGATAATAAAAATGCATTTACACTATTTAGTATTAGGAACGTAGAAAGAATTTAAGGCAATTTCTAAATATTTTAGACTTATTTTGCATCTTGATATCAGTTTTTAAGCATAAATTTGCAAATTTCAACTCTTCATTTTTTTTAAAAAAAACTACTGAACCATTTTTCCCTTTTCCTTGGTTCTTTTTTTTTTTAATGTATATTTAAAAATGGAAAAAAAATTTGGAAAAGATTTCCCAATACTGTCAACAAGGGACTGCTGTAAAGTGGATCTTTATTAAGTACTTCCAGACTCGAGGAAATTTCTTTACAATCAAGGATCAGTTGTAAATAATCATGAATTTGTGGTTAATTAATGGCATAATCAATTCGTAACTAAACTAGAGATATTAATTAAATTTGAAGACTTTCTTTTCTTTTTTTCTTTTTCCAATCGAAACGTGAAGAATTAAGGAAAAGAGAAATATATAGATGAATTTGTGAACCTATAAGATGAGAGACGATCCTTTAATTTTTTAAAATCGTACTTTTAAGATATGAGCAAAAACAATTAAATTGAAAACCGGACTTAAAACGTAGATTTCAGAGTGGTGGTTAATTTGAAGTACAATACTTGAAATAAATAATTAGTGGCTGAATACGATTTGTAAATACAAAAATGGTTAAAAAATTGTTGAATTTTATCTGGGAAAAAAGATTCGAAATGAATACAGCAACCTTACCAATGGAGGAAAAATATTTCTTAGGTTATCACACCACCATATGTCCAAATTCTTCAATTTGCTGAAAGACTCCGAAGCAAGCTGGTGGTGCCATATTTTTCTCAAATTATCCATCCTCTCCATAAGTAATACCTCCAACCTAGGAAGTCGTACCTGGCAGTTAAAGATTAAATAACTAATTAATCAATTAATGGCATAATCAATTGATAACTAAATTAGAGGCGGATATTAACTAAATTTGAAGACTCAAGGAAAAGGCAAATTAAATATTGTGACTAAAATTAATTTTTTTTATTAAAAAAAAAACCTTTTCGTCAAAGAGAGGAGGTTGCATTTCAGAATGAATGGTGTCTTCTGGTGAGCTCGTAGAGATGAATCTTAACATATTACTGCAACTACCAATCACGAGGTTTAGCAAAGAAGGGAATTCAACAACTAAATCTGAATGAATATGTCCCGTATTGGCAAAGCTTGTTAGTTCTGGAAGATCTGAGAGCCACAGGGAGTGTAGTTTAGGAAAAACCTTTAATTCAATCAACTTTCCTTCATCTCTTTCTGACCATCCCGTGGTGTCGACTACCCCTTCCATTGACTCACAATAGCTTATCTCAAGATGTTGGAGTTTCGCAAGACTATTAACCATAGAATATGAAAACAGATACTTCATACGATGACAACTGACCACGTGCAGCTTTGTTAGATTTTGACAACAGTACATTCCTTGATTATGATCGGCCCATAATTTTTTCATGTTTATTAAATACGCGAGATTCAATTCCTCTAAGCTCGGAAGAATAACCTGCAAAGAAAACCCGTACATTTTTGTTCCTTCAAGTACAACCGTCTAGTATAATATTCTTTTGATGATCGAAGGTTAATCGTGATAATAAATTAATCAATTAATTATTGAACAGAAAATTATCACCTTTGGAGCAGGATCATCATCAGCAATGAGTTCCTTGAATCCCAAAGAAGTTGTTGGTTTGTCCATGTCGGGTCCTATAAACAAACAAAAACAATATACATAATTAATCTTTGTTGTTTTTTTTTCCCAAAATAATTGAGGTGAAGTCCATAATCCCACCAATACTTAACTGCAACACTTACCAAAAATCATTTCCAGATCATCGCAAGAAGACACTTCTACCTTTTGAAGCCGCAGTAGGTTTTTGGCTATGGAGAATGAGAAAAGATGCTTCAATTTGCTACAGAATTCTACTTCTATAATCCTTAAGTTGCTGAAAGATTGATCTTCTGTGAGTTGGCTGTCACATATTGTCTCCAAATTGCTCAAAAACCAAAGAGACAATGACTCCAGCAAGGGGAAGATTGTACAACGAACCCGTCCAACTGAACCGACAATATGCAAAATCTCAGAACAACTTTCTACAGAAAGATGCTTCAATCGTGGATAACCTTCCCCATCATCTAATTCATGAACAACATTCTGAACACCCTTCAGTTCTTCTAGATAGAGATATTCAGTTCTCTTCAACAACAGTTTCATCCTGTAATTCTGCAAAAGAATGCCAAACTTTTCTAGCCCCTGGAGCTTCATCAATCTTGATAATCCAGATTTAACGGACCAGCTGCTCCACCACTTATTTCCTATACATATCCTATAGCTTTGCAATTCCACAGAGACCAAATCCTGTGGTAGAATTTCGGCATCCCGAACGTGTATCTCCAAAGTAGTTAGCTTTGACAACCCCTTCAACTCAACAAGACTGGCGTTACTTCCTTCTTCAACCTTCTCCCATTGTGAAAAGCTGTTACCAATATATAGTTCTTCTAATCGAGATAATTTTGATATGACATTTGGAGCTATCACCACAAGGCTGCTACAATTGCTCAAATCTAGCAACTGTAATCTCGTCAATTGTCCAATTACAAGTGGCAACTCCTTGACATCAGAATCTCGAAAGCTGAGAATCTCTAATTTCCTTAGCTGTCCAATTATAGTTATATCGTTCAGTCGGCAACCATCTAAACATAATGTTTGAACGTTAATGAGGCAACCAAGTGATGAAGGTAATGAAGAGAAAAATATTCCAGTAAAATCTAAAACTTTGAGTTCTGCTGCCCCTTCAAAAAAGAGGTGTGAAATTTGCAAAGAGCTATCATGCTTTGCAAACAACAAAAATAACTTGAGTTGGGGACATTCCAACCTCTCAGGGAGCTCTTGAATATCTCTATAAGGTAAGGAAATAGCGATTGGACCTTTCCGTATTGTCTCTTCCATCTCTCTCTCAAAGTCAGCAACATTTGGAATATTAAACATAAGCTTCTCTGCGGCAATTGATACAGCAACAACATGGATGACGTCATGCATTTTAGCTTCATCTTCAGCATCACCGTCCAACAATAAGCATGAAGCTTTTAGACTGTCGATCAATGCATCCACTCTATTCCTTGCTGCTTCCAATGTGTAAACATTTCTAAATAGACCCAAACCCATACCATATCTCAATAAGTAATGTACGTGTATAGGATTACCTTCACCAAACAGAGTACAAAGAAGGAACAAAGATTTTGCTTCATCACTTTCCAAGAAATCGTAACTCAATTTTATGGAAGAATACACATCTGCATCCATACCATGAATTTCTCTTAGATTGAAACTTCTTAGCTGATTCAACGCATCGTTCCAAATGGCAAGACTCTTATTTTTCAGAGCACTTGCAACTGTTCTCAGTGCAACAGGCAATCCTCCGCATTTTTCAACGATCTCATCTGCAGTGGGTTGAAAAGCAGATAATTTAGTTGAATCACCCACTATCTTCTCAAATAACTGCAATGCTTCATCTTTGGATAAAGCATCGATACAGAAATTTTTCGGAGAATTCATATCATTGCACAATAAATCTCGACTTCGAGACGTCAATATTATTGTGCGTCTTCTCTGACCATCCTCTCTATCTTTCTCATCAACATCCCCATAAGGAATTCCAACTTTATCGAACTCAAGTTTTGTCCAAATATTATCCAGTATAATGAGGAGCCGCTTCTCTTGCTTCAACCTTTGACACAGTCGAGAAGCTCTTTGAAATTCATTCTCATTCGAGCCAAATTCCATGCCTAAATCAAAAGCAAGTTTGGCTTGAATTTTATGATGATCTGGGGTCTGTGTTATCTCAGCCATAACGAACTTATCGAACAACTTATCTTCCATCACTTGGTTTGCAACTTGTTTGACCAGCGTGGTTTTGCCCACGCCGCCCATCCCATAGACCCCAATTATGTTGACCTTGTCATCCTTCACCGCCTCCATAACATCTTGAAATACTTTCATTCTTGAATCAAACGCCTCGAAATCTTTCACTTGCATATATTCTGCCCGCTTTGGAGCAGGACGGTAGGAAACATTGGAGAAGTTGCCTTTTCCCACGAGACTAGCGGCAGCTTCTGCCGCCTTTGCTGCTTGTTTACTAAGCTTGTAACGAGAAATCAAGTTTGGGCATAATCCTTTGAAGCAGGACTTCTTAGCTGTATCTTCATCATCAATGATGGATTTTCCAACCCCTTCACTGATGAATTCATCAACGCTATGTAGCCAGTCTGTGACACCCTCATAAAGCTCATCCCCTTGTAGCCTAGCATGATTAACTGGTTGCTGCACCATTTCTCTCTTATATCCCAGCTGCTTCACTTGATCTTTTAGCTCATCTATGTAGCTCTGGTACTTGAACACATAAGATATCTGCCGTGTAATCGGGTTGAAGAGTGACTTTGCACCTTCTGATACACAGTTGGTTAAAAAAGCCAGACACGCTTCTATAGCCATTGCCTGTTGCTTAACAATATATATCTAGTTTTTGGCTGTTGAAAAAAAAAATGGATTCAAATAAATTAAATGAACTAGCGGGGAAGAAAAAGAAAGAAACGACAATAAACAACTTTTTAGAAAAAGGTTTCAGGGGCCTGAATGGAAAACCAACAATTTTTTGAAGAAAGAAAACTTTTTTCGAAGATGGATGCAAATTAACCATTAATAATACTGCATAAGAACACAGAAGTTAACAATAAACAGTAACTTAAAACTCAAGAAAATTAAATGACAAGATTAAGACAAACAAGAGATAGTTTTTGCTGGACATTAAGAAACAACTGCTATCAAGATCAAAGATTAGAAATTATGCTATTGAAAGAAATTATTAAAGTATTTAGAACAAACGCACCTCTTCAATTATCTAGGATCACAGAGTTTATGAGCTTCACTCTTGGCCTTCGATTTATAAGAAAAATTTTAATGAGCAAAAGATCACTGTTAACTGCAGAAGAATGTGAGTAAAGAGTTTATGGGAGAAAGCAATACAATTGAATTGTAAAAGAACAAGACTTAAAGCGTGCACCCCGTGTTCATATAAACAGAACACATGTTCATTTTTAACAAAGTGATCAATAACTCTATTCGTTATTTAATTGATATTGTAACCAATTCTAAGAGAATATAATAATAATAATTCAATCCATAAATTTAGAATTAGATTTTTTTAACTCTTTATTTAAATATAAACCTTAATGGAAAATTATAAAAGTTTAGAGATAAAAATTTTCAATCACCAAACGAAAAAAACAGGGGAATGAAAACAGAGGAATCTTGTTTTAACTATTTTTTTCCTCAACTCTTGTTCTTATATTAATAATCTTGTTTTGATGATAGTGTTCGTGACTGCGGGAAAATTTCTACTGGAAACAACTCAATTTCGGAAGAAAACTTAATTTTGCAAGTGATGAATTTGAACTCGTTGGATTGGTTGATTTATGATTGACTGAATTTCACTTTTGCCCAAAAGATCTATAACCAAAGTTTAATAGCTATCATGTACTCCTTAAAAGCAATTTTTTTTTATAGATTTGACTGAATTTGAACTTGTTGGATTGGTTGTTTTTAGATTATTAATATGAGATATTACAACGTAAATATTTTCATGTGGTTGAGCCCTATTCTAAAATCTGTATAGTTAGCTTTAGAAAAAGGGCTTTTCCGGCTGATCTGTAATCTTCAAATAAACTTAGATACAAATAATGAAATAAAAGACAACAAACAAGCAATACTGATACAAAGCCAACAGATCAGAGTTTTTGGTATAAAGCCAATAAAAGACAATAAACTTAGGACCTTTTTTTCTTGCTTTCTTTTGTTGAAGGATTAGAGTTTTTGGTATTATCAGTAAAGGTTTCAAGGGTCTGAGTAAAAGCCTATAATCTTTTTCTAAACTTTTTTTGGGGGGGGGTGGGGGAGCATGTAAATTAACCAAAAGAAATAATAAGAGCACAGGCTTTAACAATGAATAGTAACTTAAAACTCATGCAAAATAAGTTACAATAGTAAAACAAACCAGAGAAAATTTTTTCTTGGAAAGTAGATGGAACTTAAGAAAGAGCAGATGTCAAGATCAAGGATCAGGGATTCTACTATCAAAAAAAAATTATTCAAGGATTTAGAAAACGTGCACCTCTTTAATTATCTGGGATTAGAGAGTTGGTGAGCTTCTCTATTTGGCCTTCAATATTTAAGAACAAGTTGAAAGAGGAATGTGTGAGAAAAGAGTTGATGAGAGCAATAACAATGACCTGCAAAAGAAAAAGAATTAGTCATGCACCGCTTTTCTATATCATGTATTTGGTTATTGTTGCCCTGTTGACGCATGTTGAAGAAGAAAGCACTGGTTCACAACTCTACGTTTTCATATATTCTAAAGAAATAATTAAGTTTTCATAGAATAATTTTGGTATATACATTGCTTGTGTACTGTGAAATTGAAATGAATATTGATGGACAGAGCAATGTATATGCCTAATAAAACATAAAGCAAATCCTTGAACGAATGATTCAGGACTAAAACTTTTATGAAAGCAAATACCGGAAACACACAAAAAGCATTTAAGAGAGAAACTAAACAGCAAATAATCGAAGTAAGATCAATAATATATGATTTGATTTATGCATATTCAAAAACCAAAATATAAAATAAAATAAAAAAATAAAGTTTGATTTATTCTTTCCACAAAAAACAGGGGAATGAAAACAGAGGCAACTTGTTATACCAATTTTTTCTTCTTAATTTCCGGCAAAAAAAAAATCAATAAACAGGGGAATGAAAACAAAGGAACGAAAACAGAGGGAACTTGCTTTTCAGGCTATCTTGTGACATGATGATATTGCTCGTGAATGCATGAAAATTTCTAATGCAAACAGCTCAATTTGGGATGATAAGCTTAAGTTTGCAAGTGATGCAAGTAAATAACTTTTTGCGGTTAATTGAATCTTTAATACTCTGGGCCCTATTCTAAAATTTGTAGGTTGCTTCAGAAGAAAGGGCAGTTCTCACTCATCTTTAATCTCCAAGTAAAATTAGATACAAAGCAAATCTAATAAAATGACAAACAAACAAACAAAACAAAGAAAAGACAGGAGGCAAACAACATTGATCTTAAGCCAACTGATATTTAAACAGAGAATTCTTTTCTTTTATTTTTTTAACCACCTTTTGCTCAAGGATTAGAGTTTTTATATTAACAGAAAGGTTTCAGGGGTCTGAATAAAAGCCCACAATTTCTCTAATTGTTTTTTTTTTTTTTTTGGGAAAAATGGATGCAAATTATCCAAAGCTAATAATAAGAACACAGACATTACAAATGAACAATAACTTAAAACTCAAGCAAAATAAATGACAAGATGAAAACAAACAAGAGAAATTT
This sequence comes from Citrus sinensis, assembly GCF_022201045.2. Lineage (NCBI taxonomy): Eukaryota > Viridiplantae > Streptophyta > Magnoliopsida > Sapindales > Rutaceae > Citrus > Citrus sinensis. The sequence goes on from NC_068560.1 coordinate 19,024,207, forward strand.
TTTCTTGGAAATTAGATGGAAATTAAGAACTGCTAGTAAAAGATATTATTAGATGATTTAGAACATGTGTACCTCTTTAATTGTCTGGGATCAAAGAATTGATGAGCTTCTCCATTCGCATTGAATATTAAGTAAGAACGGGTATTCAAAGAAATTATTAGGAAAAATTTTAATGAGTAAAAGATCACTGTTAACTGCAGACGAATGTCATAGTAAAATGTTGATGTGTGTAATAACAATGAATTGCAAAAGAAGAAGACTTAATCATGCACCCCTTTAATACCCGAGTTTTAAGATTTAATTTTTGAAGTTCAGAATGAAGACCAAAAGCCGAATCTTTAACAAGGCATGCAGTGAGATACAAGAAATGGATCGGGTAAAATACTTTAAAAAATGTTGTTCAACTCAATTAACTTGAAGAAAGCACTAATTTATAGCTCTACGTTTCATATGTTCTAATGAAATAATCAAGTTAAAAGTTTTCAACGAATAAATACCTGTTGCGCTTGAATAATTTTAGCATATACATTACTTGTATCCTGTGAAATTGAAAAGAATATTGATATGCAGAGCTTACTAGTAGAGAGAAGCTTTGTAAGATTCCTGATAAAAGAGAAAGCAAAAGCTTGAATCAGGAATGACATCTTAGAAAGAAACTAAATATCAAAGTAGGATCAATAATGACTTGATTTATGCTTTTTTGTTATTTCATTTGTTCTGTCCACAAATGATGCCTCGTTATTACGAGTTCCAACCTGGACGTTATGCACAAATTGTTCTTATGTTTAACAGAAAAAATGAAAGCTGGTCACCATACAAAATTGCACGAACAAATCTTCAATTTGATGATTATAAAATAAAATAAATTTTATTAATAGATTATGGGTATGTTAACGTTAGGGATTTGATCAGATGATCATATGATTTACTAAACGCTTTAACAAGAACAAGAAAAAGAATTAATGAGTTAAAAAAATTTTAAAAATAAAATAAGAGAGAAGTAGAGAAGTTATTTGCAATTACCAAACTGAAAAAATGGGAAATGAAAACAAGGGAGCCCTGTTTTTCCTCTCAGTTTTTTTTCTCTCTTTTTCGAGTGGTGAGAATGATAACAGAAAATGAGAGCTCACTATTTTCATTTGTTGGCCTAAAAGCCTTCCTCGAAGAGATGCATAAATTTTATTTAACAACAAGAAGTCAGTGTCCTTTGATGGATGCATTTTTAAGCAAAAATAGGTTTGTAACAGGCCAAATTTGTCTGGCATGCCAATCAGGTGGATCCAGGAAAGTTCAACAAAGTTCTGGTATGGCGTAGTGAAATTGGTTTGCACAACTCGAGCCTTTCAGGTGAATGGGATTACTTTTGATTTGTAAATGTTATAAATCTAAAAGTATGTAGAATGCCCCTGCTCCTCCCCATTGTTTATCTTATGCAATAATTTGTTGTAGATGCTAATATCTTTGTCGATACCTGTAACAGTATTACAATATCTGCGTTTATTGGGTTTTATATAGGTTCGACTGTTTGACAGTACACACTATCTGAAGGCATTTGGAAATGGAGATGTATGGGTTGCTGTTGGGGGGAGTAGTGATGTTCTTCCTACTGTCAAATGTATGTCTAATTAGTTGTTGTTCCTAAGACTGGTGCTAGCTTGTGGGCCAATCTTTGGGTATACCCATGCCTGCCATCCTACTTTGATATTCACTTTGTTATCCCCTTGTTGTGTATTCAGTGAATCAAATCAAAGAGGATGAAACGACAGAGTTAGCTTGCGTTTTGTGATGCTCGATAACTTCAGTAAAACGACACTTAAAGACTGCATTTTATGAAGTAAATGTTTTGCTTGCTACAACGACATACAGTCTTGCCGTTTTGAAGTTAATAGAACACGAGCAGAACACGTGCATACAAAAGGTTGTTAAAGGGCCGTTATTGCACATGGTCCTCACGTGCGTTTCTGGGAAGCCTCTGAGGTGGTTTATAAGCTGTGATGCTCAGCTGGAAACAGGGTGTGTGTTGGTTGAGAGAGAGAGCATTGTAACGAGAGAAAGAAAGCTTGAGACTGAGAGTTTTCTTGTTCCTGTTGAGTGCTTGTTAATCTCTGTAATCAAGTCTTGAAGTCATATCAATGAAGCTGTTAAGTTTGTTCCCCCGTGGATGTAAGTCAGTGCAAATTGACTGAACCACGTTACATAGTTGTGTTCTGTGATTTCTTGATTTCAATTCGTTTCTTTGTTTGTTTCTAAACACAATCCTAGTCTTAGTAATAGGTCATTAATCCATTAAGCTTTCTGGTTGTCTTTGGGAGGCATCTTGATTGATTCTAATCAAAGATCCTTTGGGAAGTGTTCTGTAAAGCTTCTGTTTTCAGCTTATCAGAATCTTCAATTGGTATCAGAGCTGGATTGAAAGATTAGATCCAAGTATGGCTGCTCCAAGAATTGATCTAGAAAAATTTAATGGAAAGAATGATTTTAACATGTGGAAAGTGAAAATGGAAGCACTGCTGATCACACAGGGGCTGGGTGATGCCATTGAACCAGCAACCAAGAAAGAGGGGTCTTCATCTCGTACTCCTGAGCAAATTGCTGAAATTGACAAGAAGGCCAAAAGCACCATAATCTTGAGTCTCAGTGACTCAGTTATCAGAGAAGTTGCAAAGGAGAAAACAGTGGCAGAGTTATGGGCAAAACTTGAGAGTTTATACATGACCAAATCACTGGCTAACAGGCTGTACATCAAGAAGAGAATGTTTTCACTCAAGATGGCTGAGGGATCCTCTCTTGATGAGCACATTGATGAGTTCAACAAGGTTTGTGATACCTTGGAAACTATTGATGAAGGGCTGAACGATGAAGGCAAAGCTCTACTCTTGATAAGCTCCCTACCTCCTTCATACTCAAACTTTGTCGATGCTCTCATGTATGGCAGACAATCTCTATCCCTGGATGAGGTTAAAGATGCCTTAAATACAAGAGGGTTACAAGAGAAACAAGTGAATGGAGTACATGGAGAGGGGCTGACTGTGAAAGGAAAGATTGACAAGACTGAAGGAAAGAAAAAGAAACAAAGCAAGACAAAGAACAAGAACAAAAATCTAAAGTGCTTCCAATGTCACAAGGAGGGGCACTTTAAAAAGGACTGCCCAGAGAAGAGTTTCAAGAAGAAGGGACAGAATGGTGATGCAGCTATTGTTGAAGAAGAGGGATATGAATCAGCTGATGTGTGTGTGGCAACAGAAGAAGTGCAGAAGGGTAAGTGGATCCTTGACTCTGGATGCACATTTCATATGAGTCCTTGCCAAAATTTCTTTTCTGAATATCATAAGATTGATGGGGGAAAGGTTATGATGGGAAATAATGCAGTGTGCAAAGTCATTGGGATAGGAAATATAAACCTTAAGCTTCATAATGGAACCATATGAGAAGTCAAGCAGGTTAGACATGTACCAGAACTCAAAAGAAACCTAATCTCTTTAGGGATGCTTGACCAAGTTGGTTATAGTGTTAGGCTTGAACATGGAAAAATTGAAATCCTTAATGGGGCTACACTGATTATGAAAGGAAGTAGAAAGAATGGAGTATATGTTTTAGATGGTGAAGTAGTAACTGGAGAATCCAGTGTATCCACTAAGGTTAACATGGATGCAACCAGATTATGGCATCTGAGACTAGGGCACATGAGCATTAAGGGCCTTAAAGAACTAGCTAAGCAGGGTGTTCTGGGAAGTAATAAGATTGGGGAATTAGTTTTTTGTGAAGACTGTGTCCTAGGGAAGTCTGCAAGAGCTAGTTTCAAGAAATCTCAGCATAATACTATAGACATTCTGGACTACATTCACTCAGATCTGTGGGGGCCATCTCAAGTCCCATCTATGGGGGGAAATAGATTCTTCATGTCTATAATTGATGATTTTTCGAGGAGGGTTTGGGTGTATGTTCTCAGAACAAAGGATCAAGTATTTGGCAAGTTTAAGGATTGGAAAGCCTTAGTTGAAAACCAAACAGGTAAGAAGGTTAAGAAGCTAAGGACAGACAATGGACTTGAATATTGTAATCAGATGTTTGATGATTTCTGTGCTAGTGAGGGCATTGGCAGACATAGAACAGTGAGAATGACTCCTCAACAGAATGGGCTTGCTGAAAGGATGAACAGAACTTTAATGAATAAAGTCAGGTGCATGATGATTCAGTCAAAGCTGCCAAAAGGGCTCTGGGCAGAAACCTTGTTAACAGCTTGCTTACTGGTCAACCTAAGTCCTTCAGCAGCCATTGAGTTCAAGACTCCTTATGAACTGTGGTCTGGTAAACCTGGAAACTACAATAATCTCAAAGTATTTGGGTGTACAGCATATGCACACACAAATCAGGGAAAATTAGAACCTAGAGCCTTAAAGGGACAGTTTATAGGTTATCCAGATGGAGTGAAGGGTTATAAATTGTGGTGTTCAGAACTAACTCCACCCAGATGCATAACAAGCAGGGATGTGGTGTTCAATGAGGAGGATGAGCTGACTACTGGAAACCCAGCTGAAGCTGCTGAATCTCAAGATAGTGGTACTGAAAGTATACAGTTTGAGGTGGAGCATCCATTTAAGAAATCTTCAAATGAAGCTGCAGATTCGGATGAAGATAATTCTGAAAATAAAGAACACCAAACAGAACATCAACATCACCAAAATCAAACTGAGCTTGGAGAATATCAGTTGGCAAAAGACAGAGAAAGAAGAACTACCAGACCTCCAAAGAGATATGGCTATGCAGATCTAATAGCTTATGCACTTGCTACCTCACATGAAATTGATGAAACAGAACCTAAGAGCTACAAAGAAGCAGTTAACAGTACAAGCAAGGTTGAATGGCAGATAGCCATGGATGATGAAATAGCTTCCCTTTACAGAAACAATACATGGGAGCTGGTGAGAAAGCCTGATAATAGAAGGCTAGTGGGATGCAAATGGATATACAGGATCAAAGATGGGGTGTCAGCTACAGAACCTAGGAGGTTTAAGGCTAGGCTGGTAGCTAAAGGATACACACAGAAAGAGGGCATTGATTTCAAAGAAGTATTCTCACCTGTGGTTAGACATGCATCAATAAGGGTCTTGTTGGCTCTAACAGCAGTTTATGACATGGAGCTTGATCAACTCGATGTCAAAACAGCCTTTCTGCATGGGAACCTGCAAGAAGAAATCTTCATGACACAACCAGAAGGGTATACAGACCAGCTGAAGCCAAATCATGTGTGTCTACTAAAGAAGTCACTGTATGGGTTAAAACAATCACCCAGACAGTGGTACCTCAGATTTGATGAGTTCATAACATCTCATGGATTCAATAAATGCAGCTTTGATTGTTGTGTTTACTACAAAACAACAAAAGCAGATCTCCACATATACTTGCTCTTATATGTGGATGATATGTTAATAGCTTGCAAACAAAGAGAAGAGATTGATGCCTTGAAGTTACTGCTCAGCTCAGAATTTGACATGAAAGACTTAGGGCATGCCAAGAAGATCTTAGGCATGGAAATAAGGAGAAACAGAAAGGAAGGAAAGATATTTCTAACTCAAGAGAAGTATCTAGCTAAGGTACTTGACACCTTTGGGATGGAAAGCTGTAAACCTGTCATGACACCCCTGGCATCACATTTCAGACTCTCAAATCAGCAATGTCCTCAGACTGATGAAGAGAAATCTGAAATGATAAAAATTCCATATGCAAATGCTGTTGGATGCATGATGTATGCAATGGTATTAACCAGACCAGATCTTGCATATGCTTTAAGCCTTGTGAGCAGATACATGGCAACACCAGGGAAGGAGCATTGGAATGCAGTGAAATGGATTCTAAGATACTTAAAGGGTACCTTGGGGGTTGGACTGCAATATGGGAGAACTGAGGGCAGAAATGGTGGGCTATGTGGATATGTAGACTCAGACTTTGCAGGGGACAATGATAGAAGAAGATCCTTAACAGGCTATATGTTTATGCTAAACGGATGTCTAATCAACTGGAAAGCAAGCCTTCAACACATTGTAGCTTTGTCAACTACAGAAGCTGAATACACTGCAGCTACAGAGGCTGTTAAAGAAGCCTTGTGGCTTAAGGGTATGCTAGCTGAACTGGGGAAGAAGCAACAGTCTGTTGATATTCATTGTGATAGCTCAAGTGCGATCTATCTGAGCAAGAATCCAGTACACCATGAAAGAACCAAACACATTGATGTGAAGCTACACTTTATAAGGAATGAAGTGTCTAAAGGAGTCATCAAAATGGTTAAAGTTCACACTGACAGTAACCCAGCTGACATGCTTACAAAGGTGGTACCTACAGCCAAATTCAGCCTCTGCTTGGATTTGACTGGAGTGTGCAGCTCCTGAGAAATGCACACGATAATGGGGAAGAAGTTTATCAGGGATGATTTGCTTCAAGGTGGAGTTTGTTGTGTATTCAGTGAATCAAATCAAAGAGGATGAAACGACAGAGTTAGCTTGCGTTTTGTGATGCTCGATAACTTCAGTAAAACGACACTTAAAGACTGCATTTTATGAAGTAAATGTTTTGCTTGCTACAACGACATACAGTCTTGCCGTTTTGAAGTTAATAGAACACGAGCAGAACACGTGCATACAAAAGGTTGTTAAAGGGCCGTTATTGCACATGGTCCTCACGTGCGTTTCTGGGAAGCCTCTGAGGTGGTTTATAAGCTGTGATGCTCAGCTGGAAACAGGGTGTGTGTGTTGGTTGAGAGAGAGAGCATTGTAACGAGAGAAAGAAAGCTTGAGACTGAGAGTTTTCTTGTTCCTGTTGAGTGCTTGTTAATCTCTGTAATCAAGTCTTGAAGTCATATCAATGAAGCTGTTAAGTTTGTTCCCCCGTGGATGTAAGTCAGTGCAAATTGACTGAACCACGTTACATAGTTGTGTTCTGTGATTTCTTGATTTCAATTCGTTTCTTTGTTTGTTTCTAAACACAATCCTAGTCTTAGTAATAGGTCATTAATCCATTAAGCTTTCTGGTTGTCTTTGGGAGGCATCTTGATTGATTCTAATCAAAGATCCTTTGGGAAGTGTTCTGTAAAGCTTCTGTTTTCAGCTTATCAGAATCTTCATCCCCTTCATATTAGTAATCAGTAAACACGATAATGCGACTAAAGTTTGTAGTCTCTTTATAGGCAATCCCTGCTGCCTTAAGACTTGAAACTAAACAAATTGGAGGGCGACTCAGAGGTCCATCTCCAATTAATCCATCAATGGATAGAATTCTGTTTGCAAACGCAAGAGCATTGCCTTTCAAGCAAGAGGTTATCCCAGGCGCATCTCCCTCTGCCCTTGAAATTACTCTGGTTAAGTTGCCTGAAGAACTTCTGAAGGGTAAACAAAGTCTGGATACTAACTTAATTGCTGGAGTGCCCTCGGCTGAAATTCTGGCCAGATTTGAGTTTTTGGAGCCATTATCTGAAGCGACATTGTCAGATTATGAGTGGCTGGTTGCTAATCTGCAAAAACCTGCCCTGCTCAAGTACAGGAAATTGAATGATCACAATTTCTTCATCATTGTAGCCTCCATAGTTGAAGTTTCCTCATTTGAAGATGTTTATGCATACACTTTTTCCCTTCTCAAGTACAGGAAATTGAAGAATTAACTAGATATGATATGCTGAGGCCTTGTGATTTGTTGTGAAGGAATAGGATGATCGCGACCAAGAACCCTATCAAGGTAGATTTTATGATGTTAACATATTATTAAGCATTTGTTACTTTTAGCAACCTTTTGCTCAAGGATTAGTGTTTTTATATTAACAGAAAGGTTTCAGGGGTCTGAATAAAAGCCCACAATTTCTCTATTTTATTTTTATTTTTATTTTTTGAAAGGAGCTTCACTATTGGCCTTGAACATATAAGAATGAGCAAAAGATCAATGTCAACTGCCGAGGAATGTGAGTTAAGATTTCATCAGAGTAAGTAATACAAATGAATTGTAAAAGGACAAGACTTAAGCGTGCACCCCGTGTTTTGTTTTATTGCATAAACATAACATGTAGTCAATTTTAAGAGAGCATAATAATAACCATTTAATGCATAAATTTAGAATTAGCTTTTTTTTTTGTAATTCTATATTTAAATATAAACGTCAATGGAAAATTTTGAAAATTTGGATATAAAATTTTAAATCACCAGACAAAAAAAAAAAGCAGGGGAACGGAAATAGAGGAATCTTGTTTTACCTTTTTTTTTTCCCCCTTTAACTCTTGTTCTTATATAAATAATCTTGTTTTGATGATTGTAACTCGTGACCGCGGGAAAATTTCTAATGGAAACAACTCAATTTCGGAAGATAAGCTTAATTCTGCAAGTGATGAATTTGTTCAATTGGCTCTGTACTTGAACTAGTTGGATTGGTTGATTGATGATTGACTAAATTTGAATTAAGTTTAATAGCTTAGCTATCATGTACTCCTTAAAAGCAAACGTAAATCTTTTTTAGATTTGAATGAATTTGGGAACCTGTTGGATTGATTGTTTATAGATCATTAATTTCAGATACTACAACGTAAATATTAAGAGAAACATGAGTGATCTCCAAGTGATAAAGATGCTTTGGTTATAACTAAATTCGACGTGGCCTTATTTACAAATTGGTGTATGTTAACAGAAACATGAAATTCACATCACACAAAATTGCACGAACAAATATTAAGAGAACGTAATAAGAATCACTCAGTGCGTAAGGGTAAATTTAGGATTACATATTCTTTTTTATTTAATAAAATCCCAGAGGCAAATCATAAAAGTTTAGATATAAAAATTTTCAATCACCAAACAAAAAACAGGGAGAATGAAAACACAGGAAACTTGTTTTACCTTTTTCTCATCTAACTCATGTTCTTATATAATATTTTCCGTGGTATTTCAGGCAAGCAAAAAATAAATAAATAAAGAGCAAGTTGCTAAAATTGATTTATCTTGTTTTTCAGGCAATCTTGTGATATGATGATAATGCTCATGAATGCTAGAAAACTTCTAATGCAAACAATTCTATTTGGGATGATAAGCTTAATTTTACAAGTGATAAATATAAATAACTTTTTGTGGTTAATTGAATTTGTAATTACTCTTAGCCCTATTCTAAAATTTGAAGGCTGCTTGAGAAAAATGAATATTTCTCACTCATCTGTAATCTTCAAGGAAAAAATATATATAATAAAATGACAAACAAACAAACAAACAAATAAAAGACAGCAAACAAACAACATTGATCTTATGCCTACTGATATTTAAACAGAGAATTCTTTCTTCTTTTTCTCTTCATGGATTAGAGTTTTTGCTATTAACAGAAAGGTTTCAAGGGTCTGAATAAAATCCCAGACTTTTTTTTAACTTTGTTTTTCGTGGGAAAATGGATTCAAATTAACCAAAGCCAATAATAAGATCATAGACTTTAACAATGAACAATAACTTAAGCAAAACCAATGACAAGATTAAAACAAACCACAGAAATTTTTTCTCGGAAAGTAGATGAAAAGCAAGTAAGAACTGCTATTAAAGGATATTATTAAAGGATTTAGAACATGTATACCTCTTTAATTATATGGGATCAGAGAATCGATGACCTCCTCTATTCGCTTCGGATATTAAGTAAGAAGTGCTATTAAAAGAATGAATTGATGAGAGTAATAACAATGAATTGCAAAATAGGAAGACTCAATCATGCACCCCTTTTATACCTGATCATATTAAGAAGTCGTTAAAGAATAACGACTAAATTAGGAATTAATTCTGAAGTTCAGAATCAAGAACAAAGACGAAGCTTTAATAAAGCATGCAGTGAGATACAAGAAATGGATCTGGTAAAATACATTAAAAAAATTTGTTCAACCTAGTTAAGCTGATGAAAGCACTAGCTGTTGGCTCTACGTTTCATATGTTCTAATGAAATAATTAAGTTGAAGTTTTCAACGAATAAATGCCTGTTTCGCTTGAATAGCTTTGGCACATACATTACTTGTGTCCTGTGAAATTGAAAAGGTTATTGATTTACAAAGCTTATTAGTAGGGAAAAGCTACGTAAGATGCCTGATCAAAGATAAAGCAAGAGCTTGAATGAAGAGTGACATTTTAGAAAGAAACTAAAGTGTAATCATCAAAGTAGGATCAATAATGTACCACTTTCCTTGCAAATCTGGTGTGGGTTTTCTGAATAGATTTTTACATTATTCTATTTAACCATTTTGGCTTTACCCTAAGCATTCTTGGTTGGCATTGTCCTGTAATCTGCGTGCCCTGGATACGTGAGAGGGAATGATGAGGGTAGATATGCAATTTCAAGAAGCGATTTGCTTGCATAATTCAATGCATGGAAAGAGATGTACCTGACCAGACAAAAGGGGACCATCCATATCTGAGCTTTGTTGGAACATTTTCAACAATAAATGTGTCTTATGGTAAAGACATGTCCTATTAATTGTGCCTTATAGAAAAGGTACCTTTCACTAAAGACATGTCTAATTAAATGATGTCTTGTTGTAAGGACATGTCCATTTAATTGTGTCTTATATAAAAGGTATCTTTTTACTAAATGATATAACTTTTCATGACAACATTTCACTTAGAGATACATCATTTCATGGTGACATTTCATTTGAAATGGTGATGATTCAATTTGGACCATTGATTAAAATCAAATCTAGATCCAATGGCCATGAATGAAGGGGTATCATGAAAGATGACAACCCAAATGAGGGGGCACAAGTATATCTATAAATAGGGGTCATGTTTAAGCCATTGAGACATGAAATGAATGATCCTACACCACTCTTTTCTTAGCATTCCTTTCTAGTACGAATTTCAACACAAAACACCCATTTCTTTTGTGCATTCACATTCCAATATATTGTTTTCTGCAGGAACAATATATTGTTTCTTGGCAGGCTTGCAACATTCAAGAGTATTCTGGTTTGCTTTCGTCGATGCACAACGCAAGCAAACAAACAAGTGCTTCATTGTATCTTAGAGGCGTATTTGCTTAACCCATGTGCATCACTCAATTGGTGGGGGCAAATAACGTCTTAAGGAAAGCGACTTATTGTAACGTGCCTTGAAGCATACAAAATTTCTGCAGTTTCTTCCTACATACAGAGTTAGTTGTAAACACATTTCTTTACATAATAAAGTTCCACCATTATTGTTGTATTTCTCTACATTTGTCATTCTCCACAAATAAACCTCAAACAATCTTAAGACGTTATTTCTGCAACAATGGCACCAAGTTCATCTTTTCGACAATTCGCAGTAGATTTTGTCAAATTGGAGCGGTTCGATGGTGGCAACTTTATTCGTTGGCAGAAAAAGTTGCATTTCTTGTTGACAAGCCTCAATGTGGTCTATGTTCTTACAACACCAAAGCCTCAAGAACGTGAGAATGAGACATTAGCGGAAACCAGAGTGCGACATAAGTGGGAGCAAGATGACTACGTGTGTAAGGGACACATTTGCAATGCCATGTCTGATACTTTGTTTGATCAATATCACAACAAACCTACATCAAAAGAGATATGGGACTCATTAGAGGCTAAGTACATGATGGAAGATGCCACAAGTAAGAAATTCTTGGCTTCTAAATTTTTTAATTATAGAATGGTTGATAATAGACTTGTGGTTGAACAATATAATGAGATTTTGCATATTCTTGATCAATTCAACCAACATAACATGAAAATGGATGAGTCTATTATTGTCTCTTCAATTATTGATAAACTTCCTCCCTCTTGGAAAGACTATAAGAAAAGTCTTAAACATAACAAAGAGGAAATCAGTCTGGATGGCTTAGGCCAAAGTCTTCGTATTGAAGAGGAACTCAAGCTTAATAGTTTTGAGGATCAGACTACTACGACCTCTAAAATTAATGTTGTAGAGGAAGGGAAGGATTTTAAGCATTCTAATCACCCTAAGAATAATCAAAAGAGAAAGTTTGATTCCAAAAAGAATCAAAACAATAAGAAGAAAAAGAAGGGTACATGCCACCATTGCGGAAAACCTGGCCATTTCAAAAGAGATTGTCGACTTCTGAAGAAACAAAAGGAAGTTTCGAACACAAATTTTGTGGCCATGATATCTGAGATTAATGTTCTTGAAGATGATAATGCATGGTGGATAGATTCTGGTGCAACCAAGCATGTATGCAAGGATCGTAGCCTTTTCAAATCTTATAAAGCAATGGATGATGGAAGTGTTCTTTACATGGGAAATTCCTCCACTGCAATAGTTAAAGGAAAAGGCAATGTGCAACTAGAGTTTACTTCCGGAAAAGCTTTAACTCTTACTGATGTTTATCATGTTCCTGAAGTTAGAAAAAACCTTGTATCTGGTAGTCTTCTTAATAAGTTTGGCTTCAAACTTGTTTTTGAGTCAAACAAATTTATATTATCTAAGGGTGGTACCTTTGTTGGGAAAGGATACATGTATAAAGGAATGTTTAAACTCAATATCAATAATATGAATGTTTCTTCTGCTTATATGGTTGATTCATTATCTTTGTGGCATAATCGTTTAGGACATGTGAATATTAGAAGATTGCATGATATGGCTAATTTAGAGTTAATTCCTAAGCATGAAAATGATATGCATGAAAAATGTAAAGTATGTGCACAGACTAAAATCACAAGATCTCCTTTTCCAAAAATTGAAAAAACATCTTCTTTATTGCATTTAATTCATAACGATGTGTGTGATATGCATAGTAATCCTTCTAAAGGTGGTAAAAAATATTTTGTAACATTTATTGATGATTTTTCAAAATATTGCTATGTGTATTTGTTACATTCTAAAGATCAAGTGTTAGAAAAATTTAAAACTTATAAAAATGAAGTTGAGAATTTTTGTGACACTAAAATTAAATGCCTTAGAAGTGATAAAGGAGGTGAATATGCTTTTCCTGACTTTTGTGAATCTGTTGGCATTATACATGAAACTAGCACTGCATATACTCCACAACAAAATGGCGTAGCTGAAAGGAAAAATAGGACATTAATAGAAATGGTTAATGCTATGCTTTTTAATGCTGGGCTTGGTAAAGGTTTTTGGGGTGAAGCTATTTTAACTGCATGTCATATCTTAAATAGAGTGCCTAATAAGAAAACAAAGGTGGCCCCATATGAATTATGGAAAAAGAGAAAGCCTAATCTTTCTTATCTAAGAGTTTGGGGTTGTCGAGCCATTGTAAGACTACCAGAACCTAAGATAAAGAAATTAGGAGAAAGGGGCATTGAATGCATATTCTTGGGATATGCAGAGCATAGTAAAGCTTATAGGTTTCTTGTAACAGAACCTAATAGCTTTGTTGAGATCAATACTATAGTGGAATCTAGAGATGCAATATTCTATGAAAATAGATTTTCCACTATACCAAAAAGTATTGATTCTCAAGAGAATGATAAACAAATAGAAATTGGTCAAAAGCGTGATGCTAATAATGAACAAAATCATTTGAGAAGAAGTAAAAGAATAAGGACTATAAAATCTTTTGGACCAGATTTTATAGTCTATTTAGTTGAAGGGACAAGAGACTCACAATCAAAACAGACCATGATCACATCTACTATGGAGTCTGATCCCCTCACCTATGAAGAGGCAATGAAGTCTCAAGATGCTGCTTTTTGGAAAGAGGCCATTAATGATGAAATGGACTCTATTGTGGGTAATAAGACTTGGAAATTAGTTGATTTACCACCTGGCTCTAATCCTATAGGTTGTAAATGGATTTTCAAAAAGAAGAAGAAAGTTGATGGAACAATTGAAAGATTTAAAGCAAGACTAGTAGCAAAAGGCTTTACACAAAAAGAAGGCCTTGATTATTTTGATACATATGCACCTGTTGCAAGAATTGCTACTATTAGAGTCTTGATTGCTTTGGCTTCAATTTATCAATTTGAAATCCATCAAATGGATGTAAAAACAGCTTTCTTAAATGGAGAATTAGATGAGGAAATTTACATGAAACAACCAGAAGGGTTTGTTATGCTAGGACAAGAACATAAAGTTTGTAAACTAGTCAAGTCTTTATATGGTCTTAAACAAGCTCCAAAGCAGTGGCACGAAAAGTTTGACAAAGTGATTGTCTCAAATGGATTTAATATTCATGAATCTGATAAATGTGTCTATAGCAGATTCAATGGAAATAAAGGTGTGATTATTTGTTTATATGTAGATGACATGTTAATTTTTGGTACTGATAGTGAGAGCATTGAACTCACTAAATTATTATTGTCATCTAATTTTGATATGAAAGACATGGGACTTGCTGATGTGATTTTGGGGATTAAAATTCTAAAAAATGATAATGGCCTAGTATTGTCCCAATCACATTATATTGAGAAAATTTTAAAGAAATTTAATTATTATGATTGTAAGTCTGTGTCAACACCTTTTGATTCAAACATAAGACTGTATCCTAACACTGGCAGATCAGTATCTCAATTAGAATATGCACGTATTATTGGATGTCTTATGTATGCGATGACTTGTACTAGGCCTGATATTGCTTTCGCTGTTGGAAAGCTCAGTAGATATACTAGTAATCCAAGCCAAGCACACTGGCAAGCAGTGTACAGAATTCTAAAATATTTAAAACATACAATGGATTATGGTATATACTACACTGGATATCCTTCAGTTTTAGAAGGATTTTCGGATGCTAGTTGGATTACTGATCGAGATGATCATACATCCACAAGTGGTTGGATTTTTAATCTTGGTGGAGGAGCTATTTCATGGGGCTCAAAGAAGCAAACTTGTATAGCAGACTCCACCATGGCTGCAGAATTTGTAGCTTTGGCTTCATGTTGCAAGGAAGCTGAATGGTTAAGGAATTTGCTTATAGAAATTCCTATTTGGCCTAAACCAATGCCTCCTGTATCTATTCACTGTGATAGTGAGGCAACTTTATCAAGAGCATATAGTCAAATCTATAATGGAAAGTCTAGGCACATTGGTCTAAGACATAGTTATGTAAGACAATTACTTACAGATGGAGTAATCACAATTGACTTTGTGAAATCATGCCAAAATTTGGCAGACCCCTTAACTAAAGGCCTTGCAAGGGATATTGTATTTAAAACTTCTAAGGGGATGGGACTGAAGCCAGCATCATCTTATCACCAATGATGGAAACTCAACCCAACACTTGAAATAACAAGATCTTGGGTTCAATGAGCAAAAGTACATCATATGTTGTGATAGCAAGCACTATAATATTTTATATGCGTCCCAAAGGTTAGTGCTTGATACCTGTAACATATGGGAAAGGTTAAGCTACTTAGCTTTTAATGGACTTATAAATGTTTTAGTTACAGGGACATTCTAGATAAGTCTACCTATGTGAGTGTAGGAGGTGGTGCCGCTTCCTATGTAACTCGGCTGGTTACTAAAGCGCTCATGAAAACAGGATATAGACACAGGGCCAATCCACGTGTCGGCTAAGGAATACTTGAGAATTTGAAAACTTATGTGTGAGATATATCCGGTTAGTCGATTAAGGTCGCTGGTTCAAAGCTTGCCTACCATGCCACCTTTGATTAACTTTGATGCATTGTCACTAAGTGAAGGTTCAAGTCCAAAAGACACCTTCATCTATGCATAAGTTTTCCAAGCCTGTGCAAGATAATTTTTCAAAATTCATTTATTTTGAAAATGGTGGGGGATTGTTGGAACATTTTCAACAATAAATGTGTCTTATGGTAAAGACATGTCCTATTAATTGTGCCTTATAGAAAAGGTACCTTTCACTAAAGACATGTCTAATTAAATGATGTCTTGTTGTAAGGACATGTCCATTTAATTGTGTCTTGTAGAAAAGGTATCTTTTTACTAAATGATATAACTTTTCATGACAACATTTCACTTAGAGATACATCATTTCATGGTGACATTTCATTTGAAATGGTGATGATTCAATTTGGACCATTGATTAAAATCAAATCTAGATCCAATGGCCATGAATGAAGGGGTATCATGAAAGATGACAACCCAAATGAGGGGGCACAAGTATATCTATAAATAGGGGTCATGTTTAAGCCATTGAGACATGAAATGAATGATCCTACACCACTCTTTTCTTAGCATTCCTTTCTAGTACGAATTTCAACACAAAACACCCATTTCTTTTGTGCATTCACATTCCAATATATTGTTTTCTGCAGGAACAATATATTGTTTCTTGGCAGGCTTGCAACATTCAAGAGTATTCTGGTTTGCTTTCGTCGATGCACAACGCAAGCAAACAAACAAGTGCTTCATTGTATCTTGGAGGCGTATTTGCTTAACCCATGTGCATCACTCAATTGGTGGGGGCAAATAACGTCTTAAGGAAAGCGACTTATTGTAACGTGCCTTGAAGCATACAAAATTTCTGCAGTTTCTTCTTACATACAGAGTTAGTTGTAAACACATTTCTTTACATAATAAAGTTCCACCATTATTGTTGTATTTCTCTACATTTGTCATTCTCCACAAATAAACCTCAAACAAGCTTGACTTTTTAGATAGATAAATATTCTTATTACTGTTGATAATGGAGAAGGGTTCTACTTTTACTTTGCCATCTTTGATATAAAACAGCATGATTCCTTTTTATCAAACACTTGCCTAAGTCTATTTTTTATTTTTCTTATTTTCAGAAAGAGATTAGCTTAATTTAAATTATATTCAAGTACAAAGTGTTATACACTCATAAAACGAGAAATAGGCATGTATTGATCACGCGCAATCTGTTTTTTTTTTCTTTTTTTTTTTTAATCCAGTCTTCTTATTTAAAAAAAAAAAAGAATTTATTTGCTTTATTTTAAATTATTTTTTCATGCGGTAAATGCAATACTGAGTAATGGGTGAGCAAAATATTTACAGGCACACCCCCTTTTAATGATTTCGTACTAAAATTAAAAATTGACGATTCCATGATGAAGTTAAAAGAGTAACTGAAGACCCATAAATGTTTTTTGGTCATGAGCAATTTTTGAGTTGGGACAGCACTCGTATGAAAAAAAATAGTTTTTTTTTTTTTAAGCATGAGGATATTAATTCTTTTTTTATAAATCAACGTGAATATAAAATTAAAAAATAGTTTTGAATAACTTCTTTTCTTTTTTCATAAATATAGATATAAAATTTTAAAGTCACCAAACACAAAACCAGGAAAATGGAAAGGAAGCCCTGTTTCTCCGCTGCTGCAAGCACAAATTCGGTTTCTACAGGAGTACCTTCTAAATGCACCATTTGTATTGCTTTGTTTCCACGTAAGCTAACGGAATTTGACGAAGACAAAATAGATATGAGTCGTGCTATTCACACCCCTCGATAATTCTTTCAAAATCCCCTTTCTAATTATACCGCCTTGAATAATTTCAAAACTGACTTTTCCTCTTATAATACCACCTTCAATTCCCTTAATACCCTTGTTCGCTATGAAAATAAGGAAAATGCCTACATAAAAAGCTGGCTCTGATAATCTACCTGAATTTACATTAGAAAAGAGTGGACTTTGAGAAATAAGAAGACAATATAGGGAATTTTACCAAAATAATCCATTTTTATATACAGGGAATGGTATTTTCTAATATAAGGAGGAGTGGAGAAATTAAATTGAGCAAAATAAAGAACCTCCATCGAGAAGTAAAAATGATAATATCTTTGTCGTGAAGAGATTTCTGCCTCATACAAATTTTTTATTCTAGAATGCTTGAAACCGAAAAGTTCTGTAGCTGTTTCAATTCAATTGCATACATTGACGAAACATTAAATACGGAAAAAAACAAAAAAGAAATAATAGGACATGGGGATTTCGAGAAGTTCTAAAGAGAGAAATGTATTTATAAGCATTGAAAATTAGCTCATTAAATTTGACAGAATAATATACAATCTCACTGTTGGCCAGAAAATAATAGTAAGAACTTGTGAACATATATAATCAATTATTTATTACTTAAGCTCTTTTTCTTCGTTATTTTGAATGGGTGCAAAGAAGAGAAATTCTGTACCCAAATCCAACTCGGATTGTGTAGACTGCTTGCAAGAGCTTTTAAAGTTGATCAAAATATGTTTACACTTTTAAAGTCACTATTATACATGAGTGCCCTAAAATAGGAGAAGGCGATTTGCCTGACATTACCTGTTTCCTGTCAAATCTAGCAGGTTTACTAATTAGATTTTAACAAGTCTCTAGGCAAAGTTTGCTAGAAATGGAATCAAATTATTCTATTTAATCTTACTGTCTATACCCTAATGGTTCTTGGTTTGCATCACTACTGCATCGTTCTATAATCTGTGTGCGTTGGCTTATAAAGGCTAGCAAGGCTGACCATTCGTAGCATAGTTTTTTTTTTTTTTTTTTGGCCCACAATGAAATTCCTATTGATTTGACTCAGTATTTAGAGGTGTTGACGAGGGCACTATACTAGACATGGATTTCTACCTCTTTTGGTTGTACAATTGTTGTAATCCTTGGCCATCAAATCATTTTTACGTAGCTTTCTCAGAGTTCATGCCAAGTGTACATTGTTTTTATGTTTTGGGTGCAAGTGGGATTCTAGTTCTCTATGGCAGTTGAAGAGGTAAATGGGCATAGAGCTATGGTCCATCATAGGCTTCGGCCACTACAAGAAATTTGATTTTTTAAGACGATATTTTTTACAACAACTTTAAATTTGGTCACAAAATGGTATTTATTGTGACAAATTTTTGAAATCGTAGCTAATAATCTTGTCCTAACTTATATTGTTTTTTTGTAACCAATTGTTTTTATTTTGAGACTTGTTCATATATTGGTCATTAATTAAATTTTTTTATGACAAAAATTATTTTAGTCACCAAAAGATATAATTTTTTGGCACAAAATCTTCCCTCCAAAAGTGATTATTTTGAGACAATATTTCACTATTTATGACAGAATAAATAGTCACGAAATATAATTATAGGCGACCAAATTATTTGGTAACTAAAAGAGGGGTGTAAAATTGACTAAACAATCTATGACACAAAATATTAGTAGCCAAAATTATTGTTCTTTTGGCTAATTTTAAGACCACTTTTTTGTCATATATAATTACCTACAGTGACAAAATTAAAAAATAGTCGTTGAATGTTTTGTCTTGAATAATTTTATATTTGATAACCAATTTTTTTTTCTTTTTGAGACATATTACTTGGTCCCTATTTCAACTTCTTTTTGACGAACTTTATAATAGTCACAAAAGACTTTTTTTTTTTTGGCATAAAAAGTCTGTCCAAAGTTAGCTCTTTTGGGACAATATATAATCTTTTATGACAAAATATATAGTGGTGAAATATAATTATTTTTTACAAAGTTATTTCGTAGCTGAAAAAGAGGTGTAAATATAGTTAACCTATTCGTGACATAAAATATTAGTCTCCAAAACTATTATGCTTTTAGCCAATTTTAAGACTATATGTTGTTGTCATGGATAATTACCTATTTTTAAAAAACTAAGAGATAGCAATCAAAAGTTTTGTCTTGATTGACATTGTATTTTATGAGCAAAATATTATGTTTCAGTGACACTTTACTTGGTCTCTGATTAGACTTGTTTGTGATGATCAATAGAATTATATAATAACCACTAAATTTTTTTGGGTTAAATTTTTATAGATACTATTAATTAAGTTGTTGACGAAAATGATCGAACCAATACTAATATGGGATACCATCAACAGCCGTAATACTTATGAACCGAGAAATTATAATATGTAGTGAAAAAGTTTTAACAGTAGTCCCTAGTATTTAGAATTATTTTGACTACTTTATTTATTTCCAAAACATAAAATTCTCAACCCAAAATTCCCCGCATTGTGTTTTATTTTGTCTCCTCACTCATTTACTCTTGTTAACTCACGGCTTGACAAAAAAAAAAAAAAGAAAAAAAATTCTCACAGCTTGATGTTCTTCTCTCTTTAAAAATAAAAATCCCTAGTTACTCTGCTCAAACTCGTTAATATTTGTTTCCACCACCAAAGCAGCCACTCGTATCTTTTATTAAGCATAATGTTTTTCTTAAAACCTAATTGATCATTCTTTAACGTCTCCAGGATTATATATGGCACGCTATTTTTCTCCTTCAATTGAATAGAAGTCTAGAACTTTTTTTTTTTTTTCCGCAATTCACTTTTGCTGTGTTTCGTGGTTTGGACGGAGATCATGACAATAATTGAACGATGGGGATAAATATCAAAGAAGGAGCTTACATGCCCTATATATTTCTCTTTGGATGAATAACGAAGGTGAGCTTTCAAAGTTTACATGTTTTAATTGTCATTTACATTACTGCATGCCAATTGCGTGATAAAATACCGCAACAAATACGCATTCTCGATTTTCTTATAAATTTATTTTCTTAATCTGAAAAAAAAATTGAATGTTTAGAGAATTTTGAAGGTTTTGGTGTATGCATTAATATTTTGATTCTATTTATGTTGTTTAACTAATGAAGATGATACATCTAGCCTCATTTTGCCCCTTGTTGTTTTTATTCTTGTTTTTTATATACGGTTCAAGTGTGATACACTTTAGTTTTTCTCAAGTGTTTGTTAGTTTTTCCTGAAGCAAAATTTGTCAGAGACTTTGAGTTCAAAAGTTGAAATCATAACTAACATACTTCGATTTTTTATTTTCCTTTTTTCTTCGGTATCTTTCTATATGGCATTGCTTGAGAAATTGGTGTACTTAGATCGTAGTATTCTGTAGAAATAAGCCAATATTTCATTAGGTACATTGTTTAATATGATAAGTACTGTATGGAAGTTTTACAGATAAGCTCCTTATATATTATGCATTATGTTTTTATCATATTGTTGCTTGGAACTTTGAAGGATTGGCCACAGGGCTTTAGTCCTACATGGACATTTTATATTTAATAGCTGGTTAGGCATTTTATTTGATGTTATTTGGACTTGTAGGTGTTAAAAGTTTGTCCGGTAATTTTATAATTCAGATTCCCATTGTGATAAGATAGCAATTTTTATTGTGTGTCAGATTCTGTCAACTGATAGTTAGCTAAAAAATACCCCTATTGGTTAGGTATTTTTTTAATTCACATACTTGATTTTTATTTTCTTTTTATCTGTGGAATCCCATGTATCATTCATAAGAAACAAGCTATTATATAATCTATTCTTTAGATCCATTTATATGTAGTGGGCACTCTGATTTCTATTATTTGAATTTTTTGCTAGTGTTACTACTCTTGAGGCCCTTCAAATAGGGGTTAACAGAAAGGGTGAGTATATTAATACAAATTCAAACTTTCTTTTTCCAAGTTTATCCAAAATAACCTGCTATATTATTTTAATTTCCAACTTTTGTCATAGTCTAATGGGCAGTTGTCTTGTCATTATTTGGTTTCAGGTAAGAAGAGAGAAAGTTAGTGAGAGGATGAAAATTTTGCAAAAACTTGTTCATAGCTATGGTAATTAAGTAATTTGAGTTCTTTCTTTTTTTGTTGTTTTTTATTCACTTTTTCCTGTCTTAAAACAAATAATGAGTTTTCGTGTTTTTAATATTTCTTATAAACTTCATGTTGTTTGGTATAAAATTAGGTAATTGGAAAGGTCTCATGTTGGATGAAATTATCAATTATGTGCAGTCCCTACAAAATCAAGTGGAGGTAACATTGCTACTAAAAAACCTTATTAACATAGTTATAATGAATTAATCTTCTTTAATATATTGCAATATTTTTTACTATTTCTAGGTCTTTCTATGTTGGTTTTGGATCATTGTAGTTGCTGATTGTGATTTATTGTAGCCTATGGTTGCTGACTTTTGTTTACTGCAGCTACTTTATTAAAGTAGTTTTGGATATTGAAGTTTATGGCCAACTTTTACTAGATACTTCTAACCTTTTTCGATATATTTTCTGAACCTTTACACTTAAGATGTGTGTGTGTGTTTT
Organism: Citrus sinensis; assembly: GCF_022201045.2. Taxonomy (NCBI): domain Eukaryota; kingdom Viridiplantae; phylum Streptophyta; class Magnoliopsida; order Sapindales; family Rutaceae; genus Citrus; species Citrus sinensis. The sequence continues at coordinate 19,046,168 of NC_068560.1, forward strand.
TTAAAGTAATTTAATCCTTACTAACATTTTCTAACAAAATCAATTATATAACTGATTAGGAAAAAACAAGCAAAATCATTGTAAAGTGTCTTCTGCGCAACGTGGTTGCTCAAGTCTCATGTGCAACATGTGAATGAAATAGTACTTGAAATAATAGAGACTTTGTTTTATGACTCTTATATTTACATTTCTTTGCAAGGAACCATACTTAATTGTACCTAATAGAAGAGATATCTTTTCACTATATAGTCTTAGTATAAAAAGATACCTCTTCTATAAGGCGCAATTAATGGGACATGTCTTTATACTAAGACATCATTCATATTTATCACACAATTATAGAAACTGCAACGGTAGCCGGAATATTATGAAGTCAAAATTGAGAACGACATTAAATCATGAATTCTTTATGTGTTTACTTGAATGCCTGACAATATTTAGTTCAATTAACACAGATTCGAAATCCAAATGATTGAAGAGTTGTATGAGTTCAAGTTCAGTATTTAATTACTACATAATTATACATAAATGTGGATTTTGCAAGCTTGAACCCACGTATGTTAGCCCATTTCGGCCCAATAAACATATTGTTCTGGATAATAATATCAGGGGATCTCTGATGTTTCTTTGTTTTAACATAAATTTATTCTTAACTCTAACTATGCATTATTTAGAGAAATAAAAACCGAGGAGCTCTTTTCTAAAACAGGAGCAGGTGTTTTGTCTGAACGTACCACTTTCTTTTTAATTATTATGTTTACGGAATAGATTTTTTTATTATTCTGTTTTATCTTTCCGTCTTTACCCTAAGCATTCTTGGTTGGCATCGCTGCATTGTCCTGTAATCTGTGCGCCTTGGTGACGAGGGGAATGGGTAACTGTGGTGCTGGATACGCGAGAGACAATGATGAGGGTAGATTTGCTTGCAATAATTCAATGCATGGAAAGAGATGCCCCTAACCAAAAAATGGGACTATTCATATCTGAGAATCATCAGAGCTCGACGTCTTAGATAAATAAATATACTTATTAGTATTGTTTTTGGACATATCTTTCACAAAATCATTGTATTCGCTTATATAGAGAGGACGATTTAGATAAGTCGGAACAACCTTCATCACATGCTTCCTCACGTGGTTACTTAAACTGATATGTAAAACGTGCTCCATCCATGTCGTTTCCACTAAATCGTTTTCTGTTAAGAATCAGCTGAGCAGCACGTCAGTTAACGAAGCTTTTACGGCTTCAAAACGCAGCCGTTTCTGGAAACCAAACTTGATTCATCACCTCACAACTACAGATGAATTATCGAAGTGGCTGATTGGTGCTTTACGTGTTTTTCGTATTGAACTCAACTCTGCTATTTTCCCAAAAGCTGGAAAACAGAAACATCATCCCTGTGGTTTTATTTCACCTCAACCTTTTTCTGATCCCATTTTCATTGTAATTTCTCATTTACTTTGAGTGAAAGTCATTGTTGCTTTCGAACGAGGTTTTGCAACTAAAAAAGAAAAGGGGGCAGCTATAATACATGCGTGCATCTGATACATGCACAAAAACTGACCATTGGATTAAATGGAGTGGATCTAATGGCTGAGATTTGTTTTATTATTGAGCAATAAAAAAATTTGAAACAACCAGAAACCTATAAAACCGGTCATTTGGTTTAAGTTAAAAATATATAAATGAAAAAAAAAAAAACCACCACTCCCTCGCCTCACACGCGCCTTACCGCTCCCTCGCCTCACCTCTCTTCTTGTTCCACAGCCATCAACGGCGGCACGAGTCGGCAACGATCAACTCCGGCTGTAAATTGACCACAATCATCTCTCTCTCTATAAATTTTTCAACTCGTAACACTTAATGCCAAAAAAAAAAAAAAAAGAGGACGAATAGAATTGGTGGAAATTGACCACGATCATCTCTCTCTGCTTGCTCAAATTTGGCCGATCTGTGGGCTTGCTTAAGCTTGGCCGATCTATTGCTTGCTCGATTACTCTTCCTATATTCACTCGGAGTCAACTGTTTGACAAGAGTCGAAGTCCAAGGTTCTTTTTGTTAGTAAATTAAGCTTCCTCCCAAGATCACTTTAAGTAATTTGTCAAGCAACAAATTAATATAAAAAATTAAATGGAGAATACACCAATCACACAACACAAGATTTACATAGAAAACTCTAAATTTAGAGAAAAACCACGGCCGTTGTCAAAAGACAACCAGAGAAAAATATTCACTATGTGAAAAATTATTACAACCACTCTTAAAAATAATTTTCTCTCACCCAAGCCCCAAATACATAATCCCGATAAATATTCCTTAACAAAGCAAACCCCATAATATCCATATTGAGGAGCCAAATGCTCCCTCAATATAACTACATACTTAAGAATATTTTTATCTCTCAATTCTCACCAAAATTTGGATCGCTTCTGGGATTTGGATACCTAGCTTTCAAATGAGAGCTTCCCTTTTATATGCAAAATTTTGCTTAAAATCAAGCTAATTTTGCAACATTCAATAGCCACCATTTCAATAGTTTTGACCACTTCCAATTGCTTATCAAACTTCTCGACTATCTCCAAATTGAATTCAAATGATATCTTCTAAATTGACTTTTCAACTCTTTTTTTTTTTAATCAATTTTCAACAATCTCCACCTTGATTAAAAAAAAAATTCATAATTACTGTTACAAAGCACTGTTTTCACCAACAGTCATAATTCTCAACATAGAGAATTATCATACTTCACCATAAAGAGTATACCACTTAAAATCAACCATTCTAAGATTTTTTTCACGGCACATGTCGAACATATCCGCTGAAAATTATGGTGCAATTCTCATGCTTGATTTCCCTAAGAATTCTTCAGCCATGACATAACTTTCCACCACACACCTTGCATTTATACCAAGCCAATGCCCGCATGCAAACTTGTGGACCCCGCTGATCATAACATGTTCTCTTTCATGGCAACTTGGAGATCTACATGCCAAAAGAACTAACCCAGTCTCCTATCAAAAGGAAACTCACCATTTGCGAGAATATCAGTATCTCCTTTACTAATTTTGGAGTAATTTGCCGAGCCCACTCCACCTTCTTGACAATTTTCTTGAGGTGCCAAAACTGTCCACATCTTCAAATCTTTGTGCATACTAGATTGGATACACCTTTGACTTGAATTCTCCACAAGCCAACAAAAAATCATTCTCCCATTAATTTTTCAACAACATCAAACTCCAACCAAGTTTGAAAAATACCAACTGTTGACATATTTGCTTCCTATTCTCTTCACCACAGATTATTTGGATTGGCTCCCATAGCTTCACGTGAATAGTACCGTATACGTGAACAATACCGTATACGTGAACAATACCGTATACATGAACAGTACCGTTTACATGAACGGTGCCCCGACACCAAAACTTCAATCAATGGCTCTGATACCACTGTTAGGAAATTGAGCTTCCTCCTAAGATCACTTTAAGCAATTTATCAAGCAACAAATTAACAGAAAAAATTAAATGGAGAATACACCAATCACACAACACAAGATTTACATGGAAAACTCCAAATCTGGAGAAAAACCACGGCCGTTGTCAAAAGACAACCAGAGAAAAATATTCACTATGTGGAAAATTATTACAACCACTCTTAGAAATAATTTTCTCTCACCCAAGCCCTAAATACATAATCCCGATAAATATTCCTTGACAAAGCAAACCCCATAATACCCATATTGAGGAGCCAAATGCTCCCTCAATATAACTACATGCTTAAGAATATTTTTATCTCTCAATTCTCACCAAAATTCGGATCGCTTCTCTGGGATTTGGATACCTAGCTTTCAAATGAGAGCTTCCCTTTTATAGGCAAAATTTTGCCTAAAATCAAGCCAATTTTTCAACATTCAATAGCCACCATTTCAATAGTTTTGACCACTTCCAATTGCTTATCAAACTTCTCGACTATCTCCAAATTGAATTCAAATGATATCTTCCAAATTGACTTTTCAACTCTTTTTTTTAATCAATTTTCAACACTTTTTAACAGGATTTGGGCTACTCCTTTTATTCTTCTTTCATGTTCACTGATATGAAGCTTTGACGTGGTGTTCTGATAGCGGGTGGAATTTGAGATTCTCATTTCTTCTCTATATGAAGGTGCTTGTCATGTGTCAAGAAAAATAAAATTATTTACAAAAGATTATTTTAAGGAGATTTATTATTATTCGTGGATCGGGAAGCTCAAAAATTTTCTTATGTAGAACATAAAGTGATTTAAATTTTGCCATGGTATATCATTTTCTTTGATTGTGTTGTGGTTTTCCAATTCGTGGAGATGCAGAAGAAGTTTATTTTGTTTTATGTTATCTTATTTATTTATTGTTTTCACGAGGAAATAGTTATGCTTTTGGAAATTAGTATGTTGTGTTTGGGGGAAAAATAAGAAAGATAGCAGAACGCCACGTGTCGATGAATGGAATAACTTCAGTGTAATCCGAGGTACCCGACATGATTAGAGGTACCTCGCAAGATTAGAGGTACCTGTCATGATTTGAGGTACCCAGCATGATTAGAGGTACCTGGCATGGTCAGAGGTACCCCACATAACTCCAGAGTAACTCGAGGTACCCCGTATAATTCGAGTACCCGGAATAACTCCAGCATAATTCAAGGTACCCAGAATAACTCCAACATAATTCAAGGTACTCGAAATAACTCGAGGTACCCAGCATGATTAAAGGTACCCGGCCTGATTAGAGGTACCCGACGTAATTAGAGGTACCCTGCTTGATTAGAGGTACCCAGCACAATCTGAGGTACCCCACACAATCCGAGGTGCCTGGCATGATTTAAGGTACCCCGGACAAATAGAGGTACCCGACATGATATGAGATACCCTGCACAATCCGAGGTATCCGGCGTGATTTGAGGTACCCCGCACAAATAGAGGCACCCCACACAAATAGAGGTACCCCACACAAATAGAAGTACCCCGCACAATTAAGGGTACCCCACGTAACTCGAGGTACCCGGCAGATCAGATGCAAGAGAATCCTCCGAAAATATCTGTCATGAGAAATGTCTCCATCTCTTAAAAGATATTATTCGATTTTGTCATAATTAGGAATCAAGAACGTCGTACCAAAAAGGGGGGGACAACCGCCTGCTACCTCTGCCTAAAGTTAAGGTGGTCCTCAGCCGCCTACCCGACAACTACTGTAGAGGTACCCTGGACCACTCTCCAGCGCGCGCCACGTTCCCAAAGGATGAGATACGCCGCGAACATGCACATAACGGCCCAAAAATCATAAAAGGTAAAAGGACGTTAGCCAAAAAGGGTATGCCACGTGGCAGCTGAGGTACTCCATATATAAAGGTGCCTAGGTTTCATTCTCTATCATGTTCTCACTCACCATTAACACTCACACTCCAAAAAATAGGTTTTCTTCAACCTTAAACCCTAATTTACAGAGGGCTAGCTAGCTCTCTTTGCCATAAAAGCTTGAGTTTGCTAACTTGAGCGTCGGAGTGTGAACGTCGGGGTACCCCGGCTTCACCTCTAACCTCTATTTCACTGTTTTGTAGGCGTGAAGCTCATTTTGGAAGGACACCTCTCTTTTTTCTGACCTTCCACCATTGTTACCACTCTCTCTCTCTTTCTCACCTCCCCCGAACTTCAGATACACCGCACTGCACACAACAAACCAGTGAGGTACCCCATCTCCCCCAAAAATACAAATTCATTGTTCAAGATAGATTTTGGCTTTTCCAACCCTAAAATCAGTTGAAAACATGTTGTGTTGTCAATGTTGTGTGAAATCCTTTTATTGGTGTCTATGTAAAGTGTTTCAGATTTCAGACCTGAGAGTTAATCTTCGTGTACCAGTTGGCTTTTGGGTTTAGTATTGCTGCTTTTAACATAATTGACCTATGGCCCAAATCATTTCTTAGGGCGAAGGATATGAATGATATATATTATCTTTTTTTGGCCTTATGTATTGTTATTTGCAGTGTGATTTGGTCTAGCTTAAGAGCTTAAGCTTGCATGTTGGATTTGTCTGATAGGGAACAATTTAATTTGTTCATCGTGATGTTTATATCCATTTTGTACTACTATCAATTTCAATCATGCCTAATTTTTATATGTATTTCTCGTGGACTCTCAGGTTCAGTGCACAAGAGGATGAAGATGATGGACACCCAAATTTGATGTGGAGAACAACTATTGCAAATGGTCCTTGATTTACTTCTCCAATTGACTTGAATTAGTTTGACGCAATTTATAGTGTATTTTTGTCATCTTTGTATGACTGGCAGGTCGTCCTGATTTGGTACATGACTGGACACAGGAATTGGACTCATATTTTTCAAACCAGAATGCCAACAATCAAGCATTTTCTTTTGAAAGCACTGGCGTCTTCTTCAATGCCAAAAAGGTTAGAGATTTTATGTATCCTGTTTTGTATTTGATCAGTTTAGCATGTGCGTGGCAATCAAGAAAAGTTATTGTTTTCAATTGATTTTGGGGTAGGAAAATTCAAAATCTATCTTAAACAATGAATTTATATTTTTGGGGGAGATGGGGTACCTCACTAATAAGTTGTGTACGGTGCGGTGTATCTGAAGTTCGGGGGAGGTGAGAAAGAGAGAGAGAGTGGTAACAATGGTGGAAGGTCAGAAACAAGAGAGGTGTCCTTCCAAAATGAGCTTCACGCCTACAAAACAGTGAAATAGAGGTTAGAGGTGAAGCCGGGGTACCCCGACGTTCACACTCCGACGCTCAAGTTAGCAAACTCAAGCTTTTATGTCTTTGCTGGCTAGCCCTCTGTAAATTAGGGTTTAAGGTTGAAGAAAATCTCTTTTTTGGAGTGTGAGTGTTTTTAGGTGAATGAGAGCATGATGGAGAATGAAACCTAGGCACCTTTATATATGGAGTACCTCAGCTGCCATATGGCGTACCCTTTTTGGCTAACGTCCTTTTACCTTTTTATGATTTTTGGGCCGTTATGTGCATGTTTGCAGCGTATCTCATCCTTTGGAAACGTGGCGCGCGCTGGAGAGTGGTCCAGGGTACCTCTGCAGTAACTGTCGGGTAGGCGGCTGAGGACCACTACCCTTGGGATAGTGTCCTTCACTTTTGGCTGAGGTAGCAGGCGGCTGTCCCCCCCTTTTGGTACGACGTTCTTGATTCCTAATTCTGACAAAATCGAATAATATCTTTTAAGAGGTGGAGACGTTTCTCATGGCGGATATTTTCGGAGGATTCTCTTGCACATGATCTGCCGGGTACCTCGAGTTACGTGGGGTACCTCAATTTATGTGGGGTACCCCTAATTGTGCGGGGTACCTCTAATTGTGCGGGGTACCTCTAATCAAGTAGGGTACTTCTAATTACACCGAGTACCTCTAATTGCGCAAGGTACCTCTAATCAAGCCAGGTACCTCTAATTACGCCGGGTACCTCTAATCATGCGGGGTACCTCTAATCAGGCCAGGTACCTTTAATCACGCAGGGTACCTCTAATCATGCGGGGTACCTCTAATCATGCCGGGTACCTCTAATTATGCGGGGTACCTCTAATCAGGCCGGATACCTTGAATTATGCTGGAGTTATTCCGAGTACCTCGAATTATACGGGGTACCCCAATCTATGCGGGGTACCTCGAGTTACTCTGGAGTTATGTGGGGTACCTCTGACTGTGCCGGGTACCTCAAATCATGGCAGGTACCTCTAATCATGTCGGGTACCTCGGATTGCACTGAAGTTATTCCATTCGTCGACACGTGGCGTTTTGCTATCTTTCTTATTTTTCCCCCAAACAGTTATTATAACATTTTTGTGTTCCCGAAAAACTGCTGATGATGTGTAGTGCAGGAAATGAATTGTTTGTGACTTCTTTTTATTTGTATTCTTTCTTTTTTCTTTTCTCCCCAACAGGATTATGCATTTCTGAAGAGCTTCTTGAAGTTGATTACCTTGTATGCCACTTTCTTTACTCTATGCTCAGGATGTGATTTTGCCAAGCATTAAAATGGTTTAGGTCAGAACCATCATCTAAAGTTTACTTAATGCAGCCGAGAAGCTGTAGTAGAGCAATGAAGGCTGTTGGTGTTATGAAGGCTGTTGGTGTTATGAAGGCTGTTGGTGTTATGAAGGCCAGCTGTGAAGAAATATTTGAATTTGTAATGAGCATGGATGGGACACGATACGAGTATGCTTCTTTTCTATTTTTTATTTTTAGTTATTTTAACATAATCAAGACTATATTGGCTGTCTCTGTAAGCTGAGTATTATATTTCCTCTTGTATGCTGTGAAATTCACATTGTCTCCAGTCCCGTTTCTGTATGTGCATTTTTGAATATATTTAATTAATCTGCATGGTGCTTTCTAAAGATTATTACAAACTTTTGTTGCTTAAGTATATGAAGAATGTGGAAATGAAAATAGCTTTTGAAGTTTGATGGATTGCTTTATTAATAAAGAAAGACTAGGACTCATTTTTATAACTTTTCCCCACTTAGCTATTGGTGTTTGATGAAGACAAAATAGATGTAGATATCTGTATTGTTTGTTGCTGAACTATAGATCAATTGACGGTTGAAGTTAGTTATATTAATTTGTTGTACTAGAATTAAAGCTTGTATCTTAGCCATTTCATGAAGTATCAAATATGTTCTTTCCTTTTTTTTTTTCAAAACATGTTACACTTTTGAAGTCACTATTACATAAAAGAGTGTTCTAAAACAGGAGAAGGCGTGCTGCCTGAAATTACCTGTTTCCTAGCAAATCTAGCTGGTTTGCCAATTAGATTTTAACAAGTCTCTTGGCAAGGTTTGCTAGTAATGTGTTCAAATTATTCTATTTAATTTTACTGTCTGTACCCTAATAATTCTTGGTTTGCACCATTGCATTGTTCCATAATCTCTGTGCGTTGGCTTATAAAGGCCAGCAAGGCTGATCATTTGTCGAATAGTTATTTCCATGAAATTCCTATCAATTTGACTCAGTATTTAGAGGTCTTGAAGAGGGCAGTGTACTAGACATGGATTTCTACCTCTTTTGGTTGTACAATTGTTGTATTTCTTGGCCATCAGATATTTTTTATGTACCTTTCTCAAAGTTCATGCCGCACGTACACCGTTTTTCATGTTTTGTGCAGGTGGGATTGTAGTCTTCTGTATCGCAGCTTAGTTGAAGAGGTAGATGGTCATACGGCTATTCTCTATCATAGGCTTCAGCTGGACTGGTTTCCAATGTAGTAGTCTCTTGATTCAATCATCTCATTTATGCTTTGGTCAGAATAGAACATTTATTGTTTTCTTCTTTCCCCTTTCCTCTCTTCTGATATAATATGTGAAGAAATTACCTAAAATTTCTGCATCCCAATGTAATTGTTGGAATTCAGAAATAAAATAAATACACCGTCTTGTTTTTCCCTCGGTTCAGTCCTAAGTTCTCTTTGGGCCTTCTGCAAGTTTTTAAACATACTGTGACAGTAAAAAATCTAGTGATTGAGATCATTTTGACGAATTTAATTTTAATTCTTAGCTGATACTTTTTCTGGAATTTTTTTTCTTATGTTTCCTCAATATGACTTAAATATAGGGCTTAGTTTGGTTTAGAAGTTCGTCTAAAACCTTCTCCTTGATTCCAAAAAAATTCTCTAGAAAGGTCTCAGATGTATTTTAGGGGAGTTCTGTGGCAAATTTGAAAAGTTCAGGGGAAGGGTCTAATGAATTTTAAAACCACATGGGTTATCTGTTTTATTCAGGGGATAGTGGAATTCCCTGAAATTTATCATTTTTATTTAAATAATCTTCCTACTTTCCTCTGCGGAATTTATTTATATATATGAATTCATTTGGTTGCAGGTTTGTTTGGCCCCGCGGCCTTTGTTAAGTGCGTTATTGGCGTTGAAATGACGCTGCGAGTTATGGTAAGGTTCTTGCTTCCCCACTTCTTGAAATTAAATCTATCTTTTCTGGCACTAGAAGTTTCCATAAGCTGTGTTTTGTTATCGCGCAGTTGTGTTATTTCATTCTAGGGAGCATGAGAACTGTGGTCCACAACCAGGATATGTATGAGCTCACGTGGAGAGTTAGTTTTCTGTCCTTTACTTTGGTTGATGTAGAGAATTAACAAGTGACTAAGTCCTGCCAAGTTGCACCACTTGCTTCCTGTATTCTGATTTCTCAGGTGGTGGATTCAACATTTCCCCACTAAAACCTCAAAATGGTAGGCCCAGAACACAAGTACAGCATCTTATGCAGATTGATCTAAAAGGGTGGGGTGTTGGTTGTGTCAATGTTTAGCAACACTGTCTTCTTCAGATGTTAAATAGCATTGCTGGTAAGTTTCTTGCTTTCACATTTTATTTTGCGCTGTTATGGGTTAATATGTTTCTGTTGGGTGGCCATTTTAAGTCATATTTTTACGTGTTACTGTATTTTCTTCAGTCCTTTTATAGGGAACACACACATACACGTATGTAGAGTCACCTTTTAATGAGGGATCTACCATTTTAATAAACTGAGGAATGAGCTAAAAGATAAGAATTCACGAACTCCAATGCCATATGTGTGTGTGCGTTTGTACACCTTTTCTAACTCTTGTTCTTAGTTAGATATTTTTTGGGATTTCAGGCAAATGAAAAAAGAGATGAAGAGAATTATTTCAAGAGAACAGGTGGATGATAACTTAAATATTCATTTTTATATATTTTGTTAATGTCCTCTTCAATGGATTTCTATGGAATTAATCTTTTTTTTTTTCAATTAGTTGCAGCCCTAGAGGAAAAGCAGGGTGATCAAATTGATTTATCTCGTTTTTTTCGAGCAATCTGCGACACAATGACCGTGATAATGCTTGTGACTGCTGGAAACTTTCTGATGAAAATAACTTCAGAGTTCGTAGCAAGCATTTTTGTTATGACAAAACAAAGGTTCCCGCCAATTTTGGTTGTTTCTTATGGTATTTATATATCCGACATATTCTAGTTCGACATGTAACGATGTAGTTTGGTTGGTTCTTCTTGCTCTTTGTGCAATTTGTAACTGCAGATACGTGTGGGAAAACATTTAATGGATCTTGTTGCTGTTGATTAGTTCAAAGACACAAAGAGAATGGACCATGTAGCTAGGCGTCAAGGCTGTGCTGCACAAGTAACTATTCTTTTCTTTTTTATTTTTCCTTTTCCATTGACTGATTAGAAGAAAATACTGCCTGTGAGATACTACAATGTAAATAACTTCTGGTGGTTCATTGAATCTATAACACTCTGAGCCCTATTCTAAAATATGTAGGTTGCTTCCGAAAAAGGGCTTTTCTCACTGATCTTTAATCTTCAAGTAAGCTTGTTTCATTTCAGAAGGTATTAAGTTTCAAACTTATCTTTTTGCGAGGTTGCATGGTTGTAACTTAAGCATCTGCAGGTTCCTGGTTCAACACGTTATAGTATGGTATTTTATTTTGTCACAAGGGAATTAATTACAGGATCCCTTTTGCAATGGTTTGTTGACGGCGATGATGAATTTCGCAATAGTAGACTGAAACTTATCCCATCCGTTCCTAAGGTATCCGTCTTGGTCTTCATGTATTAGGACTATGTTAACTAATACGTACCCTCCGCTGCATAGTACACTTCAATTTGTACAAAGAAGGCATGCATTTAGGTGTAAATGTATTAATGGGTTGTACCTTCAAACTTCATTTCCTTTTTCTACCGATTTGAATTTGTTTTGCATTTGTTCTTGATTTCAAGCACTGAATCATGCAGGGGTCATGGATCGTGCGCCAGAGTGATGGAAGCACCCCTTGTTTATTAGGAAAAGCAGTTGATTGTAACTATATCCGCGGTCCTAAAAAGTTTAAACAGTATCTAATTGAAAATTGCATGAAACGTGAAACATCAATTCAAGTCCTTCCTTAAACGGAGAATGCATCAAACAAATCCAAAGTGTCTTGCAAGTCTGTAGCATGACTAAAAAGTTGTAAATGCGTTTAGAACCAAATTATTCAAATACAGGAGAACGAGCAAGTTGAATCATGTACAAGAGGTTGGCCTAGTTCCAGATAGCTTCTTCACTGTACCTGAAGGGTTGGCTCAATCTTTTCTTTAGAATTCTGCACATTTTGTAATTACTCGTGTAAGCAAGCATACATTACAATCATAATAATAATAAAGCAAGAGTAATGATACAGCCACAACCTCTTTTACACAAATAATATTGTACAAACTAATATGACATAATACGATTGATTAAACAAAAACATAACATAACCCTCATAATTTATTTATTATTATTTTATATTTTCAGTCAAATAATCATCTTATGCCACGTTAATAACTACAGAAATAATTTGCTAGATAGTGCCAACACTTCATTGATACTCACCATTTCATTGAACAATTTTTTTTTGGTGTCATTGAGGTTGCCTTCCCAACATCCTTCATCATCACCATCTTCTTCTTCGGTGGGTTTCACTTTGTTTAGCTTTGGTGCGTCTACGACTCCTTGAGAGAAAATCTTCATTGTTGGGCACTGTCTCACAACTACGTGTTCCAAGGACGGGAACTCAAGAGCGTAATTACCCAAACAAAAGCTTGTTAGGCTTGGCAAACAATCAAGTCCCAAGTACTCCAATTTCCTGAAAACAATGCAATCTTCCGCTTCTTCTCCAACCTGCGACTGTATAATTTCTTCCATCATTTTGCAATCACTCATCTTCATTCTTTCAAGATTCACTAGACTTTCAGATGTTGAGAGTGTCAATAAATTTATCAACCCATGACACTTCGATACTTCTAGAGTCGCAAGATTTTCCAAATAACACGAAGCTGGTACTAATTTCTGCAACTGACTACATTCAGATATTTCTAGACTTTTCAAGTTTGCAAACACTTTGTTGGATTCGGCATTTTCCTTCAAGAGATGTTGCACTTTGTGTAATCCAGATAGATTTAACCCCATCAATCGAGGGAATGCAACCTAAAAATCAACAAAATTAAGTTGTAAATGAAAATATGTATCCAATCTCTGCAGTCTTCCCCTGCATATTTTATGGACAAGATTAATCACGACATTTTATATTTTTTCGAAATTAGTATGCTTTGCAGTAGGATCCCAAATATAAGTATCAAATTGTTTACTCTTTGAAACACATAAATGAAATCTGATCCTAAATCCAATATGAATTAGCTAGGAAAACAGAGATGTTACACGCATAATCGATATAGTTCATCACCTCCTGTCACTAGGCATCTAATTAATTTGAGACATTTTTATAATTCATACTATAAAGTTAGTTAATAACTGCGGTTATATTGTTAAATCAGATATAAATTAAGACGACGTGCAAAAAGACGAGTCATTAAATTTGATTTGATTCTAATAAAATTACATCTGTGCGAACGAAAGCGAAAGGAAAAATAATAATAATGATTACCTTTTCATCGAAGAGATGTTGTATTTGATTAGCTACCAAGGGGTTCTCTTCTGATTTTAATTTTTGAGATTCCTTATTATTTGCTGTCATGTAGAATTGGATGTGAATGTTTCCATATCAGGGCAATTCTCAATAGTTAGATATTCCAACTCAAGCAGTTCAATTATATTCCCAGTGAAGTTGCAGAATCTTTTGAGTTTTGGAAGATCAATGAGCCTTAGGCTAAAAAGCTTAGGAAACAGGGGACATAAATGTTCTTTGTCAGCATTTAGCTCTTCCAAATGAAGCACCTCTTCTAGTGAATCACAATTCCTCACTTCCAGGCTTGCCAAATTGTTCAAGCACCGTATCAGATTGGCAGGAATAGCACTCGACATATTCTTGCAGTCATCCAGAACCAGGTGTCTTAAATTGTTGAAGAAGCTGACAGGCAGTGCTTGGTTATGCCATATTTCTTTCAAACGTGGAAAAAGCGAGAGTTTTATATTCTCTATATCGCGGAATCCAATCTGCAAAAACCAAAACAATTGCACTGGATATATACAATAATTTTTTTTTTTTGAAAGGCATCAGATATATATACATTAAACTTACATGTTTTGTGTTTTAACTTCTAAAAATACATATACAAGGCAGGTGTATATGTTTAAATGTGCAAGCGCAGGGGAGATGCATGAACAATTTGGGTAAATCGATTAACACATACCATTTCTATGTAACACTTTTGTATAGTGGAATTAAGATTGCCTTCCCGATGGTACAATTCACCCTCTTCCTTTACAGTCACTTGCACTTTGTGCAGCTTTGGTGTGGATAAGATTCCCAGGGAAAAAGTCTTCATGTTCGGACAATGTGTCACAGATACTCGTTCCAATGATGGGAATTCAAGAGTGTAATTCTCCAAACAAAAGCTGGTAAGCCTTGGTATATCATCAAGTACCAAAAGTTTTAATTCGCTGAAAGGAATACGATTCTCCTTCACTTCTTCTCTAACATGTCCTATTATTTCTTCTATCTTACGGCACCGGGATACATTAAGATTCACCAGACTAGTAGGAATTCCAACCTGAAAATAAAGAGTAGCATTCAACTAGATTCGAAGTATGTCAAAATCATACAATTGTTTTACGAAAAATAACAAACCATGAATGTCTACTAGATTTTTTTGTTAAAGAAAAAAGGAAAAAATTAAAACAAAAATAAATAAATAGAAGTCCAGAAAAACAAAGATAATGAAAATGCATTTACACTATTTAGTATTAGGAACGGAGAAAGAATTTCAAGTAATTTTTAAATATTCTAAATTCATTTTTCATCTTGATGCTAGTTTTTAAAAATTTTTAATTTTCAAACATGCCTATTTTTAAAATAACTAAACTAAAACGCTGTATTTCCCATTTTTTCCCGATATTCATGCTTTTAAAAATGGAAAACATTTCTGGAAAACACTTCCCAACGCCATCAACATGGGACTGTTATAGAGTGAATATTTGAGGAAATTTTTTAATCAATGGCGTAATCAATTCATAACTAAACTAGAGATATTAACTACATTTGAACACTTTTCATTATTTTATTTTTAAAATCGAAATCTAAAGACCCAAGGAAAAGAGAAATATATATGAATTTGTAAACTTAAAAGCTGAGTAACTAAGTATCTTTTAATTTCTGAAAATCTTATTTATTAGGATTTAAGAAAAAAAACAATTAAATTGAATTATATTAAGCTGTGAAATCGTGTTTAAAACAATTATATTGTTGACTTTAATGCAGGTGAACCTATAAATTAGATTGAAAATGCAGAGTTCAGAATGGTGATTTGAAGTACAATACTTTTTTTCCCTCTAGAAGTTTGAAGTACAATACTAGCAATAAATAATTTGTGAATGAAAATTATTTGTAAACACAAAAATGATTAAAATAATTGTTGAATGTTATTTGAAACGAAAATTGAAAATGAATATAGCAATCTTACCAATGGAGGAAAAATATTCAGTAGATTATGACACCCAGATATCTCCAATTTTTTCAATTTGCTAAATGACTTCGAAGCAAGCTGGTGGTGCCATATTTTTCTCAACTTATCCGCCTCACTAATATGTAATACCTCCAGACTTGGGAGTCGTACCTGAAGTTAAAAATTCAATGCAATTAGAGATGTATATTAATTAAATTTGAAGACTCAACGAAAAGAGAAATTAACTATTGAGAATAAAATTAATTAAAAAAAAAAAACCTTTTCATCAAAGAAAGATTGAGGTTGCATTTCAGTGTGAATGACATCTTCTGGTGAGGCAAAGCTACTTAGTTTTGGAAGCCAATGGAGCGACAGGTAGTGTAGTTTGGGAAAAACCTTCAATTCATCTCTTCCTCCTAACCCCGTGGTGTTGACTACCCCTTCAATTGACCAGCAATTACGAATCTCAAGATGTTGGAGTTGCCCAAGACTATTAACCATAGAATATGAAAACAGATACTTCAGACGATCACAACGCCACACGGTCACTTTTGTTAAATTTTGACAACAATACATTCCCTGAAATTGATCGGGCCATAATTTTTCGATGCTTATTAAACCGTCAAGTTTCAGTTCCTCCAAGCGTGGAAAAGTAACCTGCAAAGCAAAACCGTACATTTTTGTTCCTTCAACTACAACTTCTAATATAATATTCTTTCGATGATTGAAGATCAATCGTGATAATATATTAATTAATTAATTATTAAACAGAAAATTATTACCTGGTGAACAGGATCATCCTCTGCATTGATTTCTGTGAATCCCTGAGTTGTTGTTGGTTTCTCCATGTCGGGCCCTATAAATGAACAAAAACAATATATAATAAACATCCTTGTTTTTTTCACCAAAAAAAGAAAAAGAAAAAAAGAATGAGTCATTGTCAATAATCCTACCAATAATTAATTTCAATACTTACCAATAATCATTTTCAAATCATCGCAGTTTTCCACTTGTACTTTTTGAAGCCGCAATAGGTTTTTGGCCATAGAGAATGAGAAGAGATGCTTCAATTTTGGACAGCAATCTACGTTTAAAATCCTTAAGTTGCTGAAAGGTTGATCTTCTCTGAGTTGGCTGTAGCATATGGCCTCCAAATTGATCAATTTATAGAGAGTCAGTGACTCCAGCAAGGGAAAGACTTTGCAACGAACTCGTCTAACTGAACCGACAATATGTAAAATCTCATAACAACTTTTTACATGAAGATGCTTCAATCGTGGAAAACCTTCCCCATCGTCTAATTCATGAACAATATTCTGAACACCCTTCTGTGAGTATAGACGGAGATCTTCAGTTCTCTTCAGCAACATTTTCGTCCCATCATTCCCCAAAAGAAGGCTAACTTGTTCTGGCCCCTTGAGCACCATCAATGTTGATGTTTTAGATTCGACGAGCCACCGGACAGACATTTGTCCTATATATATCTTATATCTTTCCAATTCCACAGAGACAAAATCCAGCGGCAGAATTTCGGAATCCGAAACATGTATCTCCAAAGTAGTTAGCTTTGACAACCCCTTCAACTCGACAAGACTGGCATTACTTCCTCCTTCAACCTTATCCCACTGTGAAAAGCTGTTATGCATAAACAGTTCTTCTAATCGAGATAATTTTGATATGACATTTGGTGGTATCAACTCAAGGCTCCAACAATTGCTCAAATCTAGCAACTGTAACCGCGTCAATCGTCCAATTTCAAGTGGTAACTGCTTGATATCGGAATATACAAGGCTGAGAATCTCTAATTTCTTTAGCTGTCCAACTATTGCTATATCTTTTAGTCGGCAATAGTCTAAACACAATGTTTGAAGGTTAATGAGGCAACCAAGTGATGAAGGTAATGAAGAGAAGTGAATTCGAGTAAAATTCAAAACTTTGAGTCCTTCCGTCCCTTTAAAAAAGTGGTCTGAAACTTGCAGAGAGCCATCACCCTCCGTATGCAATAGCTCAAGACAGGGACATTGCAACCTTTCAGGAAGCACTTGAATACCTCTATAAGGTAAAGAAATAGCAATTGGACCTTCCTGTACTGTCTCTTCCATCTTTTTCTCCAAGTCGGCAACATTTGGAATATTAAACATGAGCTCCTCTTCCGCAATTGATACAGCAACAGCATGAATGACGTCATGCATTTTAACTTTAGCTTCAGTATCACCGTCCAACAATAAGCATGAAGATTTGAGTTTGCCGATCAACGTATGCACTCTACTTCTTGCTTCTTCCAGTGTGTAAACGTTTTTAAAATAGCCCATACCCATACCATGTCTCAATAAGGAAGAAACTGGTATAGCATGACCTTCACTAAATAGACCACAAAGAAGGAACAGAGATTTTGCTTCCTTACTTCCCAATAAGTCGTAACTCAATTTTATGGAGATATACACATTTCTTTCCATTCCATCAATTTCTTTTGCATTGGAACTTCTTAGCTGATTCAACACATCTTTCCAAGTGTCAAGCCTCTCATTTTTCAAAGCTTTTGCAAGTGTAATCAGTGCAACAGGCAGTCCTCCGCATCTTTCAACGATCTCATCTGCTATAGATTGAAAAGCAAATGTTTTCATTGAATCACCCACTATCTTCTTAAATAACTGCAATGCTTCTTCTTTTGATAAAGCATCGATCTGGATTTCTTTCTGAGAATTCATAACATTGCGCAATAAATCTTGACGTCTACACGTCAGTATTATTGTGCATCGTCTCTGATCATCCATTCTTTCTTTCTCGACATCCCTGGAAGGAATTCCAACTTTATCGAACTCCAGTTCTCTCCAAATATTATCCAATATAATGAGATGCCGCTCCTCGTTCTTGAATACTCCACATAGTCGATTTGCTCTGTCGAATATACTCTCATTCAACTCAAACTTTATGCCTAAATCAGAAGCAAGTTCGTCTTGAATTTTCTGATGATCTGGGTTCTCTGTTACCTCAGCCATAGCGACCTTATCGAACAACTTATCTTCCATCACTTGCTTTGCAACTTGCTTGACGAGCGTGGTTTTACCCACGCCGCCCATCCCGTAGACCCCAATTATGTTGAGCTTATCATCCCTCACCGCCTCCATAACATCTTGAAATACTTTCATTCTTGAATCAAAGGCCTCGAAATCTTTCACTTGCATATGTTCTACCAGCTTTGGAGTAGGACGGTGGGAAACATTGGAGAAGTTACCTTTTTCCACCAGACTAGCGGCAGCTTCTGCGGCCTTTGCTGCTTGTCTACTGAGCTTGTAACGAGAAATCAAGTTTGGGCACAATACTTTGAAACAGAACTTCTTAGCTCTATCTTCATCATCAGTGATGGATTTTGCAGCGCCCTGAGTGAATTCCTTGACGCTATTAAGCCAGTCTGCAACATCCTTATAAATCTCATCTCCTTGTTGAGTAGCCTGATGAACGGGTATTTCCACCCTTTCTCTTTTATGTTCCAGCCGCTTCACTTTATCTTTTAGCTCATCTATGTAGCTCTGGTACTTGAACACATAAGATATCTGCCGTATAATCGGTTTGAGCAGTGACTTTGCACCTTCTGATACGATGCTGGAAAAAGCAGCCAGACCCACTTCTGCAGCCATTGCCTGTTGCTTAACAATATATATATATATATATATATATATATATAATGAATAAAAATGTCAAAGAAAGGAATACAAATAAATTAAAATGAACTAGAGGGAAAGACAGAGAAAGAAAAGACCGCAAACAACATCGCGATATTGATCTTGAACCAACTGATACCTAAGTAGAGAATTTCTTTTTCTATCTTAAGGATCAGAGGTTTCGCTATTAACAGAAAGGTATCCCTCAAGGAAAGTTGATGGAAATTAAGAAAGAACGGCTATCAAGATCAAGTATTCTGCTACTAAAAATAAATGATATGACTTAAGAAAAATAAATGATATGATTAAGAAAAGCCAGAGAATTTTTTCCTAGGAAAGTTGATGGAAATTAAGAAAGAACCGCTATGAAGATCAAGTATCAGAGATTCTGCTACTAAAAGAATATTATTTAGAACAAGTGCGCCTCTTTACCTGTCTGGGATCAGAGTTAATGAGCTGCTGTATTCACCTTGAATATAGAAGAAAAATTTTATTGAGCAAAAGATCTCTGTTGACTAAAGAGGAATGTCAGTAACGAGTTGATGAGAGTAATAAGAATGAATTTCCAAAAGAAGACCACCAGAGCATTAAGCACGCATCCCTTTTTCAATCAAATTTTGGTACGTATATACGTAGGGACCATTATGCGTATATGAAGTCTATTAGTTGCAATCAGAAACCCTGGCCCAATTTAATTGACACTCGATTTTTGATAAGAAGAAGACAAGGATAAGGACAAAGTCAATCAATCACCAACAGTAATTACTTCAATCTTTGTCAATCTACTTAAATTGTCGATCAACATGAAAATTGTTTAAATTGATATTTGTAAATCAATCCATTTTCTAGTTACTATGATTATAACGTTTCACCTTTCATATTGGATTTTATCTTTTCGAAAGTTTTCAAATATGAGTGTCAATAATTATTTCATTGACAGATTGTGGATAAGAATGAGTTAATATATATATATATATATATATATATATATATATATATATATAGTGCAAATAAACAATGATTTGGTACATTTGGTATTGTTTTCAAAATATTTTGAAAAGAAAATTTTTTAATTATCCACCTAAGAATTATCTTATTTTCCAAAAAGTTATAAAAATTTAGATATATTTAATTTTATACCCATTATTACAATGTGTATCAACTGTTTACTAAAAAGATAAAGTTACTCCTAAAACATAATCACCACTACAATTTTGTGTTCGCTCCTATTTTGTGACTTTGAACGAATAACTTTATGTTTTTAACGGATATTTAATAAAAATTACATACATTGGGTGTAAAATTAAATAAATTTAAATTTTTATAATAATTTTAATAATTGAATAAACTTTGAGTAAATGACTGATAATTTCTCTTTTATAAGCTACAAATAAAAAAAAATTGAATGATAATTTCTCTTTTATATGGCTCAGATAATTTATTGTTTGGGGTCTAAGATTTTAAGTATTCAACTAAAAAGATTAATATATTATAAATTGATTAATTAATTAATCATTAAACAACTCAATTGGGTTCCTGGAAGTCAATTCAACTAAAGATTAATATATCATTGACGCAACTACTTTTTTTCTGGCAAATAATTTTTAGTGCACTTACGGAACTTTTGCATATCTACACAGCGATTTAAAATATTACTGGTAACTGCTGAGAAATGTGTGAGAAAGGAGTTGATGAGAGTAATAACAGCGACTTGCAAAAGGAAAAGACAGAATCATTCACCCCTTTTTGTATCACGTATTTGGTTACTGTTTCCCTGTTGACGCATGTATAAATTTGAGTGATTTTTCTCCACGTTTTTGAGTGGTTTTTCTGCACTTTTTAACAATATGTGTGTGTGTGTGTGTGTACATATATATTTGCTGTTGAAAAAATTGGATTCACTTTTTTGGCACATTTTTGAGAGGAAGAGAAAGAAAGATTAGAGTTTTGGCTATTAACTGAAAGGTTTCAAGGGTATGAACGAAAAGCAACATTCTTTTTTAGAGACTTTTAGAGGAGGGATGCAAATTAACAAATGCTAAAGAACACAGAAGTTAACAATGAACAGTAACCTAAATCAAGAAAATTAAATGACAAGATTAAGACAAACAGGAGATGTTTTTTCTTGGATCAAGGAGATTATGCTATTAATAGAAATAAACTTGGAATTAAACTTGGAATGACCAAAAGAGGAAGCTGCGGTGTATTGTTGGACCCAATTAAGTTGAAGAAAGCACTAGTTCACAACTTTACGTTTGGATATATTCTAAAGAAATAATTAAACAGCAAATCATCCCATGCACTTTAATGATTTGATCTATTGTTTGCAAAAGAAATTGCAATTAACAGTTTTAGTTAAATATTTGTGTTAAACAGAATTTATAATTAATATAATATATCTTAGGTATTAATAATATTATAATTATTCTATATGCTATTGAAAATAATTTAAATTTTTAGACGTTTATTTTCATATTAAGTTTCTATTTATTATAAAATTTAGTTTAATATAGTATAAGTTTGTAAAGTATTAAAATATTTTTTTAATATTTTTTAAAAATATTAAAATTATTTTAAAATATATATATATTAACATTGAAGTCAATTTTTTGAGTTAATAGAACTAGTAGGTGTTATAGTAAAAAAAGAGCATCTTAATATCTCTTATTGAAAATATATAGATCTATATAATCATTTTTTTCAAATATTGAGATGTAGCTATAAAAGAAAAAATAAATTAAAAAATTTTAAATTTTAATATGGCCATCGTAGGGTTAGAATCCCCGCTCCAACCCGATTTGGAGATGTGCTTGATCTATTTATGTTTTGGAAAAAGAAAAACCAAAGAAAAAAAAACAGTTATGTATGAAATAAATGAAATAAATATATAAGGAACTGACGAAATGAAATTAGATCAAACTCTAGTTTCATGTAGTGTGAACTTTTGACAATCCTCCCATATCCTAACAAAAACTTTGTCATATTGCGAAAATACCTTTTCAATGTTTCAATTGCAATGTCGTTGACATTATTCATAGTGGCAGACAATGGACATCACGGGACGGGAGAAGTCTATGTTACGGCTTCTGTAAGTAACAGCAGCCAATGGGAAACTTCCACGGGTGCTAGAGGAGAGAGAAAGAGGTCCCAATGCAAGGTGATGGAAATGGGAATGTTCGAAGCTGTTACTTGCAGCTTCTGCACCGTAGCCATGTCCCACGGGACAAGGCTAGAAGTTATCATTAATATTACTGGCTCAAATTAGTTATCATTAATATTAGTTGAAATACGGCATCTATCGTTAATTAATATTACAAGTTTCAAATGAATTAGTTACACTGGTCATATATCGTTAATTAAATCGTACCTAAATATATTTGAATAAGTCTCAAGTGAATTAATTATAATAAATATCATATCATCCAGAATGATTTTTTTAGAATAAAATTTTGAGCAAATAATTTGAAGAGGCTTCATTACAATTAGCATTCTATATATATATATATATATATATATATATATATAAGGTTCAATTTGCTTTGATTCTTAATTAGCTGCGTACGACGATATAATCAACAATCTAGAAAGGATTTTGCTAAAGAAGCATCGGTTTAATTCCCCGTGCTCAAAGTCGGCAAAAAAGAAGTGTTTCCAAATATTAACAAGTTAATGATCCATAAAAAGTTGGTGCGTCTTTTTAATTATTAACATAAGAAACAAAGGAGACAGAATTTAACTTGCACAGTTGTCCCACTGATAATATAATAATAAGTAATGGAAGTGATGGATATTATTATAATAAGGGAAAGAACCACATGAAAAAGGGATCTAATTATCGTCATTTAGCAATAATTAATAATGTTAATTATCAACAAACTCGTACTTGGAATGAAGAAGACACGCAAACATGATCGTCCTTTTCTTTTTCTTCATTCATGCTTTTGCTTTTGCTTATTGATTTACGTGTTAAATCAGAATCAGGATTTTTATAATTGAAAGAATTATTCCTAACAATACGATTGCAGATGCCGTATTTCAACTAATATTAATGATAACTAAGCGATAACTAATTTACATATTAATATTACTGCCGTATTTCAACTAATATTAATGATAACTAGCAATAACCCAAAAGCTTTCCTCTATTTCAACTAAGCGAAAATTTACATATTAAAGCCTAGCTCAAATTCTTTTTTTCAATCGAAATAAAACGTAGCCCCAAAACCCTAATTCACCACACCAATTTATCTCTGCCCGGTATTCATTTAAACCCTACCTCGCGGTTCAATGTCATTCAATACGATTGCAGATGCCGTTTCAACTTGTCATTTAGTTAGCGCCATCCCGTTCTCTATGGTAAGCCTTAACCCTAACAACTAATCGACTGTGGTAGCACGTTTCTTGTTAGGAGTGGGGATACATTATTTGAATATATGAATTGGGTGATGTTAGTGATTCATCCCTCTATTTGTCGTGAATTGAAATTTGTGTATAATGCTAGTAAGATTGCTAAAAATTTCATATTTTGTATTGTTCCAGTTGAATTTCTTGCTTGTGGAAGATAAAACAAAAGTTCAATTTCATGTTGATTTAATTCTTCTTTTTCTTCTTTGTTTTTTCTTCTTTATATTCACGCTCTGGCTTTGGTGCTATGCTTAGTGCAGTTTATGGTTTCAAGATTAAGTCATGTTTATTTGATGGCATCCATTCCATTGAGGATTGGATTGTTGATCAAATGCACATAGTAAGCTCTTCTTATTTTATCTCAGTTTCAATTTTCTTTTATTATCTGCCTCTACCTGAAAATGGGCGTGTTTTACTAGTAAGCATAGACTTTGTTTAATTAATTGATATTTTAATTTTATGTATAAGAATAGAGGTTTATTTTGAAAAAAAAAAGAAATAAAAAAACAGGCTCTGTTGAAGCTAATTAGTACTGAATTTTTTTGGTGGTGCGACCATAGGTGGAAGCAGGGTATGAAAATGTGTTACTAGTGAGGTTGCTGCTTAAGATGAGAATTCATTCTTTTCAAAAATCCTTGGTAGGTGTGATCTAATTATATTTGATGGAATATTAAATGGATAAAAATCTGTCATACGTTCAAACTTTGTTTGTGTTTAGAAGAATGGTGTTGACTGTATATTCGTTTGGAAGAATGGTGTTGATTGTATATTCATTTGCTTAGCCTTTTGACAGATGGATTTGAAACTGACGACAAATGTGATTCAATTTACAAGGTTTTTGAGGGGCTCACAGTGGAAGGGATATTGAAGAACTGGTCTAAAGATAAAGCCTATGATTGTGAAAGATTGGAGTGAGAATATAGATGCTCGTTTAAATCTTTTTGGCAAGGTCAGAGATGAATGGATAGATATGGATTTATATGACTACTTGGACTGCTGCTAATAGGTATTTTAAGCAAGCTTTTTGAGATAACACTGAGCAAGTTATACTACTATTTTGCACATGATGATCAAAACTCAAAAGTAAAATAAAATAAAGTATTAACTTTTACTTTCATCTTTTGCATAGCAATCAATGTGGTGCTTGTTCTGTGACAACTTTGATAATCTACTTTATTGGTTAGCATTTGGACCAAAAAAGTTCTTATGATTTACATGTTTTGTAGAAATGCATGAACCTTAAATGTGCTGATCAGGGAGTTTAATTATTGCACCTTGAAATTCATTTATTGTTAACTAATTGGCTTTCCTTTGCATAAAGCCGCTTATAAGGCTTGACCGGACGTCTTTATGGGCATATTATTTGTGTTTCTTTATGCATGCCTTTATCATTTAATGGCCAGCTCCCTTTCCTCATTTGTAATTTGAACAGTAGTGTGGGCCTCCATTTTACAAATCTTTTAACATTTTTTGCTGTAAATTAATTTTTCTTTCAAATATTTTGGAGGTCATTAGAATTCCTGTAGGTCTATTTACCAGATTTTAGTATGTTTAAGGTTTTAATTTTGCTTAGACTTTAATTTTTCTGAAAGGTTGTAGTATTGATCCTTAAAGTAAGATCACGCTACTTCAAATTATTTTGAAGTGTTGCTAGTTATAGCCTTACAGATCAAATTCCATTTGTCTGGAAATTTATTGATAGCTGTTACAGCTGCATATTTATGACTCTACTTCTTAGTTATGTAAGTTCATTATGTTTAGGTCAGAGGCAGTCAGCTATGGGGAATCGATATATACACAGATGACTCTGATCTTGTTGCTGGTATGTGGTTCTATGAATAATTGTTCACAATAATTGTGTTTGCCTCACTGTTTTTGTTTTATGAGATCTATAATTGATCTTGGGATATTGCTTTCTAATTCTCATGAAAGCAAGTTACTACCTTCCCACTGCATCTCCTCCTTTATCTGCTATATAAGAGTTCCGTGCCATAATCTGGTATTACCTCTGCAAGATTGTGAATCAATATAATGCGTCTAAATTTATTTTATACATAATGCTAATGCTGAATAATATATTGTAGCTCCTGTCATATTCTACTTTGACTTTTTATATTCTGTTTCATATAAAAATCTTATTCAACTTTAGTTGTTCATGAGCAAATGTCACATGTATAAGCCCAAATGATGTTTAAAGGTAGCGCGGCTACCTTCAGTTTGAGCTTACAATGGGTGAAAGAGAAATTGAAACTGATATTTTGCTGTTTTTCTGATTTTTCAAAGTATTTTAGATCTTGACTTTTGTTTGGACTTGATGGTTATAGATTTTGTCTAGATTTGTTAAGTTGTTTCCAACACCTCGTGCCAAATCAAAGCACAATCTTTCTGATTCAGATGTCTTGTATGCTTAATTTTTTTGTTAAAGATTGGATGGTTGCATGGATTGATGGAGTTGGAGTTCAACCAGTAATTTTAATTTTTTGGACTTAAAATGCCTTTTTCTTCTGTATAAAAACTTTAGTAAGTGCTATTGAGTTGACAGAAGTTGAATACTTACAGGTTGTTTCACACTTTCTAAAAGTTTTACATATATGAATTTCTGTTTTTTGAATTGCAGAAAGGAGGTGGAACTATTGATTTGGAGCCTTACCTTACCTCACTCATCGACAATGGAGCCTACCCTCGCTCCCATGGCAGTGGAACGGACAATGACTGCTAGGGCTGCAGCATTGGTTGGTTTGGGTCTGTTTTGAGTTTTATTGTCGTTTATTTGGCTATGTTTTGATAGCGAATTTTGATATTTCAATATAATGTGTAATTGTTTTGGGTTGAGCTGGTAATTATGCTGGATTAGATTGGTTCGTTTTGGTGCTTCTCTGATGGAACACTGCTTTCTTTTAGAAATTTTGAACGTAATATGAGACTACATTTAGTTTAATTGAACACTGCATCTAGTCTAATTACTAGAAGTGTGGCATTTGGTTTGGTTTATCCGATATTCTCTAGAATTTCACTTGCATCTGGTTTTGTTGCATATGTTTGCTTGCATTTGATGGCAGTAGCAGACTGTTTGGTTTTGTGGCATTTGATGGCAGTTTGATCTGTTCTTGGTGCTGATTTAAGATTGTTCCTGTTGTGCTGATGTTAATTGCAGGTGCTTGAATCAGCTAGGGTTGCTGGTTTATTCAGACGGCTGACTCAGGCGTTGTTACTGGTTGATTCAGGTGGTTCATTTAATGTTAGGAAGCAAATTAAGAAATAATGAAGTATTCATTTAACTATAATTATTGTAGTTATTTTATTTCATAACTGAATTATAATCTATGATACTTGTGAACAAATTAGAGAATTTTTATATATGAATTATATATGTGTGTGTGTATGTACATTTTGCTATTTATCTAATAATTTAAAGAATATATTTCAATTCCCGCAAAAAAATGGCTCCAATTCCAATAATTCCTGCCAAATAATTAAATTTTTTTAATTTACCACCAAAATATATCTTAAAGAAATGTTAGTTATTCTTGCTAGATTTAACAAAAATAATTTGTAGGATTAATATTTAATTAAAATGATTAAATAATTTTATTATTCCAATTAAATATGTCATGTTTATATGACAGACAATAGTCATGAATGGGAAGTATTAGTTACATATTTTTCCTTGGGATTTCAGGCAAATGAAAAAAAGATTGAGAATGATTTCAAGAGGACAGGTGGATGATAAGTATTCATTTTTGTATATTTGGCTAATGTCCTCATTAGTTGATTTTTATGGTATTGATTTTTTTTTTTTGTTTATAATTTTCAATTAGTTGCAGCCCTAGAGGAAGAGCAGGCTGATCAAATTGATTTGTCTTGTTTTTGGGGCAATTTGCGACACGATGACCTTGATAATGCTCGTGAATGCTGGAAACTTTCTGATGGAAATAACTTTAGAGTTCGTAGCAAGCATTTCTGTTATGACAAAACAAAGGTTCCCCCATATTTTGGTTGTTTGTTATGGTATTTATATATCCTGCATATGCTAGGTTGACAGGTTATGACGTAGTTTGGTCGGCTCTTCTTGTG
Organism: Citrus sinensis; assembly: GCF_022201045.2. Lineage (NCBI taxonomy): Eukaryota > Viridiplantae > Streptophyta > Magnoliopsida > Sapindales > Rutaceae > Citrus > Citrus sinensis. The sequence continues at coordinate 19,073,716 of NC_068560.1, forward strand.
CTTTGTGCAATTTGTAACTGCAGATACCTGCGGGAAAACATTTAATGGATCTTGTTGCTGTTGATTGGTTCAAAGACACAAAGAGAATGGACCATGTAGCTAGGCGTCAAGGCTGTGCTGCACAAGTAACTATTCTTTTCTTTTTATTTTTCCTTTTCCATTGATGCATTAGGAGAAAATACCGCCTGTGAAATGCTACAATGTAAATAACTTCTTATGGTTCATTGAATCTATAACACACTGAGCCCTATTCTAAAATATGTAGGTTGCTTCTGACAAAGGACTTTTCTCACTGATCTTTAATCGTCAAGTAAGTTTGTTTCATTTCAGAAGGTATAAGTTTCGAACTTATTGTATTGGGAGGTTGTATAGTTGTAACCTAAGCATCTGCAGCTTCCTGGTTCAACACATTATAGTATGGTATTTTATTTTGTCACAAGGCAATTGGTTACAGGATCACTTTTGCGACGGTTTGTTGATGGCGATGATGAATTTTGCAATAGTAGGTTGAAAGTTATTCCATCTGTTCCTAAGGTATCCATCTTGGCCTTCATGTATTAGGACTATATTAACGTATACTTACCCTTTACTACACGGTACACTTCAATTTGTACAAAGAAGGCATGCATTTAGGTGTAAATGTACTGATGGGTTGTATCTTCAAACTTCATGTCCTTTTTACCCTCTTGAATTTGTTTTGCACTTGTTCTTGATTTTAAGCACTGAATCATGCAGGGGTCATGGATCGTGCGCCAAAGTGTTGGAAGCACCACTTGTTTATTAGGGAAAGCGGATGATTGTAACTATCTTCACGGTCCCAAGTGCGTAGAAGTAAATGCTCTTGGAATTTCTTTAGTACATGAGATGTTCCCCTTTCAAATAGTGTCGGATACCATTGACATGGTTTAACATTGTTCATCTTTCTGTAGATTGATGTTGACATCGGTTCTTCTACTGTTGCTAACGGAGTTTTGGGCCTTGTAAATGGTGTAATTACGACATTGGTGGTTGACATGGCTTTCCTTGTACGGGTATGTATGATTGTTATTTTATTTTATTTTATTTTTTTACCCCCACTTCTAAATGGACACAAGGGAAAAGACATGATTTTGAGATATTGCCCTACAATTTGCATTTTTGCATACTTGAATGTTCTCAGAATGGTATAAATAATGCTTCATGTGTCTCTTCTTTATCTTGCTTTTTTGTATGCAGGTAAACACTACAGATGAATTACCAGAGCGACTGATTGGAGTTGTACGTGTTTCTCATACAGAACTCAAGTCTGCTATTGTCCCAAAGTTGGAACCAGAGACATCATCATGACTGGTTTCATTTCACCTCAACTGTTTTTTTTTTTTAATTGAAAAAAAGAACCATTTGTTTTAGGTATACATACATGTATTTTGATCCCGTTTTCATTGTAATTTCTCATTTACTTTGAAAGAAAGTCATTGGTGTTTTCGAATGGGAATTTTGCATTAAAAAATGAAGAATAGTTAATAGGAAATTTCATGATTCTTTAGCTATTTTTGGAATGAGTGTAATAGTATTAAAGTTAGTTTCTACTCGCAAACAAGTGAACTGCTCGATCCCCAACTGCGACCACACTAATTGTCATTACATCTAACAAAAATACTAATAAAAAAATGATTTTCTTATGATGCTGTGAAAAAATTTATGAGATCACTTATTTCCAAAAATTTATGGTCTTGACTTCACGAAATTCTTTTAATTTAAAGCATGCTTGTCTGAAAAAGTCAGTTGGACGGATTAATTCTTTTTAATAATGGTCGAGATAACTTTACTATACTTATAAAAATATTCTTATTCTGATAATGCCACAAATGTTATGCTGTTTTCTTCAACTAATGATTTTCAATCAGGACTGGGTAGAAATCAAATGCTTAAAATGCCAATTGAATGAATAATATAGAAGTTTAAGCAATATCTAATTGAATATTGCATGAAACATGAAACATCAATTCAAGACCTTCCATAAACGGAGAATGTGTCAAACAAATCCAAACTGTCTTGCAAGTTTGTAGCATGACCAAAAAATTGTAAATACGTTTAGAACCAAATTATTCAAGTACATGAGAACAAGCAAGTTGAATCATGTACAAGAGATTGGCCTGGTTCGAGATAGCTTCTTCACTGTACCTGAAGGGCTGGCTCAATCTTTTCTTTAGAATTCTGCACATTTTGTAATTACTCGTGTAAGCAAGCATACATTGCAACCATAATAATATTAAAGCTAGAGTAATAATACGACCACAACCTCTTGTGCACAAGTAATATTGTGCAAAACTAATATGACATAATATGATTGATTAAATAAAAACATAACATCACCCCCATAATTTATTTATTATTATTTTATATTTTTAGTCAAGCAATCATATTATGCCATGTTAATAACTATAGAAATAATTTACTAGATAGTGCCAACACTTCATTGATACTCACCATTTCATTGAACAATTTTTTTATGGTGTCATTGAGGTTGCCTTCCCAACCATCTTCTTCTTTGGTGAGTTTCAGTTTGTTTAGCTTTGGTGCGTCTACAACTCCTTGAGAGAAAATCTTCATTGTTGGGCACTGTCTCACAACTACGTGTTCCAAGGACGGGAACTCAAGAGCGTAATTACCCAAACAAAAGCTTGTTAGGCTTGGCAAACAATCAAGTCCCAAGTACTCCAATTTCCTGAAAACAATGCAATCTTCCGCTTCTTCTCCAACCTGCGACTGTATAATTTCTTCCATCATTTTGCAATCAGTTATCTTCATTCTTTCAAGATTCACTAGACTTTCAGATGTTGAGAGCGTCAATAAATTTATCAACCCATGACACTTCGATACTTCCAGAGTCGCAAGATTTTCCAAATGCCACGAAGCTGGTACTAATTTCTGCAACTTACTACATTCATGTATTTCTAGACTTTTCAAGTTTGCAAACACTTTGTTGGATTCGGCATTTTCCTTCCAGAGATGCAACACATTGGGTAATCTAGACAACATTAACTGTCTCAATTGAGGGAATGCAACCTGAAAATCAACAAAATTAAGTTGTAAATGAAAATATGTATCCAATCTCCACAGTCTTTCCCTGCATATTTTATGGACAAGATTAATCACGGCATTTTATATTTTATTTCCAAATTAGTATGCTTTGCAGTAGGATCCCAAATATAAGTATCAAATCGATTACCCTTTGAAACACATAAATGAAATCTGATACTAAATCCAATATGATTTAGCTAGGAAAACAGAGATGTAACACACATTAATATAGTTCTTCTCAAATTATACATCAAGCTAATATGTAATACCTCCAAACTAGGAAGTCGTACCTGGCAGTTAAAGATTAAATAACTAATTAATCAATTAATGGCATAATCAATTGATAACTAAATTAGAGGTTGATATTAACTAAATTTGAAGGCTCAAGGAAAAGACAAATTAAGTATTGTGACTAAAATTAATTTTTTTATTAAAAAAAAACCTTTTCGTCAAAGAGAGGAGGAGGTTGCATTTCAGAATGATTGGTGTCTTCTGGTGAGCTCGTAGAGATGAATCTTAACATATTACTGCAACCATCAATGTTGAGGTTTAGCAAAGAAGGGAATTCAACAACTAAATCTGAATGAATATGTCCCGTATTGGCAAAGCTTGTTAGTTTTCGAAGCCATTGGAGCCGCATGGAGTGTAGTTTAGGAAAAACCTTTAATTCAATGAACTTTCCTTCATCTCTTTCTGACCACCCCGTGGTGTCGACTATCCCTTCCATTGACGAACAATAACTTATCTCAAGATATTGGAGTTGCAAAAGACTATTAACCATAGAATACGAAAACAGATACTTCATATGATCACAACCGTCCACGATCACCGTTGTTAAATTTTGACAACAGTACATTCCTTGATTATGATCGGGCCATATCTTTTTGATGTTTCTTAATTCCCTGAGATTCAATTCCTCTAAGCTCGGAAGACTAACCTGCAAAGAAAACCGTACATTTTTGTTCCTTCAAGTACAATTGTCTAGTATAATATTCTTTTGATGATCGAAGATAATATGTTAGTCAATTAATTATTGAACGGAAAATTATCACCTTAGGAGCAGGATCATCATCAGCAATGATTTCGTTGAATCCCAAAGAATCGGGTCCTATAAACAAACAAAAACAATATACATAATTAATCTTTGTTGTTTTTTTTTTGTTGGTCCAAAATAATTGAGGAGAAGTCCATAATCCCACCAATACTTAACTTCAACACTTACCAAAAATCATTTCCAGTTTATAGCAAGAAGCCACTTCTACTTTTTGAAGCCGCAGTAGGTTTTTGGCTATGGAGAATGAGAAAAGTTGCTTCAATTTCTGAGAGTTGCGTACTTTTATAATCCTTAAGTTGCTGAAAGACTGATCTTCTGTGAGTTGGCTGTCACATATTGTCTCCAAATTGTTCAAATAGATAAGAGACAATGACTCCAGCAAGGGGAAGACTTTGCGACGAACCCGTCCAACTGAACCGACAATATGTAAAATCTCAGAACAAAGTTTTACTTGAAGATGCTTCAATCGTGGAAAACCTTCCCCATCATCTAATTCATGAACAACATTCTGAACACCCTTCAGTTCGTCTAGATTGATATCTTCAGTTTTCTTCAGCAACATTTTCATCCCATAATTCTCCAAAAGACTGCTAACATTTGCTAGCCCACAGAGCTCCACCAATCTTGATGTTTCAGAATCAACGCGCTGCACGCCCAACGCTTCTCCTATACATATCCTGTATCTTTGCAATTCCACAAAGACCAAATCCTGCGGCAGAATTTGGGCATCCCGAACTTGTATCTCCAAAGTAGTTAGCTTTGACAACCCCTTCAATTCAGCAAGACTGGCATTTCTTCCTCCTTTAACCTTATCCCACTGCGAAAAGCTGTCACCCATATATAGTTCTTTCAATCGAGAAAATTTTGATATGACATTTGGTGCTATCACTACAAGGCTCCTACAATCGCTCAAATCTAGCAACTGTAACCGCGTCAATTGTCCAATCTCAAGTGGCAACTGCTTAATTTTGGAATCTCGAAGGCTGAGAATCTCTAATTTCTTTAGCTGTCCAACTATTGCTATATCTTTTAGTCCACAACCATCTAAACACAATGTTTGAAGGTTAATGAGGCGACCAAGTGATGAAGGTAATGAAGAGAAATGAATTCTATTAAGACTTAACACTTTGAGTTCTTCCGTCCCTTCAAAAAAGAGGTCTGAAATTTGCATAGAGACAGGGGCTATGCCCTTTGTAATCAACAAAAATAATTGGAGATGGGGACATTGCAACCTTTTAGGGAGCTCCTGAATATCTCTCCGAGGTAATGAAATAGCAATTGGATCTTTCTGTATTGTCTCTTCCATCTTTTTCTTCACGTCAGCAACATTTGGAATATTAAACATGCGCTTCTCTGCGGCAATTGATACAGCAACAACATGAATGACGTCACACATTTTAACTTCATCTTTTGCATCATCGTCCAACAATAAGCATGAAGATTTGAGATTGTCGATCAACCGATGCACTCTACTCCTTGCTTCTTCCAGTGTGTAAACATTTTCAAACAAACCCCAACCCACACCATATCTCAATAAGTCATAAACTTGTATAGCATGACCTTCACTGTATAGACCACAAAGACAGAACAGAGATTTTGCCTCCTCACTTTCCAAGAAGTCATAACTCAATTTTATGGAGGTGTACACATTTGCTTGCATGCCATGAATTAGTCTTGCATCCGATCTTCTTAGCTGATTCAATGCATCTTTCCAAAAGTCAAGCTCCTTAGTTTTCAGAGCATTTGCAACTGTACTCAGTGCAACAGGCAAACCTCCGCATCTTTTAACGATCTCATTTGCTATACTTTGAAAAGCAGATATTTTAGTTGAATCACCCACTATCTTCTCAAATAACTGCAATGCTTCTTTTCGTGGCAAAGCATCGATCGGGAAATTTTTCTGGGAATTCATATCAATGCTCAATAAATCTTGCTTTCTAGACGTCAATATTATTGTGCATCTTCTCTGATCATCCTTTCTATCTTTCTCAGCAACATCTCCAGAAGGGATTCCAACCGCATCCAACTCAAGTCTTGTCCAAATATTATCCAATATAATGAGGACCCGCTTCTCTTTCTTCAATACTCGACGTAGTCGATTTGCTCTGTCGAATATATTCTCATTCAACTCAAACTTTATGCCTAAATCAGAAGCGAGTTTGTTTTGAATTTGCTGATTATCTGATTCATGTGTTAGCTCAGCCATAACGACCTTATCGAACAACTTATCTTCCATCACTTGCTTTCTAACTTGCCTGACTAGCGTGGTTTTACCCACGCCGCCCATGCCGTAGACCCCAATTATGTTGAGCTTATCATCCTTCAACGCCTCCATAACATCCTGTAATACTTTCTTTCTTGAATCAAAGGCCTCGTTATCTTTCCCGCCCATAGGTGCTTCGATATCTGGAGGAGGATCGTAGGAAACATCACCCTTCAGTTCGTAGCCTTTTTCCATGAGATTAGCAGCATCTTTTGCGGCATTTGCTGCTCGTTTACTGAGTTTGTAACGAGACAACAAATTTGGACACAATCCTTTGAAGCAGGACTTCTTGGCTCCATCTTCTTCGTCAATGATAGATTTTGCAACCCCCTCCGTAGATTCAACCCTACTTCGCCAGTCTTGGACACCCTGATAAATCTCTTTCCCTTGTCGGGTAGCATGATAAACATGTTGTTGCACCATTTCGTTTATACCTCCCAACTCCTTCACTTGATCTTTCAGCTCTTCTATGTAGCTCTGGTACTTGAACACATAAGAGATCTGCCGCATAATCGGTTCGAACAATGCCTTTGCGCCTTCTGATATAATGCTTGAAAAAACACCTTGACAGAATTCTACAGCCATTGCCTGCTGCTTAACGATATATATGTAGTTTTTGGCTGTTAAAAAAAAAAAAAAATTGGATTCAAATAAATTAAATGAACTAGAGGGGAAGAAAAAGAAGGAAACGACAACAAACAACTTTTTAGAGAAAGGTTTGACGGGCCCAAATGGAAAACCAACAACTTTTTGAAGAAAGAAAGCTTTGGAAGATAGATGCAAATTAACCGTTGATAATACTACATAAGAACACAGAAGTTAACAATAAACAGTAACTTAAAACTCATGAAAATTAAATGGCGAAATGAAGACAAACAAGGGATAGTTTTTGTTGGACATTAAGAAACAACTGCTATCAAGATCAAGGATTAGAAATTATGCTATTAAAAGAAATTATTAAACAGTTTAGAACAAGTTCACCTCTTTAATTATCTAGGATCAGAGTTTATGAGCTTCCCTATTGGCTTTGGATGTATAAGAACAACTTTAATGAGCAAAAGATCACTGTTAACTGCAGAGGAATGTGAGTAAAGAGTTTATGGGAGTGAAGCAATACCACTGAATTGTAGAAGAACAAGACTTAAGCGTGCGTCCCGTGTTTCGTTTTATTATATAAACAGAACACATGTTCATTTTTAACAAATTGATCAATAACTCTATTAGCTATTTAATTGATATTGTAACCAATTTTAAGAGAATATAATAATAATCCTTCAATGCATAAATTTAGAATTAGATTTTTTCTAACTTCTTATTTAAATATAAATCTCAATGGAAAATTATAAAAATTTAGAGATAAAATTTTTCAATCACCAAACGGAAAAACAGGGGAATGAAAACAGAGGAATCTTGTTTTACTTTTTTTTTTTTAAACCTTAACTCTTGTTTTGATGATAGTGCTCGTGACAGCAGCAAAAATTTCTAATGGAAACAACTCAATTTCAGAAGAATTTATTCAATTGACTCTGTACTTGAACTCGTTGGATTGGTTGATTTATGATTGACTGAATTTCAATTCGGCCTAAAAGATCTTTAACCAAAGTTTAATGGCTATCATCTACTCCTTAAAAACAAATATGTATCTTTTTTAGATTTGACTGAATTTGAACTTGCTGGATTGGTTTTTTTTAGATTATTAAAATGGGGCACTGCAAAGTAAGTATTCTAAAATCTGTATGTTGCTTTAGAAAAAGGGCTTTTCCTACTGATCTTTAGTCTTCAAGTAAACTTAGATACAAAGTAAATCTAAAAAAATGACAAACAAACAATGAAATAAACGACAACAAACTGGCAATTTTGATACAAAGCCAACAGATACTAAAATTTAGGACTTTTTTTTTTTCTTGCTTTCTTTTGTTGAAGGATTAGAGATTTTGGTATTACCAGAAGGTTTCAAGGGTCTGAGAAGTTTTTCTTTTCTTTTTTTTACCTTTTTATGGAAAAGGATGCAAATTAACCAAAGGAAATAAAAAGAGCACAGGCTTTAACAATGAACAATAACTTAAAAAGTAGATGGAAATTATGAAAGAACAGATGTCAAGATCAAGGATCAGGGATTCTACTATCAAAAAAAAATTATTAAAGGATTTAGAAAATGTGCACCGAGAGTTGGTGAGCTTCTCTCTATTCACTTGAATATTTAAGAACAACTAAAAAGAGCAAAAAGATCACTGGTAACTGCTGAGGAATGTGTGAGAAAAGAGTTGACGAGAGAAATAACAATGACTTGCAGAAGAAAAACCATTAATCAAGCACCCCTTTTTATATCCTGTATTTGGTTATGGTTGCCCTCTTGACGCATGCATAGAATAATTATGTGCATTTTTTTTTTAATCCGCATGCACTTTAATGATTAGTGCTCCTTTCATAAAGCAGATACCAGAAACACAAATATCATTTGAGAGAGAAACTAAACAGCAAATCATCAAAGTAAGATCAAGAATATATGATTTGGTTAATGCATATTCAAGAACAAAATAATAATAATAATAATAAATTAATAAAGTTTGATAATTGTATTGCCAGCGCTGCTTTTTTGTTATTTCATTTGTTCTTTCCGCAAATGATGCTTGGTTAAAATTAAGTTCCACATGGCCATTACTAACAAACTGTGTTTGTGTTGACAGAAACATGAAATTCACATCACACAAAATTGCACTATCAATTCTTAAGAGAACATAATAATAATCACTCAACGCATAAGGGTAAATTTAGAATTACATTTTCTAATTCTTTTTTATTTAATAAAACCCCAATGGAAAATCATAAAAATTTAGATATATAAATTTTCTTTACCAAACAAGAAAAAAAGGGGGAATGAAAACACAAGATTTTTTTTACCTCTTTTTCATCTTAACTCTTTTTCTTACATAAATTTTTTTTATGGGATTTCGGGCAAACCAAAACAAAAAAATTTCAATAAAGAGCAAGTTGCTGAAATTGATTTATCTTGTTTTTCAGGCTATCTTGTGACGTGATGATATATAATGCTCGTGAATGCTAGAAAATTTCTAATGCAAACAACTCAATTTGGGATGATAAGCTTAATTTTGCAAATGATGAATGTAAATAACTTTTTTTGATTAATTGAATCTGTAATACTCTTACCCTATTCTAAAATTTGTAGGTTGCTTCAGAAAAAAAGGGTATTTCTCACTCATCTTCAATCCTCAAGTAAAATTAGGTAAAAAGCAAATCTAATAAAATAACAAACAAATTAACAAAAAAAGAAAAAAAACAACATTGATTTTGAGACAACTGATACTTAAACAGCGAATTCTTTATTCTTTTTCCCCCCCCCCCCCCTCCCCGCGGGCTCGAGGATTAGAGTCTTTGCTATTAATAGAGAGGTTTTAAGAGTGAATAAAAACCCGTGCTAGTAATAAGAACACAGACCTTACAAATGAACAATAACTTACAACTCAAGCAACATAAATGATAAGATTAAAACAAACCGGAGAAATTTTTCTCGGAAAATAGACGGAAATTAAATAAGAACTGCTGTTAAAAGAAATTATTAGAGGATTTAGGAGCATGTGTACCTCTTTAATTATTTGGGATCAGAGAGTTGATGAGCTCTCTATTCGCCTTGATTATTGAGTAAGAACTGGTATTAAAAGAAATTATTAAGAACAATATATTGTAGTGAGCAAAAGATCACTGTTAACTGCAGAGGAATTTGTGAGTAAAATGCTGAAAAGAGCAGTAACAATGAATTGCAAAAGAAGAAGACTTAACCAAGCACCCCTTTTATACCCGATTTTTAAGATTTAATTTTGAAGTTCCCAATCAAGAACAAAGACGAAACTTTAATAAAGCATGCAGTGAGATACAAGAAATGGATAGGGCAAAATACCTTACGAAGCGTTTCATATTTTCTAATGAAATAATTTAGTTGAAGTCTTCGACGAACAGATACTTGTTGTGCTTGAATAATTTTGGCATATACATTACTTGTATCCTGCGAAATTGAAAAGCACATTGATTTACAGAGCTTGTTAGTAGGGAAAAGCTTCGTAAGATGCCTGATAAAAGATAAAGCAAAAGCCTGAATGAAGAATGACATTTTAGAAAGAAACTAAAGTGCAATCATCAAAGTAGGATGAATAGTGAGTTGATCAGTTATACTTTTTGTTATTTTAATTGTTCTGTCCACAAATGATGCTTCGTTATTACTAATTCCACATGGACATTATTTAGAAACTGATCTTATGTTTAACAGAAAAATAAAAACTCGTCATCATACAAAACTGCGTGAACAAATCTTCAATTTGATTATTATAAAATAAAGAAGTTTCATTACTAGATTATGCGGACGTTAATGTTAGAGATCTCATCAGATTATCATATAATTTACCAAACGCTTTGAGAAGAACAAGAATGAATTAGTTAAAAATTTAAAAATAAATAAATAAAGAGTACATGCAAATATTGTTACTTCCAATCACCAAACTGAAAAACAGGGGAATGATAACAGACGAGTCCCTGATTATCCTCTCTCTCTCTCTTTTCAATCTCTCTTTACGTTATGATTGAATAATTGTATAGAAAGTGTGACGGTTGCTGCAGCATTATGAAGTCAAAATTGAGAACGACATTAAATGATCAATCTCTTTATGTATTTACTCGAATGTCTGATAGTGTTCAGACTTGGATTTAATTACAATATAATTAGACATAAATGCATATTTTTTAAATTTTATCACAAATTTTATTTTTAACTCTATAACTATTCGTTATTTAGATATAAATTTTTGCAACCACCAAATAGGAAAACAGGGAAATGAAAACAGAGGAGCCTGTCCTAAACCAGAAGTAGGTGTTTTGCCTGAAAGTACCACTTTGCTAGCAAATCTAGTGGGTTTACTGAATAAATTTTTACATTATTCTATTTGATCTCTCTGTCTTTATCCTAAGCATTCTTGGTTGGGATCGCTGCATTGTCCTGTAATCTGTGTGCCTTTGTGAAAAGAGGAATGGGTAACTGTGGTTATGGGTACGTGAGAGGTCACGATGAGGGTAGATTGGTAATTTTGAGGAGCGATTTGCTTGCATAATTCAAGGCATGGACGGAAATGTCCCTGACCAAAAAAAGGACTATCCATATCTGAATCTGAGCATCAGAGGACATATTTGATAAATAGATATACTTACTAGAACTGTTTTTGCATAATAACTAAAATATTTATTTTTATATATTTGATAAACGAGCTCACTATTGATAGAACTTATTAGATACTACAACTCAAATAACTTCTTGTGCTTGATTGAGGTTTTTATATATTCGTATGTTTGAGATTTTTTTTTTTTTTACTTTCTAAGAATTAACTTCTACCTTGATTCTAAAAGAAATATATAATTTTACAAATAATTTAGTAAGGCGTTTGGTAAATAATAACTATTTGAGAATAAGTTTTAAAATGGTTTACTATACAAATCTGGAAAATGAAAATTAAAAGTGCAAAATGTTCACATAATGAAAATTAAAAGTGTAAAATGTTCACATACAATGACAAAAATATACTTATTTACTTATTTGTAATTTATTTTGAATATTGTTGTTTAAATCATTTTTTTTACTTACTAGATTTTTTAAGAGCATTCTATTTTCTTTATTACATATTTAAATAATTTTTTATTAACTATTTTAATTTGCAATAAAATTAACTTCAATATTTTTGTAACTGAAAAATTTGTTATGTAGTTCGTGATATAGCAAATACTAACATATTATTAAATTGATTAATAAATTAAGTGCAAAAAAGAAAATGCAAAAAATTAATCTTTATATAAACTTTTATGTGCATAAAACCGTTGTAATCAAACTAGTTCATAGCAATATAATATTATATACATGTGTGTAAAAAAATATATATAACTATAATATTATCCACTCATTAAACTTGCTGCACTATTATGCAGACACTCTTTTTCCTTTTCTTTCTTTAATAGCTTCAATGGGAACAACCTCATCTAACGACAAGTCCATTCTTCAACTAGAATAGAGTTGGTAGTAGATATTTTAGTACTCTCAAACGATGCCCAAACAGTGTCACCAGTGATTGTTGTATTAAAAAACATTCCATTTAATTTTTCCTCTGACTCTGGGTCGATACCTTTTATGCAAAATCTATTTACTTCAGGAATTTTCTACATATGTAGATATCATATTAAAGTGAATTCAGCTCCTATATTATTGACATTAAAATTTAGCCAAAGGTAAAAAATTTCCCTTTTTATTTGTCCCTCAACTATATAGTCCCATTGTTGGTTATAAGCTCGCAATATGCAAGGGAAATGAAGATCTATTAAAAACTTCCCCATAATATTAAACATTAAACAATATCAACATTTTGTGCATATGGTGCCTCTCCAACAACTTGATGTACATTATGTTGCTCGCTGGAATATGACTACTTATTAATTAATTAGCAAGACTTGCGTTGCGAGTCCATGCTTTTGTTGTTTGGATGGAGGATGTGCCATCTTTTTTTTATTTTAGATGCTTTGTAAGACTTCTGATTTAATGATTGAGTGCAGTCAATTAACGAAAGCTTACATATAGTATTATGTAGGTGCTGAGATGTCTGTTCTGGATAAAGTAGATATATTTACACCCAAGCCAACGGAATCAAAGCCTTTTCGTTAATAATATACACGGTAATTGTTTTTGTTAAATTGATTTCTGGCTAACAAGATCTTTTTTTTTTTTTTTTTTGAAAGGGCTAAAAAGATCTTTGAAAGCATTCAAAGAAGCCGCCGAACTCATAGGAAAGCCATGATTAAATATACGGCGAAGCAAGCGAGCTCGTTTGTTAATCTCTTGATCACTCATAAGCTTTTATATACCGCTCACGATATCATCCTTTTGAATCGATTTTGATTGATCATCAGAAATCATGTCCCCACCTTGAGATGATTGATCACCAATTTGGCATTGTACTGTTGATCAACTCTAATTGGCCATGCTAAAATTGGGAGCCCACAACCAATTGCTTCCACAGTTGAATTCCATCTACAATGAGATAAAAATCCACCCATTGATTGATGACTTAGTATCAATAATTGTGGCGCCCACCTATCTATTATCAACCCCCTTTTACCGACTTTACTCTCCAAACCACTGGAAAAATAACTGCCTTCTACTGGTCTGTCTAAGCCGATTAAATGAAGCGGAGGATCCAATCTACCTGCACTAGTTTGAATTACCCAAATAAATTGTTGATTTGATGCTTCTAAAACATTGGAAAGGCTGAATACTCATCCAATGTGGGACCCACTTTGGTACCAAATTATATGTATAGCACAGATCTACGTGATTTCAAATCCAACCATTAAACGATCTCATTTTCAGTCATGTTAGATCTCTGCTGGTTGGTTCTCGTCTCACGATCATGAAACACTTAACCGACCAATTTGTAAAATTGTTCAGGTAACAATAGGCCCACTCCCCACACCGGCTTTCCCATTTGATTGGCTAAATAATTAATAAATGGTCCGTCAAAATCATTACATGTGTGAAAGAGAAAATGAAGTTGTTTGTTTCTAAGGAAAATTATTTTTAGAGAAAAGATCACGTTTATTTCTTATTGATTTTTCTTAACCTTTTCAATTGAATCAACTCAACTTATATACACGCACAAGATCACAGCTTAAGCTAATTACATTCTGTTATACACACATACGAAATGACTGATAACAAGCTTAACTATCTTGAGCTGATCTGGCAACTTGCTTAACTAACTCTGATGAGCTAGCAATGCTGAGATGTTTGACTGACTGAGACTGAAGCTTCTTCTCCTTCTTATTCCTGCTCTCTGTGAGCTCAGCATATTGAACTTCCTTAACAGCCCCCCTCAAACTCAAGGGGCAAGGCTGCACATTGAGCTTTGATCTTAGATAGTTAAAATGGACAAACGAAAGAGGTTTTGTCATGATATCAGCAATCTGTTCTTCACTGGGAATGTATTGAATTTTCAACTCCCCTGCAATCACTTTGTTTCTGATGAAGTGTAAATCAAGCTCGATGTGTTTAGTTCTAGAATGGAAAACAGGATTATGTGCAAGCTCAGTGGCACCGGTATTATCACACCAGACAGTAGGTATCTCTGAACAACACAAACCAATCTCAGAAAACAAAGATTGTAACCAGCTGATCTCTGCACTAGCTGAAGCTAGTGCCCTATACTCACTCTCAGCACTAGACCTAGCAATGACTGATTGCTTCTTGGATGACCATGAAATCAAATTATTACCTAAGTAAATGCAATAGGCTCCAACAGATTTTCGATCATCTAAATCACAAGCCCAGTCTGCATCAGTGAATCCAGTAATCTTCATTTCTCCATTTTGAACAAACTTAAGTCCATAATCTTGGGTAGACTTTAAGTATCTAAGCACTCTCTTACAGGCTATAAGATGTTGCATTGTAGGACTTGAAACATACTGACTCAGCTTGTTTACAGCAAAGGCAATTTCTGGCCTTGTTAAAACCAAATACTGCATCCCTCCTACAATGCTCCTGTAATGTGTGGCATCAGCAATATATTGGCCTAGATATCCTTGAGCTTCCTTCTGCAGCTTAATTCCAGTACTCAGAGGTGTGTCAATCTCTTTACACTCAAGCAACTGAACCTTAGTCAATAGATCTCTTATGTACTTTCTCTGAGATAGATAAATGCAATTTGCATCATATAAGACTTCTATGCCAAGAAAATAAGAGAGAGTACCCAAATCATTTAGTGCAAAAACTGCATTGAATTTGGCAATGAAAGATTCTAGCTCTGCACTATCTGGTCCTGTGATTAAGATGTCATCAACATAAATCAGTACCAATATCATATATGAGCTGGTATTCTTGATGAACAGAGAAGTGTCAGCTCTTGAGTTTTCAAAGTCCCACTGTAACAGACAACTTCTTAACTTTTCATACCAAGCTCGTGGAGCTTGCTTGAGACCATAAAGTGACTTATGAAGTTTACACACAAAGCTTGGTTTTTGACTGTCAACAAACCCTGCTGGTTGATCCATAAAAACTTCTTCTGTTAACTCCCCATTAAGGAAGGCATTATTAACATCTACCTGCCTGATTTGCCACTGATTCATAACAGCCAAACTAATCACTACTCTAACAGTAGCTGGTTTTACCACTGGGCTAAAAGTTTCAAAGTAATTTACCCCTGCAATTTGTTGAAACCCCTTAGCAACTAATCTGGCCTTGTACTTGGCCAGACTTCTATCTGAGTTATGCTTAACTCGATACACCCACTTGTTTCCAACAACCTTCTGACCATCAGACCTTGGAACTAAAGACCATGTATTGTTCTTGAGCAGAGCACTATATTCTTCCTCCATAGCTTCAAACCATTTAGGATTCTGCATAGCTTCTTCTACAGATTCTGGCTCTTTATGAACAAGAGCTACATTATATAGCTTAGGTTTAAAAATGCCAATCTTACTTCTAGTGGTCATAGGATGTGTGTTTAAAGGAGTTTTGGATTGTTGTGTGTTTTCTGGAGCTAATGTGTCTTGATCTGTTTCAGGTGATGTTTGAAAAATGGAAGGTCTGTTGGTAGTGTTTGGTTGAACTAGTAAAGAAGTATTAGGCTCTGTATGAAATTCTGTATTAGGCTCTGTGTTAGTGATTGGTAATGTGTTTGTTTGGGACAATAGATGAGAATTGTTGTGATGATTAGGAGAGACTGAATGACAAGAACTGCTGCTGGTGGAGCTTGCAGAGTTAGGATTATGAGTGCTGTTATCATCTGAAGTTAAGAATACTGGCAAAGTGGATAGATGATACACTTGCTGAGGAGTGAAAGACAAGTTTTGACATGAGTTTGATTTATTAGAAGCAAAAACAGAATCTGAGGAATAAGGAAAAGAAGACTCATCAAAGACAACATGTCTTGCTATATAAACCTGACCAGATGGATGCAAACACTTGTACCCTTTATGAGAAGGGCTGTACCCAATGAAAATACATTTGCTAGAATGATAATCAAACTTATGCTTGTTATAATCTCTCAAATATGGATAGCATGCACAGCCAAAACACTTAAGCATTTTGTAGTCTGGTTTATGTTTGAATAGTTTTTCATATGGAGTAAAGAATTTCAGAGTTGCAGAAGGCAACCTGTTAATATGGTAAACTGCTATTTGAAAAGCTTCCCACCAAAAACTCAAAGGTAATTTAGCTTGAGCTAGAAGTGTGAGTCCTAACTCAACCACATGCCTATGTTTTCTCTCAACTACCCCATTTTGGTGATGTGTATAGGGACATGAGTGTCTGAACATGATTCCATTTTGGTTTAGAAAACCAGTAAATGCTCTATACTCTCCCCCCCAGTCAGATTGCAGCATTTTAATGGGACATTGAAATTGTTTTTCAGCTTGCAATCTGAACAATTTGAAGACTTGGAGGGCTTCTGATTTCAATTTTAATGGATAAATCCAGGTGTATCGACTGAAGTCATCAACAAAGCTAATATAATAGACATAACCAGCTTTAGAAAGGATAGGTGAAGGACCCCATAAGTCAGTGTGAATTAGTTCAAGTACCTGGGATGTTTTGGTTTCTGAGACAGGAAAGTGCAACCTGTGACTCTTTCCCATTTGACATGCCTCACATATATGTTGTGCAGCTTGGTTAATAAGAGAAGTTGAGAGATTAATAGTTTGATCAGTCTTAAGCAAATGCATGAAGACATTATGATGAGGATGACCAAATCTTCTATGAAGAAGATCAACTTTATTGACAAACGAATTACAAGATGAAACATCAGTTTGAGAACAAGCTTTAGAGCTTGAGTGTTTATTCTGAACATTATTTGCAACAGGAAAAGAAATATGACATGTTGACAACATAGACAAAGGCTGATTTGAAGAAACTTGACATGTGAAGGAAGATGACTGAGATGACTGAGAAAAAGACTGAGATGACTCTGATGATTTTAACAGCAGCCTATACAATCCTTTCTCAGCAAGACCTTGCAGAAGCACTTGTCCCTTCAGTAAATCCTTGACATAACACACATTGCCAACAAATTCAATGGAAATATTATTATCAGTGGTCAGTTTGGATATGCTAATCAAATTCTTAGTAATTGAGGGAACTAACAAAACATCCTTGAGTGCTATAGGTGTGTGTTTGTAAGCAGATTTGAAACTGTTATGATTAAAACATGCATCACCAACATGAGTAATAAGCAAACCTTGTCCATTGCCGATGGTCAATTGATCTGAGCCTTTGAATTCTTCTCTCACATGCATATTTGCCATATTGTTGGTAATATGGTGTGTAGCTCCACTGTCAAGATACCACCCTTCATCAGTAGAGCCTTCAATATTTGCAACATAGGCTTCAGGCAGAGTAAAAGCCTCTGATGGATAAGAGCAAGCAGGAGAATAATTCATGAACTGATAGCTAGAGTCTGAGACTTCATAAGGATCTTCAAATGCAGATGATTGATAAGGAAATGGCTCAAAATTAGCCATATATGCAGCAGTCTTAGATCCCATCATTTTTCCTCTTCCAAATTGTTTAGGTGAGGAAAAATAAGTATCACCATACCTATACCAACATGCATCAGCAGTATGTCCTTGCTTATGACATATTTGACATATAGGTAATGGCTCACTTGATTCAGAAACATTTGAAGTATTAGCAGGGGTGAACATATGCCTCATTTGTGGTGGTCTATGAGATTGCATGAACTGATTTCTTCCAAAACCTGCAACATTTCCTCTACCAAAACCACTAGCAGTATTACCACCAGCTGGAAATCCTCTAGGATAAGGAGCAGAAAACATGCCTCGACCAAAAAACTGACCTCTGCCTCCAGGTTGTCCATAATTGGCACTGCTATTACCATAAGCATTTCTCCTAGGAGCACCTCTCATATGTGAAAAATTTGTATTCATCATACTATAATTTGCATTAAACATAGCCTGAGGATTCTGATTTTGTTCCAGCCTAGCTTCATGTGTCAGTAAAAGTGCATACGCATCATCATAACTCATCTTATTGGCTGTGATTATTGAAGCCAGATCTAGATAGCCAGATCCAAGTCCATTTAATGTCCTTATCAGCAAATCCTTTTCAGTTATGTTATCTCCAGCACATGCAAGTTTATTAGCTAGCATTTTCATTTTTGAACAATATTCTTCAATGGACATTGACTCTTTCCTCAGAGTATCTAATTCATATCTTAGTTGCATTATTTTTGCTTCAGACTGTACTCCAAATTGTTTTTCAATAGATCTCCATACATCAAAAGAAGTTTCATAGTTAAGGACTGAGCTTAAGATACCTTCACTGATTGTTGATAGAAGCCAGCTAAGTAGAGTCTGATCTTGAGCTCTCCAGTTGACATAAGCTAGATTTTCAATCCTTTCCACAGATCCATCAGCTTGCGACTGAGAAACATATTGTTTTGGAACATTTTGTTTTTCTGAGATTAATCCTTCAAGTCGATTCCCTCTGATTGAAGTAATCACTTGTTTGCGCCAGAGAAGGAAGTTTGATCGATCGAGTTTTACTGTTGTGGCAAAGGTAAATGAAGTTTGTGTAGAATGCATTTGATTGAAATTTGAACGATTTTGATTTATTGTACTGGAACTGGCCATGGATGGCTCTGATACCATGAAAGAGAAAATGAAGTTGTTTGTTTCTAAGGAAAATTATTTTTAGAGAAAAGATCACGTTTATTTCTTATTGATTTTTCTTAACCTTTTCAATTGAATCAACTCAACTTATATACACGCACAAGATCACAGCTTAAGCTAATTACATTCTGTTATACACACATACGAAATGACTGATAACAAGCTTAACTATCTTGAGCTGATCTGGCAACTTGCTTAACTAACTCTGATGAGCTGGCAATGCTGAGATGTTTGACTGACTGAGACTGAAGCTTCTTCTCCTTCTTATTCTTGCTCTCTGTGAGCTCAGCATATTGAACTTCCTTAACAATGTGTTAGAACATCAACGCCATCGATCCCTTCACTTCCTTCATGCAGTGTGGTTGATCACTGGGTTCTAGTGGACCTATTTTCCTTGAACCGGGTGCACTCCGCAGAAGTGGTGGACCACGAGGAGGGGGCCCACAAGGCCTACGTCTAAGATTCGAAATTAATACTGTTCAACTAAAATTAATAATACTATTGTAATTAATTACTTGATAAGCAAATAGTTATAGACAAATCTATCCCTAATCCCACATTTACAAAATAAAGAATTGAAATGAGTTTATGTGGCTTTGAACCCAAGCCCTCAAGCCTAGTGGCTGGATCTTGACCACTTTGACATAATTATTATAAAGCTTTTCCTGTTTGTTTACTCAGAAAGTGAAGGAAAAATACAGAGAAAATTATGTAGCTAGAATGAATCTAAAACCATCTTATTAATCTATATTTGGTTCAATATACAACAGTATTTATACTACTCACTGGAACCTTCTATATGAAACAAACACGTGAACTCAATACAGTTCAGCTTAACAAACTTTTAGCGGGAAATAACTAAACAGAGCAACGCTTGAATAACAACTTGCTAACGGCTTGCCGGCGTGGCTGCTGACTCAGCAGCTGACTAATCATACTCTTAACAAAAATCACCAAACAGAAAAGCAGGGGAATGAAAGGATAGCCTCCGTTTATCCTCTGTTCTGTTTTCATTGTTATTAAACAAGGGAATGAGAAAAGAGAGCCCCTGTTTCTTCTCTTTTTTGATTTTTTTAATTACTAAACTGGGGAATGCCTTCTAAAGCCTTCCCCTTGATTCTAACAAATTCACTAGGGAAGGTTTCATATGGATTTTGGGGGAGCTCTATGGCCAATTTTAAAAGTTCAGGTGGGATCAAATGAATTTCAAAACTGCATGGGTTATCTATTTCAGTCAGAGGATAGTGGAATTCCCTGAAATTTATCCTTTTTATTAAATTAATCTTCCTCCTTTCCTCTGCGGACCTTTGCTATGTGTGTTATTGGCGTCGAAATGACGATGGGAATTATGGTAAGGTTCTTGCCTCCCCACTTCTTGAAATTAAATATATCTTTTCTGGCACTAGAAATTTCCACATGCAGTGTTTTGTTATTGTGTAGTTGTGTTATTTCGTTGTAGGGAGGATGAGAACTGTGGTCCACAACCAGGGTATGTACGAGCTCAAGTGGAGAGTCAGTTTTCTATCCTTCGGTTGATGTAGAGAATTAACAAGTGACCAACTCATGCCAAATTGCACCACTTGCTCACTGTATTCTGATTTCTCAGGTGGAGGATTCGACATTTCCCCATTAAGAACCTCGAAATGGTAGGCCCAGAACACAGGTTCAGCATCTTATGCAGGTTGACCTAAAGGGTGACTTGTTGGTCATGTGTCAATGTTTCAGCAACACTGTCTTCTTAGTTAAATAGGGTTGCTGGTAAGTTACTTGTTTTTCACATTTATTTTTTGCCGTTGTAGATTATATGGTTCTCCTGGGAGGCCATTTTAAGTCATGCTTTGCGTGTTACTGTATTTTCTGTCACTCTTTTTCTAAGGAATATACACACGCACACACATATATATAAAGACGCCTTTTTAATGCGGGATCTATATGCAGTAACTCCAATGAAATATATATGTGGATGTACCTTTTCTTTTCTTTTAGCTTTAGTATAAGACAAAAAAATGAAATAAATGATAAGGGAACTTGGTTTGGAGTAGCGGTGTAATTTTCAGAGGATTTATAAGATAGTAAGTGAAATACATAATAAAAAGGCTGCTGTTCTGGCTCATTTAATAGATCAAACTGCTAGAAAAGTGGTCTAGTTAAACACAATTTTCAGAGGATTTTTTGAGGGTTTATTTATTAATTTTTTGTTTCTTTCCAATACAAACACTTTGTTTGAGTTATGTTGTTTACTTCTTATGACAGGTCTCCGCGAATGGTTTGCCAAACAGATGAAATGAGTGCTCATCCGAGAATCCCTGTCATGGTCAATATGGCCTCAGCTTCTGTTTCTTCATATAAGAACCAAAACCTGCAAGACTCATCTATTCATCTGAGCTCATCTCTTGATCAGTTAATTGCTGCAGGCAGACACTCTGTTATGATGGATGAATACTCCGAGGAGGATGAAGAATTTCAATTAGCTGAGTCTGAACAAGAAGTTTGATTCACGCTTGAATCCTCATCCTTTTCAAGTAACTTCTTCATAACTCTTGTTCTTATAAATTTTTCCCGGGATTTCAGGCAAATGAAAAAAAGATTGAGAATGATTTCAAGAGAACAGGTGGATGATAACTTATATATTCATTTTTATATATTTAGTTAATGTACTCATTAATGGATTTCTATGGACTTAAATCTTTTTTTTTTCAATTACTTGCAGCCCTAGAGGAAGAGCAAGCTGGTCAATTTGATTTATCTTGTTTTTCGGGCAATCTGCGACACGATGACCGTGATAATGCTCATGACTGCAGGAAACTTTCTGATGGAAACAACTTCAGAGTTCGTAGCAAGCATTTTTGTTATGACAAAACAAAGGTTCCCCCGTATTTTGGTTGTTTGTTATGGTATTTATATATCCTGCATGATCTAGTTTGACTTGTTATGAAGTAGTTATGGTATTTATATATCCTGCATTTCAAAAGGTATTAAGTTTCAAACTTGTCGTATTGGGAGGTTGGATAGTTGTAACGTAAGACATCTGCAGGCTTCCGGTTCAACACATTACAGTATGCCATTTTATTTTGTCACAAGGAAATTAGTTATGGGATCCCTTCTGCAACGATTTGTTGATGGAGATGATGAACTTCGCAATAGTAGGCTGAAGCTTATTCCATCCGTCCCTAAGATATCCATCTTAGTCTTCATGTATTAGGACTTTGTTAACAAGTCGTAACCTTCACTGCATGGTACACTTCAATTTGTGCAAAGAAAGCATACATTAAGTATAAATGTATTGATGGGTTGTACCTTCTAACTTAATGACCTTTTTTCACTCTGTTGAATTTGTTTTGCACCTGCTCTTGATTTTATGCGCTTAATCATGCAGGGGTCATGGATCGTGCACCAGAGTGTTGGAAGCACCCCTTGTTTATTAGGAAAAGCAGTTGATCGTAATTATATCCGCGGTCCCAAGTACTTAGAAGTAAACGCTCTTGGAATTTCTATACTACATGAGATGTTCCCCTTTCAAATAGCTCCTCCGATACCATTAACATGGTTTAACATTGTTCCTCTGTCTGTAGATTGATGTTGACATCTGTTCTTCTACTATTGCTAATGGAGTTTTGGCCTTTGTAATTGGTGTAATTACGACAGTGGTGGTTGATGTGGCTTCCCTTGTACAGGTACGTATGATTGTTCTCTTTTTTTCTTTTTTGTTGTGCGCCCCCCGGGGGGGCGGGGGGGGGTGCACTTTTAAATGAGCACGTCGGAATTTGAGATATTGCGTGCTGCAATGTTCTCAGAATGGTAAAACGCCTCCTCTGTCTCTTCTTCATCTTACTCTTTAGTATGCAGTCAAATACTACAGATGAATTACCAGAACGGCTGATTGGAACCTGAAACATCATGACTGTGGTTTCATTGCACCTCAACTCTTTTTAATACCCGAAAAAAAAATCATTTGTTTTAGGTATACGCACATGTATTTTGATCCCATTTTCATTGTTTTCTTTGAATGAAAGTCATTGATGTTTCCAAATGAGACTTTTGCATAAGTATAGCTAGTAGGAAATTTTTTGATTCTTTATTTACTATTTTTCGAATCTGAGTGTAATAGTTTTAAAATTGTTTAATCGGTCTCTAAATGTCGTACTCACAAGCAAACAAGTGAACTGATTGATTCCCAACCGTCACTCAACCGGTTTCCAACTTTTTAATATACACAATATCTGTGTTTGTTGAATAGCTAGTACTATTAAAGCTCAACATTAACATAGATACTAATGGAAAAATTGATTTTCCTATGATGCTGTGTAAAGAATATGGGTTTACCTATTTCCACAAGATCTACAACATGATCTTGACTTCACGTGATTCTTTTAATTTAGAGAGTGCTGGTTTGAGAAGGTCAGCTTGACGGATTACTTCCTTTTAATAAATGTCAATACACTATAATTGATAATACTATAAAAATGTAATAAACATTGTCTTGTGCTGTTTTCTTCAACTACAGATCCTCAATTGAATCAGTCAACCAGGCTAGAAATCAAATGCTTAAAATACCAATTGGAGAAATAATATAGAAGTTGAATATTGCATGCATATGAAACATCAATTCAAGCCCTCACTTAACCAGTGTGCACCAAGCAAATCCAAAGTGTCTTGCAATTATGTAGCATGACCAAAATGCTATAAATGCATCTGGGAACAAATTTTGGAAGTAGAGGAAAAAGTGCAAGTTGAATCATATATAAGAGATTGGCCTGGGTCGAGATAGCTTCTTCTTTATACCTGAAGGGTGGACTCAATCTTGTCTTTAGAATTCTGCATATTTGTAATTATACATGTGTAAGCAAGCATACATTACCATACTAATAGCAATAAGAAAAAAGAAGCAAATGTTATGATATGACTATAAACTCTTTCAGATAAACAATAATGTATAAATTAATGTGACATAATATGATTGGTTAAACAAAAACATCACATGGACCACTTGATTTATTTTTTATTATTATATATTTTCAGTCGACCAATCATATTATACCATATCAATTTCTACAAAATAATTTAGTAGTTAGCGCCAATACTTAGTTAATTAATACTGACCATTTCATTGAACAATTTATGTATGGTGTCATTGAGGTTGCCTTCCCAGCATCCTTCTTCTTTTTCGGTGAGTTTCACTTTATTTAGCGTTGGCGTCCCTATGATTCCTTGAGAGAAAATCTTCATCTTTGGGCACTGTCTCACAAGTACTTGTTTCAAGGACGGGAACTCAAGAGTGTAATTACCTGAATAAAAGCTTGTTAGGCTTGGCAAACAGTCAAGTCCCAAGTACTCCAATTTCCCGAAAACAATGCAATCTTTCGCTTCTTCTCCAACCTGTGATTGTATGATTTCTGCTATCGTTTTGCAGTCAGCTATCTTCATACTTTGAAGATTTACTATACTTTTAGATGTTGAGAGCGTCGACAAATTTACCAACCCGTCACACTTCGATACTTCTAGAATCCCTAGATTTTCCAAATGCCACAAAGACGGTCCTAATTTTTGCAACTTACTACATTCTGATATTTTTAGAGTATTTAATTGTGGGAGAACTTTGTTGGACTTGAAATTTTCATTCCAAAGACACAACACGTTGGGTAATCGAGACAGCTTTAACCATCCCAATCGGGGGAATCCTACCTGAAAATCAACAAAATTAAGTTGTCAATGAAAATATGTAACTAATCTTTGCACTCTTCCTCAGCATATTTTCATTACAACATTTTATATCCAAATTGGTTTCATTTTTATGAGGAACCAAAAACTAAAATAAAATTAAGTAAATCACTCTTGACGCAAATAAATCAAATCTGATGTTAAATCCAATACAATTAGCTACGAAAAATTTCTCAGAAAAAAAAACAGCTGCAAAAACAGAGATGTAACAAGTAAAATGGATATAGTTAACCCATGTTACCAGTCATCTAATTAATTTGATATAATTCACAATTTAAATTTAGTTAATAATTGCAGTAATAGTGTTAAATTAGATATAAATTAAGGCATCATGCAGAAAGATGAGTCATTAAATTTGATTTTGATCGTAAAGAAATTACATCTATGCGAACGAAAGTGAAGAAAATAATAATAATAATAATAATAATAATAATAATAATAATAATAATAATAATAATCACCTTTTCATCGAAGAGAGGCTGTTTATGATGAGCTGTCATGTGCAGTACAGATGTAGAATTGGATAAAAATGTTTCCATGGTAGCACAATTCACAATGGTCAGAGTCAACAACTTGGGCAGTTCAATTATATTCTCGGTGAAATTGCAGAGTCTTTTGAGTTTCGGAAGATCTATGAGTTTTAGATAGCAAATTGAAAGAAAATTTTTTAAATAAGCAACGCCGGCATTTAGCTCTTCCAAATGAAGCACCTCTTCTAATGAATCACAATTACTCACTACTAGATCTTCCAATTTGTTCAAGTACCGTAGCAGATTGGCGGGAATAGCACTCGACATATTCATGCAGTCATCCACGACCAGTTCTTGTAAATTGCTGATGCAGCCGACGGACAGTGCTTGGTTGTGCCATATTTCTCTCAAACGTGTAAAATGTGAGAGCTTCAAAGACTTTTCAAGGAATACAACCTGCACAAACTAAAATAACTGCACTAGTTATATCCAAAGTTACTAGATGTATATACATTAAAACTTACATGTTTTTTGTTTCAACTTCTAAAATTATATATACAAGGCAAATGTGCAAGTGCAAGGGAGATGCATGAGCAATTTGGGTGAAATCGATTAACACATACCATTTCTTCGTAAAACTACTGTATGGTGAAATTAAGGTTGCCTTCCCAATGGCACAATTCATTCTCTCCATTTTTACTCACTCGCACTTCGTGCAGCTTTGGTGTGGATAAGATTCCCTGAGAGAAAGTCTTCATGTTCAGACAATGTGTGATAGAAACTTCTTCCAATGATGGGAATTCAAGAGCGTAATTCTTCAAACAAAAGCTTTTAAGCCTTGGTAAATCATAAAGTTTCAAAAGTTTTAATTCGTTGAAAACAATACGATTCTCCTTCACTTCTTCTCCAACATGTCCTATGATTTCTTCTATCTTTTCACATTGTCGTATGGTAAGATTTACCAGACTACTGGGAATTCCAACCTAAAAATAAGCCAAAGTGTGTGTGTATAAATTAAAAAAAAATGAAAATGTAAGAGTAGTATTCAACTAGATTCAAATTATGTTTAAATCATAAAATTATATGTTTTATGAATATAACAAGCCATGGATGTCTACTAGATATTTTTCGTAAAAGAAAAAAGGCAAAATAAATAAACAAAAAAATAAAAGTTGCAGAAAAACAAAAATAATGAAAAATGCATTTACACTATTTAGCATTAGAAATGTATAAAGAATTTAAGATAATTTGTAAATATTTTAGATTCCTTTTCATCTTGATGCTAGTTTTTAAGCATAAATTTGCAAAATTCAACTATTCACGTTTTTTTTTAAAAACTCAACCAAAGGCTGCTTTTACCCTTTTTCCTATTTTTTTTATTTTGATATATTTAAATATGGAAAATAATTTTGCAAAACACTTCCCAACGCTGTCAGCATGGGACTGCTGCCAAGTGGATTTTTGTTAAGTATGAATTTGTGGTTAATTAATGGCATAATGAATTCATGACTAAACTATTAATTAAATTTAAAGACTTTTCTTTTTCCCAGTCGAAATTAGGAGAATTAAGGAAAAGATATACTTGGGTGCCCTCATTTTTTTCATGTGAAGATGTTTTTAAGCCGTACAGTTTAAGAGAGTTATTTTTTAATGTGATTAAAGCACACAACTTAACGGTTCATTAAAAATAAACTCCACAGCTTAAGGGCGTGTCCCAATTAGACTTAAAGGGTCTGATCAGCTTAAGATCCATATGGGCCTGGTGAAGACGCTTTTAAGTTGTGTAGTTTAAGAGAGTTAATTTTTAATGTTATTAAAGCACACAGCTTTACGGTTCATTAAAAATAAACTCCACGGCTTAAGAACATGTCCGTATTGAAAAAATTGCAGGTAACCCACCTTATATATAAAAACATCCAGAAAAATACTTACGGTTCATTTCAAAATGAATATAACAACCTTACCAATGGAGGAAAAATATTCACTAGGTTATCACACACAGATATCCCCAAATTCTTCAATTTGTTGAAAGACTCCGATACAAGCTGGTGCTGCCATATTTTTCTCAACTTAACCATCGAGCTAATATGTAATTCCTCCAAACTAGGGAATTGTACCTGGAAATTAAAGATTCAATGCAATTAATTAATCAATTAATGGCATAATCAATTGATAACTAAACTAGAGATGGATATTAATTAAATTTGAAGACTCGAGGAGAAGAGAAATTAAATATTCAGAATTAAATTAATTTTTTAAAAATCTTTTCATCAAAGAGAGGTTGAGGTTGCATTTCAGTGTGAATGTTGTCTCCTGATGAATGTGATTTGAAATAAAATTCAAAATGAATACAGCAACCTTACCAATGGAGGAAAAATATTCATTAGGTTATCACACCCAATTATCTCCAAATTCTTCAATTTGCTGGAAGACTCCGAAGCAAGCTGGTGGTGCCATATTTTTCTCAAATTATCCATCAACTCAATAAGTAATACCTCCAACCTAGGAAGTCGTACCTGCAAGTTAAAGATTAAATAACTAATTAATCAATTAATGGTATAATCAATTGATAACTAAATTTGAGGCGGATATTAACTAAATTTGAAGACTCAAGAAAAGACAAATTAAGTATAGTGACTAAAATTTATTTTTTATAAAAAAAAAAAAACCTTTTCATCAAAGAGAGGAGGAGGTTGCATTTCAGAATGAATGGTGTCTTCTGGTGAGCTCGTAGAGATGAATCTTGACATACTACTGCATCTACAAATCTCGAGTATTTGCAAAGAAGGGAATTCAACAACTAAATCTGAATGAATATGTCCCATATTGGCAAATCTTATTAGTTTTGGAAGATAATCGAGCCGCAGGGAGTGTAGTTTAGGAAAAACCTTTAATTCGATCAACTTTCCTTCATCTCTTACAATCCCTTATCTCAAGATGTTGGAGTTGCAAAAGACTATCAAGCATAGAATACGAAAACAGATATTTCATACAATGACAACCTTTCATGATCACCTTTGTTAAGTTTTGACAACAGTACATTCCTTGATTATGATCGGCCCATAATTTTTTTATGTTTCTTAAGTCCCTGAGATTCAATTCCTCTAAGCTCGGAAGAATAACCTGCAAAGAAAACCCATACATTTTTTTTCCTTCAAGTACAACCGTCTAGTATAATATTCTTTTGATGATCGAAGATTAATGGTGATAATATAGTAATCAATTAATTATTAAACAGAAAATTATCACCTTTGGAGCAGGATCATCAGCAGCAATGATTTCATTGAATCCCAAAGAAGTTGTTGGTTTCTCCCTCTCGGGTCCTGTAAACAAACAAAAATAATATACATAATTAATCTTTGTTTTTTTTTAAATAATTGAGGTGAAGTCCATAATTCCACCAATACTTAATTTCAACACTTACCAACAATCATTTCTAGTTTATAGCAATAAGCCACTTTGACCTTTCGAAGCCGCAGTCGGTTTTTGGCCATGGAGAATGACAAAAGATGCTTTTTTAAGAGACAATGACTCCAGCAAGGGAAAGACTTTGCGACGAACCCGTCCAACTGAACCGACAATATGCAAAATCTCAGAACAACTTTCTACACGAAGATGCTTCAATCGTGGAAAACCTTCCCCATCATCTAATTCATGAACAGCATTCTGAACACCCTTCAGTTCGTTTAGATGGATCTCTTCAGCTTCCTTCAGCAACATTTTCATCCCATAATTCTCCAAAAGAGTGCTAACATTTTCTAGCCCATGGAGCCGCACCAATCTTGATATTTCAGAAGTAACGCCCCACATGCGCCACGCTTCTCCTATACATATCTTATATCTTTGCAATTCCACTAAGACCAAATCCTGTGGCAGAATTTGGGCATCCCGAACTTGTATCTCCAAAGTAGTTAGCTTTGACAACCCCTTCAATTCAGCAAGACTGGCGTTACTTCCTCCTTCAACCTTATCCCACTGCGAAAAGCTGTCACCCATATATAGTTCTTCTAATTGAGAAAATTTTGATATGAGATTTGGTGCTATCACTACAAGGCTCCTACGCTCAAATCTAGCAATTGTAACCGCGTCAATTGTCCAATTTCATGTGGCAACTCCTCAATATAGGAATCTCGGAAGCTGAGAATCTCTAATTTCTTTAGCTGTCCAACTATTGCTATATCTTTTAGTCTGCAACCACCTAAACACAATGTTTGAAGGTTAAAGAGGCGACCAAGTGATGAAGGTAACGAAGAAAAACGAACTCCAGTAAGACTTAAAACTTTGACTTCTTCGGTCCCTTCAAAAAAGAGGTCTGAAATTTGCATAGAGCCATAACCCTTTCTAAACAACAAAAATAACTCGAGATTGGGACATTGCAACCTTTCAGGGAGCTCTTGGATATCTCTATGAGGTAATGAAATAGCAATTGGTCCTTTCTGTTTTGTCTCTTCCATCTTTTTCTCCACGTCAGCAACATTTGGAATATTAAACATTTGCTCCTCTGTGGCAATTGATACGGCAACAACATGAATGACGTCATGCATTTTAACTTCATCTTTACCATCACCGTCCAACAATAAGCATGAAGATTTCAGGTTGTCGATCAATCGATGCACTCTACTCCTTGCTTCTTCCAATGTGTAAACATTTTTAAACAAACCCCAGCCCATACCATATCTCAATAAGGAAGCAACTTGTATAGCATGACCTTCATTGTATAGACCACAAAGACGGAAGAGAGATTTGGCTTCCTTACTTGCCAACAAGTTGTAACTCAATTCAATGGAGGTGTACACATTTTTATCCATTCCATCGATTTCTCTTGGATTGGAACTTCTTAGCTGACTCAATGCATCCTTCCAAATGTCAAGGCTCTTACTTTTCAGTGCATTTGCCACCGTAGTCACTGCAACAGGCAAACCTCCGCATCTTTTAACGATCTCATCTGCAATAGGCTGAATAGTAGATGTTTTTGTTGAATCACCCAGTATATTCTCAAACAACTGCAACGCTTCTTCCTTTGATAAAACTTCAATCAAGAAATTCTTCTGAGAATTCATATCTCTTTCCAATAAATCTCGATTTCTAGACGTCAATATCATTGTGCATCGGCTTCGATCATCCGTTCTCTCTTTCTCAACATCCCCATAAGGAATTCCAACTGTATCGAACTCAAGTTTTGTCCAAATATTATCCAGTATAATGAGGAGCCGCTTCTCTTGCTTCAACCTTTGACACAGTCGAGAAGCTCTTTGAAATTCATTCTCATTCGAGTCAAATTCCAAGCCTAAATCAAAAGCAAGGTTGTCTTGAATTTTATGATGATCTGGTGTCTGTGTTACCTCAGCCATAACGACCTTATCGAACATCTTATTGTCCATCACTTGCTTTCTAATTCGCTTGACTAGCGTGGTTTTACCCACGCCGCCCATCCCGTAGACCCCAATTATGTTGTGCTTATCATCCTTCAGTGCCTCCACAACATCTTGAAATACTTTCATTCTTGAATCAAAGGCCAAGTAATCGTTCACTTCCCGATGTTCTGCCCTGTTTGGAGCAGGACGGTAGGAAACATCACGGAAGTCGCCTTCTTTCACGAGATTAACGACAGTGTCTGCGGCCGTTGCAGCTTGTTTACCGAGTTTGTAACGAGAAAACAAATTTGGGCACAATCCTTTGAAGCAGGACTTCTTGGCTCCATCTTCATCATCAATGATGGGTTTTGCAACCTCGTCGCTGAACGCATCAACTTTATTTAGCCATTTTGTGACGTCGTTATAAATCCCATCCCCCTGTCGTCTAGCATGATCAACTGGTTGTTGCACCCTTTCTTTTATATCTCCCAACTTTTCCATTTGGTCTTTTTGCCCATCCATGTAGCTCTGGTACTTGAACACATAAGATATCTGCCGTATAATCGGTTTGAACAGTGACTTTGCAGCTACAATGCTATAAAAAGCACCGAGACACACTTCTGCCATTGCCTGCTGCTTAACAATATATAATTTTTTGGCTGTTAAAAAAATTAGATCCAAATAAATTAAAATGCACTAGAGAGGAAGACAAAGAAAGAAACGACAGCAAACAATTGATATTGATCTTGAACC
This sequence comes from Citrus sinensis, assembly GCF_022201045.2. Classification (NCBI taxonomy): domain Eukaryota; kingdom Viridiplantae; phylum Streptophyta; class Magnoliopsida; order Sapindales; family Rutaceae; genus Citrus; species Citrus sinensis. Next base: position 19,105,117 of record NC_068560.1, read on the forward strand.
AACTGACAATTAAATAGAGAACTTCTTTCTTTCTCTTTTTGCACTTTTTTTCCCTTTTTCCCCCCTCTCAAGGTTCAGAGTTTTGGCTATTAACCGAAAGGTTTAAAGAGTATGAATCAAAAGCAATAATTTTTTTTATAAACCATTTTAGAAGAGGGATGCAAATTAACAAATGCTAATAACAAGAACACAGAAGTTAACAATGAACAGCAACTTAAATCAAGAAAATTAAATGGCAAGATTGAGACAAACAAGAGATATTTTTTCTTGGACGTCAAGAAATAACTGCTGTCAAGATCAAAGAAATTATGCTATTAATAGAAATTATCAAAAGATTTAGAACAAGTTCAATTCTTTAATTATCCGGGATCAGACAGTTGATGAGCTTCTCTATTTGGCCTTGAATATTTAAGAATAATTTTAATGAGCAAAAAGATCACTGTTAACTGCTGAAAAATAAGTGAGAAAAGAGTTTATGAGAATAATAACAATGAATTGAATAAGAAAGAGACTTAGGTGGCGTTTGTTTTTTTGTCTGAAATCTGAATAGACCTGAATTAGTCTGAATTCTGAATAGGTCTGAATGTCTGAATCTGAATAATATGTTTGTTTTTTCGTCTGAATCTCGAAAAATAAGTATTAAGTTGTTTTTTCAACTTAAAAAGCTGAAAATATGTATTTTTACATTTGTATCCTTATTAAATTTGAATGTTAAATAAATAATATATTAAATACAATAATATTCTAACATTTATAAGTAAAAATATAAGAAAAAAAACAGGGATATTTTTATGTGGGGTAAATATCTATGGGTGAGTTTTGGGATAGACATGAAAAATAAATTATAAAACAGGGATATTTTTGACATTAACAAGTAATTGACTTAATTCAGATTTCTCCATTAAGTAAAAAGCCAAAACAATTAACTTATTTTATTAAGTCAAAATTATCTAAAAAGTCTCATTAAGTTATAAAAACAAACACCTCTAATTAACTTAATTAATTAAGTTAAGTCACTTTAAGTCATTAAGTTAAAAAACAAACGCCACCTTAATCATTCACCCCGTTCATATCATGTATTTGGTTACAATTAATGACCCAATTAAAATCAAGACAACCTTACATTTGTATATATTCTAATGATGGCCAATGGGCCGTGCCGGCCACCAAACATTGGCCTACAAGGGTCCGTGGGCCGGCATGAGCCTGCGTGCCAAAAAAAAAATTCACCAACCCTTTTTTTTCTTTTAAATCCATAGTGTCTAAAAAAGTCTATCTGTCTAGCGTGTTTTATTCAAGCCCACGTGCATGGTGTGCTTTTTTAAGTCCATCAGCCTAACAACAACAACAATAATAATAATTTCATATATCATAGTAATGATTAATGAAAAATAAAATCACTATCCTATAATAACAATTACACTTAATTTTATTTGAACTACTAATATTATAATTGCACTTGAACTCCAGTCAATGAACACATAAAAGATATGTCGTATAATCGGTTTGAATAGTGACTTTTCTATTTATTATAAAATTTAGTTTAATATAATATAAGCTTGTAAGGTATTAAAATATTTTTTTGTAATTTTTTAAAACATTAAAATTTTATATATATATATATATATATATATATATATCTATCTATGTGTGTGTGTGTGTGTGTGTGTCTGTGTGTCTATATTAATATTGGAGTCAATTTTTTTGAATTAACAAAACTAATGAGTGTTCTAGTAAAAAAAAAAAAGAATCTTACCATCTCTTATTAAAAATATATAAATCTACACAATTATTTTTCTAAATATCGAGGTGTAGCTATAAAAGAAAATAAATTAGAAAATTTTAAATTTTAATATGGCCATCGTAGAGTTAGAATCTCTGCTCTAACCTGATTTGGGGATGCGCTTGGTCTATTTATGCCTTCGAAAAAGAAAAACCAAAGAAAAAAAAAACACACACACCTGACCAAATCAAGCAACTCATCAAATAAAAAATAAAAAAGGAAAGAAATTGAATAGCTTGCATGCAATTTGGGATCTGAAATTAAAATTACATAAAAATTAAGGCTTACGTACCTTAATATTTAGAGCTTATTTGATGGCCCCAACAAGCTTAAGCAGCATCGAAATGTTGTGGCTCCTTAAATGAGCCCCAGACACGGTGCAAATGACAACATCGACTTGTTTGGCAGCCTCAACAAGGCTACGATGATTGGGTTTTTTTTGAAATTAGACATAAGTAAAGCTTATGACAGGGTGGAATGGAATTTTTTGAAATGTACCTTAGAAAGATTGGGTTTCTCTCTTGGCTTTGTTGAACTGATAATGCGCTGCATATCTACTTCATCATTTTCGATGTTGATAAATGGGGTAGCTAAAGGGCTAATCCAGCCTCAAAGAGGGCTCAGGCAAGGATGCCCGTTGTCCCCATATCTTTTTATACTTTGTGCAGAGACCTTTACAAATCTCCTAAATCAAGCAGGAGCTCAGCAGCTCATTCATGGGATAAAATTCAGCAAGGAGCTCTCCATTACTCATCTTTTGTTCGCGGATGATAGCTTGATCTTCACAAGAGCTACAAGGGAGGACTGCACAAATCTGAAGAAGATATTCGATTGTTATGCAGCGGCTTCTGGCCAAATTTTCAATTTTGAGAAGTCATCTATGGTTTTTAGTGAGAGTACCAGGCAGGAGCAGATCGCTGCAATTAAGGCCATTTTCCAGCTACAGGTGGTCTCAAGGCATGCAAAATAGTTCGGTTTGCCCTCCATGGTGGGTAGAAATAAGATAAGTTTTTTCAAGGACATTAAACTCAGAGTTCTTGGCAAAATTCGAGCTGGCAGGCAAAATTGTTCTCTTGTGGAGGAAAGGAGGTGTTGATAAAAGCTGTCGCTCAAGCAGTGCCTGCATACGCAATGAGTGTTTTTAAGCTCCCTATAGGTCTTTGTGAGGATATGCAGAAGGCCATTGCTGGTTTTTGGTGGGGGAACAGCCAGAATCATAAGTCAATTCACTGGTCAAAATGGGAAAATATGTGCCAAGCAAAAAGTAGAGGTGGGTTGGGGTTTCGTGATCTGTCGAGTTTTAATCATGCCTTAATTGCAAAGCAGAGTTGGAGGATTATCCAAGAGCCGAAGTCACTAGTAGCAAGAGTTTTGAAGGCCAGATATTTTAAAAACTCAAATTTGATGCAGGCTCAGCTGGGTTTACAACCTTCGTTCATATGGAGGAGTATTTTATGGGGTAGAAAAGTGATAGAACAAGGGTTACGTTGGAGAATTGGAGATGGTCAGCAGGCTCTAGTGTACCAAAGTCCATGGCTTCCAAGACCTATAACTTTTCAGCCGATATCCCCCCCATCTTTAAGCTTAGACACAACTGTTTCAGAGTTGATAAATGAGGATCAAGAGTGGAAAGAAGATGTGATTAGGCATCACTTCCTGGAAGAGGATGCTGACCAAATGTTGAAAATACCACTGCCAAGGCAACCGAAACCAGATCAAGTAATGTGGCACTATGACAAAAAGGGCAATTATTCAGGTAAGAGTGGCTACCAATTGGCTTTAAAGCTGAGATTTCCGGATAAGCCAAGCTGCTCGGGGGAGAAATACAGATCATGGCATGCTATCTGGTATCTTCAAGTGCCAGAAAAAGTTAAACTATTCATGTGGAGGGCAACAAATAACCTATTGGCAACGACAGAAAATTTATGGAAGAGGAAAGTTGTTCAATTCCCCTGGTGCCAAAGATGCAAAAAAACAAGAGAAACTGTCTGTCACATGCTTTTTGAATGCAAAGTTTCAAAGCAAATCTGGAGGCTGACCCCTTTTGTTGAGGACATTCAGTTAGGCAAAGTTAGAGATGTTTTTAGTTTGTTACATGATTTGACTACAAAAAGGAAAAAAGATGAAATGGAGTTGATAGTTGCTGTGTGTTGGAGCATTTGGCACTTAAGGAATCTTGCCATTTTCAAAAATAAAAGGGAAGATTCCCATCTATCAGTTGCGGCAGCAGAAGCTTTAGTGCAGTCCTACAGAAGAATCCAAATGCCCCAAATGTCAGAAAGTCCCCATATGAGTCCTGTTATCCAGCAAATATGGAGCTACCCACCAGAGGGCTGGTTCAAAGTAAATATTGATGCAGCAGTAAAATGGAGCAACAAAGAACTGGTTTAGGAATTGTGATAAGGAATTCTGAAGGGAAGGTTATGGCTGCAGCAATGAAGCCCACAAAGTTTCTTAGCAAAGTTGATTCTGCAGAAGCTGAAGCTGCTAAGTTTGGTCTGGAGATAGCAGAAAATGTTGGTTGTTTCCCTCTAATTATTGAATCTGATTCTAAGGAAGTAGTGGAATTAATCTCTCTCAAGAAGAGCACAAGAACCGAAATCTTTTGGGTCATCTCTGAAATCCAAGATCGGATGAAGAGGCTGAAGAAAGTAAAGATACAGCACACTCCACGAGGGTGTAATTCTTTAGCTCACTCACTGGCAAATTTGGCTTTAGAGCTAAATGATTTTGTTTTTTGGGTAGATAATATACCAACAAACTTTTTGTACTTATTCACTCAATTGGATGAATGAAAGTTATACTTTCTCTCAAAAAAAAAAAAAAAACAAGGCTACGATGATCAGAAAATGAGCCCTCAATCAAAACAAATCCCCGCTTCTTGAATGATAAAAGCAATTTATCTTATCCAGTAAAGGAAGTAAGTTCGCTAGCTGTCCAAGGGGCAAAGAGTAGTATTCCGGTCTCTCTTGAAAGCAATCAAGCGTGAGAAGCAGGATCCGTCCACAGCTTTTATTTTAGCCCTCCACCGACATATCCTCTTCTCCCAACAACCAACGCCTTGATCTTTGTCATTTTCCTCTTGTTAATTTGAAAATAATGATAACCATCCAAAAGTATGATGGGTCGGTCTTCCAAAGTTTGAAAATTCAAAGTTTGAAAATATCCGCAACATTTAATCTTCAATACCTAATAAGTGAAATGCTCTGATCTTTTTCATTTTTCCTCTTGTTAATTTGAAATTAATGATAACCATCCAAAAGTATGATGGGTCGGTCTTTCAAAGTATGAAAATATCGACAACATTTAATCTTCAACACCAAATAAGTGAAATGCCCAAAATGACACGCAGTACCCACACCATAGGCTAAATCGTTCTCGATCAAAATGAGGTATACTATTCCTTATTTTGATTGCTTTTTATCTTATAGTTACACTACTTGTAGTATTGTATTATTCACCATTTTACCCGTTTAAATCAAAATTTAATTTTTCAAAAGGAAAAGGATATATACATATATATATATGTGTGTGTGTGTGTGTGTGTGTATAGAGTAAAATTTGAGAAATAATCATGTAAATACTCTAAATTTTTAATAAGGAACACTGATATCTTTTTTTAACTATAATACTCTTAGTAAATAGTAACTAAAGAATAAGTGTTGTTTTAGTCATTAGAATTTACAATAAATCTAACATGTAATATGTGAAATACAGATAGTTAAATAGATTTTGATTATTTAATATTAAAATATATTCAGGTTAATATCTTAAGGATCGGTGATAGTCAAATAGTTTTTCAAAAAATAAAACCCAAATTCGATGCATTGTCAATAAGTATTATCATAATATTTTACTATTATATCTCCATAAAACAATATCACCCTAAGACAGTTATGCCTGAAGTAAATAAAATAAATATATAATATAAGGGACTGACGAAATAAAATTAGATCTAACACGAGTTTCACTTCGTGTGAACTTTTGAGAATCCTCCCATATCCCAACAAAAGCTTTGTCACATTGCGAAAATACCTTTCAAAGTTTCAATTGCAATGTCATTTCCATTATTCGTAGTGGCAGACAATGGACGTCACGGCACAGGGTTAGAAGTTACCATGACTTTAGACTTTTCTAATTTATTTTTTCCTTTCAAAAAGGGAAAAGGATAAGTTTGGGAAAATGACTATATTTTCAATAAAAGAATTCTTTTGCTAGTACTAAATACTCATCTAACTTGGGTCCCACTTCGGTACCAAATGACACATATAACACAGATCCGCATGATTTCAAATCCAACCATTGAACGATCTCAACTTCATTCGTGTTAGAACTCCGCCGGTTGGTTCTCATCTCACGATCATGAAGCACTGAGCCCGCCCCATTTGTAAAATTGTTCTGGTAACAATGGGCCTACTCCCCACATTGGCTTTCCCATTTGATTGAATAAATAATGGGAGATTGCCAATTTTCCCTCTATTATAATCAACATATACCATTTATTGCCATACTACTTTTATAATGGCCAAAAACCCCTCTGACAGTATAAGTTTACAATATTACCCTTATTTTTAACTACTTTTTTATTTATATTTATTGTAAATAAAATAAATCACATGAATAAAAACTAAATAAAAAATTAAGTATTAAAAAAAAGAAAAATATGTTTTGATATGAGCAAAAAAATTAATAATAATTTTTTTTCTTGTAATTATTTATGTTGTGAACATTTTCTTATAATAAACATTTTATAATATTTTAAAATTAAATGTAAAAAGTATAGGCAAAATATTTTATTATTTATCTTATAATAAATTTTTATTTGTCATTCAAGTTTTCTTATAATAATTTTTTATCATTTTATAATAATTTTCTTATATATTTATTATAAGAAATTTTTTAAAAAACAAATAAGTACAAGAAAAATATTTTATTATTGCTTTTTTTGCTCATATCAAAACATATATATTTTTTTAATGCTTAATTTTTTTATTTAGTTTCTATTCATGTGATTTATTTAATTTATAATAAATATAAATAAAAGAGTAGTTGAAAATAAGGATAATATTGTAAACTTATATTATTAGGAGGGGTTTTTGACCATTATAAAAACATGAATGAGGTAAATGGTATATGTTGATTACAGTAGGGGAAAAATTGGTAATCTCCCCTAAATAATTAATAAATGGTCCCTCAAGATCATCACAGGTGTTGAACATCAACGCCATCAATCCCTCCACTTCCTTCATCCAGTGTGGTTGATCACGGGGTTCGATGGACCCATTTCCTCTGAACCAGGCGCACCTCGCAAAGGTGGTGAACCACGAGGAAGGGGCCCGTGAGGCCTGTATTTAAGATCCGATTCGAATAAAGCCATATCCTTGGGTAACCCAGGAAGTGCTCTCCCGGTTTGACATCTTGGATGCGAGCCTTCTACATGGCACACTCCACGGTTGCTTAGCAAGCACCAGAAGTGAAGAACCCAAAAATGGGAACTTCAAAATTCTTGAAAACATCAGCCGTCCAGCCCATCATAACGTCGATGACTGCACAAACGGGTCGGGTTTCGGGTTCCCGGGTTGAAAGGAGGTTTCCAAGGCCTTGAAAGAAATGACTTGATGGAGAAGTATGTGTTTTACTTTTACAGTTTTACTAGTCGGCGAGCTATGATTTTGATAATTTGATTGTTAGTTTTAGTTGGTTAGTTATGAGAAAGCATCTTTCAGAAAATTCATTCCAGTTTCAACTAAAATTAATAATATTATTCAAATTAATTACTCGATAAATAAATAATTAGAGATAAATCTATCCCTAATCTCACATTTATAAAATAAGAATTGAAATAAGTTCTTGTGGGTTCGAACTCAAGCCCTCAAGCCGAGTGGCTGGATCTTGACTACTTTGACTTAATTATTTTATAAATAAATAAATAAATAAATATATAAATAAATAAATAAATATATATATATATATATATATATATTTCATTCTTTCACTGAACATCTTTTGTTATATAATAAAGAAGATAAGTTGACAGAGAAGGGTTCTACTTTTACTAGTAGATGAGCTTTGAGTTGAGAACGTTAGTTTTAGTTAGTTAAATATCTACCATCCAAATCAACATTCCTTAGACTATTATTCAAGTGAGATGTCTGAGTAACATACGCTTGAGTTAGTCGGTGCCTAACAATTCGTGTGATACATGAAACCAATCAATATGAAAACCAAATCAAGTTGGTAGGATTACATTAATTTAAATTAACTTTCAAGTTCCAACATTATAAGATAAATAAATAGCATAAACTAATTTTTATTTTCAAGTAAATATGTTTATCGTTTAAAAATTATTTTTTCTTGCGGTAAATGCAACACTAAATAAGGAGTGAAGAGGGTATTTTGTAGGGTATACCCCCACCTTTTATTTCATTTCATTATTAAAAAATAAAGGCTTGATTTAACATTCAAGTAAAATTAACAATTCCATGATAAAATTGCTTGAGAATAAGAATTAAAATAAAAAAAGAAAACAGGAACTCAAAAACGACATACAAATACGGCATAGAGGTTTTTCGTCACGAGATATTTTTGGGTTGAGACAACACTTGTATAACAGAGCATACAGACTGAATGACAGTGAGAATAAGAAGGAAAACGGCGCCACACACCGAAATTTCAGCCCATGGAGTATTGAAGTAATTTTGTTTCAAGTTTGCCCTCCATTTGTAGCACGTTCTTTTGCAGTGATCATTCAATCCTTTGCATAGCCCAGAAAAATAGAAGCTATTAGACAGCAGAGTAGTACCTATCGAAAGGTTATTTATAAGCATTGACGCAGTCTCTTTATCCGGCAACCAGTTCTCAATGATTCCGTTCTGAACAAGCAACTCGACGTCCTTCGCTGTGTTCACGAGATGATGAATAAGGAACACATAATCATTTATGTAATTCTCTGAGTAATGCCGTTGTTCAAAGGCAATGAGATTACGAAATAAGGATTCCGTTTCCAGCTGTAGCTTCAGTTTCGGAATATGCAATGTCCTGTTTTTGAATTCTATGGCGATCAAATCATTGCTCTTGCTCAAACTGAAGTGGACTCCAGCTTGGTGGAGATCAGTCACACTTGGTGCGGTTTTGCCTTTGTGGTATTGCTGACCTTCTTGTTTTTCCTGATTCCTCGATGATGGTAGATGACAAATCCTTAGAAAATCAAGGAAATGCTCTACCCTAACCTCAGTGTAAGGAGGGAATTTTTGCCGATTACCTTGTACTACCTCTAAACCCTTGAAATACTCGTATGTGACTGTGATGATGGTTGGATTTTCATGTTGTTCGGGGATTTCAATTGTCGCTAGAGCAAAAAGATCCTCAAGAATGAAGAAAGGAAGCTGATTCTCAAGCAACCACATATCATACCATATATCCTCTATTAAATAGGGTTTATGAAATATATGATCATCTTTTTTTTGAAGTTGACGGAAATGATACCTCAATAAGAGTTCAATGATGAAGGCAGCATCCAGCAGAATCATTTCAACAAATTTATCACTACTTAGTTCGACTTTTTCTGCATAAGAACCTCGTAATTCTGCTTCTCTGGACTTTATAATTTGAACAAACTCGTCAAAGCTTATTTTGGTCCGTTGAAGAAAGTAATGCAGGTACCGCTGTTTATGTTCTTCCATGAACTGTAAGTTTGCTTTGCCATGGTGAAGAGGGCCAATTGAGACTACCTGAGGTGTATATGCCTTTTCATTTATCTGATGTAATCGCTCTGGAACTCTGTGTTGTGCGCGGAATGCGGAATCAAGTGGACCAAATAATTACAGAAAAATAAAGGACACAAGAATTTACGTGGTTCGGTAATTAAACCTACATCCACGGTGGCAAGAAAGAATAATTGTTTATTTAACAATTAATAAAATACAATATTTGAGTAACGAATCTCACTTTCCAGAAACTCAAATATACCCAGTACTCTCACACTCTGCAGGAAAGATAAATTCCCCATACACACTTCTCTCACTTCTCTCAAAAGCTTAGAAACTTATAAGCTTAACAATTTTGGGATGATTAAGAATGGAAGAAGTGCCATCTATTTATAGGGAAAATAATGGCACTATTGCACCAACCCCTTTACTATTCCACCTAACCTAAGCCAATAGTCAATGGTGTCCATTTGGCAAATTTGACAAATTTACCAACTTTCCATTTTTTCTTCAAATGTTTGGTAGCCATTTGAAATTTTGCATGCATTTTTGAATTTGAATGTCACGTGCATGACTTTTCAACAATTCTCCACCTCGGCGAAAATTTGTCCAAATCTGCGCCGACTACCAACGAACCCTCATCCCCAAAGTGATCCTTCAATAAGGATCCAGAATGGCTGTGTCGATTTGACTGCCTACGTACCCAAAATTTGGGATCAAGCCAACCGTAGTTCATAATTCCCGAAGGACATATCTTAACACAATCGAAGGATTTGAATTAATTTCAAGCAATGTTGAAACTTAACTCCAGAAACTACCTTCGTCAACATATCTAATGGATTATCTTTGGTATCGATCTTTCTCAACAACACAACACCGCTCTCGATAATCTCTCTCACATAATGATATTTCACATCTATGTGCTTCGTCCGAGCGTGATATGTTTGATTCTTCGCAAGGAATATCGCACTTTGATTATCACAGAAGACCGCAATGTTCTCTTGGATTACTCCCAAATCACCTAACAAGCCTTTCAACCAGATAGCTTCTTTTACAGCTTCAGTTGTTGCCATATACTTTGCTTCTGTAGTGGACAGAGCAATTGTCGATTGTAAATTGACCTCCAGCTAACCGGACCTCCACCCAATGTGAATACGTAACCCGTTGTTGATCTTCGCTTGTCAAGGTCTCTAGTGAAATCAGAATCAGAATACCCAACACATTGTTGACCACAATCCTTCTTGAATAATAACCCAACATTAACTGTCCCATACAGATATCGGAGAATCCACTTTACCGCAAGCCATTGATTTTTACCCGGATTGTGCATGTATTTACTAACCATGCTCACTGCTTGAGATATATCGGGCCTTGTGCATACCATAGCATACATAAGACTACCCACAGCACTAGCATATGGAACACGAGCCATGTAATCGCGCTCCTCTTGAGATCTAGGACATGAAGAAGAGCTTAATTTGAAATGAGGAGCTAGAGGTGTACATACCGGTTTAGTTTTGTCATCCATACCGAATATTTTTAGTACTTTCTTCAAATAAGACTTTTGAGTCAACCATACGCTCCCATTCTTCTTGTCTCTACGAATCTCCATCCCAAGTATTCTCTGTGCATCACCCAAGTCTTTCATCTCGAACTCAGAAGCCAGCTGCTTCTTTAATCTTTCGATCTCATCTCTATTCTTCGAAGCTATAAGCATATCATCGACATAGAGTAACAAATAGATGAAAGCTCCATCTGGTAGTCTTCTAAAGTAAACACAATGATCTTGTTTACTTCTGGTGAATTTATACCCTTGTATAAATTGATCAAATCTTTTGTACCACTGCCTTGGCGATTGCTTCAGTCCGTACAAAAATTTAATCAACCTACACACATAATTCTCCTTTCCAGCAACTCTGAAACCACAAGGCTGAATCATATAGATTTCCTCCTCCAAATCTCCATGTAAGAACGCCGTCTTAACATCCAATTGAGCCAACTCTAACTCATATTCTGTAACTAAGGCAAGTAGGATACGAATGGAAGTATGTTTTACAACTGGAGAGAAAACTTCATTGTAGTCAATACCTTCCTTTTGAGCAAAACCTTTTGCCACGAGCCTTGCCTTGTATCGAGGAGTTGTTTGATTCGGAGATCTTTACTTTTTGGTGTAGACCCATTTATTGCCAATAGCCCTTTTCCCCTTTGGTAACTTTACAAGTTCCCAAGTCTGGTTTTGATGGAGAGATTTTATCTCTTCCTCCATGGCTAAGTTCCACTGATCACTTTCACTGCTGCGTAATGCTTCACCGAAAGTGTTGGAGATGTCATCATCAATAACTGGAAATGCATAGGCTACCACCATATCTTTAATAAGCCATCCGGGTTTCTTTATCTCTCTTCTTGGCCTCCTTGTTGCTATAAAATCATCATTATCTACATCATCAATTGTTTTTTCATTTTGTGGGACATCAGAAAAACAACCTCTTCTTCAACTCTAGGTGTCACCTCCATAATTGAACTCTTCTTTGATGTAGAACTAACTGGTACATATGGAGTTGCATCAAACTCCACCCGCTGCAATACCTCTTTGGTCTTGTTCTCCACCTGCTGAGAACTCGAAGCTTTCATCATTGAAGCTTCATCAAATGTGACATCTCTACTACACACAAACTTTTTGTCTTCAAGATCCCAAAGTTTGAAGCCCTTTACTCCACCTTTAAATCCCACAAAGATAGCTTTTCTATCACAAGGATCCAGTTTACCATCTTTGACATAATAATAAGCTGGACACCCGAATACATGAAGGGAATCATAGTCTTGTGCATACTTTCCAGACCACATTTCCATAGGAGTTTTACCTCCAATTGCAGCAGAAGGCAACCGGTTTACCAAGTGACTTGCGTAACTCATAGCTTCAGCCTAAAACTTTTTATCTAAACCAGCATTAGATAACATACACCGTACCTTCTCCAGTAAAGTACGATTCATACGCTCAGCCACACTGTTCTGTTGTGGAGTATGTCTCACCGTGAAATGTCTTTTAATACCCTCGTTCTGGCATACTTGCAAGAATGGATCAGGAGTATATTCACCCCCATTATCAAATCGTAATACTTTGATCTTTCTGCTAGTTTGAGTCTCCACTAATTTCTTCCATTTCACGAAAATCTCTAGAACCTCATCCTTTGCTCGCATGGTGTACACCCACACACGTCTAGAGAAATCATCAACAAATGTAACAAAATAATGGCTTCCACTAATTGATGTAGTCTTGGTTGGTCCCCATACATCACTATGAACATATTCAAGGATCTCACGAGTATCGTGATTAGCTGTACCAAACTTGACCCTTGTTTTATTGCCTACTACACAATGCTCACAGAAATTTAATTTACAGGTTTTGGTACCTTTTAAGAGTTCATGCCTCATTAGAGTTTGCAAAGACTTCTCTCCAGCATGTCCCAGTCGTACATGCCATAGCTTAGTGGTGTCACTGTGTGCCTCAACAACATTTGCTTCATCAGTTGTACCTCCCTTCAAATAGTACAGATTGTGACGCCGAACCCCTTGTAGAATCACCATATATAACCCCATGTGTAAACTTCATTATACCATCTTCAATGGTAACCTTGTAGCCTTTTGCTTCTAAAGCACCCACAGAAATTAGATTTTTCTGTAAAGCTGGAACAAATCTAACCTCTTTGAGTTCTCTGACCATTCCATCAAACATTTTGAGCCAAATTGTTCCCATCCCCATTGTGCGACAAGGTTGATCATTCCCCATCACAACTGCACCGGATTCTAGATTACGAAAATTCGTAAACCATTCCTTAATAGGACACAAATGATAGGTTGCTCCAGTATCAAGTATCCACTCGCTCGAACTAGCCACGTATGCTGCAGGAGTAATACTTAGTGAATAATCAAAGCCCTCATCTTTCCGTGCCATGTTTGCTGTTGTTGGTTTCTTCCTATTTCTCTTTTGAGCCTTTGGACAATCTTTCCTCCAATGGCCCTTTTTATGACAAAAGACACACTCATCTCGAGCTATATTTCTGCTTCTCGATTTGGATCGAGAATTCTTTCCACCATGCTTCTTCTGTTTCTCCATCGCCCAATCTCTGCTCACCAAAGCTTCAGACGATACTTGTTCAAAATTTTTATCATTATTTCAAATCTCTAAGCTAGTCAATGCTGTGCAAACATCTTTAAAGACGATCACACTCTTCCCATATATCAAAGTAGTCACAAAATGGCTATATTCCTCTGGTAGTGAGTGTAACAGAATCATAGCCTTGACTTCATCCGTAATATCTTCATCAAGATTCTTCAAATCAGCAAGTAACTTTTCAAATCTTGAAACATGATCGTGCATTGACACACCAGGCTTCATTCGAAAACCATATACTTGGCTCATTGCATGAAGACGATTTTCAGGACTTTTCACCAGGTACTTCTCCTCCAATGTACGCCACAAAGTCACCGCACACTCCTCATCTTTCACCAAGTATTTCACCTCCTTAGTCAAACAATATCTGATCTGACCACATGCTTTTTCATTCATACGATCCCAAATTTCTTCATCATACAAGTGTCTTTTATTTTTCAGAACAACATCGAGATCAATTTGAATAAGGGTATCTATAACTTCGCGCCTCCACATGCCGAAGTTGATTTTCCCATCAAACTTTTCAACATCGATCTTCTGGCCTCCTATAACAGGTGCTGAATAGCGATTTGACAAATCTCGCCTCCCACCCGAAGTGTCTCCTGAAATAGTCTCGGTAGATTTCTCTCCAATTCTGGAAGTTTCACCTTCTACCATTTTCTCAACGAACTATTTCCACTTGAAAAGCAGTCTCTATGATGTTAATTTCGCGGGAATAAATGCACCAGAAAAGTTCCCAGGAAACTGGACAGGAACTCGGTCCCAATTAAAAACCAGAATCCTTAGATTCTTATTGCCTTTGTTGACAGAACTTTCCTAGACATGCAAAAATACACACTACTTACAATAGACTGTCTCCCAAGTACAAATGGCCGTCTTCATCGTATTCGTGAACAGTACCGTATGTGAACAGTATCATATACGGGAATAGTACCGTATACGTGAACAATACCGTATCCCCCCAAGTATGAACCTTCAGCTCTGATACCACTTGTTGTGCACGGAATGCGGAATCAAGCGCACCAAATAATTACAGAAAAATAAAGGACACAAGAATTTACGTGGTTCGGTAATTAAACCTACATCCACGGAGGCAAGAAAGAATAATTGTTTATTTAACAATTAATAGAGTACAATATTTGAGTAACGAATCTCACTTCCCAGAAACCCAAATATACCCAGTACTCTCACACTTTGCAGGAAAGATAAATTCCCCATACACACTTCTCTCACTTCTCTCAAAAGCTTAGAAACTTATAAGCTTAACAATTTTGGGATGATTAAGAATGGAAAAAGTGCCATCTATTTATAGGGAAAATAATGGCACTTTTGCACCAACCCCTTTACTATTCCACCTAACCTAAGCCAATAGTCAATGGTGTCCATTTGGCAAATTTGACAAATTTGCCAACTTTCCATTTTTTCTTCAAATGTTTGGTAGCCATTTGAAATTTTGCATGCATTTTTGAATTTGAATGTCACGTGCATGACTTTTCAACACTCTGTAGATGCAGCAGTTTGAGGGCAATGGTGATAATTTTTTCAACTTAACTTGCAAGCATTCTTCCATGTTATAAACTGAAAACATGGCGCGAAATTTAATCAATTCAACACTTAATAAGGCATAGTAATTAAAAAAGAATTAAAAAAAAAACCAAATACAAGAGCTTTCTTACACGTACAGAAGCACCTCAATCCCTACTATTTGCAGAGCTGTAGCCAGGATTCAATGATAGACCGGACTGAACTAAAAGGAACAACTTTCTTAGGAATATGTTATCGGCATTTTCTCTGGCCTTAGGCCATCAACAAAGCAGTTTCAGTGCTTCTTATATAATTCCATGGATTATTCCTTGCCTTTACAGATGATATAAGTCACAATTCATATATTAATTTCTCCAGATACCGTACAAGTGGACCATAACTATGGAAAAATTCAAAGAATGCAACAGCCATTTGATTGGTCCATGTCAGAAGTTAATCTGGGGAAAGAAGCTTGATCTAGCTGTAAAATTCTCTCCTTCAATCAGTCAGTTTGGGGCAGCAACAAGATCAAAGCCACCACGCAAACATTCACTAAAGTTTATATAATATTCACTAGTTTATATAATATTCTTGAACCTCATCTTAAGTAAAGCAACAAAAGCCTTCACTGTTTCTTAACAACTTTATTGCTCTAACACATAGCATAACATTTTTAAATTTGCATAAAGCACAACAGTACTTTAGTTTGTAACAACAGCACAGATAATAAATAGCATTTTATAGCTTTAACAAAAGCATACAAAATTCTTAAACCTTGTTTCAAGCAATTCATTAATGCCACAAGGATGTCTTTTTGCTTCCTACAGTTTTTATTGAAATTCATATATTCTTCTTTATCAAATTAAGTAATTTTCCTTTTTCAAAAAATCAAGAAGGTTTCGACTGCATGCAAATACAACACACAATTACTACTATTCCCGGAGTAAGAAATTCATAAATGCAATATAAACATACATTTTCATAAGACATCAGAATCAAAGAATCATCAATGCATCAAATCTGTACACCCAAAAAAGTTGAAAGCATCAAGAGAAAATATACCGCATGGACCCTTTACAACCCTTATAACGAGTTCAGACAGCTACAATGTGCAATACAAAATTTCCCAATACTATTTAGAACAAAGTCTAGAAAACAAAATTTATATATTGTACAAAATCATGAAAACCAGAAATGGCGAAAAAACTGCAAATGTAATTTTTGGGTTTCTTCAACATATCTTCCATCCAAATCAAACAAGAATCGATAAATCAAAAACATTCATCTTTAAACGACATATTACCACAATAAAATTGTCAACCAAGCCTCATATAAACCTTTTTTGTGTTTTTTGGTAAATATATTTGTTATTCTCTAAGATTACTAGGAAAAAAAAAACCCACTTTCTTAATCAAGAATCAAATAATATATATGAATCTAAGCTGAAGTAAGTCTTGGGTTTGATGAAATAGCTTGCATTGTGGTTTAGATTGGAAAGGGAGTTGATTTTTGCTGGTTGATAGAGAGAGATTTGAGACTTAAGAGAGTGTTGCTAATCTTCGATCGTGTAAACAAGGGTAACTGGGTCATAGTTCAAAATAAGGGTCCAAAATTTACTAAAGCTATTAAGGAGCCCTGTAATATCCCAAATCTCCTAAGGGTATTTAAGTCTTTTTAATTTTTAGTGATCCTTTTTACCCTAGTATAAATAGAACAAGATGTCTTTATCATTACAAGAGAGAAAAGAAAAGAAAAAAGAGAAGAAGAAAGTCTTCATCTTCTTCTTAGTTCTGCCATAGGCAACACATAGGATCAAGTTGTTATTGTTGGGAGAAGTTTTGGAGGTAAGTTTTAATCTTGGTTTTCATTATATTGTTGTGGAGAAGCATGATTTCAATAGAAGTACAAACCTAAGAGTTTACAGAAATATGCTGACAGTGAATTATTACGAAAATCATAGTAATTTGTACAAATTGATTTTGATTCTGATTTTTGGGTATGTTAAACTAGACATCATCTAGAATGTTTTGAAACTTGTTTCAAGTTGATCGGATAAGATTTCAATTAATTACGAGTTTTCAAAGTCAAGTCTGAAAACCTGAAAATTTATGATTTCAGTGAATAACGTGAATTACGAAATTATTTTCACCATAGATAGACTTCTTCAAAAATTATGAAATTTGGACCAGTGATTTTTATATATGTCTAGTATGATTCTGGAAATTTTCATGATTTTATAATAAAGCAATAAATTTTTTTTTATTTTTAAACTAAGTGTGTTCAAAACTGAAAACTGTTTGACAGTATTGATGATGTCTGAAACGTCAATTATTTTCAATAGTTTTTGAAGGAATTATGTTATGAAATTTTTATCAATGAACTTTGAATGTGTCAGCATATGGTCTGTAAAATTTGAGATTTTTCCAATAAGGGAATAATTTATTAAAAATCGGAGAATATGGACTGTTATGTTTTGAGGGCCAATTATTGAGGACATTTGAGGTTGAGCTTAGGAGTTGTTTAAATTGAGATGTTTGAGGGCATTAGAGTTTATGATTGAGATTTGATTTAAGGTTAGAGATGATATTGATAAGGATATTTTTTATGATGATTATAGGACGTGGGTGAGTTCGTTGGTTTATTCTTGAGGTATTAAGTTGATTGCTACGGAGCGAGGTAAGTAGATTCATGCATGATGTGCTTTATAATAAATGCGAATTATGTTATAAGAATTATGTTTAAATAGAGATTTTTACAAAACTGATTTCTAAAATATTTAAATGAATTTTGTAAAATAAAAACGCTTCTAAATGAATTTATATAAATGTATTTTAAAATGATTTTTTCTTAAGAAATTAGTTTTCTTAAACAAAATATTTTCTTAAAGAATTTTCTAAAAGAATTAAATGATCAAAGAAAGGTTCTTAAATGTTTTAGAAGACTTTAAATGCTGTTTATGAAAGGATGTATGGTGGATTCAAAAATGTTTTGGCTCATAGTCCGTAGTAATGTATACAATGCAAATGTTATGATGTTATGTAATGCTATGGCCAGCTTGCTCGTATGATGATGATCTTGTGCACAAGGATGTTACGAACAATGTGGGGTATAGTACCCTGAATGAGGAACAATGCGGGGTATAACATCCTAAATGATGAATGATGATGACTATGAGGCATGAGCTACCAATGTTTACGCTTTAATGTTTTCATAAATGTTTTTATATGAATCCACCCCTTATGTTAAATGAGGATGTTGTTATAAAATGTTTAAAGGTATATGGCAAAGGTATTCAAATATTGTGCATGGATTTGCTTACCGAGTTGACGGCTCACCCCTCGTCTCCAATATTTTGTAGATTGATTAAAGATATGGCTTGGGTTCTTAGACGGAGAATTTTTCTTAGTGGATCTTTGGAGTTGTTTTAAAAGATTAAATTTGGCTAGACTTCCTATTTTGCATTAGAGACTTTTCTTTGGAGACCTTATTTCATATGTTTTATGTAATGATTCAGTTAGAGTATGAATAATGATTGTCTATCTTGAGATTTATTAAGAAGGATAAAAGATGTGAGGTTTTCATTCCAATTTTACCCTTGTGTTTTCTTGGGAAATTTTTGGGGTGTTACAAGCCCAAAACTCATAATGGCTTCCCCCAAATAAATAAAATTTTCAAGCATAAAGTTTTTGTTTCTTCTTGAGATTTCCTTGTCATACTTACCCATATTTCGAAAATGCCTGATATTGCCTCCAAGTAAACTTATATATATTGATTAACAATATAAACAAGCACTATGAAGTTTTAGGCCAGAAAGAACATTAGGATTGAAATGAAAACCATCTATTTAAGTAACAAATTCTTCTGATTATTTGATGCTTAATTTAGAGCAGAGATGACATATCAATCACGTTATGACGTGGAAGTTATGATTATATTCATCTTAAGAATAAGATCTTTCATACACTGGCAGATTAGTATAAAAAATACTCAGCATAAGACCTACAAACTAGAAATCACGCACCAATTATTGAACTCAGCACATAAGTTGATCTTTTATAAGCTATAAAACAAATCTGCTATAACATAAGAAAGTGGGATTTATCACCAGACAAATATTTTGGTGAAACTCAAGCTGATGGAAGGATATCCAAAGCAACCTCCTTAAGGGAAGGCATCACTTCCTGCTGATGCAAACATATATATTTATTACTCACTTTCTTCAGGACCTTCCAGGAACCTGGGTAGCACCAAACAGGAAGTGGAAAAAAAAAATTGTAAAATATAAGTTAAACAGCAGGAAAACAGTGAGTGATACTAGGCAAGCATTAATATGTTGCCACAGGAAACGCGTCGGTAACTAGCTAGCAAACCTGAAAAGGGTTCCTCCATTGCGACCCTTAAAGTTGTGAATGTAATATATGGTCTCCATCACAGGAAAAAGTGTTTTGGATAGTGCAGCCAGCTTAGGGTAGAAGAACGATGTAAAATCTTCTGCTCATTTAAGGAAATCCTCTCTGATCCTTTTATTGCACATTCCAAAACAACTCTACTACAACCAAGTCACTAATTCGTTTGGTTAAGTCATTGTTATTTATTTTTTTTTAAAAAGTCTTCCTTGCGACATTTTAGTGAAAGATATAACACGATCATCCTTATTAATTCCCCTTTAGATTTCTGGGAGAGAATTTCAAATTATTGTATTAAAAAATAAAAGCAAAAAACCCACTTTACTTTCAATTTTTGCAAAATGATACCAATTGAAGGACCAAAAAGTTGTAAACAAGCAATTCAATGGATGGGCATCTAGAAACTGTTATATAGCATCAAAATCACACTAAATTTACAGAAAGTACTATAATAATGAAAGAATGGTGAAGGATACACCCAGACCTTATCCGGTCAAGTTCTCCATTGAATATAATCAGTTTCCGGGCAGTATTGAAGACAGCTTCTTTGTAAAGCTCTTCAACCACAAGCATTTCTACAAGACAAAAGAAAAGCAAAATTAATGACCTTAAGGAATGAATATCAATTAGAAGACAAGGTGTAAGACTACCATTGACATTAAAATATGGATAGGCAACTAGAAACAATTCATCTTCCGGCTTCACACGGTCTGCCATTTTGACCTTCTCAGTGAATCCAAAATCCTCAAAGAATGAAGGTTTTGTTAGATAGTCCAACTTAAATGATGCTCCTTCAAAGACCGATGTTCTTGCAAATTTGACTTCATTTGTCTCTGGAAAAAACTAAAAACCAAATTACAGACCAAGATCACGAAACAAATCATGAACACAGATATCAGATAATCAGAAATGGGCCTTAAACAGACTACTAATAGAGTTGATTTTGTTGGTTGAGACAGAGAGAGTTGAGACTTAAGAGAGTGTTGCTAATTTTCTATGGTGTAAACAAGGGTGACTGGGTCATAGTTCAAAATAATGGTCCAAAATTTACTAAAGCTATTAAGGAGCCCAAAACTCATAATGGCTTCCGCCAAATAAATAATTTTTTCAAGCAATAAGCTTTTGTTTCTTCTTGAGATTTCCTTGTCATACTTACGCATATTTCGAAAATGCCTGAAATGGCCTGCAAGTAAACTTATATATATTGATTAACAATATAAATAAGCATTATGAAGTTTTAGGCCTGAAAAAACATTAAGGTTGAAATGAAAACCATCTATTTAAGTAACAAAATCTTCTGATAATTTGATGCTAAATAAATTGAGCAGAGATGACATATTAATCACGCTATGATGTGGAAGTGTGAAAATAGGTAGAGAAAAAGTTTATGGAATAATTCTCTTTTTCATATCTTCATGAGACTGTATACAGTCTTAATATAGGGATACAAGAGACTAAGAAAGGAAAGAAAAAATTAAAGCAGAATATTACACACTGATTTCTAGGAAGCAACAACTCTATATTTACACCTAATATACACCTAAATATATAAGGAAACCAAATCAATTTGATTTTGTCAACCTTTCAACACTCCCCCTCAAGCTGGTCTAAAAATGTCTTTCAAGGCCAGCTTGCAAACCAATTTCTCGAAATGTTTCTTAGGTAGTCCCTTGGTGAGTATATCAGCAATTTGCTCATCTGTAGGAATGTTCAGCATGCAGACCAAACCACTGTCTAGTTTTTCTTTTATGGCTTTAGGAATTGGTATCTGAGAGATTTTTGTGGTAAAGGCTCTTCGTTTATTGGAAAACTTTTCATAGGAAACATATCTAGCAATGGGGTGCTTAGTACAGGTTCGGGTTTCGTTCCTATGTGCTATGGGTAAGTCAAGATCAGGAAAGAAAAAAGTGCTAGAATTTTTAGGAGAAGAAATGTTACCTAAATTTTATGAGGAATCGGTGTTTGGAGGCGACAATTGAGGTTGTACCAAGTTTATGGGAGGGTCTTTACTGCTGTGATGATACCTTAGTCGAGTATAAACACAAAGCTTTGGTGGTGGAATTTTATCTTGTAGTATTTCTGCCCCTGTCTCTGGTACATTAACACTTGGTTCATGTAGTTCAAGGTTTCCTAAGTTTTCATTATTAGAAATATTAGTTTTTGAGTTTGAATTGAAGTGCTCAGATTAGGTAAAAACAAATTAGGCATAGGTGTATAAGTATGCCAAAAATGATCTTCACTATTTTCTTTCTCCCCTTGAAGAGAATTTTGGCCAAAAAAAGGTTGATTTTCGAGAAATATAACATCCATACTGACATGGAATTTCTTTGTTTGAGGATTGAAATATTTGTAGCCTCTTTTATTAGGAGCATAGCCCAAGAAAACACAATTTTCAGATCT
Organism: Citrus sinensis; assembly: GCF_022201045.2. Taxonomy (NCBI): domain Eukaryota; kingdom Viridiplantae; phylum Streptophyta; class Magnoliopsida; order Sapindales; family Rutaceae; genus Citrus; species Citrus sinensis. The sequence goes on from NC_068560.1 coordinate 19,127,107, forward strand.
AGGATCCAATTTAGATCTAAGATGGTTAGGAAGGTGAAAAAATACAGTGCACCCAAAGACTCTTAACTGAATATTCGAGGTAATCCTACTAGAAGGATATATAAGTGTAAAGTATTCTAAAGGTGATTGATACTTTAAAACACGGGTAGGCATCCTATTAATCAAATAACATGCTATTAAAACAACATCACCCCACAAATATTTAGGAACATGAATAAAGAGCATGATAGCCAGACTAACTTCAAGTAAATAGCAATTTTTTCATTCCGCAATTCCATTTTGTTGTGGAGTATCACGACTAGTGGATGTGTGAATTATATCATTTTCCTTACAAAAGACCTCTAGATAATTATTAAAATATTCAGTACCATTATCTGTATGGAGTAGGCTTATTTTTGTTTGAAATTGATTTTCAACCATGTTATAGAATAACCCTTAACTTCAGATTTTTCTCTCATTAAATAAAACCAATGAAGCCGCATATGATCATCTATGAATGTTACAAACCATTTTTTGCCAGTTAAAGTATTGATTTTTTAGGGTCCCCAAACATCACTATGAATTAAATAAAAAGGTTTTGAGGCATGATAAGTAAGTGCTTTATATGAAACTCGATGACTTTTACATAAAAAACAACTTTCACACTGAAAAGTAGTACAATCAACATTTTTAAATAAATCTAGAAACAAATATTTCAAATAAGGAAAGGTAGGGTGTCCTAGTCTAAGGTGCCATAGCATTATTTGATCCCTAGCAGAGTTTGAACTAATACTACTGCTCAAACCTTGAGCTTGTTTATTCCTTGATAAGTAGTCATCAAAATAGTAAAGAACTTCTCGCAAACTAGCACTGCCAATCATCGTCCCCAAGTCCCTATCTTGAAATTCACAATAGGCGTAAAAAATGACAGCACAATAATTAGAATCTTTGGCTAATTGATTGACAAGTAACAGATTGCAAGAAAGTTTAGGGACATGTAGCACATTTATTAAGCTCAATGGTTCTAGAGATTTTTATTGATCCTTTTCCAGTTATGGAAGATAAGTTTCCATTAGCAACTCTTACCTTTTTGTTACCAGGGCAAGGATAATAGGAATCAAATAAACTAGAAATGATGGTCATATGATCAGAAGCACCCGAATCAATAATCCATGGTGCAGTAGATGAGTGGCTAAATAGAGAATTAATAATACTACATGTTTAGGCTAGTGAACCACTAGGAGTATCAGGTGGAGGATTAGAAGTCAGCAGCTTTATGAGATGATCAATTTGCTCCTTGCTAAGATTTTTTTCTATATTCTCCACTTCATTGGTAGACGCACGGCTATACTTGTTGTTTTTCCAGTCTGCAGGCTTTCCGTGGAGTTTCCAGCAAGCCTCCCGAGTATGGCATGGTTTATTACAGTAATCACACTATACTCGAGGTTTTTGATGCTGTTGAGTGAAGGAGCAGGTAGCATTAGCATCTGTTGTAACAAGGGCAGATTTTTCCACAGAGACAATGGAGTTCTTTTTTCCCAATATAACACCTTGACGACTTTTTTCTCTCCTTACTTCAGAGAAAACATCCTCAAGAGTAGGAAGTGGCTTTCTCCCAATAATTCTTCCTCTTACCTCATCAAATTCAACATTGAGCCCAGCCAGGAACTTCAAGATTCGCTCATTATTGATAGTTTGTTTCTGGTGTTTAAAATCTTCCGTGCTCTTCCACTCATAGTCGCTGAATAAGTTCAGATCTTGCCACAATCTCTTTAGAGTATTGAAGTATTTTGTTATACTATAATCTCTTTGATGGTTATCTCCAAGAGCAAGCTGCAACTAATAGATCTGAGACTGATTTCCATTGTCAGAGTACTGTTGTGCAAATTTTAATGTACTCGCAAGCGCACGAATCTATTGTAGTATAGATCAATGGTGACGAGTGTCGATCCCACGAGGAGGTGGATTTTAATTGTGTGTAGAATTAATTTTGCAAATGGGTGATTGGATTTGTGGTGGAAATGATTTGGAATATGCTAAAATTTAAATTAAAATGGCAAGAATAAATTCTAAAATTGGAATTGAATTGGCGAGAATAAATTGAAGAGAATTCTATTGAAATGACGTACTTGGGTATTTGGATCCGTATCAACATGCATCATGGGCTAAATAATCCGTATTAATACCAATTAAATCATGAGGGGGGAATCCACACCTCATGAACCACGCTCTAATCAATATGGTGCTAAGGGCTTATCATGCCAAATAATAATAACCTTGTACTAGAGGGCCGGTGAAACCAAGGCGGTACTAGACAAGATTAGTATTATTTGTCGACGAGAAGTCAAAACATCCACAAAAACTAGAGGGGAAGAGAAAATAAATTTACCAAATAAAGCCCATGACACATGTTGAGACTTCATCTTCAACCCAAGCTTGAAAGGAAATTAGCTACTCATAATTGAAATAGGGGCAAAATGGGAATTTATTAAAATACATAGAAAATACAAGATGGAGAAGGAATTATAGAAAATGGATCCCAAAAATGGATTTAGGGATATCAAATTAGCGGGGAGAGGCCCCCTTTTTATAGATACATGGAGTATATCATGGCCATCGGATTAAAAACAGTTTGGACGCTCAGGATTGCGCCACGTCATCAGTCAACAATCCACGGTTTGACCACGGGGATGAATAGTAACACGGTTTGACCCGGATGAACAGTAATGCGGTTTGGTTGAAAATAATCCTGTGTGATGCATGCACCGTACGCGAGATTTTTTCGTCCACTGATATGCTGCCACGTCACCATCAACAGTACATAAGAATTTTAGTCCAACAGGATCGTGACACCTCATCAGTCAATGCCACATCATCGGTCAATGCCACGTCATCGATCCGTCTATGTGAACAGTGTCGTGAACAGTAACGTAGACAGTACCGTACACATGAATAATACCGTACATGTGAACAGTGCCATTTTTCCTTTTATGCTCCTCCTAAGATTTTCGACCGTCCTGAGTTCAAAAGTGATGTCCGTTTTACCGTCTGATCTCGTAAGGGTTGTTAGTAAAACTTGAAATGTAAAATGATGATTTTCTCCTTTATAAATATACATTTTCTAACACTCAACAAGTACATCTGACTCACATTATCCTAGAGTTTTTTTGTAGTAGAGTAGCACATATAATTTGCACAAATGTCTTCATCCATGGAGTTGACTAACCATGCCATAATCATGGAGTTTTCGTCATCCCATACACTATAAGAGGGATCAGATATTTCAGGAGCCTTAACATCTCTAGTAAGATAACCAATCTTCCTTCTTCCCCCAATATACATTCTAACCGACTGAGACCATCTTCGAAAATTTCCTTCATTCAGTCGGATAGTTGTAATATGGACAGAATGAGATTCAAAATGGAAAATTTTTTGTTCTCGTCTTTTTTAGGTGACTGTGGTTTTAGAAGATTAGTCAGACATGATGGGGAAAAGATCAAAAAGAAAGGGAGCCTAGCTTTGATACCATGTGAAAATAGGTACAAAAAAAGTTTATGGAATAATGATTGAACTCAGCACATAAGTTGATCTTTTATAAGCTATAAAACAAATTTGCTATAATATACCAAAAAGTTGTAAATAAGCAATTCAATGGGTGGGCATCTAGAAACTATTATATAGCATTAAAATCATACTAAATTTATAGAAAGTACAATAATAATGAAAGAATGGTGAATGATACACCCAAACCTTATCCAGTCAAGTTCTCCATTGAATATAATCAGTTTCCGGGCAGTATTGAAGATAACTTCTTTGTAAAGCTCTTCAACCACAAGCATTTCTACAAGACAAAAGAAAAGCAAAATTAATGACCTTAATGAATGAATATCAATGAGAAGACAAGTTGTAAGACTACCATTGACATTAAAATATAGATAGGCAACTAGAAACAATTCATCTTCCGGCTTCACACAGTCTGCCATTTTGACCTTCTTAGTGAATCCAAAATCTTCAAAGAATGAAGGTTTTGTTAGAGAGTCCAACTTAAATGATGCTCCTTCAAAGACCGATGTTCTTGCAAATTTGACTTTATTTGCCTCTGGGAAAAACTAAAAACCAAATGACAAACCAACCTCACGAAACAAATCATGAACACAGATATTAGATAATAAAAAATGGGCCTTAAACATACTACTAACAGAGTAGCAAAAGCATACAGAAAACATTATTCATACACCTTATGCACATGAAATATATATGTAGAGGGATCCTTTTATGAATTTAGCTTATATCCTAATATGAGACAATGAACAATTGGATGCCAATTAAGGGCTAACATTTGTTTGATTATAATATTAAAAAAAATAAAATAGAGTTGATTGATGGCCTTTGATTGATTATCTACACTCCTAAAGTGCAGAGAGCCTAATTAATGCCATGCTTTACCTGCCCCATGCACACTTGATTTTATCATCTCTCTTTTCAAATATATAATCATTGCCTGTCTTTCATCCTGAACTAGCTCTCCTTCCAGGCACCAGCCGTGTTTTCTTTAATTCAGTGGAACATTCACTTTCAGGTAAGAATAAACTTATTCTTCCTTAAAAAATCAGCTTCTCACTATGAAGCTTTCTTTTTTAAAAGAATTACTAGTCTAGCATAATGCATCTAATTGAAGACAACTTAGAATTGAAAAGGCAATACTTTAATGTCTGCTGTTGGGACCTCAAGACCAGGAACAAAAAGCTTCTTTTTACAGTTGCGTTAACAAGTAGAAATAGCTTTTTTTTGAAGGACCCAACATTGCATTGAAAGAGTCAACAAAAGGACTGGCGTCATATCTAGTCCAACAAGAATTTTGTGGAGTTAACACAATGGTTAATAATTTGCCCAGCGGACAATTTGTCGAACTACTGGCAACCTTAACTGTGGAAATGCATCTTTCAAATGTTGGCATGCTTTAGTTTCTTGACGTACTATTGATAGAAATGCATATTTCAAAAGTTGGCAGGCTCAAACTACCGAGACTTTGGTTTCTTGCATTTCAAACGCACAAATAAAACTTTAGAGCACATCAATGAGTATCAAGATCGTCTCCATAGGGATTAATGTTATATTACTTGCTACAGTAAATTTAACAGTGTAATTTTACTACATTAAATAAAAAAATTAATGATGAAATTAATGATCTAACGAAACTAACAAAGCAATAAACAAAATGCAATAAAGAGAATCTAAAGTCAAACACAAAGATATACTCAATGGCAAAGGGGCAGTTGGGATCTAAACTCACTTATTGGTTATTGATTATCTTTTAATTGAGGCACAGTTGCTACAACATCTACTACACAATTGGACAGAATCTGTAATGTATCCTCAGCGGTCGCATTTTAGATATCTTATATCTATATGCAATCTAACAGTGACTATTTGGTAAATTAACATTAGACATTGCATTATACATTTTAGACTCTATTGTTGTACAAGATGAATCCTTATATCTAGTTCTTCATAATTTTAAATTAAGCATGACTCTATTCAAATCGAGATTAACTCAACTTGGGAAACTCAATTGAAAACCATGTATTGTCGTAATTTGTTCCACTAAGTCAAGTTATTTTGAGGCTCCTTCTTAGCTAGTATCTAATAAATGCATAGTCAAGGTGAAATAGGGAATTACAATAAGTAAAGTTAAATCAAATTACTACAGCAGATTCTAAGCAACATAAACATGTAAATTAAATAACTACTAAATTAAGGTTTAGCTCATGATGAGCTTTGAAATAGTAACAACACAAGTGTTTACCATTAAATAAATTATCAAAGAAAGAACAAAACAAGCAAATAAAAGAAAAGTTAAAATACAAAGCACTGAAAATGTCACGCTTTAATCTTTAGTCATCTCTTGTTCTTCTACACGAAAAATACATCTATTACAGCTCCGAAATCTCTCTTTTTATTCTCTTTGCATGTGATGATCATGGATGATGTATTTATTTAAAATGTGGTCTTTTATATCTTGGGATTAAGGACCAAAAAGCATGAGGATACTTAGCTCTGCTATTTAGATTGCTCTGATTCATTAACCCTCAGACTTTATTATTAAACATTACCATCAACAGTTCTAGTTCTAGACCTAGGCTTCATTCTATCCAGTGTGTGTGTCTGTGTCACGTTGATCAAGTTTTAGAGTTGCTTCAGCATCACTCAAGCGTCAAATGCATCTCAAAGATAAAACAATAAAAACATTTTTATTTATAAGGGACAAAGGTCATAAAGAACTACAAACTGTGCTACCGCATTCATCATTCATTTATTCATTCATCAATTTTTTTTATTATGAGGCCCATCAGAGTAAAATCAATCTTTTTATGCGAATGCCTATCATTTGTAATGATGGAACCCAATTACTTAATCAATGCACAAATCAGAGCTGCTACAGCAAAAGCATCTAAGATGCTACAACCATGGTCTTATCTTTATATATCTTTAACTCAAGGCTGAATATGGGGTTCATGAACAGACCTAGCTATTCAGATTCCTAAATAGAGGATTTTTCTTCCTTTTGGGTTGCTACAGCAATGCTCATAACTCTTACTGCCTTTTTACTCAAGTTTGGATATAGGATACAAACACAGCCCTAGTTACTCAGCAACTAAGTCATTGAAGAAAAAATTATTCTACTTCCAGTACAGTTTGCAATAACTTTGAAAATTTTCCTAATTTCCCCCAAACTAGAGCTATTTTTATCCTTAGATTCTTGAAAATTTTCTGAACTACCCAGCTTGGTTTACTACAACATATTCATTAAACTTAATCGAAATCTAAGTGTTATTGTAACACCCCAAATCTAACACGTGCGGAGCATGTGAAGAAGGAGGTTACTCACAAATCATAATCTTTACTCATAAGTTTCAAACTGAAATTCCTCCAATTCTTATTCAAATAAATCCATAAATCCAAACGTCAAATACTAAATAATCTCTCTCGAGGACATATAAAAATAATAACAAAAGTCTCAAACTCCAAATTACACGTTCATAATAAAAGTAACTAAATAGAAACACAAGTCTATTCCTCCTCTTATTCAATAGCAAACGGAAACTGGAAAATACTAACTCCAAAGCTAAGTGCACCTCTCAAAAGAAACTTAATCTGCAAAAAAGTAATGACGAGGGGTGAGCCGTCAACTCGGTAAGTAAAACCATTCCTAACACACTAGGCCTATCGATACCAAAAATATTGCAAGCCTTCTTTTGTTTAAAGCATATATCATAATCCATAATTTTCATAAAACGATATATCACAATAACATAAGATAAATTCTTAATAATTCAGAATATTCAAAAGCATATTTACTTACGAATCAACTCATGTAATACGTATACAGAAAACAAACAGGTTAGCTCATGTCACATAGTGTCACCTATAGTCCCGGTGACCCGGCCAGAAACATAATCAGAATATCGTGTGCACATTCAGAACAGAAACCCAGTACTGGTCCAGACAAATATATCGTGTATTACGATCAGAATCAGAATCAGAATAACTATGGACAATGAGCCAAAACATTAAGAATCTCATACAATCATCAATAATTGAAATCAAACATAGGTACAAAACATTCGTATCAGTTTCATAAAAGTTCATATCAATAATATAGGCTTGCATAACATTTTAAAGATAACATCATAAAAGGTTGTCATGTCATAAAATCATTTACATATTAAAAAGCATTTATAAAATACTTTGTTAAAAAGAATGGTTTGAAAACATTTACATAAAGCTAATTTTGTTATCAAAATTAGTAATCCTTTAAGTAGTATAAAAAAATTTATACTTATAATAATAATATCAAAATACTTATACATATCCAGTACATTAGGAATGAAGTTACTTACCTCGACAAATGAACTTGGATTAACACACCTCTAAGCTTCTAAGAGCCTCAAACACCTTCAAAACCTTAAACAAATACAAGATATGACAATCAATAACTTATTCTAAGAATTTGATTTTCTAATTCATACCCGTACAGGTCTGATTCTCGGAATTTTAACTCTTAATCAAAGACTCAGAATGATATAAAATCCTATGGAACCATTCTGGACATCCATGAGTACCCCATGTAAAAATTACAAGAGGATCCGATATCAAAAACATTTTAAAAACTATTTACTTCTCAGCATATTCGAAACTGTTTTCACATAATCTAAACTAAACAGAACGGGTTCCGTGATTTTTATAAAATAAAATACTAATCAGAAAATTATGAAATTAAAACTGGGAATCCTAGACACATATATTAACATACATATAAATTGTAACGCCACAAATTCCCATACATATTAAATTGGAAATTGGGCTTTCATTGAGAATTATGGGTGGCCTATAACCCTTATTTAGAAAGGGGTACTAATTAAATAGAGGTTATTTATGAGATCATTTTGGAAAAGGGCTATTTTTCCTTATTGAATAGATTTTCTTAAGATCCCCTATAAATACATACTTTTCCCCCTTCCATAACCCTAAGTTCACAACGTTTATTCTTCTTCTCTGCTGCTCTTTACGCTCCTACCCAAATCTTAGGATTCAAACCTTTGTTTAGGAGAGAATCAAAGCGGACAATATCTTGCCAGGTCTGGGTTGGGTCATGAAATTGTGGTATCAGAGCGGCTCCGCGTGTCCTCTTGAGCGATGGTGGGGCAAACCTCAGCGAGGACGCTGAGTCCCCAAGGGGGGGGGGTGTATGTAACCAATTTCATGACCCAACCCAGACCTGGCAAGATATTGTCCGCTTTGATTCTCTCCTAAACAAAGGTTTGAATCCTAAGATTTGGGTAGGAGCGTAAAGAGCAGCAGAGAAGAAGAATAAACGTTGTGAACTTAGGGTTATGGAAGGGGGAAAAGTATGTATTTATAGGGGATCTTAAGAAACCCTATTCAATAAGGAAAAATAGCCCTTTTCCAAAATGATCTCATAAATAACCTCTATTTAATTAGTACCCCTTTCTAAATAAGGGTTATAGGCCACCCATAATTCTCAATGAAAGCCCAATTTCCAATTTAATATGTATGGGAATTTGTGGCGTTACAATTTCTCCCCTCCTAACAAAAATTTCATCCTCGAAATTAAAAGGTTACCTTATGCATGGAAGAGTTGAGGATACTTCTCCAACATTTCTGCTTCTCTCTCCCAAGTGGCTTCCTCAATAGAATGATTCATCCATCGTACCTTCACTAGGGGAATAACTCTATTCCTTAATACTTGTTCGTCTCGATCGACAATCTCAATAGGCTGTTCCTCATACGACATGTCTTCATTTATCTGAATCGGTTGATAGTCTAGCACATGTAAAGGGTCTGCAATGTACTTTCTTAACACAGACACATGAAATACATTGTGAAGCCTAGACAGACTTGGTGGTAAAGCTATGCGATAGGCCACCGGACCAATTCTCTCTAAAATCTCAAATGGTCCAATAAATCTAGGGCTAAGCTTTCCTGTCTTCCCGAACCGAAACACCCCTTTCCATGGCGATACTTTCAAGAAAATAAAATCTCCTTTTTCGAATTCCAACTCATGTCTACGACGATCTGCATAACTTTTCTGTCTGCTCTGAGCTGTTTGAAGACGTCCTCTAATCAACTTGATTTTATCAACAGTAATCTGTATTAATTCTGGACCCAAAAGTTTTCTTTCACCAACTTCATCCCAGCAGATTGGGGACCTACACTTTCTTCCATATAATGCCTCAAATGGTGCCATGCCAATACTCGAATGGAAGCTATTGTTATAAGCAAATTCGATCAACATTAGGTGCTCTTCCCAACCACCACTAAAGTCTAGGACGCAAGCTCGAAGCATATCCTCAAGGGTTTGAATAGTCCTTTCGGATTGCCCATCTGTCTGTGGATGAAAAGCAGTGCTAAATCTCAATTTCGTCCCCAACTCTTTATGTAAGCTAGCCCAAAATCTTGAAGTGAACAGTGGATCTCTATCAGACACTATTGACACTGGAACCCCATGAAGCCTCACTATCTCCTTAATGAACAACTTAGCTAGTTGCCCTACATTGTCTGTACTCTTCCTTGCCAAGAAATGAGCTGATTTCGTTAATCGATCAATAATTACCCAAATGCAATCACATCCCCTCCTAGAACGAGGTAATCCAGAAACGAAATCCATTGTTATGTGTTCCCATTTCCACTGAGGAATAGGAAGCGTTTGTAAAGTTCCTGCTGGTCTTTGATGCTCAATCTTTACTTGTTGGCAGACTAAACACCGAGACACAAAAGCAGCAATATCTCTCTTCATATTCCTCCACCAAAAACTTTGCTTTAGATCACGATACATCTTAGTACTACTAGGATGCATACTGTAAGATGATTCATGAGCTTCTCTTAAGATCTCCGCCTTCAACTCTTCGTCTGCTGGCACGCATAACCTTTGTCCCAACCATAATCCATCCCCATTATCAAGTCTAAATCCGGGCTTATGTCCTTTGCTCACATCTTCACGGATTTTATTGAGTTCTATGTCGTTCTTCTGAGCTACCTTAACTCTATCAATTAGAGTGGGTTGGACTGTCAAATGTGCTAACACGTCTGCTTGCCCATGAGTAACTACCTCAATCCCACATCTCCTCAAGTCTTTTACCAAATGAGATTGCATGGTGATAAGATGAGCCATGCACCCAGATGATTTCCTACTCAAGGCATCTGCTACCACGTTTGCCTTACCTGGATGGTAATTAATAGAACAATCAAAATCCTTTACCAACTCCAACCATCTTCTTTGCCTCAAATTCAATTCCTTTTGAGTAAACAAGTACTTCAAACTCTTATGATCGGTGAAGATCTCACAAGTCTCCCCATACAAATAGTGTCTCCAGATTTTTAGAGCAAACACTATAGCAGCCAATTCCAAATCGTGTGTTGGGTAGTTTTGTTCATGATTCTTTAGCTGCCTAGAAGCATATGCTATAACCTTACCATGTTGCATTAAAACGCAACCCAAATCTTTTCTGGAAGCATCACTGTAAATCACAAAACCTCCACCTTCAGAAGGGAGAGTTAAAACGGGGGCAGTCACCAAATGACTCTTGAGCTCTTGAAAGCTCTTTTCACATGCCTCATCCCAATTGAACTTCACATTCTTCTTAGTCAAATTAGTCAATGGTGCTGCTATGCTAGAAAATCCTTTGACAAAGCGCCTATAATAACCTGCCAATCCTAAGAAACTCCTTACTTCAGTCACACTAGCAGGCCTTTCCCAATTCACAATTACCTCCACTTTGGCTGGATCTGCTGAAATACCATCCTTCGTCACTATATGTCCCAAAAACATCACACGATCAAGCCAAAACTCACATTTCTTAAATTTTCCATACAACTTCTTCTCCCGCAATGTTTCTAATACAATCCTCAGGTGCGTCTCATGCTCCTTCTTACTCTTAGAGTAAATTAATATGTCATCAATAAAGACGATGACAAACTGGTCAAGATAAGGTTGGAAGATCCTATTCATCAAATCCATGAATGCTGCAGGAGCATTAGTTAATCCAAAAGGCATAACTAAGAACTCATAGTGTCCATAACGAGTTCGAAAAGCTGTCTTCGATACATCCTCACTTCTTATTTTCAATTGATGGTAGCCAGATCGTAAATCAATTTTAGAGAATACCGCTGCACCTCGTAATTGATCAAAGAGGTCATCAATTCGGGGAAGAGGGTATTTATTCTTGACGGTAACCATATTCAACTGCCGGTAGTCTATACACAACCTCATTGAACCATCTTTCTTCTTTACGAACAAAACGGGAGCACCCCAAGGCGACACACTAGGACGAATGAAACCCTTATCTAGTAATTCTTGTAGCTGGACCTTTAGTTCTTTTAATTCAATGGGTGCCATCCGATATGGTGCCTTGGATATAGGTGTAGTACCAGGAACTAATTCTATAGTAAACTCAACCTCTCGATCTGGGGGTAGTCCCGGAAGATCTTCAGGAAATACATCAATAAACTCCCTTACAATAGGTATGTCTTCAAGGCACGCCCCATCGGGATGGTCAGCAACTATATACGCTAAAAATCCTTCACACCCCTTCTTTAGCATTTTCATTACCTTAACCATAGAAATCAAAGCTTTATGACTCTTATGATTCCCTTGAAAATGAAATTCTTCCTCGCCAGGTAGGCGAAAAATAATTTCCTTAGCAAAACAATCTATTGAAACATGGTAAGGTCCTAACCAATCCATCCCCAAAATCAAATCAAAATCGTGCATCTCTAAAGGTAGGAGATCCACAAGGAATTCTTTATCACACAATCTGATCACACATGACTTATAGACATGATCTATAAACTGGCAATCCCCCATAGGGGTACTAATTGTTACGTGAACATCCAGTGGTGTGATAGGCACATTAGCATAACGGGCAAACACACAAGATACAAATGAATGTGTAGCACCAGGATAAAAAAGAACTTTGGCTTCTCTAGAGAATAAGGACAATGTACCTGATACTACATCATTGGACACCTCAGCATCTTTTTCTGTTAGTGCAAAAACACGCCCTTGCACCCTCGGTTTCTTCCTCTGCCCTTCGTTAGTCGGAGTATTTGTAGTCTCGCTACGTCTCTTTGGGCAATCCATAATCCTATGCCCAGATTCTCCACAAGCAAAACAAGCTCCAGTTTTCCAATGGCATTCACCAGGGTGCCTCCTTTCATAATGTCGACAAATGGGGTAGTTCCTCCGAGCGGTGTCACCAGTAACACCCTTGTTATCCCATTTGTTACCTCCACCATTATACTTCTGGGAGTGAGTGCCCTGCCTAAAGGAACTTCCATTTCGCGGTCCACCTTGTTGATTCTTCTTATTTCTCTGATCCCTTGTAACTTGGGCTTCAAGAATATCCTTCTCCGCAAGAATTGCTCGGTCCACCAAATCGGCATAATTGTTAATCTTAAGGATGGTCAATCGCCCTTTAATGTTAGGACGTAACCCTTCCAGGAACTTCCTACACTTACTACCTTCATTAGCAACCAAGGTATGAGCAAAACGAGAGAGGGCAGTAAATTGTTCCTCATACTCCGCAACGGACTTTGTTCCTTGAGTCAACCTCAAGAAATCAGCCTCCATCTGATGTCGAACTCGTTCAGGAAAATACTTTTCATGAAAAGCCTCCAAAAATAACTCCCAAGTAATGGGTGCATCTTGCAAGCCAGCCCTTATGAGACGAGATTTGGCATCCCACCAGTGGTCTGCCTCACCCTGAAGGACAAATGAGGCTAATATTACCCTTTGATCATCATTATAACCCATAGCCACAAATATCTTCTCCATCTGTTTTAGCCATGCCTCTGCAACCATGGGATCGGCAGTCCCCTGAAAGGTAGGTGGTCCCAATTTCTTAAATCGTTCTAAGTTCACCATAGCCCCATGATCTCTTGCGCCACCTTGCCTTTCAACTGGCACATTCTCTTGTGCCCCAACTCTGCCTCTAGCCATATCTTGAATTAACTTACTTTGTTGTTCCATCAATCTAAGCATTGCGCGCATCATAGGATTTCCTTCGTTAGCCATCTCGTGCAAGGTTGGGTCAGCGTCGTCAGCGATACCTAAAACATCTCTCGAGCTAGAGGCATGCCTAGCACCTCCCCTACGTGACATCTCTTGACTATAACACGGAGAATAAATAAATAATTAAAAAGGGGTAAATAATTCATAGCTAAAGGTCGTGCAAGCGCGCAGAGTACTGAATAAGTAGTGTAACTAAGAAAATTTGATATTGTAAACAAGAGCAATAAATATTTCATTCTACGTTAATACCAAAGATCATATAACAAGAGTTATTACAAAGTCGCAAGCAACATAGAAAGCCAAAAAGACCAAAATAGAATTACTAGTCATAAATGATTACTCCTTGCCTTAAAATATTTAATCACTCTATTAACCTCAATAAAGTCTATAGAGTTTCATGTCCTACAGCCACAAAGTTCATAGGTGTACTCAACCGGATAGGAAAAGGATCTATCTTTACTTTCCTTTCCTTAGTCGTGACTCCATCTGTCTCGATTTCCTTAGGAGTTCTATAAGGTAGTTTATTTAGACCTGGAGATACCCATCCTTTGCTATAGTAAGGCTTAAATCGAGGTCCTGTCCAAAATAGGCGACGTATTACAAGCTTATTCTTGTTAGCTCCCTTGCCATAAACACGTAGCCCACGTATAGCCTCATTGAGCTTCTTTCTTGAAGCTCCAGGTCCTGGAGGAGTATCGATGTAGACCTCTATAGTCCGTCTTAGTCTATCATCTATTCGCTGCTTATGAAGTCTCCTAAGATCTTTGACAAGAACTCCTCCTAAGATAAATTGTTCGGTCCTATCAATTTCTGTCCATCCCTTATTCTTGACACTTTTCATACCCATATTGTCCTTCTTCATGTCTACAAAACAAATGTAATCGATTTAATTAGACAATCTAATTAAACCGTAAAAGAAAGTCTACAGAATCCTAACTTAGTTGCTCTGATACCACAATGTCATGACCCAACCCAGACCTGGCAAGATATTGTCCGCTTTGGGCCTTAACAAGGCCCGCACGAATTTGTTCTTGGGGCGCCCATACACCCCAAAACGCGTCTTGCCAATTAAGGTGTGGATCACCCCTTATAAACCCAGCATCTCTCCCGTGCTTTGCCGATGTGGGATTCGCCTAGGGTGTTACAGTTATGATAGAATTTCAACCCTTATACATAAACTATCTCTACTTTAGTGATTTGTGCTCTTTTTCTTTTGTTGGAGACTGTAGGAATTTTGACTAGAGATTTCTTGGGAGACTTCTTTGTTGCTAATGCTGAACGAGGTGTTATTGCAAGTTCCTCAGCAGTTATGTCGACATTGAGCTCCTTCAACCTTTTCTTTTCTCTTTCTGTCATTGCAGACTTGTTAATGGTCTCTTAAATGGCCGCATCATTATCATTTTGATTTTCATCAAGCAAGATCTTCTGTTTGCCATAGCTTTCAGGAGTTACTGCTGGTAGCTGCTCTTCCTACTTCTCATCAGTCTCCTCTTCATCTTCATCTTTTTCACTTTTTCTCCTTTTTCCTCTTTTTCACCTTCATCATTTTCATCATCTGCTGGAACAGTCTCAATTGCTTTGTGGAAATTGTACTACTACAACAGAGACTCTGGGAAGTTTACATTCTTGCTCTGCATATAAACTACAAACTGGTGTTTTTGAGTTTCTTGATGCAGCAAGTAAGCCTAAAGCCTCTGATTTACTTTTTTTTGTTCTTCTCTCCAAGCATTTAAGTTGTCACTCAAATCTTTCAGAATCTTCCCAAATCTAGTGGCTTTTATTGATTTTCTTGCAACTGGATGCTTTGGGTTGTTGTAGCAGCTGATTCTCCAACAATCTTCTCTATTGTTCTTGCTGTGAGGGCCATTTCATTTTTAACCCTCTCATCATTGTCAACAAATTTTGACACCAAAGGCCTCATAAATCCCAATGATGAGTGAGAGGAATAAAAAGGCAACTGATTTCTTTTTTTTTTTTTTTGTAGCACAGTCTCTAATTTCTTGCTCAATCACTTTCCCAACATCAATTGTCCATCCTTTCACTCTAGCATTGACATTGTTGTGGCGTGGCGTGGCGGGCATAAGCCTAGACTTTAAAAAGTTCACCCAAAGCTTTATAATCAATTTAAGGCCTATCCTATTAACAATCCCAGCTTCTTCATTAACCTACTCACTTCCTTCCACAATTATTGTTTTAAAAACCGCCCTCTATTTCTTAATAGTTATGCTCTTAATAAATTCAGCATATTCACAATTAATAGTAGGGGCAAACCATAAAAGACATTTATCACCCTAGAGTCTTAAGGAATTTGGATTTACTCCAGCAAGTTAGAATAAAATTCCTTTACAACTTGGATCATTGGTCTTAAGTGTGTGCACAGAATTTGATCCACCCCCTTTTTATAGCAGCTGTGAGAATGATGCTGATTAGGACAGTGGGTTGTTCAACAAATTTCAAAACCATTCTCTTCCAAAATTTTACGAGATCTTATGGACTTATTATACTTCTCTTCAACTTTGTGATTGTGGAATCTTTCTTAGTCCTTCAACCTTTTAGTAGGTGCCTTGACTCTCAGTATTGTTGCAGCACTCAAAGGAGTTGCGTTATAATGAGAGATTGGGACTTTGAGTGAGAGAGAGAGAGAGAGAGAGAGAGAGAGAGAGAGAGAGAGAGAGCATAATTTTAAAAATTATAGTAGAGGAAGAGAGATTGGTAGTGAAAAGTGAAACAGTGAAAAGCTTAAATTTATAAAGGAAGATAAATAGAGAGAAAAAGAGATAAAATTAATTTAAAGATTTTAAAAATTTTAAACATTCAAAAAGAGAGGGGGAAAGACAAAAAAAAACATAGAAATTAGTTGCATAAATTAAAACAAAATAGAGAAATAAACTTAATAACAACAAAAATGATATTAAAGTGATTAAAAATTCAAAATAAACTTCCCTCATTTAGTTCCCTCCTAATTAGCACTTGGTTTTAGGTTCTTCAGTCTCACCTTCCTTGTTTACTCAAACTGGATCCTCGTTTAGGTTGTTCACCTCAGCTCCCATATAGTGCTTCACTCTATGCCCATTAACCTTGAATTCTTGGCCAATTCTTTCATCTTTAAGATTAACAACTCCATAAAGATAAACCTTGACGAGTTTGAAGGATCCTAACCATCTAGACTTTAAATTTTCATGGAAAAGCTTCAGTCTAGAGTTGTAAAGCAATAATTGTTGGCCTGGAATGAGTTCTCTTTGCTGGATTTTCTTGTCATACCATTGCTTGGTTCTCTCCTTATAGATTCTTGCCTTTTCATAGAAGAATAACCTCAACTCATCTAGCTCAAAAAGTTGTAGCCTCCTCTGCTCTGTTACAGCATGCATACCCATGTTCAGTTGTTTAACTGCCTAATATATTTTATGCTCCAGTTCTAACAACAAATAGCAAGCTCTGCCATAAACAAGTTTGTATGGAGACATGCCAAGTGATGTCTTGTAAGTAGTTCTGTAAGCCCATAAAGAATCATTTAGTCTAGTAAACCAATCCCTTATACTAAGATTCACTTCTTTTTCTAAAATCTTTTTGATCTCCCTGTTGGACAATGTTACCTGACTACTCGTTTGTGGATGATATGATGTAGCAACTTTAAGCTTGATCTTATACTTAGCCAATGCTACAGCAAATATCCTGTTGTAAAAATGGGTTCTTTCATCACTAATGACGGCTCTGGGGTGTCAAAACTTGTGAAAATATTCCTATAAAGGATTTGCCATTCCCTTGGCATCATTTGTTGGCAATGCTGTAGCTTTTACCCATTTCGACACATAGTCCACAACAACTAAGATGTATAAGTTTCCAAAAGATTATGAGAAAGACTACATAAAGTCTATCCCTTATATATCAAAAAGCTCAACTTTTAAAATATTGGTCAGTGGCATTTCATGTTTTTGAGAAATGGTTCATGCTCTTTAACAACTGTCACAGCACTAACAAACTTATAAGCATCTCTAAAGCTGGAAGGCTAGTAATAACCTGATTGAAAAACTTTTACTGCTATTTAGTGTCCTCCAAAGTGTCTACCATATACTGCAGCAAAATAAGACTATAAAATGCTTGAAATCTCTTCGTCAGGGATATATCTTCTAATTATCTAGTCTGAACACATCTTGTACAAGTAGGGCTCATCCCACTAATAGCTTCTGACATCATGGAGAAATTAATCTCTTCTTCTGCTGGTAGCTCAAGTCAGGTGGTGGCAATCCACTTTCCAGAAAATTAGCAAAATCCGCGAACCATGGAAATTCAGATTGCTGCAGCATCTGTGCATGCTGCAATATTAACAATTGCTTATCAGGAAATGTTTCTATGATATCCTGCTTCGTCAAAGTGCTTGCATCTACTTCAAGCCTTGAAAGATAATCTGCTACTTAATTCTCTATTCCTTTTCTATCCTTAATCTATAAGTCAAACTCTTGTAGCAAGAGAATCCACTTGATTAGCCTTAGTTTGACATCTTTCTTTGGAGTCAAATATTTTATGGCTGAGTGATCTATGTAAACAGTCACTTTGCTGCCAACCAAATAGGCTCTAAATTTATCAAATATAAATACAATTGTCAGCATCTCCTTTTCAGTTGTGGTATAGTTGAATTTGCATTAGCTAGAGTCATACTGGCATAATAAATGGAATGGAAAGTCTTGCCTTTTCTCTGCCCTAACACTGCTCCAACCGAATGATCATTAGCATCACACATCAACTCAAAAGGCATACTCTATTCAGGTGTTACAATAACTTCTGTTGTAACAAGAGCTCTCTTTAACTCAACGAAGGCCTTCAAGCAATCATCATCAAAATTAAAAGGTCTGTTACACTCCAGCAACATGTATAAAGGTTTTGATATTTTGGAGAATCCTTAATAAACCTTCTATAGAATCCAGCATGCCTCAAGAAACTCCTTATGGCTTTAACTGAAGTGGATAATAGACGTTTATTAATCACCTCTATTTTTACCTTATCCACTTATATCATTTTTCAAGAGAGTTTATAACCTAGGACTATCCTCGTCTTGTACAATGAAACGACATTTTTCCGAATTCAATACTAAGTTTGTCTCTTCACATCTTCTAAGTCTATTTTTTAAATTATACAAATAGTCATCATATGATTCCCCAAAAAATGAAACAAATCATCCATAAATACCTCAAGTATTTGCTCAATCATATCTGAAACGATGGAGATTATACACCTTTGGAAAGTTGGTGAAGCATTGCACATGCCAAATGGCATCTTTCTAAAGGCAAAGGTTCCATAAGGAAAAATAAATTTTGTCTTCTCCTAGTCTTCTAGTGCTACATCAATATGGTTGTAGTCTGAGTATCCATATAAGAAACAGTAATACTATTTTCTAGCGAGTCTATCCAGTATCTGATCTATGAAAGGCAGTGGAAAGCGATCCTTCCTTGTGGTCTTATTTAGCTTTATGTAGTCCATACAGACTCTTCATCCATTTACAGTTCTTATAGGAATAAACTCGTTCTTTTTATTTTCTGCAACTGTCACTCCACTTTTCTTTGGAACATATTGTATTGGGCTCACTTATGAGGTGTTTGATATTAGGTGGATGATTCCAACATCAAGCCATTTGATGATCTCTTTCTTTACAACTTCCTTCATAATAAGATTTAATCTTTTCTATTGCTTATAGAATTGCCATAACTATCCTCCAGTAGAATCTTGTGCATGCATATTGAAGGGTTGATTCCTTTGATATCTGTCATGGTCCATCAAATGGTCTTCTTCTGTTTCCCTAATACAAAAACTAAGTTGTTTTCTTGTTCTGCATTCAAAGATGATGAAATGATTACATGAAGTTGATCACGGTCACCAAGATAAGCATATTTCAAGTGTAAAGGTAAAAGTTTTAATTCTAAAACAGGAGGACTTAATAAAAGAAATAGAATATTTTATATCCCTATTTGACGATCAAGATATTTAATTTGCTTCTCAGTTTTGAAGGGTTGTTTTTCTTCTAGCCATGTTATGTCAGTTGTTTCAAGGCCTTGAGGTTTATCATCAAGTTCTTTAAATCTTGCAGCCTTGATTTCTTCTTTACTGCAGCAACTGTTTAATCTTTCTACTATAGCAAAATCCACAACATTAACAAAATTACAATCTTCAACATCATCAGGACTCTTCATGGCATTTAGCACATTGAATGTAACTTACTAATTATTAACCCTCACGATTAGTTCTCCTTTTTACACATCAATTAGAGTCTTACCAGCAGACAAGAAAGGTCTACCTAAAATGATAAACACTTTTTTATCTGCTTCAAAATCCAATACTATGAAGTCAACTAGAAAAATAAACTCATTTACTTTCACTAGTACATCTTCAATCTAGATAGGCATGAGATCTATCAGCAAGTAGTGAGGTAACTATTATTGGTCTGACCTTTCCAACACCCAATTACTTAAATACAGATAAGGGCACGAGATTAATGCTGGCTCTTAAATCACAAAGTGTCTTGTCACTGTATTTATTGCCTATAGAGCATGGAATTGTGAAGCTTTCTGAATTCTTCAATTTCTGAGCTATCTTATTCTGAAGCATGTGGTTGTACTTTTGTGTTAGAGCAACTATTTCAAGTTCTCCTAGCCTTTTTTTCTTTGTCAAAATATCCTTAAAGAATTTCACATAATTTGGCATTTGCTCTAGACCTTCCATAAAAGGGATGTTGATATACAGTTGCTTTAACACTTCAAAGAATTTACTGAACTGCTTGTCATGTTTCTGTCTCTTGAACCTTTAAGAAAAGGGTGGTGGGTACCTAAATGGCTGAGTTGCAGAAGGTTGTGCAAACTACTTCACTTTTGCCATGTTCTGGATTGGTGTGGTTAGTGTGCAAGATCTTCATCAATAGGTATTTGATAATCATTTTTTGTAAAGTATTGGATTGGTGTGCTTTGCTGTTTTCACCTGTCACTGTGAAGTATAGGGTTATGGCTCTTCTTCAACTTGAGTTTTTTCTTAGATTGAAGTGGGCTCAACTCTTTTTTTTAGTACACCAACTAGGATGTGAACATCCTTTCTAGATCTTAAGTTAATTACTTTGCAATGCTCTTTCCATTCTCTTCTTGGGTCCTCTGTATTGCCTGGTAAACTACCTTGAGGTCTGTTACCTAATACTGTAGTAAGCTGTCCCATCTGATTTTCTAGGTTTCTTAAGGAAATAGCTTGACTTTAGATAAATGTTTCATTCTTCACAATGTACTCCTTAATCAAGGCTTCAAGGGAGTTGGGTTGATCATTGTTGGTGTCTCTTCGCCCTTGATTATTCTGATGAAATCTAAATGGTTGAGCAGATCTATTTTGTCCACTAGATTCTACAACATATTGATTTTGATTCTGATTGCTCCATGAAAAGTTTGGGTGCTGCCTCCATCCAGGGTTGTAAGTGTATGAATAAGGGTTGTTGTGGTTCTGTCTGTTATAATTGCCCATATAGTTGACTGAGGTATGATTTCTAAGACAACTATCAAACAAATGTCCTTCTCCACAATAAATACATGATGCCTTAGCAACTTTTTTGATAGTTGCTAGAACAGTGGATATATCCTTTACCATATTTGTTAATAAGGTTACTTAGGCTGATAATGCTATCAAGGCATCTGCACTGTAAACTCATATTATTCTTCTTATTGTAGTTTGTTTAGTAGATGGCCACTAATAGTTTTTATTGGCTATCATTTTCAAAATATCATAAGCCTCATTGTAAGACTTAGATAACAAGGCCCCACTTGCTGAATTGTTTACCATCAATCTAGTGCTTGAATTTAGACAATTGTAGAAAGTTTTTAACTGTATACAACAAGGGATACCATCATGAGAATATTTCCTAAACAACTCCTTGAATCTTTCTCAAGCATCATAGAAGCTTTCATCGTTAAGTTAATGGAAAAATGTGATCTCATCCTCAACTTTGCATTCTTGGTAGGTTACTTTATCAAAAAAAATTCAGCTAAGGTATTCCATGTAGAGATTGAATCATGTGGTAAAGAGTTCAACTATTCTCTTATTCGATCCTTCAAAGAAAATTAAGAGTCTTAGCCTCAATGCCTCATGTGATGCTCCAACAATCTTGAAAGCATCACTCACCTCCAAAAATAGTTTAAGGTGAAGATGAAGATCTTCTGATGGTAGTCTATTGAACTATCCTACTTTCTGTAACATCTGAAACATTACTGGTTTGAGCTCAAAATGAGCAGCCTGAACTTTGGGTTTGACTATTCCAGGATTTATGGTTTGAGGGGTTAACACTATATAGTCCCTAACAACTTTTTCTCTATCAATTGTCATGCAGAAAATGTTGTTATTCTCTACTTGCCCTTGACCAATCTGCCTGTACTGACATTCTTGAACTCTTTGTGCATTAACTAGATCTAAAATGGGAAGAGGATTATCTCTTTGAACATTAATTGGATTCATTTCTCCTTGGGGATTCAAATCTCCCACATTTTACAAACCATCCATGTCTGCAGTTCTTTTCTTATCTCTATGCTCTTTTCTTAACCTCCTTGCAGTTCTTTCAATTTTTGGATCAAACTAAAATTCAACAGGTTTATACTTGAGCATGCAAGGGTTTCTAAAGCATTATGTTAACATAGCAAACAAATTAAAAGAAAAAAATTGGAAACAAATAAAATTGACTTAAAAACTCACAATATGCACTCAATGTAATATTCCAAATCTCCTAAGGGTATTTAAGTCTTTTTAATTTTTAGTGATCCTTTTTTGCCCTAGTATAAATAGAACAAGATGTTTTTTTCATTATAAGAGAGAGAGGAAAAGAGGGATCGGTTGCAAAAAAAAACGACAGAAAAGAGAGAGAGAGAGAGAGAGAGAGAGAGATGGAGAGACAAGAGAGAAAATTAAGAAAAGAAAAAAAGAAGAAGTCTTCTTCTTCTTAGTTCTGCCATAGGCAACACATGAAATTAAGTTGTTATTGTTGGGAGAAGTTTTGGAGTCAAAACAGAAAACTGTTTGACAGTATTGATGATGTCTGAAACGTCAGTTATTTTCAATAGTTTTTGAAGGAATTATGTTACGAAATATTTATCAATGAACTTTCAATGTGTCAGCATATGGTCTGTAAAATTTGAGATTCTTCCAATAAGAGAATAATTTATTAAAAATCGGAGAAATATGCACTGTTATGTTTTGAGGGCCGATTATTGAGGACATTTGAGGTTGAGCTTACGAGTTGTTTAAATTGAGATACTTCAGGACATTAGAGTTTATGATTGAGACTTGATTATATCTTATGAGAAATTTATTGATGATTTAAGGTTGATGATATCAGTATGCATTTGTTGCATGAGGATGCCAAGAGGTAAGTAAACTAGACTTTAAAACAAATCACAATAAATAATATATATGTTTGACTTGTATGAAAAACCTATTTTGATATGTACGAATATGGATTTATATGTCTCTACTCATGTGTTTATGTGATGTGTTGTTATGTAATGGGCATGATTATGTACATGGGCATATGTATGTGTGATGGTTCATTGGCATGAGCACGAAAATGCATTGAGTTTTCTATGAATGAACAAGTAAATTTTAGCAAATGGAATTTTTGTTTTATGAGATTTTGCATTGGGGGCCACCTCTTGAAGTTGTGTTGGGGCCACCTCTTGAGGGCCAGAGCGCCGCAAAGTGCCACGCATGGTGCAAAGTGCCACATTGTAGGATACGTATTTTATTGAAAGAAAATGAGAAAGTTTGAAAGCGACAGAAAGAGATTTTTATGAATTTATTTTACAGTATTTCCAAAAGATCATGACATATCATCTATTTGCATTATGTATAAGTATGGATGTATTTTAGTATAAGAAAAACTAATTTTCTTACTGAGTTTTGTACTCATTATAGTTTATTGTGATTCAGTTTCCAAAAGTCAGGAATGATTCGTAATGAGTGAGAAGGTAGACTTGAATTGAGGATGATAGATGGTTTGACAAATTTTCAAATTATTCCGCTGCCTATTATATTGGAGGTTTGAATTATTTTCGATTGTAAAGGGTTATTTAAATTCATATGTGAGTTGTAGACATATTTGCCCTTGGATTTCGAACTGGGGTGTTAAACTCAATCCCCAGCAACGGCGCCAAAAACTTGGTAAAGTGTCAATGTACAAGTGTACACAACAAATAATATAATGATGAGTATCAAAATCGTCTCCACATGGATTGATGTTATAGGACTTACTATAGCAATCTTAACAGTGCAATTTTAATAAACTAAATAAAAGAAAATAAATGATGATATTAATGATCTAATGAAATTAACAATGCAATAAATAGAATGCAATAAAGAGAATCTAAAGTCAAACAAAAAAATATACTAAATGGCAAAAGGGTAGTCGGGTTGTAAACTCACTTATTGGTTATTGAATATCTTTCAATTGAGACACAGTTGTTATAGCGTCTTCAACTGTCATTTTTTGGATATCTTATATCTATATGTAATCTAACAATGATTAGTTATTAAACTAACATTAGACATAGCATTTTATGTTTTAGACTCTATTTGCCCTACAAGGTGAATCCCTAAATCTAGTTCTTCACTAATCTTAGATTAAGCATGACCCTATTTAAATCGAGATTAACTCAACTTAGGAATCCTAATCTAGAACCATGTATTTCTTAATTTATTCCACTAAGTCAAACCTTTTAGGCTCCTTCTTATCTAATATCCACTAAATAGGTAGTCAACCGAGGTAGGCAATTACAAGTAAAGTTAAAACAAAATGCTATAACAGGTTCTGAGCAACATACACATGTAAATTAAATAACCATTAAGCATATTCAAAACCCAACTAAATTAAGGTTTAGCTCATGATGAGCTTTGAAACAGTAACAACACAATTGTCTTCCATTAAATACATTATCAGAGAGAGAACAAAATAAACAAATACAAGAAAAAATGTTGAGATACAAAAGACCCAAAATGTCACGCTTTAATCTTCTATTATCTCTCATTTTTCAACACGAAAAATGCCTCTATTGCAACTCTGAAATGTCTCTTTTTGTTCTCTTTGCATGTGTCGGTCGTGGATGATGTATTTCCTTAAAATATGCTCTTTTATATCTTGGGATTTGGGCAACTAAAAAGCATTAGGACACTTGTGTTTTTTGGCATCCTAGGAGCACATTCCCTTTTGTGTTGCCTGCCACTATGTTGTCTGCACATGATAGTGGTAGTGCAGTATCGACTGCAGTAGACTTTATTAGTTAGCACATGAACAATCCGGACAGTTTGGTTTGTATTTGATCTAGATTTTTGCAATAGTTACTACAACATTCTCTCTGGTTCAAACTTGTTTTTGTTCATATACAGATAAGTATTCTGTGATTTTCTACAGGCTTGTTGCTACAACAATATAGTCATTCTTCTACAGCATCCATCAACAAGGCATGAGGTTTTGAGTCACCTACAATAGTGCACTTAATCAGAGCACAAAATGCTCTACAACACATCAAATTATTATAAATAAACTTAAATAGGTATTTATGCAAAATGTAACTAAAACTATGAGATAAAAATTTATCATTTATTCTCCAAGTAATACTAGTTTCTAGTAATGCTATGATAACTCTCATTTCATTGAGTTATCAATTCTTTATGAATAATATTATTTTTAAGTAATTTTAACTTAGAAACAATGTAAAATGTTATTTTGTACTAAATATAGCAATATTATATTAAAAAAAGTTTAATATTATTATTTTTAATAAATGTAATTTTATAAAATAATGTAATAATATTATTTAAATAAGTATGATATTACTTATTTTATTTTATTAAATAGAATTATATTAAATTTAATTAAAAAAGGGTAAAAAACGAAGAAGTGGCCTGGGCCATTCAAAAAATGAGTGGGGTCTACGAAGTGGGATTCCTATTCACCCCTCCACGAAGTGGGATTCCTATTCGCCCCTTAAAATATGTAAGTAAATACTGGAGTGGGAGAAATCCACACTCCTCACTCTCACTCCAATAAGTAAACATAGCATAAATACATTTTGAACAGATAATGATAGTTTTATCTAAAAACAGTCTCTAATAATATTTACATTCCGGTTCTTAAAGAACCATCATTAATATTAAGACAAAATTTTAGGTAGACATATGATGAGCCTTACATCTAAAAACAGTCATTATTATCTTCTCCTTTTAATGACAGCTTTAATAAAAAATCATCATTAATATTAAGACCAAATTTTAGTAGACAAACTATGACCGTTATGTCTAAAAACGGTCATTATTATCTACTCCATCATTAAAATTAAAATAATATTTTAACTTGACATTTAATGACTACCATCATTATAAGCATTTGATCATTCATAATACAGTTTTTAAAAAGAACTGTCATAACATATAGTCATTGTTTTAAATTTTCATAATAGTGGGGGGTTGAACTAAAATTTACAAAACAATCATCAGTTAATCATATTGCACCATATTAGTTTTTATAAAACAATTTAAAAGTGTTTGAGGCCCTAATATTATTCATATAACTAAGCTAGCTAGCGCCAAGTATTTAATTAAAACTCACCATTTCATTGAACAATTATCGCATGGCATCAATGAGGTTGCTTCCCAGCATCCTTCATCTTCATCTTCTTCAGCAATGGTGTGTACAAGGCTACTCCTCGAGAGAAAACCTTCATCTTTGGGCACTGTCTCACAACTACATCTTCCAAGGATGGGAATTCAAGAGTGTAAAAACCCGAACAAAAACTTGTTAGGCTTGGCAAACAATCAAGTCCCAAGTACCTCAATTTCCGAAAAACAATGCAATCTTTCGCTTCTTCTTGAACATGTGATTGTAGGATTTCTTCTATCATTTTGCAATCAGCTATCTTCATTATTTCAAGATTCACCAAACTTTTAGTTGTTGAGGTCGTCAACAAATTTGTCAACCGGTGACACTTCGACACTTCTAGAGTCATCAGATATTCCAAATGCATCAAAGATGGTACTAATTTGCGTAACTTACTACATTCTGATATTACTAGAGTATTCAAAACCATGGAAACTTTGTTGGATTCGGAAATTTCCTTCCATAGATGCGACACCTTGGGTATTCTAGACAGCTTTAACTTATATAACTTGGGGAATGCAACCTGAAAATTAAATTAAAAAAAAGTTGTAGATAAGAATATATATCTAACATCGGCAGTCTTCACAAGCATGTTTCATGGAAAAGATTGATCACAACTTTTTATATCCAAATTTTATTTATTTGCAGAGGAAGCAAAAAATAAAAATCAAATAGTTACCCTCGAAACACATAAATCCGATCTAAATAGAGACAATATGGATGGAGTTCACCCCCTTGTTACCAATCATCTAACTAATTTGATGACATTTTCATAAGTGTATAGTGAAAATTTAGTTAATAAGTGCATTAGAACCGTTAAATTAGATATAAAGAGTAAAGAAAACAGAAAGATCATTAACTAAAATTAATTTTAATTCTAATGAGAATTACATCTATGTGAATGAAAGCGAAGGAAAAAAAAAAAAAAACTTAATAACAATCACCTTTTCATCAAAAAGAGGCTGTATGTCAGCTAGCGGGAAGTTCTCCTTTGGTGTTATTTCCAGAGGTTCTTTATTTGTTGTCCTGTGCAATATAGATATAGAATTGCAAGTGAATATTTCCATATTAGGGCAATTCTCAATGTTCAGATTCAACAACTCAGGCAGTTCAATAACATTCCCAATGAAGCTGCAGAATCTTTTGAGTTTTGGAAGATTAATGAGCTCTAGCTGGACAAGAACAGGAAACAGAGGGCCAAAATGTTCATCAGCATTTAGCTCTTCTAAATGGAGCACCTCTTCTAATGAATCACAATTCCTCACTTCCAGAATTTTTAACTTGTTCAAGCACCGTAGAAGATTGGCTGGAATAGCAGTAGTCATATTCGTGAAGTCATCTATCACTAGCTTTACTAAATTGTTGAAGAAGCTAACAGGCAGTGCTTGGGCATGCCACATTTCTCTCAAACGTGGAAAGCTTGAGAGTTCCAACTTCGTCATTTCACGAACTCTATCCTGCAAAAACCACAAAAAAAGAGGAAAACTGTAGTGGATATATATATGGACACAATTGTTTTCTAGATTACTACAGTTTCCAGATGTCCATCAAATTTATGATAACATCAACGCACCCCGTTTACTATTCAAAGAATATAGTGAATAGGAGCCTGTGTTGATGATATTCTTTATCAAATATTTTGTACTTTTAGCTTTAAAAGTTAAAGACAAAAATAAGGGATGTTAATTTATGAGGTGGGTACTGGGTAAAAACATTTACCATTTAATAATAATACTACTAATAATACTAATAACAGTAACAAAACTAATAACAAAATTAAATAATGAGTAAAGATATAGTTACAAACACTATTGTCTAAATAATGTTATAAAGCTGATATAAAATAATATGATTGGTTAAACAAAAAACAAAACACGGGCTATACGCACACACAACCTACCATATTATATCACATCATTTTGTATAAAATAATTTTTAAGAGGTTGAGACTCTAGTATTATTGATAAAATAAAGCTAGCACCAATGCTTAATTAATACTGACCACTTCTTTGTCGTACGATTTTTGTATAGTATCATTGAGGTTGGCTTCCCAGCATCCTTCATCCTCATCTTCTTCAGTGAATTGCACTTTGTTCAACATTGGTGTGTGTAAGCGCCCTTTTTGAGAGAAAATCTTCATATTGTGGCACTGTCTCACAACTACTTCTTCTAAGAATGGGAATTCAAGAGTGTAATTACCCGAATAAAAGCTTGTTAGGCTTGGCAAACAATCAAGTCCTAAGTACCTCAATTTCAAAAAAATAATGCAATCTTCCGCTTCTTTTTTAACCTGTGATTGTAGGATTTCTTCTTCTTTTTCAACCTGTGATTGTAGGATTTCTTCTATCATTTTGCAATCAGCTATCTTCATTATTTCAAGATTTACTAAAAGATGTACTAAACTTTTAGTTGTTGAGATCGTCAACAAATTTGTCAACCCGTGACACTTCGACACTTCAAGAGTCACCAGATATTCCAAATGCAACAAAGATGGTACTAATTTTCGTAACTTACTACATTCTGATATTACTGGAGTATTCAAAAACTTGGAAACTTTGTTGGATTCGGAAATTTTCTTCCATAGATGCGACACCTTGGGTATTCTAGACAGCTTTAACTTACATAACTTGGGGAATGCAACCTGGGAAAAAAAAGTTGTAAATGAGAACATATATCTAACGTCGGTAGTCTTCGTAAGCAGTTTCATGGAAAAGATTGACGACAGCATTTTATATCCAAATTGTATTTAGTTGCAGAGGAACCAAAAAATAAAATTCAAATAGTTACCCTTGAAGCACATAAATCAAATCTTAATAGCGATAATATGGATAGAGTTCACCCTTTGTTACCAATCATTTAACTAATTTGATGACATTTTTATGAGTGTATACTGAAATTTTAGTTAATAACTGCATTAGAACCGTTAGATTAGATATAAAGAGTAAAGACAACAGAAAGATCATTAACTAAAATTAATTTTAATTCTAATGAGAATTACATCTATGTGAATGAAAGCGAAGGAAAAAAAAAAAACTTAATAACAATCACCTTTTCATCAAAGAGAGGCTGTATGTCAGCTAGCGGGAAGTTCTCCTTTGGTGTTATTTCCAGAGGTTCTTTATTTGTTGTCCTGTGCAATATAGATATAGAATTGCAAGTGAATTTTTCTATATTAGGGCAATCCTCAATGTTCAGATTCAACAACTCAGGCAGCTCAATAACATTCCCAATGAAGCTGCAGAATCTTTTGAGTTTTGGAAGTTTAATGAGCTCTAGCTGGTCAAGAACAGGAAACAGAGGGCCAAAATGTTCATCAACATTTAGCTCTTCTAAATGGAGCACCTCTTCTAATGAATCACAATTCCTCACTTCCAGAATTTTTAATTTGTTCAAGCACCGTAGAAGATTGGCTGGAATAGCAGTAGTCATATTCTTGAAGTCATCCATCACTAGCTTTACTAAATTGCTGAAGAAGCTAACAGGCAGTGCTTGGGCATGCCACATTTCTCTGAAACGTGGAAAGTTTGAGAGTTCCAACTTCGTCATTTCACGAACTCTATCCTGCACAAACCAAAAAAAAATTCACTAGATATATACACACACAATTGTTTTTTATATTATTACAGTTTCCCGATGTCTACCAAATTAATGATAACATCAACGCACCCCCATTTACTATCCAAAAGAATAGCGTGAATAGGGGCCTGTGTTGATGATATTCTTCGGCAAACATTTTGTACTTTTAAAGCTAAATGGGCGTGGGTTAATGTTTTCAATAAGTTAAAGACAAAATAAAGCATGCTAATTTATGAGGTGGGTAAGAAAACGTTTACCTTTTAATGATAATACTAATAATAGAAAAAAAAACTAATAACAAAATTAAATCAAGAATAATCATACAGTTTCAGACACTATTATCTAAATAATGTTATAAAAATTGATGTAACATAATATGACTGGTTAAATGAAAAACAAAACATGGGCCATATACATGGATACATACATACATACATACATGTATATATATGTCAACCTACCATATTATTTCACCACTTTATATAAGATAATTTTTATGTGGTTAGGACTCTTGTGTTATTCATAAAATAAAGCTAGTGGCTAGCACCAATGCTTAATTAATACTCACCACTTCTTTGTAGTATAACTTTTGTATGGTATTATTGAGGTCGCCTTCCCAGTACCCTTCATCATCGTCTTCTTCAGTGAGTTGCACTTTGTTCAACATTGGTGTGTGTAAGAGTCCTCCTTGAGAGAAAATCTTCATCTTTGGGCACTGTCTCACAACTACTTGTTTCAAGAAGGGGAATTCAAGAGTGTAATTACTCGAAGAAAAGCTTGTCAGGCTTGGCAAACAATCAAGCCTCAAGTACTTCAATTTCCTAAAAACAATACAATGTTTCGCTTCTATTCCAACCTGTGATTTTATGATTTCTTCTATCATTTTGCAATCAACTATCTTCATTATTTCAAGATTCACAAAACTTTCAGGCATTGAGAATGTCAACAAATTTATTAGATACTTCAGGCGATGACACCTCTCCACGGTCACTTTTGTTAAATTTTGACAACAAGACATTCCCTCAAACTGATCCGGCCATACTTTTTCAATGGTTGCTAATCTATCAAGTTCCAACTCCTCTAAGCCTGGAAGAATGGCCTGCAAAGCAAAACCGTAAGCTTTTTTTTTTCCCCCTCCCTAAATCTCTAATATTCTTTTGATGATTGAAATAAATCATGATAATATATTAATTAATTATTAAAGAGCAAATTATCACCTTCTGAACAGGATCATCCTCTGCAATGATTTCTTTAAAACCGAAATTACTTGTCTCCTTGTTGAGTCCTAGAAACAAAATTAATAATTAACTTCTGTCATTAAGTAATAGTAGCTTTTTATAATTCCTCAAAATACTTCCAACACTTACCAATAATCATTTCCAGGTTGTTGCAAAGACCCACTTTTATTTGTTGAAGCCGCAATAGGCTTTTGGCCATAGAGAATGAGAAGAGATGCTTCAATTTGTTACAATTACGTACGCTAAAGATTCTTAGGTTGATAAAAGATTGATCTGTGATTTGGCTGTAACATATCTTCTCCAAATTAAGCAAACCAAAAAGAGACAATGACTCTAGCTGGGGAAAGACTTTGCAATGAATTGAACCGACAATATGTAAAAGCTCCGCAAAATTTCCTACATGAAGATGCTTTAATCGTGGAAAACCTTCCCCATCATCTAATTCAGGAACAACATTCTTTACACCCTTCAGTTCCTGGAGATAGAGATCTTGAGTTTTCTTCAGCAACATTTTCATTCCATGATTCCTCAAAAGAATGCTAATATTTTCTAGCCCCTGAAGCTTCATCAATCTTGATGTTTCAGATTTAACAGACCAGCGGCCCCACACTTCTCCTATGCATATCCTATATCTTAGCGATTCCCCAAGGACCAAATCCTGCGCAGCATTTCAGCATCCCGAACATCTATCTCCAAAGTAGTTAGCTTTGACAGCCCCTTCAATTCAGCAAGACTGGCGTTACTTCCTCCTTCAACCTTGTCCCACTGTGAAAAGCTGTCACCCATGTATAGTTCTTCCAATCGAGATAATTTCGATATGACATTTGGTGCTATCACCACAAGGCTGCTACAATTGCTCAAATCTAGCAACTGTAACCTTGTCAATTGTCCAATCTGAAGTGGCAACTGCTTAATTTCGGCACCTCGAAGGCTGAGAATCTCTAATTTCTTTAGCTGTCCAACTATTGCTATATCTTCTAGTCGCCAACCATCTAAACACAATGTTTGAAGGTTAATGAGGCGACCAAGTGATGAAGGTAATGGAGAGAAACGAATTCCAGTAAAATCTAAGACTTTGAGTTCTTCCGTCCCTTCAAAAAAGTGGTCTGAAATTTGCAAAGTGCTATCGTACTTTGCAAACAACAAAAATAACTTGAGTTGGGGACATTCCAACCTTTCAGGGAGCTCTTGAATATCTCTATAAGGTAAAGAAATAGCAATTGGACCTTTCTGTATTGTCTCTTCCATCTCTCTCTCAAAGTCAACAACATTTGGAATACTAAACATAAGCTTTTCTTCTGCAATTGATGCAGCAACAACATGAATGACGTCATGCAGTTTAGCTTCATCTTCAGCATCACCGTCCAACAATAAGCATGAAGCTTTTAGATTGTCGATCAATGCATCCACTCTATTCCTTGCTGCTTCCAATGTGTAAACATTTCTAAATAGACCCAAACCCTTATCGTATCTCAATCCCATAACATATCTCAGTAAGTAATGTACGTGTATAGGACGACCTTCACGGTGCAGACCACAAAGAAGGAACAAAGATTTTGCTTCATCATCCAAGAAGTCGTAACTCAATTTTATTGGAGAATACACATCTGCATCCATACCATGAATTTCTCTTAGATTGGAACTTGTCAGCTTATTCAACGCATCCTTCCAAATGGCAGGACTCTTATTTTTCAGAGCATTTGCAACTGTACTCAGTGCAACAGGCAATCCTCCGCATTTTCCAACAATCTCTTCTGCTAAAGGTCGAAAATCAGATGCTTTTGTGGACTCACCCACTATCTTCTCAAATAACTGCAATGCTTCTTCTTCTGATAAAGCATCGATCCAGAACATTTTCTGAGAATTCATATCAATGCACAATAAATCTCGACTTCTAGACGTCAATATTATCGTGCATCTTCTCGGATCATCATTTTTATCTTTCTCATCAACATCCCCATAAGGAATTCCAATTTTGTCCAACTCAAGTTTTGTCCAAATATTATCTAATATAATGAGGACTCGCTTCTCTTTCTTCAATCTTTGACATAGTTGTTTTGCTCTGTGGTATATGAGATCATTCGAGTCAAAATTCATGCCTAGATCGGAAGCGAGTTCTCCTTGAATTTTTTGAGCATCTGGGTTCTTTGTTATCTCAGCCATAACGACCTTATCGAACACGTTATCTTCCATAACTTGCTTTGCAATTTGCTTGACTAGCGTGGTTTTACCCACGCCGCCCATTCCGCAGACCCCAATTATGTTGAGTTTATCATCTTTCAACGCCTCTATAACATCTTGAAATATTTTCTTTCTCGAATTAAAGATATTGTAATCTTTCATGTCGCCAAATTCTCTCATCTTTGGGGGAGGAGGGTGGGAAACATTACTCACGATCAATAAGCTGCCTGTTGCCAAGAGATGTTCAGCATATTTTGCATCCTCCACTGCTCGTTTACTGAGTTTATAACGAGACATCAAATTTGGGGACAATCCTTTAAAGCAGGGCTTCCTAACTTCATCTTCATCATTAATGATGTGTTTTGCATACCCTTGAGTGAATTGCTCAACTTTCCCTAGCCACTCTGTGACATCCGCAAAAATCTCATATCCTTGTTCAGTAGCCTGATCAACCAGTATTTTCACCCTTTTTCTTCTTTGTCCCAGCTCCTCTACTCGTTCTTTTAGCCCATCTATGTAGCTCTGGCACTTGAGCACATAAGACATCCGCCCTATAATCGGTTCAGACAATGTCTTTGTACCTTCTGATACAATGCTGGAAAAAATAGCAAGACATACTTCTGCCATCTCCTGTTGCTTAACAATATATATTTTTCTGGCTGTTGAAAAGGATGGATTTAAATAAGTTAACGAATGCTAATATTAAGACACAGAAGTGAACAATGAATAATAAATTAAAAGTCGAGAAACCTAAATGACAAGATTAAGACAAACAAGAGAAATTTTTACTTGGATGTTGCGAAAGCACTATTATCAAGATCAAGGATTAGATTATGGTATCAAAAGAAACTATTAAAGGGTTTAGAACATGTGCACCTCTTTAATAATCTGGGATCACAGAGTTGATGAGCTTCTTCATTTGCCATGAATATGTAAGAACAATTTTAAGATCATTGTTAACTACAGAGAAATGTGATTAAAATGTTTATGAGAGAAATAAGAATGAAGTGCAAAAGATAATGACTTATCGGTTGTTCATTTTTAACAAAATTGTCAATAACTCTATTAGTCATTTAATTCGTATGGCCAATTTTGAGATAACATAATAATAATCACTCCGTGAATTAGGGTAAATTTAGAATTACATTTTTAATTCTTTTCTGTTTTAAATGAACCTCAATGGAAAATAATAAAATTTAGATATAAAATTTTTCAATCACTAAACGAAAGAACAGGGGAATGAAAACAGAGGGACCTTTTCCTTGAGGGATCTTTTCCTCAACTCTTGTCCTTATATAAATATTTTGGGTATGATAAGCAACTCAATTTCCTAACGGAAACACAATGATGATGCTTATGGCTGCTGGAAAATTTCTAACCGAAACAACTCAATTTGGGTATGATAAGCTTAATTTTGCATGTGATGAATCTTGCTCAATCGACTCTAGACTTGGAGTTGTTGGATAGGTTGAGTTATGATTGACTGAATTTGAACTCTTTCTAAAAGATCTTTAACCAAGTTGAATAGCTATCATTTAGAACAAGTTCACCTCTTTAATTATTCAGGATCACAGAGTTTATGAGCTTCACTATTGGCATTGACTATATAAGAAAAATTTTAATGAGCAAAAGATCACGGTTAACTGCAGAGGAATGTGAGTAAAGAGTTTATGAGTAAGTAATACAATTGAACTGTAAAAGAACATGACTTAAGCGTGCACCCCGTGTTTTGCTCTGTCATATAAACAGAACGCATGTTCATTTTTAACAAAGTGATTAATAGCTCTATTTGTTATTTGATTGATATCGTAACCAATTTTAAGAGAATATAATAATAATCATTCAATGCATAAATTTAGAACTAGATTTTTTTAACCCTTTATTTAAATATAAACTTTCACGAAAAATTATAAAAATTTAGAGATAAAATTTTTCAACCACCAAACAAAAAAAAAAAAAAAAGGGAATGAAAACAGAAGAATCTTGTTTTGCCTTATTTTTCTCCTCTTAACTCTTGTTCTTATATAAATAATCATGTTCTGATGATAGTCTCGTGACTGCGAGAAAATTTCTAATGGAAACAACTCAATTGCGGAAGATAAGCTTAATTCTGCAAGTGATGAATTTGTTCAATTGACTCTGTACTTGAACTCGTTGGATTGGTTGATTTATGACTGACTGAATTTCAATTCTGCCTAAAAGATCTTTAACCAAAATTTAATAGCTATCATGTACTCCTTAAAAGCAATCTTTTTTAGATTTCAGTGAATTTGAACTTGTTAGATTGGTTTTTTTTAGATTATTAATATGAGATACTACAATGTAAATATTTTCATGCGGTTGAGCCCTATTCTAAAATGTGTATGTTAGCTTTATAAAAAGGGCTTTTCCTACTGATCTTTAATCTTCAAGTAAACTTAGATACAAACAATGAAATAAAAGACAACAAACAAGCAATATCGATACAAAGCCAACAGATATTAAAATTTAGGACCTTTTTTTTTCTTGCTTTCTTTTGTTAAAGGATTAGTGTTTTTGGTATTATCAGAAAGGTTTCAAGGGTCTGAGTAAAAACCTATAATCTTTTTATAAACTTTTTTCTTTTCTTTTTTTCTTTTTTTTTGGGAAAAGCATGCAAATTAACCAAAGGAAATAATAAGAGCACAAGCTTTAACAATGAATAGTAACTTAAAACTCATGCAAAATAAGTTATAATATTAAAACAAACCAGAGAAATTTTTCTTGGAAAGTAGATGGAAATTATGAAGGAACAAATGTCAAGATCAAGGATCAGGGGTTCCACTATAAAAAGAAAAAAGAAAAAAGTTAAAGGATTTAGAAAACGTGCACCTCTTTAATTATCTGGGATTAGAGAGTTGGTGAGCTTTTCTATTTCGCCTTTAATATTTAAGAACAAGTTGAAAGAGAAAAAAGATCACTGGTAACTGCTGGGGAATGTGTGAGAAAAGAAGTTGACAAGAGCAATAACAATGACCTGCAAAAGAAAAAGAATTAGTCATGCACCGCTTTTGTATATCATGTATTTGGTTATTGTTGCCCTGTTGACGCATGTTGAAGAAGAAAGCAGTAGTTCACAACTCTTACGTTTTCATATATTCTAAAGAAATAATTAAGTTTTGGTATATACATTGCTTGTGTACTGTGAAATTCAAATGAATATTGATTGACAGAGCAATGTAAATGCCTAATAAAAGAGAAAGCAAATCCTTGAACGAATGATTGAGGACTAAAACTTTTATAAAAGCAAAATACCGGAAACAAACAAAAAGCATTTAAGAGAGAAACTAAACAGCAAATAATCGAAGTAAGATCAATAATATATGATTTGACTTATGCACATTCAAAATCAAAAATAAAAATAAAATAAAAATTTAAAGTTTCATGTTGTATTGCCAACGCTGCTTTTTTTTTTCAATTTCATTTATTTTTTCCACGAAAAACAGGGGAATAAAAACAGTGGTGACTTGTTTTACCACTTTTTTCTTCTTAATTTCAGGCAAAAAAAAAAAAAAACAATAAACAGGGAACGAAAACAGAGGAAACTTGTTGCTCAAATTGATTTATCTTGTTTTTCTGGCTATCTTGTGATATGATGATAATGCTCGTGAATGCATGAAAATTTCTAATGCAAGCAACTCAATTTGGGATGATAAGCTTAAGTTTGCAAGCGATGCATGTAAATAACTTTTTGCGGTTAATTGAATCTTTAATACTCTTGGCCCTATTCTAAAATTTGTAGGTTGCTTCAGAAAAAAAAGGCATTTCTCGCTCAGCTTTAATCTTCAAGTAAAATTAGATACAAAGCAAATCTAATAAAATGACAAAACAAACAAACAAACAAACAAAGAAAAGACAGGAGACAAACAACATTGTTCTTAACCCAACTGATATCTAAACAGAGAATTCTTTCTTTTTCTTTTTTTAACCTTTTGCTCAAGGATTAGAGTTTTTATATTAACAGAAAGGTTTCAGGGGGTCTGAATAAAAGCCCACAAACAAAGAAAAGACATGGATGCAAATTATCCAAAGCTAATAATAAGAACACAGACATTACAAATGAACAATAACTTAAAACTCAAGCAAAATAGATGACAAGATGAAAACAAACAAGATAAATTTTTTCTTGCAAAGTAGATGGAAATTAAGAACAGCTATTAAAAGAAATTATTAGATGATTTAGAACATGTGTACTTCTTTAATTGTCTGGGATCAAAGAATTGATGAGCTTCTCTATTCGCCTTGCATATTAAGTGAGAACGGGTATCCAAAGAAACTATTAAGAAAAACTTTAATGAGTAAAAGACCACTGTTAACTGCAGAGGAATGTCTGAGTAAAATGTTGGTGTGAGTTATAGCAATGAATTGGAAAAGAAGAAGACTTAATCATGCACCCATTTTATACCCGAGTCTTAAGATTTAATTTTTGAAGTTCAGAATCAAGACCAAAAGACGAAGCTTTAACAAAGCATGCAGTGAGATAAAAGAAATGGATCGGGTAAAATACTTTAAAATTTTTTGTTCAACCCAGTTAATTTGAAGAGAGCACTGATTTATAGCTCTACGTTTCATATGTTCTAACGAAATAATCAAGTTAAAAGTTTTCAACGAATAAATACCTGTTGCGCTTGAATAATTTTGGCATATACATTACTTGTATCCTGCGAAATTGAAAAGAATATTGATATGCAGAGCTTATTAGTAGGGACAAGGCTTTGTAAGATGCCGGATAAAAGAGAAAAGCAAGAGCTTGAATGAGGAATGGCATCTTAGAAAGAAACCAAAGTTCGATCATCAAAGTAGGATCAATAATGACTTGATTTATACTTTTTTGTTATTTCATTTGTTCTGTCGACAAATGATGCGTCGTTATTACGAGTTTCGACCTGAACATCATGTACAAATTCTTCTTATGTTTAATAGAAAAATGAAAATTGGTCGCCATACAAAATTGAACAAATCCTCAATTTGATGATTATAAAATAAATAAATTTCATTAATAGATTATGGGTATGTTAATGTTAGGGATTTGATCAGATGATCATAAAATTTACTAAACGCTTTAGCAAGAATAAGAAAAAGAATTAATGAGTTAAAAATTAAAAAAAATAATAAAATAAAGAGGGAAGTAAAGAATGTTATTTACAATTACCAAACTGAAAAAATGGGAAATGAAAACAGGGGAGCCCTGTTTTTCCTCTCAATTTTTTTTCCCTCTCTTTTTCAAGTGGTGAAAATGATAATAGAAAATGCGAGCTCACTATTTTCATTTGTTGGCCTAAAGGCCTTCCTCGAAGAGATGCATAAATTTTATTTGTACATTAGTTCCATTTTAAATACACCATTGTTGCATGCATTTTGAACTGTGTTAGGTCATAATAATCCTTTTTGTTTTGAGTTGGTTAGGTCATAATAACAAATGAATTATATTATTTTGCATAAGATCGAAATTTAGCTAAATGGTAAAAAATTTCCCTCTCTATTTGTCCCACAACTAAATAGTCTCATTTTTTTGTAGTAAGCTCGCAGCAGGTAGGTGCTTTAGCCTAAAAAATTCTAGTATCATGATATTAAACATTAAACAATATCAACGTTTTGACTTCCGTTTTGTTTTTTGGATGGAGGATGTTCCATCTTCCATTTTAGATGCTTTGTAAGACTTTTAATTGAATAATTGAATGCAATCAGTAACAAAGGCTTTACATATGGTAGTATAAATGTAGGTATTGAAAGCATCCAAAGAAGATCTTCAAGCCAACAAGATCTCTGATATGCTTACACATGATCTTTGAAAGCATATGGTTAATAATATGCACAATACTTGTTTTTGTTAAACTGCTTTCTGGTTAATAAGAACTTTGAAAGCATCCGAAGCAGCCACTGAACTTCTAGGACAGCCATGATCAAATACAATATGAAGCATGTGAGCTCGTTTTTTAATAGCTTGATTTCCCATCAGCCTGTCTGTTCCACTCACTGTATCATCCTTTTGAATCAACTTTGTATTTTTGATGGATCATCAGAAATCATGTACCCCACATTAAGATGATTGATCATCAATTTCGCATTATAATATTGATAACCTCTAATTGGTCATGCCAAAATTGGGACCCCACATCCGATTACTTCTGCAGTTGAATTTCATCTACAGTGAGATAATAATCCACCCGTTGATTGATGGATGACTCAGTATGAACAATTCTTAGGAGTATGTCATCAGCGCCATTTTCTTTGGCGAGCTTCACATATATATTTCTATGGATTATTCCACAGATGATACAAGTCATTGCTCTGTATTCTCTATAATTGGACCAAACTTTTAAGAATGCAGAATGCAATAGAAAAAATCAAAAATCAAAAAAATAAAAAAGATTTGATTTTGTATCGCCAACCCCGCTGCCATTTTGTTATTTCATTTGTTATGTCAACAATTGATGCTTGGTTTTAAGTTCCACATGGCCACTATTGACAAATTATTTCATCTTTGACTGAAACACGAAAGCCCATCATCGTACAAACTTCAGTTTGATTATTATAAATTAAATAATTTTATTAATGGATTATGGGCATGTTGAATCGTTAATACTGGGGATTGATCCCTAGCATTAGTAACCATTTTGCGGCCTTGTTTTCATAAACATTGACTAAAAATTGTAAAGTGTTTGGTGAATATTTACTCTTATAATTTGAAAGATAAGATATTTAACAACTTTTATCTGATCACACATATGTCATTTTAACTAATTTCGTAAAAAAAAAAAATTAAAAGTCATATTTGATTACAGTTACTGCCTTTACCCTAAGCATTCTTTAATCTGCGTGCCTTGGCGAAGAGAGTAATGGGTAACTATAGTTATGGGTACTTGAAAGGTAACGATGAGGGTAGATTGGTAATTTTGAGGAGCGATTTGCTTGCATAATTCAACGCTTGTAAAGAGACATGCCTGACCAAAAAATGGGACTATCCATATCTGAGCATGAGAGTTTGACCTCTTAGATGAATAAATATACTTATTATTATTGTTTTTGCTGTGTTTCACAAAATCATTGTAAACGCTTATATAGAGAAGAAGATTTAGATAACTTTCAACTAAAAATTGACAATTCCATGATAAAGTTAAAATCACCAAACACAAACACTGGGAAACGGAAAGAGAGCCCCTATTTCTCCTCTGTATTATTTTAATTATTATTAGAAAGTTGAATGAAAAGATGAGTTGCAAGCACAAATTTTGTTTACACAGTAGTACCTTCTAAATGCACCAGTGTTTTGTACATTAAAATTAAACATTATTTGTTAACATAAATATTTCTTTAATATTGATTTTGATGATAACAAACTTGATTAAGATTTATTTAAAAGCTCAAATTATTTTTTTTCATATTAAGGCTTTATATTCAATGAAAAGTAATTTTATGATATTAGTTATTTTCATGTTAATGATTTAAATTGAAAAAGTTTTGAGAACTTTGAAATTAGCAAATATTGCTTAAAATTCTGGAAATGGACTTATTTGTCAAAATTTTATAAAGTTATGGGTCACAGTAAATTTTATAAAGTTTTGGGGCCAAATTATAATTTTAGAAATAGTTCACTGTTGCAGTCATTGTAGCAAATGGCTAACCGACCTCTTGATAACAGCTAGCTGACATTGAACAGAATTGAAGAGCAGCCTCTGGACATTAACAGCGATTCGACATCTTGAAATCGACGGTCCGACAATTTAAAATTGTCCTACGGTAACTTGCTCATAGTCAAAAGTCAAAACGGCGATCCGACATTGAGCAAAAAGTCAACAACGACTATATTTCAGCTCCAATTATAAATAAGTTCAATCAAATTCAAATAACAACGATTCCAACCATTATCATTGAGCAAATTATTGAACATACAACTTTCATTGAGTTTTAAATTCTTGTATACATCTCATTTATTCACACTTTAGAATTTCATTTGTAATCAAACACATTGTGTGAGAGAGATTTATTTTGTATTTTTTTTTTAAAATCAAATTGAGAAATTGTAAGTGTTAGGATACACTTGGGTTAAGAGATTGAGGATAATTTCTTGGTGTAAAGGTTGATTGACATCTTTGAAATCAATTGTAGGTGTTCTTGAAGCCTTAAAGGCATGACTAGTGGAATCCTCAAGCTCAGTGTGCTTGGAGGCGTGGATGTAGGCGAGGTTGGCCGAACCACGTAAAAATCTCCGTGTTTGAATCTCTCTTCCCTTATCTTTTTATATTTTGGTTGATTTACTTACTGTTGTTTTAAATTCGTTTCATATTTGAATTAAGTTTTACAAATTTTTTAGAAACTCAATTCACCCCCCCTGAGTTGCTTAGATAGTATTTCATTATTTATATTCATTTCCACCCAAGCCACTGTGACTATTAGGAATTCTCGTAAACTGAATTTAAAGTTGTGGCTTAAAGTGTTTACCAGCTTAAAAGTTAGAACTATAAAGTGTTTGATGAATTATTTTTAATTTTAAAAAAAATTGATTTAGCGGGATAAAATAGTGCGCCTGTGAAGCCTAAAGTATTATCTACTACTAATTAAATCTCGTTGATTCACAAGACTAACAAGAGAATCTAATAAAACAGTAATTAGCCTTACAGGATACATAAAAAGCTTATTTATCACAATCATATGCTAATGCATCATAAATTTGGATTATTTAATTACTATTAGGAAACCTACTTAGATAAGGCGCACACTATAAATTCTTAATTAAATTCCTAACTAAGAGCAAAAGACAAACCCTAACAATCATCCTCTAGGTGCCATGTAGCCTGCACCATAAATTTAGATTTAAATTTTTGCAATCACCAAAGGGGAATGAAAACAAAAAAGCCCTATTTTTTTTCCTAGCAAGTCGAATAGGTTTACTGATTAGATTATAACAAGTCTGTAGGCAGCGTTTGCTAGTAATGTGGTCAAATTATTCTATTTAATCTTACTGTCTATACCCTAGTAATTCTTGGTTTGCATCGCTGCATCGTTCTATAATCTGTGTGCATTGGCTTATAATCGCCAGCAAGGTTGATCGTTTGTTGCATAGTTTCATCCATGAAATTCATATCAATTTGACTCAGTATTTAGAGGTATTGAAGAGGGCAGTGTACTAGACATGGATTTCTACCCCTTTTGGTCGTACAACTGTTGTATCCCTTGGCCATCAGATCATTTTTATGTGGCTTTCTCAAAGTTCATGCCACGTGTACATCGTTTTTCATGTTTTGTGCGGGTGGGATTGCCGCTTTCAGTATGGCAGCTTAGCTAAAGAGGTAAATGGGCGTACGGCTATTCTTTATCACAGGCTTCATCTAGATTGGTTTCCCATGTAATAGTCTCTTGATTCAATCATCTTGTTTATGCTTTCGTCAGAATAGTACATTTATTGTTTTCTTCTTTCCCCTTTCCTCTCTTCTGATGTAATATATGAAGAAATAACCTAAAATTTTTGTGTCCCAATGGAATGGTTGGAATTCAGAAATAAAAGGAATACCATCATGCTTTTTCTGGCTTCTGGCCTCTACGGATCAGGATGTTTTGGTCTCTAGCTAACCATCGTGTATGAAGAAATTGTTGTGCAGCAGAAGCGACAATTGTTGTGGTATGATACCATTTGTGCGCAAATGTGGAATTAATACACACCAAATATTTACAAAAAAATAAAAGACACAAGAATTTTACGTGATTCGGCAATGAAGCCTACGTCCATGGAAATAAGAGAGAATAATTGTTTTACTAACAATTAATAGAGTACAAATTTGAGTAGCTAATCCTCATTTCCCAAATACCCAAATATCATAGATACTATAGTATAAATAATTTGTTGTGAAGCATTCACCTTGTAGCGCTTTAATCCATAATCTAAAGTTTGTATGTTTGTTAGGATTTCTATTATTGACGTTACTAAATCAATAAAATTATAATTTATTCTTATGGAATGAAACATCAGGAAAGGACCTCTGATGTTTATTATAACAAAAAAGAGTAGTCCATAAATCTATTTATTATTTTATTTATTCAATACAAATCACCAACTTTACAAATGGTAAAAATC
The DNA here is from genome assembly GCF_022201045.2 of Citrus sinensis. Classification (NCBI taxonomy): domain Eukaryota; kingdom Viridiplantae; phylum Streptophyta; class Magnoliopsida; order Sapindales; family Rutaceae; genus Citrus; species Citrus sinensis. The sequence continues at coordinate 19,170,420 of NC_068560.1, forward strand.
ACACAATGCACAAGCAAAAATTTAGAATTACTTTTTTTTTTAATTCTCTCTGAGTCTCTCTCTCTCTCTCTATAAAAAAGAATTAATAAGAACAATTTTAATGAGTAAAAGATCATGGTTAACTGCAGAGGAATTTGTGAGTAAGAAGTTTTGCGAGTAAAAAGCTGAAAAGGGCAATAACAATGAATTGCAAAAGAAGAAGACTTAAATCAAGCACCCCTTTTATACCCGATTTTGAAGATTTAATTTTGAAGGTCGTCAATCAAGAACAAAGACAAAGCTTTAATAAAGCATGCAGTGAGATAAAAGAAATGGATTGGGTAAAATACATTAAAAAGTTTGTTCAACCCAATTAAATTGAAGAAAGCACTAGTTTATGGCTCTACGTTTCATATTTTCCAATGAAATAATTAAGTTGAAGTTTCTAACGAATAAATACCTGTTGTGCTTGAATATGCATTACTTGTATCCTGTGAAATTGAAAAGAATATTGATTTACAAAGTTTATTAGTATTAGTAGGGAAAAGCTTTATAAGATGCCTGATAAAAGATGCAGCAAAAGCTTGAATGAAGAATGACATTTTAGAGAGAAACTAAAATGTTATTTCATTTATTCGGTCCACAAATGATGCTTCGTTATTACTAGTTCCAAATGGACATTATTTACAAATCGTTCTTGTATTTAACAGAAAAATGAAAACTCCTCATCATAGAAAACTGCATGAACTAATCTTCAATTTGATTATGATAAAATAATAAATTTCATTAATAGATGATGTGTACGTTAATGTTAGGGATTTGACCCGGTGATGATATATTTACTAAACGCTTTAAGAAGAACAAGAATTAATGAGTTAAAAATAAATAAATAAAGAGTAGATGAAAAGAATGTTATTTGCAATCACCAAACCGAAGAATAGGGGAATGATTGATAGGTATAGAACATGTATACGTATATGCTTGATCTTTAAGAAGATCAAGAAACCCCACATTGTTTGTGTTAAGCCGATTCCTGGAGAAAGCCCAACCCCGCTGCTTTTTTGTTATTTCACTTGTCTATCAACAAATGATGGTTGGTTATAAGTTCCACGTGGCCATTGTTTACAAAATTATTTCATGTTTGACAGAAACATGAAAGCTCATCATCGTACAAATTTGCATGAATAAATCTTCAATTTGATTATTATAAAATAAATTATCCCATTCATTGATCGTGGGTATGTTAAATTTTTAACACTAGGAACTCTTAGGTTGTGCTTGACACGTAGAATTGAATTGGGCTAATTATTAAGATTGGACTGGATTAAGTTAGATTAGATTAAACTAGATTATATTATATACTATATTATGTTTGGTACAATATGGAATTAGACAATGTTAAATCATATTTAAATACAAAAAAAAGTTATGAATATTTAAAAGTAATAATTAATTTAATTTAAAGATAATTAACAATAGCATTAAATATGTAGTAAATTAGTTATTGGGTAGTCATATTCATAATAAACAAATATAAATTAATAAAACTATTTAATTATTTAATTAATTTTTATCGGATATTTTAGATATATTTTATTTTATCAAAAAGTTAGCAAATAATGTATGTACAAAATTAATTATTTATTTGTATTATTAATTTCTATGATTATTTTTAATATTACATTGTTGATTATTGAATTTAATACAATCAATTATTGTAACAAATTATTAAATAGTTAATTTTGTTGGAGTAAAGTACCAATGTAATTAGACTATAAAAACAAAATAAAAAATAAATTCATGTAAATTATGAATAAAATAATAAATTAAGTAATTAAATTTTAGGTTTCAAATAAAAAATAGTATTATTTATGAAAGAAACATGAACAAAATTTTTTTCTCTTATTCTAATCCCATCTAAATCCACTTATAAATTGGGATTGTTAATCCCATGATTTAAGCCCTAAATTTAAATTTAGTCCTCCCTAATCCAATCCAAGCAGAATAGCCAAACATGGGATAAAATATTTAATACCAAAGTTAATCTAATCACATATTTAATCCTAACTCCCAAACATGCACTTAGTAACCATTTTCGGTCACGTTCACATAAACATTGACTGACAATTATAAAGTGTTTGATGAATACTTACTTCTGTGGTTTGAAATATAAGATGATTTTATCAACTATTATTTGATACACATATGGCACCTTGACTAATTTTGTCAAAAAAATTATTTAAAAGTCATATTTACCATACAGTAATAGAAAATGCGACGATAACTGGAATATTATGAAGTCAAAATTGAGAACAATATTAAATTATGAATTCTTTATGTGTTTACTCGAATACATGACGGTATTTAGTTCAATGAACACAGATTCAAAATCCAAATGATTGAATAGTTGTATGAGTTCAAATTCAGTATTTAATTACTATATAATTATACATAAATGTGGATTTTGCAAGCTTGAACCCATGTATGTTAGCCCATTTCGGCCCAATAAACATATTGTTCTGGATGATAATAATATCGGGGGATCTCTGATGCTTCTTTATTTTAACATAAATTTTGTTCTTAACTCTACAACTATGCATTATTTAGACAAATTTTTGCAATCACCAAACAGTAAAACAGAGGAGCCCGTTTCTAAAACAGGAGTAGGTGTTTTGTCCGAGCGTACTGTTGATGTTGAAATCTAGTCGCCCTTTGCCCGACCAGATGGGATCACCAACGAGTGTGTTGACAATGAAGAAGAGGTTGTGCTCCACCAGCTGTAGCAATTGCCCGAGCTCCTAGGAACCAAATCACTCTTCCTCTTCTTTCCAAACCTGCATTCACAGAAACAAATCAGAGACGCCGGTAGTTTTTCCGGTGTAAACCCTCCGATGCTTAAGTCAGGACACGGAATTTACGGGAAAACTGTATGATTTATGTTCACACACATTCATTGTGATGTTCTTAAGATAAAATGTATTTAAGGTGGCTATGTAACAATGCCTGGAGTCAATTTGATAGAGTTTCCCCTCTCTCTCTTTTTGTCTCTCCCCCTCTTCATTGATTTCTCCGTTTTTATAGGCAATCATCCCACTTTTTCAGGGTATTTTCCATGCACGTCATATTCGGGTGGTTAAGGGCCTTAATGGGTCTTCAACAATCGAACGTGGGTAATCGTGGGGTGTCTTGTTTTCCCAGCGGGTTGGGGTGTGGCGAAATTGTCGTGTGTTTGTGAGATCACGTCCTCTCTTTGAGTGACAAGTACCTGGTCGGTATGAACTTCTGGCCGGTATCATTTCTAGTCAGATCGTGCCCATAAAAAACACACTACCAAGAGTTTGCTCGTAACATTCAGTCGGGGAGATTCATCCCCGAGTAAGAAATGGGGAGATGTCTGATTGGTACTTTTTATTACTCAACACCAGTCCCCTAGTTTCTAGTATTACGAGTGAAACGAGTTAAGACTAGAAACTAAGAATTGAATATGGCCACCTCCGGGTAGCATCCTCCCGGTCCTTGCTTTATTTTGATGGATCTGAGGTGATGTTTTCTGTCTAGAGGGTTTCTGGCCTAGGTATGGGCATATGTGAGCATCTCCACTATGCAGTAGGGCTGACATCTTGTCATGTCATCTTAAATGCAAATGACGTGGCACTTTCTACCCTCTGCGTTTGAAATTTGAAACCGCGGCTTATCTGTCCTCGATACGTGACGATTGAACTAACACCCACGTGACTTAAACGCCTCTATTCTCTCTCTCGCATAAAATCCCTAATTTGAAAGCTTTCTTGCGTTTCACTTTTCGTCATTCTGCCATAAGGCAACTCATTTTCTTGAGTCAAAAGCGTTTTCTACGTCGGAGATTTTCTTTTGCTTGGCTCTCTCACCATCACGGCAATGCCACTAGTGCTGACTTCTTCCAAGTATCGCCCTTAACCCCCTCTATGGTTGTTGTTGTTCGGGTTTTGTACTGTTCTTTTTGTTGAAAAGTCAAAGAGTGTTTTCAAATTAGTTGAAAAAGAAAAGTGAGCCACATGCATTGCTTTTGTTTTTTCAAAGTCGGCACCAAAACTGTAAGCTGTAAAATATTTGGCATTTGACAATCCTGCACCAAATGAAGAAAAATGGAAAAGTTAGCAAAATTTGTCAAATTGACAGAGATGAAGATTGACAAATTGCAGAGGGATTAGGTGGAATAGTGTAAGCTTGAAGCCTATAAATTGAAGCCATTTCTTCATTCTAAAGTATCCCCAAAAATTTGTTAAGCTTATTAGTTTTTAAGCTTTTGAGAGTTCTGAGAGTGTGAGCAATTGGAGAGTGTGTGTGAGAGTACTGGGTGTATTTGGGTTCTAGGAAAGTAAGATTTCTTTACTCAAATTTGTACTCAAATAATTGTTACTATTACAATTATTTTTCTCTTGCTCCGGTGGATGTAGGTTTAATTACCGAACCACGTAAATTTTGTGTCCATTATTTTTCTATAATTATTTGGTGCGCTTGATTTCGCATTCCGCGCTCAATAAGTGGTATTAGAGCCGACGGTTCGTACTTGGGGGGATATGGTACTGTTCACATATACGGTACTATTCCAGTATACTATATTGTTCATATATAGTACTGTTCACGAATACGGTGGAGACAACCATTTGTACTTGGGAGACAGTCTATTGTAAGTAGTGTGTATTTTTTAATGTCTCGGAAAGTTCTGACAACAAAGGCGATAAGAGTCTAAGGATTCTGGTTTTTAATTGGGACCGAGTTCCCGTCCAGCCTCCTAGGAACTTTCCTAGTGCATTTATTCACGCGAAATTAACATCATAGAGGCTGTTTTTCAAGTGGAAATAGTTCCTTGACAAAATGGTAGAAGGTGAAACTTCCACAATTAGGGAGAGATCTACCGAGACTATTTCAGGAGACACTTCAGGTGGGAGGCGAGATTTGTCAAATCGCTATTCAACACATGTTATAGAAGGCCAGAAGATCAATGTTGAAAAGTTTGATGGGAAAATCAACTTCGGCATGTGGAGGCGCGAAGTTATGGATACCCTTATTCAAATCGATCTCGATGTTGTTCTGAAAAATAAAAGACACTTGTATAATGAAGAAATTTGGGATCGTATGAACGAGAAAGCTTGTGGTCAGATCAGATCTTGTTTGACCAAGGAGGTGAAATACTTGGTGAAAGATGAGGAGTGTGCGGTGACTTTGTGTACATTGGAGGAGAAGTACTTGCTGAAAAGTCCTGAAAATCGTCTTAATGCAATGAGCCAAGTATATGGCTTTCGAATGAAGCCTGGGGTGTCAATGCAGGATCATGTCTCAAGATTTGAAAAGTTACTTGCTGATTTGAAGAATTTTGATGAAGATATTCAGGATAAAGTCAAGGCTATAATTTTGTTACACTCACTACCAGAGGAATATAGCCATTTTGTGACTACCTTAATATATGGGAAAAGCGTGATCATCTTCAAACATGTTTGCATGGCATTGACTAACTTAGAGATTCGGAATAATAATAAAAATTCTGAACGAGCATCGTCTGAAGCTTTGGTGAGCAGAGATTGGGCGATGGAGAAAAAGAAAAAGGGTGGTGGAAAGAATTCTCGATCCAAATCGAGAAGCAGAAATATAGCTGGAGACGAGTGTGCCTTTTGTCAGGAAAAGGGTCATTGGAGGAAATATTGTCCAAAGGCTCAAAAGAGAGATGGGAAGAAACCAGCAGCAGCAAACATGGCACGGAAAGATGAAGATTCTAATTATTCACTAAGTATTACTCCTGCAACATACGTGGCTAGTTCAAGTGAGTGGATACTTGATACTGGAGCAACCTATAATTTGTGTCCTATTAAGGAATGGTTTACGGATTTTCGTAATCTGGAATCCGGTGCAGTTGTGATGGGGAATGATCAACCGTGTCGTACAATGGGGATAGGAACAATTCGGCTCAAAATGTTTGATGGAATGGTCAGAGAACTCAAAGAGGTTAGATTTATTCCAACTTTAAAGAAAAATCTAATTTCTGTGGGTGCTTTAGGAAATAAAAGCTACAAGGTTACCATTGAAGATGGTATAATAAAGTTTGCACATGGGGCTATGGTGATTCTGCAAGGGGTTTAGCGTCACAATCTGTACTATTTGAAGGGAGGTACAACTGATGAAGCAAATGTTGTTGAGGCGCATAGTGACACCACCAAGCTATGGCATGTACAACTGGGACATGCTGGCGAGAAGTCTTTGTAAACTCTAATGAGGCACGAACTCTTAAAAGGTACCAAAACCTATAAATTAAATTTCTATGAGCATTGTGTAGTGGGCAAGAAAACAAGGGTCAAGTTTGGTACAGCTAATCACGATACTCGTGAGATCCTTGAATATGTTCATAGTGATGTATGAGGACCAACTAAGACTGCATCAATTGGTGGAAGCCATTATTTTGTTACATTTGTTGATGATTTCTCTATACGTGTGTGGGTGTACACTATGCGAGCAAATGATGAGGTTCTAGAGATTTTCGTGAAATGGAAGAAATTGGTGGAGACTTAAACTGGCAGAAAAATCAAAGTATTACAATCTAATAATGGGGGTGAATATACTTCTGATCTATTCTTGCAAGTATGCCAGAACGAGGGTATTAAAAGACATTTCACGGTGAGACATACTCCGCAACAGAACAGTATGGTTGAGCGTATGAATCGTACTTTACTGGAGAAAGTATGGTGTATGTTATCTAATGCTGGTTTAGATAAAAAGTTTTGGGCTGAAGCTATGAGCTACGCAAGTCACTTGGTAAACTGGTTGCCTTCTGCTGTAATTGGAGGTAAAATTCCTATGGAAATGTGGTCTGGAAAGCATGCACAAGACTATGATTCCCTTCGTATATTCGGGTATCCAGCTTATTATCATGTCAAAGATGGTAAACTGGATCCTCGTGCTAGAAAAGCTATCTTTGTGGGATTCAAAGGTGGAGTAAAGGGCTTCAAGCTTTGGGATCTCAAAGACAAAAATTTTGTGTAGCAGAAATGTCACATTTGATGAAGCTTCAATGATGAAAGCTTCAAGTTCTCAGCAGGTGGAGAACAAGACCAAAGAGGTATTGTAGCGGGTGGAGTTTGATGCAACTCCATATGTACCAATTAGTTCTACATTAAAGAAAGGTTCAACTATGGAGGTGACACCTAGAGTTGAAGAAGAGGTTGTTTCTTCTGATGTCCCACAAAATGAAGAAACAATTGATGATGTAGATAATGATGATTTTATAGCAACAAGGAGACCAAGAAGAGAGATAAAAAACCCTGATGGCTTACTAAAGATATGGTGGTAGCCTATGCACTTCCAGTTATTGATGATGACATCTCCAACACTTTCGGTGAAGCATTACGCAGCAGTGAAAGTGATCAGTGGAAGTTAGTCATGGAGGAAGAGATGAAATCTCTCCATCAAAACCAGACTTGGGAACTTGTAAAGTTACCAAAAAGGAAAAGGGCTATTGGCAATAAATGGGTCTACACCAAAAAGTAAGGATCTCCGAATCAATCAACTCCTCGATACAAGGCAAGGCTCGTGGCAAAAGGTTTTGCTCAAAAGGAAGGTATTGACTATAATGAAGTTTTCTCTCCAGTTGTAAAACATACTTCCATTCGTATCCTACTTGCCTTAGTTGCAGAATATGAGTTAGAGTTGGTGCTTTCTAAAGATTATTACAAACTTTTGTTGCTTAAGTATATGAAGAATGCGGAAATGAAAATAGCTTTTGAAGTTTGATGGATTGCTTCATTAATAAAGAAAGACTAGGACTCATTTTTATAACTTTTCTCCACTTAGCTAATGGTATTTGATGAAGACAAAATAGATGTAGCTATCTGTATTTTTTGTTGCTGAACTATAGATCAATTGACGGTTGAAGTTAGTTATATTAATTTGTTGTACTAGAATTAAAGCTCGTATCTTAGCCATTTCATGAAGTGTCAAATACGTTCTTTCCTTTTTTTTTTTTTCAAAACATGTTACACTTTTGAAGTCACTATTACATAAAAGAGTGTTCTAAAACAGGAGAAGGCGTGCTGCCTGAAATTACCTGTTTCCTAGCAAATCTAGCTGGTTTGCGAATTAGATTTTAACAAGTCTCTTGGCAAGGTTTGCTAGTAATGTGTTCAAATTATTCTATTTAATTTTACTGTCTGTACCCTAATAATTCTTGGTTTGCACCATTGCATTGTTCCATAATCTCTGTGCGTTGGCTTATAAAGGCCAGCAAGGCTGATCATTTGTCGAATAGTTATTTCCATGAAATTCCTATCAATTTGACTCAGTATTTAGAGGTCTTCAAGAGGGCAGTGTATTAGACATGGATTTCTACCTCTTTTGGTTGTACAATTGTTGTATTTCTTGGCCATCAGATCTTTTTTATGTACCTTTCTCAAAGTTCATGCCGCACGTACACCGTTTTTCATGTTTTGTGCAGGCGGGATTGTAGTCTTCTGTATCGCAGCTTAGTTGAAGAGGTAGATGGTCATACGGCTATTCTCTATCATAGGCTTCAGCTGGACTGGTTTCCAATGTAATAGTCTCTTGATTCAATCATCTCATTTATGCTTTGGTCAGAATAGAACATTTATTGTTTTCTTCTTTCCCCTTCCTCTCTTCTGATATATGTGAGGAAATTACCTAAAATTTCTGTATCCCAATGTAATTGTTGAAATTCAGAAATAAAATAAATACACCGTCTTGTTTTTCCCTCGGTTCAGTCCTAAGTTCTCTTTGGGCCTTCTGCAAGTTTTTAAACATACTGTGACAGTAAAAAATCTAGTGATTGAGATCATTTTGATGAATTTAATTTTAATTCTTAGCTGATACTTTTTCTCGAATTGTTTTTCTTATGTTTCCTCAATATGACTTAAATATAGGGCTTAGTTTGGTTTAGAAGTTCGTCTAAAACCTTCTCCTTGATTCCAAAAAAATTCTCTAGAAAGGTCTCAGATGGATTTTAGGGGAGTTCTGTGGCAAATTTGAAAAGTTCAGGGGAAGGGTCTAATGAATTTTAAAACCACATGGGTTATCTGTTTTATTCAGAGGATAGTGGAATTCCCTGAAATTTATCATTTTTATTTAAATAATCTTCCTACTTTCCTCTGCGGAATTTATTTATATATATGAATTCATTTGATTGCAGGTTTGTTTGGCCCCGCGGCCTTTGTTAAGTGCGTTATTGGCGTTGAAATGACGCTGCGAGTTATGGTAAGGTTCTTGCTTTCACATTTTATTTTGCGCTGTTATGGGTTAATATGTTTCTGTTGGGTGGCCATTTTAAGTCATATTTTGACGTGTTACTGTATTTTCTTCGGTCCTTTTATAGGGAACACACACATACACGTATGTAGAGTCACCTTTTAATGAGGGATCTACCATTTTAATAAAATGAGGAATGAGCTAAAAGATAAAAATTCACGAACTCCAATGCAATAAGTGTGTGTGCGTGTGTACACCTTTTCTAACTCTTGTTCTTAGTTAGATATTTTTTGGGATTTCAGGCAAATGAAAAAAGAGATTAAGAGAATGATTTCAAGAGAACAGTTGGATGATAACTTAAATATTCATTTTTATATATTTTGTTAAAGTCCTCTTTAATGGATTTCTATGGAATTAATCTTTTATTTTTTCAATTAGTTGCAGCCCTAGAGGAAAAGCTGGGTGATCAAATTGATTTATCTTGTTTTTTTCGAGCAATCTGCAACACAATGACCGTGATAATGCTTGTGACCTCTGGAAACTTTCTGATGGAAATAACTTCAGAGTTCGTAGCAAGCATTTTTGTTATGACAAAACAAAGGTTCCGGCCAATTTTGGTTGTTTCTTATGGTATTTATATATCCGACATATTCTAGTTCGACATGTAACGATGTAGTTTGGTTGGTTCTTCTTGCTCTTTGTGCAATTTGTAACCGCAGATACGTGTGGGAAAACATTTAATGGATCTTGTTGCTGTTGATTGGTTCAAAGACACAAAGAGAATGGACCATGTAGCTAGGCGTCAAGGCTGTGCTGCACAAGTACTTAGAAGTAAATGCTCTTCGAATTCCTATAGTACATGGGATGTGTTCCCTTTCAAATAGCTTGTTCAATACCATTAACATGGTTTAACATTGTTCATCTTTCAGTAGATTGATGTTGACATGTTCTTCTAGTGTTGCTAATGGAGTTTTGGGCCTTGTAATTGGTGTAATTACGGCATTGGTGGTTGACATGGCTTTCCTTGTGCAGGTATGTATGATTGTTTTTTCCCCCCACTTCTAAATGACACAAGGGAAAAGACATGATTTTGAGATATTGTACTGCAATTTGCATATTTGCATACTTGAATGTTCTCAGAATGGTATAATGCTTCGTGTATGCAGGCAAATACTACAGATGAATTACCGTAGCGGCTGATTGGAGCTGTACGTGTTTCTTATATAGAACTCAAGTCTGCTATTATCCCAAAGTTGGAACCAGAGACATCATCATGACTGTGGTTTCATTTCAGCTCAACTGTTTTTTTTTTGTTTAATTGAAAAAAAAAATCATTTGTTTTAGGTATATGTACATGTATTTTGATCCCGTTTTCATTGTAATTTCTCATTTACTTTGAAAGAAAGTCATTGGTGTTTTCGAATGGGAATTTTGCATTAAAAAATAAAGAATACTTAATAGGAAATTTCATAATTCTTTAGTTACTATTTTTGGAATGAGTGTAATAGTATTAAAGTTGGTTTCTACTCGCAAACAAGTGAACTACTCGATCCCCAACTGTGACCGCGCTAATTGTCATTGTTTAATAGCTACTACTTTTAAAACTCAACAACTAACAAAAATACTAATAAAAAAACGATTTTCTTATGATGCTGTGCTAATTGTCATTGTTTAATAGCTACTACTTTTAAAACTCAACAACTAACAAAAATACTATAACATGGTCTTGACTTCACGAAATTCTTTTAATTTAAAGTGTGTTGGTCTGAGAAAGCCAGTTTGACGGATTAATTCCTTTTAATAATGGTCGAGTTAATTTTACTATACTCATAAAACTATTCTTATTCTGATAATGCCACAAATGTTATGTTGTGTTCTTCAGCTAATGATCTTCTATCAGGACTGGTTAGAAATCAAATGCTTAAAATACCAATTGAGTGAATAATGAAGAAGTTTAAACAGTATCTAATTGAAAATTGCATGAAGCGTGAAACATCAATTCAAGTCCTTCCTTAAACGGAGAATGCATCAAACAAATCCAAAAATGACTAAAAAGTTGTAAATGCGTGTAGAAACCAAATTATTCAAGTACCGGAGAACGAGCAAGTTGAATCATGTACAAGAGGTTGGCCTAGTTCCAGATAGCTTCTTCACTGTACCTGAAGGGTTGGCTCAGTCTTTTCTTTAAAATTCTGCACATTTTGTAATTACTCATGTAAGCAAGCATACATTACAATCATAATAATAATAAAGCAAGAGTAATGATATGACCACAACCTCTTGTGCACAAATAATATTGTACAAACTAATATGACATAATATGATTGATTAAACAAAAACATAACATAACCCTCATAATTTATTTATTATTATTTTATATTTTCAATCAAGCAATCATATTATGCCACGTTAATAGCTATAGAAATAATTTGCTAGATAGTGCCAACACTTCATTGATACTCACCATTTCATTGAACAATTTTTTTATGGTGTCATTGAGGTTTCCTTCCCAACATCCTTCATCATCACCATCTTCTTCTTCGGTGGGTTTCACTTTGTTTAGCTTTGGTGCGTCTACGACTCCTTGAGAGAAAATCTTCATTGTTGGGCACTGTCTCACAACTACGTGTTCCAAGGACGGGAACTCAAGAGCGTAATTACCCAAACAAAAGCTTGTTAGGCTTGGCAAACAATCAAGTCCCAAGCACTCCAATTTCCTGAAAACAATGCAATCTTCCGCTTCTTCTCCAACCTGCGACTGTATAATTTCTTCCATCATTTTGCAATCAGTTATCTTCATTCTTTCAAGATTCACTAGACTTTCAGATGTTGAGAGCGTCAATAAATTTATCAACCCATGACACTTCGATACTTCCAGAGTCGCAAGATTTTCCAAGTGCCACGAAGTTGGTACTAATTTCTGCAACTTACTACATTCAAATATTTCTAGACTTTTCAAGTTTGCAAACACTTTGTTGGATTCGGCATTTTCCTTCCAGAGATGCTGCACTTTGTGTAATCCAGACAGCTTTAAAAATATCAATTGAGGGAATGCAACCTGAAAATCAACAAAATTAAGTTGTAAATGAAAATATGTATCTAATCTCTGCAGTCTTCCCCTGCATATTTTATGGACAAGATTAATCACGACATTTTATATTTTTTTCCAAATTAGTATGCTTTGCAGTAGGATCCCAAATATAAGTATCAAATCGATTACCCTTTGAAACACATAAATGAAATCTGATCCTAAATCCAATATGAATTAGCTAGGAAAACAGAGATGTAACACGCATAATCGATATAGTTCATCACCTCCTGTCACTAGGCATCTAATTAATTTGAGACATTTTTATAATCCATACTATAAAGTTAGTTAATAACTACGGTTATATTGTTAAATTAGATATAAATTAAGACGACGTGCAAAAAGATGAGTCATTAAATTTGATTTGATTCTAATGAAATTACATCTGTGCGAATGAAAGTGAAGGGAAAAATAATAATAATGATTACCTTTTCATCGAAGAGATGTATTTGATTAGCTACCAAGAGGTTCTCTTCTGATTTTAATTTTTGAGCTTCCTTATTATCTGTTGTCATGTATAGTACAAATGTAGAATTGGATGTGAATGTTTCCATATCAGGGCAATTCTCAATAATTAGATATTCCAACTTAGGCAGTTCAATTATATTCCCAGTGAAGTTGCAGAATCTTTTGAGTTTTGGAAGGTCAATGAGCCTTAGCTCGGAAAGCTTAGGAAACAGGGGGCCTATATGTTCTTTGTCAGCACTTAGCTCTTCCAAATGAAGCACCTCTTCTAGCGAATCACAATTCCTCACTTCCAGCCATGCCAAATTGTTCAAGCACCATAGCAGATTGGCAGGAATAGCACTCGACATATTCGTGCAGTCATCCACCACCAGCTGTGCTAAATTGTTGAAGAAGCTGACAGGCAGTGCTTGGCCATGCCATATTTCTTGCAAACGTGGAAAATGCGAGAGTTGCAAATACTTTATGTCACGAAATCCAATCTGCACAAACCAAAACAATTGCACTGGATATATACAATTTTTTTTCTTTTTGAAAGGCATTAGATATATATAGACATTAAACTTACATGTTTTGTGTTTTAACTTCTAAAACTATATATACAAGGCAGGTGTATATGTTTAAATGTGCAAGTGCAAAGGAGATGCATGAACAATTTGGGTGAATCGATTAACACATACCATCTTTTTGTAACATATGTTTAAATGTGCGAGTGCAAGGGAGATGCATGAGCAATTTTGATGAATCGATTCACACATACCATTTCTTTGTAACACTTTTGTATAGTGGAATTAAGATTGCCTACCCGATGGTACAATTCACCCTCTTCCTTTACAAGTCACTTGCACTTTGTGCAGCTTTGGTGTGGAATTCAATAGTGTAATTCTCCAAACAAAAGCTGGTAAGCCTTGGTAAATAATCAAGTATCAAAACTTTTAATTTGCTGAAAGCAATGCGATTCTCCTTCACTTCTTGTCCAACATGTCCTACGATTTCTTCTAATTTTGGGCAACCCGATACTTTAAGATTCACCAGACTACTAGGAATTCCAACCTGAAAATAAGCAAAAGTGTGTGCATGTGTGTGTGTATATTAAAAAAGTAAAAATGTAAGAATATCATTCAACTAGGTTCAAAGTATGTTTAATCATACAATTATACGTTTTATAAACATAACAAACCATGAAATGTCTACTAGATAATTTTTTGTTAAACAAAAAAAGCAACAAGATAAATAAATAAATAAAAGCCAGATAAACAAAGATAATAAAAATGCATTTACACTATTTAGTATTAGGAACATAGAAAGAATTTAAGGCAATTTCTAAATATTTTAGACTTATTTTGCATCTTGATGCCAGTTTTTAAGCATAAATTTGCAAATTCAACTATTCCTTTTTTTTAAAAAAAAAAACTCAACCATTTTTCCCTTTTACCGACTTTACTCTCCAAACCACTGGAAAAATAACTGCCTTCTACTGGTCTGTCTAAGCCGGTTAAATGAAGCGGAGGATCCAATCTACCTGCACTAGTTTGAATTACCCAAATAAATTGTTGATTTGATGCTTCTAAAACATTGGAAAGGCTGAATACTCATCCAAGGTGGGACCCACTTTGGTACCAAATTATATGAATACTCTACGTGATTTCAAATCCAACCATTAAACGATCTCATTTTCAGTCATGTTAGAACTCTGCTGGTTGGTTCTCGTCTCACGATCATGAAACACTGAACCGACCAATTTGTAAAATTGTTCAGGTAACAATGGGCCCACTTCCCAAACTGGCTTTCCCATTTGATTGGCTAAATAATTAATAAATGGTCCCTCAAGATCATTACATGTGTTAGAACATCAACGCCATCGATCCCTTCACTTCCTTCATGCAGTGTGGTTGATCACCGGGTTCTAGTGGACCTATTTTCCCTGAACCGGGTGCACTCCGCAGAAGTGGTGGACCACTAGGAAGGGGCCCACAAGACATACGTCTAAGATTCGATTCAAATAAAGTCGTATCCTCAGGTACCCCAGGAAGTAAATAGGCCTCCCCTGATTTGACATCTTTGATGCGAGCCTGCCACATGGCACACTCTACAACTGTTCAACTAAAATTAATAATACTGTTCTAATTAATTACTAGATAAGCAAATAGTCATAGACAAATCTATCCCTAATCCCACATTTACAAAAGAAAGAATTGAAATGAGTTTATGTGGCTTTGAACCCAAGCCCTCAAGCCTAGTGGCTGGATCTTGACCACTTTGACATAATTATTATAACAATTTTGTTTTTCATATTTCACGAAGCATCTTTTGTTATATAATATATAATGAGGAAGATAAGTTGATGGAGAAGGGTTTTACTTTTACTAGTAGATGAGATTTAAATTAAGAAGGTTAGTTTTAGATAGTTAAATTTCCTTAGACGATTATTCATGTGAGATGTTTAACATATACTTCAGTTAGTCGGTGCCTAACAATTCTTGTGATACATGAAACCAACCAATATGAAAACCACATGAAGTTGGTAGGATTAGATTAATTTAAATGAAAATAAAAATTAGTTTATGCTATTTATTAATCTTATACTGTTGAAAATTGAAAGTTAATTCTTTAGCCTGTCAATTGGTTCATGACATAATTAAAATATTCAAGTAAATAAATTTATCGTTTAACATTAATTTTTCATGTGGTAAAACCAATACTAATTATAGAGTGGAGAGAATAATCTGTAGGGTATACCCCCACCTTTTATTTCATTTCATTTAAAAAAAAAAAGAGAGAGAAAAGTAAAGGCTTGTTCAACATTCAACTCGAAAACGACATACAAATACCGCATAGAAGGTTTTCGTCACGAGATATTTTTGGGCTGAGACAACACTTGTATAACAGAGCATACAGCTTGGATGACGGTGAGAATAAGAAGGAAAACGGCACCGCAGACCGAAATGCCAGCCCATGGAGTATTGAAGTAATTTTTTTCACAATTCAAAGGAGGTTTTGGAACTTACCACAAGGCTGAGTATTTCAACAGTTATGGATGACATAATCCAGCTAAGCAGAAGCTGATCTTGGCGTTTCCACACAGCATATTCTGGATTATCATGACCTTCAGAGATTGATGAAGTGCCTTCAGATCCAGGTGAAAGAAATTGATCAGGACATAGCTTTGATCCATCGATATAAGACTCAAGTCCATTGCCTCGAACTGAAGAGAGCACCTGCTGTTTCCATATCGTGTAATTTGTACGATCTAATTTGACTGGTGTAGTGAAGGTGAAAGAAGCTATGGCACTGGTATTAGATTGTGAATTTGAGTTCGTTAGAGCCATTGGATCTAGCTCTGATACCAAGTTAAAGAAGCTTTTCCTGTTTGTTTACTCAGAAAGTGAAGGAAAAATACAGAGAAAATTATGTAGCTAGAATGAATCTAAAACCATCTTATTAATCTATATTTGGTTCAATATACAACAGTATTTATACTACTCACTGGAACCTTCTATATGAAACAAACACGTGAACTCAATACAGCTCAGCTTAACAAACTTTTAGCGGGAAATAACTAAACAGAGCAACGCTTGAATAACAACTTGCTAACGGCTTGCCAGCGTGGCTGCTGACTCAGCAGTTGACTAATCATACTCTTAACAAAAATCACCAAACAGAAAAACAGGGGAATGAAAGGATAGCCTCCGTTTATCCTCTGTTCTGTTTTCATTGTTATTAAACAGGGGAATGAGAAAAGAGAGCCCCCGTTTCTTCTCTTTTTTGATTTTTTTAATTACTAAACTGGGGAATGCACGGATCACCTCTTGTTGCAAGCGCAAATTTTTGTTTCTACTTTAGTACCTTCTAAATGCTGCATGCATTAAAATTATTCTTACATATGCTAGCATAATAGCTACTGTACATGTAAGTTCCTGATAAATCCAAATAACATAATAATTTTAATAGTTCAAATTTAGAATTTAATTATATATATTTATATAAATCCAATGTGCATATTGGATATTGCATTGTTGTAATTCACATTTTTTGCATGCTGCAATGATCTCAAAACGGTAAAATGCTTCGTGTGTCTCTTCTTTATGTTTCTCGTTTCTGTGCAGGCAAATCCTTCATTGCATAGTACTCTTCAGGTTGTCCAAAGACGGCATACAATTAGGTATCATTGCCTTCAGGCTTCAGTGATGGGTTGTACCTTCAAACTTCATGTTCTTTTTTTCTCCCTGTTGAATTTGTTTTCCACTCTTTCTCGATTTTAAGCGATGAATCACGCAGTGGTCATGGATCGTACGCCAGAGTTTCGGAAGTACCCCTTGTTTTATTAAGAAATGCAGTTTATTGTAATTGTAACAAATTCACTAGGGACGGTTTTGAAGTTAGTCTAAAGCCTTCCCCTTGATTCTAACAAATTCACTGGGGAAGGTTTCATATGGATTTTGGGGGAGCTCTATGGCCAATTTTAAAAGTTCAGGCGGGATCAAATGAATTTCAAAACTGCATGGGTTATCTATTTCAGTCAGAGGATAGTGGAATTCCCTGAAATTTATCCTTTTTATTAAATTAATCTTCCTCCTTTCCTCTGTGGACCTTTGCTATTTGTGTTATTGGCGTCGAAATGACGATGGGAATTATGGTAAGGTTCTTGCTTCCCCACTTCTTGAAATTAAATATATCTTTTCTAGCACTAGAAATTTCCACATGCTGTGTTTTGTTATTGTGCAGTTGTGTTATTTCGTTGTAGGGAGGATGAGAACTGTGGTCCACAACCAGGGTATGTACGAGCTCAAGTGGAGAGTCAGTTTTCTATCCTTCGGTTGATGTAGAGAATTAACAAGTGACCAACTCATGCCAAATTGCACCACTTGCTCACTGTATTCTGATTTCTCAGGTGGAGGATTCGACATTTCCCCATTAAGAACCTCGAAATGGTAGGCCCAGAACACAGGTTCAGCATCTTATGCAGGTTGACCTAAAGGGTGACTTGTTGGTCATGTGTCAATATTTCGGCAACACTGTCTTCTTAGTTAAATAGGGTTGCTGGTAAGTTACCTGTTTTTCACATTTATTTTTTGCCGTTGTAGATTATATGGTTCTGCTGGGAGGCCATTTTAAGTCATGCTTTGCGTGTTACTGTATTTTCTGTCACTCTTTTTCTAAGGAATATACACATGCACACGCATATATATAAAGACACCTTTTTAATGCGGGATCTATCATTTTAATAAAATGAGGAATAAGCTAAAAGAACGAAATGTAGTAACTCCAATGAGATATACACGTGGATGTACCTTTTCTTTTCTTTTAGCTTTAGTATAAGACAGTAAATGAAATAAATGATAATGGAACTTGGTTCGGAGTAGCGGTGTATTTTTCAGAGGATTTATAAGATAGTAAGTGAAATATATAATAAAAAGGCTGCTGTTCAGGCTCATTTAATAGATCAAACTGCTAGAAAAGTGGTCTAGTTAAACACAATTTTCAGAGGATTTTTTTAGGGTTTATTTATTAATTTTTTGTTTCTTTCCAATACAAACACTTTATTTGAGTTATGTTGTTTACTTCTTATGACAGGTCTTCGCGAATGGTTTGCCAAACAGATGAAATGAGTGCTCATCCGAGAATCCCTGTCATGGTCAATATGGCCTCAGCTTCTGTTTCTTCATATAAGAACCAAAACCTGCAAGACTCATCTATTCATTTGAGCTCATCTCTTGATCAGTTAATTGCTGCAGGCAGACACTCTGTGATGATGGATGAATACTCTGAGGAGGATGAAGAATTTCAATTAGCTGAGTCTGAACAAGAGGTTTGATTTACGCTTGAATCCTCATCCTTTTCAAGTAACTTCTTGCATAACTCTTGTTCTTATAAATTTTTCTTGGGATTTCAGGCAAATGAAAAAAAGATTGAGAATGATTTCAAGAGAACAGGTGGATGATAACTTATATATTCATTTTTATATATTTAGTTAATGTACTCATTAATGGATTTCTATGGACTTAAAATCTTTTTTTTTTTCAATTACTTGCAGTCCTAGAGGAAGAGCAAGCTGGTCAATTTGATTTATCTTGTTTTTCGGGCATCTGCGACACGATGACCGTGATAATGCTCGTGACTGCAGGAAACTTTCTGATGGAAACAACTTCAGAGTTCGTAGCAAGCATTTTTGTTATGACAAAACAAAGGTTCCGCCGTGTTAAGATAATAGAATTAGTTAAGATGGTTTAGTTAGTTAAGCTCAGTTAATTTGATTAAGCAAGTTTGTTATTAATGCTGACTTGGCAGCTGAGCTGCAGGAAGGTTGTTATGCTGTTAGCTCAAGCTTAAACAACATTTAGAAGATTCGAAATGCTTGTATATATACATCCTTGTAAAACCATTCAAATTAATGAAATGATTCAGATTCATTTTCTCTTGTTATTTTCTCTCTGTTTTTTTCTGTAACTTTCTTAGAAACCAAACAAATACTTTACAGTTTCACATTGTATCAGAGCTTAACTAAAAGCAAAAATGGCGTTCTCAAGCTCAAATCCAAACACAACAATCTCTGTTTCTTCATTCACTTTCACTTCTCCTATTAAGCTTGATCGATTGAACTACACAATCTGGAAATCTCAGATTCTCTCTTCAGTACGTGCAAATGGTCTTAAAGATCATTTTGATAGCTCTAAATCATGTCCAGATCAATTTCTTCAAAGTGAATCTGAGAACTCTGAAGTTGAAACTCAAACAAATCCAGCATTCACTGCTTGGAAAAGAAAGGATCAAATGCTGCTGAGCTGGATGCTGTCTTCCATAAATCTCGAGATCCTTAGCCTTGTGGTAAACTCTGACACTTCACTTGAACTTTGGACTAGTCTTGAGCAACAATTTGGATCTGAAACCTTTGCTAAAAAGGTTCATCTTAAGATGATGCTTAACAATCTTAGAAAAGGTTCAATGTCTATGACTGAATTCTTTGGAAAGCTGAAAACAATAACTGATGATTTAGCTATAGCTGGAAGCCCTGTTAGCTCTCTAGATTTTATTACACATCTTATCTCAGGGCTAAGCCAACCATACTACCCTGTGGTTGTGTATATTGAAGCAAATCTAGCAAAAATGACTGTTAATGAAGCTTATTCAATGCTTTTAACTCATGAAGCTAGACTAGAAGCACATCAGTCAAATGCTAGCAAGGAAACTAAATTGACTTATGCTGCAAATGTTGCTCAAACTGGAACTAATACTAAGTTTGGAGGACAGAATAATGCTAACTAGATTAGGAATGTCAATAATAATAATGGTGGCAGAGGAGCCTTTGGTAGAGGTTTTTCACAAGGCCTGGAAATTGGAATGGTGGTTGGAATAATAATGCTCAGTCTGGAAATTATCAAGGCAGAGGAGGATATGGTGTTAACAATGCCAATAATTTTGGTGCTAATAATGGAAATTTTGGTGGCTTCACTAATGGAAAAGGTGCTTTAGATCCAAATGGAACTGCTGTAATATGTCAAATATGCTTTAAGCCAAAGCATACTACAGCTGAATGCAGGAACATGTTCAACAAAGAATTTGTGCCTTATTACAATCCATATTCAGGCTATAATTCATATAAGAATTCTGGACCAAGAGCTTTTTATCCAAATTCAACACTAAGAGCTGCTTTCCTAGCAACCTCTGAAGGTGACATGGCTAATCAAAGGCTGGTATGTTGACAGTGGGGCAACACATCACCTCACCAACAATTTGCAGAACTTGAACCTTGGAAGAGAATATTCAGGTAATCAGTTACTGCATGTTGGTAATGGCCAAGGTCTGAATATTACACACATTGGATATACTTGTCTTCTCACTTCTTGTGATTCTTTTCTGCATTTACAAGATATCTTGTGTGTACCTCATCTCACCAAAAATCTCATAAGCATTTCCAAATTACTTGAAGATACCAATTTAATTATTGAGTTTGTTGCCAATATGTGTTTTATTAAGGACAAGAGGAAGGGAGTGCATCTGGCTCAAGGGATTGCTAGAGGAGGACTGTATAAGTTGCTGTCTAAGGATGATTTTCTATCCAGCTCATGTGTCACCAATCATAATCCCAGTTCTATGCTTTCTGTTTTTAACCAGTCAACTTGTAAACTTTCTGGTTTGTCTTTGAATAAAGATTGTACTCAAACAAGTAATCCTCAGAGTCATTTGAGCACTTTTAATCCAATTATGTTTGCTAATGTGTTACACCAAAGATTTGGTCATCCTAACAAACATGCATTAAAAAGCATATTATCCTCTCTTGCACTTCCTGCATCTATACATGATTTTTGTGATGTTTGTCAGTATGGTAAAATGCATCAACTATCCTTCTACTCCACAGGCATAAAAACAAAAGCTCCCTTAGAACTTGTACATACTGATCTTTGGGGTTCAGTATCCATACCATCACTAAATGGATATAGATATTACATTAGTTTTGTGGATGATTACAGCAGATACTGCTGGATTTTTCCATTAACTCTTAAGTCAGAGGCTTTAGATACATTCAAGTTTTTCAAAATCTTAGTTGAAAAACAACTTGGAACATCTTTGAAGTCTTTACAATCTGACTGGGGAGGGGAGTACAGAAGCTTTGAAAAATTTCTTGAGGCAGAAGGGATACAGTTTAGGCATAGTTGTCCTCATACACATCATCAAAATGGTGTGGTTGAGAGAAAGCATAGGCATGTTGTAGAAATTGGGTTAACACGTTTTGCTCAAGCCAAAATTCCTTCATCCTTTTGGTGGGAGTCATTCCATACAGCTTCCTTTCTCATTAACTGAATGCCAACACCAGTATTGAACAATGTTTCACCTTTTACAAAACTTCATGGTAGATCACCAGATTACAAGTTCCTTAAACATTTGGTTGCTCTTGCTTTCCTCTTCTCAGACCCTACAATAACCATAAACTTAATTTTCATACACAAAAATGCCTAATGATTGGCTATAGTCCTATACACGAGGGATATAAATGCCTGGATTCCACTAGTAAAACATACATTGCTAGACATGTTCAGTTCAATGAATCAGAATTTCCTTACTCTGAACTATTTCCTACAAAATCTGATTCACAATTGTCATCCATCCAACCAAGTTCAGTTTCTTTTTCAAATATTCCCTCCTCTCCAGATGTAGGACCTGCTCGCTTCCCGAGTGGTATCAACCAGTTTCCAACTTTTTGATATACACTAATTGTTATTGTTTAATAGCTACTACTATTAAAACTCAACACCTAACAAAAATACTTAAAAAAAAGATTTTTTCTTATGATGTTGTGAAAAAAATTACGGGTTTACTTCTTTTCACGAGATCTATAACATGGTCTTGACTTCATGAAATTCTTTTAATTTAAAGCGTGCTGGTGTGAGAAGGTCAGTTTGACTGATATAATTTTACTATACTCAAAAATATTCTTATTCTGATAATACCACAAATGTTATGTTGTTTTCTTCGGCTAATGATCTTCTATCAAGAGAGGTTAGAAATCAAATGCTTAAAAAACCAATTGAACGAATAATACAGAAATTTAGGCAGAATTTAATCGAATATTGCATGAAACATGAAACATCAATTCAAGTCCTTTCTTAAACGGATAATGCATCAAACAAAATCCAAAGTGTCTTGCAAGTCTATAGCATGACCAAAAAATTGTAAATATGTAGAACCGAATTATTCAAGTACAGAAGAACGAGCAAGCTAAATCATGTATAAAAGATTGGCCTGGTTCGGGATAGCTTCTTCACTGTACCTGAAGGGTTGGCTCAATCTCATCTTTAGAATTATGCAGATTTTGTAATTACTCGTGTAAGCAAGCATACATTGCCACCATAAGAATAATAAAGCTAGAGTAATGATATGACCACCACCTCTTGTACACAAATAATATTGTATAAATTAATGCGACATAATATGATTGGTTAAACAAAAACATTACATGACCCTCATAATTTATTTATTTATTATTATTATTATATATTTTCAGTTAACCAATCATATTATATCACATTAGTTTCTATAAAATAATTTGCTAAATAGCACCAAAACTTAATTGATACTCACCATTTCATTGAACAATTTTTTTATGGTGTCATTGAGGTTGCCTTCCCAACATTCTTCATCATCATCATATTCTTCGGTGAGTTTCACACTGTTTAGCTTTGGTGTGTCTACGACTCCTTGAGAGAAAATCTTCATCTTTGGGCACTGTCTGACAACTACTTGTATCAAGGATGGGAACTCGAGAGTGTAATTACCCGAACAAAAGCTTGTTAGGCTTGGCAAACAATGAAGTGTCAAGTAGTTCATTTTCTCGAAGACAATGCAGCCTTTCACTTCTTCTCCAACCTGCAATTGTATGATTTCTTCTATCATTTTGCAATCAGCTCCCTTCATTCTTTCAAGAATCACTAGACTTTCAGATGTTGAGAGTGTCAACACATTTATCAACCCATGACATTCCGATATTTCTAGACTTTTCAACTTTGCATTCGGCATTTTCCTTCCAGAGATGCAACACATTGGGTAATCTAGACAGCTTTAACTCCTCCAATTTAGGGAATGCAACCTGAAAATCAACAAAATTAAGTTGTAAATTAAAATATGTATCCAATCTCTGTAGTCTTTCCCTGCATATTTTATGGACAAGACTAATCACGGCATTTTATATTTTTTTTCCAAATTAGTATGCTTTGCAGTAGGATCCCAAATATAAGTATCAAATCGATTACCCTTTGAAACACATAAATGAAATCTAATCCTAAATCCAATATGAATTAACACGCATAATTAATATAGTTCATCACCTCATGTCACTAGGCATCTAATTAATTTGAGACATTTTTATAATTTATACTATAAAGTTAGTTAATAACTGCGGTTATATTGTTAAATCAGATATAAATTAAGACGACGTGCAAAAAGATGAGTCATTAAATTTGATTTGATTCTAATGAAATTACATCTATGCGAACGAAAGTGAAGGGAAAAATAATAATAATAATAATAATAATAATAATCACCTTTTCATCGAAGAGAGGTTGTACTTGATGAGCCAGCAAGAAGTTCTCTTCTGATGTTAATTTTTGAGGTTCCTTGTTATCTGTTGTCACGTGCAGTACAGAGTTGGATATGAATGTTTCCATATCAGGGCAATTCTCAATAGTCAGACTCCACAACATAGGCATTTCAATTATATTCCCAGTGAAGTTGCAGAATCTTTTGAGTTTTGGAAGATCAATGAGCCTTAGGATAAAAAGCCTAGGAAACAAGGGGCCTATATGTTCTTTGTCAGCATTTAGCTCTTCCAAATGAAGCACCTCTTCTAGTGAATCACAATTCCTCACTTCCAGCCATCTCAAATTGCTCAAGCACCGTAGCAGATTGGCAGGAATAGCACTCGACATATTCGCGCAGTCATCCACCACCAGCTTAAATAAATTGTTGAAGAAGCTGACAGGCAGTGCTTGGCCATGCCATATTTCTTTCAAACGTGGAAAATGTGAGAGTTGCAAACGCTCTATGTCACGGAATCCAATCTGCATAAACCAAAACAATTGCACTGGATATATATAAATGTCTTTTTTTGAAAGGCATTATTTATATATACATTAAACTTACATGTTTTGTGTTTTAACTTCTAAAAATATATATGCAAGGCAGGTGTATATATTTAAATGTGCAAGTGCAGGGGAGATGCATGAACAATTTGGGTGAATCGATTAACACATACCATCTTTTTGTAACATATGTTTAAATGTGCAAGTGCAAGGGAGATGCATCAGCAATTTGGACGAATCGATCCACACATACCATTTCTTCGTAACGCTTTTGTATAGTGGAATTAAGCTTATTGCCTTCCCAATGGTGCAATTCATCCTCTTCCTTTTTACTCACCTGCACTTCGTGCAGCTTTGGTGTGGATACGATTCCCTGAGAAAAAGTCTTCATGTTCGGGCAACGTGTCACAAAAACTCGTTCCAATGATGGGAATTCAAGAGTGTAATTCTCCAAACAAAAGCTGGTAAGCCTTGGTAAATCATCAAGTTCCAAAAATTTTAATTCGTTGAAAGCAATACGATTCTCCTTCGCTTCTTCTCCAACATGTCCTATGATTTCTTCTATTTTTTCACAGTATGATACATTAAGATTCACTAGACTATTGGGAATTCCAACCTGAAAATAAAGAGCAGCAAACCATTAAAACAACCTAAATTTGAATTGTTTAGTATTGTATGATACATTAAGTATGTCAAAATCATACAATTGTTTTATGAAAAATAACAAACCATGAATGTCTACTAGATATTTTTTGTTAAAGAAAAAAAGGAAAAAATTAAAACAAAAATAAATAAATAGAAGTCCAGAAAAACAAAGATAATGAAAATGCATTTACACTATTTAGTATTAGGAACGGAGAAAGAATTTCAGGTAATTTTTAAATATTCTAAATTCATTTTTCATCTTGATGCTAGTTTTTAAAAAATTTTAATTTTCAAACTTGCCTATTTTTAAAATAACTAAACTAAAACGCTGTATTTCCCTTTTTTTTTCCCGATATTCATGCTTTTAAAAATGGAAAACATTTCTGGAAAACACTTCCCAACGCCATCAACATGGGACTGTTATAGAGTGAATATTTGAGGAAATTTTTTAATCAACGGTCGATTCAAAATGACCATCATGAATTTGTGCTTAATCAATGGCGTAATCAATTCATAACTAAACTAGAGATATTAACTACATTTGAACACTTTTCTTTTTTTTTTTTAAATCGAAATCTAAAGACCAAGGAAAAGAGAAATATATATGAATTTGTGAACTTAAAAGCTGAGTAACTAAGTATCTTTTAATTTCTGAAAATCTTATTTATTAGGATTTAAGAAAAAAAACAATTAAATTGAATTATATTATGCTGTTGAATCGTGTTTAAAACAATTATATTGTTGACTTTAATGCAGGTGAACCTATAAATTAGATTGAAAATGCAGAGTTCAGAATGGTGATTTGAAGTACAATACTTTTTTTCCCTCCAGAAGTTTGAATTACAATACTTGCAATAAATAATTTGTGAATGAAAATTATTTGTAAACATAAAAATGATTAAAATAATTGTTGAATGTTATTTGAAATAAAAATTCAAAATGAATATAGCAATCTTACCAATGGAGGAAAAATATTCAGTAGATTATTACACCTAGATATCTCCAAACTTTTCAATTTGCTAAAAGACTTCGAAGCAAGCTGGTGGTGCCATATTTTTCTCAACTTATCCGCCTCACAAATAAATAATACCTCCAGTCTTGGGAGTCGTACCTGAAGTTAAAAATTCAATGCAATTAGAGATGGATATTAATTAAATTTGAAGACTCAACGAAAGAAGAAATTAACTATTAGGAATAAAATTAATTAAAAAAAAAACCTTTTCATCAAAGAAAGGTTGAGGTTGCATTTCAGTGTGAATGACGTCTTCTGGTGAGGCAAAGCTACTTAGTTTTGGAAGACATTCGAGCGTCAGGGAGTGCAGTTTAGGAAAAACCTTAAATTCATCTCTTCCTCCCAACCCCCCCGTGGTGTTGTTGACTACCCCTTCCATTGACCCGCAAAACCTTATCGCAAGATGTTGGAGTTGCCCAAGACTATTAACCATAGAATATGAAAACATATACTTCAGAGGACAACACCTTGTCACGGTCACTTTTGTTAAATTTTGACAACAATACATTCCCTGAAATTGATCGGGCCATAATTTTTTGATGTTTGTTAAACTGACAAGTTTCAGTTCCTCCAAGCGTGGAAAAGTAACCTGCAAAGAAAAACCATACATTTTTGTTCCTTCAACTACAACTTCTAATATAATATTCTTTCGATGATTGAAGATCAATCGTGATAATATATTAATTAATTAATTATTAAACAGAAAATTATTACTTGGTGAACAGGATCATCCTCTGCAATGATTTCTGTGAATCCCTGAGTTGTTGTTGGTTTCTCCATGTCGGGCCCTATAAATGAACAAAAACAATATATAATAAACATCCGTTGTTTTTTTCAGCAAAAAAAAAAGAAAAAAAGAATGAGTCAATGTCAATAATCCTACCAATAATTAATTTCAACACTTACCAATAATCATTTTCAATTCATCGCAGTTTTCCACTTTTACTTTTTGAAGCCGCAATAGGTTTTTGGCCATAGAGAATGAGAAGAGATACTTCAATTTTGGGCAGAAATGTACGTTTATAATCCTTAAGTTGCTGAAAGATTGATCTTCCCTGAGTTGGCTGTAGCATATCGTCTCCAAATTGATCAAACGACGAAGAGACAATGACTCCAGCAAGGGGAAGACTTTGCAACGAACCCGTCTAACTGAACCGACAATATGTAAAATCTCAGAACAACTTTTTACATGAAGATGCTGCAATCGTGGAAAACCTTCCCCATCGTCTAATTCATGAACAACATTCGGACCACCCTTCAGTGAGTATTAGAATTTGTTATGAGGTGTTTGGAAACAAAGAAAAGCAGAGAAAATGAAACTGGAAACTTCTCGATTTCTTTATGAAAATGTTTAATACAATTATCAACCTTTTCTTAGCTCAGCTTATAAGCTATTATTCTAACTACTAACAACTTAGATTTAGATCAGCCACTTAGCAACTGACACATGTCAGGCAGTTATTTTCTTCTTGACACGTCAGCTTGAGCTTGCACTATCTGCTCTGCTTGATTCCCACGTGCTTCATCACACTCAAGCTACTGCAGCTACTCTATTCAGCTCAGCTTCAACTATATCTTCAACATCCCCCCTCAAGCTCAACTGAGGAAGTAAGATTGAGCTTGTCACGTAAGTAATGAAAAGGATGATAAGAAAGAGCTTTGGTGAGAATATCAGCAGTCTGTTCTGAGCTTGAAATATACTGAACTTTAAGACATTGAGCAGCAACTTTTTCTCTAATGAAATGAACATCTAATTCAATGTGTTTAGTTCTGGAATGAAACTTTGGATTAGAAGCTAAAGCTGCTGCACTTTGATTATCACACCATATGATTGGAATGGAAGACAGAGGAACACCAATCTCAGCAAGAAGAGATCGAATCCATAAGACCTCAGCTGCTGCCATGGCTAATGCTCGATATTCAGACTCAGCACTTGATCGAGATACTACTGCCTGTTTCTTAGAACACCAAGACACCAGATTTGGACCCATATAAACACAATAACCAGCCACAGATCTCCTATCATCTTTGTCCCCAGCCCAATCAGCATCACTAAAACAATCAATCTGGATACTGCCATGATTATAGAACTGTAAGCCAAGCCTAATAGTGCCCTTTAGATACCGTAAAATCCTTTTGCAAGCCTGCCAATGATTGACAGTAGGAGAGGAGAGAAATTGACTAAGTTTGTTGACAGAGAAGGCAATCTCTGGTCTGGTCAAAGTTGCATACTGAAGAGCACCTATAGTGCTTCTATAGAGAGTAACATCAGAGAAGAATTCACTATCATCTTTAGTAAATGACACTCCAGAAACCATAGGAGTAGAACAAGGTGTACTATCCTGCATTTGCACCTTGTCAAGGAGATCAGTGATATATTTGGATTGAGAAAGATGAATACCAGATTTGTTGTAGAGAACTTGAACTCCCAGAAAATAAGTCAATGCACCAAGATCTTTAAGTGCAAAAGCAGACTGGAAGTTAATAATAATCTGCTGAACAAGCTGAGGATTTGAGCCTGTAATGATGATATCATCTACATAAACCAAGACAAGCAGTAGATGACCTTGTGTTCTCTTAAAGAAGAGTGAAGTGTCTGAAATGGAGTTTGTAAAACCCCACTGAGTTGTAAGAACCAATTTGAGTCTATCAAACCATGCCCTTGGAGCCTGTTTAAGCCCATAGAGAGCTTTATGTAACTTACAGACATAATCAGGCTTGGAACTATCAATAAACCCTTGGGGCTGTTGCATATAAACCTCTTCAGTTAAGTGACCATTAAGGAAGGCATTGTTAATGTCTATTTGCCTGAGTACCCAATGCTTCATGACTGCCATACTCAAGATAATTCTTATAGTTGAGGACTTGATGACAGGGCTAAAGGTTTCATTAAAATCCAACCCTTGAGTTTGATGAAACCCCTTAGCAACAAGTCTGGCCTTGTATCTAGAAACACTCCCATTAGGATTGTATTTAATCCGAAAGACCCACTTATTCCCAATTACTTTAATGGGATGTGTAGGTTTGACAAGAGTCCAGGTATGGTTGTGGATTAAGGCCTGATATTCATCTGTCATGGCTTGGTGCCAAGTAGGATCTTGAAGAGCTTTTGAGACAGTAGCAGGTTCTGTAGGTTTAGAAGGAGGGGTTGTGAGATAGGCTTTAGGTTTAAATATACCAGCCTTTGATCGAGTGACCATTGGATGACCAGTAGAAGGTGGTAATGGTGGAGTTAAATGATGAACAGGTGAGGTAGATGGTTCTGAGGGTGATGAAACAACTGGCAAAGGTGATTGGATACGAGGCTGAGAAGAGGAACTTGGAGAGGACAGAGAGAAATCAAGATCAGCTGCTGTTGAGGATGAAGACTTGGTTATATCAAGTTGAATCAAAGGACAAACAGAAGAAGACTGAGATGAAGGATCAGAAGAAGAACAAGAGTGAGTAACTGAGGAGAAATCAACTCCTGACTGAAAAGGAAAACATGACTCATCAAAAGTAACATGGTTACTGACATAGATTCTACCAGAAGAATGAAGACACAAGTAACCTTTATGAAGAGAGCTGTACCCAAGAAAGATACACCTAGCAGTTCGAAATTGTAGTTTGTGATGATTATATGGCCTCAGATATGGAAAGCAAGCACACCCAAAGACTCTCATAACAGAATAATCTGGTCTTTTGTTGAATAGTTTTTCAAATGGGGATTTGTTATCTAGGATGGGTGTAGGTAGCCTGTTTATGAGAAATGTGGCAGTGTGGAAAGCATTCCACCAAAATTTGAGTGGTAAATGTGCTTGAGCAAGAAGAGTAAGACCTGTTTCCACTATATGTCTATGTTTACGCTCAATTTTTCCATTTTGATGATGAATGTAAGGACAAGGATGTCTAAATTGGATTCCCTGTTTAGCAAGGTAAGAAAGAAATGGCCTAAACTCACCTCCCCAATCTGTTTGAAGGCATTTGATTTTCTTATTCAGACATTTTTCTATCATATGCTGGAATTCAATAAAAGTTTGTAAGGCTTGAGACTTGGTAACAAGAGGAAATATCCAGGTGAATCTAGTGAAGTCATCTAAGATGGAAAGATAATAGTGATAGCCTTGTGAGGACAGCAGAGGAGCTGGTCCCCAGAGGTCAGCATGCAACAATTCCAGTGGTTGAATGGTAGTGGTATCTATAGAAGGAAAATGCTGCATGTGACATTTGCCAAATTGGCAAGCATTACAGAAAACTGGTTTAAGAGCTCTATTGATATCGAGAGAAGGGTTCAAATGCTTTATAATTTGTTTAAGAGCATGCACTGTAGGATGACCCATTCTCTTATGTAAAATATTGTAATCAACTGATGGTGAGCAAGCAACTGACAGGGCCATTGAGGCTTCATTATTGAATTGAGAATTATTTACAGCTGACAAAACTTCATCAAAATGTATAGAATTGAAAACATTTGAATGACTAATCATTGACACTGGAGAGGAACAGACACTTGAAGTAAGACTTGAATTTGAGGTAACAAACAAAGCATTAGACTGGACTCTATTGGAAACTGCAGCATGAGACACTGCAACAAAACCTTCAACTTGATATAATCCTCCTCTAGCAATCCCCTTGAGCAAAATGATCCCTGAGTTCTTGTCCTTGACAAAACAAGAGGTTTTATGAAATTCAACAACAACATTATTATCAGCTAGTAGTTTAGATACACTTAAAAGGTTTTTGGTTATAGCTGGGACATGCAAAATAGTGTTGAGATAGATAGGTGTGGCAGCAAGTGTATTCAATATTGAGCAACCAACATGCTTAATATGCAACCCCATGCCATTTCCTACATGTAGCTTATCAATGCCATGATAAACTGAGTAAGATGAGAAGATACCTGCTTCCTTTGTCACATGATTTGTGGCCCCTGAATCAATGTACCAAGCAGGATCAACTACAACTCCATAATCAGCAACTGGAGCAGTAGGAGCAAGTGGTGCAGTAGGAACAGTATGTGGAACAACTCCATAGTTAGCAAATGGAGTAGCAACACTGTATTGACCTTGAAACATAGGAAACCCTTGAGGATACAGAACATTAGCATTCTGATATGCAACATTTCCTTGAAACATAGGTGTATTATATCTAGGAGTACCAATTCCAGCTCCATAGAAACCACCATAACCTCTTCCACACATGTTCTGAGACTGACCAGGAAAACCTCTGTAATTGAATCCACCTCTAGGCCTAAAGCCACCTCTTCCTTGCCTAGGAATAAAATTCTGATTAAATCTGTTCCTACATTTGTATGCTCCATGACCAGGAATGAAGCATATTTGACAAATCACTTCCTTATCAACATTGTATCCTCCTTTGCCATTATCCATTCCAGTGAAATTTCCACCATTAAAACCTCTCTGATTTGCATTATTAAACTTATTGTAATTCTGTCCTTTCTGAGCAAAATTAGCTGACATATCGTGCACCAACTCATTTTGCACTTTTCCTTTACTCATCTCAATCCTAGTTTCATGACTAAGCATTAAGGAGTATACTTCTTCAATAGTGAGACTGTCTTTTTCTAGCCTAGCAAGTATAGTTGTCACAAGTGACTCATAACTGTCATCTAAACCAGTGAGCAAATGCATTATAAAATCAGTTGAAGCAAGAGGATTACCACCAATAGCTAAGCTGTCTGCAATTTTTTTCATCTTATTGAAGTAATCACTTACTGACATAGCTCCTTTCTTTGTAGTTTGAATCTGCATTTTCAGAGGCATGTATCTAGCCTTCGACTGTGACATGAACATCTCAGCAAGTTTCTCCCAAATCTCAAGTGAAGTATCACAATCCACAACCATGATGAGCACATTGTCCACCATGG
The DNA here is from genome assembly GCF_022201045.2 of Citrus sinensis. Lineage (NCBI taxonomy): Eukaryota > Viridiplantae > Streptophyta > Magnoliopsida > Sapindales > Rutaceae > Citrus > Citrus sinensis. Next base: position 19,202,273 of record NC_068560.1, read on the forward strand.
ACGATAGCATCCAGCTTTGTAGAAGTTTGTCAGTTTTCTTCCAATCAATATAATCAGGATTTTCTTGTCTGCTTGAACTCTGAGCTTCTGATCTACTGACAGCATTCTCATATGAAGGAAGGAAACGGTCTGGACACAGAGATTCACCATTGATAAAACCATCAAGACCATTGGCAGTAATCGAAGCTCCAATTTGAGCTCTCCACACCAGATAATTTGTTCGATCAAGTTTTGTTGGTTGAATAAAAGAGAAAGAAAAGGAAGACGATCCTGAATTGTTTTGATTTGCCATGCTTTGTGGCTCTGATACCATATTAGAATTTGTTATGAGGTGTTTGGAAACAAAGAAAAGCAGAGAAAATGAAACTGGAAACTTCTCGATTTCTTTATGAAAATGTTTAATACAATTATCAACCTTTTCTTAGCTCAGCTTATAAGCTATTATTCTAACTACTAACAACTTAGATTTAGATCAGCCACTTAGCAACTGACACATGTCAGGCAGTTATTTTCTTCTTGACACGTCAGCTTGAGCTTGCACTATCTGCTCTGCTTGATTCCCACGTGCTTCATCACACTCAAGCTACTGCAGCTACTCTATTCAGCTCAGCTTCAACTATATCTTCAACAGTGAGTATATACGGAGATCTTCAGTTCTCTTCAGCAACATTTTCGTCCCATCATTCCCCAAAAGAAGGCTAACTTTTTCTGGCCCCTTGAGCACCATCAATGTTGATGTTTTAGATTTGGCGAGCCGTCGGACCAACGTTTGTCCTATAAATATCTTATATCTTTCCAATTCCACAGAGACAAAATCTTGCGGCAGAATTTCGGAATCCGAAACATCTATCTCCAAAGTAGTTAGCATTGACAACCCCTTCAACTCGACAAGACTGGCATTACTTCCTCCTTCAGCCTTATCCCACTGTGAAAAGCTGTTATGCATAAACAGTTCTTCTAATCGAGATAATTTTGATATGACATTTGGTGGTATCAACTCAAGGCTCCAACAATTGCTCAAATCTAGCAACTGTAACCGCGTCAATTGTCCAATTTCAAGTGGTAACTGCTTGATATCGGAATCTGCAAGGCTGAGAATCTCTAATTTCTTTAGCTGTCCAACTATTGCTATATCTTTTAGTCGGCAATAGTCTAAACACAATGTTTGAAGGTTAATGAGGCAACCAAGTGATGAAGGTAATGAAGAGAAGTGAATTCGAGTAAAATTCAAAACTTTGAGTCCTTCCGTCCCTTTAAAAAAGTGATCTGAAACTTGCATAGAGCCATCACCCTCCGTATGCAATAGCTCAAGACAGGAACATTGCAACCTTTCAGGAAGCACTTGAATACCTCCATAAGGTAAAGAAATAGCAACTGGACCTTCCTGTACTGTCTCTTCCATCTTTTTCTCCAAGTCGGCAACATTTGGAATATTAAACATGAGCTCCTCTTCTGCAATTGATACAGCAACAGCATGAATGACGTCATGCATTTTAACTTTAGCTTCAGTATCACCGTCCAACAATAAGCATGAAGATTTGAGTTTGCCGATCAACGTATGCACTCTACTTCTTGCTTCTTCCAGTGTGTAAACGTTTTTAAAATAGCCCATACCCATACCATATCTCAATAAGGAAGAAACTGGTATAGCATGACCTTCACTAAATAGACCACAAAGAAGGAACAGAGATTTTGCTTCCTTACTTCCCAATAAGTCGTAACTCAATTTTATGGAGATGTACACATTTATTTCCATTCCATCAATTTCTTTTGCATTGGAACTTCTTAGCTGATTCGACACATCTTTCCAAGTGTCAAGCCTCTCATTTTTCAAAGCTTTTGCAAGTGTAATCAGTGCGACAGGCAGTCCTCCGCATCTTTCAACGATCTCATCTGCTATAGATTGAAAAGCAAATGTTTTCATTGAATCACCCACTATCTTCTTAAATAACTGCAATGCTTCTTCCTTTGATAAAGCATCGATCTGGATTTCTTTCTGAGAATTCATAACATTGCGCAATAAATCTTGACGTCTAGACGTCAGTATTATTGTGCATCGTCTCTGATCATCCATTCTTTCTTTCTCGACATCCCTGGAAGGAATTCCAACTTTATCGAACTCCAGTTCTCTCCAAATATTATCCAATATAATGAGATGCCGCTCCTCGTTCTTGAATACTCCACATAGTCGATTTGCTCTGTCGAATATACTCTCATTCAACTCAAACTTTATGCCTAAATCGGAAGCAAGTTCGTCTTGAATTTTCTGATGATCTGGGTTCTCTGTTACCTCAGCCATAGCGACCTTATCGAACAACTTATCTTCCATCATTTGCTTTGCAACTTGCTTGACGAGCGTGGTTTTACCCACGCCGCCCATCCCGTAGACCCCAATTATGTTGAGCTTATCATCCCTCAACGCCTCCATAACATCTTGAAATACTTTCATTCTTGAATCAAAGGCCTCGAAATCTTTCACTTGCATATGTTCTACCAGCTTTGGAGTAGGACGGTGGGAAACATTGGAGAAGTTGCCTTTTCCCACGAGACTAGCTGCAGCTTCTGCGGCCTTTGCTGCTTGTCTACTGAGCTTGTAACGAGAAATCAAGTTTGGGCACAATCCTTTGAAACAGAACTTCTTAGCTCTATCTTCATCATCAGTGATGGATTTTGCAGCGCCCTGAGTGAATTCCTTGACGCTATTAAGCCAGTCTGCAACATCCTTATAAATCTCATCTCCTTGTTGAGTAGCCTGATGAACGGGTATTTCCACCCTTTCTCTTTTATGTTCCAGCCGCTTCACTTGATCTTTTAGCCCATCTATGTAGCTCTGGTACTTGAACACATAAGATATCTTCCGTATAATCGGTTTGAGCAGTGAATTTGCACCTTCTGATACGATGCTGGAAAAAGCAGCCAGACCCACTTCTGCAGCCATTGCCTGTTGCTTAACAATATATATATATATAATGAATAAAAATGTCAAAGAAACGAATACAAATAAATTAAAATGAACTAGAGGGAAAGACAGAGAAAGAAAAGACCGCAAACAACATCGTGATATTGACCTTGAACCAACTGAGACCTAAGTAGAGAATTTCTTTTTCTATCTTAAGGATCAGAGGTTTCGCTATTAACAGAAAGGTATCCTTCAAGGAAAGTTGATGGAAATTAAGAAAGAATGGCTATCAAGATCAAGTATTCTGCTACTAAAAATAAATGATATGAGTTAAGAAAAGTAAATGATATAATTAAGAAAAACCAGAGAATTTTTTTCCAGGAAAGTTGATGGAAATTAAGAAAGAACCGCTATGAAGATCAAGTATCAGAGATTCTGCTACTAAAAGAATATTAAAGGTTTTAGAACAAGTGCATCTCTTTACCTGTCTGGGATCAGAGTTGATGAGCTGCTGTATTCACCTTGAATATAGAAGAAAAATTTTATTGAGCAAAAGATCTCTGTTGACTAAAGAGGAATGTGAGTAACGAGTTGATGAGAGTAATAACAATGAATTTCCAAAAGAAGACGACTTGAGCATTAAGCACGCATCCCTTTTTCAATCAAATATTGGTACGTATGACCGTAGGGACCATTATGCGTATATGAAGTCTATTAGTTGCAATCAGAAGCCCTGGCCCAATTTAATCAATCACCAACAGTAATTACTTCAATCTTTGTCAATCTACTTAAATTGTCGATCAACATGAAAATTGTTTAAATTGATATATTTGTAAATCAATCCATTTTCTAGTTACTATGATTATAATGTTTCACCTTTCATATTGGATTTTATCTTTTCGAAAGTTTTCAAATATGAGTGTCAATAATTATTTCATTGACAGATTGTGGATAAGAATGAGTTAATATATATATATATATATATATATATATATATATATATATATATATAGTTTGTAAATAAACAATGATTTGGTACATTTGGTATTGTTTTCAAAATATTTTGAAAAGAAAAATTTTTAATTATCCACCTAAGAATTATCTTATTTTCCAAAAAGTTATAAAAATTTAAATATATTTAATTTTATACCCATTATTACAATGTGTATCAACTGTTTACTAAAAAGATAAAGTTACTCCTAAAACATAATCACCACTATAATTTTGTGTTCGCTCCTATTTTGTGACTTTGAAAGAATAACTTTATGTTTTTAACGGATATTTAATACAAATTACATACATTGGGTGTAAAATTAAATAAATTTAAATTTGTATAATAATTGAATAAACTTTGAGTAAATGACTGATAATTTCTCTTTTATAAGCTACAAATAAAAAAAAATTGAATGATAATTTCTCTTTTATATGGCTCAGATAATTTATTGTTTGGGGTCTAAGATTTTAAGTATTCAACTAAAAAGATTAATATATTATAAATTGATTAATTAATTAATCATTAAACAACTCAATTGGGTTCCTGGAAGTCAATTCAACTAAAGATTAATATATCATTGACGCAACTACTTTTTTTCTGGCAAATAATTTTTAGTGCACTTACGGAACTTTTGCATATCTACACAGCGATTTAAAATATTACTGGTAACTGCTGAGAAATGTGTGAGAAAGGAGTTGATGAGAGTAATAACAGCGACTTGCAAAAGGAAAAGACAGAATCATTCACCCCTTTTTGTATCACGTATTTGGTTACTGTTTCCCTGTTGACGCATGTATAAATTTGAATGGTTTTTCTGCACGTTTTTGAGTGGTTTTTCTGCACTTTTTAACAATATGTGTGTGTGTGTACATATATATTTGCTGTTGAAAAAATTGGATTCACTTTTTTGGCACATTTTTGAGAGGAAGAGAAAGAAAGATTAGAGTTTTGGCTATTAACTGAAAGGTTTCAAGGGTATGAACGAAAAGCAACATTCTTTTTTAGAGACTTTTGGAGGAGGGATGCAAATTAACAAATGCTAAAGAACACAGAAGTTAACAATAAACAGTAACCTAAATCAAGAAAATTAAATGACAAGATTAAGACAAACAGGAGATATTTTTTCTTGGATCAAGGGATTATGCTATTAATAGAAATTATCAAAGGATTTAGAACAAGTTCACCTCTTTAATTATCCGGGATCAGACAGTTGATGAGCTTCTCTTTTTGGCCTTGAATATTTAAGAATAATTTTAATGAGTGATGAGAATAATAACAATGCTATGAACAGTAACTGCTGAAAAATAAGTGAGAAAAGAGTTGATGAGAATAATAACAATGAATTGAATAAAAAAAAGGACTTAATCATGCACCCCCTTTCATATCATTTATTTGGTTACTGTTGCCTTGTTGACGCATGTATAGAATAATTATATGTATTTGTTTTTTTTCATTCACATGCACTTTAATCATTAGTGACTTCTTTCATGAAGAATTAAACTTGGAATGACCAAAAGAGGAAGCTGCGGTGTATTGTTGGACCCAATTAAGTTGAAGAAAGCACTAGTTCACAACTTTACGTTTGGATATATTCTAAAGAAATAATTAAACAGCAAATCATCACATGCACTTTAATGATTTGATCTATTGTTTTGAAAAGAAATTGCGATTAACAGTTTTAGTTAAATATTTGTGTTAAATAGAATTTATAATTAATTTAATATATCTTAGGTATTAATAATATTATAATTATTCTATATGCTATTGAAAATAATTTAAATTTTTAGACGTTTATTTTCATATTAAGTTTCTATTTATTATAAAATTTAGTTTAATATAGTATAAGCTTGTAAAGTATTAAAAAAAATTTCATATTTTTTAAAAATATTAAAATTATTTATATATATATTAATATTGAAGTCAATTTTTTTAGTTAATAGAACTAGTAGGTGTTATAGTAAAAAAAGAGCATCTTAATATCTCTTATTGAAAATATATAGATCTATATAATCATTTTTTCAAATATTGAGATGTAGCTATAAAAGAAAAAAATAAATTAAAAAATTTTAAATTTTAATATGGCCATCGTAGGGTTAGAATCTCCGCTCCAACCCGATTTGGAGATGTGCTTGGTCTATTTATGTTTTGGAAAAAGAAAAACCAAAGAAAAAAAAACAGTTATGTATGAAATAAATATATAAGGAACTGACGAGATAAAATTAGATCTAACGCTAGTTTCACGTGGTGTGAACTTTTAACAATCCTAATCTAACGCTAGTTTCACGTGATGTGAACTTTTGACAATCCTCCATGTCCCAACAAAAGCTTTGTCATATTGCGAAAATACCTTTTCAATGTTTCAATTGCAATGTCATTGCCATTATTCATAGTGGCAGACAGTGGACATCACGGGACGGGAGAAGTCTATGTTACGGCTTCTGTAACTAACAGCAGCCAATGGGGAACTTCCATGGGTGCTAGAGGAGAGAGAAAGAGGTCCCAATGCAAGGCGATGGAAATGGGAAAGTTCGAAGCTGTTACTTTCAGCTTCTGCACCGTAGCCATGTCTCATGACCATAGACTTTTCTAATTTATTTTTTCCTTTCAAAAAGGGGCAAGGATAAGTTTGGGAGAATGATTATTTTTTTAATAAAAGAATTCTTTTTTATTATAATACTTTTTTTCTTTATTAATTTAAAAATATTGACTCTTATATTTTAATAAATATAAATATAATATTATAATAAAATATAACAATATATACAAATATTTAAAAAAATTTAAGATTTTATTAAAATAAATTTTATAATAAATACAAATATATTATTAATATAATTATAATAGCTTTCATTTAAAAAGTAATACTGCTATTAATTTTTTAAATATTAATTTTTAAATTATATCACTCTACCAAAAAAATTAAACTATTAAATTATATTGATATTTATTAAAAAAAATTTCAATTAATTCTTATTATATTTTTAATTGGAATTTTTTCCTGTGATATAACAACAATTGCTGTAGTTTTTTCCCAAATAAAGATGGAGTTATAAATTATTTGTATAAGTGTCTGTGTGGAAACTAATGTGACATGAAAGTAATAGTTGAATAACAATAATGGGGCTTTAGGCAATTTTTTAATGAGGTCTTCTTGCAATTTCAACACTTAAACAGACTTGTCCTTGATCCCAATTTATTTACCCCATTTGGACCCCTTATGACAAACACATTCTCGTGGAATGAAAAACATCAGGAGAAGAAAATGTTTATTATAATAGAAAAAAGTGGTCCATAAGTCTATTCATTACTTTTTTTAATTCAATACAAATGGCCAACTTAAAAAAATTGTAAAAATCACATAACGCACAAGCGAAAATTTAGATTTACATTTTTTAATTCTCTCCGCGTCTCTCTTTCTCTTTTTCTTTTTTTAAATAAATGACTGTAAAATTAGAAAAATCTTAGATACAAAATTTGGCGATGACCAAACAAAAATTGCAGGGGAAACCTTGATATCATTGAAATACTGATCATAGACATTACAGTATAAATAACTTGTGATCCCCTCAACTTGTAACACTTTAATCCATATTCTAAAATTTGTATGTTTGTTAGGATTTTTATTATTGACATTACTGTATCAATAAAATTATAATTTATTCATATGGAATGAAAACATCAAGAAAGGACCTCTGATGTTTATTATAACAGAAAAAAGTGGTCCATAAGTCTATTTATTATTTTATTTATTCAATACAAATGGCCAACTGCAAAAATGGTAAAAATCACACAATGCACAAGTAAAATTTTAGAATTACATTTTTTTTATTTCTCTTTGAGTCTCTCTCTCTCTCTCTCTCTCTCTCTCTCTCTTTAAAAAATAAACCTCACTGTAAAATTAGAAAAATTTTAGACGTAAAATTTGACAATCACCAAACAGAAAATTTAGGAAAATGTAAAATTTGTATTAGAATATTGATCATAGGTACTATAATAAAAATGATTTGTTGGGGTTCATTCAACCTGTCACACTCTAAGCCATTTTCTAAAATTTGTACGGTTTATAAGATTTTTATTATTGGCATCATTGTATCAATAATATTATAAATTATATATTCTATTGTAATGAAAATTTGTGTAATCTTAGGTATTTATTATATTAAATTGTGTGGATTAATTAAGATTTTTTTTGGAGACAAAAGAAGTGTGTGTGCGTAGGATTAATAATAAAAAATTTCTAAATAAAGGTGATTGCTTCATTGACAAGTACATATTTAAATTCCTCTATTAGTAATTGGGTTGTAAACTCTGTTTGTAAAGTGAATATATTGTGGCAAGCGATGTGGGCAATATCGGATGCGAAATATTGAGAGATCATTAACGCATATATTTATTGAAGATACATATAGAGGAAAGAGTGTAGAAACGGCCGTAACAATGCGAAATGATTACTTTAGTTCTTTTGAGATGAAAGGTCATTTATTGTGTTAATTTTAAACCATACAAAAAATAAGTAATGGTAACGAAAGACTAATTTGTAATATTGAAGCGTACGGGCTTAACTCAATCCAAAAATTAATAAGTTAGCTCAAGAGTTAAGAGTTATCCAAATCTTATATGCTGAACCCAAGTTCAATACTCAATTGATGCGGGATGTTATTCCTAACACCTCCTATCATGTGTAGGATTGGTAAAAAAACTCGGGTCAGTCCTGCCTACACCTACGAGCTTTATGCATGGCCGGCATGATGAAGTTACGGAATTAACCTAAAAATTTGAAACTTACTATGAATGGCCTTGCTTAAAGACTTTTGCAACTTTAATTTATAACAAGCATGTATATATACACACACAAAAGTTTAGATTGCATTTGGATGACTTTTTTTATCAATTCGAACAATCCAAAATTTATCGGATTAATTCGAATTTGATTTGTATCCGATTTTGCCCGCACCTACTATTTATAAGCCCAAGTGACTCTCTTTTACTAATTAATAAGGGAATTTTTGACCTTATGTCCTTGCTGTGGCGTTAGACTATTGGTCATTTTGATTGTTTCCTACCTTCCATTTACGCCAGTTGTAACATTGTATTATTCACCATTTTAGCCATTTAAATGAAATTTTATTTTCATCAAAAATAAAATGACACCCTTAAAATTAAAAAAATGGTTATGTAGACCTCAAATTTTTAATAAAGAATGTCAATACCCCTTTTAACTACAAGATTCTTAGTAGATGATAACCAAAAACATTAACTTCAAAATTTTTTGCTAAATGTAAATCTGATTGAAATGGTTTAAATTTTTCTAGTAGACTAATATGTATAACTTATATAATTAATTTCATTATTAATTTTTAAAATGTTAATTAATATATTTTTAATTTATTATAAAAAAATTAAATAAATCTTTGGATTAGATAGATTTTACAATTAATGTAATACTTCTGATTTATTAATAATATTAAAATTATTTTATATGATATTCAAAATAATCCAAACTTTTATATATTTATTTTAATATTATGTCTATTTATTATAGTTTGGTTTAATATAATACGGGATTGTAAAATATTAAAATATTTTTCAATATCAAATTATTTTAATATGTATATATTATTACATTTATTTTAATATCACATTTATATTTTTTATAAAATATAAAATTAATAAAATTAAAGAGTATTGCAGTAAAGTAAAAAAAAAAAAAGTCTTATTATCCCCTATTCACGATATGAGGTTCTACAAAATTATTTCCTCAAACGGGTGTCGTTTTCTCATTTTCAAAAGAATAAATAAAGTAAGAATAAGTCCAGGGTTTCAAAAACTTCTAATCCTATCCCGGGACCTCCATTGTCTGCCACTATGACTAATGGAAATAACATTGCATTTGACATTGCCTTTCGCAACATGACAAATTTTTGGTGGGATATGGGAGAATTGTCAAAAGTTCACGCCGCGTGAGAGTTTTTGGTGGGATGCGGGAGGATTGTCAAAAGATCACACCACGTGATATAACCACAATTGCTACAGTTTTCTTTCTTTTTTTTTTTTTTTAATAATGATGGGAGTTATAAATTATTAATATAAATTTGCGTAGAAACTAATGTAACATAAAAGAAGTAGCTGAACACAATATTTGGTGCTTTAGGTAATTTTTATATGAGCCTTTCGTTTACTTAGCGACTTTAGTGCTTAAACAAACTTGTCCTCGATCTTAATTTACTTACCCCATTTAAGCCTATGATGACATAAACATATTCTTTTGTGACAAAAACATCAAGAGAAGACATCTCATGTTCTATTATAACAGAAAAGAAGTGGTCCAAACGTCTATTCATTCTTTTATTTACTCAATATAAATGGCCAACTTTAAAAAAATAATAAAAATCACACAACGTTCAAGTAAAAATTTAGAATTACATTTTTTAATACTCTCTAAGTCTCTCCCCCCCCCCCCCCCCCCCCTTTTTAAAAATAAACCTTAGTGTAAAATTAGAAGAATTTTAGATATAAAATTTGGCGATCACTAAACAGAAAAGCAACAGATTGAAAATAGAAAAGCTCTATTATCATTGGAATATTGATTATAGATAATATAATAACTTGTTGTGGTTCATTGTAGCACTCTGAGCCATATTCTAAAATTTATAGGTTTGTTAAGGCATTTATTATTGACATTATTGTGTCAATACTATTATAATTTATTCATTTTATTGTAATGATAATTTGTCTAGTCTTAGGTACTTATTATATTAAATTATGTAAATTAATTGAGAATACTTTTAGAGACAAAAGAAACACGTGTATGTAGGATTAATAATGGAAGAATTGTAAATGAAGGTGATTGCTTCATTGAGAGGCATATTAAATAATTATGGAGAGTTGCGCTATTTCGGAAGCATATATTTATACTTCCCTATCAGGATTTGGGGTAAGCGAAGTGCTTTATGTGTTGCAGTAAGCAATGTGGGCAATATCAGAGGCGAAATATTAAAAGATCATAACGCATATATTTGAGCCATTTATTTTGAAGACACATTTATTCTCATGCTTCCTCAACTGTTCTGAACTATTCTTCATTGTGGGCAGATTTACTTAAATACCCTTCTACCTAACAAAACTCGGTAGTTCTAAAATTAAAAAAAAAATTCATCCATGAAAAGCTTCGTAACAGAAAAACCGTCTTTCAAAAAAATAAAAATAAAATAAAATAAAAACAGAAAAACCGACTCATTTATCTGCCAATGAACCAATCGGGACTCATTTAAAAAAGATTACAAAGCAAAAGTAAATGACTCAAATTGCATAGATATCTCGGAGCCGCATCAAAGAACAAAGGAGTTAATTTGTCCAAGTAATAAATTCTCCATTAATTCAAAAGCAATTAACGATGAACACTTTCTTCATTAAGGTTCTGGCCTACGTAAAAAAAAAAAGAAAAACCACCCCAAGGTCAAAGCACAATGATAAGTTTAGAATTGTAGTTTTTAATTTATTTATTTTTAATAAATCAGCGTGTATAAAAAATAGATAATAATTTTGAATAACGTTTTTTGATAAATATAGACATAAAATTTTAAAATCACCAAATAGAAAAACAGGGGAATTAAAAGAGAGCACTTGTTTCTCCTCTGTTTTGTTTGTTATTAAACAGGGAAATGAAAAGATCGCAAGCGGAAATTTTGTTTCTGCGTTGTCTCTTCTCAATGCTGCATGCATGTTAAGTAAATAAGAGCACTAACTCAGCCATGCCATCATCCCCACCCTGGGGTGGATCACCTCAGCTGAATGGTACGAGCAGAACACTGATAATGAGCCCTCTACAAATATGGGCCGACCAGAGACATACCGAGTAAATACCCATTCCCCAAAAAGTGGGAACACAATCTCACGAAATCGCGACAGTTGCGCTATGCGCAGAACCGTTGAGAGAGACACGGTGTCCCACGTCTACCCACAATATAGCAGTTGGAGTCCCATGAGGGGCTGCCACTACCCGTGCAAGGGGGATGAAGGGTGAACGGAAAAACGTGGGACAACGGCTATAAAAGAGGAAGAAACTAATGAAGAGAGGGATGAAAAAACGAAGAGAGAAGGGAAAACTCTGCCAAAATTGAACTAGACTGTTTGTCTGCATAAACTGAGAGTGAATCGTAAGCCATTCCCAAATTCTAAATTGAACCGTTTTTCCCGTAAACACCTTGTGCTAACTTAGGCATCGGAGGGTTTGCGCCGGTAAAACTGCCGGCGTCTCTGATCCATTTTTGTGAATGCAGGCTTGGCAAGATAAAAAGGGGTGATTCTAACCCGGTAACGTAAGCGATCGTTAAGGCAAGGAGGAAGTGACGTCGTTCCCATTAAGCATATAAACGTTGGTGGAAAAATCTGGTCAGGTAAAGGGCGAGCAAATTTCAGCATCAACATTTTGGCCCCATTTGTGGGGAGCTGGATAAAAAGCTACCACCAAACTAATAGTTATCAGAGGAAGCACACGAACAATTGGTGATGGATGTTTCGAGGAAGGGCACCTTAGGGGAGGATAATGAAACTGTGGAGACAATCACTCTCCGGGAAATTGCAAATGAAGCCCGAGAGAGGATGATGCAAGATCGACTGGAGCGGATGGAGAAACAAATGGAGACTCTCACGGCCATATTGCATGAGCTGATGAGCGGAGGAAGGACTGCGAAACCCCCGTGAGGAGAGACGAAGTTGCGGCAGAGCCCAGCCTCAGGAGGTGTAGAGTCGAGGAAATCCCTCCACCGGTAGACCAACCCTATGGGGCACATCCCCATAGAAGTACTTGTCAGATTCCAGGGGAGCGTGTAGACGAAGGGAGAGACCAACCTCGCTCCGAACGGGTACTGGAAATTGATGGCCGAGGAGCCAATATTGACGAAGGAGAGCTCAGACAGCGATTACAAAATGCCGAGCAGGAACGAGATCAGATAGCTGCGCGCGATCCTGATCGTGTTGTAGAATTGGAGGGTGAGGTGCGCAGATTAGCACAGGTGATGGATGAGATTCAGGGCAAGAGAAAACCCCTGAGCTGGAGGATAATGCTAGATGACAAATCTCCGTTATCAGCCGAGATCATGGGTACTGTAATCCCAAGAGAATTTTAGAATTACATTTTTTAATACTCTCTGAGTTTCTCTCTCTTCCCCCCCCCCCTTTTAAAAAAATAAACCTTAGTGTAAAATTAGAAGAATTTTAGATATAAAATTTGACAATTGCTAAATAGAAAAGTAGGGAATTGAAAATAGAGGAGCTCTGTTATCATTGGAATATTGATTATAGATCATATAATAACTTGTTGTGGTTCATTGTAGCACTCTGAGCCATATTCTAAAATTTATAGGTTTGTTAAGGCATTTATTATTGACATTATTGTGTCAATACTATTATAATTTATTCATTTTATTGTAATGATAATTTGTCTAGTCTTAGGTACTTATTATATTAAATTATGTAAATTAATTGAGAATACTTTTAGAGACAAAAGAAACACGTGTATGTAGGATTAATAATCGCAGAGTTGTGAATGAAGTGTTGGGTATAAGAGGCTTAGCACACAACTCTATAGAATTGCAGAATAAATCTTATCTGATTCAAATGCAAAACAATTGACTTATAGTCGTACAAAAGTAAGGGAAGAAAACTGAAAAACAAACTACCCATTTTCCACTATAACAGATCGTGAATCATGGAGAAGAAATATTTAAGCTAACAGTTACTTTCCTAATAAATAGGATTTATTTAAGACAATAAAATAACTAAATCTAATGACTCAACATATCCTCCCTTAAACTGATTGCACAATTGCAATTAGTTTATTCTGGTACTCTACACATCCCAAGTCCTTCACGAAGTGCTTCAAATACTTCAAGCTTTAACAGTTTTGTCATGATGTCTGCTATCTGGTTTTGAGTGCTGCAATACACAAGCTCCACTGTTCCATCTTTGGTCAGGTCACGGAGAAAATGAAAACGAATATCTATATGCTTGCTTCGGCCATGAAGTACTGGATTTTTGGATAGCTTAATGGTTGAATTGTTATCACAGTGAATAACAGTGCTTTCATTTTGAGCATGACCAAGTTTTTCAAGACTCTTCTCATCCAAACTCCTTGACAAGCACAAGAGGCAGCAACTATAAACTCAGCTTCAGTTGTAGACAATATGACCACTGGTTGCTTCTTAGAGGACCATGAAACTGCACAGGAACTGAGCATAAAAACATACCTTGATGTACTCCTTCGATCATCTAAGTCCCCTGCATAATCACTGTCAGTGAATGCTTCCAACTTGTTTGTTCCATTCCTCTTGTATTGCAGTCCCAAATTCACTGTTCCCCTGAGATATCTGAGCACCCTTTTTACTACTTGCATATGTAACTCTGTCGGGCACCCCATGTAGCGGCTCACTAAACCTATAACATAAATAAGATCAGGTCGTGTAGCTGCCAAATACATCAAGCAGCCAACTACCTGTTTATACTCAGTTTCATCAACTTTCACTCCATTCTCATCCTTAGTCAACTTGCATCCAGGAACAATAGGATTTTTAGAATGATTGCTCTCTCTCATTCCAAACCTGTCCAATACCTCCTTTGCATATTTTTTCTGACTAAGATAAATCCCATTTTCATTTTGAACTACCTCAACTCCAAGAAAATAACGCATCTTGCCCAAGTCAGACATATCAAACTCCTTTTCCATAGATTTTTTAAATTCTTCAAACATATTCTCATTATTACCAGTAAATATGAGATTATCAACATATAAACTAATAATGAGAATATTACCTCCTTCACTTTGTTTCACAAACAAAGTATGTTCATGTGGACACCTTTCAAAGTCTTGTTTGAAGAAATAAGATTCAATTCGACTATACCATGCTCGGGGAGCCTGTTTGAGCCCGTACAGTGCTTTCTTCAACTTATAAACCTTCAGTTCATCTCCTTTCTTCACATACCCTTGTGGTTGATCAACATAGACTGCCTCATTGAGTTCCTCGTGCAGAAATGCACTCTTCACATCTAATTGATACACATTCCAGCCTTTTTGAGCAGCAAGAGCAATCACCATTCGAATGGTGTCCCAACGAGCCACTGGAACAAAAACTTCCTTGTAATCAATCCCATATTGTTGAGCATAGCCTTTAGCCACAAGTCTGGCTTTGTACTTCTCAACATCTCCATTTTCATTCAACTTTGTCTTGAAAATCCATTTGACTCCAATGGTTTTTGCCCCAACAAGTAAGGTGGTCAATTCCCAAGTGTTATTTTTCTCAATTGCTGCCATTTCTTGATCCATTATTTTTCTCTATCGAACACTTTTGTTTGCTTCTTCAAATGTGGTTGGATCGGCTACAGATGTAAAAAACACAAAATTGGTTAGTTCTTCCTCTTCAGACAAACCTTCTCCACTTACAAAATCTTCCATCCAAGTGGGTTGGCTCCGTGTCCTCCCTACTTCCTGATCTTCCCCTAAAGATTGGCTTGAACTTGATGAATCATTTGAGGCAGCTTCATTACCTTCTTCTTCTTCACTGTCAAAGGTATCATAATTGCTTTCTTCTTCACTTTCTCCCCAATCTAACACATCCAGCTTTGCTGCATCAGTACGTCTTCCCCAATCCGAGCATTTGTCTTCTTCAAATTCAACATCTCTACTAATCACAACTCGGTTTGTTGAAGGATCATAGAGACGATATGCTTTGGATTCTGCACTCATTCCTAGCATGACACATTTAATGCTTTTATCATCAAGTTTCTTTCTCTTTGCTTCAGGTACCAAGACATGAGCAACACAGCTGAATACTCTGAAATAGTGAACTGTTGGTTTGTGATTGCTCTATGCTTCTTCCGGCGTCTTGTCTTTGACTACTAATGTTGGACTTCGATTAAGAACATGAACAGTCCAATTAACTGCTTCAGGCCAAAAACATTTTGGAACACTCTTCCCAGACAGCATGTTTCGAACCATATTCATAATGGTTCGATTTTTCCTCTCCGCCACTCCATTTTGCTGAGGGGTATAGGCTGCTGTTAATTGTTTGTTTATGCCATGTTCACTACAAAATGCAGTAAACTCATGCGAGGTGAATTCTCCTCCCTTATCTGTTCGAAGTCCTTTAATGGAGCAACCTGTTTCTTTTTCAACAGAAATTTTAAAGATTTTAAAAGCTTCAAGTGCGTGAGATTTCTCAGACAGAAAAGAAACCCACACCTTTCGACTATAATCATCAATAAAAGTGATTAGATACCTCTTTCCACTACTTGAAGCAGGTGTGATAGGTCCACAGAGGTCAGAATGCACCAATTGTAACTTGTGTGTAGCTCGCCACAAGCTTTTCTTTGGTATTGATTTCCTGTGTTGCTTCCCTATCATGCAATCTGTGCATAGCTTACTCGGCATCTTCATTATAGGTAACCCCTTCACCATCTCTTTATGCTGCAAGGTTTTCAATCCATTGAAACTGAGATGCCCATAGCGACAATGCCACAAATGTGTGTTATCCTCAGAAATAGCTTGAAAGCAGGTTGAGTTTGTAGGCAACTTGGTCACTAGGATGACAAACATTCGGTTGGTGGACATTGTAGTTTGCATGATCAGCCCTTTCCTTAGATGATAAACTCCACACACCCCATCTTTAATTAATATTGTAACCCCTTTTTCTTGTAGTTGTCCGATGCTTAGGAGGTTATTTTTTAATTCTGGCACATAATACACATTTGTGATGACTTGCGTAATTCCATTGACTTGAAATTTGACATTACCTCTTCCTTTTACTGCCATCTTTATGTCATTGCCCAGCTTCACTGATTGACGAAATTGTTCATCAATATCAGTGAACCATTCCTTGCTTCCGTTCATGTGATTACTGCATCCCGAGTCAAGAAACCAAGCCTCTTTATTCTTGTCATCATTGAAGTCAGCATATGCCATCAAAAGCATTTCTTCACTTTCATCTAATTCTGCATAATTGGCACCTCCTTCCCATTGAGGACACTCATATTGAAAATGTCCTAATTTGTGACAATTGTAGCATTCCACCAAAGCTTTGTTGAATGGCTGTCTACCTCTTCCTCTTCCTCTACCTCGAAAGCCTCCTCTTCCCCTGCCCCTTGCTCCACTTATGTCTTCATGTGTCACCTTAAGAGCCTGCTCTTCTACTGAAGGAGTTTGCATCCTTTGCTCATGAACAAGTAAACTACTCTGAAGCTCATCAATGCTCATTGTGGTGAGATCATGAGATTCTTCAATAGAGCAGACTACACAGTTGAATTTTGAAGTCATTGATCTCAAAATCTTCTCAATAATAACAATTGGCTTCATATCTTCACCCTGAGCTTTCATTTTATTAACAATGGTTAATGTCCGACCAAAGTATTGATCTACAGTTTCTCCTCCCTTCATCTGCAGTATCTCAAATTCTCTGCGAAGTGCTTGTAACTGAGCTCGTTTCACCCGTGTAGTTCCTTGATATTTCTGCTTCATTGACTCCCAAATGCTCTTGGATGTCTCCTTATTGAGGATGGTTTCAATGATGGTTCTGTCAATGGCTTAAAACAGGTAATTCTTCACTTTCAGATCCTTGAGTTTTGCCTCATCAATGGCTTTGCGTTCTGCTGCTGTAGGTTGAGCTCCATCTGCAACTGTGGGAATCCCAGTTTCTATCAAGCTCCAGTATTCCTTCGATCTCATAAAATTCTCCATCAACATTGACCAATGGTCATAAAAACCATCAAACCGAGGTATGGAAGGTTGAACAAAGCTATTCTCTGTTGCCATAGCAAAAGAACTTCTTTCAGAATATTTTCTTGACACTCAAACTGGTGTTTTACTCTTCTGCAATATCAATCTCACTAAGAAAACTGCAGTTCCTTAGGCTCTGATACCAGTTTTGTTGGGTATAAGAGGCTTAGCACACAACTCTGTAGAATTGCAGAATAAATCTTATCTGATTCAAATGCAAAACAATTGACTTATAGTCGTACAAAAGTAAGGGAAGAAAACTGAAAAACAAACTACCCATTTTCCACTCTAACAAATCGTGAATCATGGAGAAGAAATATTTAAGCTAACAGTTACTTTCCTAATAAATAGGATTTATTTAAGGCAATAAAATAACTAAATCTAATGACTCAACATGAAGGTGATTGCTTCATTGAGAGGCATATTAAATAATTATGGAGAGTTGCGCTATTTCGGAAGCATATATTTATACTTCCCTATCAGGATTTGGGGTAAGCGAAGTGCTTTATGTGTTGCAGTAAGCAATGTGGGCAATATCAGAGGCGAAATATTAAAAGATCATAACGCATATATTTGAGCCATTTATTTTGAAGACACATTTATTCTCATGCTTCCTCAACTGTTCTGAACTATTCTTCATTGTGGGCAGATTTACTTAAATACCCTTCTACCTAACAAAACTCGGTAGTTCTAACTGCACTCGCAGAGAATCTATAAAATTAAAAAAAAAAATTCATCCATGAAAAGCTTCGTAACAGAAAAACCGTCTTTCAAAAAAATAAAATAAAATAAAATAAAAACAGAAAAACCGACTCATTTATCTGCCAATGAACCAATCGGGACTCATTTAAAAAAGATTACAAAGCAAAAGTAAATGACTCAAATTGCATAGATATCTAGGAGCCGCATCAAAGGACAATGGTGTTAATTTGTCCGAGTAATAAATTCTCCTAGGTCAAAAGCAATTAACGATGAAAACTTTCTTCATTAATGTTCTGGCCTACGTAAAAAAAAAGAAAAACCAACCCTAAGGTCAAAGCACAACGATAAGTTTAGAATTGGAGTTTTTAATTTTTTTTAAATAAATCAACGTGTATCAAAAATAGATAATAATTTTGGATAACTTTTTTTGATAAATATAGACATAAAATTTTAAAATCACCAAACAGAAAAATAGGGGAATTAAAACAGAGTCCCTGTTTATCCTCTATTTTGCTTGTTATTAAACAGGGAAATGAAAAGATCGCAAGCGGAAATTTTATTTCTGTGTTGTATCTTCTCAATGCTGCATGCGTTCAAATTAAACCTTATATATGCTAGCAAGCTAGCTACTCTTCATGTAAGTTCTCGATAAGTCCAAATAATAGAATAATTGGAAAATGTTAAAATTCAGTAATTAATTATACATATTAATTTATTCAAAAATTATTATTATTATTAATTATTGTCAATAATATATTAATATACTAATTAATTGTAAAAAATTTTATCATTCATAACAATAATAATGATGATGATAATAATAATAATAATAATTCAAAATATATTAATTATTTAATAATAATAATAATAATAAATGTAAAATGTATAAATTGATTAGAATAGTTATATTAATAAATTATAAACATATATTAATTAATCATAATAATTTTTTAATTGAGGACAAAATAGACATTTTATAGTTTGTGAGGGGGCAAAATGGTCAATCTTGGGAATGGGGGATTGGTTCCCACCACCTTCCTTGGGAATCAATCTTCCATTCCTCATTTCTAAATTTGGGTGGCCCCATAATTCTTATTTGGATCCCTGCCTTCATCATTAATGATTTCGATTTTGGATTCCGATTCCCCAATCCAAGAAGTAAAGGCACCATTATTGTTAATCAGTTCAAACACACAAAGAGAATGTACCATGTAGCTAGGCATCAAGGTTGTGTGGCACAAGTAACCTTTTTCTTTTCTTTTTACTTTTCTTGTTTTCCTTAACAGATCAGAAGAAATTGGTGCCTTTGATATACTACAATGTAAATAAGTACTTGTGGTTCATTGAATCTGTAACACTCGGTACCCTAAGGTTGCTTTTGAAAAAGGGCTTTTCTCACTAATCGCCAATATCCAAGTAAGTTTGTTTCATTTCAGAAGGTGCAAAGTTTCAAACTTGTTGTATTGGGATGTAACAAACTTTGACCTTATATGCCTACTGTGACGTTAGACTGTTCATTTTGATTGTTTCCTACCTTCCATTTACGCCACCGTAGCACTGTATTATTCACCATTTTAGCTGTTTAAATGGAATTTTATTTTTGTCAAAAGTAAAATGACACCATTAAAATTTAAAAAAATAATCATGTAGATCCCAAATTTTTAATAAAGAATACCAATATTCCCCTTGACTACAATACCCTTAGCAGGTGGTAATAAAAAAAATTGACTTAAAATTTTTTACGAAATGCAAATATTATTTAAATAATTTAAATTTTCCAATAGACTAATATATATAATTTAAATAATTAATTTTTAAATGTAAATTAATTTATTTGTATTTATAAAATATTTGTAATTATTTTAAAATTTTAACTAAATCCTTAGGTTAAATAGATTTTACAATTAATATAATATTTCTCATGTATTAATAATATTAAAATTATTTTATATGATATTGAAAATAACCTAAATTTTTATATATTTATTTGAACATTATGTCTCTATTTATTATAATTTGGTTTAATAGAATACGAGATTGTAAAATATTAAAATTTTTAGATATTGAAATTATTTTAATATGTATATATTATTATATTTATTCTAATATCCTATTTATATTTATCATGTATATATTATTCTATTTATTCTAATATCCTATTTATATTTATCATAAATTATTAGAGTTAATTTTTTAGTTAACAAATTTAAAAATATTATAATTAAAAAAAAAAGTCTTATTGTCCGTTATTCACGATATGAGGTTCTACAAAATTATTTCTCCAGACGGGTGTCCTTTTCTTATTTTCAAAAGGAAAAACAAGTTCAGGGCCTCAGGGGTTTCAAAAAATTCTGGTCCTATCTACCACTATGACTAATGGAAAATGACATTGCAATTGACATTGTTTTTCGCAATATGACAGATTATTGGAGGGATATGGGAGAATTGTCAAACGTTCACACCACATGAGAGCTTTAGATGGGATAGGGGAGGATTGTTAAGAGTTCACACCACGAGAAACTAATGATAGGCCTAATTTTGTTGTCAGTTCTTTATTTATTTATTTTATTTATTTCATATATTATTATTTTTGTAAAGGTATAAAAGTAAAGTAAAATACTAGGGGTGCCGTTAAGTTACAACTGATATAACTTGCAATTTTTTCAAAAATAATGTAAAAAATTTAATAGGTGTTGGGACCCACATATTTTTTAAGAGACTTAAGTTACAGCAGTTATAACTTAACAAAATCTAAATATTAGACAATAATGCATATTAATAATGCATATAATTTGGGTTTGATTTTTAAAAGATTATTTGAGTACCACCTATCCTTATGATATTAATGTGATTATATCTTAATATTAAATAATCAAAATTTGTTTAATTATTATTTGTATTTCATACATTACATATTAGATTTGTTGAATTTTAAGTTGTTGCTAATAAATATTTATGTTGTCAAAGTCAAATTCAATAGCTACAAAAGCAGAGATAATGGTTTTGTATATAGTTTTTAAGAATGCAAGAATAAGCTGGATAATTGACATAAATTCTAATGATTAAAAGAGCAACTATCCCTTAAGTTATAATGTCAATTTCTTTAATTAGATTTTTTTTTCATGTGATATAACCACAATTGCTACAATTTTTTTATAATCATAATGGGAGTTATAAATTATTTATATAAAATTTGAGTTGAAACTAATGTAACCTAAAAGTGGTTGCTGAATAACAATATTTGAAACTTTAGGTAGTTTTCATGAGTCCTTTTTATATTCAGCAACTTGAATTGGGGGAAATCCCACTTGAATTGGCATTTGATTTTGGTGATGTTGCTTTTGGTTTATGGTGGCTTTACAGTGGCGGAAGACTGGATTTACGGTTGCCGACTGCTAGGGATTATGGTGGTGGTGTAAATTGACGGAAAAAGAAGGTGTTTTGGTGGCGGCGCTTGTAGGAAGCACTCGTGGATTGTTGTTTCGTGTAGTGACAGCAGGCGGCGATCAAGGGCTGAAGTTGGTCAGTTTTTGGTCAACAGAGGCCAGCGAGTTTGTTGGTGGAGGTGGCTGGTGGAGAAAGTGGCTGAATGGTGGTGGGTTGCTTGGTGGAGCCGCCGGTTTGTGTTGGTGATTTGTGGCTGTTCAAGCGGCGGTTGAGGCAGCAATGACCAAGGCTTGGTCGATGGTGGCTAGTCAGGTTTATGGTGGTGTTGGCTGGCTGATCGGCGGTGGAGGTTGATGTGACGGGTAGGGTTTTCAAATTTGTAAATATTTTTTTTTATGGATTTGGTTTGGATAGGTATAGTGTATCTAGGAAAGATGAGCGATTCGCACAGAATCGCTTTGATAACAATAGATGGAGCGAGGCGTAGCGGAAGCGGAATTGATAGGGTGAAATACTAGATATCGTTTTAGTACTAGATCAAGCTAACGCGATTAGCTTATGCTCTAATCGAAGTATGATTAGATATCGTTCTAATCCAAATGACTCAATGAGATTTTTAATAATGCGTAATACGAAATTAAATGACACTCTAATCCAAACGACTCTACAAGAGAGATTTTGATAAATAATCCTAGAGGAAATTATAAAAGAGGGGTTTTATTGATAATTGAACTTGAAGTTCTGAAAACAATGACAAGACATCTTTATTTTTTTTATTACAGACATCTTTATTTATAATAAAAGAAACCCGCTTTCCTAAGTTAACCTAAAAAGAAAATTTAAATCATAATTATAATGGAAATAAAAGATTAAGATACATACCATAATTGACTAAACTAAAATAGAAAATCATAAAATAATAAATATTCTAGAATTATAAATTATCTAAAATAACGTTAATTAACTTCCTAAATCACTTCTTTGGTGTGAACCATTTTGCATCCAACCTCGCTTTAAAGATTTGAACCAACATTACCAACAACAATGTATCAAATTCCAATCTAACTTAAGATCCTGATACATCTACCAATGTCCTTGTTTGATTAGACAATAATGAATCTATCTCATCACTTGTTACCTCTTTCTTGAAGGCTGCATCTGTTGAAGTGATAGCCTCGCTTAGAGTTTAAAGATCTTCTTCCATGTTAAATAAAATGGGCATTTGATTAAAAAACTTTATCTCTATCTCCTTCTCAAATAGCGACAACTATCCAAAGGGAAAAAAAATTAGAAAAGTCCATGGATCACAATAATTTATGGTCCGTCCCCAGACCCCATTATCTGCCACTATCAATGATGAAAATGAAAATAAATGGCATCTTCCCAAAATGGTGAAAGATTTTTGGGGGATATGGGGGAATTGTCAAAAGTTCACACAACGCGAAACAAGTGTTACATCCAATTTTATTTTGTCATATAATGATAATATCAAATAATGACACCCATCCAAAAGTATGATGGGTCTTCCAAAATTTTGAAAATGTCGTCAACATTTAATCTTCAATACTAAAGAAGATGAAATGCCCAAAAATGACATGCAGGACCCACTCAGAGACTAAATGGCCCTGACCACATGTAACAAACTTTGACCTTATGTACTTACTGAGGTGTTAGACTGTTGGTCATTTTGATTACTTTTTACCTTCCATTTACGCCATTGTAGCATTGTACTATTCACCATTTTAGCTGTTTAAATGAAATTGTTATTTTTTTCCAAAAATAAAATGACACCATTAAAATTTTAGAAAATAGCCATGTAGACCCCAAAATGAAATTGTTATTTTTTTCCATTTTAGCTGTTTAAATGAAATTGTTATTTTTTCCAAAAATAAAATGACACCCTTAAAATTTTTAGAAAAATAGCATGTAGACCCCAAAATTTTAATAAAGAACACTAATATCCTTTTTGACTATAGTACTCTTAGTAGATGGTAACCAAAAAAAAAATGACTGCAAAATTTTTTTACTAAATGTTAATATGATTTAAATAGTTTAAATTTTCTAGTAGACTAGTATGTATAATTTAAATAATTAATTTTTAAAATGTAATTTAATATATTTATTTTAATAATATATTTATTATAAAAATTTTAAACAAATCCTTGGGTTAAATAGATTTTATAATTAATATAATATTTCTCATGTTTTAATAATATTAAAATTATTTTATATGATATTGAAAATAATTAAAAAATTTATATATTTATTTGAATATTATGTCTCTATTTATTATAATTTGGTTTAATAGAATACGAGATTGTAAAATATTAAAATATTTTTAGGTATTGAAATTATTTTAATATGTATATATTATTATATTTATTTTAATATCGTGCTTATATTTATTATAAAATATTAAAATTAAAATTTTTAGTTAATAAATTTAAAAAATATTATAATTAAAAAAAGAGTTTTATTGTCTGTTATTCACGATATGAGGTTCTACAAAATTATTTTCAAAAGGAAAAATAAGTCCAGGGGTTTCAACAAATTCTAGTCTTATCTGCCACTATGACTAATGGAAACGACATTGCAATTGACATTGCTTTTCGCAATATGACAAATTTTTGGAGGGATATGGGAGAATCGTCAAATATTCACACTACGCAGGAGTTTTGGATGGGATCAGGGAGGATTGTCCAGAGTTCACACCATGAGAAACCAATGATAGCCCTAATTTTGCTGTCAGTTCTTTGTTTATTTATTTTATTTATTTCATACATTGTTGTCTTGTTGGCATTGTTTTGTAAAGATATAAAAGTAAAGTAAAATATTAGGGGAAGTAAAGTAAAATATTGGAGGTGCTGCTAAGTTACAGCAGCTGTAATTTACAGTTCCTTCAAAAATAATGTAAAAAATTTAACACTTGGTAGGACCCACATTATGTTTGAAGAGGCCGTAAGTTATAGCAGTTGTAAATTAGTAAAATCCAAATATTAGACAATAGTGCACATTAACAATGCATATAATTTGGGTTTGATTTTTAAAAAAATTATGTGAGTGTTACCTATCCTTAAGATATTAATGATAATATATTTTAATATTAAATAATCAAAATCTGTTTAATCATAATATGTAATTCATACATTGCATGTTAGATTTGTTTGGATTTTAAGTTGTTGCTAATAAATATTTATGTTGTGAAAGTCGAATTCAATAGCTACAAAAGCAGAGATAATGGTATTTTATATAGTTTTTAAGAATACAATGATAAGACCATAACGCATGAGATAATGGTATTTTATATTAAAAGACCATAACACATGTATTTGAGCCATTTATATTGAGGACACATATAGAGCGAAGAGTGCAGATCCGGCCGTAAACTATTGTGAAGCTTTCCTCAAGTATTCTCATGCACACAGACCTTATCTGGTCAAGTTTTCTGATTCAATATAATCAATTTTCGAGCAGTACTGACGACAGCCTCTCTGTAAAGCTCTTCAACCACAAGCATTTCTACAAGGCAAAAGACTAGGACGTGTCGGAATGAATATCAATAAGGGAATGTCTTATGAATTTAGTTTATATCCTAATATTAGACAATCAATAAATATTGGATGCAATCTAAGGGCTAACATTTGATTGATCATTATACGAAAAAAAAAGGTACAAAAATACAAAACAGAGCTGATTGATGGCCTCTCACAGTCAGTTATATGACAAAGTAGCCACCACAACAAACTTGAACTTGGCTGGAGGTCTCATTAGCAGTATACCTCAGAAATTAAGACAGACTTTAAAATGCAAACTTATGGAGCAATTTAAGCACTGAAACTAATAACAGTACGGTATTAGCAATTGACCTCTGCTTTTTGCTTGGACAAAGGTTCTCATCAAAAGGGACTCATTAGTTGCCCTTGCCTCACACGATTGGATGCTAAGGGGGAAAAGGAAGTTTGAATTAGTCAATCTCATTTCTAATGGCATTCACAGAGAACCTATAAAACAAAAAAATAAATAAAAATTTTCATGCATGAAAAGCTTAGTAACGGAAAAACCGACTCTTTTATCTGCCACTGACCTAATCCGGACTCATTTAATTAAAAAAGAATTCAAAGCAAAACTAAAAGACACAAATTGCATACAGGTCTAGGAGCCATATCAAAGGTGTTATATAACTTGTCCAATTAATAAATTCTCTTAGAGGTCATACTGTGCTCACTCATTTCCAAAGCAATTAATGATAAGAACTTTCATCATTAATGGATATGGCCAGTGTAGAAAAAATGAAAAACCCCTCCAAGATTAAAGCACAAGGATAAGTTTAGAATTACACTTTTTAAATTTTGGTTAATAAATAAACGTCTATATGAAAATAGAAAATCGTCTTGGAATAACTTTTTTTTTTTTAAATGAGTGTAGAATTTTAAAATCGCGAAACCGAAAAGAAAAACAGGGGAATGAAAACAGAGCCCGCGTTTCTCCTCTGTTTTGTTTTTATTGTTATCAAACAGGGGAATGAAAAGAGTGCCCTGTTTCTCCTGTATTTTTATTTTTTTATTACTAAACAGGGGAATGAAGAGATCAGCTCTTGTCGCAAATTTTTGTGTCTACCTTACTGCCTCCTAAATGCAGTCGACTGTAACTATATCCGCGGTCCCTAGTACTTAGAAGTAAATGCTCTTGGAATTTCTATTATAGTACAAATAGCTCTACAGATTTGATGTTTCCCGTTCCAATAGCTCGTCCGATACCATTAACATGTTCATCTCTCTATAGATTGATGTTGACATGGCTTTCCTTGTACAGGTATGTATGATTGTTTTTTTGCACTTCTAAATGGACACTATTTGAAAAGCTTAAAATTAGGGATGAAAAATTGGTCTATCCAAATTGGATATCCATATATCTAATCTAATTGGATTGGATATATTTTTAGATATGGATATAAATATTTTTAAAAATATCCAATTAGATATTAGATGGGTATGGATATTTAATGGATATCCAAAATCCAATTAATTTATCCATTTAAAGTTAAAAAAATTTATATTGTTAAACTAAAATGAAAAAAAACAACAAAATCTAATTTCCTCTTATATTAACTAGTGAAGAATTTAAATTCCTCTTATATTAAAAACTAAAGCTTCCAAAATGACCCTTTAATTTTTTAACTTATTTAATGCCATTAATAATTATTATTTTATTTTATTAATTTAATATTATAAATTGACCTCCACCGGAAAGCCGCCGGACTACTGCTGGACATCACCGGAAGGTCGTCGGACCACCGTCGGCTTCGCTAGAAAGTTGTCGGACCTCTGCCGGACTTTGTCAGACCTTCGTCGCGTATATATATACTCCACTCCCTCGAGAGCAGGATGCCGGCCGAGATGGAGCTGGGAGCCAACCTATACTTTCCTGGGGCTTGCCTTGCCCCAACATCTAAATAAAAGGCGGGCGCTGAAAAGGAACCCTCTTCAAGAAAGCTTTGCTTGGTAGGCGCTGCCTACTCACTTGGACAATCCTCTGAACACGAAAGTATGCAGTTCCGCCCCCTTCTCTCATGCTGAGTCACAGGCAGCGCCTCGGAAAGCACGGACGAGCCACGTGCAGGGAAACTTGCTTAATAGCCAAATTTGATATTGGAATTTTACTATTTTATATTATTATTTTTATATAATAAAAATAAAAATATACATGGATATCCATGGATCTCCATATCTATATGGATAAAATCTATATCCATATCCAATATTAAATACTAGATGTGTTTTTGTCCTTTTATCCACGTGCTTCTATAAAATTGAATTACTACCACATAGAATGTCAATTAAATTTGGAAACAACATTATTTATCACTGAAAAACAACTTAACTTCTACCATCAAATAAAAATCCTTGTGTGTGTGTGTTTTTTTTAATGAAATAGCCAATTAAATAATATAACCTGTAAAATCATACTAATTTCAGATGTGGGCAAATTCGACAAATTATCAAACAGATCTAAACTCATGGGTTTGAAACATTTCCAAGAAGATATCTTTTTTACTTCCTCTAGAACTATTATTTAATAAACCTTTTTTTAATTCAAAAGTGAACCAATAAATATAATAATTTTCTTTATACAGAATAGCGCAAAAATTTATAATGTTAAATAATAAACTTTTTTAAATAGATAAAGAATTTAATTTTTTTTCTTGGAAAAACTAATAATAAATTAACAATTAGATAATACTATTAATTAGAGATCTTTAATATTAAGGTTATCAAATATAGAATGTGTGTAAAAATTCTTAATTATAAGATGATTACTAACTAAAAAGAGGCCTAAAAAAGAAGATTTGCCATTATAAGTAATACCAAAAATAAAAAGGGAGACTTCCTAATTGTTTAATTGTTAAAAAAGAGGATTTGCTATTATAGGTCTAATTTGCCTATGCTTAAAACCGTTCTTGGATGTAAAAAATATAAATTATTGTTAAATTCCTGACTAATAAGGTCATTGAAAGTATTCAAAGGACCTGAACTTATAGGAAAGCCAGCCATGATGAACTATACCACGTTACAAGTGAGCTCGTATCTTCATCCCTTGATCTGCCATTGGCGTTTCTCTTGCACTCACCATACCATCCTTTTCAATCGATTTTTATTGATCATAAGGGACCATGTGGCCCACCTTATTTTTATTTTGGATCCATAACCCAAAGCTGGCCCAAGTTCTGATTCCAGAATCATTTGTCTACAAAGTGACCTCATTCCGGCAATTGGTTTATGCTAATAGCACGTGCAATTTTCATTTTCTTCTTTTTATTAATTAATTTCATCATTATTATTTGCTTATTATTTTAAATTAATTAATTAAATTGTATTAATGAAATTAGTCTTTCATTTTCTTTTCTCTTTCAATGCACAAAGCCAAACAACCATTCTTGCTTCAAATACCGAAGAGCTCCTGGCTACGGCTGTCAATGCTTCTATATTTACGTGCTGCATCACTCTTAGCGAAAGCTTGAATGAATGATTAAAGACAAAAGCTTATATAAAAGCAGATACTGGAGGCACTCGAAAAGCATTTGAGAGAGAAGCTAAACAGCAAATCATCAAACGCACTTCAATGACTTTGATTTTGATTATTTTTTTTTTTCAAAAGAAGTAGAAAAGTCCATGGGTCACGATAACTGCTTGTCCTATGCCGTGACCTCATTGTCCGCTGCTAGTGTCAAATAGATTAATCTTTCTAGTAGATTAATATAATTTATAATTTTAATTTCAGTATTAATTTTTAAAATGTTAGTTGTTATATTTATTTTAATAATATATCTATTTTTAGTATAAAAACTTTAAATATATATTTAGATTAAATAAAATTTATAATTAATATAATATATCTCATGTATTAATGATATTAAAATTATTTTAAATAATATTAAGCCTAACTTAAAATTTTATATATTTATTTTAATATTATGTTTCTATATATTATAAAATTTAGTTTAATATAATATAAGATTGCAAAGTATTCAAATGTTTTTTAAATATTGAAATTATTATAAAATGTATATACTGTTACATTTTTAACATTGAAGTCAATCTTTTTTAAGTTAATAGAGTGAAAAGATATTATAATAAAAGGCTACGTAATCTTTCACTTGCACATATTCTGTACTCTCTGGAGCAGGACGGTAGGAAACATGATTACAGATGTTAAATTCGCTTTTTTTCAGAAGTTTATCAGCTTCGTTTGCGGCCTCTGCTGCTTGTTTACCAAGCTTGTAAGGAGAAATCAAATTTGGGCACAACCCTTTGAAGTAGAACACCTTAACTCTATCTTCACCATCAATGATGGATTTTGCAACCCCTTCACTGAATTCAGCAACTCTATTTAGCCAGTCTCAGACACCCTTATAAATCCCATCTCCTTGTAGAGTAGCCTCTCTAACCAGCGTTTGCACCCTTTCTCTTATATATTCCAGCTCCTTCGCTCGATCGTTTAGCCCATCTATGTAGCTTTGGTACTCGGAACACATAATATATGTGCCGCATATATAATCGGTTCGAATAATGCTTTTGAACCTTGTGATACAATGTTGGAAAAAGCAGGGAGACACCCTTCTGCAGCCATTGCCTGTTGCTTAACAATATATATATATATATAAATACAAGTGTCAAAGAAAGGAATACAAATAAATTAAAATGAACTAGAGGGAAAGATAAAGAATGAAAAGACCGCAAACAATATCGTTATATTGATCTTGAACCAACTAATAACTAAATAGAGAATTTCTTTTTCTTTCTTAAGGATCAGAGGTTTTGCTATTAACAGAAAGGTACTTCGAGGGTCTGAATAAAAAACCAACCATAAATTATCAAAAGCTAGTAAGAACACAGACGTAAACAATGAACCAATTACTTAAGCAAAACAGACCATGATACAAAACAAATCTAATAAAATGACAAAGAAAGAAAGAAAGAAAATACAACAAACGGTATTGAAGTGTTGATCATGAGCCAACTGATATTTAAACAGTTTTTTTTTTTAGTCTTTTCTAAAAGGATTAGAGTTCTTGCTATTAATATAAAGGTTTCAAAGATCTGACACTACTAGAAAAGTATTAAATAATGACAGAAATTTTATGACATATATGGTTGTGTCACGAATGTGTCATAAAAATATGATAGATTCATAATATATATTCATATGTCCAGAATATATGACATATTCATGATTTATAACTTAACCGTCGTAAATAAATGATACATATAAGTCATGCTTAAGTTTTGTGAACTTATAAGATTGTAAAACAGTGTCGTTTAAATTAACGCCGTTCTGTATAACTTAAAACACATCAACACTTCAGCCAAATTTTGGCTAAGCGTTGAATAAATCCCTCTCTCTCTGGCCACTGCAACCTAAAATGAATCAACTCTGAGCCTAGGTCTCACATTCGCAACCGACGAAGCTGAAAAAGTTCCCCACATATCAGAACCACAGCGAACTGCCTCCGACCCTACGGACCCAAAAAAATTCTTGTATTCCTGCTCTTTCACTTCAATAATTTTTTGTATTATTCCATATCTTTCACTTTAATAACCCAAAAGCTTTCCTCTGTTTCAACCCAAAAGCTCAAATTCCTTTTTTCAATCGAAATAAAACGTAGCCACAAAACCCTAATTCACCACACCAATTTATCTCTGCCCGGTATTCATTTAAACCCTACCTCGCGGTTCAATGTCATTCAATACGATTGCAGATGCCGTTTCAACTTGTCATTTAGTAAGCGCCATCCAGTTCTCTATGGTAAGCCTTAACCCTAACAACTAATCGATTGTGGTAGCACGTTGCTTGTTAGGAGTGGAGATACATTTTTTTAATATATGAATTGGGTGATGTTAGTGATTCATTCCCCTATTTGTCGTGAATTGAGATTTGTGTATAATGCTAGTAAGATTGCTAAAAATTTCATATTTTGTATTATTCCAGTTGAATTTCTTGCTTGCGGAAGATAAAACAAAAGTTCAATTTCATGTTGATTTAATTCTTCTTTCTCTTCTTTTTTTTTTTCTTCTTTATAGTCACGCTCTGGCTTTGGTGCTATGCTTAGTGCAGTTTCTGGTTTCAAGATTAAGTCACGTTTATTTGATGGCATCAATTCCATCGTTGAGGATTGGATTGTTGATCAAATGCACATGGTAAGCTCTTCTTATTTTATCTCAGTTTCAATTTTCTTTTATTATCTGCCTCTACCTGAAAATGGACGTGTTTTACTAGTAAGCATAGACTTTGTTTATTTAATTGATTTTTTAATTTTATGTATAAGAATGGAGGTTTATTTTGAAAAAAAAAAGAAATAAAAAAACAGACTCTGTTGAAGCTAATTAGTACTGAATTTTTTTGGTGGTGCGACCAGAGGTGGAAACAGGGTATGAAAATGTGTTACTAGTGAGGTTGCTGCTCAAGATGAGAATGCATTCTTTTCAAAAATCCTTGGTAGGTGTGATCTAATTATATTTGATGGAATATTAAATGGCTAAAAATCTGTCATACGTTCAAACTTTGTTGTGTTTAGAAGAATGGTGTTGACTGTATATTCGTTTGGAAGAATGGTGTTGATTGTATATTCATTTGCTTAGCCTTTTGACAGATGGATTTGTAACTGACGATAAATGTGATTCAATTTACAAGGTTTTCGAGGGGCTCACAGTGGAAGGGATATTGAAGAACTAGTCTAAGATAAAGCCTATGATTGTGAAAGATTGGAGTGAGAATATAGATACTCGTTTTCATCTTTTTGGCAAGGTCAGAGATGAATGGATAGATAAGGATTTATTTGACTACTTGGACTGGTGCTAATAGGTATTTTAGGCAAGCTTTTTGAGATAACACTGAGCAAGTTATACTACTATTTTGCACATGATGATCAAAACTCTCGAAAAGTAAAATAAAATAAATTATTAACTTTTACTTTCATCTTTTGCATAGCAATCAATGTGGTGCTTGTTCTGTGACAACTTTGATAATCTACTTAATTATTGGTTAGCATTTGGACCAAAAAAGTTCTTATGATTTACATGTTTTGTAGAAATGCATGAACCTTAAATGTGCTGATCAGGGAGTTTAATTATTGCACCTTGAAATTCATTTATTGTTAACTAATTGGCTTTCCTTTGCATAAAGCCGCTTATAAGGCTTGAGTGGACGTCTTTATGGGCATATTATTTGTATTTCTATATGCATGCCTTTATCATTTAATGTGCTGCTTGTATTTCTTTATGCATGCCTTTATCATTTAATGGCCAGCTCCCTCTCCTCTTTTGTAATTTGAATAGTAGTATGGGCCTCCATTTTACAAATCTTTAACATTTTTTGCTGTAAATTAATTTTTCTTTCAAATATTTTGGAGGTCATTGGAATTCCTGTAGGTCTATTTACCAGATTTTAGTATGTTTAAGGTTTTAATTTTGCTTAGACTTTAATTTTTCTGAAAGATTGTAGTATTGATCCTTAAAGAAAGATCATGCTACTTCAAATTATTTTGAAGTGTTGCTAGTTATAGCCTTACATATCAAATTCCATTTGTCTGGAAATTTATTGATAGCTGTTACAGCAGCATATTTTATGACTCTACTTCTTAGTTATGTAAGTTCATTATGTTTAGGTCAGAGGCAGTCAGCTGTGGGGAATCGATATATACACAGATGACTTTGATCTTGCTGCTGGTATGTGGTTCTATGAATAATTGTTCACAATAATTGTGTTTGCCTCACTGTTTTTGTTTTATGAGATCTATAATTGATCTTGGGATATTACTTTCTAGTTCTCATGCAAGCAAGTTACTACCTTCCCACTGCATCTCCTCCTTTATCTGCTATTCAAGAGTTGCATGCCATAATCTGGTGTTACCTCTGCAAGATTGTGAATGAATATAATGCCTCTAAATTTATTTTATACGTAATGCTGATGCTGAATAATATATTGTAGCTCCTGTCATATTCTACTTTGACTTTTTATATTCTGTTTCATATAAAAATCTTATTCAACTTTAGTTGTTCATGAGCAAATGTCACATGTATAAGCCCAAATGATGTTTAAAGGTAGCGCGGCTACCTTTAGTTTGAGCTTACAATGGATGAAAAAGAAATTGAAACTGATATTTTGCTGTTTTTCTGATTTGTCAAAGTATTTTAGATCCTGACTTTTGTTTGGACTTGATGGTTATAGATTGTGTCTAGATTTGTTAAGTTGTTTCCAACACCTCGTGCCAAATGAAAGCACAATCTTTCTGATTCAGATGTCTTGTTAATTATGCTTCATTTTTTCGTTAAAGATTGGATGGTTGCATGGATTGATGGAGTTGGAGTTCAACCAATAATTCTAATTTGTTGGACTTAAAATGCCTTTTTCTTCTGTATAAAAACTTTAGTAAGTGCTATTGAGTTGACAGAAGTTGAATACTTACAGGTTGTTTCACACTTTTTAATAGTTTTACATATATGAATTTCTGTTTTTTGAATTGCAGAAAGGAGGTGGAACTATTGATTTGGAGCCTTATCTTACTCACTCATCGACAACGGAGCCTACCCTCGCTCCCATGGCAGTGGAACAGACAACGACTACTAGGGCTGCAACATCAGTTGGTTTGGGCCTGTTTTGAGTTTATTGTCATTTATTTGGCTATGTTTTGATAGCGAATTTTGATATGTCAATATAATGTGTAATTGTTTTGGCTTGAGCTGGTAATTATGCTGGATTAGATTGGTTTGGTTTTGGTGCTTCTCTGATGGAACACTGCTTTTTTTAGAAATTTTGAATGTAATATGAGACTACATTTAGTTTAATTGAACACTGCATCTAGTCTAATTACTAGAAGTGTGGAATTTGGTTTGGTTTATCCGATATTCTCCAGAATTTCACTTGCATCTGGTTTTGTTGCATATGTTTGCTTGCATTTGATGGCAGTAGCAGACTGTTTGGTTTTGTGACATTTGATGGCAGTTTGGTCTGTTCTTGGTGTTGATTTAAGATTGTTCCTGTTGTGCTGATGTTAATTGCAGGTGCTTGAATCAGCTAGGGTTGCTGGTTTATTCAGATGGTTGACTCAGGCGTTGTTACTGGTTAATTCAGGTGGCTGACTCAAGTTGTTCATTTAATGTTAGGAAGCAAATTAAGAATTAATGAAGTATTCATTTAACTATAATTATTGTAGTTATTTTATTTCATAACTGAATTATAATCTATGATATTTGTGAACAAATTAGAGAATTTTTATATATGAATTATATATATGTGTGTGTATGTACATTTTGCTATTTATATAATAATTTAAAGAATATATTTCAATTCCCACAAAAATAATGGCTCCAATTTCAATAATTCCCGCCAAATAATTAAATTTTTTTAATTTACCACCAAAATATATCTTAAAGAAATTTTAGTTATTCTTGCTAGATTTAACAAAAATAATTTGTAGGATTAACATTTAATTAAAATAATTAAATAATTTTATTATTCCAATTAAAAATTACATGTTTATACGACAGACAATAGTCATGAATGGGAAGTATTAGTTACATATTTTTCCTTGGGATTTCAGGCAAATGAAAAAAAGATTGAGAATGATTTCAAGAGGACAGGTGGATGATAAGTATTCATTTTTGTATATTTGGCTAGTGGATTTTTATGGTATTGATCTTTTTTTAAAAAAAAATTTTCAATTAGTTGCAGCCCTAGAGGAAGAGCAGGCTGATCAAATTGATTTGTCTTGTTTTTCGGGCAATCTACGACACGATGACCGTGATAATGCTCGTGACTGCTGGAAACTTTCTGATGGAAATAACTTTAGAGTTCGTAGCAAGCATTTTTGTTATGACAAAACAAAGGTTCCCCCATATTTTGTTTGTTTGTTATGGTATTTATATATCCTGTATAGGCTAGGTAGACAGGTTATGATGTAGTTTGGTTGGCTCTTCTTGTGCTTTGTGCAATTTGTAACTGCAGATACCTTCGGGAAAACATTTAATGGATCTTGTTGCTGTTGATTGGTTCAAAGACACAAAGAGAATGGACCATGTAGCTGATAAGCCCAGAACTGAAATGGTTAAATAAACAACCCAGTAAAGAGCAGAGTGTTGTTGGAAGTAGGAAAACTTGTATTTATCAACAGAAATAAACCCAAAACACCCAAGCATTCGAGAGGCTTGGTATCTCTCCCAAAATGAGCAAGCTCACTACAAAATAATTCTCTGGATCCCCTCCCCAAAAAACCAGCTCCTCTCATATAACCTCCTCACTTCTACGCCAAAATAGAATAACAGAAAAACTCTAACAAATTATCAAAATCGAAAACCATCAACTTATTACTAACAGAAATGCATAACAAACTCCTCTCTCTATACTACTTAATGCCACGTCAGCCACGACGGGTATTTCCAGAATTACCCTTGCGC
The DNA here is from genome assembly GCF_022201045.2 of Citrus sinensis. Classification (NCBI taxonomy): domain Eukaryota; kingdom Viridiplantae; phylum Streptophyta; class Magnoliopsida; order Sapindales; family Rutaceae; genus Citrus; species Citrus sinensis. Next base: position 19,237,969 of record NC_068560.1, read on the forward strand.
CTTGCATATGTGAAACGCACTTGTGGCCTAACAGTAGCTAGGCGTCAAGGCTGTGCTGCACAAGTAACTATTCTTTTCTTTTTATTTTTCCTTTTCCATTGATGCATTAGGAGAAAATACTGCCTGTGAGACACTACAATGTAAATAACTTCTCATGGTTCATTGAATCTATAACACACTGACCCTCTTCTAAAAAATGTAGGTTGCTTCTGAAAAAGGGCTTTTCTCACTGATCTTTAATCTTCAAGTAAGTTTGTTTCATTTCAGAAGGTATTAAGTTTCAAACTTATTGTATTGGGAGGTTGTATAGTTGTAACCTAAGCATCTGCAGGTTCCTGGTTTAACACATTATAGTATGGTATTTTATTTTGTCACAAGGCAATTGGTTATGGGATCACTTTTGCAACGGTTTGTTGATGGCGATGATGAGTTTCGCAATAGTAGGTTGAAACTTATTCCATCTGTTCCTGAGGTATCCATCTTGGCCTTCATGTATTAGGACTATATTAACGTATACTTACCCTTTACTGCATGGTACACTTCAATTTGTCCAAAGAAGGCATGCATTTAGGTGAAAATGTATTAATGGGTTGTACCTTCAAACTTCATGTCCTTTTTACCCTCTTGAATTTGTTTTGCACTTGTTCTTGATTTTAAGCACTGAATCATGCAGGGGTCATGGATCGTGCGCCAGAGTGTTGGAAGCACCCCTTGTTTATTGGGGAAAGCAGGTTATTGTAACTATATTCGCGGTCCCAAGTACTTAGAAGTAAATGCTCTTGGAATTTCTATAGTACATGAGATGTTCATCTTTCAAATAGCGTCCGATACCATTAACATGGTTTAACATTGTTCATCTTTCTGTAGATTGATGTTGACATCGGTTCTTCTACTGTTGCTAATGGAGTTTTGGGCCTTGTAGTTGGTGTAATTACGACATTGGTGGTTGACATGGCTTTCCTTGTACAGGTATGTATGATTGTTTTTTTCCCCCACTTCTAAATGGACACAAGGGAAAAGACATGATTTTGAGATATTGCACTGCAATTTGCATTTTTGCATACTTGAACGTTCTCAGAATGGTATAATGCTTCGTGTGTGTCTTCTTTATCTTGCTCTTCTGTATGCAGGCAAATACTACAGATGAATTACCGGAGCGGCTGATTGGTGCTGTACGTGTTTCTCATATGGAACTCAAGTCTGCTGTTGTCCCAAAGTTGGAACCAGAGATATCATGACTCTGGTTTCATTTCACCTCAACTGTGTTTTTTTTTTAATTAAAAAAATCATTTGTTTTAGGTATACATACATGTATTTTGATTCTATTTTCATTGTAATTTCTCATTTACTTTGAATGAAAGTCATTGGTGTTTTCGAATGGGAATTTTGCATTAAAAAATTAAGAATAGTTAATAGGAAATTTCCTGATTCTTTAGTTACTATTTTTGGTATGAGTGTAATTAGTAGTAAAGTTGGTTTCTACTCGCAAACAAGTGAATTGCTCGATTCCCAAGTGCTATCAACCAGTTTCTAACTTTTTAATATACACTAATTGTTCTTGTTTAATAGCTACTACTATTAAAACTCAACAGCTAACAAAAATACTAAAAAAAAATGATTTTTTCTTATGATGCTGTGAAAAAAATTACGGGTTTACTTATTTCCACGAGATCTATAACATGGTTTTGAATTTCCACGAGATCTATAACATGGTTTTGACATTCACGAAATTCTTTTAATTTAAAGCGTGCTGGTGTGAAAAGGTCAGTTTGACTGATTAATTCTTTTTAACAGTGGTCAAGATAATTTTACTATACTAAAAAATATTCCTATTCGGATAATGCCACAAATATTATGCTGTTTTCTTCGGCTAATGATCTTCTATCAGGAGAGGTTAGAAATCAAATGCTTAAAAGAGAATAATACAGAAATTTAGGCAGAATCTAATCGAATATTGCATGAAACATGAAACATCAATTCAAGTCCTTTAAACGGAGAATGCATCAAACAAAATCCAAAGTGTCTTGCAAGTCTGTAGCATGAGCAAAAAATTGTAAATTTGTAGAACCAAATTATTCAACTACAGAAGAACGAGCAAGCTAAATCATGATAAGAGATTGGCCTGGTTCGGGATAGCTTCTTCACTGTACCTGCAGGATTGGCTCAATCTCTTCTTTAGAATTCTGCAGATTTTGTAATTACTCGTGTAAGCAAGCATACATTGCCACCATAAGAATAATAAAGCTAGAGTAATGATATGACCACCACCTCTTGTGCACAAACAATATTGTATAAACTAATGTGACATAATATGATTGGTTAAACAAAAACATTACATGACCCGACATCCCATATCAACATCATCTTCTTCATCATCATCTTTTTCTTCTTCGGTGACGTTCACTTTGTTTAGCATTGGTGTGTCTAAGATCTTCATTTTTGGACACTGTCTCACAACTGCTCGTTTCAAGGACGGGAATTCAAGAGCGTAATTACCTAAACAAAAGCTTGTTAGGCTTGGCAAACAATCAAGTCCCAAGTACTTCAATTTCCTGAAAACAATGCAGTCTTTCGCTTCTTCTCCAGCCTGCGACTGTATAATTTCTTCTATCATTTTGCAATCAGCTATCTTCATTCTTTGAAGATTCACTAGATTTTTAGATGCTGAGAGCGTCAACACATTTATCAACCCGTGACATTTCGATACTTTCAAAGCCTTAAGATTTTCCAAATGCCACGAAGGTGGTACTAATTTTTGCAACTTACTACATTCTGATATTTCTAGAATTTTCAAGTTTGCAAACACTTTGTTGGATTCGGCATTTTCCTTCCAGAGATGCTGCACTTTGTGTAATCCAGATAGCTTTAACTTCATCAATTGAGGGAATGCAACCTGAAAATCAACAAAATTAAGTTGTAAATGAAAATATGTATCCAATCTCTGGAGTCTTCCCCTGCATATTTTATGGACAAGGTTAATCACGGCATTTTATATTTTATTTCCAAATTAGTATGCTTTGCAGTAGGATCCCAAATATAAGTATCAAATCGATTACCCTTTGAAACACATAAATGAAATCTGATGCTAAATCCAATATGAATTAGCTAGGAAAACAGAGATGTTGTTGATGCGAGATTCTGATTCTCCTCGTTCTACGACCAGGCTCTCTGCTCGATCAACTTCACCACGACCAGGAGGTCTCCTCGTAAGGCTTCTTCTCCAGAGGCTCCTGCGCACACAGACAAGTCAGAGTACGTCGGTTGTTTTCCCGGCGCAAACCCTCCGACGCTCAAGTCAGATATGAAGGTTCGGGGAACGCTTGCCACAAATCTTATGGCTGTTAGATTCTTTTCTCTCTTTTAGAATCAAAATTGCTAACCCTTTTACCTTCGTTGGCTACCTTTTTATAGGCTTCCTCTGAATCCCAGTTTTCCGCAGTCTACGTCCGTTATCCTCCCACCTCTCGAACGTGGATTCCCCATTTCCGTAGTCGTGGGTGGTTGCGTGGCCTTTGTGCCTAGATTCTCGGGCTGGAGAGCATGCCTTGCCAACTGTCGTTGACCGGGTCTCCTCGAATCAACCCTCAGCGAGAATACAGCAGGAATGACTTTATGCCTCTTACAGGAAATTGGCCTCGCAGATGACGTGCTCGTGGATGAGCAGGATATTCCTGCCCCTGTTCCCCTGCTACCTGGCTCTTACAGGACATACCTGCTCGCAGAATTCTGCCACTAAACATCTGCTCATCACGTCTGGTCTCGTCGGAGTATTTCCCTCAAACACCGGTCCCTCAGTTTCTGGTGTTGGGTAATGTAGTGGACCAGCAGTAGAAACTTGACAGTACTTGCTCGCGTGGGATTGGAAAAGGCTGCCAAGAGTCATATCGCATTTAATTGCGGACGAGGTGATGTGGCAAAAATCTGCCCCTCTATTCGAATTTCAAACCAACGGTTACCAGGCCCTTGGGATTTGGTGCCGTTAAATGCTGGCAACCCAAGAGTCCGTCCCTATTAGGAAACCTAAATCCTTTCAAACAGCAAATTCATCATTCCCTCCGTCTCCGTCTCTGTCTCTCCAGCAAAGAAGTTCCGGCATACAGGCCTCCATCTCTGTCTTTCACCGACTGAACCATTACTTCAGGTATTTCTTCTATCTCCTTGGTCTCGGATAGTTGTAGATAATTTCTCTTCTCTTTTGTTCGGGTAGTAGTTGGTGGTGGTGTTGTGGTTAGAGTTTAGGGAATGTCGAGAGGTAAAGAGAAGGTCATTGAGGTTGACGACGATGAGTTGGACTTCCTGCCTAGTATGGTCACTGATCCTGCTTTTGACCCCGGGATCCCCTTAGAGCCCATTAGATCTGGTGTCGGCACTAGCGCTAGGAGGATGTCTCCCCAAACAACCTCTTCGAGCAGAAATAGTGATGAAGAGGGGTCTTCTGGCTCGGAAAACACCCTGAGTGAGGGCCGAGGAGATGACTCTGGCGAGGTGTCCCCATCAGGAGCGTCGCGACCAGAAGGGCGGAGTACAATAGGAGGTAGAGCCCTATCGCGGGATTACGCTATTGATCACATGACATGTATGACCACGTTTGGTGAGCTCAATGACCTCCGGCTTAGGTATAGTATTCCTGGTGAAATCCCTCTCAAGGTCCCAGGAAAGAAGGATACTCCTAGCTGGCCTCCTAGGGGATACGTTACCCTGTATCTGGATAGCTTTAAGTATGGGCTGAGGTGTCCCGTGCAACCTTACTTTGCCCGGATACTTAACGGGCTGAATCTATCTCCTGGTCAGCTGAACCCAAACGGTTGGAGAGTACTTTCTGGTCTGTTCATATTGTGGGACAGATGTTGCCAAAGCGAGCCCACAGTTGATGAGGTGAAGCACCTGTACCAGCTAAAGAGCAGCCCCAAAGATGCCGGCTGGTACTACTTTCAATCTAGTACCAAGACCAGGAGACCCATAACCGACCTCCCTACTGGTGGTGGTGGGAATTGGAAGAGGAAATTCTTTTTTGCTGGGGGTCCTTGGGGTCAAGTTGCACAAATAGACGGGAAGGATTATCGCGTCCCACCCCGTTTCACGGTCCCAGGTTGCCTGCTCGCTTTAGATGTCTTGTATCCGTAATTGTTCTCGCTTTGTTGGTTTGTCACTAACCAAGTGTCTGTTTGTGTTGTAGTTTCTTGGGGTGTTCATTTCTCGCTCAAACCTGACCAGCTCAAACGGGTCGAGGCTGTGCTAGCCAATTCCTGCTCGAGCCAGGAGCTGATAACTACATACAACTTGCTCGAGTCTCGCTTGATACTCCCTGGTCATAAGATGGAGGACGCTGTGATTGGGGCTCTGAACAGGAAACGTTCTCGACCTCAAACCACGAAGAGGGACCAGAATAAGGACCCCCCTACTGCAAAGCAGGCCAACATCCTGCAGCGGGTCTCTCCCTTGAAGACTTTACCTCCTGCTCCTGCCAAAGTCGGGGAAACTAGTGGAGGAGCAGCCACCGATCCTGCTTCTTCTTCTCCTCCTGTCGGGCCTCGATCTCGCTTACCTGACAGCCGAGCAGAACACTTGGTCCCCTATCTCAATGAGTTATCTAAACTCGTGAGCAAGAAGGACCTGGAGGACTTTGATGGCTGCACTCTGGGCGAGCTGGTGGGAGCCATGCAGTATAGCGCTTTCCATCTCAGCTGCATGACCACCTACTATAAGGCCAAGGTCGGCTGTTATGACAGGAAGATGAAGGAGGACATTCAGTCAGCGATGACCAGAGCTGACGGCGCCGAGAAGAAAGCAGGAGCGCTGAATGTCGAGAACCTGAAGCTGATAGAGCAAGAATCTCTTGCTCAAGCGAAAGCCATTACCCTCGAGGAGGAGCAGACCAAGGTCAAGGAGGATCTTCAAAGGCAGAAGGCTATGTATGAGGCTCAGCTCGAATCTCTCCGTGATTCCCACCGGGTTCAGGTCGAGAACTTAGAGAAGGAGGCTGACAACCAGTACGACCAGGGACTTCGGCATTCCTATCGTTGCATCATGGCCGTCCTCGGGAAGCAACACCCTGATCTCAAGATGGATGACCTTGCAGCTGGTGTTGCTCAACATATGGACGAGGAGGCAGCCAAGGAAGATGCTGAAGGGGTAGAGCCGATCGTGATTGAGGAGGAAAACTCTCCTCCTCGTGTAGTACCTGCTGATGTTGGCGAGGCGAGCACCCCCCCGGACGCAACTGGTGATACCCTCCCTGCACCTGAGGAGGTCCAGCCAACCGATGCTGCTCGGCTTACTGATCTACCATCTTCTTGATATATTTCTTGTATTGTAATGAACCATGTTTGTGAAGATTATCTCCTCTGTTAATTATTAACAAATTAATAAAGATGTTTTTGATTACTTTCTTGTGTTGTAATCATGAGTTATTTTTCGTTTGAGAATCTGCTCGTCTTTGTCTGGGCGAGCAGGTTCTGGCTTGGCACACGGTTTTGCCACATGCCTTTGAAAATTCTTCAATGCTTGGGATTCTGCTCGCCTTCGCGTGGTCGAGCAGATCCTGGCATGCTTGGCTTCTGGTCTCGCCATAAGACAGGCTTTGAGACTTGGTGAGCCTTCGCATGCCTTAGGAATTTTTTCGAATGCTTTGGAGTCTGCTCGCCTTCTCGTGGTCGAGCAGATCCTGGCACGCTTGGCTTCTGTCTCGCCATAAAAACAGGCTTTGAGACTTGATGAGCCTTTGCATGCCTTTGATTCTTCAAGGATTGGGATTCTGCTCGCCTTCTCGTGGTCGAGCAGATCCTAGCACGCTTGGCTTCTGTCTCGCCATAAAACAGGCTTTGAGGCTTGATGAGCCTTTGCATGCCTTTGATTCTTCAAGGATTGGGATTCTGCTCGCCTTCTCGTGGTCGAGCAGATCCTGGCACGCTTGGCTTCTGTCTCGCCATAAAACAGGCTTTGAGACTTTGGTGAGCCTTTGCATGCCTTTGATTCTTCAAGGATTGGGATTCTGCTCGCCTTCTCGTGGTCGAGCAGATCCTGGCACGCTTGGCTTCTATCTCGCCATAAAACAGGCTTTGAGACTTTGGTGAGCCTTTGCATGCCTTTGATTCTTCAAGCATTGGGATTCTGCTCGCCTTCTCGTGGTCGAGCAGATCCTGGTACGCTTGGCTTCTATCTCGCCATAAAACAGGCTTTGAGACTTTGATGAGCCTTTGCATGCCTTAGGAAATTTTCACAGTTTCAAGCGAATGAAATTCCTCATTGATTCATTTATTACTGAGATCGGCTTACATGAGGTTGCTTTGAAATAAGAAATCAAAAATAGAAAACAACGGACCCGAATAGAAAAAAAAAATTTAAAACATGAATGAGTCTTACTAGAAATATTTCCTGAGGTGTGCCGCGCTCCAGGGGCGTTTCACCTCGTGGCCCTCCGTGCGAACCAACTTGTAGACTACGGGTCCGACTAGCTGCCATTCCCGGCTTCCACTCGGGTACCAAGGTATGTTATCTGCATTGCTTCCCTTACTGCCGAGGAGTAACAGCTTCGTGCGATTCTCTGGTCTCCTCGTACCACTCCAACTACCCCATTCACCCGGTACTTGAGAGCCAGATAATGGTTGGACAGCACCGCTTTGCTCATCCTCAGAAATGGCCGGCCTAGGATCATCTGATAAGGACCTTCCTCATCCACTACCACAAAGTCCAGTATCATTGTCCTTTCTGTCAGGGAGCTCCCAATCGTGATAGGCAGCTCGACCACGCCTAGAGGGACCAACTTTCCTCCTCCAAACCCCTTCAAGGAGGTATTGGTGTAATCCAACTTCAGGTCTGCTATTCCCATCTCCTCCAGGGTTGACTTAAACAACACATCAACTGAGCTCCCTGTGTCAACCAGTATCCTGTCAAACTTCTTGCTGGCAACAGTGGCCTTGATGACCAAAGCGTCCTCGTGGGGGTATAGAATCCCTTCTTCATCCTCATCTGTCCACATGATTGGCACTTGCCTGACTCTTGCACGTTTGGCTGCTGGGGTGTTGAAGAATACATCTTTGCTGGTCATGGCGTATCTAGCGTAATTCTTCCTCGACCTGTTGGAATCTCCGGCCAATGTTGGGCCCCCAGCTATCACCCTTACTGCAGGCTGCTCGCGCCTCAAGTTTCTGTCACTCTGCTCCCTTTCGCTGGTCGAGGCTGCCATTGGGAAGGTCCCATCTATGAACTCGTCCAGATACCGATTTCTCACCAAATCTTCAACCTGGGTCTTGAGATCCCTGCAATCTGCTGTGGTGTGGCCATGAGTGCCATGGAACTTACAATAGCGTCCCCTATACCTCCTGCTGGGTAGCTTTGTTATTGGGGCAGGGAGGTATAGCAACCCTCGGTCCTTTATGGCCTCGTACACCTCGTCCAGGGATATCTTCAAGGAAGTATACCGCCCATAGTCCTGGTTCTGGTCGATCAGGTGCACTGCCCTTTCTCTATTTGCTCCGTTCTGAGTTGGGGGCGGTGGCAGCGCTTCTGGTCTGCCCCCTCTACTACCGTAGGAGTGTTGATGAAGACCACCATATGTCGAATCTTGCCTTCTCCAAGGCTCCCTAGCTGGGGAACGAGGAGGCTGCGCCCTGCTGCGCTGATATTGTGGTGGCCTCTGATGAGGCTGGTAAGCTGTTACCCGACCTCCTGCTCCACTACCTGAGGCCTGGTGGTCCCTCCTCCTGATCGGCCCATTCCCTGGTGGTGCCCTCTTCTCTTTCTTTTCCAACCCCTCTAGCTGGTCAGTCTTAATCCGAGCCGCCTTTTCTTCCTCGATCTCTATGTCTCTTTTAGCCTGCTCGTATGCGGCCGCATATGACTGAATAGCTGGGCTTCTCAAGTTGTACCACAGCCTTCCTATCTTCACTCCCTCTTTCAATCCCCTTAGTGCCTGAGGATGGTTGAAGGCTCCCAAATCGAGGACAGCACGATGAAACCTCTTGATGAATTCCCGAAGGGTTTCTTGGTCCCCCTGTTTCATGCTTTTCAGCTCCATCATGTCATCTTCTGGTGCCATCGCCCCACTAAACTGCTCTGCGAATTCCTGGCACATCTGCTCGAAGGTTTTAATGCTGCCCCGAGGAAGTTTCCTGTACCACTCTCGTGCACGTCCCTCAAGGGATAGTGGGAACACCCTGCACCTTTGGGATTGAGATAATCCTTGTACCCCAGTTATGTCGTTGAAGCGCTCTATGTGCACCAGCGGATCAGTTCTTCCCGCGTATCTAAGGTCTGGGAGGCGGAAATCCCTTGGAATAATTGCCCTCATGATCTCTGCTGTGAGCGGTGATTCTCCGTCCAGCATTATCCTCCAACCAGGAGCTCTGCTCCTTCCTTGCATGTCGTCAATTATCTGCGCTAGTCTGCGCACTTCCTCCTCCAGCTGCACTGCACGACCAGGGTCACGTGCAGCAACTTGATCCCGCTCTTGCTCTACATCATGCAAGTGTTGCCTCAACTCCGTTTCCTCTGCATTCGCCACCCCGTCGTCCTCGTCAAAAATCTGTCTTGCCGGGGACTGCTCTTCCTCTCTATGAAATTCTCCCCGCCGAGGTATGTTATCTCTCTCACCACCAAATCTCCCGGTGGTTTGACTTCTCCTCGCACTATCAGGACCTGGTGCCACTCCACCACCTCTCACCCTTTCCTCCTGGGTTACCCTGCGTTCACTCCGCAGCTCATGCAGGATGGTTGTCAGGGTCTCCATCTGCTTTTCCATCCGTTCCATCCGGTCGAACATGGCTTTTTCCCGTGCTTCACTGGCTATCTCACTCAGCGTCACGGAATCGTTAAGCCTCAAATCACCCCCTTGTGCACTACTTCCTCCTGTCTCCATTGCTTTTCACTTGCTTCACTCCTCTTCTTGCTATCAACAGAAGCTTTTTGATCAGCTCCCCACAGACGACGCCAAAATGTTGATGCGAGATTCTGATTCTCCTCGTTCTACGACCAGGCTCTCTGCTCGATCAACTTCACCACGACCAGGAGGTCTCCTCGTAAGGCTTCTTCTCCAGAGGCTCCTGCGCACACAGACAAGTCAGAGTACGCCGGTTGTTTTCCCGGCGCAAACCCTCCGACGCTCAAGTCAGATATGAAGGTTCGGGGAACGCTTGCCACAAATCTTATGGCTGTTAGATTCTTTTCTCTCTTTTAGAATCAAAATTGCTAACCCTTTTACCTTCGTTGGCTACCTTTTTATAGGCTTCCTCTGAATCCCAGTTTTCCGCAGTCTACGTCCGTTATCCTCCCACCTCTCGAACGTGGATTCCCCATTTCCGTAGTCGTGGGTGGTTGCGTGGCCTTCGTGCCTAGATTCTCGGGTTGGAGAGCATGCCTCGCCAACTGTCGTTGACCGGGTCTCCTCGAATCAACCCTCAGCGAGAATACAGCAGGAATGGCTTTATGCCTCTTACAGGAAATTGGCCTCGCAGATGACGTGCTCGTGGATGAGCAGGATATTCATGCCCCTGTTCCCCTGCTACCTGGCTCTTACAGGACATACCTGCTCGCAGAATTCTGCCACTAAACATCTGCTCATCACGTCTGGTCTCGTCGGAGTATTTCCCTCAAACAGATGTAATACACATAATTAATATAGTTTATCACCTCGTGTTATCAGGCATCCAATTAATTTAAGACATTTTTATAATTCATACTATAAAGTTAGTTAATAACGGAGGTTATATTGTTAAATCAGATATAAATTAAGACGACGTGCAAAAAGATGTCATTAAATTTGATTTGATTCTAATGACATTACATCTATGCGAACGAAAGTGAAGGGAAAAATAATAATAATGATTACCTTTTCATCGAAGAGATGTTGTATTTGATCGGCCACGAAGAGGTTCTCTTCTGATTTTAATTTTTGAGGTTCCTTGTTATCTGTTGTCACGTACACTACAGAGTTGGATACGAATGTTTCCATATCAGGGCAATTCTCAATAGTCAGATATTCCAACTTAGGCATTTCAATTATATTCTCAATGAAGTTGCAGAATCTTTTGAGTTTTGGAAGATCAATGAGCCTTAGGCTAAAAAGCCTAGGAAACGGGGGGCCTATATGTTCTTCCTTAGCACTTAGCTCTTCCAAATGAAGCACCTCTTCTAGTGAATCACAATTCCTCACTTGCAGGTATCCCAAATTGTTCAAGCACCGTAGCAGATTGGCAGGAATAGCACTCGACATATTCGTGCAGTCATCCACCACCAGCTTAAATAAATTGTTGAAGAAGCTGACAGGCAGTGCTTGGCCATGCCATATTTCTTGCAAACGTGGAAAATGCGAGAGTTGCAAATGCTTTATGTCACGGAATGCAATCTGCATAAACCAAAACAATTGCACTGGATATATATAAATTTCTTTTTTTGAAAGGCATTAGATATATATATACATTAAACTTACATGTTTTGTGCTTTAACTTCTAAAAATATATATACAACGCAGGTGTATATGTTTACATGTGCAAGTGCAGAGTTTGGGTTAATCGATTAACACATACCATCTTTTTGTAACATATGTTTAAATGTGCAAGTGCAAGGGAGATGCATAAGCAATTTGGATGAATCGATTGACACATACCATTTCTTCGTAACACTTTTGTATAGTGGAATTAAGTTTATTGCCTTCCCAATGGTGCAATTCACCCTCTTCGTTTTTAGTCACTTGCACTTTGTACAACTTTGGTGTGGATAAGATTCCCTGAGAAAAAGTCTTCATGTCCGGACAAAGTGTCACAGAAACTCGTTCCAATGATGGGAATTCGAGAGTGTAATTCTCCAAACAAAAGCTGGTAAGCCTTGGTAAATAATCAAGTATCAAAACTTTTAATTCGCTGAAAGCAATACGATTCTCCTTCACTTCTTCTCCAACATGTCCTACGATTTCTTCTAATTTTTGGCAATTCGATACATTAAGATTCACCAGACTACTAGGAATTCCAACCTGAAAATAAACTATTTAATTGAATTATATTATGCTGTTGAATCGTGTTTAAAAAATTTATATTGTTGATTCTAATGCTGACGAACCTAAAAACTGGACTTAAAACGTAGATTTCAGAGTGGTGGTTCGAAGTACGATACTTGAAATAAATAATCAGTGGCTGAATATCATTTGTAAACACAGAAATGATTAAAAAATTGTTGAATGTTATTTGAAAACAAAAATCGAAATGAATACAGCAACCTTACCAATGGAGGAAAAATATTCATTAGGTTATCACACTCTTCTATCTCCAAATTCTTCAATTTCCTGGTGGTGCCATATTTTTCTCAAATTATCCATCGACCTAATATGTAATACCTCCAACCTAGGAAGTCGTACCTGGCAGTTAAAGATTAAATAACTAATTAATCAATTAATGGCATAATCAATTGATAACTAAATTAGAGGCGGATATTAACTAAATTTGAAGACTTAAAGAAAAGACAAATTAAATATTGTGACTAAAATTAATTTTTTTTATAAAAAAAAAACCTTTGCGTCAAAGAGAGGAGGAGGTTGCATTTCAGAATGATTGGTGTCTTCTGGTGCGCTCGTAGAGATGAATCTTAACATATCATTGCAACTAATAATCTTGAGTATTTGCAAAGAAGGGAATTCAACAACTAAATCTGAATGAACATGTCTCGTGTTTGCAAAGCTTGTTAGTTCTGGAAGCCAATAGAGCTGCAGGGAGTGTAGTTTAGGAAAAACTTTTAATTCAATCAACTTTCCTTCATCTCTTTCTGACCACCCGGTGGTGTCGACTACCCCTTCCATTGACTTACAAGAGCTTATATCAAGATGTTGGAGTTGCAAAAGACTGTTAACCATAGAATACGAAAACAGATACTTCAGACTATCACAACGCCACACGATGACCTTTGTTAAGTTTTGACAACAGTACATTCCTTGATTATGATCGGCCCATAATTTTTTGATGTTTCCTAATTCCCTGAGATTCAATTCCTCTAAGCTCGGAAGAATAACCTGCAAAGAAAACCCGTACATTTTTGTTCCTTCAAGTACAACCGTCTAGTATAATATTCTTTTCATGATTGAAGATTAATCGTGATAATAAATTAATCAATTAATTATTGAACAGAAAATTATCACCTTTGGAGCAGGATCATCATCAGCAATGATTTCGTTGAATCCCAAAGAAGTTGTTGGTTTCTCCCTGTCGGGTCCTATAAATAAACAAAAACAATACACATAATTAATCTTTGTCGTTGTTTTTTTTTTTCAAAATAATTGAGGCGAAGTCCATAAATCCACAACACTTAATTTCAACACTTACCAACAATCATTTCCAGATCATCGCAAAGACTTAGTAATACTTTTTGAAGCCGCAGTAGGTTTTTTGCCATGGAGAATGAGAAAAGATGCTTCAATTCGTGACAGGATCGTACTTCTATAATCCTTAAGTTGCTGAAAGATTGATCTTCTGTGAGTTGGCTGTCACATATTGTCTCCAAATTGATCAAACCAATAAGAGACAATGACTCCAGCAAGGGGAAGACTTTACGACGAACCCGTCCAACTGAACCGACAATATGCAAAATCTCAGAACAACTTTCTACACGAAGATGCTTCAATCGTGGAAAACCTTCCCCATCATCTAATTCATGAACAACATTCTGAACACCCTTCAGTTCTTCTAGATAGAGATATTCAGTTCTCTTCAACAACAGTTTCATCCTGTAATTCTGCAAAAGAATGCCAAACTTTACTAGCCCCTGGAGCTTCATCAATCTTGATAATCCAGATTTAACGGACCAGCTGCCCCACCACTTATTTCCTATACATATCCTATAGCTCTGCAATTCCACAGAGACCAAATCCTGCGGTAGAATTTCGGCATCCCGAACGTGTATCTCCAAAGTAGTTAGCTTTGACAGCCCATTCAATTCAGCAAGACTGGCGTTACTTCCTCCTTCAACCTTCTCCCACTGTGAAAAGCTGTTACAAATATATAGTTCTTCTAATCGAGATAATTTTGATATGACATTTGGAGCTATCACCACAAGGCTCCAACAATTGGTCAAATCTAGCAACTGTAATCTCGTCAATTGTCCAATTACAAGTGGCAACTCCTTAACATCAGAATCTCGAAAGCTGAGAATCTCTAATTTCCTTAGCTGTCCAATTATAGTTATTTCGTTCAGTCGGCAACCGTCTAAACACAATGTTTGAAGGTTAATGAGGCGACCAAGTGATGAAGGTAATGAAGAGAAAAATATACCAGTAAAATCTAAAACTTTGAGTTCTTCTGTCCCTTCAAAAAAGAGGTCTGAAATTTGCAAAGAGCTATCACGCTTTGAAAACAACAAAAGTAACTCGAGACGGGGACATTCCAACCTTTCGGGAAGCTCTTGAATATCTCTATAAGGTAAAGAAATAGCAATTGGACCTTCCCGTATTGTCTCTTCCATCTTTTTCTCCACGTAGGCAACATTTGGAATATTAAACATGAGCTCCTCTTCTGCAATTGATACAGCAACAGCATGAATGATGTCATGCATTTTAACTTCATCTTCAGCATCACCGTCCAACAATAAGCATGAAGATTTGAGTTTGCCGATCAACGTATGCACTCTACTCCTTGCTTCTTCCAGCGTGCAAACGTTTTTAAAATAGCCCATACCCATACCATATCTCAATAAGTAAGGAACTGGTATAGCACGGCCTTCATTATATAGACCACAAAGAAGGAACAGAGATTTTGCTTCCTTACTTCCCAGTAAGTCGTAACTCAATTTTATGGAGATGTACACATTTCTTTCCATTCCATCAATTTCTTTTGCATTGGAACTTCTTAGCTGACGCTGCACATCCTTCCAAGTGTCAAGCCTCTCATTTTTCAAAGCTTTTGCAAGGGTAATCAGTGCAACAGGCAACCCTCCGCATTTTTCAACGATCTCATCTGCTAAAGGTTGAAAAGCAGATGCTTTTGCAGAATTACACACTATCTTTCCAAACAATTGCAATGCTTCTTCCTTTGATAAAGCATCGATCTGGATTTCTTTCTGAGAATTCAAAACATTGCGCAATAAATCTTGACGTCTAGACGTCAGTATTATTGTGCATCGTCGCTGATCATCCATTCTTTCTTTCTCAACATCCCCGGAAGGAATTCCAACTTTATCGAACTCCAGTTCTCTCCAAATATTATCCAATATAATGAGATGCCGCTCCTTGTTCTTCAAAACTCCATGTAGTCGATTTGCTCTGTCGAATATACTCTCATTCAACTCAAACTTTATGCCTAAATCAGAAGCAAGTTTGTCTTGAATTTTCTGATGATCTGGGTTCTCTGTTACCTCAGCCATAGCGACCTTATCGAACAACTTATCTTCCATCACTTGCTTTACGAGCGTGGTTTTACCCACGCCGCCCATGCCGTAGACCCCAATTATGTTGAGCTTATCATCCTTCAGCGCCTCCACAACATCTTGAAATACTTTCATTCTTGAGTCAAAGGCCTCGAAATCTTTCACTTGCATATGTTCTGCCCGCTTTGGAGCAGGACGGTAGGAAACATTGGAGAAGTTGCCTTTTCCCACGAGACTAGCGGCAGCTTCTGCCGCCTTTGCTGCTTGTTTACTAAGCTTGTAACGAGAAATCAAGTTTGGACATAATCCTTTGAAGCAGGACTTCTTAGTTCTATCTTCATCATCAATGATGGATTTTGCAACCCCTTCACTGATGAATTCATCAACGCTATGTAGCCAGTCTGTGACACCCTCATAAAGCTCATCCCCTTGTAGCCTAGCATGATTAACTGGTTGCTGCACCATTTCTCTCTTATATCCCAGCTGCTTCACTTGATGTTTTAGCTCATCTATGTAGCTCTGGTACTTGAACACATAAGATATCTGCCGTGTAATAGGGTTGAACAGTGACTTTGCACCTTCTGATGCACAGTTGGTTAAAAAAGCCAGACCCGCTTCTATAGCCATTGCCTGTTGCTTAACAATAAATATCTAGTTTTTGGCTGTTGAAAAAAAAAATGGATTCAAATAAATTAAATGAACTAGCGGGGAAGAAAAAGAAAGAAACGACAACAAACAACTTTTTAGAAAAAGGTTTCAGGGGCCTGAATGGAAAACCAACAATCTTTTGAAGAAAGAAAACTTTTTTGGAAGATGGATGCAAATTAACCATTAATAATACTGCATAAGAACACAGAAGTTAACAATAAACAGTAACTTAAAACTCAAGAAAATTAAATGACAAGATTAAGACAAACAAGAGATAGTTTTTGTTGGACATTAAGAAACAACTGCTATCAAGATCAAAGATTAGAAATTATGCTATTGAAAGAAATTATTAAAGTATTTAGAACAAACGCACCTCTTCAATTATCTAGGATCACAGAGTTTATGAGCTTCACTCTTGGCCTTGGATTTATAAGAAAAATTTTAATGAGCAAAAGATCACTGTTAACTGCAGAAGAATGTGAGTAAAGAGTTTATGGGAGTAAGCAATACAATTGAATTGTAAAAGAACAAGACTTAAAGCGTGCACCCCGTGTTCATATAAACAGAACACATGTTCATTTTTAACAAAGTGATCAATAACTCTATTCGTTATTTAATTGATATTGTAACCAATTCTAAGAGAATATAATAATAATCATTCAATCCATAAATTTAGAATTAGATTTTTTTAACTCTTTATTTAAATATAAACCTTAATGGAAAATTATAAAAGTTTAGAGATAAAATTTTCAATCACCAAACGAAAAAAACAGGGGAATGAAAACAGAGGAATCTTGTTTTAACTATTTTTTTCCTCAACTCTTGTTCTTATATTAATAATCTTGTTTTGATGATAGTGCTCGTGACTGCGGGAAAATTTCTACTAGAAACAACTCAATTTCGGAAGAAAACTTAATTTTGCAAGTGATGAATTTGAACTCGTTGGATTGGTTGATTCATGATTGACTGAATTTCACTTTTGCCCAAAAGATCTTTAACCAAAGTTTAATAGCTATCATGTACTCCTTAAAAGCAATTTTTTTTTATTTAGATTTGACTGAATTTGAACTTGTTGGATTGGTTGTTTTGAGATTATTAATATGAGATATTACAACGTAAATATTTTCATGTGGTTGAGCCCTATTCTAAAATCTGTATAGTTAGCTTTAGAAAAAGGGCTTTTCCTGCTGATCTGTAATCTTCAAATAAACTTAGATACAAATAATGAAATAAAAGACAACAAACAAGCAATACTGATAAAAAGCCAACAGATCAGAGTTTTTGGTACAAAGACAATAAAAGACAATAAACTTATGACCTTTTTTTCTTGCTTTCTTTTGTTGCAGGATTAGAGTTTTTGGTATTATCAGTAAAGGTTTCAAGGGTCTGAGTAAAAGCCTATAATCTTTTTATAAACTTTTTTTTTTGGAGGGGGGGGGGGGGGGCATGCAAATTAACCAAAAGAAATAATAAGAACACAGGCTTTAACAATGAATAGTAACTTAAAACTCATGCAAAATAAGTTACAATATTAAAACAAACCAGAGAAAAATTTTTTCTTGGAAAGTAGATGGAACTAAAGAAAGAGCAGATGTCAAGATCAAGGATCAGGGATTCTACTATCAAAAAAAAAAAAAAATTATTCAAGGATTTAGAAAACGTGCACCTCTTTAATTATCTGGGATTAGAGAGTTGGTGAGCTTCTCTATTTGGCCTTCAATACTTAAGAACAAGTTGAAAGAGGAAAAAGATCACTGGTAACTGCTGAGGAATGTGTGAGAAAAGAGTTGATGAGAGCAATAACAAAGACCTGCAAAAGAAAAAGAATTAGTCATGCACCGCTTTTCTATATCATGTATTTGGTTATTGTTGCCCTGTTGACGCATGTTGAAGAAGAAAGCACTAGTACAAAAAGCATTTAAGAGAGAAACTAAACAGCAAATAATCGAAGTAAGATCAATAATATATGATTTGATTTATGCATATTCAAAAACCAAAATATAAAATAAAATAAAAAAATAAAGTTTGATTTATTCTTTCCACAAAAAACAGGGGAATGAAAACAGAGGCAACTTGTTATACCAATTTTTTCTTCTTAATTTCCGGCAAAAAAAAAAAAATCAATAAACAGGGGAATGAAAACAAAGGAACGAAAACAGAGGAAACTTGCTTTTCAGGCTATCTTGTGACATGATGATATTGCTCGTGAATGCAAGAAAATTTCGAATGCAAACAGCTCAATTTGGGATGATAAGCTTAAGTTTGCAAGTGATGCAAGTAAATAAGTTTTTGCGGTTAATTGAATCTTTAATACTCTGGGCCCTATTCTAAAATTTGTAGGTTGCTCCAGAAGAAAGGGCAGTTCTCACTCATCTTTAATCTCCAAGTAAAATTAGATACAAAGCAAATCTAATAAAATGACAAACAAACAAACAAAAAAAAGAAAAGACAACTGATATTTAAACAGAGAATTCTTTTTTTTTTTTAACCTTTTGCTCAAGGATTAGAGTTTTTATATTATTAGAAAGGTTTCAGGGGTCTGAATAAAAGCCCACAATTTCTCTAATTGTTATTTTTTTTTTTGGGAAAAATGGATGCAAATTATCCAAAGCTAATAATAAGAACACAGACATTACAAATGAACAATAACTTAAAACTCAAGCAAAATAAATGACAAGATGAAAACAAACAAGAGAAATTTTTTCTTGGAAATTAAGAACTGCTAGTAAAAGATATTATTAGATGATTTAGAACATGTGTACCTCTTTAATTGTCTGGGATCAAAGAATTGATGAGCTTCTCCATTCGCATTGAATATTAAGTAAGAACGGGTATTCAAAGAAATTATCAGGAAAAATTTTAATGAGTAAAAGATCACTGTTAACTGCAGACGAATGTCCTAGTAAAATGTTGATGTGTGTAATAACAATGAATTGCAAAAGAAGAAGACTTAATCATGCACCCCTTTTATACCCGAGTTTTAAGATTTAATTTTTGAAGTTCAGAATCAAGACCAAAAGCCGAAGCTTTAACAAGGCATGCAGTGACATACAAGAAATGGATCGGGTAAAATACTTTAAAAAATGTTGTTCAACTCAATTAACTTGAAGAAAGCACTAATTTGTTTACTTGTACCCAATAACTCTATTGTACCCAGAAAGGCATTCATTTTTAACAAAGTGGTCAATAACTCTATTCGTTATGAAAATGATATTGTACCCAATTTTAAGAGAGCATAACAATAACCATTCAATGCATAAATTTAGAATTATTTTTTTTTTGTAATTCTTTATTTAAATATAAACGTCAATGGAAAATTATAAAAATTTAGATATGAAATTTTAAGTCACCAGACAAAAAAAAAAAGCAGAGGAACGGAAATAGAGGAATCTTGTTTTACCTTTTTTTTTCCGTTTAACTCTTGTTCTTATATAAATAATCTTGTTTTGATGATTGTGACTCGTGACTGCGGGAAAATTTCTTATGGAAACAACTCAATTTCGGAAGATAAACTTAATTCTGCAAGTGATGAATTTGTTCAATTGTCTCTTTACTTGAACTAGTTGGATTGATTGATTGACGATTGACTAAATTTGAATTAAGTTTAATAGCTTAGCTATCATGTACTCCTTAAAAGCAAACGTAAATATTTTCTTGTGGTTGAGTCCTATTCTCAAATCAGTAGGTTGCCTTAGAAAAAGGGCTTTTCTCACGGATCTTTTTTTTTTTTCTTTAATTCACACGCACTTGATTATTGACTTCTTTCATGAAGAAATAAACTGGTAATGACTTAAAGATTTAATTTCAAGTTAGAATCAATACCAAAAGACGGAGGTTTAACAAAGCATGCAGTGTGATAAAAGTACTTTAAAAAATGTTGTTCAACCCAATTAAGTTGAAGAAATAACAAAGTTTTCATGGAATAAATACCGGTTGTGCTTTAATGATTTTGGCATAGACATTGCTTGTGTACTGTGAAATTGAAATGAATATTAAGTGACAGCGCGATGTATATGCCTAATAAAAGATCAGCAAAAGCTTGGATGAATGATTGAAGACCAAAACTTTTATAAAAGCATTTTTGAGAGAAACTAAACACCAAATTATCAAAGTAAGATCAACAGTATATGATTTGATTTATACATATTCAAAAACAAAATAATGATTAATAATAAAGTTTGATTTTGTATTGCCAACGATGCTTTTTTGTTGTTTCATTTGTTCGACGTGGCCTTATTTACAAATTGGTTGATGTTAACAGAAACATGAAATTCACATCACACAAAATTGCACGAACAAATATTAAGAGAACGTAATAATAATCAGTCAATGCGTAAGGGTAAATTTAGAATTACATATTCTTTTTTATTTAATAAAATCCCAACGGGAAGTCATAAAAATTTAGATATAAAATTTTCAATCACCAAACAAAAAAACAGGGGGAATGAAAACACAGAAAACTTGTTTTACCTTTTTTTTTTTCATCTAATTCCTGTTCTTATATAATATTTTCCCTAGTATTTCAGGCAAGAAAAAAAAATTCAATAAAGAGCAAGTTGCTCAGATTGATTTATCTTGTTTTTCAGGTTAGCTTGTGAAATGATGATAATGCTCATGAATGCTAGAAAACTTCTAATATAAACAACTCTATTTGGGATGATAAGCCTAATTTTATAAGCGATAAATATAAATAACTTTTTGTGGTTAATTGAATTTGTAATTACTCTTAGCCCTATTCTAAAATTTGTAGGCTGCTTCAGAAAAAAAGAATATTTCTCACTCATCTTTAATCTTCAAGTAGAAAGCAAATCTAATAAAATGACGAACAAACAAACAAATAAAAGACAGCAAACAAAGAGAAGGGTTTCTTTCTTCTTTTCTTCCTCTCCCACCCCCCCCCCCCCCAACCCCCGCCTCATGGATCAGAGTTTTTGCTATTAACAGAAAGGTTTCAAGGGTCTGAATAAAATCGCAGACTTTTTTTTAAAATTTTTTTTTTTGGGAAAATGGATTCAAAATAACCAAAGCCAATAATAAGATCACCGACTTTGACAATGAACAATAACTTTTTCTCGGAAAGTAGATGGAAACTAAGTAAGAACTGCTATTAGAGGATATTATTAAAGGATTTAGAACATGTATAACTCTTTAATTATATGGGATCAGAGAGTCGATGACCCCCTCTATTCGCTTCGGATATTAAGTAAGAACTGCAATTAAAAGAATGAATTGATGAGAGTAATAACAATGAATTGCAAAAGAGGAAGACTTAATCACGCACCCCTTTTATACCCGATTTTGAAGATTTAATTTCGAAGTTCACCAATCAAGAACAAAGAAAAAACCTTAATAAAGTATGCAGTGAGAATAATTAAGTTAGAGAAAGTACTAGGTTATGGCTCTGCGTTTCAGATGCTGTAATGAAATAATTAAGTTGAAGTTTTTAACGATTAAATACCTGTTGTGATAGAATAATTTTAGAAGAATATTGGCTTATAGAGCATATTAGTAGGGATAAGATTTGTAAGATGCCAGATAAAAGATAAAGCGAAAGCTTGAATGAAGAATGGCGTTTAATAATTATAGAAGAATATTGGCTTATAGAGCATTTTAGTAGGGATAAGATTTGTGGACAGAATAAATGAAATAATAAAAGGCATAACTGATCAAGTCATTATTGATCTTACTTTGATTATTACATTGCACATTAGTTTCTTTCTAAAAATGCCATTCTTCATTCAAGCCTTCGCTTTATCTTTTATCACGCATCCTACAAATCTTATATACAAACCTCCGCATCTTTCAACGATCTCATCTGCTGATTTTTTGTATTCCTGCTCTTTCACTTGAATAATTTTTTGTATTATTTCATATCTTTCACTTTAATAACCCAAAAGCTTTCCTCTGTTTCAACTAAGCGAAAATTTACATATTAAAGCCTGGCTCAAATTCCTTTTTTCAATCGAAATAAAACGTAGCCACAAAACCCTAATTCACCACACCAATTTATCTCTGCCCGGTATTCATTTAAACCCTACCTCGCGGTTCAATGTCATTCTATACGATTGCAGATGCCGTTTCAACTTGTCATTTAGTTAGCGCCATCCAGTTCTCTATGGTAAGCCTTAACCCTAACAACTAATCGACTGTGGTAGCACGTTGCTTGTTAGGAGTGGGGATACATTATTTGAATATATGAATTGGGTGATGTTAGTGATTCATTCCCCTATTTGTCGTGAATTGAGATTTGTGTATAATGCTCGTAAGATTGCTAAAAATTTCATATTTTGTATTGTTCCAGTTGAATTTCTTGCTTGTGGAAGATAGAACAAAAGTTCAATTTCATGTTGATTTAATTCTTCTTTTTCATCTTTTTTTTTTTCTTCTTTATAGTCACGCTCTGGCTGGTGCTATGCTTAGTGCAGTCTATGGTTTCAAGATTAAGTCACGTTTATTTGATGGCGTCGACTCCATCATTAAGAAGCTCTTCTTATTTTATCTCAGTTTCAATTTTCTTTTATTATCTGCCTCTACCTGAAAATGGACGTGTTTTACTAGTAAGCAGACTTTTTTTATTTAATTGATATTTTAATTTTATGTATAAGAATGGAGGTTTATTTTTAAAAAAAAAGAAATAAAAAAATAGACTCTGTTGAAGCTAATTAGTACTGTTTTTTTTTGGTGGTGCGACCAGAGGTGGAAACCGGGTATGACAATGTGTTACTGGTGAGGTTGCTGCTTAAGATGAGAATGCATTCTTTTCAAAAATCCTTTGTAGGTGTTATCTAATTATCTTTGATGGAATATTAAATGGCCAAAAATCTGTCATACGTTCAAACTTTGTTTGTGTTTAGAAGAATGGTGTTGATTGTATATTCATTTGCTTAGCCTTTTGACAGATGGATTTGGAACTGACGATAAATGTGATTCAATTCACAAGGTTTTCAAGGGGCTCACCGTGGAAGGGATATTGAAGAGCTGGTCTAGGATAAAGCCTATGATTGTGAAAGATTGGAGTGAGAATATAGATGCTCGTTTTCATCTTTTTGGCAAGGTCAGAGATGAATGGATAGATAAGGATTTATTTGACTACTTGGACTGGTGCTAATAGGTATTTTAGGCAAGCTTTTTGAGATAACACTGAGCAAGTTATACTACTATTTTGCACATGATGATCAAAACTCTCGAAAAGTAAAATAAAATAAATTATTAACTTTTACTTTCATCTTTTGCATAGCAATCAATGTGGTGCTTGTTCTGTGACAACTTTGATAATCTACTTAATTATTGGTTAGCATTTGGACCAAAAAAGTTCTTATGATTTACATGTTTTGTAGAAATGCATGAACCTTAAATGTGCTGATCAGGGAGTTTAATTATTGCACCTTGAAATTCATTTATTGTTAACTAATTGGCTTTCCTTTGCATAAAGCCGCTTATAAGGCTTGAGTGGACGTCTTTATGGGCATATTATTCGTATTTCTTTATGCATGCCTTTATCATTTAATGTGCTGCTTGTATTTCTTTATGCATGCCTTTATCATTTAATGGCCAGCTCCCTTTCCTCATTTGTAATTTGAATAGTAGTATGGGCCTCCATTTTACAAATCTTTAACATTTTTTGCTGTAAATTAATTTTTCTTTCAAATATTTTGGAGGTCATTGGAATTCCTGTAGGTCTATTTACCAGATTTTAGTATGTTTAAGGTTTTAATTTTTCTTAGACTTTAATTTTTCTGAAAGATTGTAGTATTGATCCTTAAAGTAAGATCATGCTACTTCAAATTATTTTGAAGCGTTGCTAGTTATAGCCTTACATATCAAATTCCATTTGTCTGGAAATTTATTGATAGCTGTTACAGCAGCATATTTTATGACTCTACTTCTTAGTTATGTAAGTTCATTATGTTTAGGTCAGAGGCAGTCAGCTATGGGGAATCGATATATGCACAGATGACTCTGATCTTGTTGCTGGTATGTGGTTCTATGAATAATTGTTCACAATAATTGTGTTTGCCTCACTGTTTTTGTTTTATGAGATCTATAATTGATCTTGGGATATTGCTTTCTAGTTCTCATGCAAGCAAGTTACTACCTTCCCACTGCATCTCCTCCTTTATCTGCTATTCAAGAGTTGCGTGCCATAATCTGGTATTACCTCTGCAAGATTGTGAATCAATATATTGCGTCTAAATTTATTTTATACATAATGCTAATGCTGAATAATATATTGTAGCTCCTGTCATATTCTACTTTGACGTTTTATATTCTGTTTCATATAAAAATCTTATTCAACTTTAGTTGTTGATGAGCAAATGTCACATGTATAAGCCCAAATGATGTTTAAAGGTAGCCCGGCTACCTTCAGTTTGAGCTTACAATGGGTGAAAAAGAATTTGAGACTGATATTTTGCTGTTTTTGTGATTTTTCAAAGTATTTTAGATCTTGACTTTTGTTTGGACTTGATGGTTATAGATTGTGTCTAGATTTGTTAAGTTGTTTCCAACACCTCGTGCCAAATCAAAGCACAATCTTTCTGATTCAGATGTCTGGTTAATTATGCTTCATTTTTTCGTTAAAGATTGGATGGTTGCATGGATTGATGGAGTTGGAGTTCAACCAGTAATTCTAATTTTTTGGACTTAAAATGCCTTTTTCTTCTGTATAAAAACTTTAGTAAGTGTTATTGAGTTGACAGAAGTTGAATACTTACAGGTTGTTTCACACTTTCTAAAAGTTTTACATATATGAATTTCTGTTTTTTGAATTGCAGAAAGGAGGTGGAACTATTGATTTGGAGCCTTATCTTACTCACTCATCGACAACGGAGCCTACCCTCGCTCCCATGGCAGTGGAACGGACAATGACTACTAGGGCTGCAGCATCGGTTGGTTTGGGTCTGTTTTGAGTTTTATTGTCATTTATTTGGCTATGTTTTGATAGCGAATTTTGATATGTCAATATAATGTGTAATTGTTTTGGGTTGAGCTGGTAATTATGCTGGATTAGATTGGTTTGTTTTGGTGCTCCTCTGATGGAACACTGCTTTCTTTTAGAAATTTTGAATATAATATGAGACTACATATAGTTTAATTGAACACTGCATCTAGTCTAATTTCACTTGCATCTGGTTTTGTTGCATATGTTTGCTTGCATTTGATGGTAGTAGCAGACTGTTTGGTTTTGTGGCATTTGATGGCAGTTTGATCTGTTCTTGGTGCTGATTTAAGATTGTTCCTGTTGTGCTGATGTTAATTGCAGGTGCTTGAATCAGCTAGGGTTGCTGGTTTATTCAGACGACTGACTCAGGCGTTGTTATTGGTTGATTCAGGTGGTTCATTTAATGTTAGGAAGCAAATTAAGAAATAATGAAGTATTCATTTAACTATAATTATTGTAGTTATTTTATTTCATAACTGAATTATAATCTATGATACTTGTGAACAAATTAGAGAATTTTTATATATGAATTATATATATGTGTGTATGTACATTTTGCTATTTATATAATCATTTAAAGAATATATTTCAATTCCCACAAAAAATGGCTCCAATTCCAATAATTCCTGCCAAATAATTAAATTTTTTAAATTTACCACCAAAATATATCTTAAAGAAATGTTAGTTATTCTTGCTAGATTTAACAAAAATAATTTGTAGGATTAATATTTAATTAAAATGATTAAATAATTTTATTATTCCAATTAAATATGTCATGTTTATATGACAGGCAATAGTCATGAATGGGAAGTATTAGTTACATATTTTTCCTTGGGATTTCAGGCAAATGAAAAAAAGATTGAGAATGATTTCAAGAGGACAGGTGGATGATAAGTATTCATTTTTGCATATTTGGCTAATGTCCTCAGCAGTGGATTTTTATGGTATTGATTTTATAATTTTCAATTAGTTGCAGCCCTAGAGGAAGAGTAGGCTGATCAAATTGATTTGTCTTGTTTTTGGGGCAATTTGCGACACGATGACCGTGATAATGCTCGTGACTGCTGGAAACTTTCTGATGGAAATAACTTTAGAGTTCGTAGCAAGCATTTCTGTTATGACAAAACAAAGGTTCCCCCATATTTTGGTTGTTTGTTATGGTATTTATATATCCTGCATATGCTAGGTCGACAGGTTATGATGTAGTTTGGTTGGCTCTTCTTGTGCTTTGTGCAATTTGTAACTGCAGATACCTGCGAGAAAACATTTAATGGATCTTGTTGCTGTTGATTGGTTCAAAGACACAGAGAATGGACCATGTAGCTAGGCGTCAAGGCTGTGCTGCACAAGTAACTATTCTTTTCTTTTTATTTTTCCTTTTCCATTGATGCGTTAGGAGAAAATACTGCCTGTGAGATACTACAATGTAAATAACTTCTTATGGTTCATTGAATCTATAACACACTGAGCCCTATTCTAAAATATGTAGGTTGCTTCTGAAAAAGGACTTTTCTCACTGATCTTTAATCGTCAAGTAAGTTTGTTTCATTTCAGAAGGTATAAGTTTCAAACTTATTGTATTGGGAGGTTGTATAGTTGTAACCTAAGCATCTGCAGCTTCCTGGTTCAACACATTATAGTATGGTATTTTATTTTGTCACAAGGTAATTGGTTACGGGATCACTTTTGCGACGGTTTGTTGATGGCGATGATGAATTTCGCAATAGTAGGTTGAAACTTATTCCATCTGTTCCTAAGGTATCCATCTTGGCCTTCATGTATTAGGACTATATTAATGTATACTTACCCTTTACTACACGGTACACTTCAATTTGTACAAAGAAGGCATGCATTTAGGTGTAAATGTACTGATGGGTTGTATCTTCAATCTTCATGTCCTTTTTACCCTCTTGAATTTGTTTTGCACTTGTTCTTGATTTGAAGCACTGAATCATGCAGGGGTCATGGATCGTGCGCCATAGTGTTGGAAGCACCACTTGTTTATTAGGGAAAGCGGTTGATTGTAACTATCTTCATGGTCCCAAGTACTTAGAAGTAAATGCTCTTGGAATTTCTTTAGTACACGAGATG
Source organism: Citrus sinensis (assembly GCF_022201045.2). Taxonomy (NCBI): domain Eukaryota; kingdom Viridiplantae; phylum Streptophyta; class Magnoliopsida; order Sapindales; family Rutaceae; genus Citrus; species Citrus sinensis. The sequence goes on from NC_068560.1 coordinate 19,264,988, forward strand.
TTCCCCTTTCAAATAGTGTCCGATATCATTAACATGGTTTAACATTGTTCATCTTTCTGTAGATTGATGTTGACATCGGTTCTTCTACTGTTGCTAATGGAGTTTTGGGCCTTGTAAATGGTGTAATTACGACATTGGTGGTTGACATGGCTTTCCTTGTACAGGTATGTATGATTGTTATTTTATTTTATTTTATTTTTTTACCCCCACTTCTAAATGGACACAAGGGAAAAGACATGATTTTGAGATATTGCCCTACAATTTGCATTTTTGCATACTTGAATGTTCTCAGAATGGTATAAATAATGCTTCGAGTGTCTCTTCTTTATCTTGCTTTTTTGTATGCAGGCAAACACTACAGATGAATTACCAGAGCGACTGATTGGAGTTGTACGTGTTTCTAGTCTGCTATTGTCCCAAAGTTGGAACCAGAGACATCATCATGACTGTGGTTTCATTTCACCTCAACTGTTTTTTTTTTTAATTGAAAAAAAAAATCATTTGTTTTAGGTATACGTACATGTATTTTGATCCCGTTTTCATTGTAATTTCTCATTTACTTTGAAAGAAAGTCATTGGTGTTTTCGAATGGGAATTTTGCATTAAAAAATGAAGAATACTTAATAGGAAATTTCATGATTCTTTAGTTACTATTTTTGGAATGAGTGTAATAGTATTAAAGTTGGTTTCTACTCGCAAACAAGTGAACTACTCGATCCCAACTGCGACCACGCTAATTGTCATTGTTTAATAGCTACTACTTTTAAAACTCAACAACTAACAAAAATACTAAAAAAAAAATGATTTTCTTATGATGCTGTGAAAACATTTATGGGTTCACTTATTTCCACAAGATCTATAACATGGTCTTGACTTCACGAAATTCTTTTAATTTAAAGGGTGCTGGTCTGAGAAAGTCAGTTTGACGGATTAATTCTTTTTAATAATGGTCGAGTTAATTTTACTAGACTCATAAAATTATTCTTATTCTGATAATGCCACAAATGTTATGTTGTTTTCTTCAGCTAATGATCTTCTATCAGGACTAGTTGGAAATCAAATGCTTAAAACACCAATTGAATGAATAATGCAGAAGTTTAAACAGTATCTAATTGAAAATTGCATGAAACTTGAAACATCAATTCAAGTCCTTCCTTAAACAGAGAATGCATCAAACAAATCCAAAGTGTCTTTCAAGTCTGTAGCATGACTAAAAAATTGTAAATGCCTTCAGAACCAAATTATTCAAGTACAGGAGAACGAGCAAGTTGAATCATGTACAAGAGGTTGGCTTGGTTCCAGATAGCTTCTTCACTGTACCTGAAGGGTTGGCTCAATCTTTTCTTTAGAATTCTGCACATTTTGTAATTACTCATGTAAGCAAGCATACATTACAACCATAATAATAATAAAGCAAGAGTAATGATACGACCACAACCTCTTGTGCACAAATAATATTGTACAAACTAATATGACATAATATGATTGAGTAATGATACGACCACAATCTTTTGTGCACAAATAATATTGTACAAACTAATATGACGTAATATGATTGATTAAACAAAAACATAACATAACCCTCATAATTTATTTATTATTATTTTATATTTTCAATCAAGCAATCATATTATGCCACGTTAATAGCTATAGAAATAATTTGCTAGATAGTGCAACACTTCATTGATACTCACCATTTCATTGAACAATTTTTTTATGGTGTCATTGAGGTTTCCTTCCCAACATCCTTCGTCATCACCATCTTCTTCTTCGGTGGGTTTCACTTTGTTTAGCTTCGGTGCGTCTACGACTCCTTGAGAGAAAATCTTCATTGTTGGGCACTGTCTCACAACTACGTGTTCCAAGGACGGGAACTCAAGAGCGTAATTACCCAAACAAAAGCTTGTTAGGCTTGGCAAACAATCAAGTCCCAAGTACTCCAATTTCCTGAAAACAATGCAATCTTCTGCTTCTTCTCCAACCTGCGATTGTATGATTTCTTCTATCATTTTGCAATCAGCTATCTTCATTCTTTCGAGATTCACTAGAGTTTTAGATGTTGAGAGCGTCAACACATTTATCAACCCGTGACACTTCGATACTTCTAGTTCCCACAGATTTTCCAAATGCCACGAAGGTGGTACTAATTTTTGCAACTTACTACATTCCGATATTTCTAGACTTCCCAAGTTTGTAAACGCTTTGCTGGATTCGTCATTTTCCTTCCAGAGATGCTGCACTTTGTGTAATCCAGATACTTTAACTCTATCAATTGAGGGAATGCAACCTAAAAATCAACAAAATTAAGTTGTAAATGAAAATATGTATCCAATCTCTGCAGTCTTCCCCTGCATATTTTATGGACAAGATTAATCACAGCATTTTATATTTTTTTTTCCAAATTAGTATGCTTTGCAGTAGGATCCCAAATATAAGTATCAAATCGATTACCCTTTGAAACACATAAATGAAATCTGATGCTAAATCTAATATGAATTAGCTAGGAAAACAGAGATGTTACACACATAATTAATATAGTTCATCACCTCGTGTTACCAGGCATCCAATTAATTTCAGACACTTTTATAATTCATACTATAAAGTTAGTTAATAATTGCGGTTATATTGTTAAATCAGATATAAATTAAGACGACATGTAAAAAGATGAGTCATTAAATTTGATTTGATTCTAATGAAATTACAACTGTGCGAAAGAAAGTGAAGGGAAAAATAATAATAATGATTACCTTTTCATTGAAGAGATGTTGTATTTGATCAGCTACCAAGAGGTTCTCTTCTGATTTTAATTTTTGAGCTTCCTTATTATCTGTTGTCACGTGCACTAAAGAGTTGGATATGAATGTTTCCATATCAGGGCAATTCTCAATAGTTAGATATCTCAACTTAGGCAGTTCAATTATATTCCTAGTGAAGTTGCAAAATCTTTTGAGTTTTGGAAGGTCAGTGAGCCTTAGCTTGAAAAGCTTAGGAAACAGGGGGCCTATATGTTCTTTGTCAGCATTAATTAGCTCTTCCAAATGAAGCACCTCTTCAAGTGAATCACAATTCCTCACTTCCAGGTATACCAAATTGTTCAAGCACCGTAGCAGATTAGCAGGAATAGCACTCGACATATTCGTGCAGTCATCCACCACCAGGTCGAATAAATTGTTGAAGAAGCTGACAGGCAGTGCTTGGCCATGCCATATTTCTTTCAAACGTGGAAAATGCGAGAGTTGCAAATGTATTATGTCACGAAATCCAATCTGCACAAACCAAAACAATTGCACTGGATATATACAATTTTTTCTTTTTGAAAGGCATAGATATATATATACATTAAACTTATATGTTCAAATGTGCAAGTGCAAGGGAGATGCATAAGTAATTTCGACGAATCGATTTAACACATACCATTTCTTCGTAACACTTTTGTATAGTGGAATTAAGGTTGCCTTCCCAACGGCGCAATTCACCCTCTTCCTGTTAAGAATAGAATTAGTTAGTTAATGAGTATGCTGACATGGCAGCTGAGTCAGCTAAAGGTTGTTATAGAGGTTGTTAGTAGTAACCTGTGCGTGTGTGCAATGTGTGTAGAATCTTCTATGCACATATAAAAAGGCTTGTAATTTCCAGATTCATTAGATCAATAATAACAGAATTCTCAGCTTACAGAAGTTTTCTTTCTTCCTATTTTCTTAGTAACCAAACAATATCACAGTTTCATATAAAACTTAATACTTCCTTTTACTCACTTGCACTTTGCATAGCTTTGGTGTGGATAAGATTCCCTGAGAAAAAGTCTTCATGTTCAGACAATGTGTCATAGAAACTTGTTCCAATGATGGGAATTCAAGAGTGTAATTCTCCGAACAAAAGCTGGTAAGCCTTGGTAAATAATCAAGTTCCAAAAGTTTTAATTCGCTGAAAGCAATACGATTCTCCTTCGCTTCTTCTCCAACATGTCCTATGATTTCTTCTATTTTTTCACAGAGTGATACATTAAGATTCACTAGACTATTGGGAATTCCAACCTGAAAATAAAGAGTAGCATTCAACTAGATTCAAAGTATGTCAAAATCATACAATTGTTTTATGAAAAATAACAAACCATGAATGTCTACTAGATATTTTTTGTTAAAGAAAAAAAGGAAAAAATTAAAACAAAAATAAATAAATAGAAGTCCAGAAAAACAAAGATAATGAAAATGCATTTACACTATTTAGTATTAGGAACGGAGAAAGAATTTCAGCTAATTTTTAAATATTATAAATTCATTTTTCATCTTGATGCTAGTTTTTAAAAATTTTTAATTTTCAAACATGCCTATTTTTAAAATAACTAAACTAAAACGCTGTATTTCCCTTTTTTTTTTCCAGATATTCATGCTTTTAAAAATGGAAAACACTTCCCAACGCCATCAACATGGGACTGTTATAGAGTGAATATTTGAGGAAATTTTTTAATCAACAGTCGATTCAAAATGAACATCATGAATTTGTGCTTAATCAATGGCGTAATCAATTCATAACTAAACTAGAGATATTAACTACATTTGAACACTTTTCTTTATTTATTTTTAAATCGAAATCTAAAGACCAAGGAAAAGAGAAATATATAGGAATTTGTGAACTTAAAAGCTGAGTAACTAAGTATCTTTTAATTTCTGAAAATCTTATTTATTAGGATTTAAAAAAAAAACAATTAAATTGAATTATATTATGCTGTTAAATCGTGTTTAAAACAATTATATTGTTGACTTTAATGCAGGTGAACCTATAAATTAGATTGAAAATGCAGAGTTCAGAATGGTGATTTGAAGTTCAATACTTTTTTTCCCTCCAGAAGTTTGAAGTACAATACTTGCAATAAATAATTTGTGAATGAAAATTATTTGTAAACACAAAAATGATTAAAATAATTGTTGAATGTTATTTGAAATAAAAATTCAAAATGAATATAGCAATCTTACCAATGGAGGAAAAATATTCAGTAGATTATCACACTCAGATATCTCCAATTTTTTCAATTTGCTAAAAGACTTCGAAGCAAGCTGGTGGTGCCATATTTTTCTCAACTTATCCGCCTCACTAATATGTAATACCTCCAGACTTGGGAGTCGTACCTGAAGTTAAAAATTCAATGCAATTAGAGATGTATATTAATTAAATTTGAAGACTCAACGAAAAGAGAAATTAACTATTGAGAATAAAATTAATTTAAAAAAAAAAAACCTTTTCATCAAAGAGGGGTTGAGGTTGCATTTCAGTGTGAATGACGTCTTCTGGTGAGGCAAAGCTACTTAGTTTTGGAAGGCAATGGAGCCGCAGGGAGTGTAGTTTAGGAAAAACCTTTAATTCATCTCTTCCTCCTAACCCCCCCGTGGTGTTGTTGACTACCCCTTCAATTGACCGGCAATTTCGAATCTCAAGATGTTGGAGTTGCCCAAGACTATTAACCATAGAACATGAAAACAGATACTTCAGACGATGACAACGCCACACGGTCACTTTTGTCAAGTTTTGACAACAATACATTCCCTGAAATTGATCGGGCCATAATTTTTTGATGCTTATTAAACTGTCAAGCAAAACCGTACATTTTTGTTCCTTCAACTACAACTTCTAATATAATATTATTTCGATGATATAAGTATCAGATCGCGATAATATATTAATTAATTAATTATTAAACAGAAAATTATTACCTGGTGAACAGGATCATCCTCTGCATTGATTTCTGTGAATCCCTGAGTTGTTGTTGGTTTCTCCATGTCGGGCCCTATAAATGAACAAAAACAATATATAATAAACATCCGTTGTTTTTTTCACCAAAAAAGAAAAAGAAAAAAAGAATGAGTCAATGTAAATAATCCTACCAATAATTAATTTCAACACTTACCAATAATCATTTTCAAATCATCGCAGTTTTCCACTTGTACTTTTTGGAGCCGCAATAGGTTTTTGGCCATAGAGAATGAGAAGAGATACTTCAATTTTGGACAGCAATCTACGTTTATTTTCCTTAAGTTGCTGAAAGATTGATCTTCTCTGAGTTGGCTGTAGCATATCGTCTCCAAATTAGGTAAATTAATAAGATCCAATGACTCCAGCAAGGGAAAGACTTTGCAACGAACCCGTCCAACTGAACCGACAATATGTAAAATCTCAGAACAGTCTGTTACTAGAAGATGCTGCAATCGTGGAAAACCTTCCCCACCGTCTAATTCATGAACAACATTCTGAACACCCTTCAGTGAGTATAGACGGAGATCTTCAGTTCTCTTCAGCAACATTTTCGTCCCATCATTCCCCAAAAGAAGGCTAACTGTTTCTGGCCCCTTGAGCACCATCAATGTTGATGTTTTAGATTCGACGAGCCGTCGGACAGACGTTTGTCCTATAAATATCTTATATCTTTCCAATTCCACAGAGACAAAATCCTGCGGCAGAATTTCGGAATCCGAAACATCTATCTCCAAAGTAGTTAGATTTGACAACCCCTTCAACTCGACAAGACTGGCATTACTTCCTCCTTCAACCTTATCCCACTGTGAAAAGCTGTTATGCATAAACAGTTCTTCTAATCGAGATAATTTTGATATGACATTTGGTGGTATCAACTCAAGGCTCCAACAATTGCTCAAATCTAGCAACTGTAACCGCGTCAATCGTCCAATTTCGAGTGGTAACTGCTTGATATCGGAATATACAAGGCTGAGAATCTCTAATTTCTTTAGCTGTCCAACTATTGCTATATCTTTTAGTCGGCAATAGTCTAAACACAATGTTTGAAGGTTAATGAGGCACCCAAGTGATGAAGGTAATGAAGAGAAGTGAATTCTGGCAAGATCCAAAACTTTGAGTCCTTCCGTCCCTTCAAAAATGTGGTCTGAAACTTGCATAGAGCAAAGACCCTTCGTATGCAACAAAAATAGCCCAAGACGGGGACATCGCATTCTTTGGGGAAGCACTTGATCACCCCTATGAGGTAAAGAAATGGCAATTGGATCTTTCCGTATGGTCTCTTCCATCTTTTTCTCCAAGTCGGCAACATTTGGAATATTAAACATGCGCTTCTCTGCGGCAATTGATACGGCAACAACATGAATGACGTCATGTATTTTAACTTCATCTTTAGCATCCCCGTCCAACAATAAGCATGAAGATTTGAGATTGTCGATCAACCGATGCACCCTAATCCTTGCTTCTTCCAATGTGTAAACATTTTCAAACAAATCCCAACCCACACCATATCTCAATAAGTCAGAAACTTGTATGACATTACCTTCACTGTATAGACCACAAAGACGGAACAGAGATTTTGCCTCCTCACTTTCCAAGAAGTCATAACTCAATTTTATGGAGGTGTACACATTTGCTTGCATGCCATGAATTTCTCTTGCATCCGATCTTCTTAGCTGATTCAATGCATCTTTCCAGAAGTCAAGCTCCTTAGTTTTCAGAGCATTTGCAACTGTACTCAGTGCAACAGGCAAACCTCCGCATCTTTCAACGATCTCATTGGCTGTAATTTGAAAAGCAGATATTTTAGTTGAATCACCCACTATCTCCTCAAATAACTGCAATGCTTCTTTTGGTGGCAAAGCATCGATCTGGAAATTTTTCTGAGAATTCATATCAATGCACAATAAGTCTCGACTTCTAGACGTCAAAATTATTGTGCATCGTCTCTGATCATCCTTTTTATCTTTATCATCAACATCCCTGGAAGGAATTCCAACTTTTTCGAACTCGAGTTTTTTCCAAATATTATCCAATATAATGAGGACCCACTTCTCTTTCTTCAATCTTTCACGCAATCGATTAGCTCTGTCGAATATACTCTCATTCAACTCAAACTTTATGCCTAAATCAGAAGCAAGTTTCTTTTGAATTTCCTGATGATCTGGGGTCTGTGTTACCTCAGCCATAACGACCTTATCGAACAACTTTTCTTCCATCACTTGCCTTGCAACTTGCTTGACTAGCGTGGTTTTACCCACGCCGCCCATGCCGTAGACCCCAATTATGTTGAGCTTATCATCCTTCAACGCCTCCACAACATCTTGAAATACTTTCATTCTTGAATCAAAGGCCTCGTAATCTTTCACTTCCATTTGTTCTGTACTCTCTGGAGCAGGACGGTAGGAAACATTAGAGAAGTTTCCTTTTCCCACGAGACTAGCGGCAGCTTCTGCGGCCTTTGCTGCTTGTTTACTAAGCTTGTAACGAGAAATCAAGTTTGGGCACAATCCTCTGAAGCAGGACTTCTTAGCTCTATCTTCATCATCAATGATGGATTTTGCAACCCCTTCACTGAATTCATCAACTTGATTTAGCCAGTCTGTGACACCCTCATAAATCTCATCCCCTTGTAGTCTAGCGTGATTAACAGGTTGTTGCACCGTTTCTCTTCTATATCCCAGCTGCTTCACTTGATCTTTTAGGCCATCTATGTAGCTCTGGTACTTGAACACATAAGATATCTGCCGTATAATCGGTTTGAACAGTGACTTTGCACCTTCTGATACGATGCTGGAAAAAGCAGCCAGACCCACTTCTGCCATTGCCTGCTACTTAACAAATCTAATAATATGTCAAAGAAAGGAATACAAATAAATTAAAATGAACTAAAGGGAAAGACAGAGAAAGAAAAGACTGCAAACAACATCGCGATATTGATCTTGAACCAACTGATATCTAAATAGAGAATTTCTTTTTCCATCTTAAGGATCAGAGGTTTCGCTATTAACAGAAAGGTATCCTTCAAGGAAAGTTGATGGAAATTAAGAAAGAACCGTTATCAAGATCAAGTATTCTGCTGCTAAAAATAAATGATATGACTTAAGAAAAATAAATGATATGATTAAGAAAAACCATAGAATTTTTTCCTAGGAAAGTTTATGCAAATTAAGAAAGAACCGCTATGAAGATCAAGTATCAGAGATTCTGCTACTAAAAGAATATTACAGGTTTTAGAACAAGTGCACCTCTTTACCAGGTCTGGGATCAGAGTTGATAAGCTGCTGTACTCACCTTGAATATAGAAGAAAAACAGCTGTCAAGATCAAGGAGATTATGCTATTAATAGAAATTATCAAAGGATTTAGAACAAGTTCACCTCTTTAATTATCCGGGATCAGGTAGTTGATGAGCTTCTCTTCTTGGCGTTGAATATTTAAGAATAATTTTAATGAGCAAAAAGATCACTGGTAACTGCTGAAAAATGAGTGAGAAAAGAGTTGATGAGAATAATAACAATGAATTGAATAAAAGAAGGACTTAATCATGCACCCCCTTTGCATATCATGTATTTGGTTACTGTTGCCTTGTTGACGCATGTATAGAATAGTCATATGTATTTGGCCCAAACAGTTGAAGAAAGCACTAGTTCACAACCTTACGTTTGGATATATTCTAAAGAAATAATTAAGTTTGATAAAAGATAAAGCAAAAGCTTGAATGCATGATTGAGGGCGAAGACTTTTATAAAAGCATATGCCGAAAGCACACAAAAAGCATTTGAGAGAGAAACTAAATGATTTGATCTATTGTTTTCAAAAGAAATTGCAATTAACAGTTTTTGTCAAAAGTTCGCCCTGCGTGAAATTAGTGTTAATATAATTTAAAAAATTAATTTCAGTATTACTTTTTAAAATGTTAATTATTAGATTTATTTTAATAATATATTTATATTTATTATAAAAATTTAGTTAAATATTTGTGTTAAATAGAATTTATAATTAATATAATATATCTTAGGTATTAATAATATTATAATTATTCTATATGCTATTGAAAATAATTTAAATTTTTAGACGTTTATTTTCACATTAAGTTTCTATTTATTATAAAATTTAGTTTAATATAGTATAAGCTTGTAAAGTATTAAAATATTTTTTCATATTTTTTGAACATATTAAAATTATTTTAAAATATTTATATATATTAACATTAAAGTCAATTTTTTGAGTTAATAGAGCTAGTAGGTGTTATAGTATAAAAGAGTTTCTTAGCATCTCTTATTGAAAATATATAGATCTATATAATCATTTTTTCAAAATATTGAGATGTAGTTATAAAAGAAAAAATAAATTAAAAAATTTTAAATTTTAATATGGCCATCGTAGGGTTAGAATCCCCGCTCCAACCCGATTTGGAGATGTGCTTGGTCTATTTATGTTTTGGAAAAAGAAAAACCAAAGAAAAAAAAAATACACACCCGACCAAATCAAGCAACTAATCAAATAAAAAATAAAAAAGGAAAGAAATTTAATGACTTGCATGCAATTTTGGATCTGAAATTAAAATTACATAAAAATTAAGGATTACCGATTACGTACCTTAATATTTACAGCTTATTTGATGGACTCAACAGGTTTAAGCAACATCAAAATGTTTGTGGCTCCTTAAATGAGCCCAAGACATGGTGCAAATGACAACATCGACTTGTTTGACAGCTCCAACAAGGCTACGATGATCAGAAAATGAGCCCTCAATCAACAAGCTAAGATTGGCTTCTCTATCCTCTTCTCCCCACAACCAGCGCCTTGCTCTTTGTCATTTTTCCTCTTGTTAGTTTTCTTCTACATATAATTATTACACTGGCCGGGAAGTATACACACCCCTCTTTTCTTTTTATATACCTTATTATTATATCTTTACAAAATAATATCACCCTAAGACAGCTATGTATGAAATAAATGAAATAAATATATAAGGAACTGACGAAATAAAATTATCATGACCATAGACTTTTCTAATTTATTTTTTCCTTTCAAAAAGGGACGAGGATAAGTTTGGTAGAATGATTATATTTTTAATAAAAGAATTATTTTTTATTATAATACTTTTTTCTTTATTAATTTAAAAATATTGACTCTTATATTTTAATAAATATAAATAAAATATTATAATAAAATATAACAATATATACAAATATTTAAAAAAATTTAAGATTTTATTAAAATAAATTTTATAATAAATACAAATATATTATTAATACAATTATAATAATTTGCACTTTAAAAAGTAATACTGATATAAATTTTTTAAATTATATTACTCTACCAAAAAAATTAAACTATTAAATTATATTGATATTTATTAAAAAATTTGCAATTAATTCTTATTATATTTTTAATTGGAATTTTTTCCTGTGATATAACAACAATTGCTATAGTTTTTTCCCTAAATAAAGATGGAGTTATAAATTATTTGTATAAGTGTCATGAAAGTAATAGTTTTTTTTTAATACTATTATACAGGACTGTAGGTATTATAATTAATATTTACAAATAGATTCTATAATTGAGACCTTTTTTGTGGCATGTACTCCTCTGAAGCGCTGTCCAAATTCTTCAAACCCTCTCAAATATTCGAAGGCTGTCCACTCCACTCATATTTCGTGAGGAATAAACTAACTCCACTCAATTATTTGATAATTGAGGGAGGATTGTAAATAAGTCTCATAAATATTTTTATGGAGGCTTGAACCCTTGCACTCATTATTGTAAGTGCAAGGGTTCTCCCACTTGACCAAAGGCCCATTGGTGTCATAAAAGTAATAGTTGAATAACAATAATGGGGCTATAGGTGGTCTTCTTGCAATTTCAACACTGAAACAGACTTGTCCTTGATCCCAATTTATTTACCCCATTTGGGCCCACGATGAGATAAATATATTCCTGTGAGATGAAAAACATAAGAAAATGTTTTATTATAATAAAAAAAACAAGTGGTCCATATGTTACCTGTTACCTGCAGAGGAATGTGATTATAGAGAGCTTATGAGAGTAAAGACAATGATTTGCAAAAGAAGAAGACTTAATCATGCAGCCCTTAGTATTTATCAAATGATTAGTGAGCATTTCTTTTATGGACAAAGATGCCAACAGCAAAAAGAAAAACGAAAAAAAAGGGCTAAATTACTAAGTCTTATTTTAATTTTAATTTCTTTTATTTTCATTCGCCGAAGAGGGAATCTCTTTTCCTAATGTGACATAATTAAAGCAATCTATAAATAATACAATAATCATATAATATAATAATTAAAAAGACGCACATGTTTATAATATTAATGATGGGATCCATATGTTTATACTGATTAAATTGGTGGACCAGAATTTATTTGACCTTACTTGTTTTCTATTTGATTAAAATTCAAACGACAGAGAAATATTGTCGTATTGATGGTTTCGATTGTGGAGTTCCGCTGTGGATAGCACATCCAATAGTGAAAAATGAAGCTTTCGTCAACTATCTCACATGGACGCGTACCATCATGCATAATTGCATATTGCATATTGCATTATTTCTTTAGAAAAGCAAGATTAATTCTTTTAACAAGCAAACGCATATACATAGAATAATTATATGTATTTGTTGGTTCAAGAAACTTAACTGACAAGATTGAGACAAACAGGAGATTTTTTTTTTCGGACATTAAGAAATAACAGCTGTCAAGATCAAGGAGATTATGCTATTAACAGAAATTATTAAAGGATTTAGAACAAGTTAACCTCTTCAGTTATCCGGGATCATACGGTTGATGAGCTTCTCTGTTTGGCCTTGAATATTTAAGAATAATTTTGATGAGCAAAACGATCACTGGTAACTACCGAGAAATGTGTGAGAAAAGAGCTGATGAGCGTAATAACAATGAATTGCAAAAGAAAAAGACTTAATCATTTAATTTTAATATGGCCATCGTAAAAATTTAATTTGAAAATATATAAATTTATATAATCATTTTTCTAAATATTGAGATGTAGCTATAAAAGAAAAAATAAATTAAAAAATTTTAAATTTTAATATGGCCATCGTAGGTTAGAATCCGCAATCCAACATGATTTGGAGATGCGCTTGGTCTATTTATGTTTAGGGGGAAAAAAAGGACCAAATCAAGCAACTCATCAAATAAAAATAAAATAAAAAAAAGAAAAGAAATTTAATGGCTTGCACGCAATTTTGGATCCGAGATTAAAATTACATAAAAATTAAGGCTTACGTAGCTTAATATTTACAGCTTATTTGATGGTCTCAACAAGCTTAAGTATCATAATGTTGCGGACCGCCCAATTCGTTAGCCCAATTTACTCACAAAGAGCCCAACACAAGGCCAAGAGTGCTAGCTTGATCTAATTCTGGAAAGTTCTAGGCAACTCTAGCACATTGAGCTTGTAAATACTATAGAATTCTCTATACAATTCCAGCACATGTAAATAGCTAGGAAGTGGTAGAATTCTCTAGAATCTCTAGAGCTTGGCAAGACTCCCCTATAAATATGGGATGACATTAGGCATTTGAACACAACAACAAGTATTGAGAAAGCAACTCAAGCATTGTAAGCTCTCTTGTAAACTCTCATTTGTGCAATACAAGTTTCCTTATTCGGCTCCATTGCTTTCTTCTCTCTAGCTCTTTGAAAACCTTTAAGGCTTAGCTAATTCAAGAAGTTCAAGGCTTACTTAGCGACATACAACAAAGTTGTCTAAGTGCCGCACGAGTTTGCTGCGCAAAACACTCATCCCGTGACAATAAGCCAGCTTTAGCCTAGTGGTAAGAATTTGTGAGGTTATGAGTTCTAACCCCCACAATACATTGTGGGGTTTAAATTTCCTTTCTTAATTTGAGTGGAGACATTCTTCTCTTTTTCGAAATGTGAGTGGAGTAGACGTCCATCTAGTCTCAGCAATAGTCTGATTTATAAATATCAATTGTAATATCATATAATATGAGTTGTACTCTTAAACAATAGTCTCATATATTAAAAAAAAAAAAAAAACAAGCTTAAGCAGCATCAAAATGTTGTGGCTCCTTAAGTGAGGCCCGGACATGGTGCAAAAGACAAAATCGACTTGTTTGACAGCTTCAACAAGGCTACGATGATCAGAAGATGAGCCCTCAATCAAGAGAGCTCCCTGCCTCTTAAATGATAAATTAAAAGCAATTGTAGCTTGTCGACATCAGGCCAATTTCAGGCCTTTGAAGAGCACAAATGACATGGCCTTAACCAAAGATTGCCTTCTCTATCCTCTGCCGACATATCCTCTTCTCTCCACAACCAACGCCTTGCTCTCTGTCATTTTTCCTCTTGTTAATTTTCTTCTACATATAATTATTACGTTGGGAAGCATACACACACCTCTTTTCTTTTTTTTCAAACTACTAAATATTATGGGAAAATGATCGAAACCTTTTTTTTTTTTTCTTTCTAGTTAACATCATCAGGTGTATTTTTGGCTTTTCACACTTGCATAAAAAATTGATAAAAAATTGAAACATAAAATTCACTTTATTACCTTTTACTTTTGTAAATAAACTAAAAGGTATTTTGGTCTTTTCATATATTTGCCAAACGTTTTTATAAATTAAATGGTGAAATTGTTTATATAGATTACAAATAAACAGTATAATTAATTATATTTTGTATGTATAAAGCATTAAATAATCAGATATTTGTGGCTTTTAATTGTTGTGTTATTCACCATTTTAGCCGTTTAAACCAAACTTTCATTTTTCAAAAGGAAAAGGATTTGTGTGTGTGTATAAAGTAAAATTTGAGAAATAATCATGTAAATACTCTAAATTTTTAATGGGAAACACCGATATCTTTTTTTAATTATAATACTCTTAGTAAATAGTAACTAAGGAATAAGTGTTGTTTTAGTCATTAGAATTTAAAATAAATCTAACATGTAATATGTGAAATACAAATAATTAAATAGATTTTGATTATTTAATGTTAAAATATATTCAGGTTAATATCTTAAGGATCGGTATTATGCAAATAGTTTTTCAAAAAATCAAACCCAAATTCGATGCATTGTCAATAAGTATTATTATAATATTTTACTATTGTATCTCCACAAAACAATATCACCCTAAGACAGTTATACATGAAATAAATATATAATATAAGGGACTGACGAAATAAAATTAGATCTAACGCGAGTTTCACGTAGTGTGAACTTTTGACAATTCTCCCATATCCCAAAAAAAGCTTTGTCACATTGCGAAAACACCTTTCAAAGTTTCAATTGCAATGTAATTTCCATTATTCATAGTGGCAGACAATGGACATCACGGGACAGGGCTAGAAGTTATCATGACCATAGAATTTTCTAATTTATTTTTTCCTTTCAAAAAGGAAAAAGGATAAGTTTGGGAAAATAATTATATTTTTAATAAAAGAATTATTTTTTTATTATAATACTTTTGTCATTATTAATTTAAAAATATTGACTCTTATATTTTAATAAATATAAAAAACAATATTATAATAAAATATAACAATATATACAAATATTTAAAAAATTAGATTTTATTAAAATAAATTTTATAATAAATATAAATATATTATTAATATAATTATAATAATTTACATTTTAAAAAGTAATACTGATATTAATTTTTTAAATTACATTATTCTACCAAAAAAATTAAACCATTAAATTATATTGTATCTGTTAAGTCCATTATTTATAGAGTTGGCATCTTATGGCAAGTCTAGTTAAATTGGAAGTTTATTTATTGCATATTTTGTAATAGGGATTAATTTATTAATTCTCTAATTTAGTGAGATTTCAATTTATTAAGAATATTTGTTTTCTAATTTAATTAGATGTCTAATTTAGCAAGTCAATTAATGGTGGGATTCTATAATTGGCGAAAGAAATCTATTTAGAGCAAGAACATCTGATTTAGTAAGGCAAGAAGATATGATTTATTCCTATTTAGATTCATAAGAATTATAAGAGGAAATAAACTCTTATTTGGAAAGTATCTAAGTTTTTAAGGCTTGCTATTTTGGTGAAACCCTAGTGCCTATATAAAGAGAGGTATTTCACAATTTAAGGACGCACTGTTGTGTTAATTTGGCACATAATGTTGTGTTAATTTGTTTTCGTATCTTCTTTTCATCTTTGTGGAAGATTCTATGAGGATCTTGGATCACTAGACGTTGAAGAGTTGAAGAATTGCTATTCATCACTTTGCGAAGTGCCTTGAGGATCGTGGATCAAGAAGGGTAGCAATTATTCAAGAGAAGCAAATTCAGTTTAAGATTGAGTAAACTGTATGGTGATAAACTATAAGTGAGAGTCTTAAGTTTGGTAAATTCAGAGGTTGTAACATCTCAACTTAGTGAATTACTTTTCATCTGGGTGTGGCCTCATAGATGTAGGATTGATTAATCTGAACCACGTAAAAATCTCCGTGTCATTTATTTTCTGCATTTTATTATGTTTTTGGAAAATTAATATTTTTGATGCGGATGAACAGCAATCGTGAACAGTAATGGTGAATAATACACGGTAACAGTTATGGTGAACAATACACGATGAACAGTATTTCCAAAAAATTAATTAAGTTGTTAATTTTTTGTTTTTAATTGCCTAATCTATTTATGATACATCTAAATTCCTTTCAATAACAATAATATTAATATTTATATATTCTATTGTAATGAAAATTTGTGCAATCTTAGGTATTCATTATATTAAATTGTGTGGATTAATTAAGAATATTTTTGGAGTCAAAAGAAGTGTGTGTACGTAGGATTAATAATAAAAAATTTCTAAATAAAGGTGATTGCTTCATTGACAAGTACATATTTATATTCTTCTATTAGTATTTGGGTTGTAAACTCTATTTATAAAGTAAATATATTGTGGTAAGCGATATGGACAATATCAGATGCAAAATATTGAGAGATCATTAACACAGATATTTATTGAAGATGCATTTAGAGGAAAGAGTGTAGAACTGGGCGTAACAATTATGAAGCTTTCCCCAAGTATTCTCATGCTTCCTTAACTGTTCCAAAGTATTTTTCATAGCGTGCATATTTACTTTATGGTGTCTTAATTCGTCTGAAATGATTACTTTAGTTCTTTTGGGATGAAAGGTCATTTATTGTGTTAATTTTTAACAATAGAAAAAATAAGTAATGGTAATGAAAGACTAATTTGTGATATTGAAGCGTACGGGCTTAACTCAATCTAAAAATTAGTCAATTAGCTCAAGAGTTAAGAGTTGTCCAAATCTTATATGTTGAACCCAAGTTCAATACTCAATTGATGCGGGATGTTATTCCTAACACTTCCCGTCATGTGTAGGATTGGCAAAAAAACCCGGGTCAGTCTTGTCTAGACCTGCAGGCTTTATGCATGGCCCGCATGATGAAGTTATGGATATTAACCTAAAAATTTGAAACTTACTATGAATGGCCTTAGTTAAAGAATTTTGCAACTTTAATTTATAACAAGTATGTACACACACACACAAGTTTAGATTGCATTTGGATGACTTTTTTTTTTTATCAATTCAAAGAATGCGAAATTTATCGGATTAATCCGAATCTGATATGTATCCGATTTTGCCAGCCCCTACTATTTATAAGCCCAAGTGACTCTCTTTTACTAATTAATAAGGCAATTTTTGACCTTATGTCCTTGTTGTGGTGTTAAATTGTTGGTCATTTTGATTGTTTCCTACCTTCCATTTACGCTAGCTGTAACATTGTCTTATTCACCATTTTAGCCATTTAAATGAAATATTATTTTTGTAAAAAATAAACACTTTTAAAAGTAAAAAAAAAAAAGTTATGTAGACCTCAAATTTTTAATAAAGAATGTCAATACCCCTTTTAACTACAAGATTCTTAGTAGATGATAACCAAAAAAATTAACTTCAAAATTTTTCATTAAATGTAAATCTGATTGAAATAGTTTAAATTTTTCTAGTAGACTAATATATATAATTTAAATAATTAATTTCATTATGAATTTATAAAATGTTAATTAATATATTTTTATTTATTATAAAAAATTTAAATAAATACTTGGATTAAATCGATTTTACAATTAATAAAATACTTCTGATTTATTAATAATATTAAAATTATTTTATATGATATTCAAAATAATTTAAACTTTTATATATTTTTTTAATATTTTGTCTATTTATTATAATTTGGTTTAATATAATACAGGATTGTAAAATATTAAAATATTTTTCAATATCAAATTATTTTAATATGTATATATCATTACATTTATTTTAATATTGCATTTATATTTATTATAAAATATAAAATAAATAAAATTAAAGAGTATTGTAGTAAAGTGAAAAAAGAAAAAAAAGTCTTATTATCCGTACATTATTTCATTTTATCTGGGAATTATTGGCTTGAAGAGATGAGTTCTTGTCACAAGCACAAATTTTATCTGTACATTATTTCATTTTAAATGATGAGTTCTTGTCACATGGACATGATCATTACTTTTTTTGTTTTGATTAGGTTACTTCATGATAACAAACAAATTATTTTGCATCACATTATGGTAAAAAGTTGCCCTCTTTGTTATTTCAACAGCTATATAGTTTAATATTTTGTAATAAGATCATAAAGTGCATGGGAACCACTGCTCGCGTACTTCAGCCTAAAATGAAGATCTATTGAAAATTTCCCTGATGTCACGATATTAAACAAAAAAAGATACCAACATCCGCTTAAATTCATATAAAATTAAACCTTACCACATATTGTCTTGAAACATTTTTTTTTTTCAATAATATGATATACATAGGGCCCACCTTAGAGTATTAGAGACTTTTATACGAAATTGTTTTATGAGACTCCTTACATTCAACAGCTTCACCTAAAGAAATATAAAATAACTTAGAATTCGATCAATTTTTAACTATATCGTGAATATTAACAATCAACAAGATAGTAAAAAGGTTAAAAAAAGATAAGTAATTAAGAAGATATCTTTTTTACTTCCTCTAGAACTATTATTTAATAAACTTTTTTTTTAATTCAAAAGTGAACCAATAAATGTAATAATTTTCTTTATACATAATAGTGCATAAAAATTTTATAATGTTAAATAATTAAATTTTTTAAATAGATGAAGAATTTAATTTTTTTCTTGGAAAAACTAATAATAAATTAACAATTAGATAATACTATTAATTAGAGATATTTAATATTAAGGTTATCAAATATAGAATGTGTATAAAAATTCTTAATTATAAGATAATTACTAATTAAAAAGAGGCCTAAAGAAGAGGATTTGCTATTATAAGTAGAGTAATGATATAGCCACAAACTCTTGTACAAACTTATTTTGTACAAACTGATGTGGCATGATAAGATTGGTTGAATTAAATATCACTTGGCCCACATGATTTGTTTTTATTAATTTATATTTTCATTCAACCAATCTTATCATGCCACGTCAATTTGTACAAAATAAGTTTGTACAAGAGTTTGTGGCTGTATCATTACTCTTATAAGTAATACCAAAAATAAAAAGGGAGACTTCCTGAGATTTGGGACTTAAGTGACGAAAATGTAGACCTTGCTTATGCTTGAAACCGTTCCTGGATGTAAAAAGTAAGAATTATTGTTGAATTCCTGACTAATAAGATCTTTGAAAGTATTCAAAGGACCTGAACTTATAAGAAAGCCATGATGAACTATACCACGTTGCAAGTGAGCTCGCATCTTCATCCCTTGATCTGCCATCGGCGTTTCTCTTGCACTCACCATACCGTCCTTTTCAATCGATTTTTTTATTAATTGATGAAGCGTCTCTGATACGTCAGCACTCGTCGGCCGTTGTAAAATAAAATTAATTTAAATAGAGAGAGCAGCTGATTCGACAAATAAAAGTTATAGAGGGGTTCATATCCCAGCCGTTGGATTAAATATGAGTGGCGATCTGCGTGGATTGGACGACTGTTGTTGTTTATTTAATTCGTCAATCCCCTGACCGGGTTAAATGAATAAATGGAACGAGAGGGCGACAGAGCGCGTTGATATTTCTAACAGGTTAGCAAAGCGACGCCGTTTGGTTTATTAATCATCTTTATTGGTAACATCATCACCTTCATAAAATATATGGTATCGTACAAAGTTCTTGCGCTGGATTCGGGCATCCAACAACGAGGACACAGCAACCTATTCGCTAGGTTAAAGAGACCAAAGAGCCAACAGCAAAATGTGCACGCACATGTCACTATCATGAAAACAACATTCTTTTTTCTTTTTTTTTCCCTCAATAATTTCAGATATAATATTTTAACTAAGTTTGTAACACTGTTGATTGAAATTATCAAGTACGAATGTGTGTAGATTTTAACATTCGCACTCATAATTATTATTGTGCAGTTTTAGACTTGGTTGGGTATTGAGGTGCTAAAACTTTTGCCATAAGAAAAAAAAGTTTTAAGTATAAAATAAAAGTTAATAGTATATAATAAATATAATTTTTTTAATAATAATTTTGATAAAATTAGAAAAGATATAATAAATTTTTTATCATATAAGTGTAAAATCAAATCATCTTAACTTCTAAACTACAACAACTATAACATTTTAACTGTTCAATCTCAATTCCAAATAGACCCTTAATTTATAATTAGATTGTCACTAAAAGATTTTAAGTATGTATTTTAGAATTTAGTGAATACACTTTTAAACTACCTTTGCGGGATGAAATGTTGGGAAATTTTTAGTAAGCTCCAAAAGTGTTTGAAATAAATTTATGATGCAAAAAAGAAAAAAAAAAGATTTATGAACATTTTTGTGAAGCTTAGGCGAAAATTTTTGTCAGGCTCTATTGGGCTAGAGGAGCAGCTCGGGCAGTTAATTGTCGCCCAAGAAGCCCAACCCAGATTACAACAAGCTGGGATTTAGTTAGCTCGTTGACGGCCATTTGGGTAATGCATGAATTGGGCGGATGATTAATAAATACGTTTTATTAATTATTTCGCCGATTTGGATATTCTCCTAATTTAATCTTTTCTAATATTATAATAAAGAGATTTTGACATGTGTTATACATGTGTTATTTTAATAATCCAATAGATAATATGTACTTTATTTTTATCTTTCGTTATTAAATACAAAAACACTAATAGAAAAAAAATGACTTAACTCTTTTTATATTTTTAATTTTTATTTATTTTCTTTTATTGCTTTCCCAGCAATGTTCATCTTTTTACTCTACAACATCCATAACCTTAACTTTGGAAATAAAAGAGAATATGCGAAAGTATAAGTAGGAGAAAGACTTCATTGAAATCAAACGAATTGGGCAACGTTAGATTTTTCTTTAAAATTCTCATGCGATATTAATTAGTAGTATTATCGTTGCTGCCTGCCTACTTCTAACCTCAACCAATATATGATCAATGCTTGATTTGGTCAATCTAAATAATTATAATCGATGATTGGATATTGTTGAAGGGCGGCCCTAAGGATGAGAGAGGGGAATGCGTGTGCAAGCCACATGTGTGAAGAAAAAGAAAAAGGCAAGAGTGAAGATGACGACGATTAAAATCTTGTTTGATTTCTTTTTCTGATAATTTTGTTAATCTGCTGTTGTTAGTTCCGAAAATTTAGTTAATCTGCTGTTGTTAGTTCCAAAATTTTAGTTAGCAACAAAATGACATGTTTTTGTGTTTAATAAGGAAAAAGTAAATAATAGATTTTCTATAAGATTCTTAGAATGGATTAGATTAGACTATGGAGAGAAATATATTTTAGAATATTAGTGTTGAGTTATTCTAATGTCTTTAATAGTAAATTCAATTAAGACTATTTTAGTAATATAATTTTTTTATTGAAATTAGAGTGTTCAAAGTTAGTAATAAAAAATTCAATAATTTTTTATTGAATTTATATAACTCTGGATTCTTTTTTTTTTTTTTTCCAACACTGATATGGTTTTTCTTTGTCGCCCAAGAAGCCCAACCCAGATAACAACGAGCTGGGTTTTGGTTAGCTCGTTGACGGCCATTTGGGTATGCATGAATTGGGTGGATGATTAATAAATACGATTTATTAATTATTTCGCCGATTTGAATATTCTCCTAATTTAATCTTTTCTAATATTATAATAAATACGTTGCTTGTTAGGAGTGGGGATACATTATTTGAATATATGAATTGGGTGATGTTAGTGATTCATTCCCCTATTTGTCGTGAATTGAGATTTGTGTATAATGCTAGTCAGATTGCTAACAATTTCATATTTTGTATTGTTCCAGTTGAATTTCTTGCTTGTGGAAGATAAAACAAAAGTTCAATTTCATGTTGATTTAATTCTTCTTTTCCTTCTTTTTTTTTTTCTTCTTTATAGTCACGCTCTGGCTTTGGTGCTATGCTTAGTGCATTTTATGGTTTCAAGATTAAGTCATGTTTATTTGATGGCATCGATTCCATCGTTGAGGATTGGATTGTTGATCAAGTGCACATAGTAAGCTCTTCTTATTTTATCTCAGTTTTACTTTTCTTTTATTATCTGCCTCTACCTGAAAATGGACGTGTTTTACTAGTAAGCATAGACTTTGTTTATTTAATTGATATTTTAATTTTATGTATAAGAATGGAGGTTTATTTTGGAAAAAAAAAGAAACAAAAAAACAGACTCTGTTGAAGCTAATTAGTACTGAATTTTTTTGGTGGTGCAGCCAGAGGTGGAAACAGGGTATGAAAATGTGTTACTAGTGAGGTTGCTGCTTAAGATGAGAATGCATTCTTTTCAAAAATCCTTGGTAGGTGTGATCTAATTATATTTGATGGAATATTAAATGGCTAAAAATCTGTCATACGTTCAAACTTTGTTGTGTTTAGAAGAATGGTGTTGACTGTATATTCGTTTGGAAGAATGGTGTTGATTGTATATTCATTTGCTTAGCCTTTTGACAGATGGATTTGAAACTGACGACAAATGTGATTCAATTTACAAGGTTTTCGAGGGGCTCACAGTGGAAGGGATATTGAAGAACTGGTCTAAGATAAAGCCTATGATTGTGAAAGATTGGAGTGAGAATATAGATGCTCGTTTTCATCTTTTTGGCAAGGTCAGAGATGAATGGATAGATAAGGATTTATTTGACTACTTGGACTGGTGCTAATAGGTATTTTAGGCAAGCTTTTTGAGATAACACTGAGCAAGTTATACTACTATTTTGCACATGATGATCAAAACTCTCGAAAAGTAAAATAAAATAAATTATTAACTTTTACTTTCATCTTTTGCATAGCAATCAATGTGGTTCTTGTTCTGTGACAACTTTGATAATCTACTTAATTATTGGTTAGCATTTGGACCAAAAAAGTTCTTGTGATTTACATGTTTTGTAGAAATACATGAACCTTAAATGTGCTGATCAGGGAGTTTAACTATTGCACCTTGAAATTCATTTATTGTTAACTAATTGGCTTTCCTTTGCATAAAGCCGCTTATAAGGCTTGAGTGGACGTCTTTATGGGCATATTATTTGTATTTCTATATGCATGCCTTTATCATTTAATGGCCAGCACCCTCTCCTCTTTTGTAATTTGAATAGTAGTATGGGCCTCCATTTTACAAATCTTTAACATTTTTTGCTGTAAATTAATTTTTCTTTCAAATATTTTGGAGGTCATTGGAATTCCTGTAGGTCTATTTACCAGATTTTAGTACGTTTAAGGTTTTAATTTTGCTTAGACTTTAATTTTTCTGAAAGATTGTAGTATTGATCCTTAAAGAAAGATCATGCTACTTCAAATTATTTTGAAGTGTTGCTAGTTATAGCCTTACATATCAAATTCCATTTGTCTGGAAATTTATTGATAGCTGTTACAGCAGCATATTTTATGACTCTACTTCTTAGTTATGTAAGTTCATTATGTTTAGGTCAGAGGCAGTCAGCTGTGGGGAATCGATATATACACAGATGACTTTGATCTTGCTGCTGGTATGTGGTTCTATGAATAATTGTTCACAATAATTGTGTTTGCCTCACTGTTTTTGTTTTATGAGATCTATAATTGATCTTGGGATATTACTTTCTAGTTCTCATGCAAGCAAGTTACTACCTTCCCACTGCATCTCCTCCTTTATCTGCTATTCAAGAGTTGCGTGCCATAATCTGGTGTTACCTCTGCAAGATTGTGAATGAATATAATGCCTCTAAATTTATTTTATACATAATGCTGATGCTGAATAATATATTGTAGCTCCTGTCAGATTCTACTTTGACTTTTTATATTCCGTTTCATATAAAAATCTTATTCAACTTTAGTTGTTCATGAGCAAATGTCGCATGTATAAGCCCAAATGATGTTTAAAGGTAGCGCGGCTACCTTTAGTTTGAGCTTACAATGGATGAAAAAGAAATTGAAACTGTTTTTCTGATTTTTCAAAGTATTTTAGATCCTGACTTTTGTTTGGACTTGATGGTTATAGATTGTGTCTAGATTTGTTAAGTTGTTTCCAACACCTCGTGCCAAATGAAAGCACAATCTTTCTGATTCAGATGTCTGGTTAATTATGCTTCATTTTTTCGTTAAAGATTGGATGGTTGCATGGATTGATGGAGTTGGAGTTCAACCAATAATTCTAATTTTTTGGACTTAAAATGCCTTTTTCTTCTGTATAAAAACTTTAGTAAGTGCTATTGAGTTGACAGAAGTTGAATACTTACAGGTTGTTTCACACTTTTTAATAGTTTTACATATATGAATTTCTGTTTTTTGAATTGCAGAAAGGAGGTGGAACTATTGATTTGGAGCCTTATCTTACTCACTCATCGACAACGGAGCCTACCCTCGCTCCCATGGCAGTGGAACGGACAACGACTACTAGGGCTGCAACATCAGTTGGTTTGGGTCTGTTTTGAGTTTATTTTCATTTATTTGGCTATGTTTTGATAGCGAATTTTGATATGTC
Organism: Citrus sinensis; assembly: GCF_022201045.2. Taxonomy (NCBI): domain Eukaryota; kingdom Viridiplantae; phylum Streptophyta; class Magnoliopsida; order Sapindales; family Rutaceae; genus Citrus; species Citrus sinensis. The sequence continues at coordinate 19,289,725 of NC_068560.1, forward strand.
AATATAATGTGTAATTGTTTTGGGTTGAGCTGGTATTTATGCTGGATTAGATTGGTTTGGTTTTGGTGCTTCTCTGATGGAACACTGCTTCTTTTAGAAATTTTGAATGTAATATGAGACTACATTTAGTTTAATTGAACACTGCATCTAGTCTAACTACTAGAAGTGTGGATTTGGTTTATCCAATATTCTCCAGAATTTCACTTGCATCTGGTTTTGTTGCATATGGTTGCATGCATTTGATGGCAGTAGCAGACTGTTTGGTTTTGTGACATTTGATGGCAGTTTGGTCTGTTCTTGGTGTTGATTTAAGATTGTTTCTGTTGTGCTGATGTTAATTGCAGGTGCTTGAATCAGCTAGGGTTGCTGGTTTATTCAGATGGTTGACTCAGGCGTTGTTACTGGTTAATTCAGTTGGCTGACTCAAGTTGTTCATTTAATGTTAGGAAGCAAATTAAGAATTAATGAAGTATTCATTTAACTATAATTATTGTAGTTATTTTATTTCATAACTGAATTTGCATTTTTGCATACTTGAATGTTCTCAGAATGGTATAATGCTTCGTGTGTGTCTTCTTTATCTTGCTCTTCTGTATGCAGGCAAATACTAAAGATGAATTACCGGAGCGGCTGATTGCTTCGTGTGTGTCTTCTTTATCTTGCTCTTATGTATGATTGTTTTTTTCCCCCACTTCTAAATGGACACGGGAAAAGACATGATTTTGAGATATTGCACTGCAATTTGCATTTTTGCATACTTGAATGTTCTCAGAATGGTATAATGCTTCGTGTGTGTCTTCTTTATCTTGCTCTTCTGTATGCAGGCAAATACTACAGATGAATTACCGGAGCGGCTGATTGGTGCTGTACGTGTTTCTCATATAGAACTCAAGTCTGCTGTTGTCCCAAAGTTGGAACCAGAGATATCATGACTCTGGTTTCATTTCACCTCAACTCTGTTTTTTTTTTTAATTAAAAAAATCATTTGTTTTAGGTATACATACATGTATTTTGATTCTATTTTCATTGTAATTTCTCATTTACTTTGAATGAAAGTCATTGGTGTTTTCGAATGGGAATTTTGCATTAAAAAATGAAGAATAGTGAATAGGAAATTTCCTGATTCTTTAGTTACTATTTTTGGTATGAGTGAGTGTAATTAGTAGTAAAGTTGGTTTCTACTCGCAAACAAGTGAACTGCTCGATTCCCGAGTGGTATCAACCAGTTTCCAACTTTTTAATATACACTAATTGTTATTGTTTAATAGCTACTACTATTAAAACTCAACAGCTAACAAAAATACTTCAAAAAAATGATTTTTCTTATGATGCTGTGAAAAAAATTACGGGTTTGCTTCTTTCCACGAGATCTTTAACATGGTCTTGACTTCACGAAATTCTTTTAATTTAAAGCCTGCTGGTGTGAGGTCAGTTTGACTGATTAATTTTTTTTAACAGTGGTCGAGATAATTTTACTATACTCAAAAATATTCTTATTCTGATAATGCCACAAATGTTATGCTGTTTTCTTCGGATAATGATCTTCTATCAGGAGAGGTTAGAAATCAAATGCTTAAAAGACCAATTGAACGAATAATACAGAAATTTAGGCAGAATCTAATCGAATATTGCATGAAACATGAAACATCAATTCAAGTCCTTTCTTAAACGGAGAATACATCAAACAAAATCCAAAGTGTCTTGCAAGTCTGTAGCATGGGCAAAAAATTGTAAATATGTAGAACCAAATTATTCAACTACAGAAGAACGAGCAAGCTAAATCATGTATAAGAGATTGGCCTGATTCGGGATAGCTTCTTCACTGTACCTGAAGGATTGGCTCAATCTCTTCTTTAGAATTCTGTAGATTTTGTAAATTACTCGTGTAAGCAAGCATACATTGCCACCATAAGAATAATAAAGCTAGAGTAATGATATGACCACCACCTCTTGTGCACAAACAATATTGTATAAACTAATGCGACATAATATGATTGGTTAAACAAAAACATTACATGGCCCTCATAATTTATTTATTTATTTATTTATTTATTTATTATTATTATTATTATTATTATTATTATTATTATTATATATTTTCAGTCAACCAATCATATTATATCGCATTAGTTTCTATAAAATAATTTGCTAAATAGCACCAAAACTTAATTGATACTCACCATTTCATTGAACAATTTTTTTATGGTGTCATTGAGGTTGCCTTCCCAACATCCTTCATCATCATCATCTTTTTCTTCTTTGTTGACGTTCACTTTGTTTAGCATTGGTGTGTCTAAGACTCCTTGAGAGAAGATCTTCATTTTTGGACACTGTCTCACAACTACTTGTTTCAAGGACGGGAATTCAAGAGCGTAATTACCTAAACAAAAGCTTGTTAGGCTTGGCAAACAATCAAGTCCCAAGTACTCCAATTCCTTGAAAACATTGCACTCTTTCGCTTCTTCTCCAACCCGCGATTGCATGATTTCTTCTATCATTTTGCAGTCAGCTATCTTCATTCTTCTGAGATTCACTAGATTTTTAGATGCTGAGAGCGTCAACACATTTATCAACCCGTGACACTTCGATACTTCTAGTACCCACAGATTTTCCAAATGCCACGAAGGTGGTACTAATTTTTGCAACTTACTACATTCCGATATTTCTTGACTTCCCAAGTTTGCAAACACTTTGTTGGATTCGTCATTTTCCTTCCAGAGATGCTGCACTTTGCGTAATCCAGATAGCTTTAACTCTATCAATTGAGGGAAAGCAACCTGAAAATCAACAAAATTAAGTTGTAAATGAAAATATGTATCCAATCTCTGCAGTCTTCCCCTGCATATTTTATGGACAAGATTAATCACGGCATTTTATATTTTATTTCCAAATTAGTATGCTTTGCAGTAGGATCTCAAATATAAGTATCAAATCGATTACCCTTTGAAACACATAAATGAAATCTGATGCTAAATCCAATATGAATTAGCTAGGAAAACAGAGATGTAACACGCATAATCGATATAGTTCATCACCTCATGTTACCAGTCATCGAAATAATTTAAGACTTTTTTAATTCATATTATAAAGTTAGTTAATAACTGCGGTTATATTGTTAAATCATATATAAATTAAGACAACGTGCAAAAAGATGAGTCATTAAATTTGATTTGATTCTAATGAAATTACATCTGTGCGAACGAAAGTGAAGGGAAAAATAATAATAATAATAATAATCACCTTTTCATCGAAGAGGGGTTGTACTTGATGAGCCAGCAAGAAGTTCTCTTCTGATGTTAATTTTTGAGGTTCCTTGTTATCTGTTGTCACGTGCACTACAGAGTTGGATATGAATGTTTCCATATCAGGGCAATTCTCAATAGTTAGACCCCCCAACTCAGGCAGTTCAATTATATTCCCAGTGAAGTTGCAAAATCTTTTGAGTTTTGGAAGATCAATGAGCCTTAGGCTAAAAAGCCTAGGAAACAGGGGGCCGATATGTTCTTCCTTAGGACTTAGCTCTTCCAAATGAAGCACCTCTTCTAGTGAATCACAATTCCTCACTTCCAGCCTTGCCAAATTGTTCAAGCACCGTATCAGATTGGCAGGAATAGCACTCGACATATTCGTGCAGTCATCCACCACCAGCTTAAATAAATTGTTGAAGAAGCAGACAGGCAGTGCTTGACCATGCCATATTTCTCTCAAGCGTGGAAAATGTGAGAGTTGCAAATGCTCTATGTCACGAAATCCAATCTGCATAAACCAAAACAATTGCACTGGATATATATAAATTTCTTTTTTTGAAAGGCATTATATACACACACACACACACACACATTAAACTTACGTGTTTTGTATTTTAACTTCTAAAACTACATATACAAGGTAGGTGTATATGTTTAAATGTGCAAGCGTAGGGGAGATGCATGAACAATTTGGGTGAATCGATTAACACAGACCATCTTTTTGTAACATATTTTTAAATGTGCAAGTGCAAGGGAGATGCATAAGCAATTTGGACGAATCGATTAACACATACCATTTCTTCGTAGCTCTTTTGTATAAAGGAATTAAGGTTATTGCCTTCCCGATGGTACAATTCACCCTCTTCCTTTTTACTAACTTGCACTTTGTATAGCTTTGGTGTGGATAAGATTCCCTGAGAAAAAGTCTTCATGTTCGGACAATGTGTCACAGAAACTCGTTCCAATGATTGGAATTCAAGAGTATAATTCTCGAAACAAAAGCTGGTAAGCCTTGGTAAATAATCAAGTATCAAAACTTTTAATTCGCTGAAAGCAATACGATTCTCCTTCACTTCTTCTCCAACATGTCCTACGATTTCTTCTAATTTTTGGCAATTCGATACATTAAGATTCACCAGACTACTAGGAATTCCAACCTGAAAACAAACAAAAGTGTGTGCATATGTGTGTATATTAAAAAAGTAAAAATGTAAGAATATCATTCAACTAGATAATTTTTTGTTAAACAAAAAAAGCAACAAGATAAATAAATAAATAAAAGCCAGATAAACAAAGATAATAAAAATACATTTACACTATTTACTATTAGGAACGTAGAAAGAATTTAAGGCAATTTCTAAATATTTTAGACTTATTTTGCATCTTGATATCAGTTTTTAAGCATAAATTTACAAATTTCAACTATTCCTTTTGGGGAAAAAAAAATCAACCAAAATGCCGCTTTTTCCCTTTTCCTTGGCCCCTTTTTTTATGTACATTTAAAAATGGAAAAAAAAATTGGAAAAGACTTCCCAATATTGTCAATAAGGGACTGCTGCTGTAAAGTGGATCTTTATTAAGTACTTCCAGACTCAAGGAAATTTCTTTACAATCACGGGCCAGTTGTAAATAATCATGAATTTGTGGTTAATTAATGGCATAATCAATTCGTAACTAAACAAGAGATATTAATTAAATTTGAAGATTTTTATTTTCTTTTTTTCTTTTTCCAATCGAAATGTGAAGAATTAAGGAAAAGAGAAATATATAGATGAATTTGTGAACCTATAAGATGAGTGACTATCCTTTAATTTTTGAAAATCGTACTTATTAAGATATGAGCAAAAACTATTTAATTGAATTATATTATGCTGTTGAATCGTGTTTAAAAACATTATATTGTTGATTCTAATGCTGGCGAACCTAAAAACTGGACTTAAAATGTAGATTTGAGAGTGGTGGTTCGAAGTACAATACTTGAAATAAATAATCAGTGGCTGAATATCATTTGTAAACAAAAAATGGTTAAAATATTGTTGGATGTAATTTGAAAAAAAAGAAAGATTCGAAATGAATACAGCAACCTTACCGAGGCAAGCTGGTGGTGCCATATTTTTCTCAAATTATCCACCAACCTAATATGTAATACCTCCAACCTAGGAAGTCGTACCTGGCAGTTAAAGATTAAATAACTAATTAATCAATTAATGGCATAATCAATTGATAACTAAATTAGAGGCGGATATTAACTAAATTTGAAAACTCAAGGAAAAGACAAATTAAATATTGTGACTATAATTAATTTTTTTTATTAAAAAAAAAAACCTTTGCGTCAAAGAGAGGAGGAGGTTGCATTTCAGAATGATTGGTGTCTTCTGGTGAGCTCGTAGAGATGAATCTTAACATATTACTGCAAGTATCAATCTCGAGGCTTAGCAAAGAAGGGAATTCAACAACTAAATCTGAATGAATATGTCCCGTATTGGCAAAGCTTGTTAGTTCTGGAAGATTCTCGAGCCGCAGGAAGTGTAGTTTAGGAAAAACCTTTAATTCAATCAACTTTCCTTCATCTCTTTCTGACCACCCCGTGGTGTCGACTACCCCTTCCATTGACCAACAATTACTTATCTCAAGATGTTGGAGTTGCAAAAGACTATTAACCATAGAATACGAAAACAGATACTTCATACGATCACAACTTTCCACGGTCATTTTTGTTAAATTTTGACAACAGTACATTCCTTGATCATGATCGGCCCATAATTTTTTGATATTTATTAATAAGATGAGATTCAATTCCTCTAAGCTCGGAAGAATAACCTGCAAAGAAAACCCGTACATTTTTGTTCCTTCAAGTACAACCGTCTAGTATAATATTCTTTTAATGATCGAGGATTAATCGTGATAATATATTAATCAATTAATTATTGAACAGAAAATTATCACCTTTGGAGCAGGATCATCATTAGCAATGATTTCGTTGAATCCCAAAGAAGTTGTTGGTTTCTCCGTGTCGGGTCCTATAAACAAACAAAAACAATATACATAATTAATCTTTGTTTTTTTTTTTTTTTGGTCCAAAATAATTGAAGAGAAGTCCATAATCCCACCAATACTTAACTTCAACACTTACCAAAAATCATTTCCAGATCATCGCAAAAAGCCACTTTTGCCTTTTGAAGCCGCAGTAGGTTTTTGGCTATGGAGAATGAGAAAAGATGCTTCAATTTGTCACAGGATTTTACTTCTATAATCCTTAAGTTGCTGAAAGATTGATCTTCTGTGAGTTGGCTGTCACATATTGTCTCCAAATTGTTCAAATTGCTAAGAGACAATGACTCCAGCAAGGGAAAGACTTTGCGACGAACCCGTCCAACTGAACCGACAATATGCAAAATCTCAGAACAACTTTCTACACGAAGATGCTTCAATCGTGGAAAACCTTCCCCATCATCTAATTCATGAACAGCATTCTGAACACCCTTCAGTTCGTTTAGATGGATCTCTTCAGCTTCCTTCAGCAACATTTTCGTCCCATAATTCTCCAAAAGAGTGCTAACATTTTCTAGCCCTTGGAGCTCCACCAATCTTGATGTTTCAGAATTAACGCGCCACATGCGCCACGCTTCTCCTATACCTATCTTATATCTTTGCAATTCCACAGAGACCCAATCCTGCGGCAGAATTTGGGCATCCCGAACTTGTATCTCCAAGGTAGTTAGCTTTGACAACCCCTTCAATTCAGCAAGACTGGCGTTACTTCCTCCTTCAACCTTATCCCACTGCGAAAAGCTGTCACCCATATATAGTTCTTCCAATTGAGAAAATTTTGATATGACATTTGGTGCTATCACTACAAGGCTTCTACAATTGATCAAATCTAGCAATTGTAACCGCGCCAATTGACCAATTTCAAGTGGCAACTGCTTAATGTCGGAATATCGAAAGCTAAGAATCTCTAATTTCTTTAGCTGTCCAATTGCCGCTACATCTTCTAGTTGGCAGCAGTCTAAACACAATGTTTGAAGGTTAATGAGGTGACCAAGTGATGAAGATAATGAAGAGAAATGAATTCCAATAAGACTTAAAACTTTGAGTTCTTCCGTCCCTTCAAAAAAGAGGTCTGAAATTTGCATCGGGGCATTACCCTCTGCAGACAACAAAAATAACTGGAGATTGGGACATTGCAACCTTTCAGGGAGCTCTTGAATATCTCTCTGGGGTAATGAAATGGCAATTGGGTCTTTCCGTATTGTCTTTTCCATCTTTTTCTCCACGTCAGCAACATTTGGAATATTAAACATGCGCTCCCCTGCAGCAATTGATACAGCAACAACATGAATGACATCATGCATTTTAACTTCATCTTCAGCATCACCGTCCAACAATAAGCATGAAGATTTGAGATTGTCGATCAACCGATGCACTCTACTCCTTGCTTCTTCTAATGTGTAAACATTTTCAAACAAATCCCAACCCACACCATATCTCAATAAGTCAGAAACTTCTATGGCATCACCTTCACTGTACAGACCACAAAGACGGAACAGAGATTTTGCCTTCGCACTTTCCAAGTAGTCATAACTCAATTTTATGGTGGTGTACACATTTGCTTGCATGCCATGAATTTCTGTTGCATCCAATCTTGTTAGCTGATTCAATGCATCTTGCCAAAAGTAACGCTCCTTATTTTTCAGAGCATTTGCAACTGTACTCAGTGCAACAGGCAAACCTCCGCATTTTTCAACGATCTCATTTGCTATACTTTGAAAATCAGATATTTTAGTTGAATCACCCACTATCTTCTCAAATAACTGCAATGCTTCTTCTTTCGATAAAGCATCGATCCAGAAAATTTTCTGACAATTCATATCATTGCACAATAAATCTCGACTTCTAGACGTCAATATTATTGTGCATCTTCTCTGATCATCCTCTCTATCTTTCTCATCAACATCCCCAGAAGGAATTCCAACTTCATCGAACTTCAGTTCTCTCCAAATGTTATCCAATATAATCAGGACCCGCTTCTCTTTCTTCAATACTCGACGTAGTCGATTTGCTCTGTCGAATATATTCTCATTCAACTCAAACTTTATGCCTAAATCAGAAGCAAGTTTGTCCTGAATTTTCTGATGATCTGGGTTCTCTGTTACCTCAGCCATAGCGACCTTATCGAACAACTTATTTTCCATCACTTGCTTTCTAACTTGCCTGACTAGCGTGGTTTTACCCACGCCGCCCATGCCGTAGACCCCAATTATGTTGAGCTTATCATCCTTCAACGCCTCCATAACATCCTGTAATACTTTCTTTCTTGAATCAAAGGCCTCGTTATCTTTCCCGCCCCTAGGTGCTTCGATATCTGGAGGAGGATCGTAGGAAACATCACTCTTCAGTTTGCAGCCTTCATCCTTGAGATTAGCGGCATCTTTTACGGCCTTTGCTGCTCGTCTACTGAGTTTGTAACGAGACAACAAATCTGGACACAATCCTTTGAAGCAGGACTTCTTGGCTCCATCTTCTTCATCAATGATAGATTTTGCAACCCCTTCCGTAGATTCAACCCTATTTCGCCAGTCTTTGACAACCTGATAAATCTCTTCCCCTTGTCGAGTAGCATGATTAACATGTTGTTGCACCATTTCGTTTATACCTTCCAACCCCTTCACTTGAACTTTTAGCTCATCTATGTAGCTCTGGTACTTGAACACATAAGAGATCTGCTGCATAATCGGTTCGAACAATGCCTTTGCACCTTCTGTTACAATGCCGGAAAAAGCAGCGGAAACCAGGTCTGCAGCCATTGCCTAGCCTGTTGCTTTTATACATACATACATATATATATATATTAGCTGTTGGAAAAATTAAATTCAAATAAATTAAAATGAACTAGGGGAAAGACGGAGAAAGAAATGACAACCAACAACTTTAAAAAAAAAGGTTTCTAGGGCCTGAATGAAAAACCAACAATTTAAAAAAAAATTGTAAGATGGATGCAAATTAACCATTGCTAATATTACATAAGAACACAGAAGTTAACAATGAACAGTACGTAAGAAAATTAAATGACAAGATTAAAACAAACAAGAGTTATTTTTTCTTGGACAATTGTACCTGTTTAATTATTAAAGAGTTAATGACCTTCACTGCTGGCCTTGAGTATATAAGAACGACCAGAAGATCAATATTAACTGCAGACGAATGTAAGTAAAGAGTTCATGAGAGTGAGTAATACAAATGAATTGTAAAAGAACAAGACTTAAGTGTTACCCCATCTTTTGTTTTATTATATAAATAGAACACATGATCATTTTTAACAAAGTGATCAATAACTCTATGCGTTATTTAATTGATATTGTAACCAATTTGAAGGGAATATAATAATAATCATTCAATGCATAAATTTAAAATTAGATTTTTTAACTCTTTATTTAAATATAAATCTTAATGGAAAATTATAAAAATTTAGAGATACAATTTTTCAATCACCAAGGAAAAAAAATGGGAATGAAAACAGAGGAATCTTGTTTTACCTTTTTTTTTTCCTTAACTCTTGTTCCTATACAGATAATCTTGTTTTGATGATAGTGCTCGTGACTGCGGGAAAATTTCTAATGGAAACAACTCAATTTCGGAAGATAAGCTTAATTCTGCAAGTGATGAATTTGTTCAATTGACTCTGTACTTGAACTCGTTGGATTGGTTGATTTACGATTGACTGCATTTCAATTCTGCCTAAAAGGTCTTTTTAATAGCTATCATGTACTCCTTAAAAGCAATCATTTTTAGTTTTTAGATTATTGATATGAGATACTACAATGAGTGACAAATAATAGTAATAAATTATTGCGGTGATATTTATTTTTTAATTTTCATGTGGCTGAGCCCTATTCTAAAATCTGTATGTTGCTTTAGAAAAAGGGCTTTTCCTACTGATATTTAATCTTCAAGTAAACTTAGATATAAAGTAAATCAAATAAAATGACAAACAAGCAATATAATAAAAGACAACAAACTGGCAATATTGATACAAAGCCAACAGATATTAAAATTTAGGACTTTTTTTTCCTTGCTTTCTTTTGTTGGAGGATTAGAGATTTTGGTATTACCGGAAAGCCAAAAGGTTTCAAGGGTCTGAGTAGAAACCTATAATCTTTTTAAAACTTTGTTTTTCTTTTTTCTTTTTTTTTTTTGGGGGGGGAGGGGGATGCAACTTAACCAAATGAAATAATAAGAGCACAGGCTTTAACAATGAACAATAACTTAAAACTCATGCAAAGTAAATTCAATATTAAAACAAACCAGAGAAATTTTTTTTTCTTGGAAAATAGATGGAAATTATGAAAGAACAGATGTCAAGATAAAAGATCTACTATACACAAACACACACATTAGAGGATTTGGAAAATGTGCACCTCTTTAATTATCCGGGATTAGAGAGTTGGTGAGATTCTCTATTTGGCCTTGAATATTTAAGAACAACCTCAAAGAGCAAAAAGATCACCGGTAACTGCTGAGGAATGTGTAAGAAAAGGGTTGATGGTGTCAAAATTATTGGCTGCAGCATCTAGAAGGTTTGAAGAAGCTGCAGCATCTAGAAGGTTTGAAGAAGAAAAAAATGGGCTGGCCGAAATGCTTGAAAAGGAAATGGAAAAAGAAGCAGTTTAAAGAAGAAAATGAAGAACACGGTTTTGACAAGGAAAAATTATTATTAATTTAATAGCCATTTTTTGGCTATAAAAGGGAGAGCTTCCCATTTCATTGAGCATCCAATCCAATCTTGAGAGAACAATTTAGGGAGTTGAGAGAGAGTTTAAGAGCTTGCATTTATAAGCTCTTATTTTAGTGATTTGAGAGTTTGGGTGTATTAGGGTTTTGGGTAGAGAGCTAAAATACTACAATACTTGTAACTCCTTTTCACTAGTAAAATATTTCCTTCTGTCTTCGCCCGTGGATGTAGGCTAAAAGCCGAACCACGTAATTTCTGGTGTCCTCTATTGTGCTTGTTTTCTATTTTATTTCCAATTTCATTTTAGCTGTGGTCCTGCTTCACCCACCAATTTCCTAACAGTGGTATCAGAGCTATTGGTTGTATTTTTTGGAGTCGGGAACTGTTCACGTAAGGGGTACTATTCACGTATACGGCACTGTACACGTATACGACACTATTCACGTATACTGTACTGTTCACGTATACGGGTTTGTTCACATATACGGTACTGTTCACGTATACGGTACTATTCACGTGAAACGGTGGAAGCGATCCAAGAATTTTCCGGTGCAAAGCAGGGAATAGTAGTGTGAGAAAAGCAACTGTGGTTTTGTACATGTCTAGGAAAGTTCTGTCACAAAGGCGATAAGAGCTTAAGGAGTCTGGGTTTTAAGTGGGACCATTGTGACCCCTCCAGTCTTTCCTGGGAACTTTCCTAGTGTGCATTCTCAAACATACTCACAACTATTCAAGGTGGTACACTAGCTTGTGTGCGGTATTTATCAACAAAATGGCGGCAAAGTATGAAATTGAGAAGTTTAACGGAAATAATTTTTCGTTGTGGAAAATGAAGATGAAAGCTGTATTGAGGAAAAATAATTGCTTGGTAGCAATTGGAGAAAGGCCCATGGAGATAACTGATGACAAGTGGAACGAGGTAGACGGTAACGCCATTTCTGATCTACACTTGGCACTTGCGGATGGAGTATTATCTAGTGTGGCAGAGAAAAATACGGCGAAGGAAATATGGGATACTCTCACAAAATTGTATGAGGCCAAGTCACTACACAACAAAATCTTCTTGAAGAGAAAACTCTATACTCTTCGAATGGCAGAATCTACAATGGTGACCGACCACATCAACACATTGAAGACTCTATTTTCACAACTCACAACGTTGGGTCATAATATAGAGGAAAATGAACGTGCAGAGCTTCTACTTCAAAGTCTACCAGATTCGTATGATCAACTCATCATCAACCTAACGAACAACAATCCAGTGGAGAGTCTAGTTTTCGACGATGTTGCAGCCTCCGTATTAAATGAGGAGAGCAGGCGGAAAAATAAGGAAAACAGACAAGCAAGTTCGCAACAAGCGGAGGCGCTATCAGTGACGAGAGGGAGATCAACGGAACGTGGCCCCAGTGGGAGTCAAAATCAGGGTAGATCAAAATCCAGAGGTAAGAAGAATGTTAAATGCTACAACTGTGGCAAGAAAGGGCACGTCAAGAAAGAATGTTGGAGTAACCAGAAGAGAAGAGAGGGCAAAGAACCTGAGACATCAAATGCTCAGGGGCGTGTAGCAAGTACCTCGGATGATGGCGAAATTCTCTACAGTGAGGCAACAACTGTTTCAGAAGGCAGAAAACGACTTTCTGATGTCTGGCTTATAGACTCAGGAGCTACCTGGCACATGACCTCTAGGAGAGAATGGTTCCACACATATGAACCTATCTCAGGAGGATCTGTATATATGGGTAACGATCATGCCTTGGAGATCGCTGGTATTGGTACTATCAAAATAAAAATGTTTGATGGTACAATTCGCACAATTGGGGAGGTACGACATGTCAACGGCCTAAAGAAAAATCTATTGTCTTTGGGACAAATAGACAATCATGGGTGCAAAACTCATGTGGAGAATGGAATTATGAAGATTGTTAAAGGCGCGCTTGTATTGATGAAGGCAGAAAAGATCAGTGCTAATCTATTTATGCTTAAAGGAGAAACACTACAGGAGGCTGATGCGTGTGTCGCATCAAATGGAGAAGAGTCAACGATGATGTGGCATCTCAAACTTGGCCACATGTCGGAACAAGGTTTGAAGATTCTCTCTGAGCGAAAATTACTTCCGGGGCTCAAATCGGTAAGTTTACCATTTTGCGAGCATTGTGTTACAAGTAAGCAGCATAGATTAAAATTCAGTAGATCTATTGCTAGAAGTAAATATATTCTAGACTTGATTCATTCTGATGTCTGGGAATCACCGGATATATCCATGGGAGGTGCAAAGTACATGGTGACTTTCATTGATGATTATTCCAGAAGATGTTGGGTGTATCCAATTAAGAAAAAGTCAGATGTATTTCCAGTGTTTAAAGAATACAAAGCGCGGGTGGAACTTGAATCTGGTAAAAAGATCAAGTGCTTGAGGACAGACAATGGTGGAGAATATACAGACGGTGAGTTTCTTGCTTTCTGTAAGCAAGAAGGTATTCAGAGGCAGTTCACGGTGGCATACACTCCTCAACAAAACGGAGTGGCAGAGCGGATGAACAGAACTCTTACAGAAAGAATAAGAGCTATGTTGAAAACTGCCGGTCTACCTAATTCATTCTGGGCAGAAGCAGCCAAAACTGCCTGTTATATAGTAAATCGGTCGCCATCTACAGCTATTGGGTTGAAGACAGCGATGGAGATGTGGACTGGAAAGCCAGCTGATTATTCCTACCTACATGCATTTGGATGTCCTGTGTACGTGATGTACAATGCCCAAGAAAGAACAAAGCTGGATGCAAAATCTAGAAGATGTATCTTCTTGGGGTATGCTGATGGAGTAAAGGGGTATCGTCTGTGGGACCCCACTGCCCACAAGATCGTCATCAGCAGAGATGTTATTTTTGTAGAAGATCAACTGCAAAGAAAAGATGAAGATGATGGCACTGTAAAAGAAAAGTCAGAGACTGTGCCGGTATATGTCGAAAATAATCCAGAAGATTCAGATTCTTCTGAAGTAGCATCAGAGCACGAGGAACAAGAACCAGTTGAGTCCGAGGCTCCAGAAGTTCGTCGGTCAACTCGTGAGAGACGACCGCCAACGTGGCACTCGGAGTATGTCACAGAGATCAACGTTGCATACTGTCTTCTAACAGAGGATGGAGAGCCTTCAACTTTCCATGAAGCTTTAAACAGCTCAGATGTTGCTTTGTGGATGACAGCAATGCAGGAAGAAATTGAAGCTCTACACAAGAACAAGACATGGGAACTTGTACCACTACCACGTGGAAGAAAAGCCATTGGAAACAAATGGGTCTACAAGATCAAACGTGATGGCAATGACCAAGTGGAGCGGTATCGTGCGAGACTGGTAGTGAAAGGATATGCTCAGAAAGAAGGTATTGACTTCAACGAGATATTTTCTCCGGTGGTTCGACTCATAACAGTCAGAGTAGTCTTGGCAATGTGTGCTACATTTGACTTACATCTAGAGCAGTTAGATGTGAAAACTGCATTTCTTCATGGAGAACTTGAAGAAGAAATATATATGCTCCAACCAGAAGGTTTTACAGAAACAGGAAAGGAGAACTTGGTTTGCAGGTTGAACAAATCTCTATACGGTCTCAAACAGGCGCCGAGGTGTTGGTATAAGAGATTTGATTCCTTCATTATGAGCCTTGGATACAACAGACTCAGTTCAGACCATTGTGCATATTACAAGAGGTTTGAAGATAATGATTTCATCATTTTGCTGTTGTATGTGGATGACATGTTGGTAGCAGGTCCCAACAAAGATCGAATCCAAGAATTGAAGGCACAGTTGGCTAGGGAGTTTGAAATGAAGGACTTGGGACCAGCAAACAAGATTCTAGGGATGCAAATTCACCGAGACAGAAATAACAGGAAGATTTGGCTTTCTCAGAAAAATTACTTGAAGAAAATCTTGCGGCGCTTCAACATGCAAGATTGTAAGTCAATTTCTACCCCACTTCCTGTTAATTTCAAATTATCCTCAAGTATGTGTCCTAGCAATGAAGCGGAGAGGAAGGAGATGTCTCGAGTACCGTATGCATCAGCAGTGGGAAGTTTGATGTTCGCTATGATATGCACAAGACCGGACATTGCACAAGCAGTGGGAGCAGTCAGTCGATACATGGCGAATCCTGGTGGAGAGCATTGGATAGCTATGAAGAGGATTCTGAGATACATCAGAGGAACCTCAAATGTTGCATTATGTTATGAAGGATCAGAGTTTACTGTCAGAGGCTATGTGGATTCAGATTTTGCAGGAGACCTTGATAAAAGGAAATCCACTACTGGTTATGTGTTTACACTTGCGGGAGCAGCTGTAAGCTGGGTTTCGAAACTGCAGACCGTTGTGGCTTTATCTACAACAGAAGCAGAATACATGGCAGCTACACAAGCTTGCAAGGAAGCTATTTGGATACAAAGGTTATTGGAGGAGCTCGGGCACAAACAACAGAAAATTCCTGTGTTTTGTGACAGTCAGAGTGCCTTGCACATTGCAAGGAATCCAGCTTTTCATTCCAGGACAAAGCACATAGGAGTTCAGTATCACTTCGTTCGAGAAGTAGTGGAAGATGGAAGTGTGGATTTACAGAAAATCCATACGAAGGAGAACCTAGCAGATGTTTTGACCAAGCCGATAAATACTAATAAGTTTGTCTGGAGTAGATCCTCCTGTGGCCTAGCAGAAACGTAGGCAACATGATTATGGCGAAGCAGATAGGATGGTGTGGAGATTGATTGTTTTTCAATCTAATCTCCAAGTGGGAGAATGTCAAAATTATTGGCTGCAGCATCTAGAAGGTTTGAAGAAGCTGCAGCATCTAGAAGGTTTGAAGAAGAAAAAAATGGGCTGGCCGAAATGCTTGAAAAGGAAATGGAAAAAGAAGCAGTTTAAAGAAGAAAATGAAGAACACGGTTTTGACAAGGAAAAATTATTATTAATTTAATAGCCATTTTTTGGCTATAAAAGGGAGAGCTTCCCATTTCATTGAGCATCCAATTCCATTATTCAGAGAGTAATTTAGAGAGAGTCGAGAGTTGTGAGAAATAATTCTTGCAGAGCAGAGAGTCTAGTGAGTGAGAGATTGGGTGTATTGGGGTTTTGGGTTGTGAGCCAAAATATTACAATACTTGTAATCCTTATTTCACTAGTAAATATTTCCTTCTGTTTTCGCCCGTGGACATAGGCTAAAAGCCGAACCACGTAATTTCTGGTGTCCATTCTTTTGTGCTTGTTCTTTATTTTCTTACAATTTTACTTTAGCTGCGTGTCTGCTTCACGGTTTTGACAAGGAAAAATTATTATTAATTTAATAGCCATTTTTTGGCTATAAAAGGGAGAGCTTCCCATTTCATTGAGCATCCAATTCCATTATTCAGAGAGTAATTTAGAGAGAGTCGAGAGTTGTGAGAAATAATTCTTGCAGAGTAGAGAGTCTAGTGAGTGAGAGATTGGGTGTATTGGGGTTTTGGGTTGTGAGCCAAAATATTACAATACTTGTAATCCTTATTTCACTAGTAAATATTTCCTTCTGTTTTCGCCCGTGGACATAGGCTAAAAGCCGAACCACGTAATTTCTGGTGTCCATTCTTTTGTGCTTGTTCTTTATTTTCTTACAATTTTACTTTAGCTGCGTGTCTGCTTCACCCACCAATTTCCTAACAGATGGGAGCAATAACAATGACTTGCAGAAGAAAAAGCATTAATCAAGCACCCCTTTTTTATATCATGTATTTGGTTATTGTTGCCCTGTTTACGCACGTATAGGATAATTATATGCAATCTTTTTTTTTAAATCCACATGCACTTTAGGGCTTCTTTCATAAAAGCAGATACCGGAAACAGACAAAAATCATTTGAGAGAGAAACTGAACAGCAAATCATCAAAGTAAGATCAACAATATATGATTTGATTAATGCATATTCAAGAACAAAAACAAAAATAAATAAATAAATAAAGTTTGATATTGTATTGCCAACGCTGCTTTTTTGTTATTTCATTTGTTCTTTCCACAAATGATGCTTGGTTATAATTAAGTTCCACATGACCATTACTTACAAATTGTGTTTGTATTAATTAACAGAAACATGAAATTCACATCACACAAAATTGCACTATCAATTCTTAAGAGAACATAATAATAATCACTCGATGCACAAGGGTAAATCTAGAATTACATTTTCTAATTATTTTTTATTTAATAAAACCCCAACGTAAAATCATAAAATTTAGATAAAAAAATTTTCAATCATCAAACCGGGGGGGGGGGGGGACGAAAACAGAGGAAACTTGTTTTACATTCAATTTGGGTTGATAAGCTTAATTTTGCAAATGACGAATGTAAATAACCTTTTTTGATTAATTGAATCTCTAATACTCTTACCCTATTCTAAAATTTGTAGGTTGCTTCAGAAAAAAAGGGTATTTCTCACTCATCTTCAATCCTCAACCACAATTAGATAAAAAGCAAATCTAATAAAATAACAAACAAATTAACAAAAAAAAGAAAAAAACAACATTGATGTTGAGACAACTGATACTTAAACAGAGAATTCTTTGTTCTTTTTTACTCTCCCCTGGCTCGAGGATTAGAGTCTTTCTTTGCTATTAACAGAGAGATTTTAAGGGTCTGAATAAAAACCCGTGCTTTTTTTAAAAACTTCTTTTTTTTTTTATTGGGGAAGATAGATTCAAATTAACCAAAGCTAGTAATAAGAACACAGACCTTACAAATGAACAATAACTTACAACTCAAGCAAAATAAATGATAAGATTAAGACAAACCAGAGATTGTTTTCCTGGAAAGTAGATGGAAATAAAGTAAGAACAGCTATTAAAAGAAATTACTAGAGAATTTAGAACATGTGTACCTCTTTAATTATTTGGGATCAGAGAGTTGATGAGCTCTCTATTCGCCTTGAATATTAAGAACCGGTATTGAAAGAAATTATGAAGAACAATTTTAGTGAGCGATAGATCACTGTTAACTTCAGAGGAATTTGTGAGTAAAAAGCTGAAAAGAGCCGTAACAATGAATTGCAAAAGAAGAAGACTTAATCAAGCACCCCTTTTATACCCGATTTTTAAGATTTAATCTTGAAGTTCACAATCAGGAACAAAGACGAAGCTTTAATAAAGCATGCAGTGAGATACAAGAAATGGATCGGGCAAAATACTTAAAAAAATTTATTCAACCCGAGTAAGTTGAAGAAAACACTAGTTTATGGCTCTGCGTTTCATATTTTCTAATGAAATAATTAAGTTGAAGTTTTCGACGAATAAATACTTGTTGTGCTTGAATAATTTTGGCATATACGTTACTTGTATCCTGCGAAATTGAAAAGCACATTGGTTTATTAGAGCTTATTAGAAGGGAAAAGCTTTGTAAGATGCCTGATAAAAGATAAAGTAAAAGCTTGAATGAAGAATGACATTTTAGAAAGAAACTAAAGTGCAATCATCAAAGTGGGATCAATAGTGACTTGATCAGTTACGCTTTTTGTTATTTCAATTGTTCTGTCCACAAATGATGCTTCGTTATTACTAATTCCACATGGACATTATTTAGAAACTGATCTTATGTTTAACAGAAAAATAAAAACTCGTCACCATACAAAACTGCGTGAACAAACCTTCAATTTGATTATTATAAAATAAGAAGTTTCATTACTAGATTATGCGGACGTTAATGTTAGAGATTTCATCAGATTATCATATAATTTACCAAACGCTTTGAGAAGAACAAGAATTAATTAGTTAAAAATTTAAAAATAAAATAAATAAAGAGTACATGCAAATATTGTTACTTCCAATCACCAAACTGAAAAACAGGGGAATGATAACAGAGGAGCCCCTGTTTGTCCTCTGTCTCTCTTTTTTCAATCTCTCTTTATGTTATAATTGAATAATTGTATAGAAAGTGTGACGGTTGCTGCAGCATTATGAAGTCAAAATTGAGAACGACATTAAATGATCAATCTCTTTATGTATTTACTCGAATGTCTGATAGTGTTCAGACTAGGATTTTCAATAAACACAGATTCGAAATCCAAATAATTGAATAATTGTGTACGTTCAAATTCAGCATTTAATTACTATATAATTAGACATAAATGTGTATTTTTTATTTAGCCCATTTCGGCCCATGTTCACATAAACATATTTCTGTGGATGATAACATCAGGACCTCTGATGATTTTTTTTATTTTATCCGAAATTTTATTTTTAACTCTTCGTTATTTTTAACATCTGGTTTATTTAGATATAAACCAGGAGTAGGTGTTTTGCCTGAAAGTACCACTTTCCTAGCAAATCTAGTGGGTTTCCTGAATAAAATTTTTACATTATTCTGTTTCATCTTTCTCTCTTTATCCTAAGCATTCTTGTTTGGCATCGCTGCATTGTCCTGTACTCCGCGTGCCTTTAGTGAAAAGAGTAATGGGTGACTGTGGTTATGGGAACTTGAGAGGTAACGATGAGGGTAGATTGGTAATTTTGAGGAGCGATTTGCTTGCATAATTCAATGCATGGAAAGAGATGTCCCTGACCAAAATATGGGACTATCCATATCTGAGCATCAGAGCTTGACATCTTTGATAAATAAATATGTTTACTGGTACTGTTTTTGCATCTGTCTTTCACAAAATCATTGTATACGCTTACATAGAGAAGAAGATTTAGATAACTTTCAAAATCTGAATCCGCCTGATAGACAGGCTTGACCACACAGCCCCGAGACAAGGGAATCCAAGCAACTAATCTAAACCATTCTCCTTTAGTCCTTTACTAGGTTGTTCAAAATGAAATTGTACTGATGATAGATAATTTCAAAACAAGGGAATGAAAACAGAGGAGCCCCCCCCCCCCCCCCCCCTCCCCCAAAACAAAAAAAAAAAAAAGAGTTCTTCTTCTTTTATATATTTTTCTTGGAATTTTAGGCAAAAGAAAAAAAAAACTGAGAACGATTTCAAGCGAACAAGTGGATAATAACTAAAATGCTTATTTTTATATATTTCATATATGCGCTCACTATTAATAGAACTTATTAGATACTACAACTTAAATAACTTCCGGTGGTTGATTGAGGGTATGTTTGGGATTTCCTTCACTTTCCAAGAATTAATTTCTACCTTGATTCTGAACAAAAAAATAATTTTACAAATAATTTATTAGGGTGTTTGGTAAATGATGATTATTTGACAATCAATTTTTAAACGGTTTACTATACAAATCTGGTAAATGAAAATTAAAAGTGTAAATGTTCATGTACAATGACAAAAATGTACTTGTTTACTTGTTTGTAATTTATTTAGAATATTATTATTTAAATCTTTTTTTTATTTACAAGATTTTTTAAGAGCATATTCTATTTTCTTTATTACATATTTAAATAATTTTTTATTAACTATTTTAATTTGCAATAAAATTAACTTCAATATTTTTTTAACTAAAAATTTTGTTATGTAGTTCGTGATATAACAAATACTAACATATCATTAAATTGATTAATAAATTAAGTGCAAAAAAGAAAATGCAAAAATTTAATCTTTATAGTTCATAGAAATATAATATTATATACATGTGTGTAAAAAACAACATATGGCCATAATATTATCCACTCATTAAACTTGCTGCACTATTATTTCTCAATCTCTCCATCTCTCGACCTTCAAGAACATTACTACCATAATCTTCTTCTTCTTGAATCCAACCTCCATTTCCTCATCATCAACAATGCGACCAATTTGCCTTGATAGCCTTTCAACTCCTCCCACTTTCCTCCCTTTTGCAGACACTCTTTTTCTTTTTCTTTCTTTAATAGCTTCAGTGGGAACAACCTCATCTAACGACAAGTCCATTCTTCAACTAGAATAGAGTTGGTAGTAGATATTTTAGTACTCTCAAACTATGCCCAAACAGGGTCACCAGTGATTGTTGTAGTAAAAAACATTCTATTTAATTTTCCTCTTGACGCTGGGTCGATATCTTTTATGCAAAATCTATTTACTTCAGGAATTTTCTACACATGTCGATATCATATTAAAGTGAATTCAGATCCTATATTATTGACATTAAAATTTAGCCGAATAGTAAAAAAATTCCCTTTTTGTTTGTCACACAACCATATAGTCCCATTTTTGGTTATAAGCTCACAATATGTAAGGGAAATGAAGATCTATTAAAACTTCCCCATAATATTAAACATTATACAATATCAACATTTTGTGCATATGGTGCCTCATCAACAATTTGATGTTCATTTTGTTGCTCGGAGGAATATGACTACCTATTAATTAATTAGCAAGAATTGCGTTGCGAGTCCATGTTTTTGTCGTTTGGATGGAGGATGTGCTATCTTTTTATTGTAGATGCTTTGTAAGGCTTTTGATTTAATGATTTAATGCAGTCAATTAACAAAAGCTTACATATAGTATTATGTAGTTGCTGAGATGTCTGTTCTTGATAAAGTCGATTTATTTACACCCAAGCCAACGGAATCAAAGCCTTTTCGTTAATAATATACACGGTAAACACTGGAGTAAGATGAATTCACATTCCTCACTCTCACTCCAGAAAGTAAATACTACATTAAAGAAGCCACTGACTCATAAGAAATTCATGATTAAATACACGGCGAAGCATGTGAGCTCGTTTTTCAATCTCTTTGATCACTCATAAGCTTTTCTATACCACTCACTATATTACCTTTTAAGTCAATTTTGACTGATCATCAGAGATCATGCACCCCACCTTGAGATGATTGATCACCAATTTGGCATTGTAACGTTGATCACCTCTAATTGCCCATGCTAAAATTGAGACCCCACAGCCAATTGCTTCTACAGTTGAATTTTATCCACAGTGAGATAAAAATCCACCTATTAATTGATAACTCAGTATCAATAATTGTGGCGCCATTCCATCTATTATCAAACCCTTTTTACCGGCTCTACTATCTAAACCACTACCAAAAATAAGCTAGTTAAATGACGTGGAGGATCCAATCTATTTACATCAGTTTAAATTACCTAAATAATCGGTGGATTTGATGATTCTAAATCATTGGCTAATGTTGAATAATCATTTAAGGTGGGACCCATTTCGATACCAAATGACATGTATAACACAGATCCACATGATTTCAAATCTAACCATTGAATGATCTCATCTTCGGTCATGTTAGAACTCCGCCAGTTGGTTCTTATCTCACAATCACGAAGCACTGAACCGGCCGATTTGTAAAATTGTTCAGGTAACAATGGGCCCACTCCCCACACTAGCTTTCCCATTTGATTGGCTAAATAATTACTATATGATCCCTCAAGATCATCACACGTGTTGAGCATCAACGCCATCGATCCATCCACTTTCTTCATCCAATGTGGTTGATCATCCGGTTCTGGTGGACCTATTTTCTCTTAACCGGGCGCACCTCACAAAGGTGGTGGACCACCAGAAGGGGCCCGTGAGGCCTGCGTTTAAGACCCAATTCGAATAAAGCCATATCCTCAGGTAACCCAGGAAGTAAATGGGCCTCTCTAGGTTTGACATCTTGGATGCGAGCCTGACACATGGCACAGTTCACAGCTACTGAGCAAGCACGAGAAGTGAAGAAACCAACAATGGGAACTTCAAAATTCTTGAAAACATCAGCCGTCCAGCCCATCATAACATTGATGACTGCACAAACGGGTCGGGTTTCGGGTTCCCGGGTTGAAAGGAGGTTTCGAAGGCCTTGAAGCATTTGGTTGTGCATGATAACATGGTGGTAAGGAGGCGGTGGTAGTAGTGGAGATGAGGAGGGTATTTCAGTAATTTCAAATAGAGTGTATTGGTGAAGAGAGGAAGGGGTGATGCTGGTGGCGGAAACATGAGAGGGAATAATGAGGGTAGATTTGTAATTACGAGAAGTGATTTGCTTGCATAATTCAATGCATGGAAACATATGTCCCTTGCCGAAGAATGGGACAATCCAAATCTCAGCCTCAGCAGCATTTGCAACAGAGCTTGACATCTTTTATGAATTATTTGAGACTTAACTGTTATTGACTGCTTTTGCCATCTTTCATAAAACATTCTTTGTTATATATAAAGAGATGACTTGATGGAAAAGCAAGTGTTTTACTTTTATGGTTTTACTAGTAGTTGAGCTTTGATTTTGATAATTTGATTGTTAGTTTTAGTTGGTTAGTTATGAGAAAGCATCTTTCACAAAATTCATTCCAGTTTCAATTAAAATTAACAGTACTGTTCAAATTAATTACTGGATCAACAAATAGTTATAGGCAAATTTATCCCTAGCGGCTAGATCTTGAACATAATTATTATCATAGTCTCCCCCCCCCCCCCCCCCCCCCCCCAAAAAAAAAAATCACTAAATATCTTTTGTTATATAATGAACAAGATAAGCGGACGGAGAAGGGTTCTACTTTTACTAGTAAATGAGCTTTGAGTTAAGAATGTTAGTTTTAGTTAGTTAAATATCTACCATCCGAATCAAAGTTCCTTAGACTATTATTCAAGTGAGATGCTTGAGTAACATATACTTGTGTTAGTTGGTGCCTAACAATTCGTGTGATACATGAAACCAACCACTATGAAATCCAAATGAAGTTGGTAGGATTAGATTAATTTAAATGAAAATAAAAATTTGTTTATGCTATTTATTAATCTTATAATGTTGAAACTTGAAAGTTAATTCTTCAACCTGTCAATTGGTTCATGACATGGTTTAATATTCAAGTAAATAAATTTATCGTTTAAAATTAATTTTTCATGTGGTAAAAGCAATACTAAATATGGGGTGGAGACAATAATTTGTAGGGTATATCCCCACCATTTATTTAATTTCATTAAAAAAGAAAGAAAAGAAATAAAGGCTTGTTCAACATTCAATTAAAATTAACAATTCCATGATAAAATTACTTGAGAATAAAAATTAAAAATAAAAAAAAAGTAACTCAAAAACGAGGAATTTTTGAGTAACTGAAGAACCATAGATGTTTTTTGGTCATGAGCAATTTTTGAGTTGAGACAGAACTTGTATAAAAAAAATAGTTTTGAAAACTTCTTTTCTTTTTTCGTAAATATAGATATAAAATTTTAAAATCACCAAACACAAAACCAGGAAAATGGAAGGAGAGCCCCTGTTTCTCCTATGTTGCAAGCACAAATTCGGTTTCTAAAGTTGTACCTTCTAAATGCACCATTTGTATTGCTTTGTCTCCACTTGAGCTAATGGAATTTGATGAAAACAAAATAAGTGAACGATGGGGATAAATATCAAAGAAGGAGCTTACATGCCCTATATATCTCTCTTTGGATGAATAACGAAGGTGAGCTTTCAAAGTACAGAGATTTACATGTTTTAATTGTCATTTACATTGCTGCATGGCAATTGCTTGATAAAATACCGCAACAAATACGCATTCTCGATTTTCTTATAAATTTATTTTCTTACTCTGAAAAAAAATGAATGTTTAGAGAATTTTGAAGGTTTTGGTGTATGCATTAATATTTTGATTATATTTATGTTGTTTAACTAATGAAGATGATACATCTAGCCTCTTTTTGCCCCTTGTTGTTTTTATTCTTGTGCTTTATATACGGTTCAAGTGTGATACACTTTAGTTTTCTCTAGTGTTTGTTAGTATGCATTATGTTTTTATCATATTGTTGCTTGGAACTTTGAAGGATTGGCCACAGGGCTTTAGTCCTACATGGACATTTTATATTTAATAGCTGGTTAGGCATTTTATTTGGACTTGTAGGTGTTAAAAGTTTTGTTCAGTAATTTTATAATTCAGATTCCCATTGTGATAAGATGGCAATTTTTATTGTGGTTCTGATTCTATCAACTGATATTTAGCTAAAATATCTCACTAACCCCTATTGGTTAGGTATTTTTTTAATTCACATACTTGATTTTTATTTTCTTTTTATCTGTGGAATCCCATGTATCATTCATAAGAAACAAGCTATTATATAATCTATTCTTTAGATCCATTTATATGTAGTGAGCACTCTGATTTCTATTATTTGAATTTTTTGCTACTGTTACTACTCTTTCGGCCCTTCAAATAGGGGTTAACAGAAATGGTGAGTATATTAATACAAATTCAAACTTTCTTTTTCTAATTTTATCCAAAATAACCTACTATATTATTTTAATTTCAAACTTTTCTCATAGTCTAATGGGCAGTTGTCTTGTCATTATTTGGTTTCAAGTTAGAAGAGAGAAAGTTGGCGAGAGGATGAAAATTTTGCAAAAACTTGTTCATAGCTATGGTAATTAAGTAATTTGAGTTCTTTTTTTTTGTTGTTGTTTTTTATTCACTTTTTCCTGTCTTAAAACAAATAACGAGTTTTCGTGTTTTTAATATTTCTTATAAACTTCATGTTGTTTGGTATAAAATTAGGTAATTGGAAAGGTCTCATGTTGGATGAAATTATCAATTATGTGCAGTCCCTACAAAATCAAGTGGAGGTAACATTGCTACTAAAAAACCTTATTAACATAGTTATAATGAATTAATCTTCTGTAATATATTGCAATATTTTTTACTATTTCTAGGTCTTATATGTTGGTTTTGGATCATTGCAATTGCTGATTGTGATTTATTGTAGCCTATGGTTGCTGACTTTTGTTTACTGCAGCTACTTTATTAAAGCAATTTTGGATATTGAAGTTTATGGCCGACTTTTATTAGATACTTCTGACCTTTATCGATATATTTTCTGAACCTTTACACTTATGATGTGTGTGTGTGTTTTTTAAAGTAATTTAATCCTTACTAACATTTTCTAACAAAATCAATTACAGAAATGATTAGGTAAAAAAAAGCAAAATCATTGTAAAGTGTCTTCTGCGCATAGGGATGGCAATTGTACCCGCAAACCCGCAAACCCGCCCAAACCCACCCGCTAAAACCCGCCCGTTGCGGGTAATTTTATCCGTTGCGGGCGGGTTTAGTATTATAAATTAAAACCCGCACATGGATGCGGGTGGGTTTGGTATTAACCTTATACCCGGTGGATACCCGCATGGATATCCACCAAACCCGCAATAATTTTTTTCAAATATTTTTAATTTAATTTAAATATAAAAATATATAAAGAAAATAATATAATTAATCAAATTACCAAATAGCCAAAGGCTCAAAGTTGTGTATTTGTGTATATGGCTCATCTCTTATTCTAAAGTCATAACCTAAAGAAAACTAAAGGCATTTCCCTTCGAATTAGTATTTGAAAATATTAATCTTAATTATTATTATAGGCATTGTGTTAGATGGGTGCTTATGGTGGTGAATAAAATAAATATATTCTCTTTGATCTTGTTTTAAATGATAATATGAAATGTAATTATTATTTTTAGATATTAATTTGTCTTTTTTAAATAGATTTGTATAATTTATACTTAAATTTGAGAATTTGTGTTGAATTGATGTGGAAATTTTAATTTTTCATTTACATTATTTAAATATAAGATTGAATATGTTATATGGAATTTGAGGTTATTATTATAAATTTATATATTAAATATTTGTGATTTTAAATACGGAAACCCGCAAAAAATCCGCCGGATACCATTGCGGGTTTGGTAATTGTTAAAACCCGCTGCGGGTGGGTTTTTTTAAAAAAATTAAAACCCGCTGCGGGTTGCGGGTGGGTTTGGTAATTTAAATTTTGTGCGGGTTTGGGTTTGGTAATGGCAAACCCGCTGCGGGCGGTGCCCATTGCCATCCCTATCTGCGCATCATGGTTGCTCAAGTCTTGTGTGCAACATGTGAATGAAATAGTACTTGAAATAATCTCTTATATTTACATTTCTTTGCAAGGAACCATACTTAATTGTACCTAATAGAAGAGATATCTTTTCACTATATAGTCTTAGTATAAAAAGATACCTCTTCTATAAGGCATAATTAACGAGACATGTCTTTATACTAAGACATCATTCATATTTATCACACAATAATAGAAACTGCAACGGTAGCTGGAATATTATGAAGTCAAAATTGAGAACGACATTAAATCATGAATTCTTTATGTGTTTACTCGAATGCCTGACAGTATTTAGTTCAATTAACACAAATTCGAAATCCAAATGATTGAAGAGTTGTATGAGTTCAAGTTCAGTATTTAATTACTATATAATTATACATAAATGTGGATTTTGCAAGCTTGAACCCATGTATGTTAGCCCATTCCAGCCCAATAAACATATTGTTCTGGATAATAATATCGGGGGATCTCTGATGTTTCTTTGTTTTAACATAAATTTATTCTTAACTCTACTCTAACTATGCATTATTTAGACAAAAATTTTTGCAATCACCAAACAGTAAAACAGAGAAATAAAAACGGAGGAGCTCTTTTCTAAAACAGGAGCAGGTGTTTTGTCTGAACATACCACTTTCTGTTTAATTATTATGTTTACGGAATAGATTTTTTTTATTATTCTGTTTTATCTTTCCGTCTTTACCCTAAGCATTCTTGGTTGGCATCGCTGCATTGTCCTGTAATCTGTGTGCCTTGGTGAGGAGAGGAATGGGTAAATGTGGTGCTGGATACGTGAGAGACAATGATGAGGGTAGATTTGTAATTGCGAGAAGCGATGAGGGTAGATTGTTAATTTTGAGGAGCGATTTGCTATCTAACCGAAAAATGGGACTATCCATATCTGAGAATCATCAGAGCTCGACGTCTTAGATAAATATATATACTTATTAGTATTGTTTTTGGATATATCTTTCACAAAATCATTGTATTCGCTTATATAGAGAGGACGATTTAGATAAGTTTCAGCTAAAAATTCTAAATTAAATTCCTAATTAACAATAAAAGATAAACCCTAATAATCGTCCACCAGGTGCCTTGTAGCCTGCATCATAAGTTTAGATTTAAATTTTTGCGATTACCAAACGGAAAAACAGGGGAATGAAAACAAAGAAGCCCTATTTTTTTTTTCATTTTTGTCCCCCTTAACTCTTGTCCTTATGCAAATATTTTTCCTTGGAATTTCAGGCAAACGAAAAAAATATTGAAAATTATTTAAAGCGAACAGGTGGATGATAACAAAAATATATTTAATTAAAAGGATTTATAAGATAGTATGTGAAATAATTAAAAGGCTACTGTTCTAGCTCATTTAATATATCAAACTGCTAGATAATTGTTCTAGTTAAACATAATTTTCAAAGAATCTTTTTAAGGGTTTATTTATTAATATTTTGTTTCTTTCCAGTATGAACACTTTGTTTTGACACGTGGTTAACAACCTTCAACGAACTCGGAACAACCTTCATCACATGCTTCCTCACGTGGTTACTTAAACTGATATATAAAACGTGCTCCATCCATGTCGTTTCCACTAAATCGTTTTCTGTTAAGAATCAGCTGAGCAGCACGTGAGCTAATGAAGCTTTTACGGCTTCAAAACGCAGCCGTTTCTGGAAACCAAACTTGATTCATCACCTCACAACTACAGATGAATTATCGAAGTGGCTGATTGGTGCTGTACGTGTTTTTCGTATTGAACTCAACTCTGCTATTTTCCCAAAGCTGGAAAACAGAAACATCATCTGTAGTACATGCGTGCATCTGATACATGCACAAAAACTGACCATTGGATTAAATGGAGTGGATCTAATGGCTGAGATTTGTTTCATTATTAAGCAATAAAAAATTTTGAAACAACCAGAAACCTGTAAAACCGGTCATTTGGTTTAAGTTAAAAATATATAAATGAAAAAAAAAAACTCACCACTCCC
Organism: Citrus sinensis; assembly: GCF_022201045.2. NCBI lineage: Eukaryota > Viridiplantae > Streptophyta > Magnoliopsida > Sapindales > Rutaceae > Citrus > Citrus sinensis. The sequence continues at coordinate 19,318,490 of NC_068560.1, forward strand.
TCGCCTCACACGCGCCTTACCACTCCCTCGCCTCACCTCTCTTCTTGTTCCACGGCCATCAACGGCGGCACTAGTCAGCAACGATCAACTGCGGCTGTAAATTGACCACGATCATCTCTCTCTCTCGGCTTGCTCAAATTTGGCCGATCTGTGGGCTTGCTTAAGCTTGGCCGATCTATGCTTGCTCGATTACTCTTCCTATATTCACTCGGAGTCAACTGTTTGACAAGAGTCGAAGTCCAAGGTTCTTTTTAACAGGATTTGAGCTACTCCTTTTATTCTTCTTCCATGTTCACTGATATGAAGCTTTGATGTGGTGTTCTGAAAGCGGGTGGAATTTGAGATTCTCCTTTCTTCTCTATATGAAGGTGCTTGTCATGTGTCAAGAAAAATAAAATTATTTACAAAAGATTATTTTAAGGAGATTTATTATTATTCGTGGATCGGGAAGCTCAAAAAATTTTCTTATGTAGAACATAAAGTGATTTAAATTTTGCCATGGTATATCCTTTTCTTTGATTGCGTTGTGGTTTTCCAGTTCTTGGAGATGCAGAAGAAGTTTATTTTGTTTTATGGTATCTTATTTATTTATTGTTTTCACGAGGAAATAGCTGTGCTTTTGGAAATTAATATGCTGTGTTGTCAATGTTGTGTGAAATCCTTTTATTGGTGTCTATGTAAAGTGTTTCAGATTTCAGACCTGAGAGTTAATCTTCTCGTACCAGTTGGCTTTTGGGTTTAGTATTGCTGCTTTTAACATAATTGACCTATGGCCCAAATCATTTCTATAGGGCGAAGCATATGAATGATACATATTATCTTTTTTTGGCCTTATGTATTGTTATTTGCAGTGTGATTTGGTCTAGCTTAAGAGCTTAAGCTTGCGGGTTGGATTTGTCTGAGAGGGAACAATTTAATTTGTTCATCGTGATGTTTATATCCATTTTGTACTACTATCAATTTCAATCATGCCTAATTTTTATATGTATTTCTCGTGGACTCTCAGGTTCAGTGCACAAGAGGATGAAGACGATGGACACCCAAATTTGATGTGGAGAACAACTATTGCAAATGGTCCTTGATTTACTTCTCCAATTGACTTGAATTGGTTTGATGCAATTTATAGTGTATTTTTGTCATCTTTGTATGACTGGCAGGTCGTCCTGGTTTGGTACATGACTGGACACAGGAATTGGACTCATATTTTTCAAACCAGAATGCCAGCAATCAAGCATTTTCTTTTGAAAGCACTGGCGTCTTCTTCAATGCCAAAAAGGTTAGAGATTTTCTGTATCCTGTTTTGTATTTGATCAGTTTAGCATGTGGGTGGCAATCAAGAAAAGTTATTATAACATTTTTGTGTTCCCGAAAAACTGCTGATGATGTGTAGTGCAGGAAATGAATTGTTTGTGACTTCTTTTTATTTGTATTCTTTCTTTTTTCTTTTCTCCCAAACAGGATTATGCATTTCTGAAGAGCTTCTTGAAGTTGATTACCATGTATGCCACTTTCTTTACTCTATGCTCAGGATGTGATTTTGCCAAGCATTAAAATGGTTTAGGTTAGAACCATCATCTAAAGTTTACTTAATGCAGCCGAGAAGCTGTAGTAGAGCAATGAAGGCTGTTGGTGTTATGAAGGCCAGCTGTGAAGAAATATTTGAACTTGTAATGAGCATGGATGGGACACGATACGAGTATGCTTCTTTTCTATTTTTTATTTTTAGTTATTTTAACATAATCAAGACTATATTGGCTGTCTATGTAAGCTGAGTATTATATTTCCTCTTGTATGCTGTGAAATTCACATTGTCTCCAGTCCCGATTCTGTATGTGCCTTTTTGAATATATTTAATTAATCTGCATGGTGCTTTCTAAAGATTATTACAAACTTTTGTTGCTTAAGTATATGAAGAATGTGGAAATGAAAATAGCTTTTGAAGTTTGATGGATTGCTTCATTAATAAAGAAAGACTAGGACTCATTTTTATAACTTTTCTCCACTTAGCTAATGGTATTTGATGAAGACAAAATAGATGTAGCTATCTGTATTTTTTGTTGCTGAACTATAGATCAATTGACGGTTGAAGTTAGTTATATTAATTTGTTTTACTAGAATTAAAGTTTGTATCTTAGCCATTTCATGAAGTGTCAAATACGTTCTTTCCTTTTTTTTTTTTCAAAACACGTTACACTTTTGAAGTCACTATTACATAAAAGAGTGTTCTAAAACAGGAGAAGGCGTGCTGCCTGAAATTACCTGTTTCCTAGCAAATCTAGCTGGTTTGCGAATTAGATTTTAACAACTCTCTTGGCAAGGTTTGCTAGTAATGTGTTCAAATTATTCTATTTAATTTTACTGTCTGTACCCTAATAATTCTTGGTTTGCACCATTGCATTGTTCCATAATCTCTGTGCGTTGGCTTATAAAGGCCAGCAAGGCTGATGATTTGTCGAATAGTTATTTCCATGAAATTCCTATCAATTTGACTCAGTATTTAGAGGTCTTGAAGAGGGCAGTGTACTAGACATGGATTTCTACCTCTTTTGGTTGTACAATTGTTGTATTTCTTGGCCATCAGATCTTTTTTATGTACCTTTCTCAAAGTTCTTGCCGCACATACACCGTTTTTCATGTTTTGTGCAGGTGGGATTGTAGTCTTCTGTATCGCAGCTTAGTTGAAGAGGTAGATGGTCATACGGCTATTCTCTATCATAGGCTTCAGCTGGACTGGTTTCCAATGTAATAGTCTCTTGATTCAATCATCTCATTTATGCTTTGGTCAGAATAGAACATTTATTGTTTTCTTCTTTCCCCTTTCCTCTCTTCTGATATAATATGTGAGGAAATTACCTAAAATTTCTGTATCCCAATGTAATTGTTGGAATTCAGAAATAAAATAAATACACCGTCTTGTTTTTCCCTTGGTTCAGTCCTAAGTTCTCTTTGGGCCTTCTGCAAGTTTTTAAACATACTGTGACAGTAAAAAATCTAGTGATTGAGATCATTTTGATGAATTTAATTTTAATTCTTAGCTGATACTTTTTCTGGAATTTTTTTTCTTATGTTTCCTCAATATGACTTAAATAGTTTGGTTTAGAAGTTCGTCTAAAACCTTCTCCTTGATCCAAAAAAATTGTCTAGAAAGGTCTCAGATGGATTTTGGGGGAGTTCTGTGGCAAATTTGAAAAGTTCAGGGGAAGGGTCTAATGAATTTTAAAACCACATGGGTTATCTGTTTTATTCAGAGGATAGTGGAATTCCCTGAAATTTATCATTTTTATTTAAATAATCTTCCTACTTTCCTCTGCGGAATTTATTTATATATACGAATTCATTTGGTTGCAGGTTTGTTTGGCCCCGCGGCCTTTCTTAAGTGCGTTATTGGCGTTGAAATGACGCTGCGAGTTATGGTAAGGTTCTTGCTTCCCCACTTCTTGAAATTAAATCTATCTTTTCTGGCACTAGAAGTTTCCATAAGCTGTGTTTTGCTATCGCGCAGTTGTGTTATTTCATTCTAGGGAGCATGAGAACTGTGGTCCACAACCAGGATATGTACGAGCTCACGTGGAGAGTTAGTTTTCTGTCCTTTACTTTGGTTGATGTAGAGAATTAACAAGTGACTAAGTCATGCCAAGTTGCACCACCTGCTTCCTGTATTCTGATTTCTCAGGTGGTGGATTCAACATTTCCCCACTAAAACCTCAAAATGGTAGGCCCAGAACACAAGTACAGCATCTTATGCACATTGATCTAAAAGGGTGGGGTGTTGGTTATGTGTCAATGTTAAGCAACACTGTCTTCTTCAGATGTTAAATAGCATTGCTGGTAAGTTTCTTGCTTTCACATTTTATTTTGCGCTGTTATGGGTTAATATGTTTCTGTTGGGTGGCCATTTTAAGTCATATTTTTACTTGTTACTGTATTTTCTTCAGTCCTTTTATAGGGAACACACACATACACGTATGTAGAGTCACCTTTTAATGAGGGATCTACCACTTTAATAAAATGAGGAATGAGCTAAAAGATAAAAATTCACGAACTCCAATGCAATATGTGTGTGTGTGCGCGTGTACACCTTTTCTAACTCTTGTTCTTAGTTAGATATTTTTTGGGATTTCAGGCAAATGAAAAAAGAGATTAAGAGAATGATTTCAAGAGAACAGGTGGATGATAACTTAAATATTCATTTTTATATATTTTGTTACTTAAATATTCATTTTTATATATTTTGTTAATGTCCTCTTTAATGGATTTCTATGGAATTAATCTTTTTTTTTTCAATTAGTTGCAGCCCTAGAGGAAAAGCAGGGTGATCAAATTGATTTATCTCATTTTTTTCGAGCAATCTGCGACACAATGACCTTGATAATGCTTGTGACTGCTGGAAACTTTCTGATGGAAATAACTTCAGAGTTCGTAGCAAGCATTTTTGTTATGACAAAACAAAGGTTCCCGCCAATTTTGGTTGTTTCTTATGGTATTTATATATCCGACATATTCTAGTTCGACATGTAACGATGTAGTTTGGTTGGTTCTTCTTGCTCTTTGTGCAATTTGTAACTGCAGATACGTGTGGGAAAACATTTAATGGATCTTGTTGCTGTTGATTAGTTCAAAGACACAAAGAGAATGGACCATGTAGCTAGGCGTCAAGGCTGTGCTGCACAAGTAACTATTCTTTTCTTTTTTATTTTTCCTTTTCCATTGACGGATTAGAAGAAAATACTGCCTGTGAGATACTACAATGTAAATAACTTCTGGTGGTTCATTGAATCTATAACACTCTGAGCCCTATTCTAAAATATGTAGGTTGCTTCCGAAAAAGGGCTTTTCTCACTGATCTTTAATCTTCAAGTAAGCTTGTTTCATTTCAGAAGGTATTAAGTTTCAAACTTATCATTTTGGGAGGTTGTATGGTTGTAACGTAAGCATCTGCAGGTTCCTGGTTCAACACATTATGGTACGGTATTTTATTTTGTCACAAGGGAATTAATTACAGGATCCCTTTTGCAATGGTTTGTTGACGGCGATGATGAATTTCGCAATAGTAGGCTGAACTTGTCCCATCCGTTCCTAAGGTATCCATCTTGGTCTTCATGTATTAGGACTATGTTAACTAATACGTACCCTCCGCTGCATAGTACACTTGAATTTGTACAAAGAAGGCATGCATTTAGGTGTAAATGTATTAATGGGTTGTACCTTCAAACTTTATTTCCTTTTTCTACCAATTTGAATTTGTTTTGCATTTGTTCTTGATTTTAAGCACTGAATCATGCAGGGGTCATGGATCGTGCGCCAGAGTGATGGAAGCACCCCTTGTTTATTAGGAAAAGCGGTTGATTGTAACTATATCCGTGGTCCTAAGTACTTAGAAGTAAATGCTCTTCGAATTTCTATAGTACATGGGTTGTGTTCCCTTTCAAATAGCTTGTTCAATACCATTAACATGGTTTAACATTGTTCATCTTTCTGTAGATTGATGTCGACATGTTCTACTGTTGCTAATGGAGTTTTGGGCCTTGTAATTGGTGTAATTACGGCATTGGTGGTTGACATGGCTTTCCTTGTACAGGTATGTATGATTGTTTTTTTCCCCCACTTCTAAATGGCACAAGGGAAAAGACATGATTTTGAGATATTGTACTGCAATTTGCATATTTGCATACTTGAATGTTCTCAGAATGGTAAAATGCTTCGTGTATGCAGGCAAATACTACAGATGAATTACCGGAGCGGATGATTGGAGCTGTACGTGTTTCTTATATAGAACTCAAATCTGCTATTGTCCCAAAGTTGGAACCAGAGACATCATGACTGTGGTTTCATTTCACCTCAACTGTTTTTTTTTAATTGAAAAAAAAATCATTTGTTTTAGGCATACATACATGTATTTTGATCCCGTTTTCATTGTAATTTCTCATTTACTTTGAAAGAAAGTCATTGGTGTTTTCGAATGGGAATTTTGCATTAAAAAATAAAGAATACTTAATAGGAAATTTCATAATTCTTTAGTTACTACTTTTAAAACTCAACAACTAACAAAAATACTAATAAAAAAATCAGGTCTTGACTTCACGAAATTCTTTTAATTTAAAGGGTTCTGGTATGAGAAAGTCAGTTTGACGGATTAATTACTTTTAATAATGGTCGAGTTAATTTTACTATACTCATAAAACTATTCTTATTCTGATAATGCCACAAATGTTATGATGTTTTCTTCAGCTAATGATCTTCTATCAGGACTGGTTAGAAATCAAATGCTTAAAATACCAATTGAATGAATAATGCAGAAGTTTAAACAGTATCTGATTCAAGTCCTTCCTTAAACGGAGAATGCATCAAACAAATCCAAAGTGTCTTGCAAGTCTGTAGCATGACTAGAAAGTTGTAAATGTGTTAAGAACCAAATTATTCAAGTACAGGAGAACAAGCAAGTTGAATCATGTACAAGAGGTTGGCCTGGTTCCAGATAGCTTCTTCATTGTACCTGAAGAGTTGGCTCAATCTTTCCTTTAGAATTCTGCACATTTTGTAATTACTCGTGTAAGCAAGCATACATTACAATCATAATAATAATAAAGCAAGAGTAATGATACAACCACAACCTCTTGTGCACAAATAATATTGTACAAACTAGTATGACATAATATGATTGAGTAATGATACGACCACAACCTTTTGTGCACAAATAATATTCTACAAACCAATATGACATAATATGATTGATTAAACAAAAACATAACATAACCCTCATAATTTATTTATTATTATTTTATATTTTCATTCAACCAATCATATTATATCACATTAGTTTCTATAAAATAATTTGCTAAATAGCACCAAAACTTAATTGATACTCACCATTTCATTGAACAATTTTTTTATAGTGTCATTGAGATTGCCTTCCCAACATCCTTCATCATCATCTTTTTCTTCTTCGGTGACGTTCACTTTATTTAGCATTGGTGTGTCTAAGACTCCTTGAGAGAAGATCTTCATTTTTGGACATTGTCTCACAACTACTTGTTTCAAGGACGGGAATTCAAGAGCGTAATTACCTAAACAAAAGCTTGTTAGGCTTGGCAAACAGTAAAGTTCCAAGTACCTCAATTCCTTGAAAACATTGCAATCTTTCGCTTCTTCTCCAACCTGCAATTGTATGATTTGTTCTATCATTTTGCAATCAGCTATCATCATTCTTCCGAGATTCACTAGACTTTCAGATGTCGAGAATGTCAACAGATTTATCAACCCGTGACATTTTGATACTTCCAGAGCCTCAAGATTTTCCAAATGCCACGAAGGTGGTACTAATTTTTGCAACTTACTACATTCCGATATTTCTAGACTTTCCAAGTTTGCAAACGCTTTGTTGGATTCGTCATTTTCCTTCCAGAGATGCTGCACTTTGTGTAATCCAGACAGCTCTAACCATCTCAATCGAGGGAATGAAACCTGAAAATCAACAAAATTAAGTTGTAAATGGAAATATGTATCCAATCTCTGAAGTCTTCCCCTGCATATTTTATGGACAAGATTAATCACGGCATTTCATATTTTATTTCCAAATTAGTATGCTTTGCAGTAGGTTCCCAAATAAAAGTATCAAATTAATTACCCTTTGAAATCTGATGCTAAATCCAATATGAATTAGCTAGGAAAACAGAGATGTAACATGCATAATCGATATAGTTCATCACCTCCTGTCACTAGGCATCTAATTAATTTGAGACATTTTTATAATTCATACTATAAATTTAGTTAATAACTACGGTTATATTGTTAAATCATATATAAATTAAGACGACGTGCAAAAAGATGAGTCATTAAATTTGATTTGATTCTAATGAAATTACATCTATGAAACGAAAGTGAAGGGAAAAATAATAGTAATAATAATAATCACCTTTTCATCGAAGAGAGGTTGTACTTGATGAGCCAGCAAGAAGTTCTCTTCTGATGTTAATTTTTGAGGTTCCTTGTTATCTGTTGTCACGTGCACTACAGAGTTGGATATGAATGTTTCCATATCAGGGCAATTTTGAATAGTTAGATGTTGCAACTCAGGCAGTTCAATTATATTCCCAGTGAAGTTGCAGAATCTTTTGAGTTTTGGAAGATCAATGAGCCTTAGCCCGTAAAGCTTAGGGAACAGGGGGCCTCTATGTTCTTTGTCAGCATTTTGCTCTTCCAAATGAAGCACCTCTTCTATTGAATCACAATTCCTCACTTCCAGCCATTGCAAATTGTTCAAGCATCGTAGCAGATTGGCAGGAATAGCACTCGACATATTCGTGCAGTCATCCACCACCAGCCGTGCTAAATTGTTGAAGAAGCTGACAGGCAGTGCTTGGCCATGCCATATTTCTTTCAAATGTGGAAAATATGAGAGTTGCAGATACTCCATATCACGGAATCCAATCTGCACAAACCAAAACAATTGCACTGGATATATACAATTTTTTCTTTTTGAAAGGCATTAGATATATATACATTAAACTTACATGTTTTGTGTTTTAACTTTTAAAAATATATATACAAGGCAGGTGTATATGTTTAAATGTGCAAGTGCAAGGGAGATGCATAAGCAATTTGGATGAATCGATTAACACATACCATTTCTTCGTAACACTTTTGTATAGTGGAATTAAGCTTATTGCCTTCCCAATGGTGCAGTTCACCCTCTTCCTTTTCAGTCACTTGCACTTTGTGCAGCTTTGGTGTGGATAAGATTCCGTGAGAAAAAGTCTTCATGTTCGGACAATGTGTCATAGAAACTCGTTCCAGTGATGGGAATTCAAGAGTATAGTTCTCCAAACAAAAGCTGGTAAGCGTTGGTAAATAATCAAGTATCAAAACTTTTAATTTGCTGAAAGCAATACGATTCTCCTTTGCTTCTTCTCCAACATGTCTTATGATTTCTTCTATCTTATCGCACCGCGATACATTAAGATTCACCAGACTACTAGGAATTCCAACCTGAAAATAAGCAAAAGTGTGTGCATGCGTGTGTATATTAAAAAAGTAAAAAAGTAAGAATATCATTCAACTAGGTTCAAAGTATGTTTAAATCATACAATTATACGTTTTATAAACATAATAAACCATGAAATGTCCACTAGATAATTTTTTGTTAAACAAAAAAGGCAGCAAGATAAATAAATAAATAAAAGCCAGATAAACAAAAATAATACAAATGCATTTACACTATTTAGTATTAGGAATATAGAAAGAATTTAATGCAATTTCTAAATATTTTAGACTTATTTTGCATCTTGATGCCAGTTTTTAAACAAAATTTGCAAATTTCAACTATTCCATTTGGGAAAAAACAAAAAACTCAACCAAAATGCCGCTTTTTCCCTTTTTCCTTGGTCCCTTTTTTTTTATGTATATTTAATTTTGGAAACAAAATTAAAGTGGATCTTTATTAAGTACTTCCAGACTCGAGGAAATTTCTTCACAATCAAGGATCAGTTGTAAATAATCATGAATTTGTGGTTAATTAATGGCATAATCAGTTCGTAACTAAACAAGAGATATTAATTAAATTTGAAGACTTTTCTTTTCTTTTTTTCTTTTTCCAATCGAAATGTGAAGAATTAAGGAAAAGATAAATATATAGATGAATTTGTGAACCTATAAGATGAGTGACCATCCTTTAATTTTTGAAAATTGTACTTATTAAGATATGAGCAGAAACAATTAAATTGAATTATATTATGCTGTTGAATCGTGATTAAAAAAATTATATTGTTGATTCTAATGCTGGCGAACCTAAAAACTGGACTTAAAATGTAGATTTGAGAGTGGTGGTTCGAAGTACAATACTTGAAATAAATAATCAGTGGCTGAATATCATTTGTAAACCCAAAAATGGTTAAAATATTGTTGGATGTAATTTGAAAAAAAAAAAAAAGATTCGAAATGAATACAACAACCTTACCAATGGAGGAAAAATATTCTTTAGGTTATCACACCAAGATATCTCCAAATTCTTCAATTTGCTGAAAGACTCCGAAGGAAGCTGGTGGTGCCATATTTTTCTCAAATTATCCATCCAGCTAATATGTAATACCTCCAACCTAGGAAGTCGTACCTGGCAGTTAAAGATTAAATAACTAATTAATCAATTAATCGGCATAATCAATTGATAACTAAATTAGAGGCGGATATTAACTAAATTTGAAGACTCAAGGAAAAGACAAATTAAATACTGTGACTAAAATTAATTTTTTTTTATTAAAAAAAAAAACCTTTTCGTCAAAGAGAGGAGGAGGTTGCATTTCAGAATGATTGGTGTCTTCTGGTGAGCTCGTAGAGATGAATCTTAACATTTTACACTTATTTTGCATCTTGATATCAGTTTTTAAGCATAAATTTGCAAATTTCAACTATTCCTTCTTCTTTTTTTTAAAAAAGGGACCATTTTCCTTGGTTCCTTTTTTTAATGTATATTTAAAAATGGAAAAAAAAATTGGAAAAGACTTCCCAATACTGTCAACGAGGGACTGCTGTAAAGTGGATCTTTATTAAGTACTTCCAGACTAGAGGAAATTTCTTTACAATCAAGGGTCAGTTGTAAATAATCATGAATTTGTGGTTAATTAATGGCATAATCAATTCGTAACTAAACTAGAGATATTAATTAAATTTGAAGACTTTTATTTTTTTTTCCAATCGAAACGTGAAGAATTAAGGAAAAGAGAAATATATAGATGAATTTGTGAACCTATAAGATGAGAGACGATCCTTTAATTTTTGAAAATCGTACTTATTAAGATATTAGCAAAAACAATTAAATTGAAAACCGAACTTTAAACGTAGATTTCTGAGTGGTGGTTCGAAGTACAATACTTGAAATAAATAATTAGTGGCTGACTATCATTTGTAAACACAAAAATGGTTAAAAAATTGTTGAATTTTATCTGGGATAAAAAAATCGAAATGAATACAGTGACCTTACCAATGGAGGAAAAATATTCATTAGGTTGTTACACCGTTCTATCTCCAAATTCTTCAATTTGCTGAAAGACTCCGAAGGAAGCTGGTGGTGCCATATTCTTCTCAAATTATCCATCGACCTAATATGTAATACCTCCAACCTAGGAAGTCGTACCTGGCAGTTAAAGATTAAATAACTAATTAATCAATTAATCGGCATAATCAATTGATAACTAAATTAGAGGTGGATATTAACTAAATTTGAAGACTCAAGGAAAAGACAAATTAAATATTGTGGCTAAAATTAATTTTTTTTATTAAAAAAAAAACCTTTTCGTCAAAGAGAGGAGGAGGTTGCATTTCAGAATGAATGGTGTCTTCTGGTGAGCTCGTAGAGATGAATCTCGACATACTATTGCACCAACTAATCTCGAGGTTTAGCAAAGAAGGGAATTCAACAACTAAATCTGAATGAATATGTCCCGTATTGGCAAAGCTTGTTAGTTTAAAAAGCCCATAGAGCTGCAGGGAGTGTAGTTTAGGAAAAACCTTTAATTCAATCAACTTTCCTTCATCTCTTTCTGGCCACCCCGTGGTGTCGACTACCCCTTCCATTGACTCACAAGACCGTATTTCAAGATGTTGGAGTTGCAAAAGACTATTAACCATAGAATACGAAAACAGATACTTCAGACGCTGACAACCGCTCACGTACAGCTTTGTTAAATTTTGACAACAGTACATTCCTTGATTATGATCGGCCCATAATTTTTTTATGTTTCTTAAGTCCCTGAGATTCAATTCCTCTAAGCTTGGAAGAATAACCTGCAAAGAAAACCCATAAATTTTTGTTCCTTCAAGTACAACCGTCTAGTATAATATTCTTTTGATGAGCGAAGATTAATCGTGATAATAAATTAATCAATTAATTATTGAACAGAAAATTATCACCTTTGGAGCAGTATCCTCATCAGCAATGATTTCGTTGAATCCCAAAGAAGTTGTTGGTTTCTCCCTGTCGGGTCCTATAAACAAACAAAAACAATATATACATAATTAATCTTTGTTGTTTTTTTTTTCAAAATAATTGAGGCGAAGTCCATTATCCCACCAATTCTTAATTTCAACACTTACCAAAAATCATTTCCAGATCATCGCAATCATCCACTTCTACCTTTTGAAGCCGCAGTAGGTTTTTGGCTATGGAGAATGAGAAAAGTTGCTTCAATTTCTGACAGTAGCGTACTTTTATAATCCTTAAGTTGCTGAAAGATTGATCTTCTGTGAGTTGGCTGTCGCATATTGTCTCCAAATTGTTCAAATAGCTAAGAGACAATGACTCCAGCAAGGGGAAGACTTTGCGACGAACCCGTCCAACTGAACCGACAATATGTAAAATCTCAGAACAACTTTTTACACGAAGACGCTTCAATCGTGGAAAACCTTCCCCATCATCTAATTCATGAACAACATTCTGAACACCCTTCAGTTCTCCTAGATAGAGATATTCAGTTCTCTTCAACAACAGTTTCATCCTGTAATTCTGCAAAAGAATGCCAAACTCTTCTAGCCCCTGGAGCTTCATCAATCTTGATAATCCAGATTTAACGGACCAGCTGCTCCACCACTTATTTCCTATACATATCCTATAGCTTTGCAATTCCACAGAGACCCATTCCTGCGGCAGAATTTGGGCATCCGGAACTTGTATATTCAAAGTAGTTAGCTTTGACAACCCCTTCAATTCAGCAAGACTGGCGTTACTTCCTCCTTCAACCTTATCCCACTGCGAAAAGCTGATATCCATATACAGTTCTTCTAATCGAGATAATTTTGATATGACATTTGGTGGTATCACCTCAAGGCTCCAACAATTGCTCAAATCTAGCAACTGTAACCGCGTCAATTGCCCAATTTCAAGTGGTAACTGCTTGATGTTGGAACCTCGAAAGCTAAGAATCTCTAATTTCTTTAGCTGTCCAATTGCCGCTACATCTTCTAGTTGGCACCAGTCTAAACACAATGTTTGAAGGTTAATGAGGCGACCAAGTGACGAAGGTAATGAAGAGAAATGAATTCCAGTAAAATCTAAAACTTTGAGTTCTTCTGTCCCTTCAAAAAAGTGGTCTGAAATTTGCATAGGGCCATTACCCTCTCTAAACAGCAAAAATAACTGGAGATTGGGACATTGCAACCTTTCAGGGAGCTCTTGAATATCTCTCTGGGGTAATGAAATGGCAATTGGACCTTTCCGTATTGTCTCTTCCATCTTTTTCTCCAAGTCGGCAACATTTGGAATATTAAACATGCGCTTACCTGCGGCAATTGATACGGCAACAACATGAATGACGTCATGCATTTTAACTTCATCTTCAGCATCACCGTCCAACAATAAGCATGAAGATTTGAGATTGTCGATCAACCGATGCACTCTACTCCTTGCTTCTTCCAATGTGTAAACATTTTCAAACAAACCCCAACCCACACCATATCTCAATAAGTCAGAAACGTGTGTGGCATCACCTTCACTGTATAGACCACAAAGAAGGAACAGAGATTTTGCCTCCTCACTTTCCAAGAAATCGTAACTCAATTTTATGGAGGTGTACACATTTGCTTGCATGCCATGAATTTCTCTTGCATCCGATCTTCTTAGTTGATTCAATGCATCTTTCCAAAAGTCAGGCTCCTTAGTTTTCAGAGCATTTGCAACTGTACTCAGTGCAACAGGCAAACCTCCGCATCTTTCAACGATCTCATTGGCTATACTTTGAAAAGTAGATATTTTAGTTGAATCACCCACTATCTTCTCAAATAACTGCAATGCTTCTTTTGGCGGCAAAGCATCGATCTGGAAATTTTTCTGAGATTTCATTTCAATGGACAATAAATCTCGACTTCTAGACGTCAATATTATTGTGCATCGTCTCTGATCGTCCTTTGTATCTTTCTCATCAGCATCCCCGGAAGGAATTCCAACTTCTTCGAACTCGAGTTTTTTCCAAATATTATCCAATATAACGAGGACCCGCTTCTCGTTCTTCAGTCCTCGACGTAGTCGATTTGCTCTGTGGAGTATACTCTCATTCAAGTCAAATTCCATGCCTAAGTCAAAAGCAAGTTTCTTTTGAATTTCCTGATCATCTGGGGTCTGTGTTAGCTCAGCCATAACGACCTTATCAAACAACTTATCTTCCATCATTTTCTTAGCAACTTGCTTGACTAGCGTGGTTTTACCCACGCCGCCCATGCCGTAGACCCCAATTATGTTGAGCTTATCATCCTTCAACGCCTCCGTAACATCCTGTAATACTTTCTTTCTTGAATCAAAGGCCTCGTTATCTTTCCCATCCCTAAGTACTGTGCTCTCTGGAGGAGGACGGTAGGAAACATTAGAGAAGTTGCCTTTTCCCATGAGACTAGCGGCAGCTTTTGCGGCCTTTGCTGCTTGTTTACTAAGCTTGTAACGGGACATCAAATTTGGGCACAATCCTTTGAAGCAGAACTTCTTAGCTCTTTCTTCATCATCAATGATGGATTTTGCAACCCCTTCACTGATGAATTCATCAACGCTATGTAGCCAGTCTGTGACACGCTTATAAAGCTCATCCCCTTGTAGCCTAGCATGATTAACTGGTTGCTGCACCATTTCTCTCTTATATCCCAGCTGCTTCACTTGATCTTTTAGCTCATCTATGTAGCTCTGGTACTTGAACACATAAGATATCTGCCGTGTAATCGGGTTGAACAGTGACTTTGCACCTTCTGATACACAGTTGGTTAAAAAAGCCAGACACGCTTCTATAGCCATTGCCTGTTGCTTAACAATAAATATCTAGTTTTTGGCTGTTGAAAAAAAAAATGGATTCAAATAAATTAAATGAACACAGAAGTTAACAATAAACAGTAACTTAAAACTCAAGAAAATTAAATGACAAGATTAAGACAAACAAGAGATAGTTTTTGTTGGACATTAAGAAACAACTGCTATCAAGATCAAGGATTAGAGATTATGCTATTAAAAGAAATTATTGAAGGATTTAGCACAAATGTACTGTTTAATTACCTATTAACAGAGAGTTAATAAGCTTCACTTTTGGCCTTGAATATGTTAACTGCAGGGGAACGTGAGTAAATAGTTTATGAGAGTAAGTAATGCCAATCAATAGCAAGACTCAAGCGTGCACCCCACCCGTGTTCTGTTTTATTATATAAACATGGCATGTTCATTATTGACAAAATGGTCAATAACTCTATTAGTTATTTAACTGATATTGTAGCCAATTTTAAGAGAACATAATAATAATAATAATCATTGAATGCATAAATTTAGAGTTATATTCTTTTAATTCTTTATGTAAATATAAACCTGAATGGAAAATTATAAAACTTTAGATATAAAAATTTTCAGTTACTAAACAAGAAAACGGGGTAATTAAAACAGAGGAATCTCGTTTTACCTGTTTCTGGGTCTTTACTCTTGTTCTTATATAATTAATCTTGTTCTGATGATAGTGCTCGTGACTGCGGGAAAATAAGCTTAACAGCTATCATGTACTCCTTAAAAGCAAACGCAACGGAAACAACTCAATTTTGGAAAATAAGCTTAATTTTGCAAGTGATGGATTTGTTCAATTGACTCTGTACGAACTTATTGGATTGGCTGATTTATGATTTGACTGAATTTGATAACTTCTTGAATTGGTTGTTTTTAGATTATTAATATGAGATAATACAATGTAAATTTTTTTTTTTCCTTTTAACTCTTGTTCTTGTATAAATAATCTTGTTTTGATGATTGTGACTCGTGACTGCGGGAAAATTTCTAATGGAAGTGATGAATTTGTTCAATTGACTCTGTACTTGAACTAGTTGGATTGGTTGATTGATGATTGACTAAATTTGAATTAAGTTTAATAGCTTAGCTATCATGTACTCCTTAAAAGCAAACGTAAGTCCTTTTTAGATTTGACTGAATTTGAGAACTTGTTGGATTGATTGTTCTAAAATCAGTAGGTTGCCTTAGAAAAAGGTATTTTCTCACTGATCTTTTTAAAATTAAAAAAAAAATTCACACGCACTTTTTCTTGAAGAAATAAACTTGTAATGACTAAAGATTTAATTTCAAGTCAGAATCAATACCAAAAGACGCAGGTTTAACAAAGCATGCAATGTGATAAAAGTACTTTAAAAAATATTGTTGAAGAGAGCACTAGTCCATAACTTTACGTCTTCATATATTCTAAAGAAATAATAAAGTTTTCATGGAATAAATACCGGTTGTGCTTTAATGATTTTGGCATAGACATTGCTAGTGTACTGTGAAATTGAAATGAATATTAAGTGACAGAGCAATGTAAATGCCTAATAAGAGATAAGCAAAAGCTTGGATGAATGACAGAGCAATGTAATGTAGTGACAGATCAAATCTCAATTTGATTCATCTTGTTTTCCAGCCAATCTTGTGATATGATGATAATGTTTATGAATGCTAGAAAACTTCTAATGCAAACAACTCTATTTGGGATGGTAAGCTTAATTTTACAAGTGATAAATATAAATAAATTTGTGTGGTTAATTCAATTTGTAATTACCCTTAGCCCTATTCTAAAATTTGTAGGCTGCTTCAGAAAAAAAAAATAATATTTTTCACTCATCTTTAATCTTCAAGTAAAAAACAAATCTAATAAAATGACAAACAAACAAACAACATTGATCTTATGCCAATTGATATTTAAACAGAGAATTCTTTGTTCTTTTTTTTCTTTCTTTCTCCCATTTGCTCAAGGATTAGAGTTTTTGCTATTAACAGAAAGGTTTCAAGGGTCTGAATAAAATCCCAGACCTTTTTTTAACTTTTTTTTTTTTTTTGGGAAAATGGACTCAAATTAACCTAAACCAATAATAAGATCACAGACTTTAACAATGAACAATAATTTGAAACTCAAGCAAAACCAATGACAAGATTAAAACAAACCAGAGAAATTTTTTCTTGGAAAGTAGATGAAAAGCAAGTAAGAACTGCTATTAAAGGATATTATTAAAGGATTTAGAACATGTATACCTCTTTATTTATATGGGATCAGAGAGTCGATGACCTCCTCTATTCGCTTCGGATATTAAGTAAGAACTGCTATTAAGAGAATGAACTGATGAGAGTAATAACAATGAATTGCAAATGAGGAAGACTTAATCACGTACCCCTATTATACCCGATTTTTAAGATTTAATTTTGAAGTCCAGAATCAAGACAAAAGACGAAGCCTTAACAAATATGCAGTGAGAATAATTAAGTTGAAGAAAGCACTAGTTTATGGCTCTGTGTTTCATATGCTGTAATGAAATACTTAAGTTGAAGTTTTTAACGAATAAATACCTGTTGTGCTGGAATAATTTTAGAAGAATATTGGCTTATAGAGCATATTAGTAGGGATAAGATTTGTAAGATGCCTGATAAAAGATAAAGCGAAAGCTTGAATGGAGAATGGCATTTAATAATTTTAGAAGAATATTGGCTTATAGAGCATATTAGTAGGGATAAGATAGAATAAATGAAATAATAAAAAGCATAACTGATCAAGTCATTATTGATCTTACTTTGATTATTACATTGCACATTAGTTTCTTTCTAAAAATGCCATTCTTCATTCAAGCTTTCGCTTTATCTTTTATCAGGCATCCTACAAATCTTATCCCTACTAATATGCTCTATAAGCCAATATTCTTCTAAAATTATTAAATTCCATTCTTCATTCAAGCTTTCATGGACACTATTTACAAATTGTTCTTGTATTTGACAGAAAAATGAAAACTCCTCATCATACAAAACTGCATGAACAAATCTTCAATTTAATTATGATAAAATAATAAATTCCATTAATAGATTATGTTGTATGTTTTTTTTTTGTCTTGACCACGAGGTATCCTGGGGAGGGCCCCAATTTTGGGAGGCACCTTTAAGCCCGTACCACAACCCATACTAGAAGTCCCCACGCGAACCGGAAGGCACAATTTCTCCCAACAAAGACGACTTCCCTGCGACTTGAACTGGGGAGCAAACCCAGTCAAGCCACTTAGAGCCAACACTTTGTTGGTTATGTTGTATGTTAATGTGAGGGATTTGATCAGGTGATCATATAATTTAGTAAACGCTTTAAGAAGAACAAGAATTAATAAGTTAAAACTTAAAAAAATAAATAAATAAAGAGTAGATGGAAAGAATGTTATTTGCAATCTCTAAACCAAAGAACAGGGGAATGATAACAGAGGACGGTTGATGCAACATTATGAAGTCAAAATTAAGAAAGGCATTCTTTTTTTTCACATTATTCTATTTAATCTTTCATAAGGCGCACACTACGAATCTAAATTAAATTCATAATTAAGAATAAAAGATAAACCCAAACAATCATCTAGCAGGTGCCGTGTAGACTGCATCAAAAATTTAGATTTAGATTTTTACAATCACCAAATGGAAAAACAGGGGAATGAAAACAAAGGTGCCGTGTTTGTAGAAACAGGGGAGGTTCCGGGTTTCTGGAAACAAACTCAGAAACGAATAAATCTCTTGGTGTATATAAGCTTTCATCATCTGGTTTTAGTTTGGTTAGGTTCAACTACATTTCCTGGGTAGCATTACTTATGCTAGTATATTCATTTCTACCCAAGCCACAGTGACTGTTAGGAGTTCTCGTAAACTGAATTTAAAGTTGCGGCTTAAAGTGTTTACCAACTTAAAACCAGAGCTATAAAGTGTTTGATGAATTATTTTTTAATTAAAAAAAAACTGATTTAGCGGGATAAAATAATGCTCCATTCCGTTTAGTAAGTGAAGTCCAGAGTATTACCTACTACTAACTAAATCCGCTTGATTCACAAGACTACCAAGAGATGACTGAATCTTCAATGTAATAAAATAATAATCAGCCTCACAGGATACATAAAAAGCTCATTTATCACAACCATATCCTAGTGCATCATAAACTTGATTATTTAATTTTACTATTAGGAAACCTACTTATATAAGGCGCACACTACAAATTCTAAATTAAATTTCTAACTAACAATAAAAGGTAAACCCTAGCAGTCTTCCACCAGGTGCCGTGTAGCCTGCACCATAAATTCTGATTTAAATATTTGCAATCACCGAACAGAAAAACAGGGGAATGAAAACAGAGGAGCCCTATTTTTCCATTTTTTGAACCCATAACTCTTGTTCTTCTAATTATATTTTTGCTTGGAATTTCAGACAAACGAAAAAAAAAGTGGCAACTATTTAGAGAGAACAGGTGGATGATAGCAAAAATATTTTTAATTAATATGCATGATTAACTCTTGTTCTTCTAATGTAGTGGCTTGATTAATATTTTTAATCAAGCCACTACATTATTGGTAGTCTCTGTGGGCTCATTTCGTCTCCAGACCTGATATTGTATATCTCTTTTTTAATATGTTTTAATTAATATGCATGCTGCTGAATAAAGATGATTACTTCCAAATTTTTGTTGCTTTTTTTTTTTTGGCTTTGGTACATGAAGAATGTGGAAATAGAAATAGCTTTCGAAGTTTAATGGCTTGCTTCATTAGTAAAGAAAGACTAGGATATCTGTCCCTTTTTGTTACTGAATTATTGATCAATTGACGGTTGAAGTTAGTTATATTAATTTGTTGTACAAGAATTGAAGCTTATATCTTTACCGTTTCGTGAAGTGTCAAATATGTTCTTTCCTTGCAATTGTTCAAAATATGTTACACTTTTGAAGTCACTATTACATCAAGGGTGTTGTAAAATCGGGAAAGGCGGGTTTATGATTAGATATGTTTAATTCAAGGATTAACCGAAGCTACTAACCAACAGCTACTAACCGAAAACCGAATTTAACAATAAACACTAACTCAGAATTCAAGAAAATTAAATGACAAGATTAAGACAAATGAGAGATATTTTTCTTGGACATTAAGAAAGAACTACTACCAAGATCAAGGATTAGAGATTATATATGCTATTATTAATAGAAATTATTAAAGGATTTAGAACAAGTTCGTCTCTTTAATTATCTGGGATGATGAGTTTCTTTATTCACCTTGAATATATAATAACAATTTTAGTGAGCAAAAGATCACTGGTAACTGCAGAGGAATGTGTGAGTTTAAGAGCTTATTAGAGTAAGCAATACAAATGAATTTTCATATATGTACTTGGTCACTGTTGTCCTACTGTCGCACGTATTTTTTCATGAATAATTTCCAGATCAGAAAAGAATAAATTCGGTTGATTGAAATATTGCTGAAGTAAGTAAAACAATCTTCATATCGAACATGATTCCAATTAAATTAAGCTTTTTGTAAGATGACTAATAAAAGATAAAAGTAGAAGCTTTGATGAATGAACGAGGACCAAAACTTTTGTAAAAGCGGATGCCGATAAAATAAACAAAAGGCACTTTAAAAAGAAACTAAAGTGCGATCATCAAAGTAAGATCACTAATGATGCTTCGCTATTACAAGGTCCGCATGGAAATTATTTACAAATTGTTCTTATGTTTCACAGAAAAATGAAACACTGTTCATCATACAAAATTGCATGACCGAATCTTCAATTTTTATAATTATAAAATAAATAAATTTTATTAATGGATTATGGGTATGTTAATGTTACGGATATGATCAGATCATCATATAAGTTACTAGACGCATTAACAAGAACAAGAACTAATGATCTTAAAGTTTTTTTTTTAAATTAAATAAATAAAGAGTAAAAGTTAAAAAAAAATGTTATTTGCAATCACCAAAATGAAAACAGAGGAGCCCTGTTTTTACTCTCGTTTCTCTTTCTCTCTTTTTCAAGTAGTAGGAAATGATAACAGAGTATGAGAGCTCACTACTTTCATTTGTTGGGAAGTGTCACCTAAAACACTTCCTCTGCTAGGTGGAATTGTTGGCTTGAAGAGAAGAGTTCTTGTTACAAGCACAAATTTTATCTGTACATTATTTCCTTTTAAATGCACCATTGTTGCACAGATTTGAAGCATATGATCATTAGTTTTTTTGTTTTGATTTGGTTAGTTCAGGATAACAAACAAATTATTGTGCATCACATTATGGTAAAAAGTTGCCCTCTTTGTTATTTCCTCAGATATATAGTTTAATATTTTGTAATAAGATCACAAAGTGCATTGGAACCACTGCTCGGGTACTTTAGCCTAAAATGAAGACCTATTAAAAATTTCCCTGATGTCATGATATAAAACAATAAAAGGTACCAACTTCAGCTTAAATTCATATAAAATTAAACCTTACCACATACTGTATTGAAACAATTTTTTTTTCAATAATATGATATACACAAGGTTGACCTTAGAGTATTAGGGGTGTTATGGAAATTGTTTTACGAGGGCTCCTTACATTCAACAGCTTTAACACCTAAAGAAACATAAAATAGCTTAAAATTCAATCAATTTTTAACTATATCGTGAATATTAACAATCAATAAGATAGTTAAAATATTCAAAAAAGAAAAATAATCAAGAAGATATCTTTTTTACTTCCTCTAGAACTATTATTTCAATAAACCTTTTTCTTTTTCTTTTTTTAATTCAGAAGTGAAGTAATAAATGTAATAATTTTTTGTATAGAGAATAGCACAAAAAATTTTTATAATTTTAATTAATTAACCTTTTTAAATAGATAAAGAATTTTTTTTTTTTGGAAAGACTAATAATAAATTAACAATTAGATAATACTATCAATTAGAGATCTTTAATATTAAGGTTATCAAATATAAAATGTGTAACAAAATTCTTCATTATAAGATAATTACTAACTAAAAAGAGGCCTAAAAAAGAGGATTTGCTATTATAAGTAATACCAAAAATAAAAAGGGAGTCTTCCTAACATATGGGACTTAAGTGACCAAAACGGAGACCTTGCTAACATTTGAGGCCTATTGACCACCTGAGTTGCTTATGCTTAAAACTGTTCCTGGATGTAAAAAGTAAAAATTATTGTTGAATTTCTGACTAATAAGATCATTGAAAGTATTCAAAGGACCTGAACTTATAGGAAAGCCATGATGAACTATACCACGTTGCAAGTGAGCTCGTATCTTCATCCCTTGATCTGTCATTGGCATTTCTCTTCCACTCACTATACCGTCCTTTTCAATTGATTTTTTTATTGATTGATGAAGCGTCTCTGATACGTCAGCACTCGTCGGCCGTTGAAAAAAAAATTAATTTAAATAGAGAGAGCGGCTGATTCGACAAATAAAAGTTATAGAGGGGTTCATATCCCAGCCGTTGGATTAAATATGAGTGGCGATCTGCGTGGATCGGACGACTGTTGTTGTTTATTTAATTCGTCAATCCCCTGACCGGGTTAAATGAATAAATGGAACGAGAGAGCGACAGAGCGCGTTGATATTTCTAACAGGTTAGCAAAGCGACGCCGTTTGGTTTATTGCTCATCTTTATTGGTAACATCATCACCTTCATAAAATATATGGTATCGTACAAAGTTCTTGCGCTGGGTTCGGGCATCTAACAACGAGGACACAGCAGCCTATTCGCTAGGTTAGAGACCAAAGAGCCAACAGCAAAATGTGCACGACACATGTCACTATCATGAAAACAACATTCTTTTTCTTTTTTTTTTCCCTCAATAATTTCAGATATAATATTTTAACTAAGTTTGTAACACTGTTGATTGAAATTATCAAGTACGAATGTGTGTATATTTTAACATTTGCACTCATAATTATTACTGTGCAGTTTTAGACTTGGTTGGGTATTGAGGTGCTAAAACTTTTACCGTAAAAAAAAAAGTTTTGAGTATAAAATAAAAGGTAATAGTATATAATAAATTTAGTTTTTTAATAATAATTTTGATAAAATTAGTAAAAATATAATAAAATTTTTATCATATAAGTGTAAAATCAAATCATCTTAACTTCTAAACTACAACAACTATAACATTTTAACTGTTCAATCTCAATTTCAAATAAACTCTTAATTTATAATTAGATTGTCACTAAAAGATTTTAAGTATGTATTTTAGAATTTAACGAATACACTTTTAAACTACCTTTATCAGATGAAATGTTGGGAAATTTTTATTAAGCTCCAAAAGTGTTTGAAATAAATTTATGTTTTTATGATACCAAAAAAAAAAAAAAGATTTATGAACATTTTTGTGAAGCTTAGGCGAAAATTTTTGTTAGGCTCTATTGGGCTAGATGAGCAGCTCGGGCAGTTAATTATCGCCCAAAAAGCCCAACCCAGATTACAACAAGCTGGGATTTGGTTAGCTCGTTGACGGCCATTTGGGTATGCATGAATTGGGTGGATGATTAATAAATACGATTTATTAATTATTTCGCCGATTTGAATATTCTCCTAATTTAATCTTTTCTAATATTATAATAAAGAGATTTGGACAAGTGTTATTTTAATAATCTAATAGATAATATTTACTTTATTTTTTTCTTTCGTTATTAAATACAAAAACACTAATAGACAAAAAAAAAAGACTTAACTCTTTTTATATTTTTAATTTTTATTTATTTCCTTTTATTGCTTTCCTAGCAATGTTCAGCTTTTAACTCTACAACATCCATAACCTTAACTTTGGAAATAAAAGAGAATACGCGAAAGTATAGGTAGGAGAAAGACTTCATTGAAATCAAACGAATTGGGCAACGTTAGATTTTTCTTTAAAATTCTCATGAGATATTAATTAGTATTGTCGTTGCTGTCTGTCTACTTCTAATCTCAACCAATATCTTATCAAAGCTTGATTTGGTCAATCTAAATAATTATAATCGATGATTGGATATTGTTGAAGGGCGGCCCTAAGGATGAGAGAGGGGATGTGTGCGCAAGCCACATGTGTGAAGAAAAAGAAAAAGGCAAGAGTGAAGATGACGACGATCAAAATCCTGTTTGATTTCTTTTTCTAATAATTTTAGTTAATCTGCTATTGTTAGTTCTAAAATGTTAGTTAGCAACAAAATGACATGTTTTTGTGTTTAATAAGGAAAAAGTAAATAATAGATTTTCTATAGGATTCTTAGAATGGATTAGATTAGACTATGGAGAGAAATATTTTTGAGAATATTAGTGTTGAGTTATTCTAATGTCTTTAATAGTAAATTCAATTAAGACTATTTTAGTAATATAATTTTTTTATTGAAATTAGAGTGTTCAATTAAGAGTATTCAATTAACTCTGGATTCTTTTTTTTTTTTTTTTTTCCAACACTGATATGGTTATGTTCTGTGTATTTATATACAATTTAATGTTTACATACAAGTTAAATTAGATCAATTTAATATTTATATACAATCCTTCAAGTCGTAACTCAATTTTATGGAGGTTTATACATCTTTCAACGATCAATTTAATATTTATATACAAACCTCCGCATCTTTCAACGATCTCATCCGCTGATTTTTTTGTATTCCTGCTCTTTCACTTCAATAATTTTTTGTATTATTCCATATCTTTCACTTTAATAACCCAAAAGCTTTCCTCTGTTTCAACCCAAAAGCTCAAATTCCTTTTTTCAATCGAAATAAAACGTAGCCACAAAACCCTAATTCACCACACCAATTTATCTCTGCCCGGTATTCATTTAAACCCTACCTCGCGGTTCAATGTCATTCAATACGATTGCAGATGCCGTTTCAACTTGTCATTTAGTTAGCGCCATCCAGTTCTCTATGGTAAGCCTTAACCCTAAGAACTAATCGACTGTGGTAGCACGTTTCTTGTTAGGAGTGGGGATACATTATTTGAATATATGAATTGGGTGATGTTAGTGATTCATTCCCCTATTTGTCGTGAATTGAGATTTGTGTATAATGCTCGTAAGATTGCTAAAAATTGCATATTTTGTATTGTTCCAGTTGAATTTCTTGCTTGTGGAAGATAAAACAAAAGTTCAATTTCATGTTGATTTGATTCTTCTTTTTCTTCTTTTTTTTTTCTTCTTTATAGTCACGCTCTGGCTTTGGTGCAATGCTTAGTGCAGTTTATGGTTTCAAGATTAAGTCACGTTTATTTGATGGCATCGATTCCATCCTTGAGGATTGGATTGTTGATCAAATGCACATAGTAAGCTCTTCTTATTTTATCTCAGTTTTAATTTTCTTTTATTATCTGCCTCTACCTGAAAATGGACGTGTTTTACTAGTAAGCATAGACTTTGTTTATTTAATTGATATTTTAATTTTATGTATAAGAATGGAGGTTTATTTTGAAAAAAAAAAAAAGAAAAAAAAAAAAGATTCTGTTGAAGCTAATTAGTACTGAATTTTTTTGGTGGTGCGACCAGAGGTGGAAACAGGGTATGAAAATGTGTTGCTGGTGAGGTTGCTGCTTAAGATGAGAATGCATTCTTTTCAAAAATCCTTGGTAGGTGTGATCTAATTATATTTGATGGAATATTAAATGGCTAAAAATCTGTCATACGTTCAAACTTTGTTTGTGTTTGGAAGAATGGTGTTGACTGTATATTCGTTTGGAAGAATGGTGTTGATTGTATATTCATTTGCTTAGCCTTTTGACAGATGGATTTGAAACTGACGACAAATGTGATTCAATTTACAAGGTTTTCGAGGGGCTCACAGTGGAAGGGATATTGAAGAACTGGTCTAAGATAAAGCCTATGATTGTGAAAGATTGGAGTGAGAATATAAATGCTCGTTTAAATCTCATTGGCAAGGTCAGAGATGAATGGATAGATAAGGATTTATTTGACTACTTGGACTGGTGCTAATAGGTATTTTAGGCAAGCTTTTTGAGATAACACTGAGCAAGTTATACTACTAGTTTGCACATGATGATCAAAACTCTCAAAAAGTAAAATAAAATAAATTATTAACTTTTACTTATCTTTTGCATAGCAATCAATGTGGTGCTTGTTCTGTGACAACTTTGATAATCTACGTAATTATTGGTTAGCATTTGGACCAAAAAAGTTCTTATGATTTACATGTTTTGTAGAAATGCATGAACCTTAAATGTGCTGATCAGGGAGTTTAATTATTGCACCTTGAAATTCATTTATTGTTAACTAATTGGCTTTCCTTTGCATAAAGCCGCTTATAAGGCTTGAGTGGACGTCTTTATGGGCATATTATTTGTATTTCTATATGCATGCCTTTATCACTTAATGTGCTGCTTTTATTTCTTTATGCATGCCTTTATCATTTAATGGCCAGCTCCCTCTCCTCTTTTGTAATTTGAATAGTAGTATGGGCCTCCATTTTACAAATCTTTAACATTTTTTGCTGTAAATTAATTTTTCTTTCAAATATTTTGGAGGTCATTGGAATTCCTGTAGGTCTATTTACCAGATTTTAGTATGTTTAAGGTTTTAATTTTGCTTAAACTTTAATTTTTCTGAAAGATTGTAGTATTGATCCTTAAAGAAAGATCATGCTACTTCAAATTATTTTGAAGTGTTGCCAGTTATAGCCTTACATAACAAATTCCATTTGTCTGGAAATTTATTGATAGCTGTTACAGCAGCATATTTTATGACTCTACTTCTTAGTTATGTAAGTTCATTATGTTTAGGTCAGAGGCAGTCAGCTGTGGGGAATCGATATATACACAGATGACTTTGATCTTGTTGCTGGTATGTGGTTCTATGAATAATTGTGTTTGCCTCACTGTTTTTGTTTTATGAGATCTATAATTGATCTTGGGATATTACTTTCTAGTCCTCATGCAAGCAAGTTACTACCTTCCCACTGCATCTCCTCCTTTATCTGCTATTCAAGAGTTGCGTGCCATAATCTGGTGTTACCTCTGCAAGATTGTGAATGAATATAATGCCTCTAAATTTATTTTATACATAATGCTGATGCTGAATAATATATTGTAGCTCCTGTCATATTCTACTTTGACTTTTCATATTCTGTTTCATATAAAAATCTTATTCAACTTTAGTTGTTCATGAGCAAATGTCACATGTATAAGCCCAAATGATGTTTAAAGGTAGCGCGGCTACCTTTAGTTTGAGCTTACAATGGATGAAAAAGAAATTGAAACTGATATTTTGCTGTTTTTCTGATTTTTCAAAGTATTTTAGATCCTGAGTTTTGTTTGGACTTGATGGTTATAGATTGTGTCTAGATTTGTTAAGTTGTTTCCAACACCTCGTGCCAAATGAAAGCACAATCTTTCTGATTCAGATGTCTTGTTAATTATGCTTCATTTTTTCGTTAAAGATTGGATGGTTGCATGGATTGATGGAGTTGGAGTTCAACCAATAATTCTAATTTTTTGGACTTAAAATGCCTTTTTCTTCTGTATAAAAACTTTAGTAAGTGCTATTGAGTTGACAGAGGTTGAATACTTACAGGTTGTTTCACACTTTTTAATAGTTTTACATATATGAATTTCTGTTTTTTGAATTGCAGAAAGGAGGTGGAACTATTGATTTGGAGCCTTATCTTACTCACTCATCGACAATGGAGCCTATCCTCGCTTCCACTCATCGACAATGGAGCCTATCCTCGCTCCCATGGCAGTGGAACGGACAACAACTACTAGGGCTGCAACATCAGTTGGTTTGGGTCTGTTTTGAGTTTATTTTCATTTATTTGGCTATGTTTTGATAGCGAATTTTGATATGTCAATATAATGTGTAATTGTTTTGGGTTGAGCTGGTAATTATGCTGGATTAGATTGGTTTGGTTTTGGTGCTTCTCTGATGGAACACTGCTTTTTTTAGAAATTTTGAATGTAATATGAGACTACATTTAGTTTAATTGAACACTGCATCTAGTCTAATTACTAGAAGTGTGGCATTTGGTTTGGTTTATCCGATATTCTCCAGAATTTCACTTGCATCTGGTTTTGTTGCATATGTTTGCTTGCATTTGATGGCAGTAGCAGACTGTTTGGTTTTGTGACATTTGATGGCTGTTTGGTCTGTTCTTGGTGTTGATTTAAGATTGTTCCTGTTGTGCTGATGTTAATTGCAGGTGCTTGAATCAGCTAGGGTTGCTGGTTTATTCAGATGGTTGACTCAGGCGTTGTTACTGGTTAATTCAGGTGGCTGACTCAAGTTGTTCGTTTAACGTTAGGAAGCAAATTAAGAATTAATGAAGTATTCATTTAACTATAATTATTGTAGTTATTTTATTTCATAACTGAATTATAATCTATGATACTTGTGAACAAATTAGAGAATTTTTATATATGAATTATATATGTGTGTGTATGTACATTTTGCTATTTATATAATAATTTAAAGAATATATTTCAATTCCCACAAAAAAAAAGGCTCCAATTTCAATAATTCCCGCCAAATAATTAAATTTTTTTAATTTACCGCCAAAATGTATCTTAAAGAAATGTTAGTTATTCTTGCTAGATTTAACAAAAATAATTTGTAGGATTAACATTTAATTAAATAATTAAATAATTTTATTATTCCAATTAAATATTGAAATACAAGTGTGCAACCCAAGAGGGGGGGTGAATTGGATTTTTAAAAATTATCCCAACAAATCCACACAACAAGCAATCTAATGTCTTAACAATAATTGAAAACAATAAGTTCAATAATGGCACAATAATTAAAGAGTAAGGGAGAAGAGAACAAACTCAAGGATTTTTACGTGGTTCGGCAATCCCCGCCTACGTCCACGCCTCCAAGCACACCGGGCTTGAGGATTTCACTATCCAAGCCTTTCCAAGGCTTCAACGATTACAATTGACTTCGAGGTGTCAATAAACCTTTACAACAAAGAGATTATCTCCCAATCTCTTCACTCAAGTGTCTCACACACTCAAACTCTTACAAATGAAATGAAGAAATGAAAGTTACAATCAAACTCACTCAATGAGTAGATATTCAAAGATGAAGAGCAATGAATGATTCAATATTTTGTGTTTTGCAAGTTGTAAGCTCAAGATATCATGTGTGCCTTTTGTTGTTGCTTGTTGGAGAGATTCAAAATGAGTTGGATTTGAGTTCTTATAGCTTGAGCTCGAAAACTAGCCGTTACTCACATTCTGGGATATCCGGTTTGCCGTTTTATGGAATCCGGTAAGCCGGATTTATGTTACCGTTAAGGCAAAATTCAAAATTTTGCCTAACCGGCTTGCCGGATTCGGAATCCGGTAAGCCGTTTTCGTTCTGGTGCTTACTGCCCCGAATTCGGCTTGCCGTTTATCAGTAACCGGTAAGCCGCTTGCTACAGTAACATGCTACAGTGAAATATTTCCCATATTTTCAGTTTGACCCCAAAACTTTATAAAAACTGTAGTATGGCCCAAAACGTTATGAAACTTTGCAAATAGGTCTAATTTCAGAATTTTTAAATAATGCTTCGTTAATCCCAAAACTTTCTGAAATTATGACTTTGCCCAAATTTTTTGAAATTACAGAATGACCCAAAAACATTTAAATAGTTTCAAAGAGGTCCAAAACCAAAAATTCAAGCAATACTTGTTTATTTCAAAGTTTTCAAAATTCTTTCAATTAAACCATAAACTTTGAAGAACAACCAATTTCATAAAATCATTTTTCCATTAAATATGAAACATTTATAATGTGAAAATAATGATTTATTTAAAAAGAATAAAAACAATCAATTTCATAAAATCTTTTTTCCATTAAATATAAAACATTTATAATGTGAAAATAATGATTTTATTTAAAAAGAATATTAAATAATTTGGGCTTAAAAGATTAATTATTCTTAACTTTGTTTGTTATCATCAAAATCAATATTATGGAAACATATATGTTAACAATCTCCCCCTTTTTGATGATGACAAACATTTCATGTATTTAAAGAATGATTCCACAAATTGCTCCCCCTAAATATAATCTTCTTTTACAATTTGCCAATTAGCTAAATTAATGATTTAAATACATGGATTTTTCTCCCCCTCATCATCAAAAAGAAAAACTTAATTGGCAAAGACAAAAGTAGCAAATTTTTATAGATTTGAAAACATGTATTCTTCTCCCCCTTCATCATAAAAAAAAAGTTAAGGAAAAGAATAAAAAATAGCAAATTTGTTACCCATGTTGTTTGAGTAAAAATTTTGAAAGAATCTCCCCCTAACAACAAGCATCACCTCAAATACAAGATTAGTGATATCACTTCCAAAATATCATATAAAACATTGTAATCAAATCATCATCATATCTTAAAAATCATCAAAATCATCATCATAATCAAATATCAATTATCAAAACAATTACTCAAAATGCATATTATTCTCCTCCTTTTGACAACATAGAAATGATATATCCTTTGTCTCCCCCTTTGGACAACCAAAAAGTTCAAAATGCATATTATTCAAAAACATATTATATGCTCCCCCTAAATATATGGCTAATTTAAAAATATAACCAAAATGATTTTATCCAAAAACAAATCATATTTATCTCCCCTTAAAAAATGAACAAATTTTCAAATACACAACATGGTTAAAAACACTCCCATATAAGCTTAAACAATAATAACCAACCAACAACTTCTTCAATTCATCAAGCAACGCACATATAATCATCAATTACCAAAATCATCAAGAAATCAAATCATTCCAAGTTTATGCCGAATTTTTGAAAATTCTTCTTCGCAAAGGGGTTTTGATTTCTTTACCAAATTGGCATGCATATTATCAAATATTCAAGCTCCATAATTATCAATCACATTTTATAAATAAAGACAACTAAACTCATCAAATATCTAATGTGACATTTCAAAAAAAAAAAATTTTATATGCTTAAAATTCTCGAAGTATATGTATTTCTCTCCTTTTTGATATTATTTAAAGCAAGTAATGCATATTTGACAATACATCAATAAAGTACAAAAAATGCATCCATTCACCAATCATAGATTGCATAAGATCAAACTTCATCAAATACAATATAATCATCAAAGCACATTCTTTATTATCAAAACTTAAGTACAACATAAGTACATAATGGCAATATATAAATAATCAAAATCAATATATGCCATTATAGATCATCAAAATCAACATAGCTAAAAAGCCATCATTATGAACTAAAGAACAAGTGATCAAATCCGTTATTACAAATGCTCACATATATTTTTAAGTGATGATCTAGTAGTTACTCCTTGTGATGGATCTTCCAAAATTAAGTTTTTAAGGTGAGAAGAAACATATAATTCAAAATCATAGCAAACATCCATATAATCCAAAATGCAAAATAAAAGAAAAATAAAATAGTAAATGAAATGTTGGTGTGTCCAAATACAAGTATAAAAGATTACTTGTGAGTTTTATAATGAAAATAGATTTTAAAGATGATTTTAGACACAAGAATGGATGTGGATAATTTATATGAATCAATTTGGATTGAAAAAGAATGAGAATGATGGATTTTGGCATGAAATCAAGTGAGGAGTAAACGGGTTTTAGAGAGAGACAAGAAACGGTTTGCCGAATGGAGGAGGAAGAAGATGAATAGCTTAAAAGGGTCACGAATCCGGCTTGCCGGATCTTGCTAACCGGCTTGCCAGTTAATGGGCAGCAACTCACCATTTCATAAACGGCTTGCCGGTTCGCTTGGGAAACAAAAATCCGGAAATCCGGTTCTAGGTCAGAGAGTTGAAATCCGAAAACGGCTTGCCGAAACACAACATCCGGTAGACCGGATATGGAGCCGAGAGACATAACGCGAAAACGGCTTGCCGGTTTTGGAGAACCGGTAGGCCGGTTGTGAGGCAGAGATGAAGCAAAGCAAAACCGGTTTACCGAATTGAAAATCCGGTTATCCGAAAGTTGTCCCGAGAGCACCCAAAGCTAATCCGGTTTTCCGGATTGAAAATCCGGTTATCCGGAATTTGTTCCGAGAGAAATTAATAAGAAAGAATGTTTTTCCGGATGAATAGAAAGGGAATGTTTGCTAGCTCCTATGCTTGTACTACTCACACCATTTTATTTATGGCCTTAAAATTTGATTAATTTTAAATCATTTTGAGATTTAAAACTTTTCAATAAGCCATTTAATACAAGAGACATAAATGCATACAAGACCAAGCATATGAAATCGTATCAAACAATGATGTTAATTTTATAAATGAATGATGATATAACACAATTAATGGCATATGAATTCACACATATATAAGAGATGGACAATGATGATAGACAATTAAGAAGATGAAATCATAGACTATGCAATCATCAAAATCAAACAAAGACATCATGATAAATCACTCAATATTATACACAATGATAATTCCATCATGTAAACATACAAGCATACTTTCGCAATTTCATTTATCATGATTCATTCAACAAAATTAATATGGCAAGAATTGTTACCAAAATAATTAAATCATCTTGCCTCATCTTTTTCTCCTAGCTCATACTCAAGTGATTATCCTCACAAGCTTCATCAAGGAACTCTCCACCATTCCTTGTTTGTGGTACCTACAAAAGAATATTCACGTTGTGCCCTTTGGTACCCAAATGCTCTTGGGTCCTTGAGTGTTAGCAATGGTTCCTTTTGGAACCCAAACACATTTTACTCCATAATATACTTTTCTTTTAATTGGACATCTATTCTTCATATGACCATTTTGATTGCAATAATGACATACAATTTGATCATTTGTGGAGGTAGCCTTAACAAAATAATTCTTATAATATTTTTGTTTCAAGTAAGGCTTATACCCAAGTCCTCCTTTATCAAACACACATTTTTGTGAATTAATCAAGTTATCCAACATCTTTTGCCCATTTGTAAATTTTAAGACAATCTCATTTAATTCATTGCTCTTCTTCTTAAGCATTTCATTTTCCTTTTTCAAGTCATCTATGTGATATTTTAGATGCTCATGTGAAGTGCTAGATTTCTCATTTGATAATTCAACTCTATGATGCAATGTTTTGTTCTCTAATTCTAGGCATGTAATCTTTGCACATAGAGATTCATTTTCATTTTTGAGCTCTACCATTTTCTTTTTAAGACATGCATTCTTTTTACCAATTTTTATCCAATTATCATGCAATTCATTAAAAGCATCATATAATTCATCATAAGTAAAAAGATCATTTACCTCATCAAGATCATCATCCGATTCATCTCCAATTGCCATGAGAGCTAGATTTGTCATTTCTTGATGCTCTTCATCATCACTTGTTTCCTCATCGCTATCATCCTATGTGGCTACCATTGCTTTCTTCTTGAGCTTGTTGAGAAGAGGACATTCCGTTCTTATATGGCCAAGCTTCTTGCACTCATAACATTTGATTAATTCATTCTTCTCCTTTCGGTTCTTGAGGTCTCTAAATTTTCTTCGCTCACCGGATTTCTTAAAAAGTTTTCTGAACCTCCTAGCCAGCATATCCATCTCTTCCTCATCCAGTTTGCTTTCCTCATCACTCTCATGTTTCGAGGCTTTGAGAGCAATGTTTTTCTTCTTCTCCTCATTGCCTCTTTCGGCTGCCAAGTCTTCCTCATAAGAAATAAGAGAGCCAATTAAATCATCAATAGGTAATACATTTAAATCCTTGGCTTCCTCAATGGCAATCCTTTTTTGTCTCCATTCCTTAGGAAGTGACCTAATGATTTTCTTGACTTTCTCGTTATTTGAAAAAGTTTTCCCTAGGGCTCTTAGAGTGTTCACTATGTCCGTAAATCTAGTATACATAGAGTACACATTTTCATTTTGTTCCATTTGGAACATTTCGTATTGTCGAGTGTATCTACTTATTTTAGATTCTTTCACTTGGTTTGTGCCTTCATAGACAACTTCAAGTTTGTGCCAAATCTCATTAGCACTTTCGCAACTAGACACTCTATGAAACTCTTTCTTATCTAATGCACAAAACAAGGCATTCATGGCCTTGGAATTTAGAGAAGCTTTTCTCTTTTCGAATTCATTCCAATCCCGTGAAGGTTTTGGAATATCTTCTCCGACTTCATTTTTAGTCAAAGGCATGAAAGGACCATCATTAATGATTTCCCAAATTTCATAATCTAAGGCTTGCAAGTAAATTCTCATCCTAATTTTCCAATATGGGTAATCGTTTCCATCAAAGTAAGGTGGTCTAATTGTGGATTGTCCTTCCCTAAATGTTGAGTCATATTGGGTTGTTATTGATCTTTAGCTCTAGACGGTTAAGTCTAAACAAGAGCACCTCGCTCTGATACCAAATGAAATACAAGTGTGCAACCCAAGAGGGGGGGTGAATTGGATTTTTAAAAATTATCCCAACAAATCCACACAACAAGCAATCTAATGTCTTAACAATAATTGAAAACAATAAGTTCAATAATGACACAATAATTAAAGAGTAAGGGAGAAGAGAACAAACTCAAGGATTTTTACGTGGTTCGGCAATCCCCGCCTACGTCCACGCCTCCAAGCACACCGGGCTTGAGGATTTCACTATCCAAGCCTTTCCAAGGCTTCAACGATTACAATTGACTTCGAGGTGTCAATAAACCTTTACAACAAAGAGATTATCTCCCAATCTCTTCACTCAAGTGTCTCACACACTCAAACTCTTACAAATGAAATGAAGAAATGAAAGTTACAATCAAACTCACTCAATGAGTAGATATTCAAAGATGAAGAGCAATGAATGATTCAATATTTTGTGTTTTGCAAGTTGTAAGCTCAAGATATCATGTGTGCCTTTTGTTGTTGCTTGTTGGAGAGATTCAAAATGAGTTGGATTTGAGTTCTTATAGCTTGAGCTCGAAAACTAGCCGTTACTCACATTCTGGGATATCCGGTTTGCCGTTTTATGGAATCCGGTAAGCCGGATTTATGTTACCGTTAAGGCAAAATTCAAAATTTTGCCTAACCGGCTTGCCGGATTCGGAATCCGGTAAGCCGTTTTCGTTCTGGTGCTTACTGCCCCGAATTCGGCTTGCCGTTTATCAGTAACCGGTAAGCCGCTTGCTACAGTAACATGCTACAGTGAAATATTTCCCATATTTTCAGTTTGACCCCAAAACTTTATAAAAACTGTAGTATGGCCCAAAACGTTATGAAACTTTGCAAATAGGTCTAATTTCAGAATTTTTAAATAATGCTTCGTTAATCCCAAAACTTTCTGAAATTATGACTTTGCCCAAATTTTTTGAAATTACAGAATGACCCAAAAACATTTAAATAGTTTCAAAGAGGTCCAAAACCAAAAATTCAAGCAATACTTGTTTATTTCAAAGTTTTCAAAATTCTTTCAATTAAACCATAAACTTTGAAGAACAACCAATTTCATAAAATCATTTTTCCATTAAATATGAAACATTTATAATGTGAAAATAATGATTTATTTAAAAAGAATAAAAACAATCAATTTCATAAAATCTTTTTTCCATTAAATATAAAACATTTATAATGTGAAAATAATGATTTTATTTAAAAAGAATATTAAATAATTTGGGCTTAAAAGATTAATCATTCTTAACTTTGTTTGTTATCATCAAAATCAATATTATGGAAACATATATGTTAACAAATATGTCATGTTTATACGTCATACAATAGTCATGAATGGGAAGTATTAGTTACATATTTTTCCTTGGGATTTCAGGCAAATGAAAAAAAGATTGAGAATGGTTTCAAGAGGACAGGTGGATGATAAGTATTCATTTTTGTATATTTGGCTAGTGGATTTTTATGGTATTGATCTTTTTTTTTTTTTAAATTTTCAATTAGTTGCAGCCCTAGAGGAAGAGCAGGCTGATCAAATTGATTTGTCTTGTTTTTCGGGCAATCTACGACACGATGATCGTGATAATGCTCGTGACTGCTGGAAACTTTCTGATGGAAATAACTTTAGAGTTCGTAGCAAGCATTTTTGTTATGACAAAACAAAGGTTCCCCCATATTTTGTTTGTTTGTTATGGTATTTATATATCCTGCATAGGCTAGGTAGACAGGTTATGATGTAGTTTGGTTGGCTCTTCTTGTGCTTTGTGCAATTTGTAACTGCAGATACCTGCGGGAAAACATTTAATGGACCTTGTTGCTGTTGATTGGTTCAAAGACACAAAGAGAATTGACCATGTAGCTAGGCGTCAAGGCTGTGCTGCACAAGTAACTATTCTTTTCTTTTTATTTTTCCTTTTCCATTGATGCATTAGGAGAAAATATTGCCTGTGAGATACTACAATGTAAATAACTTCTCATGGTTCATTGAATCTATAACACACTGACCCTCTTCTAAAAAACGTAGGTTGCTTCTGAAAAAGTACTTTTCTCACCTTTAATCTTCAAGTAAGTTTGTTTCATCTCCCAATACATTAAGTTTCAAACTTATTGTATTGGGAGGTTGTATGGTTGTAACCTAAGCATCTGCAGGTTCCTGGTTCGACACATTATAGTATGGTATTTTATTTTGTCACAAGGCAATTGGTTATGGGATCACTTTTGCAACGGTTTGTTGATGGCGATGATGAGTTTCGCAATAGTAGGTTGAAACTTATTCCATCTGTTCCTAAGGTATCCATCTTGGCCTTCATGTATTAGGACTATATTAACGTATACTTACCCTTTACTGCATGGTACACTTCAATTTGTCCAAAGAAGGCATGCATTTAGGTGTAAATGTATTGATGGGTAGTACCTTCAAACTTCATGTCCTTTTTACCCTCTTGAATTTGTTTTGCACTTGTTCTTGATTTTAAGCACTGAATCATGCAGGGGTCATGGATCGTGCGCCAGAGTGTTGGAAGCACCCCTTGTTCATTAGGGAAAGTGGTTAATTGTAACTATATTCGCGGTCCCAAGTACTTAGAAGTAAATGCTCTTGGAATTTCTATAGTACATGAGATGTTCATCTTTCAAATAGCGTCCGATACCATTAACACGGTTTAACATTGTTCATCTTTTTGTAGATTGATGTTGACATTGGTTCTTCTACTGTTGCTAATGGAGTTTTGGGCCTTGTAATTGGTGTAATTACGACATTGGTGGTTGACATGGCTTCCCTTGTACAGGTATGTATGATTGTTTTTTTCCCCCACTTCTAAATGGACACAAGGGAAAAGACATGATTTTGAGATATTGCACTGCAATTTGCATTTTTGCATACTTGAATGTTCTCAGAATGGTATAATGCTTCGTGTGTGTCTTCTTTATCTTGCTCTTCTGTATGCAGGCAAATACTACAGATGAATTACCGGAGCGGCTGATTGGTGCTGTACATGTTTCTCATATAGAACT
Organism: Citrus sinensis; assembly: GCF_022201045.2. Lineage (NCBI taxonomy): Eukaryota > Viridiplantae > Streptophyta > Magnoliopsida > Sapindales > Rutaceae > Citrus > Citrus sinensis. The sequence goes on from NC_068560.1 coordinate 19,355,634, forward strand.
CAAGTCTGCTGTTGTCCCAAAGTTGGAACCAGAGATATCATGACTCTGGTTTCATTTCACCTCAACTGTGTTTTTTTTTTTTTTTAAATTAAAAAAACATTTGTTTTAGGTATACATACATGTATTTTGATCCCATTTTCATGGGAATTTTGCATTAAAAAATGAAGAATAGTGAATAGGAAATTTCTTGATTCTTTAGTTACTATTTTTGGTATGAGTGTAAATAGTAGTAAAGTTGGTTTCTACTCGCAAACAAGTGAACTGCTCGATTCCTGAGTGGTATCAACCAGTTTCCAACTTTTTAATATACACTAATTGTTATTGTTTAATAGCTACTACTATTAAAACTCAACAGCTAACAAAAATACTTAAAAAAAATGATTTTACTTCTTTCCACGAGATCTATAACATGGTCTTGACTTCACGAAATTCTTTTAATTTAAAGCGTGCTGGTGTGAGAAGGTCAGTTTGACGGATTAATTCTTTTTTAACAGTGGTCGAGATAATTTTACTATACTCAAAAATATTCTTATTCTGATAGTGCCATAAATGTTATGCTGTTTTCTTCGGCTAATGATCTTCTATCAGGAGAGGGTAGAAATCAAATGCTTAAAAGACCAATTGAAGGAATAATACAGACATTTAGGCAGAATCTCATCGAATATTGCATGAAACAGGAAACATCAATTCAAGTCCTTTCTTAAACGGAGAATGCATCAAACAAAATCCAAAGTGTCTTGCAAGTCTGTAGCATGAGCAAAAAATTATTCAAGTACAGAAGAATGAGCAAGCTAAATCATGTATAAGAGATTGGTCTGGTTCGGGATAGCTTCTTCACTGTACCTAAAGGGTTGGCTCAATCTCTTCTTTAGAATTCTGCAGATTTTGTAATTACTCATGTAAGCAAGCATACATTGCCACCATAAGAATAATAAAGCTAGAGTAATGATATGACCACCACCTCTTGTGCACAAACAATATTGTATAAACTAATGCGACATAATATGATTGGTTAAACAAAAACATTACATGGCCCTCATAATTATTATTATTATTATTATTATTATTATTATTATTATTATTATTATTATTATTATTATTATATATTTTCAGTCAACCAATCATATTATATCACATTAGTTTTTATAAAATAATTAGCTAAATAGCACCAAAACTTAATTGATACTCACCATTTCATTGAACAATTTTTTTATGGTGTCATTGAGGTTGCCTTCCCAACATCCTTCATCATCATCATCTTCTTCTTCGGTGACGTTCACTTTGTTTAGCATTGGTGTGTCTAAGAGTCCTTGAGAGAAGATCTTCATTTTTGGACACTGTCTCACAACTACTTGTTTCAAGGACGGGAATTCAAGAGCGTAATTACCTAAACAAAAGCTTGTTAGGCTTGGCAAAGAATCAAGTCCCAAGTACTCCAATTCCTTGAAAACATTGCAATCTTTCGCTTCTTCTCCAACCTGCAATTGTATGATTTGTTCTATCATTTTGCAATCAGCTATCATCATTCTTCCGAGATTCACTAGATTTTTAGATGCTGAGAGCGTCAACACATTTATCAACTCGTGACACTTTGATACTTTCAAAGCCTCAAGATTTTCCAAATGCCATGAAGGTGGTACTAATTTTTGCAACTTACTACATTCCGATATTTCTAGCCTTTCCAAGTTTGCAAACGCTTTGTTGGATTCGTCATTTTCCTTCCAGAGATGCTGCACTTTGTGTAATCCAGACAGTCTTAAATTCCCCAATTGAGGGAAAGCAACCTGAAAATCAACAAAATTAAGTTGTAAATGAAAATATGTATCCAATCTCTGCAGTCTTCCCCTGCATATTTTATGGACAAGATTAATCACGGCATTTTATATTTTATTTCCAAATTAGTATGCTTTGCAGTAGGATCCCAAATATAAGTATCAAATCGATTACCCTTTGAAACACATAAATGAAAACTGATACTAAATCCAATATGAATTAGCTAGGAAAACAGAGATGCGACAAGCATAATTGATACAGTTCATCACCTCATGTTACCAGTCATCGAAATAATTTAAGACTTTTTTAATTCATACTATAAAGTTAGTTAATAACTGCGGTTATATTGTTAAATCATATATAAATTAAGACGACGTGCAAAAAGATGTCATTAAATTTGATTTGATTATAATGAAATTACATATGTGCGAACGAAAGTGAAGGGAAAATAATAATAATGATTACCTTTTCTTCGAAGAGATGTTGTATTTGATTAGCTACCAAGAGGTTCTCTTCTGATTTTAATTTTTGAGGTTCCTTATTATCTGCTGTCATGTGCAGTACAAATGTAGAATTGGATGTGAATGTTTCCATATCAGGGCAATTCTCAATAATTAGATATTCCAACTTAGGCAGTTCAATTATATTCCCAGTGAAGTTGCAGAATCTTTTGAGTTTTGGAAGATCAATGAGCTTTAGGCTTAAAAGCCTAGGAAACAGGGGGCCTATATGTTCTTCCTTAGCACTTAGCTCTTCCAAATGAAGCACCTCTTCTAGTGAATCACAATTCCTCACTGCCAGCCATTCCAAATTGTTCAAGCACCGTAGCAGATTGGCAGGAATAGCACTCGACATATTCGTGCCGTCATCGACCACCAGCTCCGCTAAATTGTTGAAGAAGCTGACAGGCAGTGCTTGGCCATGCCATATTTCTTGCAAGCGTGGAAAATGCGAGAGTTGCAAACGGTTTATATCAAGGAATCCAATCTGCACAAACCAAAACAATTGAACCAGATATATAAATTTTTTTTTTTTGAAAGGCATTATATATATACACATTAAACTTACATTTTTTGTGTTTTAACTTCTAAAAATATATATACAAGGGAGGTGTATATGCTTAAATGTGCAAGTGAAGGGAGATGCATGAACAATTTGGGTGAATCGATTAACACATACCTTTTCGTCATAACACTTTTGTATAGTGGAATTAAGGTTATTGCCTTCCCAATGGTGTAGTTCACCCTCTTCCTTTTCAGTCACTTGCACTTTGCATGGCTTTGGAATGGATAAGATTCCCTGAGAAAAAGTCTTCATGTTCGGACAACGTATCATAGAAACTCGTTCCAATGATGGGAATTCAAGAGTGTAATCCTCCAAACAAAAGCCGGTAAGTGTTGGTAAATAATCAAGTATCAAAACTTTTAATTTGCTGAAAGCAATACGATTCTCCTTCACTTCTTCTCCAACATGTCTTATGATTTCTTCTATCTTATCACACCACGATACATTAAGATTCACCAGACTACTAGGAATTCCAACCTGAAAATAAGCAGAGAGTGTGTGTGTGTGTACGTTAAAAAAGTAAAAATGTAAGAATATCATTCAACAAGGTTCAAAGTATGTTTAAATCATACAATTATACATTTTATAAACATAACAAACCATGAAATGTCTACTAGATAATTTTTTGTTAAACAAAAAAGGCAACAAGATAAATAAATAAATAAAAGCCAGATAAACAAAAGATAATAAAAATGAATTTACACTATTTAGTATTAGGAACATAGAAAGAATTTAATGCAATTTCTAAATATTTTAGACTTATTTTGCATCTTGACGCCAGTTTTTAAACAAAATTTGCAAATTTCAACTATTCCTTTTGGGAAAAAAAAAAAAATCAACCAAAATGCCGCTTTTTCCCTTTTTCCTTGGTCCCTTTTTTTATGTATATTTAATTTTGGAAACAAAATTAAAGTGGATCTTTATTAAGTACTTCTAGACTCGAGGAAATTTCTTTACAATCAAGGATCAGTTGTAAATAATCATGAATTTGTGGTTAATTAATGGCATAATCAGTTCGTAACTAAACAAGAGATATTAATTAAATTTGAAGACTTTTCTTTTCTTTTTTTCTTTTTCCAATCGAAATGTGAAGAATTAAGGACAAGAGAAATATATAGATGAATTTGTGAACCTATAAGATGAGTGACTATCCTTTAATTTTTGAAAATTGTACTTGTTAAGATATGAGCAGAAACAATTAAATTGAATTATATTATGCTGTTGAATCGTGATTAAAAAAATTACATTGTTGATTCTAATGCTGGCGAACCTAAGAACTGGACTTAAAATGTAGATTTGAGAGTGGTGGTTCGAAGTACAATACTTGAAATAAATAATCAGTGGCTGAATATCATTTGTAAACCCAAAAATGGTTAAAATATTGTTGGATGTAATTTGAAAAAAAAAAAAAAAGATTCGAAATGAATACAGCAACCTTACCAATGGAGGAAAAATATTCATTAGGTTATCACACCCAATTATCTCCAAATTCTTCAATTTGCTGAAAGACTCCGAAGCAAGCTGGTGGTGCCATATTCTTCTCAAATTATGGATCGACCTAATATGTAATACCTCCAACCTAGGAAGTCGTACCTGGCAGTTAAAGATTAAATAACTAATTAATCAATTAATGGCATAATCAATTGATAACTAAATTAGAGGCGGATATTAACTAAATTTGAAGACTTAAGTAAGAGACAAATAAAATATTGTGACTAAAATAAATTTTTTTTTAAAAAAAACCTTTTCGTCAAAGAGAGGAGGTTGCATTTCAAAATGAATGGTGTCTTCTGGTGAGCTCGTGGAGATGAATCTTAACATATTACTGCAACTCTGAATCTCGAGCTTTAGCAAAGAAGGGAATTCAACAACTAAATCTGAATGAATGTGTCCCGTATTGGCAAAGCTTGTTAGCTCTGGAAGCCAATAGAGCCGCAGGAAGTGTAGTTTAGGAAAAACCTTTAATTCAATCAACTTTCCTTCATCTCTTCCTAACCACCCCGTCGTGTCGACTACCCCTTCCATTGACTTACAATCCCATATTTGAAGACGTTGGAGTTGCAAAAGACTATTAACCATAGAATACGAAAACAGATACTTCATACGATCACAACCGAACACGTGCAGCTTTGTTAAATTTTGACAACAGTACATTCCTTGATTATGATCGGCCCATAATTTTTTTATGTTTCTTAATCTCGTGAGATTCAATTTTTCTAAGCTCGGAAGAATAACCTGCAAAGAAAACCCGTACATTTTTGTTCCTTCAAGTACAACCGTCTAGTATAATATTCTTTTCATGATCGAAGATTAATCGTGATAATAAATTAATCAATTAATTATTGAACGGAAAATTATCACCTTTGGAGCAGGATCATCATCAGCAATGATTTCGTTGAATCCCAAAGAAGTTGTTGGTTTCTCCCTGTCGGGTCCTATAAACAAACAAAAACAATACACATAATTAATCTTTGTCGGTTTTTTTTTTTCAAAATAATTGAGGCGAAGTCCATAAATCCACCAACACTTAATTTCAACACTTACCAAAAATCATTTCCAGATCATCGCAAAGACTTATTAATACTTTTTGAAGCCGCAGTAGGTTTTTTGCCATGGAGAATGAGAAAAGATGCTTCAATTTGTGACAGGATTGTACTCCTATAATCCTTAAGTTGCTGAAAGATTGATCTTCTGTGAGTTGGCTGTTACATATTGTCTCCAAATTGTTCAAATAGCTAAGAAACAATGACTCCAGCAAGGGAAAGACTGTACAATGAACCCGTCCAACTGAACCGACAATATGCAAAATCTCAGAACAACTTTCTACACGAAGATGCTTCAATCGTGGAAAACCTTCCCCATCATCTAATTCATGAACAACATTCTGAACACCCTTAAGTTCGTATAGATTGATATCTTCAGTTTCCTTCAGTAACATTTTCATCCCATAATTCTCCAAAAGACTGCTAACATTTTCTAGCCCATGGAGCTTCATCAATCTTGATGTTTCAGAATTAACGGGCCAGATGTCCCACACTTCTCCTATGCATATCCTGTATCTTGACAATTCCACAAAGACCAAATCCTGCAGCAGAATTTGGGCATCCCGAACTTGTATCTCCAAAGTAGTTAGCTTTGACAACCCCTTCAACTCAGCAAGACTGGCGTTACTTCCTCCTTCAACCTTATCCCACTGCGAAAAGCTGTCACCCATATATAGTTCTTCCAATCGAGAAAATTTTGATATGACATTTGGTGCTATCACCATAAGGCTGCTACAATTGCTCAAATCTAGCAACAATAACCTCGTCAATTGTCCAATTTCAAGGGGTAACTGCTTAATGTCGGAATCTCGAAGGCTGAGAATCTCTAATTTCTTTAGCTGTCCAACTATTGCTATATCTTCTAGTCCGCAACCATCTAAACACAATGTTTGAAGGTTAATGAGGCGACCAAGTGATGAAGGTAATGAAGAGAAAGGAATTCTAGTAAGACTTAAAACTTTGAGTTCTTCTGTCCCTTCAAAAAAGAGGTCGGAAATTTGCATAGAGACAGGGGCTATGCCCTTTGCAAGCAACAAAAATAACTTGAGTTGGGGACATTCCAACCTTTCGGGAAGCTCTTGAATATCTTCGTAAGGTAAAGAAATAGCAATTGCACCTTTCTGTATGATATTTTCTATCTCTTCCTTCAAGTCAGTAACGTTTGGGATATTAAACATGAGCTTCTCTGTGGCAATTGATACAGCAACATCATGAATGATGTCATGCATTTTAACTTCATCTTCAGTATCGCCATCTAACAATAAGCATGAAGCTTTGAGATTGTCGATCAATGCATCCACTCTATTCCTTGCATCTTCCAATGTGTGAACATTTTTAAACAAACCCAAACCCATACCATATCTCAACAGGGAAACAACTTCTACAGGATTACCTTCACCAAACAGAGTACAAAGAAGGAACAAAGATTTTGCTTCATCACTTTCCAAGAAATCGTAACTCAATTTTATGGAAGAATACACATATGCATCCATACCACGAATTTCTCTTAGATTGGAACTTCTTAGCTGATTCAATGCATCCTTCCAAATGTTAAGACTCTTATTTTTCAGAGCACTTGCAACTGTTCTCAGTGCAACAGGCAATCCCCCGCATTTTTCAACGATCTCATCTGCAGTGGGTTGAAAATCATATGTTTTTTTTGAATCACCCACAATCTTCTCAAATAACTGCAATGCTTCATCTTTGGATAAAGCATCGATCCAGAAATTTTTCTGAGAATTCATATCATTGCACAATAAATCTCGACTTCGAGACGTCAATATTATTGTGCGTCTACTCCGATCGTCCTCTCTATCATAAGGAATTCCAACTTTATCGAACTCAAGTTTTGTCCAAATATTATCCAGTATAATGAGGAGCAGCTTCTCTTGCTTCAACCTTTGACACAGTCGAGAAGCTCTTTGAAATTCATTCTCATTCAAGTCAAATTCCATGCCTAAATCAAAAGCAAGTTTGTCTTGAATTTTATGATGATCTGGTGTCTGTGTTACCTCAGCCATAACGACCTTATCGAACAACTTATCTTCCATCACTTGCTTTCTAACTTGCTTGACTAGCGTGGTTTTTCCCACGCCGCCCATCCCGTAGACCCCAATTATTTTGAAACTATCATCCTTCAACGCATCCAAAACATCTTGAAATACTTTCGTTCTTGAATCGAACTCCTCGTAATCTTTCACTGGCATATATTCTGTACTCTTTGGAGCAGGACGGTAGGAAACACTAGAGAAGTTGCCTTTTCCCACGAGACTAGCGGCAGCTTCTGCGGCCTTTGCTGCTTGTTTACTAAGCTGGTAACGAGAAATCAAGTTGGGGAACAACCCTTTGAAGCAGGACTTCTTAGCTCTATCTTCATCATCAATGATGGATTTTGCAACCCCTTCACTGATGAATTCATCAACTTTATTTAGCCAGTCTATGACACCCTCATAAATCTCATCCCCTTGTAGTCTAGCATGATTAACAGGTTGTTGCACCGTTTCTCTTCTATATCCCAGCTGCTTCACTTGATCTTTCAGGCCATCTATGTAGCTCTGGTGCTTGAACACATAAGATATCTGCCGTATAATCGGTTTGAACAGTGACTTTGAACCTTCTGATACAATGCTGGAAAAAGCAGCCAGACCCACTTCTGCCATTGCCTGCTGCTTAACAAATCTAATAATATGTCAAAGAAAGGGGAAAGGAATAGAAATAAATTAAAATAAACTAGAGAGTGACAAAAAAGGAAAAGACAGCAAACAGAATCGCAAAATTGATCTTGAATCAACTGAAACATGAACAGAGCATTTTTTCTTCTTTCTTAAGGATCAGAATTTTTGCTATTAACAGAAACGTGCTTCAAGTGTCCCAAAAAAAAAAATGATAAATGAACAAGCCATAGAAATTTTATCTTGGAAAGTGGATGGAAATTAAGAAAGAAATGGTATAGAGATCAAGCATCAGAGATTATATTATTAAACGAAATTAATTGAAGGTTGTGGAAAACCTGTTTAATTATGGAAAGTTGATGAGCTTCTGTAATCGCCTTGAGTATTTAAGTGCAATTTTGATGAGCAAAAAGTTACTGTTACCTGCAGAGGAATGTAATTATAGAGAGCTTATGAGGTTAATGACAATGATTTGCAAAAGAAGAAGACTCAATCATGGAGCCCTTAATATTTCTTTTATGAATAAACTGCCAGCAGGAAAAATAAAAAAAAGTGGTAAATTTACCAAGTCTTATTTTATTTTTAATTTCTTTTATTTTCATTCGCCGAAGAGGGAATCTCTTTTTTTTTTTTTTTTTCGTAAGGGAAATATCCTTTCCTAATATGTCATGATTAAAGCAATCTATAAATAATACAATAATCATATAATGTAATAATTAAAAAGACCCACATATTTATAATATTAATGATGGGATCCATACGTTCATACTGATTAAATTGGTGGACCAGAATTTATTTGACCTTACTTGTTTTATATTTAATTGAAAATTGAAACGACAGAGAAAAATTGTCGTAATGATGGTTTCGATTGTGGAGTTCAGCTGTGGATAGCACTTGCAATACTGAAAAAGAAGCTTTCGTCAACTTTCTCACATGGACGCGCACCATCACGCATAATTGCATATTGCATTATTTCTCTAGAAAAGCAAAAGCAAGATTTATTCTTTTAATAAGCAAACGCGTAGGTGGGAATCCATTCATTAAACAAGTGGAACAGCAATATATTAAACCAATGATAAGCATTCTTAAGTGGGAAACCAATTATGACGGATAGTTCAAAATCTGAATCCGCCTGATGGACGGGTTTGACCGCAGAGCTCAAGATAATCTGAACCATTCTCCTTTCGTAACTTATAGATAATTTGAAAACAGGGGAATGAAAACAGAGGAGCTCTGTTTTTCCTTCCTTTTTTTTTTCTTACCCAACTCTTCTTCTTTTGTATATTTTCCTTGGAATTTTAGGTAAACGAAAAAACTTTGAGAATGATTTCAAGAGAATAGGTGGGTAATAACTAAAATATTTATTTTTATATATTTGATAAGCACGCTCACTATTAATAAAACCCATTAAATGTTATAACTTAAATAACTTCTTGTAGTTGATTGAGAGTCTGTTTGGAATTTCTTTTACTTCCCAATAATTAATTTTTACCTTGATTATCAGAAAATTAATTTTATGAATAATTTAGCCGGGTGTTTGGTAAATGATGATTATTTGACAATCAGTTTTTAAATAATCTATTATATAAATATAGTAAGTGAAAATTAGAAGTATAATGTTCATGTAGAAATGACAAAAATGTACTCATTTACTTATTTGTAATTTATTTAGAATATTATTATTTAAATAATTTTTCTTATTCATTGGATTTTTTAAGAGCATATTCTATTTTCTTGATTACACATTTAAATAACTTTTTATTAACTATTTTAATCTGCAATAAAAATTAACTATATTATATTTAACTAAAAAATTTGTTATGTAGTCCGTAATATACACAAATACTTGAATTTATTAATAAACTTAACTGCAAAAAAGAAAATGCATTACATATATCTAATTTCTTATTTTCAACGATTGAAAGATGTTATTTAGGAAACTTGTACGAGATAATTTAATTTTGGACTATTGACATTATATTTACTTAGAAGTAGAAATAGTGGGTGGATAAATTTAATTTTTCATTAATTGCTCAAGAAGCAAGAGGATTAGTGATGGATGGAGAGTTAGTGTAGAATTGTGAGGCCATTTGATTACTGCAAGCATTATAAATTTCTTGTTGCTGAGATTAATCTAATTGAATTAATGACTCCATGATAGACTTAACAAAGGATTCTTGTGGCAAGATTTCTATTTATGAGGCCATTTGATTACTGCAAGCATTATAAATTTCTTGTGGCAAGATTTCTATTTATGACTCCATGATAGACTTAAGTTTTAGTGAGACAATTGCTGCCTGTTGCAGACATGATACCTCTAGTACTTCAGAAGATAGCATATCACGAAACACATCCAGACTATACTGAGGTTACATCGAAAATTCCTTGGCCCATCGTGCGAGTGTGTGACATCCCGCAACAAAAATTAGGGTATGTACTATATATATAATGTGTTTTGAACATAATAATAAGAATGCTGATTTTTAACAATTAATTTATTTTACTTTTTTTAGTGGTGATTGTGGAGAATTTTTGTTGCGGTACTTGGAGGTCCTAACCCATGGACTTGATGTCAATTCATATTGCAAACAAGATCATGTTATACAATTTCGAAAAGCCTTGGTTGTCAAATTATTTGGGCATAGGTCATGGAAAAAAACTTTGTAGTGTACTACCCTTAAAAACTTTGTTGGTGTGTCATTTTTGGACCATGAGATGTGATAGTTATAATGAGGATGTTGTTGATATTTGATGTCATTAAAGATAACTTGACATCATTAATATGTTTAATTTCTTTGTTAACTATATTAATGATAGTGAAGATAGTTTGTACAATCTATGTAATGTAACAGGATTGCCATATATGCTCAGGGAATACTCTGTAAGAAAATACACGACTGCTGTTAGCTATTTGCACGGATACATGACTGCAGTCGAGTATTTACAAATATACATGACTAGCTCTCTGTAAGAAAATACTCGACTGCAATTGGGTATTTACACAGATACACGACTGCAGTCAAGTATTTATAATTGTACATAACCAGCTCTCTATAAGAAAATACTCGACTGCATTCGGGTATTTACACAGATACACGACTGCAATCGAGTATTTATAATTATATTTGACCAGCTCTCTGTAAGAAAATACTCGACTGTAGTCAGGTATTTGCACAGATACACGACTACAGCCGAGTATTTACAATTAAATATGACTAGCTCTCTATAAGAAAATACACGACTGCAGTCGGGTATTTGCACAGATACACGACTGCAGTCGAGTATTTGTAAATAAACATGACCAGTTCTGTAACAGCCAAAATACACGATTGTACTCGGGTATGTGGACACAGAATAAAAAATCAACTAAAACATTCATTATATTGATGACACAATCAATATAAACTTTAACATATTAAATTTCAAATAAATGAAACTAACTGTAGTCTGGTTGCCTATCAAACAACATAAATCCAATACTTATTCGAATCGTAAATAAGTCATAATACAATAGAAGTTGTTTAACAATCATCATAATTTTTTTGCATTTTCAACCCAAACACTCGGTCCATATTTTATAAGCCTCTGGTAATTTGGTTGCCTATTAAATAACCCGAGATACTATTTCTATCAATTGTGCATACGTTGTAGAATAGGGCACTATGATCCCTCTTGCCTTTGTACCATTAAATCTATAATGGTCGTTTTGCTCAATCCATTCACCACAAAACATAATAGGCACACGTACTGAAGTCATTTCCTGTAATAATACAACGGTTGATTATACAACAAATACAAAAATAAAAATCAAGCAATGTATATAACGAAGTGTGGATCTGTCTGCCTATTTACATGACTCACGTCGTGTAATTGGTAGTTTACACGACAATAGTTATGTAACTTGCTAAAATACACAACTATAGTTCTATAAACAGTCAGATGATATATTTAGTAAAAAAAGCTGTAATCTTTGTACTAATCGAATGGTAGGTGTCATAACAGCTACTATATCTTCCAAACTTGCACGATTGTTGTCGTGTAAATTCATACATACATGACAAAAGTTGTGTAAGTTGCAAAAATATATGACTCAATAAATAATCAGAGGACATATTTCTTCTTAAAAAAATGTTGGGATCTGATAACAATTGGAACATTTTACATATATACACCATTATAGTATGTAAGTTCATACGTACACGATAGTAGTCGTGTAACTTATTAACACACACGACTATAGTCCAGTAATAGTAAAAGGATATATATAGTGAAAATAAAAATATTTTTTGCACCAATAGAATGATAAAGTGTCATGATAATTGGAATCTTTTGCACATTTGCACGACTACAGTTATGTAAATCCATACATACAAGACTGATGTCGTGTATGTCGGGTGCAGAAAAAAATTTTGGCAACAACTTCAGGTTTTAACGAATGTAGTTATAAAATCCATCAAATAACAGTCATATGATGCAAATGTAATGAAATATGAGTTGCTTTAGTGTTTATCACAAACCAAACAAAACCCTAAAAATAATATAATGTCAATTAAATGAATAAATAACACAAAATAAAAAATTTTTTCAAATACCTTATTCATGGGATGAATAATGCACCCAGCTGCAAATTAAAATCTCAATGCATTAGCTGTTCGTGAGTGATTTTGAGTATGGAGTGAGTTTTCGTTGTGTGGAGTTAAAAAGAGTGAGAAGTAAAGAGTGTTAGAGACGAGTTGTGTGTGTTTTATATATTTTTTTAAGGATATTTTAAACAATGTATCACATAAAAAGGTATATCTAGATAATTTTCAAGCATGTGATATATTTAACTAAATACCCTACTTTTAAGGTATCTTTAATTAAAAACCCTCTTATAGTTGATTGAGGGTATGTTTGGAATTTCTTTTACTTCCCAATTATTAATTTTTACCTTGATTATCAGAAAATTAATTTTATGAATAATTTAGCCGGGTGTTTGGTAAATGATGATTATTTGACAATCAGTTTTTAAATAATCTACTATATAAATCTGGTAAGTGAAAATTAAAAGTATAATGTTCATGTGCAAATGACAAAAATGTACTCATTTACTTATTTGTAATTTATTTAGAATATTATTATTTAAATAATTTTTCTTATTCATTGGATTTTTGAAGAGCATATTCTATTTTCTTGATTACATATTTAAATAATTTTTTATTAACTATTTTAATTTGCAATAAAAATTAACTATAATATATTTAACTAAAAAATTTGTTATGTAGTCCGTAATATACACAAATACTTGAATTGATTAATAAACTTAACTGCAAAAAAGAAAATGCAAAAATTTAATCTCTATATAAACTTTTATGTACACAAAACTATTGTAATAAAGTAATTCATAGAAATATAATATTATATACATGTGTAAAGAAATATATAACTATAATATTATCCACTTGTAGCACTATTATTTTTCAATCTCTCCATCTCTTGATCTTCAAGAACGTTAGTACCATGATCTGCTTCTTGAGTTCGACCTCCATTTCCACAGCATCAACAAGGCAATCAATTTGCCGTGAAAGCCTTACAGCTCCTCCCACTTTCCTCCTTTTTGTAGCCACTCTTTTTCCCTTTCTTTATTTAGTAGCTTCTATGGAAACAAACTCATCGAACTACCAGTACATTTTTCAATTAGATAGGACTGATAGTAGATATTCAGTACTCTCAGATGGTGTGCAAACATGATCATCAGTGATTGTTGTCTTAAAAAGCATTCTATTTAATTGTTCCTCTGACTCTGGCATGCAAAATTTCTTGATTCACGAATTTCCTACGTATGTTGATATCATATTAAAATGAATTCAATATCACATATTATTTTGCGTGACATTAAAATTTAGCCGAATGGAAAAAAAACTTCCCTTTTTGTTTGTCCCACACCTGTATAGTCTCATTTTTGGTAATAAGCTCACAACATGCACGGGAATGAAGATCTATTAAAAACTTCCCTATGCATGTTGTGAGCTTATTACCAAAAATGAGACTATATATTTAAGCCGAATGGTAAAAAACTTCGGATGGAGGATGTGCCATTTTTTTATTTTACATGCTTTGTAAGACTTTTAATGATCGAGTGCAGTCAATTAACAAAAGCTTACATATTATTTGTTGAAAATTGATTTTAAAAAAAGAAGTCAAAATGATGGGTGGTTGAGCCATCATCTTTGAATTCAAAGATGGTGGGTGGCCAAGTTAGCCACCATCATTGAACAAGAAAAAATGGGTGGGTGCCGCCCATGCAATGAAGAAAAGGGAGAAAATGAAGCCAAAGTTTGGCTATAAATAGAGGGGTTCTCCCTCTCATTTTTGTATCCCAGAGAAGAAATCCCAAAATTTGAGAAGCAAGAATATGTAAGAGAAGCATTGAGAGCTTCCAACATGGGAGAGAAATATTCTTAAGCATGTATTTATATTGAAGGAGCATTTGGCTCCTCAATATGGGTATTACGGGTTTGATTTGTTAAGGAATATTTCTCGCAATTATGTATTTGGGGCTTGGGTGAGAAAATTATTTATGAGAGTGTGGTTGTAATAATTTTCCACATAGTAAAATTTTTTTTTCTGGTTGTCTCTTGACAACGGCTATGGTTTTTCTCCGGATTTGGAGTTTTCCACGTAAATCTTGTGTTGTGTGATTGTTGTATTCTCCATTTAAATTTTTTGTTAATTTGTTGCTTGACAAATTGCTTGGAGTGATCTTGGAAGGAAACTCAATTTCCTAACAGTGGTATCAGAGCCATTGATTGAAGTTTTGATGTCGAGGTACTGTTCACGTAGACATTACTATTTCACGTATACGATATTGTTCATGTATACGGTATTGTTCATGTGAAGCAGTGGGAGCCAATCTAAATTGTCCGTGGTGAAGAGTATAGGGTCATTTATAAAGCAAATATGTCAGTAGCTGGTATTTTTCAAACTTGGTGGAGTTTGATGTTGTTCAAAAATTAATGGGAGAATGATTTTTTGTTGGCTTGTGGAGAATTCAAGTCAAAGGTGTATCCAATCTGGTATGCACAAAGATTTGAAGGTGTGGACAATTTTGGCACCTCAAGAAAATTGTCAAGAAGGTGGAGCGGGCTCGACAAATTACTCCAGAATCAGTAAAAGAAATACTGATATTTCTCGCAGATGGTGAATTTGTTTTTGATAAGAGATTGGATTAGTTCTTTTGGCATGTAGATCTCCAAGTTACCATAAAAGAGAACATGTTATTATCAGTGGGGTCCACAAGTTTGCACGAGGGCATTGGCTTGGTATAAATGCAAGGTGTGTGGTGGAAAAGTTATGTCATGGCTGAAGAATTCTCAGTGAAACCAAGCATGAGAATTGCACTATAAATTTCAGCATGATATTTTGATATGTGCCGAGAAAAATCTTAGAATAGTTGATTCTAAGTGGTATACTCATTATGGTGTAGTGTGATAATTCTTTATATTGAGAATTATAACTATTGGTGAAGACAATGTTTTGTAGTAGTGACTATGAAATTTTTTTTTTTAATCATGGTAGAGATTGTTGAAAATTGATTTTAAAAAAAGAAGTCAAAATGATGGGTGGTTGAGCCATCATCTTTGAATTCAAAGATGGTGGGTGGCCAAGTTAGCCACCATCATTGAACAAGAAAAAATGGGTGAGTGCCGCCCATGCAAAGAAGAAAAGGGAGAAAATGAAGCCAAAGTTTGGCTATAAATAGAGGGGTTCTCCCTCTCATTTTTGTATCCCATAGAAGAAATCCCAAAATTTGAGAAGCAAGAATATGTAAGAGAAGCATTGAGAGCTTCCAACATGGGAGAGAAATATTCTTAAGCATGTATTTATATTGAAGGAGCATTTGGCTCCTCAATATGGGTATTACGGGTTTGCTTTGTTAAGGAATATTTCTCGCAATTATGTATTTGGGGCTTGGGTGAGAGAAAATTATTTATGAGAGTGTGGTTGTAATAATTTTCCAAATAGTGAATATTTTTTCTTTGGTTGTCTCTTGACAACGACTGTGGTTTTTCTCCGGATTTAGAGTTTTCCACGTAAATCTTGTGTTGTGTGATTGTTGTATTCTCCATTTAAATTTTTTGTTAATTTGTTGCTTGACAAATTGCTTGAAGTGATCTTGGGATGAAACTTAATTTCCTAACATTATTTAGGTGCTGAGATGTCTGTTCTTGATAAAGTAGATTTATTTACACCCAAGCCAACGTAACAAAAGCCTAATATACACAATAATTATTTTTGTTAGACTGATTTCTGGCTAATGAGATCTTTGAAAGCATTCAAAGAAGCCACAGAACTCATAGGAAAGCCCTGATAAAATATACGACGAAGCATGTGAGCTCGTTTTTTAATCTCTTGATCACTCATAAGCTTTTCTATACCAATGACTATATCATTCTTTTGAATCGATTTTGATTGATCATTAGAAATCATGTACCCCACCTTTAGATGATTGATCACCAATTTGGCATTGTAATGTTGATCATCTCTAATTGGCCATGCTAAAATTGGAACCCCACACCAATTGCTTCTACCATTGAATTCCATCCACAATGAGATAAAAATTCACCCATTGATTGATGATTCAATATCAATAATTGTGGCGCCCATCCATCTATTATCAATCCCTTTTTACTGGCTTTACTACCCAAACCACTATGAAAATAATTGCCTTCTGCTGGCCTGTCTAAGCCAGTTAAATGACACGGAGGATCCAATCTACCAGCACCAGTTTGAATTACCCAAATAAATGGTTCATTTGATACTTCTAAAGCATTGGCTAGTACTAAATACTCATCTAACTTGGACCCACTTCGATACCAAATGACACATATAACACAGATCCTCATGATTTCAAATCGAACCATTGAATGATCTCATCTTCGTTCATGTTAGAACTCCACCGATTGGTTCTCATCTCACGATCACGAAGCACTGAACCCGCCCCATTTGTAAAATTGTTCAAGTAATAATTGGCCTACTCCCCACATTGGCTTTCCCATTCGATTGACTAAATAATGGGAGATTGCCAATTTTCCCCTACTATAATCAATATATATCATTTACTATTTTTATAATGGTCAAAAATCTCCTTGACAGTATAAGTTTATAATATTACTTTTATTTTTAATTGCTCTTTTATTTATATTTATTATAAATAAAATAAATCACATGAATAAAAAATAAATAAATAATTAAGTATTAAAAACAAGAAATATATATTTTAATATGAGCAAAAAATTTAATAATAAATTTTTCTTGTAATTATTTATTTTGTGAATATTTTCTTATAATAAACATTTATAATATTTTAAAATTAAATGTAAAAAGAATAGGAAAAATATTTTATTATTTATCTTATAATAAATTTTTATTTGTCATTCAAGTTTTCTTATAATAGTTTTTTATCATTTTATAATAATTTTCTTATATATTTATTATAAGAAAATTTTCAAAAAATAAATAAGTACAAGAAAAAATTACATTATTGATTTTTTTGCTCATATCAAAACATATATTTGTTATTTTTAATGCTTAATTTTTTATTTAATTTATATTCATGTGATTTATTTAATTTATAATAAATATAAATAAAAGAGTAGTTGAAAATAAGGATAATATTATAAACTTATGTTATCAGGAGGAGTTTTTGGTCATTATAAAAACAGGAAGGAGGTAAATGGTATATATTGATTACAATAGGGGAAAAATTGGTAATCTTCCCTAAATGATTAATAAATGGTCCCTCAAGATCATCACAGGTGTTGAACATCAAAGCCATCCATTCCTCCACTTCCTTCATCCAGTGTGGTTGATCACGGGGTTCGATGGACTCATTTTCTCTGAACCGGGCGCACCTCGCAAAGGTAGTGGACCACGAGGAAGGGGCCCGTGAGGCCCGTATTTAAGCTATGATTCGAATAAAGCCATATCCTTGGGTAACCCAGGAAGTAAATGGGTCTCTCCCGGTTTGACATCTTGGATGCGAGCCTGCTGCATGGCACACTCCACGCTGCTGAGCAAGCACCAGAAGTGAAGAACCCAACAATGGGACCTTCAAAATTCTTGAAAACATCAGCCGTCCAGCCCATCATAACGTCGATGACTGCACAAATGGGTCGGGTTTCGGGTTCCCGGGTTGAAAGGGGTTTTGAAGGCCTTGAAGCATTTGACTGTGCATGACAACATGGTGGTGGTGGTGGCAGTGGTGGAGATGAGGAGAGTATTTCAGTAATTTCGAATAGAGGGTATTGGTGAAGAGGGGAAGGGATGATGCCGGTGCCGGAAATGTGAGAGGGAACGAATAACAGGGACGGAGCCAGCGTGGGACGAGGTGGGGCACAGACCCCAGCTGGCTTTTAATTTTTTTTTATAATTATACTAAAATATGTATTTTATTTGTTATTTATGAAAAATGTCTCAGCTGAATTGTAAAATTTAAAATTGACTCCAGTAATTTTAAAATATTTCATACTGTCCCTAATTTATATTTTTAATTATAAATTATTTAATTAGTTATTAACATTTCATGAAACTTTATTAAAGACACGAGAACAAATATTAAAATAAAAAATAATCATAACAAAATGTTAGTATAATGGTTAATGGACCAGTTTTTAATCTTTTTATTTTTTATTCAAGTAAAATTAATTATTTAGTCTTTCAACACTGACCATAAGTTGTAAGTCTTCCTAATTCTAATTTATAATTTTCTAATTAATCTTTTATCTAGTTTTAAAATTTATAATTTTATCATGCATTTCATATTTGTTATGTGTGTTGCAATATATGAATATTTTTGTTATTATTAAAAGATTTTAAGAGCAAATTAAGTAATAACCTAGTCTTGTATATTGAAAAATATATTTTTGCTTATATTGATAATTCATTATTTTCAACTCATAAAATCTCATTGAGGAGATTTCACGGAGAACCATTGTAATAAGTAAATTTATTATCAATGAATATTATAGTTGTAATGCTATTTATTGATATCTAAATTTTTAAAAATGTATTATACTTTAAATATGCTTTCAATTAGATGCATACAGACGCACTCTATAAGAAGTACAATTGTACATGTAGCAAGCTCCCATTTAGAGTTTATAGGGCCCACAATACAGTTTCTCAAATGACGACTTATCACACGAGCAATCGTACATTCGAGTCATCTTTAATTTTAAATGTGCCCCGGCTCTATCAAAATCCTGGCTACGTCCCTGGGAACGATGAGGGTAGATTTGTAATTACGTGAAGCGATTTACTTGCATAATTCAATGCATGGAAATAGATGTCCTTGACCGAAGAATGAGACAATCCAAATCTCAGCCTCAGCAGCATTAACGACAGAGCTTGACATATTTTATTAATTATTTGATACTTAATTATTACTGACTGCTTTTGCCACCTTTCGTAAAACATTCTTGGTTATATATAAAAGAGATGATTTGATGGCGAAGTGTGTGTTTTACTTTTACAGTTTTACTAGTCGGGGAGCTATGATTTTGATAATTTGATTGTTAGTTTCAGTTGGTTAGTTATGAGAAAGCATCTTTCAAAAAATTCATTACAGTTTCAACTAAAATTAATAATACTATTCAAATTAATTACTCGATAAATAAATAGTCACAGATAAATCTATCCCTAATCACACATTTATAAAATAAGGATTGAAATGAGTTTCTGTGGCTTCGAACCCACGCCCTCAAGCCTAGCGGCTGGATCTTGACTACTTTGACATAATTATTATTAGTTTTTGTCCATCTTTCACCAGGCATCTTTTGTTATATAATGAAGAAGATAAGTTGACGGAGAAGAGTTCTACTTTTACTAGTAGATGAGCATTGAGTTAGGAAGGTTAGTTTTAGTTAGTTAAATATCTACCATCCAAACCAAAGTTCCTTAGACTATTATTCAAGTGAGATGTTTGAGTAACATATGCTTGAGTTAGTCGGTGCCTAACAATTCATGTGATACATGAAACCAACCAAATGAAGTTGGTAGGATTAGATTAATTTAAATGAAAATAAAAATTAGTTTATGCTATTTATTTATCTTATAATGTTGAAACTTGAAAGTTAACTCTTCAACCTGTCAATTGGTTCATGACATGATCAAATATTCAAGTAAATAAATTTATCGGTTAAAATTAATTTTTCATGTGGTAAAAGCTGTTGATGCGAGATTCCGGTTCTCCTCGTTCTACGATCAGGATCTCTGCTCGATCAACTTCGTCACTACCAGGAGGTCTCCTCGCCAGGCTTCTTCTCCGGAGGTCCCTGCGTACACAGATAAGTCAGAGTACGCCGGTTGTTTTCCCGGCGCAAACCCTCCGACGCTCAAGTCAGATATGAAGGTTCGGGAAAAGCTTGCCACAGGTCTTATGGCGTTTCTTGTGGTTTTCTCCCCTTTTCTCAAGAATGCCAACCCTTTTACCTTCGTTGGCTACCTTTTTATAGGCTTCCTCTGAATCTCAGTCTTCCGCTCTTTTCGAGACGGTATGGGACTCCAACTGCTGCGTTATGGGCAAAACATGGGATCTAGCGTGTTACGCCACGGTTCAGGGGAAGCGTGGCTGCCACGGCTCTGTGAGACCTTGCGTGTTACGCCACGGTTCTGGGGAAAGTGTGGCTGTCCTGGCTCCGTGAGATCTTGCGTGTTACGTCGCGGTTCTGGGGAAAGCGTGGCTGTTGTGCCTAGATTCTCGTGCTGGAGAGCACGTCTTGCCAACTGCCGTCGACCGGGTCTCCTCGCCTCTCGATCTCTAGCCGGAATGGCCTCGTGCCTTTTATGGGAATTGGCCTCGCGGACGACAACATCGTGGACGAGCAGGATGTTTCTGCTCCTGTTCTTCCACGCGCCAGGCTTTAACGGAAAACACCGGTTCGCAGAACTCCGCCATCAGATGTCTGCTCGTCGTTCCTGGTCCCTTCGACGCATTTGTCCCAAACAGTATCCCTCCCAAACACCGGTCCCCCAGTTTCTGGTGTTGGGTAATGTAGTGGACCAGCAGTAGAAACTCGATAGTACTCGCTCGCGTGGGTTTGGAAAAGGCTGCCAGGAGTCATGTCGCATTTAATTGCGGACGAGGTGACGTGGCAGAAATCCCCCCCTCCATTTGAATTTCAAACCGACGGTTACGGGATTCTCGGAATATGCGTCATTAAATGCTGGCAGCCCAAGAGTTTGCTTCTCAGTAAGGAAACCCAAAATCTTCAAACACGAACTCGTCATTTTCTCCATTCTTGTCTCTCCGGTGAATGAACCTCGGCGCCAAAGCTGTCATCCCTGTCTCTCTCTGACCGAGTCCCTGCTTCAGGTATTTCTTCTATATTTTTTCGGTATTGGTTAGTTGTAGGTAATTTCCTTTCTCTCTGCTTTGCTTGAGGTTGTAGTTGGCGGTGGTGTTTTGGTTAGAACTTAGGATATGTCGAAGGGTAAGGAGAAGGTCGTTGAGGTTGGTGACGACGAACTAGGTTTTTTGCCTAGTCTGCCCGCTGATTTTGCTTTTGATCCCGGGATCCCCTTAGAGCCCATTAGGTCTAGTGTTGGTACTAGCGCTAGGAGGATGTCTCCCCAAACAACCTCCTCAAGCGACAGTAGCGATGAAGAAGGATCTTCTGGATCGGAGAACACCTTGAGTGAGGGTCAAGGGGATGATTCTAGTGAGGCGTCCCCATCAGGAGCATCACGACCAGAAGAACGGGGTACAGTAGGGGGTAGAGCCTTGTCGCGTGATTATGCCATTGATTACATGTCGTGTACGACCACGTTCGACGAGCTCAATGACCTCCGACTTAGGTATAGTATTCCTGGTGAGATACCTCTTAGGATCCCAGGAAAGAAGGATACACCTAGCCGGCCTCCCAGGGGATACGTTACCCTGTATCTGGAGAGCTTTAAGTATGGGCTGAGGTGTCCCTTGCAGCCTTACTTTGCCCGGATACTTAACGGGCTAAATCTGGCTCCTGGTCAGCTGAACCCCAACGGGTGGAGAGTGCTCTCTGGTCTGTTCATATTGTGGGACAGATGTTGCCAAAGCGAGCCCACGGTTGATGAGGTGAAGCACCTGTACCAGCTGAAGAGCAGCCCTAAAGATGCCGGCTGGTACTACTTCCAATCTGGTACCAAGAGCAGGAAACCCATAACTGATCTTCCAACTGGTGGTGGTGGGACTTGGAAGAGGAAATTCTTTTTTGCTGGGGGTCCCTGGGGTCAAGTTGCACAAATAGACGGGAAGGATTGTCGCGTCCCACCCCGTTTCACGGTCCCAGGTTGCCTGCTCGCTTTAGATGTCTTGTATCCATAATTGTTCCTGCTGTATTGGTTTGTCTCTAACCAAGTGTCTGTTTGTGCTGTAGTTTCCTGGGGTGTTCACTTCCCGCTCCGACCTGGTCTGCTTAAACGGGTCGAGGCTGTATTGGCCAATTCCTGCTCGAGCCGAGAACTGCTATCTACATACAACTTCCTCGAGTCTCGGTTGATACTTCCTGGCCATAAGATGGAGGACGCAGTGATTGGAGCTCTGACCAGGAAACGCTCTCGGCTTCCAACAACCGATAGGGACCAGGACAAAGATGCTCCCGCTGCGAAGCGAAAGAACATCGTGCAGCAGGTTCCTCCCTTGCAGGCTCTCCCTCCTGCCTCTGCTAAAGTCGGGGAATCCAGTAGAGCGGCCACTGATCCTGCTTCCTCTTCTCCACCTGTTGTGCCTCGGTCTCGCTTACCCGACAGCCGACCAGAACACTTGGTTCCCTATCTCAATGAGTTGTCTAAACTCGTGAGCAAGAAGGACCTGGAGGGCTTTGACGGTTGTACCCTGGGCGAGCTGGTGGGAGCCATGCAGTACAGCGCTTTCCATCTCAGCTGCATGGCCACCTACTATAAGGCCAAGGTTGGCCGTTACGACAGGAAGATGAAGGAGGACATTCAATCGGCGACGACCAGAGCTGACGTTGCCGAGAAAAAGGCGGGGGAGCTAAACGTTGAGAACCTCAAGCTGATAGAGCAAGAGTCCCTTGCTCAAGCAAAAGCCATTACCCTCGAGGAGGAGCTGACCAAGGTTAAGGAGGATCTCCAAGGGCAGAGGGCTATGTATGAGGTTCAGCTCGAATCTCTCCGCGATTCCCACCGAGCTCATGTAGAGAACTTGGAGAAGGAGGCCGACAACCAGTACGACCAGGGACTTCGGCATTCGTATCGTTGTATCATGGCCGTCCTCGGGAAGCAACACCCTGATCTGAAGATGGATGACCTTGCAGCCGGTGTTGCTCAACATATGGACGAGGAGGCGGCCAAGGAAGATGCCGAGGGGTTGAGCCGATCGTGATTGAGGAGGGTAACTCTCCTCCTCGTGCAGTCCCTGCTGATGTTGGCGAGGCGAGCACCCCCCCGGACGCAACTGGTGATACCCCTCCCGCACCCGAGGAGGTCCAGCCAACCGATGCTGCTCGGCTCACTGATCCACCATCTTTTTGACATATTTCTTCTTGTATTGTAATGAACAACGTTTATGAAATTTATCCCCTCTGTTAGCCATTAATAAAAATGTTGTTGATTACTATCTCGTGTCGTACTCATGAATTAATTTTCGTCTGAAACGCTGATCGATTCTGTCTCGCCGTAAGACAGGCTTTGAGACTTGGTGAGGCCTTTGCGTGCCGTAGAAAACTTTCCGAATGCTTCGGAGTCTGCTCGCCTTCTCGCGAACGAGCAGATCCTGGCATGCTGGGCTTTTGTCTGGCCCTAAGACAGACTTTGAGACTTTGTCGAGCCTTCGCATGCCTTGGGAATCTTCTTCAAACGATTTGGATTCTGCTGCCTTCTCGTGGCCGAGCAGATCCTGGCATGCTTGGCTTCTGTCTCGCCATAAGACAGGCTTTGAGACTTGGCGAGCCTTTGCATGCCTCAGGATTTTCTTCAAACTATTTGGATTCTGCTGCCTTCTCGTGGCCGAGCAGATCCTGGCGTGCTTGGCTTCTGTCTCGCCATAAGATAGGCTCTGAGACTTGGCGAGCCTTTGCATGCCTCAGGATTTTCTTCAAACGATTTGGATTCTGCTGCCTTCTCGTGGCCGAGCAGATCCTGGCATGCTTGGCTTCTGTCTCGCCATAAGACAGGCTCTGAGACTTGGCGAGCCTTTGCATGCCTTAGGATTTTCTTCAAACGATTTGGATTCTGCTGCCTTCTCGTGGCCGAGCAGATCCTGGCATGCTTGGCTTCTGTCTCGCCATAAGACAGGCTCCGAGACTTGGCGAGCCTTTGCATGCCTTAGGATTTTCTTCAAACGATTTGGATTCTGCTGCCTTCTCGTGGCCGAGCAGATCCTGGCATGCTTGGCTTCTGTCTCGCCATAAGACAGGCTCTGAGACTTGGCGAGCCTTTGCATGCCTTAGGATTTTCTTCAAACGATTTGGATTCTGCTGCCTTCTCGTGGCCGAGCAGATCCTGGCATGCTTGGCTTCTGTCTCGCCATAAGACAGGCTCTGAGACTTGGCGAGCCTTTGCATGCCTTAGGATTTTCTTCAAACGATTTGGATTCTGCTGCCTTCTCGTGGCCGAGCAGATCCTGGCATGCTTGGCTTCTGTCTCGCCATAAGACAGGCTCTGAGACTTGGCGAGGCCTTTGCGTGCCGTAGAAAACTTTCCGAATGCTTCGGAGTCTGCTCGCCTTCTCGCGAACGAGCAGATCCTGGCATGCTGGGCTTTTGTCTGGCCCTAAGACAGACTTTGAGACTTTGTCGAGCCTTCGCATGCCTTGGGAATCTTCTTCAAACGATTTGGATTCTGCTGCCTTCTCGTGGCCGAGCAGATCCTGGCATGCTTGGCTTCTGTCTCGCCATAAGACAGGCTTTGAGACTTGGCGAGCCTTTGCATGCCTCAGGATTTTCTTCAAACTATTTGGATTCTGCTGCCTTCTCGTGGCCGAGCAGATCCTGGCGTGCTTGGCTTCTGTCTCGCCATAAGATAGGCTCTGAGACTTGGCGAGCCTTTGCATGCCTCAGGATTTTCTTCAAACGATTTGGATTCTGCTGCCTTCTCGTGGCCGAGCAGATCCTGGCATGCTTGGCTTCTGTCTCGCCATAAGACAGGCTCTGAGACTTGGCGAGCCTTTGCATGCCTTAGGATTTTCTTCAAACGATTTGGATTCTGCTGCCTTCTCGTGGCCGAGCAGATCCTGGCATGCTTGGCTTCTGTCTCGCCATAAGACAGGCTCCGAGACTTGGCGAGCCTTTGCATGCCTTAGGATTTTCTTCAAACGATTTGGATTCTGCTGCCTTCTCGTGGCCGAGCAGATCCTGGCATGCTTGGCTTCTGTCTCGCCATAAGACAGGCTCTGAGACTTGGCGAGCCTTCGCATGCCTTAGGATTTTCTTCAAACGATTTGGATTCTGCTGCCTTCTCGTGGCCGAGCAGATCCTGGCATGCTTGGCTTCTGTCTCGCCATAAGACAGGCTCTGAGACTTGGCGAGCCTTTGCATGCCTTAGGATTTTCTTCAAACGATTTGGATTCTGCTGCCTTCTCGTGGCCGAGCAGATCCTGGCATGCTTGGCTTCTGTCTCGCCATAAGACAGGCTCTGAGACTTGGCGAGCCTTTGCATGCCTTAGGATTTTCTTCAAACGATTTGGATTCTGCTGCCTTCTCGTGGCCGAGCAGATCCTGGCATGCTTGGCTTCTGTCTCGCCATAAGACAGGCTCTGAGACTTGGCGAGCCTTTGCATGCCTTAGGATTTTCTTCAAACGATTTGGATTCTGCTGCCTTCTCGTGGCCGAGCAGATCCTGGCATAATTTTTTCTCGATCTGTTCGAATCTCCAGCCAACGTTGGGCCCCCAGCTATCACCCTCGCTGCGGGCGGCTCGCGTCTCAAGATTCCATCACTCTGCTCCCCTTCATCCGTGGTGGCCACCATCGGGAAAGTCCCATCCATAAACTCGTCCAGGTACCGATTTCTCACCAAATCTTCGACCTGGGTCTTGAGATCTCTACACTCTGCTGTGGTATGGCCATGGGTGCCATGGAACTTACAATAACGTCCTCTATCCCTCCTGTTGGGTAGCTTTGTTATTGGTGTGGGGAGGTGCAGCAGCCCTCGACCCTTTATGGCCTCGTACACCTCATCCAGGGGCATCTTCAAGGGAGTGTACCGCCCATAGTCCTGGTTCTGGTCGACCAGATGCACTGCTCTTTCTCTGTTTGCCCCACTGTGAGTTGGGGGCGGTGGGAGTGCTTCTGGTCTGCTCGTCCTGCTACCGTGGGAATGTTGATGAAGGTCGCCGGATGCCGAATCATGTCTTCTCCAAGGCTCCCTAGCTGGGGAGCGAGGAGGTGGCGCCCTGCTGCGCTGATACTGTGGCGGCCTCTGATGAGGCTGGTAAGCAATTACCCTACCTCCTGCTCCACTACCGGAGATCTGGTGGTCCCTCCTCCTGTTCGGTCCATTAGTTGGTAATGCTTTCTTCTCTTTCCTCCCTAACCCTTCCAACTGGTCTGTCTTGATCCGTGCAGCCTTCTCCTCCTCAATCTCGATGTCTCTTTTAGCCTGTTCGTATGCGGCTGCATACGTTTGAATAGCTGGGCTTCTCAAATTGTACCACAGCCTTCCTATCTTCACCCCTTCTTTCAGTCCCCTTAACGCCTGAGGGTGGTTGAAGGCTCCCAAGTCGAGGACAGCCCGATGAAACCTCTTGATGAATTCCCGAAGGGTTTCTTGCTCCCCCTGTTTCATGCTCTTCAGCTCCATCATGTCATCTTCCGGTGACATTGCCCCACTAAACTGCTCTGCGAATTCCTGGCACATCTGCTCGAAGGTTTTTATGCTGCCCCGAGGAAGTTTCCTGTACCATTCTCGTGCACGTCCCTCAAGGGATAGTGGGAACACCCTGCACCTTTGGG
Organism: Citrus sinensis; assembly: GCF_022201045.2. NCBI lineage: Eukaryota > Viridiplantae > Streptophyta > Magnoliopsida > Sapindales > Rutaceae > Citrus > Citrus sinensis. The sequence goes on from NC_068560.1 coordinate 19,382,618, forward strand.
ATGGAGATAATCCCTGGACCCCCGTTATGTCGTTGAAGCGCTCTATGTGCACCAGCGGGTCAGTTCTTCCCGAGTATCTGAGGTCGGGGAGGCGGAAATCTCTTGGAATAACTGCCCTCATGATCTCTGCTGCGAGCGGTGATTCCCCGTCCAGCATTATCCTCCAACCAGGGGCTCTGTTCCTCCCTTGCATGTCATCAATTATTTGCGCTAGCCTTCGCACTTCCTCCTCCAGCTGTCCTGCGCGACCAGGGTCGCGCGCTGCAGCTTGATCCCGCTCTCGCTCTGCATCATGTAAGTGTTGCCTCAGTTCTGTTTCCTCTGCGTTCACCACCCCGTCGCCCCCGTCACAAGTCTGTCTTACCGGGGACTGCTCTCTTTCTCTATGAAATTCTCCCCGCAGAGGTACGTTACCTCTCTCACCGCCTAATCTCCCAGCGGTTTGACTTCTCTCCGCACTATCGGTACCTGGTGCCGCTCCACCGCCTCTCACCCTTCCCTCTTGGGTTACCCTTCGCTCGTTCCGCAGCTCATGCAGGATGGTTGTCAAGGTTTCCATCTGCTTTTCCATTCGCTCCATCCGGTCGAACATGACTTTTTCCCGTGCTTCGCTGATCACCTCCCTCAGCGTCACGGAATCGTTAAGCCTTATGTCACCCCCTTGTGCGCTACTTCCTCCTATCTCCATTGACTTTCGCTTACTCCACCTCTCTTCTTGCTATCGACAGAAGCTTTTTGCTCTGGATCCCCACAGACGGCGCCAAAATGTTGATGCGAGATTCCGGTTCTCCTCGTTCTACGATCAGGATCTCTGCTCGATCAACTTCGTCACTACCAGGAGGTCTCCTCGCCAGGCTTCTTCTCCGGAGGTCCCTGCGTACACAGATAAGTCAGAGTACGCCGGTTGTTTTCCCGGCGCAAACCCTCCGACGCTCAAGTCAGATATGAAGGTTCGGGAAAAGCTTGCCACAGGTCTTATGGCGTTTCTTGTGGTTTTCTCCCCTTTTCTCAAGAATGCCAACCCTTTTACCTTCGTTGGCTACCTTTTTATAGGCTTCCTCTGAATCTCAGTCTTCCGCTCTTTTCGAGACGGTATGGGACTCCAACTGCTGCGTTATGGGCAAAACATGGGATCTAGCGTGTTACGCCACGGTTCAGGGGAAGCGTGGCTGCCACGGCTCTGTGAGACCTTGCGTGTTACGCCACGGTTCTGGGGAAAGTGTGGCTGTCCTGGCTCCGTGAGATCTTGCGTGTTACGTCGCGGTTCTGGGGAAAGCGTGGCTGTTGTGCCTAGATTCTCGTGCTGGAGAGCACGTCTTGCCAACTGCCGTCGACCGGGTCTCCTCGCCTCTCGATCTCTAGCCGGAATGGCCTCGTGCCTTTTATGGGAATTGGCCTCGCGGACGACAACATCGTGGACGAGCAGGATGTTTCTGCTCCTGTTCTTCCACGCGCCAGGCTTTAACGGAAAACACCGGTTCGCAGAACTCCGCCATCAGATGTCTGCTCGTCGTTCCTGGTCCCTTCGACGCATTTGTCCCAAACAGTATCCCTCCCAAACAAAAGCAATACTAAATATGGAGTGGAGAGAATCATTTGTAGGTTATACCCCCACCTTTTATTTCATTTCATTTAAAAAAAAAAAAAACAACAACAACAAAGGCTTGGTCAACATCCAAGTAAAATTAACAATTCCATGATAAAATTGCCTGAGAATAAAAATTAAAAAAAAAAAAAAACAGCAACTCGAAAACGAGATACAAATACCGCACAGAAGTTTTTCGTCACGAGATATTTTTGGGTTGAGACAACGCTTGTATAACAGAGCATACAGCTTGGATGACGGTGAGAATAAGAAGGAAAACGGCACCGCAGACCGAAATTCCAGCCCATGGAGTATTGAAGTAATTTTGTTTCAAGTTTGCCCTCCATTTGTTGCACGTTCTTTTGCAGTGATCATTCAATCCTTTGCATAGCCCAGAAAAATAGAAGCTATCAGACAGCAGAGTAGTACCTCTAGAAAGGTTATTTATAAGCGTTGACGCTGCCTCTTTATCCGGCAACCAGTTCTCAATGATTCCGTTCTGAACAAGCAACTCGACGTCCTTCGCTGTGTTCACGAGATTATGAATAAGGAACACGTAATCATTTATGTAATTCTCTGAGTAATGCCGTTGTTCAAAGGCAATGAGATTACGAAATAAGGATTCCGTTTCCAGCTGTAGCTTCAGTTTCGGAATATGCAATGTCCTGTTTTTGAATTCTATGGCGAACAAATCATTGCTCTTGCTCAAACTGAAGTGGACTCCAGCTTGGTGGAGATCAGTCACACTTGGTGCGGTTTTACCTTTGTGGTATTGCTGACCTTCTTGTTTTTCCTGATTCCTTGATGATGGTAGATGACAAATCCTTAGAAAATCAAGGAAATGCTCTACCCTAGCCTCAGTGTAAGGAGGGAATGTTTGCCGATTACCTTGTACTGCCTCTAAACCCTTGAAATACTCGTATGTGACTGTGATGATGGTTGGATTTTCATGTTGGTCGGGGATTTCAATTGCCGCTAGAGCAAAAAGATCCTCAAGAATGAAGAAAGGAAGCTGATTCTCAAGCAACCACATATCATACCATATATCCTCTATTAAATAGGGTTTATGAAATATATGATCATCCTTTTTTTGAAGTTGACGGAAATGATACCTCAATAAGAGTTCAATGATGAAGGCAGCATCCAGCAGAATCATTTCAACAAATTTATCACTACTTAGTTCGACTTTTCTGCATAAGAACCTCGTAATTCTGCTTCTCTGAACTTTATAATTTGAACAAACTCGTCAAAGCTTATTTTGGTCCGTTGAAGAAAGTAATGCAGGTACCGCTGTTTATGTTCTTCCATGAACTGTAAGTTTGCTTTGCCATGGTGAAGAGGGCCAATTGAGACTACCTGAGGTGTGTATACCTTTTCATTTATCTGACGTAATCGCTCTGGAACTCTGTAGATGCAGCAGTTTGAGGGCAATGGTGATAATTTTTTCAACTTAACTTGCAAGCATTCTTCCATGTTATAAACTGAAAACATGGCGCGAAATTTAATCAATTCAACACTTAATAAGGCATAGTAATTAAAAAAGAATTAAAAAAAAAAATACAAGAGCATTCTTACAAGTACAGAAGCACCTCAATCCCTACTATTTGCAGAGCTGTAGCCAGGATTCAATGATAGACCGGACTGAACTAAAAGGAACAACTTTCTTAGGAATATGTTATCGGCATTTTCTCTGGCCTCAGGCCATCAACAAAGCAGTTTCAGTGCTTCTTATATAATTCCATGGATTATTCCTTGCCTTTACAGATGATATAAGTCACAATTCATATATTAATTTCTCCAGATTCCGTACAAGTGGACCATAACTATGGAAAAATTCAAAGAATGCAACAGCCATTTGATTGGTCCATGTCAGAAGTTAATCTGGGGAAAGAAGCTTGATCTAGCTGTAAAATTCTCTCCTTCAATCAGTCAGTTTGGGGCAGCAACAAGATCAAAGCCACCACGCAAACATTTACTAAAGTTTATATAATATTCTTGAACCTCATCTTAAGTAAAGCAACAAAAGCCTTCACTGTTTCTTAACAACTTTATTGCTCTAACACATAGCATAACATTTTTAAATTTGCATAAAGCACAATAGTACTTTAGTTTTTAACAACAGCACGGATAATAAATAGCATTTTATAGCTTTAACAAAAGCATACAAAATTCTTAAACCTTGTTTCAAGCAATTCATTAATGCCACAAGGATGTCTTTTTGCTTCCTACAGTTTTATTGAAATTCATATATTCTTCTTTATCAAATTAAGTAATTTTCCTTTTTCAAAAAATCAAGAAGGTTTCGACTGCATGGAAATACAGCACACAATTACTACTATTCCCGGAGTAAGAAATTCATAAATGCAATATAAACATACATTTTCATAAGACATCAGAATCAAAGAATCATCAATGCATCAAATCTGTACACCCAAAAAAGTTGAAAGCATCAAGAGAAAATTATACCGCATGGACCCTTTACAACCCTTATAACGAGTTCAGACAGCCTAATCCAATTTGATAGATTTGAGGACAGCTACAATGTGCAATACAAAATTTCCCAATACTATTTAGAACAAAGTCTAGAAAACAAAACTTATATATTGTACAAAATCATGAAAACCAGAAATGACGAAAAACCTGCAAATGTAATTTTTGGGTTTCTTCAACATATCTTCCATCCAAATCAAACAAGAATCGATAAATCAACAACATTCATCTTTAAAGGACATATTACCACAATAAAATTGTCAACCAAGCCTCATATAAACCTTTTTTGTGTTTTTTGGTAAATATGTTTGTTTTTCTCTAAGAATACTAGGGAAAAAAGAAACCCACTTTCTTAATCAAAAATCAAATAATATATATGAATCTAAGCTGAAGTAAGTCTTGGGTTTGATGAAATAGCTTGCATTGCGATTTAGATTGGAAAGGAAGTTGATTTTTACTGGTTGAGAGAGAGAGATTTGAGACTTAAGAGAGTGTTGCTAATCTTCAATCGTGTAAACAAGGGTAACTGGGTCATAGTTCAAAATAAGGGTCCAAAATTTACTAAAGCTATTAAGGAGCCCAAAACTCATAATGGCTTCCCCAAAATAAATAAAATTTTCTAGCATTAAGTTTTTGTTTCTTCTTGAGATTTCCTTGTCGTACTTACCCATATTTCGATATTGCCTCCAAGTAAACTTATATAAATTGATTAACAATATAAACAAGCACTATGAAGTTTTAGGCCTGAAAGAACATTAGGATTGAAATGAAAACCATCTATTTAAGTAACAAATTCTTCTGATAATCTGATGCTTAATTTAGAGCAGAGATGACATATCAATCACGTTATGATGTGGAAGTTATGATTATATTCATCTTAGAATAAGATCTTTCAGGCACTGGCAGATTAGTATAAAAAATACTCAGCATAAGACCTACAAACTAGAAATCACGCACCAATTATTGAACTCAGCACATAAGTTGATCTTTTATAAGCTATAAAACAAATCTGCTATAACATAAGAAAGTGGGATTTATCACCAGACAAGTATTTTGGTGAAACTCAAGCTGACGGAAGGATATCCAAAGCAACCTCCTTAAGGGAAGGCATCACTTCCTGCTGATGCAAACATATATATTTATTACTCACTTTCTTGAGGACCTTCCAGGAACCTGGGTAGCACCTAACAGAAAGTGGAAAAGAATAAAATGTAAAATATAAGTTAAACAGCAGGAAAACAGTGAGTGATACTAGGCAAGCATTAATATGTTGCCGCAAGAAAAGTGTCAGTAACTAGCTAGCAAACCTGAAAAGGGTTCCTCCATTACGACCCTTAAAATTGTGAATGTAATATATGGTCTCCATCACAGGAAAAAGTGTTTTGGATAGTGCAGCCAGCTTAGGGTAGAAGAATGACGGATAATCTTAGCTCATTTAAGGAAATCCTCTCTGATCCTTTCATTGCACATTCCAAAACAACTCTACTACAACCAAGTTACCAATTCTTTTTGTTAAGTCATTGTTATTTGTTAAAAAAAAAAAAAAGTCTTCCTTGTAACATTTTATTGAAAGATATAACATGATCATCCCTATTAATTCCCTTTTAGATTTCTGTGAGTGAATTTCAAATTATTGTATTAAAAAATAGAAGCAAAAGACCCACTTTACTTTCAATTTCTGCAACAAGATACCAATTGAAGGACCAAAAAGTTGTAAACAAGCAATTCAATGAGTGGACATCTAGAAACTGCTATATAGCATCAAAATCATACTAAATTTACAGAAAGCACGATAAGAATGAAAGAATGGTGAAGGATACACCCAGACCTTATCCGGTCAAGTTCTCCATTGAATATAATCAGTTTCCGGGCAGTATTGAAGACAGCTTCTTTGTAAAGCTCTTCAACGACAAGCATTTCTACAAGACAAAAGAAAAGCAAAATTAATTACCTTAAGGAATGAATATCAATGAGAAGACAAGGTGTAAGACTACCATTGACATTAAAATATGGATAGGCGACTAGAAACAATTCATCTTCCGGCTTCACACGGTCTGCCATTTTAACCTTCTCAGTGAATCCAAAATCCTCAAAGAATGAAGGTTTTGTTAGATAGTCCAACTTAAATGATGATCCTTCAAAGACCGATTTTCTTGCAAATTTGACTTCATTTGCCTCTGGGAAAAACTAAAAACCAAATGACAGACCAAGATCACGAAACGAATCATGAACGTAGATATCAGATAATCAGAAATGGGCATTAAACAGACTACTAACAAGTAGGAAATGCATACAGAAAACATTATTCATACACCTTATGCACATGAAATATATATGCAGAGGGATCCTCTTGTGAATTTAGTTTATCTCCTAATATGAGACGATGAACAATTGGATGCCATCTAAGGGCTAACATTTGTTTGATTATTATATGAAAAAAAAAAAAACAAAACAGAGTTGATTGATGGCCTTTGATGGATTGCCTACACTCCTAAAGTGCAGAGAGCCTGATTGATTGCTTTACCTGCCCCCAACACACACTTGATTTTATTATCTCTCTTTTCAAATATATAATCATTGCCTGTCTTTCATCCTGATCCAGCTCTCCTTCCAGGCACCAGCTGTGTTTTCTTCAATTCAGTGAAACATTCACTTTCAGGTAAGAATAAACTTGTCCTTCCTCAAAAATCAGCTTCTCACCATGAAGCTTTCTTTTTTAAAACAATTACTAGTCTAGCATAATTGAAGACAACTCAGAATTGAAAAAGCCATACTTTAATGTCTGCTGTTGGGACCTCAAGACCAGGAACAAAAAGCTTCTTTCTAACCGTTGGATTAACAAGTAGAAATAGCTTTTTTCTGAAGGACCCAACATTGCATTGAAAAATTCAACAAAATGACTGGCGTCATATTTAGTCCTGCTAGAATTTTGTGCACTTAACACAATGGCTAATAATTGGCCCAGCGGACACTTTGTCGAACTACTGGCAACCTTGACTGTGGAAATGTATATTTCAAATGTTGGCAGGCTCTAGCTTCTTGATGTACTGTTGATAGAAATGCCTATTTCAAAAGTTGGCAGGCTCAAACTGCCGAGACTTTGGTTTCTTACATTTCAAACCCACAAATAAAACTTTGGCAGAACCCCAGAAAGAGCTACACCTCCCAAATTTGATGACATATGAGGAGACCATGCCTAGTGCTTGGTTCGGCAAATGAGTAAGTTTGAAAGAAATTGAGGGAAACCTTTCCCACAGAGAGTCATATTGAAGGTTACAATTTGAAGACTTTGTCCCCTGTCGCCCGTAACCTTCTTTGATCTCTTTTCTTAGTCATAAATAATCAAACATGTGTTAGTCGTTGGATGCAATCCACTCACTGACATCTCATGTCCACAATCAATCAACCATATTTTAATAGAAATGAAAACATTTTAATTAAAAAAAATGAGATAGGAACAAAATCAAACTTGGCAGACATGGTCTATGAGATTTTAAAGATGCTTGGTGAAAGTTGTATTCAAGAGTTCAACAGTCAGTTCTATCACCTATGGCAAAGTAACCACCGCAACTAAAGCAATTACAAAACATCAAGAAGCTTGAACTTGGCAAGAGGTCTCATTAACAGTATACCTCAGAAATTAAGACAGACTTAAAGTGCAAGCTTTTGGATTTATTTAAACACTGAAAATAATATGGGTAGAAGCTCCTATGGTCACAGCAAACAATTACAAAGCACAAAACCCAAAAAACAGATATGCAAAAAGCTGCAAAAGAACATTATTAGCAATTGACATCTGCTTTTGCTCAGACAAAGGTTCTCATAACAAAGGACTCAGTGATTATCTGTCATATGTTTATGTTAAGGGGAAAAAGGAAGTTTGTTTTAGTCAATCTCACGTCTAATGGCATTTATAAGGAGCCCAAAAATAAAAGAAAAAATAAAGAGTTAGTAGGTGTTTCTTGCAGCACAAAGAAAATTTATCATTCATGAAAAACTTAGTATGGAAAAAGCTAACTCATTTATCTGCCAATGGAGAAAAACTTGTTGTCCACCCACTAAGGACCCACCATTGGCAGGTCTGATGGATCCCATGGATGGGAACCGCAAATATTTTATTCTAAATGACATGGGTATTGTACCCATATCATTTAATTTGTAGATTCCACTGATGGAACTCATCAAACTTGCCAAATGGCAGGTCCTCCGTGGGTAGGCGCATCACTTCAGCATCCTTCTCCACCAATGACCAAATCTGGACTCATTTAAAAAGAATACAAAGCAAAACTAACTGACATAAATTGCATAGAGATCTAGGAGCCAAATCAATGTTGTTAACTCATCCAATTAATACATTCTCTTAGAGGTCATACCTTGGTAACTCATTTCAAAAGAAATTAAAAGAAAAACGACTGCACAAATTGTACTGAGCTCAAGAAAACCTGTTCAAGGTGTTCACTTGTCCAACTAATAAAAGTCATCAAGGATTGTATCGGGGACTTGGGACCAATCCTGCCTTAACGAGAGAAAGGGAATTTAGGAGGAAGAAGATAACCTCTTTTCCTAGAACCCTTGAGAAAATTATTGAAGAAATATGTATCTCCTTTTCTTATTTTTACAATAGGGTTACACAATACATATATATATATTCTAAACTACATAATGTGCTAGAGTAGGAAAGTAAACAACTAACTGCAGACCAAGAAACTAGGAAACAAACCCTATCTAAAAAACTGAAATTCTATCCCTATCTTTTTTCCTTAAAAACAGGATAGAAAACAAGTGACTTTTCCACACTCCCCCTCAAGCTAGTTCGAAGATATCAATCATTCCCAGCTTGCTAGTTAGTGACTCAAAGCTTGATTTATGAAGTCCTTTAGTAAGAATATCAGCTAGCTGCTTTGTTGTTGGAACAAAGGTCATGCATATCAAACCACTTTCTATTTTCTCCTTGATAAAATGACGATCCACTTCAACATGTTTAGTTCTGTCATGATGAACAGGGTTATGAGCAATGTTTATTGCTGCCTTGTTGTCACAATACAACTTCATAGGAACATCAATGATAATCTTCAATTCTTCAAGTAGCTTCTTTAACCACAAAAGTTCACAAATACCATATGCTACTGCTCTAAATTCAGCTTCAGCACTGCTTCTTGCAACCACTGATTGCTTCTTACTCCTCCAAGTTACCAAGTTTCCTCCCACAAATGTGCAATACCCTGAAGTTGACCTTCTATCAATAATAGATCCAGCCCAATCTGCATCAGTATATACTTCAACTTGCAGATTGTTATTTTTCTTGAATAGCAGGCCTTTTCCTGGAGTTTTTTCAGGTACTTGAGAACCTTGTAAACAGCTTCTAAGTGCTCTTTACATGGAGAGTGCATAAATTGACTAATAACACTTACTGCAAAGGCTATGTCTGGCCTAGTATGAGACAAATATATCAACTTACCAACCAACCTTTGGTAACTTTCTCTATCCGCTGATTTTCCTTCAATTGCATATCCCAATTTGTGATAAGGATCAATAGGAGTGTCTCCAGGTTTGCATCCCAACATGCCAGTTTCCTTGAGTAAGTCTAAAGTCTATTTCCTTTGAGAAACAAAAATGCCTTTACTGGATCTTGCAATTTCCATGCCCAAAAAATATCTTAAGGGTCCAAGGTCCTTCATCTCAAATTCTCTAGCAATAACCTTCTTGAGATTTTCCATTTCTATTACATTGCTTCCAGTCAAGATGATATCGTCTACATATACAATGAGGATCACAACACTACCATCAGTGAAGTGTTTAAAAAACATTGTATGATCTGCTTGACTCTGTAAATATCCAAAGCTATGAACAGATTTGGTAAATCTGTCAAACCAAGCTCGAGGAGATTGTTTTAAGCCGTAAAGTGATCTCTTCAGCTTGCACACTTTTTCAATACCATATTCATTCTCAAAACCTGGTGGTAGATCCATATATACCTCTTCTTCAAGCTCTCCATTAAGAAACGCATTCTTAACATCTAATTGTTGTAGTTGCCATCCTAAGCTTGCTGCAAGAGACAACAAAACCCGAATGGAATTCATTTTTGCCACGGGAGCAAATGTTTCTTGGTAGTCAATGCTATATGTTTGTGTAAAACCTTTCGCGACAAGCCTAGCTTTGTACCTCTCAAGTGACCCATCTGCTCTGTATTTAACTGTAAAAATCCACTTGCAACCCACTGGTTTTTTTCCTTCTGGTAATTTAACTAGTTCCCAAGTTTTGTGTTTTTCTAGAGCTCTCATCTCTGCATACCCAGCATCTCTCCATTCTGGAATAGAAAGAGCATCTTGTACAGATTTTGGAATTGCTATGACAGACAGGTTAGCTGCAAAAGCTCTAAAAGATGGAGATAATCTATGATATGACACATACTTAGAAATTGGATAAAGAGTACAAGACCTAGTTCCTTTTCGTAGTGCAATTGGAACATCTAGATCATTTGTAGTTTCTAAAACAGATTCTGAAATAGGATTAGAATGAATGTTACCTGAAAGTTCCAAGTTGCCTGTGTTTGGATCCGAGTCTTGGCAGTGAGGAGAGGAATGATGATTTGACCTTTTCGAATTCCGTCGTGTGTAGACTTGAAGCTATGGTTCTGGAACTCTCTCTAATGATTTTTCATTATTCACAATTGATGGCATTGTAGAAGGAACAGGAGGTACACAAGACATAATAGGCATTGGAAGAGATAATTCCCAAAAATGATCTTCCGGAGTATGATTCTCCCCCTGAAGAGAAGTTTTGGGAAAGAAAGATCTATTTTCAAAAAATGTGACATCCATTGTGACGAAGAATTTTTTAGACAATGGATCATAACATTTGTAGCCTTTTTGAGTAGGAGAATAGCCAAGAAATACACATTTTAAAGCTCTAGGATCAAGTTTGCTCATGTTCTGTGTATGAATGTGAACAAAAGCAATGCGCCCAAAAATCTTGGGTGGTAAAGATGTGAAAAACTTACCGGTAGGATAGAATTTTGTGAAAACATTTAATGGAGACTGAAAATTAAAGATTCGGGTAGGCATGCGATTTATCAAGTATGATGTTGTGAGAATGGCTTTACCCCAAAACTGTTTTGGCACCCTATTTGTGAACATAAGAGAGCGTGCAACTTCTAACAAGTGTTGATTTTTCCGTTCAGCAATACCATTTTGCTGAGGAGTATCTACACAAGAGGATTGCTGCACAATGCCATTTTCCATGAAATAATGACCAAGGGCAGTAGAAAAATATGCTCTCCCATTGTCAGTTCTAAAGACTTGGATTTTTGCTTGAAATTGTGTTTGAATCATGGTATGAAAGGTTTTAAAAACTGTTGCAGTTTCTGATTTTTCTTTAAGCAAGTACACCCAACAAACACGAGTGTGGTCATCAATAAAAGTTATGAACCATTTAGCCCCCGAAATGTTTGTAACATGAGAGGGTCCCCAAATATCACTGTGTATGAGAGAAAAATGTGCAGATTTTTTATACGGCTGTGAAGGAAAAGATGCACGATGATGTTTGGACAATACACAAATTTCACACTGAAACAAAGAAGGATTTTTATTCTTGAACAGCAAAGGAAACAAGTGTTGTAAATAAGAAAAACTAGGATGACCTAATCGGAGATGCCACAACATTATTTTATCTTTAATAGAGAAAGTTAGTTCATTATTTGTTGCCTGAGCTTCTCCACACAAACTAACATCCTCCTCGAAGTAGTACAAACCATCTACCTCTCTAGCACTGCCAATTTTCTTCCCTGAACACAGGTCCTGAAATTCACAATAGGAAGGAGAGAATTTAGCAATGCAATGAAGATCCTTGGTAATTTTGCTAACAGATAAAAGATTACAAGACAAATTAGGAACATGAAGAACAGATGTTAACACCAAATTTATAGAGATAGGAATAGATCCTTTTCCTGCTGCAGAAGATAGTGAACCATCAGCAATTTTAATTTTTTGACTACCAGGACATGGAATATATGAAGAAAATAATTTAGAATGGCTAGTCATATGATCGGTTGCTCCTGAATCGATGATCCCTGGATCTTTTTTCTCATAAACAACTCCTAAAGCACTGAAATCATTACTTTTCTGGGCTAAAGAACTAGAAGATGAAGGATTTGGGAGAGATTGTGACTGATTAATAAACTTGTACAGTTGCTCTAACTGTTCTTTAGTGAAGAGTTGAGATTCGGATTCTCCAGTGTGGATTGTCGGCTGATTCTCCCCAAAAACTTGAAAACCTCGACTATGTTTACCAGAGAATTTATTGTTTTTCAAATTTGGAGGTTTTCCATGAAGCTTCCAACATGCATCTCTGGTATGTCTTGGCTTGTGACAATAATCACACCAAACTCTGTCCTTCTCATCACTCTTCTTCAGGTTTTTTGTTCCCCCAATCAGTGGAGCTTCTGGTGTAACAGAGATCAAGGCTGAGTTCTCTGCTGAAGAACCTCCCATCATCACATTCTTTCTACTTTCCTCTCTTTTTACATAAGAAAACACTTCCCTGGTAGAAGGAAGAGGTTCCTTGCCAAGTACTCGCCCACGGACTTCATCAAGGTCTGAACTCAAACCTGCTAAGAATTCAAATACACGCTCTTTTTCTAATATCTTCTTGTATTTAGCACTATCAGCAGCACATTCCCACTCGCCATCATAGTACTGATCTAACTCTTGCCATAAGCCCTTCAAAATATTGTAGTATTTAGTCACTCCTTGACTATCTTGTTTGGTTTCTCGAATTCTGGTTTTCAGATCATAAATCTGAGCAGAATTTCCCAAATCAGAATAGGTCTCGGTGACAGCATCCCACAAATCCTTTGCTGTTGGCAGAAACAAGTAAGTTTGACCTATCTCCGATTCCATTGAATTCACTAACCATGACATGATCATTGAGTTGTCAGCATCCCAAGTATGAAACTTTGGGTCTTCTTCAGTTGGTTCTTTAATTGAACCAGTAAGGTAACCAATCTTCCTTTTACCTCTGATAAACATCTTCATAGATTGGGACCACTGAAGAAAATTTTGACCATTCAATTTATGGATTGTGATCTGAAGTGATGGACTATCATTAGAAACATAACTTGATAGTTGTAGATGCCGTTGCAATTGCTCTGAAGATAACTCAGAAGTTTCTTGCTCGCTATACTTTGATATTGGTATTCAAATAGAATTGAAAACTAAATCCAAGAATCAAAGAGCGACTCTGATACCATGAGAAAATTATTGAAGAAATATGTATCTCCTTTTCTTATTTTTACAATAGGGTTACACAATACATATATATATATTCTAAACTACATAATGTGCTAGAGTAGGAAAGTAAACAACTAACTGCAGACCAAGAAACTAGGAAACAAACTCTATCTAAAAAACTGAAATTCTATCCCTATCTTTTTTCCTTTCTATCCCTATCTTTTTTCCTTAAAAATAGGATAGAAAACAAGTGACTTTTCCACAGCCCTTTTGGACAAAAATGACTTCCTGCTAATTTTGAGAATAAAACCATAGACATCTAACTTCTGATATCTAGTCAATCTGGTAAAATCTTGGCAGTTGCACTTGGGGCATAAATTAGTTCCACCTTGGTTTAAGGACAGAAATTCGTCATATGCATGTATTTATTTATGTTTTATACACACACACATACATGTACACACAAACACTACCTTCACTTTGAAGAAAAGATTAAAATAACACTGCTCACATACACAATACTTACTATTCTAGTTCGTGTAACTTTCTCCGGAGTCACAAACAGGTCACAGAATTCACGTATTAACCGCATACTTCTAGTCATTTCTATTCCTCCTTCACCATCACCTGTCCCACAATTACAAAAAGTGAGAGGTAATAACCAACATATTTGGGTTGCTCTTCGGTAAGGGGTGGGAGGTAAGGGTTAGTTGTGGAGGGCACCTGGTACAGAATCAAGGCCAGCTGTTGGGAATTTGATCTCCTGTAACATATACTTGTTCATCATAAACTATATACTTATTCTGCAGTCGATGTGTGCATATAGCTCTTCAATTATCCAGTAATAACTCACCATCAACTTCCTGCCATCTTTCACGGCTAATTCAGCAGCCATTTTTGCCTGCTTAAAGGTCAAAAGCCCAAACTAAGCAGATGCTCCTACTCCGATACTTATTATCTAACTACTACAGAACAGATGATACGCATCAAGTTGTATCAAGAGAGACACCAAGTTGTGTTTTCCAAGAGGTTCCAAAGAGGTTCTGTTTCTTTGTGTAATTTTTAGACTGCTTTGACAACTCATCTTAAAGGTGCCACTCATCCAATATGATGTGGTGACAGTAGTTTAGAGTTTTAAACTAAATGCAGAGCTAATAGTATTTTGGAATATAATCATCCTAAGATACTATAACACAGGGATTCTTACACAAAAACAACAACTTCGATGTAGAGAGAAGATGATTTCACAAAAGCAGATGTTTTGATTTAAGTCTCCAAAACCCCCACCAAAGAAATGTTCAACAGATATAGAAATATGATCCACATATCTATAACTTAAACTGTGAAAGTTGTTGATGTTGTTCTAAAATTGCCACAATCTATCTACCCCATGAATGTTTTTGGATAAAACAACAAGCAGGACCCAATGCTTGTTTTCTAATAGCTTCAAAAAGGCCAAATTGGTTTTGAAATGTCTCCAGCTTTTCATTTAATAAGAGAGAGAGAGAGAAGAAACGCTCCCCTTTCAAATACCGTGCTCTTTTGTACCTGGGAATTTAACTAATTCTTGCGAATAAACAAATTTATAAATTTGGTAAATTATTTATTAAAAAATATTGAGAGGCTGTGCATTATTTTATTAGTAAAGATATAGTTATCATCAAATTAGTTATATTAAAATAGTTTTTGACTCACGTAATTTATTTTTATTATTTTTATATATATATTTAATTAATAAATTTATGTTATATTCATTTATATAAAAATGTACAGTTCTATCCTCACTCTTATTTTATTTTTATTATTTTTTCAGAAAATGGTATGCGTTATTAAGGTTAAGGGTGACAACTGGGATCAATATACGGTTTATTCGAGTGCATAAAACCTAATAAATATCCACTAACTCATATTTAATTAAAATATAATTATTTTTAAATAAAAAAATTTAATATAAACTAAACAAATTGATTGGATTTTGTTTCTAAAGGTACATCATTAGAACGTTACCTTTAATTGAACAAAAGCACACATAACTAGCACATTCGCCACAAAAGCCTCGGCTTATTAATTATCTTAATAAAATCATGGTCATAAATTTGAGTCCCCGTAGGAATTATTAGGTTAGGTAGCTTTTTTAGACTACAAAAGCTTTTTTAGACTACTCATTCATTTAATTTTCCGTTATATATATTCATCTTTCTTAGAGGCCAAGAAGTCTTCGACAGAAATGTGATCTTTTTCTAGTTGCCTCCCGGTGATGAGCTTCTCCTAAGTTTCAATTAATTCGCTTTGAGTGAGGATATTTTCTGGTGGCCTCAAATACAATGTCTTGTTCAGCACTCAAGGGTCATCTATTGTCTTAATAGTATATGTGGCAACATCATCGAGATGCACTATAGAAAAAAAGATAATGATTTTGTTTAATATGAACATAAATTCTTACAGTCTAACTCATATTATAGTGAACGATGCTGTTATGTGGTGCGTGCATGCACTATCTATAGTTTTAATATTATTAATAATGAGTTAAAAGTCTTGATTTAATTTTAAATTGTCATTCCTCTAACTTCACCGTCTTCATAGATGCAGACTTTATCTTTTGAAGGGTGAGGGTAGCTATATTTGAGAGAGGTGTCTGGGGAACCAACCAGCAAAAAACAACTAGCAGAAACATAAATGACAGGGATTTGAGCAGCCTTGATTGCCCTTCTCACACATGCGCTCTGCGTTCTCCCTCCCGCTCTCACTCACTCACGCCCAAATCTCACCTCACTCACGCATCTCTCCTTCTGACCGGTGGTTTTCTCTCTCTTGCCGTGGGTCTCAAGGCTGGCAGGGATTTCTCGACTTGACTACTAAAACATAATCCAAAAACTACTAAGAGATGTATATATTACTCTGATATACACAATATGAAGAAACTGCAGTTATATTTCAAATATTATATGAAGGAAGAGGCTGTATGGATTATCTAAAGGTGCTGAAATTAAGAGACCTATTGAAAAGTCATGCATGTGGCAATTTTTCAAAGAGCTACCAAACATTTGAAGAAAAAATGGAAAGTTGGCAAATTTGTCAAATTTGCCAAATGTACACCATTGACTATTGGCTTAGGTTAGGTGGAATGGTAAAGGGGTTGGTGCAATAGTGCCATTATTTTTCCTATAAATAGATGGCACTTCTTCCATTCTTTTGCATCCCAAAATTGTTAAGCTTATAAATTTCTAAGCTTTTGAGAGAAGTGAGAGAAGTGTGTCTGGGGAATTTATCTTTCCTGCAGAGTGTGAGAGTACTGGGTATATTTTGGGTTTCTGGGAAGTGAGATTCGTTACTCAAATATTGTACTCTATTAATTGTTAAATAAATAATTATTCTTTCTTGCCTCCGTGGATGTAGGTTTAATTACCGAACCACGTAATTCTTGTGTCCTTTATTTTTTCTATAATTATTTGGTGCGCTTGATTCCGCATTCCACGTACAACAAGTGGTATCAGAGCCGAAGGTTCGTACTTGGGGGGATACGGTACTATTCCCATATACGGTACTGTTCACGAATACGGTGGAGACGGCCATTTGTACTTGGGAGACAGTCTATTGTAAGTAGTGTGTATTTTTGCATGTCTAGGAAAGTTCTGTCAACAAAGGCGATAAGAGTCTAAGGATTCTGGTTTTTAATTGGGACTGAGTTCCCGTCCAGTTTCCTAGGAACTTTCCTGGTGCATTTATTCATGCGAAATTAACATCATAGAGACTGTTTTTCAAGTGGAAATAGTTCGTTGAGAAAATGGTAGAAGGTGAAACTTCCAGAATTGGGGAGAGATCTACCGAGACTATTTCAGGAGACACTTCAGGTGGGAGACGAGATTTGTCAAATCGCTATTCAGCACTTGTTATAGGAGGTCAGAAGATCGATGTTGAAAAGTTTGATGGGAAAATCAACTTCGGCATATAGTGGCGCGAAGTTATGGATGCCCTTATTCAAATCGATCTCGATGTTGTTATGAAAAATAAAAGACACTTGTATGATGAAGAAATTTGGGATCGTATGAATGAAAAAGCTTGTGGTCAGATCAGATCTTGTTTGACCAAGGAGGTGAAATACTTGGTGAAAGATGAAGAGTGTGCGGTAACTTTGTGGCGTACATTGGAGGAAAAGTACTTGGTGAAAAGTCCTGAAAATCGCCTTCATGCAATGAGCCAAGTATATGGTTTTCGAATGAAGCCTGGGGTGTCAATGCACGATCATGTTTCAAGATTTGAAAAGTTACTTGCTGATTTGAAGAATCTTGATGAAGATATTAAGGATGAAGTCAAGGCTATGATTCTGTTAGACTCACTACCAGAGGAATATAGCCATTTTGTGACTACTTTGATATATGGGAAGAGTGTGATCGTCTTCAAAGATGTTTGCACAGCATTGACTAGCTTAGAGATTCGGAATAATGATAAAAATTCTGAACGAGCATCGTCTGAAGCTTTAGTGAGCAGAGATTGGGCGATGGAGAAACAGAAGAAGCGTGGTGGAAAGAACTCTCGATCTAAATCGAGAAGCAGAAATATAGCTCGAGATGAGTGTGCCTTTTGTCATGAAAATGGCCATTAGAAGAAAGATTGTCCAAATGCTCAAAAGAGAGATGGGAAGAAACCAGCAGCAGCAAACATGGCACGGAAAGATGAGGGATCTGATTATTCACTAAGTATTACTCCTGCAGCATACGTGGCTAGTTCGAGCGAGTGGATACTTGATACTGGAGCAACCTATCATTTGTGTCCCATTAAGGAATGGTTTACGGATTTCAACGTATTGGAATCTGGTGCAGTTGTGATGGGGAATGATCAACCTTGTCGCACAATGGGGATAGGAACAATTCGGGTCAAAATGTTTGATGGAATGGTCAGAGAACTCAAAAAGGTTAGATTTGTTCCAGCTTTAAAGAAAAATCTAATTTCTGTGGGTGCTTTAGAAGCTAAAGGCTACAAGGTTACCATTGAAGATGGTATAATGAAGTTTACACATGGGGCTATGGTGATTCTGCAAGGGGTTCGGCGTCACAATCTGTACTATTTGAAGAGAGGTACAACTGATGAAGCAAATGTTGTTGAGGCACACAGTGACACCACCAAGCTATGGCATGTACGACTGGGACATGCTAGAGAGAAGTCTTTGCAAACTCTGATGAGGCATGGACTCTTAAAAGGTACCAAAACCTGTAAATTAAATTTTTGTGAGCATTGTGTAGTAGGCAAGAAAACAAGGGTCAAGTTTGGTACAGCTAATCACGATACTCGTGAGATCCTTGAATATGTTCATAGTGATGTATGGGGACCAACCAAGACCAAAGAGGTATTGCTGCGGGTGGAGTTTGATGCAACTCCATATGTACCAGTTAGTTCTACATCAAAGAAGAGTTCAACTATGGAGGTGACACCTAGAGTTGAAGAAGAGGTTGTTTCTTCTGATGTCCCACAAAATGAAGAAACAATTGATAATGTAGATAATGATGATTTTATAGTAACAAGGAGGCTAAGAAGAGAGATAAAGAAACCCGGATGGCTTACTAAAGATATGGTGGTAGCCTATGCACTTCCAGTTATTGATGATGACATCCCCAACACTTTCGGTGAAGCATTACGCAGCAGTGAAAGTGATCAGTGGAAGTTAGCCATGGAGGAAGAGATGAAATCTCTCCATCAAAACCAGACTTGGGAACTTGTAAAGTTACCAAAAGGGAAAAAGGCTATTGGCAATAAATGGGTCTACACCAAAAAGCAAGGATCTCCGAATAAAATAACTCCTCGATACAAGGCAAGGCTCGTGGCAAAAGGTTTTGCTCAAAAGGAAGGTATTGACTACAATGAAGTTTTCTCTCCAGTTGTAAAACATACTTCCATTCGTATCCTACTTGCCTTAGTTGCAGAATATGAGTTAGAGTTTGCTCAATTGGATGTTAAGACCGCGTTCTTACATGGAGATTTGGAGGAGGAAATCTATATGATTCAACCTTGTGGTTTCAAAGTTGCTGGAAAAGAGAATCATGTGTGTAGGTTGATTAAATCTTTGTACGGACTGAAGCAATCGCCAAGGCAATGGTACAAAAGATTTGATCAATTTATACAAGGGCAGAAATTCACCAGAAGTGAACACGATCATTGTGTTTACTTTAGAAGACTACCAGATGGAGCTTTCATCTATTTGTTACTCTATGTCGATGATATGCTTATAGCTTCGAAGAATAGAGATGAGATCGAAAGATTAAAGAAGCAACTGGCTTCTGAGTTTAAGATGAAAGACTTGGGTGATGCACAGAGAATACTTGGGATGGAGATTCGTAGAGACAAGAAGAATGGGAGCGTATGGTTGACTCAAAAGTCTTATTTGAAGAAAGTGCTAGAAAGATTCGGTATGGATGACAAAACTAAACCAGTATGTACACCTCTAGCTCCTCATTTCAAATTAATCTTTTCTTCATGTCCTAGATCTCAAGAGGAGCGCGATTATATGGCTCGTGTTCCATATGCTAGTGCTGTGGGTAGTCTTATGTATGCTATGGTATGCACAAGGCCCGATATATCTCAAGCAGTGAGCATGGTTAGTAGATACATGCACAATCCGGGTAAAAATCAATGGCTTGCGGTAAAGTGGATTCTCCGATATCTGTATGGGACAGTTGATGTTGGGTTATTGTTCAAGAAGGATTGTGGTCAACAATGTGTTAGGTATTGTGATTCTGATTTCGCTGGAGACCTTGACAAGCGAAGATCAACAACGGGCTACGTATTCACATTGGGTGGAGGTCCGGTTAGCTGGAGGTCGATTCTACAATCGACAATTGCTCTGTCCACTGCGGAAGCAAAGTATATGGCAGCAACTGAAGCTATAAAAGAAGCTATCTGGTTGAAAGGTTTATTAGGTGATTTGGGAGTAATCCAGGAGAACATTGCGGTCTTATGTGATAATCAAAGTGTGATATTCCTTGCGAAGAATCAAACATATCACGCTCGGACGAAGCACATAGATGTGAAATATCATTATGTGAGAGAGATTATCGAGAGCGGTGTTGTGTTGTTGAGAAAGATCGATACCAAAGATAATCCATTAGATATGTTGACGAAGGTAGTTTCTGGAGTTAAGTTTCAACATTGCTTGAAATTAATTCAAATCCTTCGATTGTGTTAAGATATGTCCTTCGGGAATTTTGAACTACGGTTGGCTTGATCCCAAATTTTGGGTACGTAGGCAGTCATAGAGATGCAGCCACTTTGGGGATGATGATTGGTTGGTAGTCGGCTCAGATTTGAACAAATTTTCACCGAGGTGGAGAATTGTTGAAAAGTCATGCATGTGGCAATTTTTCAAAGAGCTACCAAACATTTGAAGAAAAAATGGAAAGTTGGCAAATTTTTCAAATTTGCCAAATGGACACCATTGACTATTGGTTTTAGGTTAGGTGGAATAGTAAAGGGGTTGGTGCAATAATGCTATTATTTTTCCTATAAATAGATGGCACTTCTTCCATTCTTTTGCATCCCAAAATTGTTAAGCTTATAAATTTCTAAGCTTTTGAGAGAAGTGAGAGAAGTGTGTCTGGGGAATTTATCTTTCCTGCAGAGTGTGAGAGTACTGAGTATATTTTGGGTTTCTGGGAAGTGAGATTTGTTACTCAAATATTGTACTCTATTAATTGTTAAATAAACAATTATTCTTTCTTGCCTCCGTGGATGTAGGTTTAATTACCAAACCACGTAATTCTTGTGTCCTTTATTTTTTCTATAATTATTTGGTGCGCTTGATTCCGCATTCCGCGCACAACATGACCCACACCAACCGACAGACCCCCGATGGTAGAGAGAAAGTCGACTGTGAGATGCATTCAAGACGGGGGAAGGTGAGAGAGAAAACTGCCCGGTCAGAAGGAGAGATGCATGATTGAGGTGAGAGATTTGGGCGTGAGTGAGTGAGGAGTGAGGGAGAGGGTGCCGCGTGTGTGGGATGCGTACAATGACAATTTATACTTACATCAAAACGCCTCGTTCGGTGCCATGTGTAGGGCTAACTGTGGTTTGAATCTCACTTTGGTAATGGAAATGACTTTGCAATTGACAGTTTTTGTCAAAAGTTCGCACTGCATGAAACTAGTGTTAATATAATTTAAAAAATTAATTTCAGTATTAATTTTTAAAATTTTAATTATTATATTTATTTTAATAATAGATTTATATTTATTATAAAAATTTTAGTTAAATATTTGTGTTAAATGGAATTTATAATTAATATAATAGATCTTAGGTATTAATATATTATAATTATTCTATATGCTATTGAAAATCATTTATATTTTTAGACGTTTATTTTCATATTAAGTTTCTATTTATTTTAAAATTTAGTTTAATATAATATAAGCAAGTAAAGTATTAAAATATTTTTTAGTATTATTTAAAATATTAAAATAATTTTAAAATATAAGTCAAATTTTTAAGTTAATATAACTAATATTTACAGCTTATTTGATGGCCTCAACAAGCTAAAGCAGCATCAAAATTTTGTGGCTCCTTAATTTATTTTTTCCCTTTCAAAAAGGGAAGAGGATAAGTTTGGAAGAATGATTATATTTTTAATAAATTCTTTTTTATTATAATACTTTTTGTCTTTATTAATTTAAAAATATTGACTCTTATATTTTAAAAAATATAAATATAATATTATAATAAAATATAACAATATATATCAAATATTTAAAAATTTTAATATTTTAATATTTTATATTATATTAAAATAAATTTTTAATAAATAAAAATAATCTATTAAAATAAAGTACAAAAATTTAAATTATTTTCAATATCATCTAAAATAATTTTACTATTATTAATGCATGAAATATATTATAGTAATTGTAAAAGGTTATTTTTAGAGACCTCCCTTGAGGTTTGGTGTATTGACAGTCTAATAGAAAGTATTCACGTAATTACAGGGACCTCCCCTAACGTTACTACATGGTTAACTTGACTGTTAGTGGACTGATGAAAAGCCAAAAATGCCGTTGGCCTAAAAAATGATTTGGCAGTTAACAATTTCTTTAATGATAGTAATTACAGTTTGGCGTTAAACATCACACTAAAACACTAAAAAGTCTAAACTGACCATTTAAAACAAATCATTGACATTACATAATATTAAAAAAAAGGAGAAAAATATAAATTGAGAAAATCAACAAAGCTATCAATGTAGTGAATATTTGCAGCAACATTGGCTGTAAATACAGCCATTGTCAAGTTAAAATCACCATTACAACCATTGCTTCTTTAGCTTTCATCTCACAATTTCTTCCTTCATCATTCAACATCTCAAAAGCTCAATAATTAGTAAGCTGCTTCAATAAAACAATAAACAAACCATAATTCACTTTTCAATGCATTCAAAATACACAACCAATATTCCTTAGCCATTTAAATTGAAGCCAAAGAAGAAAAGAAAAGAAAAAAAAATCTTCCTTTGTTATTCCAAGTTTCACGCCACTAGCCATATGAAGAAGGCAGACTAGAGCGTAAGAAAATGCAACTGCCACAGCAAAAGTCTAGATCAATTGGGTAATGATACCTGCCATGCCAATTTCAAGGCAAGCAAAAATCAATTATCATCCCCATACCAAAATACCAGCAAACCTACCTTTTGAATTTAAATAATAAATAAATAAATCAAAGATTTCAACTCATTTAAGTTTGAAATCAATTAAAATAACCAAAAAGAAATAATTTCTTTTTCGTCCAACATAACTTATCCAGCAACTTCTTCAACACATATTTTCATTCTTAATCATCACAACAATTTAAAAAGAAAAACAATGAGCCCATGTGACTGATCTTGCCATAATGTACTCCTACCAGCAACCAAAGTCGAGCATACATACGATGATCTTCGTGCGTGAATAGCCGGGAGGAAAGAAAGGGCGGTAGATGATAATGAAAAAGATGCGATCGAGTATGCGGTAGAAATTTATACTCTCCGATTAGACCCAAAGCTTGTTCAAAAGGGTCTCCTTTTCCTCCGTTGAGATCAAATCCCTACCGCCGAGCTGCCAACAACTAACAAGGGTCACTACGGATGCCTAACAGCTGCTTTGCTACTACTGGCTCACTCTGAATGAGATTCCGATCCCCTTTCTCGTGAGCAAAGCCTTCGATTCCTTCACATAGGCCGGGACGGATTGGTTCAAAAGCTTCTCCAGAGCTTTTCAACCTTGAAAATGGTTGTGGGTTTCGTTTAATGAGAGAGAAAATAGCGTTTTGGTTCTTTGATTTTTTTAATTTATGAAATCACTAATTTACCCCTCATATACTAACATATACGAAAACGTGTACTAACGTTAGGGGAAGTCTCTGTAATTACACGAATACTTTCTATCAGACTGTCAATACACTAAAGCTCAGGGGAGGTCCTTAAAAATAACCCAAAGAATTAACTTTCAATTTTCAACAGTATAAGATTAATAAATAGCATAAACTAATTTTTATTTTCATTTAAATTAATCTAATCCTACCAACTTCATGTGATTTTCATATTGGTTGGTTTCATGTATCACAAGAATTGTTAGGCACCGACGAACTGAAGTATATGTTAAACATCTCACATGAATAATCGTTTAAGGAAATTTAACTAACTAAAACTAACCTTCTTAATTTAAATCTCATCTACTAGTAAAAATAGAACCCTTCTCCGTCAACTTATCTTCCTCAATATATAACAAAAGATGCTTAGTGAAATATAAAAAAAAAAACTGTTATAATAATTATATCAAAGTGGTCAAGATCGAGCCACTAGGCTTGAGGGCTTAGGTTCAAAGCCACATAAACTCATTTCAATTTTTTATTTTGTAAATGTGGGATTAGGGATAGATTTGTCTATGACTATTTATTTATCGAGTAATTAATTAGAACAATATTATTAATTTTAGTTGAACAGCTTAGAGTGTGCCATGTGGCAAGGTTCGCATCAAAGATGTCAAATCAAGGGAGGCCTATTTACTTCCTGGGGTACCTGAGGATATGGCTTTATTTGAATTGAATCTTAGACGTAGGCCTTGTGGGCCCCCTCCTAGTGGTCCACCACTTCTGCGGAGTGCACCCGGTTCAGGGAAAATAGGTCCACTAGAACCCGGTGATCAACCACACTGCATGAAGGAAGTGAAGGGATCAATGCCGTTGATGTTCTAACACATGTAATGATCTTGAGGGACCATTTATTAATTATTTAGCCAATCAAATGGGAAAGCCGGTGTGGGGAGTGGGCCCATTGTTACCTGAACAATTTTACAAATTGGTCGGTTCAGTGTTTCATGATCGTGAGACGAGAACCAACCAGCAGAGTTCTAAAATGACTGGAGATGAGATCGTTTATGTTGGGAAAATATGCTCTTTAAAAGCATATGTGTTTATTTAATTGTAATAAACAGTTTTTCTGATTAATAAAATAAATGAGGTATTTTATTCAAATATCTTAATTCCATTAATATTTGTATTAAAGTCCATTTAATCATATTATATGTATTTATGTGATCACCATGTGGATTCACAGAAGACATAAATACAAGTTATCTTATGATTAAATAAATTTAGTTCGCAGTTGATAAATAAAGTGGGGCACTTTATTTAGGTATAGACTGTAATAAATTCATTGAATGATTTGTCTTAATCATGTATGAATTTATTGATGTAGTGCGACTACATTGAACATGATCACATATGAGATTTAATTAACTTTGTAATAACTGTCAGACTTATTAAATCTCATAGGCATTGGTTTTACTGTAATCTTAATCTTGAGTTAATTATGATTTCATGATTGTAATTGTTATTCCATTTGAGTTACCAATGGGCACGACACATACTTGTGGTCAAGATTACCCGGTATCTTGGTGGGAGCAATTATGAGTATTGGAGTTATGGATTAACAATATAGAATTTGTACAACACATCTCTTGATGGGTTTTCGGCACTTGATCATAGAATTCTCTGGCCAGAGTGTGTCAACATATTTAGTATGTTGAAAATGATCATTAGAGAAAACCAGTAAGGATCAAGGAATAAGATGTTATTAAATTGATTGGACAGTTGAGATATCAATTTAATTAACGATGTGGTACAAAGGATTGTGCAGTAAAGAAATCAATGTGGCTTGGGACGAATTATTATTCGAGCATACAATTATGGAAGTCAGTTCCAATCTTTTAGTGGAGTAGATTTGGAATTAAATAATTGGGCTAGTTTAATTACAGGCCTAATTATTGTAGCCACTATTGTATGTTCCCAAATGATCCCCAGGTTAGCTCATTTAATTGACTGCACCACTACTGGACTAATAAGTAAGATAACTAGCTATTTGGGTCAAAAGCCTAAATATATCATTTAGTGGGAGGTTCCATTTAATTAGCTTTTGTATAAGGGGCCTTATGTTATTTTACAAGGTGGGTCCCCTATTGAAAAAGAAAATAACGTGAGTTTTATTTAGGGCATTATTTGGAGCCTAGGGTTTTCACTAAAGGGAGATATATAAGGCTTATTTTCTCTAAAGAAAAGTGAGAAGCCACTTTATACAAATCAGAGAATAAGATTTTTCTCTCCATTATTGAGAGAAAAATTTTCTCGTGCTAGTTGCTTTGGTAGTGATAAAGGCGCCCACACGTCAAGTGCAGATCGAACCTGAGTCATAACCTGGAAGATCATTGGTGACAGTTCGTGATCTAACAAGCGTGGTGGTGACGGATCGTGATCTAACAGGAGTGGTGGTGGCGGATCGTGATCTAGGAGCCTAAATCACTTCAGCGGAAAAAGCCAACTCGAATTTTCAAGGTACGATTTCTGGATTACGTATTCCTATATATTATATGAGAGCGGTCCTTAAAAGGTTTTATAAAATTTTAAAAACCAGATTTTTCCCCAACAGTTTAATGGTTGGATTTGAAATCACGTAGATATGTGCTATACATATTAGCCATAAATCAGTTTAACAAAAATAGTTATCGTGCATATTATTAACGAAAAGGCTTTGATTCCGTTGGCTTGGGTGTAAATATATCTACTTTATCAAGAACAGACATCTCAGCACCTACATAATACTATATGTAAGCTTTCGTTAATTGGCTGCATTCAATCATTAAATCAGAAGTCTTACAAAGCATCTAAAATAAAAGGATGGACTCGCAACGCAAGTCTTGCTCATTAATTAATAAGTAGTCATATTCCACCGAGCAACATAATGTGCATCAAGTTGTTGGAGAGGCACCATATGCACAAAATGTTGATATTGTTTAATGTTTAATATTATGGGGAAGTTTTTAATAGATCTTCATTTCCCTTGCATATTGCGAGCTTATAACCAACAATGGGACTATATAGTTGAGGGACAAACAGAAAGGAAAATTTTTTACCTTTGGCTAAATGTCAATAATATAGGATCTGAATTCACTTTAATATGATATCGACATATGTATAAAATTCCTGAAGTAAATAGATTTTGCATAAAAGGTATCGACCCAGAGTCAGAGGAAAAATTAAATGGAATGTTTTTTAATACAACAATCACTGGTGACACTGTTTGAGCATCGTTTGAGAGTACTAAAATATCTACTACCAACTCTATTCTAGTTGAAGAATGGACTTGTCATTAGATGAGGTTGTTCCCATTGAAGTTATTAAAGAAAGAAAAAGAAAAAGAGTGTCTGCAAAAGGGAGGAAAGTGGGAGGAGTTTAAAGGCTATCAAGGCAAATTGATCGCCTTTTTGATGAGGTGGAAATAGAGGTTTGATTCAAGAAGAAGAAGATTATGGTAGTAATGTACTTGAAGGTCGAGGGATGGAGAGATAGAGATATAATAGTGCAGCAAGTTTAATGAGTGGATAATATTATAGTTATATGTTTTTTTTACACACATGTATATTATAATATTATATTTCTATGAACTATAAAGATTAAATTTTTGCATTTTCTTTTTTGCACTTAATTTATTAATCAATTTAATGATATGTTAGTATTTGTTATATCACGAACTAGATAACAAATTTTGTAGTTAAAAAAATATTGAAGTTAATTTTATTGCAAATTAAAATAGTTAATAAAAAATTATTTAAATATGTAATAAAGAAAATAGAATATGCTCTTAAAAAATCTTGTAAATAAAAAAAGATTTAAATAATAATATTCCAAATAAATTACAAAAAAGTAAACAAGTACATTTTTGTCATTGTACATGAACATTTTACACTTTTAATTTTCATTTACCAGATTTGTATAGTAAACCGTTTAAAAATTGACTGTCAAATAATCATCATTTACCAAACACCCTAATAAATTATTTGTAAAATTATTTTTTTGTTCAGAATCAAGGTAGAAATTAATTCTTGGAAAGTAAAGGAAATCCCAAACATACCCTCAATCAACCACTGGAAGTTATTTAAGTTGTAATATCTAATAAGTTCTATTAATAGTGAGCGCATATATCAAATATATAAAAATAAGTATTTTAGTTATTGTCCACTTGTTCCCTTGAAATCATTCTCAGTTTTTTTTTTCTTTTGCCTAAAATTCCAAGAAAAATATATAAAAGAAGAAGAACTTTTTTTTGGGGGGCGGGGGGGGGGGGGGGGCTCCTCTGTTTTCATTCCCTTGTTTTGAAATTATCTATCATCAGTATAATTTCATTTTGAACAACCTAATAAAGGACTAAAGGAGAATGGTTTAGATTAGTTGCTTGGATTCCCTTGTCTCAGGGCTGTGTGGTCAAGCCTGTCCATCAGGCGGATTCAGATTTTGAAAGTTATCTGAATCTTCTTCTCTATGTAAGCGTATACAATGATTTTGTGAAAGACATATGCAAAAACAGTACCAGTAAGCATATTTATTTATCAAAGATGTCAAGCTCTGATGCTCAGATATGGATAGTCCCATTTTTTGGTCAGGGACATCTCTTTCCATGCATTGAATTACGCAAGCAAATCACTCCTCAAAATTACCAATCTACCCTCATCGTGACCTCTCAAGTACCCATAACTACAGTTACCCATTACTCTTTTCACTAAGGCACACGGATTACAGGACAATGCAGCGATCCCAACCAAGAATGCTTAGGATAAAGAGAGAAAGATGAAACAGAATAATTAAAAATTTTATTCAGTAAACCCACTAGATTTGCTAGGAAAGTGGTACTTTCAGGCAAAACACCTACTCCTGGTTTAGGACAGGGCTCCTCTTTTTTCATTCCCCTGTTTTTCTATTTGGTGATTGCAAAAATTTATATCTAAATAACGAATAGTACTTATAGAGTTAAAAATAAAATCTCTGATAATTAAGAAAAAAAG
This sequence comes from Citrus sinensis, assembly GCF_022201045.2. Classification (NCBI taxonomy): domain Eukaryota; kingdom Viridiplantae; phylum Streptophyta; class Magnoliopsida; order Sapindales; family Rutaceae; genus Citrus; species Citrus sinensis. The sequence continues at coordinate 19,411,267 of NC_068560.1, forward strand.
AAAAAAGCATCAGAGGTCCTGATGTTATCTTCCACAGAAATATGTTTATGTGAACATGGGCCGAAATGGGCTAAATAAAAAATACACATTTATGTCTAATTATATAGTAATTAAATGCTGAATTTGAACGTACACAATTATTCAATTATTTGGATTTGGAATCTGTGTTTATTGAAAATCCAAGTCTGAACACTATCAGACATTCGAGTAAATACATAAAGAGATTGATCATTTAATGTCGTTCTCAATTTTGACTTCATAATGCTGCAGGACCCGTCACACTTTCTATACAATTATTCAATTATAACATAAAGAGAGATTGAAAAAAGAGAGAGAGAGGCGTGGGCGCTGGCTGTCAACTACGGACCTGTAGTTTTTAGTTTAACGTGTTTTGTCTTTTTGGTTATTTTTGTAATCACGAATTTAATATTTAGATAATATTTTAGATATTAGTATTTTATTTTAAAAAGAACTCTAGAAGAGAATTTAAGAGGGGAATCTATGGTCAAAGGAAAAAAAAGAAAGGAAATCCTAGATCTAAATTTTTCTCTTCTCTCTATGAAGAACTAAACCTATTATTCTGGTTAAAGGTTAATGGAGCTTTGATTCATCATTACTGTGAGATCTTTCTTATGCTTTAATTGTTTTATTGATTTTTGGGTATTTGTTTATTCTCTAAATTATTGTCATGATTATGTTTGTTAATTAGATAATTAGCCATTATTTAATTATCAACTTAATCTATTGTCAATTAAAGGATTCATCGTATGAAGATTTTAATGTTTGTGACAAATAGCATAGCAGTGCGTTATGTTATGAGAATAAACAATCTAATTTAAATGAACCATCGTATGCGTTTGTTGATTAGGATTTGGGTCTCTCTGGTTTTTCAAGTTGTCAATTGATTAAATCCTATGATCGTATCTAGGGTTGTCTATTGATTAGGGAAATAACCAACGGTCGTACCTTGGTTATCGACTAGTTAAGGAGAGATTGGCTATTAGAGGGTCTCAGTAGCTATAACCGGTCTATTCATAAGTAGTAATGATTTATATTTGAATCAATGATCAGTAGTCGAATCAAGCTGAGTTAATTCCTTCAACCAGAGCTTTCCCCAATTTTAATTTGCATTCTTATTATTTTAATTTGATTTTTATTATTGTCAACAATTCCCCCATTTTGCATTTTGCATTTTAAAAGGATTTAAATAATTACTAATCTCTGTGGACACAACCCTACTCAATCACTATACACAATTTATTTAGAGTATGTATTTATTTTTGCTGGCTTCAACAACCATCAATAAGTTCTCGATAAGTCCAAATAATAGAATAATTGTAAAATGTTCAAATTCAGTAATTAATTATACATATTTATTTATTCAAAATTATTATTATTATTAATTATTGTCAATAATATATTAATATACTAATTAATTGTAAACTTTTTTATCATTCATAACAATAATGATGATGATGATGATGATGATGATGATGATAAAAAATTCAAAACATATTAATTAATTATAATAATATATTAAATATTTAATTATTTAATAATAATAATAATAAATGCACAATGTATAAATTGATTAGAATAATTATATTAATTAATCATAATAATTTTTTAATTGAGGACAAAATAGATATTTTATAGTTTGTGAGAGGGGGCAAAATGGTCAATCTTGGGAATGGGGGATTGATTCCCACCACCTTCCTTAGGAATCAATCTTCCATTCCTCATTCCTAATTTGGGTGGTCCCCATAGTTCTGATTCGGATCCCAGCCTCCATTTTATGAAGTAAACATCATTAAGATTTCGATTCCGAATTCCGATTCCCCAATCCAAGAAGTACAGGCACCATTATTGTTGATTGGTTCAAATGCACAAAGAGAATGTACCATGTAGCTAGGCGTCAAGGTTGTGCTGCACAAGTAACCTTTTTCTTTTCTTTTCTTTTTATTTTTCTTATTTTCCTTAATGTATCGGAAGAAACTGGTGCCTTTGAGATACTACCATGTAAATAAGTACTTATGGTTCATTGAATCTGTAACACTCGGTACCCTACAGTTGCTTTTGAAAAAGGGCTTTACTCACTGATCGCTAATATTCAAGTAAGTTTGTTTCATTTCAGAAGGTGCAAAGTTTCAAACTTGTTGTATTGAGATGTAACAAACTTTGGCCTTATATGCTTGTTGTGGCGTTTGACTGTTCATTTTGACTATTTCCTACCTTCCACTTACGCCTGTAGCACTGTATTATTCACCATTTTAGTTGTTTAAATGAAATTTTATTTTGTCAAAAATGAAATGACACCATTAAAATTTAAAAAAATAGTCATGGAGATCCCAAATTTTTACTAAAGAACACCAATATTCCCCTTGACTATAATACCCTTAGCAGGTGGTAATAAAAAATTGACTTAAAATTTTTTACGAAATGTAAATATGATTTAAATAATTTAAATTTTCCAATAGACTAATATATATAATTTAAATAATTAATTTCAATATTAATTTTTTAAATGTAAATTAATATATTTGTATTTATAAAATATTTGCAATTATTATAAAAATTTTAAATAAATCCTTAGGTTAATAGATTTTACAATAAATATAATATTTCTCATGTATTAATAATATTAAAATTATTTTATATGATATTGAAAATAACTTAATTTATATATTTATTTGAATATTATGTCTCTATTTATTATAATTTGGTTTAATAGAATACGAGATTGTAAAATATTAAAATATTTTAGATATTGAAATTTTAATATGTATATATTATTATATTTATTTTAATATATTTATATTTATTATAAATTATTAGAGTCAATTTTTAGTTAATAAATTTAAAAATATTATAATTAAAAAAAAGAATTCTTATTGTCTGTTATTCACAATATGAGGTTCTACAAAATTATTTCTCCAGACGGGTGTCCTTTTCTTATTTGTAAAAGGAAAAATAAGTTCAGGGATCTTAAAAAATTCTAGTCCTATCGACCACTATGACTAATGGGAAACGACATTGCAATTGACATTACTTTTCGCAATATGACAAATTTTTGGAGGGATACGGGAGAATCGTCAAACGTTCACACCACACGAGAGCTTTAGGTGGGATCGGGGAGGATTGTCAAGAGTTCACACCACGAGAAATTAATGATAGGCCTAATTTCGCTGTCAGTTCTTTATTTATTTATTTTATTTATTTCATACATTATTATCTTGTTGGTATTGTTTTGTAAAGGTATAAAAGTAAAGTAAAATACTAGGGGTACCATTAAGTTACAGCTGATGTAACTTACAGTGTTTTAAAAAATAATATACAAAATTTAATAGGTGGTGGGATCCACATATTTTTTAAGAGACTTAAGTTACAACAGTTGTAACTTAACAAAATCCAAATATTTGACAATAATGCATATAATTTGGATTTGATTTTTAAAAGATTATTTGAGCACCACCTATCCTTATGATATTAATGTGAATATATCTTAATATTAAATAATCAAAATTTGTTTAATTATTATTTGTATTTCATACATTACCTATTAGATTTGTTTGAATTTTACGTTCTTGCTAATAAATATTTATGTTGTCAAAGTCAAATTCTAATGATTAAAAGAGCAACTATCCCTTAAATTTTAATGGTGAATTGTATATAGTTTTTAAGAAAGTAAGGATAAGTTGGATAATTGACTTAAATTCTAATGATTAAAAGAGCAACTATCCTTTAAATTAAAATGTCAATTTCTTTAATTATAATTTTTTTTTCATGTGATATAACCACAATTGCTATAGTTTTTTTAAATAATAATGGGAGTTATAAATTATTTATATAAAATTTGTGTAGAATCTAATGTAACCTAAAAGTAGTTGCTGAATAATAATATTTGAAACTCTAGGTAATTTTCATATGAGCCCTTTTTGTATTCAGCATCTTGAATCGGGGGAAATCCGACTTGAATTGGCGGCTGATTTTGGTGATGTAGCTTTCGGTTTATGGTTGCCTTACAGTGGCGGACGACTGATTTACGGTCGCCGACTGCTAGGGATTATGGTGGTGGTGTAAATTGACGGAAAAAGTAGAAGGTTTGGTGGCGGCGCGTGTAGGAACCACTCGTGGGTTGTCGTTTCGTGTGGTGACTGCGGGTGGCGATCAAGGGCTGACGTTGGTCGGTTTTTGGTCAACGGAGGCCGGCGAGTTTGTTGGTGGAGGTGGCTGGCGGTGAAAGTGGCTGAATGGTGGTGGATATCTTGGTGGAGCTACGGGTTTGGGTTGGTGATTTGCGGCTGTTCAGGCGGCGGTTGAGGCAGCGATGACTGCGGCTTGGTCGGCGGTGGCTAGCGAGGTTTGTTGTGGTGTTGGCTGGCTGATCGGTGGTGGTGGGCGGCGGCGGTGGAGGTTGATGCGGCGGGTAGGGTTTTCAAATCGGTTTTTGATATTTTTTTTTTTTTGATGAATTTGGTGTGGATGGGTATAGGGTAAGAAACACTAGATATCATTTTAGTACTGGACCAAGCCAACGCAATTAATTTACCATCTAGTCGAAGGGTGATTAGATATCGTTCTAACCCAAACGATAAAATGAGATTTTTAACAGCGCGTAATACAAGATTAGATGACGCTCTAATCCAAACGACTCTACAACGACTCTATAAGAGAGATTTTGATAGATAAATCTAGGAAAAATTATAAAAGATGGGTTTTATTTAATAATTAAACCTAAAGTTTTGAAAACAATGACAAGACATTTTTATTTATAATACAGGAAATCTGCTTCCCTAAGTTAACCTAAAAAGGAAAAGTAAATCATAATTATAATAGAAATGAAAGATTAAGATACACACCATAATTGACTCAAACTAAAATAGAAAATCTTAAAGTAATAAATATTCTAAAATTGTAAATTATCTAAAATAACAATAATTAACTTCCTAAATCATTTCTTTGGTGTAAATCATTTTACATCCAACCTCGCTTTAAAGGTTTGAACCAGCGTTACCAACAACAATGTATCAAGTTCCAATCTAGCTTAAGATCATGCTGATACATCTACTGATGTCTTTATTTGATTAGATAATAATGAGTCTATCTCATCACTTGTTACCTCTTTCTTGAAGGCTGCATCTGTTGAGCGATAACCTCGTTGAAAGTTTAAAGATCTTCCTCCATGTTAAATTAAATGGGCATTTGATTAAGAACTTTATCTCTATCTCCTTCTATCAAATAACAACCATCCAAAGGGAAAAAAAAAATTAAAAAAATCCATGGGTCACAATAATTTCTGGTCAGTCCACAAACCCCCCATTATCTGCCACTATCAATCATGAAAATGAAAATAAATGGCATATTCCCAAAATGACGAAAGATTTTGGGGGATATGGGGGAATTGTCAAAAGTTCACACAACGCGAAACAAGTGTTACATCCAATTTTATTTCGTCATATAATGATAATATCAAATAATGACAACCATCCAAAAGTATGATGGGTCTTCCAAAATTTTAAAAATGTCGTCAACATTTAATTTTCAATGCTAAAGAAAATGAAATGCCCAAAAATGACACGCAAGACCCACTCACAAACTAAATGGCCCTTGACCATATGTAACAAACTTTGACCTTATGTCCCTGCTATGGCGTTAGACTGTTGGTCATTTTGATTGCTTTTTACCTTCCATTTACACCCACTGAAGCATTGTACGATTAACCATTTTAGCTGTTTAAATGAAATTTTTATTTTTTTCAAAAGTAAAATGACATGCTTAAAATTTTAGAAAATAGCCATGTAGACCTTAAAATTTTAATAAAGAACACCAATACCCTTTTTGACTATAGTACTTTTAGTCGATGGTAACAAAAAAAAAATGACTTCAAAATTTTTTACTAAATGTAAATATGATTTAAATAGTTTAAATTTTCTAGTAGACTAGTAGGTATAATTTAAATAATTAATTTAAATATTAATTTTTAAAATGTAATTTAATATATTTATTTTAATAATATATTTTTATTTATTATAAAATTTTAAATAAATCCTTAGGTTAAATAGATTATATAATTAATATAATATTTCTCATGTTTTAATAATATTAAAATTATTTTACATGCTATTGAAAATAATTTAAAGTTTTATATATTTATTTGAATATTATGTCTCTATTTATTATAACTTGGTTTAATAGAATATGAGATTGTAAAATATTAAAATATTTTTAGGTACTGAAATTATTTTAATAGGTATATATTATTATATTTACTTTAATATCCTACTTATATTTATTATAAAATATTAAAATTAATTTTTTTAGTTAATGAATTTAAAAAATAATATAATTAAAAAAAGAGTCTTATTGTCCGTTATTCACGATATGAGGTTTTACAAAATTATTTTCAAAAGGAAAAATAAGTTCAGGGGTTTCAAAAAATTCTAGTCCAATCGACCACTATGACTAATGGGAAACGACATTGCAATTGACATTGTTTTTCGCAATATGACAAAATTTTGGAGGGATATGGGAGAATCGTCAAAAGTTAACACCACACAAGAGTTTTATTTATTTATTTAATTTATTTCACACATATATTGTCTTGTTGGTATTGTTTTGTAAAGATATAAAAGCACAAGTAAAATATTAGGGGAAGTAAAGTAAAATATTGGGGGTGCTGCTAAGTTACAACTGCTGTAACTTACAGTTCCTTCAAAAATAATGTAAAACATTTAACACGTGGTGGGACCCACATTATGTTTGAATAGTCCGTAAGTTATAGCAGTTATAAATTAGTAAAATCCAAATATTAGACAATAATACACATTAACAATGCATATAATTTGGGTTTAATTTTTTTTAAATTATTTGAGTATTACCTATCCTTAAGATATTAATGAGAATATATTTTAATATTGTGAAGCTTTCCTCAATTATTCTCATGCACCCAGACCTTATCTGGTCAAGTTTTCTGATTCAATACTGACGACAGCTTCTTTGTAAAGCTCTTCAACCACAAGCATTTCTACAAGGCAAAGGACAAGGACGTGTTGGAATGAATATCAACATGGGAATGTCTTATGAATTTAGTTTATATTCTAATATAAGACAATCAATAAATATTGGATGCAATCTAAGGGCTAACATTTGATTGATTAATATAAGAAAAAAAAAGGGTACAAAAATGCAAAACAGAGCTGATTGATGGCCTTTAACAGTCAGTTCTATGACAAAGTAACCACCATAACCAATGGAATTATAAGACATCAAGAAACTTGAACTTGGCAGGAGGTCTCATTAGCAGTATACCTCAGAAATTAAGAGAGAGACTTTAAAATGCAAGCTTATGGAGCAATTTAAGCACTGAAACTAATAACAGTGATGCCAAAAAAGGTGCAGGAGTACGGTATTAGCAATTGACCTCTGCTTTTGCTTGGACAAAGGTTCTCATCACAAGGGACTCATTAGTTGCCCTTGCCTCACACGATTGGATGCTAAGGGGGAAAAGGAAGTTTGAATTAGTCAATCTCATTTCTAATGGCATTCACAGAGAACCTATAAAACAAAAAAGTAAATAAAAATTTTCATCCATGAAAAGCTTAGTAACGGAAAAACCGACTCTTTTATCTGCCACTGACCTAATCCGGACTCATTTAATTAAAAAAGAATTCAAAGCAAAACTAAAAGACACAAATTGCATACAAGTCTAGGAGCCATATCAAAGGCGTTATATAACTTGTCCAATTAATAAATTCTCTTAGGGACCATGCCGTGCTCACTCATTTCCAAAGCAATTAATGATAAGAACTTTCATCATTAATTGATATGGCCAGTGTAGAAAAAAATGAAAAACCCCTCCAAGATTAAAGCACAAGGATAAGTTTAGAATTACACTTCTTAAATTTTGGTTAATAAATAAACGTCTATATGAAAATAGAAAATCTTTTTGGAATAAATAAACGTCAAATTTTTGTTTCTATCTTACTACCTTCTAAATCCGCAATCCCAAGTACTTAGAAGTAAATGCTACATAGTACATGAGATGTTTCCCGTTCAAATAGCTCGTCCGATACCATTAACATGTTCATCTCTCTGTAATTGGTGTAATTACGAGATTGGTGGTTGACATGGCTTTCCTTGTACAGGTATGTATGATTGTTTTTTTTTTTTTGGCACTTCTAAATGGATACTGTTGAAAAGCTTAAAATTGAACTGATAATTTTGTTTGGAAGCTCAGAAAATTCATGAGAAAGTGAAATAGAATATGCTGGATTTCTTTTCTTTCCATAACATACAAATGACAAACGTAGCAGTATTTATACTCGTTGCTTACATCATAAAAACAGAATTAAAGCAAGGTACACAACTATAACAGCATCAAAAGCGTGCTTAACTAATTGGCTGAGCTGGCATATACTTCTTTAACTAACAATGCTGCTGACTGGACTTTAGCTCACACATGCTTATCGTGCAGCTACTCTTAGTTCACACGTGCTCAGTGTGCTTCCTTAACAGACACAAGGGAAAAGACATGATTTTGAGATATAACGCTTGAATGTTCTCGGAATGGCATAACGCTTCGTGTGTCTCGGAGCGGCTGATTGGTGCTGTACGTGTTTCTCATATAGAACTCAAGTCTGCTGTTGTCCCAAAGTTGGAACCAGAGATATCATGACTCTGGTTTCATTTCACCTCAACTGTGTTTTTTTTTTTTAATTAAAAAAATAATTTTTTTAGGTATACATACATGTATTTTGATCCCATTTTCATGGGAATTTTGCATTAAAAAATGAAGAATAGCTAATAGGGAATTTCCTGATTCTTTAGTTACTATTTTTGGAATGAGGGTAATTAGTAGTAAAGTTGGTTTCTACTCGCAAACAAGTGAGCTGCTCGATTCCCAAGTGGTATCAACCAGTTTCCAACTTTTTAATATACACTAATTGTTATTGTTTAATAGCTACTACTATTAAAACTCAACAGCTTACAAAAATACTTAAAAAAAATGATTTTTTCTTATGATGCTGTAAAAAAAATTACGGGTTTACTTATTTCCACGAGATCTTGTATAGTGTTCTTGTATAGTGGAATTAAGATTGTCTTCCCGATGGTGCAATTCATCCTCTTCCTTTACAGTCACTTGCACTTTGTGCAGCTTTGGTGTGGATACGATTCCCAGGGAAAAAGTCTTCATGTTCGGACAATGTGTCACAAATACTCGTTCCAATGATGGGAATTCAAGAGTGTAATTCTCCAAACAAAAGCTGGTAAGCCTTGGTAAATCATCAAGTTCCAAAAGTTTTAATTCACTGAAAGCAATACGATTCTCCTTCACTTCTTCTCCAGCATGTCCTACGATTTCTTCTAATTTTTTGCAGTTCCATACATAAAGATTCACCAGACTAGTAGGAATTCCAACCTGAAAATAAGCAGAGAGAGTGTGTGTGTATAAATATTAAAAAAGTAAAAATGTAAGAGTATCATTCAACTAGGCTCAAAGTATGTTTGATCATACAATTATACGTTTTATGAACATAACAAACTGTGAAATGTCTACTAGATATTTTTTGTTAAACAAAAAAGGTAACAAGATAAATAAATAAATAAATAAAAGCCAGATAAACAAAGATGATAAAAATGTATTTACACAATTAGTATTAGGGACGTAGAAAGAATTTAAGGCAATTTCTAAATATTTTAGACTTATTTTGCATCTTGATATAAGTTTTTAAGCATAAATTTGCACATTTCAACTATTCCTTTAAAAAAAACTCAACTAAAATGCCTCTTTTTCCCTTTTCCTTGGTCCCCTTTTTTTTATGTATATATAAAAATGGAAAAAAAAATTTGGAAAAGACTTCCTAGTACTGTCAACAAGGGATTGCTGTAAAGTGGATCTTTATTAAGTACTTCCAGACTCGAGGAAATTTCTTTACAATCAAGGGTCAGTTGTAAACAATCATGAATTTATGGTTAAGTAATGGCATAATCAATTCTTAACTAAACTGGAGATATTAATTAAATTTGAAGACTTTTTTTTTTTCCCAATTGAAATGTGAAGAACTAAGGAAAAGAGAAATATATAGATGAATTTGTGAACTTATAAGATGAGTGACTATCCTTTAATTTTTGAAAATCGTACTTATTAAGATATGAGCAAAAACAATTAAATTGAATTATATTATGCTGTTGAATCTGTTTAAAAAAATTATATTGTTGATTCTAATGCTGGTGAACCTAAAAACTAGACTTAAAACGTAGATTTCAGAGTGGTGGTTTGAAGTACAATATTTGAAATAAATAATTAGTGGCTGAATATCATTTGTAAACACAGAAATGATTAAAAAATTGTTGAATGTTATTTGAAAAAAAAAATCGAAATGAATACAGAAACCTTACCAATGGAGGAAAAATATTCATTAGCTTATCACACTCTTCTATCTCCAAATTCTTCAATTTCCTGAAAGACTCCGAAGCAAGCTGGTGGTGCCATATTGTTCTTAGGTTATCCATCCACACAATATATAATACCTCCAACCTAGGAAGTCGTACCTGGCAATTAAAGATTAAATAACTAATTAATCAATTAATGGCATAATCAATTGATAACTAAATTAGAGGCGGATATTAACTAAATTTGAAGACTCAAGGAAAAGACAAATCAAGTATTGTGACTAAAATTATTTTTTTAATTAAAAAAAAACCTTTTCATCAAAGAGAGGAGGAGGTTGCATTTCAGAATGAATAGTGTCTTCTGGTGAGCTCGTAGAGATGAATCTTAACATATTACTGCAACAACCAATCATGAGGTTTAGCAAAGAAGGGAATTCAACAACTAAATCTGAATGAATATGTCCCATATTGGCAAAGCTACTTAGTCTTGGAAGCCATTCTAGCTGCAGGGAGTGTAGCTTAGGAAAAACCTTTAATTCAATCAACTTTCCTTCATCTCTTTCTGACCATCCCGTGGTGTCGACTACCCCTTCCATTGACTCACAATAGCTTATCTCAAGATGTTGGAGTTGCAAAAGGCTATTAACCATAGAATATGAAAACAGATACTTCAGACGATAACACCTTTCCACAGTCACTTTTGTTAAATTTTGACAAAAGTACATTCCTTGATTATGATCGGCCCATAATTTTTTCATGTTTCTTAAGTCCCTGAGATTCAGTTCCTCTAAGCTCGGAAGAATAACCTGCAAAGAAAACCCGTACATTTTTGTTCCTTCAAGTACAACCGTCTAGTATAATATTCTTTTGATGATCAAAGATTAATTGTGATAATAAATTAATCAATTAATTATTGAACAGAAAATTATCACCTTTGGAGCAGGATCATCATCAGCAATGATTTCGTTGAATCCCAAAGAAGTTGTTGGTTTGCTAATTGTTGCACCAAAGAAGTAAGATTTGAAACTTGTTTTTCTAGAGAAGTAGTACTTACCTCATTGACTCGCTTAGGTGGCGGCAGTAGATCGTTCCTAGTGTTGAACTGTTGGGAATTAGCAGCCATGTTAGCAATGAGATTTCGGGTTGCTTCTGGTGTCTTATCCACGAGTGCTCCTCCACTAGCGGCATCAATCATACTCCTATCCATAGGTAGTAGAACCTCATAAAAGTATTGAATAAGAAGTTGATCACTTATCTGATGGTGAGGGCAACTAGCACATAGCTTTTTGAATCGTTCCCAATAGTCGTAGAGCGGCTCTCCATTATACTGTCGGATTCCACAAATTTCTTTTCGAATGCTGCCAGCTTTTGATGCTGGGAAATATTTCTCCAAAAATAGCTGACGCATCTCATTCCATGTAGTGACAGTACCGGAGGGAAGATAGTACAACCATTCCTTGGCTGAATCCGCCAAAGAGAATGGGAAGGCCATTAGCTTAACTTGCTCTTCAGAAACTCCGGCTGGTTTCATTGTGGAGCAGACCACATGGAACTCCTTCAAGTGGTTATTTGGATCCTCTCCTGCAAGACCATGAAAAGTAGGAAGAAGATGAATCATCCCAGATTTGAGTTCAAAGTTTACCTGAGGGTTTGGATTCTCAATGCATAAGGGTTGTTGGTCCAAGTTAGGAGCTGCCAACTCTTTAAGTGTTCGGTTGTTATTCTGAGCCATTGGTTCGGGTTCTGGGCTGCTTGGTTCTATCTTCGGGAGTGGAATGTGGATGGCAAAATCGAGTTCTGAATATGATGAGGTTGCTCTAAGTTGTTCGAGTTTCAATCGAATGTCCTCTATGCTCATGAAAATCTAAATATAGAACAAAAAATAACTAATTAAAATAAAATAAATAAATAAAATGAGAAAAGAAATAAAAAAAATAAAAATAAAACCAGTGATAATAAACAAACTAGATGCTAGTCCCCGGCAACGGCGCCAAAAATTTGGTAGTGTCGTTAAGGTGCACCAAATTTAAAACCTTACCACTGATATAAATAATTAGTACAGAGCGAGTAAGGATCGATCCCATAGAGACTATGCTAGTTATATTTATTATTAACTCCAAAGCAAGATTTAAAATAAAATAATAGTAATAGTAATAATAATATAAATTAATCTAACTAAAGAAAATGCCAATTAAAAATAAAAGGGGGGTTTATGATTTTTTAACTAAATAGTAAGAAATAAAGAAATTAAAATTACGAACAAGAATTTAATAAAAACTCTAATTAAAGGAGAAAGAAATAATAATGATGAAAACTTTGGTTAAAGGATCATTCGCCACCACCAAACATGCACATAATAAATCAATTCTATTATCAATTTATATTGAAACTATCAACCATAGACAACAATAAGCTCTGTTAGTCTCAATCTTTCCTTAGTGTGTCGTTAGGTAAAATAAGCTCTTCACCTAATCTATAACCATTAAATAATTTAAAACAAGCTCTTTAAATTTAAGATAATGGAAGCATTAAACAAAGAAAGAAATTAGGTTGATCTAGGCAATAAACACACAAGCTCAGATTATTTAACCTAGGTTATGTTCTCCAATTGAAATCATTAATTCCAACCTGCTACTAATGATTAAAATATCAAGACAATTACGGATCAAGAATTTTAATCTAGCAATAAAATTTATTCAAGTCCTATCTAATTGGCCACTCAAACAAAACAAAAATAAACCATGAACATTAATTATAGAAGAACATAAACAATCTCAATTAAATAAATTGAATGATAGAATTTAAATTTAATTGCATAGCATGTTTAGGGTTTTGAATTCACTCTCAACCAAATAAAAATCTAGCCTAACATAATTGAATTGGGAATAAGAGAGTTGACAAAACCAATTATAGAGATTAATTCAAGCGGCTGCCTTTTTCTTCAATTGAATTCCGGCTGCTAATTTTTTCTTCTTCTTGCGGCTATTGATTTTCCTCTTGCTGCCGAATTGGATTTGCCCTCCCAAAGTCTCTTGCTGCCCGAATTCTTTTCCCTCTATTGCTTCCGCTTGATCCTATTTATAATGCTTCAATTGTGGCTTTTTTTAAATCCTTGCCTGGAAAGAATTAAATTCAAAGCTCAAAACCGCCACCTCATGCTTCAATTAATAAGCCAATAATGATTTCCTAAAGCCAAAAGGCTTTATTCTCTTTCCTTTCACGTGGCAACTTTTGGTTTGCATCTTTGTTTTCCAATTTTGCTTTCATGTGATGGCTTGGCTTGTTAATTGGCTTGGCTTCCTTTTTGACTTCCATTTTCTAATTTTAGCTCCATGTGCAACATTAATTTTGCTCGGCCCATACAAGCTTTAATTAAATTTATTTTCTAATTCCTTCCAATTCTTGATCTCTTGTGCACTTTTGTCTCTCAATCTTCAATCAAATTTTTTTTCTTGAATGCTCCGATTTAATTTCTCTTTAATTCCAGAATATACCTAAAATAACAAAATAAATAAAACTAAGATAAAAATTAACAAAATAAAATATAATTTACTAAATTAAAAATTAACTAAAATAACTAGAATATTTAAGACCAAAACAAGAAAAAGATAGAGAAATTAATAGCAAAATATATGAAAAATATGCACTTATCACAAGCCTCTCATTTTGCAAAGCTTTTGCAAGGGTAATAAGTGCAACAGGCAATCCTCCGCATTTTTCAACGATCTCATCTGCTAAAGGTTGAAAAGAAGATGCTTTTGCAGAATTACACACTATCTTTCCAAACAATTGCAATGCTTCTTCCTTTGATAAAACTTCAATTGAGAAATCCTTCTGAGATTTCATATCATTGCGCAATAAATCTCGACTTCTAGACGTCAATATTATTGTGCGTCTTCTCCGATCGTCCTCTCTATCTTTCTCATCAACATCCCCATAAGGAATTCCAACTGTATCGAACTCAAGTTTTGTCCAAATATTATCCAGTATAATGAGGAGCCGCTTCTCTTGCTTCAACCTTTGACACAGTCGAGAAGCTCTTTGAAATTCATTCTCATTCAAGTCAAATTCCATGCCTAAATCAAAAGCAAGTTTGTCTTGAATTTTATGATGATCTGGGGTCTGTGTTATCTCAGCCATAACGAACTTATCGAACAACTTATCTTCCATCACTTGGTTTGCAACTTGTTTGACCAGCGTGGTTTTGCCCACGCCGCCCATCCCATAGACCCCAATTATGTTGACCTTGTCAACCTTCACCGTCTCTACAACATCTTGAAATACTTTCATTCTTGAATCAAACGCCTCGAAATCTTTCACTTGCATATGTTCTGCCCGCTTTGGAGCAGGACGGTAGGAAACATTGGAGAAGTTGCCTTTTCCCACGAGACTAGCGGCAGCTTCTGCCGCTTTTGCTGCTTGTTTACTAAGCTTGTAACGAGAAATCAAGTTTGGGCATAATCCTTTGAAGCAGGACTTCTTAGCTCTATCTTCATCATCAATAATGGATTTTGCAACCCCTTCACTGATGAATTCATCAACGCTATGTAGCCAGTCTGTGACACCCTCATAAAGCTCATCCCCTTGTAGCCTAGCATGATTAACTGGTTGCTGCACCATTTCTCTCTTATATCCCGGCTGCTTCACTTGAACTTTTAGCTCATCTATGTAGCTCTGGTACTTGAAAACATAAGATATCTGCCATGTAATCGGGTTGAACAGTGACTTTGCACCTTCTGATACACAGTTGGTTAAAAAAGCCAGACACGCTTCTATAGCCATTGCCTGTTGCTTAACAATATATATCTAGTTTTTGGCTGTTGAAAAAAAAATGGATTCAAATAAATTAAATGAACTACCGGGGAAGAAAAAGAAAGAAACGACAACAAACAACTTTTGAGAAAAAGGTTTCAGGGGCTTGAATGGAAAACCAACAATTTTTTGAAGAAAGAAAACTTTTTTGGAAGATGGATGCAAATTAACCATTAATAATACTGCATAAGAACACAGAAGTTAACAATAAACAGTAACTTAAAACTCAAGAAAATTAAATGACAAGATTAAGACAAACAAGAGATAGTTTTTTGTTGGACATTAAGAAACAACTGCTATCAAGATCAAAGATTAGAAATTATGCTATTGAAAGAAATTATTAAAGTATTTAGAACAAACGCACCTCTTCAATTATCTAGGATCGCAGAGTTTATGAGCTTCACTCTTGGCCTTCGATTTATAAGAAAAATTTTAATGAGCAAAAGATCACTGTTAACTGCAGAAGAATGTGAGAAAAGAGTTTATGGGAGTAAGCAATACAATTGAATTGTAAAAGAACAAGACTTAAAGCGTGCACCCCGTGTCATATAAACAGAACACATGTTCATTTTTAACAAAGTGATCAATAACTCTATTCGTTATTTAATTGATATTGTAACCAATTCTAAGAGAATATAATAATAATCATTCAATCCATAAATTTAGAATTAGATTTTTTTAACTCTTTATTTAAATATAAACCTTAATAGAAAATTATAAAAGTTTAGAGATAAAATTTTTCAATCACCAAACGAAAACAACAGGGGAATGAAAACAGAGGAATCTTGTTTTAACGATTTTTTTCCTCAACTCTTGTTCTTATATTAATAATCTTGTTTTGATGATAGTGTTCGTGACTGCGGGAAAATTTCTACTGGAACCAACTCAATTTCGGAAGAAAACTTAATTTTGCAATTGATGAATTTGAACTCGTTGGATTGGTTGATTTATGATTGACTGAATTTCACTTTTGCCCAAAAGATCTTTAACCAAAGTTTAATAGCTATCATGTACTCCTTAAAAGCAATTTTTTTTTATAGATTTGACTGAATTTGAACTTGTTGGATTGGTTGTTTTTAGATTATTAATATGAGATATTACAACGTAAATATTTTCATGTGGTTGAGCCCTATTCTAAAATCTGTATAGTTAGCTTTAGAAAAAGGGCTTTTCCTGCTGATCTGTAATCTTCAAATAAACTTAGATACAAATAATGAAATAAAAGACAACAAACAAGCAATACTGATACAAAGCCAACAGATCAGAGTTTTTGGTACAAAGCCAATAAAAGACAATAAACTTAGGACCTTTTTTTCTTGCCTTCTTTTGTTGAAGGATTAGAGTTTTTGGTATTATCAGTAAAGGTTTCACGGGTCTGAGTAAAAGCCTATAATCTTTTTATAAACTTTTTTTTGGGGGGGGGGGGGGGGGCATGCAAATTAACCAAAAGAAATAATAAGAGCACAGGCTTTAACAATGAATAGTAACTTAAAACTCATGCAAAATAAGTTACAATATTAAAACAAACCAGAGAAAATTTTTTCCTCGAAAGTAGATGGAACTAAAGAAAGAGCAGATGTCAAGATCAAGGATCAGGGATTCTACTATATAAAAAAAAAAAAATTATTCAAGGATTTAGAAAACGTGCACCTCTTTAATTATCTGGGATTAGAGAGTTGGTGAGCTTCTCTATTTGGCCTTCAATATTTAAGAACAAGTTGAAAGAGGAAAAAGATCACTGGTAACTGCTGAGGAATGTGTGAGAAAAGAGTTGATGAGAGCAATAACAAAGACCTGCAAAAGAAAAAGAATTAGTCATGCACCGCTTTTCTATATCATGTATTTGGTTATTGTTGCCCTGTTGACGCATGTTGAAGAAGAAAGCACTAGTTCACAACTCTACGTTTTCATATATTCTAAAGAAATAATTAAGTTTTCATAGAATAATACCTGTTGTGTTTTGAGTAATTTTGGTATATACATTGCTTGTGTACTGTGAAATTGAAATGAATATTGATTGACAGAGCAATGTATATGCCTAATAAAACATAAAGCAAATCCTTGAACGAATGATTCAGGACTAAAACTTTTATAAAAGCAAATACCGGAAACACACAAAAAGCATTTAAGAGAGAAACTAAACAGCAAATAATCACAGTAAGATCAATAATATATGATTTGATTTATGCATATTCAAAAACCAAAATATAAAATAAAATAAAAAAATAAAGTTTGATTTATTCTTTCCACAAAAAACAGGGGAATGAAAACAGAGGCAACTTGTTTTACCAATTTTTTCTTCTTAATTTCCGGAAAAAAAAAATCAATAAACAGGGGAATGAAAACAAAGGAACGAAAACAGAGGAAACTTGCTTTTCAGGCTATCTTGTGACATGATGATATTGCTCGTGAATGCATGAAAATTTCTAATGCAAACAGCTCAATTTGGGATGATAAGCTTAAGTTTGCAAGTGATGCAAGTAAATAACTTTTTGCGGTTAATTGAATCTTTAATACTCTGGGCCCTATTCTAAAATTTGTAGGTTGCTTCAGAAGAAAGGGCAGTTCTCACTCATCTTTAATCTCCAAGTAAAATTAGATACAAAGCAAATCTAATAAAATGACAAACAAACAAACAAAACAAAGAAAAGACAGGAGGCAAACAACATTGATCTTAAGCCAACTGATATTTAAACAGAGAATTCTTTTTTTTTTAAACCTTTTGCTCAAGGATTAGAGTTTTTATATTATTAGAAAGGTTTCAGGGGTCTGAATAAAAGCCCACAAATTCTCCAATTGTTATTTTTTTTTGGGGAAAAATGGATGCAAATTATCCAAAGCTAATAATAAGAACACAGACATTACAAATGAGCAATAACTTAAAACTCAAGCAAAATAAATGACAAGATGAAAACAAACAAGAGAAATTTTTTCTTGGAAATTAGATGGAAATTTAGAACTGCTAGTAAAAGATATTATTAGATGATTTAGAACATGTGTACTTCTTTAATTGTCTGGGATCAAAGAATTGATGAGCTTCTCCATTTGCATTGAATATTAAGTAAGAACGGGTATTCAAAGAAATTATTTGGAAAAATTTTAATGAGTAAAAGATCACTGTTAACTGCAGACGAATGTCCTAGTAAAATGTTGATGTGTGCAATAACAATGAATTGCAAAAGAAGAAGACTTAATCATGCACCCCTTTTATACCCGAGTTTTAAGATTTAATTTTTGAAGTTCAGAATCAAGACCAAAAGCCGAAGCTTTAACAAGGCATGCAGTGAGATACAAGAAATGGATCGGGTAAAATACTTTAAAAAATGTTGTTCAACTCAATTAACTTGAAGAAAGCACTAATTTCATATGTTCTAATGAAATAATCAAGTTAAAAGTTTTCAACGAATAAATACCTGTTGCGCTTGAATAATTTTGGCATATACATTACTTGTATCCTGTGAAATTGAAAAGAATATTGATTTGCAGAGCTTATTAGTAGAGAGAAAGCTTTGTGAGAGGCCTGATAAAAGAGAAAGCAAAAGCTTGAATGAGGAATGACATCTTAGAAAGAAACTAAACATCAAAGTAGGATCAATAATGACTTGATTTATGCTTTTTTTTTTTATTTCATTTGTTCTGTCCACAAATGATGCCTCGCGATTACGAGTTCCAACCTGGACGTTATGCACAAATTGTTCTTATGTTTAACAGAAAAAATGAAAGCTGGTCACCATACAAAATTGCATGAACAAATCTTCAATTTGATGATTATAAAATAAAATAAATTTTATTAATAGATTATGGGTATGTTAACGTTAGGAATTTGATCAGATGATCATATGATTACTAAATGCTTTAACAAGAACAAGAAAAAGAATTAATGAGTTAAAAAAAATTTTAAAAATAAAATAAGAGAGAAGTAAAGAAGTTATTTGCAATTACCAACTGAAAAAATGGGAAATGAAAACAAGGGAGCCCTGTTTTTACTCTCAGTTTTTTTTTTTTTTCTCTCTTTTTCAAGTGGTGAGAATGATAACAGAAAATGCGAGCTCACTATTTTCATTTGTTGGCCTCAAAGCCTTCCTCGAAGAGATGCATAAATTTTATTTGTACATTAGTTCCATTTTAAATACACCATTGTTGCATGCATTTTGAACTGTATTATCAATCCTTTTTGTTTTGAGTTGGTTAGTTCATAATAACAAATGAATTATATTATTTTGCATAGATCGAAATTTAACTTTCCCTCTTTATTTGTCCCACAACTAAATAGTCTCATCTTTTGCAGTAAGCTCGCAGTACGTGGGGGAACTACTGTATGGGTGCTTTATGTTATCCTCATGAATCTTCATAACATCCAGATTAAATTACTGAGAAATACGAAAGCGGAAACGTACCTGAATCCATGGTGATTCGTAGTGGTTCTTGAGTGTAGGAGATGGACTTCCAATCTTCTCTTTCTCTTGAGTTTAGAATTCTCTTTGAGAGGATTAGAGAATTGCAAAGGATTAGAGAGATTGGGGACCATAACCCCTTTTATATAAATATCGTGACTATTGGTGTTCTTTTAGAAAACCCAACAGTCACGTTATTTATGATAATAATTATCACTTCAGCCCCTCATTAAAGTGATGATTAAATTCTGGTATCTATGCATTTAATCCACAATAATTATACCCTTAGCCATTTAATTAACTTCAAATAGATCACTTAATTCTTGGCTTATTAAATAATAGCACACACATTTTATTTATTTCATGTGTGGCCCCAAATATATTAGATTAATATAAAATTGATCTAACACTTTAGCCTAAAATGAAGATCTATTAAAAATTTCCCTAATATCATGATATTAAGCATTAAATAATATCAACATTTTGACTTCCATTTTGTTTTTTGGATGGAGGATGTCCCATCTTCTATTTTAGGTGCTTTGTAAGACTTTTAATTGAACAATTGAGTGCAATCAGTAACAAAGGCTTTACTTACATATGCAAGTAAAATTTGTAGGTTGCTTCAGAAGAAAGGGCAGTTCTCACTCATCTTTAATCTCCAAGTAAAATTAGATACAAAGCAAATCTAATAAAATGACAAACAAACAAACAAAACAAAGAAAAGACAGGAGGCAAACAACATTGATCTTAAGCCAACTGATAATTAAACAGAGAATTCTTTTTTTTTTTCACCTTTTGCTCAAGGATTAGAGTTTTCATATTAACAGAAAGGTTTCAGGGGTCTGAATAAAAGCCCAAAATTTCTCTATTTTATGTTTATTTTTATTTTTTGAAAGGAGCTTCACTATTGGCCTTGAACATATAAGAATGAGCAAAAGATCAATGTCAACTGCCGAGGAATGTGAGTATGTCAAAGTCATGGGCGGTTTGGCACCATTAACATATTTCAAAATGGCCACCCAAATTGAAGGAAATTAAAGGCCAAGTAGATGCCGTCCAAGAAAAGAAACAAAAGAGAAAGAAGAAAGAGAGAAGAAAAAGTGATGTCGGGCCGAAGAAGGAAAAGAAAAGAAAAATTAATAAAATAATAATAATAATTAAATATTAAATGAATAGTAGCTAATTTTGGCTATAAAACCGCTGGCTCCCTTCATTTGTAAATCATCGAGTTCTTCAGTTCTTTTCTTTATTTAGAGAGTGATTTTAAGAGTCTAGTGATTTGAGAGTTTGGGTGTATTGGGCTTTTGGGTAGTGAGCTAAAATACCACAATACTTGTAACTTCTTTTCACTAGTAAAATATTTTCCTTCTGTTTTCACCCGTGGACGTAGGCTAAAAGCTGAACCACATAATTTCTTGTGTCCATTTTTTGTGCTTGCTCTTTATTTTCTTCCAATTTCACTTTAGCTGCGTGTCTGCTTCACTCACCAATTTTCTAACAGTGGAATCAGAGCAATTGGTTGTATTTTTTGGAGTCGAGTACTGTTCACGTAAGGGGTACTATTCATGTATACGGCACTGTTCACGTATATAGTACTATTCACGTGAAACGGTGGGAGCGATCCAAGAATTTTGCAGTGCAAAGCAGGGAATAGTGGTGTGAGTAAAACAACTGTGTGGTTTTGTACATGTCTAGGAAAGTTCTGTCACAAAGGCGAGAAGAGTTTAAGGAGTCTGGATTTTAAGTGGGACCATTGTGAACCCTCCAGTCTTTTCTGGGAACTTTCCTAGTGTGCATTCTCACACATACTCACAACTATTCAAGGTGGTACACTAGCTTGTGTGCGGTATTTATCAACAAAATAGCGGCAAATTATGAAATTGAGAAATTTAACGGAAACAATTTTTCGTTGTGGAAAATGAAGATGAAAGCTGTATTGAGAAAAAATAATTGCTTGCCAGCAATTGGAGAAAGGCCCATGGAGATAACTGATGACAAGTGGAACGAGATAGATGGCAACGCCATTTCTGATCTACACTTGGCACTTGCAGATGGAGTATTATCCAGTGTGGCAGAGAAAAATACAGCGAAGGAAATTTGGGATACTCTCACAAAATTGTACGAGGCCAAGTCACTACACAACAAAATCTTCTTGAAGAGGAAACTCTATACTCTTCGAATGGCGGAATCTACACTGGTGACCGACCACATCAACACCTTGAAGACTCTATTTTCACAACTCACAATGTTGGGTCATAATATAGAGGAGAATGAACGTGCAGAGCTTCTACTTCAAAGTCTACCAGATTCATATGATCAACTCATCATCAACCTAACGAACAACAATCCAGTGGATAGTCTAGTTTTCAACGATGTTGTAGCCTCCGTATTAAATGAGGAGAGTAGGCGGAAAAATAAAGAAAACAGACAAGCAAGTTCGCAGCAAGCGGAGGCGCTATTGGTGACGAGAGGGAGATCAACGGAACGTGGCCCCAGTGGGAGTCAAAATCATGGTAAATCAAAATCCAAAAGTAAGAAGAATGTTAAATGCTACAGCTGTGGCAAGAAAGGGCACGTCAAGAAAGAGTGTTGGAGTAACCAGAAGAGAAAAGAGGATAAAGAACCTGAGTCATCAAATGCTTAAGGGGTGTGTAGCAAGTACCTCGGATGATGGCGAAATTCTTTACACCGAGGCAACAACTATTTCAGAAGGCAGAAAACGACTATTTGATGTTTGGCTTATAGACTCAGGAGCTACCTGACACATGACCTCTCAGAGAAAATGGTTCCACATATATGAACCTATCTCAGGAGGATCTGTATATTTGGGAGATGATCATGCCTTGGAGATCGCTGGTATTGGTACTATCAAAATAAAAATGTTTGATAGTATAATTCGCACAATTGGGGAGGTACGACATGTCAACAGCCTGAAGAAAAATCTATTGTCTTTGGGATAAATAGGCAGTCATGGGTGCAAAACTCATATGGAGAATGTAATTATTAAGATTATTAAAGGAGCGCTTGTATTGATGAAGGCAGAAAAGATCAGTACTAATATATTCATGCTTAAAGGAGAAACACTATAGGAGGCTGATGCGTGTGTCGCATCAAATGGAGAAGAGTCAACGATGATATGGCATCTCAAACTTGGCCACATGTCGGAACAATGTTTGAAGATTCTCTCTGAATGAAAATTACTTCCAGGGCTCAAATCGGTAAGTTTACCATTTTGCGAGCATTGTGTTACAAGTAAGCAGCATAGATTAAAATTTAGTAGATCTATTGCTAGTAGTAAATGCATTCTAGTCTTGATTCATTTTGATATTTGAAAATCACCGGATATGTCCATGGGAGGTGCAAAGTACATGGTGATTTTCATTGATAATTATTCCAGAAGATGTTGGGTGTATCCAATTAAGAAAAAGTCAGATGTATTTTCAGTGTT
Organism: Citrus sinensis; assembly: GCF_022201045.2. Classification (NCBI taxonomy): domain Eukaryota; kingdom Viridiplantae; phylum Streptophyta; class Magnoliopsida; order Sapindales; family Rutaceae; genus Citrus; species Citrus sinensis. The sequence goes on from NC_068560.1 coordinate 19,434,313, forward strand.
TAAAAAATACAAAGCGCGGGTGGAACTTGAATCTGGTAAAAAGATCAAGTGCTTGAGGACGGATAATGGTGGAAAGTATATAGATGGCGAGTTTCTTGCTTTCTGTAAGCAAGAAGGTATTCAGAGACAGTTCACTGTAGCATACACTCCTCAACAAAACGGAGTGGCGGAGTGGATGAACAGAACTCGTACAGAAAGAATAACAGCTATGTTGAGAACTGCCGGTCTACCCAATTCATTCTGGGCAGAAGCAGCCAAAACTGCTTGTTATATAGTAAATCGGTTGCCATCTACAGCTATTGGGCTAAAGACAGCGATGGAGATGTGGACTGGAAAGCCAGCTGATTATTCCTACCTACATGTATTTAGATGTCCTGTGTACGTGATATACAATGCCCAAGAAAGAACAAAGCTGGATCCAAAATCTAGAGGATGTATCTTCTTGGGATATGCTGATGGAGTAAAGGGGTATCGTCTGTGGGACTCCACTGCCCACAAGATCGTCATCAGCAGAGATGTTATCTTTATAGAAGATCAACTGCAAAGGAAAGATGAAGATGATAGCAGTGTAAAAGAAAAGTCAGAGACTATACCGGTATATGTGGAAAATAATCCAGAAGATTTAGATTCTTCTGAAGCAGAACCAGAGCATGAGGAACAAGAACCAGTCGAGTCCGAGGCTCCAGAAGTTTGTCGGTCAACTCGTGAGAGACGACCGCCAACGTGGCACTCGTAGTATGTTACAGAGATCAACGTTGCATACTGTCTTCTAATAGAGGATGAAGAGCCTTCAACTTTCTATGAAGCTTTAGAAAGCTCAGATGTTGCTTTGTGGATGACAGTAATGCAGGAAGAAATTGAAGCTCTACACAAGAACAAGACATGAGAACTTGTACCACTACCACGTGGAAGAAAAGCCATTGGAAATAAATGGGTCTACAAGATCAAACATGATGGCAATGACCAAGTAGAGTGGTATCGTACGAGATTGGTGGTGAAAAGATATGCTCAGAAAGAAGGTATTGACTTCAACGAGATATTTTCACCGGTGGTTCGACTCACAACAGTTAGAGTAGTCTTGGCAATGTGTGCTACATTTGACCTACATCTAGAGCAGTTAGATGTGAAAACTGCATTTCTTTATGGAGAACCTGAAGAAGAAATATATGCTCTAACCAGAAAGTTTTGCAGAAACAGGAAAAGAGAACTTGGTTTGCAGGTTGAACAAATCTTTATACGGTCTCTAACAGGCGCCGAGGTGTTAGTATAAGAGATTTGATTCCTTCATCATGAGCCTTGGATACAACAGACTCAATTCAGACCATTGTGCATATTATAAAAGGTTTGAAGATAATGATTTCATTATTTTGCTGTTGTATGTGGATGACATGTTGGTAGCAGGCCTCAACAAAGATTGAATCCAAGAATTGAAGGCACAGTTGGCTAGGGAGTTTGAAATGAAGGACTTGGGACCAGCAAACAAGATTCTAGGGATGCAAATTCACCGAGACAGAAATAACAAGAAGATTTGGCTTTCGCAGAAGAATTACTTGAAGAAAATCTTGTGGTGCTTCAGCATGCAAGATTGTAAGTCAATTTCTACCCCACTTCCTGTTAATTTCAAATTATCCTCAAGTATGTGTCCTAGCAATGAACCAGAGAGAAAGGAGATGTCTCGAGTACCGCATGCATCAGCAGTGGGAAGTTTAATGTTTGCTATGATATGTACTAGACCAGACATTGCACAAGCAGTGGGAGCAGTCAGTCGATACATGGCGAATCCCGGTGGAGAGCATTAGATAGTTGTGAAGAGGACTCTGAGATACATCAAAGGAACCTCAGATGTTGCATTATGTTGTGGAGGATCAGAGTTTACTGTCAGGGGCTATGTGGATTCAGATTTTGCAGGAGATCTTGATAAAAGAAAATCCACTACTGGTTATGTGTTTACACTTGTGGGAGCAGCTGTAAGCTGGGTTTCAGAACTGCAGACTGTTGTGCTTTATCTACAACAGAAACAGAATACATGGCAGTTACACAAGCTTGCAAGGAAGCTATTTCGATACAAAGATTATTGGAGGAGCTCGGGCACAAACAAGAGAAAATTTTTGTGTTTTGTGACAGTCAGAGTGCCTTGCACATTGCAAGGAATCCAGCCTTTCATTCAAGGATAAAGTACATAGGAGTTCAGTATCACTTCCTTCGAGAAGTAGTGGAAGATGGAAATGTGGATTTACAGAAAATCCATACGAAAGAGAACCTAGCAGATGTTTTGACCAAGCCGATAAATGTTGACAAGTTTATCTGGAGTAGATCCTCTTGTGGCCTAGCAGAAACGTAGGCAACATGATTATGGCGAAGCAGAAGGATGTTGTGGAGATTGATTGATTCTCAATCTAATCTCCAAGTGGGAGAATGTCAAAGTCATGGGCGGTTTGGCACCATTAACATATTTCAAAATGGCCACCCAAATTGAAGGAAATTAAAGGCCAAGTAGATGCCACCCAAGGAAAGAAACAAAAGAGAAAGAAGAAAAAGAAGAAAGAGAGAAGAAAAAGAGATGTCGGGCCGAAGAAGGAAAAGAAAAGAAAAATTAATAAAATAATAATAATAATTAAATATTAAATGAACAGTAGCTAATTTTGGCTATAAAACCGCTGGCTCCCTTCATTTGTAAATCATCAAGTTCTTCAGTTCTTTTCTTTATTTAGAGAGTGATTTTAAGAGTCTAGTGATTTGAGAGTTTGGGTGTATTGGGATTTTGGATAGTGAGCTAAAATACCACAATACTTGTAACTCATTTTCACTAGTAAAATATTTTCCTTCTGTTTTCGCCCGTGGACGTAGGCTAAAAGCCGAACCACGTAATTTCTTGTGTCCATTTTTTGTGCTTGTTCTTTATTTTCTTCCAATTTCACTTTAGTTGCGTGTCTGCTTCACCCACTAATTTCCTAACAAAGTAAAGATTTCATCAGAGTAAGTAATACAAATGAACTGTAAAAGAACAAGACTTAAGCGTGCACCCCGTGTTTTGTTTTATTCATATAAACATAACATGTTCATTTTTAACAAAGTGGTCAATAACTCTATTCGTTATGAAAATGATATTGTACCCAATTTTAAGAGAGCATAACAATAACCATTCAATGCATAAATTTAGAATTTCTTTTTTGTAATTCTTTATTTAAATATAAACGTCAATGGAAAATTATAAAAATTTAGATATAAAATTTTAAATCACCAGACCAAAAAAAAAAATAGGGGAACGGAAATAGAGGAATCTTGCTTTACCTTTTTTTCCTTTAACTCTTGTTCTTATATAAATAATCTTGTTTTGATGATTGTAACTCGTGACTGCGGGAAAATTTCTAATGGAAACAACTCAATTTCGGAAGATAAGCTTAATTATGCAAGTGATGAATTTGTTCAATTGACTCTGTACTTGAACTAGTTGGATTGATTGATTGATGATTGACTAAATTTGAATTAAGTTTAATAGCTTAGCTATCATGTACTCCTTAAAAGCAAACGTAAATATTTTCTTGTGGTTGAGTCCTATTCTCAAATCAGTAGGTTGCCTTAGAAAAAGGGCTTTTCTCACTGATCTTTTTTTTTTTCTTTAATTCACACGCACTTGATTATTGACTTCTTTCATGAAGAAATAAACTTGTAATGACTTAAAGATTTAATTTCAAGTTAGAATCAATACCAAAAGACGGAGGTTTAACAAAGCATGCAGTGTGATAAAAGTACTTTAAAAAAATGTTGTTCGACCCAATTAAGTTGAAGAAATCATAAAGTTTTCATGGAATAAATACCGGTTGTGCTTTAATGATTTTGGCATAGACATTGCTTGTGTACTGTGAAATTGAAATGAATATTAAGTGACAGCGCAGTGAATATGCCTAATAAAAGATCAGCAAAAGCTTGGATGAATGATTGAGGACCAAAACTTTTATAAAAGCATTTTTGAGAGAAACTAAACACCAAATTATCAAAGTAAGATCAACAGTATATGATTTGATTTGTACATATTAAAAAACATAATAATGATTAATAATAATGTTTGATTTTGTATGGCCAACGATGCTTTTTGGTTGTTTCATTTGTTCGACGTGGCCTTATTTACAAATTGGTTTATGTTAACAGATACATGAAATTCACATCAGTCAATGCGTGAGGGTAAATTTAGAATTACATATTCTTTTTTATTTAATAAAATCCCAACGGGAAGTCATAAAATTTAGATATAAAATTTTCAATCACCAAACAAAAAAAAAGGGGGAATGAAAACACAGAAAACTTGTTTTACCTTTTTTTTTTTTTTCATCTAATTCCTGTTCTTATATAATATTTTCCCGAGTATTTCAGGCAAGAAAAAAAAATTCAATAAAGAGCAAGTTGCTCAGATTGATTTATCTTGTTTTTCAGGTTATCTTGTGAAATGATGATAATGCTCATGAATGCTAGAAAACTTCTAATGCAAACAACTCTATTTGGGATGATAAGCCTAATTTTACAAGAAATTAGTTTTCTTAAACAAAATGTTTTCTTAAAGAATTTTCTAAAATAACTAAATGATCAAAGAAAGGTTCGTAAATGTTTTAGAAGACTTTAACTGCTATTTGTGAAAGAATGTATGGTGGATTCAAAAATGTTTTGGCTCATAGTCTGTAGTAATGTATATGATGTTAATGTTATGATGTTATGAAATGTTATGGCCAGCTTGCTGGTATGATGATGATCTTGTGCACAAGGATGTTACGAACAATGTGGGGTATAGTACCCTGAATTAAGAACAATGCGGGGTATAACACCCTAAATGATGAATGATGAATGATGAATGATGATGACTACGAGGCATGAGCTACCAATGTCTACGCTTTAATGTTTTTATAAATGTTTTAATGTTTTTATATGAATCCACCCCTTATGCTAAATGAAGATGTTGTTATAAAATGTTTAACGATACATGACAAAGGTTTTCAAATATTATGCATGGATTTTCTTACTGAGTTGACGGCTCACCCCTCGTCTCTAATATTTTGCAGATTGATTAGAAATGTGGCTTGGGTGCTTAGATGCAGAATTTTTCTTAGTGAATCTTTGGAGTTGCTTTAAAGATTAAAGGCTAGACTTTTTATTTTGGATTAGAGACTTTACTTTGGAGACTTTATTTCATATGTTTTATGTAAGGATTCAGTTAGAGTATGAATAATGATTGTTTATCTTGAGATTTATTAATAAGAATAAATTATGTGAGGTTTCATTCTAATTTTACCCTTGTATTTTCATGGGTAATTTTTGGGGTGTTACAGTTTGATTTTGTATTGCCAACAATGCTTTTTTGTTGTTTCATTTGTTCGACGTGGCCTTATTTACAAATTGGTTTCTGTTAACAGAAACATGAAATTCACATCACACAAAATTGCACGAACAAATATTAAGAGAATGTAATAATAATCAGTCAATGCGTAAGGGTAAATTTAGAATTACATATTCTTTTTTATTTAATAAAATCCCAACGGGAAGTCATAAAAATTTAGATATAAAATTTTCAATCACCAAACAAAAAACCACGGGGAATGAAAACACAAAAAACTTGTTTTACCTTTTTTTTTGGGAAAATATCCACCGTCCACCTAGTTTTTACACCTTTTTCAAAAATACACAATTCCTTCATTTTTTGGCTGGAATCCACCTAAAGTTACATTTTTTTTCACTTTTCCACTTCCGTTTGGAATCCGTTAAGAAAACTAACGGAAACTTTAAAAAATGACCATTTTACCCCCAAAATGAAAATTACAATTTCACCCAAAAAATGCCAAAAATAATAAGATTTAATGATAAATATCATTATTGGTACGTTAATGAAGCACAAAAAAATCTTAATTACTAGAGATTATAACTCAATGAATAATAAAACTCTACTTATCTTAAATTCAATTGATGGTTTGTGAGATTGAGCTATTTTTAATACTACTATTATAATTTAGTATTTTAATTACAGACATATTTAAAAAAAAAACCTGCATTTGATGGTTGTGGAATTAATTTCTTTATTGACCGATGGGGAAAATAATTAGATTTAATCTTATTATTTTTTATAATTTTAAAGGTGAAATTATAATTTTCGTTTTGGGGGTAAAATGGTCATTTTTTTAAGTTTCCGTTAGTTTTCTTAACGGATTCCAAACGGAAGTGGAAAAGTAAAAAAAAAAGTAACTTTAGGTGGATTCCAGCCAAAAAATGAAAGAATTGTGTATTTTTGAAAAAGGTGTAAAAAACGGGTGGACGGTGGATATTTTCCCTTTTTTTTTCATCTAATTCATGTTCTTATATAATATTTTCCCTAGTATTTCAGGCAAGAAAAAAAAAATTCAATAAAGAGCAAGTTGCTTAGATTGATTTATCTTGTTTTTCAGGTTATCTTGTGATATGATGATAATGCTCATGAATGCTAGAAAACTTCTAATGCAAACAACTCTATTTGGGCTGATAAGCCTAATTTTACAAGCGATAAATATAAATAACTTTTTGTGGTTAATTGAATTTGTAATTACTCTTAGCCCTATTCTAAAATTTGTAGGCTGCTTCAGAAAAAAAGAAAATTTCTCGCTCATCTTTAATCTTCAAGTAAAAAGCAAATCTAATAAAATGACGAACAAACAGACAAATAAAAGACAGCAAACAAACAACATTTAACCCAAGGTGCCGTGTTTGTAGAAACAGGGGAGTTTCCGGGTTTCTGGAAACAAACTCAGAAACGAATAAATCTCTTGGTGCATATAAGCTTTCATCATCTGGTTTTAGTTTGGTTAGGTTCAACTACATTTCCTGGGTAGCATTACTTATGCTAGTATATTCATTTCTACCCAAGCCACAGTGACTGTTAGGAGTTCTCGTAAACTGAATTTAAAGTTGCCGCTTAAAGTGTTTACCAACTTAAAACCAGAGCTATAAAGTGTTTGATGAATTATTTTTTAATTAAAAAAAAAACTGATTTAGCGGGATAAAATAATGCTCCATTCCGTTTAGTATGTGAAGTCCAGAGTATTACCTACTACTAACTAAATCCGCTTGATTCACAAGACTACCAAGAGATAACTGAATCTTCAATGTAATAAAATAATAATCAGCCTCACAGGAAACATAAAAAGCTCATTTATCAAAATCATATCCTAATGCATCATAAATTAAGATCAACCCTAACAGTAATCCACCAGGTGCCGTGTAGGCTGCATCATAAATTCTGATTTAAATATTTGCAATCACCGAACAGAAAAACAGGGGAATGAAAACGGAGGAGCCCTATTTTTCCATTTTTTTAACCCTTAACTCTTGCTCTTCTAATTATATTTTTCCTTGGAATTTCAAGTATGAGATGAATTTGGAGAAAGTAAATAAATTTGAATTACGTGAAAAATTCTACTTTTTTTAACCCTTAACAGTTGGTATATTTTTTTTAGGTCATAGATTAATAAATTTCTTTTAAAAAAATTTATAATATCAATTAATATTATAACCTATAGATTAATACAGATAAAAATATGATTGATTTATCTCCACCACCTAAGTCTTAGCCAAATTTAATTAAAGATTAATTTAATAAATTACCGAAAATAATAAAGTAAACGAAAAATAAAGCACGCAATTAAGTAATCATGCTTCTAAAGGGCTAATTAACCACAATAGGCATAGGTATTAATTTGACTTCTATGAAAGTCCCTTCTAGTTTCTCAAAATTCAAAAATTACAATAAAAAGCCAAAGAAAAACTCAATGCTTCTAAAGTAGAAAAGTTTGAGTACTAGATAGGCTGCCCAAAATAAAAGAACAAAAAGCAGAATATATATTGAAGTGTTTTTCACACATTTTCATTAACTGTAATGCATGTATTTATATACATCATTTGTAACTAATAAAGAGAAAATAAAGGAAACTATACATGAGAGTATCAAGGAGAATAATGGAAGAGATTGCTGTCCGTAACTTGTGGAGAGTATCATGGAGCTTGAGATTATCTTATATGCCCCCGCAAGAGGGTGTTGCCATTGGCGACACCCATCTTGAACCTTAATTCAGAAAATGGTCGCTTAGAGAGGGGTTTGGTTAGGCTATCAGCAAGTTGATCTACTGCAGATACATAAGATACGCGCAATAGCCCTTTGTTGACCCAATCACGAACAAAATGATAAGCAAGATCAATGTGTTTTACCCTTGAATGAAAGACTGGATTGCGACACAAATAGGTAGTTCCAATATTATCACAATAGATGGAAGGAGTTTGACTCAATTGAAGGCCAAGTTCTTGAAGTAGATTCTGAACCCATCGAACTTCAGAGGCTGCATTTGCGACAGCCAAGTACTCAGCTTCTGTTGTGGAACGAGCTACTGATTTTTGTTTGTTCGAGCGCCATGAGATAGGATTGCCGCCTAGATAAAGCATATAGGCTGATGTAGAATACATAGATTCATCCCCACCCCAGTCAGCATCAGAGTAAGCATGAAGAAGACATGGTGAATTCCGTTTAAGAAATAAGCCATAAGAAGTGGTGCTCTTTAAGTAACGAAGAACACGTTTAACTGCTTGCCAATGAAGAACACTCGGGCTATGCATAAATTGTGACAACTTATTAACAGCAAATGAAATGTCAGGCCTTGTGAAGGAGAGATATTGAAGAGCACCAACAACTTTCCTGTATTCTGTAGCATCTGCGGAAGCTGCACCATCAAATAACTTGAACGATGCGGTGGAACATAAAGGAGTTGATACTGGCTTAGCTCCACACATATTAGTTTTGGAGAGAAGATCACATATATACTTATGTTGTGACAAAAACAGACCAGTAGTTGTTGGAATGACTTCTATACCCAAAAAGTAGTGTAGATGGCCAAGGTCCTTAATTGAGAATTTCTTTGCTAACAAGTGAACAAATTTAGATAGAAAATTACCATCGTTGCCAGTGAGGATAAGATCATCAACATAGACCAAAAAGAATGCAGTGATGCCCCCGTGATTGTAAATAAATAAGGAAGCATCGGAGATAGCATTGTGAAAGCCGATTTGATGCAAGAAGGAATATAGTTCTTGGTACCAGGCACGAGGTGCTTGCTTTAACCCATATAATGCTTTTCGTAACTTGCAAACATGATTGGGAAAATGATGATTAGTGAACCCAGGGGGTTGAGACATGTAAACTGCTTCTGAAAGTGTGCCATGGAGAAAAGCATTATTGACATCTAGTTGTTGGAGCGGCCAACCATTAGCAAGAGCAAGACAAAGGATGAGACGCACGGTTGTAGGCTTGACAACGGGACAGAAAGTTTCGGAGTAGTCAACACCGGCTCGTTGATGAAAACCTTTGGCAACTAAGCGAGCTTTATAACGCTCTATAGTGCCATTTGGATGTCGTTTGATGCGAAAAATCCACTTGCAGCCAATGATGTTTTGCGATTGTGAATAAGGAACTAGTTCCCATGTCTGATTTTGGATCAAAGCTTTATATTCACATATCATTGCAGCCTTCCAGTTGGGATCTTGTAAAGCATGGGCAACTGATGTTGGTTCGAAGGTATTAAGTAGGGGATGTTTGGTGGTAACGAGAGTGAGTTTATGTTTAGGCTTGAAGATATTATTTTTCGCTCGAGTTATCATAGGGTGGTTTGGCCTAGTTTGCGATGTTGAATTGGTTGAGTTGGAATCTTGATCTGGTGAGTTTGAGGATAAAGGTGATGTAGGCATGGTGGGCAAAGGATCTGTCTCGATGGATGAAGGACTAGTCGCTGGAGAATCAGTTCTGGCATCAACCTGCAAGGAAGCATTTTGAGTGGCACCATTATCTGCATCAATCGTGTTAGGAGAAGATACAAGTGGAGAAAAATTGGCTGCCATAGATGGAGTCCAATTAGAATAAGAAGAAGTGGAAACACGAGTTTGAGATAAATCTAAACCATGACAAGGAAAAGTAGATTCATCAAAAATAACATGACGTGATATATACGTACGATTAGAAACAGGATCAAAACATTTATAGGCACTTTGTGAAGTGCAATATCCTAAAAAGATACAAGGTTTAGACCTAGGTGCAAGTTTATGAGTGGAATATGGACGTAGCCAAGGGAAACACTGACATCCAAAAATTTTGAGTTTATTGTAATTAGGTTCATCACCAAAAAGTGTTTTATAAGTTGAATCAATACAACTTTATGACCTGGAGAGCACAATTAAACACTGTCCTAGTAGGATATGATCTTCTTGGTTGTGAGGAAGTTGTGAGGCTGTATTTATAACAATCAGGTTGCCTGCAGTATTGAACGTGCCATCAGAAGAAAAAAGGGCAGCAGACACAGGAGAGGAAGAGGTGATTAAGGTTGAACTAGAAGCCATGCTATAGGTTTACTCGTAGCAGCAATTAAGCTCTGATACCATAAAAGAACAAAAAGCAGAATATATATTGAAGTGTTTTTCACACATTTTCATTAATTGTAATGCATGTATTTATATACATCATTTGTAACTAATAAAGAGAAAATAAAGGAAACTATACATGAGAGTATCAAGGAGAATAATGGAAGAGATTGATGTCCTTAACTTGTGGAGAGTATCATGGAGCTTGAGATTATCTGATACAAAATACATTTTCATTACTCACATATCTCTATAGAAAGTAGTTTTTTTAATAAAAACAACCTAGTTGGCTAATATTCAGTCGTCTTTTTTGTTGATGGAATTATCCTCTTAACAATATTTTAAAAAGTTTACATGAATATTCCTTTTTTTTTAAAAAAAAAGAATTAATAACGTGTATTGTTAGGATAAAAATGATCATCAATACGTATGTATATAGGCACAAATATATGAAAAAAAATCAAGTTTAAGTACAATGTATAGGTCAATGCCTAAGAGTCAAGCCTAAATTAGGGCAACATATAACTACAAAATACAATTTCGTACACTACAAAATTTTAATATCAGAAGTAGGGGTATAAAAAAATCATTGTTGCCAAAAATCCAAAAGCTAACTAGAGGTTTGGTTTTGTTTCAAAAATTAAAAAAACAAGTCAATTCGTAAAATCAAAAACAGAAAAAAAAATACAAAATATAGAGGAATTTACAGTTTAAAAAGAAAAACCAAGCCAAAACGAAATTGAATCGAAAGTCGAACCAACTCAGTTCAGTTTGATTTGAATTTTATTTTATAAAAAAAAATGATCGGAACCAACTAAACTGTATTATGTTATAAATTATTATATAACATAAATTTTTGAATACCTTTGTGACGAGCACAATTTAAAATTTTATGATTTTAAATTTTAACATTAATGGAGAGTTAATACTCCACCATTTTCCAATTTTTACAATACATATTACCAGTTTAGATATGCTGTATATTATTGTTATAATTCTTCGAGCAAGATAATATCTGTCAATTGGTGTTATGACATCAAAATACTTGGTATTAGTTAGTGCTAAGTGCTTCTTTTTCTTAAAAAAAGCGGTTCCTTAGTTTTAAAACAATAATCATTATCCTGAAATTCTCCATTTGCTTTGTTAACAGATATAACAAAATAAAGTGATAAAAGTTTAATTTATAAAACTTCGGCATTTATATCTATCCGATTCAACACTTTAGTGTCATAGAGATATTTCGGTGGAGCACGATGTGGGTCGGGCCAGGCTTAGAATTTTAAGCACGAGAGCCTTAAAAATATGATATGACTAGAGATGGACTGAGCACGGCACGATGAAAATGCCCACAATAAGCACATTATATTTTTTTAATGAAAATAAACTTAAAATTTTATGTTTTATAAATAACTTGAAGTTGAATTTTTTAAATTCATTTAATTCTTAGTTTAAAAAAATATTATAATTAATTTATATTTATAATTTATTAAATAAATAATTGATATCATGATTTTAATGAATAAAATTATAAATATCATGATTTTATAAATATGCATTAATATTATTGTGAACTATGATCTATGACTCTATGTAACTCTAAGTTAACAATTAAGTTAACCCTTAAGAAAATATTATTATTATTATTATTGTTGTTGTTGTTGTTGTTGTTGAGTATTAAAAAAATTATAATACTAAGAGGTCAAACTTAGTAATTAATATTACATTTTCTTACTATTATTAGTTTATTATTATTGAATATAAACTTGAGTTTTGATTTTTTGATTCTATTAAATTTGAATAAAAGTATAGACCTAAAAAAATATATAGACTTGAAAAAAATACGCCAACAGTTTAGTATGCCCCTTAAAAAAATTTTTAAAAAAAAGAAAAAAACTTAGTGAGCTTTTTTTCTTAGGCATAGCACGGCATGTATCGGCATGTGTGCTAGGCCGGGCCTAAACAAAAATAAATAAATCTCGACACAACACAAGCATAAGCACGCATGGGCCTTACTTACGGGCCCGACCCATTGAGCATCTCTAACTGTATCTATCTCCGCCATAATAAATTAAACATCGGGTAACTTCTAGACTAGGCACTAGCATATAAACTAACTAACTATAGTACCAAAAAGAATGATGCGACATTGTAAAAGAGATGGGGCAAAGGGCAGAATGGGAAACGAATGAACCAAATAATAGTATATAATAATATGGATTTGGTAAAAATAAAAAATAAAAAAAATAAAGTGGTGACACGTACCTCCTTTTATTTCTCGATCGAGTAGTGCAGAAAGTGGAGTGTGTGTGTGTGTGTGTTAATTGTGAAATGTCAGCCAATTTTTTCTCTCTCATTCTGAAACAGCTCAGCAGGAATAGTGTACACTAGAGACGTCTGTCTGTCAGTCAGAACTGCCAAAAGAGCAAAACGGGTGCACGTACAAATTAAATCAGCCAATCAGCGATATATTTCAGTTACTAAAAGCTAGCACAGCGGGAACAAGCAATATGCAGGGCCAAAAGAGATGAGACCCCTGAACCCGAACCCTCCTGAACGATCTGATCACATCTGATTCGATGTCTCGAGTCATTAGATTTAACATAATTTAACAATATTTCTCAGTTAATATGTGATTTAATTAAAGGTCAAGTTTACATCTGAAACTGAACTTATTAAAAATTAATTTGAAATAACATCTAAGATATCTATTTGTTTATAATAAAATTTAATTGTCATATCAGAATTATTTTCCGTTAGACTTTACAATAAGTTAATCCCAAATAAATTGACAATTTCAATTTTAAAGTTAGTTTGTAACTTTAAAATAATTTTCTAATAAAAATTTTATCTGAAACATCTGCAATAATATCAAGTATTTTGATGTAATAACACCAATGTTTCACATGCACACACAAGTCATATATAAGTTAAAAAAAACATCATTTGTTATTAACAAAATCATGTTAATTTTTAATTCTTAAATTAACTCCCTGTTAAATTTTGGCTAAATCATTATTGCAATTTATAAATTAATATTTATAAAAAATTATGAATCATCCAAAAAGCTGCTTGATATAGATTAATTTCATGGTCATCAAATTTTTATTTATTTATATACCTTTAAATTATCACTTGTATCGTATGAAAAGACCATATTACCCCTCTAACGTCATCATATTTAAACGGCAACTAAGGTATGGTGAACGACATTATATTTTGTCAACTTAAGATGAATGACTGATATACCTTAAAAGTATTGTAGTAAATTTGATAATAAAGTATACAATTGATAATTTTCCTATTTATAATTTATCCCCTTAATTATGAGTAATTTTGTTTTTGTCTTCATTTGTCCCTTTCCTACAAAACCATTACTAATGTACAAGTTACATATATTAAGCATTCTTCTTTAATCAAGTTTGGAATATTTTCATCCTTATGTAAAATTATGCACATATCTTTTGAGTTTCTCAATTGTACTTGAAAAAAAAAATTACATTTAATCACGGTTGGTTATCCATCAAGAATTTTAGGTGGAAAGTTCACGCGTTTTAAAATTTAATTGTGGAATTATATTACATTTATTATTTAGTTTCAATTTAATCATGTATCAAATTCATATTTTAGAACATGTGGAAATTTATAATATATAATGATTCTATGTAAATATATTATCTCATTTCTTCATTCTTTTGTTATTAGTTCTCCTCCACCACATTAGATAAATTTTGAAGTTTTCTAATGTAAATGTTACTAACAAATACGCATTGAATAATTATCGGGTAGTTTATATTATAATTTAATAATAGCCACAACATAAATGTACAATTTGGTGATAGTAAATGCCATTACATGAAAATGAAATCATCATGTTGCAAACAAGATGCAACCAAGGGATTGCAAACAATGTTAAGTTACTATTGGGTCACTTGAACTCCTGGGCTCTCTCCTGTGTAATTTATATTAGACTGTCGCGTACAAAACGCAGACATATATATACATACAAGTAGTGCTTTGGCAACAGACACAATAGCGAAGAAGCAGCCCTTGTTTTCAAATTCATTCAAACGCCAGCCTGCAGTTTTGAATCGTTCAAATTGTGCTCCACCTTTTAAGGGGACGATGAAGAGTGAAAGAAGAGACAAATGGCAGAAATATCATCCATTGCAATGCCTCGTTTCTTATATTTCCATGCCCGAACAGCACATTCCACCAATCTTTTTGCTGCCTTTTCCCTATCCACTACTGAAGAAACAATCTCCACCGCCTCTTGGTTCGAAATCACATCCCAAACCTGAAGAACAATCCATAATTGATCTTTCAAACATTGACGTTAGTTCAGATCAAAAGATAATTCCAATATGTGGATACGTACCCCGTCTGATGCCAGAATGACAAATTGGTCTCGTGTTGTTATGTTTCTTTGCGTTACATGGAGCACGGAGATTAGGCCATAGTCCTTGACACAGTAATCACCCAAGGCTCTTGATATGGCTAGTCCCGGAGTCTCACCATTCGGCATCCAGACTCTGTATACGCCCGGCACATCATTTAAGCAAAACACAAGCCCTTTGGACTGCGTTATTCGCTCCGCTTCCTCTGTATAGGCCAGTGAAGACAAGAACCCGTACGGAGACCTTAAAACACACCCATATATACACCTACACGAGGCAGAAATATTTAAGAGAAGATGAGATAATTGAGATCTGATTGGTAAAATATTGTTAATTAATAAAAAATAATTAATATAATTGCTATTTAAGTATTTTACTAATATTTTAAACATCAGTATTCAATGATGTTAATATGTGATTTTAACATTAAATTTATGTTCTCATTTATAACAGTATGGTCATCAGTATTCACAACACATCATATGTTAATGTATGGGTTTATTAATATTAACAAACATTTATTTCCAAATAAATATGGTAGCCTTAGTATTTAAGAATATTCTTTATTGTCTAGTCGTCTGTCCAAGGAAGAACGGGCCATCATCAAATTTATCAAGGGCCTTCTCTAAGTAATCAAAAGCAGGACCTGTGACAAATTAAAACTTTTTCCGTGAGTTCAGCACATATATATACATATTCAAAATGCATTCCATTATAAACAAGTAAGCAAGTTTCAAATCCTACCAGCTTGTTTTGCTGGGTCTCCTTTGAATGAAGTATACACATCGTTGGTGAAGGTATCGACGTGGGAAAACAGTTCATCAGCAAACTTTCGTTCCTCAGGATCCTACAATATTTTCACAACATTACTTTACTCAAAGTTGAGAGAGAGAGAGAGAGAGAGAGAGAGAGAAGCTTTTATTAAAAGCAACAATGTAATCAGCAAAATCTTACATCAGGTAAAAGTGAAGGCCCTTCAAAATTGCTGTCAATATATTTAATCAAATCAAGAGATTCTCCAATAACTTTGCCATTGTGCTCCAGTGCTGGAACCTGTAAAGAAGAACTCTAATAGGTAAATATACTTCATAACTCCAGCAATGATCCCTAATCTTGCACGAAAGTGTAACAATCAGTTTAACTCTTTCGTTGTGTTTTCTTGCAAGCAAGCAACTTGCTCAAATCAGAATATGTTAAGATTTTACTAGGCACACAAAGCACAAAGACACCATTCCAATTTTATTCAGGAACTCCTCCGCACAGATTACAAGCATTTCAATTTCAAAGATGGGGCATAAGGACACAGAGTCACATAATTAGGCTATTTGGTATTGAGGTGCTGTGGTTTTTTTAGCTACAGCTGCCACGGACCAAAAAAAAAAAAACTGTAAATATAAAATAAAAGTTAAAAATGCGTAATAAATATGAATTTTAAATTAAGATTTTGACAAAAATAGTAGAAATATTATAGTTTTACAAAACACATTAACTCTGTACCTTTTAATTTACAGCCGCCCTACCTCAATACCGAACACAACTAACCTCTTCCTTTTCTATATCTGAATTGGTCTATCAACACCTTGATTAGAAAAATTCCTAATTATTATTCAGAAACTTTTTAATACTATTCAAAATCTTCCCAGCAGATTCTAAGCTCCATGTTAACCAAAAGAATGCACATATTGTTGATCTATCAAATTACTTAAATGATCAATCAAATAAAATCAAATATTATTATTGATCACACATCAGCATCAGCATCACCTTGTTAACAGGATAAACCTTCTCCTTGTACCAAGCGGGCCTATCTTGGAGGTTCAGTGGAACTAACTTAATCTTGTCTTGTAATCCCTGCAGCAGCTAGCACACCAAAAGTTGTCAAATTCAAAGAGAGTATTACGACAAAGGCGAAACGAATAAACCATAAATTACTGTTATTGTTATTATTATTATTTTAATTAAACCTAGAAAACAGAGACGGGTCAACAGTGATAAAAAAATAATAATAAAAATAGTAAATAAAAATAAAACCTTGTAGTTCCTGGTGATCCACGCACGCTGAGCAAATGGGCACGAGTAAGAAATGTACAACCTGGGAGTTCCATCGAACAGAGGTGGTAGCTCGGCCTTCGAATCCAACGGTGGAGGAAGATTCTCTTGCGCTCTATCAAAGATGACACATGATCGTTAAAATAATGATCATAATTAATTATGAAATTCCAAAAAAAAAAAAAACCAAATTCTTACGTTGTGGCCATCGAGGAAGGTAAGACTCTAGAGGTTTCCTGAATGCTTTTCTTTTGCTTTGAAGAAGAAAGTCATATGATACCGAAATGTGTCTCTATGCAGAATGAGTGCGCTTATATATAGAAGCTTTAAAGTAACCTTCAGAAGCCAGCAGTGACGCAATGCGCACGTGTTAGGGTGTCATGATAATAATGCATGTTGCCAAAAAAAAGGGCAAAATTCTTATCAGTTTTAGGCAATTGCCATGCATATTAGTTGGATTCAATGGCTGCAAGGGAGAAGCAGTGAGAATATCACTGATTAATTAAATTTGTATAATAGAAAAAATTTGGTATATTTTTTTATGACATATTGCTAAAAATGTGGAGGCTTTGATATTAAAAAAGAGTTATTTATATATAATGTTATTATATATGTTATTGTTGATTATTAACAATAAATTTTTAGGAGATATCATTTGGTTTACAAGTAGTTCATCAACCGTGTTTATTAAAACGTTACAAACAGGATTACAAAATATTAAATTATCCTAAACCCAATTAATATCTGCAGGGATCAGACGACTGTTAGAACATATGTTCTATAATTTTTCTCCGGAAAAATATTATTTCTTGTACAAACATAATAAATAGCTATTTATAACTTAATAATTCAAAAATAGTTAACTTATAAAAAGACTATTCTTGGTGTTAACTAATGCGGTGGAACTGATATAAATTAACTTATTGTAAAGAATTCACTGTAAAGATATCATTTGTTAATTGTTAATTATAAATATCCAATATTAAAATTAATTTCTGATTTAATCCATGATTGTCAAGCTATTGTTTTCATGGTTTACAATTTTTTAAAATAGAAGAGGTAAAACATTAAGTAAAAAGTTTTCAATCTCGTATAAAACAATGTAGAATGTTTTAACCAATTCAAAATTTTTTATAATAAAGCAGTTATTTTCAAAATTCACATTATGTTTCTATTACTCATAAAAAAAAAAAATCCCTTCAATGAATGCAGACATCCTTGAAAGAAACTTCACTACTCTAACAAAAAGGCCAAAAATTTGGAAAATGACAGGAAAAGAGAACACCAATTGTCAACTAGAGTACCCTTTGTGAAAAACACAATAATAAATAGCTGATATATGATTAGGTTAATTAATTGATTGGATTGGAATCAACTTCGGACTGTTTTGCCCTTCCCTGCAGTGTAGCGTATTAGGTGGAGAATGAAGTAACTGGCCTCACTAATTTTAAGTAAAAAGATTGTTAATATTTAACCGCGTCTTATCAACATTCTTTGTTTTGATTAAAATATACGACATCGTTTGCGGAAGAGGCAGCAAGGGCAACAACGTGCCAAGTATAATAGACAAATTTTTTATCATATTAATTGAGAAGGCTTGAGTTCTGGCCGATGTTAATAAAATTTAAAACATAAAAAAATTGATAATGTCACGGCCGGTGAGATGATATATAAATATTAAAAAGAAAAAAAGAATTATCAATATTTAATTTTGGAAGATTCAACTCATTAATTAAAGTGAATCGTGCATGCTTTGCTAGCTGATATCGCGCGCGCGTGTGTATGTATAAATATTTTAGATCAAATCCAAAGCTAATTCCAAGTATTATATTATATATATGTTACTATTATTAATTAGAATTCCCAAGCTCAAGCTAATTAATTGATGGTAATCTTTTGGATGCACTTAATTGTAATTAACCGGATCAAATTTTGAAACCAAAATAATTCACGGGGCATTCTAGCTTCTAGCTAATTCATCCAAAAAAAATATAAAATTATATAAAAATAATAAAAATACGTGTGATGTCAGCTTGATGCGTACATTCAAAGTTCCAATTGAAAACAAATAGATATTCATTTTTCTTGTCAAATGAAAAATGAATAGAAAACAAATAGATATTAATTTCTTGTCAAACAAATAGATATTCATTTTTCTTCCATTAATTTCTTGTCAAACAAATAGATATTCATTTTTCTTGTCAAATGAAAAATGAATAGAAAACAAATAGATATTCATTTTTCTTGTCAAACAAATAGAAAACAAATAGATATTAATTTCTTCCATCACCAGCAACGGTTGAGTGACCTTGTCTTACATTGTGCAGCAGCCTCCTCGAAGTAAAAAAAAAAAAAAAATAGCCCATTATCTTGGCTTTTGGCTGGATCCAAATTTTTGTTAAATACAAATAAATATAATATCAAATTAAATATTCCAATAAACCTTCTAATATCTTCTTTGAACAGTTTTATTTTTATTTTATGAGGAGGGAAGAGTAAACCATTAAAACTATAATTCATCATAAATTTATTGTACCAATTTTTTTTTAAATCCATAATTTTGTGAAATATAAATTTTAAGAATTGAAAAATATCATTATAGCTTTCATATCCAAAGTTAATTTTGATATTTTTGTACAATTACATAATCTTCAAATGTGGATAATGTAAAAGATGAAAATTGTCAAATTATTAGATAATTGTTTTTACAAAATTTTAACGATCAGAAAAATCTTAATTTATATGTCTTAGTTTAAAGAATTGGTATTATCAAATGTTACTTAAATGTAAATATAATATAAATATTTTATGTATTTATATGTTACGTTTATGATTTGATCACTGTTTATCTAAATTTTAATAAAATCAGACATATTTATGTAATTTACTCATTAAAAAAAAATCCATGATTTAATTTGCAATGATCAAATTGTTGTATTTTGTCATATCAAAATACATATTTTTGTACAATTACCCATTAAGTTTATGCTACAATCAAGCTATTTATAATATAAGTGTGATTTTTGAATTTAATATTGATATTAGTATTAAATATGATAATAAAAAAATATTTTATTAGATATTAATTGGGTCATTTGTGTTATTGTTTTTAAAAATTAATGACCTGCAACATTAATTGTCAATAATGGGTTTTTTTAAAACATGCTGGTGCCCGGATGTAAATGCCGGTACCTCCCAAGTCAGTAGCCTTATTATAATCCCGTCAGCATATTGGCCTGCCCCTGTACCATTACTCCAATTGATGCTGAAAATATAACAACATCAGTGACCGCGTTGTCGTTTCCCGTGATGTTTATTCCGATGCCGGAGAAATCCTTTTCGCGATCATCCCCGCCGATGTTGATGTGTTGGCCGATGAAGGAATTTCTTATATACGTTTCGTGGCCATCTTGGGTGGAAATGCCAGCGGTAGTGAAATGCGAAATGTAACAATTGTCCACTGTGGTTCTTATTGAATTTATAATGGCAATGCCGCCACCCCTAAAATTGGAGTCCAACATAAGCTCCTTCAAAGTAATGTATTCGTATAATGACGATGATGATGACGATCTTAACTCTATGAGATGTCCGTTGCCCGAAAAATCATCCGATGCTCGGAGGGACCCACCGTGTATCTATGTATACATATGTAGATGTTAAAAGTAAGAATTAAATTTTAAATTAATATGTGATTTGGTATGATTCCTAGTTACAAAATTTTGGCATTTTGTATTCGGTTTTGTAGTCCTTTATAAGACTGGCAAAAATCATTATCAATTAAACATTATGTTGTTATATTTTTTTAATGATCTTTATTTTATTTGCTTTAAACAATATCTATTTTTCAAAAACAATACTTTTGACAAACAAACCCTAAAGTGGGATTGAAGCAGAGATGAAAGAGAAAGCATGCATTTTGCACATGTTTATAAAAACAAGAGAGTATATTTAATCTCAATCTGTAATTCTGTATAATGTATTATTCTTAAGTTTGAATCAAATTATTCTTGATTCCATCCGCCAATCCATCTCGGGCCATTGAATTATGCATAGCTATTATGGTAATGGTCTCTTTATTCTCCTTACAATCAATTAATTGTGATGACCATACTGTTCTCACGATTCTCAACCGCAAAAAATTTAAATATTGTATTGTACATTTTTATAAACAAATTTTATGTCATCTCCATTATTGTGGAATTTTAATATCCTAATACAATATTATGATAGTAATTGGGTCAATATGGGTATTGGGTCATATTATCGTTATAAATATTAATTTATTATAACTGAGTGTGTAAAGTATTTTTTTTTTTATTGTTGTACCATATTTAACTTTTGGCTGCAAATATATATATACTTAGCATTATTTATATCAATAAGTTAATATATATATCCTTTTCTTTAACATCAAATTTAAGTTTTTAAAAAGTTATGATAATTCACTAATTTGGTATTTAGGAAATTAAATCCATATCAATTTATTAGATATCTTAAACCGTATGTAAAAATAGAATATTGACCATTATTCTATTAGTAATATATCCATTAAAGATTTTGACGTGCTATGGTCTAAAAAAATTAACTTGGCGGGATGTTATGATTATATTCAAGGTGATAGGCAAGAAAGTTATGAGGAGACCCCATTGAAGCCTATATATTATAGTATGCATAAAGACTCAAAAAGTGCACTTGAAATAACAGTTGTCACTGACAGGTTAAGATAAGCTACCAAATTGGCACTTAAAGGGCGAGAGATTTTGGAAGTGAAACGACAGCATGTGCTGTCGTTTCTCTCGTGTTTCTCTCGCCATTCTAGATACCAAGCATTTTCCTAAAGGAAGAAATTCTAGTATTAGTGTCATATTTTATGCCATATTATGTAATGCATATTAGTAATGATTTCTTCATAATATCGCAGATATATAAAAGTTCATCCTAGCTAGATGCATTGTAGATTTTGTGAGAATTATTTTACTCCGTCCAAATGAGTTCACATTATTATCCAATTTTCCTTTTTTTAAGTTGATTTATGAAAGAAAAAAAAAATGACACCAATGTTTTCCACGTCGCCGCAAGTCTCATCGATAAAAGTCCATTTACAAATTAGTTCATAATTCTTTTTGTAACTTCGCTAAAAGCTAGTCAAGTCATTGCTAGCAAGCCTCAAAAGCACGAAGTACGCGAATCACGGCGATAACTGATAATAACTTGGTTGTCCGGTTTCGCATACTAATTAGCTTGATTGAAAATCGTGAAGTATGGGGCACGACTAACGCAACGCATACGTCTCATGCATTAGGCAAATATTGTACGCGACCCATGTTGAGAGCACAAATCCACTATCTACAAGTACTATATATAGAGCTGCAATGCGTGCTTCAAGTATTCACAACTTACCCCCAGCTGGCTAGCTAGCCTCTATAATTTGAAGGGAAAAAAAAAAAAAAAAAAAACAACCTTGTTCAACTTGCAAATACCTACCAATTATTATGGGGAAAAGCTTTGATATCATTGCCCTGTCTATGATCATTCTGGTGACTTATTCATCTAAAATGGTGTCGGTCGCCGGCCGGTCGCTGCATGAACCATCCATTGTGGAGAAGCATGAAAAATGGATGGCTGAGCATGGGCGCACTTACAAGGACGACCTGGAGAAGGAAAAGCGGTTTAAGATATTCAAAGAAAACCTTGAATACATTGAGAAAGCCAATGAGGAGGCGAATCGGACGTACAAGTTAGGCACCAATGAATTTTCAGACTTAACTAATGAGGAGTTTCGTGCTTCATATACAGGATACAGGGTGCCAAGCCAGTCATCTTCATCACGGCAATCCACAACAGCATCCTTCAAGTATCAAAACCTGACTGACGTTCCAACTAGCATGGACTGGAGAGAGAAAGGAGCTGTCACTCCTATTAAGAACCAAGGTCAATGTGGTAAGTAAATCGTATACTAAATATTTATGAAGTAACTATAATAGATTATTTAGCCTCCAACCTCTTTCAGAACTCAAACTCAGTTGACCATCAGCTAATTAATAAAAACAGCTTGACAACCGTCTGCCAAACCCCTGCTGGGGCATGTTTCATGTAACTTAGGGTGCGTTTGGGATTGAGGTTGGGCAGCTGTAGCTTAAAAGCTACAGCACTAAAGTGTTTGGTAAACACTAGCTGCTGTAGCTTTTAAGTTATATTGATATAATTTTTCACTTGTATAATATAAAATTTATTATATCTTTAATAATTTTGATAAAATTATTATTTAAAATTTATATTTACTATATATTGTTAACTTTTATTTCATAATTATAGCTTTTTTTTCACAGCAACTGTAGCTTAAAAGCTACAGCACCTCAATCCCAAACGCACCCTTAATCAAGCCTTTTTTTTTTCCTGAATATGTACGATGCAGGAGACTGTTGGGCATTTTCAACTGTGGCGGCGGTGGAAGGGGTGACTGAGATTAGTAGTGGTAATCTTATTCCACTTTCGGAGCAGCAAATACTAGACTGCTCAATAGATGGTAACCGTGGATGCGGTGGCGGTTGGATGGACAATGCCTTTAAATATATTATAAAAAACCAGGGTATTGCCTCAGAAGCGGATTATCCATACAAGGAAGTCCAAGGGACTTGTGAAGACGCACAGGTCAAGGCAGCTGCTAAAATTAGTAACTTTGAAGATGTAAAACCCAATGATGAGCAGGCTTTACTCCAAGCTGTAGCCATGCAGCCAGTATCAATTTGCATTGAAGGAAGTGGACCAGACTTCCAGAGTTACAAAGGCGGTATTTTTAACGGAGGATGTGGAACTCAGTGTTCTCATGCTGTTGCTATCGTTGGATTTGGGGCAACTGAAGATGGAATGAAGTATTGGTTAATTAAGAATTCATGGGGGGAGAGCTGGGGTGAGGCCGGCTACATGAGGATTCTCAGAGATGTTGACGCACCTGAAGGTCTCTGTGGCATTGCCACTAAACCTTCCTACCCAGTTGCATGAGTAGCAGTATTTTATATTATAATTAGCCGCCTCTTAATAATGATGTCTTCAAGCCTACACATGCATTAGCCTCGAAAGGCTTATATGAACCGTATGAATCGTATGATTCTGTGGTTTTACCTATGTTGAGTATTTCATAAGTTGTAATTGAACGCCAATATTTGGTATTAGTTAATGTTAAATCTCTCGTTTAAATATAAGTTTGATATTTGCAGTAATTAGTCATTTACATTTAATGCCACGGATACTCAATTCGACCAAGAAATACATAGTTTATATCTTAGTTACTCTGATATTTTATGTGGCATGTTATATGTCGTTCATTGATCAAGTTGTAAGAATAGTATGTAAATAATTAATAATAAATTTATTTATTATCATTTATGAGACAATAAATGATTAGTGGAACATTAATTAAAATACAAACTATTATTATTTATTTAAGAAATATATATTGGTCAATGAAATTAATGCAAGACAAAAAGTAACTGAATTTTGATTACACGCTTGATGTCTGGAAGTACAATGATTATGAATTTGTGTTAAATTAGGTCAAAGTTTTAAGTTAAAATAATCAAACCTATATACTCACACTAACTTTTAAAGTTTGAGTGGAATTTGCCCGCTTTAATTGGGGTCTCATACAGCAAAAAAATTTTGGCCATCTTGAATTTCTTTTTCTAATTACTTATAAAAATTTAAAGGCTTGGTAATTTCCCTCCCCCAAATTCTGTCTTTATTCCTAAGTAAATTAGTTAGTCATTATTTCAATAATTAAAATTATTCTAAGTTCTAAATTTTGGGCGTGGAGGGAAAGTTAAGCGCAAGTAGCCGTGACTGATTAATATTAAACAATATAATTTAATGCATTTTTATTCTTCATCTATTTTTTTAATACTAGTTTTTGAACAAAATAGTAGAACGATAGTTATAATTTATTAATCAATTTTTTTTACTTTCATATCCATATTATATTGTCAATAATAGTGTCATGTAATTATAATTAAAAGTATTTGCAGATAATTTTGAAAGTCGACCGCCTCATCAAAAAGTCAGGATGGCCGAGTGGTCTAAGGCGCCAGACTCAAGTTCTGGTCTTCGAAAGAGGGCGTGGGTTCAAATCCCACTTCTAACAATGTAATTTTTTATTTTTTATTCATTTTTTTACAACGTTACGACTAAACGACGTCATTTTCATTAAACGGCAAGTCGTTTCAGTCGTCTTCTTTAACGGAATAAAAAACATCTAAACCGAAGACCAATGTTTCCAAACCCGCTATAAACCCTACAGATAACCCTCATTGCCACTCGCATCACCGAGTTCTTAACCTGAGTTAAAATGGCCGAGTCCGCATCCGAACTCAGTGAGTTCCGGATTTTTCCGGCGGACTCACCGCCACCACAACCGAATTCAACCGGAGTTCCGGTTCATAATCTAACACCAGAGGAGCACGTGGCCAAAGCCATAGCTCCAGTTAAGAAACAGTTTCTTCGTCATTAAATTCCAAAATAAATTTTAACATAATAATTAATTCTTTTAATAGATAAAATTGTCTATATGCACGATTGAATTCAGCCCCAAAATGTTAATTAAAAAACAATTATCCAATATTCAAGATAGTTTGAATCGTCATTCTCATATCGTTATAATGTCATGAAATAATTGTACAAAAACAAATGACCAATAAATTCACAAACGTATAATATTGCCTAATGTAAATAACTTATTAATTAATATTGATATATTATTAATTACTTAATGTTTTACCTTTTTATAAAACATAAAATTATGTTTACTTCCATTCAAGATATCCCAAAAAAATTAATCTTTTTGGATGATTCATAATTTTCAAGAGGATGTTTTTACACCATACCATCGTCAAATTGATAAGGGCCATGTTATTTTTTATTTAATTAATTTAAATTTCAACTAGAGAGCTATTGGAATCGATCACTGTAAAAGTTAAGTTGTGATGTAATCACACAATCTTGAGATCTGCTATTAGAAAAATAATTGAAGAACCAAATCCCAATGAAAATACATCCAAAATGATGTCGTTTTGAATTTGTTCCCAAAAAAAAAATAAAATTAAACTCACTAAAAAACAACATGTGTGTTTTTGTTAACCTTTTATGGAGTTTTAATTTAAATATTTATCATGTACTTTTATATTCTATTCAGGGCCGGCTCAGCCATATTTGAGGCCTTAGGCAAATGGTTTTAATTAGTTTTTCTTAAAATTTAGGACAAAAAATATTTATATTAGTTATGAGTGATGATACAGCCACAAACTCTTGTACAAACTGACGTGATATTAATTTATTGGTTGAATGAAAATATAAAATAATAAAAACAAATCACGTGAGCCAAGTGATATTTAATTCAACTAATCTTATCATGCCACATCAGTTTGTACAAAATAAGTTTGTACAAGAGTTTGTGGTTATATCGTTACTCATTAGTTATATAATATTTATTGAAAATCAATTCTTTAAACACTCTCTAAAATGTAAAATTATTAAATAAAATTATATTACACTATTGTCAATCCTTGAAATTTTAATTCAATTATAATATTTTTACTTTTTTTAACTCAAATTACATCTTTTATACTACTTCTTTTCTACATTAAATTAATTTTTTTATTCTTCTATTTTCTAAAGTTTTTTTATATAGTTATTTATTTCACAATAGAAAAAAAAGCACACAAAAAATAGTAGATGAATAAAAGAATGTATTAAAAAGAAATAAGAACACATAAATAATACAATTAATTAAGAGAATAATAAAAAATAAAATCTGAAATTTGAAATTTGAGATGAAATCATAAATTAACTTTATCTTTATATTAATTATTTGAAGATTTGAGTAATGACTAATAGCCATAGAGAATAGAAAAAAACTATTAGATTTTTTTCTTTTTTTTTTTTGAGTGGAAAGTAGAGGAAGCAAGATTTTTTTTCCCCTCTCTCTCTTTCTTTCTCTCAAAAACGAAGAACATATGCTGTCTTCATTGTTAGAAGAAAAATTTAATGGATAAGTAATAAAATGTGGGGCTTTTATAGAGGTTTAAAATGAATATAAAACTTTTTAATTATAAGTTGTTAATTCTAACAATGAAATATCGAATTTATAGGATTGAAACTATTAATTTATCGGTTTTGTAGGAATTAAAACTACTAAGTACTACATTAAATAAACTTTATAGGAACTCGGTAGTTTATTTGAGAAAAGATAATTACAAAATAATAATAAATTAGATGCATAATAATGACTTTTAAATTCACTTTCCTCTTTTATATACAAAATAATCATCTTATAGGATCTTCATGTAAAGTAGGGTCCTAAGCAACCGCCTAAGTTGTCTAGAGATCGAACCGCTACTGATTCTATTACTAATTTTGAAATTTTCAAACATATTTAAGCTCCAATATTTTATTTTTTTAATCAAAATAGTATGTTTATTAATAATGATTATAAAAAAAAGATAATGATTCAATAATGTTGTTTATATATATTGAATCAACTTTAAAAGTCAACATTTACTTTACACACTCATATAAATGCTAAAATAACCTTTTATTTATTTATTTTTTAAGGCTGTAGAATGTATTCATTACAAAGATAGAGTAAATTTAATTTGTGGTATTCAAAATTTGATGATTACAATTTTTGAGTTGATGGTCTTATGCTTCATATTTGCATTAATTTTATGTTTAATGGTAGAATTATCAAGCTCAATGACAGTGATTTCATGTAAAGCTTTATTTCGTAATTACAATTTTAAGTTAATGGTCCTAGATTTCATATTAACATTAATTTCATATATCTTTTAGGTTCAATATTAATGATTTCATGTAATACTCAATGATTTCTAGTTTAATGATTACAATTGTAAGTTGATGGTCATATATTTCATGCTTAATAGTAGAATTATATTAATGGATGAAGCTGTTGCTATCATTTACATTAATATTTATTTCCTGGAACTCATTTATAGCACATCTCAATGTCATTATTTAAAAATTTAAATTGATGGTTGGTTTTGTATTAATTACATCGGATGATTTATATTTAAATAAATTATTTCAATCTCATATCGTTATATTATGGGTGATTTTATATCCACATTTAAATTTTTAAAGTTGTTATCATAACTTTTTAAAATCAGAGTTGTGTTTATTTATCAATTTAAAATGTCAATAATCTACTATTGGCTTAACAATTGATATTCTCATTTTGGAATCATCAAGAATCTTAAAATTTTCAAAGCCACCATACTCAATTTATACGCGAAAAAGAGGGGGGGGGGTAAGATGCATGATCAGAAATGAATTTGGCAAGTATTTGATTGAGTTGAGAGGTCACTAATCTCACTTAATTTGCGAATCACAATATGATTGTTTTCAATCGGCACCAAAACGAAGGGCTGGTTTTGGTTATTATAGTGCCTTGTTCTATGAAGGATTTTGGTTATGTTGATGCGAGATTCTGGTTCTCCTCGTTCTACGACCAGGCTCTCTGCTCGATCAACTTCACCACGACCAGGAGGTCTCCTCGTAAGGCTTCTTCTCCAGAGGTTCCTGCGCACACAGACAAGTCAGAGTACGCCGGTTGTTTTCCCGGCGCAAACCCTCCGACGCTCAAGTCAGATATGAAGGTTCGGGGAACGCTTGCCACAGATCTTATGGCTTTTTCGTAGTTTTCTCTTCTTTAGAATTTCTTTAGCTCTCTTCTAATCTCAAAATTGCTAACCTTTTTACCTTCGTTGGCTACCTTTTTATAGGCTTCCTCTGAATCCCAGCTTTCCGCAGCCTACGTCCGTTATCCTCCCACCTCTCGAACGTGGATTCCCCATTTCCGTAGTCATGGGTGGTTGCGTGGCCTTCGTGCCTAGATTCTCGGGCTGGAGAGCATGCCTCGCCAACTGTCGTTGACCGGGTCTCCTCGAATCAACCCTTAGCAAGAATACAGCAGGAATGGCTTTATGCTTCTTGCAGGAAATTGGCCTCGCGGATGACGCGCTTCCTGGTGACTTCCTGGTCGAGGTGACCAATAACATCCTAGTCGAGGTGATGTGGTCGAGGTCACCACATATTTTTCTGGTCGAGATGATATGCTCAACCATTTGCTCACTTTTACTTTGAGGAGAGCGCGATAATGTATGAGCAAACACCTTTATCTTGGTCACCCTATTTCATTCCCTAAACACCAGTCCCCCAGTTTCTAGTGTTGAGAGTGAAACAAATCAAGACTGGAAACTTTAGTGGTCTGCTCGTCTTCGCTTGGTTGAGCAGATCCTGGTATGCTTGGCTTTCTGTCTCGCCATAAAACAGGCTTTGAGACTTTGGTGAGCCTTTGCATGCCTTAGTAAATTCTTCAATGCTTGGGATTCTGCTCGCCTTCTCGTGGTCGAGCAGATCCTGGCAGGCTTGGCTTCTGTCTCGCCATAAAACAGGCTTTGAGACTTTGATGAGCCTTTGCATGCCTTTGGTTCTTTAAGGATTGGGATTCTGCTCGCCTTCTCGTGGTCGAGCAGATCCTGGCACGCTTGGCTTCTGTCTCGCCATAAGACAGGCTTTGAGACTTTGAGACTTTGAGCCTTTGCATGCCTTTGATTCTTCAAGGATTGGGATTCTGCTCGCCTTCTCGTGGTCGAGCAGATCCTGGCACGCTTGGCTTCTGTCTCGCCATAAGACAGGCTTTGAGACTTTGAGCCTTTGCATGCCTTTGATTCTTCAAGGATTCAGATTCTGCTCGCCTTCTCGTGGTCGAGCAGATCCTGGCACGCTTGGCTTCTGTCTCGCCATAAAACAGGCTTTGAGACTTTGAGCCTTTGCATGCCTTTGATTCTTCAATGATTCGGATTCTGCTCGCCTTCTCGTGGTCGAGCAAATCCTGGCACGCTTGGCTTCTGTCTCGCCATAAAACAGGCTTTGAGACTTTAAGCCTTTGCATTCCTTTGATTCTTCAAGGATTGGGATTCTGCTCGCCTTCTCGTGGTCGAGCAGATCCTGGCACGCTTGGCTTCTGTCTCGCCATAAGACAGGCTTTGAGCCTTTGAGCCTTTGCATGCCTTTGATTCTTCAAGGATTGGGATTCTGCTCGCCTTCTCGTGGTCGAGCAGATCTTGGCACGCTTGGCTTCTGTCTCGCCATAAGACAGGCTTTGAGACTTTGAGCCTTTGCATGCCTTTGATTTTTCAAGGATTCGGATTCTGCTTGCCTTCTCGTGGTCGAGCAGATCCTGGCACGCTTGGCTTCTGTCTCGCCATAAAATAGGCTTTAAGACTTTGAGCCTTTGCATGCCTTTGATTCTTCAAGGATTGGGATTCTGCTCGCCTTCTCGTGGTCGAGCAGATCCTGGCACGCTTGGCTTCTGTCTCGCCATAAGACAGGCTTCGAGACTTTGAGCCTTTGCATGCCTTTGATTCTTCAAGGATTGGGATTCTGCTCGCCTTCTCGTGGTCGAGCAGATCCTGGCACGCTTGGCTTCTGTCTCGCCATAAGACATGTTTTGAGACTTTGAGCCTTTGCATGCCTTTGATTCTTCAAGGATTGGGATTCTGCTCGCCTTCTCGTGGTCGAGCAAATCCTGGCACGCTTGGCTTCTGTCTCGCCATAAGACAGGCTTTGAGACTTTGAGCCTTTGCATGCCTTTGATTCTTCAAGGATTGGGATTCTGCTCGCCTTCTTGTGGTCGAGCAGATCCTGGCACGCTTGGCTTCTGTCTCGCCATAAAACAGGCTTTGAGACTTGCTGAACCTTTGCATGCCTTAGGAAATTTTCACAGTTTCAAGCGAATGAAATTCCTCGTGGGGGTATAGAATTCCTTCCTCATCTTCATCCGTCCACATGATTGGCACTTGCCTGACCCTTGCTCGTTTGGCTGCTGGGGTGTTGAAGAATACCTGTTTACTAGTCATGGCGTATCTAGCATAGTTCTTCCTAGATCTATTGGAATCTCCAGCCAATGTCGGGCCCCCAGCAATCACCCTTACTGTAGGCTGCTCGTGCCTCAAATTTCTGTCACTCTGCTCCCCTTCACATGTCGAGGCCACCATCGGGAAAGTCCCATCTACAAACTCGTCGAGGTACCGATTTCTCACCAAATCTTCAACCTGGGTCTTGAGATCTTTGCATTCTGCGGTGGTATGGCCATGAGTACCATGGAACTTACAATGGCGTCCCATATCCCTCCTGTCGGGTAGTTTTGTTATTGGGGCAGGGAGGTACAGCAATCTTCGGTCCTTTATGGCCTCGTATACTTCGTCCAGGGACATCTTCAAGGAGGTGTATCGCCCATACTCCTAGTTCTGGTCAATCAGGTGCACAGCCCTTTCTCTATTTGCTCCGTTCTGAGTTGGAGGCGATGGCAACATTTCTGGTCTGCTCCCTCTACTACTGTGGGAGTGTTGATGAAGACCACCATATGCCGAATCATGCCTTCTCCAAGGCTCCCTAGCTGGGGAACGAGGAGGGTGCGCCCTGCTGCGCTGATACTGTGGTGGCCTCTGATAAGGTTGGTGAGCTGTTATCCGACCTCCTGTTCCACTACCTGAGGCCTGGAGGTCCCTCCTCCGGATCGGCCCATTTCCCGGTAATGCCCTCTTATCTTTCTTTTCCAGCCCCTCCAGCTGGTCTGTCTTAATTCGAGCTGCCTTTTCTTCCTCGATCTCTATGTCTCTTTTAGCCTGCTTGTATGCGGCTGCATACGTCTGAATAGCTGGGCTTCTCAAGTTGTACCACAGCCTTCCTATCTTCACTCCCTCTTTCAATCCCCTTAGTGCCTGAGGATGGTCGAAGGCTCCCAAATCGAGGACAGCCCGATGAAACCTCTTGATGAATTCCCGAAGGGTTTCTTGCTCCCCTTGCTTCATGCTTTTCAGCTCCATCATGTCATCTTCTGGTGCCATTGCCCCACGAAACTGCTCTGCAAACTCCTGGCACATCTGCTCGAAGGTTTTAATACTCCCCCGAGGAAGTTTTCTGTACCACTCTCGTGCACGTCCCTCAAGGGATAGTGGGAACACCCTGCACCTTTGGGATTGAGATAATCCTTGTACCCCAGTTATGTCGTTGAAACGCTCTATGTGCACCAGCGGATCCGTTCGTCCTGAATACCTAAGGTCTGGGAGGCGGAAATCTCTCGGAATAACTGCCCTCATGATCTCTGCTGCGAGCGGTGATTCTCCGTCTAGCATTATCCTCCAACCAGGAGCTCTACTCCTTCCTTGCATGTCGTCAATTATCTGCGCTAGTCTGCGCACTTCCTCCTCCAGCTGCACTGCGCGACCAGGGTCACGTGCTGCAACTTGATCCCGCTCTTGCTCTACATCAAGCAAGTGTTGCCTCAACTCTGTTTCCTCTGCATTTGCCACCCCGTCGTCTTCGTCAAAAATCTGTCTTGCCGGGGATTGCTCTTCCTCTCTACGGAATTCTCCCCGCAGAGGTATGTTACCTCTCTCACCACCAAATCTCCCGGTGGTTTGACTTCTCCTCGTACTATCAGGACCTGGAGCCACTACCCCAACTCTCATCCTTTCCTCCTGGGTTTCCTTTCGTTCACTCCGCAACTCATGCAGGATGGTTGTCAGGGTCTCCATCTGCTTTTCCATCCGTTCCATCCGGTCGAACATGGCTTTTTCCCGTGCTTCACTGGCTATCTCCCTCAGAGTCACGGAATCGTTAAGCCTCATATCACCCCCTTTCTGCACTACTTCCTCCTGTCTCCATTGCTCTTCACTTGCTTTACTCATCTTCTTGCTATCAACAGAAGCTTTTTGATCAGCTCCCCACAGACGGCGCCAAAATGTTGATGCGAGATTCTGGTTCTCCTCGTTCTACGATTAGGCTCTCTGCTCGATCAATTTCACCACGACCAGGAGGTCTCCTCGTAAGGCTTCTTCTCCAGAGGTTCCTGCGCACACAGACAAGTCAGAGTACGCCGGTTGTTTTCCCGGCGCAAACCCTCCGACGCTCAAGTCAGATATGAAGGTTCGGGGAACGCTTGCCACAGATCTTATGGCTTTTTCGTAGTTTTCTCTTCTTTAGAATTTCTTTAGCTCTCTTCTAATCTCAAAATTGCTAACCTTTTTACCTTCGTTGGCTACCTTTTTATAGGCTTCCTCTGAATCCCAGCTTTCCGCAGCCTACGTCCGTTATCCTCCCACCTCTCGAACGTGGATTCCCCATTTCCGTAGTCATGGGTGGTTGCGTGGCCTTCGTGCCTAGATTCTCGGGCTGGAGAGCATGCCTCGCCAACTGTCGTTGACCGGGTCTCCTCGAATCAACCCTTAGCAAGAATACAGCAGGAATGGCTTTGTGCTTCTTGCAGGAAATTGGCCTCGCGGATGACGCGCTTCCTGGTGACTTCCTGGTCGAGGTGACCAATAACATCCTGGTCGAGGTGACCAATAACATCCTGGTCGAGGTGACCAATAACATCCTGGTCGAGGTGATGTGGTCGAGGTCACCACATATTTTTCTGGTCGAGATGATCTGCTCAACCATTTGCTCACTTTTACTTTAAGGAGAGCGCGATAATGTATGAGCAAACACCTTTATCTTGGTCACCCTATTTCATTCCCTAAACAGGTTACCCACATATGGGATTGATCTTTGCTTCTACTCAGTATAAATTCTTGAATTATACTATATATATAAAAAATAAAAATTATAGAACATGCTATAAGCGTATAAATTGAGACTTTCGTTAAATTTTAATTTATAATATTTTTCCGGAGAAAAGTAATTAGCATGAAACACAACAGCGGTGAATCATCTCATTTTTCAAGAAATAATATTTGTCAGAGCTTTTTTTTATATTAGTTTATAATTAACTTTAATATGTAATAATATAGCATATTCTGGGAAACTTGTTGGGATAATTGTTTTTAATATTATTATGATATTACACATGATTGGCAGTCGCAACTCATCATCATCATCTGAAACCATATTAACAAACATTTATTTAACAATATTCTTTATGTAAACAGGATTACCCTAAACCCAATTAATATCTGCAGGGATCAGACGACTGTTAGAACATATGTTAAATTTGTATAATATATGATTTAAAAATTTAAAAAACAAATTTTTCTTTTTTGGAGATAACAGTTGGTATATTTAGGATTAGTAAAACTAAATGTTTTATTTTTATTCTATGTGCTCCATCATGGCAGTAGTTATTTTTTTGCGATTAAACATACTATTTTGATTTAAATGGATTACAAAATGGCACCTTTTTTTAACCCTTAACAGTTGGTATATTTTTTTTTTAACCCTTAAAAGTTGGTATATTAATGCAATTATTTAATAAATTTTTTTAACCCTTAACAGTTGGTATATTTTTTTTAATAAGATTATTAATGCATCAAGTAATCTTGTTTTGATGATTGTAACTCGTGACTGCGGGAAAATTTCTAATGGAAACAACTCAATTTCGGAAGAAAACTTAATTTTGCAAGTGATGAATTTGAACTCGTTGGATTGGTTGATTTATGATTGACTGAATTTCACTTTTCCTCATAAGATCTTTAACCAAAGTTTAATAGGTATCATGTACTCCTTAAAAGCAATTTTTTTTTAGATTTGACTGAATTTGAACTTGTTGGATTGGTTGCTTTTAGATTATTAATATGAGATATTACAACGTAAATATTTTCATGTGGTTGAGCCCTATTCTAAAATCTGTATAGTTAGCTTTAGAAAAAGGGCTTTTCCTGCTGATCTGTAATCTTGAAATAAACTTAGATATAAATAATGAAATAAAAGACAACAAACAAGCAATACTGATACAAAGCCAACAGATCAGAGTTTTTGGTACAAATCCAATAAAAGACAATAAACTTAGGACCTTTTTTTCTTGCTTTCTTTTGTTGAAGGATTAGAGTTTTTGGTATTATCAGTAAAGGTTTCAAGGAGTAAAAGCCTATAAACTTTTTTTTTGGGGGGGCGCCGCCGGGGGGGGGGGGGGGGGGAGCATGCAAATTAACCAAAAGAAATAATAAGAGCACAGGCTTTAACAATGAATACTGACTTAAAACTCATGCAAAATAAGTTACAATATTAAAACAAACCAGAGAAAATTTTTTCTTGGAAAGTAGATGGAACTTATGAAAGAGCAGATGTCAAGGATTTAGAAAACGTGCACCTCTTTAATTATCTGGGATTAGAGAGTTGGTGAGCTTCTCTATTTAAGAACAAGTTGAAAAAGGAAAAAGATCACAGGTAACTGCTGAGGAATGTGTGAGAAAAGAGTTGATGAGAGCAATAACAATGACCTGCAAAAGAAACAGAATTAGTCATTCACCGCTTTTCTATATCATGTATTTGGTTATTGTTGCCCTGTTGACGCATGTTGAAGAAGAAAGCACTAGTTCACAACTCTACGTTTTCATATATTCTAAAGAAATAATTAAGTTTTCATAGAATAAAATGGTAAGACTTTTAATTGAACAATTGAGTGCAATCAGTAACAAAGGCTTTACATATGCAAGTAAAATTTGTAGGTTGCTTCAGAAAAAAAGGGCATTTCTCACTCATCTTTAATCTGCAAGTAAAATTAGATACAAAGCAAATCTAATAAAATGACAAACAAACAAACAAAACAAAGAAAAGACAGGAGGCAAACAACATTGATCTTAAGCCAACTGATAATTAAACGGAGAATTCTTTTTTTTTTTTTTTAACCTGTTGCTAAAGGATTAGAGTTTTATATTAACAGAAAGGTTTCAGGGGTCTGAATAAAAGCCCACAATTTCTCTATTTTATTTTTATTTTTATTTTTTGAAAGGAGCTTCACTATTGGCCTTGAAAATATAAGAATGAGCAAAAGATCAATGTCAACTGCCGAGGAATGTGAGTAAAGATTTCATCAGAGTAAGTAATACAAATGAATTGTAAAAGAACAAGACTTAAGCGTGCACCCCGTGTTTTGTTTTATTGTACGTATAAACATAACATGTTCATTTTTAACAAAGTGGTCAATAACTCTTTTTTTTTTTCGGTACAAAGACGTGCCTAGTATAGACTAGGGCAAAACAAAACGGGGGTGTGAAACCCCAATACAATCATGACGAATCCAAAACCCAGCCCCTAAAGGAAGAGAATTGAAAATGTGCAATCCAACATGTAGTGAAAGAGCAGAGTTTGCAAGGAAGTCAGCTGCAAAATTTGATTCTCTGTAAACATGCTTGACCTGCACTTGCCAGGTTCTGTTAAGCAATTCCTTAATACCCCTGACAAGAGAAGCATGTGCATTTGGCCTAATCTCGTCATCCGCCACCAAACGAGTAACACAAAGGCTGTCAACCTCCACCCGAAGCTGCCGAATTCCATTATCCCAAGCCAGACATAACCCTTGATAAAGGCCCCGTAACTCAGCACCAGTGATGGTACCCATACCAATATTCATTCCAAAACCAATTATCCACTCTCCATAACAGTTTCTAATCAAACCACCCACACTAGACAGACCAGAACTTTTACGAGCTCCATCTGTGTTGAGTTTAAACCAAGGCCAAGTAGGTGCCACCCATCCAAAATATTTCTCAATCTTCATGGCAGCAGGAACCAAACAACTCTGATTAAACTTTTGAATTTCTTCTGTACGGATCTTAATATCCATTACAACAGTACTCTTGCTGGTAAAAACACCATTATGTAGATTTTGGTTACGCCAAAACCAAAGCCTCCAAACTGTGACCCCAAAAAGACATGGCCAGTCAAACATACCATCATACTTCCACAAGTTCCTCAAATTATATAACATCCAATCTCAGAGATTCAAACTAAAAAATTGATGACTAATCCCATGGGGTATCAATGACGACCAGATTGCTTAGCACTGGGGCAATCCCGCAGCACATGAAGAGTATTTTCAACAACACAGCCACACCTTGCACAGCTCAGATCATCAACAATATGTCTCCAGAAAAGTTCTGCTTTAGTTTTAAGTCTATTTTGACCCACCACCCACAGAAAGGTTTTGATACGTTGGGGACCTCTCCACTGCCAAAGAATGCGCCAAAAGGATTCTTCATTGTGAACCTCCATTTTTGACAAAGCCCTATATGCTGAATTAGTAGTGAAATCTCCTGACTTAGAATATGCCCAGTACATGTAATCATCCTCATCATTTACACTGGGAGGCTTGGTGGCTGCAATTTTGAGAAGTAAATGATGGGGCAATAAATTCTCAAAAAGCCGCCAATTCCAAGTACCCTCAACAGTGATAAACCTCGCCACACACTCCTCAAGCTGCTCTAAAGGTATCGGCTGCAAAGCGAAAGTATACAAAGGGTATTCCTCTATTACCCAATTATCCCACCAAAATCTAACTCGGTTGCCATTTCCAATGTCCCATTTGATCCCTTTTAAAACCTCATGCCAAATGCCTCCCACAGCCTTCCACATGTAAGAGCCATATTTCGTAGGTAATGTGCTGGGGAGAGCATTAGGAGCCAGCCCATACTTAGACAAGAGAACCTTCACCCATAAACTATTTGGAGAAGCAATTAAACCCCACCCAATCTTCATGAGCAGAGCATCATTCATTAAATTAAGCTGCTTAAGACCAAGGCCTCCGCTAGGTTTCGGTTGACATATTGTATCCCATTTCACCAAACTGATTTTCTTCTTGTCTGCTGCCCCGCTCCAAATAAACCTCCTACAAGCCTGATCAATTTTCTCCCGAATACCAAACGGAATCCTCGTGGTCTGCATTGCATAAATAGGAATCGCCTGGATTACCGATTGAGTGAGAGTGATCCTATCCACCAAGGACAAATGTATCGCATTCCACCCCGACAAACATTGGTTCACTTTGTCCAAAATTCCCTAATAAGTCAGCTTATTAACCCGTGAATGAATAATTGGCATTCCTAAATATTTCCCTAGGTTTTTTGTGACAGAAAAACCCAAGGAATCACCAATTTCCTTAGCCTCAACAGACTTTACGTTGTGGGGGAAAAAAACTTGTGTCTTTGTTTTACTAACTTTCTCTCCAGAGCTCATACAAAAAACATTCAACACTTCATTTATAACCATTGCTTGCCTACAGGAAGCCTCTGCAAGCAAGATAAGATCGTTAGCAAAAAATTAGTGAGATAAAGAGGTACCTCCACGAGACAATTTAATAGGTTTCCAGTGCCCTCTCTTCACAGTGTCATTTATTTCATGGCTTAACCTTTCTATACATAACACAAAGATATATGGGGAAATGGGGTCTCCCTGTCCAATACCCCTAGAAGGGGTAAAACTCTCCGTAATTTCTCCATTCCATAGAAGTTGCATAGTCGCCGTTGTAATACATTCCATAATAAGCCGAACCAAAACAGTAGGCAATCCAAACTCCCTCAAGGTTTGATAAATAAAATCCCAGCTTAAACGATCATACGCCTTTTCCAAATCCACCTTAATGGCCATCTGCCCAATCCTCCCTTTCTTACGTCTCATCGAATGAATAACTTCCTGAGCAACCACTATGTTTTCCGTTATGTGTCTCCCCGAGATAAAACTAGTCTGGGTAGGTCTAATGAGGTCAGGCAAGATAGATTTCAGCCGGTTAGCTAATAACTTAGTGATAGTTTTATAGATAACCGGGCAAAGACTAATCGGACGAAAAAGCTTAAGGCTAATAGGATTATCCGACTTAAGAACCAACACAATCAGAGTTTTGTTCAGCTCCTTAGGGATCTCGTTGCCATTAAAAATACCTTTTATAAGACTACAGACAGATTTTCCCACTACATGCCACTGGGTCTGGTAAAAGAGAGCATGCAACCCGCCTATTCCAGGGGCTTTCAAAGCCTTCATGCTGAAGATCACATTCTTAATTTCCTCATCATCCTCCACTGCTTGTCCCAAAGCTTGCATTCGACTTTCCTCAAGGACTGGGAAGGCGTTAACAACATGGTATGGATGATAGATTGCATCCTCTTTGGAATAGAGCTTTGAAAAGAAGGACACAGCATAATCTCTAATCTCATCATTATTCAACATTCAATAACTCTATTCGTTATGAAATTGATATTGTACCCAATTTTAAGAGAGCATAATAATAACCATTCAATGCATAAATTTAGAATTATGTTTTTTTTGTAATTCTTTATTTAAATATAAACTTCAATGGAAATTTATAAAAATTTAGATATAAAATTTTAAATCACCAGACCAAAAAAAAAAAAAAATAGGGGAACGGAAATAGAGGAATCTTGCTTTACCTTTTTTTTTTTAACTCTTGTTCTTATATAAATAATCTTGTTTTGATGATTGTAACTCGTGACTGCGGGAAAATTTCTAATGGAAACAACTCAATTTCGGAAGATAAGCTTAATTATGCAAGTGATGAATTTGTTCAATTGTCTCTGTACTTGAACTAGTTGGATTGATTGATTGATGATTGACTAAATTTGAATTAAGTTTAATAGCTTAGCTATCATGTACTCCTTAAAAGCAAACGTAAATCTTTTTTAGATTTGACTGAATTTGGGAACCTGTTGGATTGATTGTTTTTAGATCATTAATATCAGATACTACAACGTAAATATTTTCTTGTGGTTGAGTCCTATCCTCAAATCAGTAGGTTGCCATAGAAAAAGGGCTTTTCTCACTGATCTTTTTTTTTTTCTTTAATTCACACGCACTTGATTATTGACTTCTTTCATGAAGAAATAAACGTGTAATGACTTAAGATTTAATTTCAAGTTAGAATCAATACCAAAAGACGGAGGTTTAACCAAGCATGCAGTGTGATAAAAATACTTTAAAAAATGTTGTTCGACCCAATTAAGTTGAAGAAATCATAAAAGTTTTCATGGAATAAATACCGGTTGTGCTTTTTTTTTTTTTTTAAGTCTGTTATACACAGATATTACTGACATTACATCAGACATTACAATTAATATTTACAATCATACTATATAACTAGGACCACCACCATACATTGACACACTGAAGTATATGCCCAGATATTTTAAACCCTCTCTAATATTCGAGGGGTGCCTATCCACTCACATTTCGTGAGAGAGAGACTGCCTCCACTCAATTAATTGATAATTGAGGAAGAACTGAAACTAACCTCCATAATGCTCTTATGGAGACTCGAACCCTTGCACTCAATATTGTAAGTGCAAGGCTTCTCCCATTGGACCAAAGGCCCATTGGTAAAACAACCAATTGTGCTTTAATGATTTTGGCATAGACATTGCTTGTGTACTGTGAAATTGAAATGAATATTAAGTGACAGCGCGATGTATATGCCTAATAAAAGATCAGCAAAAGCTTGGATGAATGATTGAGGACCAAAACTTTTATAAAAGCATTTTTGACAGAAACTAAACACCAAATTATGAAAGTAAGATCAACAGTATATGATTTGATTTATGCATATTCAAAAACAAAATAATGTTTAATAATAAAGTTTGATTTTGTATTGCCAACGATGCTTTTTTGTTGTTTCATTTGTTCGACGTGGCCTTATTTACAAATTGGTTGATGTTAACAGAAACATGAAATTCACATCACACAAAATTGCACGAACAAATATTAAGAGAACGTAATAATAATCAGTCAATGCGTAAGGGTAAATCAAAAGCAAGTTTGTCTTGAATTTTATGATGATCTGGGGTCTGTGTTATCTCAGCCATAACGAACTTATCGAACAACTTATCTTCCATCACTTGGTTTGCAACTTGTTTGACCAGCGTGGTTTTGCCCACGCCGCCCATCCCATAGACCCCAATTATGTTGACCTTGTTATCCTTCACCGCCTCCACAACATCTTGAAATAATTTCATTCTTGAATCAAACGCCTCGAAATCTTTCGCTTGCATACGTTCCGCCCGCTTTGAAGCAGGACGGTAGGAAACACTAGAGAAGTTGCCTCTTCCCACGAGACTAGCGGCAGCTTCTGCGGCCTTTGCTGCTTGTTTACTAAGCTTATAACGACAAATCAAGTTGGGGCACAATCCTTTGAAGCAGGACTTCTTGGCTCCATCTTCATCATCGATGATGCGTTTTGCAACTTCTTCGCTGAATGCATCAACTTTATTTAGCCAGTCTGCAACATCCTCATAAATCTCATCTCCTTGTTGAGTAGCCTGATTAACTGGTTGCCGCACCATTTCTCTCTTATATCCCAGCTGCTTCACTTGATCTTTTAGCTCATCTATGTAGCTCTGGTACTTGAACGCATAAGATATCTGCCGTATAATCGGTTAGAACAGTGACTTTGCACCTTCTGATACGATGCTGGAAAAAGCTTCGAAAGCCACTTCTAAAGCCATTGCCTAGCCTGTTGCATATATATATATTAGCCGATGGAAAAATTGGATTCAAATAAATTAAAGTGATCTAGAGGGAAGGACAAAGAAAGAAATGACAACGAATAACTTTTTAAACAAAGGTTTCAAGAACCTGAATCGAAAACCAACAATTTGAAAAAAAAAAAAAAAGAAGAATTAGAAGATGGATGCAAATTGACCATTGCTAATACTACATGAGAACACAGAAGTTAACAATGAACAGTTACTTAAGAAAATTAAATGACAAGATTAAAACAAACAAGCGCTATTTTTTCTTGGACAAATGTACCTGTTTAATTATTAAAGAGTTAATGAGCTTCACTATTGGCCTTGAATGTATAAGAATGAGCAAAAGATCAATGTCAACTGCAGAGCAATGTGAGTAAAGGTTTCATCAGAGTAAGTAATACAAATGAATTATAAAAGAACAAGACTTAAGAGAGCATAATAATAACCATTTAATGCATAAATTTAGAATTAGCTTTTTTTTTTTGTAATTCTTTATTTAAATATAAACGTCAATGGAAAATTTTGAAAATTTGGATATAAAATTTTAAATCACCAGACAAAAAAAAAAAAAAAAAACAGGGGAACGGAAATAGAGGAATCTTGTTTTACCTTTTTTTTTCCCCTTTAACTCTTGTTCTTATATAAATAATCTTGTTTTGATGATTGTGACTCGTGACTGCGGGAAAATTTCTAATGGAAACAACTCAATTTCGGAAGATAAGCTTAATTCTGCAAGTGATGAATTTGTTCAATTATCTCTGTACTTGAACTAGTTGGATTGGTTGATTGATGATTGACTAAATTTGAATTAAGTTTAATAGCTTAGCTATCATT
Organism: Citrus sinensis; assembly: GCF_022201045.2. Taxonomy (NCBI): domain Eukaryota; kingdom Viridiplantae; phylum Streptophyta; class Magnoliopsida; order Sapindales; family Rutaceae; genus Citrus; species Citrus sinensis. The sequence continues at coordinate 19,476,323 of NC_068560.1, forward strand.
AACTATGGCCAATGGGCCGTGCCGTGCCGGCACGGCCCACGGCACGAGCCCTCTCGTGCTGTGCTCGTGCCGTGCCGTGGGCCGTGCCCAAAAAAAGCCCACCAACTTTTTTTTTTTTTGCGTGCTTAAAAAAGCCCACGTGCCTAACGTGCTTTATTCAAGCCCACGTGCCTGACGTGCTTTTTTAAGCCCACCAACATAATAATAATAATAATAATAATAATAATATTCAAAATCATAATCATATTAATTTTTATTAAGAGAGCAATTAACATTTTTCTTGTGTATAAAATGAAAAATATTTCATTCACAAATGAAACATATCTCTATTAAATATTAATTAAGTTATGATTTAATATTAATATGAAAAATATTTTATTATTAATTTTGTAAAAAAAATTATTTTTTATTTATAATATAAAATTTATGATATTTATAATCTTATTTATTAAAATCATGATATTAGTTATTTACTTATTCATTTAATAAATTATAAACGTAAATAAATAATTAAATAAATATCATAAATAAAATTAAATAACATTATTCATTTAATAAATATCATAAATAAAATTATGATATTTATAATTTTATTTATTAAAATCATGATATTTACTTATTCATTTAATAAATTATAAACATAAAAGATTAGAATATTTATTTAAACTAAGATTTAATGATTTAAATTAATTTTTAAAAGTCTATGCTAAAAAATATATTAAAACATTTAATTTCAAGATATTGTACTTTAATTTCATAACATTTTATATTTATTTTTTGTTAAAAAAATTTACTTAGATATATTTTGGCCCACGTGCTATTAATGGCTCACGGGCCGCGTGCTAGCCCACTAATGAACCGTGCTTATTACGTGCTTTTTCGCGTGCCGTGCTTTAGCCCATCTCTTATCGTGCCGTGCTTTAAGGCCCGCGTGCCTAAAATTCTAAGCCCGGCACGGCCCACGTGCGTGCCGTGCCATGCCTCGTGCCTCACCGAAACGTGCTCGTGCCGTGCCGTGCCGTACGGACACGTGCCGTGCCCGTGCCGTGCCACGTGCCGCCCGGCCCATTGGCCATCTTTAGCTATCATATACTCCTTAAAAGCAAACGTAAATCTTTTTTAGATTTGACTGAATTTGGGAACCTGTTGGATTGATTGTTTATAGATCATTAATTTCAGATACTACAGCGTAAATATTTTCTTGTGGTTGAGTCCTATTCTCAAATCAGTAGGTTGCCTTAGAAAAAGGGCTTTTCTCACTATCTTTTTTTTTTTCCTTTAATTCACACGCACTTGATTATTGACTTCTTTCATGAAGAAATAAACTTGTAATGACTTAAAGATTTAATTTCAAGTTAGAATCAATACCAAAAGACGGAGGTTTAACAAAGCATGCAGTGTGATAAAAGTACTTTAAAAAATGTTGTTCGACCCAATTAAGTTGAAGAAATCATAAAGTCTTCATGGAATAAATACCGGTTGTGCTTTAATGATTTTGGCATAGACATTGCTTGTGTACTGTGAAATTGAAATGAATATTAAGTGACAGCGCAGTGAATATGCCTAATAAAAGATCAGCAAAAGCTTGGATGAATGATTGAGGACCAAAACTTTTATAAAAGCATTTTTGACAGAAACTAAACACCAAATTATCAAAGTAAGATCAACAGTATATGATTTGATTTATACATATTCAAAAACAAAATAATGATTAATAATAACTTTTGATTTTGTATTGCCAACGATGCTTTTTTGTTGTTTCATTTGTTCGACGTGGCCTTATTTACAAATTGGTTTATGTTAACAGAAACATGAAATTCACATCACACAAAATTGCACGAACAAATATTAAGAGGACGTAATAATAATCAGTCAATGCGTAAGGGTAAATTTAGAATTACATATTCTTTTTTATTTAATAAAATCCCAACGGGAAGTCATAAAAATTTAGATATAAAATTTTCAATCACCAAACAAAAAAACAGGGGGAATGAAAACACAGAAAACTTGCTTTACCTTTTTTTTTTTTTCATCTAATTCCTGTTCTTATATAATATTTTCCCGAGTATTTCAGGCAAGAAAAAAAAATTCAATAAAGAGCAAGTTGCTCAGTTTGATTTATCTTGTTTTTCAGGTTATCTTGTGAAATGATGATAATGCTCATGAATGCTAGAAAACTTCTAATGCAAACAACTCTATTTGGGATAATAAGCCTAATTTTACAAGCAATAAATATAAATAACTTTTTGTGGTTAATTGAATTTGTAATTACTCTTAGCCCTATTCTAAAATTTGTAGGCTGCTTCAGAAAAAAAGAATATTTCTCACTCATCTTCAAGTAAAAAACAAATCTAATAAAATGACGAACAAACAAACAAATAAAAGACAGCAAACAAACAACATTTAACCCAAGGTGCCGTGTTTGTAGAAACAGGGGAGTTTCCGGGTTTCTGGAAACAAACTCAGAAACGAATAAATCTCTTGGTGTATATAAGTTTTCATCATCTGGTTTTAGTTTGGTTAGGTTCAACTACATTTCCTGGGTAGCATTACTTATGCTAGTATATTCATTTCTACCCAAGCCACAGTGACTGTTAGGAGTTCTCGTAAACTGAATTTAAAGTTGCGGCTTAAAGTGTTTACCAACTTAAAACCAGAGCTATAAAGTGTTTGATGAATTATTTTTTAATTTAAAAAAAAAAACTGATTTAGCTGGATGAAATAATGCTCCATTCTGTTTAGTATGTGAAGTCCAGAGTATTACCTACTACTAACTAAATCCGCTTGATTCACATGACTACCAAGAGATAACTGAATCTTCAATGTAATAAAATAATAATCAGCCTCCCAGGATACATAAAAAGCTCATTTATCAAAATCATATCCTAATGCATCGTAAATTAAGATAAACCCTAACAGTCATCCACCAGGTGCCGTGTAGGCTGCATCATAAATTCTGATTCAAATATTTGCAATCACCGAACAGGAAAACAGGGGAATGAAAACAGAGGAGCCCTATTTTTCCATTTTTTTAACCCTTAACTCTTGCTCCTCTAATTATATTTTTCCTTGGAATTTCAGGGAAACGAAAAAAAAATTGTTACAACTATTTAGTGAGAACGGGTGGATGACAGCAAAAATATTTTTAATTAAGCTAATCAAGCCATTACATTATTGGTAGTCTCTGTAGGCTCACTAGTATATTTCCTCTTGAAATTCATTTCGTCTGCAGACCTAATATTGTATATCTCTTTTTTAATATGTTTAATTAATATGCATGCTGCTGAATAAAGATGATTACTTCCAAATTTTTGTTGCTTTTTTTTTAGTAATAATATAGTTACAAACTCTTGTACAAATTTATTTCGTACAAACTGATGTGTCATGATAAAATTGGTTGAATTAAATATCTCTGGACCCACATGATCTATTTTTATTATTTTATATTTTCATTCAACCAATGAATTAATGCCAAATCAGTTTGCACAAGATAAGTTTGTACAAGAGTTTGTGGTTGTATCATCACTCTTTTTTTTGGGGGGGGGGGGGGGCCTTTGGTACGCAAAGAATGTGGAAATAGAAATAGCTTTCGAAGTTGAATGGCTTGCTTCATTAGTAAAGAAAGACTAGGATATCTGTTCTTTTTGTTACTGAATTATTGATCAATTGACGGTTGAAGTTAGTCATATTAATTTGTTGTACAAGAATTGAAGCTTATATCTTAGCCGTTTCGTGAAGTGTCAAATATGTTCTTTCCTTGCAATTGTTCAAAATATGTTACACTTTTGAAGTCACTATTACATAAAGGATGTTCTAAAATAGGAAGAGGCAGGTTTATGATTAGATTTTGAGGAGTGCTAGATGTCAAGAACGCCGAGAGAATGCCGAGAGAAACGGCATATTGCAGAAAAAAAAATTATTCTATTTAATTTTACTATCTATATACTAATAATTCTTTGTTCTATAACCTGTGTGCGTTGGGCTTATATAGGCTGGCAAGGCTGATCATTTGTGGCATTGTTTTTTTTTTTTCATAAAATTCCTATCAGTTTGTCTCAGTATTTAGCATAGTGTACTAGACATGGATTTCTCTCTCTTTTGGTTGTACAATATAATGAGGACCCACTTCTCTTTCTTCAATCTTTGACATAGTTGAATTGCTCTGTGGTATACGCTATCATTCAATGCCTAAATCGGAAGCGAGTTTGTCTTGAATTTTCTGAGCATCTGGGTGCTGTGTTACCTTAGCCATAACAACGTTATCGAACACCTTATCTTCCATAACTTGCTTCGCAATTTGCTTGACTAGCGTGGTTTTACCCACGCCGCCCATTGATAATGATCTTGAAATATTTTTCCTAGAGGAAGGCTAAGAAAGAAACGACAGCAAACAATTGTTAATGAACTTGTTTCTTTTTTTTGATTTTTTGGCTTTTTTTCTTCCCTCTCAAGGATTAACCGAAGCTATTAACCAACGGCTACTAACCGAAAACCGAAGTTAACAATGAACACTAACTCAGAATTCAAGAAAATTAAATGACAAGATTAAGACAAATGAGAGATATTTTTCTTGGACATTAAGAAAGAACTACTATCAAGATCAAGGATTAGAGATTATACATGCTATTAATAGAAATTATTAAAGGACATCTGCCAGGATGATGAGTTTCTATATTCACCTTGAATATATATTAACAATTTTAGTGAGCAAAAGATCACTGGTAACCGCAGAGGAATGGCCTATTGATGCACGTATTTTTTCATGAATAATTGCCAGATCAGAAAAGAATAATTCGGTTGATTGAAAGATTAACGTAAGTAAAACAATCTTCATATCGAACATGATTCCAATTAAATTAAGCTTTTTGTAATATGCCTAATAAAAGATAAAAGTAGAAGCTTTGATCAATGAACGAGGACCAAAACTTTTGTAAAAGCGGATGCCGATAAAATAAACAAAAGGCACTTTAAAAAGAAACTAAAGTGCGATCATCAAAGTAAGATCACTAATGATGCTTCGCTATTACAAGGTCCGCAGTGACATTATTTACAAATTGTTCTTATGTTTCACAGAAAAATGAAACACTGTTCATCATACAAAATTGCATGACCGAATCTTCAATTTTTATAATTATAAAATAACGGATTATGTGTATGTTAATGTTACGGATATGATCAGATCATCGTATAAGTTACTAGACGCATTAACAAGAACAAGATCTAATGAGCTAAAAGTAAAAAAAAAATGTTATTTGCAATCACCAAAATGAAAACAGAGGAGCCCTGTTTTTCCTCTCGTTTCTCTTTCTCTCTTTTTCAAGTAGTAGAAAATGATAACAGAGTATGAGAGCTCACTGCTTTCATTAGTTGGAAAGTGTCGCCTAAAACACTTCTCTCTGCTAGGTGGAATTGTTGGCTTGAAGAGAAGAGTTCTTGTTACAAGCACAAATTTTAGCTGCACATTATTTCCTTTTAAATGCACCATTGTTGCACAGATTTGAACCATATGATCATTAGTTTTTTGTTTTGATTTGGTTAGTTCGTGATGACAAATGAATTATTTTCATCACATTATGGTAAAAAGTTGCCCTCTTTGTTACTTCCACAGCTATTTAGTTTAATATTTTGTAATAAGATCACAAAGTGCATGGGAAGTATTGTTCGGGTACTTTAGCCTAAAATGAAGACCTATTAAAAATTTCCCTGATGTCACGGTATTAAACAATAAAAGGTACCAACTTCAGCTTAAATTCATATAAAATTAAACCTTACCACATACTGTATTGAAGCAATTTTTTTTCAATAATATGATATACACAGGGTCGACCTTAGAGTATTAGGGGCATTATGGGAATTGTTTTACGAGGGCTCCCTACATTCAGCAGCTTCAACACCTAAAGAAACATAAAAGAGCTTAGAATTCAATCAATTTTTAACTATATCGTGAATATTAACAATCAACAAGATAGTTAAAATGTTCAAAAAAGAAAAATAATCAAGAAGATATCTTTTTTACTTCCTTTAGAACTATTATTTCAATAAATCTTTTTTTTTTAATTCAGAAGTGAAGTAATAAATGTAATAATTTTCTGTATAGAGAATAGCACAAAAATTTGTATAATGTTAAATAATCAACCTTTTTAAATAGATAAAGAATTTATTTTTAAAAAAAAACTAATAATAAATTAAAAATTAGATAATACTATCAAGTATCAATTAGAGATCTTTAATATTAAGGTTATCAAATATAGAATGTGTAACAAAATTCTTCATTATAAGATAATTACTAACTAAAAAGAGGCCTAAAAAAGAGGATTTGCTATTATAAGTAATACCAAAAATAAAAAGGGAGTCTTCCTAACATATGGGACTTAAGTGACCAAAACGGAGACCTTGCTAACATGTGAGGCCTATTGACCACCTGAGTTGCTTATGCTTAAAACCGTTCCTGGATGTAAAAAATAAAAATTATTGTTGAATCTCTGACTAATAAGATCATTGAAAGTATTCAAAGGACCTGAACTTATAGGAAAGCCATGATGAAGTATACCACGTTGCAAGTGAGCTCGTATCTTCATCCCTTGATCTGTCATTGGCATTTCTCTTCCACTCACTATACCGTCCTTTTCAATTGATTTTTTTATTGATTAATGAAGCGTCTCTGATACGTCAGCACTCGTCGGCCGTTGAAAAAAAAAATTAATTTAAATAGAGAGAGCGGCTGATTCGACAAATAAAAGTTATAGAGGGGTTCATATCCCAGCCGTTGGATTAAATATGAGTGGCGATCTGCGTGGATCGGACGACTGTTGTTGTTTATTTAATTCGCCAATCCCCTGACCGGGTTAAATGAATAAATGGAACGAGAGGGCGACAGAGCGCGTTGATATTTCTAACAGGTTAGCAAAGCGACGCCGTTTGGTTTATTACTCATCTTCATTGGTAACATCATCACCCTTCATAAAATATATGGTATGGTACAAAGTTCTTGCGCTGGGTTCGGGCATCTAACAACGAGGACACAACAACCTATTCGCTAGGTTAGAGACCAAAGAGCCAACAGCAAAATGTGCACGACACATGTCACTATCATGAAAACAACATTCTTTTTCTTTTTTTTTTCCCCTCAATAATTTCAGATATAATATTTTAACTAAGTTTGTAACACTGTTGATTGAAATTATCAAGTACGAATGTGTGTAGATTTTAACATTTGCATTCATAATTATTACTGTGCAGTTTTAGACTTAGGTGGCGTTTGTTTTTTTGTCTGAAATCTGAATAGACCTAAATTAGTCTGAATTCTGAATAGATCTGAATGTCTGAATCTGAATAATATGTTTGTTTTTTTGTCTGAATCTCAAAAAATAAGTATTAAATTGTTTATTTTTTTCAACTGAAAAAGCTGAAAATATGTACTTTTACATTTGTATCCTTATTAAATTTGAATGTCAAATAAATAATATATTAAACACTACAATATTTTAACATTTATAAGTAAAACTATATTAAAGTGAATACATAATTATTTTAGAATTTTAATATATAAAATACCATAAATTTCAAATTTTTTCGTATATAATATAAGAAAGAAAAAACAGGGATATTTTTATATGGGGTAAATGTCTATGAGTGAGTTTTGGGATAGACATAAAAAATAAATTATAAAACATAGATATTTTTGACATTAGTAGGTAATTGACTTAATTCAAATTTCTCCATTAAGTAAAAAGCCAAAAAAATTGGCTTATTTTATTAAGTCAAAATTATCTAAAAAGTCTCATTAAGTTATAAAAACAAACACCTCTAATTAACTTAATTAATTAAGTTAAGTCACTTTAAGTCATTAAGTTAAAAAACAAACATCACCTTAGTTGGGTATTGAGGTGCTAAAACTTTTGCCGTAAGAAAAAAAAGTTTTAAGTATAAAATAAAAGTTAATAGTATATAATAAATATAATTTTTTTAATAATAATTTTGATAAAATTAGAAAAGATATAATAAATTTTTTATCATATAAGTGTAAAATCAAATCATCTTAACTTCTAAACTACAACAACTATAACATTTTAACTGTTCAATCTCAATCCCAAATAGACCCTTAATTTATAATTAGATTGTCACTAAAAGATTTTAAGTATGTATTTTAGAATTTAACGAATACACTTTTAAACTACCTTTATCAGATGAAATGTTGGGAAATTTTTATTAAGCTCCAAAAGTGTTTGAAATAAATTTATGTTTTTATGATACCAAAAAAAAAAAAAAAGATTTATGAACATTTTTGTGAAGCTTAGGCGAAAATTTTTGTTAGGCTCTATTGGGCTAGATGAGCAGCTCGGGCAGTTAAGTATCGCCCAAAAAGCCCAACCCAGATTACAACAAGCTGGGATTTGGTTAGCTCGTTGACGGCCATTTGGGTATGCATGAATTGGGTGGATGATTAATAAATACGATTTATTAATTATTTCGCCGATTTGAATATTCTCCTAATTTAATCTTTTCTAATATTATAATAAAGAGATTTTAAAATGTGTTATACCTGTGTTATTTTAATAATCTAACAGATAATATTTACTTTATTTTTATCTTTCGTTATTAAATACAAAAACACTAATAGAAAAAAAATGACTTAACTCTTTTTATATTTTTAATTTTTATTTATTGCCTTTTATTGCTTTCCTAGCAATGTTCATCTTTTTACTCTACAACATCCATAACCTTAACTTTGGAAATAAAAGAGAATATGCGAAAGTATAAGTAGGAGAAAGACTTCATTGAAATCAAACGAATTGGGCAACGTTAGATTTTTCTTTAAAATTCTCATGAGATATTAATTAGTAGTATTATCGCTGCTGCCTGCCTATTTCTAACCTCAACCAATATATGATCAATGCTTGATTTGGTCAATCTAAATAATTATAATCGATGATTGGATATTGTTGAAGGGCGGCCCTAAGGATGAGAGAGGGGAATGCGTGTGCAAGCCACATGTGTGAAGAAAAAGAAAAAGGCAAGAGTGAAGATGACGACGATTAAAATCTTGTTTGATTTCTTTTTCTGATAATTTTGTTAATCTGCTGTTGTTAGTTCCAAAATTTTAGTTAGCAACAAAATGACATGTTTTTGTGTTTAATAAGGAAAAAGTAAATAATATATTTTCTACAGGATTCTTAGAATGGATTAGATTAGACTATGGAGAGAAATATATTTTAGAATATTAGTGTTGAGTTATTCTAATGTCTTTAATAGTAAATTCAATTAAGACTATTTTAGTAATATAATTTTTTTAATTGAAATTAGAGTGTTCAAAGTTAGTAATAAAAAATTCAATAATTTTTTGTTGAATTTATATAACGCTGTATTCTTTTTTTTTTTTTTTTCCAACACTGATATGGTTCTGTTCTGTGTATTTATATACAATTTAATGTTTACATACAAATTAAATAAGATCAATTTAATGTTTAAATACAATCCTTCAAGTCGTAACTCAATTTTATGGAGGTTTATACATCTGCACGCATTCCTTGAATTTCTCCTAGATTGGAACTTCTTAATTGATCCAATGCATTTTTCCAACAGTCAAGATCCTTAGTTGTCAGAGCATTTGCAATCGTACTCAGTGCACCAGGCAAACCTCCGTATCTTTCAACGATCGAGGAGTATTTTTGTTGAATACTCCACGATCGCCATCCAATGCTTCTTTTGTTTTTTTGATAACGCATCGATCGAGGAATTTTTCTGAGATTTCATATCATTGCACAATAATAAATCTCGACTTCCAGACGTCAATATTATTTTGCATTGTCTCTTATCGTCAACATCCCCGGAAGTTAATGAATGGAATACTTTTATCCTTTCTATCTTTCTCATCAACATCCCCGGAAGTAACCGCATCGAACAACCTTTCTTCCCTAACTTGCTTTGCAACATCTTGGAATACTTTCATTCTGGAATCAAAGGCTACGTAATCTTTCACTTGCACATACTCTGTACTCTCTGGAGCAGGACGGTAGGAAACATGATTACAGTTGTTAAATTCGCCTTTTTTCACAAGTTTATCAGCTTCGTTTGCGGCCTCTGCTGCTTGTTTACCAAGCTTGTAACGAGAAATCAAATTTGGGCACAACCCTTTGAAGCAGAACATCTTAGCTCTATCTTTATCATCAATGATGGATTTTAAAACCCCTTCACTGAATTCAGCAACTCTATTTAGCCAGTCTCAGACACCCTTATAAATCTCATCTCCTTGTAGAGTAGCCTCTCTAACCAGCGTTTGCACCCTTTCTCTTATATATTCCAGCTCCTTCACTCAATCTTTTAGCCCATCTATGTAGCTTTGGTACTCGAACACATAAGATATGTGCCGCATAATCGGTTCGAATAATGCTTTTGAACCTTGTGATACAATGCTGGGAAAAGCAGGGAGACACCCGTCAACAGCCATTGCCTGTTGCTTAACAATATATATATATATATATACATATATATATATATATATATATATATATATATATATATATATAAATACAAGTGTCAAAGAAAGGAATACAAATAAATTAAAATGAACTAAAGGGAAAGATAGAGAATGAAAAGACCACAAACAATATGGCTATATTGATCTTGATTCTTGAACCAACTAATAACTAAATAGAGAATTTCTTTTTCTTTCTTAAGGTTCAGAGGTTTTATTATTAACAAAAAGGTACTTCGAGGGTTTGAATAAAAAACCAACCATAAATTATCAAAAGCTAGTAAGAACACATACATAAATAATGAACAATTATTTAAGTAAAACAAACTATGATACAAAGAAAATCTAATAAAATGACAAAGAAAGAAAGAAAGAAAATACAACAAACAGTATTGAAGTGTTGATCATGAGCCAACTGATATTTTAACAGAAATTTTTTTGTTAATTTTTAGTCTTTTGCTAAAGGATTAGAGTTTTTACTATTAACAAAAATGTTTCAAAAATTTGACACTACTAGAAAAGTATTAAATAATAACAGAAATTTAATGACATATATCGTTGTGTGACGAATGTGTCATAAAAATATGATAGATTCATAATATATATTCATATGTCCAGAATATATGACATATTCATGGCTTATAACTTAACCGTCCTAAATAAATGATACATGTAAGTCATGCTTAGGTTTTGTGAACTTATAAGATTATAAAACAGTGTTGTTTAAATTAACGACACCGTTCTGTATAACTTAAAACACATCAACACTTACAGCCAAATTTTGGCTAAGCGTTGAATGAATCCCTCTCTCTCCACTGGCCACTGCAACCTAAAATGAATGTTTAAATTAACGACACCGTTGAATTAAAGCCTAGCTCAAATTCCTTTTTTCAATCGAAATAAAACGTAGCCACAAAACCCTAATTCACCACACCGATTTATCTCTGCTCGGTATTCATTTAAACCCTACCTCGCGGTTCAATGTCATTCAATACGATTGCAGATGCCGTTTCAACTTGTCATTTAGCTAGCGCCATCCAGTTCTCTATGGTAAGCCTTAACCCTAACGCTAGTAAGATTTGCTAAAAATTTCATATTTTGTATTGTTCCAGTTGAATTTCATGTTAATTTAATTCTTCTTTGCCTTCTTTTTTCTTCTTCTTTATAGTCACGCTCTGGCTTTGGTGCCATGCTTAGTGCAGTTTATGGTTTCAAGATTAAGTCATGTTTATTTGATGGCATCGATTCCATCGTTGAGGATTGGATTGTTGATCAAATGCACCTAGTAAGCTCTTCTTATTTTATCTCAGTTTCAATTTTCTTTTATTATCTGCCTCTACCTAAAAATGGACGTGTTTTACTAGTAAGCATAGACTTTGTTTATTTAATTGATATTTTAATTTTATGTATAAGAATGGAGGTTTATTTTGAAAAAAAAAAAGAAATAAAAAAATAGATTCTGTTGAAGCTAATAAGTACTGAATTGTTTTTGGTGGTGCGACCAGAGGTGGAAACAGGGTATGAAAATGTGTTACTGGTGAGGTTGCTGCTTAAGATGAGAATGCATTCTTTTCAAAAATCCTTGGTAGGTGTTATCTAATTATCTTTGATGGAATATTAAATGGCTAAAAATCTGTCATGCGTTCAAACTTTGTTTGTGTTTAGAAGAATGGTGTTGACTGTATATTCGTTTGGAAGAATGGTGTTGATTGTATATTCATTTGCTTAGCCTTTTGACAGATGGATTGTATAATTGTGTTTGCCTCACTGTTTTTGTTTTATGAGATCTATAATTGATCTTGGGATATTACTTTCTAGTTCTCATGCAAGCAAGTTACTACCTTCCCACTGCATCTCCTCCTTTATCTGCTATTCAAGAGATGCGTGCCATAATCTGGTGTTACCTCTGCAAGATTGTGAATGAATATAATGCCTCTAAATTTATTTTATACATAATGCTGATGCTGAATAATATATTGTAGCTCCCGTCATATTCTACTTTGACTTTTTATATTCTGTTTCATATAAAAATCTTATTCAACTTTAGTTGTTCATGAGCAAATGTCGCATGTATAAGCCCAAATGATGTTTAAAGGTAGCGCGGCTACCTTTAGTTTGAGCTTACAATAGATGAAAAAGAAATTGAAACTGTTTTTCTGATTTTTCAAAGTATTTTAGATCCTGACTTTTGTTTGGACTTGATGGTTATAGATTGTGTCTAGATTTGTTAAGTTGTTTCCAACACCTCGTGCCAAATGAAAGCACAATCTTTCTGATTCAGATGTCTGGTTAATTATGCTTCATTTTTTCGTTAAAGATTGGATGGTTGCATGGATTGATGGAGTTGGAGTTCAACCAATAATTCTAATTTTTTGGACTTAAAATGCCTTTTTCTTCTGTATAAAAACTTTAGTAAGTGCTATTGAGTTGACAGAAGTTGAATACTTACAGGTTGTTTCACACTTTTTAATAGTTTTACATATATGAATTTCTGTTTTTTGAATTGCAGAAAGGAGGTGGAACTATTGATTTGGAGCCTTATCTTGCTCACTCATCGACAACGGAGCCTACCCTCGCTCCCATGGCAGTGGAACGGACAACGACTACTAGGGCTGCAACATCAGTTGGTTTGGGTCTGTTTTGAGTTTATTTTCATTTATTTGGCTATGTTTTGATAGCGAATTTTGATATGTCAATATAATGTGTAATTGTTTTGGGTTGAGCTGGTATTTATGCTGGATTAGATTGGTTTGGTTTTGGTGCTTCTCTGATGGAACACTGCTTCTTTTAGAAATTTTGAATGTAATATGAGACTACATTTAGTTTAATTGAACACTGCATCTAGTCTAATTACTAGAAGTGTGGCATTTGGTTTGGTTTATCCGATATTCTCCAGAATTTCACTTGCATCTGGTTTTGTTGCATATGTTTGCTTGCATTTGATGGCAGTAGCAGACTGTTTGGTTTTGTGACATTTGACGGCAGTTTGGTCTGTTCTTGGTGTTGATTTAAGATTGTTCCTGTTGTGCTGATGTTAATTGCAGGTGCTGGAATCAGCTAGGGTTGCTGGTTTATTCAGATAGTTGACTCAGGCGTTGTTACTGGTTAATTCAGGTGGCTGACTCAAGTTGTTCATTTAATGTTAGGAAGCAAATTAAGAATTAATGAAGTATTCATTTAACTATAATTATTGTAGTTATTTTATTTCATAACTGAATTATAATCTATGGTACTTGTGAACAAATTAGAGAATTTTTATATATGAATTATATGTATGTGTGTGTATGTACATTTTGCTATTTATGTAATAATTTAAAGAATATATTTCAATTCCCACAAAAAAAATGGCTCCAATTTCAATAATTCCCGCCAAATAATTAATTTTTTTTTAATTTACCACTAAAATATATCTTAAAGAAATTTTAGTTATTCTTGCTAGATTTAACAAAAATAATTTGTAGGATTAACATTTAATTAAAATAATTTAAAAAATTTATTATTCCAATTAAAAATGTCATGTTTATACGATAGACAATATTCATGAATGGGAAGTATTAGTTACATATTTTTCCTTGGGATTTCAGGCAAATGAAAAAAAGATTGAGAATGATTTCAAGAGGACAGGTGGATGATAAGTATTCATTTTTGTATATTTGGCTAGTGGATTTTTATGGTATTGATCTTTTTTTTTTAAAAAAAAAATTTCAATTAGTTGCAGCCCTAGAGGAAGAGCAGGCTGATCAAATTGATTTGTCTTGTTTTTCGGGCAATCTACGACATGATGACTGTGATAATGCTCGTGACTGCTGGAAACTTTCTGATGGAAATAACTTTAGAGTTCGTAGCAAGCATTTTTGTTATGACAAAACAAAGGTTCCCCCGTATTTTGTTTGTTTGTTATGGTATTTATATATCCTGCATAGGCTAGGTAGACAGGTTATGATGTAGTTTGGTTGGCTCTTCTTGTGCTTTGTGCAATTTGTAACTGCAGATACCTGCGGGAAAACATTTAATGGATCTTGTTGCTGTTGATTGGTTCAAAGACACAAAGAGAATGGACCATGTAGCTAGGCGTCAAGGCTGTGCTGCACAAGTAACTATTCTTTTCTTTTTATTTTTCCTTTTCCATTGATGCATTAGGAGAAAATACTGCCTGTGAGATACTACAATGTAAATAACTTCTCATGGTTCATTGAATCTATAACACACTGACCCTCTTCTAAAAAATGTAGGTTGCTTCTGAAAATGGGCTTTTCTCACTGATCTTTAATCTTCAAGTAAGTTTGTTTCATTTCAGAAGGTATTAAGTTTCAAACTTATTGTATTGGGAGGTTGTATGGTTGTAACCTAAGCATCTGCAGGTTCCTGGTTCAACACATTATAGTATGGTATTTTATTTTGTCACAAGGCAATTGGTAATGGGATCACTTTTGCAACGGTTTGTTGATGGCGATGATGAGTTTCGCAATAGTAGGTTGAAACTTATTCCATCTGTTCCTAAGGTATCCATCTTGGCCTTCATGTATTAGGACTATATTAACGTATACTTACCCTTTACTGCATGGTACACTTCAATTTGTCCAAAGAAGGCATGCATTTAGGTGTAAATGTATTTGATGGGTTGTACCTTCAAACTTCATGTCCTTTTTACCCTCTTGAATTTGTTTTGCACTTGTTCTTGATTTTAAGCACTGAATCATGCAGGGGTCATGGATCGTGCGCCAGAGTGTTGGAAGCACCCCTTGCTTATTGGGTAAAGCAGTTGATTGTAACTATATTCGCGGTCCCAAGTACTTAGAAGTAAATGCTCTTGGAATTTCTATAGTACATGAGATGTTCATCTTTCAAATAGCGTCCAATACCATTAACATGGTTTAATAATGTTCATCTTTCTGTAGATTGATGTTGACATTGGTTCTTCTACTGTTGCTAATGGAGTTTTGGGCCTTGTAATTGGTGTAATTACGACATTGGTGGTTGACATGGCTTTCCTTGTACAGGTATGTATGATTGTTTTTTTCTCCACTTCTAAATGGACACAAGGGAAAAGACATGATTTTGAGATATTGCAATGCAATTTGCATTTTTGCATACTTGAATGTTCTCAGAATGGTATAATGCTTCGTGTGTGTCTTCTTTATCTTGCTCCTGTATGCAGGCAAATACTACAGATGAATTACCGGAGCGGCTGATTGGTGCTGTACGTGTTTCTCATATAGAACTCAAGTCTGCTGTTGTCCCAAAGTTGGAACCAGAGATATCGTGACTCTGGTTTCATTTCACCTCAACTGTGTTTTTTTTTAATTAAAAAAAATCATTTGTTTTAGGTATACATACATGTATTTTGATTCTATTTTCATTGTAATTTCTCATTTACTTTGAATGAAAGTCATTGGTGTTTTCGAATGGGAATTTTGCATTAAAAAATGAAGAATAGTGAATAGGAAATTTCTTGATTCTTTAGTTACTATTTTTGGTATGAGTGCCATTAGTAGTAAAGTTGGTTTCTACTCACAAACAAGTGAGCTGCTCGATTCCCAAGTGGTATCAACCAGTTTCCAACTTTTTAATATACACTAATCGTTATTGTTTAATAGCGACTGCTATTAAAACTCAACAGCTAACAAAAATACTTAAAAAAAATGATTTTTCTTATGATGCTGGGAAAAAAATTACGGGTTTACTTATTTCCACGAGATCTATAACATGGTCTTGACTTCACGAAATTCTTTTAATTTAAAGCGTGCTGGTGTGAGAAGGTCAGTTTGACGGATTAATTCTTTTCAACAGTGGTCAAGATAATTTTACTATACTAAAAAATATTCTTATTCTGATAATGCCACAAATGTTATGCTGTTTTCTTCGGCTAATGATCTTCTATCAGGAGAGGTTAGAAATCAAATGCTTAAAAGACCAATTGAACGAATAATACAGAAATTTAGGCAGAATCTAATCGAATATTGTATGAAACATGAAACATCAATTCAAGTCATTTCTTAAACGGAGAATGCATCAAACAAAATCCAAAGTGTCTTGCAAGTCTGTAGCATGAGCAAAAAATTGTAAATATGTAGAACCAAATTATTCAAGTACAGAAGAACGAGCAAGCTAAATCATGTATAAGAGATTGGCCTGGTTCGGGATAGCTTCTTCACTGTACCTGAAGGATTGGCTCAATCTCTTCTTTAGAATTCTGCAGATTTTGTAATTACTCGTGTAAGCAAGCATACATTGCCACCATAAGAATAATAAAGCTAGAGTAATAATATGACCACCACCTCTTGTGCACAAACAATATTGTATAAACTAATGCGACATAATATGATTGGTTAAACAAAAACATTACATGACCCTCATAATTTATTTATTTATTTATTATTATTATTATATATTTTCAGTCAACCAATCATATTATATCACATTACTTTCTATAAAATAATTTGCTAAATAGCACCAAAACTTAATTGATACTCACCATTTCATTGAACAATTTTTTTATGGTGTCATTGAGGTTGCCTTCCCAACATCCTTCATCATCATCATCTTTTTCTTCTTCGGTGACGTTCACTTTGTTTAGCATTGGTGTGTCTAAGAGTCCTTGAGAGAAGATCTTCATTTTTGGACACTGTCTCACAACTACTTGTTTCAAGGACGGGAATTCAAGAGCGTAATTACCCAAACTAAAGCTTGTTAGGCTTGGCAAACAATCAAGTGTCAAGTACTCCAATTCCCTGAAAACAATGCAGTCTTTCGCTTCTTCTCCAACCTGCGATTGTATGATTTCTTCTATCATTTTGCAATCAGCTATCTTCATTCTTTGAAGATTCACTAGACTTTCAGATGTCGAGAATGTCAACACATTTATCAACCTGTGACACTTTGATACTTTCAAAGCCTCAAGATTTTCCAAATGCCACGAAGGTGGTACTAATTTTTGCAACTTACTACATTCCGATATTTTTAGACTTTCCAAATTTGCAAATACTTTGTTGGATTCGGCATTTTCCTTCCAGAGATGCTGCACTTTGTGTAATCTAGACAGCCTTAACTTCCTCAATTTAGGGAATGCAACCTGAAAATCAACAAAATTAAGTTGTAAATGAAAATATGTATCCAATCTCTGGAGTCTTCCCCTGCATATTTTATGGACAAGATTAATCACGGCATTTTATATTTTATTTCCAAATTAGTATGCTATGTAGTAGGATCCCAAATATAAGTATCAAATCGATTACCCTTTGAAACACATAAATGAAATCTGATGCTAAATCCAATATGAATTAGCTAGGAAAACAGAGATGTTACACACATAATTAATATAGTTCATCACCTCGTGTTACTAGGCATCCAATTAATTTCAGACATTTTTATAATTCATACTATAGAGATAGTTAATAACTGCGGTTATATTGTTAAATCAGATATAAATTAAGATGACATGCAAAAAGATGAGTCATTAAATTTGACTTGATTCTAATGAAATTACATCTATGCGAACGAAAGTGAAGGGAAAAATAATAATAATAATAATAATCACCTTGTCATCAAAGAGGGGTTGTACTTGATGAGCCAGCAAGAAGTTCTCTTCTGATGTTAATTTTTCAGGTTTCTTGTTATCTGTTGTCACGTGCACTACAGAGTTGGATATGAATGTTTCCATATCAGGGCAATTCTCAATAGTTAGATTCTCCAACTTAGGCGGTTCAATTATATTCCCAGTGAAGTTGCAGAATCTTTTGAGTTTTGGAAGATCAATGAGCCTTAGCTCGGAAAGCTTAGGAAACGGGAGGCCTATATGTTCTTTGTCAGCATTTAGCTCTTCGAAATGAAACACCTCTTCTATTGAATCACAATTCCTCACTTCCAGCCATTCCAAATTGTTCAAGCACCGTAGCAGATTGGCAGGAATAGCACTCGACATATTCGTGCAGTCATCCACCACCAGCTGTGCTAAATTGTTGAAGAAGCTGACAGGCAGTGCTTGGCCATGCCATATTTCTTGCAAGCGTGGAAAATGCGAGAGTTGCAAACGGTTTATATCAAGGAATCCAATCTGCACAAACCAAAACAATTTTGTTTTTGAAAGGCATTATATATACACACATTAAACTTACATGTTTTGTGTTTTAACTTCTAAAAATATATATACAAGGGAGGTGTATATGCTTAAATGTGCAAGTGCAGGGGAGATGCATGAACAATTTGGTTGAATCGATTAACACATACCATTTCGTCATAGCACTTTTGTATAGTGGAACTAAGGTTATTGCCTTCCCAATGGTGCAGTTCACCCTCTTCCTTTTCAGTCACTTGTACTTTGCATGGCTTTGGAATGGATAAGATTCCGTGAGAAAAATTCTTCATGTTCGGACAATGTGTCATAGAAACTCGTTCCAGTGATGGGAATTCAAGAGTGTAATTCTCCAAACAAAAGCTGGTAAGCCTTGGTAAATCATCAAGTATCAAAACTTTTAATTTGCTGAAAGCAATACGATTCTCCTTCACTTCTTGTCCAACATGTCCTACGATTTCTTCTAATTTTGGGCAACCCGATACTTTAAGATTCACCAGGCTACTAGGAATTCCAACCTGAAAATAAGCAAAAGTGTGTGCATGTGTGGTGTATTAAAAAAGTAAAAATGTAAGAATATCATTCGACTAGGTTCAAAGTATGTTTAATCATACAATTATACATTTTATGAACATAACAAATTATGAAATGTCTACTAGATATTTTTTGTTAAACAAAAATAGAACAAGATAAATAAATAAATAAAAGCCAGATAAACAAAGATAATAAAAATGCATTTACACTATTTAGTATTAGAAACGTAGAAAGAATTTAAGGCAATTTCTAAATATTTTAGACTTCTTTTGCATCTTGATATCAGTTTTTAAGCATAAATTTGCAAATTTCAACTATTCCTTTTTTTAAAAAAAAAAAAAAAACTCAACCATTTTTCCCTTTTCCTTGGTTCCTTTTTTTAATGTATATTTAAAAATGGAAAAAAAAATTGGAAAAGATTTCCCAATACTGTCAACAAGGGACTGCTGTAAAGTGGATCTTTATTAAGTACTTCCAGACTCGAGGAAATTTCTTTACAATCAAGGATCAGTTGTAAATAATCATGAATTTGTGGTTAATTAATGGCATAATCAATTCGTAACTAAACTAGAGATATTAATTAAATTTGAAGACTTTTATTTTTTTTTCCAATCGAAACGTGAAGAATTAAGGAAAAGAGAAATATATAGATGAATTTGTGAACCTATAAGATGAGAGACGATCCTTTAATTTTTGAAAATCGTACTTATTAAGATATGAGCAAAAACAATTAAATTGAAAACCGGACTTAAAACGTAGATTTCAGAGTGGTGGTTAATTTGAAGTACAATACTTGAAATAAATAATTAGTGGCTGAATACCATTTGTAAACACAAAAATGGTTAAAAAATTGTTGAATTTTATCTGGGAAAAAAGATTCGAAATGAATACAGCAACCTTACCAATGGAGGAAAAATATTTCTTAGGTTATCACACCACCATATGTCCAAATTCTTCAATTTGCTGAAAGACTCCGAAGCAAGCTGGTGGTGCCATATTCTTCTCAAATTATCCATCATCTCCATACGTAATACCTCCAACCTAGGAAGTCGTACCTGGCAGTTAAAGATTAAATAACTAATTAATCAATTAATGGCATAATCAATTGATAACTAAATTAGAGGTGGATATTAACTAAATTTGAAGACTCAAGGAAAAGACAAATTAAATATTGTGACTCAAATTAATTTTTTTATTAAAAAAAAAACCTTTTCGTCAAAGAGAGGAGGAGGTTGCATTTCAGAATGAATGGTGTCTTCTGGTGAGCTCGTAGAGATGAATCTTAACATATTACTGCAACCACGAATCTTGAGGTTTAGCAAAGAAGGGAATTCAACAACTGAATCTGAATGAATATGTCCCGTATTGGCAAAGCTTGTTAGTTCTGGAAGACAATGGAGCTCGAGGGAGTGTAGTTTAGGGAAATGAATATGTCCTTCTTCTCTTTCTGACCACCCCGTGGTGTCGACTACCCCTTCCATTGACTTACAAGCTCTTATCTCAAGATGTTGGAGTTGCAAAAGACTATTAACCATAGAATATGAAAACAGATACTTCATACGATGACAACTGACCACGTGCAGCTTTGTTAGATTTTGACAACAGTACATTCCTTGATTATGATCGGC
This sequence comes from Citrus sinensis, assembly GCF_022201045.2. NCBI lineage: Eukaryota > Viridiplantae > Streptophyta > Magnoliopsida > Sapindales > Rutaceae > Citrus > Citrus sinensis. The sequence continues at coordinate 19,497,030 of NC_068560.1, forward strand.
CCATAATTTTTTCATGTTTATTAAATACGCGAGATTCAATTCCTCTAAGCTCGGAAGAATAACCTGCAAAGAAAACCCGTACATTTTTGTTCCTTCAAGTACAACCGTCTAGTATAATATTCTTTTGATGATCGAAGATTAATCGTGATAATAAATTAATCAATTAATTATTGAACAGAAAATTATCACCTTTGGAGCAGTATCATCATCAGCAATGATTTCGTTGAATCCCAAAGAAGTTGTTGGTTTCTCCCTGTCCGATCCTATAAACAAACAAAAACAATATACATAATTAATCTTTGTCGTTGTTTTTTTTTTTCAAAATAATTGAGGTGAAGTCCATAATCCCACCAGTACTTAATTTCAACACTTACCAACAATCATTTCCAGATCACCGCCAAATAACACTTCTACCTTTTGAAGCCGCAGTAGGTTTTTGGCCATGGAGAATGAGAAAAGATGCTTCAATTTGTCACAGCTGCGTACTATTATAATCCTTAAGTTGCTGAAAGATTGATCTTCTGTGAGTTGGCTGTCACATATTGTCTCCAACTTGCTCAAACACCAAAGAGACAATGACTCCAGCAAGGGGAAGACTTTGCGACGAACCCGTCCAACTGAACCGACAATATGTAAAATCTCAGAACAACTATTTACCCAAAGATGCTTCAATCGTGGAAAACCTTCCCCATCATCTAATTCATGAACAACATTCTGAACACCCTTCAGTTCTTCTAGATAGAGATATTCAGTTCTCTTCAACAACAGTTTCATCCTGTAATTCTGCAAAAGAATGCCAAACTTTTCTAGCCCCTGGAGCTTCATCAATCTTGATAATCCAGATTTAACGGACCAGCTGCTCCACCACTTATTTCCTATACATATCTTATAGCTTTGCAATTCCACAGAGACCAAATCCTGCGGTAGAATTTCGGCATCCCGAACGTGTATCTCCAAAGTAGTTAGCTTTGACAACCCAATCAATTCAACAAGACTGGCGTTACTTCCTCCTTCAACCTTCTCCCACTGTGAAAAGCTGTTACCAATATATAGTTCTTCTAATCGAGATAATTTTGATATGACATTTGGAGCTATCACCACAAGGCTGCTACAGTTGCTCAAATCTAGCAACTGTAATCTCGTCAATTGTCCAATTACAAGTGGCAACTCCTTAACATCAGAATCTCGGAAGCTGAGAATCTCTAATTTCCTTAGCTGTCCAATTATAGTTATATCGTTCAGTCGGCAACCATCTAAACATAATGTTTGAACGTTAATGAGGCAACCAAGTGATGAAGGTAATGAAGAGAAAAATATTCTAGTAAAATCTAAAACTTTGAGTTCTTCTGTCCCTTCAAAAAAGAGGTCTGAAATTTGCAAAGAGCTATCACGCTTTGAAAACAACAAAAGTAACTTGAGTTGGGGACATTCCAACCTTTCGGGAAGCTCTTGAATATCTCTATAAGGTAAAGAAATAGCTATTGGACCTTCCCGTATTGTCTCTTCCATCTCTCTGTCAAAGTCAGCAACATTTGGAATATTAAACATAAGCTTCTCTGCGGCAATTGATACAGCAACAACATGAATGACGTCATGCATTTTAGCTTCATCTTCAGCATCACCGTCCAACAATAAGCATGAAGCTTTTAGACTGTCGATCAATGCATCCACTCTATTCCTTACTGCTTCCAATGTGTAAACATTTCTAAATAGACCCAAACCCATACCATATCTCAATAAGTAATGTACGTGTATAAGATGACCTTCACGGTGCAGACCACAAAGAAGGAACAAAGATTTTGCTTCATCACTTTCCAAGAAATCGTAACTCAATTTTATGGAGGTGTACACATCTGCATCCATACCACGAATTTCTCTTAGATTGGAACTTCTTAGCTGATTCAATGCATCCTTCCAACTGGCAAGACTCTTATTTTTCAGAGCACTTGCAACTGTTCTCAGTGCAACAGGCAATCCCCCGCATTTTTCAACGATCTCATCTGTAGTGGGTCGAAAATCATATGTTTTTTTTGAATCACCCACTATCTTCTCAAATAACTGCAATGCTTCATCTTTGGATAAAGCATCGATCCAGAAATTTTTCTGAGAATTCATATCATTGCACAATAAATCTCGACTTCGAGACGTCAATATTATTGTGCGTCTACTCCGATCGTCCTCTCTATCTTTCTCATCAACATCCCCATAAGGAATTCCAACTTTATCGAACTCAAGTTTTGTCCAAATATTATCCAGTATAATGAGAAGCCGCTTCTCTTGCTTCAACCTTTGACACAGTCGAGAAGCTCTTTGAAATTCATTCTCATTCAAGTGAAATTCCATGCCTAAATCAAAAGCAAGTTTGTCTTGAATTTTATGATGATCTGGTGTCTGTGTTACCTCAGCCATAACGACCTTATCGAACAACTTATCTTCCATCACTTGCTTTCTGACTTGCTTAACTAGCGTGGTTTTACCCACGCCGCCCATCCCATAGACCCCAATTATTTTGAAACTATCATCCTTCAACGCATCCACAACATCTTGAAATACTTTCGTTCTTGAATCGAAGGCCTCGTAATCTTTCACTGGCATATATTCTGTACTCTTTGGAGCAGGACGGTAGGAAACACTAGAGAAGGTGCCTTTTCCCTCGAGACTAGCGGCAGCTTCTGCGGCCTTTGCTGCTTGTTTACTAAGCTGGTAACGAGAAATCAAGTTGGGGCACAACCCTTTGAAGCAGGACTTCTTAGCTCTATCTTCATCATCAATGATGGATTTTGCAACCCCTTCACTGATGAATTCATCAACTTTATTTAGCCAGTCTGTGACACCCTCATAAATCTCATCCCCTTGTAGTCTAGCATGATTAACAGGTTGTTGCACCGTTTCTCTTCTATATCCCAGCTGCTTCACTTGATCTTTCAGGCCATCTATGTAGCTCTGGTGCTTGAACACATAAGATATCTGCCGTATAATCAGTTTGAACAGTGACTTTGAACCTTCTGATACAATGCTGGAAAAAGCAGCCAGACCCACTTCTGCCATTGCCTGCTGCTTAACAAATCTAATAATATGTCAAAGAAAGGGGAAAGGAATACAAATAAATTAAAATAAACTAGAGAGAGAAAAAAAGACGGCAAACAGTATCGCAAAATTGATCTTGAATCAACTGAAACATGAACAGAGCATTTTTTTCTTCTTTCTTAAGGATCAGAGTTTTTGCTATTAACAGAAACGTGCTTCAAGTGTCCCAAAAAAAAATGATAAATGAACAAGCCATAGAAATTTTATCTTGGAAAGTGGATGGAAATTAAGAAAGAAATTGTATAGAGATCAAGCATCAGAGATTATGTTATTAAAAGAAATTAATTGAAGGTTGTGGAAATCCTGTTTAATTATGGAAAGTTGATGAGCTTCTGTAATCGCCTTGAGTATTTAAGTGCAATTTTAATGAGCAAAAAGTTACTGTTACCTGCAGAGGAATGTAATAATAGAGAGCTTATGAGAGTAATGATAATGATTTGCAAAAGAAGAAGACTCAATCGTGCAGCCCTTAATTTCTTTTATTTTCAGTCGCCGAAGAGGGAATCTCTTTTTTATTTTTTTTCCAAAGGGAATCTCCTTTCGTAATATGTCATGATTAAAGCAATCTATAAATAATACAATAATCATATAATGTAATAATTAAAAAGACCCACATATTTATAATATTAATGGTGGGATCCATATGTTTGTACTGATTAAATTGGTGGACCAGAATTTATTTGACCTTACTTGCTTTATATTTAATTAAAAATTGAAACGACAGAGAAAAATTGTCGTAATGATGGTTTCGATTGTGGAGTTCCGCTGTGGATAGCACTTGCAATACTGAAAAAGAAGCTTTCGTCAACTTTCTCACATGGACGCGCACCATCACGCATAATTGCATATTGCATTATTTCTCTGGAAAAGCAAAAGCAAGATTTATTCTTTTAATAAGCAAACGCGTAGGTGGGAATGCATTCATTAAACAAGTGGAACAGCAATATATCAAACCAATGATAAGCATTCTTAAGTGGGAAACCAATTATGACGGATAATTCAAAATCTGAATCCGCCTGATGGACGGGTTTGACCGCAGAGCTCAAGATAATCTGAACCACTCTCCTTTCGTAACTGATAGATAATTTCAAAACAGGGGAATGAAATTTGAGAATGATTTCACTCTCCTTTTCTTCCCCCCACCCAAACTCTTCTTCTTTTATATATTTTCCTTGGAATTTTAGGTAAACGAAAAAACTTTGAGAATGATTTCAAGAGAATAGGTGGGTAATAACTAAAATATTTATTTTTATATATTTGATAAGCACACTCACTATTAATAAAACCCATTAAATACTACAACTTAAATAACTTCTTGTAGTTGATTGATGGTATGTTTGGAATTTCTTTTACTTCCCAAGAATTAATTTTTACCTTGATTATCAGAAAATTAATTTTATGAATAATTTAGTCGGGTGTTTGGTAAATGATGATTATTTGACAATCAGTTTGTAAATAATCTACTAGATAAATCTGGTAAGTGAAAATTAAAAGTATAATGTTCATGTGCAAATGACAAAAATGTACTCATTTACTTATTTGTAATTTATTTAGAATATTATTATTTAAATAATTTTTCTTATTCATTGGATTTTTTAAGAGCATATTCTATTTTCTTGATTACGTATTTAAATAATTTTTTATTAACTATTTTAATTTGCAATAAAAATTAACTATAATATATTTAACTAAAAAATTTGTTATGTAGTCCGTAATATACACAAATACTTGAATTGATTAATAAACTTAACTGCAAAAAAGAAAATGCAAAAATTTAACCTTTATATAAACTTTTATGTACACAAAACTGTTGTAATAAAGTAATTCATAGAAATTTAATATTATATACATGTGTAAAGAAATATATAACTATAATATTATCCACTTGCAGCACTATTATTTTTCAATCTCTCCATCTCTTGATCTTCAAGAACATTAGTACCATGATCTGCTTCTTGAGTTCGACCTCCATTTCCACAGCATCAACAAGACAATCAATTTGCCGTGAAAGCCTTACAGTTACAGCTCCTCCCACTTTCCTCCTTTTTGGAGCCACTCTTTTTCCTTTTCTTTCTTTAATAGCTTCTATGGAAACAAACTCATCGAACTACCAGTACATTTTTCAATTAGATAGGACTGATAGTAGATATTCAGTACTCTCAGATGGTGTGCAAACATGATCATCAGTGATTGTTGTCTTAAAAAGCATTCTATTTAATTGTTCCTCTGACTCTGGCATGCAAAATTTCTTGATTGACGAATTTCCTACGTATGTTGATATCATATTAAAATGAATTCAAGATCACATATTATTTTGCGTGACATTAAAATTTAGCCGAATGGAAAAAAAAAAACTTCCCTTTTTGTTTGTCTCACAACTATATAGTCTCATTTTTGGTAATAAGCTCACAACATGCACGGGAATGAAGATCTATTAAAAACTTCCCTATGCATGTTGTGAGCTTATTACCAAAAATGAGACTATATATTTTAGCCGAATGGTAAAAAACTTCGGATGGAGGATGTGCCATCTTTTTATTTTAGATGCTTTCGGATGGAGGATGTGCCATTTTTTATTTTACATGCTTTGTAAGACTTTTGATGATCGAGTGCAGTCAATTAACAAAAGCTTACATATTATTTAGGTGCTGAGATGTCTGTTCTTGATAAAGTAGATTTATTCACACCCAAGCCAACGTAACCAAAGCCTAATATACACAATAATTATTTTTGTTAAACTGATTTCTGGCTAATGAGATCTTTGAAAGCATTCAAAGAAGCCACAAAACTCATAGGAAAGCCCTGATAAAATATACGGTGAAGCATGTGAGTTCGTTTTTTAATCTCTTGATCACTCATAAGCTTTTTTATACCAATCACTATATCATTCTTTTGAATCGATTTTGATTGATCATTAGAAATCATGTACCCCACCTTTAGATGATTGATCACCAATTTAGCATTGTAATGTTGATCATCTCTAATTGGCCGTGCTAAAATTGGAACCCCACACCAATTGCTTCTACCATTGAATTCTATCCACAATGAGATAAAAATTCACCCATTGATTGATGATTCAATATCAATAATTGTGGCGGCGCCCATCTATCTATTATCAATCCCTTTTTACTGGCTTTACTATCCAAACCACTATGAAAATAATTACCTTCTGCTGGTTTGTCTAAGCCAGTTAAATGACACGGAGGATCCAATCTACCAGCACCAATTTGAATTACCCAAATAAATGGTTCATTTGATACTTCTAAAGCATTGGCTAGTACTAAATACTCATCTCACGATCACGAAGCACTGAACCCGCCCCATTTGTAAAATTGTTCAAGTAATAATGGGCCTACTCCCCACATTGGCTTTCCCATTTGATTGACTAAATAATGGGAGATTGTCAATTTTCCCCTACTATAATTAACATATACCATTTATTCTTATACTATTTTTATAATGGCTAAAAATCCCCTTGACAGCATAAGTTCATAATATTACATTTATTTTCAATTGCTCTTTTATTTATATTTATTATAAATAAAATAAATCACATGAATAAAAAATAAATAAAATATTAAAATATTAAAAATAAGAAATATATGTTTTAATATGAGCAAAAAAATTAATAATAATTGTTTTCTTGTAATTATTTATTTTGTGAACATTTTCTTATAATAAACATTTCATAATATTTTAAAATTAAATGTAAAAAGTATAGGCAAAATATTTTATTATTCATCTTATGATAAATTTTTATTGGTCATTCAAGTTTTCTTATAATAGTTTTTTTATCATTTTATAATAATTTTCTTATATATTTATTATAAGAAAATTTTCAAAAAATAAATAAGTACAAGAAAAAAATTTTATTATTGATTTTTTTGCTCATATCAAAATATTTATTTGTTATTTTTAATGCTTAATTTTTTATTTAGTTTCTATTCTTGTGATTTATTTAATTTGTAATAAATATAAATAAAAGAGTAGTTGAAAATAAAGATAATATTGTAAACTTATGATATCAGGAGGGATTTTTGGGCATTATAAAAATAGGAATAGGGTAAATAATATATGTTAATTACAATAGGAGAAAATTTGGTAATCTCCCCTAAATGATTAATAAATGGTCCCTCAAGATTCGATGGACTCATTTTCTCTGAACCGGGCGCACCTCGCAAAGGTAGTGGACCACGAGGAAGGGGCCCGTGAGGCCCGCATTTAAGCTCCGATTCGAATAAAGCCATATCCTTGGGTAACCAAGGAAGTAAATGGGCCTCTCCCGGTTTGACATCTTGGATGAGAGCCTGCTACACGGCACACTCCACGCTGCTGAGCAAGCACCAGAAGTGAAGAACCCAACAATGGGAACTTCAAAATTCTTGAAAACATCAGCCGTCCAGCCCATCATAACGTCGATGACTGCACAAACGGGTCGGGTTTCGGGCTCTCGGGTTGAAAGGGGGGGGGGGGGTTTTGAAGTAGAGGTGGCAAAAATACCCGCCCGGTCCGGACCCGGATCGTACCCGGGCATTGCGGGTCGGGTAATACCCGGCCCGGGTATGAAGCCGGGTCGGTCTTGGGCATCACATGATAAACCCGGAACCCGGATTTTATTAAAAAAAATTATAAAATATATATTATTTTAAATATTTTATATTTATTTGACTTATTTATTATACATATATAAAGTTTTAAACACTTAAAGTTTATATTTTCATGTCAAATTTTATTGAAATAAATTTAAAACTTATAAAATTACCAAAAAAAAATATATATATACACATAAAATATTAAAAATTATAAAATCCGGGTACCCGGATTAAAACCCGGCCCGGACCCGGACCCGGACCGGTTGCATCCGGGCAGGGTCCGGTCATGGCAATACCCGGACCCGGCCCGGGGTTTTGCCATCTCTATTTTGAAGGCCTTGAAGCATTTGACTGTGCATGACAACATGGTGGTGGTGGTGGTGGTGGTGGTGGAGATGAGGAGAGTATTTCAGTAATTTCGAATAGAGGGTATTGGTGAAGAGGGGAAGGGATGATGCCGGTGCCGGAAATGTGAGAGGGAACGATGAGGGTAGATTTGTAATTATGTGAAGCGATTTACCTGCATAATTCAATGCATGGAAATAGATGTCCCTGACCGAAGAATGGGACAGTCCAAATCTCAGCTTCAGCAGCATTAACGACAGAGCTTGACATATTTTATTAATTATTTGATACTTAATTATTACTGACTGCTTTTGCCACCTTTCGTAAAACATTCTTGGTTATATATAAAAGAGATGACTTGATGGAGAAGTGTGTGTTTTACTTTTACAGTTTTACTAGTCGGTGAGCTATGATTTTGATAATTTGATTGTTACCTTCAGTTGGTTAGTTATGAGAAAGCATCTTTCAAAAAATTCATTACAGTTTCAATTAAAATTAACAATACTATTCAAATTAATTACTCTACAAATAAACAGTCACAGATAAATCTATCCCTAATCACACATTTATAAAATAAGGAATGAAATGAGTTTCTATGGCTTCGAACCCACGCCCTCAAGCCCAGCGGCTGGATCTTGACTACTTTGACATAATTATTATTAGTTTTTGTCCATCTTTCACTAGGCATCTTTTGTTATATAATGAAGAAGATAAGTTGGCGGAGAAGAGTTCTACTTTTACTAGTAGATGAGCATTGAATTAGGAATGTTAGTTTTAGTTAGTTAAATATCTACCATCCAAACCAAAGTTCCTTAGACTATTATTCAAGTGAGATGTTTGAGTAACATATACTTGAGTTAGTCGGTGCCTAACAATTCATGTGATACATGAAACCAACCAAACGAAGTTGGTAGGATTAGATTAATTTAAATGAAAATAAAAATTAGTTTATGCTATTTATTTTTCTTATAATGTTGAAACTTGAAAGTTAATTCTTCAACCTGTCAATTGGTTCATGACATGATCAAATATTCAAGTAAATAAATTTATCGTTTAAAATTAATTTTTTATGTGGTAAAAGCAATACTAAATATGGAGTGGAGAGAATCATTTGTAGGTTATACCCCCACCTTTTATTTCATTTCATTTTAAAAAAAAAACAACAACAACAACATCAACGGCTTGGTCAACATTCAAGTAAAATTAACAATTCCATGATAAAATTGCCTGAGAATAAAAATTAAAATAAAAAAAAAAACAGCAACTCGAAAACGAGATACAAATACCGCACAGAAGTTTTTCGTCACGAGATTTTTTTGGGTGGAGACAACACTTGTATAACAGAGCATACAGCTTGGATGACGGTGAGAATAAGAAGGAAAACAGCGCCGCAGACCGAAATGCCGGCCCATGGAGTATTGAAGTAATTTTGTTTCAAGTTTGCCCTCCATTTGTAGCACGTTCTTTTGCAGTGATCATTCAATCCTTTGCATAGCCCAGAAAAATAGAAGCGATCAGCCAGCAGAGTAGTACCTCTAGAAAGGTTATTTATAAGCGTTGACGCTGCCTCTTTATCCGGCAACCAGTTCTCAATGATTCCGTTCTGAACAAGCAACTCGACGTCCTTCGCTGTGTTCACGAGATGATGAATAAGGAACACGTAATCATTTATGTAATTCTCTGAGTAATGCCGTTGTTCAAAGGCAATGAGATTACGAAATAAGGATTCCGTTTCCAGCTGCAGCTTGAGTTTCGGAATATGCAATGTACTGTTTTTGAATTCTATGGCGAACAAATCATTGCTCTTGCTCAAACTGAAGCGGACCCCAGCTTGGTGGAGATCAGTCACACTCGGTACGGTTTTACCTTTGCGGTATTGCTGACCTTCTTGTTTTTCCTGATTCCTCGATGAAGGTAGATGACAAATCCTTAGAAAGTCAAGGAAATGCTCTACCCTAGCCTCAGTGTAAGGAGGGAATTTTAGCCGATTACCTTGCACCGCCTCTAAACCCTTGAAATACTCATATGTGACTGTGATGATGGTTGGATTTTCATGTTGTTCAGGGATTTCAATTGCAGCTAGAGCAAAAAGATCCTCAAGAATGAAGAAAGGAAGCTGATTCTCAAGCAACCACATATCATACCATATATCCTCTATTAAATATGGTTTATGAAATATATGATCATCTTTTTTTTGAGGTTGACGAAAATGATACCTCAATAAGAGTTCAATGATGAAGCCAGCATCCAGCAGAATCATTTCAACGAATTTATCACTACTTAATTCAATTTTCTCTGCATAAGAACCTCTTAATTCTGCTTCTCTGAGCTTTATAAATTGAACAAACTCGTCAAAGCTTATTATGGCCCGTTGAAGAAAGTAACGCAGGTACCGCTGTTTATGATCTTCCATGAACTGTAAGTTTGCTTTGCCATGGTGAAGAGGGCCAATTGAGACTACCTGAGGTGTATATGCCTTTTCATTTATCTGACGTAATCGCTCCGGAACTCTGTAGATGCAGCAGTTTGAGGGCAATGGTGATAATTTTTCCAACTTAACTTGCAAGCACTCTTCCATGTTATAAACTGAAAACATGGCGCGAAATTTGATCAATTCAACAATTAGTAATTTAAAAAGAATTAAAAAAAAAAATACAAGAGCATTCTTACATGTACAGAAGCCCCTCAATCCCGACTACTTGCAGGGCTGTAGCCAGGATTCATTAATGGACCAGACTGAACTAGAAGAAACAACTTTCTTAGGAATATGTTTTCGGCATTTTCTCTGGCCTCAGGCCATCAACAAAGCAGTTTCAATGCTTCTTATATAATTCCATGGATTATTCCTTGCCTTCACAGATGATATAAGTCACAATTCATATATTCATTTCTCCAGATTCTGTATAAGTGGACCATAACTATGGAAAACTTGAACCATTTTTTTAAGAATGCAACAGCCATTTGATTGGTCCATGTCAGAAGTTAATCTGGGGAAAGAAGCTTGATCTAGCTGTAAAATTCTCTCCTTCAATCAGTCAGTTTGGGGCAGCAACAAGATCAAAGCCACCATGCCAACATTCACTAAAGTTATATAATATTCTTGAACCTCATCTGAAGTAAAGCAACAAAAGCCTTCACTGTTTCTTAACAACTTTATTGCTCTAACGCATAGCATAACATTTTAAAATTTGCATAAAGCACAAAAGTACTTTAGTTTGTAACAACACAGATAATAAATAGCATTTTATAGCTTTAACAAAAGCTTACAAAATTCTTAAACCTTGTTTCCAGCAATTCATTAATGCCACAAGGATATCTTTTTGCTTCCTACAGTTTTTATTGTTCAGAAATTCATATATTCTTCTTTATCAAATTAAGTAATTTTCCTTTTTCAAAAAATCAAGAAGGTTTCAATTGCATGGAAGTACAACAGACAATTACTACTATTCCTGGATTAAAAAATTCATCAATGCAATATAAACATACATTTTCATTAGACATCAGAATCAAAGAATCAATGATGCATCAAATCTGTACAGCCAAAAAATATGAAAGCATCAAGAGAAAATTATACTGCATGGACCCTTTACAACCCTTATAATGTGTTCAGACTGCCTAATCCAATTTAATAGATTTGAGGACACCTAAAATGTGCAATGCAAAGTTTTCCATTACTACTTAGAACAAAGTCTAGAAAACAAAACTTATATCTTGTACAAAATCATGAAAGTCAGAAATGACGAAAAAAACTGCATATGTAATTTTTGGGTTTCTTTTTCTTCAACATATCTTCCATCCAAGTCAAACAAGAATCAATAAATCAACAACATTTATCTTTGAACGACATATTACCACAATAAAATTGTCAACCAAGCCTCATATAAACTTTTTTTGTGTTGGCTGGTAAATATATTTATTATTCTCTAAGCGTACTTTGAAAAAAGAAAAAAACACTTTCTTAATCAAGAATCAAATAACATATATGAATCTAAGTTGAAGTGAGTCTTGGGTTTGATGAAATAGCTTGCATTGTGATTTAGATTGGAAAGGGAGTTGATTTTTGTTGGTTGAGAGAGAGAGAGTTGAGACTTAAGAGAGTGTTGCTAATTTTCTATGGTGTAAACAAGGGTAACTGAGTCATAGTTCAAAATAATGGTCCAAAATTTACTAAAGCTATTAAGGAGCCCAAAACTCATAATGGCTTCCCCCAAATAAATAAATTTTTCAAGCAATAAGTTTTGGTTTCTTTTTGAGATTTCCTTGTCATACTTACGCATATTTCGAAAATGCCTGATATTGCCTGCAAGTAAACTTATATATATTGATTAACAATAGGGATGGCAATGGGGTGGGGTGGGGTGGGGTGGGGTGGGGTGGGGCTGGGGGTGGGGAGGCCTACCCCATTTCCCATCCCGTTAGAAATTTTTGCCTTCATTCCCCACCCCATTCCCCAATAAATTTAGTGGGGTGGGGATGGAGAATCCCCATATGGGGAATGATTTCCCCATCCCCACCTCATTCCCAATTTATCTATTTTATAATATGTATAAATATATTATTTTAGTAAGTTAAAAATTAGAGACTTAAAATAAAATTATCATCATATTATAAAGTATTTAAATTCTTTTAAAAAAAATCTAAAAATTTGAAACAATATCTTAAAATGATATTAAAAGTGAAAAATATTTAAAGAGCGTAGTACCTTAAAAGAAAAAAAATATATAACAATGTTTCAGAGTTAAAAAATATTATAAGATTTTCTTTCATTCATATCTTGTTTATATTGCATAAAAATTAAAAAAATTATTAATTGACATTATAATTGATAAAATAAAAATTATTAAATAAGAATTAAAAACATATTTATATATAATGGGGATTGGAGTGGGGGTGGGGTGGGGAGTACAAAACCAAACCCCACCCCATTAAGAATTTGGAGATTATTTTCCCCCCACTCCCCACCCCATTCTCCAAAAATTATTCAAAATTTTTTCCATTTGGGGTGGGGTTCCATGGGGCCCCAAACCGGTGGAAGATTTTGCCATCCCTAATTAACAATATAAACAAGCACTATGAAGTTTTAGGCCTGAAAAAACATTGAGGTTGAAATGAAAACCATCTATTTAGGTAACAAAATCTTCTGATAATTTGATGCTTAATAAATAGAGCAGAGATGACATATTAATCACGCTATGATGTGGAAGTTATGATTATATTCATCTTAAGAATAAGATCTTTCAAACACTGGCAGATTAGTATCAAAATACTCAGCATAAGACCTACAAACTAGAAATCATGAACCAATTATTGAACTCAGCACATAAGTTGATCTTTTATAAGCTATAAAACAAATCTGCTATAACATAAGAAAGTGGGATTTATCACCAGACAAATATTTTGGTGAAACTCAAGCTGATGGAAGGATATCCAAAGCAACCTCCTTAAGGGAAGGCATCACTTCCTGCTGATGCAAACATATATATTTATTACTCACTTTCTTGAGGACCTTCCAGGAACCTGGGTAGCACCTAACAGGAAGTGGAAAAGAAAAAAATGTAAAATATAAGTTAAACAGCAGGAAAACAGTGAGTGATACTAGGCAAGCATTAATATGTTGCCACAGGAAACGCGTCAGTAACTAGCTAGCAAACCTGAAAAGGGTTCCTCCATTGCGACCCTTAAAGTTGTGAATGTAATATATGGTCTCCATCACAGGAAAAAGTGTTTTGGATAGTGCAGCCAGCTTAGGGTAGAAGAACGATGGATAATCTTCAGCTCATTTAAGGAAATCCTCTCTGATCCTTTTATTGCACATTCCAAAACAACTCTACTACAACCAAGTCACTAATTCGTTTGGTTAAGTCATTGTTATTTATTTTTTTAAAAAAAGTCTTCCTTGCGACATTTTAGTGAAAGATATAACACGATCATCCTTATTAATTCCCCTTTAGATTTCTGGGAGTGAATTTCAAATTATTGTATTCAAAAATAGAAGCAAAAAACCCATTTTACTTTCAATTTTTGCAAAATGATACCAATTGAAGGACCAAAAAGTTGTAAACAAGCAATTCAATGGGTGGGCATCTAGAAACTGTTATATAGCATCAAAATCACACTAAATTTACAGAAAGTACAATAATAATGAAAGAATGGTGAAGGATACACCCAGACCTTATCCGGTCAAGTTCTCCATTGAATATAATCAGTTTCCGGGCAGTATTGAAGACAGCTTCTTTGTAAAGCTCTTCAACCACAAGCATTTCTACAAGACAAAAGAAAAGCAAAATTAATGACCTTAAGGAATGAATATCAATGAGAAGACAAGGTGTAAGACTACCATTGACATTAAAATATGGATAGGCAACTAGAAACAATTCATCTTCCGGCTTCACACGGTCTGCCATTTTGACCTTCTCAGTGAATCCAAAATCCTCAAAGAATGAAGGTTTTGTTAGATAGTCCAACTTAAATGATGCTCCTTCAAAGACCGATGTTCTTGCAAATTTGACTTCATTTGCCTCTGGAAAAAACTAAAAACCAAATGACAGACCAAGATCACGAAACAAATCATGAACACAGATATCAGATAATCAGAAATGGGCCTTAAACAGACTACTAACAGAGTAGCAAAAGCATACAGAAAACATTATTCATACACCTTATGCACATGAAATATATATGCAGAGGGATCCTCTTATGAATTTAGCTTATATCCTAATATGAGACAATGAACAATTGGATGCCAATTAAGGGCTAACATTTGTTTGATTTTAATATTAAAAAAAAAAACAAAAAACAAAACAGAGTTGATTGATGGCCTTTGATGGATTGTGTACACTCCTAAAGTGCAGAGAGCCTGATTGATGCCATGCTTTACCTGCCCCATGCACACTTGATTTTATCATCTCCCTTATCAAATATATAATCATTGCCTGTCTTTCATCCTGAACCAGCTCTCCTTCCAGGCACCAGCTGTGTATTCTTCAATTCAGTGGAATATTCACTTTCAGGTAAGAATAAACTTGTCCTTCATCAAAAAATCAGCTTCTCACCATGAAGCTTTCTTTTTTAAAACAATTACTAGTCTAGCATAATGCATCTAATTGAAGACAACTCAGAATTGAAAAGGCCATACTTTAATGTCTGCTGTTGGGACCTCAAGACCAGGAACAAAAAGCTTCTTTCTGCAGTTGTGTTAACAAGTAGAAATAGCTTTTTTCTGAAGGACCCAACATTGCATTGAAAGAGTCAACAAAAGGACTGGCGTCATATCTTGTCCAACAAGAGTTTTGTGGAGTTAACACAATGGTTAATAATTTGCCCAGCGGACATTTTGTCGAACTACTGGCAACCTTGACTGTGGAAATGCATCTTTCAAATGTTGGCAGGCTTTAGCTTCTTGATGTACTGTTGATAGAAATGCATATTTCAAAAGTTGGCAGGCTCAAACTGCCGAGACTTTGGTTTCTTGCATTTCAAACCCACAAATAAAACTTTGGAGAGAACCCCAGAAAGAGCTACACCTCCCAAATTTGATGACAAATGAAGAGACCATGCCTAGTGTTTGGTTCGGCAAATGAGTAAGTCTGAAAGAAATTGAGAGAAACCTTTCCTACAGAATGCCATATTGAAGGTTACAATTTGATGAATTTGTCCCCTTGTCGCCCATAACCTTCTTTGATCTCTTTTCTTAGTCATAAATAATCAAACATATATTAGTCGTTGGATGTAATCCACTCACTGACATCTCATGTCTACAATCAATCAACCACATTTTAATAGAAATGAAAACATTTAAATTAAAAAAGAATGAGATAGGAACAAAATCAAACTCGGCAGACAAGGGTCTATGTGAGTTTAAAGATGCTTGGTGAAAGTCGTATTCAGGAGTTCAACGGTCAGTTGTATCACCTATGGCAAAGTAACCACCACAACTAAAGCCATTACAAAACATCAAGAAGCTTGGACTTGGCAAGAGGTCTCATTAACAGTGTAGCTCAGGAATTAAGAGAGACTTAAAGTGCAAGCTTTTGGATTTATTTAAACACTGAAACTAATATGGATTAGAAGCTCCAATGGTCACAGCAAACGATTACAAATCACAAATCCCAAAAAAACGAATATGCAAAAAGCTGCAAAAGAACAATATCAGCAATTGACGTCTGCTTTTGCTCGGACAAAGGTTCTCATAACAAAGGACTTCGTGATTGTCTGTCACATGTTTATCTTAAGAGGAAAAAGGAAGTTTGTTTTAGTCAATCTCATGTCTAATGGCATTCAAAAGGAACCCAAAAATAAAATAAAAAATAAAGAGTTAGTGCGTGTTTCTTGCAGCATAAAGAAAATTTATCATCCATGAAAAACTTAGTATGGAAAAAGCTATCTCATTTATCCGCCAATGGAGAAAAACTTGTCGTCCACCCACTAAGGACCCACCATTGACAGGTCTGATGGATCCCACGGATGAGAACCACAAATTTTTTATTTTAAAGGACATCGGTATTGTACCCATATCATTTAATTTGTAGACTCCACTGATGGGACTCATGAAACTTGCCAAATGGCAGCTCCTCGGCGGGCAGGCGCATCACTTTAGCAAACTTATCTGGCGATGACCAAATCTGGACTCATTTAAAAAGAATACAAAGCAAACCAACTGACACAAATTGCATAGAGGTCTAGGAGCCAAATCAATGTTGTTAACTCATCCAATTAATACATTCTCTTAGGGGTTATACCATGGTTTGACATTTCAAAAGAAATTAAAAGGAAAACAACTGCACAAATTGCACTGAACTCAAAGAGACCCGTTGAAGGTGTTCACTTGTCCAACTAATAAAGGTCATCAAGGATTGTATCGGGACTTGGAACCAATTCTGCCTTTACTAGAGAAAGGGAATTTAAGATAAAGAAGATAACCTCTTTTCCTAGCGCCCTTTTGGGAAAAAATGAATTCCTGCTACATTCTGAGAATAAAACCATAGAAATCTAACTTCTGATATCTAATCAATCTAGTAAAATCTTGGCAGTTGCACTTGGGGCAGAAATTAGTTCCACCTTGGTTTACGGACAGAAATTCGTCATATGCATGTATTTATTTATGTTTTACACACACGCATACATGCACACACAAACACTACCTTCACTTTGAAGGAAAGATTAAAATAACACTGCTCACATACACAATACTTACTATTCTAGTTCGTGTAACTTTCTCCGGAGTCACAAACAGGTCACAGAATTCACGTATTAACCGCATACTTCCCGTCATTTCTATTCCTCCTTCACCATCACCTATCGCACAATTACAAAAAGTGAGAGGTAATAACCAAGATATTTGGGTTGCTCTTGGGTAGGGGTGGGAGGTAAGGGTTCGTTGTGGAGGGCACCTGGTACAGAATCAAGGCCAGCTGTCGGGAATTCGATCTCCTGAAACATATACTTGTTCATCATAAACTGTATACTTATTCTGCAGTCGATATGTGCATATAGTTCTTCAATTATCCAGTAATAACTCACCATCAACTTCCTGCCGTCCTTCACGGCTAATTCAGCAGCCATTTTTGCCTGTTTAAAGGTCAAAAGCCCAAAATAAGCAGACGCTCCTACTCCTATACTTATTATCTAACTTCTACAGAACAGATGATACACATCAAGTTGTATCAAGAGAGACACCAAGTTGTGTTTTCCAAGAGGTTCCAAAGAGGTTCTGTTCCTTTGTCTAATTTTTAGACTGCTTTGACAACTCATCTTAAAGGTGCCACTCATTCAATATGATCTGGTGACAGTGGTTTAGAGTTTTAAACTAAATGCAGAGCTAATAGTATTTTGGAAATATAATCATCCTAAGATACTATAACACAGGGATTCTTACACAAAAACAATAACTTCGATGTAGAGAGAGATGATTTCACAAAAGCAGATGTTTTGATTTAAGTCTCCAAAACCCACCACCAAGAAAATTTTCAAAGGACATAGAAACATGATCCATATATCTGTAAATTAAATTGTGAAAGTTGTTGATGCTGTTCTAGAATTACCACAATCTATCTACCCCCATGAATGTTTTTGGATAAAACAACAAGTAGGACCCAATGCCTGTTTTCTAATAGCTTCACAAAGGCCAAATTGGTTTTTAAATGTCTCCGGCTTTTCATTTAACAAGTTTAAGGATCCCTTTGGCATTGCAATTGGGGACCTCAGATATATAAACTGTTTGGTAAACTCTTATAGCCGCAGCTTTTAAGCAAAAATAATTTTATCTGATAATTGTTTGATTAAAAACTTTTATTACCTTTATTAGTTTTGTAAAAAAAAATTGTTTATAAGTCATGTTTACCAAACACAGTCAATCTTTATATCACACTTTTTTTTTTCAACACACATATATAGTTAAAAACTACAAGACCTAGATATCAAACAGATCCTAAGCTTAATCTAATAAAAAGGTAAATAAACAAATGACAAAGCCAGCGTACTTGATCAAGAAGCTCTGAATAGTCACTGGGAAAGGGAATATCGACGTTAGTGGAGTTATTGCCATCGCTTGAAACCGAACTGGTGAGACAATTGGGTTTTCTTGTGTACGGCGAAAATGTGATGATTCTTTGACCGCTGAAATTTTCAATTCTACAATTTACCTGCAATTAGTGACAATTAATCGGTTTAGAAATAATTTTAAAAAATTAAAAGTAATGATTACAGACTCTGAGTGTACCTGTGGACGTGGAATTGAAGGAACCGGAATAGGAAGCGTAGTGAAGGCGATGGCTGAATTGGAGGATAACGGCATTTTGAACCACAAAGTAAAGAGAGAGAGACAGAAGAAACGCGCCTCTTTCAAATACCGTGCTTTTTTGTACCCGGGGAATTTAACTAGTTGATGCGAATAATAAAATTTATAAATTGGGTAAATTATTTATTAAAGAAATATCGAGAGATTCTGTATTATTTTATTAGTAGCAATACAGTAATTATAAAATTAGTTGGATTAAAATAGCTGTTGTTCCACCTGTTTTATTTTTATTATGGGTGGGTAGGGTTTGTGAAAATTCAATCCAACCCATTATTGAATAGATTGAGATAAATCAATTCAACCTAAGTAAATAAATATGTTCAACCTAATCTAACATAATCCTTAAATCATTGGATTGGGTTGGGTTGGGTTAATTGAGTTGAAGATTTGAAGTCAAATTAAAATTAAAAAATATGAAAATTAAAATAAACTTATTAAAATTTAATATAAATATATCATATTATGAAACTTCTATTCACTGTCTAGTATTCGACAAAAAAAACTAAAAGAATATAAAATGAATAAATTATAAAAGTACCTTAGTTAACTGAGAATTGAAACTTAAGGGATTGGTTTTAGTTTTGGAGTTAGAGATTAGAGTAGTAGATATAAGAACAAATAATCTCTTTTATAAAAGAATAAAAAGATGATAAAAAATAGATTAATCGTTTAGATTTTTAGGATTTTGCAATTAAAAATTATCTTATTATTATTATTTTAGTTATGTGGGTTGGGTTGGATTGAGTTAGATGGATTCATCACAATTAATCCCACCTAACCCAATTGTTGATTGAGTTTGAAAAAATTGATCCAATTAACTCATAATAACCCACTCAACCCGTTAAAATTAAATTGGATTGGATTGGGTTGGGACGTTGGGTCAGTTGGATTGGATTGAATTTGTCACTCATAATTTTTATTTAATTAATAAATTTATGTTATATTTATTTGTATAAAAATTTATAGTTATACTATCACTTTTATTTTATTATTTATTTATTTATTTTTAAAGTGGTCTGCATTATTAAAGTGAAGCGTGTCAAGTGAGATCAAGATCCGGTTTATTCGAGTGCTTAAAACCCGACAAATATTAAGTAACTCATTTATAGTTAAAATATTCTTATTTTTAAATAAAAAATTTTAAAACAAACTAAACAAATTGAGTGGATTTAGTTTCTCCAGGCACATCATTAGAACATTACTTTTAATTGAACAAAAGCACACTTGACTAGCACATTCGCCACAAAAGCCTCGGCTTAGTTGTGGGTTTATGAATTATCTCAATAAAATTAAGGTCATAAATTTGAGTCCCGCTACGAATTATTAGGCTAGGTAGCTTTTTTAGATAACGCCATAAATACATGTATTTTAATTCTCACAGGTATTGCAATAAATGATTTTAATAGGTCATCATTAAATATAATTTTCCGTTATATACATTCACCTTTCTTAGAGGCCAAGGAGTCTTCGACAGAAATGTAAATTTCTCATTTTGGAGGGAGAAGGTGGCTATATTTGAGAGAGGTTTCCGGCGAACCAACCAGTGAAAAACAGTCAGCAGAAACATAAATGACGGGGATTTGAGCAGCCTTGATTGCCCATCTCACTTCCATTTTCTCATCCAATCTTAATCTTCTGTCTCGAAGGTGCATGCGTGTCTCATTCGAGCAGGGTTCATACCAAACTCCGAAGAGCCGAGCTGGTGATTATCAAAATTAACGTTCTATGTCCATAATTTTTATTTGCAAAGAAAACAAAACTTTTTCTTCAGAAAGGATCCTTAATTTGGATCGTTTGATTTCTATCCTTTGCTAACTACTACGCAATTGTCTCATATCATGCATAAAGGAAGAGGACTCGTATCTAAATTAATACCTGATAAAGTACACTCAAAACGAGATCATTTGGATTGAGGTTTTTTTTTTTTTTTTAAAAAAAAAAAAACACCCAAAACAATGTCGTTTTGAGTGTATTTTTGTAAGTTTTTAATTTCTTGATTATTTTTGGAAAGAAATGATATAACCTAAAAGAAAAATGATTATGAGACTAAATTCAATAAGAACAACTTAAAATTGGATTTGTTTTACTGTATCAAAAAATAATTAAAACTAATAAATATTAAATTTATTTTTGTCAATATTTTATCTTTTTGTCACTTTAGCTGTGCTCAACTTTGAAAATACTTTATTAATTATCAGCACTATGAGACAAATATCATAGAATCTGTAATTTTTTATTTTAAATCAACGAATCCAGCCAAAACCACATAATTGAACAGCGCAGCACCTGAACAAGATTTTCTCTTTGTTTTGTTTAAAAAATCCAAGGGGTCATGACTAAAGGTGGCCAACGGCACGGCACAGCCCATCAAACTAAGGTTCATTCGGGTCTATAGGCCGGCACGCTATGGCCTACTAAGTAAACGGACTATACTGTATCGTGTTCAAGTTTTTTCTTTCAGGTCTGGCATGACCCACGGCACAAGCGCACATGTACTGTGTTCGGGCCATGTCTAAAAAAAGCTCGCTAATTTTTTTTTTCTTTTTTTCAAGCCCACATGCCTAGCGTACTTTTTTAAGTCCACGTACCTGACGTGCTTTGTTTGTGCCTGACGTACCTTACGTGTTTTTTCAACCTCATCAGCTCATGCACTAATAATAACAACAACAACAATAATAATAATAGTAATAGTAGTAATAGAAATAGTAATAATAATAATAATAATAAGAAGAAGAAGAAGAAGAATAACAACAACAACAATAAAAATAATTTTTATTAAGGGAACAATTAATATTTCATAATCAATTTATTAGAATTTCACAACTATATGTTTAATTTCACAATAATCAACTATAATACAACAATACGTAAATTTAATTCCAAAGATCATAGTAATGATTAATACAAATCTATAAACTCAAGCGGCCAAAATATAAAAATATTCAAAGAAATTATTCAAATTTCATTTATTCATTCAATAAATTATAAATATAAAACAATTAGAATTTTTTTAAACTAAGACTTAAATTAATTTTTAAAAGCCTATGCTAATAAAATATATTAAAAATTTTAATTTCAAGATATTTTTAAAGTCAAAACATTTTTTTTTACTTTTCATTAAAAAAATTTAATTTGATATATTTTGGCCCGTATACTATTGATGACCTACGGGCCGTGTACTAGCCCACTAGTGAAGCGTGCTTGTTATGTGTTTTTTTGCATATTGTGTTTTGACCCATCTCTAATCGTGTCGTGCTTTTAAGGCCCACATGCCTAAGATTCTATGCCCGACCCAACCAACGTGCGTGCCGTGTCGTGCCGTGCTGCGTGTCCTACCGAAATTACTCGTGTCATGCTATGCCCATGCCACACCACATGCCGCCCAACCCATCTTTAGTCATGAGAATTTACAACTATTATAAATTGCGATCTTTTGAATTGACTAACAAATTGTTATCTCAGCAACACGTGATTAGTTCTGTTTTTGCATAGATTTTTCTTATATTCAAATATTTTTCCATTTCTTCAGTTAGGTCCTTATATGCTTAATTATTGATTCTGAATTGTTGGATGACTTCTTTGTTCATCTCTTCTACATCTATTTTTAAAGCTTTTACCATATTTTATAAAGGTTTAAATGATTATGATATTCATAAAGATCTATAAATTTTGAGTATACATTAGCACTTGCATTTTATAACTCCTTCACTTTCTAGTCATTGACCAAATTTTTCTTCTAGCATATTTATATATATTTCTAATCTATTTTCCCATTCAAGATATACACCATCAATGCTTTCACATATATTTTGCAATCTAAATCTAGCGTCCTAAATTGAAAAGTTCATATTATTATTGTTATTATTATTATTTATTATTCAACCTTTGTTATTGATGTTCTAGAAACCTTTTATTTATCTTGCACTTGCTACCTTGAATTATTTCAAGACTGATTAAGATATTCCATTAATGCTACCCTATTTTTTCTTCAAAAATTTCATTGTTACATTCAATGTTTATGTTTTTCATATTTTCATACAAGCATTTGCTTGCAATTAATCGAGTATTAACAATCCTTATTGTATCAATAACTCGATATTCTTGACAAAAATCTAAATTCTCAACTGCATCTAGAGATCTATTGACTGATCTTTCCATTTTTCTAAAATTGATTTACTATTATCACCTCATATCTTATAAATTCTAGAAAACAATCAAGGCCCAACATGCTTTTGTTTGTGAAAAAATATAAGAAGGTAATTCATAGTGCTAATTAGTGTATTATTCCTTGAAATTTTGGAATAGATTCACTAGTTCTCTCCAATTATAGATTGATCCATAGTTGGCATTGCAATAGCTCCATACATGTCCTGTAGAATTACCTCAAGGACTGTTCCATACAACCCAACATAACGCATTGTAAATTGGCCGAACAGGATTTGTCTGAGTGATTTTCTAGCAATCGTCTTATGAAGATTGCTGGGTAATATGGAGTCTTCTTCTTTTAAATAAGTGCAGACACGTAAGATTCTTGATATATTTCTAAAATTTAAAAACAAGATATATAGAAGATGATAGTTTCACTCCAAAAGAGTTCTTCTTTATTTTATCACTGAAATTTTTACAAAGAAAGTTTGAAGATGAGGGTCGTGAGAGATGCAAATGCTTCTCCGCTCTTACATGACTCTGTATATAGACTTGAAGAAATAAGATTATCTCTCCTTACATGACACATGCAACATTCTTGTGTTAGATTTTATGGAGATAAGGTGACTCTTTCTCCTCATTGTCTTTTTGTATATTATTGATGGCAACTGTTATCATCGTTTTTTCTTTGGCCAACAAATGTTTATCCTTTCCCTTGGATTCTTTCCTTCTAAATTATTGATTCTTAAGCAGGCATCTTTTATCTTTCAATGGTCTCCTTCCACATACCTATTATCAGGTCTTTATCTAGAGATATATCTTCTTCGCTTGTTCCAATTTTTGACCTTTCATAGCAAAAGCCATAATCTAATTGATGCCTAGCACTTTACATATCTCGTGGTGCATTGGCTAGCTAGATTCTATAAGATTTTTGTAAATCGCCTTTTTTTCTTTCAAGATGGCTTGCCTGTTTAAAATGCTTTTTTCTTTTCTTTTTAAAGAAAAGATTATATGCCCTATTATGACTTGATGTAGTGACACTTTTTCCTTGCTTATCCTCTAAAATTATTCATAGAAGACTTTCATGCCAATTGCTCTTTTGTTGGAGAGAGCTTTCGACTCAAATAACTTAAGATCATAGTCATTGTAGACTTGATCCAAAATAATGGTTGGATTAATTCTTTTGCTATTAATTCCAACTTATATCATGTGCATTGCTGGATACCATTTATTATTATAGTACACTGGGCAAGTAGTAAGAAATTTGGCATAAATTGACTTTTTTGTCTTAGTTACTTTTTTTAGGCTAATAATAGCTTCTATGATTGTTTTTAGAACTAATTCTAGCTCCCAGCAATTTTCACTGACATAAATAAGATTAATAAAACCATATTCAAACATATTTTTTATTATTTCTGGATTAGTTTCTTGAATGAAGTTAATTTTTAGTATAATCCTCAATGATATAGTAATATAACCTAATTAAGACGAATCTCATAAGCTAATTTACTAATTCTCTTGTATTCATAAGCATAGTCACATTCTAATTAGAATTTGGCCTTTGACTAAGCTGTCCGCTTTTTGTATATTGAGACTTTAAGCTCTGTGAAGAGTTTTGGTAACTTTCCCCCTTTGTATATTGATAGATCATGAATTGTGAGTAAATGCTTTGGATTTTTGGTCTTTAAATTTTGTGATGAATAATTAGTAATCAACCCCTTATTTTGATTCTTGAAATAGATCTTTTTTAGCATATTGCTAATATATTGTTATGATGTTTGAACTTCTAGACGATTTTGTAAACTTTTGTCTTGAAAAAATTTACTAATTCTTCTTGGGCATCATCAATCATAGAAAGCCCATCAGAAGTCATCATATTTCCTTTGTGAAACAATTCTTAATCTTCAGAGCACATCATTATACCTTTTATTATTTTAAAAATATTCTCCATTCTATTCTCATATTAAGAAAATTTTCAGTATAATTGTTAAATCTTTTAATATATTCAATTTCAAAATCATATTCTGCGAAGAATTGTTGCGATCTAATTAATCTCTTATATTGAGGTAAATTAGGTAGTTTGCTTGACTATAAATCTTTTGACCTGAGTATTATAAGATCTAACCTTAATTTTTTTTTTTGTAATAAAAGGAAAGTAAATTTAACTATCCCATTTTTAATAGCTAACAAGTTCTTTTCATTACTATGCTAATTCTTTTCTTTTTCTTTTTTTCAGGTTTAAATGTTCAGCTTGTATTACAAATCTTTTCTTAATTTGTTTTTAACATTGCTCCTTAGTGATTATCATAAGCATCTGTTTAAAAAATTAAATTACCATTGGTTGTTGGAAATCCTAATCTTAATAGATGTTTACATTTCTTTTTAATCTTCAATGTTTGTATGGAGATCTTCCCATGCTTTTGTATTATTCTTTTTTAATTATCCTTCTAGGGGTTGCCTTTCTTTTGCTAAGTTTTCTATGAAACTTTCAGTATAATTAAGACATCTTAAAAATCTTTAAATCAACTCTTTAGATTCTAACTTATTTAAAAATAAATATATTTTTTTAGAAATATAAGGTTGTATCCCAATTCCAATTTCGTCTATTATTAATCTTAGAAACTCTATTCTAAGTTTCATTATCTCACTTTTCCTTTTAAAAAGTAGTATTTTATGTTTCTTGCATTTTTCTGAAAATAATAATAATAATAATAATAAAAGATGATTAATGTGATCTATTTCATTATTAGAAAATATTAATGTATCATCTAAACATACTCACATAATTCATGAAATTGTTTGAAAATTTTATCCATTTTTCATAATATATTTGTGGAACATTTTTTAGTTGAAAAGGCATCACAACCCATTCATATTGTCCTTAAGGTGTACCAAATGCAGCAAGTGGTAAGCTTTATTCTTCAAGTTTGATTTGTCAAAAGCCAAATTTGTAATTAAACATGTTGTATATATTTTTATTAATTGCATAAGTAATTAATGTATTTTAATAAGATAAAAAGTATCCATCAAGTTTAGAATACTTATTTAATTCTTTATAATTAATAACCATATCGGCTTAATTTTCCTTGTTTAATTTCTGCATGATTCCTAACCATAAATGCTAGACTACTTTGTGGACTCTTAGATTCTTGAAT
Source organism: Citrus sinensis (assembly GCF_022201045.2). Taxonomy (NCBI): domain Eukaryota; kingdom Viridiplantae; phylum Streptophyta; class Magnoliopsida; order Sapindales; family Rutaceae; genus Citrus; species Citrus sinensis. The sequence continues at coordinate 19,523,150 of NC_068560.1, forward strand.
TTGTTTATCAAATTCTATTCTATTTTCTTGCTCATATCTCATGGGCTTGACCTTTATGATTAAATTTGAATCTTTTAATTTTAATTTTGGAGAAATTATCATTTTACTACCAAAGTTTTACTGACATATCATATCAATACCAAAGTTTGCCGAAAAGTGCATTTTACTACCAAAGTTTTGCGCCGTTATCAATTCACTACCATTCCGTTAAGAAAAAGTAAATGTTTAACGGAAATTGAGTTAAAAGTCGATTTTACCTCCAAGAGTTTGGTAGTAAAATGATAATTCCCCTAAAAATTCGATAGTAAAATGATAATTCCCCTAAAAACTTGGTAGTAAAATGATAATTTATCTATCAAATTAACAGACAATTTTACTCTTACAGCTGGAAATGTCTTTGATGCCCTTATGACATCAGCAAATTTTTAATGTTGTTAACGAAATGGTAGTAAATTAATAACGACGCAAAACTTTGGTAGTAAAATACACTTTTCGACAAATCTTGGTACTGACATGATATGTCAGTAAAACTTTGGTAGTAAAATGATAATATCCCTTAATTTTGGCATAAGTTTTATAAACTTCCCATAACTGAATTGGGTTATCTCTAAATTTTTATTAAGTTTTTCTAAGATTTTTTTCAGTAAAACTTTGGTAGTAAAATGATAATATCCCTTAATTTTGGCATAAGTTTTATCAACTTCCCATAACTGAATTGGGTTATCTCTAAAATTTTTATTAAGTTTTTCTAAGATTTTTCATAATCAGGGATGATTTGAATGATTTTATAAATTGAAATCACCACACTGGCTATTTTGAAATTTTCATATTCGAATTGTTCGCCTAATAGGATTATAATTGAGTGGATACATGGCGTTTTAAGAGTAATCGTTTCATTAGTCATTACATAAATGAACTAATGAAGGAAATTAACTTCTAAAAATATATTTGCACCCATGTGATCGTTAGACCATAATATTGGTATGGTTAAACATAACTCTGAACTTGTATTAAGACCATAATATAGTTGTTAAGGATGCCAGGATAAACTTGATAATTGACTTAAATTTTAATAATTAAAACGACAACTATCTGTTAAATTATAATGTCAATTTTTTAATTGGAATGTATTCATGTGATATAGCCACAACTGCTTCAATTTTTTTTTTCCTTTTTTGATGGAGTCATAAGTTATTTATTTAAGCTTATGTGTAGAAATTGATGTAAAATTAAAGTAATAGCTGAATAGCAATGCAAAAAGGGAGATTGCCAATTTTCCCCCACTAAAATTAATATATACCACTTATCTCCTACAGTTTTCATAATAGCCAATAACCCTTTGGCACCAAAAAGTTAAAGGAAAAGAGGGCAAATGGGTCATGTGTTTGATAATTTATCTAGAAAATATAAAAATAGATATTTATTATAATAAAAACGTTTAAAAACAAAAAGTATAAGAAAAATATTTCACTCCAAAAAATATATTTTCTTATTTTTAGTACTTAAATTTTTTATTTTAATTTTTATTAATATGATTAATTAATTTTTAATAAATAAGAATAAAGATGTATTTAAAAATAAGGGTAATATTATAAAATTATACTGCTAAGGAGATTATTAACTATTATGAAAACTATATAGGTAAGTGATATATATTGATTTCAGTAGTGGAAAATTGACAACCCCTTGCATAAAAAATACCAAATAAATTTTTTATCCTTTTTTCTAGGATCAACTTTAGAATATTTAGGGCCTTAGTTTTTTTTTTTTTTTTAAAATGAGGCCTTCTTATATTCAGTAACTTCAACACTCAAATAAATATAAAAAAAAAAGCTCAAAATTCATTACATCTTAAAATCTAGTTTTAAATTTTAATATGGAATTGTGGAGAATGAGGCTGAACCCACAAGGATTGCCTATTAGAATGGAAAAATTTATATCAAACCTATATCAATTTAATTCTAACCTCATACCAATATTATTTAAGAATAGAAAATAATATTAAACTTAACAAGAAAGTAAATAAAAGTAAGGAGAAAATTCAATAGTGGTAAAATACTAAGGCTTAGGAAACTTCTAATTTCATAAATTTCAATCATTTATCTATTTAATCCCCTAAATTAGAGTAAAACTATAGAAATCAATCCCCTAAATTAGAGTAACACTATAGAAATCAATCTATTGTTTACCCAAGATTTTATAGTTAACGTACATGTGAAACTTTTAAAGTAAAATTTCTTTCGCTTCTAAAGCATTAACACTAAGTATTTTATGTATCTATTTTGAAAAACGGAAAATTAAGGAGTTAATAGTTAGGATAAATTTTGAGTTATCCCCCTCATAAAATAAAAATCTACAAAATACCCTCACAAACTATTATAAACTTTAACTTACCCCAATCTTTATTCCAAAGATAAGGAAAAAAATGGGGTAAATTGACGAAATCCCTTCCAGAGTGATGGCTCAAGCCCCTCTGGAAGGAGGCCTTCCTTTTTCTTTTTCTTTTTTTTTTAAAATAGAAGGTAATTTGAAACTCATAATAGTTTAGGGGGTGCTTTGAAAATTGTCATTTCACGAGGGGTGTAATCCGAAGTTTAAGTCTAATGGTTAAAATTTCATACCCAAACTTAGATTTATTAAAAATTATTCCCAACTACAGGAATACATGATAATAATGGTGAAAAAAATTTCATTTTTATAAATCATGTGAAGTCAGAATTATAAGCAATAAAAGCATAAATAAGGGATTAACAAATAAAAATTGGAATTTATTTTACTAAGAGGACTTCATCCTAACCTAATTAAAAGAAAATTAGTTCATAATGAAATAAATGAAAATTATAGCGAACGTACTAAATTTGCGTATTGTTGCAACTTCTCTCTCTAATTTCTCACTCTTAATTCTCTACTCTCTCAATTACACATCTCAAATGAGCAAGCTACCTCTATTTATGGAGGATTATAAAAATTGAATATTTAGATGCCAGCTTGCAACAACTTGATCTTGTTATAAAATAGTTGTCCATCTTGAGTAATTTCTATAAAATTGTGATAAACTTGTCTTTGATTGGACGAAAATGAGATGAAATTAATTAAATCTTACTAAAACTTTGCCGCATGTGAATTGGAAAAGAATTGTGAGTTGGTAAACCGTTTGAACGAATTTGCTTCAAAGAAATGGGCTTGAGCAAGCTGGATCGTCATGGGCTGACTTCTGCTGATGTCATTGATGACATCATGCTGACGTGGTACCCTTCTCGAAAAGTTAAGCTGAAATACCCGCACCCGCACCCAAAGCTCTCTTTGATACAAATGGAATAACCTTGCAACTGCACTGCCGCAAGCGTGTGCTAGGATTTAATGCACTAAGCCTAAGTCTTATTCAATTTATCCCATTTTATATCAAAATATCAACTACAGTTATTTCTTTCCTATTAAATAAAATACGTACTAATTATAAATATTTATTAAATAATATGAACTAACAAATATAAGCTAAGAGTGATAAATATAATATAAATTATTCTCATCACATCTTTAATTATATCTTAAATTTGGACAATAATCAAGAAGATCTAAAAAAGTTCAAAAATAAATCCTAAAAAATGGGCCAAAAAAAAAAAAGGTATTGATGATTCTATGTCTAGGGATTTTTGAAATTATAAGGTTCTGAATAAAAATTAAAAGAAACTACTAATAGTCAGAGATTCTTATATCGAATAATTAAGTTTTTTTTTATAGCCAAAAAGGTAAAAATTTTACTTTTTATCTTTGAAAGACTAATACTAAATGGATCAATAGTTGAACAATGTTATAAATTATACCACTTTAACGTTAGGATTATTAAATATAGAATTTATATAAAGAATGCGCTTTTCCTACAGTGCATAACTCAAAAATTTCTCTATTAATTAGAGTATTATTAAGAAAATACATAAAAAAATAGGCTTTCCTAAAATATGAGACTTTAGGTACCTATGTTCTTCACACATACTTAAAGTTGTCCCTACTTTCACCTAATCAGCACTTCATGTGCACATAAAAATTTGTGTCAATGATTTGTCCCTACTTTCCCGATTAAAAAAATACTATATACACACACACAAGCACTCTTAAGTGTGAATTTTTGTATGAAATTTCATGTGGATGCTTATTTTTATAGTTTAATAAAATGTTTTACAGTTAGTAAAAGATTCATCATAAAATGGTTATCCAAACTAAAGAATAACTATATATATAAATATATAAACGGCCAAAGCGAAGCAAAGATTTTATTACGTAAAGGAAAAAGAAAGAAAATACAAGCCGAAGATGAAATGAGCCTTATCCCTTAACAAGGACATAATTGAATCACTTATACCGAAAAGCAACGACGAAGAGAAATATGTAAGAACAGTCAAAGGAGGGCTTATGCAGCAGGCGAAATTATCACCATGTCAACGCTCTAGCCTTCAGGGCTTAAGCAACAGGTGAAGGATGATAAAGAGTAGGAATGATGTACATATCATCTTTTGTTCTGATTCCCACACTGAAGGTTTCGGTCATGTCCAAGTCTTCATGCTTCATTTCATTAGGGAGGGTCCAGTCAAAATGGTACAATAACACTACCAGTGAGAGCTTCATAATGGCATCAGCGAATGATATTCCAGGGCAAATTCTGCGACCAGCACCAATTGGGATATATTCAAAATTATTCCCTTTATAATCTATTGAACATTCAAGGAATCTATGTGGAATAAACCTCTCAGGCTCCGTCCAATACTTTGAATCTCTTCCCAACGCCCATGCATTAACAATGACTGGCTTTCCTGGGTATGTTGAATCCATTAATTTTACATCTCTCTCCACATTCTCTTGGAAATAACAAAGGAGCAAGAGGATGTAATTTCAGGGTCTCTTTCAGTATCAGTTTCAAGTATTGCATTTCATCGACCTTCCCTTTACTATTATAGACTTCCCTTCCCTCAGCTTCCGCATTTTTCAGCATTATCGGATTTTTCATTATTTCGGAAAATGCCCAATCTAAGGTTGTGCCAACTGACTTAATACAACCAATAAACATTTCCTGAAAGTGGAAATTATGCACAAAAGTTACATCATTTAGAAAAGATGAGAATTAATACAAGGTTAATATCCCTTTAGATCATATGGATTGAATCCATCTGCTTTATCCAAAAAATTGTTTTCCTTTGTTTGTCTTCATTAAAAATTTAAAATATAGGTAAGTCCATATGTGATCGTGTCTGGGGGCGCGTAAAAGTAATTTTAAAAAATTAAAAATTAATTTTGATGTGACAAAAATATTAAATTGTTCTTAAAATTTGTATTCGATAGTCTTCTAATGACAAAGAAATTTGTTAATGGACCCGAATGATACTAGAGGAGAATTTATAATTAATATGGGTTTTGACAAAAACATATATAGCAGAAGAAAAAGTACTTGACCTTAAAATCTGATTTTGCTTTTATACAGAGTAGCGATCAAAGGCCAACCCAACATTTAAATTTGTATTACTGGGGCAAATGATTTTCAGCTTCCTTCTCGAGCAGACGCAAGAGACCACAAACACTTTTCTAGAAAATACCTACTTTTGCAGAGAACAATTAGGGGGACGCCGAAGATTTTTTCGTTTTTAACCCTCCGATTCCTAAATCAGTTACTCAGGTTTACTACACTAAAAATAAGAACTGGGGTATTGAATTTCAATGAAGAGCAACCTTTATCTGAAAAAATCTTAAAAAATCAAAAGAACAAAGAACAAAGCATAGAGAGAAAAAGTATACTCCCAATGTCATTTTCACAGAGAGAGTTTTAAGGTAGAGAAAGAAGAAATTACTTGGTTCAAATTCTCGGAAGCGTTTATAAAGGTCAGAATCCCACGCCTCTTGGAGTGTGGGATGATCGTTTAATGGATCAGTTTTATGCCATGTTGTGAAAATTTTAATATACTCGCAAGCGCACGAATCTAGAGATAGAAAAGTGGTAACGAGGTCGATCCCACAGGGATTGTTATAAATTGAAAAGTCTAATTTAAATCTAAAATTAATATTAATTCTAACATAGTTGAGCAAATTGAGTTTTAAGAGAAATTAAACTAATTAAACTAAGAAAACAATTAAAGTAAATGAGAATTTAATGAGATAAAAATTACCAAGGTTTCGGAATCCACCACTATTCAATTAGTAATTATCTAAATATTAATTAATCCCCAATTTTAGAGTGACAACTCGAAATCAATCTATGTCATCTCATGGATATAACAATTAAGCCCAAGTAATTAAATCTAATGTAGGTTCTTTTTCTACTTAATAATACGATATCTAAGTATCCCATGTAAACATATTGAATAACAAAGAGTCAAAGTTTACTAAGCACTCTATGTAAACAATTTAATGAAAGACATAGAGTCAAAGATAATCATGTATAAACTTTATAGATCCAAGTATATAATTAATCGAATATTAATCCTAACAATCAATAATGCATGACAGAATTGATGAAAAGATTTTATTAACATCCAATTAATCATGTGAAATAAAAACCATAATCATCAAAGAACATATATAGGGAATTAATTAAATAAAAAGATAATTATTTCATTGAATAGGGTTTCATCATTAACCTCAGTATAAGAAAATTAGCTAGACATACTTGAATTGTGAGCAACAAAAGAAATAAAATCAGCCATGAAAGCCGAAATATTGCTACTGCCGATTGCTCTCTTCCAGCCTTTTGTTTCTGTCCTCTGGCCGCCTCCTTCTCCAAAAGCCAAAACTCCCTTTTATAATCTTTGAAATGGGCCCCATCTCTTAAATCCTAAAGCCAAAAGGCTTGCCTTTTGTTTCCTTTAGCTCTCACACGTGACCACCTTTGGAATTGCTTTAAGATTCCTTTTCCAATTATGAAAGCCAAGTGCGGGTCCCATTTAAATTGCTTTCCAAATATTACAAAGCCATGCACGTGTAACTTAACTAAGCTAAAGCCAATGTTATGCTTAAATTCTTCTTCATGTGCTAGATCAATTAATTTACTAGCTTCGGTTTCCTCGGATTCACTTCCACATGCATGTATGTCTAATTGCTTCTAAAATCAATTAATTAACGCTTCCAAAATTGAGCTCCCTTATATCCTTTTTTATCCATAATCTTCAATTAATCCCCTATTCAATAAAATAATTTAATTAATTAAAAATAACAAATAAAAATAACTAGTAATTATATAATTAAGGGTAAAATATGTATATAAATTATGCTCATCAAATACCCCCAAACTTAGATTTTGCTAGTCCTCGAGCAAAACTAAAATTTAAAACAAAAATAAAAATAACAACACAAAAAGTAAATCCTAACTAAACCACTTTCGCAGGTAATCGCGATTGCATTTAGCACATGCAACAAGCCTTTAAACCCCTAGGCGGCCCTAGTGGACGAGTTATAGTCTCGTGAGGGCTTCAGTGATGATACCCACAAACATCATTTAAAATAAATAAATAAATTAAATTAAATCAAAAGAACGAAAAACTTTAAATAAACCATGAAAAATAGCCTCAAAGATTGCAAAAATTATATAGCTCAAAGAAAATTTCAAATATTAGCAAAGTTCTAACTTTAATTCAATAGTCAATCCCACCTCTCTTTCGATTCTTGTAGTGTGTGTGTGAAATCAATTCAATCAAATCCATTCCCAAAATCCTCAACATCAACAGCCTTAGCCTCAAACAAAGAACAGAGTAGGTCAAACTAATCTTATCATCTTGATCTCCAATTTTTTTCTCTCACAGGCTTTTATGTGCATTTTCTTTTGATTTTTTTTTCAGCACATGCACTTGATTTTTTTTTTTCTTCTCTTTTTTTTTTTTCAACCATAGTCAGGAGCTTTCACTCTACCCCTTAAGGTAGCCTTCTTCTCATGGTAGATTATCCTCTACATACTTGTGGTACATAGGCCCAAATTACTCAAGGATAGCTTCACTCTTAAGGGTTATAGGTAGCTATTTCTGACTTTGGTGCCCGTGTATACTATTTTGTATTGTGGAGATAAGAATCAAGACAAACAGTCATTTACTCTATCTAAAATTCTCAACTCAGGCTGCGTCAATATCAAATTTCAAGTCAAAATTACGAAAGAATTGATATTAGTGCTCATGGTTTAAAGAATCTCAATCAAGAGGAACTAACACAAGAATCAAGTATAAACTAAGACAATATTCAACCCTTTCTAAAAACCATATTCATTGTCAATCAAATTTTTATCATTGGCTTTTCACATAAAAACAAAAAACAACAAAAATTTTTTTTTTAATTTTTATTTAAAATTTTCAATTTTTTTTTTGTTTTTTTTTTAACAAACAAAACACACACTATTCCCACCCCCAAACTTATTTGGAACATTGTCCTCAATGTTGCACAAACAAAAGATATGCATGCAAACAAATGAAAGAAATAATAATAATAATAATAATAATAATAATAATAATAATAATAAACATAAATAATAAAAAGAAAGTTGGAGAGAACACACCTGGATGGGCTGGGAAAGCTTTAAAAAAAAAGAACAACTAAAAAGAAAACATTAGAAAAGAAAAATACTAGAAAAGAAAAACAAACAAAGAGAAGAAAACCTACTATTAAAATAAAACAAGAGTGCAAAGATGGACATAATTAATCCTGATAAACAGGATCATCTAAAAGTATCTCCTTAACTTCTGGTGTTCTTAACTCTAAAAATGGTTTCAATCTTTGCCCATTGACCTTAAATAAATCACCATTTTTAGGCTTTTCAATCTCAATTGCTCCATAAGGGAAAACAGTACGAACTATAAAAGGACCAGACCATCGAGAACGTAACTTACCTGGAAAGAGATGCAATCGGGAATTATATAAAAGTACTTTCTGACCTGGTGTAAAGGCTTTTCTCAAAATGTGTTTGTCATGAAAGACTTTCATTCGCTGTTTATAAATCTTGGCATTCTCATATGCATCATTCCTGATCTCTTCAAGTTCTGCTAGTTGTAATCTTCTCTTGGAACAAGCCTGCTGCATGTCAAAATTGAATTTCTTGATCGCCCAATATGCACGATGCTCCAACTCTACTGGCAGATGACATGCTTTTCCATACACAAGTCAATAAGGTGACATCCCAATTGGTGTTTTAAAAGCAGTCCTATATGCCCACAATGCATCATCAAGTCTCAAAGACCAATCCTTTCTATCTGGCCTAACTGTTTTCTCTAGAATCTGCTTGATCTCTCTATTAGAAATCTCTACTTGGCCACTGGTTTGAGGATGATATGGGGTGGCAACCTTATGTGTAATGGAATATTTGTCCAAAAGAGTTTTGAAAGGTTTATTGCAAAAATGGGTGCCACCATCACTAATGATTGTTCTAGGGAAACCAAAACGAGACAGAATATTACTCTTCAAGAATTTCACTACAACCCTATGATCATTGGTTTTGCATGGAATAGCTTCAACCCACTTCGACACATAGTCCACTGCAACCAATATATACTGATAACCAAAAGATGGAGGAAAAGGTCCCATGAAATCAATACCCCATACATCGAAGATCTCAACCACAAGAATAGGATTGAGTGGCATCATGTTCCGCTTTGAAATGCTACCCATACGTTGGCACCTATCACACAAAGAACAGAAAATATAAGCGTCATGAAAAAGAGTAGGCCAATAAAAACCACACTGTAAAATTTTTGTTGCTGTCTTTCTAGCACTAAAGTGGCCTCCACAAGCTTGTTCATGGCAAAATGAGATAACACTTTGAATTTCATTATCGGGAACACATCGCCTAATAATCTGATCAGCACAATATTTAAATAAATAGGGATCATCCCAAAAGAAATCTTTCACTTTAGAAAAGAACTTTGTTCTATCTTGCTTAGTCCAGTGCTCTGGGATTTGACCTGTAGCAAGGTAATTAATTATATCAGCAAACCATGGTACGACATTTACACTCATAAGTTGCTCATCTGGGAAAGACTCATTCAAAGGTAAAGATTCTGGAATAAATTTAAGATCAAGGCGAGATAAATGATCTGCCACAACATTTTCAGAACCTTTTTTATCTCTAAATTCAATGTCAAATTCTTGTAAAAGCAACACCCAACGAATCAATCTTGCCTTGGCATCTTTCTTAGTAAACAAATATTTTAAAGCAGCATGATCAGTAAAAATAATCACTTTACAACCTATAAGATAAGATCTGAATTTATCAAGTGCAAACACCACAGCTAGCATTTCTTTTTCTGTAGTTGAATAGTTCAACTGTGCATCATTGAGTGTCATACTAGCATAATAAATCACATAAGGCACACGATCTAATCTTTGTCCTAAAACTGCTCCTACAGCATAATCAGATGCATCACACATAATTTCAAAAGGCAAATCCCAATTAGGTGGCTGAATGATAGGTGAAGAAGTCAACAATTTCTTAAGCTTTGCAAAACCATCAAGACAAGATTCATCAAAGATAAAAGGTGCATCCTTAACAAGTAAATTGCATAAAGGTCTAGAAATTTTACTAAAATCTTTAATGAATCTTCTATAAAAACCAGCATGTCCAAGGAAAGATCTTACTTCTTTTACATATTTGGGATGTGGAAGATTAGAAATTAAATCCACCTTAGCTTTGTCGACTTCTATTCCTTTGTTGGAAATTATATGACCAAGAACAATACCTTGTTTTACCATGAAGTGACATTTTTCCCAATTTAGAACCAAGTTCTTTTCTTTACATCTCTGCAAAACTAATGTTAGATGCTGCAAACATTCATCAAAAGAATCTCCATAAACAAAAAAATCATCCATGAATACTTCAAGAAATCTCTCAACCATATCAGAAAAAATACTAAGCATGCATCTTTGAAAGGTAGCAGGTGCATTGCATAAACCAAATGGCATTCTCCTATATGCAAAAGTTCCAAATGGACAAGTAAAAGTAGTTTTCTCCTGGTCCTCTGGAGCTATAGGGATCTGATTATAACCTGAATATCCATCTAGAAAACAATAAAAATCATGACCTGCAAGTCTATCAAGCATTTGATCAATAAATGGAAGAGGAAAATGATCTTTTCTTGTAAATGAATTCAATTTTCTATAATCAATACAAACACGCCAACCTGTAGTTACTCTAGTGGGAATTAATTCATTATTAGCATTAGTAACTACTGTAATACCAGATTTCTTAGGAACAACTTGCACAGGGCTAACCCAAGAGCTATCTGAAATAGGATAAATAATTCCTGCATCTAATAATTTGATTACTTCAGCTCTTACCACTTCTTTCATGTTAGGATTTAGCCTACGTTGCATCTCCCTAATAGGTTTAGCATTTTCTTCAAGATGAATACGATGCATGCAATCTACTGGATTAATACCTTTAATATCAGCAATGGTCCATCCTATTGCCTCCTTATGCTCTTTTAGAATACCTAACAACTGACCTTTTTGCTCAAGATCGAGGGAAGAAGAAATAATAACAGGTAGAGTGTCAGATTCTCCCAAGAATGCATATTCCAAAGTGTCGGGCAGTGCTTTGAGTTCCAATTTTGGTGGTGCCTCCGCAGGTGGGCCAATTTTCTTCTCAGAATGAGGCAGTAATTCTGACTTTGCCTTCCATTTAGTTGTGTCCGTAATTAGAGGTGCATCAAGTAAAACGCTGACTTCTGCAATTGCACTGTCATCATTAAAAGATAAATCAGGATGAGTTAGACATGCCTCTAATGGATCATCATTATGATTTGAAATGAATGAATCTTCTACTAATTCCTCTATCATATTCGCGTCAACAAATTCATCTTCTTCTTGTGGCTGCTTGGTAACATTAAAAATATTCAATTCCATGGTCATATTACCAAAAGATAGCTGCATGTTTCCATTCCTGCAATTAATAAGAGCATCAGCTGTAGCTAAGAAAGGACGACCTAGAATAACTGGAGTGTGTTTCTTAGGATCATGTACATGCTGAGTATCAATAACGATAAAATCAACAGGATAATAAAATTTATCAATCTGTATCAACACATCCTCTATAATACCACGAGGTATTTTCATTGACCTATCAGCAAGTTGCAAAATAATAGAAGTTGGCTTTAATTCCCCTAGTCCAAGTTGCATGTAAACAGAGTAAGGCAAGAGATTAACACTAGCGCCTAAATCCAATAATGCTTTATCAAAACATTGGTTCCCTATAACACATGAGATAGTAGGAGAACCAGGGTCCTTAAATTTTGGTGGCATTTTACATTGAAGTAAATTGCTAGTTTGTTCAGTTAAAAACGCCTTTTTAGTGACATGCAAATTTCTCTTTTTAGTGCATAAATCTTTCAAAAACTTTGCATATGAAGGAACTTGCTTAATAGCATCGAGTAAAGGGATGTTTATACTTACCTGTTTGAAGATTTCCATAATCTCACCTGTTGAAGTCCCTTTCTTTACCTTTCTTAACCTTTGAGGAAAAGGAGCCTTGGGAATGTAAGCTGGCGGGCCACTCTCTTCAGGATCATTTGGTGATGAGTCTTGTGATGGAACTGAATCTGAAGAAGTAGGCTCAGATATCTTCCTTGTTTGAACCTCTACTTTGTTGTCAAATAATTTTCCTCTTCTCAAGGTCATAACAGATTTTGCTTCTTCATGTTGATGGCTTGAACTCGATCCAACTTCGTGCACTCCTTTAGGATTAGGAATTGGTTGACTTGGAAATTTTCCTTTTTCTCTCTCAGCTACAGTAGTTGCTAATTGACCCAATTGATGTTCAAGCTTTAGAATAGCTTGAGTGTTTGACTGAAAAGCTTGTTGGGTTGACTGAATGAAACTTTGAAGTGTATCCTCTAAAGAAGGCTTTCTTTGTTGGGGTGCAACAAATTGAGACATAGGTTGTTGGGCAGGAGGATATACTTGGTTAGGAGGGACAAATTGTTGATTGGGCATGTTAAATTGTTGTCCTCCTTGGTTTGACAAAGGTTGATTTTGTTTCCAAGAAAAATTAGGGTGATTCTTCCAATTAGGATTATATGTGGATGAATATGGACTATTGGAGGTTTTCTCATATGATTGTAAGGCATGTACCTGCTCAGAATAAGCCTCTTGATAGGCTGGTAATGATGGACAATTCTGTGCTGTATGAGACACGTTAGAACAAATAGCACAAACCTCATTAGCTACACTAGGATGATGATTCATTGATTGGTTCAGAGCTAAGGCATCTACTTTCCTAGAAAGCGTAGCTAGAGTGGCTTTCACATCAAAGTCATCCTTAACTTCATATAACCCCTTTCTAGAAACTTGAGATGATTTTTCTCTTTGATTTGAAAAATCCCACTGTTGAGAATTCTCAGAAAGTGAATTAAAGAAATCCCATGCAGCCCCTTCATGTAAGTTCAAAAATCTCCCACCATTCATAGACTCTACCATATGACGATTTGACATGATTAAACCGTTATAAAAGCATTGTATAAGTCTCCAATTTTCAAAACCATGGTGGGGGCACTTAAGGAGTAAATCATTGAATCTTTCCCAACACTCGTAAAATTGCTCACCCTCTCTTTGATAAAAATCACTTATCTCTCTCCTAAGGGCATTTGTTTTAGACATAGGGAAAAACTTGGTGAGAAACTTATTACTCAATTCATCCCATGTACTAATAGACCCAGCAGGAAGTGAATTCAACCAAGCTTTTGCTTTGTCTTTTAATGAGAAAGGGAACATACGAAGCCTAATTGACTCATCATTAAAATTTTGAAAACGAAATGTAGAGCATATGTCAAGAAATTCCTTAATGTGCACATATGGATCCTCTCTCTCTAACCCATGGAAAGATGGTAAAAGTTGAATGACAGAGGGCTTGAGTTCAAAGTATGTTGCTGTGGTTTGTGGCAACACAATACAAGATGGTTGGTTGGCTGCAAGTGGTGAAAAATATTCTCTAAGGGTTTTCTCTGCTTGCACTGGTGGAAGTATTGGCAATAGTCTATTTGGGTCATCCATCACTTCTAAAGAACTAGTTTGACTACTATCAATTTTCGACTCTCTTTTAACCAAACGATTTGTTAAATCACGTTCCCAAACACTCATAAACTAACTAGACAAGGAAAGAAAGAAAAACAAAACAAAATAAAACAAATCAACAATAATAAAAAATAAATAAAAGAAATCAAACAACCAAACAATGAATTTAAAGACAAATAAATTTTTTTTTTGTGTTTTTTTTTAATTAAAAAAATATATATAAAAGACAATCTAAAATATAACTAGTGGAAGAATCAAATCAACCTAGATTAAACTGACTTTCTAGCACAATCCCCGGCAACGGCGCCAAAAACTTGTTGTGAAAATTTTAATATACTCGCAAGCGCACGAATCTAGAGATAGAAAAGTGGTAACGAGGTCGATCCCACAGGGATTGTTATAAATTGAAAAGTCTAATTTAAATCTAAAATTAATATTAATTCTAACATAGTTGAGCAAATTGAGTTTTAAGAGAAATTAAACTAATTAAACTAAGAAAACAATTAAAGTAAATGAGAATTTAATGAGATAAAAATTACCAAGGTTTCGGAATCCACTACTATTCAATTAGTAATTATCTAAATATTAATTAATCCCCAATTTTAGAGTGACAACTCGAAATCAATCTATGTCATCTCATGGATATAACAATTAAGCCCAAGTAATTAAATCTAATGTAGGTTCTTTTTCTACTTAATAATACGATATCTAAGTATCCCATGTAAACATATTGAATAACAAAGAGTCAAAGTTTACTAAGCACTCTATGTAAACAATTTAATGAAAGACATAGAGTCAAAGATAATCATGTATAAACTTTATAGATCCAAGCATAGAATTAATCGAATATTAATCCTAACAATCAATAATGCATGACAGAATTGATGAAAAGATTTTATTAACATCCAATTAATCATGTGAAATAAAAACCATAATCATCAAAGAACATATATAGGGAATTAATTAAATAAAAAGATAATTATTTCATTGAATAGGGTTTCATCCTTAACCTCAGTATAAGAAAATTAGCTAGACATACTTGAATTGTGAGCAACAAAAGAAATAAAATCAGCCATGAAAGCCGAAATATTGCTACTGCCGATTGCTCTCTTCCAGCCTTTTGTTTCTGTCCTCTGGCCGCCTCCTTCTCCAAAAGCCAAAACTCCCTTTTATAATCTTTGAAATGGGCCCCATCTCTTAAATCCTAAAGCCAAAAGGCTTGCCTTTTGTTTCCTTTAGCTCTCACACGTGACCACCTTTGGAATTGCTTTAAGATTCCTTTTCTAATTATGAAAGCCAAGTGCGGGTCCCATTTAAATTGCTTTCCAAATATTACAAAGCCATGCACGTGTAACTTAACTAAGCTAAAGCCAATGTTATGCTTAAATTCTTCTTCATGTGCTAGATCAATTAATTTACTAGCTTCGGTTTCCTCGGCTTCACTTCCACATGCATGTATGTCTAATTGCTTCTAAAATCAATTAATTAACGCTTCCAAAATTGAGCTCCCTTATATCCTTTTTTATCCATAATCTTCAATTAATCCCCTATTCAATAAAATAATTTAATTAATTAAAAATAACAAATAAAAATAACTAGTAATTATATAATTAAGGGTAAAATATGTATATAAATTATGCTCATCATGCCCCAATTTTTTGAAAGAAAATTTTGGGTTGAATTCTGACCGAGTTCTCGGTTTGACTAGGCTTAAGCCTCCCCTCATGGGATCCTGTAATCCATGCTCTCCCTTTTTATCCACCAAACAAGTTACAAACAGTACCGATTTGATGTTTTCGATAGTTATAGGAGAGTGAGGATACCTTGATCTTGAACTTTCAATAAAACATCAACAAGATCTTCCTCTTCAGATTTAGCAGCTCTGCACTTCCTATGCTCGCCAATAATGTTTGACATTATTGTGTCAGCTTGTTGATGCATTTTCTGTACCCGAGACTTGAATCCACTTATCCGTTGATGAAATTTGGTTGAAGCAAACAGATCAGCAACATTAGCACCTCCAGCTATATTCAGAAATCGCTGCATAATCGATATCAATACTTCTTGGTCCTTGCACATTTGGCCTACTGCTGATTTTGCAGTGATACCATATTGTAGTGTTTGAACTGTTCTATGAACTTAACAAAACCAAACACTGCCCAAGGTCTTTGACAAGATCAAATCAATTTGCATATATCAAACAATGATTCTAAACGAATCAATGTGTAATCAAGAACAAAAATCAAGATCTTAGAAATAAGAAGTTAAATAAACAACCTAGGAACGAAAGTAATCACAATAAGAAAAGACACTAATTTACGAGGTTCAGCCGCCCAAAATTGCACAACCTACATCCACGGAAGAAGCCATTAGAGCAAGCTTTATTGATGAATCAAGGGAAAGTTTGCAGAGCTTTACAGAGATGGTTACAGAGAACAAGATGAAACTTTTTCTTACTAGTATCCCTCTCTAGAACGCTCTCTGAATCGATAGAAACTGACTTTTCCACCAGCTTTTATTACGGCTGTTCTTAACAAACATTGAACGCAGATTTCACCAGATTCAACCATGTGTATAACGGCTTTTGTAACGAACTTGAAACAAGCTTCTCGCATGCTCCCCACTAGCACTACTTGAACTAAACGGCTAGAAATGTTGCCGTTTTGCCGCTTTCAAAAACAACAAGTAGAACACGTGTGGTGCTGGTGATAAGTGTCTCAAAAGCCAAAATGCCGTCGCTTTGTGTAAATATAGGCCCCCACACGGACTAACAAGCAAGTGACACGTGTCTAAAAGTCAACAGTCATTGACCAGACTGGTGGATACGTGGAGATGCACTCTTTGAGAATATGGGCAGTTTCTGTATGAATGTGACAAATTGAGGGGCATTATTGGAACTCAAATTTAGTAGCTCGAGTTTACATGTGAAAAGTAGCATACTGTTACGAAAAAGGATAAAACATCTTTCTTTGGGCCTGAATGAAGGAACTAATAGAGATTAAGAATTTCCTGAGCAGAGTGAAAAGGCAAGTACCCGTTAGCCACCCTTTATTGCTCCTTGAAAATTAGTAGGATCACAGCGCTACAGCCTGCCACATGGCAAATAGTAGGAGCAATGATAAAAGTAATTAAAAAACATCACCTGTGGGAGGCTAATCAATGAATAACCGACAAGTATCCGAATTACAAAAATGACCCTCAACCATGCACGCTCCAATAAAACACTCAAAAGGTTTTCCAAAAGGATAATCTCATCCTCATTCATAAAATGATGTCTTCTGTGGAAGAAAAGATTCTGGACTATGATGTCTTTTGCAGCTGCTTCTGTTGCAATTATTGCAAGAATCCGCCACTGAACAGTTTAACTGATTTTTCAGTCGTCTAAATAATTGCGTTTTGTTCAAAGAATTAGAATATCATAATCTTTCTGTTTCTAATTCTGTAAAAGTTTTATTTTCTTTGTTGGTAATTTTACTGTATCAGAATTCTATCAACTATATGTTTCATTTAACTTATGTTGTGGCAGATACAAGGAAAGATTTTATTGCTGTCCCCTGTGTTTGATGGCTGTTGTGTATTACTCCAATTTTGGAGAATGAAGTTTATTTATTTTGTGTTTGTGCATGGGATGGAAAACAAATTCACGGGGTAACCAAAACAAGTCAATTTTGCAGCTTATGACATTCCAAGCTCTGTATTACTCGCCCATTAACGGGCATTCAACAGACAGGATTTGACACAAAGCACATTTTGACAAATATGATTAATTCGAACGAGTATTGATATTTAGACATAAAATTTAGAGATAGGCTTAAAAAAAATATATAGACTATTTTGATTACTTAAATGCGAACAAGAGCCCTTTGTAATGTTGATTTTGTCAGCCAGTTGTGTCTTAAGCAATCTTTTGTTCGATTACACAAATTTACTTTATCATCAATAAATTAAGCAAATCAATACAGCCTGATGAAAACCAAATAAATCGAATCAATAATTTCAATTAACTAGATCACTTCTTCTCATAAACATTCAATTTCCGCCCCTTCTCGTCAATTTCCTCAAGTAATCTCCACTGAAGGAGGAATTTATTTATATATAGGAGAAAAATAATTACACTCAGTCAAAGGACGACATACAAATAAAGCACTGGAAAATCAAAGAAAACTCCATAAAACTTGAAAGCAACATTCAATCATCGAAATGCTTTTTTTTTATTTATTTATACCATTTTCTTTATAAATGATATAAAGTAATTAATTTCTTTAACAGATAAAAATTACAAATAGCGTCGCAAATACTCTTCCACCGTAGTGTACTTAATTTCTGGATAAAGTTGAGAAGCTTCGACGCCTTCATTTCCGATTTCGAAATTTGTAAGACATCCCTCGTAGCACACATGATAGTAATGTGTTAATCCAACCTGCCCCGCATAATTTTGTTCTATTTTTAAAGGTTAACAAATAAACTTTATTAGGAATTTTTATATATCAGTTATTATAACATCATTAATTACCTAATGGTGACACAAAAATGCTAAATTAATTTAACAAGTACATGTTTAAACTGCAATTTGTTGGGTACACAATAGTCGATTGCTTTGAAAATTAGTAAGGGTCTCGCGTACCTTTCATTGAAGCTAGAAATTCTTCCTTAGAAATTGAAGATTTTTGCAACGTTTTGCCAATCAATTTCTCCCAAGTTTCAACAACCTCTCTTTGAGATAAGATATTTTTGGGAGGCCTAAGGTACATGGTCCTGTTGAGGGTCCGAGGGTCATTAATAGCTTTCATTGTGTACATAGCTATATCATCTTCATCCACATATATCGCTGTCAAATTAGAAATCGAGAGACAAGAGATGAGAGGTTCTCTAAACGTGAAGCAAAGCACATTGTATGTGATTTTTTTTCTTAATTTATAAATGATGGAGGTGGGCAAAATTTAAATTGATTTTTTAGCTCCAATCTCTTCTAGAATTCGTACCTAGGTGATTAACTAAAGAAAGCTAATAAAAGAATCACTCGATCAAGCCGCGAGTGTCAAAACGTGAAGTAATTCTATATTGGGTTTTTTGCTTGCATGTAGTTGCTAGCGGTTAATTAAGGAAAAAAGTAATTAATCATAAATTATCATTATCTTTTTAATTTGGATGAGAATGCTGATGCATTTTGAAACAAGAAAGGAAAATGATCTTTTATCGCATAACAGTACCTTTAGGATTGCCATCTCCCAACAAGACCACGGAATCCTTTGAAGGAAGAATGCTACCAGGTTGGCAGAGACCGCCAAGGAAATAACCGGCAAAGCAATTTGCAGAAACATATGTAAAAGGAATCCCTGCATCTTCAATTGCTTTCCTCACTACCATTTTATCATCAAACGTCACTCTCCCAGGTTCCATTGCATTCGCCATTTTTGCTGGGTCAGTCCCAAATTCTGACGGCAAGAATCTCTGTCTCAATTTTTACACAAATTAGATTCAAACTGAAAAGCTTAAGCTGATAGATAAGAGCTCGGTACAACAACAGTTAAAAATAAGTGAAGACTAAGACTTGAGATAAAAACACGTATCTGACATATCAGAGCCTGAAACTGAGTCAAGAAATTTAGAAAATATATAATCCAAACGGGGTTTGTACCTTAACATTTCCAGCTTCTTTGATTGCATCAACAAGCTTGAGTTGAAGGAGAATTTGATGGCTTCTGATGTGAACACCAGATATTGCACAAATGACAACATCAACTAACTTCACAGCATTGACAAGGCTCTGATAGTCATTGAAAGAGCCTGAGACGAGCTTAGCTCCTTGCTCTTTGAAGGACAAGAGCATCTGAACTTTCTCGATATCGACGCCAATCTCCGGCCGGTGGAGTACATAAGTTTCATGACCTAGGGCTAAGCTTGCCTTTACCAATCTCTTTCCCAAGTAACCTGTTCCTCCTATTATCAGCACTTTGCTTTTTTCCATTTCTCTCTCTTCTTTCTCCTTTTCTCTCTCAGAATGTAATACAGAGGTAAAGTGCAAGGATCTTTATACATATATAGCTTCTTTCAATATTGCTCCTGCTTCAATAAGTTTGTACGTAGTTTAGCTTTGCAGGTAACCTTGAAACAAATTTCTCAGACGCCTTGAGTTGCTTTTACTTTAAAATTAAGGTATTTTATTTATTTATTTTTTCCCTGCATCACAGGGGTACGAGAAAATTTTATTAATTAATAAAAACAATATGGTACTTAATCAGGAGGTGTAAAGAGTCTGACCCTCATAAAATTGTATAGTGCTGCAAAAGTTTAATTTTTGTTCGGGTTATTGCTTGATTTTATTAATAATATTAAGTACTGTTATGAGCTACACTTGGTGCATGCTTTAAAAAGATATAAGAAAAATTAAAAAGAAAGACAACAAGATTCAGGTCTTGTTTGAGATTGAAGTTACAGCTGCTATGAAAAAAAAAGTTGTAACTGTAAAAAAAAATTAATATTATGTAGTAAATAAAAATTTTAAATAATAATTTTGACAAAATTATTAAAGTCAAAATTATTAAAAATATATAGATTTTTCATCACACAAGTGAAAAATTATATCAATATAATTTTTAAAGTATAACGGTTAGTGTTTATCAAATACTTTAGTATTATGATTTAAAAATACAGTTGTCCAAACTCAATTACAAACAAGACCTTACTACTTAGAATGAACAATTAAACTTTTTTCTTGAAAATATCTAGGGAAAGTATTTCCGTATACATTTTTTGGGGTGCGATAGACACCTCCTAACGATTAATTTTCTAAATATGCTAAAGTGTCACCTAGTGGGTTTTGTTGGAAGACTTATTAACTAATTTTAACTTTTTCTAAAGATAACAAAATTTGGATTCAGAACTTTTGCGTATGTTGTATGAAATTATTTGAAAAAAGCTAAATAAAATATCTTATGATTTTGATACGTAGTAGTGACCCTCTAATCCCGTCAATTTCGAAAGGTAATAAGACAGCTTCTGCCAAACTTTGTTTTTGAAAATATAAAAAATACAAAATACAAAAGAGCACAACAATGGACAGAGATCTAACGCGTCGAGAGAAGGAGAGAGAGAAGTTGGAGCAAAGATTTCAGGAGTAAAATTGAAATCCAACCCATCCCTACCCACCGATGAATGGATTAAAATAAAATTAATTCAACCTAATTAAATAAATATATTTAATTTAATCTAACACAATTTTTAAATTATTAGGTTGGATTAGGTTAGGTTGATCGGATTGAAGGTAAATCTGAATTAAAATTAAATAAAAAATATATGAAATTTAGAATAAAAATTATTAAAATCAAATATAAATCTATAATAGTGTGAAAATTTCATTCATATCTAGTGTCCAATTAAAAAACAATTAAAACCCAACTCTCTTAAAATTAAGAAAATTATGACAATTTATTCGTGGCTACACACATATCCTTTTTTATTTTCAATTTCAGATCTTTTAGATAACTAACTAGCATCATGTCTAGTAACAAAATAAAAGTGATATATAATTATGCACTGTTAAGTGTTTACTAAACAATAAAGAGAAATTGAAACCAATTTGCTTTTAAAATTAAACTTATAAGATATAAATTTATTTATATAAGAGAGTGATTTTAGTTTTGAAATTTAGCCTTTAGGATTTTACAACTGACGATAAACTTTTTCTTTTTCTTTTTCTTCTTATTATTATTTACATGGGTTGGGTTTGGGTTTAGACAGGTTCATCATAATTAACTCAACCTAAACCAATTATTAATTGGATCCAAAAAATTGACCCAATTGGACCACAATAATTCACTCAGCCCATCAAAATTAGACTGAGTTGGATTTGGTCAGATTAGATCTATTGGGTTGGATTGGATTTGTCCATCCCTAAGTAAAACTAGTTAAAAAAACCAAAAATTAATTAATAAAAAACTTTTAATGCATTTTATAAAGAGAAAATGAATCATAACCGTTAGACATAATAAAGGCCAGGAGTGGCTAGATCATGAAAACATTAGCAAAATTCAGTATATCATAGTATCCAAATCTTAAAATTTAGAGGGTATTGCACAATAATTGTAATTTAACAGGGGAAAATGAAAGGGTCTAATTTGTTCGGTTAATAGTTACTATTATCAAAATAATAATATTAGAGATTCCAATATTTACGTCTCAAGTTATGTCACTCATCTATTAAATAATGAATTCTATAGTTTGTAAAATTATCTAACTACCATTCAATCAATAAATGCCACATTGGTTAGAACTCAATTTGAGACTTAGAAATTGGAATACCTAGCATTGTTCCTTATAACTTCATTTTTTGTTGGTAAACATGAAATAATTCATTGCACTATGATCTTGTATTTTTGTTCCAAAATTAGTATTGTTTATTCATAGTAAACACATTCTAAGCAGTATTTTTTTTAATCTTTTTTTAAACTAAAGATGCGTTTGGCACACTATATTGCATTATTTGATACAGGATGTATTGCTTGCATTAGGCTGTATCGTATAAACATTTTATCATATTAATGTTGCACAATGTTTGGTGCTTCATTGTACTATATGGCACACCCCAGTCCTTTTGTCAAATTCAAGGTGAATCGTGCGATAATAATGCTACCCAACCCGACCTTTCTCTCAGATTCAAGGCAAATCATGAGATAGTCATTGTATTACTAGTTTCAATGCTTGTATACAAAGCTCATAACATGACATAATCAATGAATATATATAAAACTAGTCTCAGGCCTCTATATAAACATCTAGAGAGCTCCATGCATTGAAAAACATCTTCAAAATGTGCATGTTTTACATATCACTATACATTCATACATCTCAAATACATACATACGAACATAAATGTGTCCAAAATACAAGTCATGCAACAATACATGTCGTGCCCCAATATCAACTAATCGAAAAACTAAGCTACACGAATCCTATTGAAACCTATAAGAAATAGGGTAAATCAAAAAATAATGAGTTTACAAATTAGTGAATGCATATAATTTACATATAAAAAAAGAAGAAGCAATATTTATACATAATCTTGTTACATAACTCTGCACTAATCAAAATACATAAGCAAACATGAAATCATATAAAGCATACATGAAAAATTGCACCAAATAGTATCTAGGGGAGATAACTTTCGAACTTACCAGAATCATTCTCAAGCAAGCAGAGTAGGAGAAAAAACCTCTAGTGCCTAACAGAAATAAGGTCATTACATCAACAATCTAATTCTTAAAATACATGCATAGAGCACCTAAAGGGAAAGGTACACATATGGTGATTTGCGATCACATCTCATAACTCGATCAATAATATAATGTACATACATATAATCAAAACACGTCATTAAACCATACTATTAAACATAAATGCTTAGTAGAATGCATAATACTAATAATAGTAAACTAATAACAATTCTTGGAGGGCTCCTGTGAATTCCTAGGAATGTGGATTTCTCAAAA
Organism: Citrus sinensis; assembly: GCF_022201045.2. Lineage (NCBI taxonomy): Eukaryota > Viridiplantae > Streptophyta > Magnoliopsida > Sapindales > Rutaceae > Citrus > Citrus sinensis. The sequence goes on from NC_068560.1 coordinate 19,546,660, forward strand.
ATATAGAGACTAAAAATTAACTGTTAGAACTAGTATAAAGACTAATACATATCATGAAAATTGAATTGTAACTGCTCAAACTTTATAAATTTATTATTTAAGGAATATAATCCTAACTATCTACCTCCAGTTCTCATAACTTTCTTATTTCTTTTTCTTCTCCCTCGGCATCGGCATCGGCATCAGCTTCTCTTTTCTTTTCTCTTTCAATAGCTCTGTTTTGGTTTTATTAGAGAAAATAATGAGAGCTGCTTCAATTTTTCACTTTATATATGACCAACGCCTGCAAATATGAATGATAAGCACACTAGTGAGGCATGCATGCGCTCTAAATAAAGCAAACAACTTGTCATGCATATTTGGAGGTAGTGGCATATATAAAATGAAGATTGAAGCAACTCTCCTTATTTTCTCTAATCAAACCGAAACAGAGCTATTGAAATATTGTGATATAGCCATTTAATTTTTCCCTTGATTGCAAATGTCCTTATGAAATGTGATATCAGTAATAGTCTAATGTAATATTAGTTGTAATCTGATTGTAACATCAGTTTAGAAAAAAAAAAAAAAAAAAGAGTTTGCTGGTACTTTTGAAAATCAGCCACGTGTGGCCTTATAAGCTTGCATGTGCATTACAACTTATTATATGTTTAGTGTTGCATTGTAATTCTCTTGGTGATTAATTTAAATTATAAGTTGGGGAAAATATTTATTAATACTTTAGAAAAAATAAATATACGTCTTAAATTTTTTAATATTTTTGTGAACAACCGATGCCATCACTTTCATTTTAGGTAGATGTCTAAGCAATGTTGCTTACAGGCTATCAATTAATCAAAGAAATCATGATAGCTAGTAATAACATTTAAGAACAACAACAATATTCGCTGCAAAACAATTAGTGAACCCTAAATCTATAATCACATCATAAAATATGAAGTAAAATCCAATTCAATATAAAAGATTGTACAAATACAAAAGTTTAAGCATAAAAACGTTGATTGCTGTAAATAACGATAAATTCGGATACTCATAGATGCTGATTATAAAAATTATTCATTGAATTTTTTATATTGTATAATTTTATTTAAGTAAGTAGGCAGATATTTTATACATACACATATGTAACCATTCCTACGTGCATACACCTTTTTTTTTTTTTTAATATGGGCATACAGTTAAGTCGTGCAATTTAATAGTTTCATAAAAAAAAATTGATAGCGCCTGCGCTAGAGAAAAGACGATATGTGTGGGTGTGTATAGTCCTTCTCTCTATATATATACCTTAAATGTGATAAAACCAAAAATTAACGGAATAAGGAATATATTTGGGTAATTAATTAAAAAAATTATAAAATTAAGAAAAGGTTTTGAAATGATCTATAATAGATTAGATATAAGCTTCCATATGCAGGATGACATGAGGAAATACAAACATGAAGTTGTTAATTATAAAATGCAAATGTGAATCATGCATGTGACTAATAGTGTACTTATGTCGAAGAAAAATTCTCAAAAGATCCTGTGAGCAAGACCAAGCCTTTAATTCACATTTGCCGTAAGCCTCTTTTTTTTTTTTTTTTTAACTATTTGAATAACAGGGATCAATGAATAGGTATTAAAAATCTATCCGGGACTAAAGTGGCCGACCAAATTCTAAGAGTAGCGATAATTACACAAGAAGATTAGACAAAATCAGATGCCATATACGTCATTCTATATTTATAAATTTATAATTGTCTTTACAATTTTATGCAAAACCTTTTATTTTCTAAAAGAGCACAAAGGTATCTCCTTAAAAAATTATCATGGGCAGAAGGTGATAGCATAGTTAGGCCTACCAGTACAGGTAAATGTACTAGACTTATCATCATAAGCATAACTATAAGCCTGGGGGCACTGAGTCTTGAAAATCTTAGAGTAATCTGTTGGAGGGCATTTGTCTGGCGTACCAAAGTCACCTGTACAGCAATACTGTGGCTGATTAAGTGCCAAGCATGCACTCTTGCATGCAATAACACTGCTACCATCAGACCCCTTCACGGCCAACTCTAGTGGGCACACGGCATTCACATTTTGAGGGCAGCTGGTGGATGAACAGTTTCCTGAGCCACCACCCTGCGGTGCAAGTGAAAGAGGCAAGTTAAAGCCATCAACAAGGCTCACATCATAAAAATCTTGTCCCACATTATCTGAAGCTAGCGTTAGTTCGATGAGGGAAGCAGGTGGAGTTGCGCCTGCTCCATTGCATGACACTTGACCTGAGCCACAATCTGCGGTACCGCAAGTAAACTTTCCGGTTGCATCGGATCCACAGCCGGTTCGAGCCCATATCCGGCCTGACCACGCGGCCGGGACGCCGAGGGTTGATGATGCTTTGGAAGCTAATTCGAAGCCGGTTGAAGAGAGTTGTGGCTTGCCTGAACCGGTTAGGGTTCCTGGCCAGACTGTGAATGGACAGTTGTTTGTGAATGTGAATGTAACTGATTCAGCTCCTGTGTTAAAAAGGTCTACATTAGCATGCTTAGCTCTTTTTTTTCTTTTTTTTTCGGCCCCATTAAACAATGCTTTCCCCAAATAAATCCCAGTAACCGAAACAAACAAATAATTGACATTGATTAAACAATATATATGTATTAGCGGCTAGTACTTACCGCCCTACCGATTTTACAATACTTTGTTACCACGTCAAGATTTTCACGGAAAAGATTAAGAGTATTATGAAAACCAGAGAACAAAATTTAGTAGTAATAACGTTTTATTTATTTATTTTTTTTTTTGGAGAGAAAATAAAAAGGCAAGATACTTGAATATAGATTGCAGTAACAATCTCGAGAATTGGATAATTTTGTAACTAATTGAATAGCTTAAATCAATAACAAAGAGACTGAACGCAGGGTGCATGCTAATGGAAGCAATGTGGTAAATAAGATTGAATTTCATCAAATGAGGGCAAACTAGTAAATTTATCAAAGGTCGGTTTAGCCAGCACTATATTCATCCTTTCCTACGAGTGGTGGTGAAGTCAGCTGGGTTTTGATTCGCAGGGATTAGAATGTATAAAGTATAAATTTTTAGTAGACTTTAAGATAGAATCAATAAAATTGAGAAGGCCAAGAAGGAGGACTATAACAGAGAAACTATGTGAATACTAAATTAAAAAAGAGAGAGATATTTACCGGTGAATAAGAGAACAGATATAGCAAGGCAAAATATAGATTGAATCTCCATTGCCGAAAATCCTCCCTTGATTGTTAATATTGTGGCGATTTTGTGCTTTAGAATATTTGAAGGCTAAAGTAAGTAGACGGGTATTTTATACGTGTATATATAGGCCTTAAAATTTATAAAACCAAAAGCTACCGAAATAAGTAAAGGAATATAATTGGTAATTAATGAAAAAAATATTTATAAAATTAAGAAAAGATCTTGAAACGATCTTTCAATAGATTAAATAAGATGGAGAGAGAAGATCTTCTTTTACCAATATAAACTTCCACGTGCGTGCATGATGGCATGAGTAAATACGAGCGTGCACTTGTTAATTAATAAAATAATGAATGTGGATTATACATGTGACTAATAATGTATTTATGTCAAAGAAAAATGGGAAAATATCCACCGTCCACCCGTTTTTTACACCTTTTTCAAAAATACACAATTCTTTCATTTTTTAGCTGGAATCCACCTAAAGTTACATTTTTTTTCATTTTTCCACTTCCGTTTGGAATCCGTTAAGAAAACTAACAGAAACTTAAAAAAATGACCATTTTACCCCCAAAACGAAAATTACAATTTCACCTTAAAAAATACCAAAAATAATAAGATTTAATGATGAATATCATTATTGGTACTTTAATGAAGTACAAAAAAATCTTAACTACTAGAGATTATAACTCAATTAATAATAAAATTCTAGTTATCTTAAATTCAATTGATGATTTGTGAGATTGTGCTATTTTTAATACTACTGTTATAATTTAGCATTCTAATTACAGACATATTTAAAAAAAAAAACCTGCATTTGATGGTTGTGGAATTAATTTATTTATTAACCGATGGGAAAAATAATTAGATTTAATCTAATTATTTTTTGTAATTTTTAAGGTGAAATTGTAATTTTCGTTTTGGGGGTAAAATAGTCATTTTTTAAAGTTTCCGTTAGTTTTCTTAACGGATTCCAAACGGAAGTGGAAAAGTGAAAAAAAAATGTAACTTTAGGTGGATTCCAGACAAAAAATGAAGGAATTGTGTATTTTTGAAAAAGGTGTAAAAAACGGGTGGACGGTGGATATTTTCCCAAGAAAAATCCTTAAAAGATCCTGTAGCCGAGATCGAGCATGCAAATTTTAAAAAATAATGTTAATAGGGAATTAAAAGTTCCAAGTGTTAATTATAAATCTATTTTAGGATTTGAAATCTTAAATGTTAATTTAAGATGTGAATATATGGTAATCGTTTTTAGAACTTAGAATTCTTTACAAATTAATTTCTTTTTTCTACAATAACTTGGTCATAAAATCTTGATTAGATTTCAATGAATATTTTTTCAAATAAATGTTCTTTTCTTTTCGGGATAATATAGTTGTACTTTGGAATATCAATATAAGCCTTTGTTGTAATTACATAAAAGTAATAATTACATATTGTTTCATTGTAAAATAATTTCTTCAGTAAATTAATTTCAGTTTGAATTGTTTGGATTTTCATCTATAATCTGTAATCAAAGATCTTAATACGCGTTTGGTACCCTTCTACAGTTAATATTTTTTGTTTTCCATGTTTTTGTTTCACACAATTTTTACAAAATTCTAAAATTAACTAAAAAGAAACTCACGCACTATGTAGGACATTTTTTAGAATTTTAATTGTTTTATATTTTAAATTTTTATTTAATTAAAGTCAAATTAGATGCGTCATAGATTCTTTATTTCTATTTTAGTAGTGATTTACTTTTCCTTTCTTACTTGAGTTTATTAGGAAAGTAAATTAACCTCCCAGAGCGTTATTTTAAAGTTGACAATGGTATTAAATTTTTAAAATAAAATTTTCCAAAATTTGTACTGTTACTTCACAAGTAATTTTTTCTTAAAAGAGATTATTCCAACTCAAATATATTAGTAATAACAAATTTTAAACATTATAATTGTATACATATAAAATCCACAAAAAGGGGCAAAAAGATAAGTCTTGGGAGTTGGTGCAATTTTTACTGTTACTTCGCAGCTAATTATCTCTTGGGAGACGTTATCTTAATTTAAATTTTTTACTAATGACAAATTTCAAATAATTTAATTGAATATAAAACAACTGAAAGGGAGCAAAAAGTGAAGTGTTGGAGTTAGTGGAATTGCTGCTGCCCAATCCCCTACAGTGTTTACCAACGTTAATTGATAAGATATGCTCTAAATTGTTCTGCTAACGTTATCATGATTTAGTTCAATTTGATTGCTTTTGGATTAGTTAAATAAATATTTTTTTCCATTAACCATATTATATATATAAACCTTTTTTAACACAAAACCAAAACTTCATCAATGTGGCGGCTAATCAAACACATAGGTTTTAAGGAGTGTCAAGTGTCAAAACCGCTAATGATTGTAGAAAATATTTAAAGAATAATATATGATATTTACTTTTCTACTCTTAACTCTTAATGTGGTCCAAAAGCCAAATTATTAAAAAAAAAGGAATAATGGAACATATTAAATATATCCTAATGGCAGTGATTTTGGCTCATAAAGCTCCTTATTAATGCAGAATATATATCTCCAGCAGCAACATCAAATCATTCTTGAATTTTGTTTTTTGTTTTTTAAATCTTCTTATTATTTTCTATTTTTTATTTTTAAATTATTCTAAAATTCTTAATTTGGGTAAATTTTAAAAACTTTCATGTGTTTTGAGATAGTTGCAAGTAGATGGCAAAAATCAATTTATTTGTTAGCACACCCCTATCATTAGTTAAATTTTTCATTGATAATTAGTTGACTTTAAAATGACGAAATTACCCTAATGATAGTTTGTAGACCTGACACAGCTAAAAAATCAACAACGAAATTCAAGCCTTAGGACAAACTGGTTAACTAATTGGTTGGTTGGTTTACGGTGACTTAGTGGGTGGTCGCTGCCTTCATTTCACATAACTCTGTGAATAATTAAAACAACACAAAATCAAAGGAAAGAAATTGTGTTTTGTTAAGAATACTATTAGTTGATGCTAGCTTATCAGTATAGCTTGGTTGATGTGTCAAGAGCAAACCTAATGTGTCAAAGCTTCAGTTGATATGTCAAACAGAATATTAGCTTTGTGTATTTGGTATAACTAATTGCCATATGTCACTCTGTAATTGGCTTCTTTAGATCAATTTAGTTGTAGCTAACAACTTAATGCATATAAATTGAGCTAAGGTCAATATAACAAATTGTATTCAAGATTCTTCTTATTCAATCTAGAAAATTCCATCTCCTTCCTCTATGATTTTCTTGAGTACCAAACAACAATTTTACAATTTCAATATGCTATCAAAGCAAACAAATATGACCAATCCAAACAAGTCAGCTTCATATTCAATCTCCTTCTCCTTTATTCAACCAATTAAACTTGATAGAACTAATTATCTTGTGTGGAGAGCTCAAGTTCATGCTTTAATTATTGCTAATGGACTTGAAAGTTTTATTAATGGTGATTTACAGTGTCCAAATCATTTTCTTGCTCAAACAGATGGTGAATCTAGTAGATCAAAAGCTCAAGATTCAGTCGCTCAGCCTTTGGCCGAGTGGTCAGGGCTGCTGCCCTCCAAGTTGGAGGGCAGCAGTTCGAACCCCCACAAAAGTATTGTGGAGGTATTTCCTTCCTAAATTGAATTGAGTGAAAGTTGTCTTCTCCCTTACCTAAGAGTGAGGAGTAGACATCCCTCGAATATTTGTGTGGGTTAAAATCCGGGCATAGCTCCATTAGCATTGATGTAAGTTGGTTCCAGAAATAGTCTGAGTTGAAAATATCAGTTATACTCTCATGTAATATGAGTTGTAATCTGAGCAATAGTATCATGTAATAAAAAAAAAAGCTCAAGATTCAAACAAACATGAGAATCCTGATTTTATTAATTGGAAGGAAATTGATAAGCTCATACAGAGCTAGATGTTGTCATTCATGGTGGATAGTGTGCTGATCATGGTGATTGATTCTGATGCTTCACTTGAGCTTCGGGAAAACCTTGCTGAAATGCTTATGTCTCAATCTAAAGTTCGTTACATGCTTCTAAAGATACGAGTTCAAACTACAAAGAAAGGAGCTCTCTCTATTGCTAATTATTTTCAGTTGATTTCATTATGCATTTGCTTACTAGATTGGATAAAAATTATGAATATTTGGTTACAAACTTACTTGCTAGGTTGGAAAAAGATAACATTACTATTGAAGATGTGTATGTTATCCCCTAAATCTTCAAAACATCCAGATTAAATTACTGAGAAATACGAAAGCGAAAGCGTACCTGAATCCATGGTGATTCGTAGTAGTTCTTGAGTGTAGGAGATGGACTTCCAATCTTCTCTTTTCTCTTGAGTTTAGAATTCTCTTTGAGAGGATTAGAGAATTATAGAGGATTAGAGAGATTGGGGACCATAACCTCTTTTATATAAATATCGTGACTATTAGTTTTCTTTTAGAAAACCCAACAGTCACGTTATTTATGATAATAATTATCACTTCAGCCCCTCATTAAAGTGATGATTAAATTCTGGTATTTATGCATTTAATCCACAACAATTATACCCTTAGCCATTTAATTAGCTTCAAATAGATCACTTAATTCTTGGCTTATTAAATAATAGCACACACATTTTATTTATTTCATGTGTGGCCCCAAATATATTAGATTAATATAAAATTAATCTAACAGTGTATTCATTGATGCTTAGCCATGAAACTAGATTGAAAATGAATAAGGGAAAAGCACAGAGTGAAGTGTTACATAACATGTCTGTAAATTTTGCTAAAAAAAGACTTAACTATAATAAGTCTTATAGTACTAATAAGAGAAGTTTCGATGGTGCAAATATTGGTGCCTTCGATAATAATATGAGTAGATTTATCACTGACAAGGAGATTACATGTCAAATTTGTTTCATTCCTGGTCATGGTGTTTACAAGTGCAGGAATATATTTAATCAAAACTTTATTCTTAGGCCATGGAGAAGTGGTTTAAGGCCTAGAGGTGTTATCAACTACAGAGGTTTAGTTATACTCAGAGCAGTTACGGCAGGGGATTTGGTTTTCCTTATGGTACCGGCACTATTTTTCCTAAACAACCTGGAAATGGACTTTTATTTCAAGGCAATGTTGCCTATCAAAACTCTCATTTCATGACTCCTCAAGGCTATCCTCACTTTCAAGGATCACTAGGTCATCTTAACGGGGTTCATGGTGCTAGTAATACCTCCTTAAATATAGTTGGTTCTTCTCTTGGCTTCTATACTTCTTCTGCTCACATAATTGATTTTGGAGTTGTTATAGATCTAGCTTAGTACATTGACTCAAGTGTGAGAAACCGTGTTACCAAAGATACATGTATATTCTCTATCTATTCAGTTTTTGTTGGGACAAGTAAGTTGCATATAGGAAATGGAATGGGCTTGAATATATGCCATGTTGGTCTTACCTTTGATCAATACTTTATCTACAAGTTCTATATACCTTAACAACATTTTACATGTTCTTGCTATCACTAAAAGTCTTTTAAATATTTCTAAACTTCTTCATAATTATGCTGTTCTTATTGAATTTCATCCAACTATGTGTTTTGTTAAGGACAAGAACACAGAGACCATTCTGCTCAAAGGGATTGTTAGAGGAGGATTGTATCAAGTTGAAGGACTTATTGCAGTGTATAGTGTTATAGTTTCTAGTAATGTCAAACCTAATGCTATGTTTCTCCCCTCAAAGTCTGTATCTAGTTTCAAACATCATCTTGTTTAAATGATTAGTCACTTAGGTGAGTCTGATACTATGCATACTCATGAAAAGTTGTCAAATGTAAACATTGTCCCAATCAATAATAAAGCCTCTAAGGCCTTATATGTTTCTTATTTGTAGCATGTTGATTGCAATCTTTTACACAAGAGAATAGATCATCCCACAATCCATGCTCTTAAGCATATAATGAAACACCTCAACTCTAACTTTGATGTGAATAAGCACATTAAAGCGTATTTTTGCAATGCCTATCAATTTGGTAAATGTCATACTGATACCTTCACCACACAACTAATAGAACTTTTATATGTTGATCTCTGGGGCTAACTCCATTACTTTCTTCCCAAGGATATCAATATTTTCTTTCTTTCTTAGATGGTTACACAAGTTTACTTGGATATTTCCCCTTACAATAAAGTATCAAACCTTCCAAACATTTATTGATTTTCAACATATGATTAAAAACAACCTTTCCACTTAAACTAAATGTCTCCAAATAGACTAGGAATGAGAATTCAAACCTTTTGTTTCCTATCTAGCTGCCCAGAGAATACAATTCAGATATCCTTGCCTACATATTCATCATCAAAATGGAAAAATTAAGTGTAAACACAGACATATGTTGAGACAAGACATACTTTTTTAGCTTAAGTACAATTGCCATTAAAATTTTAGTGGAATGCCTTCCATATTGCCACTTATCTCATTAATAGAATACATACTCCCATTTTGAACAATAAATAACTTTTTGAACTTTTATTCAACAAGAAATCAGATTATTCAATCATGAGCGTGTTTGGTTGTGCTTATTTTCCCTTTTTGAGACCATACAATCATTACTATCTTGAGTATAGAATTGGCAGATGTATATTTCTTGGCTACAACTCACTTCACAAAGGCTATTTGTCTCTCTACTCTTCAGGAAGAGTGCATATTAATAATCATACGATCTTTAATGAGTCATGTTTTCCTTATGAGTGAAGAGTTGATTTTTCCTTAATTAATGCTTCATATGCTTCTTCATGTTCACAATGTTTTTCTTCTTCTTCTCCCACTTCGTCTGAATTTTTCTCTTCTCCTATCATTCAACTTGATATATCCTATTCTCAATCTCCAACAATAGTAGCAACAGTAACAGAGGCTTCCTCTGCATATCTTTCCCTTACATATAGTCTTGAATCCAACATCTCTCCTATATATATTTTTTTACATGATACCTCTCCCAACATCTCTCCTATACATACTTCTTTACCTAATACCTCTCCCCATGCATAGCCAACTTCTTCACTTGTTCATCATATCACCCCTCCAAAAGCCTTTGTTCATGGTCATAGTATGATAATTAGATCAAAGGCAGGAATATCCAAACCCAAAATTTGTATAGCAAACTGTTTATCTCAACCTACAAAACCTTCTACTATCTTAGCAGCCATGTCATATCCAAAATGGCTCCAAACCATTACTGACGAGTATAAGGCATTAATGAATTATCAAACTTGGGTTCTTGTCAAGCCAAGTAAGCCTGTCAAAGTCAATTGGGAACAAATGTGTATTTAGGATTAAATATAATCCATATGGGATTGTACTAAAGTATGAGGCAAGACTTGTAGCTAAGGGATTTCTTCAAACTCAAGAACTGGACTATAATGAATCGCTTATTCCAGTTAAATCATTCATTATTCAAGTGATTTTAAGTTTGACAGTTATGAATAATTGGGTGTTGTGATAAATTGACATTAATAATGCATTTTTAAATAGATATTTAACTAAAGAAGTGTATATGAAGCAGCCTGAGGGCTTTGTAGATCACTCCAAGCCTCATCATGTGTGTAGATTACATGAAGCCTTATATGGCCTCAAACAAGGTCCTAGAGCTTAGTTTGACCGGTTTAGATCAGCACTTACAGCTCAATGGGAACTTACTAATTCCATATCAAATACTTCATTTTTTTTAAGAGATCTCAAAGTCATTTTTTACTTATGCTAGTAAATGTAGATGATATCATCATCACAGGCTCAAGTCCTCAAATCATACAGCAAGTCATTTCTAATTTGCAGTCTACTTTTGCTTTAAAAGACCTTGGTGAATTGAATTAATTCATAGACATTCAGGTTATTAAGAATAATTCAGGAATCTACCTTTCTCAATCCAAGTACATAGTTGATTTACTTTATAAGGTTAATATCCAAGATAGTAAACCTTACTCAATACCAATGGCATGTGAAATTCCTCTAACAAAACCTGATGGTGAGCCTTTTGTTGATGCCACTTTATATCGAAGCACTGTTGGAGCTCTTCAATATGCTACCATAACAAGGCCCGAGATTGTGTTCTCAATAAATAAACTTGGTCAATATCTTTCAGTTCCTACAGTCAATCATTAGGAAGCTTGCAAGAGGATCTAAGATATCTAAAAGGCACCATTCTCTTTGATCTTTAATTCTATAATCATGGGACATTATAGGTTGATTGTTTCAGTGATGCAGACTGGACAGGTGACATGGATGATAGAAGTCAATAGCTGGATATTATTTTTTTATTAGTCCTACTATGGTTTCATGGTACTCTAAAAAGGAAGCTGTAGTCTCTAAGTCTAGCACTGAATCTGAATACAGAGCTTAGGCCATGGCAGCCACAGAGGTACTATAGATCAAGTCATTACTTCATGAGTTAGCTCTCTTACCCTCTTCTGTTCCAACACTTTAGTGTGACAATCAGAGTGCAACAGCTTCGGCTTATAATCCCAAATTTCATTCAGGAATAAAATATATAAAACTGGATGTTCATTTTATTAGAGAAAAATTTGTTGCCAACAGTTTTCAAGTTCAACATATTTCAAGCTCAGATCAAACTACAGATATTTTCACAAAGGCATTATCTTATCATCCCTTCTATTACTTGTGCAGCAAGCTCAACCTTACTTTGCCAGGTTGAGCTTGAGGGGGATGTTAAGAATTGTTAGTTGATGCTAGCTGATCTATATAGCTTGGTTGATGTGTCAAGAGCTAAGCTAATGTTTCAAAGCTTTAGCCTATGTGTCGAACAAAATATTAGCTTTGTGTGTTTGGTATAGCTAATTGCCATATGTCTATTTATAATTGGCTATTTTAGATCAACTTAGTTATAGCTAAGCAAAACTGTTATAGCAGCTTAATACATATAAATTGAGCGAAGGTCAATGTAACAAATTGTATTCAAGATTCTTCTGATTCAATCTAGAACATTCTCTCTCAATTTCTCTTTGATTTTCTTAAGCACCAAACAACAATTTTACAAATTCAATATGTTTATGGAATACCCATCGGTGTAGGTACAACTATCACGAGTGCTCTACATTCTAGATGCTCTTAAGCAAGCCTCAGTCAACCTCCAAGTGCACCTTAATTCCAACTTAGTCGAGTTCAACTCATCCACCATTAAAGCTTTGCTCGAGCTCAAGACCGAATCTAATGCCCTCCTCTCCAAAGACCTATATTTCTCCACTCTCTTTCTCAATACCTCACCAACCTCAAAACCCTCGTCCAAACCCTTCTTAGATCCCGCAGGCGCAATAGCCTCAAAATCTTCTTGACACGGCAAGCCTCAACTTACTCCATATTTTTCGAGTCGTCGACTCCATCGAGACTGAAATCCAAGCCTGGATTGACAAAGAACACGTTGAAAGGCTCACGAACACTTTGAAGATCTAGATGGAGATGGTGGCAACAAGGACAAGTTGGTGAAGCTACTAACTCAGTTCAAGGACCAAGCCTTCCAAGGATTCAATCGCAAGTTGTAAGATTTAATGCTTAAATCAAAGGTTTTTTCATTACTTGAAAAGATTCTCTATAACTCCAATTGTTTAAAGAGTTTAACAGAACAATCTGCGTACTCAATAGCTTCTTTAATTAGATTCAACAAAGATGTCTTTATGGGTCAAGTGTTAATGAGTCTAATAATACCAACTTTGTTAACAATGAGCTTCAACTCATTCAATCCAAGATTTTTGAAAACCTAAGAAGTTTGGATCTCAGAGCAGAGTGACTCAAGAGGCAAGGCCTTGTGCTCGAGGCAATAGATGTTGCAAACTTTTGGTTTTCTCACGATATGTCATAAATGGCCCCAGTTATCTAAACAATGATTAAACGAGATAAAAACATAATGGGGTGTTTACAAATAAACCAATCTTCGCTATCTACTTGCAACTACCTCAAACCTTAGGGAAGCTTTTAAAAATTACCCTTATTGATTGACTATACGTCTTTGCTTTTCATAATAGTTAGTAAAATAATGTGAGAACTATTAAAATACTAAAAACCGATCATTTAAGAACATAAATGAAAATACAAAAAACAATAACCACCATTATTTTCTCACATAATTTAGGGTAAAAAAATTCATTTAAAGTAATTATAAATGAATTACTGTGATCCTTTAACAAATTTCTAACACTTGGAGTTAATTAATTAACATATTCTTTAACAAAGTATTAACACTAACGGCTTTATGTGACTTTTTGAAACTGAAGAGAGAGTTAGAGCATCTCCAAAAGTCTCTTTAAATAAGATTATACTTCTTATTTAAAGAGTCATATCAATATTAAACACTCCAAAAGACACGTTCATTTAAATTCTTCAAATAGATTTGTTTCTCACTCTTCAATATTGCCGAGTGAGTTTCTCCCTCTTCTATTAATATTTTATTATTATTTATTGAAAAGATAAGACTGCAATAATTATTATTTATGTTTCTTTTAAAAAATATAATAACAATTCAATTTGATTGTGGGAAAGATTTGATTAAAATAATATTAATTTATTCTTATTTGGTGAGTCTTTTGGAGGGGATTATATTTTTTTATACACTTATTTGCCACATCAGTAAGCAAATTGAAATTTAAAGAGTAAAATTTAAAGACCCTTTTGGAGATGCTCTTACTAGCTGTCTCAATCAGAAATTACTCGTGGGATTACTGCAAAGTAGATGTATTTAATTTAGTAATCCAATTATATAACGACTGGTTTCACATATATTTTTAATTTAGTTACTTAATTATCTGTGACTTTTTGGAAAATACACATCCACCCACCCCACTCTTAAATATTTTATAATGGAATAGTAATTATTGCATTATGAGCACCAACTTGAGATAACTTGCACCGAATGGCTTGCTTGCTTTTTATTTGCAACAACATAAAGGGGCAACTCGTTCACCAACCCATTCTGTTGTAAATAAATACTTGCGGCAACAACTTCAGATCGAGTAACTTACACCGGACGACTTGAGTGTTAACCAACACCAAAACAAAATGACTCTTAGGTCCCAGAACTTTTCATTTTTATCGATCGCATTCTGTTGTAATTACTTGTCTTATATGTACAATTTTATTGTTGAAGAATAATTGTGACTTTTTAATATACAATATTAATTCTGTTGTTATTGCTTGCTTTTAATATACAATATTAATTTTTAGTCAAACACCTATCTGTTTATCCTTAAATTCCCATATTGAACTTCAGCTTTGATACGTCTAGACTAGTTTGGACTGGCATACTAGACTATACTTATCAATATATGTATTGTACTTTCTAAGATAAAACCCAATATCCTTTCTGGCTACGTTTTCATAAAGATGTCATCTACATTCGAGTGACAGCTAAGTACACGATAGTAAACAAATAATTAAAAAAAGAAGGATCTAAATAATAATAATGAAAAACATTAGGGACCTAAATGTCATTCTCGCTTTTATAAATAAACATGCGTATAGCCTTTTGATTGTGTGAAATACTGAAGCTAATAGGCAAAATTAAAGAAGAAGAAGAGAATGGGAAAGAGCAAGGTGCTCGTAGTGGGAGGGACAGGTTATATTGGAAGGAGGATAGTGAAGGCAAGCTTAGCTCAAGGCCATGAAACTTATGTTCTTCAAAGGCCTGATATTGGCCTTGATATTGACAAGTTACAAATGCTTTTATCATTTAAGAAGCAAGGAGCTCACTTGATTGAGGCCTCGTTTTCTGATCATCACAGCCTCGTTGAAGCTGTTAAACGAGTCGATGTTGTAATTTGCACCATCTCTGGGGTTCATTTCAGGAGTCACAACATTACGATGCAGCTCAAGCTTGTTGATGCCATCAGAGAAGCTGGAAATGTTAAGGTACCGCTTTGTTCTTTTATTTTTCTTTTCCGTCTATATTTTTGCATTCTTGATTCTTTCATGGTTACAAGAAGAGGAAGTTAAACGAGGGTATGATACTTTTTTCCTGTTTTAATTAATTATTTGTTATTTTATATTGCTCTTTTTGGGCTATCAAAAGGAATATTCATGAATAATCCAATTTATCTGTAATTACTCTTAAATTTAGGACAACCACTTATGTAAATTCTAAAATTCAAGTTAGAACGTTTATCAAAGAAGAAAATTTGAACTTTTTATTACAATTTTTTTTTTGGGGAAAAGGATACTTATTCTCTTAAACTTAAAAAAAAAATTATGTTGACTCTCATATATTTTTTAATCAGGAACACCAAAACTCATTTTTACTGTAATATTCTTTAATTCTTTTAACTGAAAAAAATTAACTCTAATGTGTTAAAATAAATAAAAATATGATAAAATATTTCAATATTTAAAAATATTTTAATATTATTAATACATGAGATATGTTTTATTAATTGTAAATCTATTTAACTCAAAAAATCATTTTAACTTTTTATACTAAATACAAATATATTATTAAAATAAATATAATAATTTACATTTTAAAAATTATTTTTATATTAAAAAATATACTAATACTATTAGTGCTAGAGAAGTTATACCATTTAGATTATATTTATATTCATTAAAAAATTTTAAGTTGATTTTTTTAGTTACTATCTACTAATATTATAGTAAAAAGGAGTTGTGATACCTCTTATTAAAAATTTGGAGGTTTACATGATCGTTTTTCTAAATCTTAAGGGTGTCGGTATCTTTTTCCCTTTAAAAAAAATTATTCTATTTGTTTTACATTTTACTAGTATTTTGTATTTGTTACCAGAAAAAGGCAAAATTGTATTTCTTACACCATAGGAATAGTTAAATTGAATTATTCCGTTTAATAAAATTTTTTAATGAAATTTAATGCTTTAAACAAGATGTATATCTTTTAATTTTATAGTTAGTTATACCTTTTAATTTTATCATTTGTACTAAATTTTTGGAGCTAAAATTATTGTCTACTGTATTTACTGTTAAATTTGTTGTACTTTTCTCTCTTAAATGGTAAAATGAAAATTTTAAAAAGATTATTAATGAGGCTTATTTGGTCTGTACCAGGGGATGAGTTAACTTAAATTTGTAAGTTAGTAGTGACTTAAATTTTCATCTATCGATTTATTCAATATAACGGTATAGATTTTAAGTGAAACAATATTATTTAATTTATGATTTATCTATTATTGGATTGAATGGATCCATTAAATAAAAATCCAAATTGATATAGATGGTAAAGTTACTTTGACTTAAACATTTTACTTAATATTTTGATATAAATTCTTATCTATCATATCATGGAATCTAATAATAAATATTTAAGTCAAAAGTCAGATTTGATGCTGTCATCGCTCCTACAATTAGGTAAATAGATAGAGATAAACAAGTAAGAATTAATTTCTGTCAAAATTTTAATTAAAAAGAGTCCCACCAATTGACTATACATATTTCTGAGAAGAAAATAAGTGTCACTCACAGCTGATCAGGAACGATATCATCTCTTATGTTCTGAATTTCAATAGGTCGGTATATATAAAGACGCAGATGAGTATTTTTTGGTGACCGGAATTTAATTAAATAAAGTCAAAAAGATTTAAGGATGATGACAACGACAAATCGACAATTTTGGACGAAACAAATAGTTAGTGGATTTGAAAGTAAATAATTAATTAATTAATGCTTGTAAATTGATACACTACTCATTAAATATCATATAATGCAACTGACAAAATAATTTATGGATATTAATAGTTAAATTTTAACTTAAAGTCTCAGCTGCTACGTGTCATTTATTATTGGATGGTGAATTTTATAATTAATAAGATTAATATCAATTTTTTATAATAGATGAATATTAGATAAGTTGAGATTTAAATTAAGACTAATTGTTTGGATCACTAATATTATTATTTGCAAAGTAACATGCTTTCGCAATTATCACCGGAGGAAATTGTCCTTTCTCCTTTGGTGTTAGTGTTTTGTACGACTTTAAGAAAATAAATAAATTATCCAAATCATTTTGATTAGGACTTGTTTTAAAATCAACATATTTATCAATTTTTTGGTTTTTATTCCAGTTTCTGGAAGAAAGATACAGGCAATATAATTATATAAAGAAGCATACAAAGAATAAAGTCAAATAAATATACAATCAGCAAAAAAAAAAAGGAAAATAAATGGGTCACTCATTCCACATCTTTTGTTAATCTCTAAAAAATTAACATTTCCAAAATTCAGGTCATTATATGTCGCAATCAAACAAAATGAAATCAATCAGTTAGTCCACTTTAAGTAGGTGAAATGTTAATTTCCATCATAAAAGCCTCTCTTCTTAGATTTTTCATTTGTCAAATCTTTAGTCTCACTCAACTGTTTTACGTAGAATACTCATTATTTTCTCATAATTGAAAATTTAAATGTCCAAAATTCATAGAAGTTATAACTGAAAGTGAAATTAAAAAGAAATTTATTAATTAGAGATATAACAACTATAAAAGAGTGTTTGTGTGTGTATATATATATATATATATATATATTCGCCCTTTTTGAACAATGATACATGATAAATATATACAAATTTTATTCATCTATATAAATTGATATGACAATTAACATTATATCATCGTCATATGTCTCACATTTTCACATTTTCAAGAGAGTATAAGAATAAGATAATTGGTAATGATTGTAGCTTCGCTAGCGCGGGTGTAGTCTTTTCTACAAAATCTATTTATAACTAATAAAATGAAAAGAAAATCAAATTTTGATTGATTTTACATGTCAAATATATATGTATGTATGTATGTATGTATGCATGTATGTATGTATGTAAACAATAGAATGACTAATTGAATTATGCTATATGAGTTTGTATAGCGTTTCTTGCCATCAGAGTTTGGTATAGATCCAGCTAGAATGGAAAATGCACTTGAACCAGGAAGAGTAACATTTGATGAGAAAATGGTAGTGAGAAGGGCAATCCAAGAAGCCAAAATCCCCTTCACTTATGTGTCCGCCAATTGTTTCGCCGGTTACTTCGCCGGCAACCTTTCTCAGATGGTCACACTCCTCCCTCCGAAAGAAAAAGTGTGCATCTACGGAGACGGCAATGTTAAAGGTACGTGTTTGGTCCGCGTGACAAGTCTGTTTGATAAATTTTCCATCGATAAACGAGTAACATTAATATATACACAATTATTCTTTAATTATATGCATGCAGTTGTATTTATGGACGAGGATGATATTGCCACATATACAATTAAGACCATAGACGATCCTCGAACGATAAACAAAACGGTTTACTTGAGGCCACCGGAAAACATTCTGACTCAGAGACAATTAGTTGAAATTTGGGAAAAGCTCGCGGGGAAGCAGCTAGAAAAGGTTCACATTCCTAATGACCAATTCCTAGCCACCATGAAAGGTATATAAGTTTAAAAATGGTGGAATAATTTTTAATACTTCTTTTTGGGATTATATTAACTTCCCAAATTAGCTTATTAACTGCATAATCTGAAAACCTGAGCCCTTGCTTTTGAGAGCGAGGCAATGAGTTGCTCGTTACTCAACCAGTGAGTGGTTTTGTACTTCATACTATTATTAATTTGATGTATTGGATTACTGCAGAAATGGACTATGCTGGACAAGTGGGGGTGGGACATTTCCATCACATATTTTATGAAGGTTGTTTAACAAATTTCGAAATAGGGGAAGGACAAGAAGAAGCTTCAAAGCTCTATCCAGAGGTCAAATATACTCGAATGGATGACTATTTAAAGCAATATCTGTGAGCAATATCAATTCAGTAGGAGTTTTAAATGTTATATGTTTGTATTTCGCTTTTGGACTGCAAAATAAATTTTCAGCTCCTGTATTCTCCTTATTTTTATTTTCCGTGTGCCCGCAAATCTTAGCCATTAGTCTTTCATTCCGTGAAAGAATCTAAAGCTTTGTTTTCTTATATGTTTGAGTTTCTTTTGGACTGTAAAATAAATTTTCAGCTTCTCTATTCTTGTCATTTCTATGTTCTTTTGTGTACGCAGATCTTAGCCACAAGTCTTTCATTCCATGAAAGAATCTAAAGCTTTCTTATTGATTTTTGCTTTTATTTTATTATTATGATTATTATTATTATTTTAACTACATGCCTTGATGCAATCGAAATTTAATATTTTAATATTCTATTAATATTAGAAAATATCCGAATAAAGGAACGGTTTAAATTCACGTTAATTCAAAAGTATATCGTGAATCTAGAGGGTTAAGACTCACTGATTCGGCATAATATCGAAAATTAACTAATCTCAAAATATTCACTCATAGTATTAAAAAAATTGTAATTATTATCAAACTCGAAGTACCTTCAAAGACTACAAGAGAGTGTTGTTTATACTACTTAGTAATTATCCCAAACAATAAAGAAAAAAGAAAACAAATTCCTTAACTAGCAAGAAAAGAACAATAAACATTTAGACTATAAGCAAACTAATTTGAATATGATAAGAATTCCCTCATCTGGATCATAACTACTTATGTGAGGGGAGTTTAATTATCCTAGCCCATATTTCAACTCAAAAATTTTTACCAATTGAACAAGTTGGTACCATAATCTAAAGCTTTATTTGGAAGGAAAATGAGGAAGAAAAACAGAGGAAATAAGAAAAGTGAATTTCCATTGACGATTATTCAGTAAAATCTACAATGACTTGGATCCTATAGTTATTATATAGAGCTAATGAACATTTTGTAACAAGAAAACTTAATAAAAAATTATCACAAAACACACGAGCACTCTAACAAACGTTTTTCGCCAAATTAACTCTGCTCATTTTCTATTTCGTTAACTGCTAAGCTGGCAGCCACATCAGCAAAGCATCCACATCAGCCAGATTCTATACTCAATTTAAAAAAAAAAAAGGAAAAACATATATATGAAGCTATGAAGTTGGCCTATATTTGCAAATTTATCTCTTAATTATACGAAAGCATAGTACTGGGTCCTAATTCAATCCCATTGGCAGCAATACCATTGAAATCATAGCTCCCTTTGGCATTCAAATCAAAATGAATTGACCCTCCATCAACCTTATGCTTATTATCATCTTCATTACCTTCTCTCTCGCCGCAATCTCCTTGAACTCGAAAACTCGAGCCATTGGCGTTGGCCTTCTTTATCATGTCATTAAACTCTGTCGTGTTCCCTTTCCTGTCTTGCTCGTTCATGCTCTCCATGAGATTCGATATTGCCAAATTGAAGGTTGTTAATTGATCTCTCGCAGCTGCTTCATTAACATTACCAGTCACACTGCTATCAAACGAGAGGCTCTTCTGAGCTTTATGTAATATAGCTTGCAAGTATTTGCCCTGTGCTTCTATTCTCATTTGTAATCTCTCTTGCACCTATTGTGTAACACATATAATTAGACAATGTATCTTAAAGAGTCTAATTATACAAATCAGCAAAATTTGGTGTACAATTAACAATAGATATAAATACCTCAAGCTGCTCTTGTAATCTCTGCTGTACTTCCGCCTGACACTTGAGTGCTTCTGAAATTGGGATTTCTCTGATTTTATTGGATCACATTTATTAAAATCACAGTGGATATTATAATTGTAATTATATGGGGGTAAAAAATTAATTTATAAAAACTAGCCACAACATTGATGTTACACATACCCTTGACCCTCATCTCCTCTGGATGATGTCATGCCAGTAGCCAGAGAACCATTACAGAAATTTACAAATGAACTCCCTTGAATTCAAATAAGACTAGGCATTAGCATGAGATTTGGTATATTGATTGGCAGATAAAGATGCTAAACGTTAAAATAAAGATTAAAAAAGGATCAACCAAGCAAAAAATTACAACCAAAGCGGCGTGAATTTTATGAATTTGCTTGCCAGCACCTGAATTTTAGTAAAATTTTAACAAGGTCCACATTTCCAAAATTTGTATAAAATAAGTCCTTATTATGGCCCAATAAAATGGACACCCTACACTTTTTATTTTTTAATTATTAATAAATATCCTTTAGTTGTTAAACATAACACATAAGAATAATTTAATCATTTGAAAACCCATCTTTTAATTGGGTAATTCTGACATCCGTTTCTTAATTTTAAAGAAAGAGAACTAATTTCTGCTCGTAACAAACTCTGATAGATTTCTCCTTTCTTTCGAGTAATTTTTTTTTTAATTTTTTAAATTTATTTTCAAGCTACCCATTGCAATTCTGCTGGTCAAGGATGGTCCCAATGGGCTTCTAATCATACCAGAATTGAAGTGAGATATTAAAAAAAAAAATAGACTAATATAGTATTTCATTAGGTGACAAATCACTTTGGACCTCATTGAAACTTTGCTAAAACGCAAGTGCACCACCAGCATTCAGTTTGATCGTGCATAATCAAGTTCTATGCTTTGACAAATTACTTACCACCATTATTCTCTTTGTGTTGATCCGCACCGTGTTGTCTCCGTGTCTGTTGACCCAGTCTATACTTCTGTCCAGAAATTTTGAACGCTAATTGGCTTAACAAACGGACAAAATCAAACCTAACACAAATGGCGATAGGACACTGACATCCTAGCCGTAATTTGAGAGAATAGCCATGCAGATTCCTATATTTTCCTGAATGAT
Organism: Citrus sinensis; assembly: GCF_022201045.2. NCBI lineage: Eukaryota > Viridiplantae > Streptophyta > Magnoliopsida > Sapindales > Rutaceae > Citrus > Citrus sinensis. Next base: position 19,568,522 of record NC_068560.1, read on the forward strand.
CTTAGAAAATTATTGAATATTGACATAATTATCTTAAAAGAAAAAAAAAAAAAAAAAACTTTGTCATCATATCTAGAAAACAGTGAATCGCCATGACCATTACGCTATATTGATGTAATGGACCAAATTGTACCTGTAGGTGGCTCTTTAAATGGTACAAGGTTAAGCCCTTTAATCCCATCAATCTCAACACCGACTTCGGAGTTGCTTCTATACACATACATACACATGAACTCACTTTCAAATTACACTAATATCGCATGAATATAATAAACCAAAAAGAAAAAAAAAAAGAAGCATAATTAAGCAAATATATGTAGACGAAGGATGAGGAAAGGTTAAGAGTGACTGACTGTCGGGGCCGCCGAGTTTGGTGACGGCATCGACAAAGCGATCGTGAAGGTCAGCCGTCCATCTGAGCCTTGGCTTCGGGTCCCTTGTCATCATTACTCCGTTCTCGTACGGATAACTCACATAAGCACTTCTTTCCATTTCTTTCTTCTTCGAATGAACATCAACAAACAATAATAAGAACAAAGCTATTTTCAACTGTTTCAAGCTCTATATTAATTGATTGGAAATACTTCAAAAAGTGAGAATTTTTTTTTAAAGATATTTAATTATGATGGAGAACATGTAGAGGGAAGCCCGGCGACGAATCTCAAGCGACATGATTGTGACATTTTTTTTAAATTTTATTTCATTGTATTATACAACAAATTTAAATAAGAATAAAATGGAAAACTATAATCCCCGCCTCTTTCATCTACGTTTACTTTTCTTGCTAACCGTCAGATCTTTCTTAAAAGTCAAAAGTGTATGACGATCTGACGGTGGGATGGCCGCGTAAGCCAGCGTGGAATATTCTCCGGGAGGCAAAGCTAATACAAAATTCGAGCGGTCACGTGGAGGGCCCATAAAAGGAAGGGCAAAAGAGTCATTTGAAGGTTGGTGGGACCAGTATAGAAGACACGTGTCGATATATGCGGGTAGGACGGTGGGGTCGTAGGTGGCTGAAGAATAATCGATCGTGGGCCAAATTGGAAGGATGTGAAGGCTTGGTCCCGTGAGGGAAAGAAAGAAAGCTTGTCCAATGAATCTGTCCCTTCTTTGCTTGTCTTCATGCTTTTCTTAGATTGCATTAAACTTTAATGACAGTGGATACCGTGGAGGTGTTCTACTGTAAAATATTGATAATAACCGTTAAATTATATTAGTAGGTATAGATTTAATATTTATTTTTAGGATCATACGGTTATCATTAGTGCTTTACCGTAGAACAATTCAAACACAGCCGAATCCATCCAATCTTAATTTATATATAATAATAATACTAATTTAAAGTGAGAAAACAATAGAATAATGCTCTGATTAAGCTTGATTAACACTAGTAATGTTTTGTCTGTATCCTTCTGCTCTTGCATCATGTTCCATGATCCGAAACCTAAAAGCTAACTTGTTGATATACATAAAATGACATGATTATTAAACTGATCGAATATTTACCACATGTTAATTAATTGTGCCGGGTTTAGACTTCAAGGATATAACATACGTAGTGGATAACTCCTCACCCCATTTCTAAGATTAAATATTCTTACATTTACCATATTGATATTCTTCCAAATATTTATAAATAAATTTGATCAGTTCTGAACAAAATATTCAGATTATGCCCATATATTAGTGAAGAGAGAGTGAATGTAAGACAAAACATAGCCAATTGAAGTTTTGGATCAGGATGCAATGTTAGGAGAGTAGTCAATCTAAGATTTTCTCAGCTATTTTTTTTAAAAAAAAAAAAACCATTGGCAGTTCACAAGACTTTCCGGAGAGGCTTGATTGGATGACTGCTATAATATTTAAAGTTCAGATTCCAAATCTAACTAAGTTACAAATATAATGTATCATGATTTATGTCTAATGCTGTTTCAGATTTTCAAACCTAATAATTGAGGTTCTAAATCTACCACATGCCTATCAACACATCTTGTCACATTCATTTACAGTAGGACATTTGAAATTTACCAGCTCTAGCCTCTTGGATCATGCTAGACAACCTTTGAAACCTTTTCTAAGGGCAGTTTCGTCCAAGTTCCTGCCAATGAATACAAGCTTGTTAATCCTCTTCTCATCGGGTCCCCATGCTTTGCCTGGGCAGCCATCCAAGGTCGAATGAACCCCCTGAAGTAAAAAATAACAAAGGAAAGAAGCGAGAAAAGAATTAGAGGAAATTTGATTTGAAAAGCGCAAAAAAGTTATTAACAGAATGCGCCAACTGTTACAGGAATATTATAAGATTTATGAAAGGACCTGAAAAACGTATTGCTGTTCTGAACCACTCACAGACAAGATACCCTTCATTCTATACAAGTCCTCCCCCTTTTCTTCTATCAGTCTTTCAAGCCAATCATCCACCTGTTCTTTGGAGAACAAGATTTTAGATGACACGAAACAAACCAAAAGAATTGGGTCAAAAGAAAACAAATAAACTTTCCTGGGAATTACTATTTACCTCATCAAGATCAAGCGTTCCTTCAGAAACAATTGTAACACTTGATACAGCAGAATCGTGCATGTGGTTATGATGATGCCCTTCATGGTGCCCTGTAACATCCAGACAAAATGATGTGATGGACCAAACAAAATACCAGAAAAACTAACTCTTGAAATAATGCAACTGTCAAATGTACTATATATTTGTCAAAAATATAATTGCCAACATTGTATTGCACCTAAATCAAAATTTAAATTCAACGAGGTCATTAAACATAGAACTTAAAAACAAACAAAAATATAGTTCATGGTTGTAGGTAATTTTCTCCGCAGTGGCTACATGCAAATCGTTTCTAGTAAGAATCATTCAAAGTCATAATAATCATCCATATCACTACTCCTTCTCAATTTAAATCATCAACTCCCATGATAAAGATAAAACTGAAGATAGAAGAAGGAAAGAGAGAAAACAACACTACCATGTGCACTTTCATGATGATGGGTTGCACAATGGGAATTATCTACGTGAACTTCAGAATCAATTCTGCAAATTCAGGGAATGATGTTTTCGCAGGCATTATTTGCAAAATTCAACTTGAAAATGAATGTCTTATAATTTGATTGTGCTGACTAGAGGAAAAGAAATTGTAAGAGTAAAAAATTGAAAAAATATAATTGAAAATTAAACAAATAGAAACAATTCAAAACAGTTGCAATATAATAAATGGCTGCAAAAAGGAATAGATAATGACCTCTCGAGATCATAACCTCCTACTCCCAAAACAAAATCCATGTCAACAGATCCATATTTAGCTAGCTTGACCGGTGCCATTGCATTAATATGCTGCCAAAAGTGTACCCAACAGGAAAGCAAACCTTGATGAAGCAGAAAAGAAGAAATATAAACTGATCTAAAGGTCATCAATCTGATTGTGTCTCAAAGCTTCATATTGATTCACAAGGAAATCCACTTAAGTCTATCATCTTCAATATTTAGCTTATCCTAGCCAAATATAAAAGATGATTTCTGTTCAAGAATGAAAATTTTCTTTTCCCATTTAAGGGGATGGTAGAAATATCGGAACCATCATCCTCCAATGAATTTATTTGAAGTAAATCAATATATGTAATTTTATGTATTATATTTACTGAAAGCACTCACATTGTTGATTTGTTAAGGTTATTTTACAATAACAGTTGGGCTACCAATGCTTGACATTCAATGGAAAATGATCTTGTTAGGATCAATGAGAAAAGAAGATACAAACATTTAGAGGTCACCCAATTTTGTTGTTTTGATTCGTTTTAATTAGTAGAAAGAAGAAAAAGGGAAGACAGTATAAGTGAATCCTATCCAAGCCCAAAAATAAACTACACTAGATAGCTAAGAGATCTAAATCTCATGTTAATTTTTACAAAAAGGTAAAACTAATGAGACAGGGACACAACTGAACGACATTTGTTTCTTTTAGATTTCTCACATAGTTAAAGACACAATCAACTTGAAAAAATTCGTGCACCCACAACCAGAATACACAAGCAATTGGGTTGTAGGGGTTCAACTTGAACACGATCATTCACACATAAAAAACAAGCAAACATTTTAACAGGTATATTCTTTGGATTTGTCAGCTTCTACAAAGAAGCTCTGGAAGATTTCAAAAAACGTAAGCAGTCTTCTATTAGGAAATTTAGCACTGCCATCTAGTATTATGTTATTTTTCTCTTCTTCACAAATGTAAGAAAACTGGCAACAAAAAACTCATACCTTAATTCTCTCGGTCAAACTCCCCAATTCAGTCTCGGTCACCAAATCTATCTGCCAGCACCAAACAAAATATGTCATAAACAGAGTAGAGAATACCTTTATACTTCCACGAGCCACTTATATATAAATGATATCAAACAGGACAGAGACAAAAAGAGAACTACAACTGTAGCACCTTGTTCAAAATAATACGATCAGCATAAGCAACTTGTTCTACAGCCTCATTCACTACAAATCTTGGTTTCACTTCATTTAAATGTTGCATGGCATGCTTGGAATCCACTAAGGTAACAACACCGTCCAGCTTAACATACTGTGAAACCAATTCATCAGTACAAAATGTTTCAATAACAGGAGCTGGCTTGGCAAGACCTGCAGAAGGGTTCACAAAATAAACAGAACAGTCAAGCTTTCACAGTTTCAATAACTCTCTTTTCTTTTCCATATATTGGGTAAGAAACAATGTAAATTATTATCAAAATTTGCAAGAGGGTAAACAAACTGTCCACTAGAAGAACAGATTTGTGGTGAATTTAACTGTTATAAAGAAATTACTGTAGAACGGCCCAAGAAACTACACACCTGTGGTTTCTATAACAATATGATCGAATTGCCCTTGTTTCTTCTTAGCCAACTGGAGAAGCATTTTAACAAGATCACCGCGCACAGTACAGCATAGGCAACCATTATTAACCATGACAATATCTTCGGACACCGAGGAATGACTAGCAACTAATGATCCATCAATATCCACCTCACCAAACTGCAACCATTGTAATCATAAGCAAATCATATCATTGTCCAGTTTCATTTTCATCCAGTATATATATATATATAGGCGGGGTAGAAGAATGAAAACCTCATTTTCTATAACAGCAATCCTCTTGCCGTGCTGAGCTGTCAGAATGTGATTAAGCAAAGTGGTCTGCATACAACAAAGAGAACTTCTTTAATTTGTCATAAATAAAATCTAATGCAATTATATAATTTTTAAAATAGAAAAAGGGCACAGTGACCTTGCCTTGCCAGAACCGAGAAACCCAGTAATGACGGTGGCGGGAACCCGCTTGTCGACACTTAAAGCAGAGGCTGAGGCTGTACCGGCTTCATCGTTATTATGTAGATCAGTATTTGATTGAGAGGCCAAGCCCCTGCATCGGCCCCTGCCTCTGCCACTTGAATTGAACAATGGTTGAAAGGTTCTTAGGAATTGAGAGAGATATTTGGGTGATGTTCTCTGAATCAAGAACTGGGTTGCCATAGGATTCGATCAAATCAAATTATTGCAATTGTAAAAGCTTGATGCTTAAACCCTAAACCATCATGCCTCCCTTCAAACTTCAAACCAAGGGTTCTAGAACTAAAGGGTATGGCTGTCATGTCATGAAATATAAAATGACTAAAATATCCCTCGAATAAAATTAGAGAAAAATAATTAATTATTATATTATTGTAAACTATTACACAAAAGCAGGAAAATCTATGCCACATCACAAATAAAATAACTAACTATTACATGAGTGATATATATAATTGAATTTAATAAAATTATTATTTGCATTACATAAATCATTATTTAATGTATAATATTATTTACTAATTGTCTATTAAATTCAACTAATTATTACTCTAATGTATTTTAAAATTACTCCTTAAAAATCCATAATCAATGTAGTGTGAGGGTTGTCAACTATTTTAAGAGTATGTTTAGGATTACTTTAAGTTAAAAACCCATTTGCAATTGAAGTTGAAATATTATAAACAACTTATTTTATAAGTTTTGACAAAATAGTATTTGACAATTTATAAAAAGTTGTTTATATCATAGATTTTTCATTTTGATTGTAATTTTTAAAAATATATAGGCGTTATTTTCATAAGCAACTTACTGAATAAACCATCGTACTTTTTAAAGTTCTTATTATATTTTAACAAAAGGATAATTACATTTTATATTTTTTCACAAATCCTAATATATAAACAAAAAGCAATTTAAACTAATGTTTATTTCTAGTCATTTTGTACAAAAACAATACTTTTATAATAAAATTTACCAAACACATATATTATTCTTTTCAAACTCACTTTTCATGGGATTAATAATCCCAATTTTCACATGAGTATAATTATTTAGACTAAAAATTATTTTTGACCATTTATCACAATCTTCTTTTTTATTTAATACATAATTTATCTATTTATTATTAGTCAATTAATTAATTTTTAAGTATTTATTCATTTATATATGCATTTATGACATCTTATTTTATTTATTGGTTTTTATTATTACTCGGTATTAAAATAATTAGTTAATAGTATATCATTTGTATTAACAAAATTATTATTAAGGAACATCTCACTTATTAGTTGATTATTTTATATAATATATATATAATAATTGATATATAATTAATTTAATGCTTAAATAGTTTTAATCATTTTATCTAATAGGCCATACTATCTCTTATATAAAAAAAGTATAATGTAAATAACTTAAATATGTATTTTATAATTATAACTACCAAGTAACAAAATTATTATATATTTATTTTTCTTATTACTTGTATTTTAAAAATAATTTTAATTGTTCCTACACAATATTCATGGATAATTGATTCTTATATTTAAATATTAACATGAATATTATTTAGCTTCACTCAAATTTAATTTAACACAGTCCAATCCACTCATGTAATAAATATAAGATTGTATTATATAAGATCTCTATTAATCTAATGTAATCTAATACTAATAGCCAATCTCATCCATCCACTTATGCATGGTAAATGTCACCTAAGTAATTATTTGACAATCTATTACTAAAAAGTGTTTGTTATTAAAAAAAAATTGATTATCAAATAATCTATTTTTGTACCAAATATTAAAAGCTATTGAGAGTAACTTTTGCAAATCAGATATATATATTTTTTTAGAATATGATTTCGTAATGTAAAATATCTAAAGAATTATCCTCATCTTTTTAAATCATATTGCAAATATTCCCAATACAAAAATAAGTTAATTTTTAGAGTTTTTAATTGCAAAATAAAACATAACAAACTATCGTTGCCAGTAATTTCCTCCTCCGACGCAGTCGGCTTCCAATAAATCACAAGATTCTCCATCTAATGCTACCTATTTTACAAGCATATATCAACAATTATTAAATAATTATTTAATAGAAATATATTTTTTTGTTAAACAAGTTCTTCATTTGTTAATAAAATAATTAATTGTTATATTTTTGGTAATTATTTAATAATCATTTGAAATTTAAATAAAAATTCAATTTTTTTAACAAAATGTAGACATTATTATCTACATTCACATTGTCTACATTTTGGTCATTGTACATAAGAATCTTAAATTTTGGATCAATTTACCAAATATATATAATACCATATTCATCGAAAAGCAATTATTTCACAATAAAAAATTTACCGAACATGTTATGAATTTATTTGGAAATAATCTAGTTTAGAGGCGATTAAATTGAAAATCTAAAACCACAAACATACCCTCAGTCTCTTCATAGGCTCGTGTGAGTTAATTCAATTCACTGTATTTTTTTTTTTTTTTTTTTGGCCTTCTAGAGAGTTAGATTGGTTAACCAAATCAATTATTTCGAATTTTTCGTATCCCCTTATTTTCAAATAAGTAATTATTATACCTCTAACGTAAACTTAAAATGAAATGGTAACTCAGCCTAGACGGAATCTTGAGAGAAATTATTCGAGTCCCCACCCCCCTTGTGGGGATTCAAAAATATTTCCTCTCTCCCAATTGTTAATCGGATGGAGTTAAATAATACTGGGTCGAGTAGATATGACTCGTTTATTAGGGAGGGCCAATGTTTAAAAGAAAAAAAAAAGAAAAAAAGAAGACTGAAATGGAATTAAACAAATGGTATCCATGACAATACAATCTCCAGAGTTGAACAATAAAAATACACCCTAAACTCTGTGCTCGCATTGAAGATAAATGAATGGGACTCGGTACAAATGGGAAAGCAACCGGCCAATAGAGAAAGTTCATGCAATGTTACAATCGGCAAAAACTGGCCTACAGGGATCTAATCTATGCAATGTTACAAATAATAAGACATGATTTTTTAAAAAAAAATAAGTGAAAAAAAAAAATGAATACTAATCATTCCCCTGGAACAATGATTTTGCCAATTGAAGATTAGTAGAAAGAGAAAACTTGGGGGGTAGGGTCATCAGTGGCTCATCGTTGCCCAACTTTTGAAATGCCATTCCCAGTGCATACCCTAAAGCTCGTGCAACAACAATAGGCACTGCATTTCCGACCTGACAGTACCTGAAAAGATACAAACCGAACAACGGTTGACCTGCTAACCTTTTGGAAGGATTTGACACCTTTGCAATATGATGAAAGGTGAATCCAATGGATGCCTTTGTATATAACAAGTCTAAAAGATGATGGACATGATATCACAATTTCATAACTATAATGTATTCTTTTCAGTTGATATAACAGCTTGTATGGGCATGGGTTGAGTTGCTCTTAGCTGGATTTGCCTCAAGAAGCAGCAATCCTAGCGCCAGCAACTTGAGGGGGCCATAAAGGATTCACCATGGTGAGAATAATGCCCAGCTTCTCAAGTACAAAACATGATAACAGGGAAGGGTTCATACCTCTCTTTGACCGTTCCAAAGAATCTATAATAATCAGGAAACCCCTGTAACCTTGCACATTCTCGTATTGTGAGAACTCGATCCTGCTCCGGATGCAACACTGCCTAAACAAAATTGATACACAAAATTACATCTCAGACATGAGAGCCTCTGACAGAGAAAATCAGAGCATGAGCATACCATGCTGTGGAGACTAGGGAAGGTCACTACTGTTGTCATTGTCTCGTCCCACCATAATCTTGCAAATGGTCTGCACCAACATTATCTAAAAAGTTAGATACAACAAAGGAATTTCAGAAGGGCCACAGAAGGAAATATCTAACCTTCTGGACTTCCCTTGTTCAAAAGTCAAGGCATAATCAGGTATCTGCAAGCAAAAAAGTCAGAGTCACGTCCCTGTCAGCCAGTTCGATTTGCTTGAACAGTAAACAGTAAATTCATTAAAATTATAATGATATTCAACCGAGTATAATGATATTGAATCTTTGATAGGAAGCAAAAATATGAATCTGTACAGAGTATAATGATATTGTCCTCTTTTGTTGACTTCATTAAAATTCAGATCATTTCAACACTTGTATGTTCAATAGTAATAGCAAAGCATGAAGGATCAAGGATTATTATAGAATTTTTATCATGGAGACCATCATTGTGAACTAATAAGACTATGTTGAACAGAAAATAACATTAAATTCTGCACTATAACCTTAACCAAATCAAGAGAGAAGAAAGAGCAGAAAGAAATAAATCAATCGGTACAAGAGCGTGTTTCACTCTATATAATCATGTAAAAGAAAGAAGATTGTAATTCTGTAAAAAGCATGCATGTCTCAGTTTTGTAGTATGAAATGTTTTCCTGCTAAAAAAGAGCCTAATTCTGAGGCAGAATCTGCAGTCAATTTTCTAAAGTTATTAAAATATTTAAGCATTCATGGTAGGCATTTTGAAGGATGCTCAATGGCATGATCCGCAAGAATTCTGAAGGATGTTCACTTTCTGGTTAACTTCAATCAAAAACGTCATTTAAGATAAAAAAGTTTAGTTCAAATAAATAAAAAGCAGCATGTGAAACAATAAACAAAAGCTAATATGCCATTTCATAATTTAGATTTGAATTTGCATTTTCAAACTCTTTGATTTATGAATGCAAAAATTAATTTGATAGTGGATTTCATTGTTTCTTTTGATTATTTGATTTGCTGACTTCAGCCTACATACTTCTCTTGCTTTCTGTTGAGTAAAATTAAAACAATAGGTAGAAAGTTAATCGTTGACGAGCAGCTTAGAGGAGTAAAAGAAATGAGGAAACAATATAAACACAGAAACACATGCATGGTAGCAAACAAAGAGGCAGGGGGAGAGAGAGAGAAACTAGCTGTAATATTTATACCATAAATATTTGACCAAAAATAATGATAATCATCTTTCTGGAAATATATACGTGTCTGCGTGTGTGTGTGTAAATCTCACCATTGGTTTTCCGGATGGCAACAGCATTTGCTCTTCTGTTCGCCGGGCCACATTGTCAGCTCCAACAACTACTCCGGGAAGGTCCCTGAAATTTGCTCCCTGCTCGGTGGGTAAAATAAGAGTATCAACAGATGTCAAAAGCTCAACAGATATTCTGCAAAAAAAAAAAAAAAAAAATTATCTAACCTTTCTTTTTGGAATTTGACAAACCCGAATGTAATCATCTTCAGACAATCGTTTAGGCCGATGGTCATATAACATAACTTTAACTCTTGAACTGCCATTGAATCCAGAACCAGTCATCTCTACAGAGCCCAGGGCAGAAAGTAAAGAAAAAAGGATGTCGTTAGTAAACATGCTCCATGCAGATTGTGCATTGATTTATTTCACGTGTGGATGAATATGAATACATATCTATGTATATCTCCATTTCCCTTTCCACATTATATTATGTATATGCACATGCATTTATTATATCCACTAGGAGTGAGAATTTAACCAACAAATGAGCATAAGTTCACCAAAACTACTGAAAACAATTAAAGCATCTATTAACAGAGAGAAAAGATGGCAAAAAGAATAAGAAAATAGACAGAGACTAAGAAGAATAAAACATTTGAAACCTGTAACAGCACGAAAGGATAAAACACTTTGTGTTGTTCAAGGCCAAGTTTGAGTGGATCCCCAAAACAATACTTCAACATCAAGTTTTTTGTTTCCTCGGTGTTCCATATTTTACATTGCCACAATGGTTCCATCAAAGTAGAATGGGCTGACAGATCTGGACATCACCCAGAAGCTGGAATCTCAATTTTTCCGAAATTTGAAAAAGATAGAGGTTGAAGAAGACACAACTCTTCTGAGAGTATCTTCAGGAACCTTTCTTCTAAGTCTTTTTCTGAAGTGGTTGGTGAACAATCATCTACCCTATTTTTGGGTCTCTCAAAGCTTTTTTGGAAGGCAAAATATTGCAAAAAGTGACAAAATTGAAGATAGAAATCCAAATGTTTATTTGGAGAGTGGCTTATTTAAAAGCATGTAACGTTACACATTAACACCAAGCTTAAAGGGTCCAACACCAAAGTTGAGATTCTAACTTAAAACAACACAAGGCTTGAATCGTCTAACTTGAAATCTGATTTGTAGAATAGTGGATTGCTTTTATTCATCTCTTCATAGGTGTATAATGAGCAAGAAGCCTAAAAGAATGTTGATCATATATTATGGTCGAAAACGATTTTCAGCACTACATTGCCTTGGGTTTCCTAAAAAGCTGTCTTTCGAGGGGGGCAACAGATCAGTAAATGGAATTTTGAGAGTTTGGCTATTTTATAGGGCTATTCGGTATGAAAACATTGGGTAATTTCGAGCAGTAAATAAATAATTTTGAAGATACTATTCAAGTAGACCTCAACTTCTCAGGAACAAACAGATTTCTAGCATCTTTTGTCATCAGTTTCGTGAGATTTTGTAGCTACTTTCTTATTTGGCATTGGGCACTATTGCAGCATTTACAAGACTTTTACATAGTAGAGTCATTTTTGCAAAGCCTTTTTGATAATTGTTTGGAGAGGTAACCACTTCCTTAGATTGTAAGAACAGACCTCCAGTTCATTTTCCTCTGATGCTACTTAACTAAAGCAAGTGGTTATCACACATGTCAAAGATGATGGAAATTTGTGTAGGTGATAACTGCATATTTTTCATATATTTTGCTATTAATTTCTCCATCTCTTTCTTGTTTTGGTCTTAAATATTCTAGTTATTTTAGTTAATTTTTAATTTAGTAAATTATATTTTTATTGTGTTAATTTTTATCTTAGTTTTTTTATTTTGTTATTTTAGGTATATTCTGGGATTAAAAAGAAATTAAATCAGAGCATTTAAGAAGAAATCTACTTGAAGGAATTAGAAAAGGGAAATAATTAGAGATTTTTGGAAACCAAGAAAACCAAATGGTTAATATGGGAAGCAAATTAAACAAAAAAAAAAAAAAAGGAAATGGCCATAGTTCATGCACGTGAATTGCCTAAACAATTGGTGGACAAAGCATTGGAAATACAGAATTGAAATGGCATGTGCATGGCAATTAAAGGAAGCAAATATTTTGCATGGCTTTAAATGGCAAGCATGTTATGGCATGGGCGGTTGTGGCTTTGGATTCAATTCTTTCCGTGCAAGGATTTAAAAGCCACAATTGAACAATTTGCAGCCGCAAAGGAGAAGAAAAAAATCAGCAGCTGAAAGGAATTGAAGAAAAAGGCAGTCGCTTGAATTAATTTCCATAATTGGTTTTATCAATTCTCTTATTCCCAATTTAATTATGTTAGGCTAGATTTTCTATTTGGTTGAGGGTGAATTTAAAACCCCAAATATGTCATATGATTAATTTTTAATTTCTATCATTCAATTATTTAATTGAGATTGTTTATGTTCTTCTATAATTAATGTTTATAATTTTATTCTTGTCTTGTTTGAGTGGCCAATTAGACAGGACTTGAATAAATTCTATTGTTAGATTAAAATTCTTGATCCATAATTGTCTTGAGATTTTAATCATAAGTAGTAGGTTGGAATCAGTGATTTCAATTGGAGAACATAACGTAGGTTAAAAAATCCAAACTTGTGTGTTTATTGCCTAGATCAACTTAATATATTTCACTGCTTAATGCTTCCATTATCTTAAATTTAAAGAGCTTGTTTTAAATTATTTAATGGTTAGAGATTAGGTGAAGAGCTTGTTTTACTTAACAACACACTAAGGAAAGATTGAGACTAACAGAGTTTGTTGTTATCTACGGTTGATAGTTTCAATATAAATTGATGATAGAATTAGTATATTATGTGCATGTTTAGTGGTGGCGAATGATCCTTTAACCAAAGTTTTCATCATTATTATTTCTTTATCCTTTAATTAGAGTTTTTATTAAATTTTTGTTTTCATAGTTTAATTTCTTTATTTCTTGCTCTTTAGTTAAAAATTCAAAAACTCCCCTTTTATTTATAATTGGCATTTTCTTTATTTAGATTAATTTATATTAATTATTTCTATTATTATTTTATCTTAAGTCTTGCTTTAGAGTTGATAATAAATATAACTAGCATAATCTCTATGGGATCGATCCTTACTCGTTCTGTATTAATTATTTATACTAGTAGTAAAGTTTTAAATTTAGTGCACCCTAACGACACTACCAGTAGGACTCTAAAGATAATGTAACTTTTTTTTCAATCCAGTACCCCTACGAAATGGTTACATATTATCAATATAAAACTGTTTAATTCAAGCCCATTCTGCAGGGTGATCAGATTTGTTCATAATTAATGAAACAAAGTAAAATATTTTGTGCGGCCATCCAAATATACAGAAGCTCTATCATACCACAACCATATTGCATTTATATAGGGTTAACTTCGGATTACCTCCTCAAGAAATGACATTCTTCAAAATACTCTCAAACATTAAAACTTTAACTTACCCCAAATTTTTGTTAAGAAGATAAAAAAAAAAATCATCAAGCTGCCCCAAATTTTTCCCTTGTCTTTTGAACAAACATGGGGATAAATTGAGGTAATCTAAAATTTACCCATTTATATAAGGAAGAGTTTTTTTTCAATATATGAGAAGGACAGTACCTGATTTTCCTGATCTTATAAATCGTTGAAACTCTGTTTCTGGAGGCTTTTCATATGGCATTTCATCCCGAGCTTCATGGCTTGTGACCTGCAAAGCAGTGTGTCAATCATATAAAGAACTAAAGGTCATTTAAAGTGAATTGAACTAATGAGATATGATGTTCATACAGCTGGAAGATCAGAAATAGCATCTTGAAGAACAATGGCTTTTTCTAGTTCACGTGGTTGGTCTTCATCATATGCAACGGTATTGCGCTGCAACATGAAGACAAAAATAATAATGGGTAGTGCATTGCAGTTTATATAAATTTGCAAAACAACATGAATACCTCAAACTCAGATGGAGGCCAGTATCTCATAATAACTTCATGAGTGGGTAGTGGAAATTGGGGCAGTTTCTGCAGGGTGAAAAATAATAAAAAGAATAAGCACTTAAGTGCTTTTTGGGCCACTACAAAAACAAAATCAAAATTTCTGTCAAACAAAACATTTCAGATAAGCATGAAAAAATTCTATAGCACCTACAATGATTTGTTTTTTCATATTTAATAAAGTATTACTTCAATACTTGAGAAATGATATGTATTGGTTTATTTCCAAGTATGCAAACACATAAAAGTCACACTACCCATACAAATTTCATCATCTGATTTTGGTTAAAAGAACTAAAAGCCTCACCTCAGAAGGATCTGCTCCCCAAATGAAAACACGCAACCGGAACTGAGGAAGACCGTAACAACCAGCAGCAATGATACCAAACCGTGCTTGATATTTCATATGGACTAACCGACTTAATGCGTATCTTCCAAGAGAAGCCTTATCAAATTTCAAAATGTCAACCACATTCTCCATCAACACATACTTGGGTTTTAAGAACTCCACTATATCCATGAAGATCACTATTTGACGATTTCTTTCATCATCCAGTGGCGAATCAACATTTCTAAAACGATTGTAGCCACTAATACCTTGGCATGGAGGACCCCCACAAATAACATCAACATCACCCTGGAGTTCACCAGTTCATTAAGACAAGGATAAGTGATAGAAAATTATACACTTATGGTACAAATCTTTTCTACATTGTATGGTCACTGAAATATGACTCACGGGAAGCGGCAGGATCTTAGATTTGAATCCATTCCTGACAAATTCCTTTATCCGTTCTGGGCAATTTCTGAGAAAGTTGTATAAAATATGAGCAACAAGCAACTCAAGAGAGATTAATAATTAATTCAAATATACCTTAACCCTTCAATTGGTTCCCATGAATCTTCACTTGTACTATAACCCTTCCAGTGCACCTAACAGAACAGCTAGGAGTAAAAAATCATCTTCACCAAACTACAATGTTAAAAATGCAATTAAACTGAACCACAGGAAGTGATACAAACAAAGACGAGTACAAAAACAAAAAGAAAGCAGATACAATTGATGAAAAAAAAATTCAGTACCTTAAAATTGAGTGCACGCTTGCCTGACTCGTTGGGATCTCCATAACAAATATCAACAATCCTTGCAACTTCATATTCACCCAGAGGAATATCAACATCCCTTGGAGAATTTACACTGTTTCTTGTTACTCTTGGAGAATTAACATTGCTTCTTGTTACTCTTGGAGAATCCACACTGTTTCCTGTTACTTTTGGTGAATCTACACTGTTTCTAGTTATACTTGGAGAATTTTCACTGTTTCTTGTAACTCTTTGGGACATTGAACGCTGTTTGTTTTCCCTTTCCACAATATTTACCGCAAAACGTTTACATAGCTTTTGCCATTCCTTCACTAGTTCAAGAAAATCCTCAGCAGCTTCATTCCTAACCTGTACGTGAGAAAAATTATATATCATAATACATCCAAGGACTTTTGAATGCCGTGAAAGTGATCAAAAGAAATAGTTGATGATTGGATAGACTCACTTGTGCTTCCGGATGATTCAACTTCAAGCTTTCACAAGCAGACTTATCACTATCAAGTGCCCATCTCTAAAAGAATATGCAAAAACAAGTCATGAAGCTATAGGTGAAAATTTTATGAAGTGTATATGTGCATGAATTATGAAGAACGAGGAATTCATGATTTACTAATATTACCGTTACAAGATTAGTGCAAGATAGTTTGGCTCCAAGGCATAATCCAGTTGACATTCCACCACAGCCAGAATAAAGATCAAGAAGCGCCAACTCTGCTTTATGAGGCCCATGATTGGGCATATTCTCTAAGAAAGTTGAAGTAGCTGTTGTAGGAACCGTCTCGGTGCAAGAGGGTAATGATAAATCATGGATTCTGGAAGAATAGTCTAAAGATTATAAAGAATTAGATACAGTATAGCAATGGCAAAGATTTAAAGTAAAATCAATCAATCAATGAATTTAAATAGCAATATTTACAAAACATCAACATCAGTGATCGATCATGTGTAAGAGATTCTACAACAGATGGAACAGTTTTGACATCAAGTTTGTCCACTCCTGTGGCAAATATATTTTGTGTACTTATTTACAAGTAGATATTTTGGATCTCTTCCTATCCTTTTTTTTTTTTTTTGATAAGTCTTCCTATTCTTCGTTCTTCCCCAACTAGGCCTAACTTGTTCATCATGCAAAAATGGCTTTCAGAATGGAATAACTTATACACATCTCTACCCTAAATAATTTTTACAATTATGGAACATAAGATAATATGCAAGAGGGAGAGAGAAAGATCAAAAATAATCTCATCCTGCTAATAACTTCCAGAAAATGACCATAAGATATATCAGCACCCCAACACCAAAATTCACCTTCAGAAGCTATCTAACATTAGGATAAAATTAGCATAATTTTTTTTTTAATTTTATTACCAAGATAGCAATCACCATTGATATCATATTGTAACCAAATGCATGAAACAAAAGCATCGAGATGATGACAGAGATCTATGCAATGCCAATCAACTGTGCATTATAAGCTGTAAGCTATGACAGCATTTGCAAAGATACTTAGAAGCAAAACACAAAAAATAACAAAGTGATTTTCAGTGCAAGGAAAGGCTAAGAAAATATTTTTCATTTGCTATAGTCTATCTTCGATTTATCAAGCTGAATGAGGATATATTCTGCTTCTACCCTAAGATGTGTTCTTTACAAATAGATGTCCGCTTCTATTATAAGTTCTAACAAAGCTGGCAAGAATAAAATGTGTAAAATAAAAGGAACCGATTTGTATCAATAGTGGAATATATTGGATAGTCCTTCACACTACTTGACTTTGTTGCATAAATTATTAAATCATGGATTCTCTCGTCCACATAAAATGCAGCAGGAACTTATATACTATTAATACCATGAGCAGCATAAAAACACTTACCAGTTAGCAAGGTCCGAAATGTTGAATACTCCACACAGTACTCCATATCAAAATAGAAGTCAGAGGATGGAATAGAGTTTGATTTTAAACCTATCTGTGAAATTCACAAAATACCAACCATTCTGCCATTAACCTAAAAGGAGCAAAAAGAGAAAGTAGATGCCTTGCAAGCCTTTCAACAGAGTTCAGGATACTAAAGCAGCCACATAAAAGATAGTTCAATTTAGAAAAGCTAAAATCTAGATTGCAACTTACCTTAGGTGGTATTTGTGCAACGATGACTTTTGAAATAATGCAATCTACTGGATTGTCGTTCATTACCGTAGAATAGAACAAACGCTTTCTATCATGAAAATCAGCAGCTTCTTTCATAACCTGAAAAATAAAATCAAACTTAGAATAACTAACCAACAGGGCAAACGATATGACATTACCTAGTGAAACCCATTAAAATCTATGAACTCACCGTATCTTCAGCTCTATAAAACCATTGGACTCGAAAGTATTCTTCTCCATCAGTTGTTTTGAAAAACTCCAAAATCTTCCCAATATGTTTTTGGGTTCCTTCACCCTGTCAAAATTGCTTATCATGTAAATAGAAAATACAACAAAACATAAAAAGACATTGCTTCTTTAACCAAATCATTGATCTTTACAAATGGCATGGCCTGTACTGAAAAAAGAAACTACAATCTCTAGCTAAAGCTTGGTATGGAAATGTCAAATAAAAATTTAGGAACTTAAATTCCTTCAATCTGTTGCAATTACAAAATATTCATCCTGGAAGTTTCGAGGACACAAGAAAACTTTAGAGATAACTAGTAAACCCGGAAATTTTTAGCGATCAATATCTTATAAAATGTTCATATCATTAGAGAAGATTCCATAGCATTAGCTCTTGGAAAACATTAGGCTGATCAATTTGCTAATAGATATCCCAGCAGAATTTAGGATGCAGTGTTATCCCAGGCTGGGTTTTATTGCCATTCCCACCTTTTCAGCTCTCAGCAAAAGAAGTGAAACATAAGAAGAAAACTTGTGCCTACATGAAGAAACATTAAGATAAACATACATATTTTCAGCTCTACAGGTAAGGAAAAGCTTTGTGATAGGATCCATTCTAGAATATAACTGAGACTGGCTTCAAGCCGCTAAGAAGTTTCAAATGAATGGACACAACATATGTGACTGTTCAAATGAAGGTACAAAAAGCATTAGATAAAGCAAAAGACATAAATAATTGCTCATACAAACAATCTAGAGATCAAATAGTTTCTCACTCATTTTAGTTATAATCTGAATTAATTAAAACAAATATAACAGTTACAATGTCTAATATAGTATCTCAGTACAAATTGCAAAAATTGAGGCATAATATTCCAAATGGGCAAACTAGTTAAAATAAATTAAAATTCATAGATTATGCAACTGTATGAGGTGTGATTCTGGTTAGATGATTTAATTATTCAAATTACCTTACCTCTAGAAAGAATATTAAAAATAACAAAAAAAATAAAAATCCTTGCAAAGATTGTCAATAAAATATAGTATATCTTAACAACGAATGCCTATTCTCTTATGCTCCCAAGGATTTATACCTTTATATATGCACAATCTCCAAGATCAAAAATGCATTCACCAATTCTAGCTTGAGCATAATGGCATTCCACATTTGACACAATCTTGTCCTCATCATCATCACTATAAGCACCATGCAGAAAGTTCAAGAAAAAAAATAACCCAAAAAGTAATAGAAATGAGGCAACAATAACCAAAGGAAACCAACTTGTAAAATATTACTTACTCTGATGCACAGTCTTTTCCCTTGTATCTCTGATTCTGTATACTCCAAAATATCCACAATCAGTATCAGCATAATTTATGTGCAAAAGATGGAGATGTCTTCCTTTAATTTTTTGGTCCTTTTATTTTGCCAAGATATTCCAAACCACATTGCACAAAGCATATTCGTAGACCAAACACATTTACATGAACAAACAGAATTATCTCTGGGAATAAAGCATTTAAAATTCCACATAGAAAGTAGGGCTATTATTGTTTATATCCATAATTAATGGCCATGAAATCTTAACGGGTGACAAAGCATATTAGTTAAAAAGCAAATAATGTCATATGGTTTTTGAGTCACAGTACTCTGGGAACTTTTTGTTTTGGAAATTATTTTTATGACATTGTTAATGACTCTCATATATGGACAATACAATATTAGATTAACAGAAAGCGAAATGACCCATTTATCCAAAGCTTGAGTCCTCAGAATGTAACACGTTACCATCAGCCTTAAACCAAGTTGATTCTTTGATATATCCACTCATTTATGATCAACTTATAATTACCAGACTTCTTATTTGGATCAAAACACATATAAACTTATATATTGAAGCTAACACAGACCCAACTAATTCTGCATTACAAATCGATCTTCAAAATGAAGGATGTCAAATTTTACAAACAACACATCCCAATCAAATATGTTCCAACTCAAAAGGCATGGTCCAAAATAACATTTAAACTCCAGTATTCTTCATCAAAAAATTAAAATGACCAAAATAGTTCTACACATGAAATAATGTTTTGAAAATAAAAAAATAAAAAAAGATTAAATCTACTTCTCCCATTATACACATTTTGCTTTGTTGTAATTAAAAGACAAAGCAAATGACTTGTAGGATTAAAGGCTACATACTTAAGGCCTTTTTGAACATATCTCCTACTAGATCCTCAAACTTGATAAAAATGACAATCCACTTATATAAGCTTGAACCTTTAATAAAAAAATTGGGTTGCTAAGGGAGGTAACATGACGTGTTCTGGTGATCGTTTTATCAATAAAGTCGATTACTTTACTTCATAATTTTATTTAAAACCTCACTCTCATCAATTTCTGCATTTCTACTTCGTCAACATTATTCTATTTCTTAACATCTGCTTTTGAGCACAACCACACAAGCAAACAAGACCTTTCAAAACTTTCATTAAGTTTTGCATTTCTACTATGTCAATATTATTCTTTTCCTTAATGACAGTGCAAGGCAGTGAAAGTAGATTGATAGAGTAAATAAACACTAGATATCATTTCAATACTGGACCAAGCCAACGCTATTGGATTATGCTCTAATTGAAGTGTGACTAGATCTCGTTCTAATCCAAACAACTTAATGAGATTTTAACAACGCTTTATGCGAGATTAAATAACACTCGGATCCAAATGGCTATACAAAAGAGATTTTGATGGATAATCAAAAGAGAATTATAAAAAAGGGATTTTTATTATTAATCAAAGGTTATCAAAACAACGACAAGACCTCCCTAGTTATAATACTTAAAATAGAGTAAAATTACTTCCTAAGTTAACTTAAAAAGGAAACTAAATCACAATTATAATAAAAATAAAAGGCTAAAACATATTTCGTAGTTGAATCTAATTAAAAATAGAAAATATCAAATACCTAAAACAACAAAATTCTAAAATTCTAAAATAATGTCCCACATCACTTGACATCAACTTTTGAGTACAACCACACAAGCTAACAAGACCTTTCAAGAGATTAGCAACATTTTTTAAAAAAAAGTAAATTAGTAGATTACCTTCATTTCGTAACGCCAACCCCATCTTTTTTGAGCTTCCTCATTAGGAATTGAATCTCCAATAAAGTAAGAAGCACTCCTCTGATTCTTCAATTTCCTATTCGAAGAAGCAGGAGTCTTAACCTTATTTTCCAAAAAACAGAAAAAAAAAAAAAGAAGAAAAAGTGTCAGTTGCGTGAAATATGTTCTTTAAAAAACAAAACTATTTTTGTATCGAACTAAGGTGGTGTTTACTTTTCGGATTGGATTAGAAATGCTAAGGAATAGGAATTTTGGGATCGGGTGTGTAAAGTGGGAGTGAGAGTACATTGTTTATTTACACTGAAATGGGAGTATAAATTAGGAATTAAAACCATGTTTACTGCATTTACTTTGTCTTAAATTGGGAATGAATTATTTTAAATTACAGTTTTATCCTTATTTAAAGAATTATAGTTTTTTATTAAAAGTAAATAATAAAAATACTTCTGAAATGAGCTATTTATTTTATTATTAATTTTAATCATATAATTATTATTAATTTATAGTTAATAATTACTATTATTCTTAATTATGTAAATCACAAGTTTTTTTATGAATTTCAAATTTAATTATATAAATTGAAAATTATTGATAAGAGCAACACAATGAAACATTATTATTAATAATATAGTACAAAATTGATATTTTATTGGAATAAACTATTCATTATTATTAATTATTAACACTAAATAAATATAATAATATTTTCAAATAAAGATATTGTATAGTAATATTATTTTTCTGTTAATATGATAATATTATTTTAAAGTAATCTTAACTTAGAATCAATGTAAATTATTGTTTTTAATAAATGTAATATTATTATTTAAATAAATATGTTATTATTCTTAAATAAATGTAACATTATTTTATTTTAATAAATATAATTATGTTATACTTAAAGGCAAAGATATAAAAGGCAGAAGCCAACTCCCACCTTCCCTCATGCAAGCAGAAATCCCACTTCTTACCCTAAAAGTGGGTGGGACCCACGGAGTGGGATTCCCACTCCCACCCTTAAATAAGGGCGTATATATTGGAGTGGGGAAACTCTATGATCCTCACTCTTACTCTAGTAAAGGTGTGTTTACTTATTGGAGTAGGAGTTGGGAGTATTAAGTCCTCTCACTCCGGTATTTACATGTTTACTTAAGAGTAGAAGTGGGAATCCCACTCCGTGGATCCCATCCATTTTCAGATATTCTTTTTTTTTTTTTTTACCTTTCCCTTTAGATATAATATAATTATGTATTTTAAAACAAAATAATGTTACATTTATCTAAAATTAATAATATCATATTTATTTAAATAATAATCTATATTATTTAATAATATTACATTTATTTATTTATATTGTTTATCTATATTATTATTTATTTATTAAAATTAATAATTTACATTGATTCTAAGTTAAATTACTTAAAAATAATAATATTATATTCGCATAGAATTAATAATATTACTATATTATATCCTTATTTGAAAATATAATAATATTATAATATTTATTTAATTTTAATATTATTATATTTATTTAATATGAATAATTAATAATAATAAATAGTTAATTCTAAGAAATATAAATTTTCTACTATATTATTTATAATAATGTTTCATTTGTGTTGCTCTTATCAATAATTTTAATCTACATAATTAAAATTAATACTAATAAAATTTTTGATTTACATAATTTAGAGTATTAATAATAATTATTAACTAATATGATTAAAATTGATAATAAAATAAATAAATTATTTATTTCAAAAATATATTTTTTATTCACTTTGTAATTAAGAACTACAATTCTTTATATAAGAGTAAAACCATAATCTAAAATAATTCACTCTTAATTTAAGATAAAGTAAACATATAAATGAGATATTGATTCCTATTCCACATTGTCATTCTAATATAAGTAAACAATTTATTTCTACTTCACACTCCTAATTTCAAAATTCCTACCTTTTAAAATTTTCAATCTAATTCAAAAAACGTAAACGCTACATAAATAAACACCATCTAAGATTTGTTTGCCGTGGCCCACACACAACAGAGCATAAATTTTGTTTCTTTTTTTAGGAATGCAAACAGTAAATGCATTTAAGATTATCCAAGCTTATAATTCATTAATACCATTCTATATGCAATCAAAGAATATTACCTACAAACTACCAATGATGCAAGCAAACTATTTAATGTGCGTGACGTGGCAATAATTTGTGCAGAGAATTTACTATAATTGGGTAAAAATCAACAACCCAAAAAAAAAAAAAGGAAAAAGTAAATGCTTAAAAGGGTACCGGACACGGACCTTGACCAAAGCCATTTCCTGAACTTTGGCATTACCAGAAAATCTGGGAGACCTTCTCAGAACTCTCCGGTCAACGACAGTTTTCGAACCATCGGAATTTTCTCCATTATTTTTCGTCCTCGTCGTCTTCTTCTTCTCACAGGTCAAGCCAGTGAAAAGAGGCTCGGCATTCGTCAATCTGGGGGATTTCCTTCTAGAACATTCTTGAGGAATTGGAATCGGAGTTGGAGTGCTGAAGAATCTCGGCGATCTTCTCAACAGCAGCGGCCTGGATGTTGCTGATTCGCAGCCGTACATTTGCAATGCGACTGGTTCTTGTTCTTGGTCGGGCACCAACACAATGGGTAAAGATTTTGATCTTTTGCGGATCTTATTCATATTTCCTTTGATGGTTGAACTTCCTTTTTTTTTGTTTTTGGGAAGAAATTGTTTGTGGGTCTTGTTGGGAAAGAAAGAGAGAAATGAGATTTGAAATTTTAAGGGTGCATGGAAAAAGGTGAAGTGGAAGAAGCTGACTAACCCAACTCAGTGGATGGCCAGAGCTGAAGTGTGTGGGGTTGGGGTTTACTGTTATTTATACTCTGTCAAGGTTTCTTAGCGGGACATGGGATTTTTCAAAATACGGGATTTTTCAAAATATGGTTAATATTAATTTGGATGTCTTTATTAGACTCACAAAACGAGTCATTGAATTATATTCCTGTCGCAGCAGTTTGATATTGTGTCATATTTAGAACGACTCAAACATGATTCATTTGATAATAGTGTTAAAATACAGAGATTTTAATTGACACAAAAAATAAGTGAGGTATTTAATAACCTGCTTAATATATATATATATAACAAAATTTATATCAAACATTCGCATATTATTATAGATACCTATGTACATACATACATACATACGTACAAACACACACACACACACATATGTATATATAATTTTATAAATGAAATACTGTGTATATATTCATTAAAAAAATAAACAAAAAGAAAAATTATGTCCAATATTTAAGTTTTGATGACAAGAATGTATAAATTATTTTAGAATAGAAAATATAATCATATTACTGGTTGGATAAATAAGTTAAGAACTTTGACCCTAACTTAACATGAAAAAAATTATGTCAACCCAGACTTGACTCATTTAATAATTGTGTCAATTGATGAATCATACTCATTTATTATTGTTGTGTTCGTGTCGAATAATTGGGTTGTGTCAAATTTTGTCAGCTCTAGCCTCTATGATGTTCAAATTGTTAACAGTTAAAAGAATTGGATTATAGAATGTATCACTGATCATTTCTTGTCATTGTGCTATTTGTTATGTTCTTACTTTTAACTTTTTTTTTAACCTTTAGTTCCTAATAATAATGTTAGGGATCTAAATATTTAATCCCAATGCTATGTGTCATCTATTTATTGGATGATGAATTTCATGTCTTATAAATTATTTAATTATCATTCAATGGGTAAATGTCATATCAGTTAAGACTCAAATTAATATTTGAATTGTGAGATGCCTAACATTATTCTTTTAACTAAAATACCCATTTATATTTCATGTGAGCATAACTATCTAAAAAAGAACAAAGGAATTTTGATCATTTCTAAAATAAGAGGGGTTTATGTATACAATTAAACAAATTTGAAGGTCTTGGTAGTTTTTCCCTACTTATAAAAAATTCTATGGAGCTTAGTTGACGGAAAAAGAATAGTGATGAACAACTTTTATTTCCAATTTTGATTATGTTAATGTAATAGAAATTCACTTTAACTCTTACTTAAAAGTTAAAATGGATAAATATTTAGAGGGGGGGGGCAAAAATAAGGAAAAGTATTAATTAAATGCATCATATCTTAGTAAAATTAACGTAAAAATGTTCTTTTTTAAATTAATACTAAGAATGTAATGCAATACACTTTCTAGTTTCTAACTTGTATATGTATGATTTTATCCTAACATTATTAATATGGATTTCGATTTAATGTTGAGCTTTTCACATAATATTGTTATTAGTAATAATTGTATGAGAAATAAATCGTAACTTAATCTTAATCTTATATTACTATATGTGTACTTGTGACAAATATTAATTATAAAAAAGCATGACGTGTTGGTTAGCTTGTAATTGTCATCACTAAGGTTCCTTTGGGATTAAGGTTGAATCCTCTAAGCGACTTATTTAATTAATTTAGATAAAAATGGTGTTTAGTGAAAAATTTAAAAGTTATTTATATCATAATTTTCTTCATTTTAACAGCAACTTTGAAAGTAAATAGGTCATTACTTTTTATAAGCACTTTATTAAATAAGCTAACTGCTTCTTTTTAAAGTTCCTATTATAACTATAATATTAAGACAATTATGCCTTATTTTCCATAAACCTTAATATATAAATAAATGACAATTTAAATTTATTTCTATTTTGACAATTGAACTATAAAATAGCACTTTCATAATAAAATTTATTAAACGATGTGTTCTATTTTTCAAACTCACATCAACTACAATAATAAAGTTTACTCAACACTAAATTACTTTTTTAATCATTAGTTCAAGGGTGAACCCAGAACTTAATATTACAACGGACTAAATTTTAAAATTTATATATTGAAGCAAACTTAAAAATTTATAAGTAAAAAGAAGTACAATAAATAAGGGGGAACACCAAGAATCCTATCCCTCTAAATATGTATTGTAGACAAAAATAATTATAAAAAATAGTAGAAAACAAAAGACAATTCAAATATCAAAACACTATTTTTTAATTATGAAATCTGACATTGCAACCTATAATAATATGTAATTGTATAAGGATTAAGAAATCAATTAAAAATTTCAAACTAAAATAGATCAATATATGTAATTACAATCAATTAAAAATTATAAGTAAAACTTTTATATTTGAAATCAAGTACTAAATTACCAAGCTTAATAAATTAAACGATTAAAATTTATTCATCCATTCAAATTATAAAAGTATTATTAGTTAAAAGTTTCAATAATAAACTAAACTCAATTCAGTAAAAAGGTACTCGGGTGCAGTTGTTTCTTTGGCAGGTGCTCTAACTCTTTTTAAAGAGCTAGATGTTGATTATCCTTCTATCAAAAGCTCCTTAAAATATTCAAATTGTATTTTCTAACTTGTCCTCCTAATTAATGTAACTAAAAAATAAAGTCTGAAAATTCACATAAAAAATTTATGAAAGTGTTGATAATTGTTATTATATATTGTTTTTATAAGTATTTTTAATATTAGTGATGATGTTAATTATATTACATTGACATATTTTTTTCAATTAGAAGTTTTTTAAAATAAATTAAAGCAGTACTAAAATTTTAGCTCCCTAATGTTTACAATCTATTCAGTAAATATATAATTTAATCATTTTATAAAATAAGTCACTAATTTCAATTGAAAATAATATAATTGAACTAGGGACATATTTGAAAATAAAATAAAAATTCTATTATTATATGAAATTGATGGAAACATAAGGGTAATCGAGTTAGGGACATATTTGAATATAAAATAAAAACTATATTGTTATACTCAATTGATGAAAACATGAGGATAATTGAGTTAGGGACATATATGAAAACAAAATAAAAACTCTATTATTTTACTAAATTAATGAAAATATAATGGATATAAATAATTTTTGCTAGACTAGACCGGACTATGGCCCAGTCTAACCCACGTGTAGGTCCGCCACTGCGTTAGTTTATCCGATCCACACAAAAAAAAAAAAAAAAAAACAACTCATTTTACTGGCCACCACAATCCTAAATTGACTTTAAATAAACCGTTGACCTTTGACCACTTAACCTTAAATAATTGTTAATTAAGTAATCTTCATTGATGCCTATTGGCTATTATCATGTTTGGCAATTAAAAAAAAAGGTCCTTTAATTTATAAATTTAGGATGTGTAAATACTAAATTTTTTTTTTAAATTCAAAATACATATATATGACTTGCTTGGCTTAACCGAGTCCTTTTCAAATAGCTTAAAAAATACCTTATGCTTACCACTTATTTTTTTAAAAATAAATAGATGCATGTAAGACTAATAAAAAATAATAATAATACATATAGTCGAAGAAAAAATTAACAACAACTTTATTTCCATCTTTTGTCATGTACTATAATAGAAAATTCGCCTTATGCAAACTTTTAAATTTCTTCATATATAATATCAAGGCCAAATCTAATTAAGAGTCTTATTGGTATAAATTACACTCACGGTAAAAAAAAAAATTTGTAACTATGGTATAAAAATATACTGTGGTTAGTAAATATAATTTAAACTTTTACAAAAATAGTAAATGTATTATAGTTTTTCATCAAATAACTATTGGATAAATTTAATTTGACTTAAAAATTATTGTTGCAAATATTTACAAACAATTTGTGGCTGTAACTTTCAAACCACAGCTACTCTACGGCAGAATTGAGGATAGAGCTATTTGAACCCACTAAATTCTCTTATACGCTTATTTTTTTTAAAATAAATTCATTATTAAAAATTTAAAATATCAAAACTACTCTTTAGTAATCACTTTCTCTGTAGCTTACAAGTGAATATTCTCTCTTTCTCTTTTTACCTTACAAGTGAATACTCTCTCTATACTTCCACATACAACAAATTAAAACTCAATTTCACTGTCTTTTAAAATATATTTGTTGGCTTTTCTTAGCATACCATAATCTATATTTTATTCTTTTTGTATATAAAGTTTTTTTTTCTTGATATTTATTAATTTTCATGGTTGGTAAAATTTATTAATATTCATTTTTAAATGGTGGGCCATGTTTTTAGTTAGTGATACCAATTTTGTAGATAAAATAATTTATGTGGATAAGTTAACAAAAGAGAAAAGAGTTAATTAAATTAACGATAATTTATAAAATTGAGAAGAGAGAAAAAAAATGGTTAATTAAGTAATCTGTTTAGAACCTATCTAGATAATAAAATTTTTAATTAAAAAGAGCGTCCAGAAACAAAATTAATGAGTTCAAATAGCGCCAATCCCAATATTAAATAGACCTTAACCTTAAAATGTGAGCGAGTTCTATCCAATCTAATTAAATCCAATAAATCGCGAACAAAATGCTCTTGAGCAATTTCAGTTTGAACCTAAGAATTAATGACTTTAGGCTTCATAGATCTTTCAATACCACAAAACAGTCTTACAGAATTAACTTTTCGAATTACCAAATACCAAGATCCTGAGCATGAGATTCTTGTCTCTTGAGGTATTCAAGTTGATGAAAAGCTAATGCGATTCAGATGACAGAAAGCTGCCAGCACATTGTGTATATAAAAGGATGGAAATTTAGTTTTTTTTTTATTAGTCAATCTCCAATCTAAACACCCCCATATTTTTACAAAATACAAATTTCATTATTTCATACTCCATGATACATTAATCAACATTGGAGTCATCAATGCACGCATGAATATAAAGAAATCTCATTATCTTATAAAATATATGAGGATGTTTCTTGAGCAGAGAAATTTTCATGGATTGTGTATCTCATTTAACTGCTGGGCTGGGCAACAAACAGGAAACATGTGACAACATTTCCAGTCCCAGTCCGGATGAAAACGATCAGCTCGCGCAGCTTCGACAGCAGCAGGCAAGGCAGTGAACACGATGATCATTAACATCGCCAGCAGTACAATTGCCACCAACTTCTGACCGAGTTTCTCCATCTAGCTAGCTCGCTTATTCTTTCAAAATTATGTTTGAAGACTCTAGCTAGCTGAATTTGAAAGAGTGATTTGATTGGAAGAATAGTGGATGCTAGCCAAGGTATTAATAGTGGGGGGTTGTGACTAAATTTTGCAGGGAAATAACTAGTACATGGTAGAACAGCTAGTGTGTGCTTGGTATATGCCATATTAGATTTGATTAATATGGAAAGAGATTTATGTTTTTTGTACTTGCACATGTAGTATTAATTGCCTTAGATTATCTCTAAAAAGCTCTTTAAATAAGATTTTATAATTTATTTAAAAAACCACATCAACATTTAAGACTTCAAAAGATACAGCAGTTAAGATTTTTCAAATAACAAAAATGATTCTCTCTCTTTAATTTTGTAGAGTTGTTTTCTCTCTCTTTAATTTATATTGTATTACTTTTTATTAGAGAGAGAGAAAAATATTTTAATTACCATTTTTTTTGAAAAAATCTTTATTTAATTAAAATAATATTAACTTATTTATATTTAAAGAGCTTTTTGGATAATAACATATTTTTTTACTCTCCCTTTTACTACATAAGTAAACAAATAGATATTTAAAGAGTAAAATTAATAAAAAAATTTTGACGATACTCTTATATATATACATGGGCTTATATTTTTCAATTAAAAGCCTGTGATTTAATACTAAGGAGGTACTATGCTAAAAAATCAATATGACTTTACCCACTATTGAATATAATTAAAATAATAACAATAAATAAATACACGTCTGACTTATAAATAAAAAAAGTAAATGTAGTTGAAAGTTAATATAAACATAAAGTTTATTAAGGAGTCTATTCCCCCTTCCCCCCCCCCCCCAAAAAAAGCCGATAAATAACTTTATTTCCATCATTGATCATGTTATTATAATATAAAAAAAATATCACTAAAGTTTCTCATTTTCCTCTTAAATTAAAAAATGATCTCATATGTTCAAAATAACAAACATATGGTTTACTAATTTTCTATATTGGAATGTGTGTATTACTTATCTTTTAGTTTTCCTCTTATTTTAATATCTTAAGAAGTCTCTTTTAATAATAATAATAATAATAACAACAACTTTTCCCTGGCATATATATAAGCTACTAATATGTTTTTTTCCTAAAGCGAGTTTGCCAGGTTAATAATGTGTTTTTTTTAATATTTAATAAGAGGTAGGCAAAGTTCAAATTTATTTTTCATCTCCTTTTATCTCCTAAAATTTGAACCAACTAAATAAAATTATTTAGAAACCATGCCTTCTGGAGCAATGTGATATGCTACGACGTCAGTTCTTCTCCTACGAGCATGCATGAAGCAAACTGAAACTGCTCTCATTTTTTGCCTTCATTTGTTTGTTGAATCACTTTTTTCATTTTGGGATGTTATCAGCGTTGAGTCAGTTATAAAAGATTTTGGTAGAACCTCAGCATTGTGATGGCTCAGAGTTATATGTATGACTGAGAGACGAAGATTATACTGATGAATTTTTTTTTTTTTTTTTAACTTATTCATTATATAACATCAGGGCCAAATCCATTTAACTCCAGTTAAGTTTGATCCAATTCAAAATAATCAATCGCACACAACATTAGGGTCGGTAAATTGTGGGCTTAGGCCTGAACTTGAAAACAAGCTCAGATCCTTAAAATTGAGCCGGAATTGGGATTTCCATTAATTATAAAATGATTTTTAATAAAGTAAAAAATATTAAAATTAAAGATAATTATCTAATACATAATAGAATAATGGTCAATACACAAAATATTAGTAACACAATACAATAAATCACAAATAATAATATAAAAAATATTAATTTAATATTTAGTATTTTTTCTTTTTTTTTTTTAAATTGATTTATTTTTTATTTATGTATTAAAAAACAGGCCCAATTTATGCGAATTTTATATTTTTTCGGCCTATATCCAGGCCCAATGTCTGTGGGTCAAATTTCAAGTCCACGGGCTTGGGTCAACCGAGTTTTTTTTGCCAACCCTATACAAAATGCATATATTGAGTATAATAGTTGAATTCTGGACCCAAGGTAAACTGATAGTTGACTCTGAACAAATTCAATTTCTGATAACCCATTGGTGGGATCAAATGAGAAAATTCCTATAATGCTGAAAACATAATTGAAAAGAAAAGCTGATAATGCATATCATTGAAGATTATCGCACAATTAAAAATGCAACCCTTTCAACTACAAGATCACTGCCGTGATCATAGCAGAGGTCCTCAAAGCAGTCAGAAGAGCAATGAAGGAAAAACAGAGGTGAACATGGTAACAGCACCTTGACTTCTGGAGGGTTAACCACAAAAGTTCAGTTTCTTCATCACCTTGGCATAAGCGAGAGGAACTAATGCAGGTTGTCTGAGTCTCCTTTTTGATTTTTTTGACTGCATTAAACACCGAAAAATTGTCAATCTAAAGTATATGTCATTTACAACCTCTGACTAAACACTTGAAGCTTAATCAGATTTGAGAGTAGGACGCAATATGTGAATCTTCAATTACAAGCAAAGCGTAATTGAATTCCAGAGTTCTAGAGGGTAGAAACTGTTATTGTTCCAATTCTAAGGATGAGCCTGTTTCATGGCATACAAAAAGTCCTACAAAGCATTAATCTCATGACTAGAAATATAAAGATACCCTCAACTATAATGTCCCAAACCTGAATGTAGAAAGTTTTCATGTTTTGAATGTGAATAAAACACCTCCAGCGGTTTTTCAATATGTGAACTTTTGTACAAAATAAGAAAATAAAGATAAAAAGACACTGAAGCTGTCGGCTCTCCTCTCATGAGGCAAGCTCTTTCCCTTGATATTTTCATACAAATCAAGACAAAATAAATTATGAGCAAAAAGTACTAGGACTATGTGCAGACAAGAGAACTAAATTCCATTCATCAAGTAAATAGGGGTTTCACATTGATACCAGCGGAGGAAATAGGTTAGGCAAAGGATATAGTATGTAGTGTCAAAAGTTTACTAATGAAAAGTAACTATATACAAATGAAGTCATTTTATCAAGGTAAAAGGAAAAAGCAGAAGGATTCATTTCTAAGATCTCAAATATTAGCTAAATCTTAAAACTTCTGTTGATGGATGGTAAACATCTCCCTAATACAATGATACGGTGATGGGACACACCCTTGCTTATCTCAGTGTGGCTCAGAAGAACCTCACTAAATACATGGATGTGCCTTCATTCAAATGCAAGACCAAAAACTTTTAAGAGCCTGTGAACCTTAATGTATCATGATATAACCCATACTAACACCATGCATACTTGCTAATATATAGCACATCAGAACAATGTGCACAGACTGCACATCTGAACAATGTATACAGACTTTCAAAACATATAATCAAGCATTTGAAAAACTCTTTCAACATGACAAAACATCATGTAATGATGATGATCAGCAATTCTTTTTTTTTTTTTGATAAGATGCAATAAGAAAATCCGTTGAATGATTTAAAGCATCAGAAGAATATCAATAAAAGCCAAATCAAATTGGAAATGATTAGATGCAAGGTCATGAACCCATCCTTTCTTATGCTTAATGAAAATTTTAGAACTAAGCAATCAGATTAGGGTAAGTTGAAATTAACGTTTGAAACACAAGTGTAATTCAAATTGCTTTAGTGTCAGTTTAAACTTAATGTTGAAATCAAACATTTCAGACAAAAGTGTAATTCAAACTGATTTAGCGTTTAAATTAAATATTTGGAATTAAGCAATCAGATTAAGGTAAGCTGAAATTACAATTCAAACACAAGTGGAATTCAAATAGCTTTAGTGTCATTTTAAATTTAAGGTAGTTGAACGTTTCAAAGACAATTCTAATTAAGGTTGCTTTAGTCTCTGGTTTAAATTAAATATCTGGTATTACAGCCTTCAAATCTCTAGAAATGAAAGCAAACCAGATACTTTATTACTCTTAGTAACCTATAACCAATTAAAAACTAATGCACAATCACAGACAAAAATATTTATGGCTAGGTAAGATTAAAATAAAAAACCTGCCTTAGTCCTGTATCAGCCCTTTACCACTAAGATTCATTAGCTATCCACAAATTCACTTTCCCATTTTCTTGTAACTATGACAAATAGCAGAGTTGTGTGAATTAAAGGGCAAACAAAACAAAAAAATAGTGGACTAAGAGATTCACACATCCAAAGTAATCTTCATGATTCCATGAATTTATGGGGCCTTTTCTAAGTGGGTTATGAGGTATATTCCTCAGCCTATCCAGTCTACAAAGAGGGTTTCAGGGTTTTCCTGGCCATATGCATAGATATGTAGATAGATGTACACAGAAAATGACACGCTGTTAGCAGATAACAGGAACAAGAAACAACAAAATATGTAGGCTACAAACGGCAAGATACATAACATCTGATACATATAGAGCATTATCATGTAAATCAAACACATGAAAAGCAAAATAACAAACATCTAAAGCCAAAGAATAACAAGCATTCACTAGTATATAAACCAAGTTTCTTCCCTCTCTAGTGCCTATCGTAGTGAAGCATAAACAGAACCCAAATAAAATGAAAATTACCAGGACAACAAGTCATACCTTCAAGTGTGCATTATGTCTTTTACCCTCATGCCAGCGACGTACTTGTCCATCGTTCATTGTCCTAAACCTTGACTTGTATGACCTGACAAATACAAACGCACACCATTCGATCCATCAAACTAGAGAATAGAATCATAAACAAAATGTATAAACCTATTCAACTATTACAAACAACATAAACCTACGAATATGACTTCATTTTAATCTTCTTCACTTTCGATGTAACTGGAGTCACCGGCTTCCTCCTCTTCTTCCGATCCCTTGATGACACATGCCTCACTTGAATAAACTATACATAAACAAAATTAAAAAATAAAATAATCTCTATAAGAAAGAAAAAAACGCCCAAATAAATAAACTGTTAATCCTAATCAGCTGAGATAATAATTAGTACAAGATTCAAAACTTAGTGTCGTTTTAAGTAAACAAAGATGAGGAACTTACAGAGAGAGGCAAGCGAAAGGAGCATAAGGAAGGCGCCGCCGCCAATGACGGTGAAGGATAAGAGCAGCAACGGGTTATGTGTGAAGATGAAGAAGATGGGTAATTGAAAAGTGGGCTAAGCCTCCATTTGCTTGAGGGCGCAGAGTGGAAAGGCCGGTGAATTGGAGCATGTGATTGGAAGAGGAGGCGACGAGACGACGAGAGAGTTAAAGTGCGAAGCTTGTTGCAGAGTCTCTGCATTTCTATTGCTGATGGGGCATCAAAAAGTGCTTTGTTATTGAAGGAGACGCGTTGGTTGGTTTCTTTGTTTCTGGGAAAGTTTGGGGTTTTAGTCAGGGATTTGGCCATTTGGGTTTCAGCTGAGGGTTGCAATAATAATATTTTAGAGTTGGAGGGTTGATTAGTGATTATCAAAATAATAAGGGGCTGTGTCCAAAATATCACATTTGTGCCCTTAGTTTCAACAATTAATAGATCCTTCAATGACCTTCATTATTTGAAATTATTAAAAATAAATTTTTTATAACAATTTTTGTGGCGGGGGAAGAATTACACATTTTGAATGCTGAAAATTTCACCACCTATTTCTGTTATGTTTGCCAAATTATTATTAGTTATTTATTTATCTCATTTAAATATACTTAAATATATTGTAAGAGTAGATTTTTTTCTTTATTCTAGAATCAGTTTCTCTTCATTAAAAAAGATCTGGAAGTTAAGCTTCAATTAGGGATGGCAATTTTTTCCGATGGGATGGGATCCTGCGGGATCCCATCCCATTTGGGACGGGATTGAGACATATTTTTATCTCATAAAAAAATTTAGGACGGGATTGAGATATTTTTTTATCCCAATTACATATGCAGGACGGGAGTGGGATTGACAAATTCCGTCCCATCCTGTCTCATTACCGATTAAGAATGAAAAATTTTTCAATTGGGATGGGATCCCGCAGGATCCCATCTCTTTTGGGACGGGATCCCGCAGGATCCCATCTCTTTTGGGACGGGATTGTGATATATTTTTGTCCCAAACAAAATATAGGGACGAGATTAAGACGTTTTTTCATCCCATTTGCATATACGGGATGGGACTGAGATTGGTAAATCCCATCCCATCCCGTCCCATTGCCAACCCTAGCTTCAATTGATTTGATTGTAGCTAGAAGATTTTTTAATCTTTTTAGATGTATTTTAAGATAAGTTTTTAAAATAAATAACCATGATGCTTAAATGTATTTTATGTGCTTTAACCTCTATAAGTTTTGTTTCTTTTCATTATAGTCCTACTCTGACTCTGTCCCCTGTAAACGAAATGGTATTTTATCTGCTTTAACCTCTCTATAAGTTTTGTTTCTTTTCAGCAAGACAATGGTTGCCTCTCACCATACTCGCTCAAATAGCTTTCCCACCAGATCACACCCACTCACTTCAGAACTCGAAGAGCGTCTGCAAAGATTGAGGTCTTCTCAAGCCTACTTCACCATCTTTATCAATAGGCCATGAGTTGAATGGCCTTCAAGATTTTCAGGATTCTGTTAATAAAATGCTTCAATTGCCCCTCATTCAACGAGCTTTCGCTCAAGGCCAGAATAAGAAATGGGTTGATGGGCTTTTAACGGATCTTTGAGAATCTTCGAAATTAAGAGCACTGCTCAGAATGCTTTGTTGCAGATTTAAGGAATCTGCACAAGGATTTCAATCAGTTTTGTGCAGAAGTAGGGGTGATGAAACCAAACTTACAAGTGAGGTTAAGAAGTACATTGTCTCTACTCTCTAGGAAGGCAGTGAAAAAGGCGATTCACAAGGCCTTGGGGAATTTGGAAGGCATGGACAGCAAATGCTCCAATCCGATCAGTCAGGACATGCTAGCTTGTTGAAAGAGGTTGAAGGCTTGAAGCCGTCACCTTGGCTGCATTTGAATCCCTGCTGCCCCCTGTCTCTAGGCGGCTTGTCATTGGTTTCAGAGCTAATCCGGCCCAAACGAATGGCATGCAAGGAAGATGAAAGAGATACGAAAGAATTTGAGAAGGTGGAATGCTGCATTGACTACAGTCCTTAGTCACAAGACAGCAATCTGGATAACATCCAAAACCAGCTTAAAGAATTGGAGTCCTGCATCAAGATTATGAACTATTAGAATCCTTGTCTAGGCGTTTGATCAAAGCTTAGTCTCCCTACTAAACATCCTCAACTATTAGCTAGAGTACAAAATTTTGAGGGTCTCATACTTGTAAATGATGTATGGAATCTACATATTGTATCATTCTATGGAAAGAAAATTGAATATACAAATAGAATATTTCTATGATGTTCACACTTCATCAATCTCAAAATCAAGGATTGGTTGGGGTAGAATGCGAGCTACTTTCTTCTGCAGGTGCATTGGAAATCAAGTATCATAAAACTAACAACATATAAGAAACAAAAGCAAATAATATGAGATTAAAAAAAAAGGCTAAATATATCATAGCAATAATCTATGTGTGTAAAATTTTCTTTCTGTATAATGATACAAGTATATTTTATTCTTTTACAAGTATGAAGGTGTCAAAGTTTTTGTAATCTAATTCTAGAAAATATTGAGGAGGGAAACTCTAGCTTTGATCAAATGCCTAGACAAGGACTCAAGTCCTTCTTCAAGATCTTGGATGCTGGACTCCATTTCTTTAAGCTGGTTTTGGAAATAAATGTTGTTATCAGAGTTGATTATCTTGTGACCAAGAACTGTAGACAATGCAGAATCCACCTTTCTGTTTTGTCTTCCCCGCATGAAATTCTTTTGGGGGCTGATAAGCTTGGTTACCAATGCAAAACTGCTTAGATTTGATGGAGTCCTAGGCCTGGAGATAAAGGACAACGAGGATTCAAATACAGACAAGGTGACTGCTTCAATCTCCTTCAACATGCTAACATGTCCCTACATCGATTGAAGAGGAATATTTGTATTCCAGGAATTTCAAATTCCCCAATGTCTTGTTGATTGCCCTTCTCACTGCCTTCCTAGAGGCTAAGTATTCCTTAATCTCACTTGTAACTTCAGTTTGATCACCCTTCTTCTGAGCAGCACTGCCCAAAGTCCTAGTGCAAGTTCCTTCATCTGCAGCAAGGCATTCTGAGATACCCACCATTTACAGGTTACTCTTATATTTTGCTGACAGCTTTTTCACCTTCTGTAAAACACAGTTTACACAAATATGGATTATTTTGAAAAACTTTCCCCAAAGTTTGAGATAATTACACTTAGATGTTGAGTTTAGAATAAGTATCCCTACAACGGTACAACCTTAGTATATGAAAATGCGGGGAAACTTGTAGAATGCTGAAATTAAAAAAAAATTCAAAACTTATACAAACAATTGCAATGGTACCTTAAATTTGTACCCTCGAATACCCTATTGCCCAGCCCCGCAACTTTACCTATCGTGTAAGAAAAGCTTCATCTCTTTCATCAAACCAAATTCAGCATTTTATTTTCACTTTTATTAACTAACGACCGAAGCTGTTTGCAAACACATGAAGTTTTGAAGAAAAAGCTACTGTAACCATGACAAATCATCACCATTTTCACTCGAGAAAAGCTTAGGCGGTGGCAGAAGAGTTCTGTTGAGCGAGTATCGCTGGCGGCCGGCGTCAGAAGCGGCTGGTATTGACACGAGGAGAAGGTTAGTCTGTGAAAAAGACTCCTTGCATCTTAGAATCTGTGATTTTAATTATTTAGATTATTAAGAATGAAAATCTTGTCTTGTTCAAAAATCTGCTGGTGTTATTATATTTTTTGAAAATGTAAATAGGTTTGTTGATAATGTATTAAAGAACCTGTCGCTTGTTAAATTATGTGTTATTTGGTTTGTTTATATGTAAAATACAAAATGGGTTTACTGATTTTACTG
Source organism: Citrus sinensis (assembly GCF_022201045.2). Classification (NCBI taxonomy): domain Eukaryota; kingdom Viridiplantae; phylum Streptophyta; class Magnoliopsida; order Sapindales; family Rutaceae; genus Citrus; species Citrus sinensis. The sequence goes on from NC_068560.1 coordinate 19,606,515, forward strand.
TCTTAAGCTGATTTGAAAGTTGTTTGCGTGATATATACCTTTTTATTTGTGCTTTTATGCTAGTTAATAAGCTGCTATGTTACCATTGCATGTAATAAGAATGTTAGTTTAGGCTAAATTTGGGGTTTTAACTCTGTAGAAGTGTCCGAATATTGATGAAAAGTTGTTTGTTTTGATCTAATTTCCATGTGAGTAAGTTGTTTGTTTCATTCTAATTTCCATGTGATTAAGCTAAAGAAACAATTGCAAGTTAAAATTTTGCGGTTTTTATGTGATTTTAATTTTTTTAAAAATGGGTTTTAGGTTATTTCCGCCATTCTTGAACCTGTGTGCAGTCCATTTTGATGTGAAAAACAATGTATAGTTCAAATTGGTGTTAAAAATATTTGTAGGTCATTTTGATGTTAAAAAAGAGTTTACATCTATAAATCAATTTTTGAATTGCAATTGATTATTCCATTATTAAGATTTCGCATACGTTTCCTTGAAATTCAGGGGAACGCACTTTATTGAAATTTGATTGTTATATTGGTAATTCCTAAGTATGGATAGATTTAAATAAATGTGTTTCCTTGAAATTTGAATCATTGAAGTGATCTCTATAAGGAATTGTATGCTTGTTAAATTTTTCTATGGTTGGACAGCTGCGATTTGTAATTACATTTTTCTTTATAAAGGAATTCCCTTATGGAGGATGATGAGATGCAATAGTTTCATGTTTTGTAAAGTTTCATCATGGTAATAGCGGGTAGGTCTGATCAAACTTCTATGTTGTAAGAAAATTAGATTCTGATTAATTTGAGATTGAATGCGTGAGGTGGGGAATATTGAATTTTTGAGGAGGGATTGTTTTTTATTTGTGCTTGTTAAGGGTAAAAATTATTTTGGCAGTGGTTAGCTTCATAGTTTGTTGCTAGAAAAATTAATATCGAATTAAGTTTTATTCTTAAAACAAGAAAAAGTAGAGTATGAGAATTTGATTCTTACGTTTTAATAATATATGTGCTATTACATTGGTCATTAAGTTTGGAGGCTAATTTCTTCTTATGAAATATTATATCTTAATATTTTGTACTATTATGTTATATGTGCACATTAAACTCTTATTAGTGAGGTGAGCCATCATGCTTGAAATTTTTTGAACTTGGTTTCTCTATAGAATTGTATTGATTTCCTTTATAATCCCCACATGTTTAGATCCAATTTGCCTCATGATCTTTTATTTTATTACCATACTGTGTAAGAAGACTTACTTTAAATTACCTTTCAACTTGATAGTGTGGATTCTCTTTGTTTTTATGCTAAAAGCTTTTGTGCTCTACTCGCAGGTGTTTTCAAGTTGGCGTTGTTCCTTGATACAGCTCGAAGGATGGGTTTTCTCTCTCAGATTTTGTCTATGCTTTCCTGAGAATGTAGTGATTTCATTTCCATCAAGATGCAAGTATACCTAAAAAAAATTAAGATTTTATAATTTTAAATATTAATTAGTTCTCATATACGTGTGTGTGCAAGCGTGTGTGTCTATCATCAGTGCAATAGCAATTCCTTCATTGTGGCTCCGAGTCGTTGTTGATCTGCTTGATGTTTTTGAACTTTGTGAATCCATGGTTTCAATTTGATTGTAATATTTATAACTCTGAAATTGAATGTAGAGTTGAGCTATGAATAATAGACATAATTTGTGTGTACCTTGGGAGGCAAATGAAGCATATGCGGGGTGTGAGAGATGGTTTGCAAATGTAACATATTTATAAACACTGATCTACCCATATAACCTTTGGTTACCATATCTTTTTTTAGAAAAATAAAATAAAATCGGGTTGATTGGTAATATGGGTATTTTGGTCATTTTAACACTCCACTAACAGTTAATGACGGTAGGAGAGAGGTAACTGAGAGTACAAAGAAACTCGTTATCTAAGTGTAATTACCCCAAACCTTAGGGGAGATTTCTAAAAATAACCCCCAAATATTGATAACATAAATTCTTTATTAAAGAAAAATAAAAAAGGGAATTATTGATAGTACCACTAATTCAAGCTTGAATCAGTAATTTTTGTCAAACCTTTGGTTACCATACCTTTTTGTTCTTTGGGTCCAGATATATTTTCAATAGCATAATCGGTAAATCTCTTAGTACAATCATTTTCTATATGAAAATTTCACATTTACCCTTAAACAATATTTTTTTCTTGTCAATATTTTGGGCCAAATGGTAAAACTAAGAATGAGAAATTCACTCTCCCTTAATAAAATTAAATATGCATAATTGCATCTTCCTCACTGTACCCCTTTTGTGCAAAGAATCTTGGAATCAATTCGATCTTTAATCCAGCTCTTTGTGTAAATTGCACTCATGTGCTTTGTATATATAGAATTTTGATTGAATGATCTATTAAGTAATAATAGATGTAGCTAGAAAAAGAATTTACATTTTGATCTCTCTGAGAATACAAGCAATGCCCCTTGGGGTTTGTCCCCAACCTTGATCATCATCTTCATCATTTTTAGATGATTATGAGAGGGAAAGCAACTGGCTCAAACGTTGTAACAATGAAGTCTCCAAATTTCAAGCTGCGATGGCTTTTCTTGCAGCTCCGAGTAGGCCATATAAGCTCCCTTGGCCCGCTCAATTTTCATTGCAGCATCGTGTGCCTCTGGCATGTCTTCACTCATTTCCTGATCTTCTACTGATACCGATATTCCTTCATCACTTAGAATCTCATGTTTTCTTTCTGCTGCTGCTGCTGCCATATTCGAATATTAGTACCAATTTGCAGGTTGCTTTGTGAAGATAAAAAAAAGGAGCTGAATTGGCTGTATATTGAAACGGTGATTAATCAATATTTGCATGGCGAGTTGGTGCTGGCACTTTCAAGAATTCAATTTGCCTGATATATATTTATAAGCTTCGGTTTGTTCATATGTAAGAAGGTGTTTCGGTATCATTCTTTTTAACTTATTTGTCTTCCCTCTTTTACAGCAATGCTAATTGTAGCATCGCACTCTGCTACAACTCATGCTGATCAAAATGTTTCATATGATTTCAATTTTCCTCGTCCCCTCTTTTGCATGGCACTGATCGAATTCCTAGTGTAGATTCCTTCATCTGCAGCAAGGCGTTCTGAGAAGTGCGCAAACATCCAAGATCCTCAAAGATCCATTCAACAGAATCTCATGAATCTTGAAGGCAGTTTAATTCATGGCCTAATGATGAAGTAGAAGCAGCTTGAGGAGTCCTTAATATTCTCAAATGCTCTTCAACTTCTGAAGTCTGTGGGTGTGATCTCGTGGAAAGCTGTTTGAGCGAGTACGGTAAGAGGCAGCCATCGCTTTTGTTGCAGTGAATTAGAAGACTAGAAGTTGATTACCCTGTGCTCAAATGTCTCAAAATGTATAGCACGAGATGAGGGAACAACAGTTATCTCATCTTCTTAAAATAAAAAGAAACAATAACATGATTTCAAGCTTGATCTAAATAGTATATCGGCTACTTTTAGGCTTAGTCTCCTCCCAAATCAGCATCCTATCTCAGTTTTTTTAGCCGCTAATCTCACCAGTATCTTCTCGTAAGCTAATACTAAATAAACAAATGTTTCCGAGTGATCCATAAAATAGGCAATACAAGGATGGCATCAATTCTGTTTCCTCTTCTATAATGCAAGAGATGGTAATCCAGTTTGGCTTGCCTCCCCGCGGGAAACGGGGTGGCTGTGAAACTCGTGCGTCCTTGCAGAATTAATTTATTTGAACTGGATATAATATGCAAAATCTGCAGTGCATGGATGGAATTGTGGCTGCACCTTGAACGCATGGATGGGTAGTTAAATCGCCAAATTAAAACAGGCCCAAAAAGGATCCGCAGTGTTCATTGCAGGCGTATTTGGTGCCAAATGAATCACTTGTTTCTTAAGAGCATTCATTGTCTGCTATGAAAAAAATTACCAAAATAGGAAAACAAATTAAATTAAAACTAAATTAAATAAAATAATCCTAAACTCTATAAACCTACTAAAAAAAACTTAGAAGATAAATGTCACAATGGCCAAGGAATCCTTACGTAATTGTCTACGAAGGTAGTATTTTTTGAATCAACCGCCCGTTACTGGGGAATTATGTGCCAGGGCGTTTGTCTTTACCCATTGAAGGAAATTCTGAAATGTCTTGTAAGAGGAACCACCTTCTCTGACACTACTCATGGCTTTTTCCTTGAGTTCCAAAGCCCTTGCTTTAAAATCTTGATTACCGAGCACTTGATCCACCTTGTTCTTAATTTCTTCTCTTGTAATGATGCCACCTTCGTCTCTGTCAAACTTCAATCCCACCTTCCAAAAATCACAAATGTATCTCTCGTTCAAAAATTGATCACCAAAATATGGCCAGCACAAGAAAGGAATGCCATTGCTGACACCTTCCATGGTGGAATTCCAACCACAATGGCTCAGGAAACAGGCAATAGAAGGGTGGTTAAGAACCCTCAGCTGAGGTGCCCAGCTGATCATCTGTCCTCGAGCAGCAACTCTCTCTTGAAATCCTTCCGGGTATCTATCATTTGCATCGGTGGTAATATCCGGCCTCACAACCCATAAAAATGGTCTCTTGCAAAGTTCTAGCCCCAATGCTAATTCTTGAAACTGAACTTGGTCAAGAATTGTAAAGCTGCCAAAAGAAACATAAACGACAGAGCTTGGTTGCTGTTGGTCTAGCCATTTCAAACAGTTTGAGTCTTCGCACCAGAAGTATCCTGCTGTATTCCCTAGGCGGTTGCTTGCCAAAAGTGGTCCTATTGGCAGAAGCTCCGGAAACGTGGTGAATGCTTCAGACTCGAGCTCATATGTTGAGTTACAAAAGTGGAAATTTACCGCTATCATTGCTCTCGTGTTTCTTTCCAGTAAATCAAAAAAAATCTTTTGCGAGGTCCAGTCACCAATATGTGCCCAAAAACAGTCTCTAGAGTTCATTTCAGGCATCTTTGGTGCAATTCGAAACATCTGCATGCTCATAGGAGTTCCTGAAGTTGAATACAAAACAAAGAAAATTACAGTAGCATAAAGTAAACTTCTACTATGACATGCGTCAAAATTAAAGTTTGCTGGAGGAAAGTAAGGAATTACATGACATGGAATCATACCGTGACTGTCAATGATTCCATCATCAATAAGTTTGGGGATACGAAATACCAAGGCCACTGATGCTGCTGATGAAGGCCAAAAGACAGCCCCCCTGACGTTCATCTTTTTTGCTATCTCCATAGACCAACCGATGTTCCCATCTGCAATGAAACAATCAATTTTTTCATCTTCTCTACTGTTGATCTCTTCTATGAGCTCCTCCAGCTTCCCCGGCATAACCTGTAAACATTTTTCAATTAGCTTTCCCAAATCGTTTCTATCTTCCCAGGGTTCCATCCCATCTGGGATCGAAACCAAATGGATTTGCTCCCCAAGATAATTCTTTCCCTGCAATGATTCCACTACCCGCTTGTGATTATAATCCGTATTAACGAATGTGACTCGGAAGCCATGTTTTGCCAGACATTGCGAAAACTCCAGTAAAGGAATTACATGGCCCTGTGCTGGAGCAGGCATCACCAAAACGCGTGGACGGCTCATTTTCTTTTTTATTTTTAGCCCACTGATTCGGTTTCTATCAATATGTAATATTATAAATTTGCGACACGCGAGTGGTGTTGATTACGGGGAGGGTTGCAGGTTGGGGCCGGGTTTTCTCAAGATCAGATCCATATAATTGATACTAGATCCAGTCCTGTGAATGTTCGTCCAATTTGAGCGGGTTTGGGCACCTCTGAGCAAATATTTACATTTATTTTTCTTCATTCCTTTTTCTCTTCTTCTTATTATTTATTATTGTAAATTAAAATTATTTATTTTGTAGATATTAATTATGTTCATGTATTGTAATTTACACTGAAACTTAACACTCATGTTTATTAAAGAGGATGTTAATCCGGAATGGATCGAGGGATTTAACTCTTTCAGTTAAAAATGATTTTTTAATTTTGTTTTATTTTTTAATTTATAAATTAAAGAGCCCAGGTTTTTTGCGAAATCCTTTGACCAGGGGCACTTAGAGTGGGCTTTAAATTTTTTGGCCATATCTATGATTTTATGATGCTAGCTCCAACCTAGACTTTTTTGCAGATCCTAATTACGAGTGATATTCTAGCTTAAAATTTTTTATTTCAATTCTATTTGAATCAAATTAAATAAGTATAAGTTTGAAAATATTGATTTGTTTAAGAAATAAGTGAATTTAATTTGATTCATTAAATAAACGATCAAATCTAGGTTTGAGTTCACTTATTCGATTATTCGATTAAAATTTATTTATTAATCAAGTAAAAAATGAATATAATAATAAATTACCTTTTTAACATAATTACTTTTTTACCATTAAAATTCAAAAATCTTGTTAGAACATTTTCAAGGTATACGGTTATTTTTGTAATTATGAAAGATAATAAGCCAAACAAGAAAATGAAAGCAAAGGCATCATTAGTCATTAGCCGACCCTAGCTCCACCCTTCATTTTCCTTCATTTTTATTTCGTTCACTTGAATTTGAACACCTGTTTCTTTATTTCCCAAATGAAAACGATCGACAAAACCAAACACTCCCAAAAAATCAAATCAATGGTCTCATCCAAACTTTTTCGAGAAGGTTCACTTCTCTTGTCTATGGCAATGACAAGACCTTTTTTTATTTATTTTTAATAACACGAGACTATTGCTCAAATTATAACTCATATTACATGATAATATAATTAATATTTATAATCATATATATTTATATATATATACTGAGACCTGTTGATATCAATGCTGATATGACAATAACAAGACCTTTTTTTTTTGAAAGGACAATAACAAGACCTTGAATAGCTACAATTGGGATTCTTTTGCTGCCTTTGTCCTCCACGTGGGAATTATTGATCTCAATTTTCTGGAGATTACAAAACAGTGATTAAGCCTGCTATCCAGCTCAAGCATGGCAAAATTTGGATTCAAATTTCGATGTAACACACATTTTGAAACTGAAAAAGGTTCAATATAGTTACTGCTCCCTGTTGGCAAATATGATATCAAAGACAGATACACAAATACTCAAATATCGACCTGCATAGGTTAAAAAAATCAAAAATGAAAATGAAGAATCATAAAATTGCAGCAAATTTAAATAGCCATGCATTCAATTTCGAAGCATAAATGACATTGATATCAAATCCAAAATTAAAAGTTTTCCAAATGCAAAGGACAGATAAGCCCAAATGTAAACGAAAACTATCAAATATCATTGTAAATTTAAATACCCATCGTACAAATTTCACCATCTAAATTTAGGGTAATTTTTAGAGGCTTCTCCTGAGATTTGGTGTATTAACACTTAGATAGACAGTATAACCGTAATTATAAAGACCTCCCCGACTATTGTATTTCCATTCAATAACTATTAGCAGATCAGTGAAATGACCAAAATACACCCTAAATCTGAAAACACTCTCATAACAACCATTAGGGTGTTGTTCGTTAATAGAATAAAATATGTTTTGCTCCTAGTACACGGATAAAATAAAAATAAATAAATAAACCATAACAACCAAATACATTACATACTCATTAATTGGAAAAAAAAAAAGAAAAAATATTGGTGAAGAATTTAACAATTTCTGAACTTCAATAAAGAAAATCATATTTGTTTCAAGCAGTTAAAAAATAAAAATAGTATTTCTATCACAAAACACTCCATTCTTAACATTTTTTTCTTATAGTTCTATTGAGATTTACAAAACAACATAACATTAGAAAAGAAAATATATAGATATATAGTTGAAGTTACAAACACAAAAATATACCAAGTGCAAAAAACAATCTGATTCAGAACCAACTGAAGAGCTTCTTTGGTTCTTAAGAATGCTACCAGTTGCACAATATTTTGCAGCCATTTCCTTTGCCTTGAGAAATTCTTGTCCAACTCTAGCTTCAATCATTACCCTTTTCTCTTATGCTTCTTTGTTTAGTAAAATCTATCTTATTTTTCATTTTTTTTAAGCATATTCTACCTTCTTCCTTTCTAATAGTTCTTGTTAATTACTCGATATGATGAAGATGAATCTTATTATTTATAAATAGGGAAATTATCATTGCACCACTTTTTTTTTGCCTTATATATCCAACCATAATAAAATTCTAACATGTTCTATGCACTACCTTTCTTTTTAAATTTGCATCAATTAGCTACTTTTTAACTAATACCGTTAAATAATTTAAATGAAATGATAATTTTACTCCTAAATAAATTAAAAGACATTTTATTTTATAAAAGCTTTGAAAAATAAAAAATTATAATTATAAAAATACCCTAAGTTTAATAAAAAAATAAATCCCAAAATTAGAAATTTTATTTTTATTAAAAATCTAAATAAAAATTATAATTATAAAAATAATTGTAAAATTTTGGGATTTAATAAAAATCCCCTAAATTATTAAAATTTTGGGACTTATTTTTTAATAAATAAATTCTGTTATTTTAATAAAATTTTGCAAAATTATAATTTTTAATATATAAATTCAGTCATTTTTATTAAAATTTTGCAAAATTATAATTTTTTAATAAAAATAATTATTAAAATTTTGCAAAATCTAAATTAAATAAAAATCAGTTGAGCACCTATGTTTGGGATTTATTTATTTTATTAAATTTATGGGTATTTTTATAATTATAATTTTATTATTTTTCAAAGTTTTACAAATAATATGGTCTTTTAATTTATTTAGGGGTAAAATTTTTATTTCATTTAAATTATTTAACAGTGTTAGTTAAAAAATGGCTAGTTGATACAAATTTAAAAAAAAAAGGTAGTGCAGAGAACATATTAGATTTTTATGGTGGTTTGATGAATATAAAGCAAAAGAGAGGTTGTGCAATGATAATTTCCCTTATAAATATGTGAGATTAACCGAAAGCACACTAAAATGGCAACCCAAAGGACTTTATGGTTGTGGGGAATTCTTTTAAAAACAAAAGCAATTAAAATTGAGCTTATATTATGCGTAAAAAAAAAAAAAAGGTGAATCGGCATTAACACATAAATAAGTAATGCATTTTAGGATAATCAAGAGCTCCATAAGTTTGTTTCTATAGGCAAAAATATATTTGATTAAACATATCATAGCAAAGTTAGTATTTCATTTTTAATCATGTCATAACAGAACGAAATCCTAAGCAATTATTAGGAAAGAACTAAAATGAATAGTGTTTAAATGAGAAATCAAACTCAAAGTTTTATGAAATTTAGATCAAACATAAGTTTACGGACAAAGACTTACAGTATCTGGATATTCACAACTAGTGCACACTGATCAAGTTACAGACAGATACACAAGGGTGTGTGTGTGTATATATATATATATATAACATTTAAAACCCATTTAAATCGTATTTGTGAATAAACCCACTTAAATCTTAAATTGTAATCACAAATACGATTCCAAAAATTAATTTCATTAAAAAAAATCTCAATTTTTTAATTTAATTTTATTATAAAAATTTGAAATTATATTTGCGATTACAAAGCTAAAACCCACTTTTGTTTAACGTATAAATCACATGAAAATAATCGATTTCTAATACGCAATGGTTTGTTTAGCTCATCCCTATTGCGAATTACACTAAAAACATGCAACATCTTCTTTAACAACTCAAACACTGCATTAAATCCATTTTCAAACACAACATCAAATCAACCAAAAGGCTCTAACTTTAACATTATTTGTAAATTTTCAACTTTTATGAGGTTTAATAACTCATTTGTTCCTTAACTATTGCCAGCAATGGCCAACCAATGATAGCATTTTCCTGCCGCCATCACTTCGTTGTTCATCACTCTTCTTTCAAACTGGGGCTTCTTCGAATTTGAGCTTCATTTGGCGAGGTTAGAAACATAAAGAGAAAAATTTGGGCGTGTTTGAGACTTTGAGTGGATGAATGGATCGCTAATTAGCTTGTGTTTGGAAGATGAAAGAGAAGATATGTCCAATGCATCTTTGGAACCAGTGGATAATGAAGTGCACAACGGTCAACTCATCATGAGATTTCTTTTGATTTTTTCAAAATTTTAGATGGCTTTTTTTTTTATGAAATTACCCTTATTCATTGACAAGATACTAAATGAAATATAAACGGCAGGGGAGGTATTTAATAGTGCGTTCATACTTTTTATCTAAGTGTTAATATGCTAAATCTGAAGGAAAATCCCTAAAATTACCTCATGAATTTAAATACCCACCATTTACAGGTTACTCTTACATTTTGCTAACATTTTTTTCACCTTCTGTAAAACACAGTTTACACATATATGGATTATTTTGAAAAACTTTCCCTAAAGTTTGAGATAATTATACTTAGATGTTGAGTTTAGAATAAGTATCCCTACAACCTAGGGATGGCAATGGATCGAATCTGACCCAAGATCCACGTGATCCAAATCCAATCGGATTGGATCTAGGTCGAATTAAAATTGATTTGGATCGGATTTGGATATCGATGCATGAATCTAAGGCAGATCTGGAATTAGTTCGGATTTATCTTAATATCTAGATTCAGATCCATATCCACTCACCATTTAATGTAATTTTATTTTAAAAATTTCTTAACAATTATGTAATTATAAATGATAATAAAATTTATAAATGATGATAAAATTTATTCATTAGCATGTATTTAAGAATCTTAAAACTTAAAGGTATTTAAATGATAATAAGACAAAAATTTATCAAGTGTAAAATAAAATTAGGATAGTCTGTCCTAATTTTTTTTAAGTTTTTCACTCTATAATTTAGTCTCTTTTTTTTTCTCTTTAGTCTACTCTCGCTTCTCCACTTCATTTGAGTGCTTGGATCAGTCCTTTAATTGCTAGGAAAATATATAGACTTGAGTTTTTTTTCCTATCATTTTCTCATAATCTTATTTATTTTGTATACTCATTAATTAGTGGTGGCTATTAACTATAAAGTAATTATGTTAATCATATGTTTAGTTAAATATGATCATAATAAAAATAATAAATCACTGAATATAATATATTATTTTTAACTTATATGTTATTATTTAATGATATAGGAATGATAATGGTGTGCTGTGGATATCAGGATGGTAAAAGAGATATTAGAATATTATAATGATCTTATTCCTGTAATTATTTTTTATGGATGTTTTATTATCCTTTTTATTTGTTTATTTTAGTGTAAAAGTAGAAGCTACAATACTTATTAGATTTTTTTATACAAATTATATAATTTAATTGTTATCAATGCATTTTAATCTTAAAATTTTCTTTCTAAAAAAATATTGATATCTTATTATTGAGATTTAGAATTCATGACGGATATAAAGCAAATTTTAATTTTAATTTTCTTTTTGGATTTAGAGCAGATATAGATCTTTATTTTTTGTTTCGGATCTAGATATGGAACAAAAGATATAAATTCATGACGGATCTAGAGCATGTATAGATCTTAATTTTTATTATGAATCTAAATTTAGAGCGTAGTAAATCCAATCCATATATGCTCCATTGTCATCCCTACTACAACCTTATTATATGAATATGAGGGTAAACTTGTAGAATGCTGATACTAAAAAAAAAAATTCAAAACTTATACAAAAAATTGCAATGGTACCTTAAGTTTGTACCCTCGAATACCCTATTGCCCAGCTCCGCACCTTTCCCATCGTGTAAGAAAAGCTTCATCTCTTTCATCAAACCAAACTTCAGCATTTTATTTTCACTTTTATTAACTAACGACCGAAGCTGTTTGCAAACACATGAAGTTTCGAAGAAAAAGCTACTGTAACCATGACAAATCATCACCATTTTCACTCGAGAAAAGCTTAGGCGGTGGCAGGAGGGTACTGTTGAGCGAGTATCGCTGGCGGCCGGCGTCAGAAGCGGCTGGTATTGACACGAGGAGAAGGTTAGTCTGTGAAAAAGACTCCTTGCATCTTAGAATCTGTGATTTTAATTATTTAGATTATTAAGAATGAAAATCTTGTCTTGTTCAAAAATCTGCTGGTGTTATTATATTTTTTGAAAATGTAAATAGGTTTGTTGATAATGTATTAAAGAACCTGTCGCTTGTTAAATTATGTGTTATTTGGTTTGTTTATATGTAAAATACAAAATGGGTTTACTGATTTTACTGTCTTAAGCTGATTTGAAAGTTGTTTGCGTGATATACACCTTTTTACTTGTGCTTTTATGCTAGTTAACAAGCTGCTATGTTACCATTGCATGTAATAAGAATGTTAGTTTAGGCTAAATTTGGGGTTTTAACTCTGTAGAAGTGTCCGAATATTGATGAAAAGTTGTTTGTTTTCATCTAATTTCCATGTGAGTAAGTTGTATGTTTCATTCTAATTTCCATGTGATTAAGCTAAAGAAACAATTGGAAGTTAAAATTTTTCGGTTTTTATGTGATTTTAATCTTTAAAAAAATGGGTTTTAGGTTATTTCCACCATTCTTGAACCTGTGTGCAGTCCATTTTGATGTGAAAAACAATGTATAGTTCAAATTGGTGTTAAAAATATTTGTAGGTCATTTTGATGTTAAAAAAGAGTTTACATCTATAAATCAATTTTTCAATTGCAATTGATTATTCCATTATTAAGATTTCGCATACGTTTCCTTGAAATTCAGGGGAACGCACTTTATTGAAATTTGATTGTTATATTGGTAATTCCTAAGTATGGATAAATTTAAATAAATGTGTTTCCTTGAAATTTGAATCATTGAAGTGATCTCTATAAGGAATTGTATGCTTGTTACATTTTTCTATGGTTGGACAGCTGCCATTTGTAATTACATTTTTCTTTATAAAGGAATTCCCTTATGGAGGATGATGAGATGCAATAGTTTCATGTTTTGTAAAGTTTCATCATGGTAATAGCGGGTAGGTCTGATCAAACTTCTATGTTGTAAGAAAATTAGATTCTGATTAATTTGAGATTGAATGCGTGAGGTGGGGAATATTGAATTTTTGAGGAGGGATTGTTTTTTATTTGTGCTTGTTAAGGGTAAAAATTATTTTGGCAGTGGTTAGCTTCATAGTTTGTTGCTAGAAAAATTAATATCAAATTAAGTTTGATCCTTAAAACAAGAAAAAGTAGAGTATGAGAATTTGATTCTTACGTTTTAATAATATATGTGTTATTACATTGGTCATTAAGTTTGGAGGCTAATTTCTTCTTATGAAATATTATATCTTAATATTTTGTCTATTATGTTATATGTGCACATTAAACTCTTATTAGTGAGGTGAGTCATCATGCTTGCAATTTTTTGAACTTGGTTTCTCTATAGAATTGTATTGATTTCCTTTATAATCCCCACATGTTTAGATCCAATTTGCCTCATGATCTTTTGTTTTATTACCATACTGTGTAAGAAGACTTACTTTAAATTACCTTTCAACTTGATAGTGTGGATTCTCTTTGTTTTTATGCTAAAAGCTTTTGTGCTCTACTCGTAGGTGTTTTCAAGTTGGCGTTGTTCCTTGATACAGCTTGAAGGATGGTTTTTCTCTCTCAGATTTTGTCTATGCTTTCCTGAGAATGTAGTGATTTCATTTCCATCAAGATGCAAGTATACCTAAAAAAATTAAGATTTTATAATTTTAAATATTAATTAGTTCTCATATATGGGTGTGTGCGAGCGTGTGTGTCTATCATCAGAGCAATAGCAATTCCTTCATTGTGGCTCTGAGTCGTTGTTGATCTACTTGATGTTTTTGAACTTTGTGAATCCATGGTTTCAATTTGATTGTAATATTTATAACTCTGAAATTGAATGTAGAGTTGAGCCATGAATAATAGACATAATTTGTGTGTACCTTGGGAGGCAAATGAAGCATATGCGGGGTGTGAGGGATGGTTGGCAAATGTAACATATTTATAAACACTGATCTACCAATATAACCTTTGGTTACCATATCTTTTTTTAGAAAAATAAAATAAAATCGGGTTGATTGGTAATATGGGTATTTTGGTCATTTTAACACTCCACTAACAGTTAATGACGGCAGGAGAGGGGTAACTGAGAGTACAAAGAAACTCGTTATCTAAGTGTATTTACCCCAAACCTTAGGGGAGATTTCTAAAAATAACTCCCAAATATTGATAACATAAATTCTTTATTAAAGAAAAATAAAAAAAGGGAATTATTGATAGTACCAATTCAAGCTTGAATCAGTCATTTTTGTCAAACCTTTGCTTACCACACCTTTTTGTTCTTTGGGTCCAGATATATTTTCAATAGCATAATCGGTAAATCTCTTAGTACAATCATTTTGTATATGAAAATTTCGCATTTACCCTTAAACAATATTTTTTTCTTGTCAATATTTTGGGCCAAATGGTAAAACTAAGAATGAGAAATTCATTCTCCCTTAATAAAATTAAATATGCATAATTGCATCTTCTACACTTTACCACTTTTGTGCAAAGAATCTTGGAATCAATTCAATCTTTAATCCAGCTCTTTGTGTAAATTGCACTCATGTGCTTTATATATATAGAATTTTGATTGAATGATCTATTAAGTAATAATAGATGTAGCCAGAAAAAGAATTTACAATGAAGTGTCCAAATTTCAAGCTGCGATGGCTTTTCTTGCCGCTCTGAGTAGGCCATATAAGCTCCCTTGGCCCTCTCAATTTTCATTGCCGCATCGTGTGCCTCTGGCATGTCTTCACTCACTTCCTGATCTTCTACTGATACCGATATTCCTTCATCACTTAGAACCTCATGTTTTCTTTCTGCTGCTGCTGCTGCCATATTCAAATATTAGTACCAATAAGCCTCGGTTTGTTCATATGTAAGAAGGTGTTTCGGTATCATTCTTTTTAACTTATTTGTCTTCACTCTTTTACAGCAATGCTAATTTTAGCATCGCACTCTGCTACAACTCAGGCTGATCAAAATGTTTCATATGATTTCAGTTTTCCTCGTCCCCTCTTTTGCATAGCACTGATCGCATTCCTAGTATAGATTCCTTCATCTACAGCTCATCAACCCTTTTCTTCTTCTGGTGGACGTGGGCTAAAGCTTGTTGAACGGGGGGCAATTGAAGTATTTTTTTTCCTACAGAATCTCATGAATCTTGAAGGCAGTTTAATTCATGGCCTAATAATGAAGTAGAAGCAGCTTGAGGAGTCCTTAATATTCTCAAATGCTCTTCAACTTCTGTAGTCTGTGGTTGTGATCTCGTGGAAAGCTGTTCGAGCGAGTATGGTAAGAGGCAGCCATCGCTTTTGTTGCTGTGAATTAGAAGACTAGAAGTTGATTACCCTGTGCTCAAATCTCAAAATGTATAGCACGAGATGAGGGAACAAGAGGTATGTCATCCTCTTAAAATAAAAAGAAACAATAACATGATTTCAAGCTTGATCTAAATAGTATATCGGCTACTTTTAGGCTTAGTCTCCTCCCAAACCAGCATCCTATCTCAGTTTTTTTAGCCGCTAATCTCACTAGTATCTTCTCGTAAGCTAATACTAAATAAACAAATGTTTCCGAGTGATCCATAAAATAGGCAATACAATGATGGCATCAATTCTGTTTCCTCTTCTAAAATGCAAGAGACGGTAATCCAGTTTGGCTTGCCTCCCCGCGGGAAACGGGGTGGCTGTGAAACTCGTGCGTCCTTGCAGAATTGATTTATTTGAACTAGATATAATATGCAAAATCTGCAGTGCATAGATGGAGTTGAGGCTGCACCTTGAATGAATGGATGGGTAGTTAAGTCGCCAAATTAAAACAGGCCCAGAAAGGATCAGCAGTGTTCATTGCAGGCATATTTGGTGCCAAATGAATCACTTGTTTCTTAAGAGACATTCATTGTCTGCTCTGAAAAAAATTACCAAAATAGAAAAAAAAATTAAATTAAAACTCAATTAAATAAAATATTCCTAAACTCTATAAACTTAATAAAAAAAACTTAGAAGATAGATGTCACAATGGCCAAGGAATTCTTATATAATTGTCTATGAAGGTAGTATTTTTTGAATTAGCTGCTCAGTACCTGGGAACTATGTGCTTTTTGAATTAGCTGCTCAGTACCTGGGAACTATGTGCCAGTGCTTATGTCTTTACCCATTGGAGGAAATTCTGAAATGTCTTGTAAGAGGAACCACCTTCTCTGACACTACTCATGACTTTTTCCTTGAGTTCCAAAGCCCGTGCTTTAAAATATTGATCACCAAGCACTTGATCCACCTTGTTCTTAATTTCTTCTCTTGTAATGATGCCACTTTCGTCTCTGTCAAACTTCAATCCCACCTTCCAAAAATCACAAATGTATCTCTCGTTCAGGAATTGATCAGCAGAATATGGCCAGCACAAGAAAGGAATGCCATTGCTGACATCTTCCATGGTGGAATTCCAACCACAATGGCTCAGGAAACAGGCAATAGAAGGGTGGTTAAGAACCTACTGCTGAGGTGCCCAGCTGATCATCTGTCCTCTAGCAGCAACTCTCTCTTGAAATCCTTCTGGGTATCTATCATTTGCATCAGTGGTAATATCTGGCCTCACAACCCATAAAAACGGTCTGTTGCAAAGTTCTAGTCCCAATGCTAATTCTGTTTGAGGGAAATACATCGAGGAGACCAGACGAGATGAGCAGGTGTTTGGTGGCGGAGTTCTGCGAGCAGGAATATTCTCCTCGTCCACGAATATGCCATTCGCGAGGCCGAATTCCTGTTAGAGGCATAAGGTCATTCCTGCTAAGGGTCGAGGCGAGGAGACCCGGTCAACGGCAGTTGGCAAGACGTGCCTTCCTATCCGAGAATCAAGGCACGAGGTCCATCTCCATTTGCCCACAATGACGACAATGGGGCATCCACATCCGAGGGTGGGGAGAATAACGGGCGTAAACTGCGGAAGATCGGGACTCAGAGGAAGCCTATAAAAAGGTAGCCAACAAAGGTAAAAGGGTTAGATTTTTTGCTATTTGAACTAAGAAAAGAGAGAACTGGAGGGTCTGAGATTAGTGAAAAGCCATAAGATCCGTGGCAAGCGTTCCCAGAACCTTCATATCTGACTTGAGCGTCGGAGGGTTTACGCCGGGAAAACAACCGGCGTGCTCTGACCTGTTTCTGTGGACGCAGGGATACTTAGAGAAGAAAGCGTACGAGGAGAGATCCTGATCGAGGTGAGGTTGATCGAGCAGACATCCTGGTCGTTGGAAGGCGTAACCAGAATCTCGCATCAACATTTTGGCGCCGTCTGTGAGGAGCTGAGCAAAAAGCTTCTGTTGATAGCAAGAAGAGGAGTGAAGCAAGTGAAAAGCAATGGAGACAGGAGGAAGTAGTGCACAAGGGGGTGATTTGAGACTTAACGATTCCGTGACGCTGAGGGAGATAGCCAGTGAAGCACGGGAAAAAGCCATGTTTGACCGGATGGAACGGATGGAAAAGCAGATGGAGACCCTGACAACCATCCTGCATGAGCTGCGGAGTGAACGCAGGGTAACCCAGGAGGAAAGGGTGAGAGGTGGTGGAGTGGCACCAGGTCCTGATAGTGCGAGGAGAAGTCAAACCACCGGGAGATTTTGTGGTGAGAGAGATAACATACCTCTGCGGGGAGAATTTCATAGAGAGGAAGAGCAGTCCCCAGCAAGACAGATTTTTGACGAGGACAACGGGGTGGTGAATGCAGAGGAAACGGAGTTGAGGCAACATTTGCATGATGTAGAGTAAGAGCGGGATCAAGTTGCGGCACGTGACCCTGGTCGTGCAGTACAGCTGGAGGAGGAGGTGCGCAGACTAGCGCAGATAATTGACGACATGCAAGGAAGGAGCAGAGCTCCAGGTTGGAGGATAATGCTGGACGGAGAATCACCGCTCGCAGCAGAGATCACGAGGGCAATTATTCCAAGGGATTTCCGCCTCCCAGACCTTAGATACGCGGGAAGAACTGATCCGCTGGTGCACATAGAGCGCTTCAACGACATAACTGGGGTACAAGGATTATCTCAATCCCAAAGGTGCATGGTGTTCCCACTATCCCTTGAGGGACGTGCACGAGAGTGGTACAGGAAACTTCCTCGGGGCAGCATTAAAACCTTCGAGCAGATGTGCCAGGAATTCGCAGAGCAGTTTAGTGGGGCGATGGCACCAGAAGATGACATGATGGAGCTGAAAAGCATGAAATAGGGGGAGCAAGAAACCCTTCGGGAATTCATCAAGAGGTTTCATCGTGCTGTCCTCGATTTGGGAGCCTTCAACCATCCTCAGGCACTAAGGGAATTGAAAGAGGGAGTGAAGATAGGAAGGTTGTGGTACAACTTGAGAAGCCCAGCTATTCAGTCATATGCGGTCGCATACGAGCAGGCTAAAAGAGACATAGAGATCAAGGAAGAAAAGGCGGCTCGGATTAAGACTGACCAGCTAGAGGGGTTGGAAAAGAAAGAGAAGAGGGCACCACCAGGGAATGGGCCGATCAGGAGGAGGGACCACCAGGCCTCAGGTAGTGGAGCAAGAGGTCGGGTAACAGCTTACCAGCCTCATCAGAGGCCACCACAATATCAGCGCAGCAGGGCGCAGTCTCCTCGTTCCCCAGCTAGGGAGCCTTGGAGAAGGCATGATTCGACATATGGTGGTCTTCATCAACACTCCCACGGCAGTAGAGGGAGCAGACCAGAAGTGCTGCCACTACCCCCAACTCAAAACGAAGCAAATAGAGAAAGGGCAGTACACCTGATCGAACAGAACCAGGACTACGGGCGGTATACTTCATTGAAGATGTCCCTGGATGAGGTGTACGAGGCCATAAAGGACCGAGGATTGCTGTACCTCCATGCCCCAATAACAAAGCTACCCGGCAGGAGAGATAGGGGATGCTATTGTAAGTTCCATGGCACTCATGGCCATACCACAGCAGAGTGTAGAGATCTCAAGACCCAGGTAGAAGATTTGGTGAGAAATCGGTACCTGAACGAGTTTATAGATGGGACCTTCCCAATGGTAGCCTCGACAAATGAAGGGGAGCAGAGAGACAGGAACTTGAGGCGCGAGCAGCCTGCAGTTAGGGTGATAGCTGGGGGCCCAACATTGGCCGGAGATTCCAACAGGTCGAGGAAGAACTATGCTAGATATGCTATGACCAGCAAAGAGGTATTCTTCAACACCCCAGCAGCCAAACGTGCCAGAGTGAGGCAAGTGCCAATTATGTGGACAGATGAGGATGAAGAAGGAATTCTGTACCCCCACGAGGATGCTTTGGTCATCAAGGCCACTATCGCTAGCAAGAAGTTTGACAGGATACTGGTTGACACAGGGAGCTCAGTTGACGTGTTGTTTAAGTCAACCCTGGAGGAAATGGGAATAGCAGACCTGAAGTTGGAATACACCAATACCTCCTTGAAGGGATTCGGAGGAGGAAAGCTGGTCCCACTGGGTGTGGTCGAGCTGCCTATCACAATTGGGAGCTCCCCGACAGAAAGAACTATGATACTAGACTTTGTGGTGGTGGATGAAGAAGGTCCATACCAGATGATCCTAGGTCGGCCGTTTCTGAGGATGAGCAAAGCGGTACTGTCTAACCATTACCTAGCTCTCAAGTACCGGGTGAACGGGGTAGTTGGGGTGGTACGAGGAGACCAGAGAATCGCTAGAAGCTGTTACTCCTCGGCAGCAAGGGAAGCAATGCAGATAACGTCCCTTGATGCCCGAGTGGAAAACAAGAATGGTAGACAAGAACCCGTAGAGGAACTGGAGACCGTAAGCCTGGGACCAGAGAATCTGGGGAAGACGATCAGAATCGGGTCGAAACTTCAGGAAGAGCAGAAGCAGGAGTTGGTGAAATGCTTACAGGCTCATGCCGATGTGTTTGCTTGGACACATGAAGACATGCCAGGGATTGATCCTGAGGTAGCATGTCATAAGCTGGCGATAAAGAAAGGTGCTCGAACAGTAAGGCAGAAAAGGAGGTGCTTCAACCAGGAGAGGTATGAGGCTATAAATGGCGAGGTGGAAAAGCTCTTACGAGCAGGGTTCATTCGGGAAGTCAATTACCCTGAATGGATATCGAATGTGGTGTTGGTAAAGAAAGCAAATGGCAAGTGGAGGATGTGTGTGGACTTCACAGACCTTAACAAGGCGTGCCCAAAAGACAGCTTCCCTTTACCAAAGATCGATCAGCTAGTAGATTCAACGGCTGGACACGGTCTGCTCAGTTTCATGGACGCGTTCTCGGGATACAACCAAATCCCCATGTACGAGCAGGATGAGGAGAGCACAGCTTTTATCACTAACCAGGGTTTATTCTGTTACAGGGTAATGCCATTTGGTCTAAAAAATGCTGGGGCCACCTATCAGAGACTGGTGAATAAAGTCTTTAAGCCATTGATTGGGAAAACCATGGAGGTGTACGTGGATGACATGATCACCAAATCCAAAATCCCGAAGGATCATGTCGGACACCTCGAGGAGACATTCGGGCTTTTGAGGAAGTACAAGATGAAGCTCAACCCGGAGAAGTGTGCTTTTGGGGTCGAGTCAGGGAAGTTTCTTGGATTCATGGTAAGCCATAGGGGGATTGAAGCAAACCCCGAGAAGATCCAGGCGATCGTGCAGATGAGGTCTCCTCGTAACCTGAAGGAGATGCAGAGCCTTACGGGGAGGTTGGCAGCATTGAGCCGGTTCATATCCAAGACTACAGATAAGTGTCAGCCATTCTTTCAAGTGATAAGGAGGGGGAAGAAAACAGAATGGACACCAGAATGCGAGGAAGCCTTCCAGAACTTGAAGCAGTACTTGCAGCAAGCTCCACTGCTGTCCACACCGAGGGATGGGGACAAGTTATATTTGTATTTGGCGGTATCGGATCGAGCCGCCAGTTCTGTTCTGGTGAGAGAGGAAGAAGGAGTTCAGTATCCGATATACTACACCAGCAATGCCCTGCTCGACGCTGAGACCAGATACCCACCGTTGGAGAAATGGGCACTTGCCCTTGTAGTTGCGGCTCGGAAGTTGAGGTCATATTTTCAAGCATTCCCAGTCTCGGTAATAACAAACCAGCCATTGCGTCAAACTCTGCACAAGCCAGATGCTTATGGTCGGCTCGTCAAGTGGGCTATAGAGCTGAGCGAGTTCGACATAGACTACAAACCCCGAGCAACGATAAAGGCTCAGGCAATGGCCGACTTCGTAGCAGAATTCACAGAGCCTGAAGTGTGTTTAGACCAGCAAGATGTAGTTACAGACAGTGGCGAAGCTCAAGTATGGCAGATGTATGTGGATGGGTCGTCAGGGGAGCAGGGTTCAGGAGCAGGGATTGTATTGGAAGGCCCTGAGGGAGAGGAGATCTCTTATGCTGTAAAGTTAGAATTCGCAGCCACCAATAACCAGGCAGAGTATGAAGCCTTGATAGCAGGATTGGAGTTGGCTAAGGCCGTGAAAGCAGATAAGGTGAAGATCAGAACTGATTCTCAGCTGGTCGCGAATCATATCAATGAAAGATTTCAACCAAGAGAGGAGAAGATGGAACAGTATTTGAAGATAGTCAGGCGGATGATGGGGAAATTTGAAGCAGTGGAGGTGATATAAATCCCCAGAGAGCAGAATAGTCAAGCAGATATTTTGGCC
Organism: Citrus sinensis; assembly: GCF_022201045.2. Classification (NCBI taxonomy): domain Eukaryota; kingdom Viridiplantae; phylum Streptophyta; class Magnoliopsida; order Sapindales; family Rutaceae; genus Citrus; species Citrus sinensis. The sequence continues at coordinate 19,628,177 of NC_068560.1, forward strand.
AGGATGGCAGCGGTAGCAGACCCAAAAATGCCAAAGTCGATCCCTCTAGAGGTGAAGTCCAGCCCGAGCATCGAGCAGAATCTGGGAGTATTGCAGATAGAATAAAAATGCACGTGGATGGACCCGATAACTTCATACCTTAGAGACGGGGTATTGCCACCAGATAAGCTGCGGGCTCGGAAGATTAGAGCCCAGGCCTCGAGATACACAATGATTGACGGAGTACTGTATCGGCGAGGGTATACACTATCTTTCCTTCGGTGTTTGGATGAGGACGACGCAGATTACGTTCTAAGAGAAATACATGAAGGAATTTGCGGGAATCATTCTGGTGGGAGGTCCCTGGCCCACAAGGCTCTAAGGCAGGGATATTTCTGGCCGACAATGCACCAGGATGCACAAGAGAAGACCAGGAGCTGTGTAAGCTGCTAGAGTTTTGCAAGTTTCTCCAACCAACCACCAGAGAAGCTCACCTCTATGGCCTCCCCTTGGCCATTTGCTCAATGGGAGATTGATCTGATCAGCCCGCTGCCAAAGGGACGAGGAGCAGCAACGCATGCAATAGTTGCCATAGATTACTTCACGAAGTGGATCGAGGTCGAAGCCCTTAGCAGGATCACAGAGAAGAAAACAACAGACTTTGTGTGGAGGAACCTGGTATGTCGATACGGGATCCCATATGCCCTGGTAACGGATAATGGCAGGCAGTTCGATAATCACGGCTTCAGGGATTTCTGCCAGAACCTCGGGATAGAGCTGAAATATTGCTCGCCTGCTCACCCCCAATCGAATGGACAAGTAGAAGCAGCCAACAAGATAATCAAGAGGCTTTTGAAAACCAGGCTTGGAGCAAAAAAGGGTGCATGGGTTGATGAGCTGTTAGGTGTGCTATGGGCATACAGAACAACCCACAAAACAGCAACTGGGGAGACACCATTCGCCCTGGCTTTCGGACATGAAGCGGTCGTGCCAGCTGAGATAGGAACGACCACGCACCGAACATATCATTTCAATGAGCAGGATAACGACGAGCAGATGTGTCTGAATCTTGATTTGCTAACGGAAAAGAGGGAGCAAGCAGCTGGTCGATCTACCATTTACCAGCAAAGGGTTGCTCGTTATTATAACCAGAAGGTGAACATACGGCAGTTCAAGGTTGGAGATTGGGTGTTAAGGAAAGTGAATCAGAACACCAAAGACTCGACTCAAGGAGTGCTCGGTCCGAATTGGGAGGGACCATATAGAGTCAAGCAGCTAGTTGGACCAGGAGCGTACAAGCTGGTTCGCATGGATGGCCATGAGGTGAAGCGCCCATGGAACGCAGCACATCTCAGGAAATATTTCCAGTAAGAGTCGTTAATATTTTCAAGTTATTTCTGTTAGTATTTGCCGTTATTTATTTTATGTACAAACAATTCCATGTAAGTTGAATCCTGCAATTAATGGAACGTCGAGGAAATTCAGTCATTGGAAACCGTGAAAATTTCTAAGGCATGCAAAGGCTCATCAAGTCTCAAAGCCTGTTTTATGGCGAGACAGAAGCCAAGCGTGCCAGGATCTGCTCGACCACGAGAAGGCGAGCAGACTCCAAAGCATTCGAAAAAAGTTCTAAGGCATGCAAAGGCTCATCAAGTCTCAAAGCCTGTTTTATGGCGAGACAGAAGCCAAGAGTGCCAGGATCTGCTCGACCACGTTAAGGCGAGCAGACTCCAAAGCATTCGAAAAAAGTTCCAAGGCATGCAAAGGCTCGTCAAGTCTCAAAGCCTGCGCCATGGCAAAACCGGAAGCCAAGCATGCCAGGATCTGCTCGACCACGCGAAGGCGAGCAGAATCTCAAACATTGAAGAATTCTCTAAGGCATGTGGCAAAACCATATGCCAAGCCAGAACCTGCTCAACCAGACGAAGACAAGCAGGTTCTCAAACGGAAAATAACTCATGATTCCAATGCAAGAAAGTAATAAAAAACATCTTTATTAATTTGTTAATAATTAACAGAAGAGGTAATCTTCACAGATATTGTTCATTACAACACAAGAAATACGTTCAGGAAGATGGTGGATCGGTAAGCCGAGCAGCATCAGTTGGCTGGACCTCCTCAGGTGCAGGGGGAGTATCACCAGTTGCGTCGGGGGGGGGGGGTTCTCGCCTCGCCAACGTCAGCAGGGACTACACGTGGAGGAGAATTTTCCTCCTCAATCATGATCGGTTCTGTCCCTTCGGCATCTTCCTTAGCCGCCTCCTCATCCATATGTTGAGCAACACCAGCTGCAAGGTCATCCATCTTCAGATCAGGGTGCTGCTTCCCGAGGACGGCCATGATACAACGGTAGGAATGCCGAAGTCCCTGATCGTACTGGTTGTCGGCTTCCCTCTCCAAGTTTTCGACCTGAGCTTGGTGGGAATTGCGAAGAGATTCGAGCTGAGCGTCATACATAGCCTTCTGCCTTCGCAGATCCTCCCTGACCTTGTTCAGCTCCTCCTCGAGGGTAATGGCTTTTGCTTGAGCGAGAGATTCTTGCTCTATCAGCTTGAGGTTCTCAACATTCAACTCCCCTGCTTTCTTCTCGGCAACGTTAGCCCTGGTCGTCGCCGATTGAATATCCTCCTTCATCTTCCGGTCATAGCGTCCAACCTTGGCCTTATAGTAGGTGGTCATGCAGCTGAGATGGAAAGCGCTGTACTGCATAGCTCCCACCAGCTCGCCTAAGGTGCAGCCATCAAACTCCTCGAGGTCTTTCTTGCTCACGAGTTTGGAAAGCTCGTTGAGATAGGGGGCCAAGTGCTCTGCTCGGTTGTCAGTTAGACGAGACTGAGGCCCAACAGGAGGAAAAGAGGAAGCAGGATCAGTGGTTGCTCCACTGGTTTCTCCGGCTTTGGCAGGAGGAGGAGGCAAAGTCTTCAAGGGAGAGACCTGCTGCACGATGTTGGCCCGCTTTGCAGTAGGGGCGTCCTTACTCTGGTCCTTCTTCGTGGCTGGAGGACGAGAACGTTTCCTGGTTAGAGCCCCAATCACAGCGTCCTCCATCTTATGGCCAGGAAGTATCAACCGAGACTCGAGGAAGTTGTATGTAGTTAGCAGTTCTCGGTTCGAGCAGGAATTGGCCAGTACAGCCTCGACCCGTTTAAGCTGGTCAGGTTGGAGCGGGAAGTGAACACCCCAAGAACCTGCAACACAAACAAACTCTTGGTTAGGGACAAACCAGTAAAGTGCAAACAGGAAGGGAGACAAGACATCTAATACGAGCAGGCAACCTGGGACCACGAAACGGGGTGGGACGCCGAAACGGGGTGGGACGCGGAAGTCCTGCCCATCAACCTGTGCAACTTGACCCCAGGGACCCCCCGCAAAAAAGAACTTCCTCTTCCAATTCCCACCACCACCAGTAGGAAGATCGGTTATGGGTTTCCTGGTCTTGGTACTTGATTGGAAGTAATACCAGCCGGCGTCTTTGGGGCTGCTTTTCAGCTGGTACAGGTGCTTCACCTCATCGACCGTGGGCTCACTTTGGCAACATCTGTCCCACAGTATAAACAGACCAGATAGCACCCTCCACCCGTTTGGGTTCAGCTGACCAGGAGCTAGATTTAGCCCGTTGAGAATCCGGGCAAAGTAGGGTTGCAAGGGACACCTCAGCCCGTGCCTGAAACTCTCCAAGAACAAGGTAACATAACCCCTAGGAGGCCGGCTAGGGGTATCCTTCTTTCCTGGGACCTTAAGAATTATTTCACCAGGAATGCTATACCTAAGCCGGAGGTCATCGAGCTCACCAAACGTGGTCGTGCACGTCATATAATCAATAGCGTAATCCCGCGATAGGGCTCTACCCCCCACTGTACTCTGCCCTTCTGGTCGCGACGCTCCTGATGGGGACACCTCACTAGAATTATCTCCTCGACCCTCACTCAAGGTGTTCTCCGAGCTTGAAGACCCCTCTTCATCGCTATGTCCGCTCGAGGAGGTTGTTTGGGGGGACATCCTCCTAGCGCTCGTGCCAACACTGGATCTAAGAGGCTCCAAGGGGATCCCGGGGTCAAAAGCAGGATCGGTGAGCAGACTAGGCAGGAAGTCCAACCCACCGTCGTCAACCTCAACGACCTTTTCTTTACCTTTCGACATTCCCTAAGCTCTAACCACAACACACCACCACCAACTACTACCCAAACAAAAGAGAAGAGAAATTATCTATAACTATCCGAGACGAAGGAGATAGGAGAAATACCTGAAGTAATGGTTCAGTCGGTGAAAGACAGAGATGGAGGCCTTTATGCCGGAACTTCTTCGCCGGAGAGACAGAGACGAAGACGGAGGGAAATATGAGTTTGCCGATTCGAAAAGATATGGGTTACCTAATGGGGACGGACTCTTGGGTTGCCAGCATTTAACGGCACCAAATCCCAAGGGCCTCGTAACCGTTGGTTTGAAATTCGAATAGAGGGGCAGATTTCTGCCACCTCACCTTCTCTGCAATTAAATGCGATATGACTCTTGGCAGCCTTTCCCAGTCCCACGCGAGCAAGAGCTATTGAGTTTCTACTGCTGGTCCATTACATTACCCAACACCAGAAACTGGGGGACCGGTGTTTGAGGGAAATACATCGAGGAGACCAGACGAGATGAGCAGGTGTTTGGTGGCGGAGTTCTGCAAGCAGGAATATTCTCCTCGTCCACGAATATGCCATTCGCGAGGCCGAATTCCTGTTAGAGGCATAAGGTCATTCCTGCTAAGGGTCGAAGCGAGGAGACCCGGTCAACGGCAGTTGGCAAGACGTGCCTTCCTATCCGAGAATCAAGGCACAAGGTCCATCTCCATTTGCCCACAATGACGACAATGGGGCATCCACATCCGAGGGTGGGGAGAATAACGGGCGTAAACTGCGGAAGATCGGGACTCAGAGGAAGCCTATAAAAAGGTAGCCAACAAAGGTAAAAGGGTTAGATTTTTTGCTATTTGAACTAAGAAAAGAGAGAACTGGAGGGTCTGAGATTAGTGAAAAGCCATAAGATCCGTGGCAAGCGTTCCCAGAACCTTCATATCTGACTTGAGCGTCGGAGGGTTTACACCGGGAAAACAACCGGCGTGCTCTGACCTGTTTCTGTGGACGCATGGATACTTAGAGAAGAAAGCGTACGAGGAGAGATCCTGATCGAGGTGAGGTTGATCGAGCAGACATCCTGGTCGTTGGAAGGCGTAACCAGAATCTCGCATCAACAAATTCTTGAAACTGAACTTGGTCAAGAATTGTAAGGCTGCCAAAAGCAGCATAAATGACAGAGCTTGGTTGCTGTTGGTCTAGCCATTTCAAACAGTTTGAGTCTTCGCGCCAGAAGTATCCTGCTGAATTCCCTTGGCGGTTGCTTGCCGTAAGTGGTCCTATTGGCAGAAGTTCCGGAAACATGGTGAATGCTTCAGACTCGAGCTCATAGGTTGAGTTACAAAAGTGGAAATTTACCGCTCTCATTGCTCTCGTGTTTCTATCCAGTAAATCAAAAAAAATCTTTTGCGTGGTCAAGTCACCAATATGTGCCCAAAAACAGTCTCTAGAGTTCATTTCAGGCATATTTGGTGCAATTAGAAACATCTGCATGCTCATAGGAGTTCCTGAAGTTGAATACAAAACAAAGAAAATAACAGTAGCATAAAGTAAACTCTTTTTTTTAAAGACTACTACTATGACATGCATCAAAATTAAAGTTTGCTGGAGGAAAGTAAGGAATTAAATGACATGGAATCATACCGTGACTGTCAATGATTCCATCATCAATAAGTTTGGGGATACGAAATACCAAGGCCACTGATGCTGCTGATGAAGACCAAAAGACCCCCCCCCTGACGTTCATCTTTTTTGCTACCTCCAAAGACCAACCCATGTTCCCATCTGCAATGAAACAATCAATTTTTTCATCTTCTCTACTGTTGATCTCTTCTATGAGCTCCTCCAGCTTCCGCGGCATAACCTGTAAAAATTTTTCAATTAGCTTTCCGAAATCGTTTCTATCTTCCCAGGGTTCCATCCCATCTGGGATCGAAACCAAACGGATTTGCTCCTCTAGATAATTCTTTCCCTGCAGTGATTCCACTACCCGCTTGTGATAATAATCCGTATTAACGAATGTGACTCGGAAGCCATGTTTTGCCAGACATTGTGAAAACTCCAGTAAAGGAATTACATGGCCCTGTGCTGGACCAGGCATCACCAAAACGTGTGGGCTGCTCATTTTCTTTTTTATTTTTTCCTCACTGATTTGGTTTCTATCAACCTTGTGCTTTTCTATGGATTGTGAGGAGCAGCTCAGCAGCCCATGTTCGGTTTTCTGTCTTTCTTTTCGCACAAGTAGTATGTTATATGTGTTTAATTTTGAACCTCAAGCTGGTCAGTGGTTATCTTCTTATCTCCCGATTTTAAGTTCTTTGTTCATCCCTTTGTTTTGTTTCCTTCTGCGGTTTGGGTGATATGTTTGATCCGTTAGATCCAACGTTTAAAACAGGATGCTCTGCTCCAACTTTTCTGGACCCCAATTTTTAATGCTGTGTCTACAATAACTTTTTTGGTTAGTGGTTATCTTCTTATCTATGGTACAGATTCTGTAACGAACATCTCCCGTCATCCCACCATCCCATTTTGTATTGTTTAGTTTCTCACTCCACATCCAGCCACATCCAACGGCTGATGCTGCAGTCTGTAGCTTACAGATTCTGTAAGCTAGTCAAGTCCTAACTAAATAAGGTAACTAAAACAATTTTTCACATCCTTCCGCTAGCATCTGCTCAATATATAATATTATAATTTGCAACACGCGTGGTGTCGATTACAGGGAGGGTTGGCAATTTGCAGGTTTGGGCCGGATTTTCTCAAGATCAGATCCATATAGTTGATATTAGGTTCGTCCAACTTGAGCGGGCTTGGGCTTGGGCCTTCAATAATTTTGTTAAATAAATTTTTAATTAAGTTGTATGTTAAAAAAATTTAAATTAAGATGATTATTATTATTAAACAAAAAAAATTATTAATTGCTCCCTTGAATGGGCCTGAACCAGTCACTTTTAAGCTAATATTTGCATTTTTTTCTTTATTCCTTTTTCTCTTCTTCTTATTATTTATTATTGTAAATTAAAATTCTTTATTTTTTAGATATTAATTATGTTTATGCATTGTAATTTACACAGAAGCTTAAGACTCATGTTATATTAAATAGGATGTTAATCCAGAATGGAACGAGAAATTTAACTCTTTCAAATTAAAAATGATTTTTAAAATTAATTTTTTAATTTATAAACTAAAGAGCCCAAGCTTTTTGTAAAAGCATTTAACTCCGAGTGGGCTTTAAATTTTTTAGTCATAGCCATAATTTTATGATGCTAGATCTAACCCAGACTTTTTTGCCGACCCTAATTATGGGTGATACTCTGGCTTAGGATTTTTATTTCAATTCTATTCGAGTCAAATTAAATATGTATAGAATTAAAATTATTGATTTATTTAATAAATGAGCAAATTTGTTTTGATTCATTGAATAAACGATCAAACCCAGGTTTGAGTTCACTTATTCAATTATTCATTTAAAATTTGTTTACTAATTAGGTCATAAATGAATCGAATAATAAATGACCTTTTTAACATAATTACTTTTTTTCCATTAAAATTCAAAAATCTTGTTAAAACATTTTCAAAGTATATAAGTTAGTTTTGTAATTATGAAAATATAATAAGCCAAAACAGAAAATGAAAGCAAAGGCATCATTACTCATTAGCCGACCCTAGCTCCACTCCTAGTTTACTTATATAGGATAACCGATTTGACTAATTGCGAAAGTTCACTTGCATTACTTAAGCAATTTCTTCATGAGCATGTTCCTTTATAATAATGCTAGTATCTAAACCAGGCACTGGGGATCCCTTCTCACTCGCTTCATGCAAATGCCCAGCAGCCATGTCTCCACCAACATCACTGATGTCCCCAAAAATCACAATAAGAATCCCGATCGTGGCAGCCAAAAATGAAACCCCAAAAGCAGTGCTCACATTTCCACTGATCGCTGATGCCACAGCAAAGCCAGTACAAGTTCCTAGTGCTTTTACCCACGAGTGCCATACAGGAAAAGCACCTTCTTTGCCATGTGGTGTACAATCTAGCAACAAAACTCTCCCAAAAGCATGCAAAAACCCTGCAGAAGTGCTTTGAATTGCAGCAAAAAGCAGTACATGGTGCCTCTGCCAGTTCTTTTCCTTGGAGTAGAATCCCGTAACTGAAGTCAACAGAGGTAAGAGAAAACCCAGAAGTTGCATTCTCACAGCATCTGCTTTGATAACATGTTGTAACGGAGGCAGTAGTGTCATTGAAGATGATGGGAATATGAAGTAAATTATCCAGAAGTAGAGGAAAAGAAAAAAAATAACCCCAGTGAAAATGCACATTGATGAAAATGATGACATGAAAATTACAATCAGGCTTGTAATTGCATTAGGATTTTCAAAAAGGGACAGGGAATATTATTCGGGCATAGAGGAAGTTGCGTTGGTGATTGCCCCTGGCTCAGTGTGACAATATGGAGCATGCCAACGAGCCATTTGAGGCCCCTGAAAATGGACACAACCCAGAGGCTAACAAATGGGCCCTTTTTGTTCCTAAGCATATGGTAAGTGAAAGCAGAGAAAATGGCAGAGCCTAAGCCACCAGCAGCAGTGGCGTATTCCGAGAACCAGCCAGAGACGCCTCTTCTAGTTGGGAATTGGCTGCGTTTAAGTGTTGGTCCAGTGTAGCCGCGAACCATAAGGCCAAGATGGCGAGTGTGGGAGGCTGAAGCAACAATGTATAATGCAACAATAGCTGCAATATAAAATGGGAAGATGTATGGGGTTTTAATGAAGCCAACGGGAGACAAAAGAGGGAACCGATGGCAGTTGCAGCCCTAGCAATGAGTTGTGGGTTGTAGCCATGGTCAAGTTGCTTGGAGATCAAGCCAAACAAGGGACTAGCCAGAATTAGGCCTATAGCCCATGAAATTAAAGTCCATTCCATTGCTGAGAGATTCAGATTGTTCGTAGATATTGATTTGTGTTAGTCAATCATTCCTGCAATATATGAAAAATATTTCATCATGCTAAATATGGACACATTCAAAACTGACCCTCTATCTAGTTTGACTGGCCATGAATGCGCTTTTTGCCTGCGTTCACTCAAGTTTAAGTAATAATTAATAAAGAGTAAGAGTTTGGCTAATGAATTAATTAAAGGAGAACGAATGAAACTTTATTCCCACTAAGAAGTTGTTTTTGTTCTTTGGGTTCGGATAAATTTTTAATAGCATAATCAGTAAATCTCTTAGTATAACCATTTTGTATATTAAAATTTCACATTTAGCCTCAAACAATATTATTTTTTTGCCAATATTTTGAGCCAAATGGTAAAATTAAGAACGAGAAATTCATTCTCCCATAAGAAAATTAATATGCACAATTGCATCTTTTACGTTTTTTACTGTTTTTGTGCTAAGAATCTTGGAATCAATTCGATCTTTTTTGTGTAAATTACACTCATGTGCTTTGTATATATAGAATTTTGATTGAATATTCTACCAAGTAATAATAGATGTAGATAGAAAAAGAACTTACAGTTTGATCTCTCTGAGAATACAAGCAATGCCCCTTGGGGTTTGTCTTCAACCTTGATCATCATCATCAACATCATTTTTAGAGACAATTTCACTGATGATGAGAGGAAAAACAACTGGCACAACCGTTGTAACAATGAAGTGTCCAAATTTCAAGCTTCGATGGCTTTTCTCGCAGCCCTGAGCAGGCCGTAGGCCATATAAGCTCCCTCGTGTGCCTCAGGCATGTCTTCATTCACTTTCTGATCCTCTACTGATACCGATATTCCTTCATCATCACTTAGAACCTCATGTTTTCTTTCTGCTGCCACCACTGCTGCCGGTGCCGCCATATTCACATATTAGTACCAATTTGAAGGTTGTTTTGTGAAGTTAAAAAAAGGAGCTGAATTGGTTGCTGCCATATTCAAATTTGAACGGTGATTAATTAATATTTGCATGGCCAGCTGGTGCCGACACTTTCAAGAATTCAATTTGCCCGACATATATGTGTAAGCCTCGGTTTGTTCATATGTACGAAGGTATTTCGGTATCATTCTTTTTAACTTATTTGTCTTCTCTCTTTCATAGCAATGCCAATTTTTGCATCGCACTCTGCTACAGCTCATGCCGATCAACAAGGTTTCATGTGATTTCAATTTTCCTCATCCTCTCTTTTGCATAGAACTGATCGAATTCCTAGTGTAGATTCCTTCATCTGCAGCAAGGCGTTCTGACCAGTGCTGCAAACATCTAAGATCCATGGGTTAAAGCTTGTTGAACGGGGGGCAATTGAAGTATTTTTTTCAACAGAATCTCATGAATCTTGAAGGCAATTTAATTCATGGCCTAATGATGAAGTAGAAGCAGCTTGAGAAGTGCTTAATCTTCTCAAATGCTCTTCAACTTCTGAAGTCTGTGGTTGCAATCTTGTGGAAAGTTGTTTCAGCGAGTATGGTAAGAGGCAGCCATTGCTTTTGTTGCTGTGAATTAGAAGACTAGAAGTTGAGATTACCTTGTCCTCAAATCTCAATATCTATAGCACGAGATGAGGATACAAGAGGTATCTCATCCTCTTAAAATAAAACGAAAGAATAACATGATTTCGAGCTTGATGTAAATATTATATCGGCTACTTTTAGGCATAGTCTCCTCCCACACCAGCATCCTATCTCAGTTTTTTTAGCCGCAAATCTCACTAGTATCTACACATAAGCTAATACTAAATAAACAAATGTTTCTGAGTGATCCATAAAATAGGCAATCCTATACAAGGATCGCAGCAATTCTGTTTCCTCTTCTAAAATGCAAGAGACGCTAATCCAGTTTGGCTTGCCTCCCTGTTGGAAACAGAGTGGCTGCTGTGAAACTCGTGTGTCCTTGCAGAATTGATTTATTTCACCTGGATATAATATGCAAAATCTGCGGTGCATGGAGGGATTTGAGGCTGCACCTTGAATGCATGGATGGGTAGTTAAGTCGCCAAATTAAAGCACGCCCAGAAAAGACCTGCAGTGTTCATTGCAGGTAAATTTGGTGCCAAATGAATCACTTGCTTCTTAAGAGACTGACTTCTCACACTATAGTTACGACTAATAACATTCATTGTCTGCTATGAAAAAAATTACGTAAATAGGAAAACAAATTAAATTACAACTCAGTTAAATAAAATATTCCTAAACACTATAAACTTAATAAAAAAACTTAAAAGACGAAGGTTGTATTTTTTGAATTAACCGCCCATTACCGAAGAATTATGTGCCAGGGTGTTTCTTTACCCATTCAAGGAAATTCTGAAATGTCTTGCGAGAGGAACCACCTTCTCTGATGCAGTTCATGGCTTTTCCCTTGAGTTCCAAAGCCCTTGCTTCAAAATCTTGATCACCGAGCACTTGCTCCACCTTGTTCTTAATTTCTTCTCTTGTAATAATGCCACTTTTGTTTTTGTCAAACCTCAATCCGACCTTCCAACTATCACAAATGTATTTCTCGTTCAGGAATTGTTCGGCAAAATATGGCCAGCACAAGAAAGGAATGCCATTGCTGACACCTTCCATGGTGGAATTCCAACCACAATGGCTCAGGAAACAGGCAATAGAAGGGTGGTTAAGAACCTTCTGCTGAGGTGCCCAGCCGATCATCCGTCCTCGAGCAGCAACTCTCTCTTGAAATCCTTCTGGGTATCTATCATTTGCATCGGTGGTAATATCTGGCCTCACAACCCATAAAAATGGTCTGTTGCAAAGTTCTAGTCCCAATGCTAATTCTTGAAACTGAACTTGGTCAAGAATTGTAAAGCTGCCAAAAGCAGCGTAAATGACAGAGCTTGGTTGCTGTTGGTCTAGCCACTCCAAACAGCTTGAGTCTCCGCGCCAGAAGTGTCCTGCTGTATTCCCTAGACGGTTGCTTGCCAAAAGTGGTCCTATTGGCAGAAGTTCCGGAACCACGGTGAATGCCCCAGCCTCGAGCTCATACGTTGAGTGACACAACTGGAATTTTACCGCTCTCATGGCTTTCAAGTCTTTATCCGCTAAATCAAAAAGAATTCTCTCCGTGGTCAAATCACCCATATCTGTCCAAAAACAGTCTCCAGAGTTCATTTCAGGCATATTTGGTGCAATCCGAAACATCTGCTTGCTCATCGGAGTTCCTGAAGTTGAATACAAAACAAAGAAAATAACAGTAGCATAAAGTAAACTTCTACTATGACATGCATCAAAATTAAAGTTTGCTGGAGGAAAGTAAGGAATTAGATGACATGGAATCATACCATGACTGTCAATGATTCCATCATCAATAAGTTTTGGGATATGAAATAGCAAGGCCACTGATGCTGCTGATGAAGGCCAAAAGAGAGCCCCCCTGACGTTCATCTTTTTTGCTACTTCCATAGACCAAGCCATGTACCCATCTGCAACGAAACAATCAAGTTTTTCATCTTCTCTACTGTTGATCTCTTCTATGAGCTCCTCCAGCTTCCCCGGCATAACCTGTAAAAACTTTTCAGTTAGCTTTCCCAAATCGTTTCTATCTTCCCAGGGTTCCATTCCATCTGGTATCGAAACCAAACGGATTTGCTCCCCAAGATCATTCTTTCCCTCCAATGATTCCACTACCCGCTTGTGATCGTAATCCGTGTTAACAAATGTGACTCGGAAGCCATGTTTCGCCAGACATTGTGAAAACTCCAGTAAAGGAATTACATGGCCTTGTGCTGGAGCTGGCATTACCAAAACATGTGGACGGCTCATTTTCTTTTCTATTTTTACCTCACTGATTTGGTTGCTATGAACTTGGTGCTTTTATGGGGATTGTGAGGGGCAGCTCAGTAGCCCATGTTCGGTTTTCTGTCTTTCTTTCGGTACATGTACTACGTTCACGTGACTTTGATTTTGAACCACAAGCTGGTTGTCTTCTTATCTCCCGTTTTTAAGTTCTTTGTCCATCTCTTTGTTTTGTTTCCTTCTGTGGTTTGGGTGATATGTCTGTTTTGAACAAACTGCGCTGTTAGATCCAACGTTTAAAACAGGACGCTCCAACTTTACTAGACCCTAATTTTTAATGCTTTGTCTAGAATAAGGCAGTTAAAATAATTTTTCACATCCTTCTGCTAGCATCTCCTCAATGTATAATATTATAATTTGCAAGGCACGAGTGGTGTTGATTGCGAGTGGAAACCTGGGTTAATATTCTCATTTCGATTCTATTCTCATTCAATTAAATGAGTTTGAATTGGAAAAAATTAATTCATTTAATAATTAAGTGAATTCGATTTGATTCATTAAGTAGATTAATAGAATACATGTTTGCGTTCATTGATTCAATTATTTGTTTAAAATTCATTCATTAAACGGGTTGCAAATTAATACAAAAATAAATGACTTTTTCATAAATTTGCTTTTTTGCCATTAAAATTCAAAAAATTTTGTTTAAACATATTCAAGGTATAAGGCTAGTTTTGTAATTATGAAATGATAATAAGCCAAAAAGGAACATGAAAGCGAAGGCATAACCACTAATGACCCTAGCTCCACTCTTCATTTTCCTTCCTTTATTGCTATTTCTTTCACTTGAATTTGAACACCTTTTTCTTCATTCCACAAACGAACGCCAAACCAAACACTTCCAAAATTCAAATCAATGCTCTGACCTAATATTTGCCGACAAGCTTCACTTGTCTTGGCTGTGGCAGTGACAAGGTCTCGAATAACTACACCTGTCGCAAATTCGACCGTCAACTTCACCCTTCCTTACGACTTTCGATTTTCTTCAGCTTCTTGGTTTTTGATTGTATTTGGGTTTAGCTTAGATCCAGTTGTAATGAATTATTTTTTTTTTATCAGATTGTAAATAAATTTAGGTGAATCCATTCACTTCTTTATACATTTATTTATTTATTATTTAATTTAATTTTGTATAGTAAATGAATTAAACAAATTATAAACAAATATTTATTTATTAATCGAGTGAAATTTGTTTGAATCTTGAGATTACGATTCGTCTAATTCATTTTGCTAAATCCATTGAATTTTGATTTGATGTCATACGGATTGGATTCATCAATTCATTTTGCTACCGCTACTGTTGATATGCTTTATGAGCTTTGATAGAGTTATGTTTAAATAATTTTTGAGAAAATATCCACCGTTCACTTATTTTTTTCAACTTTTTTAAAAATACATAATTTTTTTTTTTTTGCTAGAATCTACCTAAAATTACATTTTGTTTCACTTTTTCACTTTCATTTAGAATCCGTTAAGAAAACTAACAGAAATTTTAAAAAATGACAATTTTACCCCCAAAACGAAAATTATAATTTCACCCTAAAAATGTAAAAAATAATCAAATTAAATCTGATTATTTTCTCCATCGGTCAATAAAGAAATTAATTCTACAACTATCAAATGTAGTTTTTTTTTAAAAAAAAATATGTCTGTAATTAGAATGCTAAATTATAACAGCAGTATTAAAAATATCCCAATCTCGTAAACCACCAATTGAATTTAAGATAAGTAGAGTTTTTTTATTCATTGAGTTATAATCTCTAGTAGTTAAGATTTTTTTGTACTTCACTAACATACCAATAATGATATTCATCATTAAATCTGATTATTTTTTGTATTTTTTAGGGTGAAATTGTAATTTCGTTTTGGAGGTAAAATTACCATTTTTTTAAGTTTTCGTTAGTTTTCTTAACGGATTCCAAACGGAAGTAGAAAAGTGAAATAAAATATAACTTTAAGTGGAATCCAACAAAAAAAAATGTGTATTTTTGAAAAGGTTGGAAAAAATAAGTGGACGGTGGATATTTTCCTATAATTTTTTTGATATCCACATTAAAATATTACAAAAGTTATATTATTATAATTTTATTTTATTTTTTCAATGAAAAGATATTTTTTGTACAACTTCCTGTGTTCACAAAGCATTTCAAGTGAGGCAAAGGCTTCTAAATATTTTCAAAAGTCAACAGATGCAGTTTTCTTTTGCTGCTTTTGTCCTCCGCGTGGGAATTATTGATCTCAACGTTTTACAGATTACAACACAGTGATTAAGCCTGCAGCCCAGCTGGCCTTGCCTCTCACTTGGAAGGCAATGCCTGTGCATAAAAAAATTGGTGTCATTGCGCGTATTGCTACAGTGCATACAATTTTATTGATAGAATTTTATATACCAATGTCACATAAGTTAATATGCCAGTTAATTAAACGAGTTTAGGAAATGATAAGGTCACAAAAAAAAAAAAAAGAATTGTCACTTCAGTTAAATCAATATTACATTAATTCAAAGCAATGACCAATAAAAGTGTAAAAGGCACACAAGAAGTTGTTTACAGTTAACAGAACGTGGGGTATATTTATTCAACCAAAAGAGAAAAAAAGAACCAAATAAAAAAAGGATGAAAAAATGAAAATCATATATGCCTTGGTTATTTACTTATAAAAGATAACAGAATTGACTATTTGCGAAAGTTCACTTGCATTACTTAAGCAGTTTCTTCGTGAGCATGCTCCTTTATAATAATGCTAGTATCTAAACCAGGCACTGGGGATCCCTTCTCACTATCTTCATGCAAATTCCCAGCAGCCATGGCTCCACCAACATCACCGATGTTCCCAAAAATCAAAACAAGAATCCCACTCGTAGCAGCCAAAAATGAAACCCCAAAAGCAGTGCCCACATTTCCGCTGATCGCTGATGCCACAGCAAAGCCAGTACAAGTTCCTAGTGCTTTTACCCACGAATGCCATACAGAAAAAGCACCTTCTTTGCCATGTGATGTACAATCTATCAACAAAACTCTCCCAAAAGTATGCAAAAGCCCTGCAGAAGTGCTTTGAATTGCAGCAAAAAGCAGTACATGGTGCCTCTGCCAGTTCTTTTCCTTGTAGTAGAATCCCATACCTGAAGTCAACAGAGCTAAGAGGAAACCCAGAAGTTGCATTCTCACAGCATCTGCTTTGATAACATGCTGTAATGGTTGCAGTAGTGGCATTGAAAATGATGGGAAGATGAAGTAAATTAACCAGAAGTAGAGGAAGAATATTGGCTTAAGGCACAATTGACCCAGTAAAAACAATAACCCCCCAGTGAAAATGCACGTTGACGAAAATGCACGTTGATGAAAATGATGACATGAAGATCACAATTAGGCCTACAGCCCATGAAATTGAAGTCCATTCCATTGCTGAGAGATTCAGATTATTCGTTGATATTGATGTGTGTGTTAGTCAATCATACCTACAATATATGAATAATATTTCATCCTACTATATATGGACACATTCAAAATTGACCCTTTGTCTAGTTGAACTGGCCATCAATGCGCTTTATATCCGCGGTCACTCAAGTTTAAGTAATAATTAATAAAGAGTAAGAGTTTGGCTAATGAATTAATTAAAGGAGAATTAAAGCTTGTTGAACGGGAGGCAATTGAAGTATTTTTTTTCAACAGGATCTCATGAATCTTGAAGGCAATTTAATTCATGGCCTAATGATGAAGTAGAAGCATCTTGAGAAGTGCTTAATCTTCTCAAATGCTCTTCAACTTCTGAAGTCTGTGGGTGCGATCTTGTGGAAAGTTGTTTGAGCGAGTATGGTAAGAGGCAGCCATTGCTTTTGTTGCTGTGAATTAGAAGACTAGAAGTTGAGATTACCTTGTCCTCAAATCTCAATATATATAGCACGGGATGAGGATACAAGAGGTATCTCATCCTCTTAAAATAAAACGAAAGAATAACATGATTTCGAGCTTGATGTAAATATTATATCGGCTACTTTTAGGCATAGTCTCCTCCCACACCAGCATCCTATCTCAGTTTTTTTAGCCGCAAATCTCAATAGTATCTACTCATAAGCTAATACTAAATAAACAAATGTTTCTGAGTGATCCATAAAATAGGCAATCCTATACAAGGATCGCAGCAATTCTGTTTCCTCTTCTAAAATGCAAGAGACGCTAATCCAGTTTGGCTTGCCTCCCTGTAGGAAACAGAGTGGCTGCTGTGAAACTCGTATGTCATTGCAGAATTGATTTATTTCACCTGGATATAATATGCAAAATCTGCGGTGCATGGAGGGATTTGAGGCTGCACCTTGAATGCATGGATGGGTAGTTAAGTCGCCAAATTAAAGCACGCCCAGAAAAGATCTGCAGTGTTCATTGCAGGTAAATTTGGTGCCAAATGAATCACTTGCTTCTTAAGAGACTTGACTCCTCACACTATAGTAACGACTAATAACATTCATTGTCTGCTATGAAAAAAATTACGTAAATAGGAAAACAAATTAAATTACAACTCAGTTAAATAAAATATTCCTAAACACTATAAACTTAATAAAAAAACTGAAAAGACGAAGGTTGTATTTTTTGAATTAACCGCCCATTACTGGGGAATTATGTGCCAGGGTGTTTCTTTACCCATTCAAGGAAATTCTGAAATGTCTTGCGAGAGGAACCACCTTCTCTGATGCAGTTCATGGCTTTTCCCTTGAGTTTCAAAGCCCTTGCTTCAAAATCTTGATCACCGAGCACTTGCTCCACCTTGTTCTTAATTTCTTCTCTTCCAATGATGCCATTTTCGTTTTTGTCAAACCTCAATCCCACCTTCCAAATATCACAAATGTATCTCTCGTTCAGGAATTGTTCAGCAAAATATGGCCAGCACAAGAAAGGAATGCCATTGCTGACACCTTCCATGGTGGAATTCCAACCACAATGGCTCAGGAAACAGGCAATAGAAGGGTGGTTAAGAACCTTCTGCTGAGGTGCCCAGCCGATCATCCGTCCTCGAGCAGCAACTCTCTCTTGAAATCCTTCTGGGTATCTATCATTTGCATCGGTGGTAATATCTGGCCTCACAACCCATAAAAATGGTCTGTTGCAAAGTTCTAGTCCCAATGCTAATTCTTGAAACTGAACTTGGTCAAGAATTGTAAAGCTGCCAAAAGCAGCGTAAATGACAGAGCTTGGTTGCTGTTGGTCTAGCCACTCCAAACAGCTTGAGTCTTCGCGCCAGAAGTGTCCTGCTGTATTGCCTAGGCGGTTGCTTGCCAAAAGTGGTCCTATTGGCAGAAGTTCCGGAAACGTGGTGAATGCTTCAGACTCAAGCTCATACGTTGAGTGACACAACTGGAATTTTATCGCTGTCATTGCTCTCGTGTTTCTATCCAGTAAATCAAAAAAAATCTTTTGCGTGGTCAAGTCACCAATATGTGCCCAAAAACAGTCTCTAGAGTTCATTTCAGGCATATTTGGTGCAATCCGAAACATCTGCTTGCTCATCGGAGTTCCTGAAGTTGAATACAAAACAAAGAAAATAACAGCAGCATAAAGTAAACTACTACTATGACATGCATCAAAATTAAAGTTTGCTGGAGGAAAGTAAGGAATTAGATGACATGGAATCATACCATGACTGTCAATGATTCCATCATCAATAAGTTTGGGGATATGAAATAGCAAGGCCACTGATGCTGCTGATGAAGGCCAAAAGAGAGCCCCCCTGACGTTCATCTTTTTTGCAACTTCCATAGACCAAGCCATGTACCCATCTGCAATGAAACAATCAAGTTTTTCATCTTCTCTACTGTTGATCTCTTCTATGAGCTCCTCCAGCTTCCCCGGCATAACCTGTAAAACTTTTTCAATTAGCTTTCCCAAATCGTTTCTATCTTCCCAGGGTTCCATTCCATCTGGTATCGAAACCAAATGGGTTTGCTCCACAAGATCATTCTTTCCCTCCAATGATTCCACTACCCGCTTGTGATCGTAATCCGTGATAACAAATGTGACTCGGATGCCATGATTCGCCAGACATTGTGAAAACTCCAATAAAGGAATTATATGGCCTTGTGCTGGAGCTGGCATTACCAAAACATGTGGACGGCTCATTTTCTTTTCTATTTTTACCTCACTGATTTGGTTGCTATGAACTTGGTGCTTTTCTATTTTCTTTTCTATTGTGAGGGGCAGCTCAGTAGCCCATGTTCGGTTTTCTGTCTTTCTTTCCGTACATGTACTACGTTCACGTGACTTTGATTTTGAACCTCAAGCTGGTTATCTTCTTATCTCCCGTTTTCAAGTTCTCTGTCCATCTCTTTGTTTTGTTTCCTTCTGTGGTTTGGGTGATATGTTTGTTTTGAACAAACTGCGCTGTTAGATCCAACGTTTAAAACAGGACGCTCCAACTTTACTAGACCCTAATTTTTAATGCTTTGTCTAGAATAAGGCAGTTAAAATAATTTTTCACATCCTTCTGCTAGCATCTCCTCAATGTATAATATTATAATTTGCAAGGCACGAGTGGTGTTGATGGCGAGTGGCAACCTGGGTTAATATTCTCATTTCGATTCTATTCTCATTCAATTAAATGAGTTTGAATTTGAAAAAATTAATTCATTTAATAATTTGGTGAATTCGATTTGATTCATTTAGTAGATTAATAGAATACATGTTTGTGTTTGTTGATGCTGAAATCTGCTCGCCCTTTGCTCGACCAGATCGTTCCACCAACGCTCGTATGTTCAATGGAGTGGATACTGCCTTTCGCCTCCTTCAGCAAATGCAAACACTCCGGGGGTTGGAATAACCTTCTTTTCCTTCTTTCTAATCCTGCACTCACAAAGATAGATCAGAGACGCCGGCGGTTTTACCGGCGTAAACCCTCTGATGCTTAAGTTAGCACAAGGTGTTTACGGGAAAACTATGTAATTTAGATTGTTTGATTTCTTGTCACGTTTTCTAAAATTGGTAAGGAATATAATCGGGTTTCAATTTGGCAGAGTTTTCCCTTTTACTCTCAATTTTCTGTTCCTTTTTTCATTAGTTTTCCCTCTTCTTATAGCCGTTGTCCCATGTTTTCATATACTCTTTATGCTCCCCCTTTATCGGGTAATGGTCGCCCCTTACGAGTCTCCCACCACTGGATTGTGGGTAAACGTGGGATGCCATGTCTCTCTCAGCGGTTCACGGCATAACGAAACTATCGCGATTTCGTGAGATGGTGTGCCCTTTCTTTGGGTGATGCTTATCTAGTCGGTATATGTCTCTGGTCGGTACATTCCTTTGGTTTGTGCTCGTCTCTAGTAGGCACGTGTTTGTATAAGGTGTTTTACCAGGGCTCTTCTCATGCCATTCAGCTGAGGTGATTCGCCTCGGGGTGGGAAATGAGGGCATGGCCAAGCTGGTGCTTTTTATTACTTAACACCAGTCCCCCAATTTCTAGTCTTGCGAGTGAAATGAGTTGAGAGTAGAAACTGATAATCGAATCTTATCGACCTCGGGAACTACCTATATGGTCTTCGTGTTACTGTGATGGGTCTGAGGTTCCGTCTTTTGTTTAAGGAGATTTTGGTCTGAGTATGGGCCTTCGTGAGCGCGCCCAATATATAGCTGGGCTAACATCTCGTCAGGCCTTTTCTAACGGTCAGTGACGTGTCGTTTCTCGTCCTTTCGTATTTGAAATTTGAAACGACGGCTTATCTGTCCTCGATATACGGTGAGTGAGCTGGCACCTGTGTAACTTAAACGCTTCCATTTCCCCCTTTCGTTTCAAATCCCTAAATTAAAGCTATCATTGTGGTTTGCTATCTGCCATTCCGCCGTAAACTAACTCCCTTTTTGGACTTCAATCACACTTTCCACGTCGGGAACCTCTGTTTGCTAGGTCCTGTCTCCGTCACGGCAGCGCTACCAATGCCAATTTATTTCAGGTATCGCCTTTAACTTCTTCTCTGGTTGTTGTTGATTGGGTTTTGTGTTACCCCTTTTTATACCCATACACTTGGATTTGCTGTGCTTTCCGTTTTGAGTTTTCGATATATCAAACTGAAAAGGAAAACTAATTGTAGATGAGAGTGATGAAGAGGTAGAGGACTTATACCCCAATCTGTTTGGGCTCAATAACCCCTTATTCTCTTCTCGAAGTATAGGTCCCCTCTCTCATATGGATACCCTTGAATACTCTCGTCCCATGACCACTTTGCCCTCCCCTGATTTAGAGCCTGTGGGAAACCGTGGTAGGCCGGCGTCGGGCTCTGGTGAGAATCACAGTTCTGGGGGGGCTGGGATCCCTGAGGAAGTGAGTGATGGTGAGGGGAGCAGTTCCGAGGCGAGCAGACCCTCTAAGAAGAGAAACCTTGATCATATGATGGAAGTAGATGTCTACCCCATTGACTATATTACATGTGCCACTACCCATACTGACCTTTTTAAGCTTAGAAATATTTACAATATCCCTGAGGAGGTTCTCCTTGTAATCCTTAGGAAAGGTGACGTCCCCAATCGGCTTCCGAGGGGGTATGTAACGATGCATCTGGAAAGTTTTAAATTAGGAGCTCGGCTGCCTCTTCAGCCTTATTTTGCCAGGATATTTGGTGGTATGCATCTGGCTCTAAGTCAGCTTCACCCAAACGGGTGGAGGGTTCTCTCAGCCATGTATGTGCTATGGGAGAAGTGTGGGCTGGAGGAACCCTCCCTTGTTGAAGTAAAGCATTTGTACCAGCTGAGGAGCAGCCCAAGGGAAGCAGGCTGGTACTACTTCATGTCAAGCTCTGCAAAGAGGAAGCCTATCACTAGCTTTCCTTCCTCGTGTAAAAATTAGAAGAACAAATTCATCTTCACTGGAGGAAATTGGTGTCCAGCAATCCACTCGCTTGGTGGTGATATTCACCTTCCAACGCGTTTTGTTACCCGAGATCGTTTATTTTTCTGCATACTTCACTTTTCTGATTATTACTTATTGGGTTCTTTAACCTTGTTTGTTTTTTCAGAATCGTGGGGCCTGATCAAGAACCTTGATGACACTCTGTTGCTCCAGGTGGAAACCGCTCTGGTGAGCACGTCTACCTGCCAAGATCTCTTGTCGTCAACAAATCTTGTTGGGTCGCGCTTGGTGGACGTAGCTGTCGGGATGGACAACAAGATCTTCAGTGCTATGACAAGGAAACGTGTTCGAGGTTCCGGAGTCTTCAGCAACCCCCTCCTTCTTTGAAGAAACCCAATGTTAGTCCCTCTAAGGCTCCTGCTCCTGCTCTGGCCCCTCCTCCACCTCGAAAAAATGGTGGGGAGAAGGTTAGTGACAAGAGTTCTGAGGTCAACATTCAATCTGGAGACCGATCCTCTCCTCTTCTGCCTCGGGACCGGGGTGACTATCTGACCTCATATAAGAGGGATTATGGCAATTCGGTGGGACCTAAGATGGTCAAGAATATTGAGAACATGAACCTCAGCGAGTTAGCTGGTTCCGTTCAGAGGGTCTCCTTTAAACTGGCTACTCTGGTTTCTTGCTACAAGAATAGGTCCACGCGCCATAAGAGGAGGCTTCAAACTGACAATCAGGACTTGAAGAAAAAGGTTGATTCTGCTGATCGCTCGAAGGAGAAGTTGCTTGAGTTACATAAGCAGATCATGGATCTGGAGGAGAAAGTGGCAATTACTGAGTCTAACTCCTCGAAGCTTGAGGGCGAGTTGGGTGACCTGACTTTTGATCTCCAGGCTACTCAAAGCAAGCGAGACACTTTGAGGACATCCCTTGAGGAGCAAATCAAGTCCCTGAATGAGCAGATAGCCGAGCTGAAAGGTAAATCTGGTGAGGTGGATGATCGGCTGGATGCAGAGTATAACTCTGGGCTTACCTTTAGTTACAAGTGCATCATGTTTATGCTTAAGGAGGAATATCCAGAGCTTAACATGAGCAAGCTGGAGGTGGGAGTGCAGAAATATATGGCCGAGTCAGACCAGGGGAATAAGGAGCAGGGGGACCTAGATCAGGTGGAAGCTCCTTCAGGTGGGGTGCAGGGGGGGGAAGCAGGTGATCATGCTCTTGAAGCAAGTCAGGGATCAGTGCCTGCTCCTCTAGAAGTTGCTGGTCTTTTTCTTTCGGAGATTGCTGATCCTTCTCCTACCGAGGCTGCTAAACCTCATAATCCTTAGGCTTATTTTTATGTAAATTCTAGATTTTCATCTGTTTACAAACGTTTAGATGTTTATAAAATTTTGATGCTTTCTGATTGTTTTCTTGCTATGGTTTTGCTTATGGATCGTTTCTGCAAATTACCTTAACATATTTAGTTGACTTTGCTTGCTGGTCCTTTAATCGACCGAGCAGGAATGGGCACTTGTTTGCCTTAGCGAAATTTATAGAACTTGCCTGCTAGTCCTTTAGGCGACCAAGCAGGAATAGGCACTTGCTTGCCTTAACCAAATTTGTAGATTTGCCTGCTGGTCCTTTAGGCGACCGAGTATGAATAGGCACTTGCTTGCCTTAGTAGAATTTGTAAATTTGCCTGCTGATCCTTTAGGTGACCGAGTAGGATTAGGCACTTGCTTGCCATAGTAGAATTTGCCTAGCGAGGGAATTTATGCTGAATTCATCTTTATTAAAACTTGTATGGATTACAAAAATGCGAAATATATGCATGTGCCACAAGCCATCATGCTTTTAACAGAAATAACTTATCGAAATAAAGACTTGGTAAAGCATTTTGCTTACTGGAAGTACTTCTTCAAGTGTTCAGCGTTCCACGATCTCTTCACGTCTCGTCCACCTAGGTAAGTCAGCTTGTAAGCTCCTGGTCCAGTCGCTCGTATTACCCTGTTCGGGCCTTCCCATTTCGGGCCAAGAGCGCCATGGTTAGGATCTCTTATGTTTTGGTTCACCTTTCTAAGTACCCAATTTCCTGCTCGGAACTGCCTCACGCGTACGTTCTTGTTGTAATAACGCATGATTCTTTGCTGACATTGGGCCACTTTCTGTGAGGCCCCTTCTCTTTTTTCTCTAGCAAGTCCAGTCTCATGCAGATATGCTCGTCGTTTTGCTCCTCGTTGAAGTACTCTGTCCGATGTGTCCCCACTCCGATTTCTGCTGGGATTACCGCCTCATGACAGAAAGCTAAAGCAAACGGGGTTTCCCCCGTGGCAGTTTTGTGAGTTGTTCGGTAAGCCCATAACACTTCTGGTAGCTCGTCGACCCAAGCTCCCTTCTTCTCTCCCAGCCTGGTTTTCAAGAGTTTCTTTATTACTTTGTTGGCTGCTTCCACCTGCCCGTTTGCCTGGGGGTGTGCTGGGGTACAGAACTTCAGGTCCACACCCAAGTTTTGGCAAAATTCTCTGAAGTTGTTGTTGTCAAATTGCCTCTCATTGTCTGTAATGATGGAATAGGGGATCCCGTATCTGCAAATGATATTCTTCCAAATAAAATCTGTCGTCTTTCTCTCCGTGATTTGACTGAGGACTCTCACTTTTACCTATTTGGTAAAGTAATCTATACCCACAATTGCATGTATTGCGGCTCTTTGGCCTTTAGGTAACGAGCCAATCAGGTCAATTCCCCACTGAACAAAAGGCCATGGGGATGACATAGTGGTTAGCCTTTCTGGGGGCTAAGCAGGAACCTCTGAGAAGTTCTGGCAGACCTTATAGTTTTTTGCTATCCCCTTCTCATCCTGGTGCATCGTCGGCCAGAAGTACCCTTGCCGCAGTGCTTTGAAAGTTAAAGTTCTCGCCCCCGAGTGGTTGCCGCATATTCCTTCATGAATCTCCCTCAACACATAATCTGCTTCCTCGTCATCCAAACACCTCAAAAGGGGCAAGGTGAATCCTCGGTGGTAAAGTACCCCATCGAGTAGCGTATACCTTGCTGCCCGACATTTCAACTTCCATACTTGCTTCCTGTCCTCCAGTAAGATGCCATCACGGATGTATAAGAGAATAAGGTCCATCCAGGATTTTTCGGTGCTCACCCGCATTACTTCCACCTCCTCCCCTATGCTTGGCGAGGTCCTTACTTCCAATGGGACTGACTTGGGTAACTTTGGATCTGCAATTGCAGCCATTCTGGCCAACATATCTACTCAGTAATTCTTATTCCGGGATATCTGCTTTATTTCCACCTCTTAGAAAAACTCAATCATCTGCTTTGCCTTCTTCAAATAAAACTCCATATTCTCTTCCCTTGCTTGGAATTGATCACTGAGCTGATTACAGACTAATTGGGAATCTATTCGGATTTCTACCCTTTCTGCTCGTAGTGCGTGTGCAAGTCCGAGCCCAGTGATGAAGGCTTCATATTTAGCTTGGTTATTTGTGAGCTAGAACTCGAATTTCACTACATAAGATACCTCGGCCCCTTCTAGGCTTCATATTACAACTCCTGCTCCGGATCCTTGTTCACTACGTGACCCATCAACCATTTCCAGCTACACCCCCTTTTGTTTCTCCTGTTCAACTGGTTATTCCTCCTGAACTTCTTCCCCTGGTTCAATACGATCAACCATAAAATCGGTCAGGGATTAGGCTTTGATTGCTCCTCGGGGTCTATAAGATAGGTCGAATTCGCTCAACTCTACAGACCATTTAACTAACCGACCATATGCATTCGGTTTTTGGAGCATTTGCCGAAGTGGCTGGTTAGTCATCACAACTATCGGGTGGGCCTGAAAATATGGTCTGAGCTTGCGCGCTGCCATTATTAAAGCTAGTGCCCATTTCTCCATCAGTGGATATCTGGTTTCTGCGTCTACCAGAGCCTTGCTAGTGTAGTATACGAGGTATTGCTTTCCTTCCTCTTCTCTGACTAATACCGAGCTGTTTCCCATTTAGAGACTGCCGAGTACAAATACAGCTGGTCACCTTTTCTTGGAGTCGATAGTAACGGGGCGCGGGCTAGATATTCCTTCAGCTGCCCGAATGCCTCCTCACATTCTGATGTCCACTCCATTTTTCTCCCTTTCTTTATGGTTTGGAAGAAAGGGTGGCATTTATCTGTGGCCCGCGAGATGGACCGGTTCAATACTATCAATTTTCCTGTAAGGCTCTACACTTACTTAACTGTTCGGGGGGACGTCATTTCTGTTACTGCCCATATTTTTTTCGGGTTGGCCTCGATCCCTCAGTGGCTCACCAGGAATGATAAGTGCATATTTTCCATATATTTTGCTATTAATTTCTCTATCTTTTTCTTGTTTTGGTCTTAAATATTTTAGTTATTTTAGTTAATTTTTAATTTAGTAAATTATATTTTATTGTGTTAATTTTTATCTTAGTTTTATTTATTTTGTTATTTTAGGTATATTATGGAATTAAAGAGGAATTAAATCGGAGCATTCAGAAAAGAAATTTGATTGAAGATTGAGAGACAAAAGTGCACAAAAGATCAAGAATTAGAAGGAATTAGAAAATAAATTTAATTAAAGCTTGTATGGGCCAAGCAAAATTAATGTTGCACATGGAGCTAAAATTAGAAAATTGAAGTCAAAAAGGAAGCCAAGCCAATTAACAAGCCAAGCCATCACATGAAAGCAAATTGGAAAATAAAAATTGCAAACCAAAAGTGGCCACATGAAAGGAAAGAGAATAAAGCCTTTTGGCTTTAGGAAATCAATATTGGCTTATTAATTGAAGCATGAAAGTGGCGGTTTTGGGCTTTGAATTTAATTCTTTCCAGGCAAGGATTTAAAAAAAGCCACACTTGAAGCATTATAAATAGGATCAAGCGGAAGCAACACTGGAGAAGAATCAACAGCTAGAGACTTTGAGAGTGCAGACATAATTCGGGCAAAGGAAAAAAATCAGCAGCCGGAATTAAATTAAAGAAAAGGCAGCCACTTGAATTAATCTCTATGATTGGTTTTGTCAATTCTCTTATTCCCAATTCAATTATGTTAGGCTAAATTTTTATTTGGTTGAGAGTGAATTCAAAACCCTAAACATGCTATGCAATTAAATTTAAATTCTATCATTCAATTTATTTAATTGAGATTGTTTATGTTCTTCTATAATTAATGTTCATGGTTTATTCTTGTTTTATTTGAGTGGCCAATTAGATAGGACTTGAATAAATTTTATTGCTAGATTAAAATTCTTGATCCGTAATTGTCTTGATATTTTAATTATTAGTAGCAGGTTGGAATTAGTGATTTCAATTGAAGAACATAACTTAGGTTAAATAATCCGAGCTTGTGTGTTTATTGCCTAGATCAACCTAATATCTTTCTCTGTTTAATGCTTCCATTATCTTAAATTTAAAGAGCTTGTTTTAAATTATTTAATGGTTAGAGATTCGGTGAAGAGCTTATTTTGCCTAACGACACACTAAGGAAAGATTGAGACTAACAAAGCTTATTGTTGTCTACGGTTGATAGTTTCAATATAAATTGATAATAGAATTGATATATTATGTGCATGTTTGGTGGTGGTGAATGATCCTTTAACCAAAGTTTTTATCATTATTATTTCTTTCTCCTTTAATTAGAGTTTTTATTAAATTCTTGTTCGTAGTTTTAATTTCTTTACTTCTTACTATTTAGTTAAAAATTCATAAACCTCATTTTTTATTTATAATTGACATTTTCTTTAGTTAGATTAATTTATATTATTATTACTCTTATTATTACTACTATTATTTTATTTCAAATCTTGCTTTAGAGTTAATAATAAATATAACTAGTATAGTCTCTGTGGGATCGATCCTTACTCACTATGTACTAATTATTTATATTAGTGGTAAGGTTTTAAATTTGGTACACCTTAACGACACTACCAAATATTTGGTGCCGTTGCCGGGGACTAGCGTCTAGTTTGTTTATTATCACTTGTTTTATTTTATTATTTTTATTTTTATTTCTTTTCTCATTTTAATTATTTATTTTATTTTAATTAGTTATTTTTTGTTCTATATTTAGATTTTCATGAGCATAGAGGACATTCGATTGAAACTTGAACAACTTAGAGCAACTTCATCATATTCAGAACTCGATTTTGCCATCCACATTCCACTCCCGAAGACAGAGCCAAGCAGCCAGAACCCGAACCAATGGCTTAGAATAACAACCGAACACTTAAAGAGTTGGTAGCTCCTAACTTGGACCTGCAACCCTTATGCATTGAGAATCCAAACCCTCAGGTAAACTTTGAACTCAAATCTGGGATGATTCATCTTCTTCCTACTTTTCATGGTCTTGCAGGAGAGGATCCAAATAAGCACTTGAAGGAGTTCCATGTGGTCTGCTCCACAATGAAACCAGCCGGAGTTTCTGAAGAGCAAGTTAAGCTAATGGCCTTCCCATTCTCTTTGGCGGATTCAGCCAAGGAATGGTTGTACTATCTCCCCACTGGTACTGTCATTACATGGAATGAGATGCGTCAGCTATTTTTGGAGAAATATTTCCCAGCATCAAAAGCTGGCAGTATTCGGAAAGAAATTTATGGAATCCGACAGTATAATGGAGAGCCGCTCTACGACTATCGGGAACGATTCAAAAAGCTATGTGCTAGTTGCCCTTACCATCAGATAAGTGATCAACTTCTTATTCAATACTTTTATGAGGGTCTACTACCTATGGATAGGAGTATGATTGATGCCGCTAGTGGAGGAGCACTCGTGGATAGGACACCAGAAGCAGCCCGAAATCTCATTGCTAACATGGTTGCTAATTCCCAACAGTTCAACACTAGGAACGATCTACTGCCGCCACCTAAGCGAGTCAATGAGGTAAGTACTACTTCTCTAGAAAAACAAGTTTCAAATCTTACTTTTTTAGTGCAACAATTAGCTCTAGGGCAACAAATGAGACCGTGTGGCGTATGTTCTATAGTCGGGCATGCGACTAACATATGCCCTGCCATCCAAGAGGGTTCACATGAGCAGGCCAACGCAGTTGAGGGGTTCCTAGGCCAACCAAGACAAAGGTATGATCCCTACTCTAATTTTTACAATGAAGGGTGGAAAGATCACCCTAATTTTAGGTATGAGAACCAACAACATGGCATTTCTAATATGGCACCGTCTCGACCACCGGGCTACCCCCAACACCAGGTGCAACAGCCTTACCAAGTTCGACCACCTCCACCTCCTCAAAATCAAGGTACGTCTTTAGAAGATCTTGTAAAAGCTCTCGCTACTAACTCTATGCAATTCCAACAGACTACCCAGACACAGCTCCAACATTTAGAGAATCAAATTGGCTAACTGGCCACATCTATGAGTAGGATAGAGGGTAGAACTTCAGGAAAGTTACCTTCTCAACCAAAAATTTATCCAAAGGAGAATGCTAGTGCTATGTCTCTTAGGAGCGGAAAGCAATTGGAACCATTATTAGCTAAGCCATCAAAAATATCCACAACATCATCGCCCTCTATGACCAATTCCTCCCCTGAGTCTCTTCATTTAACAAGGAAAGATGATTCCCACTCAGCATTGCCAGTCGATCCATCTGGCCATGTAAATATCCTCTCACCTTGAATTAAGACTCTCTCCATTCCTCCACCATTTCCTAGCAGATTTAAACAATCTAAGAAAGAGGAGCAAGAAAAAAAGATCCTTGAGACCTTTCGTAAAGTAGAGGCAAATATTCATCTACTTGATGCTATTAAACAAGTGCCGCGTTATGCAAAGTTTTTGCAGGAATTATGCAGCAACAAGCGAAAGTTGAGCGGTAACGAAAAGGTAAGTGTTGGAGAGAATGTTTCTACTGTACTTCAAAAAAAACTTCCATCTAAGTGCAAGGATCCAGGTACTTTCACTATCCCCTGCACTATTGGTAATACTAGATTCGAAAGATGTATGCTAGATTTAGGGGCCTCAATTAATGTTATGCCATATTCGATTTATAACTCCTTGAATTTAGGTCCAATGGAAGAAACTGGTATAATTATTCAATTGGCCGACAGATCTAATGCTTACCCGAAGGGGGTTATGGAAGATGTTCTTGTGCAGGTAAATGAATTGGTCTTTCCAGCTGATTTTTATATCCTTGAATTAGAGGATGAGTTGTCGCCCAATCCCACTCATATTCTGTTGGGGCGGCCATTTCTTAAGACAGCCCGAACCAAGATTGATGTTCACGATAGAACCCTCACAATGGAATTCAATGGTGAAGTGATCCGCTTCAATATCTTTGAGGCAATGAGGTATCCTAGTGATGTACATTATGTCTTTGTCATAGATGATATTAATACTTTGGTGCAGGATTTCTTTGAATTATCCGATAATAACAGTTTTGAAATTGTCATAAGCAAAAATCTTACAAAAGATGATTCTAGGGAACATGCAAATTTGATAAAGTTGGATGATGAGGTAGAGGAAGCTATAGCGATCTTAGATGGAGCAGTCACATTACGCACCAATGGGTATAATATCTCTTACCTTGAATTGCCTTTATTAAACAAGAAACTTTTACCTTCAATTGTACAGGCACCTACCTTAGAACTTAAGCCACTCCCAGAGCACCTGCAATATATTTGCTTGGGTGAAAATGAAACACTTCCAGTCATGATTGCTAAAACCCTCACCCCAGTTTAACAAGAAAAGTTAATTAGGGTGCTTCGAGATCACAAGACGGCGATTGGCTGGACCATTGCTGACATTAAGGGAATTAGTCCTTCCATGTGCATGCATCGCATTTTGCTAGAGGAAGGGTCTAAACCAACGAGAGATGCACAACGTCGCCTTAATCCACCAATGATGGAAGGCGTAAAAAGGAGATACTGAAACTCCTTAATGTGGGGATTATTTATCCCATTTCTGATAGTAAATGGGTGAGTCCTGTGCAGGTAGTTCCAAAAAAATCAGGCATCACAGTGGTCAAGAATGAAGAAAACTATCTTGTGCCAACTAGAGTTCAAACTGGGTGGAGAGTTTGCATTGACTATCGTAAACTGAATGCAGCCACTCGCAATGATCATTTTCCTCTGCCATTCATTGATCAAATGCTTGAAAGGTTAAGTGGTCACTCTCATTATTGTTTTCTTGATGGTTACTCAGGTTATAATCAGATCGTTATCGCTCCGGAAGACCAAGAGAAAACGACATTCACATGCCCCTTCGGAACATTTGCTTACCGACGCATGCCGTTTAGTCTCTGTAACGCTCCTGCCACTTTTCAAAAGTGTATAATGAGTATTTTTTCTGATTATGTGGAGAACATCATTGAGGTATTTATGGATGATTTTACAGTTTATGGTGATTCTTTCGATAAATGTTTAGATAACCTTACACTTGTTCTTAAATGATGCATTGATACTAACCTTGTGCTTAATTGGGAAAAATGTCATTTTATGGTTAATCAAGGTATTGTACTAGGCCATGTTATTTCTGAAAAGGGGATTGAAGTTGATAAATCTAAGATAGATCTTATACGCTCCTTACCACCTCCCACTAGTGTGAGGGAGGTTCATTCGTTTTTTGGTCATGCAAGTTTCTATCGCAGGTTTATCAAGGACTTCTCCAAGATAGCTTTACCTCTCTGTAACTTACTTTAAAAGGATACAACGTTTGACTTCAATGAAGAGTGCCAAAGAGCTTTTAAGAAGTTAAAAGAAGTTTTGACATCGGCCCCTGTGATTCAACCACCAAACTGGGATTTACCATTTGAGATTATGTGCGATGCTAGTGACTATGCTGTTGGAGCCGTGTTGGGCTAGCGTGTGGGCAAGCTTCCTCATGTCATCTATTATGCCTCTCGTACATTGAATGATGCACAACTTAACTACTCCACCACAGAGAAATGACTTTTAACAGTTATCTTTGCCTTAGAGAAATTTCGTTCTTATTTAACTGAATCTAAGGTAATCGTTTACTCTGACCATGCAGCTATTAGGTACTTGCTCACCAAAAAGGATGCCAAACCGCGCCTTATACGATGGATACTTCTATTGCAAGAATTTGACATAGAGATTCTAGATAAAAGAGGTTCTGAGAATTTGGTGGTAGATCATTTGAGTCGACTTATCCATAACGAAGATGAACTTTCATTGCATGAGAACTTTCCAGATGAGCAGTTATTACATGTAGGTATAGTTACTCCTTGGTATGTAGATATTGTCAATTACTTAGTTACCAGGACAATACCGAAGGAGATAACCTGTGCACAAAAGGACAAGATCAAGAGTGATGCCAAGTACTATGTGTGGGATGAGCCATACTTGTGGAAGTATTGTTCTGATCAAGTTATTAGAAGGTGCGTACCCGAAACTGAATTTACTTCTATTCTCACCTTTTGTCATACTTTGGCTTGTGGAGGACATTTTGGACCAAAGAGAACAGCCCTTAAGGTACTTGCGAGCGGTTTTTATTGGCCATCACTATTTAAGGACGCATATTTATTTTGCAAATCTTGTGATCGTTGTCAGAGAACATGTAATTTGGGACCTAGAAATCAAATGCCACAATCTCCCATTCTTATAGTTGAGATTTTTTATGTTTGGGCCATCGACTTCATGAGACCATTTCCTTCATCATTTGGTAATCTCTATATTGTTCTTGCGGTTAATTATGTTTCCAAATGGGTGGAAGCAAAAGCCACCCGAACTAACAATTCTAAGGTTGTGGTAGATTTTATAAAGAGTAACATCTTTACAAGGTTTGGAATACCAAAGGCAATTATCAGCGACAGAGGCACTCACTTTTGTAACAGGTCAATAGAAGCCCTCTTTCGAAAATACAACATCACTCACAAGGTATCTACATCTTACCATCCCCAAACTAGTGGGCAAGTTGAGGTGTCTAATAGGGAAGTGAAATCAATCCTTGAAAAGACAGTTAATCCGAATAGAAAGGACTGGAGCCTACGGCTTGATGATGCACTTTGGGCATATAGGACCGCATATAAAACTCCTATCGGTATGTCACCCTACAGGTTGGTATATGGTAAGCCTTGTCATCTTCCAGTGGAACTTGAACATAAAGCATGGTGGGTTGTGAAACAATGTAAAATGGAACTGGACGCCGCCGGCTAACACAGAAAGCTCCAATTGCAAGAATTAGAGGAAATTCGAAATGATGCCTATGAGAGTTCACGAATCTATAAGGAAAAGACTAAGGCTTTTCATGACAAGCAGATCTTGAGAAAGAATTTTGAAGTTGGACAGAAAGTTCTGCTATTCCATTCTCGCCTTAAGTTGTTTCCAGGTAAGTTACGTTCTCGATGGGTTGGGCCTTTTATTGTTATTAATGTTTTTCCTCATGGTGCAGTTGAGATCAAGAGCTTAAAGGCAGGTAAAGAGTTCAAAGTTAATGGTCATAGGTTGAATCCTTACTATGAAAACTTTCAGACACTCAATGTAGATGAGGCTCCACTTTATGAACCTGCGTACGTTGATGAGTGAAACTTGAGAACCATGTCAGGCTGAGGACAATAAACCAAGCGCTTATTGGGAGGCAATCCAATGGCTGGAGAAAAGATTTTGAGAGCACACCATAACAGATTTGATCTTTCTCCATCTCATTCTCATTTACTTTACCCACGTTGTGTTGAATTTTGTTTGTTTCTGTTTGTGTGTCTCATCTCATTTCCCCATGTTTAATTCTGTCTTTTGTTAGCTTAGGCTTACATTGAGGACAATGTAAGAATTAAGTGTGGGGGGTGGATTTCGATCTTAGATTTTGTTACTTCATCTTTTTCTTTTTACAAAAAAAAAATATTATTTTAAATATTATCCAGTGATAAGAATTTGATTGACAATGAATATGGTTCTTAGAAAGGGTTGAATATTACCTTAGTTTATACTTGATTCTTGTGTTGATTTCCTCTTAATTGAGATTCTTTAAACCATGAGCACTAATATCAATTCTTTCATAATTTTGACTTAGAATTTGAGATTGACGCAGCCTGAGTTGAGAATTTTAGATTGAGTAAATGATTGTTTGTCTTGATTCTTATCTCCACATTACAGTGTAGTATACACAGGCACCATAGTCAGAAATAACTACCTATAACCCTTAAGAGTGAAGCTATCCTTGAGTAATTTGGGCTTATGTACCACCAGTATGTAGAGGATAATCTACCATGAGAAGAAAGCTACCTTAAGGGATAGAGTGAAAGCTCTTGACTAAAAAAAATAAAAAATAAAAATAACTTCAAAAGAAAATGCACACAAGTGCCTGTAAAAGAAAAAGAAAAAAATTGGAGATCAAGATGATAAGATTAGTTTGACATATTCTTTTCTTTGTTCGAGGCAAAGGCTGTTGATATTAAAGATTTTGGGAATGAATTTTAATTAAATTGATTCACACACACACTATGAGAATCAAAAGAGAGATGGGATTGACTATTGAATTAAAATTAGAACTTCGATAATATTTGAAATTTTCTTTGAGCTATATGACTTATACAATCTTTGAGGCTATTTTTATTCTAAATTCTTTTGTTCTTTGTTCTAAAAAAATAAAAAAATAAATAAAATAAAAAAAAATTGCAATGATGTTTGTGGGTATCATCGCTGAAGCCCTCACGAGACTATAACTCATCCACTAAGGCCACCTAGGGGTTTAAAGACTTGTTGCATACGCTAAATGCAATCGTGATTTTCTACGAAAGTGGACTAGTTTAGGTTTTCTTTTTATTTTTGTTCTAGGTTTGCTCGAGGACGAGCAAATGGTAAGTGTGGGGGAATTTGATAAGTGCATATTTTCCATATATTTTGCTATTAATTTCTCTATCTTTTTCTTGTTTTGGTCTTAAATATTTTAGTTATTTTAGTTAATTTTTAATTTAGTAAATTATATTTTATTGTGTTAATTTTTATCTTAATTTTATTTATTTTGTTATTTTAGGTATATTCTGGAATTAAAGAGGAATTAAATCGGAGCATTCAGGAAAGAAATTTGATTGAAGATTGAGAGACAAAAGTGCACAAGAGATCAAGAATTGGAAAGAATTAGAAAATAAATTTAATTAAAGCTTGTATGGGCCAAGTAAAATTAATGTTGCACATGGAGCTAAAATTAGAAAATGGAAGTCAAAAAGGAAGCCAAGCCAATTAACAAGCTAAGCCATCACATGAAAGCAAAATTGGAAAACAAAAATTGCAAACCAAAAGTGGCCACGTGAAAGGAAAGAGAATAAAGCCTTTTGGCTTTAGGAAATCATTATTGGCTTATTAATTGAAGCATGAAAGTGGCGGTTTTGGGCTTTGAATTTAATTCTTTCCAGGCAAGGATTTAAAAAAAGCCACACTTGAAGCATTATAAATAGGATCAAGTGGAAGCAACACTGGACAAGAATCGGCAGCAAGAGACTTTGAGAGTGCAGACACAATTCGGGCAGAGGAAAAAAATCAGCAGCCGGAATTAAATTAAAGAAAAAGCAGCCGCTTGAATTAATCTCTATGATTGGTTTTGTCAATTCTCTTATTCCCAATTCAATTATGTTATGCTAAATTTTTATTTGGTTGAGGGTGAATTTAAAACCCTAAACATGCTATGCAATTAAATTTAAATTCTATCATTCAATTTATTTAATTGAGATTGTTTATGTTCTTCTATAATTAATGTTCATGGTTTATTCTTGTTTTATTTGAGTGGCCAATTAGATAAGACTTGAATAAATTTTATTGCTAGATTAAAATTCTTGATCCGTAATTGTCTTGATATTTTAATCATTAGTAGCATGTTGGAATTAGTGATTTCAATTGAAGAACATAACTTAGGTTAAATAATCCGAGCTTGTGTGTTTATTGCCTAGATCAACCTAATATCTTTCTCTGTTTAATGCTTCCATTATCTTAAATTTAAAGAGCTTGTTTTAAATTATTTAATGGTTAGAGATTCGGTGAAGAGCTTATTTTGCCTAACGACACACTAAGGAAAGATTGAGACTAACAGAGCTTATTGTTGTCTACGGTTGATAGTTTCAATATAAATTGATAATAGAATTGATATATTATGTGTATGTTTGGTGGTGGCGAATGATCCTTTAACCAAAGTTTTTATCATTATTATTTCTTTCTCCTTTAATTAGAGTTTTTATTAAATTCTTGTTTGTAGTTTTAATTTCTTTACTTCTTACTATTTAGTTAAAAATTCATAAACCTCCTTTTTATTTATAATTGGCATTTTTCTTTAGTTAGATTAATTTATATTATTATTACTCTTATTATTACTACTATTATGTTATTTCAAATCTTGCCTTAGAGTTAATTATAAATATAACTAGCATAATCTCTGTGGGATCGATCCTTACTCGCTCTGTACTAATTATTTATATTAGTGGTAAGGTTTTAAATTTGGTGCACCTTAACGACACTACCAAGGAATCCCAAAAATTTGCCCGAGCTGACTCCGAATGCACATTTCTCCGGGTTCAACTTCATTTTATACTTCCTCAGCAATTCAAAGGTCTCTTCTAAATGCTTCACATGATCCCTCGGTTCTTTAGACTGCGTGATCATATCGACCACGTATACCTCCATAGTGTGATCGATCAATGGCTTGAAAACCTTATTCACCAACCTTTGATAGGTAGCCCCTGCATTTTTCAGTCCAAATGGCATCACCCTGTAGCAAAACAAACTCATGTTAGTTATGAAGGTGGTACTCTCCTCATCCTGCTCGTCCATGGGTATCTAGTTGTATCCCGAAAAGGCATTCATGAAGCTAAGCAGACCGTGACCCGCTGTTGAGTCCACCAATTGATCTATTTTAGGTAGGGGAAAGCTATCATTTGGGCATGCCTTGTTAAGGTTTGTGAAATCCACACACATTCTTCATTTCCCGTTGGCCTTCTTTACTAGCACTACATTGGAAATCCACTCCGGGTATTTATCTTCCCTTATGAATCCTACTTTCAACAGCTTCTCCACCTCGGCATTTATGGCCTCGTACCTTTCCTGGTTAAAGCACCTCATTTTCTACCTCACCGACCTTGCCCCCTTCCTGATTGCCAACTTGTGGCAAGCTACCCCGCGATCAATTCCTAGCATGTCTTCATGCGACTAGGCAAATATATCTGCATGGGACTGTAGGCATTTTACCAGCTCGCTTTTTATTGCCTCCCCCAGTCCTGACCCGATCTTTACCACTCTGCTCGAGTTACTCCTACTCACCAGAACTTCTTCCAATTTCTCAACTGGCTCTTGGCGACCCTTTTTAGAATCTCTTCGGTTATCCAAAGTTGTAATTTGTAGTGTTTCCTTAGCCACGGTAGCATAACAACTCATCGCCATTCTCTGGTCACCTTTTACTACACCCACTACTCCGTTCACTCTGTACTTCAATGCCAGATAGTGAGTGGATATGACACATTGGCTTATCCTCATGAAAGGTCGTTCCAGTATCATCTGGTAAGGGCTTCTTTCTTCTACCACGACAAAGTCCAGCATCACTGTTCTTTCAAACGGCTTTGACCCTACAATAATCGAGAACTCGATGATCCCCATGGGGGTTAACCGTCCTCCTCCAAATCCCTTCAAGGATGTATTCATCCGCTCCAGTTTTAAGTCCGAAATTCCCATATCATCTAGGGCCGATTTAAACAGTATGTCAACCGAGCTGCCCGTGTCCACCAGTATTCGCCGTAATCCTGTACCAGCCACAATTGCCTTAATCACCAGTGCATCCTCATGAGGATATAAAACACCATTTTCGTCGTCATCTGTCCACATAATGGGAACTTGCCTCACTTTCGCCCTCTTGGCTGTTGGCAAATTGAAAAGCACCTCTTTGCTGATCATGGCATATCTCCCATAATTCTTTCGTGCCCTGTTCAAATCCCCAGCCAATGTTGGTCCTCTTGCTATCACACGGATAGTTGGCTGTTCACGTTCCAGGCTCCTCTCAACTCCCTCATCCCACGTATATTGTGATTCAATGACGGGGGACACTCCATCTACATATTCATCCAGGTACCGGTTCCTCACCAAATCCTCCACCTGAGTCTTTAGGTCACGACATTGGCTGATAGTGTGACCATGAGTGTCGTGGAATTTGCAGAATCTGCTCTTATCACGTCGATGAGCGGGTTTTGTTATAGGGGCAGGAGGGTACAGCAAGCCTCGTCCCTCGATCCTCTCGTACAACTCCTCCATAGGGACTTTTAATGGGGTGTATTGTCTATACGCCAAGCTCTGGTCAATTAGTTGGACTGCTCGGCTATCATGGATATCGTCCCGAACTGGTATTGTAAGTAGCTGACCTGGTCGCCCAGCTCTAGAGTTAACTGTATGTAGTGCCCTGGGAGCGTTATGATAAGAATGGGCAGCCAACTGCCGGAATTTTCGTTGCCGCTCCGGGAATGGGGGGTGCGGAGGTTAAGCTCGGCTATGTTGGAACTGTTGCGGTCTCTGAGCCATGGGGTAAGGGCGAGACCGAGCTGATATTCTGCCCATCACTGAGGATTCCCCAACTCGCTTTCCCGACCCGCTCCCGCTCGGAGTTCTTCTTTCCTTTCGTCTCAGTTCCTCTAATTGTTCACTCTTTATCCTCGCCGATTTTTCCTCTTCAATTTCTATATCTCTCCTCGCCTGCTCATACCCCGCCGAATAATTCTGCACTAAGGGACTTCTCAAGTTGTACCACAGTCGGCCTATTCTCACGCCCTCTTTTAATCCCCTCAACGCCTGCTGGTGATTAAAAGCTCCCAAATCAAGCACGGCCGGGTGGTATCATTTTATAAAATCCTGAAGGGATTCATGTTCCTCCTGCTTTATCCCTATCAGTTCCATCATATCATCCTCTGGGGCTACTGCTCCTCGGAACTGCTCGGCCAACTCTTGGCACATCTGCTCGTATCCTTTTATACTTCCTCGTGGCAGCTTGCGGCACCATTCTCGGGCTCGTCCCTCTAGTGTCAATGGGAACACCCTGCACCTCTGAGCTGGTGTCAACCCCTGCACATCCGTCATGTCATTGAAACGTTCAATATGCACCAGCGGGTCACTTCTCCTGAAGTATTTGAGGTCGGGGAAGCGGAAATCTCTTGGGATTACCGTACCCATGATCTCGACTGATATCGGAGATTCTTCATCTAGCATTATCCTCCAACTCGGGGGCTTTCTCTTGCCCTGAATCTCATCCATAACCTGCGCCAACCTGCACACCTCACCCTCCAATTCTACAGCACGGTTAGGATCACGTGCAGCTATCTGATCTCGCTCCTGCTCGGCATTCTGCAGCCGCTGTCTAAGCTCTCTTTCATCAATATTCGCTCCTCGGCCATCAATTTTCAGTACTCGTCCGGAACGAGGTTGGTCTCTCCCTTCATCTGCGCACTCTCCTGGAATCCGACCTGTACTTCTATGGGGATGCACCTCATAGGGTTGGTCTACCAGTGGAGGGATTTCCTCGATTCTACGCCTCCGGAGGTTGGGTTCTGCCACAACGTCATCTCTCCCCACGGCGGGTTCACCATCCCTTCTCCGCTCATCCCTCAGCTCATGCAATATGGCCGTGAGAGTCTCCATTTGCTTCTCCATCCGTTCCATTTGATCTTGCGTCACCCTCTCTCTAGCTTCGTTTGCTATCTCTCAAAGAGTGATTGTTTCACCAGTTTCATTGTCGCCCCCTAGGGCATCCTTCCTTGACATATCCATAACCGATCGTTTGCTACTTCTCCGATGATTACTAACTTGGTGGTAGCTTTTTATCCAGCTCCCCACAGACGGCGCCAAAATGTTGATGCTGAAATCTGCTCGCCCTTTGCCCGACTAGATCGTTCCACCAACGCTCGTATGTTCAATGGAGTGGATACTGTCTTTCGCCTCCTTCAGCAAATGCGAACACTCCAGGGGTTGGAATAACCTTCTTTTCCTTCTTTCTAATCCTGCACTCACAAAGATAGATTAGAGACGCCGGCGGTTTTACCGGCGTAAACCCTCTGATGCTTAAGTTAGCATAAGGTGTTTACGAGAAAACCATGTAATTTAGATTGTTTGATTTCTTGTCACGTTTTCTAAAATTGGTAAGGAATATAATCAGGTTTCAATTTGGCAGAGTTTTCCCTTTTACTCTCAAATTTCTGTCCATTTTTTCATTGGTTTTCCCTCTTCTTATAGCTGCTGTCCCACGTTTTCGTATACTCTTTATGCTCCCCTTTTATCGGGTAATGGCCGCCCCTTACGGGTCTCCCACCACTGGATTGTGGATAAACGTGGGATGCCATGTCTCTCTCAACGGTTCACGACATAGCCAAACTGTCGCGATTTCATGAGATCGTGTGCCCTTTCTTTGGGTGATGGTTATCTGGTCGGTATATGTCTCTGGTCGGTACATTCCTCTGGTCGGTGCTCGTCTCTAGTTGGCACATGTTTGTATAAGGCGTTTTACCAGGGCTCTTCTCGTGCCATTCAGCTGAAGTGATTCGCCTTGGGGTGGGAAATGAGGGCATGGCCGAGCTAATGCTTTTTATTACTTAACAGTGTTCACTTGTCTGATTATTTGTTTAAAATTCATTCATTAAACGGGTTAAAAATTAATACAATAATAAATGACTTTTTTTTATAAATTTACTATTTTACCATTAAAATTCAAAAAATTTTGTTTAAACACATTCTAGGTATAAGGCTAGTTTTGTAATTATGAAATGATAATAAGTAAAAAAGGAAAATGAAAGCAAAGGCATAATCACTAATCAGCCTACCCTAGCTCCACTCTTCATTTTCCTTCCTCCATTGTTATTTCTTTCACTTGAATTTGAACACCTGTTTCGTCATTCCGCAAACGAGCGCCAAACCAAACACTCCCAAAAATCAAACCAATGCTCTCACCTAAAATTTTCCGACAAGCTTCACTTCTCTTGGCTGTGGCAGTGAAAAGGTCTCGAATAAGTACACCTGCCGCAAATTCGACCGTCAACTTCACCCTTCCTTACGCCTTTCGATTTTCTTCAGCTTCTTGGTTTTTGATTGTATTTGCGTTTAGCTTAGATCTAGTTGCAATGAAGTGATTTTTTTTTATCAGACTGTAAAAAAATTTAGGTGAATCCGTTCACTTATTTGTTCATTGTTTTCATTTGTTATTTAATTTAATTTTATATAGTAAATGAATTAAACAAATTATAAACGAATATTTATTTATTAAACGAGTGAAAATTGAATTTTGAGATTACGATTCGTCTAATAAACAAATCCAATCTGAATCTATTTATGATTCATCAATTCATTTTGCTACTCCTAGAGTTGATACGCTTTATGAGCTTTGACCGAGGTATATTTAAATAATTTTTTTATTGACTGCCCAAATTAAAATATTAGAACATCAATTCATTTTGCTACTCCTAGAGTTGATACGCTTTATGAGCTTTGACCGAGCTATATTTAAATAATTTTTTTATTGACTGCCCAAATTAAAATATTAGAAAAGTTATATTATTAGAATTTTATTTTATTTTTCA
This sequence comes from Citrus sinensis, assembly GCF_022201045.2. Classification (NCBI taxonomy): domain Eukaryota; kingdom Viridiplantae; phylum Streptophyta; class Magnoliopsida; order Sapindales; family Rutaceae; genus Citrus; species Citrus sinensis. Next base: position 19,669,374 of record NC_068560.1, read on the forward strand.
ATTAAAAGATTTTTTATATAACTTCTTGTGTTCACAGCGCATTTCAAGTGAAGGCTTCTAAATATTTTCAAAAGTCAACAGATGCCGTTTTCTTTTGTTGTTTTTGTCCTCCACGTGCGAATTATTTTTCTCAATGTTTTACAGATTACGAAACAGTGATTAAGACCTGCTGTCCAGCTTGCCTTGCCTCGCTAATATACTATGTCAGTCACATAATAAATAAATAAAATTATGACATGTGTGTATTTAATTTAAAAAATCATCATGTAAATTGTGGTTATATTAAATTCAACTATACATGACATGCATGCATCAGTTGGTTATAATACATTAGAGGTATCTTAAAATTTCTCCTCACTTAGAAGGTAAAAATTTGGTGTCATTACGCGTATTGCTACAGTGCAGAAAATTTTATTGAGAGAATTTTATATGGCAATGTCACATAAGTTAATATACCAGTTAATTAAACGAGTTTAGGAAATGATAAGGTCTAAAAAAAAAAGAATTATCATTTCAGTTAAATCAATATTACATTAATTCAAAGCAATGACCAATAAAAGTGTAAAAGGCACACAAGAAGTTGTTTACAGTTAACAGAATGTGGGATATACTTATTCAACCAAAAGAGAAAAAAAGAACCAAATTAAAAAGGATGAAAAAATGAAAATCGTATATGCCTTAATTATTTACTTATAAAAGATAACAGAATTGACTATTTGCGAAAGTTCACTTGCATTACTTAAGCAGTTTCTTCGTGAGCATGTTCCTTTATAATAATGCTAGTATCTAAACCAGGCACTGGGGATCCCTTCTCACTATCTTCATGCAAATGCCCAGCAGCCATGGCTCCACTAACATCACTGATGTTCCCAAAAATCAAAATAAGAATCCCACTCACAGCAGCCAAAAACGAAACCCCAAAAGCAGTGCTCACATTTCCGCTGATCGCTGATGCCACAGCAAAGCCAGTACAAGTTCCTAGTGCTTTTACCCACGAGTGCCATACAGAAAAAACACCTTCTTTGCCATGTGGTGTACAATCTAGCAACAAAACTCTCCCGAAAGCATGCAAAAGCCCTGCAGAAGTGCTTTGAATGGCAGCAAAAAGCAGTACATGGTGCCTCTGCCAGTTCTTTTCCTTGTAGTAGAATCCCGTACCTGAAGTCAACAGAGCTAAGAGGAAACCCAGAAGTTGCATTCTCACAGCATCTGCTTTGATAACATGCTGTAATGGTTGCAGTAGTGGCATTGAAAATGATGGGAAGATGAAGTAAATTAACCAGAAGTAGAGGAAGAATATTGGCTTAAGGCACAATTGACCCAGTAAAAACAATAACCCCCCAGTGAAAATGCAAATTGATGAAAATGATGACATGAAGATCACAATTAGGCTTGCAATCGCATAAGGATATTTGAAAAGGGACAGGAAATATGATTTGGGCACAGAGGAAGTCGTGTTGGTGATTGCCACTGGCCTTTGTGTGACAACATGGAGCATACCAACGAGCCATTTGAGGCCACTGAAAATGGACACAACCCAGAGGCTGTCATATGGGTCCTTTTTGTTCCTAAGCATATGGTAAGTGAAAGCAGAGAAAATGGCAGAGCCTAAGCCACCAGCAGCAGTGGCGTATACCGAGAACCAGCCAGAGACGCCTCTTCTAGTAGGGAATTGGCTAAGTTTAAGTGTCGGTCCAGTGTAGCCGCGAACCATAAGGCCAAGTTGGCAAGTGTGGGAGGCTGAAGCAACAATGTATGATGCAACAATGGCTGCAATATAAAATGGGAAGATGTATGGTGTTTTTATGAAGCCAACGGGGAGACAAAAGAGGGAACCGATGGTTGTTGCAGCTCCAGCAATGAGTTGTGGGTTGTAGCCATGATCAAGTTGCTTGGAGATCAAGCCAAGCAAGGGACTAGCCAGAATCAGGCCTATAGCCCATGAAATTGAGGTCCATTCCATTGCTGAGAGATTCAGATTGTTCTTTGATATTGATGTGTGCGTGAGTCGATCATACCTGCAATATATGAAAACTACTTTATCATGCTGAACATGGAGACATTCATATTGGCCCTAGGTGTAGTTAGGCTAGTCATAAATGCGCTTTGTGCCAGCGGTCACTCAAGTTTTAGTAATAATTAATAAGGCATAAGAGTTTATCTAATAATTTAATTAAGGAAAAATGAAATAATGAATGACAGTTTGTTCCCACTAATAAGTTGTTTTCACTTTTTGGGTTCTAATAAATTTTTAATACCATAATTAGTAAAACTCTTGGTATAATCATTTTGTATATGAAAATTTTACATTTATGTACCCTTAAACAATATTTTCTCCGGTTGATATTTTGACCCAAATGGTAAAATTACATTTTAAGAAGAATGAGAAATTTATTCTCCCTTAATGTAATTAAATATGCATAATTACATCTTCTACATTTTACTCTTTTTGTGCAAAGAATTGAGGATGGCAATGGGGCGGGGATCATATCCCTAAACTCGAAAGCGCCCCCCTAAACCTGCCCTATACCCAAAAAATTTTAATTGGCGGTAGTATAGGTATATTGCCGATAATCATCAAATGGGGGTGGAGATTAAAATGGAGACCCAATTCCTGTTTATGTTTTTCAAAAATATTATTAATTTTAAATATTCGGGTCCTTCAATAGAATTAATAATTTTGAATATATAGATTTGAGAAAAAAATTATAAACGACCAAATTAATAGCAAAAATGAACCATAAAACACTAATACATCAGTTTGTACATTAAAAAAAAAAAAACAATAAAGTGCATGAACTATAATTTTCTGTTAAATGCCTTTGAAGGAATATAGAAAGTGAAGAAAACTTGCTCAAAAGTTGTTTTCGTTTTCAAAGTATAAATATTTAACTTTTTTTTCTTTTTTCTGTTTCTTCACAAATTATGAAGAGAGAATACAGAGCATCCCAAAAATTTTTACTGATAAAGAATTTATAGTGATAGAGTTTAACGATACAGGTAACTACTAAGTGCTTAAATGTCACATCAGTAGCCAATTAAATATTTCCAATTTCTTTAGCTGGAAAATTACTCATTACCCAGACAAGTATATTGAGCCGAATTCCTCTAAAAACATAATTAGCAAAATCTACTTTAACATTATTAATTAAGCTGATAATCATAATTAGAACCTGGAAAATTACAAAAAGCATCAATTATATTGTCAGCTTTTGAACCATTTAAGAAACTGAAAGCGATAGCTAAATTTGTTTTAATTTTTTTATTTACACTGATATTATATGTTAAAATGCTGCAGAAATGAACATTATCATTATCATTTTTTTATTATTTGATTAAATTAAATATTTTTTTAATTGGGTGAATTTAAAATATATTTTAATTTTAAAATTTTAAAAAATATATTTCAAGTTTGAGTTCGGGTTTGGGATTGATAAATTGTGCGTTTGAAATTGAGGTTGGACAGTTATAACTTTTAAGTTACAGCACTAAAGCGTCTGTTAAACATTAGTTGTTGTAGTTTGGAAACTATGTTAATATGATTTTTCACTTGTATAATAGAAAATTTATTATATCTTTAATAATTTTATCAAAATTATTATTTAAAATTTATATTTACTATATATTATTAATTTTTATTTCATAATTATAATTTTTTTTTCACAGCAGCTGTAGCTTACAGCACCTCAATCCCAAACGCACCCAAAATCCTCAAACCCAAACCCCAAAGCAGGGAAGATTGCCATTCTTCGAAAGAATGATGCAATCAATTTGTTCTTTAAACCAACTCTTAGAGCAAATTATACTGATGTACTTTGTATATATACAATTTTGATTGAATGTTCTACAAAGCAATATACTTTTATCAACAATAATGGATGTAGCTAGAAAAACGAACTTACAGTTTGATCTCTCTGAGCACACAAGCAATGCCTCTGGGGGTTTGTCCCCAACCTTGATCATCATCATGATCATCAGTTTTAGACACAATTTCACTGATGATGAGGGGAAAAACAACTGGCACAACCGTTGTAACAATGAAGTGAGAGCACATTTCGTACAAATACCACATCCAAATTTCAAGCTTCGATGGCTTTTCTTGTAGCCCTGAGTAGGCCATATAAGCCCCCTTGGCCCTCTCAATTTTCACTGCAGCATCGTGTACGTCAGGCATGTCTTCATTCGCTTCCTGATCTTCTTCTGATACCGACATTCCTTGATCATCTCTTAGAGCCTCATGTTTTCTTTCGGCTGCTGCCGCCGCTGCCATATTCAAATACTAGAACCAATTTTGCAGGTTGCTTAGTGAAGTTAAAGAAGGAGCCGAATTGGCTAGATATTAAAACGGTGATTAATTAATATTTGCATGGCCAGCTGGTGCTGACACTTACAAGAGTTCAATTTGTTTAATGTGTATATATAAGCCTCGGTTTGTTCATAAGTAAGAAGGTATATCGGTATCATTCTTTTTAGCTTATTTGTCTTCTCTCTTTTACGGCAATGCCAATTTTAGCTTCACGCTCTGCTACAATTCATGCTCATCATTTGTTTCATCTAATTTCAAATTTCATCTTACATTGTTTGACATGAATCGATTTCCTTGGAGTATTTTAATAATTAATTTGCGAGGGAACGAATCTATTGGTGTAAAGAGACAAAAAAATGCACTATGAAATCCCGATATAGCTAGGCCAAATTGAGGAGCTCTCTTAGGACTTGTCTTATATATTATAACATAAAATAAATTGATTAATTTAAGGACAAGTTAATTAACAATAATTTAAGTTGTTTCGGTTCAAAAATACTTGTTCAATAATTTGAAGATTAATTGACTGCGGGAGGTTTGGGTTTGGTTTGCTAGCAGGCTCCATGATTTTCTGTCAATTTCCTAATCCAATGATGTTATGTTAAATTATTAATTTATAGTTTAACATGACTGAAGTTTATTACTATTTAAATTTATAGTTTTTGAATCGTAAGTAAGTCTTAATATTAATGTATGTACAATAGAAGTAAATATGCAATTAAAAAATATTAGTATAAAATTATATTCGAATATGCATATATTTAAAATAAAATTATTATTTGATTATTCTATTTTGTATTTATTGAAGAATTTAGTTATATTAAATTATAATGATCCTTAAAAGAAAAAAGTTAGAATTTATTTATTTATATTTGAAATTGTTCATGATAATGAAATGGAACGGGACTAGAGTAAATTTTTATCCAAAAAAAAAAAAGTAAATGAGATTTGTTTTTATTCCATTTGAATACCGGAGACGAGATTGGAATTGACAAATCCCATCCTATTTTATCCTATTGCCAATCTTAAATCTGGATCCAATTATAAGTTCAAAAGATTGACTAATATAATTGCTTTTTTTATTAATATAATTTTTAATCAATTAATTCTCACACATAATTTTTTTTTTAAAGTAACATAATGAACTTTCATCTAAAAATGGAAAATCCGAAAACAGTATCTGATCCTTTATCCGTTTATCGTACAACCCTATTAATCGAAGCGTGTCACCTCAGCAATTCGCCAACTGACGTGGCATTTCTGCAATGGCTGATTCACGTATGGTGGCACTGTCGCGTACAACCACCTGACTGACCCAAGCAAACTGATAACTTATTATTATTTGATTTCTGGGCAAAATAACACGTAGATACCAAATGTTTTCCTTAATTGACTTAGGTTCCACCGTTAAAATGGTTTGTTTTATCTGAGGGTAATTTTTAAAAACCTCCCCTGGGGTTTGCACTTGTTGCAAGTAGATGGCGAGAATCTGTTTTTTTCTAAAAAAACTTCCTACCGTCACTTAATTTTTACATTGACCGTTAGTTGACTGTGCAAATATAATATTACCCTTAACAACTGTTTGTAGACTGACATAATTAAAAAAAACTGAAATTGTTAGCTATTTTTTCCTCTTTAAATTATTGATATTTCCTTAAAGTTCCTACAAGAAAGATAAAATAAAAAACTTGAAAAATCCTCTTTAAATTATTGATATTTCCTTAAAGTTCCTACAAGAAAGATAAAATTAAAAACTTGAAAAACCCTCTTTAAATTATTGATATTTCCTTAAAGTTTCTACAGGAAAGATAAAATTAAAAACTTGAAAATAAAATAGTTAGAATCTTTACCTATGATATTATAAATCTTTGGAATTGACGGGGATAAAATTGTCAAAAAATAGGGTTTGTACTTTTCGCGCCAACAATTTTAGTTTTTTTTTTAGTTATGTTAGTTTACAAACTGTTGTTAAGGACAATATTGTCTTTGCACAGTTAACTAACGGTCAATGTAAAAATTAACTGACGGTAAGAGTTATTTACAAATAAATAGATTTTCGCTATCTACTTGCAACAAGCCCAAACCTAAAGAGAGGTTTTTAAAAATTACCCTTTTATCTTAATCAACTAATTTATTAATTAAAAAAACTTTAATCATAATCTGATCCAATTAATTACTATTGTGTCTGATAATCCTATTATCCATTCAGCATAATTTTAATTTTTTTTAAATGCTCATTTAACATATGTGTTGATGCTGAAATCGGCTCGCCCTTTGCCCGACCAGATTTTTACACCAACGTTCACGTTATCAATAATGAAGATATCAATTCTTTCTTGCTTCAACGATTGCTCCAGCCACTGAAGTTGGAATTGTCCCTCTTTCTCTCACTAAGCCTGCGTTCACAAAAGTAGATCAGAGACGCCGGTGGTTTTGCCGGCGTAAACCCTCTGATACCTAAGTTAGCACAAGGTGTCTATGGGAAAACGGTACAATTAAGGTTCAAATAATTGTTTAGAATTGGCTCACTCTCGGTATTGAAAAGTGTTTGGATACAATTTGGCAGAGTTTTCCCTTCTCTTAGTTTTTCTCTCCCTTCTTCATCGATTTCTTCTTCTTTTATAGCCGCTGTCCCACGTTCCCGTTTAGCCTTCATCCCTTCTTTTTCGGGTGGTGGCAGCCCCTCATGGGACTCTAACTGCTACATTATGGGCAAACGTGAGATCTCGCGTCTCTCGCAATGGTTCTGGGAAAAGCGCAACTACCGTGATTCTGTGGGATCGTGTTCCCACTTTTTCGGGGGATAGGTATCAGCTCGATATATACCTCTCGTAGGTGTACTCCCCTGGTTGGTACTCGTCTTTGGTCGGCTCATATTTGTCCCCGTGTTCTGCTCGTACCATTTGGCTGAGGTGATTCATGCCGGGGCGAAAATAGTAGTATGGCCGAGCTAGTGCTTTTATTTACTTAACAATATGTAATTAATTTTATGTTTAAACTATAACAAAAGGGTGTGTTTGGCAAATGAGCATGGTATACTTAATTAATATAACTAAAAATGAAATATTAAATTATTTTTAATTCTAAATGACATTAATATTAACATAAAAAATATTGTAAAATATTATTATAAATAATACAATCTATATTATACCAAACATAGTATTGCGTCATAGATTAATGTAATGCACCATAGTATAACATAACTAATGTAATATAATGCAATACAGTTAACTAAACACATAAAAAAAAGATATTAGATTATCTAAAAAGTATAACAAAGCTTTATTAAATAAAAAAGAATCAATATAATATAATTAATTAAATCATTAATCATATCATAAATGAGTTTTTATGTCGAACATTACTCTAAACCTGAATCCAATTTAGTTATTGAGTAGGTGCATACATGTTCCATTTAATATTTATATCAATTTTAATTAATTCAAATTTATTATTTCTCATTGGGTTAGCAAGTAATACAAAAAAGTTGTCAACTCTAATTGTATACGTGCAGCTTCTAAAATGATTTTTCTAAATCACGTTAATTGATGTCCACCTATTCAGGGTTCAAGTGATGATTTCAGAAGTGTTTGGAACTTAACTGTATTTATTAACACCTTTAGACGTCGGATTTCCTAAAACCAAATGTCAAATAGTGTGACTTCTGTGATGAATTTATAAGTATTGGGGATTTTTATGTATTCAATACAAAGAATAAGGATCTTAATTAAATTTTTACCCACCAATTTTCCTTAGGTTTAAACGTAATAATTCAAAATTCTAGTGGCAAACGAAGTAATGACGATACCTTTACAACTGATATCCCGCGTAGTGTACAAGCGAAGATAAAAAGGTGAACGCTGAAGGCTGAAAGCACAGCACCGCACAGCACCAGCAGCAACTAATAGTAGTGTTAGTGAATTTGCGAAGTTAGGTGCAAAATTTAGGGATCTGAAAGAGAGAAAAAAAACCAAAAAAAGAAAAAAAAAACACGAATCAATGAATCGCCACCACGACCCAAATCCCTTCGATGAAGAAGAGGTCAATCCATTTTCGGTAATTTCAATTTCTCTCTCTCCCTTTTTTGCCCCTTCTCCAGATCTGTGCTCATCATTGTTCTTTTTTTTTAAATTTGTTTATTTATTGGGCGTATTGTCGGAAATGGATTTTGATCCGGATCTAAAATCCTAACTTTGTAAGCCTTGATGATAAATTGTAGGGAATTTTTTAAATTGTGATTTGGACAAATATTTGGTAGCTTATGTAAACTTGAAAATTTTCATTTTCTAGGAAACAAAATTAGTTCAGTGATAGTTCGTGAATAAGTTCATTATTTTTTATATATATATTTTTTTCGTGCTGATAATAGGATATAATGAAGTAATGATATCAAGTTGCTGTACTTCGAAATGCGGATGGATAGAAAAAAGTTCAAATGAGGTGGCTTTATATGTGATGTGGTTAGTAAATTGTGGAACTTGAATCTTGCTTCTGGAAGGTGGATTGACGCAAGTGATGAATGAAAATCCAGTGAATTGAGATGGCATATATGTGATATTGATAGATGATGCTTGCATTTTGATAAGTAGATAACGTAATGATTACATGCAAATGTGTGTATACCAATATATTATTTGATTACTGGGTCATTATGGGTTGCTGCAATTCTGCCAGTTTAAAATGCTGTGGTTAGGTTACTAATAGTAAAGATACTCTTTTTTTTTTTTGGCAATTCAATACTATAGAAGTTTCATTTACGAAGGATTTTTTTCTGTTTTATTTGTTACGTTTCTGCTACTTTGTGTCACTTATTGGGTTGTCTTGTAGAATGGCCCGGCTGCTCCCGCATCAAGGTCACAGGTTCCTTCTGTGACATCTGAACCTATTGGATTTGGACAGAAATATGGGGCAACAGTTGATATTCCACTAGATAATATGAATGTAATGACTTCCCTGCTTCCAGTGCATATTTGTTTTCCTAGGTGAATTAGGTCTTCTTATCTCATTGTATTTTTTTGATTTTTTGATCGGTGCAGGAGCCTAAGAAAAAAGAGAGAGAGCTTGCATCATGGGAAGCAGATCTTAAAAGGAGGGAAAAGGTTAATTTTGTTCATCTCTCATTAAAGGCTTGCTTTATTCCCTTCAATGTTACATTTTCTACTCTCGTTCATAGCTACAGTGACTCAGTTACATTTGGCTTTTGTGTAGTTGTCTTACTTACTTTTTATTTGTTTAAATCCAGGAAATAAAACGAAGAGAAGAGGCTATTGCCAAAGGTTAGTAATTGAGACCATAATCATTTTGCTGTCTTAGTAGTTTCTCTTTTATCTGCTCCCTGATATTCTTTTGATGGTGCACATCAGCTGGCATTCCCACAGACGATAGAAATTGGCCACCTTTTTTTCCAATTATTCATCATGACGTATCGAAGGAGATACCAATTCATGCTCAAAGGCTGCAGTATCTTGCTTTTGCTAGTTGGTTAGGTATGGATGCTGAACTTTATCTACTTTTATGTTTTCAAACTATTAATGTGAAAAGTTTCTAGTCATATTTTGCTAGAAGTGTGTTTTTGTCTTTACTTACCAATGTTGGTGCTTGCTTAAATGATGAGGCATGACATTGAGTTTCTTCTATAGGACAATTGTTTCGTTTATGTTGCAAAATATGTAAACAGATTTTTGTTGCTTTGCTTTTTCGGTTTTACTTTATGGCAATTCTACATACGTTTGACCCTGTCATTGCAGGTATAGTTCTCTGTCTTGTATTCAATGTAATTGCCGTGATTGTCTGTTGGATTAAAGGCGGAGGTAAGCTCTTCTTTCATGGTCGTGGTTTTGAGTTTTAAGGACTATGTGTTAGGTTTTAGAACTATTATGGAACTTGAAACTTCTGACAAGATTGGCAACTTGTAGGTGTCAAAATCTTTTTCCTTGCAACAATTTATGCTTTGCTTGGAGTGCCTATGTCATATGTTCTTTGGTACAGGCCTCTTTATCGAGCAATGAGGTAAGTATTGTGATGTTATATTCTTAAATTTTATCTAAGGCCAACCAAATAATGTCGATATACATGTGATTGACTGGATAAGAACGTTATGTTAAGCATAAAACATATTCTCTTAGATGCAATTCGTTGATACGACAAGGATTGTCCAATGGAAAGAGTTGTATATTTCTCTTAGCATTTGGACCTAGGAGAGAGAAGATCAATTGTTTTATTGTTTCATTTATTTTAAAAATATTTTGGCTATTTAACTGGATAATGTTACTTCATTGCATGACCTCTTTATAAGTCCTGTAATGTGCTTGTTCTTTATATGGATGACGAAAGTATATATAACTTAGAACTATTAGGCACCTCTTGGTCAGTGGATCTATTGCTTCTAAAGTTACCGCATCATGTACTCTGCTCTGCACCTTGTATTTCAGAAAAGGGGTCAGTGACCACATGAAAATTCATTATCTAAGACAATGTATAAACAAAGATAACCTCACCACTGTGTCTGATGGACGGTGAAAACAAAATTTAACTGGCATGAAAATGCCTTTCTTGGTTCCATAGGTTAGGCATAGGGATATGGAGCAAGCTGCTGACAATCTAAATTGTCATTTAAGTAATTTAAAGCCTCATGCAAAAGCCTATATTGTCAAGTGTAACTTCTTGACTCTGAGATATTTATTTTTCTGCTATTGTTTTTGTTATTATTTTGATTTTTTTTATTTAACTGTTGGTGGTGTGTGGAAAGCTGTCCATGCTAAAACCTCGCCCAAATTGCCAGTCTATTTAACTGTGTCACTTGAACATTTTATATTTTGATTTTTCCTGTTTATATGGTTTGTTCTCCCAGTTAAATGTTTCTTTTTTAATTTTTGGATGATCATTTCATTGGGTGGTAAAACGCATGTCCGTTAACTGGTGAGAGGGAGCAATATATAGTGACACTGTTGTGAATATAGTTAGAAAAAAAAAATGCTTGGATAATGTGTATTTAACCTTTGAAAATGTTGTTAGCATGAGAATCATGTATTCAATCAGCTAAGCCTGTCTGAAATTGCAGGACGGATAGTGCATTGAAGTTCAGCTGGTTTTTCCTGTTCTACTTGGTAAATTCCATAAATCTATCATGATTACTGATGAATCATTCTCATGATTAGTATCATCTTTTTCTTTCCTTTGCTGACTGAGTTGTATCGTGCAGATCCACATCGGTTTTTGTATCTTTGCGGCTATTGCTCCTCCTGTTGTCTTCCATGGGAAGTCATTGACGTAAGTATCTTAGTTTTTTAATTTTCTCTCTCAGTTCTAAGAACCATGGCGTTAACCATTGTAAATTTGGCTTGGATTTTTTTTTTTGGCCCCTGTGGCAGAGTATAAAATTTAGCTTTTATTAGATTGAAATTATGGGAAAACTATAATAGTTTTGTGGATTTTTATTGGGCTTTGGTCTCCCTGTGTCCTAGAATCATGATTGCTGACCTTGCTGCTGAAAACGTTTGAAGCCATTTCCTGTTTTTGTCCACTTCTATTTTATCTGTTTACAGATTCCTTTTGTTTCCATTGCAGGGGTATCCTAGCGGCAATTGATGTCATTTCTGATTCTCTATTGGCTGGGGTAAGTTGTGTGATACATCTTGCATTTATGTCTTTTATTAGCAATTGACAGTGGGTATTGAGCATATTTACTCATTGTCTGGCTACTTTGGTAGCATACCTCTGAAGAAAATTTCATACAACTGATACTAGTTTTCTTTGGGTTTCATGTCAAATATAGCTGTATAAAGGAATATAATTTTATTGTCCATAGTCATCTGTTTTTGTTCTATCATTGGTGTAAATTATATTCCATTTGCAAAAAGGATTGTAACCTCAATCATCTTCTTTACGACATCATTGTGCGTCTGCAAGACTTCATCATGCAGTATTGGACATAAATGGATCACTCAGCTGATAAACTAGTTAATCACTGTTGAAAACTCGAAATGTCTCACAATTGTATTTGAAGATGAAAGGGTTGTCATACATACATAAAAGGAGGATTATTTGCCTATGGATTACTATGATACATTTTTTTCGTCAGTAAGCTTTGTTGTGGTGCTTCTCACATTCAATATGAGTTGAGATCTCTAATGGCTTTGACCTATCAAGGAATGTAAACGTTAAACCTTCATTGAGAGGAAGATCAGTTTGTCATAGAAATACGAAATTATTACCATATTGCAAGATGCTCTTTTGCTTGTCGTTCTTGCTCCAATTCTTTTATTTGGAGGAATTAGAGAATCTCAATTTCTATGGACTTGATTCTTCCAGGACTTGATGTAAGGCTATTATGTAGAATCTATTGTATTATACGGTGGCTTTTTAACTGTTTTAATGTTACTTTTTCTGGTTCTGGATGATTTAGTATCATATGGATGATGCTTTGAAAATTAGTTTCTTCTAATGTTAATACTTGAATAACGGACAATTCTGGTTTTCATGCAGATCTTTTACATGATTGGATTTGGCTTGTTCGTCTTGGAGTCTCTTCTAAGCTTATGGGTTATTCAGGTTAGAGAAAAGTTCATTGATTTCAGTTAGTCCTTCAACGCACCTAGAAAGATTCTATATGGAGCTATTAACTACTGCACGTGTATTTTATCTAATTATAACTTTATAAGCACCACTAGCTTGCTGCTCAATTTCATGCATGCTATTTTGGTTTTTTCAAATTCTGTCTATCATTTGATTGATTTCTCCTTTTTTTCCCCTTCTGTTGTGCAGAAAATTTACATGTTTTTCAGGGGAACAAGTGAGACATGATGCTGGGGTCTTTTTTCGAGTTTGAAATTTTAGCACTGCTTGCTGCTTTGGAGGGTTGTTTAATATATTCTTCCACCTTCGATTTATGTTCATTATTTCTTTGTCCCGTTAGTTATATGGTTTTTTTCCTTCAATCCTTTGTTCTTTTTACTCATTTTCTTCTAGGTGAAAGACTGTACGAGTAGTTGATACAATAAGTTTGCTAAATATGTGTTCTAGGAACTTTTATACCATTTTTATATATCAAATACGTGATTTGCTTTCGATATATAATATGATTTTCCAAACTCATTAATGAAGTCCCTGAAATTTTTGGAGTGTTTGAAATGATACGATAACTAAGCATGATACAAAGATACAATATTTACTTTATAATTAAGAAAGAAACCGATCATGTTTTATAATCCAGATGAATAGATGATGATTGGGTTCACAGGTTGAGAATAATTCAGTCATTTTTTTTTATAATTTCTTTATTATAATCTTTTACCCTCTTATTTTCTCTCCCTTCGTCTTCCCTCTTTCAGTCTTCCCATTTTCTTTCTTTTTTTCGGTTGCCGAACACCAATTACAATAATTGATTTTTTTTTAATTTTCATTATTATTAAAATTATTGTTGTTGTTATTATTATTTATTTAAAATAATTATTGTTAATAATAATACTAACATAACAATCAAAATCACAACAACAATAATAATTATCACAATTATTATTATAATCAATAATGATAATAATTAATTTGTTATTTTAATAATGTATAATAATGTGGTTTGATCATAAGATAAAATAAATATATCAATAATAATACAATTTATTCTTTTTGATTGTAATTCTTGCAGTTAAATAAATAATTTGTTATGATTTTTATTCCAACCTACTTTGATTTCAATCTATTCCAATTACGGACCAGTAAATACGAGATTAGTGTAGTGACTTTTGAAAGGGCAGTAAAAACGCATCATTCGTTTAATAAAATATTGAGGGAATAATGCCGTCAACGTGGTCAACTTAAAAAGATTATTTTATAATTGATACTAGGTAATTCAAGAAACCGAGTCTTTTGCACCGCCGCAATTTATTCGACTGTTTTAAAGCATTCTATAGCTGTTTTTGTAGTTGTTTTATCAACCAATATTCAAATGAAAAAATAATTCACTTTGACCACGGAACTCTTTCTCCTCCAATAAATCAAGAAAGGAAAAAAAAAATATTACCAGAAGTTAGTATAATTTATTTATTTATTTATTTTAAGCATTGCTTAGGAACCTAGAAGCACCCACACATAGTGGAGACTGTCCAAAGAAAATTATTATAGTAGTAAATGCTGACTGGTTGAAAATATAAGCTGTTACTTTATTTGGCTTTGATTTTCATCACTATTTTGTTTGATTAATAAGATAAATAGAATATTACAAGAGTAATGTTAGGGATTCCGATAATTAAGTTCTAATTATAAAATTTATTATTTAATATGTAAATAATATATAATAATTAAGAATTAAGTTAGGACTTTAATTATTAGAATCTCAGGCATCATTAATATCACGAAAAATTTGAAACAAAAAGTACTTAAACTGTGAGAGCATAGATCATTTAATTGAGTGGATGTTTAGAATTGATAGGCTTCTACTAAATTCTGAGCGTACACGAGTCAAAGTTTTTAAGTCTGGCAAATATTTAGATTAATTTACAATTAATGTTGATAGCCAATGATTGTTTCCATGACTCTGAATTAAAACCTCAATAAAGCTGAAACATACTATTAGTTAACTTTTATTTATTTATTTATTGTTATTATTATTAGGAAAATTATCATTTGTATACCCTTAATTTACTCTATTATAAAAAATATTACAACACTTTGAAGATGTATCAATCGTCTACCATAAGTTGACAAAATGTATCAGCTGACCACCAAACCGTTAGTTGTCGTTTAAATATGATGACGTCAGAAGAGTAATTTAGTCTTTTCATATGATACAAGTGATAATTTAAGGGTATACAAGTGATAAAAAGAGAATTTAAGGGTATACAAGTAATAATCTTTAAGGGTAAAATAATCAATTTACTGTAATTCCGTTAACTTTCAAACGGCAACTAACGGTTTGGTGGTCGACTGATATATTTTGTCAACTAAGGGTGGACGATTGATACACCCTCAAAGTGTTGTAGTATTTTTTATAACATAGCAAATATAAGGTATATGAATGATAATTTCCCTTATTATTATTATTGTAAAGAATAACTTCTTAATGAAGGATTCTTCAAATGATACACCATATTCTATTAATTAAATAAGGGAAAATATCCACAGTCCACCCATTTTTTTTTAATTTTTTTTAAAAAATACACATTTTTTTTTGTTAAAATCCACCTAAAGTTACATTTTGTTTTACTTTTTCACTTTCGTTTGGAATCTGTTAAGAAAACTAACGGAAATTTTAAAAAATAACAATTTTACCCCCAAACTAAAATTACAATTTCACTCTAAAAAATACAAAAAAATAATCAGATTTAATAATGAATATCATTATTGGTACGTCAATGAAGTACAAATAAATATTAACTACTAGAGATTATAACTCAATGAATGATAAAACTCTACTTATCTTAAATTCAATTGATGGTTTGCGAGATTGAGCTATTTTTAATACTAATATTATAATTTAGCATTCTAATTACAGATATATTTAAAAAACAAACCTTGCATTTGATGGTTGTGGAATTAATTTCTTTATTGACCGATGGGGAAAGTAATTGGATTTAATCTAATTATTTTTGATAATTTTTAGGGTGAAATTGTGATTTTCGTTTTGGGGGGTAAAATGATCATTTTTTTAAGTTTCTGTTAGTTTTCTTAACGGATTCCAAACGGAAGTGGAAAAGTGAAACAAAATGTAATTTTAGGTGGATTCTAAAAAAAAAGAATTGTGTATTTTTAAAAAAATTAAAAAAAAAAGTGGACGATGAATATTTTTCCATTAAATAATTTTATTTATTTTTTAAAATACTTTGTATTAAATTAATGTGATATTTTATTCAGTTATACTATCCATTAACATCTGTTATTAAATTTTAACACTAATGATAATTGATTAAAGTCAATCACCAGTTACTAATAATTAGTGCCATATTAATTGGGGTACATTTGTGATTATTTAAAAATCACTGCACAGAGGTGCCTACTTCCACCGTGGATCATGTATTTCGCTCTCTAACTCTCTATCAGCTCTCTTAAATGCATCTGTGAGCAAGATGTGTTGATCAGCCTCTACAGAGGCAGTTTCTGAGTTTTGGCAAGTTGTCCAGATTCCTCCGGCCAATTCTAACTTTGACCACCTGAAACACGCGCCACACGCGTGTTACTTAAAGCTTCTCCAAAACGGCACAAGCTTGATGTCGTTTTGCCTATCCTTATATGCGTTGCCCACGTGCCCGGGAGGCCGGCACACGTCTGTGAGCAAGACGTGTTTAAAAATATATTTTAAACACTATTTATTATAAGTTTCAAAATTGAATTGTTACAGTATACAAATTATTATAATTTGAACTATATATAATTTTATAGTAAAATTCAGAGTCTACCTAAACCTTCTAAAAAATCTACTTCCGTCAACAATTTTTTTTAAAAAAATAAAATTAGTTTTTTCTCTTATATTTTTTAAAAAAGAAAAAAATTACTATAAAAACTTGAATTGATACCCTCAACAATTAATTACTTATGAGTTACAACTGAAGGAATTAGAAGATTGTGGTCCTCATACCTCAATGAAAATGAAAGAAGTCCAACTTATAGATTGTGAGATTAAGCACACTCAGCCATACTTTCTAACAAGTGTATTGTATAGTCCAAAGATTGAATTGGACTGCGTACAATTTACCATCTTCATATCTCTCCTCCACTCCACACCCCAAACTCCTAATCTCCAAACAGCCGCCACCCTTGTGCCACGTGTCGCCCCACATATCCAAAACTGCAACAAATCACCACCACGCTTCTCCATCCCTTTGTTTATCACAAATGCCATGCCATTACCTCATCATCTCATCAACAATTCCATCCCCCCTCTTTTTCAATCATTATTTTTGCATTTTCTGAGGTAGCTAAGTTATATAAAATGACACTTACACCCCCTCCCATAATCACTTAATCCCATTCACTGCCCCTTCTTTTCTCTCCTTTTAACATCACCTCCAAAATTTGTCCAAACCAAAGGGTACTCACAGAAACCCATAAAACTAAAACAAATAACACATCACTCTTCCATGACAGCAAGTAAAACTGCTTGCTTTCCAAACTGCCATCTGTTTTCTTTCATCCCATGATTTTTGTCCTTTCAATTATATATACTTGTGCTCCAAAATTTTCCTCTTAAAAATCTAAATAAGATTCCAAAAGGTATCCCATCTCATCATTTTCATGTCTCATTTCAGAATTTAGCTGAAAGAATCCTAAAACGTTCATTTCTGCTCTAGCAGCAGCATCCCTCACCGAGCCAAAAAAAAAAAAAGAAAGAAAATGGCCATTTCCCTCAACTCACCATGCTCTCTTTACTCGCCAACAAAATCCCACTTGGGTTTTTTCAACAACCAAAGACAACTAGCGGTTTTTTACAACAAGAGAAGCAGCAGCAGCAGCATCAGCAGCAAGCAGAGAGGATGTCTTGTGATAACATGCTCAGCAGGTGACTCACAGACAATTGTGATTGGTCTGGCGGCAGACTCGGGGTGTGGCAAGAGCACGTTCATGAGGAGACTAACAAGCGTCTTTGGTGGAGCAGCAGAGCCACCAAAGGGCGGCAACCCTGACTCAAACACTCTCATCAGCGACACCACCACTGTGATTTGCTTAGATGATTATCACTCGCTTGACAGAACTGGAAGAAAAGAAAAGGGTGTCACTGCACTTGATCCTAGAGCCAACAATTTTGATCTTATGTATGAACAGGTTAAGGCTATGAAAGATGGAGTGTCTGTTGAAAAGCCCATTTACAATCATGTCACCGGTCTCTTGGACCCCCCCGAGCTCATCAAGCCCCCCAAGATCCTTGTCATTGAAGGCTTGCACCCAATGTAAGTCAAATTTTAGCTTTGAATTCAGTACGGTGCTGAGTTTTGTGTGAGTATTTATAATATATTGAGGGGTGGTTATAAAATAAGAAATAGTAAACAATTAAAATTTAATCTTGTATTAATATAAGTATACCTGGGACAATACAATTCAGTTCAACTCAGAATCTAAATTATTTATTAAGGTATTGACTTGTTTCTTTTCTTACGGGTGGTGTTTTTAATCTCTTTAAAAAACTAGATGGATTCCTTTATTCTGTCCATTTATAAGAATCGTGAATGACTTGAAAGACTTGTTTTTTTAGTATTTTAATTATGTCTTTTGATTTTTTTCAATTTTTAATTAAACCAAACAAAAATATCTTTCGTCTTGTGGATCATATTTATTTATTAATTTTCGACCGCATGTATTTTTTTTAATTGATTCCTAAACTTTTGTGTGTACTTTTGTGAGTTTGTTTGTCGCCCACCGTATTAAAAGGGGGGTAAAGTTTGGTGGTAATGACATATTTAATAAGATATGACAAATTAACTTTTCTAATCAAAATATGAAAATTTAAGGGGCTTTAATGATGTAAGCTCTTTAAGATTTATGATTCTTCGGCCCATTCAATAGCCTGTGGAAGTCCGTAATTGTCTGTTTCACTTCCGAGATGGGCCTTAATGATTCGTTGGCCCATTCAATTTCTGTTGCAAGGGTGGCAATATTTCCACCATTTTTTATTATTACTATTTTTATTTTTATTTTGCAGTGACAACTTTATTAAGTAATTATTATTATTATTATTTTAATGCTTGGTTTGGCTTGATTATGGTTTATAATTATTGGAATTCAACACACGAAAAAAAAATGTATAACTAAAATGTTAGGAGTAATTTTGGCGTAAATGGGGTGAATTTACAAAAAAGTAAGGAAAATTATCTACCGTCCATCTGTTTTTTTTTTTTTTTACTTTTTCAAAAATACACAATTTTTTTTTTTGGAATCCACCTGAAGTTACATTTCTTTTCACCTTTTCACTTTCGTTTGGAGACCGTTAAGAAAACTAACGGAATATTATTTAAATGACTTTTTTACCTTCAAATGTAAAAGATAAATTATCCACCGTCCACCTGTATTTTCGTATTTTTTCAAAAATACATAATTTTTAATTTTTTTTTACTGAACTCCACTTAAAGTTATATTTTTTTGCACCTATCTACCACTGTGTCATTGTGAAATGACAATTTTACCCTTATGATGTCAGTAAAGTTATGATGGTGTTATAACGAGAGTGGACCAATGAAAAAAATGTTAACTTCAAGTGGAGCGTTGCAAAAAAATAAAAGATTTGTGTATTTTTAAAAAGCGGTGAAAAAACGGGTGGATGGTTGATAATTTTCAAAAATAATAATATGAATTTTTAAAATTTTAAAGGGATTTATTAATGAAAAGGGTGACTGCGGGAAAATATTGCAGTATGACCAGCCTTGTTATTAACCCCATTTCCTCTGCATTTATATGTTTTTGAGCTTGGCTCATCTATTTGTTTTTATTGCTTTCAACAATATGCTTTTAGTTATCACCAGAAAGTAAAAGCATTTTGTAAATTCAACAAAATTAACCATAAATGCGAAACAAATATGTAGGTATGATGCTCGGGTGAGAGAGCTCTTGGACTTTAGTATCTATTTGGACATTAGCAATGAGGTTAAATTTGCATGGAAAATTCAGGTAACTACTCTCTAAATTTAATTAACAATAACACGTAGCACGTATTTATGATTTTGTACATATTGTAAGTTCTAAACATGTGGCAATCAATGCAGAGAGACATGACAGAGCGAGGACACAGTCTTGAGAGCATCAAGGCTAGTATTGAAGCCCGAAAGCCAGATTTTGATGCCTATATTGGTAAACCTTCGTATAGTCATGTTAGACTTGACTAAATACTAATGTTGGATTGTTACATTTAAGTTTTCTTGTCAAATACTCAATTAAATGGTCATGCGTTAAAATCTCGATGTATCATCTTTGTCTACAGTGGCTCTTTAATATTTGCTATCACAAAAGGAAAATAACCAATGTTTTGTTTTTGCAATTGTTGGTGCAGATCCACAAAAGCAATATGCTGATGCAGTGATTGAAGTGTTACCAACCCAACTGATTCCGGACGATAATGAAGGAAAGGTTTTGAGAGTTAGGTTGATCATGAAAGAAGGAGTGAAGCACTTCAGCCCGGTTTATCTGTTTGATGAAGGATCAACAATCGAATGGATACCTTGCGGAAGGAAGCTTACATGTTCTTACCCCGGCATCAAATTCTCTTATGGCCCTGACGCTTACTTTGGCCATGAGGTAATTATTTCTCAGTAATCTATAAACTCAGATTTTAATTGGGTGGATTTTCTTTGTGATAACAAGTGATGCTAATTAATGAGCTATTGTGTTTTGTATGTTCATCTTCTTAGGTCTCGATTTTGGAAATGGATGGGAAATTTGACAGGTTAGATGAGCTAATTTATGTCGAAAGCCATCTAAGCAACTTATCAACCAAGTTCTATGGAGAAGTCACCCAGCAAATGTTGAAGCATGCCGATTTCCCTGGCAGCAACAACGGAACCGGTCTCTTCCAAACTATAGTTGGATTAAAGATTAGGGATCTCTACGAACAAATCATCACCAGCAAGGCTGCGGCTCCGGTAGAAGCGAAAGCTTAAACACTGCCTTGTAATATTAAACAAGGCAACACAGATAAGTTGCCAAAAATCCATCTATTCTTTTCCGAGTCCCTTTTCTTGTTTCAGTTGAGTGCTAGGCCAGCATTTTCCTCGTAAGATACTCCTATGTATGTATTTATTTCATGTTGTAATCTATGAACACTTTGTTAATAACTCAATATAGAGATGCAAAAGCAGAGAAGAAATTCAATCAAGAAGTGCTCATAGGCATTAAGTTGGAGTGTCTTCGAATTATACTCTTCGTCTCTTTCAATCAGTATAATAAATCTATTTCCCAGACACTAGAAAAGAATGCCAAGTTAACTTGGGATTCGAGAAAGCGCAAAGAAAACCCGCGTTGAAGGGATATTAATATTATAGTTCAAAAATAGTGCTGCTTATATTATATCTTCTTTGCATAATGTATTACAATTTTAAAATATTCCACAATTTTAAGGGGAACAGACAGTGATCCAAATTATCGGCATCTATTAATGTGAAATTAAGGATCATTGAAAATTTTTTAAGACACGCTTCATTTAGTGTTGTAAATGGGCATTTATATTATTTTAAATTGTTGTTTGGAGTGTGACGTGACAACAGTGCCATTGAATTTTGGAGATCAAACAATTTTAATTTTGTCATTTTTTTGCACAAAAAAAATTTTTTTTTTTTCTTAAAGGAGTAGAAATTGTTTTTAAGGATAGTGCTTTGCGCTCGCTTTAACGAATATTTTGGATGCTGGTCTTGTAACAACTTTGTGGTTTTAGGAAGCATCTTTTGGGTTAATAACGAAATTACATGTCCTTAACGTGCAACATGTTGTTTATAACTTCATTCATAGATAACATGTTGAAATATTTTGAGAGACCTGTGTGACATTATTGTTACATATCAAACATATATATGACATGTCGTTTTGTATCTAAAGAAGTTAAAACGTAAAATCCATATTAGGGTTCATTACTCCATTATGTGAATGACTTGTCATATTATGTTGGGGGCCTGTATGTCTTGTCGTTTATAGTTTTAGCGCATGGATGACAAAACTTATAAAATTACTTTAATAAGTAAGGTTTTTAAAGTTATGTTATCAAAGGAATGAAATAAGATTGTTAAATTAGTAAATGATATATTAGATATTTTAAAAAAAATTTTCAACCTCTATTCTTAAAAGTCAAAATTTGATTTTTTACTGGTAAAGACAAAATATTTTATTTAATTTTCGAAAGCCTACAAACAAAACAAGAAAAAAATTTAAAAAGAGTTTATGGAATTAAATAAGTATTTATAACCATTAGATAAGTCATACCAAATAGGTAATTAACATGCACAATGCATTAGTTTTAGTCAAAGGATATTTGGATTCATCCTCCAAAAAGAAGATCAACATATTTGAATTAATTATGTCTTTCTAGATTTATAATGATGATGGAAAAAAAGAAAGAAAAGAGAACTGGAAATTTGGATTCTACCTCCTCAAATATAGGTGCTTAATTCTTCTATTTTATTCTGATTTTCTGCATGCTCCATGATGAAGTCAAAAATATATTTCATGAGAGCTGTTTCTTTTTAATGATAGGGTAGCTATTTGATGATTTCATCTAGTCAATACTTCCACTATATCGAGTCAGACCAGGAGTTTGTAGAACCAACTCTATTGAAATTTCTTAATTTCCTTTTTTATCTAATCTTGTCAAATATTTTGCACAAATACTTTTTGTTCTGAACATGCAGGAAAAAACGCTCTCATTGTCTGTCCACAATTAGCTGAGCGGTGAGGGAAATTTTAGAATCCCTTGATCAGTTGATCTTGATCAATTAAGAGGGAATATAATGTAATTATTTGATGGGGGTATATTTAGGGAAGGGGTTTTATAAGAATACTTAAGGGGCGCTAATAGTTCAACTCTGCTAATAAACGCACGTTATAATTACTGAGTCAGCTGTTATGTCTTGCACCCTTAATAAATATGCGTGTATTAGTTTTACAAGATACATGTGAACTTGCTAATTATTTCTCCAGTTCATGGATCTAACATTATTGATTTTACTGCTTATCTCATCTTGTCAGAATTTTTGTACGTAAACTTCTTTTCAAAGTCAGGAAGGAAGACATTCTCATGTGTCTGGAGTTGAAAACTTGCGTTTCTAGAGTGGCGCTGGCCACCCCTAACGTAAAATCTTTGGCCTCCTGAGTTGTTAAACAATTTTATTATAGCTCCATTGTTCATTGTTGGTCTATTCATTTTATAAATTTTATGTTATAGTTTAGTTAAGCTTCTAATTTCTTCATTATTGCCCCTTTCAAACCAAAATCTGGGAATTTCTTGAACATAATATTTTGATCAAGAAACGATCAAATTCCAAGTTCATTAATAGGGTGAAGAGGACAAATCTCTACCTTTACATGTAGATGAGGAGTTAAAGTAAAAGATTTTAAACCTTAACGCAAATTAATTTTTAACTCGCTTTTAATTGAAATTTCGTTTGAACATCCGTATCCGAGCATGCATGACTACCATTAACCGTACTTTTCTTTTAAACAAAAAAAATATAAATGAAGCTGAGTAACCTGAATTTGGCAGAGGACTGAGGTCAAGCTCATCATTCAAATAAGTCGCAATTTTTGCCCCAAAATCTGAGTCCCCAAAGAAGAAGGGGTAGATGGAGAGAACTCTCTTCCCTTAAATAAAAATGAAAATGATTGACTAGCCCATAAAGAGGATTAAAAGGCCATAGTAAAGGTAAATTAGAAATAAAGTTATAAAAGCCATTATAAAATGCTAATGCAAGGTAAATTGGGCTTCGCACTCAGAAAAACCATATAAAACATTGACAATTTTTTACATTTAGATTCCCAGAAAGTATATCGATCACAGAGTTTTCATTTTTTTTTTAACTCTTTTTTCTTGTTAAACCCTTTAAATAAATAATAACATTGCATTGTCACTTATCTTCAAGCTCAATGATTGCACTCTTCCTCATGAAAATGAGAGTTTATTAATTTGTTCTCTCTAGTTGTTTTCAGATTTTTGGGCCGGGCTTCAGTTTTAATCCATTGAGACCGCTCCAGGTAGACAGGTCCAGGTATTAGGCTAATCTTGGGGCCAGCAGGCGTACTGTATTTATCAGTTCTTTTCGCAGAATCAATTTTGTTTAGAAAAACCCAAGGCTTTGTAGCAAGTTTACTTATTTGGAGAATCATTTTTCTTGTGCAAATGGCTGGTGGCGTCAAGGCGAAGGAGCAGAAAGCCAATCATGGGCTGATCTTTCTCTCGATGTTGTAAATTTAATCGCCAACCCTCTTTATTACACTGATCAAATAAGTTTCCAGGCCATTTGCTGGCGGGCAGCAAAAATTGTCGAGCATGCGGATGAACTCCCGTGGTTGATGGGTTACAAATCAATCTCGTGTTATCTCTACGACCCTTCTCACAAACGAAAATGCACTGGTTCGATTAGTGCTGAAAACAGAGAAAAATTCACCGATGTGGAAGTTGCATCAATCGATTCGAAACAGGATTGGGTGCTCTTCAAGGGAGAGGGATACATTATGTCCGGAATCTATCATTCATTCTTCTTATTCTTCTACACACCTTTTACAGATGAGATTATTGTAACTTCCAGAATTGAAGTAGCCTTGGTGTTGGAACGGGATCAGGAATTTAATGTCCTTCTCAACGACTCCAATTTCTCCGGACTGTGTGATATTTTGAATATTAGTATTTTCTGAAACATATTGTATATGCTTTTGTAAAGCTGGAGATAAAACCTGGACTCAGTTTTGGTTTGATGCTGAATGTGGACATGTTGAAAAACTGGTGTGCCTGGATGGATTCTTCTACCGTTTCTTCCGAACCCAGAAAGCTATTGGTGCCTCTAACGTTGCTTCTAGAGAGTGGGAAATACTCCTTTATCCCCCCTTGAATGGAAAGAATTACTTGTTTGAGTCTGATGGAAGCATCCTATCGTATGATCTTTGATGGGAAATTCTCCTTGCTTAAGTTCTTAATTTTTTGGTTATTAGTGTAATTCCAATGTGTAGAAAATTCATCAGAGGATAGTTTTTCGGTTGCGAAAAAATAATTATTTTTTTTTATCATGTCCAAAAAAGTTGACAAACTAGCTGGATATGTAAAAGAGATCCTTTCTTTTCCATCACTTCGACGTGTACACAAAAAATAAGTGACATTTCGTTTCGTACAGCATTTTCAAGAAGTAGCTGAGTCCGGCATTTATAGTAGAAAAAAAAGATTCACAAGAGGTCTTTCAAACCATAATAAATATTTTTCTTCTTTTTTCTCTTTCAATAATTGAAAAAGGTTCAATTTCGAATTTTCTTCAGTAGATTTGGTCCTGTTTTCAAATTTAATCGATCACGGAGAGAATGGTATGAAGTTGAAATCTTGGGCGATAAAACTTTGTTTTTGGGTACGCCACCAAGATTGGTTCCAATAGAAAAGGGAGTGAATTTGCAAACACAGTGCATATGGTTTGATTAGTTGATTGTAATCAAATAGCTAACTTTCTGTCCGGAAGCCTCTTGCAAGTGAGGACTGGTCAAAATCTGTCCCAGTGTCCCAGAAGTTCGTGATTATGAAGATTTCAAGATGGAGCACTTACAGAAAGTTTGGATTCAGCCTCCTGAAAGAAGATCTGTAAATTTGATTTAATTCCTTGTAGATTGATGGTTACGATGGGAACAAAATTTGGATTATGTTGTTATTTATTTTATTCTAGAATTTCTCTATAATGATAGAATTGCTCTTTTATGATAGACCGTGTGGAGAGTGTAAGTTAGATCAAGTGATACAATGAGTTCATAAATCTAATATTATTGAAAATCCTTTTGCTTTGGTTTTATTTATTCTTATTGTCAAAATATTTGTACAAATACTTTTGTTATGAACTAAGGCAAGAAAACATCCAGATTGTTGATGAAAAATGGATTGGCAGGAAGGGAAAATTTAGAATCCCTTGGTCAATTATAGTGTAACTCAGACAGCTAAGATTTACTTTTTAGTATGAAATTTCTTATCCGCGGACGTGAGATATTTATTTTTCCTATTAATTAGTAAAACACAACTTCTATATTAATATATGATTATTATACTGTAAAATCTCAATCTTAAGGGGCTTTTATAATATTTAATGGTCAAGATCTGTTTTTGCTTTTTCTTAATGCTTAAAGGACTTTTTATTAACCAAATGGTTGTGGCTCAGTTGGTAGCGTAAGCTGAGTTTGTGGGAAGAGCTCTCGGGTTCGATTCATACTAAACACACTATTTGGGAGGGGTAAAGAGCCTTAACTGTAACTATTAACTACTCTCCGAATTCGAATTAGTCGGGACCCAATGCAGTCGCCGGATACCGGATGACTTATACAAAAAAAAAAAGACCTTTTATTAAGTAATTTAATTTTTTAAAATTCAATTATATTGTATGAATCTTGGCTTTAAAATCTATCTCTTCTCCTTCAACTCTTCCTTGTTCCTTTTGCATATATTTAATTTTTTGCACCCGCTATTATTGTTATTATTTTTAACTTTCTCATTGATTCTTGAAACAACTTCACTACCTATTCAAACAATCTCATTCACCAAGTTCTTATTTGCTCCTCCAAACTTGCATCTTATCCCTACTTGTTAACCTGAAGAAATTCCATGTTAATGCAGACCGTCAAATGACCTCAGCACTTTACATAGACTACGCAATTTGTCTCAAGACAAGCTCATCAAATCTTTAATTATTAAACTGTTGATGCAGAAATCGGGTTGAGTTGGTAGTAACCAGATGTTCACACCAACACTTAAAATATGTGATGGTTGGGGAGACAGTTTTGACTAGGAGCTTTTTGCTCGAGCAGACACGTACGACTATGAGCACTTCCAAAAGGAAAATCGGCGTTCACAGAAAACAATTAGGAGACGCCAGAGAATTTTTCAGTGTAAACCTTGTAATGCTCAAGTTAGTTTGTGGGTTTTCAAGAAAAATGAGCATAAATATATTGAGGCTTGATTATACCGACTTTAACTGAAAAGCTTCTAAAAATCAAAAGAAACTTTGAGAAAAGAAACAAAAGGAATAAACTCCCGTTGTTGTCTTTTAGTGAGAGTTTTATATTAGAGAGAGAGAGATTAAAAAAATTGATTTTAATTTTCTGGGTGCTTTTATAGATGAGAGAATCCCATGTCCCTTAGATTGCTGAATGACTATTGGTGGATAACGTTTATGCCCTATTTTTTTAGAGGGAGTTTGTAGGTTGGCTTTTGATCGAGTCTTTAGGTTGATTTGGTTCAAAGTCCTTCCTTCCGGGATCCTTGTGCGACCATACTCATAAACTCAACTGCTCATGTATTCTCGACTTGAGAAAGTTAGCTCGCAATTATGGGCTGGAATTACTTCGAGGAGGCTTCCTACTACCTTTAATATTTTTTATCGAGGGGAATGCGGTTTGTATGAAGTAGCATCTAATCGTGCTCCCCCTTTTTAACTACCAAACATAAACATTCTCATGGTAATCAATCTTCAGGAAATAGAAAATCTAGCATGATTTGAAAAATCAATAAAAGAAACAACAATGACAGTCTACAAACTTTGGACAATAGATATAGTAAATTGATTTTTAGTTCTCAATAGTTTCTCCTTACAGACAATCAACTAGCTACTAGAGTTGCTGTTGGTAAGATCAAAAAACACAGATACTTTATGAGAGGATCCAATGCATGTTGGTATTGCAGTGAAAACTATCAGGATACCCATAAGCTGTAAGCTGTAATATTTTGAACAATCGGCAGTAATTTATAAAATGCATAAAACTTGAAAAATTGATTTCATTTCTTATAAATATTGTACATGAAATTCTATAGTGTTTACCAACATGTTGAAGCAATGATTTTGTTCTGTTTCGCTTTCTCTAACTAGTAGAAACCAATAAAATGAGAATCTCACTCTTCAATTAGAAAACTTGAAAAATTGATTTCATTTCTCATAAATATTGTACATGAAATTCTATAGTGCCAACCTGATAAGAGAAGATATCTGAGGAAGCCAAAGCCTAATGCCAAGCTCCATGATCACGTAAGGCTTCATGCTGGTCATGCATCATACATGCATGCTTCCATACACGTGCACGAGTTTGTCTCCATGCTGGTCATGCATGATACATGCATGCTTCCATGCACGTGCAAGAACTTGTCAGAGGTTGTTTAGTTTGATTCAACTGCTATTTCATATTGTAGCTTGTGATAATTCTTTGCTGAGGTTGTTTAGTTTGATTCAACTACTACTTCGTATTGTAACTTGCTATTATAAATAAGCCAGCAACTAATGAATGAAGGAAGCAAAAAAAAAAATTCTTTAAACATTCCAGTTGTTCTCACCATAAGCAGAACTTATTTCGTCATTGATACATTGTTTTGATTGGGACCTCATCACAACCTATAATGTTTACCAACTTGTTGAAGCAATGATTTTGTTCTGTTTTGCTTTCTCTAACTAGTACAAAACCAATAAAATAAGAATCTCAACCTTATATCCTTGCAACATGAACCCTTCACTTTCTTTCTCTTTTTTTTTTGTCTTGTCCTCATAGTTCTCGTGATTTGAGCTCACTAATCATTTTGTACGTTGTTACTACCACTGTTTACCAAGTTTAGCTAATCCATGGCAATAACATTTTTGTAGTTCCAAATAGCATCAAAACATAGTTCTGAGGAGGAAAAAGACCTTGCTCTAATGCAATGCTCTTCCAGAGTTTTGGGATTATCAAGCCTTATATATTCAATCAACGCTTTATCATGATCAGGTCTCCAGGTGCCTGGAAAGGATGTATAGTCAGCTTCTGGAAAAAGAGACATTGTAGTGAATAGAATATTGCCCATCCTAACCAAATTTTGGTAATCAAGTAATTGCCCTTTCTTTTCTTTCAGAGGATAACCGAAATTTCGAACACCAATTGTACACACATTTGCCCGTGAACGAAGCTTTTATTTGAAACATAGTGCTTATAAGTGCAACCCTATTGTTGTATGAAATTAACAATTTTTTTACGATCGTCGTCATATCACCATTCAACCATGGGTGACAAGAACTTGTTTATTTGTGCATCGTGTGAGCTTGAATGGCTTAGAACATTCTAAAACAAGGTTGAAGATCAGAATCCCTATCCCCCATAAGAAAGTTCAATTTCCTAAATTGGTCGATACATTATTTCAAGCTAGTGGGAGAATCAATTTGGTTGTGCAATAGCTAGTGGAGCACAAGTCATGGTTCGATCTTCCTTTTGATATAAAAAATTTAGTCACAAACAGTCTTTATTTTGTTGATCAACTACTGAAGAATTGGCAAGCAGTAAAAATTGTCAAATACGTTGATAAATTGCCATGGTTGACGGGTTACAATTCACGCTCATGTTACCTCACAAACGAAATTACTCTGTTTCGATTAGTCCTAATAGCAAAACAAATTTCATTGATGTAGAATCACTCGATTCAGAACATCATTATATGCTTTTTAGGGGAGAGAAAGACATTATCTTCAAGAATATTTATCTTTCAGAATATTTATCATCTATTCATTCATTCTTCTACTGTACATCTTTTACTGGAGGAATTCTAGAACACATCGGATGTATCATGTTAGTCATACAATAAGCAAATGATATGATACCATGTATTCATTTATTTTGAAAAACTAACACGTAAGTGATAGTTATACTAAATTCAATTACACATGCCACAGTTAGAATTTTGAATGTTGAGATAATAACATGCCTTTGTTTATAAAGATTTATTTTTGTTATATCATTACATAATTATGAATTTACATACAAGGTTTTTGTGCTCTCCAAGTAACTTAAACTCTTAATCTAGCCATAGGTTTGTGTAGCCCTAGCATCAACAACTTACAATATATCTCTACGCATTGTACTATGTATGGAGAGAGTATTCTATCTTTATATCACCAACTATCCATGTTACCTTCACCAACAAGGTTATCATAGCCTACTTGATAGGTTTCTTCAAGTAAGGAGACAACAACACAATGTTGGGCTTCTTTGTTTTGGTTAAAAAAGTGCACATTAGGCTGAGAATTAGAGTCGTCTATTCAGTTATTTCTCACATGCTCCTTCACCGTCAAAGGTGATGGATAAACCTTGAGCTTGCTTCAAAAGCAGTTGAACTTGTTGTATAAGACTGGTTTTGTGAGAATGTCTGAGATTTGATCTTTGCTTGGGATATATCTAATATCAATCTCATTGTTAGCTACCTTGTCTCCAACGAAACGAGTGTCTATTTCTGTATGTTTAATTTTGGAGTGGTACATTGGATTTACTACTATTGTTGCTATATTGATGTTGTCACTCTAAATGATTGGTGTTCTTGAAAGCATGAAATTGTTTCATTAAGATTGACATGATTCAAGTAAGCTCTACACATGCATGGGCTATTGCCCTATATTCTGATTCAGCACTAGATCTGGCAATGGCCTGATGTTTCTTTAAATTTCAAGAGATCAGGTTGCCTCCTAAGTGTACACTCTATCCTGACATTGATCTTTTATCATCAAGATCACTTCCCTAATTTGCATCCGTGCAAGCCTTTAAATCTGTACGATCTGATTTTTTGAATTCAAGTCTGAAATAGAGTGTTTCGTTAATGCATCTTAGAATTCTTTTATAGGACAACCAATGTGGCTCAAGTGGTTGCGACATGAACTGACTTAGCTTATTCACTGCAAAGAATATTTTAGGCCTGATCAATATTGCATATTGCAGTGCTCCTACAATGCTTCTATATAGAGTTGGATTTGGAAATGCGGCTACTTTAGATTTTAAGAGCTTGTGAGTTGTACTGAGTGGTGTTGATGTGCCACTGCGATTTTTCATTTCTCTCTCTAAAAGATCAGATATTTATTTGCTTTATGACAGAGAAAAGTGTGTTATTGTCTCTATTTACTTCAATATATCCAAGTAATTAAGCTCTTCCATCTCTTTAACTTGTGTAGCTGTTGTTACATGTAATTATAATATCATCAACTTAGACAATGTCAATAAGATATTTGTCTTGTCTCTTTTAATAAATAATGAGCTGTCAGATCTCGAACATTAAAAATCCCAAGAGATTAGATCTCCTTTAAGCTTTTCAAAACATGCTCTTGGAGCTGGAGAATGTTTTAGTCTATAAAGTGTCTTCTTCAGCTTGCATGCATAACTTGGCTTATCTAGATTTTCAAAACCCTGGTTGTGACATATGCACTATTTCTGTAATTTCACCATTCAAGAAGGCATTATCGACATCTATTTGTCTTAGTGGCCAGTCAAGTATGGTGGCAAGGCTCAAAATGATTCCAATGGTGCATGTTTTACTACAAGATTGAATGTTTTATCGAAATCTATTCTTTGTGTTTATAGAAAACCTTTTGCTACCAATCTGGTCTTCAACGTATCTAGAGTACCATATGGTTTTCCCTTGATTTTAAAAACCCATATATTGCTAATCAGTTTCATATCTGGTGTATAAGATACCAAAAACCAAGCATGATTGTTGATGAAGGCATCAAGCTTATCTTTCAATAGCTTATTTTCGTCTAGGATCTGACAATGCTGCCTATGTAGTGTTGGGAGTTTGAGAGAAATCAGTTTCTAACTTTCTATTTTAGGTGGTAACATATACTTTTGGTTTGAATATGCCTGTTTTGATCTTCTGATCTTAGAGTCAGAAAGTAAAGACGTGTGGACTATTTTTCTGGAACTTGTAGGACAAGTTCTGTTTCTTACGTTTCTTCACTTCACAAGCATTCAACATTTGTGTTGTCAAATGTATTATCTTGAGAGCAATCAACGAGAGAGTTCTGTATGAATTAAGCATGAGTACCCCTTATGATAAACGCTAATTTCTAGAAGGATGCAGTTGGTATTATGGAAGTCAAATTTTTGTGTGCTTTAAGGTCTTCTATAAGGGTAACATTCACACCCAAAGGTTCAAATTAAAGAATAATCAGGTTTATTCTTGTAGAACACGTCCTGTGGTGTCTTTTCATTAAGTACTGTGTGGATAGTCTATTTACAACATGAATGGCTGCTGAAGAGGCTTCCCATCAAAATTTAAGTGGCATACCAGCTTGAAAGAGTAGTGTAAATCCAGTTTCAACTAGACGCTTATGTTTTCTTTGATCTATGCCATTTTAGTTATGTGTGCAAGGACAACAGTACCTGACTTTATATTCAACCTCCTACGTCACACTAAAGTTCATTGATTTTGACATCAAGTGAGTTTTTAATTTGTCTTTTAAAGTTAAGAGATATTATCATTTTACTACCAAAGTTTTACTGACATATCATGTCGGTACCAAGATTTGCCGAAAAGTGCATTTTACTACCAAAGTTTTACGGCTTTATCAATTTACTACCATTCCGTTAACAACGTTAAAAATTTGCTGATGTCATAAGGGCATCAGAGACATTTATAGCTGTAAGAGTAAAATTGTCTGTTAATTTGATTGATAAATTATCATTTTACTACCAAGTTTTTAGGGGAATTATCATTTTACTACCGAATTTTTAGGAGAATTATCATTTTACTACCGAATTTTTAGGAGAATTATCATTTTACTACTAAACTCTTGGGGGTAAAATAGACTTTTAACTCAATTTTCGTTAAACATTAACTTTTTCTTAACGGAATGGTAGTGAATTGATAACGGTGCAAAACTTTGGTAGTAAAATGCACTTTTCGGCAAACCTTGGTACTAACATGATATATCAGTAAAACTTTGGTAGTAAAATGATAATTTCCCTAAAGTTAATAAGTGTTGTTTTTATTTCTGATTCTCCATTAAGTGGACAAATCCAAGTGATCTTACTGTAATCATTTATAAAAAACACATAATATCTATAACCTCGGTTTGAAAGTAAGGGTGTAGGGCCCTTATATTAACTGTAAAAGGAGTTGTTATTTTAGTTTTTGATGATTTGATATGCATTCTATGTATTTTGCCATACTGATATGCATTGCAGAATTTAGGAATTATTTTTTCATTCTAACTGAAAAGATTATAACTAGAGCGGGTTTTTTATTTTTATTTTATTTTATGTGGAGCTATTACATTTAGATGTCCTAGCCTTCTATGCCAAGTAGTGAGGTATTTGTAAGCTCTAGAGATGACATTTATCCACTTTTGAAGATTAAAAGAAACAGACAACATTGACTGGACCAATCTGAATTTATTGTTTGAACTTAAAACTAATGCAGACTTTGACACTTTTCTATGAATTATTAGGTAGCATTGCAATTGATAAAGGCCTTCTTTAGCCACTTCTTCCAAAAAAGCTTTCCCTGGTTCTCTTCTTTGACAACACAGACATTGTTATAAAATTCTATGCTAATTTGATTATCAGAAAGTAACTTGGATATGCTTATTAATTTTTTTTTTTATTATAGGCACATAAAGCACATGTTTTAGTTGTAAGTGTTTTCCATTTTCTAAGTGTGTAGGTAGCAATGCATCACTAACATGTTGGAAACGTGTCTTAGTTGCTTCAGTAACAGATTTGCCAAATAATTAGTCGATAGACCAAGTCTTTACGAATATTTGGCTAGATGTGGTATGATATTAGGATTATATTTTGTTTTTATGTTATATTTTTCAAATCTATATAAAAGAGTATTGTAGTGAATAACAAATAATTCTAATAAAATCTCTCTTCCTTTCTTTATTTTCAAATATTTTTCTTTTATTGTTATAAATTTTCTAGCTTGTTTTTTGCAATATATCTATAGATTGGTAGCAGAACATTTTATTTCTTGAGGGACTTGTGAGTTGTGTGAAGCCAAACACAAAACAAAAACACAATAACCCAAAAACCACAAATATAATTTCCTTCAAGAATGGAAACTGAAACCAATTTCTCCCATATTACACCACCAATTTTTTATGGTGATAACTATCAAGCCTGAGCTGTTAAAATGATAGTCTATCTTGAAGCATTAGATCTTTAGAAAGCTATAGAGGAAGACTATGATGTGCTCCCATTGGTGGTGAATCCTACAATGGCTCAACTTAAGACCTACAAAGAGAGGAAGACCAGGAAGTCCAAAGCTAAAGCTTGCCTATTCTCTGCTATTTCAAGCACTCTCTTTACAAGAATAATGAATTTGGAGTTAGCAAAGTGTATATGAGACTATCTTAAGAAGGAATACCAAGACAATGAAATAACAAAAAATATGCAAGCACTCAATTTGATTAAGGAGTTTGAAATGATGAAAATGAAGGAGACAAAAACCATCAAAGATTACTTTGACAAGTTGCAAAGTATAGCAAATAAGGTGAGGTTGCTTGGTAAGGACTTTTCTAATGAATGAATTGTGAAAAAAATTGTTGTCACTATGCTTGAAATATATGAGTCTAAAATTTCTTCACTAGAAAAATCTAAAGATTTGTTAAGAATATCCTTGGCAAAATTGGTGACTGCATTACAGGTACTAGAGCAAAAGAGAATGATGAGAAAAGAAGAAACGATGGAGGGTGCTCTTTAAGTAAAGGTAGAAAGTTCAGGAGGAGGTAAAGACAGGAACAACAATAATAAGAAAGAAAAGACTGGTAACAATAACAACAGAAACAAGGGTGAGATCTATCTAGCATGCCCACACTGCAAAAAGATAAATCATTCACAAAAGGAAGTGTTGGTGGAGACCTGATGTCAAGCGTAAAAAATGTGGTAAGAATGGACCCATGGAGCGGATTTGCAAGTCTCAACAACATGAACAGGTAAACCCTTCTACAGAGCAACGTGAAGAGGACCAACGTTCTGTTACAACATGCTTCACGACAAGCAATAACTCTAGGGATTCCTGGTTGATTGACAATGGCTGCACAAACCACATGACTAATGACCATGAGCTCTTCAATGAGCTTGATAAAACAATTGTTTCCAAAGTTAAAATTGGAAATGGTGAATTTATTTCAGCCAAAGGGAAAAGAACTGTGGCTATAGAAAACTTAACAGGTTTGAAGTATATTACTGATATTCTATATGTGCCTAATATTGACCAGAACCTGCTTAGTGTTGGCCAACTGATTGAAAAAGGATTCAAAGTTATATTTGAAGACATATGGTGCTTGATCAAAGACGTGGAAGGTAGAGACGTATTCAAGTTGAAAATAAAAGAAAAATGCTTTGCCTTAAATCTATCAGAGGAGGAGCAAATAACATTTTCAAGCACTGTAACTAATGCAGAATTATGGCACAAGAGGCTCGGGTATTTCCACCATGATGGACTTCTATATATGCAGCAATATAATTTGATGAAAGGTGTTCCTTTGCTGGAAGACAAGCTAGCTAATTTTGTGGCTTGTTAATATGGCAAGCAAGCTAGAAAACCTTTCCTTCAAACAATATGGAAATCAACACACAAGCTGCAACTCGTACACACAGATGTTGGAGGACCTCAGAAAACATCATCTTTAAATGGTAGTAAATATTATATTGTATTTATTGGTGATTATACCAGATTTTGCTGGATTTATTTTCTCAAGTTCAAATTTGAGGTTGCTAATATATTTTGGAAATATAAAGCTTTAGTGGAGAATCAAAATGGTTGCAAGATACAAAAGATAAGGTCTGATAATAGGAAAGGATACACAAATGACACTTTTGACAAGTTTTGCGAGGAAGCTGGCATTGAACACCAACTCACAGCTCCTTACACACCACAATAAAATGGTGTAAGTGAGAGAAAAAAATCAAACTATTATGGAAATGACAAGGTGTATGCTGCATGAGAAGGAGTTGCCAAAGAAGTTGTGGACAGAGGCTGCAAACACTATAGATATTTTGTTGAATAGGCTGCCAACAAGGGTTTTGCAAAAAAAAAAAAAAAAACTCCATTTGACGTATGGTTTGGTTACAAACCAAATTTGTAGAACCTAAAGACTTTTGGTTGTCTTTGTTTCTCTTATATGCCACAGGTAAAGAGAGATAAACTCAATAAAAACGCAAAACTAGGAGTTTTTATTGGATACAATGATTCTTCAAAGGCTTACAGAATTTTCCAACTACAAAATGAAAAAAAGTTTTGTAAGCAGAGATGTCAAGTTTATAGAAGATAAATAATGGAACTAGGAGCAGTGTATAAAGAAGCAATTGACAGAGTCATCGCAATATTTTGATGACGACATAGATAATGTCCCAGTTAGAGGTACAAGGCCTTTATTTGATGTCTATGAAAGAAGCAATGTTGCTATTTTTTAGCCTGTTGAATTTAAAAGAACTAGAGAAGGACAACAAGTGGATTGAAGCAATGAAAGAGGAGCTCATAATGATTGCAAAAAATGACACTTGGGAGTTGGTGAATAGGCCTCAACACATAAAGATTGTTTGAGTCAAATGGGTTTACATAACCAAGCTTAATGCAGATGGTTCTATAAATAAATACAAGGCCAGATTAGTAGTGAAGGGGTATAGTCAGGTGTTTGGAGTATATTTCTCAGAAACGTTTTCTCCAACGGCATGCTTGGATACAACCATGATGTTGCTTGCTTTGGCATCACAAAAATGATGGAAGACTTATCAGTTAGATGTAAAATCTACTTTTTTAAATGGTTATCTTCAAGAAGAGATTTTTGTAGAGCAGCTTGAAGGATTTCAAGTCAAAGGACATGAGGAGAAGGTCTACTTGTTGAAGAAGACCTTATATGGTTTGAAACAAGCTTCTAGGGCTTGGTACAACAAGATTGATGAACACTTTCAAAGTCTTGGATTTATTAAAAGTCTAAGTGAAGCTACATTATATGTAAAAGGAACAGATGCTAACTCAATTATAGTTTCTGTTTATGTTGATAATCTCCTTGTTGCAAGAAGTAATGAGAAACTGGTAAAATAGTTTAAAGCTGAAATGTTCAAAGTATTTGAGATGACAGACTTTGGCTTGATGTCCTATTTTTTGGGTATGGAAGTGAAGCAAGATCATGATGGAGTCTTCATAAGCCAAAAGAAGTACACAAGGGAAATACTTAAAAAACTTCACATGGAAGATTGCAAAAGTACTAGCACACCAATGAATCAGAAGGAGAAATTTAGCAAAGATGATGGAGCATAAAAAATTGATGAAAGCAAATATAGAAGCATGATTGGTTGCTTGATGTATCTTACAGCCACCAGACTAGACATAATGTTTGCAGTAAGCTTGCTCTCAATATTCATGCATTATGCGAGTGAAGTGCATTTTCAAGCTGCCAAAAGGATTGTAAGATATATTAAAGGCACAACAAATTATGGCATTAAATATTCTTACTGTCAGAATTTTAAGCTTCATGATTTTTTTGATAGTGATTGGGCAGGCTCTATTGATGATATGAGAAGTACAACTGGTTTTTGTTTCAGTTTTGGATTAGGAATTTTTTCATGGTCTTCAAAGAAGCAAGATGTAATAGCTCAAAGTATAGCAGAGGCAAAATATGTAGTAGCAAATGCTATGGTAAATCAAGGAATTTGGATTAGAAAAATACTTGCAGATTTACATATGGAACAAAATGAGCCAATGCAAATTCATGTAGATAACCAAGCTGCAATTGCAATCTCAAATGATCCTGTTTTTCATGGCAAGACTAAGCATTTCAAGATCAAGTATCACTTGAGAGAAGTACAAAAGAGTGTCAAAATTAAATTGCTTTATTGCAAGACTGAGGAACATGTTGCATATATCTTTACCAAGGCTCTGCCAAAAACTAAATTTGAAATGTTAAGAAACAAATTAGGCCTCTGTAACTACTAAGACAAGGAGGAGTGTTAGAAACGTGTCTTAGTTGCTTCAGTAATAGATTTGCTAAATAATTAGTTGATAGACCAAGTCCTTACGAATATTTGGCTAGATGTGGTATGATATTAGGAATATATTTTGTTTTTCTATAATGTTTTTCAAATCAATATAAAAGAGTATTGTAGTGAATAACAAAATAATTCTAATAAAATCTCTTTCCCTTTCTTTACTTTCAAATATTTTTCTTTTATTGTTATAAATTTTCTGGATTGTTTAGTATAACCTCTATATATAAATAATGTCGGGACCATAGAAATTTATTAATTTAGAGAGATATTAATTAATCGATAAATTAATAATTTATTAATTTATAGAGTGTGTTCACAGTACAAAAAACTAACATTTAATTGACTGAAAATTCATTGTATTTTACAAATATAATCAATAGAATTTAAATAAATTCATCAAATAAATAATTCGAAGGTCCAAAGTTTAGAATAAATTGTTGCTAACATCACTGAAGATCTTGCTGAAGATGAAGTTGAGAATGACACAGTACCTTTAGAGCCTATTTCGCACACTAAAGCACTCAAGTCATCAACAACAATTCATAATCTTTTATTGCAGTACGAGAATTCAACCCCAGAACTTTTAGATGCAATAAGAAAAATTGAAGATGAGATTCAACTATATTTAAACTTCAAGAAAAAAACAAGCTACAATAGACTCATATTTTAATAAATTGACATAGTTAGTTACATTTGTAATTTCACAGTATTTGTAATTTCTACAATTATTAATTTATGCTACAAATGGGACCACAAAGTTATATATGAGTTCTCAGAAAAATTAATATCTTATTAATTTATCGAAATTATTAATTTAGCTTCAGGGTCCAAGTCGGGGCTGCAAAAAAAATTATATTATGGAGATTATTAATTTATCGAATATTAATTTATAGAGGTTATACTGTTCTTTGCAATATATCTACATAAAATTATAAATTGTTGCCAATTACCTACAACTTGCTAGTCAGTACCTTTGTGAGTTGCACCAGTATTCAGATAGCTTAGATTGTTGGTGATAATGTTAGTTGCACCGCTGACCAAATACCAGGCATGAGCATCAGCATTTTTAGTTGCAACAATGTATGTAGACCTCTGACTGTTGTTTGTAGGATTTTGAGGTGGTCCCCTCCGAGGTAGATTATTGTTGTTGTTGTTATTAGTGCTCTTCCTCTGGTTGATGTTGTTTCTGAGTTGCTGAGTAGGGTTGGCAAAATCTGGATTCGGATTCAGATCCGGATTAATAGTTTTACATCCGGATCTGCAAAAAACGATGCAGATCCGGAAGCGAGTAATATCCGCTACAGATGCGGGCGGATATTCTGGATATCCGGATCCGCAAAAAATAAATTTTAATAATTTAATATATAATTAAAATTCAATAATTTACCTAATAATATCAAATAAAATTTAATCATAGTTTAATAATTAATAATTCAACATGAATAACATACAAATTATCTCATAAATTTACAAATAAAATTTAATTTTTTTATTTAATTTTTAATGTATATTTTTAATTTAAAATAAAATTTAATAATTTACCAAATAAAATCACATCAAATTCAATCATAATCCAACAATTAATAATTCAATATGAATAAGATACAACATCATAAATCCAAAAATAAAATTTAATTTTTAATTTTTAATTTAGTTGAATTTAATTTTTAATTTAAAACAAAATTCAATAATTTACCTAATAATATCAAATAAAATTAACTCATAATCCAACAATTAATAATTCAACATAAATAATATACAACAACATCATAAATCCATAAATAAAATTTATTTTTTAATTTTAATTTTTCATTTAATTTTAATATTTATTTTTAATTTAATTTGTAATTTAAAATAAAATTTATCCGGATCCGGATATCCGGTTTTCCGGATGCAAGTGCATCCGGATCCGGATCCGTGCGGATCCCCATCTTTCACATCCGGATCCGGATCTTCCGGATATTTGCGGATCCGAGCCACATCCGGATTTATTTGACATCCCTATTGCTGAGTGTTGAAGTCCTATTGTAGTAATTCCAGCAATCAAAGGCTACATGTCCAAAACCGCTGACAAATCTGACACTATGGTTTGGGCTCATTTTCAGTGGCTTCTCCTCTCCTTTAATCTTGATTTGCACCATTCCCAGCATTTGAGTTCATGCCTCTCTCTGTGTTATTCCAACTTTGATTGTTGCTTGATGGCACTTTCCTAATTCAGCAACATGGAGGTAGACTTCTTGGAGTGTTGAAGTCTCAACTCTTGTTGTAATGTTAACAACAACAGAGTCATATCCTGGGCCTAAACCTACAAGCAAAAGGAAAGTTAGATCTTCATTAGTAACTTCACTGCCAGAGACTTGAGTTCATCTTCTAAAGCTTTGATTTTGTTGCAAAACTCAGTAATGCTGGAGGCTCCTTTTCTTGTGATTTGAATGAGGGTTTTGAGTTGCAAGACTCGACTTGGTTCTTACTGACAGGAGTCTTTATAAGGAATCCCACACTTCTATTGAAGTTAATGCAATCTGTTACTGAGGTTAGAATACCTTCAGTGAATGATGAGAGTAGCCAAGTCATGAGTAATTGGTCTTGTCTGAGCCATGGAAAATATTTAGGGTTGTCAGTTGTGGTGACAGTGCCACCATCGCCCACTGAGATGTGCTTTTTATTTAGGTATGGTCTTGTTCCATTGGGAAAACCTTCTAGGTCATTAGCTCTTACTGTTGGCAGGATTTGAAACCTCTAGATAAATAGTTAGAGTTGTTCAGCTT
The DNA here is from genome assembly GCF_022201045.2 of Citrus sinensis. Classification (NCBI taxonomy): domain Eukaryota; kingdom Viridiplantae; phylum Streptophyta; class Magnoliopsida; order Sapindales; family Rutaceae; genus Citrus; species Citrus sinensis. Next base: position 19,709,856 of record NC_068560.1, read on the forward strand.
GACACGAGCTGTAAATACAAATAAAAAGTTATTCTGGAAGTGGGTTGATTTGAAGTGCAAGGATATTTTGAACAGGGTTTGAGAGAGGGTTGTTGCTGGATGAAAGAAGGTTGGTTTGAGTAGTGTTTGGATTATTTTCTGCCATTGAAATGGCTCTAATACCAAGTTAGAATTTTGAATGTTGAGATGATGACAGACCTTTGTTTCTGAAGATTCATTTATGTTATTTCATTCATTAGTATGAATTTATATAAAAGGTTTTTCTGCTCTCCATGAAACTTAAACTGTTAATTTAGCCATAGGTTTGTGTAGCCCTAGCATCAAAGAGCTTACAATATTTATCTGTGCATTGTACTATGTATGTAGAGCGTATTTTGTCTTCATATAACCAGCTGTCCACGTCACCTCCAGCAACATGGTTATTATAGCTTACTTGACAGGTTTCTTCAATTAAGGAGACAATAGCATATGCTGGGCTTCATTGTTTTGGTTAATAAGCTGCACATTGGGCAGAGAATTAGAGTGACCCATTGAGCTATTTCTTACAATCACACTTATAATAGTTGGTTGTATTGCCTCAGACGTGCCATAGACGTTCTCCTTTTACTAATGAGAATATTGAACTTCCACAATTGGGCCAGGTTCACCTTCTCCACACCTCCAATTTCTTCATATTGTGTGATATCATATCAGTGTATATAGACCTGGACAAAGTCTTCATATTGCAATGGCTCTAATACCAAGTTAGAATTTTGAATGTTGAGATGATGACAGACCTTTGTTTTTGAAGATTCATTTATGTTATATCATTACATTAGTATGAATTTATATACAAAGTTTTTCTGCTCTCCATGAAACTTAAACTGTTAATTTAGCCATAGGTTTGTGTAGCCCTAGCATCAAAGAGCTTACAATATTTATCTGTGCATTGTACTATGTATGTAGAGAGTATTTTGTCTTCATATAACCAGCTGTCCACGTCACCTCCAGCAACATGGTTATTATAGCTTATTTGACAGGTTTCTTCAATTAAGGAGACAATAGCATAGTGCTGGGCTTCATTGTTTTGGTTAATAAGCTGCACATTGGGCAGAGAATTAGAGTGACCCATTGAGCTATTTCTTACAATCACACTTATAATAGTTGGTTGTATTGCCTTAGACGTGCCATAGACGTTCTCTATTTACAGGCCAGGTTCACCTTCTCCACGCCTCCAATTTCTTCATATTGTGTGATATCATATCAGTGTATATAGACCTGGACAAAGTCTTGGGTTTGACGGAAATTATGGATGGATTTGCTGGAAATATAGTGTCGCGGATGGATTCTTCTCCAAATGCTGTTGATGCCTTTAACGTTGCTTCTGAAGAGTGGGAAATACTCCCATATCCCTCTTTGAATGTAACGAATTACTTGATTGAGTCTAATGGAATCATCTTATTCTGTGATCTTTGTTGGCAAATTAGTAGATTTTGCCCTTTCTTCCAAATTTAATCGGTCACGGGAAGTGAATTAGCAAACACAATGCATTGGTTTGATTGTAATGGCCGTGATGCACTCACTGAATTTATCCGGAAGCCTCTTGCAAGTGATTCATCAAAATTGGCCCACAACTTCGTGATTATGATAATTTCGAGATGAAGGAGCCCTTATAGAAAATTTGGATCCAGCCTCCAGAAATAAGATCTGTAAATTTTAATTAATTCCTTCTAGATTTATGATTACGATGGAAAGGAAAAAGAAAACTCCTGGAAATATGGATTCTATGGTTATTTATTTAATTATTTTATGTCAAGTCAAAAAATGTACAATTATAATTTATAATGAGAGGCGTTTGTCCTTGATGAGATAGGCCATGCGGTAACTGTGCGTTCGGTCAATTGATACACCGAGGTCATGAATCTAAAACACTATTCAAAATTTTTTGTTTTGGTTTTATCTATTCTTATTCTCAAAAGTTTTTGAACGTATTCTTTGGTTATGACCTAGGCAGGAAAACATCCTAATTGCTGATTGAAAATGGATGGGCAGGAAGTGAATTCTAGAATCTCTTAGATCAATTAAAGTATAATTCAGACTTAGGGCTAGTTTAATAATACTATAACTTTTGAAGTAATTATCATTAACTGTGTTATAAGAATAATCTGCTGTGATTAGTTAAACGATTAGTAGAAATTATTTTTAAGTGTTATGTGTTTTAAAAGTATTTATATGTGTTTGGTAAATCTTATTATTAAGACATTATGAGAATATATATGATTGAAATGGATATAATATTGAATAAACTTTATATACACATTTATATACATACATATATATATATATATATATATATATATAACTATGGCCAATGGGCCGTGCCGTGCCTACTTTTTTTTCAGTTGAGCCCAGCGTGCCGTGCCGTGCCGTGGGCCGTGCCCAAAAAACGCCCACCAACTTTTTTTTTTTAACGTGCTTAAAAAAGCCCACGTGCCTAACGTGCTTTTTTAAGCCCACTAACATTATAATAATAATAATAATATTATTATTATTATTATTATTATTCATAATCATAATCATATTAATTTTTATTAAGAGAGCAATTAACATTTTATTATTAGTTTATCACAATTTCACAACTATATATTTTATTTCACAATAATCAATCATAATTCATAACACAACAATACATAAATTTAATTAAATTTAATTCCATAGATCATAATAATAATTAATTAAAATTAAAATGAAAAATATTTGATATGAAAAATATTCCATTCACAAATGAAACGTATCTCTATTAAATATTAACTAAGTTACGATTTAATATTAATATGAAAATATTTCATATGAAAAATATTTTATTATTAATTTTGTAAAAAAAATTATTTTTTATTTATAATTTATAAATTTATGATATTTATAATTTTATTTATTAAAATCATGATATTTAGTTATTTACTTATTCATTTAATAAATTATAAACATAAATAAATATCATAAATAAAATTAAATATCATAAATAACATTATTCATTCAATAAATATCATAAATAAAATTATGATATTTATAATTTTATTTATTAAAATCATGATATTTACTTATTCATTTAATAAATTATAAACATAAAAATTAGAATATTTATTTAAACTAAGATTTAATGATTTAAATTAATTTTTAAAAGTCTATGCTAAAAAATATATTAAAACATTTAATTTCAAGATATTTTACTTTAATTTCATAACATTTTATATTTACTTTTTGTTAAAAAAATTTACTTAGATATATTTTGGCCCACGTGCTATTGATGACTCACGGGCCGCGTGCTAGCCCACCAATAAACCGTGCTTATTATGTGCTTTTTTGCGTGCCGTGTTTTGGCCCATCTCTAATCGTGCCGTGCTTTAAGGCCCGCGTGCCTAAAATTCTAGGCCCGGTACGGCCCACGTGCGTGCCGTGCCGTGCCTCGTGCCTCACCGAAACGTGCTCGTGTCGTGCCGTACGGACACGTGCTGTGCCACGTGCCGCCCGGCCCATTGGCCATCTTTATATATATATAATATTTTTACTGTATATATATATATATATATATATATATATATATATAATAATTGATAACTAAAATAAATCTTCATTTTATTAATTTTGTTTTTTATTTTGTTATCTCGATATAACTAGTGAAAATAATAATCATTTTTTTACTTCCTAACTGAATAAGGATAATTTTAGATTTTTATAATATATGTAAAGAAATATATAATTATATTAAGTATAAAATTGATTCTCAAATATCATATCCAGATTTGCTTAAATGATTACATAGAACCCTTGGTTTTACAAATGATCACACATACCACTTTTTAATAATTATATCCTTAGATTATAGTCAAAACTTTTATGATAAATATAAATATAATAGTAAAATAAGAAAAATAAATAAAATAACATATAAATACAAATAAAATTTTAAAATAAATATAATTGATAAAACAACATATATATTTGTCATGTAAATTGTTTTTAGTATTATGCTACTATCAGTATGTCTTGATAGATTTCATTAATACTTAAATCGATCCATTAGTCCAAAAACTAATTTCAAATTTATGCTAACATAGACATAATATAGAAAAATGTAAAATAATACTATTAGGGAAAATGACATTTACACCTCCAAAGTTTGAGGAAATGGTTATGTAAATTCTTAAGTTTTCAGTAAGGGACACCAAAACTTGTTTTGAATAAAATACCCTTAGTAGATAGTAATTTAAAAAAATTAATTTAATTTTTTAATAAATATAAATATAATATAAATATTTTAATTTTTCTAGTAAAAATATTAGAACTTTTAATATAGAAAATAATTTTTTAAATATATTATTATATCTATTTGAATAATATATTTGTATTTATTAAGAAAATTTTAAAATAAATCTTTGGATTAAATAGATTTTAAAATTAATAAAATATATCTCATGTATTGATAATATTAAATTATCTTATATAATATTGAAAATAATTTTAAACTTTTATATATTTATTTTAATATTTTGTTTGTATTTATTATAAAATTTAGTTTAACGTAATATAAGATTATAAAGTATTAAAATGTTTTTAAATATTGAAATTATTTTAAATGTATATATTGTTACATTTATTTTAATACTATATGTCTATCTATTAGAAAAAATTGGAATTAAGGTTTTTGGATTAATAGATCCAAAGGGTATTTTAGAGGTTTTGGCCTTATTGAGAATATGAGTGTTTACATGACCAGTTCTAAACCTTATAGGTGTAAGTGTCATTTTCCCAAAATATTGTACATAAAAGGCATAATATCAATTTTGTAAGTTACTTCGAGTGTTAAATACAATTATTTTATATCATTAATCTACGAAACAAAGACAAATTAATAGTATTAAAAATAATTTATTAAATTTTATGTGTTAGGCTTGTATTTTTTATAGTATTTTATATAAAGTCTTTTTGTATTGTTATAATTTAAGGGTTTAATTGTAAAAAAAGAGTCAGTGCGACCATTTATGAAACTAAGGAGTTTATATGACCATTTAAGCAAACTTTAGTATGTGGGTGGCTTATTCACTAAGTTAAAATATCATAACCCATAACTTAAAACCAAACAAGAAAAAAAAAGTAACAAAAATAAGGGAGATTGCCAATTTTTCCCTTACTGTAATCAATATATACCACTTGCCCCTTTACTGTATTTATAATATTACCCTTATTTTCAAATACACTTTTATTCAGATTTATTATAGGTTAAATAAATCACATTAATAGAATTTAAAATAAAAAAATTAAGTATTAAAAACTAGAAATATTTGTTTGATGTGAACAAAAAATTTATTATAAAATATTTTCTTGTACTTTTTTATTTTATAATAAATATATAAGAAAATTATTATAAAATAAATAATAATAAAAATTTCTTGTAGTTTTTACATTTAATTTTAAAATATTTATTAGAAGAAAATGTTTACAAAATAAAAAAAGTACAAGAAAATTTTTTATTATTAATTTTTTTGTTCACATCAAAACATACATTTCTTGTTTTTAATACTTATTTTTTTATTTTATTTTTTGTTCATATGATTTATTTAATTTATAATAACTATAAATAAAAATGTATTTGAAAATCTAGGTAATATTGTAAACGAATATTGTTAATGGTGTTATTGGCTATTATAAAAATAGTAAGAGAGTAAATGGTATATATTAAGTAGAGGAGAAATTGGTAATCTCTCAGAAAATTAGTTATAGCCACCTAAGAAAAGGAGTCCATAAATACAACTCCCAAAGTTTAGTTGAAATCCTATTAGAAAAAGATGTCGCTAGTAATTCTAAATCTTATCAACTTACTTATAGAAAATAAAAATAAATAAAGAAATTTAATCCTACTCATACACTAATTACTAAAATACACATACTACAAGACTTTTAAAAGCTAAGAGCTTACGTGAAAATAAATCTAAATACATACGTGTGTTTGTGCGTACATATATTATGACGACGACTTATCAAAGAATCAATTGCAATGGAAGCGAAAAGGAAGATTGAAAGGCACCAGTCATCATCATTGTTTGATCTTCCATCTGATGTCATAGATATGATTGCCAACCGTCTCTATGGCGTTGATCAATTACGTTTCCGGGAAGTTTGGCAAGAGCTTTCAGGCGGTAAGTATCTTCCGATATGCGGCTAAATTCCCGTGGTTGATGGCCTGTGATTCACAGTCGTGTCATCTCTACGACCCCTCTCTCAAACAAAAGTACACGTTGTCACGTAGTGCTCATACGTGCAGTGAAAATTTTCTTAATGCAAGACCACTTGATTCAAAACAAGATTGGGTTCTTTACTTAAGAAACAAGAACAGAGTTAGTACTTATGCTTCCCTATTCTTCTACTCAGCTTTCGCTAACAAGATCCTTGAACTTCCCGAGTTTCAAAATCGTGGACGCACTAATGCAGCCTTCTCAACGACTCCAATTTCATCAAACTCTGTGGTGTTTGCTACTTCATCAGTAGGTTCCCAAAAGTTTTCTATCAGGATATGTAAACTCGGAGATATAACTTGGACCGTGTTTTTGTATGATAGAAACAATGGACTGGTTGACAGAGTGGTATATGCGGATGGATCAGTTCTTTCACTGATCGGCAAGTGATAGGTGCCTTTAATGTTGTCTCACAAGAGTGGAAAATTCTCCCCTTTGGGCCCTATTCACGTATGAACGATTTCTTGATTGAGTCTGATGGAAACCTTTTGATTGTTACTAGAGGTGGCAGTGATGAGAACATTTCTAGATTTCGGATTCTCAGGCTTAATTGGTCACAAATGGAGTGGATAGAAATTGAAAGCTTGGACGATAGAACTTTGTTCTTCAGTCGAAGTGGTCCATGCATGTCGGTTAGTGTAGACAAGGAGAGTGAATTTGCAAGCACCATACATTGGTTCGATTGCCGCTCCTATAAAGACCTCTCTTATAATGTCCGAAATCGTCTGAACGGTGAGTGCTCATCACGGTTTGGTCCTGAGATTCATGATTATGATGGTTGCATTGAAAAGAACCTGAGGAAAATTTGGATTCAGCCTCCTTTGCTTCAACAGTCACAGGAGGCAATAGAGAGCTAGGAATCCAAGCATGCATATGATTGTGTTGTGAAAAGAATGATCTTCGTTTTCCGAAGTTACATACTTATTTTTTTGTTTTCCTATTTTGAAGTTTTAATCAAGAGCGATGATACAGTCACAAACTCTTGTATAAATTTATTTTGTATAAATTGATTTGGCATTAATTCATTGGTTGAATAAAAATAAAAAATAATAAAAACAAATAATGTTGAGTAAAAGATATTTAATCAAACCAATTTAATCATGCCATATCAATTTGTACAAAAATTATGTATACAAGAGTTTGTAACTATATTATTACTATTTAATGATCAATTGTGTGTATGCTTGCTGATTTTGGTATATATGCATGATGAGTGATGATACAGCTACAAACTTTTGTACAAACTAATGTGACATTAATTCATTGGTTGAATGAAAATATAAAATAATAGAAATAAATCCTGTGGGTCAAGAGATATTTAATTCAACCAATGAATTAACGTCACATCAGTTTGTACAAAATAAGTTTGTACAAGAGTTTGTGGTTATATCATTACTCATGTCTGATAGCTTTTCTTTTTTCTTTGTTGTCTTTTTTCCTTGTGCATGCTTATAAAAATTAACGAAAAGTAACGAGCAAGAGTAGAAATTTGAGAATTCTTGATGAAGGCTGAAAATAGATAACCGCCAAAAATGTCACCTACGATCTTACAAGCAAAAATATCAAACAAACAATAAATAAAAAAATAGATGCAGAATAAAATCAATCATATAACATAAGAATTTACAAGGAAAATTCCTATATTGAAGAAAAACCACGGTTGCCAAGGATGACGAGAGAAAAATCTATTATGTGAAAAATCATTACAATCACTCTAGTATTTTTTCTCATGCCCAAAACCTCAATAACACTCAATTTCTCAATAGACCTATTGTTTCTCTCACACTAAAAATTGTCTGCTTGCAGAGAACTGATTACTATGTGTTATACAAACAAGTGAACCTAACCTCCCTATATATAGTGATTATTTCTTGTAGGAGAAGTATTCTTTTTTTATACTAACAGTATTCATCCTTGAATAAGTCAAGTCCCAAAGGGGAATTACTTATTTTTTAAATGGGAATCCTACAAAAGAAGAAAATATTCTAGGAAATCTATATTAAAAAATAAGACATATTTCTTAAAAATCTCCATCTTGGCGAGTTCTTTAATTAGGCGACAAAGCATAATCTACTGTGCATCCACACAACCATGTCCTCTCCACCAAAACTACACTCACATAGGGCTTACGAGAATCACTACACCACAAATAAAATCTTCTCGTTTATTCAGCAGTTACAATTCTCTACACTAAGAATCATCATATTCCACCTTATCTAAATTACACATATTCGGCACATGTCGATTGTCTTACAGAAAAACCCACTCTCATGTTTGGCTTCCTTGAGAGTCCTCAACCATCAACATAAAAAATTCCACCACACGCCTTGCATAAATGCCAAACCATGCCTCGCGTACAAATCTTGTGGACTGGGTAATAGTAGCATATCCTCTTTCATGGCACTAGTGGCTTGCCATGAGGATGTCTTCATCATCTATTAAAGGGCACCATTGTCTCCCACAATGATGAGAGACTTTCCACTAGTAATTCTATCAGTATCTTCATATACTGACTTGAAGCCACTTGTCGAGCTTGCTCCATTTGCTTTTTGACAATCCTTTTTAAGGTGCCTAATTGTCTACACACCTAGCAAACTCCTTTTTTTTAGAGTTATTTTTCTCCCAATTACCAACTGTCAATGCCGAATCATCAGAAGCTTGATTACTTCCATCACTCAGCTTTCTTTCTTTTGAAAATAAAGTACTAGTAACTCTTCAAGATCCACAATCTCTTTCCCATACATTAAGAGACCACAATAGCATAAACGCCTTGTCTTTGTCTTCAATTTTAACTTAAATTGTTTCTAGTTCTAACACAATGCCATTGAGAACACTAAGATGGTCAGAAACTTTTGTACCTTCAATCATTCTTAGTGTGTGAAAACACTCCTTAAGGTACAAACAATTAGAGATACCCATTGTCTGATACAAATTTTCTAGCCTCTTCCAAAGTTCTTTCGCTGAAAGAAATTTTTCTACATTTGTGAGAACATTCTCTACAAGACAGAATCGTATAGCACTTACAACTCTTTCATCTAATTTTTTCTAATCTTCATCGCTCATAATAGATTTTTCAGAGTTATTGCTAGAAGCAGAGGATGGGTTGCCCTTCAAAGTCTTGTGTAGCCCAAATTGAATCAATACATCCTTGACTTGAATTTGCCACAAGCCAAAATGGATTCTTCTATCAAACTTTTCAACCTCAATCCTCACAGGATTTGAAAATTTATTTGCAAAAATAATTGCTTTTCAGAACAACTTTTAGCTCTGGTACTAATTGTTAGGGGGGCTTGGCCTAGGATATTTAGGTATCCGACCCAAAAAATTAGTCTATTAGGTAGAGTGACTTATTGTGCTTTTAAACCCAAGTGTCTCCCCTTTACTAGCCAATGTGGGACACAACTCAACAAACTCTTTGGATGAAACCATTGTCACACTGGTATTAGAGCTAAACCCTAGTAGCCATACTATGGTGGTAGAACAAATCGAGTTTGTTAGATGAAAAGACTGAGATCCTGTGGTGATTTCATCGGGAGGGGAGGGTGGAGATTGTTGAGTTGTGTTCACATTGGTTAGTAAAGGAGAGATACTTGGGTTTATAAGGCGGATAAGTCACTTTACCTAATAGACTAGTCATTTAGGTTGTATACCTAGATATCCTAGGCCAAGCCCCTCCCAACATCTTAATGATATATTTTAGGGTTTAAGGTGAGAGTGGCATGATTTGAGACAAATCTTTTAATGTCTTCTTATATCTTCTTCATATTGAAAACACTGCAGCGGTTGAAAGAGAACATAGATCTCATTAAGTGTGAAATCACTATAAACATCTTTTCATTGCTTGTTTACAGTTATTAATTATGATGATTTTTTTGTTAAAAATCATGAATAATATTTTTAATGTAAATTTCTCTAAAACCATGCTACAAAGTTAATCTTATAACTGGGAAATGGATATTAAAAAAAAAACGAATCAATTTTTCTCATTCTTAACATTCTTAACTTTAATAGTTAAAACCACCCAAAAAAATCATACACTTCGAATTTGTGTGATTTGTTTTAGCTTACCATTGTATTGCGGGCCACTCGAAAAGACTCATCCCATGACAATTAGCTGTCATTTGACATAAATTTAAATTGGTTAGCAGACAATATATAGTGGGCAAAGTTTCTGCATAAGTTTTCATCTATCAGCTAGTAACAACTAACATCTTACACAAATATCATTGTAAAGAACTACCAAATAAAAGTAAATAATATTTCGCAAGATTCTTTTACATTTCTTATAATTTTGAGACATTTCTTATAATCTTTTAATTGTTTAATTTTTCTGTCTTATTATATATTGAGATATTCGAGGAAACTAGTTGGGGCTATAAAAATTATTTTGAAATTCCACTTTCTGCTACATGGAGAAATTGAGATCTTGCAAATTAAGACCATTCAGTTTAATTAATGCAACTATTTGGATGTTATCAATTTACTTGAAAGGACAAAGGCACATTACAATCCCTATTAAGTGTAACTTTATCTTTTATAATGGATGGACTGGTTGAACCGATTGAATTACTCACAAAAGCACATTTTTTACTTAAGACAAAAAAAAAATTATGGTAGCTAGTAAAAGAAAATTATGATAAAGAGGAAATTAAGCATCATGTGATTCAGTTCTATTCATCCATGTATTCTTGCGACTCGCCAAATTTCCGGGCATATCCGCATCCGAACTCTTTTCCTATTATTGATGATGAGGAGATTCAATATCTTCAGGGGAATGTGGATGATGATGAAATTAAAAGAACTATCTTTGGCATGCACCCTCTCAAGGCCCCGGGTCCAGATGGCCTCCATGCCATTTTCTATCAAACACAGTGGGATACGGTTGGCTCATCTCTTTGCTGCTTAGTGAAAGATGTATTTCAGCATAAACGATTGCCGGGGATTTAAATGCTACATTGCTTGCGCTCATTCCAAAGATTGAGAATCCCACTTCTTTGAAGTTGTACCGTCCCATCTCTCTCTGCAATGTAGCTTACAAGACTATCACCAAGATTATTGCCAATCGGCTCCAATTGATTTTACCTCAACTGATTGGCCCCCACCAAACTAGCTTTGTTCCCGGTCGTCACATAATGGAAAATATTGTGATCGCTCAAGAAGTCATCCATTCCACGAGGAAAAAGACTGGTGCAAAGGTTTTTATGGCGATCAAGGTGGATCTTGAGAAGGCGTATGATCGCCTTAGTTGGGAATTCATCAATGATACTTTGTGCGAAGCTTAAATTCCCCCCGACCTCATTCAGACTATTATGGCTTGTATTACCTCAGTCAAAATGCGGGTTTTGTGGAATGGTGAAGTGACGGATGAGTTCATACCTTCCCGTGGAATTCGCCAGGGTGATCCGTTGTCTCCTTATCTTTTTCTTCTCTGCGTCGAACGCTTGAGCCATGGGATTCATAATGCCGTGACTGCTGGTAAGTGGAAACCGATTCATTTGGCTCGCAATGGTATCCCCCTCTCTCATCTTTTCTTTGCGGATGATCTCCTGTTGTTGGATGCTTATTGTTACGGTTCAGAAGCTAAAGTTAATGTTAACAAGACTATGTTATACTTTTCCAAGAATGTAGGGGGTATAGATGTGGCCAGGATCTCAGGTATTCTTGGTTATTCAGTCACGCAGGATCTTGGGAAGTATCTTGGGGTCCCTCTTTACCACACACAGGTCACCAATAACATGTTCCAGGATATTATTGATAAAGTTGAGATGCGGCTCTCTGGCTGGAACGCTTCCCATTTGTCTCTGGCTGGCCGCATTACCCTGGCTCAGTCGGTCCTTCAGGCTATTCCCATTTACGTCATGCAAACTGTTTCTATTCCGGCTGGGATTCGAGAGAAGATTGATAGGGCATGCAGGCGCTTTATTTGGAGTGGCTCTTCACCTCATCAAAGCCTTAGCATGATCAGCTGGAAGAATATTTGTAAACCAAAGTCAGCCGGGGGGTTGGTGCTTAAATCTTTAGCTATCATGAACCGTACCCTTCATATGAAACTTGCTTGGGGTCTCCTTTCTTCCCCAAACAGCCTATGGGTTCAGGTCCTTGTTTCTAAATATGGGGTTGACATTCGCAATCCGCCTCTTATGCTTCCAACGCGCTATGGTTCACATTTGTAGAAATCTATCAGAAATGTGTGGAGGGATGTTTTGGCAAGTCAACGCTGGTGTTTGGGAGATGGTAAATTCGTTTGGTTTTGGTGGGATCTTTGGGTAACTAGGGATGTCTCCCTTGCAGCTTATACAACCAACAATCTTCCTAGCAATATTTTAAACGGTAAAGTGGCTGATTTTGTCATAGAAGATGGTTCTTGGTACTGGGAGCGTTTTGAACAGTTTCTTCCTGCTAACATCATTATTCAGATTGCGGCTTTTCATCCCCTATCCCCTGATAAGGGCACAGATTCTTTGTTTTGGACTCACTCCAAATCTGGGCGTTTCTCTACTCATTCGGCTTACTTGGCTTTTTCGAATGATACTCCCATGCATGATGACAGGCTTTGGCGTACGGTTTGGAGTTGGAAGGGTCCCCAAAGTGTGAGGATCTTCTTATGGCAAGCGTTTCACGATCGTTTGAAAAGAAAGGCCGAATTAGTTCGTCGTCACATCCCGGTATCAACCTCCTGCGACCGGTGTGGGGCTGCGACTAAGGATGCTATGCATGTCTTGCAGGACTGTGTTTTGGTTAAGCGTTTTTTGGCTCCTGATTCTCCCAGAAAATACACGACAGCAATTCTTTAATTGGCGGCTCCATGATTGGCTTCGTACGAATCTGGGAATCGTCGGAGGGCTAGGGAGTGTATCTAATTGGGCCATCTTCTTTAGTATTGCTCTCTGGAGACTTTGGTTTTGGAGGAACTAATTCATCTTTAATCAAGTTTCTATGGATCCGAATATTGTTTTAATGGATGTTTTTATGCGCACTACGGAAATGCATAAGATTCATTCTCATCCGCTTACCTCAGGACATACAAGGGTGATGAGATGGATCTCTTGGAAACCTCCAGATTGGCCTTGGTGCTCTTTGAACACGGATGGTGCCCATAACAAGGAGGGAATTTCTACTGCTGGGGGATTGATTCGCGATCACATGGGTCGCTGGATTAGTGGTTTTGGGATGATGATTGGTTCCTGCTCTGTTATAGTAGCGGAGCTTTGGGGTTTGTATCAAGGGTTGCAGCTAGCTTGGAATTCTGGTATAAGAAAGCTTAAAGTGGAAATAGATAGTCGTTGTGTGCTGCAATTGGTGACCAAGCCAACATTAGAAATCAATCACTATGCTCCTCTGATTCGAGCTATCAAAGATTATCTAAAGATGGATTGGCAAGTTTCTGTTTCCCATATTTACAGAGAAGCTAACTTCGCAGCGGATTATATGGCGAGCCTATAGCTTTCTCCATCCCTCTTGGTCCTACTATTTACCATACTCCCCCGTTAGGAGCTAGCCCCTTTTTGTTTAAGGATGCTTATGGGGTTGCTCATTCTCGCTCGGTTATTCTTTAGCTCTGCTTAGAGCCCCTTTTTACCTAAAAAAAAAAGTAAAAGAAAATTATGGTAGTAACACGTCCCTAAATTAAATTACTAGTATAGACAAAGCATATACACTCAAATGACAAAAATTTACTCTCATCTTTGAACTATGTAAATCTATTTCATGACACCCTTTAATAAGAAGAAGATTGAACAAAAGTTATATATTAAAAATTTAGATTAATAGTTTATATTCGATTTCACCAAGAAGTTATTCCTAGTCAACCTTCTTTGAATTCGAGCAAAAATTTCTCTCTCCTTTCTTTGTCAGACTCTCTGAATAAATGAATGTGAAAATAAATATTTGTGCTAAAATGTGCAATTTTAATTGCTTAAATTATGTCATTTAGCTTAATTACAAAGACTATATACCTATGGTACGTTTGCTTATAAGGATTCGGAATGAATAAAGTATTTATTTGTGAATTTAAAGATAGGATCCAAATTAAAATATCTGTACAGCCCACAATTTTAGGAATCATTATTGTAGTTTTGATTCCTAAGGAGATTTGGAATCGGAACTCCATTCCTAAGTTTGAATTTCTAACCCTACTGAATTTTCATAATTCTCATTTTATCCATAATTAAAAAAAAAAGATTCCTAGATAGTTGTCACTGCTACTGCTGGACATCATCGATTTTGTTTCTATCGGTCATTGTCGCTTTTGCGTTGCCGGTTGTTGCTACTACTATTATTGGTCATTGCTGCTGCCGTTACTATGTATCCACTGTTGCTATGTTGTTGTTCTTACTGCTATTGTGCCGTTGGTCATGCTGCCGCTGACAGTCAGTTTTTATTTATTTAATTAATTAATTATTGTTGTTGTTGCTGTGATTATCAATAATTTTATTGTTTTTACTAATAATAACTTTTTTAATAATAACTTTTTTAATAATAATGTGACAAATATTATAATAAATGACAATAACAATTACAATAATGAACTATGGGTATTTTAATAACTTGTAATAATTAATTTTGATTTGAAAACAAAATAAATACATCAATGGTAATATGGTTCATTTCAATTCTGATTCTTACACCTTGAGTAACTAAAAAGGATGAAATATCTGTGTGTGAGACCTTAACCAAAAAAAAAAAATTGATAGTAATTGAGAAAGGACTATAGAGAAGAAAAAAGAACGGCTGAAAAAAGTTGGGAAGTTAGAGGGGGTAATTTTTAGGGACCTCCTTTGATGTTTGGTGTGTTGACAAGTTGATTGAATTCATGCGATTGCAGGCCTCTCTTGTCGTTAGTATACAGTTAACTTGACTGTTAGTAGATTGATAAAAAGTCAAAAACGCCCTTAGCTCTAAACATGCTATGATAGCTACAACTTATAATGAATAGTAACTACAATTTGACGCTAAACATCATACTAGAGCACTAAAAAGTCTAAAATAGGGTGGGTAAAAAAGCCCAACCCAGGCCCGCGGGCTTTGGCCCACTATTTTTTAAAAAAATAAATTTATAAATTAGAATAATATAATTAAAATTGAAAAGTAACTTAAAAATAAATTAAAAAAACTTAAATTCTTAATTTATAAATTAATAATGATTCAAAAAAGCTAAAATTATTATACTAAATTCTCTCTTAATTAAAGAAAATTAAATTTATGAGCTTTTATTTGTTTTATTTATTATTTTACTTTGAAATATTCATTTTCTTTAATTTATTTATGATTATAATAACTTGTTGATCATTAATTTATTTCAAATTTATAATAATTTTAAAAAAATTTTAAAATAAATAAAGTTCAAGCCTGACCCAAGCCCTTATGCTAAACTTAAAGTGGGCCCCCAGGCCCAAGCTCGCTTTTTGCCATCGCTTGTCTAAAACATGGAAAACAAATCATTGACATTACATAACATTAAAAAAAGTAATATATATATAAATTAAAAAATCAACAAAGCTACTAATGTATTGAGTATTTACAGCAACAATGGGTATATATACAACCATTGCCAAGCTAAAAAATCACCGTTACAGCCACTGGTTCTTCAACTTTCTTCTCACGATTTTTTCCTTCATCATTCAACACATCTCACAAGCTCAATAATTAGTAAATTTCCATTACAGCTACTGGTTCTTCAACGTTCTTCTCATAATTTCTTCCTTCATCATTCAACGCATTTCAAAAGGTCAATAATTAGTAAACTATTTCAATAAGACAATAAACAATTAATAATTCACTCTTCAATACATTCAAAATAAACAACCAACACAATAGAATCAAATACACACACCTCTGCTAAAAAGAGAACGGAATTCTCATTGATGGTAAAACCACTATTAAAATATCTATTACACTTTTCTCATATAATTTTGACGATTTTCTTTTTAAAAATAGGGGGAAAGCCCTTCTCATCCCTAGGGCTTCATGCAATAACTCATTTCATCCTTACTTTTTAAATAATAGCTCAAAACATCCTTTCGTTAACTTACCGATAATTGAATGTCGTTTGTTATTAATTCATTAAGGATAAAAAAAGGAATTTTCATCAAAGAGAAAATTAGAAAAATAAATAAAGTTAACATATAACTAAAAATGATTTTTATCTAATCTCATTAAATAGGAAATACCGAAAAAGATGAAAAACTTCTATTTCAAGCAATTCTTTTTTCACTTCTTTCTATTTTGGCGGCATGAAAGCCCAATAAACCCTAGATCTAAGTACCAAAAATATCATAATTTTCTTATTCATATAAGTATACTCTCTAATTGCACTGTAAAATGGCTTGAATTGAGTTAAAGATAAAGAAGATATTCAGCACATGCAATAAAATTGGTGGTACTTTTGAGTTTTTCTTCCAATGATTTAAAGATAGGGAAATTATCATTCGTATACCCTATATTTACTCTGTTATAAAAAATACTACAACATTTTGAGGGTGTATCAATCGTCCACCCTAAGTTGACAAAATGTATCAACCGACCACCAAACCGTTAATTGCCATTTGAAAGTTAACGGAATTACAGTGAATTGACGATTTTACCCTTGAAAATTATCACTTGTATACCCTTAAATTCTCTTTTTATCACTTGTATACCCTTAAATTATCACTTGTATCATATGAAAAGACCAGATTACCCTTCTAACGTTATCATATTTAAACGGCAACTAACAGTTTGGTGGTCGGCTGATACATTTTGTCAACTTAGGGTGGACGATTGATACACCCTTAAAGTGTTGTAGTATTTTTGATAATGGAGTAAATTAAGGGTATACAAATGATAATTTTCCTTTAAAGATATTGTGTTAATTACAATTTGTTCCTTATGACAATTATTCAATGGCTATAACAAATTATATCATCGTCGATTTCATTTAAGAAAAAATTAATGAATTTTGCATACTTTGTAGTGTTATTTAATTGTGTAAAAAACTTATTTTAATATAGTTTGTATCACTTTAATGAAAATCATATTTTGCCTTCAATAAATTACTAATTAACAGTTTTACACTAATGGTGAGTTAACGGAAGAACATTTTAGGTTATTATTTGAAAAGTAAAGATGAAATGAGCTATTGCATTAAACTTTATGGATGAAAAAGGCTTTTTCCCTTAAAAATATAAACCATTTTTTTTAATCTGTAAATTTCTCCAAAAGCGTGCTACAAAGTTAATCTTAGATGGAAAAGGGTAAACAAATCAAATTTTCTCACACTTTCTTGGTGTCCTTAATTTTAGTAGTTAAAACCACCAAAAAGAACTATATACTTCGAATTTGTGTGATTTATTTTAGCTGACCATTGGCTGCCATTTGGCGTGCATTAATTCGTTAGACAACAGACTTGAGTATTGTCCCATTGTAGAGTTTCTCCATTAAAATTTCATCTATCTTGATCACAGTTTGTAACAACTTCTCACTTCTCACAGAAACAAATTCATAATTGCAAAAAAACTACTACATAAAAATATATTTCTCAAGTTTCATTTCTTAACTTTTTATTTACATTATATATCTAGAAACATTATATTTATAATATTAAGAAATTCGAGGAAACTAATTATAGTTATATAATTCATTTTGAAATTAACCCAACCAAAGATTTTATTTACTTCATCTACTGCCTTTCCTTTGTTACTTCGCATCTTTGCCTAAAATTTGCTTTGTTTCTAAAATTTTCTCTTGAAACTCATGTATCATGCGCCATGCGCCTGCTGGTTACCATCAAAGCGTGTGGGCAAAGATAGGGAGGACTATCAATCCGCTTGTTTATCGTTATGCACCATTCTTGAACACTCCTACTTCCGCTATTCCTATTTCCGTTATTCTTGTTTTAGATAGAAGTATTGAGGTGAGCAAGTAGGGTCACAAAAGGAAAGATTCCCAAGGAATTTACTTGATTACAATTTTTGTAAGAAAAGCGGAATTTAGAATTTAGATATATGATGAAGTAGCCATCTTGACCGTAGGTGGATCCTTCGATTAATTATTTCATTCTGCCTTTCTTTTATTCTGTATTTTTACTAGATATGTCGTGTTTGATCCTGGAAAGCGGCTTCCTCAAATTTTTGTGGTGACCCTGCTCTGTTTTTAATTTTATTGATGAAAGCCGTATCAAACCGAAATATTTATCATTGATGATCTATTGCAAACAATTATTATTCTCCTTTTTGTTGAAAAAAAAACAAAAAAAAAAAAATTAACCCAACCACATACAGTTACCATCATTGTCGATCAGCGCAAATTTACATGACTCGTGCATGTGCTTTTTGTTCTTCGAGTTCAATAGCCGAATTGAGATCATTAGTTGTTCAAGATAATGACAAGACTCTTTGCTTTGCCTACAATGTTGTCATAAATTTTGACAGGAGCAACTATTGAGTCTTCCATGATGTATCCGCTAGAGAGCTACTTATGCAATCACAAACATCAGTGGCTAGTCAATTTCATTTTTTCATATATACATATATATATTATCCTCAAATATTGTATAAAAATGTTGAAGAAATACATAAAAATAAAGTAATTATAGTGTAACTAAATATTTAAATTTTAATTAAAATTTTAAAATTTTTATTTAATCTAGATCTCTAAATCGATTAATGTTTCATTTGAAATTCGGACTCAGGAGACACTAGTGTTTCCGGCTAAGCTTCTCCAGCTAACAGTGGTAACTTTAACTTAGCACCACTTGATGGAATAAGGAATGCAGATATTTCAAAAAAAAAAAGAATGCTATGACAATAAATATTCCTAATCTAAAAACAAGAATAATGAATAAATGATCAAATATGATGCATTCTTGTAGTTTGCTAGTGTCATTAAAAGCTTATATATGTACAAGTAGCTGATAAGATCCTTATATATGTACAAGTAGCTGATAAGATCAACCAGCTGATGATGATTCAACCAGCGATTGCTAGCAAACTTTGCCTGACTGCCGGAACTGAGCAAATCAAAGAGCCAAATATTCCGGTGAGAGCATAAGCAATGGCACAAAATGGGAGAGCCTCAGGTTCCTTGGCTGACAAAGCTGCTGTTCCCAGTCCATGAGCACTGAAACAATTGGACTACGTCAACTTGAAGCATTCTGAGTAATAAGAAACTATATTTCCTAGATTTTGGACCACCCAAAAGATAAGCATATCTTAGAAATATGACCATACAACTCTATGAATGTGGTCATATGAAACTCGTTTTCACCATGATAGAATGATAAAGAAAAGGCCATATTTCAACACTGTAAAACCAAGTTGATAAATATGTTGAAAGTACTCGAATTACAATAATGCAATTGGCATGTTACGAAGCATTAATGTTAATTGAGACAATATACAAACCAGAAAACACACAAGTCTGATGATTGTACTAATGAGATAAATGCTTGATTATAGAGAAAAAGTTTATAAAATAACCTAATTATCCAAAGGGATTAGAAGTAGAAACTCAGGCAGAAAAGTAATAAGCTTTAAGTTTTCACTGATTCAACAACTGCAGAAGTAATACCTTGATGCGGTTGCTATTCCTCGAGCAATAGGATCACGAAACCGTAATTTGTCAAGTGTTGCTTGCACAAAATTTGCTCCAATCAAGCCAGTTACTACCACAACCGCAGCCGTGAGAGATGAATTGGCACCTACAAACAATACGGCAAATGAATGTTCCTTCAAAGACAGCTCAGAGTTACATAGATATAATTTGTGTACTTATATTACTCTGAATATTGTGTGTAAATGAGAGCTGTAAGAAGTAGATATTATTACCTGGCAGCAGATTAGTATGTCATTTAAAAAAATCATAATAAATAAAGCATTTTGTGGTTGTCTGTATAGAACATATGGACACAACTAAGAAATGATTGCCTACGTAAAACTGCAGAATATAAATGTAATTATACCTTCAAACAATGATACGATGCTAAGGGCTAATGCCACGGTTATACATCTGGGTAGAATAGAAACTGTCAAAGTCGGCTCTAAACCAACAAGACGGCCAGCAAGTGCAGTTGAATACAGTGAGAATAGTGTTGATAGAATGACAGACGTGAAAATTTCAGCCGCGTGCCTTTTAACGAGCTGAAAAAATAGAAAAACCACGTCATTTTGTGAATATATATATAATCATGAATCACAACAAACATAATGTACATGTTGCAAAAGGTATGGCAACCAATTGTTTAAATGTTGCGCAGAATTTAGTGCACAATTTTTGCTGTAGGATAGAATGCATATATACAGTGTACTATGCCAGAAGCTTTACAGTCCAAATTTAGGACCCTCTTGCGTCTAGATGAAGCTGTCTTGAAGATTGTTTCAATTCATTTTCTGCCTTTTCTACTACAGTATGTTCCTTTCAAATAATGAATAAAAAAGTCAACATATTATCGTGTCATGACATGAACAAATTCTGATTGTTGAATTAAAAGATACTCCACTTGAGATATGCTCTGGTTGAGAAAGGCAACAGGTCAGCACTCTCACTCAAAGTTAGCCCAGTGATGGTCCTATGTAACACTACTAGCCATCCATTGAGTAATTACTACTGCCAATGCCGAATAGCAACATCCTCAGATCACAAAATGTGTTGAAAGGTTGACCAAATCAAATTGATTTGGTTTTCCTTATATATTTAGGTGTATATTTGGTGTAAATATAGAGTTATTGCTTCCTAGAAATAGTGTGTAATATTCTGCTTTAATTTTTTCTTTCCTTTTTTAGTCTCTTGTATCCCTATATTAAGATTGTGTACAGTCTCATGAAGATATGAAAAAGAGAATTATTCCATAAACTTTTTCTCTACCTATTTTCACAAGGTATCAGAGCTAGGCTCCCTTTTCTTTCTGATCTCTTCCCTACCATGTCTGACCAATCTTCTGAAACCACAGTCACCTCAAAAACACTAGAACCAAAAATTTCCCATTATGAATCTCATTCTGTCCAGATTACAACTATCCGGCTGAATGAAGGAAATTTTCAAAGATGGTCTCAGTCGGTTAGAATGTATAGTAGGGGAAGAGGGAAGATTGGTTATCTTACCGGAGATATTAAGGCTCCTGAAATATCTTATTCCTCTTATGGTGTTTGGGATGCCGAAAACTCCATGATTATGGCATGGTTAGTCAACTCCATGGATGAAGACATTGGTGCAAATTATATGTGCTACTCTACTGCAAAAGAACTCTAGGATAATGTGAGTCAGATGTACTCTGACTATGGAAATCAGTCCCAGATCTATGAGTTGCAGCTTGCCCTTGGAGATATCCATCAAGGAGATTATAGTATAACAAATACTTCAATACTCTAAAGAGATTGTGGCAAGATCTGGACTTATTCAACGACTACGAGTGGAAGAGCACGGAAGATTTTAAACACCACAAACAAACTGTCAATAATGAGCGAATCTTCAAGTTCCTGGCTGGGCTCAATGTTGAATTTGATGAGGTAAGAGGAAGAATTATTGGGAGAAAGTCACTTCCTGCTCTTGAGGATGTTTCTCTGAAGTAAGGAGAGAAGAAAGTCGTCGATGTATTATGTTGGGAAAAAAGAACTCCATTGTCTCTGTGGAAAAATCTACCCTTGTTACAGCAGATGCTAATGCTACCCGATCCATCACTCAACAGCAATAAAAACCTCGAGTATGGTGTGATTACTGTAATAAACCACGCCATACTCGGGAGGGTTGCTGGAAACTCCACGGAAAGCCTGCAGACTGGAAAAACAGCAAGCATAGCCGTGCGTCTGCCAATGAACTGGAGAATCTGGAAAAAAATCTCAGCAAGGAGCAAATTGACCATCTCATAAAGCTGCAGACTTCTAATCCTCCACCTAATACTCCTAGCCGTTCACTAGCCCAAACAGGTAGTATTATTAATGCCCTATTTAGCCACTCAACTACTGCACCATGGATTATTGATTCGGGTGCTTCTGATCATATGACTAGCATTTCTAGTTTATTTGATTCCTATTATCCTTGCCCTGGTAACAAAAAGGTAAGAGTTGCTGATGGAAGCTTATCTTCCATAGCTGGAAAATGATCAATAAAAATCTCTGGAACCATTGAGCTTAAAAATTTTCTACATGTCCCTAAACTTTCTGCAATTTGTTATATGTCAGTAAATTAACCAAAGATTCTAATTGTTGTGCTGTCTTTTTTGACTCCCATTGTGAATTTCAGGACAGGGACTTGGGGACGATGATTGGCAGTGCTAGTTTGCGAGAAGGTCTTTACTATTTTGATGACTACTTATCAAGGAATAAACAAGCTCAAGGTTTGAGCAGTAGTATTAGTTCAAACTCTGCTAGGGATCAAATAATGCTTTGGCACCTTAGACTAGGACACCCTAGCTTTCCTTATTTGAAATATCTGTTTCCAGATTTATTTAAAAATGTTGATTGTACTACTTTTCAGTGTGAAAGTTGTTTTTTATCTAAAAGTCATCGAGTTTCATATAAAGTACTTACTTATCGTGCCTCAAAACCTTTTTATTTAATTCATAGTGATGTTTGGGGACCCTCAAAAATCAATACTTTAACTGGAAAAAAATGATTTGTAACATTCATAGATGATCATACTCGGCTTTGTTGGGTTTATTTAATGAGAGAAAAATCTGAAGTTGAGGGGTTATTCAAAGATTTTTATAACATGGTTGAAAATCAATTTCAAACAAAAATAAGCCTACTCCATACAGATAATGGTACTGAATATTTTAATAATTATCTAGAGGTGTTTTGTAAGGAAAAGGGTATAATTCACACATACACTTGTCATGATACTCCACAACCAATGGAATTGCGAAACGAAAAAACCGCCATTTACTTGAAGTTAGTCGGGCTATCATGCTCTCTATGCATGTTCCTAAATATGGTACCAACGCCTTGTAGGTAGATTAATCTACTTTTCACATACACGCCCGGACATAACCTTTACAGTGAGCTTAGTCAGCCAGTTTATGCATGCTCCAGGACCAGAACACTTTGAAACTGTATACAGAATCCTTAGATACTTAAAAGGATCTCCGGGTAAAGGTCTTTTGTTTAGAAAAAACAGGCACCTACAAGTAGAAGTCTACACAGATGCTGACTGGGCTGGTAGTGTAACCGATAGAAGAGCCACTTCTGGTTACTGCACCTTTGTTGGAGGAAATTTGGTCACTTGGCACAACAAGAAACAAATTGTGGTAGCAAGAAGTAGTGCAGAGGCAGAATATAGAGCAGTAGCTCTAGGAATTTGTGAGGTTCTTTGGATCAAAAATATTCTTGAAGAAGTTAAGGCAAGTAATTCTCTACCTATGAAAGTATATTGTGACAACAAATCTGCCATTGCAATAGCACATAATCCAGTACTCCACGACCGAACTAAACATGTTGAAGTGGACAAACACTTCATAAAAGAAAAACTGGACAGTGCTTTGGTTTGCATGCCCTACATTCCTACAGATGAGCAGATTGCTGATATACTCACCGAGGGACTACCTAAGAAACATTTCGAGAAATTGGTTTGCAAGCTGGCCATGAAAGACATTTTTAGACTAGCTTGAGGGGGAGTGTTGAAAGGTTGACCAAATCAAATTGATTTGGTTTTCCTTATATATTTAGGTGTATATTTGGTGTAAATATAGAGTTATTGCTTCCTAGAAATCAGTGTGCAATATTCTGCTTTAATTTTTTCTTTCCTTTCTTAGTCTCTTGTATCCCTATATTAAGACTATGTACAGTCTCATGAAGATATGAAAAAGAGAATTATTCCATAAACTTTTTCTCTACCTATTTTCACAAAATGTAAAGAATTGGAAGGTACCTTTCTCTGTTTGAACATTGAGAAGGCAAATGAGAAAATAACAGAACCCAAAAATCCCATCAGGATATCACCAGCTCCCGGGTTAGATGACACCTTTGTCAGGTAATTGCCTGTGTTGATTCGAAGAAAATGACAATATCAGCCGGTAAAAACTACAGATACTCCAAGCCAAAACAACCTTGCTGGTTTACATTCTGGTGAAATCAAGGAAATATTATTTATGACCATGTAATTTCAAATACAGAGCATGATTCTGTCTTAGAATTTCCAATTCATGCCACCACATGTATATAACAAAGAGCATTATGAATTTACCAAAAGGATGCTGTCCAATGTCCATGGATCCAATTATCTTCTTCAATAGATTTCACTTATCATTGATTGAAGCTCTTACATTCTAAGAAGTGAAAAACAGTAGCAGAGTTGAGCATAATAAGTCTACATGCAGGGAGCATTCTCCCCTTTAGATAACTGAATTAAAGTTCTTCCGTTTCTGAGAGGTAGAAATGTTATATTCTTTGCCAAGATTATGAGATGATCCGAGTCTCAACATCTTTCATTGTAATACTCGGTAATTTTTACACGTTTCTTGCTTTGATAATCACTAGGGAAATGAAAAACTGTACAAAGCTTCAATGAGATTTACAAAGAACACCAGTTAACAATTATAAAGCAGCCTGTAAAACCACTACCAATTCAGATGGGTGAAGGAAAAAGGTGTTTCTTGGGACTCTTCGGAGACAGAAGACAGAACAGAATCATACAAAGCATTTAAGGTCAATCTAACTGTTGCAGCTTGTAATGATATCTTTTTCGTTTGAAGTGCAATCCCAAAGATAATAATTTGCTTTCACCATGAGGGAGACCTACTAAATGATGGATACCAAGAGTTTAAATAATAGAATGTTACCTAGAACAGGATCAAGCCCAGATTTTGACAGGTAGCCAAAGGCCAGTGCCGCCAAATCTGCAGATAGCGCGCAGCAAATAATTGGATGGAAAACCTTCTTCACATCAGACGGTAATCTGGATAGCCAAATAGTAACAAACAGATGAATTTTTCAATGAAGAATCACAAAACCTGAAACCTGTACTACAAATTTTTTTTAAAATTAAAAGAATGATTCTAATTTAAGTAGAGGGAAAATGAAATTATACCCAGAACCAACCATGTAGCCTAACACAGTGGAGGCAAGTAGGAATGGGAGGCATGTTCGAGCACTTGTCCCCAAGGCTGTTGGATAAAACAATGCAGCGACAAATGAAATAAGAAAGACCCCACTCCATGCCCACACTTCTGTAGGAGAAAAAGGCGAAGGTTTTGCCATAGGCTCAGCATCTATCATTTCTGTTTTTACAATTTTCCTCACCGCAATAGCTGTAAAACCTGCAACACAAAGTGAAGCAAACCAGCCCCCAACTGCAGAGAATGAATAAACATTTAGTGCTCCATCAAGCCCCCAAAAGGTAAGATAAAAATGAAAAGGGTTCACAAGCAACCATGCATATGGACCATGAGGCTTAGCAAGAATTTATATCTCAATAACCATTCCCTGAACATAAAGAAACGTGTTACTGTCAGGTTTATGATCATTTCATAATCAAAATCTGAGAGAGAACATTGGTTAAACAGTGCTTCTTTGAATTGCTCAGTAGCTTCATATATATAAATTAAAAATTTATCATTAGCAGATTTAACATTCTTCTAGCATTTACAAGAACAGGAAATCTCAAACATCTCAGTACAAGTGCAAAATAGGAATAAAATTGAACATACAATATGCATAAACTCTAAAGTAAAATTAACAGGGATGGAGAAAACATAATGCAGGAAGCATGTGATCCCCGGTAGTTCCATGTTTACAAGTCCAAAATAGATGCCCCATATGACAACAACATACAAGTTGCAAGTGATCCACAAACTAGGTCAGCAGCTAGGATGAGATTCATAACTCAGGGGACTATGAAACTAATCCTAGTTGATCTTTGTATTTCAATCTCTCATTTATAATTTCAAATCATAGGGCTCGTTCAACTTGCCATCAAAGTCCTAAGTATGTGTGAAGTTTAAATCAACTAAATTTATTCAACTTCTCTGAAGAACGCACTGGGAAAAGAAATCATATTTTAATCAACTGCAAATTGCAAATCTAGAATATCTTATCAGTTAAAACTTGAATGGTGCTCATAATTGCTAAAGCCCGACCGTAAGAGCCTCTCAGATTATATATACCCAAAAACATATAAGTTCTTAATGGCCTACTCATCTATAACCATTATTTCAAAAATTTACAAATCCAAATCAGTTGCTTAAACTTCTCATAAAAAAGGAAACAATCACTTACAGATAATGTAGCAAATCTTGAGGCCCGAAGCAGCAGGGATATCACGAACAGAGAGCGGCAAAATCACCAAAGATGGAACATAAAACAACGGAAGCCATCTTTGAATGAACAAAAGCGCAGGTTCAAAGAAGCTCATCAAACTTGTTGCTGCATCGGGGATTGTAGAATCAAGAATCATCAAAATTGAGAATATGCAAAACATTCCAAATAAAGCACTGGGAAACTTTATAGCCGCGGCCACAAATGCCTTTTTCAACAACTTTTCCACCACAAGAATTATCCCAAGTGATACAACCAAGTGCGCAATCCCCAACACTCTTTTGGATAGTGTTGCTGAAGTGCTGCCACTGTCGGAAGCCATGGATTTAATTGAAAGATTTTGAGTTTCCTGAGAACCCATTTGCAGGAACTTAGAGTTGTGTCCAAGAACTGTGATCGGTTTGCTGAATTTCTTGAAACTAGAGAATTTATGAGGGGCCGAGACGCCGTTGGGAGCAACAAGTGTCGATCTTGGATGGATTCTGTGATGACTTTGCTTCAAATTGACGCAATTTGCGAAAGAGAAATGTGACTGTGAATGATGTGATGATAAATTTTGGGGAACGGCCAAAGGGGTAGCAGCCATTGCAACTTGGACGAGTGTTCAAGTGGCACAGAACTCAAAAGAGAAGCCATTTTTATTTTTTTTTTTCCTTTGGATTGTAAAATTTTTGAGGGGGAAAATTTTGTATGGACACAAAAGAACGTTGAGTTCGTTAAAGATGAGATTCTATTTTCATTGTTATTCATATTTTTATTTAATAGTGAAAAAGAATAATTGTATGGGTCCACTGGCAATTTGGTCATGAGCCCAAATGATAGGTCCAATAGGATGGCAGTGATTGGACCAATAAGTACCATTTTCATTTTGGTAATATCACAATACAAATTACAATAATATTATAATCAGAATTCTGCCACGACTTTTCCAACTTTTTTTTTAAAATTGAGAAGGACCCATCCAACGTAAAAGTCTGCCAAGATAATCAGATTATTTGGGTCTAGGTTGTTTGTTAAACGTCTGAAATTTAAAATTTTATTAATTTTAGATATTTTTTAAAATATACTTATTTATTTTTTGAAATTTATGTCTAATTTTCAAATATTTACATCTGAATAAAAAAAAGTAAATTTTTATAACTTTTATTTAAATAGAAAAAGGTCTGAATGACAAGTAAAGATTATATTCCAAAAATATCTCTGTAAAATAACTTATTTCATAAACTATAAAATATAGTCCTCTTTTTGTTTTAATTTACAAGGACATAAATGTCAAATAACTAAATTTAAGATGTTTTTTATTGTAAAAACAAATAAGATACTACTTATATTCATATATTTAAAAAAGAAAAACAAACATGTCATTTAGATTATCGTATTCAGACCTATTCAGATTTTAGAAAAATTTAGACCCACTTAGATTTCAGACAAAAAAACAAACGTTACCTTAATGAGAATTACACCCACAAGTCCACAACCTCAAGAGAAGATTTGAATCTATTATTTATTATTTAAAAAAAAGATAATCAGGTGTCAGGTACTGATTGAAAACTAATTAACGTACCATATTTTTAAGATTAAATAATTTTTTTTTTGGTTGAGATAATGGTACTATTTAGAAATAGGACTTTAGATTGGACATAAGATTATAAGAGAACATGTATGTCTAGATGCTTTAAAATAAAATTAAAGATAAATTTTAATTAGAATAAAATCGATACAAATTTTAATTAGAATAAAATCGATACCAGGGTTTAATAAAATAAAAAAGTAGTTCAAACCTCAAATAGCTTCCTTCGGGTGGAAATATATTTCATTGTACAATTTGTGTAAATTCTATTAGAAAAATTTTCAAAATAAATGGTGTTTTATTGTAAAGGCATATCTAAATAAATGATTCTTATTATAGAGACATGTCCAATTAATTGTGTCTTATAGAAAAATATATTTTCATTTAAGGATATAACTTTTCATGGTGACATTTCACTTGAAGATGCATCATTTCATGTTGATATTTCATTTGAAATGGTGATAGTTCAATTTGGACCATTGATTAAAATTAAATCTTGATCCAATGGCCATAAATGAAAGAGTATCATGAAAGATGACAACCGAAATGAAGAAGCACAAGTATGTTTATAAATAGAGGTCATGTTCAAGCCATTTAAAATTAAAATAATGATCTCACACCACTCTTGTGTCAACCCTCTTTTCTAAAACGAATTTCAACATAAAACTCTTATTCTTGTGCATTAAATATCCAATATATTGTTGTCTGTAAGAACAATATATTGTTTCTTGACAGGCTTGCAACATTCAAGAGTATTCTGTTTTGTTTTTGTCGATGCGTAATGCAACAAACAAACAAGTGCTTGATTGTATCTTGGAGACGTATTTGCTTAACCGATATGTATCTCTCAATTGGTGGGGGCAAATAACGTCTTAAGGAAAGCGACATTTGTAACGTGTCTTGAAGTACATATTATTTTCTATAGTTTACTTATTACTATTATTTTCTTCCTACATACAAATTTGTAAACACATTACTTTACACAATAAAGTTCCGTCATTTTTATTGTAATTTTTTACATTTGCCATTCTCCACAAGTACATATCACCAACAATCTTAAGACATTATTCGTGCAACAATAAAACCAAGTTTATCTCTTCAACAATTCGCAGTGAATTTTGTCAAATTGGAGCAATTTGATGGTGGCAACCTTATTTATTGGTAGAAAATGTTGTATTTCTTGTTGACAAGCCTCAATATGGCTTATGTTCTCACAACACCAAAACCTCAAGAATGTGAGGAAGAGATATTAGCGGAAACCAGAGTGCGGCAGAAATGGGAGCAAGATGATTACGCGTGCAAGGGACACATTTGCAATGCCATGTTTAATACTTTGTTTGATCAATACCACAATAAAGCTACAACAAAAGAAATGTGGGACTCATTAGAAGCTAAATACATGATGGAAGATGCCACAAATAAAAAATTCTTAGCTTTTAAATTTTTTTAATTATAAAATGGTTGATAATAGACTTATGGTTGAACAATATAATGAGATTTTGTATATTCTTGATCAATTCAACCAACACAATATGAAAATGGATGAGTCTATTATTGTCTCTTCAATTATTGATAAACTTTCTCCCTCTTGGAAAGACTATAAGAAAAGTCTTAAACATAACAAAGAGGAAATTAATCTGTAAGGCTTAGGCCAAAGTCTTTATATTGAAGAGGAACTCAAGCTTAATAGTCTTGAAGACCAAGCCGCTATATCCTCTAAAATTAATGTCATGGAGGAGGAGAAGGAGTTTAAGCACTCTAATCACCCTAAAAATAACCAAAAGAAAAAGTTTGCTTTAAAAGAGAATCAAAACAATAAGAAGACAAAGAATGATACATGCCACCATTGCAGAAAACCTAGCCACTTCAAAAGAGATTGTCGACTTCTTAAAAAGAAAAAAGAACACAAATTTTATGGCCATGATATCTGAGATTAATGTTCTCGAAGATGATAATGCATAGTGTATAGATTCTAGTGCAATCAAGCATGTATGCAAGGATCGTAGCCTTTTCAAATCTTATAAAGCAATAGATGATGGAAGTGTTCTTTACATGAGAAATTCCTCCACTGTCAATAATTGAAGGAAAAGTCAATGTGCAACTAGAGTTCATTTCTGGAAAAACTTTAACTCTTACTGATGTTTAGCATGTATTTGATGTTAGGAAAAATCTTGTATCTGGTAGCCTTCTTAATAAGTTTGCTTCAAACTTGTTTTTGAGTCAAACAAATTTATATTATCTAAGGGTGGTACCTTTATTGGGAAATGATACATGTATGAGGGAATGTTTAAACTTAATATAATAATATGAATGTTTCTTCTGCTTATATGGTTGACTCATTATCTTTGTGGCATAATCGTTTTGGACATGTGAATATTAAAAGATTAATTGATATGGCTAATTTAGAATTAATTCCTAAGCATGAAAATGATATGTATGAAAAATGTAAAGTATGTGCACAGAATAAAATCACAAGAATTCTTTTTCCAAAAATTGAAAAACACCTTCTTTATTGCATTCAATTCATAGTGATGTATGTGATATGCATAGTAATCCTACTAAAAGTGGTAAAAAATATTTTTTAACATTTATTGATGATTTTTCAAAATATTGTTATGTGTATTTATTACATTCT
The DNA here is from genome assembly GCF_022201045.2 of Citrus sinensis. NCBI lineage: Eukaryota > Viridiplantae > Streptophyta > Magnoliopsida > Sapindales > Rutaceae > Citrus > Citrus sinensis. The sequence continues at coordinate 19,740,552 of NC_068560.1, forward strand.
AAAGATCAAATGTTAGATAAATTTAAAATTTATAAAAATAAAGTAGAGAATTTTTGTGACATTAAAATTAAATGCCTTAGAAGAGATAAAGGAGGTGAATATGTATTTACTGAATTTTGTGAATTTGTTAGCATCGTACATGAAACTAGCACTGCATATACACCACAGCAAAATGGTGTAGCTGGAAGGAAAAATAGGACATTAATAAAAATGGTTAATGTTATGCTTTTTAATGTTAGGATTGGTAAAAGTTTTTGGAATGAAGCAATTTTGACTATATGTTATATCTTAAACAAAGTGCCTAATAAGAAAAACAAAAGTGACCCCTTTATGAATTATGCAAAAAAAAAAATCTAATATTTCTTATTTAAGAGTTTGGGATTGTCGAGCCATTATAAAACTACATGAACCTAAGATAAAGAAATTAGGAGAATGTGGCATTAAATGCATATTCTTGGGATATGCTGAGCATAGTAAAGCTTATAGGTTTCTTATAACAAAACCTAATAACTTTGTTGAGATCAATACTGTACTGGAATCTAAAGATGCAATATTCTATGAAAATAGATTTTTGACTATCCTGAAAAGTATTAATTCTCAAAAGAATGATAAATCAATAGAAATTGGTTAAAAGCGTAATGCTAATAATGAGCAAAATCAATTGAAAAGAAGTAAAAGAATAAGGAATATAAAATCCTTCGGACCAGATTTTATAGTCTATTTAGTTGAAGGGAAAAGAGACTCACAATCTAAACAGACCATGATTACACCTATTATAGAGTCTGATCCTCTCACCTATGAAAAGGCAATGAAGTGTCAAGATGCTGCCTTTTGGAAAGAGACCATTAATGATGAAATTGACTCTATTATGGGTAATAAGACTTGGAAGTTAGTTAATTTATCACCTAGCTCTAATCCTATAGGTTATAAATGGATTTTCAAAAAGAGTAAGAAAGTTGATGGAACAATTGAAAGATTTAAAGGAAGACTAGTAACGAAAGGTTTTACACAAAAAGAAGGCCTTGATTATTTCGATACGTATGCATCTGTTGCAAGAATTGCTACTATTAGAGTCTTGATTACTTTGGCTTCAATTTATCATTTTGAAATCAATCAAATGGATATAAAAATAGCTTTCTTAAATAAAGAATTAGATGAAAAATTTTACATGAAACAACCATAGGGGTTTATTATGCCAGGACAAAAACATAAAGTTTATAAACTAGTCAAGTCCTTATATGGTCTTAAACAAGCTCCAAAGTAGCGGCATGAAAAGTTTGACAAAGTGATTATTTCAAATGCATTTAATATTCATGAATTTAATAAATGTGTATATAGCATATTCAATGGAAATAAAGATGTGATTATTTGTTTATATATATATAACATGTTAATTTTTGGTATTGATAGTGAGAGCATTAAACTCACTAAATCATTATTGCCATCTAATTTTGATATGAAAGACATGGGGCTTGCAAATATGATTTTGGGGATTAAAATTATCAAAAATGAGCATGGCCTAATATTGACCCAATCATAATATATTGAGAAAATTTAAAGAAATTTAATTATTATGATTGTAAGCCTATGTCAACACATTTTGATTCAAACACAAGATTGTACCCTAACACTAACAAAGCATGTCCCAATTAGAATATGCATGTGTTATTGGATGTCTTATATATGCAATGACTTGTACTAAGCTTGACATTGCTTTCGCTGTTAGAAAGCTGAGTAAATATACTAGTGATCCAAGCCAAGCACACTGGCAAGCAGTGTACAAAATTCTAAAATATTTAAAATATATAATGGATTATGGTATATATAATACACTAGATATCCTTCAGTTTTAGAAGGATTTTCGGATTCTAGTTAGATTACTGATCGAGATGATCATACATCGGCAAGTGGTTGGATTTTTAATCTTGGTGGAGGAGCTATTTCATTGGGTTCAAAGAAGCAAACTTGTATAGCAAACTCCACCATGGCCGCATAATTTATAGTTTTGGCTTCATGTTTTAAGGAAGCTGAATGGTTAAGGAATTTGCTTATAGAAATTTCTATTTAACCTAAACCAATGCCTTCTGTGTCCGTTCATTGTGATAGTGAAGCAACTTTATCAAGGGTATACATTAAATCTATAATGGAAAGTTTAGGCATATTGATCTAAGACATAGTTATGTGAGATAATTACTTACAATTGGAGTAATCACAATTGACTTTATGAAATCATGCCAAAATTTGGCAGACCTCTTAATTAAAGGTCATACAAGGGATATTGTATCAAAAACTTCTAAGAGGATAGGACTAAAGCCAATATCGTCTGATCACCAATGATGGAAACTCAACCTAACACTTGAAATATCAACAGCTTGGGTTCAATGAACAAAGTACATTATATGTTGTGATAGCAAGCACTATAATATTTTAAGACGCATCCCAAAGTTCAGTACTTGATACATGTAACATATGGGAAATGTTAAACTACTTAGCTTTTAATAGACTTATAAATATTTTAGCTACATGGACATTCTAGATAAGTCTACCTATATAAGTGTAGGAGGTGGTGCCGCTTCCTATGTAACTTAGTTGGTTACTAAAGCTCTCATAAAAATAGGATATAAACACAAGGCCAATCCACGTGTCGGTTAAAGAATACTTGAGAATTTAAAAACTTATATGTAAGATATATCCGATTAGTCTAATAAGGTCGTTGGTTCAAAGCTTGACTACCATATTACCTTGATTAACTTTGATGTGTTGTCACTAAGTGAAGATCCAAAAGACACTTTTATCTATGCATAAGTTTTTCAAGTCTGTGCGAGATAACTTTTTAAAATTCATTTATTTTGAAAATGGTAGGGGATTGTTGGAAAAATTTTCAAAATAAATGGTATCTTATTATAAAGACATAACTAAATAAATGGTGTCTTATTGTAAAGACATATCCAATTAATTGTGTCTTACATAAAATGTATCTTTTCACTTAAGAATATAATTTTCTTAGTGATATTTCACTTGGAGATGCATCATTTCATGGTGATATTTCATTTAAAATGTTATAGAAAAAGTATCTTTTCACTTAAGAATATAACTTTTCATGGTGACATTTTCACTTGGAGATGCATCATTTCATAGTAACATTTCATTTGAAATGGTGATGGTTCAATTTGGACCATTGATTAAAATCAAATCTTAATCCAATGATCATGAATGAAGGGGTATCATGAAAGATAACAACCCAAATGAAAAGACATAAGTATGTCTATAAATAGAGATCATGTTCAAGTCATTTAGAAAGGAAAATAATGATCTCACACCACTCTTTTCTCAGCCCTCTTTTTTAAAACGAATTTTTACATAAAACTCTTATTCATGTGCATTAAATATCCAATATATTATTTTCTGTGGGACAATATATTATTTCTTAGCAGGCTTGCAACATTCAAGAGTATTTTGGTTTGCTTTTGTCGATGCACAACACAAGCAAACAAACAAGTGCTTCATTGCATCCTAGAGACGTATTTACTTAACCCATGTATATCACTCAATTGATAGGGGAAAATAACATCTTAAGAAAAGCGACATTTGTAACATGCCTTCAAGTACACATTATTTTCTGTAGTTCACCTATTACTATTATTTTCTTTTTACATACAGATTTGTAAACACATTACTTTACACAATAAAGTTTCAACATTATTATTGTAATTATCTACATTTGTCATTCCCCACAAGTACCTACCACCAATAAATTCACCCCACTTTAAAGAATTATTTACAAACACTTCACATTATTTTTTAAAAGTTAAAACAAAGAAAAAGTTTAAACACTTAATCAATTAAACCATTTTATTTACATTAGTCGTTTGACTATTGTTGATCATTAATCTTGTTTTAATATAATTTTAATTTAATTATGGAAAATTCTATGATGTCATGATTAAAATTACGGCATCCATGTTGTGATAAATATAAATTTTATAAACCACACATAAGATTAGTAAATGAAAGATAAAATAAATTAATTAATATAAGAGCAGTGAATTGGTATTTTAAAATTACAAAAAAAAATAAACACTTTTAAAAATAACATAAAAATTTAATTGAAAAAGTAGTTTATTTATTTAATTTATTTAAGCAAAAAAAAATACTCATCAATTGATATAAAAAATTTGTTTGGAAACAATTGGAATAAGTTTTATTAAATTGGTCGAACCATAAATTCTATATTCGTGTTGGGACATTTATAAATTTTTGTATTTTCTATCATAATATTTGTTTACTATATAAGTTAATTAAACAAAATTATTTTTCTTGATGTGGATCAAAGCAAAACAAAATAAAATGACATTATTATATTATTAGATATATATGAAATATCAATTAAATTTAACCTAATTTTTAGTTTTATATATATTTTATGTAGTTTCAAACTTCACTTCTTACTTATAGTAAATGATCATCTGAGGTTGCTATCGAGGAGGTTTAGAAGGATGCAAAATCACTGATCTTACAAACAATTTTGAAAAATACAAAAAAAAAGTTTTCAAAATTTAATTTTGAGGATAAGTACTATCTTTAATAAAATTTCAAATATATCATCACATGTATTATATAAACCAAAAATTATTATTATTCAATTTAGAAATAAAAATAGTAAATATATAAGGTAATCATTATTGCAGTGAGTTTTTATTTTACATTTGTAAGTTTTTTTAATTTTTTTCATTAACTATTATAATATTTACTTGTTTTACATTTCATTTATAAGTCTTCTATTTCATTTATACGATTCACATGTTATTTTACACTCAATGTTAATTTACAAGTTTTATGTTATATATGTAAATTACATCTGTAAGTTTTTGTTTTATTTGCCAATTATAAATCATTTTATCACTCTTATGTTAATTTACTTATTTTATCTTCTATTTACAAGTATTATGTTTTATTTATTTAATTTATGTTTTATTTTATACTTAATGTTAATTTACAAGTTTTATGTTATATTGATAATTTGTTGTTTTATTTACCAATGATATATCAATTTACCACTCCTATATTTATTTACTTGTTTTATCTTTCATTTATAAGTTTTATGTTCCATTTACATTATTTATGTTTTATTTTACACTTAATATTGATTTACAAGTTTTATGTTAAATTTACATGTCTTATATTTCATTGCACAAATTTTTTTTTATGGTATTGATGATGTAATTTTAATCACGGTGTTATAGAATGATCTATTTAATTATTTTACCTCATAACATAAATAAAATAATTGTCCAAAACGTATGGTTTTGCATCATAAGTTTAAACAATTAACAAGGATTTAATTAATATTTTACTTAAATTTCTTCTTTACTTGAAATTATTAAAAATAATATGAATTTTTTATAATTTATTATTTTAAAATAGGGTCGATTTACAAATTGGAGGGTTGGAAATATCATCACCATTTTAAATTATTAATTACATATATATATATATATATATGTAAATGTAGGGTCTTGACGAGTGAAAATTCAAAATAGACGTTCAATAGATTCATAGTTCTTTCAAAATAATATACGATAAAATGATAAATGAATAAAATAGCTAACACCTAAATTTAGATTTAAATCTTCTAGCCCAAAGGCTACTGGGCCTGAAAATGCCATCATTTGCCCGCGAAGAGCAAACGTCTTGTCGTTTTACTTTTACCGCCATTTCTCTAAGCTAAAATAAGTTATTAAGCTGAAAGCCAGTCCCCCTATTTTATAGTTTATTCTACGATGGATTATATTTATATTATGAATCTTTTCTTAATTATTAGATAAAGATGTATATGGAATTAAGCCTCAATCAGAAATTATTATATACTTACGTGGCATACATTGGATAATTATCAAATTCATAATGAAAATATTACTTCATATTATAATACTACAATAAATGTCTAGCGTCAACTCCTGCTAGCAATTGTGATACAAAATTTAGATAATACTAGATATGCAAAGTTACGATATAAAATTTGAATTTCAACGAATATAATATATGATATATTATATTACGGACGATATTATTATAAACAGACATACATCAAGATGTACTTATCTAATCATTTTGTTCTATCATAATATAATATACCTATATAAGTGCGGAGTATATATATTACTCTAAAATAATTTTGCATTATCAAAGAGGATTTTGTGGAGCAAGAAAAGGAACGTTTTTAGTACCCTTGCCCAACTGAGTAGATCACCGGCCGAGCCCAAATCCTTAATTGAAAATTCAGTAAAAAGAATGGCATCGAAAACTTAGAAACCAAAATCAGAATAAATTCATGATGTGATCGGAGCAGCACAAGTGACTACTGAATTATGTATTTGTGGATCTATCACATCATAAACCAAGACTTTTCTCCTTGTAGTTTTCAAATCTCTAGCCATAGGTCTATCTTTGATGATGAAATCAAGTGCCTGAAGGGAAGAGACGATGAGGCTGAACGCAAAAGTGGGAGTTTTGGCGTTATGATATTATTATTCGAATAAGATGTTGGCAAAGATTAAACAAAATTAAAAAAGGAAATAAATAACTCAGTTATTATTAGTTTTTATTGCGAATAATTCATTGGTCACGGATACTTTCATTAAACAAATTGATTGATGGGGTTATTTTTACTCTAAAATTTAGGGGTAGGTATTTAATTCGATTCAATTCGCTTCAGTTCGGTTCAAGCAATAAAAATAAAGTGATTCAGAAATCTATGAACCAATTAGTTTTTGTTTGTTTTTCTTTAAAACTGAACTGAATTACGGAACCAAATGATTAAAAAAAATTAAAAATAGAATTTATGAAAATAAAAATTAAAAATTAAAAAACTTAGCCTAAACTAGATCATTATAGAAAGTTTTTGACTCCTAATATGGTTGAACTTTGATACTAACATAAAATTAGTTGCGGCCTTCTTTTATTTTGGATATGACAACAAACCTTAATCAATTAGTTCAATAAAATGGGTTTGTGGATGAACTTTCAAAAGGTAGGTCTTCTCAAATTTAAATTTAAGTTTATTTTAAATAGATTGCACAATTTTAATTTGTTTAATCATATGATTCAATATGAAGAATACTTAGGTAATGAAGCTAATATTTTTATTTGTTAGTTAATACATATAATTATCAATGTGATATTATACACTCTATTTTACGTTGTTTAATTATTTGTGCAATATTATACACTCTATTTTACTTTGTTTAATTATTTGTGCTTGATTAATAGCTCACTTTGAGAGATAATGAAAGTATTGTGGATATAGAAGTTAAAGGATCAAGAAGTGGTGACCGAAAGAGTGCTCAATGGAAATAAAACTTTGATGTGAAGTTTCATTCATCCTAATTTGTAGTGGAATTATGACTTTATTATTTTTTTATTATTTTTGGATTTACGAAATCAAGATTACTGGTATAGTGATAGTATATTACTATTATGTTGATTTTTGTAAAATACATAGGGTAAAATTACTCGAACCAAACTAAACTATAGAACGAAACCAAATCAAATTGCATTAATTTGATTCAATTCAGTTCAGTTCTAGTGTTTGGCTCATGTTGGTTCACAAAATCATGAATTAATTAGTTTAGGCTTGATTCATTTGAAGTCTAAACTGAACAAATCCAAAGAGTGCCCACCCTAACTCTAAATGACTCTGAATACTTTAATTTTAATAAAAATATGTATTACAAAAACACCTCTCATATGAATTATTATTAATAGCAATTTATTGTAAGTTAATATCTTATAATTACTTTGAACATCCATATAGCGCACTCATTATTTAATTTATAATTTTCATACCTTAAATCCTAATATTTTATTTCCAACATCTCAATTAATATTTAAATGACAATGAGGAAATCAATTTTGAGAAATTTTTTTACTATAAAGTATGTATGACACTTTTTATTTAAAAAAAAAAATGAAACAAAGAGTACTATAAAAGAAACTTTTTTTTTTCCTTCGGTCCTTCTTCTTCATCTTCTTCATCTCTTTTGTCTCCTTCTTCTCCTTCCTCTTTTTTTGGGCAGTATTTGAGGAATATTTTTTATTATTATGTTCCCATTGCAAGTTATTTCAGGTGCAAATTTCAATGTTGAACATAATAAACAAAACTTAATAACCAAAATTATGTTAAATAATTTGTTTACAACTTGACTTAATTATATTGTTGTAAGTATATGTTAAATCTCTTAAAATTCATGTGCTGAATAGTTTTATTAGTATTTTAAATAAATAAACTTAAGCAACTTAAAATGCTTAAGTAAGGATATTTTTGAAATTTTAAAGAGTGTATAAAATAAAACTACAAAACTTAATTTTTTATAATTTGTGTATGAGTATGCAGAGTAATAGAATGTTCAAAGTAATATTTAGAATGTAAATAACCTTACCCTAAATAAATTTATGTGTGGTAGGGCGCAATACCTCATATTATTATTCTAAAAAAAATATTGGTAAAAAAATTATTTTTAACTTAGATATTATTATTTTTCATTGCAAATACTGATTTGAAAGTATACTAACAAGTAAAGTTGATATTAGAGAAACTTGTGTGGGCTATGAGCACTTTGTCAGCATGTGTTTGGTTGATAAGTCTTTTGATGAATTTTCCACGTATTAGAATTACACTAACAACAAGAAAGCAAGAACTTAAATAAGTAGTTTGGAATCGACTTGAAGATTTAGATAAAGAATGTCTTATTTGAGATATGCGTAAAAGAAAAAAAGATTTTAATTGTGTAATGATAAGAATATGTTTTTAAAAAGATAAAAACATGTTTATCTAGTTGATATTATAACATTTAAAAAAAAATCATGGAATCCACTATGAAACATGAAATCTGTCACATAATAAGTCTTTAGTAGGCGACCATCCTACATAATTTTTCCCCCTATGTAAATTTATACATAATATTTTTTATTATGTATATATAAATATTATATATATATTAAACCCTAAAGATGTGGTTGAGTGATTTTTAAGTAATTTTATTTGACAGATCACCTAAATTTAAATTTAAGAAAAATAATAGGTTAAAAAATGAATTTAAACGTTGTGCGCTTCCAATATATGTATATATATAATACTTATAAAGAGTACAAGTGAATTGTTCACGTATAAAGAATTGTTCAACCACAACAGTGTTGTGTTGTGGATGTAAATAGCAAGTATATGCACAAACAGTAGAGAAAAAAAAGGAAAAAAATCCCCGACGTCGGTATTTTCAAAACGAAAAGCTCTGCCGCTTCGTTGGCCGTTTTGCTTTCTATATATGAAGATGGCGTCCACGTTGCAGTTGTATCTCACCATCATTATTACCAATTCTGCAGACTCTTGAGTCTGTTTCGCAAAACACCCCAAGACGATGGAGAAATTTTTACAAACATTTTCGTCAGAAAGAATAAACACTTCCCAATGGTATTCACCTGAAACAGGCATTTATCACAGCAAGCATCCCTCTGTTAACCTTCCCGCGAATGACTCACTTCTTGACGTTGACTCCTTCATTTTCTCTCACAAACACAATGGCCGCACGGCTCTCGTTGATTCCTTATCTGGGTACTCAATCTCTTACCCGCAGCTCTTCCCTTTGGTGCAGTCTGTGGCCTCTGGTCTCCGCCACCACTTTGGCATTTCACAAGGTGATGCCGTTTTGCTCCTTTTGCCCAATTCCATTTACTTTCCTGTAATTTTCTTGGCTCTTTTGTACTTGGGTGCTATTGTAATTCCAATGAATCCATTGCTTAGTGTTTCAGAAATCAAGAAACAGGTCACTTTGTGTAAGACCAAGATAAGTCTTGCATTTACTATATATGAAAATGTTGATAAGTTAAGGTCCTGGGGTACTACTCCTGTTGTTGCTGTGCCTGAAAATCTTGTTAATGATTTTAAAGAAGGTAGATTTTCTGATTTTCATAAGCTCATTGCTGGAAAGTTTGATTTAGTTGAAAGACCAGTGATTAGGCAGCAAGATACAGCTGCAATTTTGTATTCATCTGGTACCACGGGTGCAAGCAAAGGTGCTGAGTTGACCCATGGGAATTTTATAGCTGCGGTTGAGCTTTTTGTGAGGTTTGAGGCTTCGCAGTATGAGTATTTGAGTTCTGAGGCTGTGTTTTTAGCAGTACTACCAATGTTCCATATATACGGGCTCTCACTTTTTGCTTTAGGATTGTTGTCGTTGGGGCCTAGTGTTGTTGTGATGAGGAGGTTTGAAGCCAGTGAGATGTTAAAAGTGATAGATAAATATGGAGTTACTCATTTTCCAGTTGTTCCACCAATATTGATGGCGTTGACAAAAGCAGCAAAGGGTCTTTGTGGAAATAGCTTGAAGAGTTTGAAGCAGGTTTCTTCTGGGGCAGCTCCTGCAAATAACAAGATCATTGAGGACTTTGTTGGGGCTTTTCCTCATGTTGATTTTATTCAGGTAAAATGAGTCCTCTTTTTTTCATTTTTTGGGTTGATGATGCTGGTATCTTATTATTCAAAAATATTTAGGTGTGATTATGTTTGTTTGCAGGGTTATGGCATGACTGAGTCAACTGCAGTAGGAACTCGAGGCTTCAATACTAAAAAGTTCAGTAAATACTTTTCAGTTGGACTTCTGGCTCCCAACATACAAGCGAAAGTGGTAGATTGGGTTAATGGCTGCTTCTTGCCTCCTGGTTCTACTGGTGAACTTTGGCTACGAGGACCTGGAACCATGAAAGGTGGTGATAAATATTTCTTTGGTTTTCACAAAGTTTTACTACTTGATGTGCTTACAAGTTTTCTGATAAAATTGCCTGATCCTTCTTGTCCCCATTTTTTCAGAACATTACTTACAATTGTCATCGCTATTGGTTTTCTGAGATTTTTGTCTTAGATAGCTCCTATGTTATTTTATCTGACAACCATACCAATTCAATAAAGGAACTTTAAAACCTTTCATGCAGGCTATCCAGTTTGATTCCCTCTCCCCACCCTCCCCCACCCCCCCCAAAAAAAAGAGTTTTTAATGGTGAGTTATTGTCCTCAAGATGAACTTTTGCAATGCTTCAGCTATTCTTCATGGCCTTAATTTGGTTGTGAACTATTAGTTGGTGTTGCTTAAAGTTTCATCATGGCAGCTTCAATGGTTTGAAACCTTCACATATATATTCGTGTCTAGTTTGTGCTGTTCTATTTTCCTTTTTTGAATTTCATTCTTATCCATGCTTTCTTTCTGCGCTACAAATAACCTATCCATCATGAAGGCTTTTCTATATCAAACGTTGTGTATCATCAAGATATAACTTCTATAATGTTCTAAGATCATAAAATATTTACATGGTGAATATAGTTATCGCTAGTTTGCATTATGTTTTCTTGCAGCTGAAGTCTTGGCTGCCTTCTTAATTCCTAATGCAAGTAGAAATTTGATAACTTTTCCACCTACTCTACAGGGTACATTAATAATGCTGACGCAACTATGTCAACAATTGATAAAGAAGGTTGGCTGCATACTGGAGACATTGCTTATTTTGATGAAGACGGATACCTATATATAGTTGACCGCTTAAAGGAGGTTATCAAATACAATGGCTATCAGGTCTAATATTTTTATATCCATGGAATTTAATTTTGCACCACGCATTTGTGTGGCATAATGTAAATAATCAAGAGTGAATTGTGTGTTTGAATTGGTGCGTGTTTTTGAAATTTTATATGGCGGACAAGATTACATAAACTGAGTGCATTAACATGTCGGATATTCCCGGAGTCATTGCTGAGCTAAGCCGATTTTGTGAATGTAATTTTGAGATGGAATTGTATTAGTCTATTCCTGCTTGACAATGTGACTTTTCTGCAGATTTCTCCTGCTGATCTAGAAACTGTGCTGATTTGCCATCCTGAGATTCTTGATGTTGCTGTAACTGGGTAAGCATCAGTGCATGCTACATTTTATTATTGAGCAGAGACCATTTGAAGATGTTAAGAAATGCATACTGTGTCCAAATTCTCTGTTATTGATTACATCCAGTCTCTTCATTTTCTACAATTTAGAGCCATGGATAAAGTGCTTGGGGAGATACCGGTGGCATTTGTAGTGAGAAGAGATGGAAGCACACTAACTGAGGCTGCTGTTATCGACTATCTTGCTCAACGGGTTTCTTTTGACTAAACAATTTTCATTGTTTTACTAAATAAACATGAGGAGCAAACTAATAAAGCATTCAAATCTCTGTCTCTCTCTTCGGCAGGTTGCTCCATACAAAAAGGTGAGGAGGGTGGTTTTTACAAAGTCGATACCCAAGTCTGCTGCTGGGAAGGTCCTCCGGAGAGAACTTAGGAAATTTTTAACTTCTAAACTTTAGGAATGAATTAGATTGTAGGCATTGTTAACTCAATGCTATATGTCAGGGTCAAATTCGTTTATCTTTCTGCTACCATAAGATATGTATTGTAATTAATTTGATATACAGAGAAATGGCATCTCATTTTCAGTTTGCGGATAGACAGGCTTCAGCCTTTTGTTTCAAATATGATGGGAAAGTAACAAAATTGAGTAAAATAATTTTCAAACACCATGGCATTGATCACCAGCCAGAAAAGTTGGAACTTCTAAGTTAACAGCATAGCCTAATTAACTTCACATTGAAACAGGGAAAAAAAAAACTAGATTGGTTAGGAATACTTGTTGGCAGATTAGCACCTCCGACATTGACTTAACTTTCATAATGATAGGCATAATGGGACGGCGATGATGGAGGAAAAATGTAGTCAGATGGGTAGGTGGGATTATAGACATGCTGAGGAGGAGAAGAGGGATGATAAACATGATGTTGAGGGGAAGTGGGACGATAAACATTTTGAGGCCGGGAGGTGGGATGATCAACATGCTGGGATGGCGAAGGGGAACTTAGTTCGCTGGTTATGGGGCTTGCAGTGCAAACTTGTTGTTTGTCCACTCTAACCTCCACCAATTCCTCTTCCTCAAACGACTGGAAAATCGGATGCAGGTATGCATCTGCCAAGTATGCCTTTAAGTTTATTTCAGGTTCTGTAGTTCGATCCAGTCTGTCTTTAGCCATTGCCTCCTGAAGAAGAAAATAGAGGAACATAAAGTCATTGATAGGCATAATCATGTTCACCTATGCTTTCAGAATCAGAAGATTTTTGTAACTTAGGCAAACAGTGTGGATGTTAAATCTGTAAGTAGCCTTAAAATCGGGGATGTAAAAATGCAAAATTTTAATCTTTCCTACTTCTCATAACCTACACAACTAAGTTGGAATTTTAACGTTAAAATTTCCTTTATACTTTAAGGCTAACAGGAAAACTTGAAACTAAATACAGGATATGGCCAACTTTACGACTAGGGCTCAAGACATCTGCCAAAAGAAAAAGCTGGGTGCTGAACATGGAGTAACGATGAAATGTGCTATGCAGAAGTGAATAATGTAATCAGGACAACCACTGGGTATCTTATAAGAGCAGTTATCAGAAAGATTTGTTTGGCATTAATCAACCGATTTTAAAGCATGGAGCTTACCTCAATTGGGTACTTTCTAAATGCAGGTTCAAAGCGACTTTTGCAGTACTTGTGGAATGCTAATGTCAATATTGGCAATACAACAAGAAATGGAGTGGAATTAGCTGCCTCTTTTGTACTCAGCAGACCCAACAACAGCAGTTGAGATAGCAATAAGCTTGCTATTATGCGGCTATGAACATGCGGCCAGAATGCACCAGCACTCTCATATTGTTGATTGTAGACATTGATTATCTGCACAATTGGGGTAGCATTTCAATGTTGTATGTAGAACAATGCTTACAAATTCACCTTTTATACAAAGCAATTACATAATGCAGGAAACAATCCTACAAACATATATTGTACTTGATGACAACAAAAGATTTCTTTAAATTATTTTTCATATTGATTAATTGCAGACAACCTTAAATTTAGGATTGATATTCTGAGTTCTGTATTGGGTATTACAACTAATATTTGGTTGTAAAGAATGCTAGATCATTAAGCTTAAGACATTCCAATTGTTCTGTTCAATTTATATACATTGTGAATAACATGCTTCAAGAAATTCATGAGCACAAGTCAGACAACCAATATACATCTTCTAAACAAAAATAATAAGCAAATAAACTGACCTGGTGACGATAAACCAAGTATGCTAAGCCAAAGAACACTAGCGTAAAAGGAAGAAGGATTGGTGTAATCACGGCATACACAATCCCCAAAAGAAAGTAAAGTTGGAGACTGGGGATGGTTTCAGGGAAATCCACGCTACCAGGATCCATAGCCTTTTCTCTGTCTCTCTCTGTCTTGACCAGAAACAGGTTCTTGAGATGAAAGATGACCAATGGCTTCAGTCGGAGAATCTCACTAGCAATGCCAGCCCATCCATCAACCATTATATATGTAATAAAGAATGTGGCCTTCATTGGTATGGACACCCCTATGGTTCTTGGAATCCTGCAAAAGGAAAAAAGAAAATTAACACACATTTAAACTGCTAAAGAAGCATAATAGCTGAAGTTTTACAAAAAAGAAAACAAATAAAATATGCTTATATTTATTTAGTCAAGAATAATATTGCGTAAATGACATCAGATAAACTTTGAGTTCTACTAAAACCACTAGGTGTGTAATAAAGCTCTATACGACATTGCGACTTTACACTACAAAGAAATCCAAAAATGATACAATTTGTTCATATGAAGGAAAAATCAAAAGCCGACTAAAATTTCTCATCCTCTCATGAATTAGTTATCTCTCATATGCCAATAATTCCCCCATGCTTATGCAATACATCAAGTATGATGAAGCCACTCTCAATTTAATTTCCTGTATAGGACTAACTTAAAACAATTGATCATTCCTTTAACCTACCGTGGAAGTTGAGGAAACTGTTATATCAACATACAACAGCATAATATGTAACATAAATTTTCAAACATGGAATATAAAACGTTACTGGGTGGGTGATTGATGAAGGAAAGAGTCCAATTGCTCGAATGCTGTTCCAGTTGCAATACTTCCCAAGAAGACGTTCACCAGCATAAAATAATAGTACTTAGCTGACGTCCTCCGTTCCAAATTTGATAAAGCTATATGTCCTTCAATCTTTGACATGATCATCAAAATTGTAGGAAGTATGTACAAAAAGATTTTAAGAGCAAGACCAGGAACAAAACCCTGAAGGAATGATTTGATGAATTTCCTGCAAAATAGTGGCAGTTATTTGTCTTTTTTTTTTTTAATTAACAGGAAAAAAAAAAATCAAAGACACATTATCTATATAGCCACTATGAAGGTGTAACATATGAAAAAGCCATACCACCACAATACAGCCTTTAATGAAATTAGCACAAGAAACCTTTTCGCATCAGCAAGTTAATCTTTCACAAAAAAAAAAAAAAAATGTAATAGAAAATTAGGATTAAGATTAGTTACTTACAATTCTATTACTGGCCTGAGGAATGGAGCAACTCTTTCAAGCCCCTCCAGATTTGCAAGAGATTGCACAAAAGCAATGGGTATCATATAGAAAAAAACTAAGGCAAACACGGAGACTGATATTATACATTTCCGGATGGTTAATGAAACAAACGGTATAGCCAAATTTCTCCAATAAATATCACGAGGTTCTGGAGCCCAACTTGTTAACCATAGAGTGGGATTCTTGCATTGTTGTGTCTGTGCACAAACAGCAGCCCCCCAACGTGATTTAAATGAAACAAAAGCAACTGGAAGAATAGATTTTGAGTCTTTCAGAATTTTTTGCCGCTCCACTGACATCTGAACGGGTACAAATGAACAACATACCTCTATTAGTACTAGTGAACCAAAACATGGGGGCAAGAAGCTATGTGTTGCACAGAGTTGATTAAACTAAAATTCAATGAAATTTTCAGATTTTCATTCATTTCAGAGTTTTCCTTCAAGTGATCCATGTATAAGATCAAGAAAATTGAGTAGTTGTAGACAAAATAGAAGTAATAACTTACTCTTTTCTCAAGCTCCTTCATTTGCTGCTTGTAGTAGTCAATTGCATCAACTTTTTTGCCCCAAAGGCCCAAAAATCCCATCTGAAAATGAGAAGCATTTGAAGCATCAAAACTAATAAGTACTAACAAATCGATTGGTAGCTTAGGGTTATCAAACAGCCCAAGGAATTATACAAGTTATATCCAAGTGACTGTACCATCATGTTTATAAAATTACTACCTTTGTAGTTGGCTTCTTCTCTGGATGTCTCTCAAACTTTAGTTGGTTATAATCCAACCAATTCTGAAGCCTCTCTCTCTTTCTCACCAACTTGGCAAATTTGTTTGCATTGTAGACAGCCTGAAGTAAGAAAGAATACCATCATGAATGAAGACAAGACAAATTATTTTAATATAAAAGAAACTAATAAAAGGACTTTTAATGAGAAATCATTTCAATAAGAAAGGAACTTAATGAAAGTTCTATAACCTGGTGACAAAGATAATGATCAGGATGATTTGTTTGAAAGAAATGGTCTATAGTTTCTGATAACGATTGACCAGAAACATGTGGAACATTCCTGACCACCACCTGCAAGGAAATAAACAATCCAGACACTTTAAAGCACTTGTCAAAAATTATTGTGATAAACACTAAATAGATTTCAGTTTGAAGAGAATGTTCGGACATTAGTACTCAGATACAATCATAACCAAAACTGAAAATATGTAGAACCTATTTCTTTAATAAAACTTCCATTCGATTGTACACAAAATAAAAAGAGAAAAAAGCATTGAACGTAGTAGCTGACTATAAAATTTGAACATTATAAACTTAGAAAACACTTTAGCTCAAGCAAATGGAAACGTTAACAGAGTAGGCTACCTTTTCCACTGCTGGTAACTAACAATTTGCCGGTAAGTCTAAGAGTGAAAATCCTAGATCCTTATTTGGCATCCATTTGCCTAAATGTATTAAAAGGTTAAACTCCAAAAGGTACAAACTTCCAAAATGCAGATCATAGATGCATAATAAGATCTCTAAAGATATGAAAACAACAACGTGCAATTTTGACCGTCAAACATACATGATGAACAATCATATGACAGTTGGATCTTGATTTCTAGCATTCATTAAAAGCTCTTCTTGGGTCAATTAAGAAGCAATAGGTCAACTCACGGTGAACTGTTCTGCACGCCTTGCTTGTGAAGCCAAGAAGCGCAGCCTCATTGATGCTACGATATCATATTCTTTGTAAAGCATGAAACAAATCCATATGGTGAACAGGTATTCCAATCCTATATGGACAAAAAACCTGAAATTCAAACATAATGCTTCTTTAGAAAATTGATATGGTATACAGCAATAATTTATTGAAACTTAAATGGCAAGGAAAATGATACCAGCATAAAACAATATTGTTCCCGCATTTTAAACTAGAAACGTGTCAACAAGAAGAGTTTTTCTTCCACAAAATGGTGATTTGACAAGTTCAGATTGTAAGAGTAAATGATAATAACGCATCAGGTAAATAAATTTTGGTTCTACATACTGTACAATTATGTTTGATTTGGGAGAATCAAAGTTACCTTATGGATTTAGGGCGAACATTAGATATTGAAAGCTTGTCAATATCACTCACAACCAATTCTTTCCTCAAAAAGAATAGCGTTCCACTTGATACATTGACTGGAATAAGGACAAGGAGTGCCACTATTGTCATTGGTACAAAAATCTTTAGGCTGTCAGACCAAACAGAAAAGACTAATTATAACAACGAACAATGACAATTAAAGCCTCAGGCTACTCTTAAGTTACAGAGTAACAGCCAAGTTTACAATGTAATAGACAATATAAAAAATTGTCAAGAATGGGCCAACACTTGATTCAGGTCCTGTAAATTCACTTTTAAACTCATTCCTCAACTAAATTTAGCTCCAATTTGAATTAATGCTCCCACTAAAAGGAAATGCAAACAGAAATAGTAGACATGGAAGCCACAACCAGATTGATCAATGTACTCATACGGAGTATTTGTGCCGTCTCATCCTCAGGTTCTATAGAACTGGCTAGTTTAGCAATTCCAATTTACAATAAAATTTCCTAACTAACATAGCCACCAGGTGAGACAACACTTTAGTAGAAAGCATCCTTTGATGATTTTTTTTTTGGGGGTTTTAAATCCATCCTCCAAGATTATAAGTACACATCATCTAATAAGCGCTCATAAAAAATTAAAGAGGATACACATAGTAATAGGAGAAAGAAACAGCAAACTGAACAGTGGATTAAAACAAAGACATCGCGCCAAACTTTTAGCATGACTTTAATCATTCCAAGTTATAATTTTTTTTTCTTTTTGGTTACAAAGGTAAAACGGAGCACTTGAAACCCTACAGATTAAAGGAAATAAATAATAGAGGGAACAGAGGCTGTCCATAATTCATAGGAGGACAAACTATCACAACACAAAGATTCAGCAGAGGTTTCCAATTAAACCCATTCCAGAGTACAAAAGCAGCAGAAGTAATAATATTATACCCATATTGCATTAAATAGCATGAACAATTGTACACTTGCTAGGATGGATACTGAAGATTACCAAAAAGTTCTTCAATTTTGTGAAGAATCAACCAATATCCAGACCAAAAACGTACTAAAACAGAGTAAGAAAATTAAGTTTCCCACAGTGTTTTAAGCTACTAAAAAAGTTGAAAAATTATATTTTGTTAACAAAAAGAGAAGACACCCGGAAAGTGAAAAGGCAATGAGAATCGAATTATAACAAATGCAGGAAAAGAGAGAGAGAGAGAGAGAGAGTACCCAAGAGTGTAAATTCTCAAGAAAACAGCAGAGTCGAGGCCAGCATGATTGATAATCTCAGACTCAGTCATCTTTAAAGCCTGAGGCATCCAGTTCAAGAAAGTAAGATATGTCTTGAATTCCAAATTAACGAACTTGCCCACAAAGTTTCTAGACCTCCTCGGGCTGCTTCTAGCCCCATTGATGTACCACTTGGGAAAGTAAATTCTGTCATTGATGGGTTGAATTCTCAGCAAAGCAAAAGCCAACAAGAATGCAAAAGCAGATAGTATGTTGATCAATGCAGACACCCCAATATCACCAAGAGTAGCCATTGGAACAAACAGAAACAACAAAGAAAGAAGAAACTAGAGGTTATCTGAAGAATGGTTTGAAGTAACACAGAAAGGAAAGAATATTTTTTCTGTTTTTCTTTTTTTAATTTTTAGTTTTTTATTACAAGAAATTGACAAAGTTGGGGTGCAGTGGCCCTTACTGCCTAATGGAGTTTGATATGTTAAAAGGGTGTTACCCACTTTCCATTCTTTTTTCATTACACCACAAGTGATGTGTTTTTTGTTTAATGAAAAATGTTTTGTTGTGTTGTCTCGTTCTGGTTTCCTTCGGGATTTGGAAGTATTTTGACTAGCAGAGTTGTTCATGACATGTGCATGTGAAAAGTGAAGTCATTTGTTATTAATTTTTTTGTTCTTTTTGGGATGAGAGAGAAAGGAGGCGGTGGACCTGCGGGTAACTGGTATTGCTTATTGTGCTTGCCGATGCTGGTAATCTTTTGTTCCCTGTTGAAGCCATGTGGCCAAAGAATGGATTGATTGCAATGAATCCCCTGAAATGTATCATAATGCTAGAAGGATTCAAAAGGTTGATATATATTGCAATTTAGATGGATTGCATGGAAATACTCTTAAATTTAACTTAAAAATAGATTATTCAAATTGAAATTTTGAACTCCAGTTGTTTAAGTTTAATGAAATATTTCAAGTACAACCATCTAACCATGAGTTTAAGCTGTAAAATTTTAAATTCTCAATCCTACGCTAATATTTTTACTATTTTTAATTACTTTTACTCTCGTTATAAATAGTTTTGGATATTATATATAGATTATGTATATTATAAAATCTTTTAAATTAATATTAGTGTTAACCAACTTTTTTTTCTCTGTTTGAGAGTTAAGTTTATCAAATTTTAACTATCTTTTTTTTTATTAATGTGACGTCATTTTCATATGTATATATACAAAAAATAAACACATAATAATTTTTTTAATTCAACATGAAAAAGATATATAACAAGGTCGATGGGTAGTAAGTAGATAATGTTTAATATTTGACACCACATAACTTGATTATCTCAAAGAAAGAGTGGATTCAAATGCACCAATCAATTCTTAGTTTATAAATATAATATCCTTATATCTTGTTCTGATATTATTACAGATTCAGGGGATCTCGATGAAATTATTCCTTCGTACAATGATTCCAGCAATCTTTCACCTCCATCTTTTGCACGCGGTGGAAAGCTGGATGTAATCATGAAAGCATGCCTACGTTACCGCCTTAAAATCAGCAGATCCTTTTAATATTTAAATGCCGTTTTTGTTTTAATTTTACTTTGCATGAAAAGATTTCTCCCTTAATCTCTCCTTAATTAATTATGATTAGATTCTTTTCTACGAAAACAATGCGGAACCCAATTCATAAAACAATCTTAATATTTATTGCCACAGTATCATTTATTAGGTTTATTTAAAAAAAATATTTTTATGTTATGCAAAAAGCCAAATGCGGTGTTTTCCGTACTTGAAGTAATAATAATAAACAATATGATGCTAATTTTATTGGGTTTAAATCTGGAAAATTTACGAAAATAACTATAAATATTTTGTTATTTTCACAACTAACCCTCTCAATTTTTTTTTTCAACATTAGCCAAACACAAACTTTTCTCCCCAAATTATCCTTTTTTACAGACCAAAAGCAACAATATTTCTCCCATATCGTCAAACCAAACGCAACTTTCCACTCTTGAATCATCAACCAATGACGACGGTAAAAGACAACGGTAAAAGTGAAATCTGATCATAATCTATCCGAATTCAACACTAATCGACATCACTTAGTGATATGATTTATTTTCTGAACTTGCTGAACTGAGTCGTGGGTGAATCTGGCGACAGGCACCTGTCGCACCAAGCCTTGGAGATTCATTAAAACTGTATTAATTTGATCCAGATCCAAATAATTTTTTTTTTATAATTTCAGGCTTAATGGATTCAGTTGTACTTGGATTGTGTTACGATGGTTGGTGAGAGACATTAGAGGATGGGCGTATGGAGTATGTGAATGGTAAAAATCGACCTTTTTTTGTTGGGAAAAATTTTCTGTTTGATCAGTTATTGGCAAGAGTATACGAGGTGTTACAAATAAACCCTAATGAATATAGTATCCCAATGAAGACAACTTTAAGGTCTAGTAACACATTATATCGTATATGTGCACTGCCCATTGATATATTTGATGATGAAATGGTGAGGGTTGTGTTGCATATTGCATCCGACGTAGCCAATTTTGGATGCATTCCTATGTTCGTGACCACATCACCTCGAGTTCCGAGCGAAGGTATTGAGCCACATGTCGATACAGAAATTTCATTTAGAGCAAATATGTCTGGCCTCGATAATGATGAAGAGGTGTTGCCAAGGACAATATCGCTACAGCAATATTACTCTCCAATCCACGACAATTATGACAACATTGATGATAACGGCGTTACGTTAGAGGATGTTGGAGCAACGATATTTCCAATAATGACGTCGTTGGAGCAACGGTATTCTCCGTATCACAACAATGATTTTCGGGACAATGATGATTTTCATCATGAGACAGAGGGGGATAATGTTTGTGCAAAACCTTCTAATAATACAAGGGGCACTCGTTTCAATAATGATGGTGATGATGGAGGAGCTGGTCCTTCGAATGTTCCGTCGTTTCAGCACGACGATGAGTGTGAAGACAAATGAAAATAAGAAAAATGACTATTATTATTCTAAAATCTCATTTTAAATTAATGAAAATAAGAAAAATGACTAACTTAGGTTTTGTTGAAGGTTGTAGATCATAGATCGGATGCCGGTGAGAGATGGAGCCACCGCCGATGAGGGTTGATGTCGCCGCCGATGATGGGAGTTGGATCGGTTTGGGAGAGATGAGTGAAAGGGAGTGTTGGGGGAGAGATGAGGGAGGGGTATTTTGGTCTCAAAAGTTGTTTTATGGTTAATGTTGATAGAAATATTTTTGGGGGGTTAAGATGAAAAAAATCAAAACTTTAATGGTTATTACTGTAAATTTCCCTTTAAATCCTATATTAAATAAGTGCAAGAAAGGATAGTGTATAAATAAATAGACTCACACACACTAATCTATATAATTTAGTTAAAAGAATTACTTACATGGATTAAACTGTTCTTCTAAACCGTTTAAATAATTAAAATAGTAAACAGTTTTGTGAATAAATTAAGCTAGGGTTGATATTTTGTTAGGAGTATATAAAACGCAAACAAAAAAATTTGGTCTCCATTTTGGCTATCTGCCAACTAATAAGACAAGACTCATAAAATGTCCATATTATGTCTTATGCTTCAATTTGTCAATTTTTTTTTTAATATCATTTCTTTATTTCGAATAGATATTGTTAGTTAGTTATTTATGCCATAACACAGCAGCGAAATTGAATCATCGAATGAAGCATTATTATTAAGCTACAGCTTTTAGTAGTGGTACATGACTTTAGAATTAGAAAACACTAATTATCGTTTCATTGTAATATGTCTATGACTGTATAATGTTATGCTTGGGCTATAATCTTGTTATGAATCTATCAATTTACATAACTTGATAACTTGACAACACGTAACCCACATAGGCTTGTCATGACTCATGATAAGATAAAATTATTTTTAACAGCATCTAAAGATTTCATTGAGTGGTTTTAAATAGTTTTATTTAATTAGTCACTCAAATTTTAAATCTTAAAGAAATAGGGACTTAAAAAAAATGATTTAGGCAGGTAAATCAAATAATGGGCAGTTTTTAAAGTTTATAGTAATCACAAATTGACAAACAAGTTGTTGCAATAGGATGTGGGAAAGCTCAGCGTCCTTATCATTGGTGAATGGTGTGACTACAGATTCTATATATCCGTGACAAAAAGTTAAAACTATATCTTTGTTTCTTCTAAAGCCATTTCCAGCATGTTCCATCAACATGTGATGACAGTCTGTCAGCATTTCCAAATAGTCGAAATTATTCGATCAATCAAAGATAAGTTCACAAATACATTCTCAAATTTTTACAAGTTTCTACGTTTCTTACAATTTATTCCATACAATTGCATTACAGTCAACCAACAAAAAAAAAAATAAAGAATACTTGATACAACAAGGACACCACTAGCATGAGATATAAAAGAAAACAAAATATGAACCAGATTTAGTCTTGATTGCTATTCAAGACGCGCTAAATGGTACAATCTGGAAATGAAAATGGTAACTGCTGGGTGCCACTAAAACTAATATCACAGATACAATAATGTACACTACTCCGAAGAGCCGATGGAACAACCTCACGATGGCTTCAGTCCTTTCACCGCCGCAGCAAAAATCTAAAATGTCACAAACAGATACATCATATAATGCAATTCATATAGCAAGATTGTCCAACCAACTTCATAGTGATATGTTTGAATTTATAAGGAAGAAGTGAAGAGAAAGAAGAGATGATTTGGTTTTCTTAATTTCCCCCTTTTTTATTGAAACACTTCCGACTATATATAATAGTCTTTACAATACTGAAAATTAACAAACAATGCCAAAAAAAATAGGAAACCAACTTCCCACTTCGCTGAAAATCAGCACATCATGGGATTATTGAACAAAACCCACAACTAAATGTAACACGTGCATGCATGGCTCCATGAAGGATGGCGTGAATAATGGCTTGCATGGCTCCATGAGTAATGGCACGTATCACATAGTTAAAGAGATACCACTTGGTGAGAGTGTACATACCCTTGATCATTGATATTAGTTCAGTTATGCAAGAAATACCGTTTGCTATGTTTAGCAACTATTAAACACTCCACATAGCAAACATTAAATGTAGAATGCAAAACATGATTCAAAAACAACATATATATTACATTAAAAAATAACGTACATAACCCACACATACCACTTATTCTAAGATATAACCAATAGGCTAATCAAGCATTATACACTTACAACACTAGGTGAAGTAAGGACTACAACTTTGCTTCAATTCACAGTAGAATAGCTATTAGCTTTGCAAAAGTTCATATGGCATGAAACAAAGCAGCCTTGAAAGATTATTGAATAAAATAGGAATCCTTCCATATGTTTAGAAGAAGAGTTCTGGAGCAGTTGCAATCATCCAGTTGTTCCATCATGCATGGAGGTCCTACAATTGTTCTGATAAATCCTATGAGGTTTTTAGTAGAGACAGAGCACATTTTCAAGAACTTAGATAACCCACATAGGGATCAAGGCTACAGGACCTAAAATGTGAGATCAGCATCAATAATGATCTGAATCAAATTGGATTGATGTTAGATACTTTGATGGACTAAAAGGTTGTTGAACTCACTGCCACATAAAATCCATGTTAAGGAATCACCATGTCTATTCCAATTTTTTTTTTTTTTTGGGTTTTAATCTCATATATGTGTGTTTTTGCTCAAATGAACAAGTTTTCCCAAATAACCAAACAAAGATTAGAAAAATGATAGACAAATAGGAAAAGCTACATACTCTGGACGGCGCTCCAGGATCCTGTTTCAACTGTCCACGGGGTTGATCGTGGCTACTGCTTTCCTCATGCTCGATGAGATTCCTTTCTCCGTTCTCAGCCAATGCTGAAGTTCCCTGGTTAAAGGCATCACCATCTGAAGATTTTTTCTTTGATCCACTTCTTAAGGCATAAGGTTTTTCATCTTGCATAACATTAGTGAGGAGATCTTGGTTCTTTTTATTGAACTGTGTTGCTGCTGCTCGTGCACCAGCGATGGCTGCATTGAGAGTGGATGATTTCTCCACTGCAGTTGATTTATTTTCGGGGAAATTTGTACACATAGATCCTGGCTTCAAAGAAAAAGGATCTTGTGCATCTGGAAGTGGAAACTTCACAGGCAGTGGACCTTTAACAGGGGTAAGACCCCTAACAGCAGCTTCATACACCTGTGACAGGAATAGAAGTCAGTCCCTGTTTAAACAAAATGCAAGAGACACAGGCACCGAATTTTTGCATCTCATGTACCTTCTTTTCCAAGTTATAAACACCCTGATACCCTCGCATTTCAAATGGAACTAATAGTTTCTGCATTTGTTTGAGTCAGAAACGATTCATCAAAAGTTCAATGTTCATCAAATGGTAATCTATAGCAGGGTGAAAGCACTCACTTGAGGATTTTCACAAAGCCAGCAAAAATCTGTTTGTGCTTCTAACCTCACCTGTCCCACAAAATTGGTATAAATTAGTCAGCATACTCATTGTACATTATTAAGTTGATAATATAGGGAACAAAATGATCAGGGGAGTAAATAGCTAACCCCTTCAGGTACCACTTCCCAGCTTGCTAGTTCTTCGCAGCGAACGCAGCCGACTACTTCAACACACCCTACATATTTAGATATGTCAAAAATTGGAAAAAAAAAAAAAGCAATACTATTGTCTCTATAATTTCTCCAACGTGATTTCCATTCTAGCTTAATATTAAGAGGAGCCATAAAACACTCAGGACCGTCTCTCACTTGAAATTGGAAAGAACTTCAATAATTTGGTAAAACAACTACATTACACATTTCCACTCACCTCATACTCCATCCAATTTCTCTCTGCAAGCAATGTCCTGACTTACCGTGACTTTTGCATATAGACCATCAGAAGGATACACACATAACACAACATAGAGAGTGAAAGCTTGTGTGAGATTATAAATGAAAATGAAAAGCAGCTAAGTGGACCCAATAGTCCACCAAATTCAAGTCAAACTTGAATCTGAGCTTCAAAGCTTTGTTTAAGACCAGATATTGTTAATTTTCACATCTTTTGCAAAGCTAGTGGCATCAATACGATAATTAGGTGACAACTAAGAATCCGTTTGACTTAGCAGTTTGGCAAGCCGCGGGTCTAAAAGTGTTTGGTAAACTTGCAGATAGCTTAGAAGTTAAAGTGATTCCCACAGTCATTTGACTAAAAAAATCACTAAAATTCTAAAAATCTGCTAAGGAATGGAGCCTCGGGAGCTCGAACAACGAGGGCGTGAATTCACCACTTGGCGACCGTGATGAAAAACTCAATATCTTTACTATTTTCATCAAAACTGTTTATTTTCATCCAAATTTTTCACATTTTATTTTGCAGCAGCTGTGGCTCGAAGTCTAAAGCCTACCTACATTTATTCTCGAATATTTGTAAATTTGTAACATGAAGAAAAAATTAGCAAAATAACGAGTACCTAAAAGTCTTGAAACTGGATAATGTTGGGGAAACTGAAGATCAGTGATCCCATTGACTGCATAAATTTCCCTGTAAAATTCTTCCATTGCTTTGATGGTAGCTTCTTCGGGAATCTTGCTAGCAGCATGAATCCATAGACGGCCTTCACAGTCACAAAGACAATATAAATTAATTATTTAATGCCGCTACTATTTAAACAAGTCTTAACAACAATTAAATAATTAATTACTTAATTAATTATTAAGAGTATGAGAGCAAATTATATTTATATACCTCGAAGAGGAGCAGGCCAAGACCTGCCTTCAACGCGCTTGATCCCGTAAACGAGGAGTGAAGCCCATGGTTGATGCATCGTCAAACATGGGTTCGTGTAGTTCCCTTGCTTTCTTACTCCTCTCATCTCTTTCTCTGTGTTTGGTTCCCGGGAGAATCACTCGGAAAATTTCACACTACTTGTCTCCCAGAAGGAATCTGTTCTTTTTCCTTTAAACTCGCAAGGCTTATACATTGTTTAAATAGTCACGTGCAATAGTCACGTGCAATAACAGACGTACACGTGCTAGCCCCAATCATAATTAGAGCGGATAAAATTTGAAATTTTGGTAAGAATAAATGAGTTTGAGTCAAAAACATTAGAAAAAAACTCTTCACTAAAAAAAAGCTCTTTTTATTCATGAGGTTTGATATAATAGTTTATTTCATTTTTATTTTTTTAAATAATAACCTATTTTATCATTCTTTTTCAAACAATAGACAAAATGGTCTTTTGTAAATTTATAATTAGTTTACTTTACAATTAACTGAGGACAAAATAAAATTTTTCAGTTAAATAAATACAAACTATTTTAAAATAAAAATCTCAAGAAAAATAAATAATATCTAACTTTCTATATAAATTTAAAGTTCACATAAAACTTAATAAAACAAAAATAACACTAAAAAACATGCAATATATTTGTGTGTATGTGCATTCATTAAATATTTTTAATGAAGTCAATTAAATTTTTGAATAATAATTTTTTAAAATTAAGAATCGTTATCCCTATTAAGGTTAATGATAAGCTAAAAGACCAAAAAAAAAAACCATACACTCTAATGTAGTATGTTCTATTCTATAATATTTGTAAATATGTGTTTTTATGTATTTAGTGTGTATTTTTAAAACTAAATAAAGGAGTGTGTGTTCATTTTTTATAGAATAACAGTATAATTGATTATTTATTTATTATCTTGATCATATTAAAATGAAGGACAAACTAAAGGATTAAAAAAAAAAAAAACTCATTCTAGTGCTTGTGAAATCTATGTTTTTCTCCTTTCAAAAAAAAAAAAGAAATCTATGTTTTTCTTTTTTAATTTTGTCTTAGATATATATTTTACGGATTTCATATTATTTAGTGTTATTATTGTTTAGTCATTAAGTTATCCTCATATTTTAAATTTACACCCAAAGGCAGATATTTTTTAATTATATTTGAGAGTTTTATTTTAAAATAGTTTGTATATCCTTATTTGAAAATTTAATTTTGTTTTCAATGAATTATATAGTATACTAACAATAAATTGACCGAAGAGTGTTTTGAAGAAAGACTTTGTAAATTAATTTTAAATTGAAAACACAAGTATAATTTAGATTCTGCCAACATGAATTAGTTTTGGTTAACTGCTTAATAATTATATCATTAATCAAGTAAATGAATCAAGAAATTAAACCCTTACTCGACAAAATAAAAAAAAATCATGTTGACCAAATCAAACTCATATAATAATTGTGTCAACTTTTATGGGAAAAAACACCTTTTTCACTTCTAAGGTTTGATGTAATAATCAATTTCATCTTTATTATTTAAATAATAGCTCATTTCATTCTTATTTTACAAGATTTGATGTAAATAATATTAAATAGGTATTAAGTGAATTATTAAGTTGTATTATATTGGGTGATACAATTACATGATTATTAAATGAGTGTATTAGATCACTCATTTATTTTTTATATAGTGTTTCAATTTTAATATTTTGACACGAATATAAAATGAGCTGAATTTGAGTCCGCTTAAAGGTGAACTCGCTTCAAAATGAGTTTTGTCGTGGTACTGATTCTTCATCTTTTCTGGTAACAGATTTGAATAAATAGAGCAGTGGACCAAGAAAAGAGTTTTAACTCCAAGGAATTCCTTATGTCAAACTCACAAAATTGACACGATACGAGCAGAACCAGTGACCTATTTTGCCACCACTAGTTATAATAAGGTAATTTATTGTGTATAATTTATTTATTAAATGGCTAACCCTATGTTACGATGGATGTAACATACACTCAAAAGTAAAAATATCTGTTAGCACCCCTACATTTTTATGGAAACTACATTAATCGAATTAAAAGAAATACTTTTAAATCTTAAAGAAGAAATGAGAGAAATTAAACAAGAAATAGGAAAGATAAAAATAGAATTATCAACAATTCAGATAAGCCGAAAGAAAAATAAAAAAGTTGAGAAACTTGAAATAATAAAATCAGGAATAATAGGGACAAGCATTGAAAAACATATGACAAAACCTCAACCAGAAAGTTATGATGACTGGTTTATAAAAACCCAGTATCCAAAAATATTAGAGGAATCAGAAAAGTTAAAAGCAGAGTTAAAAAGAGAAGAAAAGGGAAAAGAAAAATTAGAGATAAAAGAAAATACACCTAGTGACACAGAATAATGGAAAATACATTAGAAGAATTAACAGAAAAATTTAGTGATATTAACTTTAGTGATTTAGAAGAATTTGAAAAAGAATACCAAATAAAGATGAATGTCGCTGGAGGTCCAGAATTAAAACCTGATATTGGAGAACCTAGTCATAGATATGAAATAAATAAAAAGAAAAATAGACCTTTTTATGAATATCATCCGCCCGTTAAAAATACCCCTTGGAAAAAAGATTACCAACCTAATAATGACCATTTGATGCCAATAAGCAATGCAGGTGCATTTTTAGACTTGGATTGTAAAATAGACTCCCGAAAAGCTTTAGTAGAATGGGGAATGCAAATGAAATTATTCTTTATATTCAATGGATCCAAAGATGATTGGAATGTAGATACTGAAGAAGAAAAAATAAATATATTAACAGATATACTAATAGCAAGTTTTACAGGAAATGTATTTAATTGGTGGAAAGGATTAAGTGACGATACACAAAAATTAATAAAAGACTCAACCAAAATAGCATTAGGAAAAGATAAAGGATTAGGTATAGAAAGAATAATCGAATATATTGCTAGTGAATTCTTAGGAGAAGATTGGTTACAAAATACAGAAAATGAAGCAAAACATGATAAATTAAATGCTAGAATGAAATTAATAAACCTGACAATCTGTAATATGTGTTTTGTAAAAGAATATACATGTGAATTTAGTAAATATTATTATACACAATTCATGAGTCATGAAGACCAAAACATTTATAAAAATTTGTATTATTCTAAATTACCTTATCCATGGAATGGATATTTTATAAATGAATATGAGAAATATAATAATAAAAGTGATAGTAGAATCCCAGATACATTAGGATTTAGGATCAGATTTTTAAATACAAGATTAAGTGAAATTTGTATCCAAAGAAGTTTAATAAAAAAGAGTAAAAATATAACAAAAATATGTTGTGAAAAGACAGAAATGCCTACCCAATGGGGATGTTATGTACCTCATAAAAAACGCAGGAAATCTTATAATAAAGAAAAGAGATATAAAAAATATAATAATTTTAAGAAAAAATATAAAAAATCAGGAAGAAAATATTATAAAAGAAAATATAAAAACCAGAGAAAAATATTAGATAAGTCCAAATGTAAATGTTGGAATTGTGGAGAAATAGGGCATATAAGTACAGATTGTACAAGAAAGAAAAAAGTTAAACTCTTAAAAGAAGATTTTGAAAATATAGAAAGTGACTTAGAGGAAATAAATAACTTATCTGACTATATAGGAGAGGAAGTTTATATGGCTGAAGAATCTGAAAATGAATCAGAATAAAGAAGAGTTATTAGATAATGAAAAAATAGAAGAGATAGAAGAAATAGAAAAAGAAGAAAACAAAAGTGGATACAGCCTTGTTGCTACTTTTAACAAAGAAAAATATAATAAACTTTTAAAATTAAATATGGAAAAACCAGAATATGGAATAATCCATAGATTTAGAGATATGTTTAAAAGAAAACGAATAATATTACACGAATATTATGAACAAGAAAAAGCTGTGATAATTACACAAGCCAAAGGAAACATTAGATTTAGTTTAATAAATAAAAGATCCATAGATTTAGCACTGAGAAAAATAAAAAATGAGTCAACTAAAGAAAAAATTCAATATGTATATCTTGCTGAAATACAAATCTTAATAAAATCTCTTTTTAAAGAAGGAATAGATAGCCCAATAGTTTTATCATTGCATGATCAAAGATTTACAGATCCTAAGATAGGACATCTTGGAACAATAGAAGGAAATTTATGTTATACTAAATTATTATTTACTTGTCACCCTAGATATTGTGTACACATTAAAGATAAGAACATAGACGAAACATTAAGCTTACATTTTAAGTTATTAAAGAAAAATTTAATGAAAGAAGGTAATAGAATAATGACAATACATTACTCAGCTTTATATAGTTTCTGTAATTCAAATTACGGAGAAATATATGGTAATAAACCTTACATCGAGATAAATAAAGATTGTGAAGATATCATAACATTTATAGAACCAGTAATCCATGATTACAAAATCCCTATAAATTATGAATTAAATATCGATGATAAAAAACAATTTTTAGATAATAGTAATGAAAACTCCATTATTCCTATAAGCTTTGCTGGAAGAACCTTAATAAGAGGAAGTTCTTCTAGAAGATTAAACACTGATAAGCAAATAATTAAATCGGTACCAACAAATAATGTGGTAAAAATACTTGGACAATACTTTAATGGAATAGATTATACAACAAAAGTACCTATACTATTAGACACTGGCACAAGCCATAATTATATGAATCACACAAAAAATAAAGGACTCTTAGTAAAAGAAAAGGAAGTTCCGTATGAGTATACTGACTTCAATGGGAATAAACATATTTGTAAACAAGAAGTTAAAGTCCCTATAATAATAGAAGGACTTAGAATAATAGTAGCCTGCTATATAGATTCATTCATGACTACAGACCCTGAAAAACATATAGTACTAGGAAATAGTTTTTTAAATGATTTAGAATATTACAAAATTGAACCTAATAAGATAACTTTCTTAATCCAAGGACAAACAATAATTTGTTACACATGTTAAAACAAGCTTATGTAAAATACCCTATGTCTGTATATATACAAATAAATATAACCGAAAAAGATATAGATACTTGTGCTTTGTTAGACACTGGTAGTGAAATAACTATTATGAAATCCTTTTTATCTAATAAATGGGAATCTAACGGAAAATTAAAAATTATTGGTATTACAGGAGATAAACAACATGTCAATCAATCTATTTTAAATTTTGAAATCTTACTAGGAAGTAAAGTAGTACGTATTAACCAAATATTCCAATACAATAATATGGATTGTGATATCCTTTTAGGAAATGACTTCATCCAACAGTTCCAATATTATCAACAAACACCTTATATGATCACTTTAAAAACCCCTTGTAATCATATTCTCCGCATACCTCGCGAATTTAAACCCTACAGAGTTCAGCCAGCCCAGCGTGGTGATAAGTATATTTATGAAAAACATTATTTAATACAAAAAGGACAAAGTTATAATATACAACTAGAAACAATAAAATCACAGCTTGAGCAAGTTTATAAAGAGAATCCCTTAGCATTATGGAAACCAGATCATCCTAGAGCAAAAATTGAATTAATTGAAAATAGGATTATAAGACTTAAACCTATGATGTATACAGAAGAAGATAGAGAAGAATTTAAAATTCAAATAAAAGAATTATTAAATTTAAAACTTATTAGAAATAGTAATAGCCCGCATAATAGTCCAGCTTTTATGGTTAGGAAAAGAGCAGAACAGGTTAGAGGAAAAGCGAGAATGGTAATAAACTACAAAGAACTAAATAAATATACAAAATTTGATGGATATTTTCTCCCAAATAAGGAAGTACTGATAAATCTTGTAAAAAATAAAACATATTATTCAAAATTTGATTGTAAGTCAGGATTTTGGCAAATAAAGATGGAAAATGATAGTATCCCCTACACAGCTTTTAGTACCCCACAATGTCATTATGAATGGTTAGTAATGCCCTTTGGATTAAAAAATACTCCACAAATTTTTCAAAGTAGGATGGATAAAATATTTAAAGACTACAATTACATTATAGTCTATGTTGATGATATATTGATAGCTTCAGAAACAATAGAAGAACATAGACACCATTTGAAAGAATTTGCTAATACATGTATTAGAGAAGGGATAGTATTGTCTAGTAAAAAAGCAGTAATAGAGCATAAGAAAATAGAATTTTTAGGAATGATACTTGACAAACAAGGAATCAAACTCCAGAGCCATATAGGAAGAAAAATAATAGAGTTTCCAGATAAATTAGAAAATAAACAACAAATACAAAAATTCTTGGGATGTTTAAATTATGCAGAAGGATTTATAAAAGACCTATCAAAAAAGAGAAATATACTCCAAAAATTATTAAGAAAAAATAATACTAGGGGATGGAATGAGGAACATACAGAAACTGTAAAAAATTTAAAAGAAGAATGTAAAAACCTTCCGACTTTAAGATTACCAGATGAAAAAGATAGATTAGTAATACAAACAGATGCGCCTGACTTATATTGGGGAGCAATACTTAAAACAGATATAAATGAAATTTGTCGATACACTAGTGGAACGTTTAACCAAGCTCAGGTTAATTATCCTGTACATGAAAAAGAACTCCTTGCAATATACAAAGGAATTAAAAAATTCTCATTATTTTTGCTCCAAAAACAATTTACTGTAGAAACTGATAATTCTCAGGTAAACTCTCTTATTAATAGGATTTTACCAAATGAACCCTAGTATAGAAGACTGCATAGATGGCAAGTTTATCTGTCATATTATAATTTCAAAATTGTCCATATAAAAGGAATTAACAATTTTCTTGCAGATTTCCTAAGCAGGAACATAGAATTTGGAGAATGAATCCCGAAGTTAATAGAATCATTGGGAAAATAGAAGCTGAAGTACAAAGGCTCAAAACAGAAGCATCTGATATAATTGATGCAATAAACTATTTGAAAGAAGCTTCTGAGGCTCATGAAAAAGGAGTAAATTTGTTAGAGTCATACATAGACGACCTAACAAAAGCTCTCTCTATAAACACGAGCCCAATAAACATTAACCCAATAAATATCGGAAGCAGTAGTGGACCCTTCAGAGAAGATAAACCAATCTCTGACCCAGTTCCAAATAAAGTCATATCTATAGAAGTCCAGTCTCCAAAATCAGATCCTCCAAAAAAGTTCATAGAAATAAACAATCCTTATACAGAAGAAGAGGAGAAACCCCTGAATCCAAAAGAAGAAGAATATAAACAATTCTCCACATGGGTGTACTCCACTTGTTCATACAAGAATACAATTTTCAAAGCACCAGGAAAAAATATGTATCCAAGAATGATTGCTACAAAAGGAGCAGACCCACTCCTTGTTGGAAAGATAGCAAAATACGGGTATTTAGATCTAGTATATCCAGATATAAATCTTCAGGAAATAGCTAGCCTTGATGACTTATTAATAAAAGAAGTATCAAGGTTCGCCCAAAAAAGGCCCATATACTTAAAATTCTACACCATAAGTCCAGAATACTATCAGAACGTAGAATACCAAGCCTTTTATATGATCTCTATAGGTCATCTCACTAAGAATTTCAAGGTCGAAGTTGGGACAGACTACACAAATGTTCCACACATAAATGAACCTTGGATCAGAACAAGAAGAGCCAGAGGAATAAAAGCCATATGGAGCATAGCCAAGGATCTATACAAAAGAAATTTCAGAACCATCATCAAATTTCAGAATTATATTCTCATAACCTCTGAAGACAGTCATACACCATCAAACCTGTTATTAGATTTCATCAATGAAATAAGCACTATGCGTTTTCCAAGTAGCAGTAAAACTATGGATCAAGCATATCAACTCATGGAAGTGGCAGACAACATAAAGAAGATGCTCGACAAAATAAAGCAGACAGCATAGACAAAGATGGCCGACAAAGAAAAGAAAGGAAAATGGCAGGTAGCAAAAAGAAAGATGCTAAAGTTAAGAATAAGTGATATGTAACGCCAGCAGTGACGTAACAAGCCCAATTATAGAGGGGCAGTAATGTAATAAAACGTAGAATAAGTGATATGTAACGCCAACAGTGACGTAACAAGCCCAATTATAGAGGGGCAGTAATGTAATAAAACGTAGGCAATAATGTAAAAAGCCCAAACATAAGAGGGCAAGAATGTAATCTTTTTCTATATAAATAAGAGAAAAAAGAAGAAAGGCTCTCAGAGCTTGAATCACGAAATCTCTTCCAAAAAACTCTCTGAAAAATGAATAACTAAACAACTCTTCAGCTCAGAATCCAGAATCAAACCATCAGACATCATAAACAAAACAACACCTAAGAAAGGAAAGAGAAACCTAAATTTGTTCAAAGTTTCTAAGCACAACGATCAAAATCCATACAGTAAAGCCGCTCAAGTCCGCTGATCCCGTTAAAGCAAGGAGGCTGTTGAGGGAATAAGGACAACCAGGCTGCAGGTCACTGGAAGAGGATCGAAAGGCAAAGAAATAAGAGCAATTCAGGTAATAATTCTCAAACCTTATCTTTTGGTGGAAGTTTGTTGATGATTAATGATGAGGAGATTTATGGAGGAAGAGCTAATTTAAAAACATGAATAACGATATTTTACTTGGGAATTCTAAAGAATATATGATAAATTCTACAACTAGAATAACATATAATGACTATATGATGATAATAGACTTTAACTTAGGATCTTTTAAACAAAGTTCATATCTTTTAAGCAAAGAAGAGCTAGTTAGAACAGAAGATCTACAAGCAGTATATGCTCTTAATTTACCAAAAGAAATAAAAAGAAAAATTATAAACCATATCGAAATAGATAATTTAAAACATAATATAATTATGTTGACAATAGATCAAGGAATTGACATAGCTTTAGCATATATAGAACATGAAATTCGAGAAATTGGACCATCGTACATAAATTACGTAGAAAATTCGGATAATGAAGAACTTGAAATATAGGCATTTAGTAAAATAAAACAAACAAATAAACTGATTTTAAGGTATATCGGCAAGCAACCCATGACGTAAATTGGATAGACGATCCCTATTGGCCGTTAGTATCCTCTGCACTTTGGGATAATAAGCCACGTACCTATAATCAGAATATTTTGTAAATATAGATACTCAAAGGGAAATTAGATACTATTTTAGTATAGTAAATAATAATATATACTTTATACAGATCGAATTATTTTATGAGATGACTAATAATCCTGCATATATTTTGGAAACTAATAGTAATTATTATGACTTTTATTTTCCTAATCTTCTGAATAATATACCTAGGGTAATAGAAGGAGAACAAGTTATTGCTTTATATGTAAGAAATAATAATAATAGAAGTTATGACATGTATACCTTATAAAAATAAAAATTTCTTAAAAATATTGTTTATTGTTTTAGTTTTCTGCATTTCTTTATTCTATTATTTTGATTTTTCTGTTGTTTATATTTTAGTTTTTTAGTTTTTTTTTTAGCACATAGTGCAAGATGGTATCAGAGCCAGGTTAACAAAATTATGGACCCAATACAGTCAATAGTTAATAGTTTGTATACATTAAAGGTATATAATAAAGAAGAAATAAAGAATTTGGTAAAAGCTTTAAAAACTGATAAAAATAATATAAGAAATATAGAAATTGAACTAACTGAAGAACTTAGAGAAAGAAACATAGATACTTCAGGAGGAGAAATATTGATAGAAAAGAAAATGAAATTTATTGATAAATTTATACAATTTTTAATATATTGGTATAAAACTGAAACATTATGAACCAAGCAGTTAATACAATACAGGAATTAATAAACAGCACGGAACATATGCATTTAGGATGGGAAAATATAGTAAATACATATATAAATTTAATAAATCAAAAAATAGATTTATTAGAGCAAGAAAGAATAGGTTTAATAAATTTAGGACCAGAAATATATTCTGAATTCATAGATCTATATGAGTTTGATAACCATTTGTTGTTATTAAAAGAAATAAATACAACTCTGGAAAGGATAAAAAATAGGTGTAGAAGAGATGGAAGGAGACAAATACTCCCTCAATTATAGAAAATAAATAAACATTAAGGGACTCAAATGAGATCTACCAAGCAGAATAAAACAAAAAACATAAGGTACATTGATCGTAACTTAGGCGCTCCCTTATTAAATATACTTAAAAAGAATGAATTTGTTTATAAAATCTGTTCTGTATTTCAAATTGCAGAAGGCAGAGTAATCTGTTCTTTCTTTTTTAAAGGGTATTTTGGACTTTTCAAGAAAAATTTATCGTATTCATGAAACAAATGAGTATGGTGGCATATTTTGTTAAATTCACCCACGTCCACGGCATATTCCATCCAAATTCGTCCACGTAACAGTCGTAAAACCCTAAAGAGTTAAAACTATAAAACCCTTTTAGTGCCCAAAATTTGAAAGGCGGTTCTGCAATTTCGCATTAGCAGTTGGTTGAGCACGAGCTCGAGCTTCGTCTTCTACTTCACTTCTTCTTCTTCTTCATTCAATTCAGCAATGGGTGGAAAAATGAAAGATGCAACACTGCTCAGCGAACCCACAAACAACAACGCCACCACCCAACAAATCGAAAGCAATAAGAAAAAGAAGAACAAGAAGAACAAACACAAAGAGATTGAAGCAGAAGAAGAAGAAGAACAACAAAATGAACTGAATCTAAAACGAAAGCTTGAAGCAATTGAAACTGCCAATGGAGCTGAAAAGAAAAATAATAAGGAGAAGAAGGAGAAGAGGAAGCAGGAGAAAGAGCTCGAAGAAATTGAGATATCAGAACAGAGCCACGATGATGATGATGGTGGGCATAAGAAGAAGCAAAAGAAGAAGAAGAACAAGGAAGATAGAGATAAGGCAAATGGTAAAGAAAGTGAAAATGGTGACGATGAAACGATTAGCTTTTTTAAAGAAGAGGATGATGGGCAAGTAGTGGTTACTGGAAAGGATGTGAAAGAAGCTAAATATAAGGCATTGAAATCGTTTACTGAGTCTAAGCTTCCTGATGACGTATTGGGTTGCTGCAAGAATTTTAAGAATCCATCTCCGATTCAGTCTCATGCGTGGCCTTTCTTATTGAACGGTCGTGATTTTATAGGGATTGCAAAGACCGGCTCTGGTGGGTATATTGATTTGATTTTTTTTTTCCCCGGGTGGGTCGTGGATTTATGGTGTAATTTTTGGTTATTTAGGTAAGACAATAGCATTTGGGGTGCCGGCAATGATGCATGTGTTGAGTAACCGAAAGGGGAAGCCGGTGGGGAAGAGGGTGAATCCGCTTTGCCTTGTGCTTTCACCCACCAGAGAATTGGCTGACCAAGTATGTACCTATATGCCACTGTTCTGCTTTTAGGAATTGTGACTGCAGATGACTATTTGTGCTGAAGTTTTAGCTTTTAGATTACAAACGGAATGATACATTTTGAATGGTTGAAAGACTGCATCTTGGAATGCATAGTTTTGTGATTTTCATGGCAGAGTGTAGCACGAGGATTTTCTGGGAGTTGAGCCATTGTATTATTTTTCCAGTCCAGGCATGCAGTAACATAGATACTTGTTGAGTAGCAATAAGAGTAATCAAGCCACTTATCCTTATCTTTCAAAGGAAAAAAATGCTGCTTCTATCTTGCAATTATAATTGAATGTTAAAAAAATATATCCATCAGAAGCTATGGAGAGTTTATAAGTAGTAAAATGTTTGTTTGTGCTGTATTTCTGTTACCGCAGTATGAAACAAGCATGATCTTTTAGATTGTACCTATCTCATTTGTTTACAGGTTTTTTTGTGATGTTATTTTTCTTTTCATCCCTGTGTATGTTATCTCATACTTGTCTTGTTAGTTGATGCTATGAGAAACACTCCTCAAAGCCTGAACTCAATTATTGACTTTCATTGCTGGTGGCAGATTTATGATGTTTTGAACGATGCTGGGAAACCTTGTGGTGTGAAGTCTGTTTGTGTGTATGGAGGAACCTCGAAACAACCTCAGATTACAGCCTTACAGTCTGGTGTTGTAAGTTAGTGTATTTCTTCTTTCTAATCGTTAGTGTATTTCTTCTTTCTAATTGTTTTTGGCTAGCTTCACTTAGTTTTCTCTGTTCGGTTGTATATTAGGGATTCTAGACCCCTACTGTATGTGTCCTAACAGATATGAAGTTTGCATGATGTCTTTTATAGTCTTAGGTCTGAATCAGTTCTTAATTTGGATTGTTAGTTATGCGTAATTGATGCTTTGTTATTTATATTTATGTAATTACTCTAGATTGTGGTCCTCTGAGAAGTTAAGGTATAATTCAAGTCTCTTAATGCCAGTTTGATCTTTGCATATAATAAGATACAGAGTATTAGAGTCTGGCAGTTGTTTGGTCTCTTATGAGGCATGTTTCCCTAGTTTTCCTTCTGATCTTATCCATCACTTTTATGGTTCTTCATAGTTGAATTCTCATTTGTCAGATCTGTGTATTGCTTGTTTCTTAAAATAGCTCATTGAGACAGCTCTAACAACTCTAATTCTTAATTCTACTGTAACTACATACATCCCTATCAAAAGTTATGTACACCTATCTTTACATTTCTTATGCTAGAAAGGTAATGAAAATGAAGACATCAAGGTTGGCTATCATTCATTTGATGCTTTTAGATTGTGTGGCACACAGAGATAGATTTCTGTTGTCTTAATTTTATTGGTCATGTGGAGATCTAGTTGAGTCTTTCTGATAGCATGGGGATAATTTGTCCCTTTTGTTTTCATTGGAAGCATATAGCTATTTTCTTGATTGCACCTATATATTATTCTATGATGTGGTAGCTGGAACTTGCCATATGCAAGATTTTCATATAATTACCTAGTAAGATGACATTCTCTTTCTTATGTGCACAGGACATTGTGATTGGAACACCTGGTCGTTTGATAGATTTGATTGAAATGAATGTCTGCCACCTTTCGGAGGTTTCTTTTGTGGTAAGGACAGTCGTTTAGAATATTGGTCTTCTAATTACCATCTCTATGTATTGATTTAATTATAAATAGCACTGGTGCTTTTTTCCCCTCCCCCCTCCCGATGTTGGAATTTCTTGTTTTGATTTGAGTGTGGGTTTAATGGGGGTTTATGTCTGGCCTATTACGTGGGAGATGAAGTTTGCAAAGTTATTAAAATTATTACAAGATGGGATGAATAAAGTGGATGAGAAAAGGTAGAAAACCTCAAGAATCTCTTAAGCCCTCTAGGTGTTTCAACTAGAGTATTTTCAAGGGAGTTTTTTAAAGGAAAGATAAGTAGAAGTTCTAATACAGTTTGTAAATGGCTTTGCCATCAGTAAATTGACTCCTTAACTCCTAACTTTGTAAGGGAAAGTGGATTCCTTAGCAAGATTTCCTAAATTCCTAAACAGAATCCAAATGAAACCGAGCAAGATTAAAAGTAGAAGAAAGAGCAATACATTTTAAGAGGAGTGCAGAAAATAAGTAATAGTGCTTTGTATGAGTGGAGCTTGTAAAATACTTTATTTTATAAAAATAAGGAGTGCAGAAAATAAGTAATAGTGCTTTGTATGAGTGGAGCTTGTAAAATACTTTATTTTATAAAAATAAGTATTCAATATATTCTGAAATGACTTGATGTTTAAAACTTTCTGTAGGTCCTTGATGAAGCAGATCGGATGCTTGATATGGGATTCGAAGAGCCAGTTCGCTTTATATTAAGCAAGATATCTTTGGGTATATGTTATTTATGATTTTGTTTCGTCTCTTCCTTATAATTATCACCTGAAATCTTTTTGAACTGGAACAAGGTGTAGAGGCAGAATATTTTATTTGTAAGGGCCAACATGTAAAAACTATTAACATCAGATAATGAAATTTAAGCGGCCAAATACTTATGAGCCCTTTAATTTTCATTCCAAAACCTTTTTCTTTTTTTTTAACCATTCTATTATTTACTTTTATTTTTTTTTCTTTTTTGGTAATAGAAGTATAAGTATAGAGTGAGAGAAACATAATCTAAAAAGATGTACAATAAGTTAAGAAGCTACCCTGGAAATCTTCTGTAATGATGTGTAAAAGTCTTCATCTTTTAATCATTGTTGCAGTGTCAATTGTAGTTGTATTTGGGCTTTTGTATCTTATATATGTGAATTTGTTTGGATACATTTCTTCATCTTTTAATCATTGTTGCAGTGTCAATTGTAGTTGTATTTGGGCTTTTGTATCTTATATATGTGAATTTGTTTGGATACATTTTCAATCCAAATTAAATATGTTCATGACAGACATTTCCCTGACTTGGGAAAAAATTCTTAAAATTGTTCAGCTCGCCAGATGGTAATGTTCAGTGCTACGTGGCCTATAGAAGTTCATAAGTTAGCTCAAGAGTACATGGATCCTAATCCTGTTAAGGTGCGGATCTTCATTCATAAAGACATATTGGTCATTTATTTATTTATTTCAAATTCTTTTAAACCCTTGCCTTTCTTGAAAATAATTGGTTTTGTTTCAGGTGGTAGTTGGTTCAGAGGATTTGGCTGCCAACCATGATGTTATGCAAATTGTTGAGGTCAGGTTTTTCCCATGGGTGACCCATTTTGCCATCAGATATTTTTTTTTTTTCTCATAGGTGTATTTACAAACATTTCTCCTGCAAATGTAGGTCTTAGATGATCGTTCACGTGATCAGCGTTTGCTTGCATTGCTAGAAAAATATCACAAATCACAAAGGTATTATTTGGTAACTTCTTGCAATTTTATTTTAATTTCTGATACATTTTGGGATCACTTGCACATCTTCTACTGATTTATTGTATTGCTAAAATAGAAATTGGAATTTCGTGTTCAATCTGTTAGGTTGTGTGATTATCTAAATTAGTGAGGCGGAAGAAAAAGTACGGGGGAAAATGAAGAAAGAGAGGGGAGTTATGATCAAAATGAATTTGAAAAAACATAACCTTTATTCACCATTAATAGATTTCTTAAGGATAAACCTAACTGAAGAAGTAAGAGTAATATCCTTAAATTTTTAAAATCAGCATATTCTAGAACCTTTCTTCTTCAATGTAAAAGACTTGTGGGCAAGCAAATTCTGGATCTGCTTTTTTGAAATGGATCAATTCAGATATTGCTTCAGATAATTTAGGTTCCAAATATGTATTCTGGGAAACACTTTAGAACTGGGATAAGGCAACATATCAACTGTTGAACTAGCCCAAAACAGTGGAAGCCTGCTGGGGTTTGCGTATTTTGTGTATTATGGCTGGAAGCACTTTGGAACATTTTTTTTTTTATAGTTTATTTTATTTTGTTTTTTATAATAGCCAAACTTGGGGATGAAAAATTAGAAAACATAAAGTACTAGTTGGGGATAGAAAACAGCACAGATAGAGATAAAGAAAGTATAAAGAGCGGACTAGAGGGGAAGAAATAGAATACAAAATAGGGAGGACAAAAGTAAGATGCAGACAAAGAAGCAGAAGGAGAGGAGATATGTCATCGTGACTAAAATTATGTATATATTCATTCTCTTTGCCTGGGAACAGTAATAAACCTAATACATTATTACAAAATTCATAATATAATTCAAATCAAGATTCTTCTCAAATAGGAAAACAAAGAGTAATATTCTTGCATTTCTAAATTTAAAATATTTTCTTGAAAATGTCTTTTGGTGTTTACTGGTACTACATCCTTTTGATATGGAACTTATACTTGTGTTCAGGAACAGAGTATTAGTTTTTGCCTTGTACCAGCTGGAAGCTGATCGTCTTGAAAATATGCTGCGGCGAAGGTAAATTTTTGTTATCTTGGTGCTATAGTTTTTGGTGTATCAAGCAGCTTCGTTCTGCCTATGGCATCAAGCAGCTGGAGGTAGAACTGTGTTGATGAATCCCATTTGCCTCTAAGTTTTGAGTTTTAATTTATTTATTTTTCTTTTTCTTTTGCTCTCAGTGGTTGGAAGGTCGTTGCAATACATGGTAAGAAAGCACAGCATGAACGTACAAAGTCACTGTCATTATTCAAGGAGGGAACTTGTCCATTGATGGTATGCATCTGCAAATCAGTATTTTGACTACAATAGTGGAAGCATTGTGGTGTAGTAATTCTCTGGGATTTCTGCAAACTAAAAGGAAATGAAATTGTTAAAAAAAAAAAAAAAAATTACAGTGATATGCGGATCCAAACTGGTAAATCTGTTTCTGATTGTCTAAATATGGTGTAAGAAAGGCACAACATGATTATTGCAATTAATGATTGGGTGTAATATTAATTCTAAATTTTTGTCATCTCTTTTATATTTGCAAGAACTTGATTGTCGTAGTATTGACAATGAATGTATTTGCAGGTTGCTACTGACGTTGCTGCTCGAGGATTGGATATTCCAGATGTTGAAGTAGTTATTAACTATTCTTTCCCTTTAACCACGGAGGATTATGTTCACAGAATTGGTAGGACTGGCCGGGCCGGTAAGAAGGGTGTCTCTCACACATTCTTCACAAATCATAATAAGGTAGCATATCAAACTTTTTTATGTTATCTTTGCTTGAATTCTGGAGTCAAAAATATTATATCGGATAAAAGCTCGTTTCATCCCTATATTTTAAAATTAGTGCCCATTTAGTCCCTGTATTTTTTAAAATGCCTCAAAACATCCCTACCCTTTAAATTATTGACATCCCTACTGTTACTTTTTTATTTCTTTTGACTTGCTTTTATAATATTACCCTCTTACAATAATGTTTCTTTTTATAAAATTAATAAAAAGAAAAAAATTAAATTATCTTTTTTTTGGACATTGGTAATAAAAAAATTAATATATTAATTCCTCAGCAGTGTATTCCAAAAAAGTAACATATATTAATTTTGTTTCTATTTTATTTTTTGAGATTAAATTGATAATTAATTTTTTTTTTTACTAATGTCCAAAAAAAATAATGTAAGAGGGTAATATTGTAAAATTTAAGCCAAAAGCAACAAAAAGTGAGAGGAAATGTGATAATAATTTAATGTCGGGGATGTTTTGAGGTATTTTTAAAAATGTAGGGACTGAACGAGTACTACCTCAAAATATAGGAACTAAACGAGATTTTACCTTATTATATCCTTGTGTTATGCCAAATATCTTGTTTTAGCTAATGACATTGCTATTTCAGGCACTTGCTGGGGAGCTGGTGAATGTTCTCAGAGAAGCTAGACAAGTTGTGCCAGATGCTCTTCTGAAATTTGGCACTCATGTAAAGAAGAAGGTGTACATTTCTATCCTTTTTGATACCTTTTTCTTTTTTTCATTCGATTTGCTGTGTATCCACTTGCTTGGCACATTTGTTTGGAAATGTTTTGCAAACATGCATGGTCATCTGTTTTCTGCTCTGAATTAGTTTACACTGTGCCACATTGCATTGCAGGAGTCCAA
Organism: Citrus sinensis; assembly: GCF_022201045.2. NCBI lineage: Eukaryota > Viridiplantae > Streptophyta > Magnoliopsida > Sapindales > Rutaceae > Citrus > Citrus sinensis. Next base: position 19,784,712 of record NC_068560.1, read on the forward strand.
GCTGTATGGAGCTCACTTCAGAGAAATTTCGGCTGATGCTCCCAAGGCTAAAAAAATAACATTTAACAACTCTGATGATGAAGACTGATTCATGTATTGTTGCCCCTGAAACTCATGTCGGGCTAGCGGCAAGATATATAGGAATATAAGATTAGCTATTATTGAAATTGAGAAACAAATTTCTAAGTTGCTATGGTCTATTTTTGGTAAGCTAATCCATTTTTTACATTTACAAACAGCTGCAAGATAGACATTGAACACGCATCAATCTGCCGATACGTAAACTTCATGCTTGTACAAGCTTTCCAAGCTTCTTTTGGTTATATATACAAGTTATTCGTTGGTACTTTCCTACATGTGTATCGCTGCTTTGTCCCATAAGGGTAATTTACTCATTTCTAACTCAGCAGGTTAAGAATCGTGACTTAAGCGTGTTGACGACTTATTTTGTTAGACAGCATCTTTTGAATTGGCCCTTTTGTTGTAGTGATGGTGAAAATGCACCAAATAATTTTGTAACTTGTTAAACTCAGGTACATTAAACACAAGTGCAGAAACTTCTAATCATCTTTTCCGTCATTATTTTGTGGACTAAAAATTGTGGAGTAGAGTTAGCAAAATGAAAGCTCAATGGAAAGTGCCTTTCGATCAAAATCAAATATGCAGGCAGTCTTAAAATTTAAAAGAAGGAAGCAATCAATATAAGAGTAGAAAGTTTAGGTACGAAAAGTGCAGCATTTCTCTAGAAATTATTGTACAAACTGGGCTTGTACAAGCATTAACGCTGGTTTCCATTGAACTAGACATTTTCCGCAAGGGATATTAGGGAATCGCTTTGTAATTTCTCATTACATCTTTAGTCTTTACAAACTAATTCTATGGCTGGGGTTAAATGCATCCAGCGGCTGCTGCATGTAATACTTACACATTGCAGCTTTCACTTGTTTTTATTCCATTGCACGTGTTTGTTGAAAGCAATGAAGTGTGATATTGCTCCGGAGCTTCACTGGGACATTTCAACAAACACTTAGTACTTTTAACGGACTTATCACTTCTAACAAACACCTGCTCGACTAACATTTCTTACTTCTTTTATAGTAAAGGAATCCTCTTCTCCAAGTTTAATGTTTAGTACATGCTAAAGATATATGTATTCTATAACTATATATTTAATTGGTCAAATGAAATTCTAAGGACCTGATGAAGCAATAGACTTTTCCCTTTTATTCAAAATAAATTTCATTATGAACTAATTAGCTATTAGACTTATATTTACAGATCGAGCTAAGAAACTTATGAAACTAAACAAAGATAAAAGAAAATATTAACAGATAGAGAATTGATTATGGATTTGTGATTCATGAAGCTCTTTGCTTGAAAAGCAGCTGCGTGCCAGAAACGGGAATGCACTTGAAGAGAAAACCAATTGGCCAAGACATAGCTGCAATGCCAATACAAGCTGCCCATTGCCCCCAGTTCAGCCTCTCAGTATCAGCAAACTTCTTCAGAAACTCTACCATTATGAGTTGAAGAACAATGGTAATTCCAATGATTGCTAGAAACAACTTGTTCTTGTGTATCCCTTTGAATATATTCTTCTTCTCAAGTTTCCTAGCATTGAACTCATTGAAGATTTGGCAGAAGACAAAAGTATTGAAAATCATGGTATCTTTAACACTTTCATTCACGCTGAAGATTGATCTTCCTTTAAATTGCAGAGTCAGTAAGATGGTCACCTGATAAATGGCCTGAGGGATGAGATTCCTCCACATGAGTTTTGTTATCAGAGGCTCGGATCGGCCAACGGGAGGCTTTGACATGAGATCATTGGCGGGCTGCTCAGTGGCCAATGCCAATGCTCCTAGTGTATCCATTATCAGGTTCACCCAGAGCAGCTGAACAGCAGTTAGTGGGACTTTTCCTGAAGAAACAGCAGCAACAAAGTTGATGACAAGAGCAGCAACATTGACTGTGAGCTGAAATTGAAGGAATTTCTGAATGTTGTTGTAGACACATCGTCCCCATCTCAGAACTGTCACTACAGAGGTGAAGTTATCATCCATAATGACGATATCTGAGCTCTCCTTTGCCACTTCAGTTCCTTGAATTCCCATCGAGAGTCCTATATCTGCTGCCTTTAGAGCAGGAGCATCATTTGTGCCATCGCCAGTCACTGCTACAACATGGCCTTTCTGCTTCAAGCTTTGAACCATCAGAAGCTTGTCTAGTGGGGAAGACCTTGCCATCACTCTGATACTTTCAATCTTTGCCACTCTTTCTTCAGCTGAGAGACTTCTAAATTTCACACCTTCGATTACTGCATCATCATTGTTTAAACCCACATCAGGGTTCAGGATTCCACATTCAATAGCTATGGCTCTAGCCGTGTGCACATTGTCTCCAGTTACCATCTTGACATTCACCCCTGCATTTCTACAACATTCAACTGCTGCTCTGACACCTGGACGACAAGGATCCTTCAAACCCACAAGCCCCAACAAGGTCAGTCCAGTTTCTTCAAGCTTCTCCTGGACTTGCCCATCAGCTTCTGCAACTTTAGAGTGAGCAAAAGCAATGCATCTTAAGCTCTTGGCTGCCATGTCCTTGATAACTATCTCAATTTGCTTTCTCGCTTCACCATCCAAGACTCTGATTGTCCCACTTTTGACATAATAATGAGAACACATGGCCAGTATCATCTCTGCAGCTCCCTTCCAGTGTATGTGAACCGTCTTTTCACAGATCCTCTTCACCAAAACTCCACTTCTCTTTTTCTCTGAATTGAAGGCCTCCACGTTGATTACTTTACAGCACTGTTTCGGTTCATCAACATTCATCCCCAAATCAAGCACAGCCCAAGAAAGAATTGCCTTCTCAGTTGGGCTACCAGTAATCTCAGGAGTCGATTCAGAATTCGATTTGTAAACATTACCAATGGTGTTTAAACCAACTGCATCTTGCAGCAACTCGTAGAGATTATGTGCTAATCCTGAGGAACTAGCATTGCCCGTCATTGCTTCTTTTCCAATCCAGAATTCCGTAACCTTCATTTGATTTAAAGTGAGAGTGCCTGTTTTGTCGGTGCAAATGGTTGTTGCAGAGCCCATAGTCTCACAAGCAGAGAGCTTTCTTACCATAGCATGTTCCTTCATCATTCTCTTCATCGAAAAAGCCAGCGTAAGAGTAACAGCAAGAGGCAAGCCTTCAGGAATTGCCACAACAATAATGGTGACAGCAGCAGCAATAATGTTGATCACAGAATTCATCACATCATCGACCTTCGTCTTCCTCCCGAGAAATTCTCTTTTTCCTGTCTCATCTCTTGTGTTTCCTGTGAAGTACCGAATCAACATAACCGCAAGCACAAGAACAGCCACTGTTAACCCAATCTTCCCAATGCAAGAAGTCAGCTTGTTGAGCCGAGCTTGCAATGGCGTCTCCTCATTCAACTCGTGGCTAATAGAGCTCATCATCTCACCCCAAGCAGTGCTCATTCCAACAGAAGTGACCAGCATGAAGCCATAGCCATCGGTCACTTTAGTACCCGAAAGCAAGAAAGGACTCTTCTCATCAACTTCAACATGATCACTTTCCCCAGTCATGCTAGACTCATCAACCTTCAGAGAATGGCCGTTCAAGAACAACCCATCAGCCGGAATTTGATCACCAGTCTTCAAACAAACAATTTCACCAACAACAACATCAAAGATTGACAAACCCTGGCGCCTGCCATCTCTCACAACTTCAATTCTTATATCACTGCTCTCATCAGCAAGAGCCTGAAATTGTCTACTCTGCTTAAAATTACTCACAGCAGAGACGATGACAACTAAAAATACAGCAAATATGATACTACCGCCATCGAACCAGCCTTCTTTCAAGCCTTCTTGTTTAATGCCAAAACCCAGAGAGAGTAAAGCACAAACCAAGAGTATGATAATAGTTGTATCTTTAAGTGCCTCAAAAACAAAAGTTATAAAGCTTTTTGCTTTTGGTCTTTTGTACCTGTTTGCTCCGAAAACATTGATCCTGTGACCAAGATCAGCTTTATTGCCACTGATGCCACGTTTGGTATCACTTTCAAGAATCGCAGCAACTTGATTAACTCCTCCAAGATTACTCAAGGACTCAAAACTCTTCTCTTTCACCATCTTCGAGAGCATCTGCTTGTTGACCCCGACAAAGGGAACTTCATGGTCGTCACTGGTACTAATGTCGACGGCAACGTAAGAGAGGGAGCGAAGCAAGATTTGGTTGTTGTTTTGAAGACACTTTCTGGACATTGAAACAAGAGCTCTGGTGAAGCATATGACTCTAAAGGCCATTCGCCACCTTCTTTGGTGGCGTTTTGAAAGCACCAAGAGGTCAAGTTCTAATTCATTGATCGGCATTGTATTTTCAATTGGTTTCCGAGACCTAAGAGTTAAAGACATGGCTAAAAAACAATAACAAGAACAAAGATCAAGAATTTGTAACAATGGAACGAGTATGTAATTTGTAACAATGGAACGAGTATGTAACTCTGTGAATGGGTTCACTTTTTATATGTAACAATCGTCCCAGAGGATTTCTCTGTGACCGTTACACAGGAAGCTACAGTGCAGGTTCTTGGCTCCTTCCTAGGTCATTTATTTCGAATACGAGACGTTAGAAATAGAATAAATTTTACTAAATTTGGAATATACACTTGTAAGCTATGCAGGCTTTTGCATTCAAGCGATAAAAGAAGAAATCTTGTTTTTCTTCATTTTTATTGATTACCTTATAAGAAACGACGTGGTGTGTCATTTATCCAGGGGTAATTAAAGACTTTCGCAAGTTATAAGTGAATTAATTACATTATGACACCTTGTTGAATGTCATTCTATTCGAAATAAAATATTTGAGATACAATTTTAAGAAATGTATCCAGAAAAAAATTTGTATCTTGAAAATTTCTCATAAATTAACAACCTTACAGCGCAAGGATTCTCTTGCCTAACAGCCTAAGTAAAGCATAAATTTTCCTCCAAAGCTGTATGATTTCATATTCTTTAGCCGCTCCATGAAGTAATTGATGATGTTTGCTGTATATATTCGAATTGATTTTCACAAAAAGGAGTTACTTTCTGCGGAAACTACTCTTTTGCCCCCCGTAGATTGAGTCATTCATCAATTACTACATAAAGTTTTAAACATTACCCAGAAAATCTCTGTCGTTACTTCTGTAGTTATTGGATACAATGAGTAGATTTTAACGGAAACAAATACATAGCAAAAACCTATTTATTCTTTTTTCATTTTAAAGTATATAGACTAACTGAGTAATTCGCTCCAAGTCTCAAATTATAGGGAGGAAACGGACATTTACTTTCATATTCACAAACTTTTCTTTCCATATACTTAGCTTCTTGCCTGAAAATCTCGATGGCTTCTTTGAGATGCTACGCGCACAAGCACAATCAAGTGAAAACCCTCTTTGAAGTCACGCATGGGATCGGATATCAATTTAGTACTGACTTTTACTGTAAATGGGACAAACAATTGCACACGGAATGTAAAGGGTGATTTTCCTTGTTCTGACATTGAAGTGGTTTTCAAGCAAAGACCGTGGGTCAAGAAAACTTATGAATGGGGACAAAGTCATGAGTTGGCTCAGTTGATTAACTATATACGATTCGATTTTTTTTCCTAAATTGTAGAAGATTTTTACACACATAACCAATTTTCTCTTATTAGGCACGAGTTTCTTCGGAGTACAACTTCAGGCGGTGATAGTGATTTAGGTTTGAAAATATTGTTTTAAGTATTTCTGTAAGTAGAATTTTTTCCCCCTCAAGTTGATTAGATAGAGAATTTAGCTAAAAATAATAAAGAAAAAAAATGCTTTCGTGGAAATTGGATGGTCTTTCTTTTGTTCAATGAATAATGAATGCATTTTAATTTGGCAGTTAGGGAATTCGAGAAAATTTCAATATTTATTCATTCACTCTGTGTTTATCTGTATTATTCACTCTAATATGTCAAAGCGTACGCATTAATTCATTTCTATTTTAAAACATGATAACTAGTGTGACCTAACTGTGAATGTGATTTAATACATTATTTCATTTTTGAAATCAGCAGTTTAGCGTTTAGTATGACTTTTAATTTCTTATTGACGGGTGTTTGGTAAGGCAATTAAAATGATATGATCCTTTTATTATTATGGAAAAGGACACCTATAATTTTAAGGATTGAGAAAATGGTCGAGTAAACTTCCAAATTTTCAATAAGAATACCAAGACCTCCTTTCGATTATAATATCCTTTAACTCTTTTAACCCAAAAACATGAATTAGTTTCCAATTTAGTGTTTGGTTTTATGGGAATTCCAAAAAGAAGTGTAATGATTCTAAGGTATTTACCGGAATTAATTACTTGGTCTATTTTATTTAAAGCATATGTAGATAATTTCAAAATTATCGTGGCATGTGTAGATAATTAAAATAATCGTAGTCACACTAAAAGGCTAAAATCAAAAGATCCGTCTTGCATAGTCATATGATCATCGTCGAGGGGAAATAATCCCTATCTTGTAAGCTAGGTTTTCATGTTATATCTATCTCCTTAAGCCATAAGAATTAGGGTTTAACCCTTTCGGAAGTCGCCATCTGTTTAAGAAAATAATCTCCGCGGACCCTCAAAAACCATTATTTGTTCGGATTTGTATCCTATATTTTTTGCTCAGCTTCGTAAGGATCTTACGACATGTGTTAGAATTGCTTTTAAGGGCTATATATATTTTCTTTCTTTTTTTTTTAGTAGTATAAAACGCTCTATTATTCCCTTGAATTTTTTATTTTTTTGGTAGTGATTATTATAGGATGGGCTGAAATTTCCCAATTTCGTCAAGCTCTTGTCCTTCTTCTTCTTACATTTCTTTCTTTTCGTTATTTTTTTATTTAAAATATTCTGGGCAGCTAATTTCTTCCTTCTTCTCCTTCTTCCAATCTCACGAACATTGGACCATTACAAATCCTTGATTTATGTGGAGAAAACAAAAGTTAAAATTTTCCTACTAACAAAAAAAGAAAAAATTAGAGAAAGAGAGAAGAAAATATAAAACTAAATCAAGATTTCACTATAAAAATCGAATCCAATCTAAGTCAAATTCCTTGTATATATATGAAAATTTAATATCTTCATGAATCGGTTCCTACAATTGTTTTTATTCTTTATATCTACTATTGTTGAAAATTTTGAGCTTGAATAGAGTTATTGTGAATTTTCCCAAAAAAAAAAAAAGAGTGAGAAAAGAGAGAGAGAGAAACAAAGACAAAGATGTTTTAGAAGAAAGTGAGATTAAAAAAAATAGTTAATAAAAATCGTTCAAGTTGTAAAAAATAAAAAAAAAATATATGGTGAACAGTAACACGGTTTGCACACGGTGAATAGTAACACAGTTTGACCACGCAAATTAAACAGTAACACGACATGAACAGTAACACTACGTACCAAGTTTGAAGAAAAATCTCAGCTCATGAAGAGTCCTAGAATCTCAAGGGCTTACAATCACTCTGAGAGATAGATTTTTAAAAGTATTTATTTCTTTATATCCACTATTATTGTTGAAATTTTGAGCTTGAATAGAGTTATTGTGAATTTTGCCCAAAAAAAAAAATGAGTGAGAAGAGAGAGAGAGAGATTTTTAGAAGAAAGTGAGATTAAAAAAAATCAGTTAATAAAACGTGTTCAAGTAAATAATTTTTCTTTTTAAAAAATTGTTTTGAGAAAATCATAGGCCGTTAAGGCTTGTTAACAAAATGCCTGTAATGAGGAAAAAAAAATCTCAGACATTGAAAATAATTATAACACGTCAGGGGATCCCACAGGCCACAAACACAAAGCTTAGTAAAAACTCAACTAAGCATAGGAATCAAATCCGATTCGTTTATCCTGTAGCCTCAAGTACATGGTTTCTCCACTTCATATATATTTTACTATGAGTTTCCGAAATTTAAATCTCTTTTTTATTGCTTTTGTTTTGGTGTTTATCTTAATTGCAGGTCAGCTAAGAACATTGTTCACCAGCCGGTGAGATTTTCTTATTTTCTTTCTATAATATTTCGGTTTTCATTTTTCAAAGATTTTCTATGTAATTTACTAATTTATGTAACGGAAATTTATGAATGTTCTTTTTTTGGGGTATTAGATTGTTAGTAAATTGAGTTGAAGCAAAAGCTATGCTGCTAAAGACATTAAATTTAGTCGATGTATGCGTTGCATAAATTAGCAAGTATACTGGTAAATACAAGTAATATAATGAAGAATAGAGTATCGTTCACAGAGATTGTATATCCAATTAGCTACTAAAATTATTTAACCTAAATTTATTTGAACAATTGAATAAATGAATTTAGATTAAAAAATAAAATGAAATAAAGCAACTAAAAATTAAATAAAGATGGCACTAGTAGTAAAAATTACCAAGAGATTATAAGATACCAGGACATCCGAATTCACCATAATCAATCTAATTTAATCATTTATCTATGCTATTGAAGATTAATTATTATTCATGTTGACAGTTGAATAACCCTAATTCCTTAGATACCCTTTCTCATATATTCCGGTTTACTAATACACCACATCTCAATGTGCAATACAATATATGAAAACTCATTTACTTTTATGGTATTCTTAGATTAACTGTATGGATCAAGTTAGTACATCTGTATTTCCCATATAATTCACGACATCCATTACATAGAGAAAAAAAAAATACATAAATCTCCTCTTAGTCTCATTACTTGCACTATGCTGATAATTTGGCAATTGTGGAAAAATTGAGAAATTGTGAATGTTATTATTAAAAAAAAAAGTTAAATGGCTGCCCCCATTTAGCCGTTCGGTCAGTGGAAAAAAGTGGAAAAAAAAGGAAAAAAAAAAGGATTGCTACCACTGCATCTTCTAATGGGCTAGATAGTGCTACAAATATAGGTCCTTTTGTATATGGAACCGCCATATTACTATAGGGAATAAGATTACCATGCAATAAATAAGGTTTCATTCATCATATCACTTACTCTCTCTTTGAGTTCACTGGAGGATAGGAATAGAGGATTCAATTGAATTACTTTAGCTGATTGTGATTTTGTTTACTTATTACCCTTGCATGCTGGTAAAGCAACAAAATGCAACTGTTCGATGGACTTTTGACTTTGCTAATTTGCATGTCCCATGACCTTGAAATTGATTTTTGAGATTGGTTTGTGTTTCTTTCATTAATTTCTCATTCTGAATTTGTTTAGGGTAGGTGCATTTGACCGTTACATGTGGCTTCAAATGGATGCTCTGTCAAGATTTTTTATTTATAAGATTAATCATTTGCAGATATTAACATGCCAAAACAGTATACGAATGATGTCTCCAAACGACATCAAGCTAAGAGGGATAACTAAGTGTAAAAATCATATTGCTATCACTACCTGAAACTTAGAGCATCTCCAAAAGGCTCTATAAATTTTACTCTTTAAATATTCATTTGCTTACTTATATGGCAAATAGATGAGTGAAAAAAGATATTGTTTTCCAAAAGACTCTTCAAATAGAAATGAGTTAATATTATTTTAATTAAATAACTATTTTTTTAAAGGAAAAGTCAATAGTAATTAAAGCACATTTCTCTTTTTCTTCAACAAAAAGTAATAAAATATAAATTGAAGAGGGAGAAACTAACTCTTCAAATTTGAAGAGAGATGATCATTTCTTATTTGAAGAATCTTAATTGGAGTGTCTTTTGGAGCCTTAAATGTTGATGTAACTCTTCAAATAAGTAATAAAATCTTATTTGAAGAGTTTTTTGGTGATGCTCTTAGCTAGCTAGCTGATCTTGTGATTCACTTACAAATCGATAGCATATTCAAGTCCGTTACATACAAATTAAAATTTTATATCATGCTGGCATAAAGGGCAAACACTCCCCTTCTTATTCAGCCGTGAGTCCACGCAGCTTGCATGAAACACTGCAAATAGATAATTAGACGAAAGAAATTAACTTAATTAGGAGATAGTAAATGAGTTAATTTCCCAATTGTACATAATTACCAGAATGAACAGCCATATTGACATAATCCCAATTTATCTAGTCCCAACATGCAAGTTTACCCAAACGAGGTACTAATTCATTTGATTATTATGTAAATGTAGGAAATGTTATTAGAATATTTCAAAATAAATAAAAGATCGTAAAAATTGAAAGTATAACACAAACAAAAATTCATACCACATTTTTGGGGGCGGCTACAGTACATGCATGTATGTGATACATGCAAGCAATACAAAAAGGCAAAAAGTAGAGCAATGGTTTGGCTGCCAAGTGGCAGCCAAACACCCAAAAAAAAAAAAAAAACTGGGAGCAACCGGTTGCCCCTTGAATAAATTAAATAATAATAAAAATAATAATATTTAATTATAAGAAATAAAATAATAATAAAATATCCATTATTTTAATATTAAAGGACAAGACAAAAAAATAATTTTTATAATAATAAAAAAGAAGTTTCAAGATTAATGGTATAAATATTAAGTTAATGGTCCTGATTTTATGTTTATTGGTCCATTAATTTAATTATTTTCATGTTTACAAGTTAATGATCTCCCATTTCATGTCTATTGCCCTAAGTTTTAATTTCCTTCAGTTTCACGTTTAATGGTCAAGGTATCAGCTTAATGGTCACGGTTTCATGTTCATTAGTCCATTAATTTAACGATTTTCATGGTTGCAAGTTAATGATAACATATTGCATGTTTATTGCCCTCTATTTTATGTTCCTTTGGTTACATATTTAATGGTTCGGGTATCAAGTTAATAGTGATGGTTTCATGTTTATTGATTCATTAATTAAATAATTTTAATAGTTGCAAGTTAATGATCTCATATTTCAGGTTTATTACCCTAAGTTTCAAGTTCACTGGTTTCAAGTTTATTGGTTTTGGTTTCACGTTAATGGTCATGATTCCATGTTTATTGGTCCATTAATTATATAATTTTTTAGGTTGCAAGTTAATGATTCGATATTTCATGTTCATTGCCCTAAGTTCCAAGTTCATTAATTTAATTATTTTTATGGTTGCAAGTTAATGATCTCATATTTCAGGTTTATTGTCCTAAGTTTCAAGTTCACTGGTTTCAAGTTTATTGGTTTAGATATCACGTTAATGGTCATGATTTCATGTTTATTGGTCCATTAATTATATAATTTTTTAGGTTGCAAGTTAATGATTCGATATTTCATGTTCATTGCCCTAAGTTTCAATTTCATTAATTTAATCATTTTTATAGTTGCAAGTTAATGATCTCATATTTCAGGTTTATTGCCTTAAGTTTTAAGTTCACTGGTTTCAAGTTTATTGGTTTAGATATCACGTTAATGGTCATGATTTCATGTTTATTGGTCCATTAATTATATAATTTTTTAGGTTGCAAGTTAATGATTCGATATTTCATGTTCATTGCCTTAAGTTTTATGTTCATTAATTTAATCATTTTTATGGTTGCAAGTTAATGATTTCATATTTCAGGTTTATTGCCCTAAGTTTCAAGTTCATTGGTTTCAAGTTTATTGGTTTTGGTTTCACGTTAATGGTCATGATTTCATGTTTATTGGTCCATTAATTATATAATTTTTTAGGTTGCAAGTTAATGATTCGATATTTCATGTTCATTGCCCTAAGTTTCAGGTTTCTTCTGTTTCAAGTTTAATGGACCCGGTATCAAGTTAATGGTGCTGATCTCATGTTTATTGGTCCAATAACTGTATGATTTCCATAGTGCAAGTTGATGATTGCATGTTCGAAATTAATGATTTAATGTTCATTTAGTTTCCTTTGCTTCCGCTGAATAACAAATATTGTGTTTTAGGTGAAGATGAACCGATTAAATAGGATGCAAAATGGTTTGAAATCAATGTGCGTGATTAATTATGCCAGCAGTTGCAGCTACTAATGGCCCTGCTGGTAATGCTTATTTTGGGGATTTTAGTTGCTGCTGCTGTTGGCATAAGCAGCCGGCAACTGCAGCTGCAGCTGGACCAGCAACAGCAGCAGCCACCAGCTGCAGAACCAGCAACAGCAGTAGCCACCAGCTGGTGCTTATGCAGGCAGCAGCTGCTACAAAAGCAGCCAGCAGTTGTTGCTGCATAAGCAGCAGTCAGCAGCTGTTGCTGCTTATGCATCAGCAGCTGTTGCTGCTTATGCAGCAACAACAACAACACCGGCAGTAGATGCTGCTGCTTGTAGCTGCCAGCAGCTGCTGCTTATGCAGCAACAGCAGCAGCTGTTCGCTGCTGCTTATGCAGCAGCTGTTCGCTGCTGCTTATGCAGCAGCTGTTCGCTGCTGCTTATGCAGCAGCTGTTCGCTGCTGCTTATGCAGCAACAGCAGCAGCTGTTCGCTGCTGCTGGAATGCCAGCAGCTGTTACTGCATAAGCAGCAGCTGCAGTAACAACACCAGCAGCAGCTGCTGCTTATGCCAGCTGCCAACAACTGCTGCTTACGCAACAACAGCAGCAGCTGCTGCATCCAACTGCAGCTGGTAGCAATTGCTATAATACGCAGCAGCCATGGTGGCATATAAAACAAATTTCCGAACATGTAAAACATACTTCCGAACACGTAAAACAGCCATCCAAACATATAAAACAAATTTCCGAACATATAAAAGAAACTTCCGAACTTGTCAAATAAAATTTCCGAACATATAAAACAACCATCCGAACATATAAAACAATCATCCGAACATAAAACAAACATCCAAACATACATAATGGCATAAAGAAATGAAAACTACTGAGGCGGTGGGGATGGTGGTGCTGGAGGTGGAAACGGATAAGGAATGCCAAAGTGCTCGAACATGAGGCGTTGTCTGTGAAGGAGCTGCTGATGCTGCTCTGACAAACGTCGGTGCTCCTCCAGAACATGATGCTGAAAGTTAGTCTGCTGTACAAAAAGTGTCCTCACCTCGTCTATAAGTTGTTGAAGAGTAACTTCGCCAGAGTCATGTGGATCTGCAAGTGGAACGGTAGATGCAGAAGCATCATGATCAGGTTCACAGGTAGGAGGGTCCTCACGTCTACGCTGACCCCGGAAAGGAAGTGAAAAATCAGGCAGCTGATCAGCAAGAACCATAGAATTCAAAGGACGATCATCACTCGGAGCAAGCATTGTGTACTTAGCTTCAGTATACTTCACTCATGCTCCATTACGCCACTCAAATCCTAAGGCATACACGACCTCATCTCCTATACTCCTACAGAGTTTACAAGGCGGTTCGTTTATGGGCACCCTAAAGTATTTAAGGATTTGCGTGATGAAATTTTCATATGGATGAGCACGACTGATTAAGTTAGGTATGGAAAGCATGGTGCGTATAATAGTGTATCTGAGGCTAACCGGACGATGCCTGAGGATAGAATCAATCAAAGCAACATCCATGTGGGTAACATCATCTAAGTGGCCCGATCGAGGATGTACAATATTCTGAATTATACGATGTAAAATACGCGATTGAAGGCATAGACATTGAGCACATAAATGGATTGTACAGACCTCATCAGAAAGATCAATGCGCCTACAAATGTTTCTAATGGCATCAACATGAACAAAGTTATCAATCGTAGGAACTTTCCTAGCAGAGTATATTTCTAACCCATCTTCGGAGGTTTGTAGGATAGAGTTCAATTTGGTATCATCAAGTTCAATCAAAACTCCTCCAACATTGGTGATTACTCGATTCTCTTTCTTCGCGGAAGTATCCATATTTGAGTAAAAAACTTTCACCAAGTCAGGATACACATTCTCATTAATCGTAAGGGCATTAATCCAATCAACTTCCTCCAACAATTGCAACAAATTTCCATTGCTAATACTAAGGCTACGAAGCCAATCAGGCACAATATAGAATGTATCAAGTACCTTACGCGCCATGAATCTTTGGCGAAAATGGGTGGCCAAACGCTTGTCCGGGAAGTGTCTTGATTCGAAATCAGGTTGTTCTACAGGGCCCCCGTCCTTCCGTGTCCGTTTGGGTGGTGGAATCAGCTCTTTCCCTTTGTCTTTCGCTCTACGTGGCCTTGAAGTCGACATTATGATTTTGAACCGATTTAAAGAGAAATAAACCGATTAGATGGAAGATAACGATGTTTAAAAGGGATATGTGGGTTCAATTTCAGCAAACATTAACCGAAGTTTCAAATATTGGACCTAGGGTTTACAACCTTGGGGTTTTCGGTTTTGACGGTTAATGATAGCAAGAGCAAATGGTGGGTTGTGATTTTTAAGATTGAATATGGGCTATGAATTGATTATAAACATGGGATATTTTGATTGAGAACGTGGGAGAGAGGATTCGGTTTGTGAAGATGAAGATGAACAGTTTCAATGCTTTGAACCCGGCTAACCGTTACAAAATAATAGGGTGACCGTTCATGTTCCAGAAACTGTAGTAAGCGAAAACGGCTAACATTTTGTTTTTCAAGGCTAGCCGTTTAATGTCCAGAGACCAACAAAAGTGAAAACGGCTAGCCTCTTAAATTTAAGAGGCTAGCTGTTTAAATGTCCAGAGAGCACCAAAACACAAAACGGCCAGCCTCTAAATTTAACAGGCTAGCCGTTTTCGCTTTTGGTGCTCTCCAAAATAAAACAAGGCTAGCCTCTTAAATTTAAGAGGCTAGCCGTTTTCCTTCTAGTGAACACCCATACTCAAACGGCTAGCCTCTTAAATTTAAAAGGCTGGCCTTTATCGATTTGATGCTCATTGGAAGGGAAACGGCTAACCTCTTAAATTTAAGAGGCTAGCCATTTCCCGTCCAGTGAGCACCCATACTCAAACGGCTAGCCTCTTAAATTTAAGAGGTTAGCCTTTATCGATTTGATGCTCACTGGAAGGGAAACGACTAACCTCTTAAATTTAAGAGGCTAGCCGTTTCCCGTCCAGTGAGCACTCATACTCAAACGGCTAGCCTTTATAGGTAATAGGCTAGCCGTTTAAAAGATGTAGCCGCCAACCTAAACACCAACCAAACCCCATCATTTAATGAAGACATTGAATGTTAAACAAACATAACCCACGCAGTACTCTTCTAAGTCTTCAAGTATGTCCTTTTGATGGTATTGAAATGGTAGAATCTTGAGAGAAGATAACCAGATAGCATGACAGCATCTTCAGATGTGGGAAGCATTTCTGCATGGGTGTTAGACCTCAATGACATGTAGCCTAATGACCTTCATTGCAGCGTTGGCGGTACTGGTTGTGTTTTGGCTGACGATCAGCCAAGGCATTGTTCTTATAATGTGTTAACACCGCCTGTTTCGATGGAATCAGGCTCGCCAAGTTCCCCAACATTTAGGTTCGAGACAACTTGTCCTTGGAGGCATGACATCTCAGAAGGAATTGACGGCCATTACGACAGCAGTAACACATTTGGTATAACTTATGAAACTGATGCAAACACATACTATAATTGGTGGCCTCATAATAACTTGTAAGTGATATCCCATGATATATGAATTTGCTTGGCAAACTTTCTTAAGTTGTTTAACTAACTCGGATTTACATTATGCTTAGTTGACGACGGTACACATACTTGGAGAATGGGGGATGATCGCTAATGATGCACTTTTTGGATCTGAACTGAGGGGGCTTTTTTGGAAAACATTGAGTTATATTATCATATACGAAGTGAACAATGGCAATGTAATAACATATTTTGCGTACTTAGGGATAATAGCAACATTTACAACAATTCTCTTCCTTTCAACATGTATTAATTAAGACAACCGGTTGACGAAGGAAAAAATCATAATTGCCCCATTAATTCGTCTATGGCTTCGGATCATCAAAACAATTTACATGACTCGTACGTCAACGCCAGTTACAAGGTAAATTTAACAAAAGTTTAGAGTTGTGAATGAAGTCAGCCAAAAATTATTATAATCTATATTCACAACAACTCAGCCCTTCTGCCTGAAACGACATTTTGTGCAACTGTTCTTATGACCTTTTCTGGTGGACACATTACGAGACTTCACTGTTGATGCAAGCTTTGATTCATTTATTAACGTTGTAGCGTTACTGTAGTGTGCATTAGCCAACGCCAATAATTGATCGCGTTGTTCGTTGAACGGAGAGTCTATAAGTTGTAACGCAAGTTGCGCCCGAACATTCTGTGAGTCATACTGCGGAAAAAATCATGCACTCTCGTCATGTAAGTGGCCCAACGACAATAGTAAAATCAACCAAGAAGCCACATAAGGCGAATAACAGAGCGTACCACATACGATTTGTTGGTGATGATTCCAGGAGTATCCATAAATTTGATGACGTAAACTCCACAATCAAAACCGTTAGGTTGCCGTGGAACTCCTTCCCCATAGGTCACTACAAATGACAAGAAACTCCAAGCTACTGAATATGTAGCATCCACGACGCCATGAAGTATAGCATCCAACGAGTGTAACTATTTTCAAGTGCAAAAATACACCACAAGTATTAATAACACAGTACTCAGAAAACTAAACTTAAAATTTTTATCAAAAATTAGTTGGACTTACAATACTATTCACTTGGATTTCTCGATCTCGTGTCCGTCGTGCATCTGGTAGTGGATCCCAAATCTCCGCTTGTTTGTCTTTAATTTTAACCAACACCATAAACCAATGGTGGCCACCATCATGCATGGGAACAAAGATCTATTCAAGAACAACTTGGGGTCACTTTTACCGTACATAATATCGATCATAACGAAAAACCATTTCAACAAACACACACGCTACCTGATGACACCGGTGCAGGTCATACATGTAATGTTTGCGGTATTGGGAGGCAGCTTTGAAACCATCTAAATGTGCATTTGGCATTGTAGCAAATTGCTACATATTCATCACATCAAATTCATATAAAACACAATTGAAATTACCATAGTTAATGATGAGAAAAAGGATATGAAAAAAAAGAAGGGAACGAATCAGTAACTGCATATCTTGTTGGTAGGAACCAGCTGATTGGTTGCCCGTGGCTTTTGCACGACTCACGTCGTGTAAGGTAATCACTCATCATGCAAATAATCTAAACACAAAAAAAATTATAATTGGTTTTATTAACTACAATTTCATCATTAAAGTCAAATTACGAACAAACCTCATCGTCAAGTGATGCATCGGGCAAAAGTGATAACAAGCCTCGCCGAGTGATATCATCATGACTTGATCGCACAATTATTTCACTGTATGTTAATCATATGATATATTAACAAAATCAAATAACTATGACAACATATTAAACGAAAAGAGCTTGATGAGTGAGCATGAAGGTATTGTTACTCTAGGCTAGCGCTTTTGTCAAATCCATACTGGAGCATCTTCAATTGATCGAGGGTCAACGGCTTATTCACGAAAAAAGGGCCGCTCGATATTTTGGCTTTGGACCACGTGAGACTTGATCATACGGGGACAACTGGTACCGCCCCGGCTTTCGATTTCTGTATGGCTGAGGAGGGCCTAAAGACAGCGAATTAAAATCTTGCGGCTGTTGACATTTCTTCTCTTGTTGCGCAGAAGACTACATATTTATTCAAGACAAAGAAAGAAGAAAGATTAGACTAAATCATATATAGTTTAGACAAAAGTTAACAAATTATTAATCTATGTAAACCACGTCTTGAAGTTCCGGGACCAATTTAGGCTTCATCGCGTCTTGCAATACTTCTGCCAACTTTTCTTTTAGGACAACCTCTTCATCAGTGGATGTGCTGAGGTACACAGCTTTTCGTTCTTTAACTTCGATGGGCATACACTTTTCCCGTACTAGATCTGAAAGCGTGACAACTGCAGGGATATGTGGGTGCATCTCCATATTCGGAGAAGAAAAGATTGGACCATTAGTTGCCTCGGCACCAGTATATGTAGGAGGTGATTGACTATCATCAGCGACATTCGCTCCTTCTTGACGAAAATAAGCTCGTTCCAACTTTTCAACCTTTTCAGTAAGAGAATCCATTTTCAAGCCCATTTTTTTGTAGTAAATCATTATTTCTTCTCATATGTTCCTCCATTCTATCCATTACTGCTAATATAGCATGAAATGGATGCTGCCTTGCGGCATCACCATCGTCAATTTGTCCTTCACTTTGACCACCTGATGACCCGCAACTGATTTCTCGCATCGGAACCTACATTAACTACAAATATCCATAAATAATCTATTCAATTTAATAACATAACTACAAAACACTATATAATTATGGAAGGGAACAAACCTCATTGCTCTCAAAGTCACCATACTTTTGTCGCCACTTGAGGAATCTTTTTATTTCACTATCAGTCCATGCACTAAGAGGACATCCATTCTCAGCAACAGAAGAAAGCTGAAACTTAGTTGATGACATGTAGAACAGCTGCAAACAACAACAAATTGGTTAATACGGAAATAATTATCAATACTACCCTAATCGTTTAACTAACGAGAATACAAATTATTAAATAAATCATACCATTAAAAATATAACGCATCCGCTCATTGAGGAAATTTTATTTTCGTTGAACTTTGAAACTTCTTCCCATAAAAAATTGAAAGACCAGCTGGCCCAATTTTTGTCGCGAATGTTACTCACGTCTTTTAAAGCATAAAGGTATGATGGGTTGATGTATGTAGCTGTAGTTGGACACAAAATAGTTCCAATCGCAAATAGACTAAATAGAATACAGAAATCTTCATCTGCATAACTATTTGTCTTTAATTTTTCATCTAAACTACCTGTTGGGATGCCTTTCTTTCCTGAGCAATACTTGGCTCGTAAGTCAGTAATTTCACTATCTTCACCACCAAGCACAATCGGTGTTCCTCCGTCACCAACATCCATCACGCTTGTAAAAGTTTCCGTAGTAAGCTTGTATTCCATTCCATGGACTGTTATCGACCGCTTATCTACGTTACATTGCTTAACTAACAATCTACATAAATCTTTCCTAAGTCGCCCACATTTTAAACCTAACAAGCTTCCGAAACCAATTTTTCTCACAGCATCTTGCTGTTCAATAGATAATGAAGAAACAATGTTGGAGAACCGCAAAACACTACATCGAGATAGGTGATTACCGTTATCAGAATTGTTCTCCACTGTTGGATTCGGTTCACTTAACAATCCACTGGCCAATCTCGAGTTCATTTCAACCTTTTCATTATAACTGTTGATGAATTCGACTTTATCTTTCGCGCTGAGTTTCAACCATTTGTCGTGTATACGCCCCTTAACCTACACTCAAAAAAATAAATTATATTCATTGGCCAATCATCAACCAAACTATTAGTTAGTAGGTTGCAACATAGAAAAGTTGTTTACAAACCGTTTCATCCACCTTCACACCTTCCTCCTTTAACTTTTGGGATTCTATCTTGCTGTAGATAGAAAAATAATATCAAATATCAGTTCCTTATATGTCAATTAAAATTATCGCACTGTTAAAGTGAAATGACTACAGAATGTTAATAATAAAATTCAACAATGAATTAGTTTCTTACAAGTAGTATATGTACGAATGCTTGCCCGGCCTTGGAGGATCCACCCTCTAAGATTGAATATTAATGTCATCTGCGACATTGGCCTTACGCTTACCCATTATACTGTGTACACTAAAAATTATGTCCCCTGTCAATACACACTGATAATGTCATCAAACTCTCTCCACGAATTCTAAATCCATGTAAATTATTACATTACCCAACAATACGCACTAATAAACTTACATGATAAAAGCTGTAATTTTTAAATATGAGAGGCGAATGATTATTCTTACCACATCAAATAAAGCACTCAATCAAAAAATATAATGATACCAAACAAAACTCATGATACCCATGTCTCATTACCATAGGTGGACTGCAGAGATGGCCTGACAACGACTCATAATGGGCTGACGGGAACTGAGTGGGTTGTGAATCTGTAGCTGCAGATCCTTACCGCAAATAGAGATCAACCTCCGTGTGTCGTCGCCGGATAGTGCCGTCGTTGGTGGCCCTGATGAGGCGTCTCGTGAGGGACTGCAGGCGAGAGAGTAAATGATGAGGGAGAGGGAGCCGTGAGGGTGAGTGAAGAGGGAGAGGGAAAGGGAGTCGTGAGCCGTGAGTGAGGAGGGAGGGAAAAAGAAATTGATTTCCCGCGTGAGGTGAGAGCATTTTGTTTTTTTGTTTTTTTCCCAACAAATATATATGCCTGGGTTTGATGTGTGATGAGGGGGTTTGGTGTGTGTTGAGACCGATTCTATAGGTTTCAAGTTTTTTATATTTTTTTAATTATTTATTGTTTAAATTCATTTATGGCCGTTGGATTCAATACAATGAATCCAACGGCCATAAAACCTGCATGTATCTGATACATGCAGGTATTGTAGCATCAGCCGTGAGTCCACGCAAACAATCCCCTTATTATTCAGCCGTGAGTCCACGCAGCTTGCATGAAACACTGCAAATAGATAATTAGACGAAAGAAATTAACTTAATCAGGAGATAGTAAATGAGTTAATTTCCCAATTGTACATAATTACCAGAATGAACAGCCATATTGACATAATCCCAATTTATCTAGTCCCAACATGCAAGTTTACCCAAACGAGGTACTAATTCATTTGATTATTATGTAAATGTAGGAAATGTTATTAGAATATTTCAAAATAAATAAAAGATCGTAAAAATTGAAAGTATAACACAAACAAAAAATCATACCAAATTTTTTAATTCATTTTTAAGTCTGAAATGTTCAATATTCTTTCATTGCTAGCTGGTATCACTAACTTTGATCTGTCATTAAGTCACAAACTAGTAAGAAATTAAGATACAAAATCACATATATAAATAGAATTTTGTTTAAGTATTGTCAATGCTCACCAACTTTAATAGAAGGATGATTCGCAATATTCATTTTAGTTTGATTTGGATACTACTAATGGCGGACCTAAAAAAATAATTTATCGGGGGCTAAATTAGATAATCGTAAAATTTAAAAATTAAAACTTTGAATATATAAAATATTTAATACATTTATAATTGTTCTCGACGCAATTTCATATTTTGAAAATCTTATGCAATAAGTTCATTATCAATATTATTAAATATATCATTTCCTATACAAACAACTAAACTATACGTCTAGTTCCAAAGGCGATTCTTCACAAATTTTGTTATCTCTACTACTACTATCGAAACTAGAAGAATTAATTCTATTTTTGAGAATAGAAAAATGTTTTGTGTGATAGGTTATTATTATTTTTACTTGAAGAAAAGACTTTAAAATTCTTAAAATTTAAATTTTGTGGGTTCATAAATTTATCAGAACTATTCTAATAGATTTAATAGGGTTAATTAGAAATCTAAAATGTATTTTTCTTTTATTCTTAGATTTTTTTGGGGGGAGGGGGGGGGGGGGGGGGGGGGGGAGGGGATTGTTGCCCCCACAGGTCACATGCGAATCCGCCACTGGATACTACTCTTATCTCCTTCGTAGGTTCTGCGAAAGAAGTAAAAGAAAAAACAAAACAACAAGAGTCAATGAACAAAAGAAAAAACAAAATAACAAGTAAAGTGTCAATGAACAAAAGAAAAAACAAAATGACAAGTAAAGAGTCAATGAACAGCTTCAGTAATTAGGTCCCCTCATTATGAGCAGTGGCGGATTTTGCATGTGACTCCCGCTGGCACAAAAAAAGAAAAAAAAGAAAATTTAAGAATTAAAGAAAAACATATTTTAGGTTTTCCAATTATCTATATTAAATCTATTAGAATAGTTCCAATAAATTTATAAACCCATAAAATTTAAACTTTAAGAATTATAAAAGTCTATGCTTCAATTAAAAATAATAATAACCTATCACACAAAACATTTTTCTATTCTCAAAAATAGGATTAATTCTTCCAATTTCCCTAGTAATACTAGAGATGACGAAATTTGTGAAGAATTATCTTTGAAACTAGATGTATGAATAATAGTTTAGTTTTTTGTATAAAAAATGATATATTTAATAATATTGATAATGAACTTAATTCATAAGATTTTTAAAATATGAAAATGCGTCGAGAACAATTATAAATGTATTAGTAAATATTTTGTATATTCAAAGTTTTAATTTTTTTAATTTTATTATTATCTAATTTAGCCTCCGATAAATTATTTTTCTTAATCCACCACTGATTATGAGCATATCTAAATATGGAACCAAGTCGAAAATATTGAGAAATGGAATCATTTGACTTGATTTGTTCTCAATAGCCATGAGATGGTTGTCTTAGAGGATGATCCTTTTGTCGAAGGATGTACTGGTAAATTTGTCATATATACAGCATCAACAATAACCATATCAACAAAGAATTAAACACAGATTCGCTACATTTAATTAATAGCTGAAAAATTTTATCATCTTCATTGAGCACAATGTTGTGCGAGTTTTGCTCCTTTATTTTCAAGAATGTGAGAGTTAGAGAAAATAAGAACAACAATTGATGAAAGATCTGCACTGCAAATTAAGAAGGTGTGCGCGCGCTCGCACACTCACAACACAAACATATTTATATATACATACATATATGTATGTGTAGAGGAGGAATGAACAAGGGATTGAAGCCTGTGGCGTGCGATGTGGGTCCTTCTCCTTGATGCCCACCAAATTCCTCGAAGTTGAGAGAAATTTTATACCAAAATGATCAAAACAATACTTTTATTTTTCTTTTTCCTCTCCTTTTTACATTGGGAAAATTGCCAGCTAGAACACATTCAAATTCAATCTATCAGTAATTGATGATGCGATGTGGGTCCATAAAGTGAGAGATTGAGAATGAATGGATCTCATAAGCTAAGGTAACCTTGATTTTCATATTCTGCTTCCTGACTGCTTAATTGCTCATCCACCAATCACTTAATCGAAACAGACAACTGGACAAGGACAACTTGGGGTGAAAACGATTGCCATGTTCTTTCACCATACATTTTCTCCAGAAACAAAGACAATAATGTTTGTTTAGCTAAACAAAGAAACGATGCCCAACTTCCGGTCGTGAGATTCTATTTTATATAAAATGAATCATCTTCATTAGTAAATGGTTGTAAATTTATCATGATGGTATAAACTTCTTGAGTCAAACGTCAAGTTCACTGTTTGCACAAGTAGCTAGTCATCATTATAAGTCGGGTCAAGTTCATACTTTAGCTAATGGGCAAAACTTGGTCTTTAAAATTAATCGGGCACATATACTCAGAAAAATAAATTAAATAAAATGCTAAAGATCCGGCTGAGTTTATGTACTTAATTTATAAAGCAGTAACCCGGAAGGGTGTATAATGTGTCTACACTATTTTTTTAAGAGTTTTATCTCTTTTATTTTATTTTATTATTTAAAATATAAATCTATTGTGTGTACTGGTCAATTGGAAGTTGGATAGCACATGTTAACATTTTAATCTCGAGAAATTCTAGAACTCATCAAAGGTAATACAACCAATTGATGCATGTATGACATGTGCAAATAAGTTTAATATAACCATCACTTGCATAATTATTTTTTTAAAATAAATACAAATGTGTTATAGCATTATTTGTTCGTTTTATAACTGCCATGATATCTTTGATGTATTTTAGAATTCTCATTAATCTCTCAATTCTTTAGTATCAAGCGTTTCAAATGGTTTTGGATTGATATGGAAAATGGCAAATATCAACAAACTTAATTATTGTTAAGTTATTTCAGTGGTTTCTAATCTTTACACCTAGTGTTTTGAAGAAATACTTGATTTCCGGATTTCCGCATTAAATAAAAGAGATTTATTTATTTATTTTTGAACACAATTAAGTAAAAAAGCTAACGATTCACACGCACACAAGTCTTTCCTTCAAAATCTGCATCAAATATTATTTGTGAAACTCTTTCAATTCCCCATTTCCTTATATGAGGTGATAAACGTCCTCATAGAGCAAGAACTTTGTCTAGGACAATATGTCACTTTTGGCCATTCTAAAACTCACAAACTGGCCTTATGAATCCACATAAAATTAACAATCTTATAGTTAATATTTGTTATATAGAGGAGATAATTAATATGAACATTGTCAAGGCCAATATGTCACTTTGCTTTGCTTTTGTTTTTCACTCATCACCAACTAAATCACTGGTTAAGAATGTATTTGTTCAGCTCAACAAAGAAATGGTACCCACAGTCTAGATACTGCTTTTAAATGCTGAAATTATGGGTGCTATATTATTGCTTATTGAGTTTGCTGCTTCCGAAGGATGGAAAGTGACTTGCAGTTTGTTTGTGCTTTTGTTTATAAATCCTCATTTGGACCCCCTTGGGTTTTGCGTAACCGTTGGCTCAATTGTCGTTTATTGGTTAAGTCAATGAATTTTTCATCTATTGCGGTGACTAGTCGATTATGTAGTTTTTGTATGCACTGTACTCTTTGACTTTGAGAAAAATTTGCACGAAACAGCTTGTGAAGGAAGCAAGCCTATCTAATGGTGTTTTGTTCTATGACAGAAAAATATGTTCAGAAGCGAAATTTAAAATTTTGTATTTAAAAATTAATGGGATCCACAATAATCTTTACAGTTTATTAAATGACAGAGTACAATTAGTCAGACTCACTAGCATGTCTCATGCAAGTTTTTCTCGCGTAAAATAGTTGCAGTGCATACTTCTACTATTCTGTCTAATGTATTTCTCTACTTTTATTTGGTAAGAGGAACGTTTATCACAAATTTTTGAGTTTCACTTTCTAGGCATGGAAAGGGTTTTTCGACAAACTGTTTTGCTTTCTCTTTTGTGTTGTATTTCCGTAATTTATTAGCCTAGGATTTTAGGTGTTTTGTTTTTTACAAATTTGTATTCATGCACTCAGAGGTAGGGGTACAAGAATAAGGGTAAGTGAACAAAATACAACTTGGATATGATGTGAAACCAAAAACAGAACACTAGCAATTAACCTAGCCAATGTCTCATTAATCATTAACGGCAGGTCGCATCAAAAAGAACCACGCATGCTCTTTTGATTCATTAGTGTGCTCTTTGAAGGCCTATTTTTTATTGGTGTGATATTTTTGTTTCTCAAACACTAAAAACGTAAGGTGAAGATAAATTACGGAAGTATAACACACTCGTGTACCCATTTTCAAATATGTTAGAGCATTAGTGTTTTTGCTTTTTAAACATGGGTAAGAAACAAGAAACAAGGGGACCATTCATATTCAATATACCATTATTCTTAAATGTTTTGTGTAAAAAGATTAATTTATTGATAATTTGAGTGTTAATATGATTATAAAAGTAGATCCAATCAAAATAGCACGGTATATTTCTATATTAGAGATGGCCAATGGGTTGGGCCAACAAGGAAGGTCCATGTGAGTTTGTGCTCACGCCGTGCCATGCCCACTATGTGTTTTGTGTCGTGTTGTGCCATATCTATTCTTTTTTCTTTTTTGGCTTAGGCCTAGTGCCATGGGCTGTGCCTAAGAAGAAAAGCACGGTAAATTTTTTCTTTCCTTTTTATTATTTTTATTTTTTTAAGAGGACATGCTAAGCTTTTAGCATCGTTTTTTTAAGCCCATGCATTTTTCTTTTGGGTCCACGTGCCCTTATGTAAATTCGATAGAATCAAAAAGTTCAAAACTCATGTCTATATTCAATAATAATAAACTAATAATAGTAAGAGAATGTAATACTAACTACCAAGTTAGACCCTATGGTATGAGAATTCTTTTTTAATACTTGACAATAACAACAACAACAACAACAACAACAACAACAATAAATGTTCTTAGGAGTTAACTTAGTTGTTAACTTGAACTTAAATAGAGTCATAAATCATAGTCCATAATGACATTAATACATATATGATATTTTTATTTTTATTTTGTTAAAAGCATGCTATCATCTATTTATTTGATAAATTATAAATGTAAAACCATTAAAATATTTTTTTAAACTAAGAATTAAATGAATATAGAAAATTTATGGCAATAAAATAAATTAAAATACTCAATTTCAAGTTACTTATAAAATCGTAAAATTTTAAGTTTACTTTCACTAAAAAGTTTCATTAAAAAGTGATGCATGCTCATTACTAGCCTTTTTACAAGTCATGTTTTAGCCCATCTCTAATCGTACGATACTTTTAAGGCCCATGTGACTAAAATTATCAGCCCAGCCTAGTTCTCTTATGTGACGTGCCATGTCGCATACCCTACCAAAACATAATCATATTGTGCCATACTATACAGATAAATGTTGTGCTCGTGCTGTGCAACGTGCTGTCTAGGCTGTTGGCCTCTCTATTCTAGACTAATAGCTAGCCGTGAGCATTCATCATCAAATTCATCTACTGCTTTATGAAGGAAATTGAAGCATGTGGGTACATGAAATAAGATTGAGAATGAATGATTTTAATAAGCTAAGTTAACGTTGATTTCAATATTTTGTTTGATTACAGCTTAGTTTGTTGCTGACCCACTAATCACTCAGCTCCTATCTTCCCAAAAAACAAAACAGATAAAATATGAGTTGGAGAGAGACAAAAACCACAAAAATAAAGAAAAATGAATGGAAAAAAGTAGGCTAATTAAAGTGGACGGAAAGGATTACAATGGAGAGATAGCTATTTAAGGAAATTTGAAGATAATGGACATGTGATCCTCTAAAGCAAAGTTTAATTCCAATGATGACTCATTGTTTCCTAATTGATAACAAGTTTAAAAATTTACAACGTGATTGAAGCCTGCCTGTCGCTTTAGCTCAATTGAGAAATATAGCCCAATCAAGATTGATAATAATTATGGATTGGATTATTGAATTGATTGGTAGAACCATTAACCAACAAATTAAATGCTGTGCTTGAGAGAAAAGAGGCTCAAATTATTGATTAATTAATTTTGCAATAAATTTTCTCCTCTCTTTGATTCCATTACAATATTGCTGCAGTTGAATTTGAAGTTTGAATATTCTATTAATGAACAAGAATATATAATGTTCGAACAAGGAATTCAAATATGCAGTTTGTGAGTAGTAATAAAAAACTCTCCTTGTAATTGTCCCTTTCATGTCTTTGACAGAAAGGTGTTGAAAAGTCAAATGGTCAGCTTACCAATTTCAACAAAAGCAAAGTTAGGTTTTGAAAATATGCAAATTGAATAAATGGCATGGGACGGCTAGCATGCATTGCATGACAAATTTGGCACCCATTGCCAAATTTGTCAATTTAGCCAATTAAAGTCAAATTGAAGCCATGTGGTCGGTGAGCATCCTTTGCCTATAAATAGAGACGCAAAATGCATTTGTAAATCATCCCAATTTGAGAGAAGTAGAGAGCAATTGCAAGTGAGTTCTTTGAGAGAATTTGAGAGAGCTTCCACTTGAGTGTTCTAGTGAGATTCCATTTGGGTGTATCGTGGTTGTGGGTTTTGTGAGTTTTTCTCACTTTTGTAAATTTCCATTGTTAGTAACATTATCTTTCAGTTTTTGCCCGTGGATGTAGGCATTACGCCGAACCACGTAAATCATTATGTTATATTTTCTTTACATTTGTTTAACACTACATTTATATTTCTCCAGAAGTTGCAGTATTAGTAATTGCTCAACCCACGTTTCTGCAACAAGTGGTATCAGAGCCGACGGTTCGTACTTGTGGGGCTACGATACTGTTCACGTATACGGTACTATTTCCATATACAGTACTGTTCACGAATACGGTGGAGATGACCATTTATACTTGTGAGACAATCTATTGTAAGTAGTGTGTATTTTTGCATGTTTAGGAAAGTTCTGTTAGAAAAGGCGATAAGAGTCTAAGGATTCTGATTTTTAATTGGGACCTAGTTCCCGTCCAGTTTTCTGGGAACTTTCCTGGTGCATTTATTCACGCGAAATAAACATCATAAAGGCTGTTTTTTAAGTGTAAATAGTTGTTGAAGAAACTGATCGTTTGAGATAAAAATGATGGCAGAGGTATCGTCGTTGTCTTCATCAGCGAGAACTAATGTGACTAATGCAAAGTTTGAAGTGGAGAAATTCGATGGTACAAATAATTTTGGTATATGGTAATGTGAGGTGTTGGATGTCTTATGTCAACAAGAGTTGGACGTTGCTCTTGAAGAAAAGCCTGACGTGATGGATGACAAGGAGTGGATAAAAATCAATAGATAGGCATGTGGTACTATTCGCCTATGTCTGGTTAAAGATCAGAAATATTTTGTCATGAGGGAGACATTGGCAAAGAAATTGTGGGAGACACTGGAAGAAAAATATATGAAGAAAGCCTTGAAAATAGGCTTTATATGAAAAAGATACTCTATCGATTTACATATACACATGGCATGTCAATGAATGACCATGTGAACTCATTCAACAAGATATTGGCGGATTTGCTAAATCTGGATGAGAGATTTGAAGATAAAGATAAGGCACTGTTGTTGTTGAATTCCCTTCCTGATGAATATGATCATCTCACCACTACTTTGCTTTATGGGAAGGACAATGTCACATTCGATGCTGTATGCCATGCATTGTACAACTCTGAGACCAAAAAGAAAGACAGAAAGGATCACAGAAATACAGTTACAGAAGTATTAACAGTGAGAGGTCGTTCGCAAAAACACAAACCTGGAAAAAGGAACAAGTCTAAAGGGAGACGTGCCAAATATGAATGTGCTTTTTGTCACGAGAAAGGGCATTGGAAAAAGAATTGTCCTAAGTTACAAAAGGGCAAGGCTACTTCTGATGCATGTGTAGCAGAGCATGATGAGGAGTCGGACTTTAGTCTGTTTGGCATAACATTGATATGTCACTCAGATGAGTGGATTTTAGATTCGGGTTGTACTTATCATATGTGTCTTAAGAATGGCTGGTTTTCTAACTTCAAGGAGCTAGACGGTGGAGTTATTTTTATGGGCAATGACAATGCTTGTAAAACTATGGGAATAAGTACAATCCAATTAAAGAATCATGATGACTCAATCCAAGTTTTGACAGATGTTCGCTATGTACCAAGCTTGAAGAAAAATCTCATCTCATTAGGAGTCCTAGAATCTAAAGGGCTCACAATCACTTTAAGAGATGGATTGTTGAAGGTAGTAGCTGGGGCGCTGACGGTGATGAAAGACACAAGAAGAAATAACTTTTAATATTTCCAAAGAAGTACAATTATTGGATCAGCATTAACAGTTTCTGGAAAAGATGCAGATTCAGAAGCAACCGAATTGTGGCATATGCGTTTGGGACATGTTGGTGAAAAATCTTTGCAGACTTTAGCGAAGCAAGGCTTATTGAAAGGTACAAATTCTTGCAAATTAGAATTTTGTGAACATTGTGTTCTGGGCATGACAAACAAGGGTAAAGTTTGGTTCAGCAATTCACGATACAAAACGAATTCTGGACTATGTTCACAGTGATGTGTGGGGACCTACCAAAATAGCTTCTTTGGGAGGTATGTACTATTTTGTTACTTTTGTTGATGATTATTCAAGAAAAGTATGGGTGTATTTGATGAAGAAAAAAAAATGAAGTTTTGGGCATATTTCTGAAATGGAAGAAAATGGTCGATACTCAGACTAGTCGAAAGGTCAAAAGACTTCGCTCAGATAATGGTGGTGAGTACAAGAATGATCCATTTCTTCAAATATGCCAAGATGAAGGTATTGTGCGACATTTCACTGTTCGAGATACACCACAACAGAATGGGGTGGCAAAACGCATGAACCAGACTATACTGGAGAAAGTTCGGTATATGTTGTCTAATGCTGGATCGGGCAAAGAGTTTTAGGCTGACCCAATTGTATATGCGTGCCATCTGATCAACCATTTGCCATCAACTGCAATTGAGGGCAAAACACCCATAGAGATGTGGACTAGTAAACCTACTACTGATTATAATTCTTTATATATTTTTAGTTCTATTGCTTATTATCATGTAAAAGAATCTAAGTTAGACCCAAGAGTAAAGAAAGCATTGTTCATGGGTATAATTGGTGGAGTAAAAGGATACTGTCTCGGTGTCATGTTACGAAGAAGATTATTTTCAGCAGAGATGTAACTTTTGATGAATCAACCATGTTGAAACAAAAAGATTCTCAAGAAGATGACAAGACCAATAGCACTTTGCAGCAGGTAGAGTTTGAAAAAGTTAAAGCTGATCCAGCTGGTGTCAACGAGATGGATAATGATTCTTCATCGATCGAAAATGATGAAGAGGTTCTGACCCAGGAACCTTCACAACAACAAGATTCAATTGCATATAGAAGGCCACGTAGAGGATTCGCAGACATACTCGCTTTGTTGATATGGTGGCCTATGCACTTCTAATTGCAGATGATGATGTTCCTTCCACTTACAGAGAAGCAGTAAGTAATCCAGAAAGTATACAGTGGAAGAAAAAAATGAACGAAGAAATGCAGTCTCTTCATAAAAATGAAACTTGGGAGTTAGTTACACTGTCTAAGGAAAAAAAGGCAATTAGGTGCAAATGAGTATATACAAAAAAGGAAGGATTTTCTCGTAAAAATGAAATTCGATATAAGGCTAGATTGGTAGCAAAGGGTTACGCTCAGAAGGAAGGAATAGACTACAATGAGGTATTTTCTCCAATTATGAAACACTCGTCTATTCGAATTTTGCTAGCCATGGTTGTGCAATTTGATCTTGAACTAGTTCAACTTAATGTAAAAACTGTATTTTTACACGGTGATTTAGAAGAGGAAATCTACATGACTCAGCCAGATGGATTTAAGGTTGCTAGAAAAGAAAATTGGGTTTGCAAATTGACAAAGTCACTTTATGGGTTGAAACAATCTCCGATGCAATAGTACAAGTGATTTGATCAATTTATGAAAGGGCAAAGGTACACAAGAAACAAATTTGATCATTGTGTGTATTTTCGCAAGCTACAAGAAGGATCTTTCATTTACTTGCTATTGTATGTCGATGATATGCTAATAGCATCAAAGAGCAAAGATGAGATAAAGAAGTTGAAAACTCAACTCAACCAAGAGTTTGAGATTAAAGATCTGGGTGAAGCTAAGAAAATTCTTTGCATGGAGATATGTAGAGATAGAGCTCGTGGCAAAGTAAGCTTGTCTCAGAAGCAATATTTGAAGAAGGTACTACAGTAGTTTGGTATGACTGAGCAGGCAAAACCTGTAAGTACCCCGTTGGCTTCTCATTTCAAGCTTTCTGCACAATTATCTCCTTCAACAGATGCAGAATGAGCATGCATGTTACAAGTTCCGTATTCAAATGCAATGGGTAGTTTGATGTATGCAATTGTATGTACAAGGCCTGACATTTCACATGCAGTTGGTATAGTGAGCAGATATATGCATAATCCTGGTAAAGGACATTGGCAAGCTATAAAATGGATTCTATAGTACATTCAGAAGACCTTAGATGTTGGTTTACTGTTTGAAAGAGATGATACACTTGGTCAAGGTATGATCGGGTACGTTGATTATGATTATACTGGTGATTTGGACAAACTATGGTCAACTACCGGATATGTATTTACTTTTGCTGGAGGGCCAATTAGTAGGAAGTCTACACTACAGTCTACAGTTGCACTGTCGACCACAGAGGCCGAGTACATGGCAATTACAGGGGCTGTTAAAGAGGCTATTTGGTTACAAGGTTTGCTTGAAAACTTGGGATTGGCACAGGAGCACATTAATGTGTATTGCGATAGTTAGAGTGCTATTCACTTAACGAAGAACCAAGTTTATCATGCGTGTACGAAGCACATCGATGTACAATTTCACTTTGTGCGGGAAACTGTTGATGAGGGGAAGATTCTTTTTTAGAAAATTAAAACTGCAGATAATCCCACAGATATGTTGACCAAGGTAGTGACGGCGATCAAGTTTGAGCATTATCTAAACTTGATTAATATCCTACAAGTTTAAAAGCAGTCGGAGAAGGCAAAGACTGGAGGATGATTTATTGATAATCGGCTCAGATTTACTAAATCTTCGCTGAGGTGAAGAATTGTTGAAAAGTCAGATGGTCAGCTTACCAATTTCAAAAAAAGCAAAGTAAGGTTTTGAAAATATGCAAAATGAATAAATGGCATGCGACAGCTAGCATGCATTGCATGACAAATTTGGCACCAATTGCCAAATTTGTCAATTTAGCCAATTAAAGTCAAATTGAAGCAGTGTGGTAGGTGAGCATGCTTTGCCTATAAATAGAGACGCAAAATGCATTTGTAAATCATCCCAATTTGAGAGAAGTAGAGAGTAATTGCAAGTGAGTTCTTTGAGAGAATTTGAGAGAGCTTCCACTTGAGTGTTCTAGTGAGATTCCATTTGGGTGTATCGTGGTTGTGGGTTTTGTGAGTTTTTCTCACTTTTGTAAATTTCCATTGTTAGTAAAATTATCTTTCAGCTTTTACCCGTGGATGTAGGCATTACGCCGAACCACGTAAATCATTGTGTTATATTTCCTTTACATTTGTTTAACACCACATTTAT
This sequence comes from Citrus sinensis, assembly GCF_022201045.2. NCBI lineage: Eukaryota > Viridiplantae > Streptophyta > Magnoliopsida > Sapindales > Rutaceae > Citrus > Citrus sinensis. Next base: position 19,817,216 of record NC_068560.1, read on the forward strand.
ATTTCTTCAGAAGTTGCAGTATTAGTAATTGCTCAACCCACGTTTCCGCAACAAAAGGGAAATTGAGTTATTGCATTTCTTTGAATTTATGCTGTAAAATAATTTTTACTTAAACTCAAGCCGAGCCCACCTCTTGTTGCTTATATATCCTTTATCGGATTCAATTACTAATCACAAATTATCACTCTATTTAAATTCTAACCACTAATTTTTGTATTTTAATCCTCCTTTCAAAAAATAATAAATAAATAAAATAAAATAAACCACTAATTTTAGTGCTTATTCAAAATTCTTTTTCCCAAAATAGAAACTAGGCTTTCGTTTTTCCTCCTTTTTGTCCTTTTCCTAGGATCAAAATCTTATACTTTGAAACAGCTATTGAGTTATCTGCAATAAATAATAATAAATAAGATGGAAAATTTTACATTGGAAATCATTAAAATTTGTAATGTCATAATCTTAATCTTATACGTAATATTTGGAAAACGTGTTGGAGATGAACCTAACCAAATGCATCTGCATGATCCCAATTACAGAACTCTCTCTTGTAACCTAAAGCTTTTCTAGCTCTTAGCCTCAGGGTCAAATTCGTAGACAAATGTCAACGGAAACACAAATTAAAAGTAAATGACTCCTTACGGTTTTTGGTCATTAGTGGTTAACTAGCGTTGAAGTGGGATGTTTTTGAAAGTATTGCCAATTATCTTAATTAGAGACAATTAATACGAATAATAATTATATTTTTATTGTTGCTGAATTGAGATCATGATATTTTTGTTAAGTCAAATGCAACCGTTTGGTATGGTAGGTGATACTTCACGACATCAAGTTCTATTTGGTATGGTGGGTGAAATTTTTGTTATTAAAGGTATCTTTGTTATTATCATTGAATTTACTTACCTTTCTATTTTACACCTGGATATAAAAGTGATTTTGCCGGCCCTATGATATCAATCGGTAAGGAATAATTTTACTGGTAAAAATAAAATAAAATAAAACGTACAACAAAATACAACTGAATAAAATGATAACAATTAGATCTATGAGTAATTTTGTTTTGACAAATAAGGAGTAACTTTGTCTTTTGCTCGAGGACTATCGGTAGGGTTAGCCAATAAAACTCATCAATCGAATAAATTGTAATTCAAACTAGGGGTGGGCACGGGTCGGGTTGGGTCGGGTTGATAGCCAACCCGACCCAACCCGCATATAGAACGGGTTGAAAAAATTCAACCCAACCCAACCCATTACATTTTTCAACCCAACCCGACCCAACCCGCAACTCTGCGGGTTGGGTCGGGTTGGGTTGATTGGGTTGGGCTTTTGAAAAAACCCATTTTTATTGTCTAAATAAAAATAAAAAAATAATTAAAAAAAATTAAAAGAAACACAAATACTAAAATTCTTACAACAAATCCAATATTTCAAAATTTAGCAATCAAATTATTAGTACATAACTAATGAAAAAAAAGTACATAAATTTAAAATCTTGTTTAATACAAAACATTAAAGTCCAAAGAGTGAAATTATAAGTCTTCCATACATAGGAAGAGAGTTTTCCCGAAACCATTGCTACACCAACCAATAGGAGTGTAATGAAGATCAGTCCAATGACATCAAAATCCAGATCAATCCAAATTAATGACATCAAAATCTGATGCCAATCTTGAATCTATATAACAATAAAAATAAAAATATTAGGCATATATGATATAACAAATAAATACAAGGAAAATATAAATAGAATAAAAATAAAAATCATAATATAAATATTTACCTGATGTAATTGATTCATAAAATGCCATATCTTCAACCGAAGATGTATCCTCTTCTACGGCAATACGAGAAGAACAAAGCCAATTTTGCCCACATATTAAGCTCTCTACCATTTTAGGACTCAAAGAAGCTCGAAATGGATCAAGAATGCGTCCTCCTGTACTGAATGCAGACTCAGAAGCAACTGTAGATATTGGGATTGAAAGAATGTCTTTGGCTATATTAGACAAAACTTTATACTTCCCACCATTTACCTTCCACCAGTTCAACAAATCAAATGAATCATCAAAGCAATTTTCACAATCATCTAATAAATATTTGTCCACTTCATTTTTCAACTCTACACCATCCTCTTCCAGCTGCTTCTTTTTCCATTTTGAAAGTTTTGCTACCTTGGCTAGTCTATAATCAATAATATCACTTTTTTTCTCTAACTCGGATGGACAAATGACAGCATTAACAGATTGGTTTTGGCTACCACTATCACATCTAGAGTTATTATTTGTGTAAAAATCATACAAAGAAGATAATAAGCCCTTAATCACTTTTATGAGCTCACACACAACATTTTCATCATACAACTCCTCAAAACAAAATTTCACAAAACTCAATTTATAACGCGGATCAAGCACAACAGCAACAATTAACAACTTATTTAGAGTGTTGAGGGAACCCCAATATTTGTCATACTTCTCTTTCATCTTCTTGGCCATTGCACTGAAATAAGAATCATCACTTACTATCAATCCTTTTAAATTTGACTCTATAGAATGCATCTCATGAAAATACAAATGTGATGTAACAGACAAAGAAGCACTAAATTTTTTTGTAATTTCATAGAAATTCTCCAAAAAATTATTCAACACACTTGCATTCACCCAATCTATATGTTCCGGTGGCCCAATCCTTTTTTTTCCACCCTCTTTCTCTTCAAAATAGGATCTATAAAATCCATCATCATCCTCCAATCGTTCAAAAGCTTTTTGATATACAAGAGCACTCTCTAACATCAAATAGGTGGAATTCCACCTAGTAGGAACATCCATCACAACAATACGTTTAGAATCAAGTTTTTCATGCTCAACACATTTTCTAAACCTTACTAATCTAGCCGGTGATGATCTTACATATTTCACAGCATTGCGAATGCTAGAAACAGAATTATTCATCTCTTTCAACCCCTCAGTCACAATCAAATTTATAATATGTGCACAACATCTAACATGAAGGTAATCACCATTCAACACAAGCCCACCCCAATTATTTAGCTTCTTTTTTAAATAAGAAATGACCAAATCATTCGAACTTGCATTATCAACAGTAATTGTAAACACTCTATCAATACCCCATTCAAGCAAGCAAGACTCAATCAATTTTCCAATTGTATCTCCTTTATGATCATCGATCTGGCAAAAGTTTAATATCCTTTTATGAAGTTGCCACTCATCATCAATAAAATGGGCTGTAATAACCATGTAATTCAAATTTTGTATTGAAGTCCAACAATCAGTTGTTATACAAACCCTATACTTATTACGAGCAAACACTTTTTTCAAATTATTCTTCTCATTTAAGTACAACTGATACACATCTCTAGCAACAGTTCTCCTAGAAAAACGATCAAGTTTTGGACAAGCTTTGCTCATAAATTTCCGAAACCCTTCTTTTTCAACAAAACTAAAGGGCAATTCATCAATAATTATCATCTCAATGCATGCTTTTCTAATGTCCTCTTTGCTACAAGATATTGCCACAAGATTACTGCCACCACCAGTTGTGTTATCCTCAAACACCAAGGTTTTTTGTTTTAAATCAACTTTCCTATCAGCATAGGCTGTGCATGCTGCCAAGTGATTCCATAAAGTACGGGTCCCAATAAATCTAGAATGATACGCATACACTTTAGAACAGTAGTTACACTTACATTTTGTATCATTCTCTAATTTTGTGTAATGTTCCCATACTTTTGACGCTTTTCCACCTTTTCCATTGCCTGCATTTGTATTAATAGCACTATCAGTTGTACTTTGAGTTGTTGAAGGTGTAGAGATATTAACTCCTGGATTACTGGATGAATTTGCTTCCATCTACAAGGAAAAAATTCCAGGCCAAGAATATTGTTATTATCCTATTAATAATTAACAAATAATCAAAAAAATAACAAATAGTGGTCACAGCAAGCTTAAAGCTCTTTTATTAATACATTTAACCATGTTTGGATACTACAATAAATAAATATGATTAAAATAATTTTATGAAAAAAAAATCCATCGGAGATAGAATACATATGTGAATTTGAGAGCATGACTAGTTAATAGTAATACTGAATATATTTCTGCAGAACAATGCCCAGGAGATGTTTGTCGAAAAGCTTTTTCCCTAAGATTGTAATAATAACAATTATTTTATTTATGTTAATCCGATTGTTGATTAAGCTTGACACCATCATAACAACCAAAATTTGACCAACTTTTATCAATAAAAAAATATTATAAAGCACCAAATCATGAAATCAAATGACCAACTTGTTTCAAAATAATAATAAATTAGTAAAATAGAAAGAAGAAAGAACCTAAGCATGTGACGATGTGTAGTTTGAGCAATTTGAGCAGCTTTTCAAGAAACGTTGAGTTGTGATGTTGTTGTGTTCTATGCGCGAGCAGATGAGCAGCTGCAGCTGTTCTTTAAACAAGAAAATTTGAGTTTAGGGTTCAGAGAAGTTGCTAAATATATATTCATATATACGGGTTGACGGGTCGGGTTGGGTTAAAAATTTACAACCCGACCCAACCCGCAAACAGTGCGGGTTGAAAATTTAACAACCCAACCCGACCCGTAAATTTTATCAACCCAACCCAACCCGCAAAAATTCATACGGGTTGGGTCGGGTTCACGGGTTGGGCGGGTTGGTGCCCACCCCTAATTCAAACTGCCGGTTTGATTCAGTTTTATAAATGAGAAAACTGATTGATTCGATTTTTGATAAACCAATAAACATATCTTTTTTTTTTTGTTCAGTCCATTGAATTTGAAACCAGTAACGGAAAGAACCAGGCTAAGGCCAAAGCTCCAGTCATTTCCCAATAAGGCAGCGTCTCCACGATTTAACTGCGCTCGCATACTCGTGTCTAAACTCTCCGAGTCTAGCAACGATGGGAATTAAAACCTTGGATTGGATGAGTTCTTAAAATTGAGAAATCTTTTTTTTAGAGAAATGGTTTTCTCCGCTATTTGAAGAATTTCGTTTGCAGATGCGACCATGAATCGAACCAGATCGAAACATTCAGCTGTCGACGCATTGGAGCCCGTTTCAATGGAACATGCATTTTAATAAATTAAGGTAACCACATAGATATCTACAATAAAGTTCAATATACATTAAAGCTTTCAATTTTTTTGTATCAAGTGTTTGACATGGTTTTGGGCTGATGGAAACTAACAAATATCAGTAAACTTAATCATTGTTAAGCTAATTTTAAAGTTAATTCTGTGGTTTCTAATCTCTAAACACTGTATTTTGAAGAAATACTTGATTTCTGCACTAAATAAAAAAGAATTCTTTTTTTTTTTTCGGAACACCATTAAATAAAAATGCTAACCATACATATATGTCTTTCCTTCAAAATCTGTGTCAAATATTACTTGTCGAACTCTTTCAATTCCCCATTTCCCTATATGGGGATGATAAAGGATAAAAGCCCATTTAGTCCCTGCATTTTAAGATTAGTGTCTATTTAGTCTTTATATTTTCAAAAATGCCTCGAAACATCTCTGCCGTTAAAGTATTGATACCCCTACCGTTATTTTTATTTCTTTTGGTTTACTTTTATAATATTACCCTTTTATAATAATTTTTTTGTTTGGAAATTAATAAAAAATAATAATTAAATTACCAATTTAACCCTAAAAAATAAAAAAATTATATTCATTTTTTTGCAAGCATCATTTGCACACTTGGTAGTTTGCATACAATTTTTGACAATTAAATTTTTGATAATTAAAAATTAATAGAATTTTTAGGGTTAAATTGGTAATTTAATTTTTTTATTAATGTCCAAAAAACAATTATTATAAAAGGGTAATATTGTAAAAGTAAGCCAAAATAAATAAAAAGTAATGGTAGGAGTATCAATACTTTAAAGACAGGGATGTTTTAAGATATTTTTAGAAATATAGAGACTAAATGGATATTAATCTTAAAATATAGGGACTAAATGAGCTTTTACCCGATGATAAATGCACTTATAGAGCAAGAACATTGTCCGGTAATATACCACTTTTGGCCATTCTTTAACTTACAAACTGAATGCATGAAAAAAAATCTTGGCCATTTTTCAATTTTAATGGCTTCATTGTTGACTTTGGTGAAAAGCAAGAAATTTCATGCTAGCACATGCAATTACAGTTAAAAAGTTGCTAGCCATATGCTGTGCTTCCATTGAAAAGCAAGAAATTTCATGTAGATTTCCTTTTCCAAATCACCCTCATTGTAGTCTATTCATTCATTCTGAGTGTAACCATTCACTACCAATCTAGCCTTGTATGAATTTTAATCTTATGAGGAAATCCTTCCTTCTTTGTATATGCCTATTTGCACCCAATTGACTTGTAACCAACTCCTAAATTCCATTTTTATGAAGAGACTGCATTTCTTCATTCATTGTTAGCTTCCATTGTATACTTTCAGGGCTACTTACTACTTTTCTATAAGTGAAAGAAACATCATCATCTGCAATTAAAAGTACATAGGCCACCATATCAACAAAGCGAGCAGGTCTGTGAATCTCCATTTGTGGCCTTCTATATGTAATTGAATTTTGTTGTTGTGAAGGTTCCTGGGTCAGGACCTCTTCTTCATCCTTAGTCGATAAAGAATCATTTTCCGTCTCATTGACACCAACTAGATCAGCTTTAAGCTTTTCAAAATCGACCTGTTACACAGTACCATTAGTTTTGTCATCCTTTTGTGAATCTTTTTGTTTCAACATGGCTGATTCATCAAAAGTCACATCTTTGCTGAAAATAATCTTATTTGTAACAGGACACTAGAGACGATATCCTTTTACTCCATTAGTTATACCCATGAACAATGATTTCTTTACTCTTGGGTCTAACTTAGATTCGTTTACATGATAATAAGCAGTGGAACTAAAAACTTGTAAAGAATCATAATCAGTAGTAGGTCTACCAGTCCACATCTCCATGGGTATTTTACCCTCAATTGCAGCTAATGGAAAATAGTTAATCAGATGGCACACATATACAACTGCCTCAGCCCAAAATTTCTTGCCCGATCTAGTATTGGACAACATATACTGAACTTTCTCCAGTATAGTCCGGTTCATGTATTCTACTACCTCATTATGTTGTAGTATATCCCAAACAGTGAAGTGTCGTACAATGCCCTCATCTCGGCATATTTGTAGAAATGGATCATTCTTGCACTCACCACCACTATCTGAGCAAACTCTTTTCACATTTCGACTAGTTTGAGTCTCCTTTTATTCCATTTAAAAAATGTGCTGAAACTTCATTCTTGTTTTTCATCAAATACACCCACATTTTTCTTGAATAATCTCAACAAAAGTAACAAAATAGTACACACCTCCCAAAGAAGTTGTTTTGGTAGGTCCTCATATGTCACTGTGAACATAGTCTAGAATCCCTTTTGTATCGTAAATTGTTGAACCAAACTTTACCCTTGCCTGCCTGCCTGCCTGCCTGCCTATAATACAATGTTCATAAAATTCCAATTTGCAAGAATATGCACTTTCAATAAGCCCTGTTTTACCAAAGTTTGCAATGCTTGTTCACCAGCGTGTCCCAAACGCATATGCCACAACCTAGTTGCTTTTGAATTTGCATTTTTTCCATAAATTGTTGATGCTGATCCAATAACTGTACTTCCTTAGAAATAGTATAAGTTATTTCTTCTTGTGCTTTTTATCACTGTCAGTACACAAGCTACTAGTTTTAAAAATCTATTTAGCTCACGTTTTGCAAAAGAAAAATAAATAAAAGAGTTTCAGCCATCAAATACAGCCCCATAATTAAAGAGTAAACAAGTAAACTAGAAAGATTAAGAATAACTGCTTTTCCGATTGATCTCTGCAAATTTTCTCTTCTAATGCAGCCCCAAATCTTGCTCTTCAATTCTATTTTCCTCTTGTTTATTTTCGGTTCTTCTTCTTTGTTGACGGCTCTTCTTTTCTTTTGCTTGTGTGCTTCTTTTATAATTGAAAATTAGGACAACCGCAAGTCTAGGGCACGTATCTTCTAGATTTGGAAACTGCAAATCGTAATCTTATAAGTATCTCACACGAAATCTTCTCTGTCAATGCTCTAGGATTACTACAGCAATGGTTGCTGTAGTAATGGGTACAACATCTGTACTGTTCCAGACTTGTTTCAATTCTTCTGTAACTAAGTTCTTTCCTTATTTTTTCAAGCCTATTACAGCAACATTCCTTCTTTGAAATTTGAGCCTTCGATCACCTACAACTATGCACACAATCTAAGCACACAAATTATTATAAAACAACATAGTTTATTAAAAATAAACTAAAATAGATATTCATGCAAAATACAACTAGAATGCAATAAGAATATGTCATTTACTCTCTAAGTAATCTTGATTTAAGTCTAAAAGTGTCATGATAACTCTCATTTCATAGAGTTATCAATGAGGCATTTACTGCTGTAGCTTGACTTGAAGTTATTAGGCTTATTATTTCTTTGGCTGCTCGGAAAAAATGGAAGGTTTTTCAAATAGATGTGAAGTCTGCCTTCTTAAATGGATTCTTCGAAGAAGAAGTTTATATAGAACAACCATTAGGCTATGTGGTGAAAGGACATGAAGACAAAGTTCTAAAATTGAAGAAAACTCTTTATGGGTTAAAGCAAACACTAAGGGCACGAAATAGCAGAATTGATAAGTATTTTCAAGAAAATGGCTTCACCGAATGCCCATATGAACATGCTCTCTACATTACAAAAAAAGATGGAGATATTTTGATTGTATGTTTGTACTTGGATGATCTCATCTTCACTGAAAGTAATCCAAGCTTATTTGAAGATTTCAAGAGAGTGATTGATGACATATTACCTTAGCATTGAAGTCAGGTATCATGAAGATGACATTTTCATTTCTACAGAAAGTTATGCAAATGAGATATTTAAAAAGTTCAAGATGTGATTGCAATCCAATAAGCACACCAATGGAGTGTAGAGTCAAGTTATCCAAGTATGATGAAGGAGAAGAAGTAGATCCAATTTTTTTCAAAAGCCTTGTTGGAAGTCTGCATTACTTGACATGTATGAGACCCGACATCCTTTATGCTGTTGAACTTGTAAGTCGATACATGGAGAATCCAAATATCACTCATTTTAAGACTGTAAAAAGAATCCTTCGCTATATCAAAGGTACAATTGATTTTGGCTTGTTACATTCATTGTCTAATGACTACAAGCTTGTTAGATATAACGACAACGATTTGGGTAGAGATGTACATGATCGAAAGAGCACTACCAGATTTGTGTTCTTTATAGGAAATACTGCTTTCACATGGATGTCAAAGAAGCAACCAATTGTCATACTTTCCACTTGTGAAACCAAGTACGTAACTGCTACATCAAGTGTTTGCCATGCAATTTGGCTCAGAAATTTAATGAAGGAGTTGGATTTACCACAAGTAGAGCCAACCAAGATTTGTGTAGATAACAAGTCAGCAATTGCTCTATTCAAGAATCCAGTCTTCCATGATCGAAGTAAACATATCGATACTCGCTATCATTATATAAGAGAATGCATCACAAGAAAGGATGTACAAGTTGATTGGGTGATGTCAAAAGATCAATCAATTGATATTTTCACCAAACCACTCAAGCTAGAAGATTTTATCAGATTCAGAAATATACTTGGTGTCATAAAACAAGTTTAAGGGAGAGTGTTGAAAACAATAAACTTGTTTTACACAAATAATTCATTCAAGTGGAATGAGGTGTTGAGTTGCACATGGCTCCTCATCATGCTTCATCATCATGGTCCTACAATATTATGCCCATAAAGCATTCAATTGAGTAGAGATTAGCTTTACACTTTAGATGCCATTAAAGGATTCCTTTAGAACATGTTAGGTGAGTGTAATATGTTTGGTGCTATGATGAAAACTTGGTGGAACATGTTAGGTGATGTGTATTGTTATGATTATGTTTGTGTTTCATTCACTATAAATACCTATGCCATTTGTGTTGTATGCATCAAGTGGAAGAAGAAGAAAGCATAAGAAGCAAACCAGCTTTAAAGAGTGATTTTTGTAGAGTGTGTGAATTGTTCTTATAATGTTTTTGAGCTTTCTCTAATAAAATTTGTGTTTTATTCTTCAAATTCTCCAACAATTTGAGCATTAGCAGGGATATAAAATTACATCAAATCAAAATAGCACAATATATTTGTAGACTAATAGCTAGCTGTACATGAGAGTTCATCATGAAATTCATCTATTGCTTTATAAACCAAATTGCATCTATGTGATGTGGGTCCATGAAATGAGATTGAGAATTAATGAATCTATTAAGCTAAGGTAACTTTGATTTAATGAGATTGAGAATTAATGAATCAAATAAGCTGAGGTAACTATGATTTTGATATTTTGTTTGCTTATTGCTTAGTTCATGACTGACCCACTAATCAGTAAGCCCGAACCCCCCCAAACAAAAAAAAATGAGTTGGAGACAGCCAGAAACCACAAAAATAAAGAAAAATGAATGGAAAAAGAATAGGCTAATTAATGTGGATAAAAATGATGACAATGAAGAGATAGCCATTTCGGAATTTTGAAGATGAACTTGCGATCCTAGAAAGCAAAGTTTAATTTTAATGATGAGTCTGTCAATATTGGCATTCATCTAGAAGCTTTGAATGCATCTAGAAGCTTTGAATAAACAAGTTTTTTGCACACGGCTTTGAAGATTGAAAATGCTGAAATTGTTGAGGAAGAAAGAAGACTTTGGCAGCTGCAAAAGAGGAAGAAGAATGAAGAAAAATCAAAGGCGGTTTAAAATATAATAATATTTTATAAGCCAATTTTGGCTATATAAAGGGAGCTCTTCATTTGGTTTTAATTATTCAATTCCATTTTGAGAGGCATTCAATTTTGTAGAGAGAGTCGAGAGTTGTGAGAAATAATTCTTGCAGAGCAGAGAGTCTAGTGAGTGAGAGATTGGGTGTATTGGGGTTTTGGGTTGTGAGCCAAAATATTACAATACTTGTAATCCTTATTTCACTAGTAAAATATTTCCTTCTGTTTTCGCCCGTGGACGTAGGCTAAAAGCCGAACCACGTAATTTCTGGTGTCCTCTATTGTGCTTGTTCTTTATTTTATTTCCAATTTCATTTTAGCTGCAGTCCTGCTTCACCCACCAATTTCCTAACAGTGGTATCAGAGCTATTGGTTGTATTTTTAGAGTCAGGAATTGTTCACGTATTCACGTATACGGTGTACGGCACTATTCACGTATACGGCATACGATACTATTCACGTATACGGTGTACGGCACTATTCACGTATACGGCGTACGGCACTATTCACGTATACGGCGTACGGCACTATTCACGTATACGGTGTACGGTACTATTCATGTATACGGTACTATTCACGTGAAACGGTGGAAGCGATCCAAGAATTTTGCGGTGCAAAGCAGGGAATAGTGGTGTGAGTAAAGCAACTGTGTGATTCTGTACATGTCTAGGAAAGTTCTGTCACAAAGGCGATAAGAGCTTAAGGAGTCTGGGTTTTAAGTGGGACCATTGTGACCCCTCCAGTCTTTCCTGGGAACTTTCCTGGTGTGCATTCTTACACATACTCACAACTATTCAAGGTGGTACACTAGTTTGTGTACAGTATTTATCAATAAAATGGCGGCAAAGTATGAAATTGAGAAATTTAACGGAAATAATTTTTCGTTGTGGAAAATGAAGATGAAAGCTGTATTGAGGAAAAATAATTGCCTGGCAGCAATTGAAGAAAGGCCCATGGAGATAACTGATGACAAGTGGAACGAGGTAGACGGCAATGCCATTTCTGATCTACACTTGGCACTTGCGGATGGAGTATTATCCAGTGTGGCAGAGAAAAATACGGCGAAGGAAATATGGGATACTCTCACAAAATTGTACGAGGCCAAGTCACTACACAATAAAATCTTCTTGAAGAGGAAACTCTATACTCTTCGAATGGCGGAATCTACAATGGTGACCGACCACATCAACACATTGAAGACTCTATTTTCACAACTCACAACGTTGGGTCATAATATAGAGGAAAATGAACGTGCAGAGCTTCTACTTCAAAGTCTACCAGATTCGTATGATCAACTCATCATCAACCTGACGAACAACAATCCAGTGGAGGGTCTAGTTTTCGACGATGTTGCAGCCTCCGTATTAAATGAGGAGAGCAGGCGAAAAAACAAGGAAAACAGACAAGCAAGTTCGCAGCAAGCGGAGGCGCTATCGGTGACGAGAGGAAGATCAACAGAACGTGGCCCCAGTGGGAGTCAAAATCATGGTAGATCAAAATCCAGAAGTAAGAAGAATGTTAAATGCTACAACTGTGGCAAGAAAGGGCACGTCAAAAAGGAGTGTTGGAGTAACCAGAAGAAAAGAGAGGGCAAAGAACCTGAGTCATCAAATGCTCAGGGGTGTGTAGCAAGTACCTCGGATGATGGCGAAATTCTCTACAGTGAGGCAACAACTGTTTCAGAAGGCAGAAAACGACTTTCTGATGTCTGGCTTATAGACTCGGGAGCTACCTGGCACATGACCTCTAGGAGAGAATGGTTCCACACATATGAACCTATCTCAGGAGGATCTGTATATATGGGTAACGATCATGCCTTGGAGATCGCTGGTATTGGTACTATCAAAATAAAAATGTTTGATGGTACAATTCGCACAATTGAGGAGGTACGACATGTCAACGGCCTAAAGAAAAATCTATTGTCTTTGGGACAAATGGATAGTCATGGGTGCAAAACTCATGTGGAGAATGGAATTATGAAGATCGTTAAAGGCGCGCTTGTATTGATGAAGGCAGAAAAGATCTGTGCTAATCTATTCATGCTTAAAGGAGAAACACTACAGGAGGCTGATGCGTGTGTCGCGTCAAATGGAGAAGAATCAACGATGATGTGGCATCTCAAACTTGGCCACATGTCAGAACAAGGCTTGAAGATTCTCTCTGAGCGAAAATTGCTTCCGGGGCTCAAATCGGTAAGTTTACCATTTTGCGAGCATTGTGTTACAAGTAAGCAGCATAGATTAAAATTCAGTAGATCTATTGCTAGAAGTAAATGCATTCTCGACTTGATTCATTCTGATGTTTGGGAATCACCGGATATATCCATGGGAGGTGCAAAGTACATGGTGACTTTCATTGATGATTATTCCAGAAGATGTTGGGTGTATCCAATTAAGAAAAAGTCAGATGTATTTCTAGTGTTTAAAGAATACAAAGCGCGATTGGAACTTGAATCTGGTAAAAAGATCAAGTGCTTAAGGACGGATAATGGTGGAGAGTATACAGACGGTGAGTTTCTTGCTTTCTGTAAGCAAGAAGGTATTCAGAGGCAGTTCACGGTGGCATACACTCCTCAACAAAACGGAGTGGCAGAACGGATGAACAGAACTCTTACAGAAAGAATAAGAGCTATGTTGAGGACTGCTGGTCTACCCAATTCATTCTGGGCAGAAGCAGCCAAAACTGCCTGTTATATAGTAAATCGGTCGCCATCTACAGCTATTGGGTTGAAGACGGCGATGGAGATGTGGACTGGAAAGCCAGCTGATTATTCCTATCTACATGCATTTGGATGTCCTGTGTACGTGATGTACAATGCCCAAGAAAGAACAAAGCTGGATGCAAAATCTAGAAGATGTATCTTCTTGGGGTATGCTGATGGAGTAAAGGGGTATCGTTTGTGGGACCCCACTGCCCACAAGATCGTCATCAGCAGAGATGTTATTTTTGTAGAAGATCAACTGCAAAGAAAAGATGAAGATGATGGCACTGTAAAAGAAAAGTCAGAGACTGTGCCGGTATTTGTCGAAAATAATCCAGAAGATTCAGATTCTTCTGAAGCAGCATCAGAGCACGAGGAACAAGAACCAGTTGAGTCCGAGGCTCCAGAAGTTCGTCGGTCAACTCGTGAGACACGACCGCCAACGTGGCACTCGGAGTATGTCACAGAGATCAACGTTGCATACTGTCTTCTAACAGAGGATGGAGAGCCTTCAACTTTCCATGAAGCTTTAAACAGCTCAGATGTTGCTTTGTGGATGACAACAATGCAGGAAGAAATTGAAGCTCTACACAAGAACAAGACATGGGAACTTGTACCACTACCACGTGGAAGAAAAGCCATTGGAAACAAATGGGTCTACAAGATCAAACGTGATGGCAATGACCAAGTGGAGCGGTATCGTGCGAGACTGGTAGTGAAAGGATATGCTCAGAAAGAAGGTATTGACTTCAATGAGATATTTTCTCCGGTGGTTCGACTCACAACAGTCAGAATAGTCTTGGCAATGTGTGCTACATTTGACCTACATCTAGAGCAGTTAGATGTTAAAACTGCATTTCTTCATGGAGAACTTGAAGAAGAAATTTATATGCTCCAACCAGAAGGTTTTGCAGAAAAAGGAAAGGAGAACTTGGTTTGCAGGTTGAACAAATCTCTATACGGTCTCAAACAGGGGCCAAGGTGTTGGTATAAGAGATTTGATTCCTTCATCATGAGCCTTGGATACAACAGACTCAGTTCAGATCATTGTACATATTACAAGAGGTTTGAAGATAATGATTTCATCATTTTGCTGTTGTATGTGGATGACATGTTGGTAGCAGGTCCCAACAAAGATCGAATCCAAGAATTGAAGGCACAGTTGGCTAGGGAGTTTGAAATGAAGGACTTGGGACCAGCAAACAAGATTCTAGGGATGCAAATTCACCGAGACAGAAATAACAGGAAGATTTGGCTCTCACAGAAGAATTATTTGAAGAAAATCTTGCGGCGCTTCAACATGCAAGATTGTAAGTCAATTTCTACCCCACTTCCTGTTAATTTCAAATTTTCCTCAAGTATGTGTCCTAGCAATGAAGCAGAGAGGAATGAGATGTCTCGAGTACCGTATGCATCAGCAGTGGGAAGTTTAATGTTCGCTATGATATGTACAAGACCGGACATTGCACAAGCAGTGGGAGCAGTCAGTCGATACATGGCGAATCCTGGTGGAGAGCATTGGATAACTGTGAAGAGGATTCTGAGATACATCAGAGGAACCTCAGATGTTGCATTATGTTATGGAGGATCAGAGTTTACTGTCAGAGGTTATGTGGATTCAGATTTTGCAGGAGATCTTGATAAAAGGAAATCCACTACTGGTTATGTGTTTACACTTGCGGGAGCAGCTGTAAGCTGGGTTTCGAAACTGCAGACCGTTGTGGCTTTATCTACAACAGAAGCAGAGTACATGGCAGCTACACAAGCTTGCAAGGAAGCTATTTGGATACAAAGATTATTGGAGGAGCTCGGGCACAAACAACAGAAAATTCCTGTGTTTTGTGACAGTCAGAGTGCCTTGCACATTGCAAGGAATCCAGCCTTTCATTCCAGGACAAAACACATAGGAGTCCAGTATCACTTCGTTCGTGAAGTAGTGGAAGATGGAAGTGTGGATTTACAGAAAATCCATACGAAGGAGAACCTAGCAGATGTTTTGACCAAGCCGATAAATACTGATAAGTTTGTCTGGAGTAGATCCTCTTGTGGCCTAGCAGAAACGTAGGCAACATGATTATGGCGAAGCAGAAAGGATGGTGTGGAGATTGATTGATTTTCAATTTAATCTCCAAGTGGGAGAATGTCAATATTGGCATTCATCTAGAAGCTTTGAATGCATCTAGAAGCTTTGAATAAACAAGTTTTTTGCACACGGCTTTGAAGATTGAAAATGCTGAAATTGTTGAGGAAGAAAGAAGACTTTGGCAGCTGCAAAAGAGGAAGAAGAATGAAGAAAAATCAAAGGCGGTTTAAAATATAATAATATTTTATAAGCCAATTTTGGCTATATAAAGGGAGCTCTTCATTTGGTTTTAATTATTCAATTCCATTTTGAGAGGCATTCAATTTTGTAGAGAGAGTCGAGAGTTGTGAGAAATAATTCTTGCAGAGCAGAGAGTCTAGTGAGTGAGAGATTGGGTGTATTGGGGTTTTGGGTTGTGAGCCAAAATATTACAATACTTGTAATCCTTATTTCACTAGTAAAATATTTCCTTCTGTTTTCGCCCGTGGACGTAGGCTAAAAGCCGAACCACGTAATTTCTGGTGTCCTCTATTGTGCTTGTTCTTTATTTTATTTCCAATTTCATTTTAGCTGCAGTCCTGCTTCACCCACCAATTTCCTAACAGAGTCATTGTTCCCTAATTAATAAAAAGTTTCAAGGGAGAATTGAATTATTACAAATTGACAATGTGATTGAAGCATGCTTGTCACTTTAGCTCGATGGAATTATACAGTCCAATCAAGCTTGATAATAGTCACTAGTGTTTATTCAAAATAATTTTTCCCAAAATAGAAAATATGCTTTCCTTTTTCGTCCTTTTTAATTTGTCCTTATCATGGGACCAAATCTAATACTTTGAATGAACTATTGAGTTAATTGCAATAATAAATAAGATGGAAAATTTTACATTGGAAATCGTTAAAATTTACAAAATCATAGTCTTAATCTAATTTGTAATATTTGGAAAACGTGTTAGAGATTAACCCCAAAGCCTTTGTAACCTAAAGCCCTTCTAGCTCTCAGCCTCAGGCTCAAATTCATAGACAAATGTGACTGAAAACACAATTTAAAAGTAAATGATTCCTTAAGGTTTTGGACTTTGGTCATTGAGTGGTTAACTGGCTTTGAAGTGGGAATGTCTTTCAGCAACATGAATGACAATTATATTTTTATTGTTGCTGAATTAAGATCATGATATTTTTGTTAAGTCAAGTGCAACCATTTGGTATGGTATTGTGGGTGATACTTCACACTATCAAGTTGTAAGAAAGGTATCGTTCTTATATCATTGATCAATTTAATTACCTTTCTATTTTACACTTGGATACAAAAGTGATTTTGCAGGCCCTTTGAAAACAAACGGTAAGGAATGATTTTACTGGTAAAAATAAAATGTACAAGAACATAAAACTGAATAAAATGATAACAATTAGATCCATGAGTAATTATCTTTTGTAACTTTGTCTTTTGCTTGAAGACGATGGGTACCTGGGCAGGTGCTGGCAATAAAACTCAGGAACAGAATAATTAAATTGTGATTCGAACTGTCAGTTTGATTCAGTTTAATAATGGTTCATTTTCTATGAAACAATTTTTTGGCTTATTTTTTATTCAGGCCATTGAATTTGAAACCAAACTAAAAATCATAGATCGGAAAAAAAAAAAAAATCAACTGATAACAAAGACTCAGAGGACCAAAAATTCAATATACAAAAAGTCGAAGCAGAACCAGTCAATTTCCATTCGATTCATTCGCTTTTTCAATTCAATTCGATTACCATTTAAAGAGAACCGAACCGAAGCCAATTCAGCCCAATTGGATAAAAAACCGAATCAAACTTAATGGTGCCCAAACTAATGGGAATTTAGTGCTCCTCTAAGCATAGTTTACTAATAATAGTAAAATTATTGTAGTCTATAATTTTTTATTTTTCATTTTCAACTTAGACTGAGATGATGAAGTGGGCACACCACATGTGTGAGGAAATACATGTGTAAACTTCTTCGGTAGTGGTCTTGTTTTTGTGCTAACAACTACAAAATTATTACAAAAGCAAGGAAAATTATATATAACATTCTTCTCTCTCTCTCTCTCTCTATATTTATATATATAGAGTGCAGTGGTCATTTTTAATTAAGAGAGTCGAAAAGGAGTCATAAATTCCTCTTCTTGGGTTCATGACTGAAAATTCACATTGTTGGTTTTGAAGATTTGGAGGTGTGGTTTTGTGTTGATTTGGAGATGGGGAACCCAGAGGATTTTGAGAGAAGATGGTGATGCTTCATATTTCTTTTTGTTTTTGATTTTTCTGTTTTTTCAAATGGGCTTTCCATGCTTCATCTGCACTCATTGTCAAAAGTTTTGTTTTCAGCTTACATGGTTTTTTTGGCATATATTTTGGGAAAAGTGTTTTTATTTATTTTTGTTCAAGTATTTTTGGAAAACAATTTGTGTTTTTAGTATTTTACTAGATTTTGGATTTTTTTTTTCACGATTATTTAGGGAAAAGTGTTTTCATTTATTTTTGTTCAAGTATTTTCGGAAAACAATTGATTTTGGATTTTTTTTATTTGGTACTACTATCAATCCTTTTGGAAAACGATGCTGTGATTTTTTGATATATTTTGATCTGTTTTTGGTGTGGCCTTGGGCATTTCTCATCCTCAAAAACTAGCTGAAAAGGCAAGGATTTTCCTCAGAGTCATCACCAGCTTTTACCACAACCGATGTGGGATAACTCAACATTTTCATGTCCTAAGTATGTTCTGAAAATAAGTTAAGTAATTTCAATATTTTAGTTTTGCGCTTTTTAATTTCTATTCTGATTTAGTACTAAACTTATATTCTTTATATCTTCTATACAGGATTTGCGGATCATCCTTCTACTAAAGCTAATAGAATGCACGCGCATTCAAGCAGGTGAGTATTAACAATACTTAACAATTCTTTATTAAATGAAAAACCGAACCGAACTAATATATGTAGCAGAAAATTCGATGCCTAAACTATCGCTAATAAATTACATTTTTGCAAAATAATTATACTAGTGAAATGAACTGTGAATCACTTCAATGTCAAAAGAACACAACATCCAGATTCAGTACCCACAGTTTATCATTATGCTTAATTTTTTTTCACAATTATTAATGATTTTAAAGGACCAAAGTTTTAATAATTAAAAAAAAAAACACCAATTATAAATTTGAAATTATGCCTTGTTTCAAATGTCATAAAGCGAATGATAAAAAATATTGCTAGTTAGAATTAATCACAAATGGCATTGCAATTTGCAAAATAGATAAAATGTAACCATAAATTAAAATAATAAAAAAAAAAATCTAACTACAGAAGAAAGTCTTTATGTTCTATCAACTGGGCACAAACAAAAAGTTTTCTACCCACCAATTGTTAAAAGCTTTTTCTAGTACAACAAATTTTTATCTATTAAAAATCATTTTCTTTCAAGACAAACATTTTTTTAAAGTTAAAATATTCTTTATGTCTTGGCACTCCCACGGCATCAAGCAGCTGGAGGTAGAACTGTGTTGATGAATCCCATTTGCCAGTAACTTTTGAGATTTATTTATTTTTCTTTTTCTTCTGCTCTCAGTGGTTGGAAGGTCGTAAAATTTTAATATATTAGAAAGCACAGCATGAACGTACAAAGTCACTGTCATTATTCAAGGAAGGAACTTGTCCTTTGATGGTACGCATTTGCCAATCAGTATTTTGACTACAATAGCGGAAGCATTGTGGTGTAGTAATTCTGTGGAATTTCTGCAAACTAAAAGGAAATGAAATTGTTTAAAAAAAAAATACAGTGAGGTGCACATCCAAACTAATAAATCTGTTTCCGATTAACTAAATATGTTGTAAGAAAAGCACAACATGATTATTGCAATTAATGATTGGGTATCAATTCCAAATTTTTGTCATCTCTTTTATATTTCCAAGAACTTGATTGTTGTAGTATTGACGGTGAATGTATTTGCAAGTTGCTACTGACGTTGCTGCACGAGGATTGGATATTCCCGATGTTGAAGTAGTTATTAACTATTCTTTCCCTTTAACCACGGAGGATTATGTTCACAGAATTGGTAGGACTGGCCGGGCCGGTAAGAAGGGTGTCTCTCACCCATTCTTCACAAATCATAATAAGGTAGCATATCAAACTTTTTCATGTTATCTTTGCTTGAATTCTGGAGTCAAAACTATTGTATCCTTGTGTTATGCCAAATATCTTGTTTTAGCTAGTGACATTGTGATGGTTGTCGAAGCCAGCAAAAATAATACCTACTCTAAATAAATTGTGTATACTAATTGAGTAGGGTCGTGTCCATAGAGATCGGTAATTATTTAAATCTTTTTAAAATGTGAAATGCAAAATGGGGGAATTGTTGACAATAATAAAAATCAAATTAAAATAACAAGAATACAAATTAAAATTGTAATTCAAATTGGGGAAAGCTCTTGTTGAAGGAATTGACTCAGCTTGATTCGACTACTGGTCATTGATTCAAATATAAATCATTACTACTTATGAATAGACCGGTTATAGCTACTGAGATTCTCTAATAGCCAATCTCTCCTTAACTAGTCGATAACCAAGGTACGACCGTTGGTTATTTCCATAATCAATAGACAACCCTAGATACGATCATAGGATTTAATCAATTGACAGCCTGAAAAACCAGAGAGACCCAAATCCTTATCAGCAAACGCATACGATGGTTCATTTAAATTAAATTGTTTATTCTCATAACACAACACACTACTATGCTATTTATCACAAACATTAAAATCTTCATACGATGAATCTTTTAATTGACAAGAGATTAAGTTGATAATTAAATAGTGGCCAATTATCTAATTAACAAACATAATCATGACGATAATTCAGAGAATAAACAAATACCCAAAAAATAATAAAACAATTAAAGCATAAGAAAGATCTCACAATAGTGATAAATCAAAGCTTCATTAATCTTTAACCAGAATAATAAGTTTAGTTCTTCATAGAGAGAAGAGAAAAATTTAGATCTAGGGTTTCTTTTTTCCTCCCTCTTTGACAATAGATTCCTCCCTTAAATTCTCTTCTTCTCCTCTAGAGTTCTTTTTAAAATAAAATACTAATATCTAAAATATTATCTAAATATTAAATTCGTAATTACAAAAATAACCAAAAAGACAAAACACGTTAAACTAAAAACTGCAGGTCTGTAGTTGACAGCACGCGCCCACGCCTTATCAACAAAGTTCTTCTGAAGCTCAATTTTAGCACCAATCAATAGAATTACACCTACAGAAATAAAACACAAGTAAATCACTATTATTAATTGCAAAACATCGATATTAAAGGAAGTAAACAATGCAAAACTAGTGCATAAATTGCACTCTAACAAATTCCCCCACACCAAGATGATGCTTGTCCTCAAGCATCAGACTCAAGACTAATCCCAAATCTCCACTCAATTCTCATCTCAACTTATCCGAAAACAATCTTAAGCAAGCATACCTCAAGAATTTAAGTCGATCAACATTCGGAGATAAGGATTTTAAAGCATAAGATATCATAAGCTAATATAAAAGAAAAACATTTAACCACCAAGAAGATCCATTCAAAATTCAAGTGCAACAAGATTTAATAGCACTCTCATTGACTTCACTCCATGCACTCAAAGTGTTTAGGGCATCATTTATGCACCCAATCAAATCAAAGAATGCTATTACCATAAGCTTGCTCATATATCGCATCTCAATCCACAAAACATGAATTAAATGCAAAAATCTAAGGGTCTTAAAAAGGTTGTAACGGGGTTAAATGTGTTAAATGAAAAAAAGAAAGGTCTATGAAAGAAAAAGAGATCAAAATTAGAAGAATGAACTCATTGAATGAACCTTATGATATCAAAACACTTATTTATACTCAAGTCGCCAAGAATGTAAACATTTTTTTTCTCTTTTTTTTGTTTTTTTTTAATCAAACAAAAGAAATGAACCTTGCACAATTTAATTCAAGCATAATGCTTGTTGATCTAATTGAGAAATTTTAATTCAAGGTAGCAAGAGCAACAAAATATATCCAAACAATGAGTCCAAAAATCTCCTTAAATTGAGGCTCAAAAAGAAGGAAAATGAGTAAGTAGATGGAGAGAATTAGATGGGTAATGGTTAAGGCTCAAACAAAGATAACAAATAAAGGTCTTCGGGTGGAGAAAAAGAAGAAAAATGCGAAAATAGAAAAATGGAAAGTGGATTGCCCTTATCATTTTAATGCATAAAATCCCGTAATGCGGCTTCAACATGCATAACAAAGCAAGTTCTAGAATAAACAAACTAAGATTGATATTCACATAACAAAAATAATTAGAGCAAAGTGAATGCTCCATTTTCTCTAACTGAATGCTCAAAGGTGGTGCAGATGCAGAAGGAATAGTTGGTGGGGCGGCAGTTTCATCATCAAACTCGTCATCAGAGGTAGCACCACTTCTAACATAAAGCTTCTTTAGAAGTTGAGTGGGTCCTAGTTCAGTAAACAGAAATCTTCCCTCCTTGAATTCGACCACACCTGTTCTTTCAAACATAGACATATCTAAAAATTCCTTTTTGCAAGCAGGATGCAAATCATTATTGTCAGGATCAAGCACACATAAGTTTATAGCTAACAGAGTAATGTACGGACCAAGAAATAAAGTCATATACCGTTTAAGCACACTCTGAAATTGATCTACTAACCAAAAACCTAAATTAGGGCTCACATCATTTAACATGCACCAAATAAAATAAAACTCAGTTTTAGAGAAAACTCCCGAGTGATATTTCTTTCCTAAAAAATTATATGCTAAAAACCAATGCACACATTTCAAAACAGGATCACGTAAGAAAAAGCTCTTTGATTTACTCGGGTCATTGGCATTGTGATCAAAAGATAAATTACGCCAAAGACCATAAGGCTCAAAATTTTCGCTAAAGTCACAAGTTGTCCCTAAATATGCATCACTAGAAGAATAATCATTATCAATGAATCCTAAAGCTAGGTTAAAATCTGTGATAGATTGTGAAAAATTTCGTCCCATTACCCTAAACTTTATAACATCCGATGTATGCAAAGTAAAATCATTCGGTATATTAAATTGAAAAGTAGCATAGAACTCCCTAATCAACTCAACATAACCCAAACAATCAACATTAACAAACTTACGCAAACCAATCTTATCTGTCAAAGAATTAAAATTATCCTTAACATTTAATTTTTCAAGAGTCGGGTAATGAATATACTTAGTTGGAAGTATTTTTTGCTTGGAAATATCTTTGTACCTTTCTTTCTCTTGTTGAGTCGTGAATGTGAGGCACCCTCCGAGATCGGATTCAGTAAGTGGTAAAACACTCATGCCTTTTCCATGTTTCGATCTTTGCCTCACGGCTTGGTGTGAATATGAAATTGTGTTCCATGGGACCGTAGTGGGAGCGGTAATCTTGGATTTCTTTGCGACGAGTTTCTTTTTAGACATTGATGACTTGGAAGTTGATGCTTTTCTCTTCGGCATTGTTATAGTAATTTCACTCACGGATTTTGTTGAATGCGAAAAGCGGCGGTCCTTTGAACCGAGGAGTGTGAAGCTGTTTGTACGGCTGGAATGCAGGGGTTGGACTGCTTGCAGGGCTGGTTGCACTTGGCTGGAGCTGCGGGATGGAGCTGGTTGCAAGATGTTGACGCGCGGGATGCTGGGATGCTGGTCTGGTACTGCGCGCGGCTACTGGTGATGCTGGTACTGCGCTGGTTACGCGCGAATGCTGGGCTGGTGCAGCGTACTAGTTTGGTGCTTGCAACACGGGATGGTTGCTGCACTGGTGCTTGCAAAGCGGGATTGCTAGTGAGCGCGGGCTGGTTGCAAGATGGAGCGCACGACTAGAATGTGCTGGACACAGGCTGGAGCTACGGGATGGAACTGGTTGCGGGATGCAGACGCGCGGGATGCTGGTCTGGTGCTGCACGCGGGATGCTACGCGACTCGTTGCGGGATGGAGATGGGGTGCAGGGCTAGATGCGGCTACAGCTGCGCTAGGGATTAAAACCATAAAAAAAAGGATTTTTTTTATTTTTTTCAAATAAAATAAAAAAAAACTTTTTATTTTCGATTTTGTTTTCAAAATAAAAAAATAAAAATAATAGAAAAAAAACTTTTTATTTTCAAATTTTTTTTAACTAAAAACTAAAAGAGACACTTGAGACACTAAAAAATTACAGAAGTGCTTTTTTAATAAGCATATGGGCACGCCTTAAAACCATTTTACTTTAACAGAAGTACTTATTAGTTAAAACGTGAGCACGCCTAACCAAAAATTTTCTTCTGGCTAAAATAAGCAAAAACATTATTTAAGCAATCTGAATCAAAATTAAAAACAAAAGATATAACAAAAACCAAAATAAATAAATTCTTTGGGTTGCCTCCCAAAAAGCGCCTTTGTTTTATGCCCTTGGCTAGACACATTCATGCATCAATCTCCATAAAATGGGACTCTCGAGAGCCACTTCCTCCACAATATTCACCCAAAAACCTTCATAAAAAGGTTTTAAGCGATGATCATTAACCTTAAAAACTTTGTCAGAGGTCGGACTCCGAATCTCAACTGCACCATAAGGGAAAACATTAGTAACAATAAAAAGTCTTACCCAACGAGAACGTAATTTACCAAGAAAAATTTTAAGCTTAGAATGAAAAAGAAGAACTTTTTGACCAATAGAGAACTCCTTTCTCAAAATTTTTTGTCATGAAATATCTTCATCTTTTCCTTGTAAAATCGCGAACTCTCATAGGATTCGTTTCTAATCCCCTCCAGTAGTATTCTATGCATGCTCGTGGACGGACTTATCCCTTTAATATCAGCAATTGTCCACCCAATAGCCTTTTTGTAATCCTTCAGCACTTTAATAAGCTTTTCTCCCTCTAAAGTACTAAGGTTTGAAGAGATGATCACCGAAAGTGTCTCACCATCTCCTAAAAACATGTATTTTAGATGACTCGGCAACGGTTTAAGCTCTAATTTTTGGTGCCTGCAAAATAGATGGAAGAAGTTTTGTATGAGATGAAGGTAATTCAATATAAGGCATATGATGAGTTAAAGTTCTCAAAGAATTTAATTCATAAATTGTCTCTTGCAATACAGAATTTAAAACAAACTCATTTTCATCCTTTTGCAATCCTTTGAGGCCCAAACTGTTATTTAAAGCAGCTACCAACGAATCTTCAACATCCAAATAAAAAACTTCCTGCACTATAGAATTAATAACATCCACAGAAAATATTGAATGTTCCTCACTAGGATATTTCATGGCATCATTCATATTGAACTCTATAACCTCTCCATCAAACTCCATAGTGAGAGTCCTTTTATGTACATCCATTTTAGTCCTAGCAGTCTTAAGAAAATGTCTTCCTAGCAAAATTGGGACAGAATTAGAGGAGTTATCCTCTTCCATATCAAGTACATAAAAATCAGCAAGAAAAACTAACTCATTAACTTGTATTAAGACATCTCTAATACCCCATCAGGATATGTATTAGACCTATCAGCTAATTGAATTATTACGCCAGTTTCTTTTAATAGACCAACATTCAAAGATGAATAAATAGAACGAGGCATGACATTAATAGAAGCTCCTAGATCTAACATAGCCTTCTCAACTCTAACACTATCAATTTTGTAAGGGATAGTAAACATACCTGTATCCTTGCACTTAGGAGGTAGTTTCTTTTGGAGAACTACTGAAACATTCTCCCCTATGTGAACTCTTTCATCTTCTCTTAATTTTCTCTTGAAGGTGCACAGTTCCTTAAGGAATTTAGCATATCGAGGTATTTGTTTTATAGCATCTAATAAAGGAATATTTACCTCAACCTTGCGAAATGTCTCAAGGATGTCTTTCTCATGTTCCTCCTTCTTGGATTTTGCAAACCGGCTTGGAAAAGGAGGAGGTATCACCACAGGTAGGGGTTTCGCTCTGGTGGGTTGCGCATCTTGAGATTTAGGCATTAATTCATTCTTCTCAAGCTCATCTTCTACGTGCTTTGTCACTTTCTTACTAGGCTCTTGCAACTCCTTCCCACTTCTAAGGATCACTGCACTAACGTTTTGCTTTGGATTCACCTAAGATTGTGAAGGCAATCTCCCTAATACTTAAGACTCCAGACGGCTCACTGTAGTCGCCAATTGACTCATTTGGTTCTCCAAATTCTGAATGCTTGTTGTAGTTGCCTGCTGAAATTGTTGAGTGTTAGTTATAAGTGATTTAACAATTTCTTTAAGAGATATACCTGACTTAGAGTTTGACTGTGGAGGAGCTGGTTGTCTTGGTGTGTATTATTATGGGAATCCTGACGGCCTAACTCATAGCTGAAGTTGGGATGATCCTTCCATCCCGGATTGTATATTTGTGTATAAGGGTCATACTTCCTCTGAGGGATGCCTGGAAATCCTCCAACTGCATTGGCTTGTTTAACGGGTTCTTCCTAAAGTGTAGGACACATATCAGTTGAATCACCCATATTGGAACAAATGCCACAAGTCTTCATCTGTTGCACATTACCTACAACAAACTTTTTCACAAGAGAAGTAAGTTTATCTAAACGTTGTTCAATAGAAGAAATATTTACCTCATTCAATAGAAGAAATATTTACCTCATTCACCTTCCTTGAAGTGTGATCTTGCCTGCTGCCAAATTGTTGTGCATTGACAGCCATATTTGAGATCAACTCCCTTGCTTGAGTAGGGGTCTTGTTCACCAACACACCTCCACTAGCAGCATCCATCACACTCCTATCCATCAATAATAGTCCTTCATAAAAATATTGAATAAGAAGTTGATCAGAACTCTGATGCTGAGGATAGCTGGCACACAATTGTTTGAATCGCTCCCAATACTCATACAAAGTCTCCCCAGGAAGTTGTCTAATCCCACAAATGTCTTTTCTGATGTTGGTAGCTCTTGAAGCAGGAAAGTACTTCTCGAGGAACTGCTTCTTCAAACCATTCCACGTTGTAATCGATCCAGGAGGCAAGTAGTACAACTAATCTTTAGCTAGCCCATCTAAAGAGAAAGGAAAAGCACGCAGCTTAATCTACTCTTCAGTCACGCCTTGTGGCCTCATACTTGAACACACAACATGAAACTCTTTGAGATATTTATGAGGATCTTCACCTGCAAAACCATGAAACTTGGGTAACAAATGAATAAGATCAGACTTTAGTTCAAAATTTACCTCCAAGTTTACATATTGAATGCAGAGTGGTTGCTGATTTAAGTCTGATTCAGCTAACTCTCTAAGAGTTCTTTCTACAGGTGCAACTCTATCAATCACTTGTTCTTCTGAATCGCTAGATGATTCAACCAAATCAGACACTGTATCTGTTTTAGAAAGTAAAGGCGACGAGGATCATTGTTTAGCTCGCTTCGTCTGCTGTCTCAGCTGACGAGCTGTCTTCTCAATTTCAGGATTAAACGAAATTGTACCTGTACGAGAAGAACGAACCATACACCAAATAAAACGTAAAAAGGATTAAATAAACGACACCAATCCCCAGCAACGGCGCCAAAATTTGATGGTTGTCGAAGTCAGCAAAAATAAATACCTACTCTAAATAAATTGTGTATAGTGATTGAGCAGGATCGTGTCCACATAGATTGGTAATTATTTAAATCCTCTTAAAATGTGAAATGCAAAATGGGGGAATTGTTGACAATAATAAAAATCAAATTAAAATAATAAGAATGCAAATTAAAATTGTAATTCAAATTGGGGAAAGCTCTAGTTGAAGGAATTAACTCAGCTTTATTCGGCTACAGATCATTGATTCAAATATAAATCATTACTACTTATGAATAGACCGGTTATAGCTATTGAGACTCTCTAATAGCCAATCTCTCCTTAACTAGTCGATAACCAAGGTACGACCGTTGGTTATTTCCCTATCAATAGACAACCCTAGATACGATCATAGGATTTAATCAATTGACAGCCTGAAAAATTAGAGAGACTCAAGTCCTAATCAATAAACGCATAAGATGGTTCATTTAAATTATATTGTTTATTCTCATAACACAACGCACTGCTATGCTATTTGTCATAAACATTAAAATCTTCATACGATAAATCTTTTAATTGACAATAGATTAAGTTGATAATTAAATAGTGGCCAATTATCTAATTAACAAACATAATCATGACAATAATTCAGAGAATAAACAAATACCCAAAAAGCAATAAAACAATTAAAGTATAAGAAAGATCTCACAGTAGTGATGAATCAAAGCTTCATTAACCTTCAACCAGAATAATAGGTTTAGTTCTTCATAGAGAGAAGAGAAAAATTTAGATCTAGGGTTTCTTTTTTCCTCCCTCTTTGACAATAGATTCATCCCTTAAATTCTCTTCTTCTCCTCTAGAGTTCTTTTAAAAATAAAATACTAATATCTAAAATATTATCTAAATATTAAATTCGTAATTACAAAAATAACCAAAAAGAAAAAACACGTTAAACTAAAAACTGCAGGTCCGTAGTTGACAGCACACACCCACGCATTATCAACAAAGTTCTTCTAAAACTCAATTTTAGCACCAATCAATAGAATTGCACCTACAGAAATAAAACACAAGTAAATCACTATTATTAAGTGCAAAACATTGATATTAAAGGAAGTAAGCAATGCAAAACTAGTGCATAAATTACACTCTAACACATTGCTATTTCAGGCACCTGCTGGGGAGCTAGTGAATGTTCTCAGAGAAGCTAGACAAGTTGTGCCAGATGCTCTTTAGAAATTTGGCACTCATGTAAAGAAGAAGGTGTACAGTTCTATCCTTTTTGTTGCATTTTTTTTTTCATTCGATTTGCTGTTTATCCACTTGCTTGGCACATATGTTTGGAAATGTTGTGCAAGCATGCTTAGTCATCTGTTTTCTGCCCTGAATTAGTTTTCACTGTGCCTCATCGCATTACAGGAGTCCAAGCTGTATGGAGCTCACTTCAGAGAAATTTCGGCCGATGCTCCCAAGGCCAAAAAACACACTATTTAACAACTCTGATGATGAAGACTGATTCACGTATTGTTGCCCCTGAAACTCGTGTAGGGCTAGCGGCAAGATATATAGGAATATAGGATTAGCTATTATTGAAATTGAGAAACAAATTTCTGAGTTGCTACGGTCTACTTTTGGTAAGTTAATACATTTTTTACTTTTACAAAAAGCTGCAAGATAGTAGACATTGAACACGCATCAATCTGCTGATATGTAAACTTCACGCTTGTACAAGCTTTCCAAGCTTCTTTGGTTATATACAAGTTATTCGTTGCTACTTTGCTACAGGTGTATCGCTGCTTTGTCCCATAAGGGTAATTTACGCTTTTCTAACTCCGCAGGTTAAGAATTGTGAGTTAAGCGTGTTGACGACTTATTTTGTTATGCAGCATATTTTGAATTGGCCCTTTTGTAGTAGTGATGATGAAAATGCACCAAATAATTTATGTAACTTGTTAAACTAAGGTACTTTAAACTCAAGTGCAGATACTTCCTATCATCTTTTTCGTCATTGTTTTGTGGCCTCAAAATTGTGGAGTGGAGTTGGCAAAATGAAAGCTCAATGGAAAGCGCCTTTCGATCAAAATCAAATATGCAGGCAGTCTTAAAACTTATAAGAAGGAAGCAATCAATATAGAAGTAGAAAATTTCATAAATAGATAAATTTAAGCTGGAAAAGTGCAGCCTTACTCTAGAAATTATTGTGCAAACTAGGCTTGTATAAGCATTAAAGTTGGTTTCCGTTGAGCTAGACGTTTTCCGCAAGATATTTCAAAGGAATCGCTTTGTAATTTCTCATTACGTCTTTAATCTTTACAAACTAATCCTATGGCTGGGATTAAATGCATCCAACGGCTGCTGCATGTAGTACTTACACATCACAGCTTTCACTTATTTTTATTCCATTGCAGGTGTTTGTTAAAAGTAATGAAGTGTGATATTGCTCCCGAGCTTCACTGGGACATTTTAAAAAACACTTATTACTTTTCTTGTTACTTTTAACAAACACCTGCTCAACTAACGTTTCTTACTTCTTTTATAGTCAACGAATCCTCTTCTCCAAGTTTAATGTTTAGTACTTGCTAAAGATATATGTATTCTATAACTATATATTTAATTGGTCAAATGAAATTCTAAGGACCTGATGAAGCAATAAAATTTTCTCTTTTGTTCAAAATAAATTTCATTATGAACTAATTAGCTATTAGACTTATATTTACAAATTGAGCTAAGAAACTTATGAAACTAAACAAAGACAAAAGGCAATATTAACTGATAGAGAATTGATTATGAATTTGTGATTCATGGAGCTCTTTGCCTGAAAAGCAGCTGCTCGCCAGAAACGGGAATGCACTTGAAGAGAAAACCAATTGGCCAAGACATAGCTGCAATGCCAATACAAGCTGCCCATTGCCCCCAATTCAGCCTCTCAGTATCAGCAAACTTCTTCAGAAACTCTACCATTATGAGTTGAAGAACAATGGTAATTCCAATGATTGCTAGAAACAACTTGTTCTTGTGTATCCCTTTAAATATATTCTTCTTCTCAAGTTTCCTAGCATTGAACTCATTGAAGATTTGGCAGAAGACAAAAGTATTGAAAATCATGGTATCTTTAGCACTTTCCTGCACGCCGAAGATTGATCTTCCTTTAAATTGCAGAGTCAGTAAGATGGCCACCTGATAAATGGCCTGAGGGATGAGATTCCTCCACATGAGTTTTGTTATCAGAGGCTCGGATCGGCCAACGGGAGGCTTTGACATGAGATCATTGGTGGGCTGCTCAGTGGCCAATGCCAATGCTCCCAGTGTATCCATTATCAGGTTCACCCAGAGCAGCTGAACAGCAGTTAGTGGGACTTTTCCTGAAGAAACAGCAGCAACAAAATTGATGACAAGAGCAGCAACATTGACTGTGAGCTGAAATTGAAGGAATTTCTGAATGTTGTTGTAGACACATCGTCCCCATCTCAGAACTGTCACTACAGAGGTGAAGTTATCATCCATAATGACGATATCTGAGCTCTCCTTTGCCACTTCAGTTCCTTGAATTCCCATTGAGAGTCCAATATCTGCGGCCTTGAGAGCAGGAGCATCATTTGTGCCATCGCCTGTCACTGCTACAACATGGCCTTTCTGCTTCAAACTTTGAACCATTAGAAGCTTGTCTAGTGGGGAAGACCTTGCCATCACTCTGATACTTTCAATCTTTGCCACTCTTTCTTCAGCTGAGAGACTTCTAAATTGCGCACCTTCGATTACTGCATCATCATTGTTTAAACCCACATCAGGATTAAGGATTCCACATTCAATAGCTATGGCTCTAGCCGTGTGCACATTGTCCCCAGTTACCATCTTGACATTCACCCCTGCATTTCTACAACAGTCAACTGCTGCTCTGACACCTGGACGACAAGGATCCTTCAAGCCCACAAGGCCTAACAAGGTCAGGCCAGTTTCTTTAAGCTTCTCCTGAACCTGCCCATCAGCCTCTGCAACTTTGGTGTGAGCAAAAGCAATGCATCGTAAGCTCTTGGCTGCCATGTCCTTGATAACCATCTCAATTTGCTTTCTTGCTTCACCATCCAAGACTCTGATTGTCCCAATTTTGACATAATAATGAGAACACATGGCCAGTATCATCTCTGCAGCTCCCTTCCAGTGTATGTGAACAGTCTTTTCACGGATCCTCTTCGCCAAAACTCCACTTCTCTTTTTCTCTGAATTGAAGGCCTCCACGTTGATTACTTTACAGCACTGTTTCGGTTCATCAACATTCATCCCCAAATCAAGCACAGCCCAAGAAAGAATTGCCTTCTCAGTTGGGCTACCAGTAATCTCAGGAGTCGATTCAGAATTCGATTTGTAAACATTACCAATGGTGTTTAAACCAACTGCATCTTGCAGCAACTCGTAGAGATTATGTGCTAATCCTGAGGAACTAGCATTGCCCGTCATTGCTTCTTTTCCAATCCAGAATTCCGTAACCTTCATTTGATTTAAAGTGAGAGTGCCTGTTTTGTCAGTGCAAATGGTTGATGCAGAGCCCATAGTCTCACAAGCAGAGAGCTTTCTTACCATAGCATGTTCCTTCATCATTCTCTTCATCGAAAAAGCCAGCGTAAGAGTAACAGCAAGAGGCAAGCCTTCAGGAATTGCCACAACAATAATGGTGACAGCAGCAGCAATAATGTTGATCACAGAATTCATCACATCATCGACCTTCGTCTTCCTCCCGAGAAATTCTCTGTTTCCTGTCTCATCTCTTGTGTTTCCTGTGAAGTACCGAATCAACATAACCGCAAGCACAAGAACAGCCACTGTTAACCCAATCTTCCCAATGCAAGAAGTCAGCTTGTTGAGCCGAGCTTGCAATGGCGTCTCCTCATTCAACTCGTGGCTAATAGAGCTCATCATCTCACCCCAAGCAGTGCTCATTCCAACAGAAGTGACCAGCATGAAGCCATAGCCATCGGTCACTTTAGTACCCGAAAGCAAGAAAGGAGTCTTCTCATCAACTTCAACATGATCACTTTCCCCAGTCATGCTAGACTCATCAACCTTCAAAGAATGGCCGTTCAAGAACAACCCATCAGCCGGAATTTGATCACCAGTCTTCAAACAAACAATTTCACCAACAACAACATCAAAGATTGACAAACACTGGCGCCTGCCATCTCTCACAACTTCAACTCTTATATCACTGCTCTCATCAGCAAGAGCCTGAAATTGTCTACTCTGCTTAAAATTACTTACAGCAGAGACGATGACAACTAAAAATACAGCAAATATGATACTACCGCCATCGATCCAGCCTTCTTTCAAGCCTTCTTGTTTAATGCCAAACCCCAGAGAGAGTAAAGCACAAACCAAGAGTATGATAATAGTTGTATCTTTAAACGCCTCAAAAACAAAACTTATAAAGCTTTTTGGTTTTGGTCTTTTGTACCTGTTTGCGCCGAAAACAATAATCCTGTGACCAAGATCAGCTTCACTGCCACTGATGCCACGTTTGGTATCACTTTCAAGAATCGCAGCAACTTGATTAACTCCTCCAAGATTACTCAAGGACTCAAAACTCTTCTCTTTCACCATCTTTGAGAGCATCTGCTTGTCGACCCCGGCAAAGGGAACTTCATGATCGTCACTGGTACTAATGTCGACGGCAACATAAGAGAGCGAGCGAAGCAAGATTTGGTTGTTGTTTTGAAGACACTTTCTGGACATTGAAACAAGAGCTCTGGTGAAGCATATGACCCTGAAGGCCATTCGCCACCTTCTTTGGTGGCGTTTTGAAAGTATCAAGAGGTCAAGATCTAATTCATTGATCGGCGTTGTATTTTCAGTTGGTTTCCGAGACCTAAGAGTTAGAGACATGGCTGAAAAAAAAAAGAATGAGGACAAAGATCAAGAATCTGTAACAATGGAACGAGTTTGTAAGTCTGTGAATGGGTTCTCTTTATATATAGGGCTTTGCGAGGAGCCAAGAACTTGCACTGTAGCTTCCTTTCTTAACTGTCACAGAGAAATTCTCTCGGATTAATGTTACTGACAAGCTGCTTCTGTTTCCTGGTTTTTTCCTTGGTCATTATGATTTCTTTCGCAACACTTGAGATTTACTAAATTTGAAGTGTACATTTGTAGGTTATGCAGGCTTTTACATTCGAGCAATAAAGGAAGGAATCTTATTTTCTTTATTTTTATTGATTACCATATAACAAAGATATGGCGTGTCATTTATCCAGTGGTAATTAATAGACTTTCATAAGTTACGAGTGAATTAATTACATTACACCTTGTTCAATGTCATTCCATTTGAAATAAAATATTTTGAGATATATATCCAAGAAGAAAATTTGTATTGTGAAAATTTTTCATAAATTAAAAACCTTATAGCGCAAGGATTCTCTTGCCCAAGTAAAGTTCAAATTTTTCTTTAAATTTTTCTTCAAAGCTGTATGATTACATATTCTTTAACCGATCCGTGAAATATTTGATGATGTTAGCATATATTAGAGTTGATTTTCACAAAAAAGGGTTACTTTCTGGGGGTAAATACTCTTTTCCCCTTAGTTTGAGTCAATCATCAGTTACTGCATAAAAGTTACTACACAAAGTTTTAAAAATTAACCAGAAAATCTCTACCGTTACTTCTAGAGTTATTGGATATAATGAGGTAGATTTTAACGGAAACATTTTGATTTTCTTTTTTCATTTTAAAATGTATAGACTAACTGAGCAATTGGCTCCCAGTCTCAAATTATATGGAGGAAACGGACATTTACTCTTACTTTCATATTCACAAACCTTCTTTCCATATACTGACCTTCTTGCCTAAAAATTTTGATGGCTTCTTTGAGATGCCACGCGGCTAAACACAATCAAGTGAAAAGCCTCTTTGAAGTCACGCATGGTATGGGATATCAATTTAGTATTTACTTTTACTGTAAATAGAACAAACAACTGCACATGGAATGTAAAGGGTAATTTTTCATTTTACGACATTGAAGTGTTCTTCAAGCAAAGACTTTCGGTCAAGAAAACGAACTACAAATGATTCGATCATTTTTTTTCTAAATTGTAGAAAATTTTTGCACACATTACCAAAATTCTCTTATTATGTACGAGTTTCTTCTGAGTAAAACTTCAGGCGGTGATTGTGATTTTTTCTTTTAGAAAAATAAAGCTGATTTAGGTTTGAAAATATTGTTTTAAGTATTTCTGTAAGTAGAAAATTTTTTCCCCCTCAAGTTGATTAGATAGAGAATTTAGCTAAAAATAATAAAGAAAAAAATGCTTTCGTGGAAATTGGATGGTCTTTCTTCTGTTCAATGAATAATGAATGCATTTTAATTTGGCAGTTAGGGAATTCGAGAAATTTTCAATATTCATTCATTCACTCTGTGTTTATCTGTATTACTCACTCTAATATGTCAATACGCATTAATTCGTTTCTGTTTTAAAACATGATAGCTAGTGTGACCTAACTGTGAATGTGATTTAATACATTATTTCATTTTTGAAATCAGCAGTTTAGCGTTTAGTATGACTTTTAATTTCTTATTAACGCGTGTTTGGTAAGACAATTAAAATGACATGACCCTTTTATTATTATGGAAAAGGACACCTATAATTTTAAGAATTGAAAAAATGGTCGAGTAAACCCCCAAATTTTCAATAAGAATACCAAGAACTCCTTTCGATTATAATATCCTTTAATTTTTTAAACCCAAAAACATGAATTAGTTTCCAATTTAGTGTTCGGTTTAATGAGAATTCCAAAAAGAAGTGTAATGATTCTAAGGTATTTACCGGAATTAATTACTTGGTCTGTTTTATTTAAAGCATATGTAGATAATTTCAAAATTATCGTGGCATGTGTAGATAATTAAAATAATCGTAGTCACACTAAAAGGCTAAAATCAAAAGATCCGTCTTGCATAGTCATATGATCATCGTCGAGGGGAAATAATCCCTATCTTGTAAGCTAGGTTTTCACGTTATATCTATCTCCTTAAGCCATAAGAATTAGGGTTTAACCCTTTCGGAAGTCGCCATCTGTTTAAGAAAATAATCTCCGCGGACCCTCAAAAGCCATTATTTGTTCGGATTTGTATCCTATATGACATGTGTTAGAATTGCTTTTAAGGGCTATATATATTTTCTTTCTTTTTTCTTTTTTTTAGTATAAAACGCTCTATTATTCCCTTGAATTTTTTATAAGATTGGCTGAAACTTTCCCAATTTCGTCAGACTCTTGTCCTTCTTCTTCTTACATTTCTTTCTTTTCGTTATTTTTTTATTTAAAATATTCTGGGCAGCTAATTTCTTCCTTCTTCTCCTTCTTCCAATCTCACGAACATTGGACCATTACAAATCCTTGATTTATGTGGAGAAAATAAAAGTTAAAATTTTCCAACTAACAAAAAAAAAAAAAAGACAAAAAGAGAAGAAAATATAAAACTAAATCAAGATTTCACTATAAAAATCCAATCCGATCTAAGTCAAATTCCTTGCATATATATGAAAATTTAATATCTTCATGAATCGGTTCCAGCAATTGAAACAAAAAATTAATTATATACCCACAGGTTATTTTTATTTCTTCATATCCACAATTTTTGTTGAAATTTTAAGGTTGAATAGAGTTATTCTGAATTTCCCAAAAATAAAAAATAAAAGAGTGAGAAAAGAGAGAGAAAGAAAGACAAAGATGTTTTAGAAGAAAGTAAGATTAAAAAAAATCAGTTAATCAAACGCGTTCAAGTAAATGATTTTCTTTTAAAAAAATTGTTTTGAATTAATCATAGGCCGTTAAGGCTTGTTAACAAAATGCCTTTAATGAGAAAAAAAAATCTCAGCCATTAAAAATAATTATGACACATCATAGGATCCCACAAACACAAAACTTAGTAGAAACTCAACTAAGCATAGGATTCAAATCCTATTCGTTTATCATCTAGCCTCAAGTACATGATTTCTCCACTTCATATATATTTTACTATGAGTTTCCGAAATTTAAATCTCTTTTTTATTGCTTTTTTTTTGTGTTTATTTTAATTGCAGGTCAGCTAAGAACATTGTTCATCAGCTGGTGAGATTTTCTTATTTTCTTTCTATAATATTTTGGTTTTCATTTTTTAAAGATTTGTTATGTAATTTAATAATTTATGTAACGGAAATTTACGATTTTTTTTTTTTGGGGTATCAGATTGCTAGTAAATTGAGTTGAAGCAAACGCTATGCAGCTAAAGACATTAAATTTAGTCAATGTATGTGTTGCATAATTAGCACGTGTATTAATAAATCCAAGTAATATAATGAAGAGTAGAATATCGTTCACAGAGATTGTATATCTAATTAGCTACCAAAATTATTCTAACCCAAATTTATTTGAACAATTGAATAAATGAATTTAGATTAAAAAATAAAATGAAATAAAATAACTAAAACTTAAATACGGATGCCACCAATAACAGAAATCACCAAGCGATTAAGATAATAGGACATCCGACTTCACCATAATCAATTTAATTTAATCTTTTATCTATCCTATTGAAGATTAATTATTACCCATGTTGATAGTTGAATAACCCTAATTCCTTAGATACCCTTTCTCACGTATTCCCGTTTACTCGTACACTATATCTCTATGTTCAATATAATATATGAAAACTCATTAACTTTTATGGTGTTCTTAGATTAACTGCACGAATAAAGTTAGTCCATCTGTATCTCCCATATAATTCACGGCATCCATTACATAAAAAAAAAATACATAAATCTTTTCTTGGCCTCATCATGTATCCTCAAATCATTCAAATATGGGCCACATATTTAAAAGCATTAAGCACAATAAGGAACATTTAATCATGGAATAATAAACTAAAAATAATACAGATTTATGAAACTAAATCTTCATAATTAGGCTACATCATAGTCGTAGCAAAATAAATTAGTTTATGGAAATATAAAGAGAATGTATAAATTTAATTGTGAACATTTAAGCCAAGCAATATAGAAAAGGAAAGAAAAACTCATGAATTAATCTTAGTTTCTCTCGGATCTCTTGCGGCTGCTACTTCTCTTCCTCTCGGCTTCTTGATGAGCATATTATACATACACACGCTCTCTCGATTTTATAAGAAAAGTTCATTTATAGGAGAGAATAGATTTTGCTTTTTTTTCAATACGAGTTTTATACCACCCGAGAGCCGCCGTTATTTCGAATTGAAAAGGGTCGTACATAGCAAAGTGATACTCTGGTGTCTCACAAGAAATAATGATTTCTTTCAATTGACTATTCTAATATTGTATTTTCATGTAAATAGGGACAAGAGAGCTATATGAAAAAATGGTGGTTCAATTCAATGTTATCTAAGGACAAGGGGGAATTAGAATACCGGTGTTGGTTAGTAAATAAATGGAGAACCCTAGTCCTATGAAAAATTCCAGTGTAAGCAAGGAACTGATTAAAAATATATTACCCTTTGTTTTATTTTTACTTTTTTTTTTTGGATAACTTTAGTTAATTGTGTTAGGAAAATGTGCTCTTTAAAAGCACATGTGTTTATTTACTTGTAGTAAACAATTTTTTATTAATAAAATAAATGAAGTACTTTATTCAAGTATTTTAATTGCATTAATATTTTGAATAAAGTTCATTTAATCATATTATATATATTTATGTGATCACCATGTGGATTCACAAAAGACATAAATATAAGTTATCTTATAATTAAATAAATTATGTTCGCAATTGATAAATAAAGTTGGGCACTTTATTTAGGTATAGACTGTAATAAATTCATTGAATTATATGTCTTAATCACGTATGAATTTATTGATGTAGTACTACTACATTGAACATGATCACATATGAGATTTAATTAACTTTGGAATAACTGTCAGACTTATTAAATCTCATAGGCATTGATTTTACTGTAATCTTAATCTTGAGTTAGTTATGATTTCATGATTGTAATTGTTATTCCATTTGAGTTACCAATGGACACGACACACACTTGTAGTCAAGATTACCCGGTATCTTGGTGGGAGCAATTATGAGTATTGGAGTTAGAGATTAACAATATAGAATTTATACAACACATCTCTTGATGGGTTTTTGGTACTTGATCATAGAATTCTCTGACCAGAGTGTGCTAACATATTTAGTATGTTGAAAATGATCATTAAAGAAAACCAGTAAGTATTAAGGAAAAAGATATAATTAAATTGATTGGACAGTTGAGATATCGATTTAATTAATGATGTGGTACAAAAGATTTGCAGTAAAGAAATCAATGTGGCATGGGTTGAATTATTATTCGAAAATATTATTGTAGATAGCAAACAATTATGAAGGTCAAATCTAATCTTTTAGTGGAGTAGATTTAGAATTAAATAATTAGGCTAGTTTAATTTCAGACCTAATTATTATAGCCACTATTGTATGTACTCATATGATCCTCGGGTTAGCTCATTTAATTGACTACGCCGCTACTGGATTAATAAGCAAGATAACCAGCTATTTGGGTTAAAAGCCTAAATAAAGTATTTAGTGTGAGACTCTATTTAATATGCTTGTGTGTAAGGGGCCTTGTGTTATTTTACTAAGTCGGCCCATATAACACAAGAACAAGTAACGCCATTTTTGATTTTATTATTTTTTAATTTAAATCAAATATGATTTAATAGAATTAAAAATATATATATATATGGAGCCTAGGGTTTCCACCAAATAGAGATATAAAAAGTAACACCACTTAGTTCCATCTAAGTCAATGCCTAAAACCCCAATAGAACTATGGTCAAGTCACAAACCAAGTTTACGACATGTCTGTATTTGGGGATCACTAGCACATGTGTTAAAACCAAAGACAGACAAAATGGATTCACTTTTTGAGGTTTGTATGTTTGTGGGGTATCCCAAAGGAACAAGAGGAGGTTTATTTTATAGTCCTCAAGATAGGAAAGTGACCGTGAGCTCGCATTTCACTTCCCTCGAGGAAGACTATATAAATAACTTCAAACTTAAGAGTAAGGTAATACTTGAAGTACTGTTAGGTGATCAAGTTGATGTTCAACTTTCAACACCTATTATAGAACATGAAAAACAACAACAACCAGCTGATCAATATAGGATTATCCTTGAACAAGCATCACTTTTAGAACCTCATCGTAGTGGGAGGGTAATTAGGTTACCTGCGAGATACATGTTATTGGGAGAAACCTATACGGCTATCTTAGATGAACATATACAAGATCCCACTAGCTACAACGAAGCTCTAATAGACAGAGATGTTGAATTTTGGAAAAAGGCCATGAATCAAGAAATGCAATCTATAGATTCCAATAAAGTATGAGAACTTGTAGAGGCACAAAATGGGATAAAACCCATTGGGTGCTAGTGGATCTACAAGAGAAAAAGAGGAGTAGACTGAAGGGTGGAAACATTTAAAGTAAGATTAGTAGCCAAAGGGTTTACTCAGAAAGAAGGAATCGATTATGAGGAAACTTTTTCTCCGGTTGCTATGCTTAAACCCATTAGGATTTTGCTCTTCATTGCTGCAGTGCTAAATTATGAAATTTTGCAAATGGATGTCAAGACTGCCTTTCTTAACGGGCATCTTGAAGAAGACATCTACATGTAGTAACTATATGGATTCATACAAAAAGGACAAGAACACGTGGTATGTAAGTTGCAGAAATCCATTTATCGATTGAAGCAAGCATCCCGGTCATGGAAGATCAGATTTGATCAAGCGATTAAATCAGTTGGATTCATTCATAATATTAATGAAACATGTGTGTACAAGAAAATTCAGGAAAAAAACTGAAACTTTCGTAATTCTTTATGCAGATGATATCTCCTAATTGGAAATGATATAAGAGTATTGAATACAATAAAGAGTTAGTTAGCAAAACAATTTGATATAAAAGATTTAGGAGAGGCAAGTTATATTCTTGGTATCAAATTACTATGAGACCTGAAGAATAAAATTTTAGCCTTGTCTCAAGTGGTCTATATCTATAAGATATTAGTTAGATTTAGCATAGAAAATTCCAAGACTGATTTATTACCATTCAGACATGGAATTGTATTCTTTAAGAATCAATCACCTAAAACATATGAAGAGATAGAGAGAATGAGACGAGTTCCCTATGCAGAAGCTGTGGGAAGTCTCATGTATGTCATGTTTTGCACTAGGCCAGACATCTATTTTGCAGTAGGGATGGTTAGCATATATCAATCTAATCCTCGACTTGAACATTGGACTGCAGTCAAACATATAATGAAGTATCTAAAAAGAACTAAAAATTATATGCTTGTGTATTCTAGTGATGAACTCGTTTCAGTGGGTTATACTGATTCTGGCTTTATGTCAAATAAGGATTCTAGAAAATCAACTTCCGACTATGTGTTTACATTAAGAATTAGAGGTATTAGTTGGAGGAGTGTGAAATAATCTTATATCGCAGATTCCATAACTGAAGCTGAATCTGTGGCTGCATTGAAGCTACAAAAGAAGTTGTATGGCTCCGCAAGTTCCTACAAGATCTTGAGGTCGTACCTGCTGTAACTGCACCCCTTAAACTATTTTTTTATAATAGTGGTAAGGTAGCTCAATCTAAGGAACCAAAGAACCGTAAGAAACAAAAACATATTGACAGGACGTATCATCTTATATGGGATATAGTGCAGAGAGGTAATGTGGAGGTTACTCAGATTGCGTTACAATAAAACTTGGCAGATCCTTTTACTAAGGCCATACCTGGGAAACCTTTTAACTTGCACTTAGAATCCATGGGCATGCATGAGATGCCAAATATACTTTGAGAGCTAGTGGGAGATTGTTAGGAAAATATGCTCTTTAAAAGCATGTGTGTTTATTTTATTGTAATAAACAATTTTTCTGATTAATAAAATAAATATTTTATTTAAGTATCTTAATTGCATTAATATTTTGAGTAAAGTCTATTTAATCATATTATATGTATTTATGTGATCACCATGTGGATTCACAGAAGATATAAATACAAGTTATCTTATGATTAAATAAATTATATTCGCAATTGATAAATAAAGTTGATCATTTTATTTAAGTATAGACTGTAATAAATTCATTAAATAATTTGTCTTAGTCATGTATAAATTTATTGATGTAATACAACTACATTGAACATGATCACATATGAGATTTAATTAACCTTGGAATAACTATCAGACTTATTAAATCTCATAGGCATAGATTTTACTGTAATCTTAATCTTGAGTTAATTATGATTTCATGATTGCAATTGTTATTCCATTTGAGTTATCAATGGGCACGGCACACACTTGTAGTCAAGATTACATGGTATCTTGGTAGGAGATATTATGAGTATTGGAATTATAGATTAACAATATAGAATTTGTACAACACATCTCTTAATAGGTTTTGGGTAGGGGTGGGCAAAATTGGGTTTGGGTCGGGTTCGGGTCAACCCGATCAGATTTCAAGTTGTTCGGGTTTGACAAGAGTCATATTCGGGTCGGGTCGGGTTGGGTCAATAATTCGGGTTAAGTTCGGGTTGGATCGGATTGGATTTAAAACGGGTCGGAGTGAGTTCGGATCAGTTTGGGTCGGTTGAAATCGAGTCAAATCGGGTCGGGTCACATTTGGTTAATGCAATTTTGAGCTCTGTTTTTTCCTATTTTTGTAGTTTTTATGATAGTTTTAAGACATTTTTCTTAATTGTAGTCATTTTTACTAATTTTCAACTGAAAAAAGAAAAGAAAATGCTATTAAATCAAATGAATAAAGTTAAAATGCTCGAATAGGATTATTTGCCTATTGACTTGGAGGGTAGGATTGGGACTATTATTTGCTCAACCAACAAAGTCCAAACTCAATAAAAGTTAAAATTAATACAAACTTACAAAGTGCAAAACACAATTTCCAAATATTAGTTTTTGAAAGTTTGAAACACAAAGTCACAAAATTTAAACATAATTAAATTGTTTAGAAATACAAATCACAAAGTTCAAAGTTCAAACATTAAAACTAAATAGGCTTTTTTGGTTCTTCCACCTTGGTTCCTCCATAGCTCCGTGCAAACACTTTGACAAGTTCTAAATTCAAATTTTTGAACTCCAAGTTCAAGTGCCGATTGCCTAGAGAAAGATGAAGAAATGTACAATAAATATTTTATTTAAGCCACGTTACAAATGAACAAACTCAATAAAATAGAGCAAATAAACCAAATTCATAAGGTTACACATCAAACACAAACAAAAATAAATAAATCCAATTCAATCTTTAATTGAGCTAAAGGGGTGTTACAACCTTTCTAATTTCTATTATATCATTATAAATTTATAATTACAAATAAATATATATGTTTACCAAATTTTTCAATACACACACACACACTTGATTATATAATAATTAAGTCAATCATACTTATTTTATGGCATTCATCACCAAATCAAGTTAATAATAATACTAGACAATAATAACATTCTATCAACTTCAACTTGTCTAACTAAAACAATTACAAATTAGACTTAAAATTTAAAACTATAACAACTATAATTATAGTTTAAATTACAATCCAAAAAAAAAAATTAGTAATTCAAGTACATGACTACATGTAGATGTTCTATATAAAGTTATAATGCATTTTAAATATATTATGTATATAATGTATGATAAAAAATTAAAAACATTACTTTCTTGTAATTCCATATGAAACATTTGCTCCTTAATATCTTCTTGGAGGTTGCAGATGAGATTGGCAAAAAGTTTAGACTGCAACCAATTTTTAGTGCATATCAATGCCTCAACCATAGCCAAGGTTAAAGAACTCCTATACTCATCAATAATACGACGCCCGGTGCTAAAGGCAAACTCAGATGCCATTGTGGAAACAGGAACAGAGAGGACATCTCTTGCAATTTTCTCCAGAATTGGATACCTTGATCCATTCACCCTCCACCAAAGCAAAACATTAAGTTTAAGATTGATGGGATCTTCAACTGGGTCCTTTAAGTACCTTTCCACCTCAAATACTACTCTTCTACTCTCATTCTGAATAGAAACTTTCGTGGCATATCCAAGGAAAAGGCGAGCAACTTGAAAAGCGTCATCACATTCACCACCAGCAACATCCACCAAATTAGGCTCAGTTGTAAAACGTTGAGAAGAACTTGTACCTCCATAGCTGCCACGAAGACCACTCTCACTATACATCGATGGTGTGGAACTAGCGGAGAATGCACTACATGCATCATAAAACTCATTCAACAAGTCCTTCACTACTTTGGTCATTTGTTCAACTATCAAACTATCATTGCCAAAAATGATCTCAAAAATATGTTTAGCAAAATCTATTTTCGCTCGTGGATCAAGAATAAAGGTAACAATCAACAATTTGTTTATCTTTCCTGTGGACTCCCAATACTTATCAAATTTTTTCCCTCATACCATAACCCATAGAGGACACCCAAGGATCTATACTTTCTTACAGTGCAATCAATGAACTCTCAATTAAGCCAATAATATCATAAGAAAGATTAGAAGTCACACTCAAAGAGGCAGAAAACAATAATGTGGCATCATAAAATACATTAAAAAACTTCACAATTCATTCAGCACTCTCCCAGTCCTCCAATCCAGGTGGGCCCACCCTTCTAACATTATTTTCTTTCTCAGCAAAGTATGTCTCATAAAGTTTATCCACTTATGTCATTCTATCAAATGCCGCTTAAAATTTCAGCACAGTTATCAACATCAAATAAGTGGAATTCCACCTGGTAGGACAATCTAAAACAACAATTCCTTTTGGACTATTCACCTGCTCAGCACATTGTTTAAATGTCCACAGCCTCATGCTGGAGGATCTCACATACTTCACAGTATTCTGAATAGCGGTAACACTAGCATGCAACTCTCCCAATCCTGAAACAACAATCAAATTCAAAATATGTGCACAACAACGCACAGGCATATATTGTCCCGCCAACACAAGTGCATCATCATTCCTCCAAGCAAGCAACTGTATAGTGACATAACCAATAGTAATATCATTTGCAGAGGCATTATCAACAGTTATTGCAAATAACCTCTCTATCCCCCAATCCTGTAAGCAAGCCACAATCTTTTTGCCAATCGACTTCCCTCTATGATCTTCGATTGCGCTAAAACTAATAATCCTCATATTCAAACACAAATCACTATCAATAAAATGAGCTGTAATCACCATGTAGCTCATGTTTTGAACAGAAGTCCATAAATCAGTTGTAAGAGACACTTGCTGCTTGTTGTTGCAAATCAAACTCTTCAACATTGTCTTTTCCTCCAAAAATAACTCCATAACATCCCTACCAATAGTT
This sequence comes from Citrus sinensis, assembly GCF_022201045.2. Lineage (NCBI taxonomy): Eukaryota > Viridiplantae > Streptophyta > Magnoliopsida > Sapindales > Rutaceae > Citrus > Citrus sinensis. The sequence goes on from NC_068560.1 coordinate 19,861,794, forward strand.
CTTCGAGATGGCATAACGAACTGCGGGATAGCTACACTGCAGAAATGCCTAAATCCTTTGTTGTCTACAAAACTGAGCGGCAACTTACCCATAATAATCATTTTAGTTAATGCCCTTCGACACACGTCTTGACTCTATCCTTTACCCAAAATCAAATTACTTGCATTTTCCTCGCCGCCCTCAGCTGTCAAATTTTGTTGACTTCCACTTTGTTGTTCGCGAAATGTCTTGAATGATTGACATGTCTTTAAATGCCTTGTCATATTTGTAATCCCATCATTTCTTGAATGACATTGATATTGTCTACCACAATAGTTGCACATGCATTCGTTTGGATTATCTTCGAGTAAACTTAAATGATTCCACACTTCCAATCTTTTCTTCATTTGCGGTCTTTTCCGCTTTGCCTTTTCCTTCCCTCTTTGAGTTCCTTCCATTTGTATATTTTGTTCTTCTTCGTCACTCATCGAATTCGATCTTGAATATCCAAGCATCTGAATATAAAAAATAATCATTAATTCAAAAATCAAAATATAGAAATATTATTAACATAATCTAATTAGTAATTTCAATTCAAATTGTTCATACTCCATAAACAAAAAGCAAGAAATTGATGATTAATTAATTAATTTATAATATCCAATTACCCATTCCCCTTAATAATATGATATTATTTGCCTATCTATGTCTTAATTCTTATTATAAACCTTTAATTTCAAGCCCAAATTACTTGTACTTAACGATTAATGGATGATTAACAATTTAACATACAATAAAATATTAATTGAATTTATTAATTTTTTTAAGGTTGAAGGCTTAAAGCTACTGTACAAGTGCACATAATTACATATCACATTATAATTATAAAATATATACAACATAATACTTAATTTTAATATTTAATCTACCTAATGTGCTAATTTATTCAAAAAAAATCAATTATTAACTATTATTAACAATTATTAACAATTATCAATTAATATTATTTCAATTATTAATAATTAACAAAAGTTTTGTTATTTATTAACAATTAGTCAATTAATAAAAATTTATTCATAACAAAATCATAAATACACCAATTTTCTTGATTTTATTACTACTATTTATAAATTCAAAATTACAAGTTTACAACAATTAAATAATAATCAATTACATAATAACCAATTATGCATATATAATGATATAGTATATATATACCATGAAAGTTATGACTTAGGTAACTTGAAAGTTGAGCTTGAAAGTGGAAAGCTTCAAAATCGGGTTCGGGTGGGGAGAAAGTCGGGTCGGGTTGTGATGATTTGGCCTTCAAGCAGCAGATTGGTAGCCACGGGTCACAACTGGATGCGATTTCACTTGGCAGCAGATCACGGCTGGACGGTTTGACTTGGCAGCAGCTAGTCGCGGCTTCACTTGGCAGCAGCAGATCGTGGTTTCAGCAGTTGGCAGCAACAGATCGTGGACTGCTATGTGTTAGTCTTGTGGTGGCTGGTTGCGGACTTTCGGCTGCCTTGTTTGTGTTTGAGCTTGACAATGAAATTGTGAACTTGTGATTTGTGATTTGTGATTTGTCTTGTGGTGGTGCGTGGATGACAGTGTGTGTGTGTTAGGTTTGTGAATTTGTGGGTTGTTGAGTGACTGTGTGCAGCGTGTGTGTGTGTTGTTCAGACTGCAGCGTGTGTGTGTGTGTGTGTATTGTGCAGCATGTGTGTGTGTGCTGTGCAGTTTGCAGTGTGCAGTGTTAGGTTTAGTTTTTTTTTTACAACCCGATCGGGTATTTAGATCGGGTCGGGTGAATTTTTAATCCAATCGGGTTTCAATCCCGACCCGAACCCGAAAGTTTTTGGGTCGAGTCAGGTAAAATGCCCACCCCTAGTTTTCGATACTTGATCATAGAATTCTCTGGTCAGAGTGTGTCAATATATTTAGTATGTTGAAAATGATCATTAGAGAAAACCAGTAAGTATCAAGGAAAAATATGTAATTAAATTGATTAGATAGTTAAGATATCGATTTAATTAACGATGTGGTACAAATGATTATGCAGTAAAGAAATCAATGTGGCATGGGTCAAATTATTATTCGAAAATACTATCGTAGATAGCATACAATTATGGAGGTCAATTCCAATCTTTTAGTGGAGTAAATTGAGAATTAAATAACTGGGCTAGTTTAATTACATGTCTAATTATCATAGCCACTATTGTAAACCCATATGATTTTCAAGTTAGCTCATTTAATTGATTGCACCGCTACTAGATTAATAAGCAAGATAACTAGCTATTTGGATAAAAAGCCTTAATATGTTTTTTAGTAGGGGTTCCATTTAATATGCTTGTGTGTAAGGGGCCTTGTTTTATTTTACAAGATGTGCCCCTATAACACAAGAACAAGTAACACTACTTTTAATTTTATTGTTTTTTAATTTAAATCAAATATGATTTAATAGAATTAAAAAATATATAAATATGTAGTCTAGGGTTTCCACTAAATAGAAATATAAAAAAAACTTGTTTTCTCAAAAAGAAAAAGGAGAGCCACAACATACAGATCAGAGAAAAAGATTTTTCTCTCTAATTTTGAGAGGAATATTTTCTCTTACTAGTTGGTTTTAGTGGTGATAAAGGCACTCACACGTCAAGTGCAAATCAAACTTAAATCATAACCTGGAAGATCATTGGTGACGGATTGTGATTTAACAAGATTGGTGGTGACGAATCGTGATCTAACAGGAGTAGTGATGACAGATCATGATCTGGGAGCCTAGATTAATTCAGCGAAAAAGCCAAATCGGATTGTTAAGATATGATTTTCTAGATTATGAATTCCTATGTATTGTATGAAATCGGTCCCATTAATTTTTATATAAAAAAACTTATTTTTCTCCAACAAATTACATTATTTTATTAAACATGTAATAAATTGAAGATTAAGAAATAAACAATACTTAAAGGAATCAAACGGTAGAGAATTAGAAGTTAAAGAGATTAAACACGGAGATTCAAAGCCGCATAACAAAGAAGAGAAATTAAACATAAAGCCGAAGCCATGATGACGTTAAAAGAATTACGCGCGCAAGTAATTAGAAGGTGGCCCAAATCTAAGGAAATAAGATTATGGGCTTTTAACATTGTAAAGTGCTTTTATCTTAGGATTTGGCTTCCAAATTTGATGTAGTCGGTTGCTTTAATTGGCTTGGCCATTATATAAGCCACGTTTTTGGCTTTCACGAGGGAGACGAATACAGAAGGGAAGCGACCAAAAGGAATTGAAGCAGAGCAGCAGCCGCGGTTTTGGAGAAGAGCCAGGCGCATGGATTAATCTAGGTGACTGGTTTTCTCTCATTTTTCATTCCCAATTCAATTATGTGTAACTAAATATTTTGTGCTAGGATTAAGGATGAAGTCATGTTTAATAAAATAAATTATTTTTTATTCAATTAATTTCCTATACATGTGTTTTAACGTTTATGATTTTTTTTTCATTTGTTTGGTTAAATATAGTTAAATCTTTTTATTAATTTTGTCATACATTATTAATTGTTAGGATTAATATTTGACTAAATTTATATTTGGATGTATAAAGTTTATATATGATTGTCTTTGATTCAGTTACTTTAATTAAATTACTTACACAGAGTGCTTAGGAAAATATTGAATCTTTATTATTTAATGTATTTACATGAATGCTTAGATATCATATTAGTAAGCAGAAAAAGAACCTACATAAGATTAATTTTAATTTGGCTTAATTATTATATTCATGAATAGATGTAAATTGATTTCAAGCAGTAACTCTAAAATTGAGAACTAGTTGGTAACTTGATAATTGTTAAGTTGCACTATGGTGGTTTCTGAAACCTTGGTATACTCAATTTCTTGAATTCTTATGTTTATTTACTCATTTTAATTTTAATTGCATCTTTAGCTTTAATTTTCTAAAACAAAATATTTTATCTTCAATTAGGGTAGAATTATGATTAGGTTAGTTTAAATTTAGCTTTCCTAAAAATTGACAGTATCTATAGATTTGACCTCGTTATCCCATGTCCATACTTTAATAGACCTGTGCACTTGCAAGTACATTAAAATTTACGTAATACTTTTGTAAATTTTGCGGCAACTTCTCTCTCTCTCCCTCCCTCCCTCTCTCTTATTAATTTTTTTTTTCTAAATCCTTAAAAGGATTAAAACAAAGCCAAACCAAGCAGCCAACTTTAAGCCTGTTGCACGCAGGTGAAGTACACGATGTTAAATTGATTTAATTCAAAACAATCTAGTCCCTTTTGTCTTCCATTTACTAGTTAAAATTGGTATCTTAAGATTTATTTCACTGCAATTGCTTTTCCTCTTTATTCTTAAAATATACCTATAATAACAAAATGTAAAAATTGAGAAAAAATTAACATAGTAAAATATAATTTAACAAAAAATTAAGTTAGGAAAGTATTAAAATAATATATATAAATTATAAACACATAAAAAAAAACTCCAAACTTGACATTTTGCTAGTACTCAAGAAAAAAATTAAACTAAAGACTGTGAAAAGAAAATCCTAAGTAAATCACTTTTGTAGGTGATCCCAATTGCATTTAGCATATGCAATAAACCTTTAAATCTCTAGTAGCCCTAGTGGACAAGATATAGCTCGTGAGAGTTTCTAGTGATGATACTACAAACATCACCAAAAATGCCTCAAAGGTTGCATATATATATATATATAAATTACACTTAATTTTACACTAATTTTAAGCTTTTGGATTTAAAACATATCAACGGTGAGGATTTAATATATTAAATAACATTAATCATTTTACTTTTTATCATTAATGCATGCTTTCTCTCTCCTCTCATCCATCTTCTTCCCCAATGCTTTATCTCCTCTCATTCAAAGCTATTCTCAAATTAATGAGTCTCCCTTAGGTCATTTGAACTCTCAATTAAACTCAAGAAAACAACTAAATGTTCAATCTGTCAAACTTAGTTTTCAATTTAAAGATTCATGGAGAATCCGTTGCTCGCTAAACCCTTAATTTCTCTATTGTGGGTTGAAGAAGTTTGAGAGTTATGAGCTCTTTCCACCGTTCTATTGCCCAATATCAGACACTAGTATAGTGGCAAGCAATATCAAGAACAAAATTTTGTTAATTGTAATGTACACGGTAGGAACATACCAATTTATTGCGTTATGTGCTCTTGAATGAAGAAAGCACTATTCATAATTTGTTCGAGGAACAATTTTGTAGTTGAGACTACACCGTGCAAAGAACTGTATCTTCAAATCCTTGATTGATTATTATTATTTTTCCTTAAATAAAAGATTTTTTGTTGCTTTCTATGAACATGTACACAAGTTTTCAATTTTCTAAATTTGTTTTACTTCGTTAGAGGTTGGGGGATAACCCCATGATGTCAAATCAATATACAACAATGCTACCTTGTTCGAGTAAAATTGTCTGAATTTAAAATTTCCTTTGTTTATCCAGGGGCGGACCCAGGAATTTATATTACCCTGGGCTAAATTAAAAAATTTATATTTTAAAGTGAGCATAAAAATTTATAAGTAGAAAAAATTGTATCAAATAAGGAGGGCATGAAAAATCTTATCGCTATAAGTTATAAACAAAAGTAGTTATATAAAAAGAGTAGAAAACAAAAGCAATTAAAAAAATAAAACACTATTTTACAATTATGAAATCTGACTCTAATACAATGTAATTATACAAGGATTATATAAGGATTAATATATTAATTAAGGATTTTAAGCTGAAATAAATGAATACATGTAATTACAATCAATTAAAAATTGAAGTAAAACTTTAATGTTTGAAGTCAAGTACTTAATTACCAGGTTTCGATAAATTAAACAATTCAAATTTATTCCTCTTTTTAAATTATAAAAGTATTATTTGTCAAAAGTTTCAATTATAAACTAAATTCAAGCTAACAAAAATATATTTGGGTGTTGTTATTTCTTTGCCAAATGCTTTGACTCTCTTTAAAGAACCAGTTGTTGATGATTTTTCTATCAAATTAAAGCTCCTCAAAATATTCAAATTTTATCTTAGTTAATATAACTAATAAATAAAATCTCAAAATTTACATAAAAAGTTTATGAAAATGTTGATAATTGTTACTATATGTTTTTTTTTAAGTAGTTTAATACTAGTAACAATTTTATATTAGATTGACATACTTTTTTTTAATTAGAATTTTTTTAAAATAAATTAAAGTAATAACATTTTACCCCCTAATTTTTTTTATCTATATAGTAATATATAATTTACTCATTTTATAAAATAAGTCACTAATTTCAATTGGAAAAATATAATTGAATTAAGAACATATTTAAAAATAAAATAAAAACTCTATTATAGTATAAAATTAATGAAAATATAAGGATAATTATATTAGGGACATGTATGAAAATAACATAAAATCTCTATTATTATCTATAATTGATAGTAAAATAAGGGGTATAAATGATTTTTTCCTAAGTTTGACCGGGCTACAGCTCGGTCTAGCCTTGCTGCAGGTCTGCCACTGTGTTTATCGATAAAAAAAAATTTACTTTATAAACTCCTTCTAAATTTTTATTCAGATGGATGAGAAGGGAGAAAGCGTTGGAGAAGAAGATGGATGAGAGGAGAGAGAAAGTGTGCATTAATGATAAAAAGTAAAAAGATTAATGTCATTTAATTCACTAAATCCTCACCATTGATATGTTTTAAATTCAAAGGCTTAAAATTAGTGTAAAATTAAGTGTAGTTTTAGAGGGCTCTTGATCCGCCCCCATATATATATATATATATAGTTGACAAAGTTCTAACTTTAGTTTAATAGTTAACCTCATCTCACAATCATTTCAAAATCTTTAATATCAATAGCACTTGTGTTGAATAATAAAATAATAAGTCTAACCAATCTTATCATCTTTCCTTTTTTTTTTTAAATATCCATACGCATAAATTTGCATTTTCTTTTAATGTTTCTTAAAGCACATGGCTTTTTTTTTTTTTTTAACTTTTTGAATATCTATAGTCAAGAGCTTTCACTTTATTACTTAAGGTAACATTCTTCTTATTGTATGTTATATACGTACTGATGGTACACAGACCCAAATTAATCAATGATAGCTTTACTCTTATGAGTTATAGATAGTCATTTTTAACAATGGTGCTTGTGTAAATTTAAATAATATAGAATCAAGGTAAATATTCATTTAATCAATTTAAAATTCTCAACTCAGGTTGTATCAATCTCAAATCTCAAGTAAAAATTTTAAAAGAATTTATTTAAATGCTCAAGATATATAAAGAAGCATGATCAAGATAAAATTAACACAAGAATCAAGTATAAAGTGAGATAATAATAATCCCCTTTTTAAGAATTGTATTCATTTTCAACCATATACTCATCATCGGCATAAAAACAACATGTAAAACAACACAATGTTTTTTTAATTTTTTTTCATTTGTTTGTTTTTTAAATGAAAGCAAATATTTCAATACCCCCAAACTTGAAATTAACATTTTCCTCAATGTAAATAAAAGAAAGAGAAAAGAGAAATTTCCCAAGTTTTGCACTTGAAGATGTGAATTTGTAGTTAAATAGTTGAAAGGCATGTGAAAAGTTGATGTTCGTCGACCCTCAAACTTTTACAAAAACCTAGACAATACAAAATAAAACAACTAAAAGAAAAGGTTAACAAAAGAAAATATAGGAAAATAAAAAATTAATGATAATAATAATAGTAATGATGATGATGATGATGATGATAAAGTTTAAAAAGCTTGGGTTGCCTCCCAAGAAGCACTTGTTTTATAGTCGTTAGTTTGACTGCCCTTCAAGAGATATAGAGCTCTATTTAACCACAAGTTGTAATAGTGTGTCCGAATGAACAAAAAATGAGGGCGCTTGCATAAGAGAATAACTTTTTCTCTCTTTTTGTATCTATCTATATATGTGTGTGTGTTTGGGGAATAAATAGAGAATTAAAAATAAAGCACCACGTGTCGATGAGAAGGTTTTGTTGACTGTAAGTTACCCTTATAGGGTACTTGACCTATACCAGCTATACCTGTTAAGTAAGTGGGTAAGCGGGGTACGCCACATCAAAACTAAGATAGTTAAAGAAAACATCTAAAAATACCCACCACGTGTGATATTTCCATTGCGTAAAGAAGATATTTGATTTGGCAAAATCAAATAATCAATATCTTATTGAAAAAGAGAGGACAGTTGGCTGACACACCTGCAAAAAGGCAAAAATAGCACACTCAGGACAATGGTCTTAATTGTCACACCAGCCACCGTCCAGAAAAATTCTGCAAAGGTGCCCTATACCACCTGTAGCGTACGCCTTGTACACAAAATGAAAAAAAAATCCGCCAAAAAAATGCATCCTTGCTCTCCAAGCATGCTCCTAACGGCCAAAAAAATCATCATAAAGATAAAAGGACGTGAAAATTTTAGAAATGACAGTAGAAGGATCACTAAATACCACGTGGCAGGGTATCCAGGGTCTACTATATAAAGGCAATAAAGTTCTATTTTTCTCATATTCATCACAAAAACACACAAAAAAGGGTATTGAGGTCTTCTTCAACCTCCAGCCACCATTTTAGAGAGCTTGCAAGCTCTCATCACCTAAAAATGTTCAACTAGCTAACTTGAGCATCGAAGTGTGGTCGTCGACCACCCTCGACTCCACCTTTAATCTCTATTTGTTGTTGTGCAGGTCCAATGGCATTCTTTCAAACCCTTTCCCACTCATCTGATCTCTCACCATTATCAGCCCCTTTCTCACTCTTCTTCACATCTTTTGAAGCCCAAAATAGCCGCACACTGCGGTTAATTGAGGTACCATGAATCCCTAAAAATAAATTCATTATTTTGGTGAGGTTTTGTCACTTTTTTTTGTACCCAAAATCCACTTAAAACAATGTATGTGTGTGTGTGTGTGCACACACACACACACTTGAGCCAATCAAGCTTGACACTGATAATTACATTGAATAATCGAACTAATTTGAAAGAAAAAGAAAGAAAGAAAGAAAGAAACCTAGCGTAATTGACAGGTAGAAATAAGCCACAAATTAATGCTGTATTTTGAGAGAAAAGATGTTCAAAGTTATGAAATACTTGAAAACTAAGTCTTTTAGTATTTTAACAGATTTCAAAAAATGAAAAATAAAAGATCGTTCTATAAGAAAATCTAGCCTAGACTAGCATGTTATTTTCTTCTCTCATTGATTCCATTACATTTGAGTTTGAAGTTTGAGTATCGTTTCTTCGTTTAGGTAAACAAACACAATAATGTGGCAATGCCATTGCTTGTTCGATTCTATCATTTATTTTATTTTATTTTTTCCTTTTGCCTGCAAACAGAGCAATAACAAGCACACATCTATCCCTCCTTGCACCATGCTGATAATTTGGCAATTGTGAAAAAATTTGAGAAATTGTAATATCAAATGTTATTTTTTAAAAAATAAAAAATAAATGGCTGCCCCCATTTAGCCGTTCAGTCAGTGGAAAAAAAAATTGGAAAAAAAAGGATTGCTACCACTGCATCTTCTAATGGGTTAAATAGTGCAACAATTATAGGCCCTTCCTTTTGTATATAGAACCCGCCATGTTACTATATGGAATAAGGTTACCATGCAATAAATAAGTATTGAGCCTGATTGGCTTTATTTTTGTTATTCACAATTTAGGTTTTATTCATCCTATCACTTACTCTTTTTTTGAGTTCAATGGAAAATAGGAATAGATTACTCTCTTTTTGAGTTCAATGGAAGATAGGAATAGAGGATTCAATTGAATTACTTTAGCTTATTGTGATTTTGTTTACTCATTAGCCTAGCTAGCATGCTAGTAAAGCAATAAAATGCGACTGCTCGATGGGGTTTTGACTTTGTTAATTTGGATGTCCCGTGACCTTGAAATTGATTTTTGAGATTGTTTTGTGTTTCTTTCATTAATTTCTCATTCTGAATTTGTTTAGGATAGGTGCACTTGACCGTTGCATGTGGCTTAAAATGGATGCTCTGTCAAGATTTTTTTTTTCCCTCATAAGATTAATTATTTGCAGATATTAAGTAACATGCCAAAACAATATACGAATGATGTCTCCAAACGACATCAAGCTAAGAGGGACAACCAAGTGTAAAAATCATATTGCTATCATTGCCTGAAACTTAGCTAGCTGATCTTGTGATTTACTCAGAAATAGTAGCACATTCAAGTCCGGAGTTACATACAAATTAAAATTTTATATCTTATTATTCAGCCGTGAGTCCACGCAGCTTGCATGAAACACTGCAAATAGATAATTACGAAAGAAATTAACTTAATCAGGAGATAGTAAATGAGTTAATTTCCCAATTGTGCATAATTACCAGAATGAACGGCCATTTTGACATAATCCCAATTTAGCTAGTCCCAACATGCAAGTTTACCCAAACGAGGTACTAATTCATTTGATTATTATGTATATATAGGAAATGTTATTAGAATATTTCAAAATAAATAAAAGATCGTAAAAATTGAAAATACAACACAAATAAAAAATCATACCACATTTTTTAATTCATTTTTTAAGTCTCAAATGTTCAATATTCATTCATTGCTAGCTGGTTTCACTAACTTTGATCTGTCATTAAGTCACAAACCAGTAAGAAATTAAGATGCAAAATCACATATATAAATTGAATGTTGTTTAAGTGTTGTCCATGCTCACCAACTTTAATAGAAGGATGATTCGCAATATTCATTTTAGTTTGATTTGGATAAAGCATTTGTGTTTTTGGACCTCAATGCAAAATTGGAGAAGTTATGGGGCCACTGTGTAGATTGACTCCAGTTCAAGGGATTTTAGTAACATATAAAGCTGACGTGGCAAATGTCATTATAAGCTTAAGCTTTTTCCAGAAATATCAGTATAAAACAGAGCTAATTAACAGCCCCTGGTGTCAGTTAGATTTCTTCTTTGTTTGTTATTCATTTGGCCTAGAATTTACTTCTGTGTTCAATGTAATCTCCTCCGTAGATCTGATTTGTATCACGAGTGCTTTGATCAATAAAAGAAGTAGATTTTTCGTTACAAGATGGTGTCTAGCAACTGAGTTCTTCATTTTCTTGTTCTTTGTTCTGGGTTTGTTGTTGATTCTGTTTTGGTTTGATCTTGTCCAATTATCAAAGTTTTGAAGATTTCACAATTTCACTTGTCAAGACTTGAAATTTCAACATTTGTCCCTCTGACCACATAAAATCCCAATTGGAAAGACGTTCAAAGACAAGACCCAATCTTCTCAAAGCCTGAAGACATAGAGCTAGCCAGCCAACCACGAACCATGAGCCCAAAGACTGTTGGGCCTTAATTACTTAAAGAATGGCTAGCCCAATGGCAGTAAGTTTTTCGAATGGTTGCCCCTTTGATTGTCGGGAGAAACTTGTGCAAGACAGGCTCTCCTAACGGTGGTAAAATGAGACAAGATTCTTTTATTCAATTCAATTCGATATAAATTAAATGGATTTGCCTTTGAAAAAATTAATTTATTTAATAAATTGGTGAATTCGTTTTGATTCGCTAATTAAACAAATCGGATCCGGTTTAAAAATATTGATTTATTTATTCGTTTATGATTCATTTAATAAATGGATCATAAACAAATCGAATATGGTCCATTCGTTTAATTAAATTACTTTTTTATCCTTAAATTTATTTAAATTTTTTTTTTAATTTGAAGGTTAATATTGTAATTAATAGACGAATTGTAAATGAATCCAGATTTGATTCGATTCGTTTATTTCATTTAATAAACGAATCAAAATCTCAAGGATTCGGATTCGATTCGTTTATTTATTTTATTAAATAAATTAAACGAATCGAATCCGAATCCCTGAGATTTTGATTCGTTTATTAAACGAATCGAATACAAATCAGTAGAATTTTAACCCAATTCATTTACGATTCAATTCGAATTCGATTTGTTTTGCCACCCTTAGGCTCACCACTTCAATATTGCTCCATTTTGTGGTAGAATGGTGAGACTCACAATGAGTGCTACTAATCTTTTAAATGTAACATTTCGTGAATCCCAAAATAGGACCCTTAGCATTGGATAGGCTCACCACATTAGTATACAAGTTTTTCTTTTTAACTGGAATGGTGCATTTACTAAATGGTAATCAGAATGAGAAATGAGAATCAGAATAAATTGATTACTTTATCTATATGAATCAAAATCAGAATGAGATATATTGTCATTGATGTGTTTACTTTGTCTTGAAATTAAAATAGATTGTTGCAAGTTATTAAAATAACATTAGTTTATTATTGTCATTGTTTATTATAATAATGTGATTATTATTATTCAAAATAATTATTGTTAATAATAACAATAGTGATAATAATAAAATGAATAATAATAATAATTTTAACAATAATAATAATGATAATAATTATCGTTAAAATTATTGTTGTTGTTGTTGCCGCTGTCGTCGTCGTCATCATCATCATTAATTATTAATAATATTATTATTGTTAATATAATAAGAATAACAATTATTATTATTACCATTAATTAATTATATTTTTTATTATTATTATTATTATTATTAACAACAACAACAACAATTATAAAAGTAAGAATAATAACAATAACAATAATATAATAATATTTTATTTGAGGACAAAATTAAGATATTTGATAGGGGTAAAATGGAGAGTTCAAGGAATACGAACTTAATTCCCTACCCCCTCCATAGGAATCAAGTTCCCATTGTTCAATCCCAAAACATGTGGATCCCACATGTTGCATTCCCATTCCCCCCTCTATTTTAAAAAGTAAGCATTATCAATCATTTCCATTCCGATTTTCATTCCTTAATCTAGGAAATAAATGCAATATATATATGGACAAAACTATGGTGCAACTGTGGTACCATACCACAGCTGCACCTAGCCATTAGATCTAGCTACACACATGTGCTATAGCTGAATCCAATGGCTAGGTGCAGCTGTGGTATGGTACCACAGTTGCACCATAGAGAGACCCTATATATATATATATATATATATCTTAAGGCGCTTACCAATCCTCCCAAAAGCTTAAGCTGTTAGGAGAAGCGCTACTTTATACTTAAGAGCACTCGGACCACCAGGTAACGTCTCCACATTTAGTGCCACATCACCCACATGCGTGGGGTAGGAGTCACCACAAGGGTGCGGGCCCCTAGCACACGTAGTCTGGGATATATATTAAGCCTATTCCTCCCCTGAGGCTCGAACCCTGGATGGCTCTGATACCACTTAAGGCGCTTACCAATCCTCCCAAAAGTTTAAGCTGTTAGGAGAGGCGCTACTTTATACTTAAGAGCACTCGGACCACCAGGTAACGTCTCCACGTTTAGTGCCACATCACCCACATGCGTGGGGTAGGAGTCACCACAAGGGTGCGGGCCCCTAGCACACGTAGTCTGGGATATATATTAAGCCCAGTATCAGAGCCATGGGGAGACAGTGAGCCCATATATATATATATATACACACACACACACACACACACGCATATAAGTCTTTCAAACTCTAAACCCCAAACTTTGTGTTTCATATATATACATACATACATACATACATATATATATATATGTATGTATGTATGTATGTATATATAGTTTCACTATTTTCATAGATTAAGGCTCTATTTCGTATAACATTTTAGATAGAACTTACTTAAGTAGAGTTTTTGTTAGTGGAGTTTTTACAAATAGAGCTTTATCCAAAAAAAAAATTAATTGTTTGGTTGTCAATGAGAGTTTTTATTAAAAATTATGAAATATTTTAATAGATAAGAATGTTAAAGTTATGTTATAAAAAATGATATAAGATTGTCAAATAAGTAAAAGATATTTTAAACATTTTAATATTTAAAAAAACTTTTCAACCTCTACTCTTATAATCCCAAAATTTTAGCTTTTACTAGTGGAGACAAAATAGTTCATTTAATCTTCAAAAGCTCTATAAAAAAACAACCAAACAATAATAAAAAATTTGATAAGAGGTTATAGGATTAAATAAACACTTATGACCATAAAATTAGTCATATTAAATAGGCACTAAGTCTAATAACTACCATAAAACCTCTATAAAATAATGTTTTTAGGACTAAAAAAAAATCTTAGCAAAGCTATTTACTTATCAATAAATGAATAATTTATTAATTTATTGATAACTGAATATTTATTAATTTAGAAAGAGATTTTTTATTTTAAAAAGAGTTTTGTTGGTACATTTATAAAAAAGGGCAAATCATGCATTCTCAAATTAACAGTATCTCCTCCACGGATTATTTAAGGGGTAATGGATACCTCTATTGATCACGATCATAATACATAATGTTTCTATTTACCAAATGTTTTGACAAAAGAGGCCTCTCAAGCAATAATAACCTTAAATAACTACTTTCTACAATATGAGAAAAATATATTAAATGTAATGCATGCCCTGCAAAAAATTAAGGATGAGACTGAATTTAATTTAACAACAAAGAAAAAAAATTTAGACGCATATTTTATAAAGAGTTGAATTCATATAATTTAAATTGTAATAAAAAAATCCTTAATGTTATGAATTAAAAAGTTTTATTTGATTAATTAATAAGTTTTATTTTCATGCGCCTTGAAGAATTAAAAAAAAAAAAAAAGAACACCTACACCCCTAAGGTTTAGGAAAATGGTGATGTAGACCACTTAAAAAAATTTAAAGTCCATTTTTTTAATTGTTATCTACAAAAAGTATTATAGTTAAAAGGGGGCTTGGTATCTCTTATAAAAAACTTAGAGAACTACATGATTATTTCCCTAAACCTTGGAGGCGTATGTGTCATTTTCTTGAAAAAATTATTATTCCATGCATTTAGCGAAATTTATTACACTTGCTCAAGTTGGGACCCTAGGATTTTATTATGTAATCAAGATTATTAATTGAGTTGGAGTATTGGCACCCCTTCATTAAACTTATAAAACCCCTGTTATATTATAATTACATTTAAGGACAACTATAAATAGAATTAAGCCATTTATATTTTCTTTTTCTCTTCTTTTATTTTGCTTGCACAATATAAATATCTTTTATTATCATTAAAATAATATGAATTTAAGAAGTAATCCTCTAAGTCAAAACAAAATTCTTGTAATAAACATAACAACTTAATTAAGATACAATACAGTGGAAAAACAAGCTAAATAAAATTTTATCCAATTGCAAATAATTTTTTTAAGAATTCTCAAATTAATTGCTAAATGAAAATTTTATAGGTGGAATAAAATTGTATTAGACACATAAAATTTCATTGTTTTCTAATTATAATGTTTTCTCTTTTTTTTTTATAGATTTTTTTCTTTAAAAATTAATTAATAGAGAAAGTTTGAAGAGAGGAATACAAATATTAAGACTAAAGAGTAAGAAAATTTATAAACTGAAAAATTCATAAATGAAAAGAGTATTCATTTAGAAAAAAAAGGGTATTTCTGACATTAAATGGAATATAATTGAAAAAGAGGTTTGAATAGGATTTTGGAGGAGTGTTAATAGTCCGACTCTAATTAATTTATCGAACATTTAGATAGTATTTCTTTTTTGCTAATGGTTTATCACTTTTGGCTTGACTTTTGTTAGTCCTGAATCACTTGTATTCAGTTATGGCTGTTGTTTAGAAAAAAAGGTGATACTTTTGCTTGTTTTTAGTGTTGTTAACTTGTGTTTCGTTAGAAGCAATCGATTGAATTGTACTTCAAACTAGTATATATGAATTAGCTAAAGAAAAATGTAGGAAATTGATTAGGTTAATTATAATTATTAGCTAACTACATGTAGAGAACATTTTGACATGGATTTGGAAAGGAATATGAATTGGTGGCTCTCAACTTTGGTTAATTTTTAGTCACCCAAGTTCTTTTTGTATTTGTATTAAATTAGTGAACTATTTTTTTTTTTTTTTTTTTTGCGCTTGTAAAAATTTCTGATCTTTATAATTAACAAAGCTAATCAATTAGTCTTAAGATAGAAAATTATAACTAGTATACAAATGGGAGACGAAAGGGAGACTGGTCAATTATCAAAATGGGGAGATTACAAACAGAATTGGATCATCTTCTGATATGAGCTCTACTGAACTTTTAAAGATCTTCTACCATATGTATTTTAATAGTTGTATATGGATAAGGTTTAACTTTTTTTTTATTAACTATTAATCAACAATTGAATTATTTGCTTAGTACATGATCACATTAGAAGAGAATCATGATCCATTATAAACGTCGGCAGAAATCTAACTTCAATCAAATTTGGCACTTCAAAAATCCGAAGTAATAACATAAGACGTGTATCACTTAAACGATAGAAAGGAAAGGAATCACTTATTCACTAATTGACATCTCTAATCTATGACGAATCAATTCCATGAGTAAAAAGAGATGCGAGGATGTGTTTTTGTTTTTTGGGTTTACTCTCTTCTTCCTTGATGTCGTCATCCTTGCAGATTGTATTTCTGGTTTCAATTTTCCTATTGCATACGAGGCGTGGGGTAGATAACGCAGAGCTTTCTTGGAGTTAACTGCAGTAGAAAGCAAATTAATAATAATCGTGCCTGAGACAAGTTATAGTCATCTAAAAAGACATCATATAATTATATGGACCATATAATTAACCCAGCATCTTGACACTCTCAAGAGTCATATACTCTTTCATTAGCCATTGACCCTTCACTGCAGATTCAGATGTTGGATCCTTCTTCTAATAAACCAGTGATGTCTTTTTTAGCAACCAGCTTTCCATCTTCACCTTCGAAATAATCAATATTCCCAATTTTCTTCCCAAATCCACCTGGGACTTGCTCTCAGCATTCTTTCCTTTTTGGTGAAAGGGTGTGAAGAAGTACATATTCTTGTGACCGGAGTATTGAGCTAACTCTGTGCATAGGTAAAGTCTTCATCAGAAAAAATAAAATACCAAAAAGAATGTATAGTTCTATCTACGTACTTGAGATCTCTGAAGGTCCATGCTTATTGATATCGATGTCTCTGATGAAGTGAAAACCCTCTGCATGAGTATGGCCTGAAACTTTCTTCATGAGGCAACTGAAAACAAGTTGTTGACCAATTGGCTCAAAGATTACACCAGGTGGTAACGCTCATTTTCTGGTGCAAAAGTATTGGCAGATGATTAAGGCATTAAAAGAGCCAGATAATTATCAATACTGCAATTTTATGAAGATTGCTTATGAATAGTACTGATTCGCTTGCTTTGATGATCATTTTATACGTAACATTCGTCAATTAGAAATGAATTGCAATTAACACTTTCGATATGATTATAAAAGTGATTGCTCTTCTTTACCATGTCTAATTATACTAGCATAACCATGAAACCATTTTGATTCTAGATATAAGTCACAATATCACTACCACCCCTTTTGATTGCTTATGAATACTGATTTTGATAATCATTCTAGACGTACATTGGTCAATTAGAAATGAATTACAATAAACATTTTGAATATGATTATAACAGTGATTGCTTTTTTTTTTTCACCATGTCCTAATTCGAATTATATTGTCACAACCATGAACCCATTTTTATTCTAGATATAAGTCACGCTACCACTACCACCGATTTCGATTGCTTATGAATATTGGTTTTGATAATCATTCTGTATGTACATTCGTCAATTAGAATTGAATTGCAATTAATAAACACTTTGAATAAGCTTATTATTAGAACTTTTAATCTCAACCAAACGTTAGATATAATTAAAGGCTGAGATCGCTTTAATATATGGTATTCAATTAATACCTTTAATATTTGCCGCTCCTACCAATTAAAAAGTATACTTTTTATCCCAACTTTCGGTTTCAACCGTTAGATACAATTGAAGTAAAAATGTAAAAATTTGATTTTAGTTTGAGCTCTATGAAAATGTTGTTGGGCATTTGGCGTTTAAGATATCATGCATTAAAAATTTTAAAATTTCAGAGAAAACTCAATCCAAATGACCAAATGGACTTGAATCAGCCTCTCTTTTTTTAATGCAACGCAGATAAATGAAATAAAGGAGAGAGAAATCGGTGAAGTTTGAAAAAGGGCATGATGGAACATTAGAAAAGAGGGAAATGGTATGAAAGAACGGTTAATTCAATCACATAATCTAACATGCATGCATGAAGGAAAGTGAGAAAAATGGATCCCACCTGTAAGTTGTCAATTATTGTTTGTGAACAGTAAAGCGATCTCAGCCTTTAATTATATCTAACGTTCGGTTGAGATTAAAAGTTCTAATAATAAGCATATTCAAAGTGTTTATTGTAATTCATTTCTAATTGACGAGTGTAGGTGTAGAACAATTATCAAAATCAATATTCATAAGCAACCAATACGGGTGTGGTAGTGGTAGTGTGACTTATATCTAGAATCAAAATGGGTTCATGGTTATGACAGTATAATTGGACATGGAAAAGAAGAGAAATCACTTTTATAATCATATTGAAAGTGTTTATTGCAATTCATTTCTAATTGACGAATGTTACGTATAAAATGATCATCAAAGCAAGCGAATCAGTACTATTCATAAGCAATCTTCATAAAAAAGCAGTATTAATAATTATCTGGCTCTTTTAATGGCTTCATCATCTGCCAATGGTTTTGCACCAGAAAATGAGATGTTACCATCTGGTGTGATCTTTGAGCCAAATGATCAACAACTTATTTTCAGTTACCGCATGAAGAAAGTTTCAGACCATGATCATGCAGAGGGTTTTCATTTCATCGAGACATCGATATCAATAAGCATGAACCTTCAGATCTCAAGTAAGTAGTTAGAAGAGAGAGAAATCGGTGAAGTTTGAAAAGGGCATGATGGAACATTAGAAGAGAGAGAAATGGCATGAAACGAGCTGTTAATTCCATCACATAATCCAACATGCATCATAAATATAAATCACCTAATGTATGATACTTTTTAAATAATATTCATAAAACTTGTGTGAAATTAATTATTTTATTTATTATTTTGTGTTGTATTAATTTTGTAGTTACATTTATTCACTATTTTAAAGTTACAGCAATCTCTGTAAATACTTCTAATGGACATTTACATATACATGGTAAATTTTTTATCTATTGCTATTAGTGGTATTTTGATTAGTGATGTTATAACATTATTTTTTATTTTGTTAATGACCATCATTGTTAACCAATATTAATTTGATGAGACTGAACTAAGTTTAAGTTATGACACTTATTATGAATATTAGACATTTTACTATGAGAATGTATAAGTGGTTTATATATGACATTATTTTTTATTGTACTAAGTTCTTTTAACAATGTAACTATTATTATTTGCTAGGGAATTTTAATCCCACCAAGATCTTGTAAGTAAAAATATATCAAACAAATAACACACAGAAAAATAGATGAAGAATAAAACCAATCACCTAACACAAGAATTTACGTGAAAAACTCCTTTAATAGAGAAAAACAACAGCCGCCAAGGACGACGAGAGAAAAATCCATTATGTGAGAAATTATTACAATCACTCTAGTATTTTTCCTCACTCGTAAAACCCTAATAACACACAATCTCTCAATAGACCTATTGTTTTTCTCACACTAAAAATTGTCTATTTGCAGAAAACTAATTGTTATGTTATATAAATAAGTAAACTCAAGCTCCCTATATATAGTGATTTTTTCTTATAGGATAAGTAATCATTTCTTATATTAGTAATATTCCTCCTTGAATAAGTCAAGTTCTCAAAAAGAAATTACTTATTTTTTAAAATAGGAATCCTACAAAAAAAAAAATTATATCTCAGGAAATCCTTTTTGAAAAATAAGACATATTTCCTAATATTATTATTACTACTATCAAATGTAAATAATCACAATGATATTGTAACTAGTTAATTTAAAAGAATTTATGATTTGTACATTTTAATCTGTTAGACTTTTAATCTAGCATTGTTGGATCCTTAATTCACCATTCAGCTTATATGTGAATAATTATATATTAAATACTATCACATAGAATTAAGCCTAATTAAAAGTAACCTATTAAAGTTTTCGGTAATATGTGCTTTAATGTATCTGATATGATGTGGGCTTTTAATGTGTAGAAACTTAAAAGTGATTTCTATTTCTATGATGGGCTGAAATAGAAATACCTAAAGACAACAAGAAAAATTATCTATATAAGTAATCATGGTCCCCAGGTCACACATATTTTTTTATTCATTCTGACATCCCATCACCAGAGAGAGAGCATAAAGAAAATTAAAAGATTCTCTTGAAAAACATGTTAATGTGGATGATCAATCACACAACTCTAGAGAGAAATTTAGCTTTATGGATTCAAATACGTTTCTGCATAATTAGTTATTAATTCTTAGTGATGCAACATGAATGTTTCTGAATTATAGTTAATAGTTTCACCAAAGAATTTTTTTTTTTAACAAATGGTATCAGAGGCTCTTTATGTTGAATCATTGAGAATTGAATTTATTTTGGATTAATGATTAAATCTTTGGTGTTTTTAAATTTAATTATACCAAAATTATTAAAATTATTGAATTTGAGAACAAATCGTTGTTATTTTTCTGGAATTTAAGAATTTTTTCTTTTATTGAAAATTCAAATTTACAGATTAAATTTTTAAAAAAAAATCTGGATTCAAGGTTTTGTGGTCGACAGCAATGACAGCCATCGGCACTGAGGTTGCTAGTTGGGCTGCGTCACCACGACCACCATGCTGCGACAGTATGTGGAAAAGCGGCGGCCATCATCAAGTAAAACAAAAAAAAAAGAGAAATAAAGGAAAAAAATGAATGACCTAGGTGCGACTGTTAGGCCACGCTAGTAAACATGCCGCAGCACACAACTTAAAAGCGGTGGCCATGGGGAAGAAGGAGCGGCGCAATGGTTGCTGCATAAAACAAGGAGAAAAGAGAAAGATATAATTAGGGCTTCATGGTTTATATCTTGGAGGTCTCTGAGGTACTAAAAAAATTTCTTTTTAGACTAAATGATTAAGTTGTTTCACATTTAAGTCCTAAATTTGTTTCCGCTTAATGAAACTTAGTTTTGGATCCAATAGAGATTGGGCTTCCTAAATTAAAATGTATAGTTAAGATTTAGCCCATGAAGATAAAAATAACTAAATAAATAAGGGTTAGGGTTTGATTTGTGGGCTGGTTTAGGATTCGATTCGGGTCAAACCCAAACCAGTCCAATCTTAAACCGATCAATGGTTGACCATTGACTTTGATCAATGACTGAACTTTGACCTAATTTTTTTATTTTTTAAGAATTATATTTTTTAGGATTATTTGAGATCAATTAATTGAAGCAACATGTCATCAAAGTGACCTCTCTTGTAGAAATTATTTTATTTGAAATATAAATGATTTTGTGTATGTAATTTTTATAAATATCAATCGGCCCAAAGGAAGGTCTGTATTTGATAGAATTGCATATGCACCTGTGATAATAAATGGGTGATGATTATTTAGTTTTACATGTGAGCAACAATTCGGCTTGAAGAAATATTTATTGTTTGATATGTTTTTATTATTAGTGTTTAATTATTATACCAAGATATCACTTACAAGTTAATATTTTATCCAAAAATAGAATATTAATGGAGTGTCCGGTATCTTAAGATGGAGTTTACCATTATTTGAATTTATTTTGTTTTGGAACTAATAAGAGCTTGTTTTGTTTGTTTATTGTTCTCTGTTCAGTTATGTCTGCTGCTAATATTACTGTAAATATTAATTCTATTCCTATGCTAAATGACACTAACTTCAAGTAATGGTAAGAAAACCTCTTAATAGTTCTCACAGTCATGGATCTTGACCTTGCGTTAAGGGTTAATTCTCCCTCACCTCTTATGGATGAGAGTACCCCCTGATAATAAAAAAGAAATAAAAATGTGAGAGAGATTAAATCGCATGTGTATCATAATCATGAAGAAGGCCATTCCAAAGGCATTCACGGACTCTATGTCTGAAGAGATAACTATTACTAAAGAGTTCTTTGCAGAAATTGAAAAGAGGTTTGTCAACAATGAAAAGGCAAAAATTAGTACGCTTTTGATAAATCTAATTTTAATAAGATATAAGGGGAAGGACAAGGGCAAGTAAAAGAAAAAGATAAGAAAGCTGCAAATACAGCACCTTAAAAGAAACAACAAAAGAAATCAGATGATCTGATAAAGTATTAGTTGTTTCTTTTGTGAAAGTAAAGGGCATGTTTAGTTCGTTTTATGGTTAACTTAAATTTGGTACCAAGACACACGTTATGGATAGATTCTGGTGTAGCATCTCACAACAGTGTGTTTATACAAGGTTGCTTGAATTGCAAAAAGCCCAATGATGGTGAAAGATAAATCTATGTGGGTGATGGCAAAAAGGTTTAAGTTGAAGCAATTGGAAAATTTAGATCATTATTTAAAAGTAAATTTTATTTCGATCTTCATGAAACATTTGTTGTTCTATCTTGTAGAAGAAATTTGATTTTCATTTCCGCTTTGGACGAATCTAGTTACTCTTCTTTATTTAGAAACAAAGAATTCAGTTTGTTTTATGATTCAAAATTGGTTGGTTTCGGTTATTTGTTAGGCAATGATAATCTTTATATGCTTGATACGATTGCTTTATTGAATGAATCTCTGCAATTAAGTATATGAAGTTTAAAGAGAAAATTAACCAATAACAATCAGCTGCGTTATGGTATAGGAGATTGGGTCATATCTCCAGACAGAAAATAGAGAGACTTGTGTCAGACGAAATTCTCGACCCTTTAGGTTTTATAAATTTTGATATTTGTGTTAACTGTATCAAGGGAAAACAAACCAATAAAAGGAGATTTGAAGCTAACAAGACTTTGGATGTCTTAGAACTCATATATAGGGATATTTATGGGTTATTCCCTATGATTGCTTGGACTGGTTAACAATATTTTATGATGTTCATAGACGACACTGCTAGATATGGCTATATATATCTCTTCCATGAAAAGTCACAGTCCTTGGATATGTTCAAAACTTTTAAGGTTGAAGTTGAGAACTAACTCAGCAAAAGAATCAAAAGCGTCAGATTTGACCCTAATGGTGAATATTATAGCAAATATGACGATTCAGGTGAATAACATCCAGTATTGTTTATTAAGTTCCTAGAGGAATGCGGTATCGTCCTACAGTACACTATGAGATTCGCCCACTATAGATGGTTTTGCTGAAAGATGAAACATGACACTTAAGGACATGGTGAGAAGTATGATTTGTCATTCTACCTTATTAAAATCACTCTAAGGAGAAGCATTTAATATTGTAGCGTATATTCTTAATAGGGGTTCCAATTAAAGCGACTATCAAAACCCTTTAAAAGCTTTGGACAAGTAAGAAGCCTAGTCTAAAACACTTGCATTTCTGGGGATTTCTTGCTGAGGAAATGCCTTATAGGCCTAATGAGAAGAAAAAAACAACGGTGAATTGCTATTTTATTGAATACTCTGAAACATCCAGGAAGCATAAGTTTTATAATCCCACAACTAAGTCAATTTTTTAGTCTGGAAATGCTCAGTTCTTTGAGGATGTCAATTTTACTGGGGGAGATATAGTTAGGGACTTTGTCTTTGAAGATGAATATTGATATTTTCATAGCTGTTATTGGTATTGATCACAGTCTCATTCCTGACTTTGTTCAAGAAACTACAAATTAAGACAATGTTGAAGATCCCTCTACACAAGAAGTTTTTCTAAAAGAACAAATTCTACCACCTCAAGAACCTATAGAGATCCACTAAATAAAGGAGAAATGCAGTGTTAAATGACTTCATTATATTTCTCCAAGAACATAAGGTAGACATCGATGTAATGGAAAATAGTCCAATCAATTTCAGTCAAACCTTGAAAATTTCTAACTCTAAGAGGTGGATTAATGCAGTAAGTGAAAAGATGAAGTCCATAAAGGATAATGACATATGGGATCTTGTCCCATTGCTAGAAGGTATGAAATCTATTAGTTGCAAATGTATATTTAAAACTAAAAGGGATTAGAAAGACAATGTGGAGAGGTACAAGGCACATCTTATCGCAAAGGGCTTTACACATAAAGAAGATATCGACTATAAAGAGACTTTCTCTCTGATTTCTTTGAAAGACTCTTTCAGGATTATAATGGCATTGGTGGCGCATTTTAATCTTAAGTTACATCAGATGGATGTTAAGACAACGTTTCTCAATAATGACA
This sequence comes from Citrus sinensis, assembly GCF_022201045.2. Taxonomy (NCBI): domain Eukaryota; kingdom Viridiplantae; phylum Streptophyta; class Magnoliopsida; order Sapindales; family Rutaceae; genus Citrus; species Citrus sinensis. The sequence continues at coordinate 19,886,105 of NC_068560.1, forward strand.
TTGATAAGACGATACATCTAATGCAGCTTGAAAACTTTATCTTTAGAGACCTAAAGAATATAGTTTGTAAACTTAAGAAATTCATTTATAGGCTCAAGCAAGCATCTCGACAATGGTATTTCAAATTTCATCAAGTGATCATCTCATTCGGTTTTGAGATGGATTTGCTTGATGATTGTATATACTATAAGTTCTATGGGAGCAAATATATTTTTCTGATTTTATATGTCGATGAAATTTTGCTTGCCAACAATGATATAAGCTTATTGCATGGCATTAAGAGATTTCTAACTAGGAATTTTAAAAAGAAAGACTTTAATTAGTTATGCCCTTTTTTTATTAGGCATACATATATACTGGGATTGTTCCCAAAGTATTCTTGGATTATCACAAAAGAGCTATGTTGAAACGGTTCTCAAGAGATATGACATGCAAAATTATAAACCAAGCGATGCCCCTATTACTACGAGAGACAAGTTTAGTCTTAATCAGTTTCTTAAGAATGATTTTGAAAAGAAATAAATATAGAAGATTCTCTATGCATCAGTAGTAGGAAGTCTGATATATATTGAAATTTGTACGTGATCGGATATTGTGTACATTACTAGGATGTTGGGCAGATATTTAAGTAATTCGAGAGTAGACCATTGGAAAGCACCCAAACAGTTCTTATGATGTTTATAGAGAATAAAAGGCTACATGCTCACATATCGAAGGTTGAATTAGTTTGAGATCGTTGGGTATGCTGGCTCTGATTTTGTTACATGACCAGATATATAAAATCTACTTTGGGTTACATCTATCTGGTAGTTAAGGGTGTTGTCTCCTGGAAAAGTACTAAACAATCTCTTATATACTCTTCTATGATGGCAGCAGAGTTAATAGAATGTTATGAGGCATCTAATCACAGAATATGACTATGGAATTTTTGTCACGAGGCTGCATATAGTATATGGTGTTGATAGATCACTTAAATTATTTTATGACAACAAGTCAGTAGTGCTATATTCCAATAACATCAGGAGCTTGGCGAAGTCAAAGTATTGAGACATCATGTTCTTAGTTGTTAAAGAAGGAATTCAGAATGGACAATTGTCTATAGAGCACATTAACACAAACTCCATGATTGTGGATCCATTTACTAAGGGATTGCCACTTAAAATGTTTCATGAGCACACTGCTCGTATGGGCATCATGTCATTAAAGGAATTTAGTTTTAGTGGAAGTTTTGTGATTTTATATACTCTTATAATATATATATATATATATATATTAGTTATTTTAGTTTATGGATATTTAAGATTATTTTCTATAGAATAAAGTTTTAGTTTATTCACACTTTGATTTTACTATGGTTTGATCTAACAAAGGTTTAAGGTAGACCTGTTGGAAATAGGCATGTCAAGATCACATTGCATGAAATTTTCATGCTACACTTACACATCATGATCCACGTCATTCAGTTGTATTGGTATAATGACCATTAATGGGTCGAGTTATGATAGTTGTATTGAAGGTTGCTTTGATCATACGTTGGTATGATTGACCGGATTGGTTATGGATACATTTTAGTAATGACAGTAAGATTGAGATCATACGGTTACTTTTGCAAAGTATAATTATAAGGTTATACATATAACCTAAGTGGGAGATTGTTGGAGTTTTAATCTAGCATTGTTGGATTCTTAATCCAACGTTCAGCTTATATGTGAATACTTATGTATTGTGGACTGTCATATAGGGTTAAGTCCAATTAAAAGTAATCTATTAAAGTTTTAGATAATATAAGCTTTAATGTATCTGATAGAGTGTGAGCTTTTAATGTGTCGAAACTTAAGGGTAATTTCTATTTTTATAATAAGCTGAAATATAAATATATGTAGATAACAAGAAAAATTGTCTATATAAGTGGTCATGGTCCTTAGGTCAAGCATATTTTTCTATTCTTTCAAACATCCCATCATTAGAGAGAGAGAGTACAAAGAAAATTAAAGGATTCTCTAGGAGAATATGTTCATCTAGAAGGCCAACCACACAACTCTAGAGAGGAATTAAACATTTTGAATATCTGCAAAATTAGTTATTGATTCTTGGTGATACAACATGAGCGCTCTTGAATTGTAGGAGATGGTTTTCTCTAAAAGAATTTCTTGATCTAAAATAATCATGATGGTACTTTTTTTTTAACTTTTTGAATGTAGTTATATTTTTAATTAAACTAAAATAAATTTACTATAACGTATTCTTATAATTGATAAATAGGTTGTGTTGCTAATTATTTATAAATGACTAATGTTGTATTATTGAGTTAATTATATACTAAAATAATTTTAAAGAATTAGGTTTCATTTAAGCACGGGAAAAACAACCTAAATGAAAACTCATTCGTCAAAATTTATTTTTACTTGGTTCAAACGATGTCGTTTAGGGATAACATAAATAAAATTAGTGGTGCAAATCGCAATCTTATCCTCATCTCCCCAAAATTCTTATCCTCTCTGTAAACCCTGACCTTCAGTCCTCATCTCACTACAATATTGACCTAAAATATTGTTGCATACTATTCACGTGAAACGATGAAAGCGATCCAAGAAATATGTGGTACAAAGCAGGAAATAATGGTGTGAGTGGAAATAATTGTGTGGGCTTGTACATGTCTGGGAAAGTTTTGTCACAAAAGCGATAAGAGCTAAGGAGTTTGGATTTTAAATGGGACCGTTGTGACCCCTCTAGTCTTTTCTATGAACTTTCCTGGAGTGCATTTTCACACGGGTGATCACTCTTAACAATTCAAGGGGGTACACTAACTTGTGTATGATATTTACAAAATGGCAGCAAAGTTTAAGATTGAAAAGTTCAACGGAAGCAATTTCTCGTTGTGAAAAATGAAGATGCGGGCAATCTTAAGGAAGAATAATTGCTTAGAAGCAATTGGAGAAAGGCATGCAGAAATCACTGATGATAAGTGGAATGAGATAGACGGCAATGCAATTGCTAATCTACACCTGGCACTTGCAGATGGGGTGCTATCCAGTGTGGCAAAAGAAAAGACAGCAAAGAGTATTTGGGATACTTTAACAAAATTGTACAAGGTCAAGTTACTACATAACAATATCTTCTTAAAGAGAAGACTATATAATCTTCAAATGGTAGAAACCACAACGGTGACTAACCATATCAGCACTCTGAAAACTCTATTTTCACAACTTACGATGTTAGGGCATAAAATAGAGGAAATTAAACGTGCAGAACTTCTACTTCAAAGTTTACCTGACTTGTATGATCAACTCATCATCAACCTGATGAACAATATCCTCACGGAGTACCTAGTCTTCAATGATGTTGCAGCCTCTGTATTAGAAGAAAATAGTAGGCACAAGAATAAGGAAGACAAGTTAGCAAGTTCGCAAGAAGCAGAAGCGCTAATGATGGTGAGAGGGAGATCAGCAAAACATGGTCCCAATGGGAGTCACAATCATGGTAGATCAAAGTCAAGAAGTAAAAAGAAGATCATATGCCACAAATGTGGCAAAATGGGGCATGTCAAGAAAGAGTGTTAGAATAACCAAAAGAGAAGAGAGGGTTCAGATCCTGAGTCATCAATTGCTCAGGGGTGTGTAGCAAGTACCTCAGATGATGGTAACGTTTTATACAGCGAGGCAGGAATGGTTGCAGAAAGCAGAAAACAATTGTATGATGTTTGGCTTATAGACTCAGGAGTTACCTGGTACATGACCTCTAGAATAGAATGATTCCACAAATATGAACCTATCTCAGGAGAATTTGTATATGTGGGTGATGATCATGCTTTAGAGATCGCTGGTGTTGGTACTGTCAAAATAAAAATGTTTGATGGTACAGTTCGCACTATTCAGGAGGTACGACATCTTAAAGGCTTGAAATAAAATTTATTATCTTTAGGACAAATAGATAAGTCTTGGTTGCAAAACTCATGTGGAAAATAGGATCAAGAAGATTGTCAGAGGTGCACTTGTATTGATAAAGGCGGAAAAGATCAGTGCAAATATATTCATGCTTAAAGGGGAAACATAGTAGGAAGCTGATGCGTGTGTCGCATCAAATGGAGAATAATCGACGATGATATGGCATCTCAAACTTGGCCACATGTCGGAACAAGGTTTGAAAATTCTCTCTGGGCGAAAATTACTTCTGGGGCTCAAATCAGTGAATTTACCATTTTGCGAGTACTGTGTTATAAGTAAGCAGCATAGATTGAAGTTCAGCAGATCTAACGCCAGAAGTAAATGCATTCTAGTCTTGGTTCATTCTGATGTTTGAGAATCGCTGGATAAGTCCTTGGGAGGTGCAAAGTACATTGTGACTTTCATTGATGATTATTCCAGGAGATGTTGGGTGGATTCAATCAAGAAAAAGTCATATACATTTCTAATATTCAAGGAGTACAAAGCGCAGGTAGAACTTGAATACGGAAAAATGATCAAGTGTTTGAGGACAGATAATGGTGAAGAGTATACAGACGGTGAGTTTCTTGCATATTGTAAGTAAGAAGGTATTCAAATGTAGTTCACAGTGGCATACACTCCTCAATAGAATGGAGTGGCAAAGCGGATGAACAGAACTCTTATAGAAAAAATAAGAGGCATGTTGAGGACTGCTAGTCTACCAAACTCATTTTGGGCAGAAACAGCCAGGACCGCCTGTTATGTAGTGAATCGGTCGGCATCTATAGCGATTGGGTTGAAACACCAATGGAGATGTGGACTAGGAAGCCAACTTATTACTCTCATTTACATGCATTTGGATGTCATGTGTACTTGATGTACAATGTCCAAGAAAGAACAAAGCTGGATCTAAAATCCAGGAGATATATCTTCTTGGGGTATGCTGATGAAGTAAAGGGGTATCGGCTATGGGATCCCATTGCCCACAAGATTGTCATCATCATGGATGTTATCTTTGTAAAAGATCAATTATAAAGGAAAGATGGGGATGATAGCACTGTGAAATAAAATTCAGAGACTGTACCAGTATATGTTGAAAATAATCCAGAAAAAAGAATATTCAGATTCTTCTGAAGCAGCACTAGAGCACGAGGAATAAGAAACAGTCGAGTCTGAGGCTACAGAAGTTCGTCGGTCAACTTGAGAAACACGACCACAAATGTGGCACTCGGAGTATATTACAGAGATCATTATTGCATACTGTCTTTTAACAGAGGATAGAAAGCCATTAATTTTCCATGAAGCTTTAAACAGCTCAGATGGGTCTTTGTAGATGATAGCAATGCAGGAAGAAATTGAATTTCTGTATAAGAATAAGATATGGGAACTTGTACCACTACCATATGGTAGAAAAGTCATTGGTAACAAATGAGTCTACAAGATCAAGCGTGATGGTAATGATCAAGTAGAGAGGTATCGAACAAAATTGACTTCAATGAGATATTTTCTCCGGTAGTTCAACTCACGACAATCAAAATAGTCCTGACAATGTGTGCTATATTTGACCTATTTCTGAAGCAGTTAGATGTAAAAACTGCATTTCTTCATAGAGAACTTGAAGAAGAGATTTATATGCTCCAACCAGAAGGTTTTGCTGAAATAGGCAAGGAGAACTTGGTTTGCAAGTTGAACAAATCTCTATAGGATCTGAAACAAGCACCAAGGTGTTTGTATAAGAGATTTAATTCCTTCATCATGAGCCTTGGATATAACAGACTCAATTCAGACCATTGTGCATACTACAAGAAGTTAGAGGATATTGATTTTATCATTTTCCTGTTGTATGTGGATGACATGTTAGTAACAGACCTTAACAAAGATTGAGTCCAATAATTAAAGGTACAATTGGCTAGGGAGTTTGAAATGAAGGACTTGAGACCGACAGACAAGATTCTAGGGATGCAAATTCACTGAGATAGAAATAATAGAAAGATTTGGCTTTCTGAGAAGAATTACTTGAAGAAAATCTTGTGACGCTTCAACATGCAAGGTTGTAAGTCAATTTCTACCCCACTTCCTGTTAATTTCAAGTTATCATCAAGTATGTGTCCTAACAATGAAGCAGAAATGAAAGAGATGTCTCAAGTACCGTATGCATCAGCACTAAGAAGTTTGATGCTCGCTATGATATGCACTAGACTAGATATTACACAAGTAGTGAGAGTGGTCAGTAGGTATATGGCAAATCCTGGTAGAGAGCATTGGAAAACTGTGAATAAGATTCTAAGACACATCAGAGGATCCTCGAATGTTGCATTATGTTATGGAGGATCAAAGTTTACTGTCAGGGGCTACATGGATTCAGATTTTGCAGGAGACCTTAGTAAAAGGAAATCCACTACTAGCTATATGTTTACACTTACAGGAGGAGCTATAAGTTGTGTTTCGAAACTGCAAACTGTTGTGGCTTTATCTACGACAGAAGTAAAATACATGGCAACTACACAAGCTTACAAGGAAGCTATTTGGATACAAAAGTTATTAGAGGAGCTCGGGCATAGACAAGGGAAAATTCTTGTATTTTGTGACAGTCAGAGTGCTTTGCACATTGCAAAAAATCCAGCAGTTCATTCTAGGACAAAGCACTTAGCGATACAATACCACTTCGTACGAGAAGTAGTGGATGACGGAAGTATGGATTTACATAAAATCCATACCAAGGGGAACATATCAGTTGTTTTAACCATGCCAATCAATGCTAACAAGTTTTTATGGGGTAGATCCTCTTATGGCCTAATAGAGACGTAAGCAACATAACAATAGCAAAGAAGAAAGGATGGTGTGGAGACATGATTAGTTCTCAATCAAGTTTTCAAGTGGGAGAATTGTTGAACATGTGCATGTATGTGGCTAACAATTGCATGTGGCTAGCATGCAACTTTTTGACTCTTGGCATAAAGTTGTTAAGTAATTGGGAAACAAAGGTAAGTGGAAGGAATCAACTTTTGACTTTGGCACCAAAGTAAAAAAGTTAAGTAGAAATTTATATTATTTTAATCCCATGATTGTTGATTTTTTGGCATGGCTTGGCTTATAAATAGAGGCCTCATTTGTCCTCTCCATTAATCTCATTTTCTCTAATTCAAGTGAGGGTGCCAAGAGGTGTAAGTTGAGCGTGTTGAGGGCTTTGAGCTCCAGTTCTAGTGTTTTGAGAGTTTTGGTGTATTGAGGTTTTGGATTGTGAGACAAAATACTACAATCCTTATAACTCATTTTCATTAGTAAAATATTTCCTTCTGTCTTCGCCCGTGGATGTAGGTTAAAAGTCGAACCACGTAAATTCGGGTGTCCTTGTATAATCATTACTTCTTAATTTCACTTTGGTTGCGTGTCTACTGCACTGCTGAATTTCCAACAGCGTTGTCGAAAAATAATTTTCGTTTTCAGTTTTCTTCTAGATTTTGAATTTTTTTTCCCTCTGATTATTTTACAACTGCTATCAAAGCTTTTGGAGAAGTGTTTTTATTTATTTTCGTTCAAGAGTTTTCCGAAAATAATTTCTATTTTAAGCTTTTTTACTAGATTTTAGATCTTTTTTCTCGGTTATTTTGAAACTACTGTTGGTTATTTTTATTATCAATTGCTACTGGTGCCAATGTGCAAGTATACACAACAAGTAATAAAGTGATGAACATTCAAGATCGTTTCCATAGGGATTGATGTCACTCGAAATGCTATAGCAATCACAATAGTGCAAACTAACTTAAGTCTAAAGTTAACAAACGTAGAGTACGTTCTATCGTAGTTGATGATTGTGAGAGAATAAAGTAAAATAATACCGTAATGAAATAAACTAAATTAAATGTGTCTAAGATTCAATTGAGACTATGGTAGTTGAATGATCAAACTCTCCTTATGGGCTGACTGCTTTTCACCAAGTTAACACTAGTTATTACGGCAAGTACTGTAGCACTGGGCAGAATTAATCAGCATCCTCAGCTGTCGCATATTGGAACTCTCATACCCTTAAATCTATTAACAATGACCAGTTGCTAATCTACTTATGATATCGCATTATGACCCTTTAGTCTCTCCACCCTGCAAGGTGAGTACCTATGTCTAGTGTGTCACAAATCTTAACTTCATTTATAGCCCTTATGGGATTCAAGATAACTTAATCCAGGAAACTTAAATTAAGATCAAGTAATACTCTAATAATATCCTCTAAGACATGTCATTTTGCTGCTCTATCTTAACTTGAACTATTAAATGGGTGGTCAACCGAAATAACAGTTATATTAATAATAACTACTAGAGTAAAATGCTAGAACAATGACATAACAATACATAAGAACAGTCAAGAATCCATTAGATTGTTTGTCACTCAACTACAAGCAAATCTAGTTCATATTCTGGATGAGAAAAACAAACATAAATATATTGTTCACGGGATACATCAGAACCATCAAAGAAAGAGGAGAAGTATAAGTTGAAAATGGTAAAAAGCAAATTCAAATAACTCTGTAGGATTCCTCAATGCTGCTGAAACCGCACTATTCAATTCTGATCTTCTTATTCTTTCTTCTCTAATGATTTAATGATAATTCTCTTGCCGCTTTTTTATGTGGTGCGCGCCCCCCTTTTATACTGCAAATTAGGGTAAAGAGAAGTTCGTGGCGTGCATGGATTAAATTAGGAAACATGCAGATCACAATTCTGCAGCTGACCCGCCCTTAAGTTTCCTCCATCAGCGCTCCCAGATTGCTACAGCAATGGTTGCTCTAACAACAGCTACAACGCTGCACTGTTCCCGATTGTGCTTTACTTCTTTTGCGGCCATCTTCTTCCCTCCTCTTGCCAGTCTAGTGTCTCATAATCCCTTCATGAATTAAGAATTTCTAAAAACCTACAATTATGCACATGTTTTGAGCACAAATTACTTTGATTCAAGGAAAACTTATTAATACTAAACTAAAATGAATGTTTATGCAAAATATAACCAAAATGTAATAAAAACACCTTATTTGCTCTCTAAGTAATTTTCAATTAAGTTTAGAATTGATGTAATAACTCACATTTCATAGAGTTATCAACTACTGACTGCTGTCAATGTGCTAGGTTATTTTGATTTGTTTTTGCAGTGATCTTGGGCCCCTCGCAGCCTTAAAAGTTAGCTAAAAATGTGAGGATTTTCCTCACACTTATAACCGTTACGAGATAGCCCCACTATTTTGATGTCCAAGTGTATTCTAAAAATGAGTTCAAATAATTTCAATATTTTATTTTTGCTCTTTTTCAATTCTGATTTGGTACTAAAGTTATATTCTTTATTCTTCTATATAGGATTTTGCGGATCATCCTTCTACTAAATATATGTGATTGCATATTAATTTATTACTGGTTTGTGATAGTGACAAATCAAAGTTAGTGAAATTAGCTACAGCAATGAATGAATATTGAACAATATTCAAGCGTAACAACAAATTTAAAATAATGTGATATGAATTTTTTTTTTTTTGCGTTAACTTTTTAAAATTTTTGAGATCTATCGTTTATTTATTTTGAAGTATTATCATAAACATTTCCTATATATAATTAAATAAATTAGTGTGTGGTGTGGGTAAAGTTGCACGTTAGGACTAACTAGGATAATGTCAATATGGCTCTTCATTCTTGTAAATTCATTTATCTATAATATATTTTTTCTTTTAACTTAAAAAGGAATTACGTACAATTGAGAAATTAATCAATTATCTGCTGATTAATTTTAGATGATGCGTTCATGCTTTAAGGGATCGGGTCTGGAATATGCCTCATGAAAATGAGTCTGGAATTGTCAGTGTATGTATATATGTAATTATATATATAATAACCAATGCTAACAATGGTGAAAGTAACACCAATATTACCACGATAAACAAATATCAAAGAAATCTCTTCTTAGGGTCCGTTTGAGGCAGATACGTCGCCACAGCTCAACTCTTAGAATATCCTAGAATATGGAGGTGGAGTAGCTGCACTGTGGTAGCGTAACCATTCCAAACGGACCCTTAATTAATAGAATAAGCAGTGAAAATGCAACATTTCCCAACCCACTCCTCAGCGTGCTTCTGTAGATATAAACCAGTTTGCCAGTTTCCAAAGAAACAAATGTCTCATGAACATTTACAGACCTATGGTAGCAGCACTAATTAAATACACACAAAAAAAGTTAATAATCTAAAATTAAGGGTCATGCTACTTACAACTACCCAAGAGTGGTACTAAAAAATTCAAGAGTTATTTGGTTGTCAATACGTCTTGAGTTATTGGGTGCAACTTTTTTATTAAATGTAAGTTCCATTTAACGTAACTTAAAACACACCCTTCTTTTGGAGGATTATCTTTTTGATTTACTGAAATTCAATAGGCCAATTTTTCAGTCATCATACGCAATTGTTAGAGTGCAATTTATGCACTAGTTTTGCATTGTTTACTACCTTTAATATCAATGTTTTGCACTTAATAATAGTGATTTATTTGTGTTTTATTTTTGTAGGTGTAATTCTATTGATTGGTGCTAAAATTGAGCTACAAGATGATGTTTGAGGATGATTGTTTTCTTAGAGAAATTATGAGCTTCAGAAGAACTTTGTTGATAAGGCGTGGGCGCGTGCTGTCAACTAAGGACCTACAGTTTTTATTTTAACGTGTTTTGTCTTTTTGGTTATTTTTTGTAATTACGAATTTAATATTTAGATAATATTTTAGATATTAGTATTTTATTTTAAAAAGAACTCTAGAGGATAAGAGAAAGGGAGAATTGAATAGAGGAGTCTACTGTCAAAGGGAGGAGAAAAAGAAACCCCAGATCTAAATTTTTCTCTTCTCTTTATGAAGAACTAAACCTATTATTCTGGTTGAAGGTTAATAAAGTTTTGATTCATCATTACTGTGAGATCGATCTTTCTTATTCTTTAATTGTTTTATTGCTTTTTGGGTATTTGTTTATTCTCTAAATTATTGTCATGATTATGTTTGTCAATTAGATAATTAGCCACTATTTAATTATCAACTTAATTTATTGTCAATCAAAAGATTCATCGTATGAAGATTTTAATGTTTGTGACAAATAGCATAGCAGTGTGTTGTGTTATGAGAATAAACAATGTAATTTAAATGAATCATCGTATGCGTTTGTTGATTAGGATTTTGGTCTTTCTGGTTTGTCAGGCTGTCAATTGATTAAACCCTATGATCGTATCTAGTGTTGTCTATTGATTAGGGAAATAACCAATGGTCGTACCTTGGTTATCAACTAGTTAAGGAGAGATTGGTTATTAGAGGGTCTCAGTGGCTATAACCGGTCTATTCATAAGTAGTAATGATTTATATTTGAATCAATGATTAGTAGTCGAATCAAGCTGAGTTAATTCCTTCAATCAGAGCTTTTCCTAATTTGAATTACAATTTTAATTTGCATTCTTGTTATTTTAATTTGATTTTTATTATTGTCAACAATCCCCCCATTTTGCATTTTACATTTTAAAAAGATTTAAATAATTACCGATCTCTGTGGACACGACCATACTCAATCACTATACATAATTTATTTAGAGTAGGTATTTATTTTTACTGGCTTCGACAACCATCAGCAATTGTAGCAGCAGATACTGCTGATTGAGCATTTTGGATTTTCTTATTGTAATTGCATTGGCCTTTGATAATTAAAGCAAAGTCAATTGTTCTGTTGGAAACAACATTGCTTAATGGGGATCAACCATTTGGAAACAATGGAACAATGTTGCCCATCAAGCGACGTTGCTTCCAATGAAACAATTTTCACTACCGGTCCAATTTTAGTAAGCAAAAAAATAAAAAATAAAAAATAAAATCCTTTAAAAGAGACCATTTTGGAATTTTTATTATTATTTTATTTATTTATTGGAAACCGGTTTATATTTAAAGAAGCATGCTCAGGGCCAAGCTGGGTAATGCTGCATTTTTTTCAAGTCTCACCGGGTTTGCTTAGAATTTGTTTATTGTGGTACTATAAGTACTAATTTCACCATCGCTAGCGTTAGTGATTATACGCATATATTATATTCACAATCCCGGACTCAATCCTATATATATATATATACATACGGGTAGGTTCAAGAGACACATTTTTAAACACAAATTTAAATGTAATTTTTCAACTATTGGATTAGATCGAAATAAAGGGATAAGATTAGGTGACTGAGTTAATAATTTCATTAATATATTTCTCCCTCCTCTCTTTAATGTTTAATTATCTTTCTTATTTTATTTAAGATTTTCTCTTTTCTCTCTCCTATAAATTTTTAAATGGAATAATTAAAACCATCAAAATTAATTTACTTACAAACAGTGAAATAAAAGTAGCAATATATGGAACAAACTTATACAATTTTCGATCTGTAGTTTCAGAGCCAACACTACAAGTAAGCCGTATATGCACAACTTTCATCAATAAACTTCGTAAAAGGTTTTAATCAAAAATCACGATCATTTCCTATCAAACAACATTGTTCTTTTTCATTATATTTTAAATTAATTTACTTATATAATTTGTAAATGGAATAAGTAAAAGTTTATACGCAAACACAAAGCGAAAAAAAGTCATATGATGCCAAAAAAATAAAAATAAACATTGATATGAATCTGATCATTTCATCATGAAGCATAAATAAATAATGATGCAGTTGAAGAAGATTGAGAAAAAGGGAATCTTCGTCAGCACGGCCACTAATTGAAGAAAAAGTACTGCATGTAGAAGAAGGACAAGTGCTTCTGGGTAATTAAAATGGGCTTGTTTATAGTTACAAAAAGATTATGTAAGCTACATAAATTAATTTTGATTGTTTTCATTATTCCATTTACAATCATTCCCCATTTATAGGATACTTGAGAGAAAAAAGAAAGTCTTAAATAAAAGAAGAAAGAGAATTAAACATTAAAGAGATGAGAAAGAAAGATATTAATAAAATTAAAAACTCATATTATCTAATTTTGACTCTTTATTTCAATCTAAACTGATAGTTGAAAAATTATGTTTAAACTTATATTTAAAAATGTCTCTTGAACCTACCATACACACACACACAGAGCGAAGCACAAGTATTGCGAGTATAGTGACCGCATCGACTTTGTATCTGAGTGAGGATGAAATATTGTGCGCCATTTTGCATCGAGAATTATCAAGAGGGGAAAATCTCAAAGTCTTTTTCTGTACGCACGGCAAGTTGTAGCTCTTCATTCTATTAATTATTTAGTAATTCAACCCAGCTAGCTGATTGTGAAAATAATTAATAATTAGTTAACAAATGTAATGAGACATCGTTCACTTGGTTATCCCTGTTAGCTTGATCTCTCTAAGGAGACATGATTCATATATTATTTTGGCATGTTAGTTACTATCTGTAAATCATTAATCTTATGAAAAAAAAAATTGACATATATATTATATATTAATATCTGTCACGCAAATTGACTTTCTTGCTATATTCATGATTTGTAACTTTGTTTCCTTATGTTTATTTGAAAAAGATGCAACTCAATACGATGAAAATTTTAATTGTATTCATTTACTTATGTTTATTTGAAAGGTATATGTGCTCACATTTTCTGAGAGAAAATTTTTGTTAAGTGAAATTAGAAACAAAGGCGTTTGAGAATTTTGTATTAAATACAATATTCTCAAATTAGTGAGAAGGCCTCCTCTATTCCCCAATAATTTTTTGTGAAAGAAATAATTTGAACATTTGTTTTGTTGATTGTATTTAAAAATAAACAAACCACCTACAAAGTAATGGGTTTTTTTATTTTTTGACTAATTATTGAAATTGATAAAAATGTATTTGGGATTGAAACACGATAAGCAACTTATTTCATAAGTTTAGGAAAAAAAAAAATGTTTGGTAAATTTTTAAAAAAGTTACTTATTTCATAGGTTTCTTCATTTTGACAGCAGTCATTAAGAACGTGTAGGAATTACTTTTTATAAGTGGCTTATTTTTTAAGGTACCATACTTTTTTTAAGTTCCCATGATAACCTTAATATTTTAATAAAAAGAAAAGTATGTTTTATTTTTCATAAACCCTAATACATATACATGAAAGGCAATTTCAACTCATGTCTATTTTAGTTATTATATAATAAAACAACACTTTGGTAGTAAAATTTACCAAACCAGGTACTCTATTTTTCAACTCACAGTAACTGCAAAATATAATTTATCAAATATCAAACTACTTTTTTATTAAAATACTAAGATTATTGTGGAAATTTTAATTTAAAACTAAAAATCTATTAAATATCCCTTGAGTTTTAGCGTTTAATTGTTCTAGTTGTGTTTATCTTCCAATTAAACACTGAAAATTTATTAAATATTTCTTAATAAAGTTTAAAAGGTTAATATAACACTAACTTGTTTGTTTTGATACATGAATTCTTAATTTAACTTATTTTAATATTTTTTTATTTTTGTATCTAAAGTATTACTGTAAAACATTTTCATATGAATAGAAAAAAAAATTTCCTAACTTTCATCTAAATGATCAAATGTCTGAATGAAAAGTTAATTTTTTATTCTAAAAAATACCCCTCCTTAAATATATTTATTTCCTTATGTATAAAACCTAATAACCCTTTGATTTTTTTCTGTAACCAAAACAATTTTTTTAATTAAACTAGAACATAATTTACATGTCATATTAAAATTTCTCTTGCTCTTAATTTTTACTTGGTTCAATAAAGATCAAATACACTATTCAATTTTACATGAATTCATTTATTATTATAGAACAAATTTTTAATGTAAAAGTATTATGTCAAATTTTAAAAAATAATGTTATTAAAATTATTTTTCAGAATTTATTTTTATTTATGTGTTAAATACTTACCTTATAAATATTTATAACATGTAAGTATTACCATACTAGATAACAATGTAAATATATAAATATTTAAACTTTCAATTATATATAACACTTCAAAGACCTAAGTTTGAAAAAACTAGATTTAAGATTTTTTAAGATTGTAAAAAAAGAACAACTTGCCAATTACCATTAGACAATAAAAACTAAAAAAACAAACATATCATTCAGACATATGCTATCATAATGACGAATGTTGAATAAATTATTTAACTTTATATGTCAAAAATACTCCTACACCATTAATTTGTTTCCAGCCATGTAAAAGTTAATTATATAAATATGCATAATGATTTAAGTTCGGTAAATAATTTTATAAATACAGAGAGAAAAATAAAATATTTATTGCATATAATTATTAAGGACTATTTTAGTATTTGAAAATTTGTGTGGAGTGAAAATTAAAATTTTAAAATTATTTTTCCATAATATAATTTAGAGAGTAAATAGTACCATCCTAAATCATAATAATAATAATAATAATAATAATAAAGCGGACTTAAAAGCAACGCTATGCTTACTTGCTTACTAAGCACTGCTTAGCCTACGCTTACGCTGTGTATTTGTTGCGGACTTAAAAACAACGCTACGCTGCTGATGGAGTGCCAAATCCCAAATATAAAGTGATCTTTCACGTTAATGAGCGGGCTTTTGTTAATTGTTTTTGTGCATGGAAAGTGTAAACCCTTCGATCTCTGTGCCCAGAGTGTAAGCGTCCGTTCGGATCGACGGTGAGTATTTGGTTAGTCCTAATTCATGTACGTAATGGCTCAGTTGCTGCTACGGTTTTATTTTAATTTCTTTTTTACGATTTGTGGTTCGTTCTTGTCAATGAAACTATGCTGATTTTATTGGCATTCCATTTTTAGCCTGATTATCTTCAATTTTGTTTCGAAGGTTCCTTATTCTGATTTTATTTGTTTCAGTGCAAAGTGATAGTGATTGAAACTATGTCGTTTAATTTGATCTCATTAAACATTTTCTGTTTCTCTTTCTTTTTCTATTTCTTTTTTTTTTTTCAACTAATGACCGATTCTCTTGTTTTTTTATTTGTATTTGACATTTGTTTCAGGTTGGAATCTAATCAAGACTCTGTGTAAGTATTTTGAAGTGAGGAGAAGAAATAGTAATAAGTGACAATGTTCGGTTCAACTAATCGCAAGTGTTTTCTTTTACCTTTATCTTTTGCAGTAAATTATTCTTTTTTCAGCAGTTTAATCTTATTTGCTCTTTTAATTTTTGAAAGCTTTGTACATTATCTTTTCTGTATTGATATTTTAACTCTTTTTTTTTTCTTCTAATTGTTTACGAGTTGTGTCATTTGCCCTTACTTTATAGGTTATAGTTGAGTTAAATTAAGTTTTCTAGTTACCTGATGCTATTTTTATGTCTCAGACATTTGTGGCAGGATTGCAACTACTTAGAATATGAACTCGTTTTCTTCTCAGAATTCTTGGACTGGTCAAGCATGCTGTGCGACTTGCATTTGCTAAGTTTTTTTTGTTTTTTGGTTGGACAGCATTTGGGCAGTCTTCTAGTAGTCCATTTGAATCTCAATCAGTCTTCGGGCAGAACAATAATGCAAGTAACAATCCATTTGCTCCCAAACCATTGGGTACAACAACACCTTTTGGTTCAACAGGGAGTTCCGTATTTGGAGGCACGTCAACTGGGGTGTTTGGTCCAACCCCAATCATCTTCCCCATTTTCATCAACCACAACTTTTGGCGCCTCATCATCTCCCGCGTTTGCAATTTCAGTTCCTACCTTTGGAGCATCTTCTACTCCATCTTTTGGTAGTTCAACATCATCATTCGGTGGTGAGTATGTCCATGAAGTATCATTAGTTTAATTATTATTATTTTTTGTTAAGTTTTGTTTCTCCTCCACTCTTTGCCTGACTTGTTATTACTTTTGATTTTAACTTTTGAGATAGATGGTTATGATTCTAGGTCAATAGGTGTTTTGGGGCACTAAATGTGCTTAGTGTCCTAATGTTATTCTGGCAATAATGCATGGCTTATGAATAGAATTTATTGCCGGTGTCCATATGTGAGAAATTCAGCTGAGGTGGATGCCAACTTAATGGCTTTTAAGTTTTTGCTTATGATGACCGAGATTCTTCTTCTATGTATAGCTCACATATTTTCTCTTAGGTTTTTGATGCTCATGTATCTTTTATTTTGTTTATATCCACCAGACAATTTTTTTACGATAAGGGTAATTGGAATGAGTAATGTTCTTTTTTTTTTCTTCTTTTCTCTTCCCACTATATATAACTTCATTTAGATGATAGAGAAACACAATATGTCAACCAGAGTTAACCCATTTGATAGATGCTATGTATTTGCTTTATCATCCTTCTATAGTATCTTATTTGGTTTATCTTTTTTTCTGTTTTATATTTTATTTTCTCTTGCACTGGTGTGCCTTGATCCTCTCTAACTTAAGGGTCAGTATGCGTTGATAAGCCCTTTTGATTTAAGTGGGATTTTTTTCCCGAAAGAAAAATAAACTAAATTTGAGGAGTAATTTTCATCTTTTACTGATGTGTGTTATATCCTAAAATTATTTAACATATTTTATTATTCTTTTTTTTTTCTGGTTCCTTTTCATGAGAACTCACATTAAATCTTGCTCTCTAACTGTATGCATATATCTCCAGGGTCTTCTATCTTTAGCCAGAAGCCTGCTTTTGGATTTGGGTCCACTTCTACTCAAGCAAGCCCTTTTGGAAGCACGACTCAGCAATCTCAGCCTGCATTTGGAAGCAGTTTATTTGGTTCCTCAACACCTTTTGGAGCATCAAGTCAGTCTGCATTTGGTGCAACAAGCACCCCTGCTTTTGGTGCTACTAGTTCACCTGATTTTGGGGCTACCAGCACCCCTGCTTTTGGTGCGACTAGTTCATCTGATTTTGGGGCTACCAGCACCCCTGCTTTTGGTGCGACTAGTTCATCTGATTTTGGGGCTACCAGCACCCCTCCCTTTGGAGCAACCAGCACACCACCTTTTGGAGCTAGCAGCACCTCAGCCTTTGGCGCTACCAGCACCCCTGCTTTTGGTGCTACTAGTTCACCTGCTGTTGGGCCTACCAGCACCCCTCCGTTTGGAGCTACCAGCACACCACCTTTTGGAGCTAGCAGCACCTCAGCCTTTGGTGTTACCAGCACCCCTGCATTTGGTGCTACTAGTTCACCTCCTTTTGGGGCTACCAGCACACCTCCCTTTGGAGCTACTAGCACCCCTCCCTTTGGAGCTACCAGCACATCACCTTTTGGAGCTAGCAGCACCTCAGCCTTTGGTGCTACCAGCACCCCGGCCTTCGGTACCACAGGGACTGCCTTTGGTGCATCCAGTACTCCAGCTTTTGGATCTGGTGGAGTGTTTGTGGCTTCCAGCACTCCTCTTTTTGGGTCATCAAGCACTTCGACCTCTGGGGCTTCGAGTACTCCCGCTTTTGGGGCTTCGAGTAATCCCACTTTTTGGGCTTCAAGTACTCCCTCTTTCAGGGCTTCGAGTGCTGCTTTTGGGCCTTCAAGTACTCCTGCTTTTGGGACATCCAGTAGTGGATTGTTCAGTTCTGGATCCTCTCCAGCTTTTGGCCAGTCAACTTCGGCATTTAGTAGCAACCCATTTGGAACTTCTGCATCGCCCCTTGGAGCTCAGAGTTCTTCTTTTGGTAAGCTTCTTGAATGGATATGCTTTGTTTATGTGCTGTTACAGAAATATGCTTTAGATAAGCATTCTGTGTCTTGAATAAAAGGAACCTTGTTAGCTTTATAATCTTTATTAAGTTGCACTGCAGTCATTAATTTCCAAAATTATTAAGAAAAAGAAATAAAAATTCCTGTGCTGTTATGTGCTATCACACAGGAGGCCAGGGTACAACACCAACATTTGGAAGCACTGGCTTTGGCCAATCAACTTTTGGGGTTCAACGTGGTGGAAGTCGAATAGCTGCTTTTGTTGTTCCTACGACTGAGGCAGAGACTGGCAGTGCTTCACAGCCTGCTGGATACTTGGATTCAATATCTGCCATGCCTGTTTACAAAGATAAAAGTCATGAGGAGCTAAGATGGGAGGATTATCAGTTGGGAGATAAAGGTAATTTGCTGAAATCTGGAAATTTTGGTGATGCTTGTTCCTTTAAAATGAGACTGACTGATTCAATTGTTCTCTTTATTTCGATGTCAAATTTCAGGTGGTCCATTTCCTCCTCCACCATCATTTGGGCAATCATCTGCCAGTCCATTTTCCTCAACATCTAATTTGTTTGCTCCCAAAACTTCAACCTTCACTAGTTCAAGTTTTGGAACTTCCACTTCAACTTCTGCGTTTGGTTCTTCTCCTTTCGGTGTATCATCTTCAGCTAACCCTTTTGGATCAACTTCGTCTGCAACACCTTCAATATTTGCATCGACATCAACTCCCACATTCGGGCGCCAGCTCATCTCCAGCTTTTGCGTCATCCCCGTTCCTCTTCAACAGTACAACACCTCAGGGAACAGTTTCATCATTTGGTTCTGGCATGAACTTTGGTAGTCCGTCGTCACCTTTGTTCAGATTCTTGAATTTAGTGAGAAGGCCTCCTCCATTCCCCACTAATTAGTTTAAATACATCATCTTGAGTGTATGCTTGTGTGACCAAAGCTCAACATTTTAGCATTTTGTTTATTTTATGACCTAGTTATGCTATAGATTTAAGTAGAAAGTGGCTAATATTATTTTGAACAACTGTCATTATATGACAGCCATTGCACAGAATTTGAATTCTTTTGCAGTTTCAGTGTATTTTAAGCACAATCTCGAAACATACCTGCTCTTCATTTATTTGGCTGATGAAGAAGTAAAGGAACTATAAGTAGTAGTCAAAATTTATCATGGTTTGATTCTTGATAGAAGCTTGTGTATAGGTATTTGTATAATTAACAGTTTTGAGTTATAAATAAATGAATTCTGCAACATTTGAAATTTCATTCTGATTGTGATTGAATGACAAAGTAAATTTACTGACAATTTCTTTATTATTAGTTTCAGAGATGTTATATTGAAAATATTATCTCTCAAAAAAAATATTGAAAATATTATTTTTTTTATTGAAATATTAAAAATATTATGAACTCACCATCGAGGACTCTACATTATTGGGCCTTAGATCGGCCTGGCCCATAACCTCGAATAGGCTTCAACATTTGGGAATAGCCTTTTGACACCTGAACTTCCGAGTGATGTTCCTTGGCTGCCAGCAACCACCTTTTTGAAATCACTAGACGTCGCAAAGGAAACAATTGTCCCTGCATGCAAAGCATTTAACAAAAAGGCAATGGATTACACACGTAAAGTGATAAATAATAAATAATACGTTATAAGTTTGATCATGCGATTATGAAGAAGTGCTCCACGGTAGAGTAACTCTAACATAACAGGACCCCAAAATAAATTGTATATTACCTAAATCCAAACATTTAAATATCATTGTCCACATAAATTCCAAGCAAATATACAAAATGGAGAGTGTTAAAATAAATGTGGGTCAAGTGCTATTGAAATCATTATAAAAGACAGTAGAAAAAAAAGAGACAATGTCACATGAGATTGATACATAATAATATATATGATGTGAAGTTGTCAACAAAGACCTATAAACTATTTAAGACTTATATTAATGTTAAACTTCAAAATAATATATTCCTAGAAGAGAAATGTTCTAATATGGGATTTTAAAATGCGGGAAAGTTTGAGAAAACGCATAAACCGTGCGGTTTAAAGGTTTTAAGTCTTTAAAAGATTTTCCGAACTTTCTCGCAATTTAAAATCCCAGATTGCAACATTTCTGTTTCTACAAACTTCAAAATAATATATTTCTAGCCTATCAACGAAATAGTAGATTTAAAAGTATTATTTTTGAAGTTTAATATTGGATTTTTGGCATGAATTGACTATACATATCAATTTTTGTACGGTAGTTAAAAACTATATATTATTACATATGTATTGATACTAGACCTTTTAATTTCTTAAACTTTCACCACAAACACTTGAAACCTCTTACTCCATTTCATATCATATACTCAAACCCACACTGATGGAAACGATAGGACTATCCCTAACACCTGAGTTGAGAGATACAATGTGGCATATTTATGAATATCGAAGCCCTAAAGCATCTCACCTCTTTTGTGAAAAAGCAAATTGGATACAATACTGCAAGTTCTAATTGTATGAATATTATTGTATGATCTATATGCACAGGAGGCAGGAAAAATTGCTCTCTTACTGTTCCTAAAACTATGAAACCTTGGGAGTAAGTTACTTATTTTGTGCATTAAGAAGGAGGGACCAGGATTCGGTGCTCAACTGAGCTTGTGCTGAGCACCGGATCAATGGTCAGCAATTGCTTAGGGCCCACATAAGACAACTACTGACCATTGATCTAGTGCTCAGCACAAGCTCAGCTGAGCACCGGATCCATTTCCTAAGAAGAAGAGTCATACAAAACTAATATATTTGGTAGGTAGGTAAGCAAAAAACTTTTCATCCAAACAGCATTAGTGCTGCCGCAAGTCAATAAATATTGTTGTCCTGAGGATATTGTAACCATAAGGAAGATTTATTATGCCCATAAATGCTTCTATAAAGACTATAAATAAGATCAAGTTTAAGATACTTTAAATGAAATCTATTGCTTGGTCAAAAGCAACAGATTGAGCTTGCATGTCAACACTGCTTAAAGCAAATGCATGGTTATTAGAAGATTATGCTACTGTGATAGGGAAGATGATATAATAGGGTTGGGCGACTGGGGCTAACTAGTACCTACCAATACTAAAAATGTCATTAACATGATCACATACAATGCTTTAATTGTATTTATGGCGGAAGATTACAATGTTTTTAACTATTTGACTTAACATAAACTTTTTGTTAGAATTCCTTGTATTTTAACTACTAGAATAGGGTTTTCAGATGTTATACTTACATATTTAACCAACATCCTTATGTCTTTAAAATTAGACATATAATTTTTTGTCAACTTAGCTTCGTCAGTAAAACTAAACTCCTCTTGAAGGTCATGAATAAACCTCTAAATTCTTTGTGATCATTTATGATACATATAAGAGAAGTGATATGCTGACGAAAAGTCCAAAATGATGTGGAGCATTTTCTAATTCCTCCCCTCATGAAGGGTTATAAAGATAATGCTAAGTTTATACTTGTGATAGAAGATTAACTATTTGATGGAACATAGGTTTTCCTACTAGAATTCCTTGTATTATTATTACTTGAATATGGTTTCTAAATGCTATCACTCAGTAATTTCTATATAATATTTGTGCACTTTTGCAAGTTGTTGCCATGATTGTCGAAAAATTAAAATGGGATAAGGGGTTATATTGTGATTGTTAAAGAAGTGCAGTTGTAAGCTTACTAACTGTAGATATCATTGTTAAATGACCAAAAATTGGTATTTAAGTAACATCCTTATGTCTTTAAAGAATAAGTTTCATCAATAAAATCATACTCCTTTTAAAAAGTCATGAGTAAATGTTAGAGTGGGCAAAAAAGCCCAGGCTGGCCCAAGCCCGTAGGTTTCGACCCAGCTCTTACACATGAGGGTCTGGACAAGAGCCCAAGAAAAAAAAACTTAGGCCCACTATTTTTTAAAAAATAAATTTATAAATTAGAATAATATAATTAAAATTAAAAAGTAACTTAAAAAAAAAACTTAAATTATTAACTTATAAATCAATGATGATTCAAAAAAACTAAATTATGATTCCAAACTATCTCTTTTGTGTTAATTAATTAAGAGAGCGTTTGAAGTAGGGAATCTAGTATTAAAAAAATTAAAGTTATGAGCTTTTATTTACTTTATTTATTATTTTACTTTAAAATATTCATTTTCTTTTATTTATCTATAATTATAATAACTTGTTGATCATTAATTTATTTCAAATTTATAATAATTTAAAATTTTTAAAAAAAATTAAATAAAGGCCAAGCAGCCCCAACCCGACCTACGCCCTCTCGCTAAACTTAAAGTGGGCTTGGGTCTAGGGACAATTGAAAAAGCCCGACCCAAGCCCACTATTTGCCATCACTAGTAAATCTCTAAATTCTTTGAAATCATCTGTGACACATACAAAAGAAGTGATATACAGACAAAATGTCCAAAATGGTGTCGAGCATCTCCTCCCATTCCTTCTCTCGTGAAGAGTCAAATAAAGATAGTGCTTTATTTATGCTTGCGGTGAAACTCAAAATCTTATGAGTGTTAGCATGCTATGGATCTACATCCATCCATTATGGTAAATGTCAAAGGGAAGCCTATGCAAGGGCTTAATGGGATGGAAAATTCTAGAACTTTAGATCCAGTAAACCGACCTCCTATGCAAGGCAATGGAAATGGAAAATACATTGCTACTGCTGAACCTACTTTGTCCAGTGCTAATCGAGGGGCTAATCCTCTTATTGAAGCTTATGATATAGAAGACCAACTTCCTGTTCCAAACATTGGAAATCTTGGACAATTTTTCTTTTTGTACCCCTAGTGTTTGGAAAGAGAATGAAAGGTTTAGGCCCTAATAAGAAATGAATAATATGACAAGTAAAATGGAGTGTTAGAGGTGTGGAGGAATTTTTACAAAAAAATGTAAATGTTCGTTAAGCATTGGAGGAATTACAAGAACTTATAATCTTGTGGAAGCCTACTTGACAAAGCTGTGCTCTTAGCTTATGGTTGCGACCTTCTGATGATAAATGTTGTGGTTATGGTCAATACTTGGCTTACCCACTCGTTCACCAAGATGTAGGGCATATTAATTGGTTGTTTCTCCTTCCAAAAAAGCAGTTAGGAAGATGTGTTCGTAAAGCCTTGAAGTATTATTGCAAGAAAACTAAACTTCATTCCCATAACAAATGCAAGCAGAGCTTATCTTCCGAATGAATATATAGATGTGTGTGCAATTGGATAGAAAGGGGGCAATTGCTTGCAATGAGTTTTTAGAAATGATACAAGGATAGTAGTGGGTTGCAGCTTCTTACTTAAGACCGCGGAGCTAGGAAAGAGATAATTGTTGTCTCAGCAATTTTTTGCCTACTAAAAAGATTTTTGTAGCATTGATCAATTGAAGATTCTCATTTGATCAACCAAAAATATATAGACAAATTATTCATGTGATGCTTGAATGACTTGATATGTTGAACTTTGTTTTTAATAAATTTACTGCTTAATAATAGATGCTAGATTTATTAAAAAAACTATTTGACTGAATGGTTTTTTACAAGAATTTCTTGTATTTTTATTGCTAGAAGATGATTTACAGGTGCTGTCACTCAGTTATTTCTATACAAAATTAGTGCAATCTTACAAATATCATTTTTTATTCTTTTTAACCACAATCTCTACAATTTTGGTATATTAACCACTTACACGTGCACTTCGTACACTTCGTGCACTTCTTTAACCATCACGATAATGGCCTCCTATCCGTAGGGTTGTGCATTTTAAACCAAACCTAATTAATCTTATCCGATCCTACCAATTTTGACTAGTTTGATATCTATTTAATTCAAATTAAACCACAATTCATAAAAATTAAGTTCAACCATTTTTAATTGGCTATCGGTTTAAAATATTACAAAATTGGTATTTAATCAACATCCTCATGTCTTTAAAAATTAGACATTTAAATTTGTCAACTTAGCTTCATTAATAAAACCAAATCCTTCTCTTGAAACATCGAGCATCTCTTCCCCTACCTGCTCCCATGAAATGTCCCATAAAGATAATTTCTTTTTTTTTATACTTGTGGCAAAATATTACATTATTTTTAACTATTTGATTGGTTTAGTTTGATCAAGAGGTAAAAAAAAAAAAAATTGATAAAATCCTTATCTAAAGGAAACTATTGCAGGTCCCCTCACCGTCAAGCGCATGCTAGCACCACCACGATTCGCCGCACTAGCACCAAGCAAAGCAACTCCTCGCCAAGACGATACCAACAAAAAGCAACATGACACCCCGCCATCATCTTCGCTTGCCCAGCCCGCCATCTTCAAAATGATCAACGAAGTAGATTCGCTTGAAACTTTGTGCGGGTCACCATATAACAAATTTTGATTCTCATAAGCATTTATGAGGATTGGAAATTTTTTTATATTTGAATTCCCCGTTTAAAGTTGAAACTATATGGTTGATAGAGCTCTTTCAGGAAACTACTTGCTTGAGTGATTGGATAAACATAGCCTTTTATGTGCATTGACCAGGAAATCTTTGGAAAGTCTTGTGATCATTGTATTTGACTAGAGAAAGCTATGTGTGATTGAAGAATATTCATTTTCATTTGCTTATCACAAAAGAAATAATCATAATGCCCTAATTGATGCTCCAAATAAGTATGTGTTGTGGTTTAGACCCAAACTACCGAGACCAAACTCACCCCAAGAACACTTAACTCACGGATATTGACTCAAGAACCTTCCAAGAATCACTCAACACACTAAGAATCAAGAATAAGAAACAAATCAATGACAAAACGCACACAAATTTAAGTGGTTCAGCACCAAACTAATGATGCCTACATCTACTGGAAATAAGCACTATAATTTCACTTTTTATTGCTTTCAAGAGTTATAGAGAACATTAACACAAATGGAGAATACAAGCTTTTCACAACTCTCTCTCACATTCCCTTATCACTGTTCTCTCTCTGATTAGTCTGTTACAAACCCAGAACTCCAGCCCTTTTATCAACTGATTCTGGATCTCTTCATCAGCGGCTTTTCCTACTAATTCAACAGAATTATTAACCTCAATCACGTGCTTGCAGCATGTCTCTGAAACCAGGTTTGAAACGGCAGCTTACTTAGTCATTTCAAGTGACTAAGTGTTTCCTTTAGCTCACGCGCTAAACATGTGAGCTACTTATAACATTGGACGACATTCTGGATTATGTAGGTGTCATTCTAAACACTAGTCAAACAACATTTCATGCTAACAAGAAATCAACATATGACATGTCGTGACTAAGTATTTAGTTCACATTTCAGCAATCTCCACCTTGAACTTAATACTTCAAGTTACTCCACAATGTTTTCTTCCTTACTATTTACAGCGTCAGTTCCTGCAAATCCCTGCTAAGTTCATGCAAAGATTGAACTTAGTAGAAGGTACTGCCTTGGTTAGTATGTAAGCTGGATTCTCCTCTGTATTTATCTATAGAAGCTTTACAGCACCTCTGGATACTTCAAGCCTTACAAAATGGAGCTTCACATCAACATGTTTGGTCTTCTCATGATGTGTCTGATTTTTGCTAAAGTGAATTGCACTCTAACTATCACAATAAACCTCAATTAAGTCTTGTTCAACTCCAAGTTTAGTAACCATTCCCTTTAGCCAAATGACTTTCTTAAGAGCTTCTGCAGTTGCTGTGTACTCAGTTATGTAGTTGACAGAGCTACTACATTCTGTAATGTAGCTTTCCAGTTGACTGTACATCCCCCTAAGGTAAACAAATGTCATGTCAATGTAACCTACTAGGATATTTCCTTCATTTCCAGATCCACCATATAGCAAACCATACTCTGTAGTGCCCCTAAGGTACCTCATTATCCATTTTACTGTCCTCCAGTGGTCAATCCCTGGATTTGACATAAACCTACTCTCCACACTTAGGGCATGTGAAATGTCTGATCTGGTTAGCACCATTGCATACATGAGGCTCCTTACAGTATTTGAGTAAGGGACTTCTAACATTTCTTGCTTTTCTGCAGTTGTTTGGGGGACACAGTTCCTGATAGCTTGAAATGACCTGCCAATGGTGTTTGAACAGGTTTGGATTCATTCATACTAAACCTAATCAACACTTTCTCAATGTAATCCTTTTGACTCAGAAACATTGTTCTAGCTTTCCTATTTCTAATGATTTCCACCCCAAGAATCTTCTTTGCAGGCCCAATATCCTTTATTTCAAATTCACTGCTCAATAATCCCTTCAATTGATCAATCTCTGCTTTGTCATGATATGCAAGCAACATACAGCAGTAGGTAGATCCTCCTTCTATCACTTATCTCCCTGTAATACACACAACAATCATAGTTGCATTTGTTGTAGGCATGTTTCACCATGAAGCTATTAAACCTTAGATACCATTGCTTGGGTGACTGCTTCAAGCCATAGAGAGACTTCTTAAGCAAACAGACATAATCCCTTTTTCCAAGTACTTCATACCCTTCAGGTTGATCCATTACAATCTCCTCTTGTAATTCACTATGTAGAAAGGCTGTTTTAACATCCATATGTTCAAGATGCATGTCTTGCACAGCCACAAGTGCAAGGATGACTCTTATGGATGCATGCCTCACTACTGGAGAAAACACTTCAGTGAAGTCAACACCCTCTCTTTGTGTGAAGCCTCTTGCTACTAACCTCGCCTTAAACCTCTTAGGTTCTGCTCCAGGTATCCCTTCCTTGATTTATATATCCATTTGCAACTTACAGCCTTCTTCTTTTTTGGCTTCTTGATCAGCTTCCATGTTTCATTTTTCATGAGAGATTTAACTTCCTCATCCATTGCCCTTTTCCATTCCAGGTTATCCTTGCTTGTGATTGTTCCTTGATAAGTCTTTGGTTCATCATCATTGATCTCATGAGCAGCTGATAAAGCATAAGCAATTAAATCTGCAACTGCATACCTCTTTGGTGGTCTGATTGTTCTCCTTTTTTCTGTCCATTGCTAGTTGGTAAGTGATACTTTCACTCTTAGTTGATTCTGACTCTTCTTCAATATCAGATCCATCATCAACCTCTCATGATTCTTCTGTTGTGAATGTTTCAATCTTCTTATCTTCAACATGCTCCACCTCAAACTGAATTTTCTCATCTTCAGCTTCTGGCTTCTTTTCTTTAATCTCATAACCCCTTCTTTTGTTCAATATTTTTACTTCATTGAAGGTTACATCCTTGCTTATTATGCACTTTGGTTGTTTGAAATCAGTACACCATAACCTATAGCCTTTGACTCCCTCAGGATAGCCTAGAAATCTGCACTTCAAGGCTCTTGCTTCTAACTTCCCCTGCTTCACATGAGCATATACTTCACAGCCAAAAATCCTGAGCTCAGAGTAATCAGCTACCCTTCCTAACCACAGTTCCATTGGTGTCTTACAGCCTATAGCTGTTGATGGACTTTTATTCACCAAATAACAGGCTGTGTTTAAGACTTCTGCCCAATAAGCTTTTGGTAATTTTGAGTGAATCAGCAGACATCTCACTTTCTCCATTAATGTTCTGTTCATTCTTTCAGCAAGACCATTTTGCTGGGGAGTGCATGTTACTGTTTTATGCCTCAAAATACCATTCTTCTCACAGTATTCCTCAAACAACTTGTTACAGTATTCCAGTCCATTATTTGTTCTTAATACTTTCATCTTCAAATTTGTTTGGTTTTCAACCAAAACTTTCCACCTTTTGAACCTTTCAAGGACTTCATCTTTAGATTTTAGAGTATAAACTCACACCATTCTAGAAAAATCATTTATAAAGGTCAGAAAAAATTTACAGCCATCTAAAGAGGTTACCTGTGAAGGTCCCTACAGATCAGAGTGTATGTAGCCAAGCTTTTCTTTGGTAGTGTGAACTGTAGATTCAAACTTTATCCTATAAGCCTTCCTTAATATACAGTCTTCACATAATCCCAAAGAGTTCAGCTGATCTTTCCCAAACACCCATTTATTTTCCAGTTCCTTAAACCCTTCTCACTCATATGTCATAACCTTAAGTGCCAGAGCTTAGTTTTATCCTCACCACTCTCAGTTATACTTGCCTCCCCAATGATTGTTTGTCCATTCATAATATACATGCCATTGTTTTTGTTACCCTTCATTATGACCATTGAGCCCTTTATCACCCTTAACACACCTTTCTCAGCCTTCACAGTACATCTCATATGATCTAACATCCCCACAGAAATTAAATTTCTTTTAAGGTCAGGAATATGTCTGACTTGTGTTATTTCCTTTACCACACCATCAAACATTTTCAGGCTAACAGTCCATATACCAACTACTTTACATATGGAATTATTCCCTATTAATATCATACCACCATCATATGACTGATATGATGTAAAATAGTTTCTATTTGGACACATATGAAAGGTGCATCCTGAGTCAAGAACCCACTCACCTTAAATTTTTTCTTTGGAAGCTATAAGTACTTCAGCTGTTTCATAACTGGATTCATCTATAGCAATTGTTGCATTCCCTACTTTATCCTTTGAATCTTTCATATTGGACTTTCTCTCAGGGCAATCCCTCTTGAAATGCCATTCTTTATGACAATTGAAGTATTTAAGCTGCTTCTGTTTTGCTTAGATCTTCCTTGTATCTTTCATTTGCCTTCCTTCTTCTCAGGTCTGCCTCTGGCCATTAAACCCTCACCAGACTCATTGTCAGTCTTCTCTTGCTTGTCTTTCAACTTCTTTGTTCCAAGAGCTGATTTAACCTCTTCTAAAGAAAGTGTATGTCTCCCCTATAATAGAGCGTTAACAAAAAGCTCATATGATTTAGGCAATGAGCTAATTAACAGGAGTGCTTTACTCTCATCACTCAAACCTTCATCAATAGTCTCCAAAGCATCACAAATCTTGTTGAACTCATCAATATGCTCATCAAGTGATAATTCTTCAACCATCCTTAATGAGAACATTTTCTTTTTTATGTACAGCCTATTTGCACGAGATTTTGTCATATATAGATTCTTTAATTTTGTCCATAGCCCTGCAACAATTCTTTCTTTCGCAACCTCTGTTATCACAGAATCCCCTAAGCTGAGAATGATAGTACTCCTTGCCTTCTTATCGATCTCAGCAGCTTGTTCAGGAGTTGTAGAAGAAGAACCCTCTATTCCCTCTTTCTTGGAGGCTGGTTCAATGGCATCTCCCAAACCTTGAGTGATCAGCAGAGCCTCCATCTTGATCTTCCACATATTGAAATCATTCTGGCCTGTGAACTTTTCCAGATCGATCTTGGTACCCATTTCTTAAATCTAAAGCCAGAGAGTAGTAGCTCTGATACCAATTTGTTGTGATTTATGTTGAGTGTTAGAAAATGCATATTTATAAAGGAGAAAACCGTCATTTTACATTTCAAGTCTTACTAACAACCCTTACTTTTATGTATTTAACCTTCTTGTGATTTAATTACATGTGTTTTATTTTAATTAAGTATTTTATGTATTTTAGGGGCATCATAGTCATTTCACAATAAACGAGAAATCAGATGGCAAAATGGACATCACTTTTGAACTCAGGACGGTCGAAAACCTTAGGAGGAGCATAAAAGAAAAAATGACATTGTTCACATGTACGGTACTATTCACGTGTACGGTACTGTATACGTTACTGTTCACGACACTGTTCACATAGACGGACCGATGACGTGGCATTGACTGATGAGGTGTCACGATCCTGTTGGACTAAAATTCTTATATACTGTTGATGGTGACGTGGCAACATATCAATGGACGAAAAATCTCGCATACGGTGCATGCATCACACAGGATTATTTTCAACCAAACCGCGTTACTGTTCATCCGGGTCAAACCGCGTTACTGTTCAAAGTCGGGTCAAACTGTGTTACTATTCATCCGCGTGGTCAAACCGTGGACTGTTGACGTGGCGCAATCCTGAGCGTCCAAACTATTTTTAATCTGATGGCCATGATTTACTCCATGTATCTATAAAAAGGGGGTCTCTCCCCCCTAATTTGATATCTCTGAATCCATTTTTAGGATCCATTTTCTGTAATTCTCTCTCCATCTTGTATTTTCTTCGTATTTTAATAAATTCCCATTTTGCCCCTAGTTCAATTATGAGTAGCTAATTTTCTTTCAAGCTTGGGTTGAAGGTGAAGTCTCAACATGTGTCATGGGCTTAATTTGGTAAATTTATTTTCTCTTCCCCTCTAATTTTTGTGGATGTTTTGACTTCTCGTCGACAAATAATACTAATCTTGTCTAGTACCGCCTTGGTTTCACCGGCCCTCTAGTACAAGGTTATTATTATTTGGCAAGATAAGCCCTTAGCACCATATTGATTAGAGCGTGGTTCATGAGGTATGGATTCCCCCCTCATGATTTAATTGGCATTAATATGGATTATTTAGCCCATGATGCATGTTGATACGGATCCAGATACCCAAGTACGTCAATTTAATAGATTTTCTCTTCAATTTATTCTCTCCATTGCAATTCCAATTTTAGAATTTATTCTCGCCATTTTAATTTAAGTCTTAGCATATTCCAAATCATTTCCACCATAAATCCAACAACCCATTTACAAAATTAATTCTATACACATAATTAAAATCCACCTCCTCGTGGGATCGACACTCGTCACCATTAGTCTATACTACAATAGATTCGTGCGCTTGCGAGTACATTAAAATTTGCACGACAGTTTAGACCCAAACTATCGAGACCAAACTCACCCCAAGAGCACTTAACTCACTGATCTTGACTCAAGAACCT